>NW_026087742.1:37763313-42563313 GCF_022539395.1 Myiozetetes cayanensis | reverse complement strand
ATAAATACCCATAGATCACTGCGTGTCCAGTATTTTTAGATTTATTTATCTTGCTGCTTTGCTTGCCTCAGATTCCTATAAGTAAAAAAGATAAAGTATTTGTTTTCTCTCTTTTTTATAAATGTTTTATACCTTAAGATTTTTGAGAGAACAAAGTTTTTAGTTTGGCCTTGAAGAAGTCTTCATGCAGTGCTACTCCAAACTGTGTCAGGACCTGTAGGAAATGCTATACTACAAATAATAAATGATATTACCATTGCAAAATATCTTAGTTGCACTGAAGCATTCTTCAACACTCAGACAATTTAATTCAATTTTAAGAGATTTTCTATAGAGTTTGTTCCAAGTAGCAGAATTAGAAATGGAAAAATCTGTCGAAACAACCTGCTGAGCCCAAACTCTGTTTAAAATTGAACAATCACACAAGTGAGATTCACATTACAGTGCTCTTTAACTTTGACAAATTGTCTGCTGCCTGGAAGAGCTTCCACAGCATGAAAAACTTGCATTGCAGCCTAGCAGTTAGGTTTACCCTCTAATGCAAGCCATCAGAGTCTTGTTATGTTGAGTAGTAAAGGTCAGAATTCGAAAACAAAGAGGATAAAAGAGGTTTATTAAATTACAAACTCCTCTGGAAGAAAAAAAAAGAGAAAGTGTATTCTAAATATAACATCATCCAGTTAGAAAACATTATGAATAAATAATGTGACAGCATTAGCTTCCTAGGAAATTCACTCACTTACAAACAAAATCTTTTTTAATTCCAATGTCGCCTTTTGTTTTTAATGCTATCATTATCTAAGCTGAGAAATAATACATTTTGTATCTGTTTGACATCACATTTAGAGTTAATTCTTTGAGAATCTTCTAAAGTTACAGGAGCACCCTAGGAAAAGGAGTTGCCAACCACAATAAATATAAAATCCCTTAACTTCTAAGGTGCATTCTGTTTTCCTTAAAACTAATTTTTATTTCAAACTATCTGTATGCAGCTGTTTTCTTTTTGTGACTGTCTTGCCATCATTTGCTTGTTTCTGATATTCTGTATATTTTAATATTAATTTTGTGCTAGGCCTATGACTTTATTGGGCTAATGGTTTGTGGAGCACCGCGCACTAATGACAACATTAAAATATTTGCAAATACTGACATAAAAACTTGTAAAAACATACTTAATGGCTAGGTATGACGTTAAAATATGTTTTGTATTAATTCACCAATACTGAATACTTTGAAATTTCTTACCCTTTTTAATTGAATGTAGCCAGCACACTCAAAATCTTTAGAAAAAAACTTTCCACGTACACCCTCAATGTAATAGAATGCACAGAGTGTGACTAAATAAATCCATTTCCTCAGGAAACTAAACCAAAAAGCAGTGTATTCATCAACATTCAAACGTTTGGAAAGTGGATTTGGTTGGGCTTTTTTTTTTTAATTTAAAAATTCTATTATGTTTCTCATTTTTTTGATTCCTATTTTTTTGCAGAAAACAAAAATTTGAGCTCCCAGTAGTTGTTATGTGCCATGGTAGCATGAGCTTGGTCCTCCAGAGTGGTTTCTAGATCACCTTTACAGAGTTTGTTTAATGACCACGATTAGAATTGATTCCCTTCAGTTGCAACATATAATAAATTCTTTACAAGACAAATTAAATGCTCCTGTACTACCACAATAGTAATGGTTTCTACTCTTTCAACATGCAAGCCCTTGTAACACGCAGTTAACATGCCTGGGTAAACTGCATTTGGCACAGCTACTGGGTCTACTGACAGGAAATAGGTTGCATCATTCTTCCCAAAACAGGGACACAACATCCAAGGGGGCAGAGTGGTTTTAGCTGTTTCATAACATTTACCTATGGCCGTGAAACCATCCCGGATCAGCAAGGGGCATACGTGAGTACGCCTAGTGGCGATTTCCTGCTGGACTGACATGGAAAGTACTTTGACTTGCCTGACTGTCCTTTGGTGGAATTTGAGGAACAGACTATATACCACTACGTTCTCAGTACAGGGAAGAAAAATTCTGCCCTACTGTCCCTGGCAGAGCCTCTGCACAGCCTTTGGAGTGCTCTTGCACTTGTACACCCACAGTCCAGGCTGCAGCTCCAGTCTTCTGGTCAATGCTTCTGGCCACAGGAATACTAGAAAATGGAATCTGCAAAGTGGCATGAAGGGACCCAGAATCAGGTTCACTGGTAATTATTGACAGTCAAAGTAATAAATGAAGCCATTAATTTCTTCTTTTCCCAGACCATAATCTTATATCTAACACTAACTAAAGCCATGGATCAGAGAAGTAGGTGATAAATTCATGGAATATAGATATATGTACAGACTAGAAACCCACAGCAATTTTTTTCGCAAAAAGAATCAGTCCACTGAATCTGGACAAACAAATTCCTTCCCAGTAATCTGGGATTTGAAAACCTATTAATCTCCTTAAAAATCAGTGTGGTTAATAGAGGGAAACAGGACATGTTTTGAGAGGGTCAGATCACTGTCACATTTCCAACCATATGATATCTTTCCTTATCAATATGCAAACCTGGGGAAAAGATTAAGTCTTCTGTTTAACTTGTTTATGCACTTTCAGGGTAGAAGAAAAGGTCAAGGGTCTTTGAATGATGATTTCCTGTCAAATTTTAACATAGCTTCATTTCAAGGTTCCCAGGGGATAAAAATATGCATATGCCACATGGATGCCAAGTGAGAATTTCTTACAGGCACAATGCAAGAATCAGCACCACAAAATAACATGGAAAAGAGCTTTACATCCTTTTCTGAGGCTCCCAGAAAAGTGGAAAATTTATTCTGTAAGTGTTCTAAGCTATACTTTACATCCCATGTAGTCTTCCCATGTATCGATCTCAAACCTTATCGCTCTTATCTTTTAGTGGAACTGTAGTGATTGCTGTCAAATATTCCCATTTCAAATGCAAGATTTTGATAATTCAATGTACATTTCTAAAGAAGTGTTGTCCTTTCAGCTTGCAGAATAGAAACAGGGGCTAATGATCATTTGCCTGCTACCTGAGCTGCTATGAGAACATGTCCCTTGTGACACCTCTCATATTCTGAGTCTTCAGAGGAATTTCATGGCCTGTGGGGCATTGTTCTTTGCCATGACTCCCACAACTTTTCTATCTTGTCTCCTGTTAAATTTTCTTAGCTATTTTCCTTACTCACTGAGCACTGCTTCTGGTATTAAAAGTGCTTGCAGCTGCTCTTTTCAAGTTTGTGTTTCTATTCTTCACTGGTCTGCTGCAATCTCTTCTGTGCTGCCAGTATGTAGGTCAGCATCACTTTTGCTTAAGCCGCTGCTAGCAAGCGATCTGGGCCTAAGCGTAAGTTCTGCTGATGAACTGTGTGTCTCTTTTGCCAAAAATTGTTCTGTGTCTTATTAATTCTTCTTTTAACATTCTGTATATGCAATGTTCAGCAAAACTGTGATCTGCAGTAATAAAAGCTTCAGCTGTTTGCCCTTGTTCTTGGCACCTCCTAGCAAATTTGGCCTTTTCATGTATTATATTTTGCTCATTTGTGACATCAACTCCGAAAGTCTCTTTTTTGATTTTTTTTTTAAATCTTTTTGTCTTTCTTCAGTATGAGACACAGGCGAGCAACAGCAGCAGGAATAGCCAGGAAAAATAACAAGGCATCTACATGATATTCTTATACCTTTCTGAATGAACTTCTGAACTTTTCAGCTTCAACATTTCCCAGAATCAATATTCTCCTTGTTCCTTTGTCTGCCCAGGAACCCAAAGGAAAATGAAGGACTGGCACTACAGCTGAAAGATAAAGCAATAATGAGCTGAGAGATGATGGCATGGTAATATACGATTGCTGCTAAAGATCTATCTGTATGGCAGAGTTAGAATGCTCACCCACAATAGTTGGGGTGCAAGACAAAGAGAGTTAGACAGCTCTGGGAAATTAAGCTTTATGTCAGCCCCTGCTGACACATTCCCTTTTCATTGACACCTTTTGCCTTTTCTCCATCTTCTTCCCTTGCAAAAAAACTGTTAATGGCAGCTACAAAAGACAGTCACCTAAATGTGCATTGTATCGTATAAGTTTTCCATGGCTTCACACTACAGCAGTATTTTTTACTACTGTAAGCATTGCTATTTTTAGCTGTATATTAACTACTAAGCAGTCTTGAAACTGAAGAAACATTTTTTTTTTTTTTGGTGGGAAGAAAATGCATTCCACTGTATTAGAACCATAGGAAAAGAAAGCAAACTGTGACTGTTGTGTGTAAGAACTGCTAATAATAATCAGCTGTGTGGCACTTTTCAGCCAAGTGTCAGAGGCATTAAGTAATTAAGCCTTACAATATAGCTACAAGAAAGGATATTTATTATAAGAATGCTTGCTTCTTGCACTGCTGGTGTTTTATAAAGGTGATAGCATCATAATGTTCATGGTAAATAATAAACCAGCTATCATCAATATCAGAAAGACAATAAATCAAAACTGACTTATCTAGAAATGGAACTTCCCACAGGATATGTAATTTCAAGACAGCAGGCTTGACTGAAGAGGGTTTTGTTAATTTTTCTGCCAAAGTCCTCAGGTTGTCAGTATTTTGAACAACCTTGTGCTTGATAAGAATATGTATAGCCTTCCTGTCAGGAAGCTATTCTGTCTTTCTTTCCATTAATTTTTCGTATTCCCTGTATGAAGTTGATAGTAACTTCTGCATTCTTTCCGTGATCACAAGCAATGATTAGTCAAAGACAGAGCATCACATTCTGTGTTTCGCTGTCTGAAAAAGGAGACAGCTCAAGCATCATGAACTCATAAAATCTACATGGTGGGTTTGTTTCTGTCTTTTCCTCTCTTTTGTGTAGACTATAGCTCTGGGGGTGATTTCCATGTATATTTAGCATAAAAACTGTAGTAGGCTGTTTCTTCTGATATAATGAAATTCAAAGAGCTAATACTGGAACACTGCGCTTGAGAGCCTTACATTAAATAAACATGGCCTCTGGATAAATAGTTGGTACTTCAGAAAATGAGGCCACCTACTTAAGTGCTAAGTGTGGTTTTACATGTCCCTTTCTATAAACAGCCAGGTTTGAACATTTTAACCCCAGTGCATAATCCTCAGATAATTAAACTGGACAGTGAATCTGTGTTTCAGTTACAAGGAAAAGGGCAACTTAAAACCCTGAGAGTCATTTGCCATGGGACAAATATGAGGTGTGTCTTCAGATGACTAGTCTGCCTTCAAAATGCTTGGAGGGAAGTCAAGATTTTCCAAGATTTCCTAAGCCCATCTTAGATTTCAGTTGGAAAGTTGTATGAAGAATTAAAATTTCAAACCAAATGTTTTCTAAAAATGTAGCTTTGGATGAAGCGAAAAATTTATTTTGATCAGATTAAAAATTAATCATTTCAGTTTTGATCGTAGTATGTGCATGAAATAGAATACAATAACAATATTTTAAACCATTTGGAAATCAGGAAAGTAATTTGAAAACAATCTGTTTCTGCAGAGAATTTTCACATTATTGAATCAGAATCTTCAATGGAAAATGTCCATCAGAAAACTGTATGACCATGACTACACAAGATCCAACACCAAGCAGGAAACTGATACACTCATGCTCAAAAGCATGTGAAGATTATTGCATCTTCTACTGTGCTACTGAGTGGACACACTCTAAACTCACGACCCAGCAAGGACTTTCATCCTGCTGCTGTGGTTGAAAGCAATTAGGAGCAGCCCAGATAGAGAAAGATGTTCTTACTTCTGCTACTTAAAACCAAACACAAAGATAACTTGAAGAGTTAAGCTGTAAATTAAAAGTGTTAGTAGTTGTATAGGTCTGAAATCAAATATTGCAAAACTTTTCATGAAACATAACCCAAAGGATATTTTAATTGGATTCTAATGTTTTCTTTTTTTAACAAGACAGCTGGAGTTCCATCTGGCCTCATTTCTCACAACACAATTTATTTTGTACTATAATACTTCCAATATGGTTATTAGTATTGTTGGTTCTAAAAAAAAACCAATGAAGTTTCAGTCTGGACAATTTCATCTTGCCTTCAAATAAAGCTGACTCAGCTTTCACTATGCTGTTGCTCAGCATATTAAAAAATTTGTACCATTGAAAAGAACAATAAATAACCAGAGAAAAATATGTAATTTTCTGGTATTTGAACATATCCCTTTTAAAAAGCTGACTCGAATGCATAAAGCATTCAATAAAAGTAGAAAGACTTTGTATTGAAATCCACTATTGGTTTTCTTTAGATAAAGATCCAAATTCACTGTTTATGATAGATATTATTTTCCACAAGGAACAACTGCATTTACATCATTAGAAAGACAAAGTATTGAACATAAAAATACTGAATATGTAACCCATTCTAGCAGTATGCCTCCAGCCTTGCATACTACTACCAAAGCAATGCTCTCCACTATAGCCAGGACAGTAAAGGTATTTAGGACCACTGCTTTGTCTGAGAGCCATGACATGTAGAAAGTGTCCAGTCTCAGGAAAACATCAGTCCAAAGGACAGAATGCAGTTTAAGGCACTGCAAATCATTTTCTCTCTCTGTTTGATCTATGAATACTGCATTATTGTTTCTACAGCACACTGAAGTACAGGGAGACAAAGTTACATCCATGAAAACTGAGGCCTAGCTGGCAGATAAATTGTGGGTAACAGGAGTGTTTGAGAGCTCTTGGGGTAGATAATGCTGATGACAGACTAAAGACACAAAGAGGCTGAAGTGATTTGGCCCAGCCAGAATACGCAAGTAATGATAAATGTAAAACCTATTTTAAGCATCACTTACAAGCTGGAGTAGTTCCCAATGCGAAACATGTAAACATGCCAAGTCTCCCTATTTTGATGACAGTGAAACTATTAAGCCTATGCAACAGGGTCTTTTTGTTGCTTTCATAATCAAACACAGAGAATAATTTTTTCAAAGTACAACTGTGCCATGTATTCATTTTCTGTATCTA
Source organism: Myiozetetes cayanensis (assembly GCF_022539395.1). Lineage (NCBI taxonomy): Eukaryota > Metazoa > Chordata > Aves > Passeriformes > Tyrannidae > Myiozetetes > Myiozetetes cayanensis. Next base: position 42,556,319 of record NW_026087742.1, on the reverse strand, counting down.
GAGAATAAAGAATAAAAGAGAACATTTGACTGTTTTCTTCACATGCCTCTGAAACCATCTTCAACACTAGGCATATGAGACAAATCAGAAAGTAAAGCTACAGGGAGCAGAACTGTCATTAACAGACTTCAGCTTGTGCTTCACTGTGGCTGCATCTTTCCAGTGATACTGCAGCTGGTCTTTAGGGAAAGGAGGGCAGTATCAACCCCTCTGCGGTATAACTGGGATCAGGATCTGTCCAACTCACTGTGATCCAACCTGTCCAGTTAATTATTGTCCATTTCAGTAACAGATGGGTCTACAGATAAATATTCACATAACCTTTGTTTCACATAGTATTTACAAGGGAATATAATGAGTTGAGCACTGGAGCTTAGCCTGGGTGCTATGCTTCAACAAACCTGCAAACAGATGAGCAGTGAAGTGCGTTGTTTCCTTCATCCCTTTGGTGACTGCATTTGAGAGAACATTTGAAATGAGACTGTCCACACCAAACTAATGCCCACAGAATGACATACCCGGATATTACTGTCTCTGTAACACCAGGAACCGTGATGACATTAAAGAAAAAATGTCAGTTTAGTATTTAGATATATTCATTTTCTTTCACAAGGTGATTCAGTTTGATGCTAAGTTTATAAATTTTCAGGATTTAAGTGTTCAAGGATCTTTGTATGCTTTGGGGTATTTTTATTATTATTTTTAGAAATAAGTCTGTTTCCACTTAGAAAAAAACTAGACATTCAAGGAGTAGGCCAACCAGTCAAACCAGGGAGAGTAAAGAAAGTGTTTTGCAACTCATGGGATTCTCCTCTCTTTTATAGAAGTTTCACATATGTGTTACTCCTTTGATTTCAGTGATTGAACACTGCTATGAAAAGAGCAGTGTTCAAAACTCAGGAGACAAGTGTTCCTAATCAGAGCCTCTGGAACTGGAACCCAGAGCACAAACAATCATGATGATCTGTTTGCAGAGCAACTGCAGACCCAGACAGATTCTCAATGAACAGTAAATTAGAATCAGTATATTTAACAAATTTATGCCATTTATGGACTAAGTTCTTGCACTGAGTTAAGGGATGAAGGGACAGATTCAGGCTGGTGTAAAGTGCTATAGTAGAATGCTTTCAGCAAATAGCTGAGTTTCTTAGCAAATAATCCACTGTGAAGCACTGCCTGACTGCAGTCCTCACCACAGGGGCTAATATGCTCTAGCCTGTAATTACTGAGAGCTGTCTATTCAGTTTGGAAGTATTCTGTTGAAGAGGAAAACATTTAATCCTGCTTAGTGTCCTGTTGGTCAGATTATTGTGAGTGTGCACATGGTGCAATCAGGCAAGGCAGCATTTTGCCTTTCTGGGAAACTGCTTGTACTTCATGTGGAAAGTCCAGTTACAGAATACATGTGGGTTTAGGTTCAGCAGGGGCTGCTTTCCTATGAGAACGGTCCATGTGTTTGCAGAATTCAGAACACATTGTCCCTCTCTTTCCTGGGATCAATAACTAAGTCATTTGAAGTAAACAGAATTATTTTGCATCCTGCCAAATGAGGAGGAACTGGAGCTCAAAGAACATGATAATTTAAACTCAAAGGGAGTAGGCTTAGATTAGATATTAGGAAGAAATTCTTCGCTAGGAGGGTGGTGAGGAACTGAAATGGGTTGCCCAGAGAAACTGTGGATGCTCCATTCCTGGAAATGTTCAAGGACAGGTTTGATAGGACTCTGAGCAACCTGGCCTAGTGAAAGGTGTCCCTGCCCATGGCAGGGGGTTGGAACTAGATAATCTTTAAGGTTCCTTCCAAACCAAACCATTCCATGATTCTAGCATTCTATTGCTCTGTTACAGCATAAGAGCCCTTCTGTGTCAGACTCAAAGGTCCACACAGCCTATTATCCTGCCTGACAGCGACTAGAAAAAAGGATATAAGAAATAAGGTTGGTACAGAGTAACGTGACTGCGGTCTGACCCTCCTGAGCCAAGACTTCCTAATAGCATAGAATGAAATTTCAGTTATTTCAAAGGAAGTTTTACTTCCATTATTTAGAAAAAAAATTGAATTCAGATATTAAACCTGTACATTTTTAGATTACTGATTTTCTTTCCACTTGGTAAGATACCTGAGGGGGAAAGGGAGAACAGGCTAGGCATACCTTTTGTTGTCATCTAATTAAGCTCTGTAAACATTTTTCCCCTTTTAATTATTGTTCTGTGTCATTATTAACTACTAGCTTTGGATATGAGACTTTTAAAGAGCAGATTTCTTTCAGCATTCAAAGATTTAGCTGCTCACACAGCTTGAATTCAAATTAGAGATACATTTTTCTTCTGGTTTTGGGAGCTGATCAGAATTGCAATCAGCACCAGAAAGTAATCAGGTCCCTGGATACTTCCCTGTGGATGTCTCAGGGGAGCATACAGGCTGGGTGATTCGCCAGACAGCTCACTGGAAACTTCTGCGGATGAACCTTAGAGGTAAATGGCAGAAGAGCAGCCCACCAGCAAACCTGGGAATAGACAGAGAACCAGCAGCAGCTGCCTGAGAGAAGGTCCTTGAATCTGACTCTGTGAATCTTTTCCCATGGCAATCAAAGCACCAGGAAGAGACAAGAGGGATTCCTCCTTTACCATGATACTCATCAGAGTTTATTTCTTCTGTTGACGACTGAGCTGGAAGCTCTGGTAATGGAACTGGGAGCATAACGAACTCAGAGACCCCCTATGTTAAAAGCAGCATTTTACCTTTTGCTTTTTGTTAGAATAGTTTGCTCCTCTCTGCTTCTACCCTCTTTTCAGTGCCTTTCTCCTACTTGCTTTAGCAGTGATTATTTACAGACTGTGCAACAATGACCACTCACTTGCAATCAGATATTCAGGCTCTTTTTACTAAGTTTTTAGTTATAAAATCAAGAAAACCTTCACCTGAAAACCTACAGGTTGTTTTTACAGTCTTTGTTCTATAGCTCCTTTGGAGGCCCAGGGACTATTTCTAGGAGGTGTAAGAAAAGAGCTAAGTAAAGGCAGCCTATCATCAGTTCATACAGAGTCCTTGAACAGGGTCCTCACATTTCCCAGAAAATTGTTAATTTGTCCAGAGATCAAAAAGGTTAAAATTACTGGTTTACTCTACAACCATGTGATAGGGAATGTTAAGAAGAAAGAAAAATTACGTAAGGTTCTCCTACACTCTTTGATGATAGAGGAATAGTAACACACACTGAAGCATAAAGGAATCACCACTGTGAAGTGGGTGAGATCAATGCCCAGGCTCACAGAGAGGAGTTGCCTTCCATTCACCAGCCATCCAGGACCTGAAGAAGCCAGGTTCACTATTTTTTTTCAGACCTGCCTCCCTGGGAGAAGATAACCACACCATGAGGTTCTGTCACCAGTGTTTTCACTCAGCCTCTGCCATGCCAGAGAGCAGAGACCTGTTCTCAGCCCTAACATACCCTGGACCTAATCAAGTCTTAGTACAGTAAGCTGTTCCAGCCCCTGCTCCCCTTCCTCAGTTCTCCCTGTCTTGGTTCCTCTGTTTCCTTCTTCCTGCTAGTTCATTCATTTGATTCCTCCTCACTCTTACTGTCAGATAATTTATCTCCTGCACTTTCCTAGACAGTTCAAATACATCTTAGTATTAAAGGCATGATTTATAAGAACAAACTCGTTCTTATAAAATAAGAACAAAATAAAAAATGCAAATTAGCCAAGATTTTAAAGCTGCTCAGTAAACTAACAGTTCAAAAAAATGTGGTGTGTTTCAGAGAAAACTTGACGTTGCTGAACTGAATTATTGCATTCACATATAATTCAGGATATTTTTCTGAGATGTGAACAGTGCACAGACCTTCAGGGGAAACAAAAAAAAAAGAGAAAGTAATAGGGTAAAAGGAAAGAAGAGTTATTTTCTTTTTTCATATAACATGCTATAGTCCAGCTTTTACTTACTTGCCATATATCTGTGACTGAATACAGTGGAGCTCTTGATTGTTTCCCTAAGTTGTAATGATTTTCATAGCCATGAGAGTTGTATGTTACATGCAAAATTCACAATGTACTGAGATTATAAAACAGAAATAGTCTTGGCTTTAAGTCTGTGAGCTATAAAAAAATCTTGGCAAATCATCCATGTTTTCTTGGTATGTTGTTTTTTCTTTAAACTCTTTACTATCCTCTCCCTCAAAAGTCAAAGAAACAAGGATTAGACAGAATTAAAACTTGGAGGCAAACAGGGTTCCAATTTATTACAATATCCAGGCTATTCTGTTCAAGTACAATTTAAGGATTCCAGACAAAAATTATTAAAAGTGTAGAGACTTCTAAGCTAAACATTTTTCAAGCTTGTTGTTGACTGATTCTTGTTTCCAAATGCAGAGCAGAAAATTCAAATACAATTATGTCTATCAGTTTTCCTGGACTTTTAGAAAAAATAAATACCAGGCTGTTCTAATTGCTAGAGGGATGAATTATTCTTTTGCAGTAGAAGAATGACTAAAGAAAAGTTTAAATTATTAAATAAATAAATGTCATTGCATAACTTGCTAGACAGAATTTAAACAGAATATTTAGACAGAATTAGACAGAATAACTTGCTAGAGAGAATTTAACAATATCCTATAGCTTAGAAATTTATATTTCATGCTTACTTCGGAGAAATAGTAGCATCTGCAAGTTTGCAGCAACAATACCCACAGTAAATCTGATTTTGGTTTTCGTTGCAATACAAAGAAATATGAAGAAATGTTCTGTGACTTGGCATTTCTGGAGCTGTAGGCATGCTATGTGCCTGCAGGAGTGGTATGGCACTTGACTGCTTCTCATGTGGTGGCGAATCTTTTCTTGGACACTGAAAGTAGTATGTGATGATCTCACAAGTTTGAAGGACAACCTTTAATCACTTCACACTATATTCAAAGCACTTATTTTTGTGATATTTGTGGGATTTCCATAATGCTTTCATGCAATCCTATTTTCCTGTAACTGTATTTCCCTGTGCTGGCTCTCTACAAGTGGATGAAGCTCAGCTGAGTTTTTCTATATAGACTGGTTTCAGAGATAATCCTAAACGATATCAGGAAATTAAGCTAGTTCCATCCTAGCTCCACACCTCTGACATAAACAGGTTCCAAATTCTAACACCAAAACAAACCATAAGTCTTTGTAGGTTAAAAAGTGAGTGTAGTTTTTTTGCTGTGGAGTTAACCCACCCATTATTTTCGGCTTTGCTGACTTTGCAGTTGATGAAGGATGGGAGCAGAAATATCTTTGGGGATTGAGGAAATCTCTCTTCTGCTATTAGGCAGTAAAAGGGGATAGAAGTCTCCTGTGCTCCAGGAAACACTGGATATCTAAGAGTCAGTGATAGAAATGTACTGGAAAAGGATCATCTTTAAAACAGAATTCCTAGTTCTGACTCGAATCACCTCGTTTTCAACTGTGACTCTAGCCCTTAGGATGATGATCCTGAGACTGTGTTTCCCCATCCAGCTCTTTTGAAAATACTTTTCCTGCTTCAGTGAAAGAGCAGTCTGAGAAATTATCCCAGCACAGATTTTTCTAAAGAACCTTCATATTGTCTGAGAATTTTTTCAGTGGTTACTGCTGAAAAAAAAAAAGAGTCTCTGTGAATAAAACCACTGTAACAGCTTGGGTCATATTTGGAAGCAGCTGTGAAATGCCTTTTTTAAATAGGCATTCATCAACTGTCATAGTACACCAATAAAGACATGTAGAAGTAATTGCCGAGTTTATATTTCATCTTGTGTTCCTTTCAATATCCCTGTACTTAATTCTAATTCGCAGAGAGGTTCTTCATGCTTCCTGTACTCTGCCAAAAAACAGGAAACCTCATTCAACGTTGTTTGAAGACTCAATTACCTTACATTATATGAATGGTCATACATAGAACATAGTTGAATTTATACTCTTTTTTTTTTTCTCAGAAGCAGTCGTGGCTATATAAAGAAATGCAATGTCATTAGCTCTGTTCAGATTACTTTGGAGGCAGGAAGAATGCAAAGTGAAGAGAGTTCTGAGGTCTTTAGGGGATTTATTTTGAAATTAATGTATCATCTACATATTTGGATTTCATCCCACCAAGAAATTTCTTGGAGTTAAATTGTTCAAGGTGTTTAATACCTAAAACTCAGGGAGAATTTCTCAGTGTAATTTGTTTGATTCCAAAACACCAATTTCATGTCCTACAGGTTTATGGTGATACTTAAAAGACCTACACGCTCTTGAAAATGCACAGGGCCCGCAGCTCTGGATTCCTACACACTTTGGAGAATTTGTCCCTCATGAAGTAAGATTCAACAGCCATGGAAAAAGTTAAAAGCCTCTATCAAATGTCCCTAAACAGAAGTTTACATGAAAGAACCTGCCCTTCACAAAGACACAAACTAGCAAGCCAATAGGCAGTCCCAGCAATGGGATCAATACTTGGATGGGATCAGAGATTATTAACACGCTCAGGATGAGTTCTCCTTCTGGTCTCTTCACAGGTTACAGCATTTCTGCAACAACAATTACTGAAGTTGGAAAAAAACTTTAAAAAAATATTTCTCTACTTTCATATTTGTCTCAAAAAAAAATCCAAAAAACAACTCAAATCTTTTTCTGATCTCTTGAAATATCTTAGACTAAAGAAACATTTTGGAGAAAAAAGGGCAGGGTGGGGAGGGGAAGTGTCAAAGTTAGGCTTCAGCTCTACTCATACATTGAAAGAATAAAAGTTTAACAAGATTTATGGTAATTAAATGAAAATAAATAATTAATTAAATAAATAAAGATTATTTCTAGTCTCATTTCCACTGGATGTTGGTGTGATGCCTGTACTCAATAAATAATAAATTATTTTACTGCTGCTTGAGAGACACCTGGCTTCTCTGTCATGCAGCACAATCATTACTGTGGTCTGCTTATAAGGAAAAGAATATAAAGATAGAAAACCTCTTCAAGCTACTCTAGAGGATTGACTCATCAGCTATGTGACTCTGCCAGAATTTGGATTCTGATGGGCAACTCTGCATCACTCTCCTGCCATTGCATGTAGGTGCCTATTGGTTGCTGTGGGATTCATAGAGCAGCATCTACTCTGGCTAATCTCTTGCATCTGTTCCTGGCATCAGCAACACATCTGCTCCCAAAGTGTGTGAATGCCAAGAACTACTGAAGAAGAGCAGGCAGTGAGGAGGAGCTGCTGCACCGTGCTGTTCTCCACACAACTCTTTAACATCCCAGAGTCCGTAATTCTGAGAAGCAGGAGCTGAAAGGATGGTACAGAGCACACTGGCATTTCTCTGTAACTGGAGTGAGAAGGTGGATAGGGAAATACCAATGTAGAAGGTGGAGATTTCATTAAGAATCTCCCAAGCCATTGCTTTAGCCAAGAAAGAAAGCAACAACTTGACAAGAAATTTAAATTAACTTATGCCAGCTTATATGATCAAAGGTCAATATTCAGCACCTTGAGACTTCATTCCAGTAAATTTGAGATATGGTCTACATAATGAAAAAAAAACAAAAGAAGACCAGACAGATTCCAGCCCCTAATGCAAGACAGTCTCAGTACCATAGCCATGACAAGAAAACCTGCTTTTGCATGGTATGCATGCAGTGCTCTTATCTGGCTGTACACATTGCAGCCAGTGTTTGTGTGATTTGAGGGAAGCACAAACAACATGGTTCTTTACAAGGATCTAATTCAAAGAATTAATTATGAGGTAAAGGAACCTGAAACAAGGAACAGGAAATAGAGAGGTGGAAGGGAGGCCTTTGACTTTGTGTCTTTGACCTTAGGCCTCCCATCTGAAGTGAACCAGCTATACAAGTCTACCTGGGCCAGCCTCGGTAACCTTGCTGCCTTAAAGCTGTTTGCTTTGGAGGTGGTGTGTCACTGCCCACTGCTTTATTCAGCACCCAGTTCAGACCACACTTCATTTTGATTCAGTGGCATGCAATCAGCTTGAATAATCCAAACATCTGAATTCAGAAACAAATAATATTAATAAAAGGTAGACATCTGCTTTTCTCTCCAAGTCTCTTGGCACTCTGCCTTCAGCAGAGGAGTTCTACCACCGGGCTGCATTTTATAGCCTGAATGGACTTTCCCTCTGAATTTACTCCATCCCTTTTGAAATTCATTGCATTTGTGACTTTCACAGCTGAATTAGATACCACGTAAAAAACATTCCATTTTGTTTGATTAGTCTTTTCAGTTCTTGTTTGCTGCCTGTGCAGTATTATTATCTACTTGCTAGATCTTGCATTTATTCATTAAGGCTTCTAAGGAGGCCCACTAAGATGAAAATTATACAAGGATTGAAGGACAGAACCCTCTTTCTGTTGCCAGTGGTTTCTTCTCACTGAATAATGACCTCCTCACTTAGACTGGGGAGTTGACAGGTTGTAGAAAGCTGTAGTGATGGAAAAACATTAGGAATATAAATTTCAGTTTATGGATTAAAATTAAGAAAGAAGTAAAATTTTATCCAAAGTGCAAATGCTGGCTTACAAACCCAGTCCTTGCAATGGTACAGGGAATCTCTGCCTAACCTTTTTGTTTCCTCCTTTTACAATCTCCACATTAAGCCAGATTTCTACAGCCCCAATTCCTATAATTGTTTTCACTTAGTTCTGGAAAAGAAGACAGGTAAGAGCTGAACCTATGAGAAAGCAGTAACCTTTAAACATCTCTTATCGATAGCAGGTATAGGTTGACTCATGAAATTATGAAAATCTATTGATGATATATTTCTGAAATACTACTGTATTTATGAACAGCTCTGGGAGTTTATGGCATGATTAAATTTAGTAATTAAATTTTCTAATGCAAAACCTGCTGTTAGGAATGGTTGAGCAATGCATATATTCTGAAGCATAGCTACTGGTTTCTCCCGTGACATTCAACACAAGAGATTTCCATTTAAAATATACAATTTGTCATTTAAAGACAAAGCAGTGGCATTATCTATCATTGTTGAAGTTGATGGTTTATCAGAGTTTTGATAAATGAGGAAAAAATACACAAACAAAGCTAAATGTAAATGCTACCAGTTGAGCAGTGCTTAAGGGATGTGAGTTGTCAAATTTGCCCTCACCATTATTGCAAGTATCATTGCAAGTTTCTAAAGGTTTTGAACAAAAAGCAGCATGCGAAATTGATCAGAGAAGGTATCTGAAAAAATAGGGAGATATTAAGCAAACAAGACTTCAGAAAAAAATTAGGAAAATATTCCTAATGATGAAATTTTCCCAACTGAAGAATAATTTCCAATAGGAAAATCTGTAACCTCTCTTTCTGAAACGATTCAAAATGAAGTTGAATAAAGTAGTCATTTTTAGATAAGGACATAATTGGTCTTTTACACTGTATTTTGATTATTCTGTACTACTGTTTCAAATTGTTCTACAATTACTGTCTATAGCCAGACAGAAATCAACCTTGCAAAAAAAAAAAGAAACCAGTGCAAGAATAAACAATTAGCTCTTTCCCTAATGGTTTGTCTCCTCTGCACTATATTTATTTTTAATAGTTTAGTGACAGAAGCCCAGCGGCTGAAGTTCTCCATCTTTCACAAGCTAAGAATTGTGCACTCAATTAGAAGCTGAGAAACTCCCAAGAGGACAATGGGAACATACTTCACCTCAGTTTAAACAGACTGTTCCCAGGCAGCCTCTCCTTCTGTTCATGATGGGACAAAGCAGACTGTAGGTCCAGTCGCTGCCCTTCTATTCCCTAATCCCCAACTGCATTTGGATTAGCAAGCACCTGATCATGAGCCAGTAGTGTTCCCAGGGGGTCAACAAGGCCAACAGCATCCTGGCTGGTATTAGCAACAGTGTGGCCAGCAGGACCAGGGCAGTGATTGTCCCCCCTCAGCACTCAGCACTGGTGAGGCTGCACCTCAAATCCCGTGTTCAGTTTTGGGCTCCTTACTTACAAGAAAGATATTGAGGCACCAAAGCATGTCCAGACAAGGGAAATAGAGCTGAGGAAAGGTTTGGAGCACCGGGAGGCTCAGGGAGACCTTATTGCTCTCTACAGCTCCCTGAAAAGAAGTTGTAGCAAGGTGGAAGTCTCTTCTCCCAGGTAATAAGAGACAGAACAGGAGGAAATGGCCTCAAGTTGTCAGGGGAGGTTTAGGTGGGATATTAGGAAATAATTATTGACTGAAAGACTTGTTGTCAAGCACTGGAAGACGCTGCCTAGGGAACTGGTGAAATCAGGATTACTGGATGTATTTAAAAGACACGTAAATGTGGCACTCAGGGACATGGTTTAGTGATAGACTGGGCAGTGCTGAGTTAACGTTGGACTGGATCATTTTAGAGGTCTTTTTTAACCTTAATGATTCTATGATTCAATGCTTATTGTTATTATTGACTGAAAATTGTTCAGATATTTTCATTTACCTTTAGTGACCTACCTGTGATTTAGTGGGAATAAAAGGAAACCTTTATTACTCTAAGTGGAGATGAGCCCATTACAAACATAGTGTTTAAAAGCAGCAAAGTACTTAGAGCAGCTTTGATTGTGTTTGCTGGCAGACCTACCCAGATTTGCAGGTGTACTTGTTCACCTCCCCACTGGAGAGGCTTCAGGTTCCACTTTGGACCACAAAAGTAATTTCTTTGGTCATATTTGTGCAGAAGCACAGTGGGGCCATGCAACCTATCCTCTGTACCTGTGCACCTCTCCAGTACAGGCCGTGGTAGTACACACCAGCTTTTGACACTGCTCTGGCTCATGCTTGACTGCCACAGCCTTCTCAGCACAGAGGTGGCTGCAGGCCCCTTCATCCTCAATTTTTACCCTGAACTGTTCCTCATCATACTGCCTCCTGTGTCAAAAAAAAGATCCAACACCAAGGGACCCCCTCACAGCCATTGCATGCTTGGAAAGTGAGTTAAGCAGGTAGCAGGTTGAGGTCAGAGACCAAACACCCTTTCCTTTAATCCTGCTCCTTTTCTGCACTGAAGAAAACGAGACTTTCCTCCTTACCTAGCTACTTCATCCAACTCACTCTGAGAATAGGCCCAGAAGTGGTTTTGGCTCTGTCTGATCTCCCTCCTGTTTGTTATGAGGGTTCAGTGAGAAACACCAATGCCCACTGCCAGCATCACAAATGCAACCGTTCACACCCAGCACAGTGAGAAGCCTATGCCACCCGTGAGCCTTCGGGGTAGCAACGCAAGCCCCATCACACCCTGCCCTACCTGTTCAGACCCATGAAGAAGGCACAGACACTTGCCCCTCTCCATGCAAGTGAGGGGGATTTGCCTTCCTGTACTGTGGCTACACATTTACCCAACAGTTTCCATACACAAACAGTCGGCCCACGAGAACAGATGGTGCATGATTCACTCCAGGGCTCTGATCACCGACTGCTGCTGGCTTTGGATGGGGCCCACGGCACCAGGAAATTACCGCAGGCGGTTGTATCATTCAATAATGATTTTGCAGCCAAAGGCTCCAGCTGCCCTTCCTTGAGTGGCAGCTTGGAACAAGGACACCAGCACGGGATGGTAGGACTTCAAACATCTCCTTACCTCTGGCAACACCAAGAGTGGAAAAAAAACCACTCAGGACGTGAAGGGCTACACCCTGGATCAACAAGACAGACTGCTGCACGCCTTCCTCAGCCCTCCTGGTACCTGTGGTCCTCCTAGCCACTTGGTATGTCCCACTGGATCCAGGGCTAGTTTGGCAGAAGCAGCCAGGCCAGCATCTGGGACATTGGCCCTTCTGCTCCTGGAAATGCTCAGCACAATTAATTCCTGGACATATGCAGCTGGATGATTTACCTGTGCCACAGTTGGTTGGAACTTGTGCCTTGGCATGTAGATGCTTTTCCCTGTTATTATTAACAACTCTAGGATAAGGTTGATTTTTTGAAGCACCTATAAAGCATTGCAGATCCTGGTTCTTCCTTCTAGATGGAATGCCCAGACTATCACAGGTAAAATTTTATAAGTATGCTGTCATGGCCACCCAGTGGCATGTACTTAAAGGTGCCTGTAGGGATATTCTTCTGACTCTGACTTTCGAGAACAAACTCTAGGCAGTATATGTGATGCAGATAAATGCTTCTCTTTTGGTGACACATGGCCCCATGGCCTTCTACAGATGTTGCAAATACAGCATTTGGCTTATTTCTGAACCCCTTCCACCCAGATAGCAATCAGATATCAGCTCAGGTGGAGGAGACCCTTTGCCACTCCAAAGGCAAACATGTAATTAAACTATGTGCTACCTAGACAGTAAAAACCTGTCCATGCACCAAGGGAGAACATTGATTTAGGAGTGACCAGGCATTTCCCTTCATACATTTTGGCACTTTCAGCCTTCTTCATTTGTTCATGAAAGCAAAATAATTACATGTACAAACAAAACAGCTGGGAACTGCAGTGGATGTCACTGACCTAAGAGCAACCAGCATATGGATAGGACCGGGGGACACATTCTGCTAGATTAGTGCAGCAGCTTGGTGCTGTGAAAAAGCTTCCCTGATACTTTTTTTGTTTGTAAATAATTACAAATATTTTGCCCAGATGGTGTTTACATGGCTGCCTAAAACACTGAGTATTAACATAGTTTCAAATTTAAAAACAATTGTGACAAATACTAGCAATTTCAAGATAGCTATCTCTAGATACTAAATCAGAGCCAAACTCTGTGAAGCGTTATTACAAATAAATTGTTAGGGGACTTTTCAAAATAAAATTTTAAGGTAGACACAGATTACAAGATCACCCCTTTTTTAGTTGTACTTGCATAAGATTGAAATCATTAACTACTAGAGGCAGTGGTTCTTATTCCATGGACACCACTGGGATCAGAGTTGTGCCTGCAGTGTCCTATAAATAGTTAAACAGTACTATTTAGCCTTTAATTAAAATTTCTACAACAACCTGGAAGTCAAAAAATACTTGTTATTTCCAAACTGTAAGCAGAAGGAGGAATATTTGCAGAGAAAATTTTCTTAAATGTTGATTTATAGACTGTAGGAATACTGATTCCATTTTTAAAATGAGATTTTTATATGTGTATTTCCATTAAAAAAACCCAAACATGTTTTCATTTCATTTGACTGTCTTAACACGTCCTTAAAATAATGAATAGACAGTTATGCCTACACACACAAAATAAACAGTGCATGTAGATTAGCTATGTGATGTGAATCTTGTTGTTTATTAAAGGAAGCATTTGCTTATATTTGAAAAAAACTTTAAAAAACACAGAAAGTTCTCTCTATAAAAAGTCTATGCAATAAAAATCAACGAAGTGCAAGACAACAGATTGATTCCCATGTAGTTTCAAGTTTCGAAGCAGCCAGTAAAAATATAAATTTCACATGTAGATTAATGATGTTTAAAAAGATACATTCACAGTACTTATTAACAGTCAAAGTACAGACTATTCATGGTAAAGCAACTGCTGATTCCATGATAGGATCAGAACTGGGCTTTGTATTGGTTACAGGCAGAAACACAGGTGCAGGCAGTGTTGGGAGTTTCATGGCACAGGTTGGAGATGGCTTTGTTGGAAGGGACTTCAGGAGGTAATGCAGATATGTCTCCCATTCCAAGCATATGCATGCTAACTATGGATTACAACAGGCATGGATTTTCAAGAATTTGACTCAAAAAAGGAGAAATAGTAGCTGTGAAGGAGAGTAATCCAATCAAAGCCAAGTTTTTGCAGCATCGTCACATGAATCAAGCACTTTTAGATTGCCCAGGGGGAAACATACCTTCTTGTAAAGACTACAATCCAACTCAATGACCTGACTCATGGTTTGGCAAACCAGAAATTTAGAGACGTTCCACACAATTTGTCCACTCACAGAGGCAAGCTGCTGTTGCTGATTGGCAGCTGGACATTGTTCGTAAGGGAGATGCTGCTGAGGCCATATTGTTTGCAGCCAAACCATCAACCATTTCATCCCCAATACCTAGCTGTAAGGACATAGGAAGGGATGCCCACTATAAGGAAATAACTGAAGTATATTGTAGGTGTTTGTGTAAAAGTGCATGCAACACCCACCGTTTAGGTTTCCATTTGGGGATTTTGTGTTTTGTTTGATTTATGCCTTCACTGAAATCTTCTGTAAAGCAGAAAAAGTGCATAGCTAACCATACCTTGTATGCAGTGTGCTATATGTAATGTGAGCATTTTCTGTGCACAAACTGACACAACAGCCAGAGACTGAAATAAGATGAGCTCCTTCTGGGTCAGGCACTACTACTCTGCATCTCAGGAAATCTGCAACAAACTCACTGTCCAGAAAGGGGAAATGGATTTTCTTCAAGCCACTACACCACTTTCCACTCATACTTGGTCTTACTGCAGGCTAAAATAATGATCCAAGAATGACCTTCATTTGCACTCAGCTACTATGCAAAATTAATTGGACTATTTAAATTCAACTAGCTGTGGTTATTCAGAGCTCAGTAAAGTTCAAGAAACTGATAAAACCTCAGAAAAATATGCAATTATAATCTGGAATTAACCAGTGAAGTATAGACACAGAAATGAAAAAGGAACAATTGAGACATTTATTCACTTTAAGGAGATATGCTGAAGACAGCAGCTGTTCATAGGGATAGAATATCCTTTAACTTCTAAAGAGGTTAAATAACGAACTTGAATGTCTGAATATCAACTAAGCAATTTGCATGTAGTCACCCATGAAGTCACTGGTGCTGCTAGGTCAGTGTGGTAGGGAGCTCAGCATTTGAAAAGGTCATTAAATGCTGTTTGGGGAGGGACAAGGCTTTCTGACCCAGGAGATCCTGTTCATCTTTCCTTCATTGAAGCTGGGTTATGTTTTCTACCACATTTATTCTCTTCCTACTCTATATTTTTTCCTTAAGAGACACAGTGCACTTCTAGATGGAGCCACTGAGTGCCAGAAAGCTTCTCCAGGAAGATGCAACATCCATTTGATGCCTATACTAATGGCTACTCCCAGTTATGCTTTTCAGATCTGTAAAAGAAGCAGACTGATTCAAAGACAGTATTTCACAGTCTCATGTAGTAATGAAGGAATAACAGAGAACTGCTGGAGTTTTTAAATAGAAATTCATAGTTTTGTAGGGTCAGTGGTATTTTCTGGGACATTTCATGCCTGTAACAATTTGTTGAGAGCTACAGTACTGCCATATTTATTCTCTACCATTATCCAAGTTTATTATCAATTTTTCACGCCAGCAGTATTTTCCATATACATCAAAAAAGGTGTGCAGGGGCAGCCAGGACCCTTGATATGTATTTAGAGGCTGAGGAAGGTTCTGTTGTAACTATGAGACTGGAGTTACCCAGTTTAATAGAGTAAAGGTCTCTCTGACAGGCAACCATGGTCTGCAGCCACACTTCTGGAAGGCAGTGTAAACATATTGCAGACAGTATCCTGATGACTTATATTAAGAGGAAAAAAGTAGATTTTAAAAGCAAGGGGAGGATGAACACATAGAGCAATTGATTTTTGGATACTTGGGCCTGCTTCTCACTGAATTAACTTCACCACACCATAAGCTTTGCTAATGCTACTGCCAGACGTGTAATCTCAGTGATAGCAAAGAGATTTTAATTTCTGTTGAATTAGCGTAATTCCTTGAGCTTGATTTGCAGACAGGGTTTTGAGGCAAACAAAATTCACCTTTGCAAAAACATGTCTAGTCAAGTTGGGGGTGAGAAGCACAATCTGGGGTGCTTTCTCCATCCCTGTCTTCCTGTCTCTCTGGAGAGACTCTGCGTCAATCCCTACCATGTCTCAGCACTGGTACTCAATGCTTTTGAGATCTAAGGATACCAAAGTTGATTGGAGGAAATAGAGGGGAAAAAAATCCACAATGCTGCGAATCTAGTGACATATTTCAGCTCCAATTCAACTACGTGGCTAATCCCAGTGAAGTCTCTGGAAGTCACTATGTACAGGCAGTTGTGATATACTGAGTGTAGTGGTCCTGCATCTAGCAGGCCCTTTAACAGCAATGCATAGTTGAAATTTTTGGAAATCTTAGGATTTCAGGCAAGCATTCAGAGTAGTACCTGAACAAATGCTTGGCATTAATCATGGACATTATTCATCTTTATGATTGAACCAGTTAAAGCTGAGCTTGAAATGAAGTTCAGACTTTGAAACAATCCTAAAATTAGTGGAGAAGGGAGGTAAGGAGAAGAAAATTAATGTAATAATATTATCCTCCTGGTCATATAAGTAAATAAAAATAAAGGACTTGGGATCTTTTTGCTGTTTCTCGCTGTTTAGGCTGTACCCAAAATGCTATTGCCTTAAGGATGAATTACCCTGACATATTTCCCCAGCAGTATCACATGACAATTGCTAGCAGGGAAAGCAAAAAAAGCTAAAAGGAATTGTAAAATATTTGAGATCAGACTTAGAGGAAGGGCTGACTTGCCCAGATTGCTGATATCCAGCCATCTAGAGCTGCTGACTGCAAATTCCCCAGTTAACCACAGTCCCTTGTGTTATTTCAGACTCCCCTGTGAGATTAACAACTGGTACTTATTTATCCTTTCTGAGTTAAGTTCTACATTAAAAGGAACAGCTCAGCTAAAGTTAACTAATGAAGTCAGGATTTGCCCTAACTCAGCAGATAAAAATCAGATCAATGTGATTTCACAAAAAAACCCTTGATTTCCATGGAGACTTGGTATTTAAGATGGCTTTGTTACAGCTTAGTATACTGTCAGCTGCACATACAACACAGTATTTTGGATTACATCATCCCTCCATATCAAGTGTAGCCTAAGGCTGCCATATCTGCCAGGCATGACAAGCTACTCATCACCTTGGATCCATCATTTCAGTGGAGAATGTAGGACATGTTCTGCTGGCATGAGAACAACATCATTACCTTCACTGCAATTAAGGGTGAGTTGGCTGTCCTCTGAGAAAACCTTGCTTCAGTATTCATGGTCATTTAGAATCACATCAAGCTACCATGGTCACTGTCAGCATAGCCAAGTGTTTCATAGGTCATTTTCCCAAATTGAAATGACTTAAAATTGAAAAGAAAAAAAGTCTAAGATTGCCAAAATTAGTTGTCTGTACTGGGAGGTAGCCCTGACGCCAAGAGTTATTAACAGGACTGAGTGCCACTGGTGGAAATAAGGATTTTCCATCACTCTGCTCTGGTTTTGTACCAGACATTATCAGCAGGCCACCCAATGCTGAAAGTGGGACTAATTCTCGCTATAGAATAGGCCCTAGGGAGTTCTTCTTTATTTGAGTTCCTCTCTCTGAAACTAAAGCCCACTACCACTGCGAGAATATAGAAGACAACACTTTGTCTTCTCTACAACTGTATTTTCCATACTTGAGGACTGCTGTCATATCCTCTCCTTACCTTTTTTCCTGGAATAAACAATCACAGTTTGTTCATCTATCACTCTTAGGCCACACCATTCATAAGTCTTTTGCAATTTTTCCACATCTTTCTCAAAATGCAGCACCCCAAACTAAACACTCTATCCATTCTGAATAGAAAGGTTATTTTCAGGCATCCCTATTTATGTCCCAATACAATACTTGCTTTTTGTATAGTCATAGCCTAAAAACATGGACTTGTGGTATCTTATAAATCACTGCAAAACCTAAGTCCCTTTCAGTGCAAATCGTACTTTACCTGTGTTTTCCCCATTCAGTTTTTGTGCAGCAGAGTAGTGCTTTCTGAATACAGAACCTCCATCTGTTCTAAGAACTTTTCTCCATTTTACCAATATAATTCCAAATTCCTTTTCCAATTTCCATGCACTTTTACATAACTTTGTCATCTGAGAGTTTAATATACACATTCTCCACTTCATCTTCCTATTACTATTTTTCACACAGACCTAGAACCCAGGACCAGTCTCCAAAGATATTGCTCTCATCTTGGCGGTCAGCCACTGGTAGATGCAATTTGAGTGCAATTGGCTGTAGCTCAGCCCTCACTGTAGCTGTTCTGATTAATTTAGCCCAAGGGCAAGCCCCCGGGGAAAGGTTCATGGAATAAACGCCTCAGTTTTGAGAATCTCCATGGCCATATTGTCTTCTTTTAAGAGGGTAACACTACACACAGTCTGAAACAGCAGGGCCTACTAAAAGCTGCATCTGCACCCAGTTTTTGCCACTATTCTTGCCATTTCTTTTGTTGATCTTAGACATATTAACTTTTGCAATAATAGACTGGCTTGAGCATAAGGTCTTCTATTTCATAAATGGACATAAGGTCTACAGGAGAGAGCTGTGACAAAGAATGGATCATTGCTGACATGCTCATTTTTTCAGACAGGATATTATATCGGTTGCCCATATCAAATCAACCATGAGCCTTGATGTTCCCCCACGAGTGGCAAACTCACAGAATGTTTAAATATACACATTTGAAATTATACCATCAGCAATATGTTTGACTCAGTATTATACCCAAAATAAGGACAGTTTCTGTGACAGAAAGTGTATGACCAAGATGGCATATAGTAAGAAGGATTTACTAAGAAATGTCAAATGAGAATAAGGACATGATTTTCTCTTCACATCATTATCAAAATCACCTCACACTCCTGTTTTTCTTCTCCCAGATACCGCCATGAACATAAGATGCTGCCTAAATCCAGGTGTCACCTAGGTGTCTGCTGTCTGTAAATCAATCCAGTTTTGGCTGTATATACCTGAAATATTAGGAATAAACTTTGGAAAGAAAACCTACACCGATTTAAGTCACTGCTGGCAGGGGAACTCGGGGACAAGATCAAGGTAACCAAAATGATCTGTAGGTTGACACTGTGGCTAAGAGATCAGGGTATTAAACAGAAATCATCAACATTTTTGTGGCCAAGATCTGATAAAGTCCCTTAGTCTGCTGGGGTCGTTTTCCATCAATTGCTTCTGTAAGAAGTTAAATAGTCATCTGCTTTGCCACACTGACTGGAGCAATCCTGCTGGACTTCAAGCTTATTTATGCTATACACATTTAAAACAAACTTGGCAGATGAAACAGTGGGTTCTTCCAACATACAACTGCCTCATGTCTCCTGAACTGTGACATATGGCTTGTAGGTAAATGACTGTCTCATAAAATTATCCCATGCAATCATGGCATCACAACTTTGCCTTGACTAGGCCCAAATTTTTACAGCTGTTTTGAAAAGCTTGTGTAGGAAAATGGCATCTTTCCTGTTTCAAAAAAACAAGCGGTCCAGAAAGGTTTACATCAGATGCTTTTAAATTTGCCATTCACAGTCAAACTCAGCTGCCCTTGGGCAGAGGCTGCTTCTCCACACCAGGTGGCCATAAATGCCAGCTAGAATTAAAAAAAGTTAGTGCAGGAACTTTGGCCTTGATTCATCACTTTACTGTCTATTAAATACCAGACACATTTCATCAGAGTTCTACAATAACTTGCCAGGAGCTAGTGATGGGTAATATTGACACTGAAAATAAAAAGTGAGACTTGTAAAATCAATCAGTAATTTATTCATGTGTTGACAGAGCAGGAGGGAACCATCAAAATTTTAATAATAAGACTAAATTTCAAAGATGTCCCATTGCCACGAAGCTAATGCAACCACTGATTTTACAGGTCCCCCTGGCTTATTTCAATTCCACCAGCTGATGAACAGGAGACAATGTGGTGGCACGTTATGGCTATGCTGGATATTCCTATCAATGCCTGTGCTGTGCAGTGGGCATACTTCCAAGGACCTGAGTCAGGCCAGGAAGGCAACTCGTTCTAGTTACAGCTCACAAGCAGAGACAATGTCCTGGCATGGTATGGCTGTGCAGCCACCGTGCAGCTTTTGCGGCATGGTCAGCATGGGGTGCTGTGGGGCACCACCGTGTGGCTCCACAGACCTATGCTGTACATCTGCTCTACACAGTTTATTGCAAATCAAATATTTTCTAACAGCTCAGTGCAAGGATTTGGCATGTGACCTTGGGATACCCTTCCCTAAGGTTATCTTTTTCTAACAGAAGCCTGTTCAGCTGCCTCGGTTTCATAACAAGTCTCACTCTTATTTTCAGAAGCTCTTGTGTTATAGAGGCATTACTCTATGTACTATATGGACTGTAGCAACACACAGACATCCTAAAGGGGATGTAAGTTTGGAGCTTTACTTAATAAACAAGAATTTAACCCATAGTACAGAATTGGAATGAAATGACCAAGTCCTCTTTTTTTCTGGAACTCTTTAATGTCAATCTCCACAGCAGCTGACACAGTGAGGAGGAACAAACCTTCTTCACTCCCTGCATCAATTTACTGTCACCATTTCTATTGCTTTGTTATTTTCCCCTTAGCTGTTTGTCTTTTCTAGTCCTTTAGTTCACTCATGTGAAAGCAGTGGGGCAGTCATTCCAAAAGAGAAATGGAAAGCTGTAATCAAATTGAGTGGGATGTAATTTGTCTATCACATAGATGGTCATCAGTGGATCCCTAAAAGAATCCCTAAAAAAAGAGCTTGTACTGATACATGCAGCTTTCCCAACTTCAAGACAGTAACGATTATTGGGTTTTGACCTCAATTTGGATTTTATTTCTCTCTTGAGAAAAAAATTTATCTTCATTTTGTTTCCAACATAATCCCTGCCTTGCAAATGAAGAGTAAGCTTGAAAATGTAAATATGTTCAGTATGCTTACTCTTAAAGGTTTGAATGCTAGAAAAAGCTTGCTGATGAAAGTTTTTCCTCTCCAAGTATTTTAGACCAGTGTCACTTAGGATGCTAGAAAACAGTGCTTGGAAACCTTTATAAGCCATATAAAAGATTGGCTCCTATTACTGCAGAATAAGGCTTCTTTTAGCTTTCTGAAGGACCACATGTGCTTGACCTTTTTGAAACAAATTACTACCTTTGTCCTTTGATGCCACTTTTTTGGATAAAAGACAGCTCAGATGTGTATGGAGGTCCTTGCTGTCAACAGAGGCCCAGGTGCCCCTAATTTGCATTTTTCTCCTTTCTTCCCACCTGCAAAATGTAACTGAGTGCCAGGAACACTCACAAGCAAAACTATGGCTAACACATAAGCACATATACACGCATATGCACATATAGGTATAAATATATACATATTTATTGTCAGAGGTTACTGAATCAAGGAGCTCAATGGAGGTGAGGCTGCTGCAGCTCTATGTCCCCAAGTCTAGACAGTAGGGTGTCTGAGTGTGTATTCCCACAGGCACACACACACTCTATAACACGTAGGTACATATATATCACCAGTCACATAGAGACACTTGCAGCAGCAACAGCCTTATGCAGTTCCCGTCTCTGTCAGCTCAAGGTGAAGATCTGTTAGTTGGAAAAAATATATAAATATGTATGAGGCAGATCCCTCCAGCAGCTGTACTCAGTCATTCAGTCTACCCAGTAGCAGCCCCTGGATTCCAGTTCTCCTCTGTTCCTGGCACCTGGATGTATGAGCCCCTGACTCTGCAGCCAACTACAGCAGATGTTACAACCCTCCTTGCACAAACACACACAAGTGTGGATCATTTCTGTAGCTGGGCTTAGACACACACATCCTGTAGCTGGCCCCAAATTATTGTGCTCTCCATTGCTTCCTGCACAGACATGCACACATACAAAGGAGTCTTTCAATCTACTCAGACTTCATAACATATTTGCTGGTTGTCCTGCACTCCTTGGTCCCTCCAATGTGAAACTCCTCATGTTGTCTCACTTTGGGACATGCAACCCCCAGGCTCTCAAATCACATCACCTCCTCACCAGTTGGTCCAGCTAGGTATTCACTAGCAATTCCACATAACCATACATCCCTTACTCCTCAGTGATGGCATCACAGACAGTCTGCCTCATGGTCCATCTGACAACTGGCAAGAGAGAGACCCTCATGCACACACATGTGCACAGAATACACACTCCTTCTATCAAGAAAACAGCTAATAAACGGACTTTAATGAGAAGTCAGGTTAGGCTGTGCTGACCAGGTACAGGGCATACCCAAGTAAGTGAACTGAGCAGCCACTGTTCACACACAAGAGGTTCCTTTTATCCCCTCTCCCTTTACTTTTGCACATGCATTCCTTCCCAGACTCCCTTTATGCTTCCCATTCCTCACTGTGGTTTCCTCCCTGAATAGCTCATAAAAGGTCTTGTCCCACCCCCAGATGTACTTCCCCAGCATCCCACAATGTCTCATACCCATCCCATAGGCAGTGAGCCTGTCAGTCTGAAAAGTGCTCTGGAGAGCTTCTCCCCTTGGATGCTCCTCAGTCCCTCGGACTGAGAGTTCCTGTGACAGTCCAGGGGACTGATGTCTTCAGTGGGTTACTGGGACTCCCTCTCCCACCGTCATGCCCAAGGACACTGCGACATAGGGCACACCTTTAGATTTAACCGATTTTCCTGTAGGCTGCTGACTCCAATCAGATCATGTGCAGTACAGGAAACGCAGTAAAGATCTTTCCAGTATCAGGAGAACGGAATAAAATTTTTAGTGAGGAAGTCAGCACTCTCTGATTCTGCTCCCCCTTCAGAAGCTTACCTAAACTAAATTTCAAGAGTTTCCAGGCAGTTCTGTGCTAGCAAATCAAGCTAAGCAAAGGTAAGCTACTTTCACTTTGCTTCACTTACCTTGTATGTGCTTATCTTTTTTACTTTTTTTTTAATCTTAATTAGCAAAGCGACCTTGTCTAGGTCACTTCATTTCTATGTGTTTCTCTTCTCTCTTTTGTGAAATTAAGACAATAAAACAATGCACCCATATGAGTATCGTGAAACTTAATTAACTGTTGTGTGCAGGACACTGAGGTTCTGCAAAGGAGAGCACTGTAAGCAAGGAAAATTAATGTTAGGATGAATATTACATAATAACCTGACACAGCATCTGTAAGTGAGCAATTTAAAAAAAAAAATTAAATCACTTCATATTTTCCAGTGGACTGAAAATAATTTTTGCAGCAGGGCCTGCAGTGTTCATTGGCCAAAAGCATAAAAGAGGGGAGCAGCTTGCAGTCCCAGGTTAATTGTTCAATTAAATAAAATAGTTTACAATTGGACTTAGTAATCTTGAGGTTATTTTCCATTCTAAAGGATCCTATGATTTGCAGAACACAAGTTTCATCCAGTTTAATACTGAAGTTATGTACTTTCATCCATAACTATCTAAATCTTCACAGTCTTCTCAGCACTGCCATGGGGACGGCAGGTACAAACCGACCCAAAAATCTGTTCAAAACAGAGTATCAAACAACCTGGAAAGTTTCTTTTACAAATCTGATCACGGTACATCTGGTGATCTCAGTATACCTGCCTTCCATTTCAAGACTATCCATGCCACACCTTCTGTCAAAGCACTTTGTTCTCAGGTTCTAGTTTCACGCAAACCTCGGGTGAAGCTCAGTAGGTGCAGACATTAGGAAAGAAATTAAAGACATTACCTACACCACCTAAAGAAAGAATGGAATGCCACATCGTAATATCCAAAAATGATTGTGTGACATTTCCATACTTTAAAATAAGTTTGTTTTGTAATTTATACAATATTTTAGATTACTTTACCATAAGCATATCAGCTGTGTAGCTGAGTAACTTCCCTGATTATGACAAAACAGTTGTGATAGTCACGAAGTTCTGCTTTCCATTGTAAGACATAGCAGATGCCAGGTTTCCTAGTGATGCCACGGTCCTTAGAAGCCAGGTGATGCACAGTTAATTTTTAGACAGTTACCAGGCAACAGTTGGGACTAACAGAAGGCCAAGAACAACTCCTTGATTTTCTTTCCTGAATATGTGCTACTGGATTTATATTTCAACTATTCTTCCATCAGCAGGTCTTAGACAATGATAAAGGATCATACAGTACATTGATTAGATTAGCTAAGTGATTTTCTTTAGCATGTCTAAGTATTCAATAAATCTGCCCCTTGTAAATATAATATAAAATTGCTCCTTTCATTTTTCTTAGCTTAGAGCTAAGAAATTTTAACTGCAAGAAAGAAGTTGATCAAAAACCTCACAGCCATTCTGTGGTATTGCAAAAAATACAAGCCTGTGATTTTGCTTTCTGTTTAGATTTTCTTTTACCTGTCATTTTTGTTTTGACATGTTTCCCAAACTCCTGTGATCAAGCATTCTAATAATTAAAATATGAGTGATGGTTTAATGAACAATGGAACAGTCAGCTATGCTACAGTTTTTTCTATTTCTCTCCCTTGCTTTCACCAACAGATGACTGAGCTTGACATGCTTACAAAAGAGAAAAAATGGCATGTTTGCCTGCAATAGGAGAAACCTCAAGGATCACGATATAATTTACTCTATTATTGTTCCATAGTTGCACCAGTTTGACACTGCCTTTTACATGTTAATAATCACTTTCTCTTCACACTCCAAGTCATCCAGCATCTGAGATCAACATGCACCAAAAAAAAAAAAAAAAATTAAATAGGAACAAATGCAGGTTTCCTTCCATTATAGCATTTCATTATTTTAAAAATAGTATCTTATATAATCTAATCACTTTTGTACTTTTAGTATATAATCATCATCACAATATCTCACAGCATTGTCAACAACTGCAGCTCCTCACCTGATGAGGCTTCTATATCAAGCAGTGTGATCTCATCTCTAAGAGGAACTGCATTAAACCATTGCCACAAAAAATGTGACCCCAGTGTTTCAGATGTAAGATGTGAAAATCCATATAATTTTCCCCTCTTGAGGAAAATGGAAAACAGGAACAAGGAAGGGCTCTAATTTCCCTACTTCACATACTGTATATTAGCACTCCGTGATGTGTCATTGTCTGCAGGCCATCAGGAACATCAGGAGTTTATTTTGACTATTATTTTTGACTGTTGCTGCACTAGCTTCTACACATAAGCTATGCTGTTCAATTGCAAACCCATTGTGTTCAGCACACCAGGAACACAAAAAATCAGGTTGTAAACTTGGGGGATCAAGTCATTGCAAAGGAGTTTGAGAGGCTGCACCTACCTCCCAGAGGTTCTTTTGAATATTTCTGACATTAGTGTCATTGTAAAGTATAACCTGACACACAATGCGTGGGTTGCTTGAAAAGCTGAAGTGATACAATATACAGGAGTTGGATGCTTTGCTAGGTATCTTATTCAAAGCTAAGCTGAGATGATGCCTCTTACTCCAGATTTCTGTAGCATACGGCGTTTTACAAACATTGATCAACTAAGCTTGACATTTTCCTTGTATAGGGATGTGTTAGTAACCCCACAATGTGTGTGACAAAACTGGAATATGTAGTGGTTGGGGACAGTATTTTAACACTTGGAAGTCAACATCCATGGAACTGACAGTGAGTCCTTAAAGATCCAGCCCTGGCCTCATAACTGATTTGAGCTGACCTAAATATGGGCTGTTATTTAAAGGGATAATTCTACCTTCTCCTCTCTGGACCCAGCCACATTCTCACTTGTGCCAGTACAGGGTGTTGTGTGGGTGCACAGGGGGTCAGATCAGGGAACTTACCTAGCTGAAAACACAGAAAAAGAAACAACTGGGCAGATGTTTTCATCACATCAAATGGACTATAGAATTGAATGCTCAGGTTCTGAATTCTACTTCGGAAGAGCTGCGCTTGAGGTAGACAGAGGAAAAATAAATGAAAGGAATCTTAGCTGTCCCATGCCTGTTCTACACAGGTTGGTTGAGCAAAAGCCTT
Organism: Myiozetetes cayanensis; assembly: GCF_022539395.1. Classification (NCBI taxonomy): domain Eukaryota; kingdom Metazoa; phylum Chordata; class Aves; order Passeriformes; family Tyrannidae; genus Myiozetetes; species Myiozetetes cayanensis. The sequence goes on along the minus strand of NW_026087742.1, from coordinate 42,530,644 downwards.
ACTGTTCATAGAGGACTTGGGCTCTTCTCTACCAGAGTGGCCTGGAGCTCACTCACAGTCTGCCCTGGATGTGCCTTTGTGCACACTCAACAGGAGCACAGGCTCCAGCTTGACTGACTGCACCAGTAAGGGAGGCACTGGTGGCATATTGAAGTGGGAGAGAGCCTTGGGCGTCAGTAGCCCTGTCTGTTGGATGGAAAGGTAAAGACCTCCTTTCACCTGCTCTGCTCTCCCTCATGCCCTATAAGTGGGTTGATGCCATTCTCTCACTTCTGCTTCTGTTTCAGGCCATCAGCACTGTGCTGCCACACTCTGCCATCCCTGCTCAAGTAATCCTCTGCTTCCCATCACTCACCACCTTCCTGTCTCTTCTACACATAAAACAGGTTTTCTCCTCTGCCACAAATGTTCCTAAAGTTTCCTCCTCTTCACTCCTTCTTACCTAGGTCCCATAAGCTCTTGTGCCTGGAGATGCTGAGCATTCTCTAGCTACAGGACATACTGGTCAACAGCCAAACTCAGACAGTGCAAATCCAGAACATTCTCCAAATCCTTCTATCTCTGTTGACCTGAACGTGCTCAAAATGCTTGCCAACATTTTGACTCAAACTCTAAATGGTCAACCAAGAATGGAGGGGGACCTTCAGACCACCCCAGTAAATCACAAAGAAAGATGACAACTTGAAGAAAACTTGTGTGAAAAAAAAAAATCACTTTTTCCCATTAAAGCAGATTTCAACTAATTGGAAACAATACACTTTGGGGTTTTTTAAATACTTTTACCAAAATGTTCCCCTTTGGCTATGTTTATCATTGAAAGACAGCCATTTTATGAAACAAAAAGACATCACTTGGTCTGGTTTGCAGCCAACATGCTGAAGGCTTCAGGAGCAGTTTTATCAGCATTTAAATTCAATGACAGTGCTGAACATTTTACAAAAACAAAGGGAAACCGTGTAGGATCCTTTGAGTAGATGAGTGCTCCAACCAGTTCACAAAGCTTTTTATGCCCAAGTGGATCTGAACTGGTTGGTAGTTTCATTTTGTCTTATACTACTACAGAAGGACAGCAACTGAAGAGGCAAAGAAAAAAAAATTTCTTCAGTCTTCCATTTTTTTCTTTTATTTTTATAGAATGCCAATGAATATTTTTCATATCTACCAGTCTTTTACACTCTATTATGATAAGCATCTATTACTTTTTGGAAGTGGTCACCTCTCTTTTCACTGTGCAGAGATCCAAAGCACTCTTCTTATGACAGAGCCCAAATTCACCTCTCTTAAATTGTGACATTTACCTAAGTTGTCTCCAATCTGAGCCTGAATCATCCTTCAGATGGTTATCTCCTTCCATTAACTACAAACAAAACTTAGGTCAAAAGCAATCTGAACAGACACCTCACTGCAGCACTTACTTAGGGAGGAGGCACCAATGTGTGTGAGTATTCTCTTCAGGCATTGTGTGCTTGTTTTTGTGTGCTTGTGATAGGTAGACTAGATCTTGCACGATGATAAAAAGAAAAAGTCTGGACTGGGGGAAATATAAGAACCTGAGGGGTCTGGGAAACTATCTTCCAGTGGACAAATCCATTTAAAAATGTACTTGATGTCATCTGCAAAAACCTTGGTAAGCAGTTAGCATCACCTATACACTGGGACAGAGAGCACAGGATGTTATTCTTTTATTCCCACTTGTAGAACTAAACATTTGTGTGACCTTGTTCAGATGACTTCCCAGTTCCATGTCCTGTTCCTCTGTCCACCTTTTAGCTCTTCTGTCGGCTTAGATTATGAACTTGCTGCAACAAGGATTGTGGTGTTATACAATAATCAAATGTGACAAGACAAATACAGGCCATGAGAACCGGGGTTTTTCAGAAGAACTGCCCTTTCTCAAGGTTCTTCCCTGGAGGATGTAGACAGAGAGGGTTGGTTGGGAATGTTCTTGGTAGTAACACAGCAAGAGTTAGAGGGAACTCAAGACTGAAAGCTCTTTGTGGCCTGAAGGTGACATGGAAACAAGGCAAGTTTCAGGTAAAGGTACTGTACAGGATTAGGGGTATGTATTGCAGAGCATCTCATATAGTCCCAATGGAACCCATGCAGCATGATCAGGAAGTGATAAAAACCCACTGGTCTGCAGAGAAAAAGTCAAGAAGTGAGGATTTGTGAAGAGCTGCTAAACTGAGTCTCCAGACTCAGTTCATGCTTTTAGAATCTACCATTTGACATATGAAGAAACTACACATGTATTTTGTCTGTGTTGTGTACAGACTGAGGCATCGCACCTGATCGGAGAAATTCCATCTACATTAAGAATCTTTACAACTTTAGCATTACCCATTAAAGCAACACAAATCTAATTTTCAGTCTCGTGAAATCTGCAAAGTCTTACTCTCAGTGGCTGTGGAGACCTAAGTCTTCCTCCCAAATGTCAGTTCCCATCCCTTATTATCTGCAAGGATGGATGATAAACCAGTTCTCCTTCCTCTCCAAAGCCATGCAAAATCTACACCACTTTTGAGGTGGTCCAGACTTCAAATATTCAGCAACTGAAATGAGAAATAATTTTTAAACCCCTCCAGGTTATGAGGAGCTGCACCAACCCTAGACTACAATAAGAAAATCTTACAGCTGTGTTGACCCTCTCTGACAAGAGCCTGGAACACTTTAGCTCTCAAATTGGTTTCAGTTCCCTAGGGACACTTCTGTCAAAGTTGAGTGCCACTTGCAAATAGGGAATGTTGCACTGTCCTTGAAAAAGGCACATGAAAATACACCTCCAACTTCTATGAAGCACTGAGGTTTACTCATGTTAATTATTGAATAATTTATACAAGATGTGAGACTAGCCAAGTGTGATGACATATGATCAGTGATTAATGAACTGCTCACCAATGAAAGACAGGTCTCTCATTCTGGTACAGCAAAAGACAGGGACACAGGCTTGATGAGTAGATGATATCTCTTCCAAGTCTGTTTTCTGTTGTTTCATGGTCATAATTCTCTATCGTATATGGAATACCTATGCATACAAAAAAACTCTATAAGAATTCATTACAGTTGTCCTTTCAAAACAATTTTTTAAATGCCTGAAACAAGTGAATTTGTTTATCACTCAGATTTTAAATTTGGCAGTTACAGCGTCATAATTTTACAGCTTGTCTTCATAAATAAGTTCATTTTATGACCATCCAGAACAGTATCTGCATCAACATTGTACTGAAATGCGGCAATTCAAGTTCTTGTCCTTTAGATTACTTTTCCTATAAAAATTATCTACAAATCACCTTGAATATGTGTTTCCTCCATTAATTGCTTAGAATTCAAAAAATAAGCTAATTCAAAGTATTTGAATTTTAAATTGTCAGTTTAATTTAATAAAAAATCATGCTATTTCTTATTAATATTCTATATGCCTACCTTCTCTAATAAGTAATCTGAAGCACTGCATGGGCAGTTAGGAAGAAAAAGCCTTGGTATGTTGGATCCTTTGAAATAAGCAGATCATTTTGGCATGCTCAAATTCTACATGAAGCACTTAAAAGCTTGTTTGTAAGAAGCTTTGTGAACACTGTTCAGTGAAACAGAAAAATTGTCATCAAAATTAAGTAAAATAGTGGTATTTAGCAATATATTATTGCATCAGCTTCTGATCTTAATTACAACTTGTTTGTTAGAACAAGCTTGTTGTCCAGTTGCTCATCCACTCTGACCCCAATCTGCTAATCAGTTTATTCATGAGTGCAGGACACGGTATGCCTGAAGTCACAGGAGATCAGTTCCCCTTGGACTTAAATCCTGTTTATAGCTATGACCAATGTCAAATGCACTAGAGAGAGACAAAAAGATCTTAAAAAACGCCAAATATTCATCAAAGGAGAAACCTGGTAGTTCTTAAAGAGTGCAGATAAGCATTAGAAGTTCTAACGTGGGTTAGTACAGCAGTAATGAATCATAAAGACAAAGCCCATCAGTCCAGTTTCAGACCTATCAGATGTCTCAAGAACCACTATATCAGAAGAATATCTCCAGCAACCTCTCACAAACCTGATAGTGTCCCTCATTTTTCACTTCATGTCTGCCTTACTGGAGCTATAATAATAACTGTCTTCTCCACGTAAAGTTACCAAAAGACATTTTGTAAGGGACATTTTACCAGTGCTTCCTTTCTGCACAGGTGGATAAAATCCTCTGCATTCTACCTATCTAACATAATCCATTAACTCTCCGAAGAAGTAGCACTGAAAAGAGAGCAGGACTCACGCAAACAATAAAATATTCTGCTTGAATTTCCACTCCAGTTCAGAAAATATTAAATTAATACGAGCAAATTAAGGAATGATCAGTCAAAAAAAGCTAAGAAAAACCCATCCCAGCATAGTGTTAAACATGATAGTTATTTTTCTGGCTGGAGGGTTAAAATTACAATAGGTTGAGAGGAGGATTTGAACTCAGCTGTCCAACATCTGAGGATTCTCTTCCACCACCCAAGGCTGGTGGATTTCTTCCAACATTTGAGGAGAAGTCCAAGCTTGTGAGTCCCAGGCACAAGCAGTGCCCAGTCATCAAGTTCCTCAGGATTCCTACGTGAGTTAAATATTTGATTTTACCTTTAAATTCTTCTTATTAACTACACCAGATAGCTTGGGAAATTGCACCCAGCCCAACAGCTTTTACAGCACCCATTCTCACACATCTCACCATTCTGCCAGATGAGCAGTGTTAAAACAAGAGGCTGAATACAACAGTGTCAGAGCTCAAGTACTCGATGGTGCCAGACCTCCGCATCTGATTCAAGACCAGGTCAACAGTGGGAGCAAATGACTTGATGGTAGGGGAGTCTCAGAGATAAATGAGAAACCTGTAAGCCCAAACTGGCCTTAAGCAGAATATCTGACCTTTTTCTTCACCCACAGAAACAAGTCTCCTTGTATGATAACAGATGTGCTGGCAGCTGGTTACCACAGAGCTGGTACAAGGTGCAGCAGCCAAGTGAACTGACCACAAACTTCAGTCTCCTGAGCTGTGCATGTAATCATCTGCTTTCAGCTCACACTAAAATGTGCAGTGTTTTTTAGATTTATTGATGATTCACAGACCAATGTGACCATTACTCTGTGCCTTGGATTCACAGACCAATGTCGCCAAAACTCATGTGTTTCTATATCTGAGTACAGATAGTTTTGCCACTGCTGGCAGCTCTGCAGCAGACATACAGCTTGTAAACTCTGTCATTTATGAGTAGTGACAGAAATTGAGGTCACTGTCATTATAGAAAGGAACCTTTGAAAGAGCACATCACTGTCCCCTGGACGATGACATTTTCATGTTTTGCTGTTTCCAGTGAGCAAAAACTATCACATGTACAGGTAAGACTGTAGTGCAAATACAATGCTGCTGGAAAAGCAAAATCTAGGACAATACAACCTCATCCATGAGGTTAACAACAATGCGTCATCATACATGAGTTTCATGCTCAATAAATCCACTGAAAATTAAACTCAGCTGACAATATTTCAACAAGTGGTCTAATTCTCTTATAATCAAGCACATTAACACACACCATATTCATTTTCAGCAGCTTCAGCTTCTCAGCCTAGCATATTAGAACAATTCAAGACATCTGGGACTAAATTAATGTCATGAACAATTTCATACACTTAGAATGATCTTCTCACTTTGCATTACATAGAAGACAGTCCTCAGAGTAAATGGTTAGTATTTAAGCAACCACACGTTCAGCTACTTAGGCCACAGGACTCACTTTAAAAAACCTGGTCCTGGGGGCTGCTGTGGTCCCTCTATTAGAGAAAGGGAGGAGCATCTTTGGTCATAGGCTTGCCAAGCTGGTGAGGAGGGCTTTAAAAAAAATTAGAGGTCTCTTCCAACCAAGCCATTCTTTGATTCCATGAAAAACCCCCACTTGTTTAAGTCCCCTTAGAAATGTAATGAGCTTTTATTAATTGGTGGCATATCCTCAGTGTTTATACAGCACCATTTGTGTGCCTGGTACATGTAAACAAAGTCACTACCCCAAGGAGCTTATAGTTTAAATTGTACAGATAGCAAACCACATCATTATAAACTTGTTATAGATTTTAATCTAAAAAGGAGGCAGAGCAAGACAAAACCATGGGGAGTAACTACATCTGTTTTGCAAGGGAATATGAAACAGGGTATGAGGTTATGCAAGGATATAAACCACTCTTTTAGCAAGTGTATCTGCTATAACACAGATCTGGGTGGAGATGGAGAGGATTTTCACCAGATCAAATGCTGTCAAGATATATAAAGCTAGATCCAATACAAGACCTGGACACTACAACTTTTGGGCTATTCTCCCTAGTGCATTAGTTGGGCTACATCCAACAAAGGATTTATGTGGCTAAAGCAGCCAGTGGTCCCAAAGGCATACCCAAATTCCCACACCTGGTTGCTGCTTAACCCTGGACACATTAAGGATCAAGCCGATGTGTAATGATTCCCAAGTACCCAGAGGTTGCTGCTCCTTCTTTCTTCCCACAACCATGAGACACTGTCAGTGGCTCAGAGAGATCATCAATAAAAGCAAAGCCTGGAAGATGTTTCCCAGACATTTTCACTTTCGTTGTTCATTTCACAGCTCCCTTTACACTTTTCACTACACCCCCACCGCAAAAAGGCTTTGACTCTAATAGTAACTTCTTCCTTTCCTCCAGCATGCAAGTGCTTTAGCTGTTCGAATCTGACCTGCATTGCTCAGGAGTTAGGAAGCAATTTCTGTACATCCATGAGGTTTGATGATGGAGCAAACATCGCAAGAGTACTTCATGCCTTTCTTCAGACTACTGAAGCTCATTCCCATAAATCTATATATACTAACAAGTCTACTTTTATAGGACAGGTGGCCATTTCTTTCTAGTATGATGTTGGGTGATACTTTTTTTTCTCTGTACAACAAACATACCAAGGAGGAGTGAAGACTCCTTGGGCTCAGACGATTGTGGTAACAATTTTACATTGAAACTTCAAGCTGTATACATAGATATCCTGCTGCTCTGGGAGATTTCCAAGAGCACAGAGTGACACTAGAGGACTTTTTAGAACACTGCTATCCTGTTCCTACCCAATAATCTGTAAAGTTTGGTCTTCAATCTGTGAAAAAGTTTTTTGCAAATCCCGCAATATCTTTGGCTTATCACCAACCTTAATTATAGTTGAAATGAGTTAATTCAGTGATATTCTCTTTCCCCAAATTGCCTTCTTTACGAATTTTTTAATCTTTTAGTTCATCTCCTGAAGTGAAGTATGTAGGTGAGGAGACTGAAGTACTGTTTGAGACAGCCTATACCATCATGCCACTGGCAGCTTTTGTCAATTGTATCGAAAGTCCTCTATCAGTTGAATGTGTCATGAAGTAGCAAAGGTATGCTGTGAGAAAGCAAAGAGAAATCCTCACCTCTGGAAAATGCTAGTCTTGTAATAAAAATACCAAAATTTTTTTCTTTTAATTGTCAGTTTCTGTGCAATTCTCTACAAAATAAGTATTGTCCTTAACACAAAAATATATTTCATGGTGAAAAATGTATTTTGCAGGTCAATATACTGAAAGCTAAAGGAAAGTGATACAATCATCTTGTTTAATCTCTTGTAGAAATCCATCTGAGAAATTTCATTAACCAAAAATCTTCTCATCAACCCTATAACTTCTTTAAAAGCATGGCATTTTAGAATAACATGTGGATTTAAACAGTTTGAATTATGAGAATCTACTACAGCTCAGTTAATTATCTCTACTATCCATATTATACAGCATCAGCTTCTGCACTGTCACATCAGGATATTTCTTGGATAAGCAGAACAGACTGAGTGTTTTAGATTCTCACTAGAAGGCATGTTTTCTGCACTATCCTGTGCCTGTTTTTTAAATTATTTATCAACCGAAAGAAAAATGCCAGCTTGCTTCAGTACATTGCCTTTTTTCCATCTGCATACCCTAGGAAGTACTAATTCATAAGCATGAATGCTATTATCTTTCTCTTAGGACAAACCAAAATGAAGATTACTTCTGAGATTAGGCTGAAAGAGAATTGTTTTGATGCCACTTGTTTTTACTCTAATAAATATCCAGAAGTTTCAATGGCTGCTGATTCTTTTTTTGAGGACACAAATGAAAGCAGTTAGCAAAGGACAAATAAGCCCAAACTTCTCTGAAAAGAATTACCTTGAAAGATGAATGTTGGGCTTCAAGAGGAGTCATCAGGTCAAAATCTATGTGAGAGAATCTATATACAGATGATGCACATACACACACACACATATATATATTTATGTGTATGTACATATATATTTATTTAAACAAAAAATCTGTGGACCATACAAAGGCCTCTGCCTTTGCATGCAGCTCACCAAGGAACTTTCAGATGCAGCCATCCCAGCAGAGGAATATTTGGAGGCTCAACAGAAGAAATTTTTGCTAAAGAGGCATTGGAATAAAGGGGAAATAGTGAAGGAGGGAAGGGTAAAGCCATAAAAATAGGGGGTGTTTCTGCAAGGCAAATTTCCATAGTGACCACAAACATCTCGTTTATTTCAGCTGACACCTTATGAGTAGGTACATGGTTGCATATGTAACACTTTCTCGTATTTTTCCCCCACGTATATTTCCGTGTTTTGTTTACACTCCCAGTGCTGTGAATTTATAACTGAGGCGTTGTTTGGGTTATTATATGTAATAGGAACTGTATTTTCACAGATGGCTTACCTTCCTTACCAGATGTCTGTTTTTAACAGTGTCCTAATAACAACTGCATATGCTAACTTCATTCTGTATATTAAAAATTATTGCCTTGAAGGGACAAATCCTTTATTTTTAGGCTACTTTTGTAATCACTGAAAAAACTTAGGAAAGCACGAACTGGATTCACCAGCACTTGCAAGCTAGAAATTAGCTATGACTCCTCCTAAAAAATTAATGCTTCCGTACCATTGGACCTGCCAGGTAGGAGACATGAATTACTAGATTAAAATCCTGCTTGTGGTAGACTGTAGATAATTTTATAACTATATGCCTCCAGATCCCCTTTTAGGCTTAAAAATTTATGATTCGCCTTCTGAACAACTTTCACACAAACATCACAATAATCAAACAAACCCTTATTTTATTGCTTCAAAATATTACAACCTGGAAAACCAAAGGAAACAGACAATGCCTGCGAGTTGAAGAAAGAGCATGTAAACAGCACAGATGGGCTTCAAAGACATTGTTGAGCAGCATTGTCAAATCCAAACATTTCAAAACTGTGAGTCAGGCATCAAAAAAGTCTTGAAATTTACCTACAATTCATGAGATGTGAAAAATAACTTTTTTCATTAATGCTTGCATTACTGTTCAGGCATATTCTCTGCTCAGCTGCCTGTCAGTTGTCTTCCCCCAACAATTTCTGCATCCATTGGTTAATTTCAACTATGTTTGATGGGAGAGCAGAGAGGTAAATGTTGTTGACTCCTTACAAAATTAGTGCAGGACTGGGCTGGGGGATCAAGGAGAGAAAGGCAGGGAAAACTGGGGTTTGTTTGCACTGGTCAATTCACCCTAGCCCATGCAGCTCCACACTAACCATGTAAAAGCCAACCAGGTTAGCAGCGGGAGCTCCAGACATTGTGTGGAGCTGGTCATACAGAGGAGCAAGGGAATGTTTGGGCACTCTGGCAGTGGGGTGTGACAGAGCCCAAGAGCCAGGTGAAGCTCCACAGCCACAGACAGCTATCTATATTTTAATACCAGATGTCCATGACTGGGATCTAAACACTAGTTACACTAAATAGCACCCGTAAGCCTTTCCTCACAAAACTGTACTGAAGTTTAGTGCCCCTGCACCCTTTCCCGTGCTACTGGATGCCTACTCTATGGCACTCTCAGTGGTTGTTGCTCCCTTGTGATTCACTAGCTCCTTTACTATGTGTCTGTGCAGGTGTACCATAACTTTCTTCAGTGTAAAGTAAGTTAGCGAAGGTAAAGTGCTCTCGAAGAGTGGTGGCAGAGGGCAGGAGACAGGGAGGCAAATGGAAACCTCCTCAAGCTGAGAACTTGCTCAGGCCAAGGTACTGTGAAGTAAATTCCAGAGATATTCCTTACCAGATCATCCATTCTAACCCAGTAAAATATTTGTGTTTCCAAAAGCTGGGTTTTTTCCCATGCCTTACATGATGGGAGGCGAGTGTTTTCTCTTCATTTTGCTATTGACAGCTCATGCCATCACAAGCTCACCCGACTCCATCAGTCTGAAGGAATCTCCTGGCCCCCCACTGCAGCAACTGCTGCACATCAGCAGAGAAGAGACATGGCTCTCTGGTGGTGAAGTCCCCAGGCTATGAACACATAAAGATTTGTCAGCCTGGTGCCTTTCAGAAGCATAGCTTTCTCACATGGATTACAGCATCCTGTTGCTCACTTTATTTTGACATATTTTGAGTTTCTGTTTTCCAGAACATTAGAAGAAATTTTCTGAAAGGTCTAACAGTAGCATAGCAATCTCAAGAGCTTCACTGTAAGCTGTAAAATGTTTTCATTTACAAAAGACATTACCTCCAGATCTGATACCACGAGTTGTGTAGTACTGTTATGTTTTCTTGCTTGCAAGTATACAGGCCTAAGGAATCTGCCCTTATAGCTGCAGTATGGCTACAGTGCTATCCAGTCCTGCTAACACCTACTCCCCGTCACATTTCAGCTACCTTTTCCACTGTTCTACTAGGTTCAGCCTCATCCCTTTATCTCAGGAGGAGCTGGCTTCAGAGGATCTCTGTCAGATCGGTAATGGCTCATAGTCAGCTCATTTCTAGCAGTACATAAATCCAAAATAACACAACTGGCGAGCAGAGATATTCTGACCTTGCTTCACTGTAGACAAGTAAAAAGTCACGGTCATGTCAGGATTTAATATGTTTCTTGCTTTCTGTTCAAATGCAATCATTGTTTACAGATTTTTGCAGTGACCCCATATGATCATCTGGATAGTTGTCCTCCTTTACATATCTCATTTGCCAGATTGAACAAGCTCTAACATATGTGCTGGAAGTGAAGGCTCCCCTATGCTATTGCTGAGGCTTGTCAAAAGGATGATTTAATAGAAACAGTATTTCTATAATGAAAACAAATAGACTTTTAACAGTGTAACTGGAGTTCATGAACAAGCACAGGCTCACTCACTAACTTATCTAGCTGAGCAGCAAACGCCACAAGTGTGTATTGTGATAATCTGATTCAAAGGAAGAAAATGTGGACCAGGTGGCTGGTCATTACTAGACATTAAGTTGACCTTGTCTGTCTCACAGGTTTTACATATATCTATATATTAATACCCATATTATCACTATATCCTCTGATATTTATTCTCCTTTCTTTAGTAACTGATATTTTTTTTCCTTACAGTGGTATTCTTGATATGAAAAAATGGTGATTTCTCAGCAGTTTCAGCCTGTGGTCTTGGGCTGGCAGCTTAATCAGGGTGCTGTTCCAGAGCCAGTGGACTATGTTGGGAAGTGTACTGGTATTTCTCAGGTTATTCGAAGTCCAGCACTTTCTCAAAAGCTTCTATCTTGCTTCAGAGTGGTTGGACTGGTGGTAAATGTGTGACAATGCTAGACCAAGAGGACAGCAAAGTCCTGCAGAACCTTTGCAGAAACCAAAACAACTGATCACTTACAGTGAGGAATTTCCTAGTGTCAGAGATAGGCTAGAAGGAAGAGACAAGCCTGGAAAACATAGCCCATCCCATGGAAAGACTAACCAGACAGGCTGTCTAGTGGAAAGTCAGATTAAGAGACAATAGCAGGACAAAACAACAGCTAAAGAAAAGTGAGCAAATGCATATCACATGTAGGTGATCCTTCACTGTCTCCCACAACAGCTGGGTATGGACTGTGAGTCAAAAGACAAGAGCAATCCATGCGACCTAGAAATGCTAACTGCAGAGATCAAGAGTCTGATGACACTGGCAAGGGATGGACAGACAGCAGAGAGCAAGATCTGGTATCCTGCTGGGCACACTCCAGGCCCCACTGAATTCAGGGAGGTTGTGTCATGAATTTCATTAGATATGGTTTTGCTCCCAAGAATTTTTTTTCCTCTATTCTTGTTACCTTAGTCAGCACTCTGCTTAAAACCGTACTAGGCTTTTTTCTGCACAGAGAAAAAAAAAAGTGTTATGTGTGATGAAATGGTAAAATAAACATTAGTCGTCTTGGCTCTACTCCATAACATGTATTCCACTTCAAATTAAAAATTAAATTGAGCCTTTCGGTGTGACTGTTCAAGCATCTTGCCCAGCCATCCGTCTCCCAGCTGTGCAGTGTGCCACTTGGATCTTGCTGCCAAGTGTAAGCACTTGAACAATCCAAGGCAGCTGATTATAGCATAAAGACTCTTTTAATTCGTATTATGCTATCAGTATTTTTTCATGTATAGGATGCTTAATTTATTAATTTCAGGATCGTATATTTGCAGATTCCAGGTCTTTGTTTATTAGATAAGTTATATGTCACTTATTACATAAATAGCTTGGAAGCTGAGAGCCTCACATGTGAGTGACAGAGCCAGGAATAAAATGTAAAGGAACTCCTTTAGAATAATAACTTCATCCTCCAGCTTTTGCTGCTGTTGCTACATTACAGAGATAATATTTTCTCCTTATAAGCTTCTATACTTGCCCCTTATTTACAGTACTCATAATCCCCTAGGATACTGTTTGAAATGTTTTAACCTGTACTTTGTCATTGACTGTGTAGTAAGAAAAGCTAAAACCATAAAAGCAAAGCAATCCATCTGGTTTATGTGAATTCTTTCAGAAGATTTTAGGTGAAAATTTTGGTTGATTGAGAAGGTCTGAAAACGAGAGGACAAAGACTGTGAAACAACAACAGAAAAGAAAACCTATATGATTTTATTCTGCTGTAAATTGTTAAATCTTCCTGTTTGTATATGTGGTTTTTGCAGTGACTGCTTTAAAGCCTTTGTCCTCCTTAGAAAAGTAAAATAATGAACAGATTACATTGCTCCATTTCAAGGAAGAAAACAACAAGGAAAAGCCAACTGGAACACCAGATTATATAAATAAAGGCAATTTTTACAGTGTTCTGATCCAAATGTTTATTTATTTCCTAACTTATACAAAATTGATGCTCGTAGAGGTATTGGGTTAAAAGGGTTGGAAAATTAATCCTTCTAGTTATCCACAGAGAACATATAGTACTGATAAAGCAATGAAAACCTCTTAAATTTGAATAAGAAATACATTACATATAACTTACAGAAATAAGAGCTAATGTCATATAGAAAATGATGGTTTAGAGCAACAGTATCAGCAAGGACACTGATATTTGTCTCTGCCGCAGCTGGAATGGATCACCCTTTACCCAGGTCCATTCAGTGGATGGGGAGGCTTCGCTTCCACAACTCCAAACAAGAAACATAACTATTACCATTGTCAGGCATTTCACCTGTTTGCTTGTCAGTCACTCTTCTCCTCAAGCTCATACACCATCTAGTTCTGCAAGGTCATAACACATTTTCTACACTATTGAGTTTGGCTGGATTCAGACCAGAGACCTACATGTAAAAGACTAAAAACAGAGGGAAGCTCTGTTCTACTAGAAATTTATTTAGCGATCAGATGGAAAACGTGGTTTCAGGGAAAAAATGTTCAGTCCCAGAAAGAGATGAGAAAGTCAGTCCTGGATAAAAGTAGTTCTACCTTTTAACATAAATGAAAGTGATATTAAAGGTTTGTATATGAGTCATGCCAATTTGTATAGAGATGATAAATACAAAGAAATGGTATCTAAGTCATTATAAATTTTGCTATTTACACAAAAGAGGAAAAATTATATTTCTCACATAATTTTTCATGTTTCCTTTCATATCTTGCATACTTATTAAAATGGACGGTTTCAAGTACGCATAGAAAAAATACGAACGTGCAGAGAGAATAACCACTAGAAAGAAAAAAAGCAACCAAGTCCTATAACTGCATTTAAAATAATTCAGTCCTATCTAAAGAGTCAAATCATGTTCTTTTTCCTCCCTACATAAAAATTGCACTCATATTCATAGCAACAGAAGAAGAAAAGCACAGTTGCTTCATAACACTGGACACAGCTTTCCAGAAACAAGATAGCAATTACTCAGAAATGCTATGGAAAACATTAATCACGGAGTAACTTGCTATTTACATCAAAGATATAACCTCTAAAATTAATTCTAAATAAAAGAAAAAAAATATTGTCATAGGACAGTTTCATCTATAATGTGGAGTCTCTGCTCTTTTCGTCCAGTATTTGTTTTGAGATATATATCTATAAATTTATAGATATACATTTTAGAGAGATGTATCAAAAGTTAAAACATGTTTGGATGGAGAGCTCGCAAATTTCATCTGAAACTACATTTGCAGTAGACAAACCCCCACAGAAAAAAATGCTAGAATGATACATTTTAATGAAATGACATTCCCTGTCCATGATCCACATAGGATCCATGTAGAAACCTCAATTTCCTCAGTCCATAGAAGCAGAGCTAAGAGTAGCAGTGTGGGTTCCCCAGTGCCACCAGGCTGAAGCACCCTAGCCCTCGTGGGATGCAGTGGCTTCCATCCCCGTGGAGGCTGCTAGGACAGGTGCAGAGCAGGGTCAGGGGTGGTGGTGTGGAGAGCTGTCACCCTCCATGTGGACTACAGATGGGATACCAGTTCCTTGGCAGTCAGTGCAAGCCACTCCTGCTGATGCCAGCAGGAGCTGTACAAATCCCCAGGGCAGCAGCGGGCTCTGAGGACAGGAATGCAGGACAAGGCATTGCTGATTCTCCGAACCAGACCCAGCACAGCCAGCACATTGCCCATCAGCTCTGTTCTCACTAGGCTCTACAAAACAAGTCACTGCCGTCGTGCTTCTTCCACAAAACGACCGCTGGACCAGACAGGAACTGTTGAACACCACAGCACTTCTTATTCTTACACATGCAGGATGCTAGTGGGCAAGCAGTTCCAATTCAGAACCAGGAAAATCCAGCTGGAGGATGTGCCCCTTAACAGAGGAAAGACTGTCTGTGCTTCCAGCAGTCAGCGCTCAGCAGCCCAGTCATCGTTGTCACTTGTCGAAACCAGTGCAAATTCACAGGAAAAAGAACGTCCGCATCGAGAGGGTATAAATCCTTCCTCATGTTCGAGAATGGTACAAGCATTTACCCAGCATCTCTATCAAATATCATAGAAAAGGTTACACAAAAATATTTAAATATATGGATACAGATACATAGATATTACACTTGCATAAAATATGTATTTTCAAAACCCTTTGGGCAGTTTCACAGTTAGCTGAAAATGTATGCTTTAGAAATATGAACAATTTTCTACTCTTTTCTAGTTTAAGTAGGGGGGAGGGGAAAGAAGCATCAGCCTTATTAATACTGAATGCTAAGTGCAGGAGTTTAGCTGTAGCTGTAGGGTTTTGAAGCAATTGATTTGACAGAACCTCCAAGCATAAACTCTGTTTTAAAAATCCACATCTATTCCCTAGATTGCTTATTGTTTCATGAAAATGAAAACCTACGTGTCCTGCTTGTATCAGCTAGATCTCCTGAGACCATTCAATTAAACCTCGTAAGCCTGCAATACCTCAAGATAGGACTGTGTATTGGGAGTACGCATGAACCTTATTGCAATAATTCTGTGTGATAATAGGAATTTATAACTTCTCATATCTTGTCTAATTTAACTCTAGAAATAAGAAACCTTAAATGACACCACAAGAAGCTCACAGTTCTGCAAAAATTAAAGTCAGTATGAAATTTTACTAATAGACCATATAATTTACACAGATTTACATAAATACAGAGATATTAAAATATTAAATCAAAGCTAATTAACAGGATAGAGTTTTACATGGCAACATTTTAACTTTAGTCACACTTTTGCAACTACTTTTAGTGTCATGAGATTATATAAATAATACATAAACCTGTATATCCATAATATATATAAAGATATATATATCTATCTCTCCATCCTTCAGTTTTTCTTCAAAAATAGGGCAATTTTATAAATGCAATGAGATGTGACAAGCAGTACACTTCTGGGAAATTATTGCATGCCTTGAGTGCGTAAGGCAGAGGGAAGAGTATCTGACTTCAGACACTAAAGAAGTGGAATCATCAACCAGAAATGCACTGGAGTGATTTGGAACATCTTATTGCTTTTATAAAATTCGAAATTATACACTGTTGGTTTGTGGGGATTTTTTTTAAAGGCACAAAACAAAGGGGAAAGTAATATCTCTCTATTTAGTGGAGATCAACGGTCAAGGAGCTCCCTTACTGAACACTCTTTACTGTCCTAAATCTATTCCCTGTGGTGCAATATTGTGCTGCAGTTGCATAAGGAGGTTAAACACAAAAGTTCATGCATCCTTTATTAGGGGAAACAAAACAAAGCCAATTTCCTTGCCCAGCAACAACAAAAAAGCCATTGGCATCCGATCCCACCAACTGGTAGCAAGAGTCAGCCATGACTCCTATTAAACTGCAGTGGCAAACACCACTTGGTCACAGATACAGTATGCTTACCACACTAGCCTCAGAGGGTGGAGCAGCACCTTGAGCTGGATGATATAGTACTTGCCTAAAGCACAGGAGGCATGGATCCAAACTCAACAGCAATTTCCCGTCAGACCAGGAAAGATCGGAAAGGGATAAAACTGGGTAATAGAAACACTGCCCCAAAAACTCTGCATTTTTGGGCTATTAGAGGATTATGGAGCACTTCTGCCTCTCGCTTTACCTATTTTAAATTAGTCAATGGCATTCACTCCCAGATTAGGGCCCCAGACCTCCCAGGCCATGTGTCTGGGCTTTTTCTAGTCAGCCATCCTGGGAGGCAGAGCACAGCATAGAAGACATACAAAAGATACAGAATATTCTGTGGACTATTACTATCTCCTCAAATCACTTTTAGTGCTGGGACAGAAAGAAAAAAAAAAGATTAAATCACTCAGGATCACTTTTTCTCTGCTGTAATTTTTAGATGTTAGTATGCACAGTAGAGGGCTGCCTCTGCTACGATATCACACTCCATGTTTCAAAGTTTGGATATGGCACTCTGTTAAGGCACCTTCAAGTAATGGTCACTGGTTTAATCACTAAGCAAAGCCGCATTTTCTGTAACCGACACTGCTTCCTCCAACACACGCAGTACCAGCAGCCACTCACATCCACCATCCACAGACAAAAAAACCTCTCAGTGCCTACTAGGGATAAACTACACCAGCCACTTCTAAAATATTTACCAGGGTTTAGGAGTAGACATTTTTGCACAACTGCATGGTTTGATCCCTAAGAGGGAAAAGAGGAGAAAATTAAGTGTTGTCTGTCCCTAATTGTCTACAAGATTAGGGTTAAAAATACACACCAGCCTAAAAAAGCAGAAGCGAGATGAGTACTGCTGCAGGATTCCTTACTGGGAGGCAAAGCTGTAAACGCAGGTGTTCAGTGCAGGGTGCCTGGTGCAGAACTGGATTGTTTCAGGACCAACAGGAGGTACAAAGACAACCTCCCCTGGGAGAGGACAGGCAAGTTACTGCACATTACCTCTCCCTTCCACACAGAATGGCACTGGGTTTGGGTTTCAGGTTTCACGGGATGCAGATAGGGATGGGGAAGAGGAGGTATTTGAAGATGAATGGAGCTGAAGGGAGCAGAAAGCTCAAGCATCACTCTATGCAGACAGCTGACTCCATCCCATCCCCCAGACAGTGGGTCAATCAGTGCTGCAGCTCGGGGCACAGGCATGTGGGGCCAGAGAGTGCTCGCAGTTAAGTCCAACTAGGGGTGGTCATTTCTACACAAAATAATATCCAGTCCTGCAAAGTAGAGGGGCGGGACAGGGACACAGATTCCAGCACAAAAGGAGAGACCACAGTGTACTTCCAGTCTGCTCCGAGGGGACAGGAGGGTCCTAAGGCACCCACTAGACCTGCCTCTCCCCCCACACCACTCACCCACACCCCAACCAACACCATGCAACGGTGACACGGGGTGCAGTGGGAATCCCAAGAGCAGGAACATCCCGCTCCTTGGGGCAATAATGTCCAGGGAAAAGGGACACCCTACCCCTGGCCCTCTGCTGCAGGTGGATGACTTGATATTTAGTAGCTGTGTGCAGCTCCTTCTCCAGTTAAAAGATGCATCCTTTCCTCACACAGTCAATGAGAAACGCAATGTGATCTGTCATGCACTTGGATCATGGGCTTGTTCGTTCATTTGAATTAGCAATGTTTTCCTCTTCTTCGGGGACTAGAATAATCACTCAGGTATTTACAAACACCAACCAGCGCCTTCACAAGATCTCCCCCAAAAACCATCATGATAAAATCTCCGTCTGCAGGAGCCCTGCACCAGCTATGTCCAAACAAGCCTGTGCTTGCTGAGAGCCAGGGGCTGCTGAGGGAGAGAAGCGCTGGATCTCTAAGTCCTGGAGGGGTCTTCCCAGTCGGCTGTCTCTTCCTTGGGCTGCCTCTCCCTGCACCACTGTCCCAGGGTGCTGGCTGCTGCTATTGCTGCTGCGGGCACAGTGGTCCCGTTCATACTCCTCCTGAGCCTTTTGCATTTTCCGCTTCTTCATCTTCCTCTTGTGGATGTGGAAGGTGGTGAGGGAGAGGAGGATCAGGCAGAAGATGAGGGTGACTAGCACAATTAAAACCAGGGTGGATGAGAAGGACTGGAAGAGCTGACCCACTTGCGTGATGCAGGTGGTGCTGGTATTTAAGGTGGTAGATGTCCTGTTCAGAAGACAAGGCGGCAGCGACAGCCTCAACTCCTTGGAGAGCTTGGCACTCATTGAGGAGGCTACGGAAGATGAGGATCTTCCTCCCCTCTCTGAAGACGCCTAAATTTCAGTCGCTGCCGTGCCGGGCTGCTGGCGGGCGCTCGCTGGAAATGCCCGGGATGCTGCCGGCTCAGCCTCCCGCTCGCTCTGAAGTACCCGAGCAGCCTGCAACGGGAGCCGGACACATCAGCGCCCCGTGGCAACCACCCTGCGCAGCTCCCCCCGCCCCAAACTCGGCTGCGGCAGCCTCCGCCCTGCGCCCCGCCACGGCCCCTCTCCGGTCGCGGCGCAGGGGGACGGGACGGCACGGCACGGGCACGGGGCACCGCGCCGCCGCTCCGACTTCGCGAATTCCTCGGCATCCCGGGCAGCACCGCCCGACCGCTCCCCCAACTAGTTGCCCGCGGGAAGGGAGCGAGGGAGTCAGAGCCCCGCGCCGCGGCGGGGACAGGCTGCCGGAGCCGAGCGGGTGCTGTCCCGCCGTGCCGGTGCCCGCCCCGGAGCACCCCCCCAAGCCTTACCTGCGCGGCGAGGGAGCGGGCGGGCGCAAGGGCTGCGGCAGCGCGGAGTGAGCGCAGGAGCGGAGCCAGCGCAGGAGCGGAGCCGCCGCCGCCGCCGCTTCGGGGAGCGCCGCCCGCAGCTGCAGCCGCCCCGGCCGTGACGTCAGGCAGCCCGGCCCGCCGGCCGCCGCCCCGCACGGCCCCGAGCCCGCGGCACCGCCCGGCCACCCGCATCCCCCCGGGCACGCAGGCACCACCACCACCACTCCACACACACCCCCCACTCCACCCCCGGGCCGCCGCCCGCACCCTCCGTGTCCCTGCGCTGCCGCAAGCGCAGCCGGCGCCGCTCGTCGCCCCGGTCCCCACGGCGGTCCTGCCCCGCACCACCCCTCCCTGCCCACCTCTGCCCCCCGCGATCTTTGCGTGTCCGGACGCTGGGAGCGGCCCATATTCCCTTCCCCAAAACACCCAGACGTACCGCCATATCCACCGACCGCAGCCAGCTCCTTGTCCCGTGTCCCCATCCACGCCACGGCCGGAGCGCCCACCCCAAGTCACCCGCGGCTGCCCCCGGTGCCTTCACTTCCCGGCTGCCGTGTGCACTCACCCACAACCCGCGTTCGCAGCGGTACCATCCGTATCGAAACGCCGTCCCTTCGCACACCCAGAGCACCCGTCCTTCCCTGTGAGGCTGGTGTGAATCCGTGGGAGAGAAGCAACGCCAGGGGCTCATATTGGGAATATGTGTGAAAACTTGCCTTGCCACGGCTAAGTGCATCACGGGCATTTTCTTCAAAAGCAAACGGGTATGAGCTGCGCATTAATTCGTTTAAGCTAAAAATGAGATGATTTCTAAAGATAAGAAAATGTATTATTTGAAAAGTACTTTCAGTAGAGGTAACAGGACAGAAAAATAATTACCATTAGGATGGAGCTCTTCACATTTCCAAAAGGAGCAAACTGATGTGGTAGTCTCTGCAACATGGGACAAGATCTGATGGCCAGGAGATAGCATTGGTCCTATGTTGTGTGCTCTAGACTAACCCCAGGTGCTGGGAGCAGAGTTCCTATAAAGCTCTGGCGTGAGTTACAGGATTTTAAGGAAAAATGGAAAGTGTCCATCCTTGCTGGTGGCCTGAAGCCACCTGAAAAGCCTGGAGGAAAATCTGTACCAGATGAGCTCAGACATGAGTTGAAAAAATCTTCAGTCAAGAACAAAAATTGGTTAGATCTGCTGACCCTGATAGCCAAGAACCTGTAGCAGAGATGGGCAGGAGCTGGTAAGCTGTGTATTTAAGCATTTTGTTGTTTCAAGGCAGATATCTTCTGTACTGTTTTTGTCTCTAATAAATGCACTGCATCTTGTGAAATTTAGCCGGACACTATGATTGTTCTGGTGAAAGATTTACACCACAGGGAATGGACTACTTTAAACCCAGTTGGGATAGTCCCAATCATTTGCAAAGGGACTCCAACTTAATACTTCCTCTAAAGCTAGAGGAACAGGGGTTCCATTAGCCTTTCACCTCCCCAAATCAATTGTGTTTCTTTAGAGGGGTGCTGCACAGCGAGGAAAGAAGTTCAGTCCAGAACTGAGAGACAAGCCTTTGCCTACTCCTTTGCCCTCTGCTCCTCTCATTCAGCTCCCTCAGGTGCATACCCAGTGTCATTGCCCAAAATACACCTCCCTCATGCATTGGACAACCTTTAAAGGTCCTTTCCAACTCAAATTATTATATGATTCTATGATTCTCAGCCCAGCTTTCCTTGTACACATGCACACCCCCTCTTGCATACCAGCCACATCTCCATATGCCCACTGACATTCTGCCTGCACCCTTTTCTTCCTCCATACCTTTCTCCAATGTGCACATCTGAGGTCTGCATTAATGGGTGCTCTGTGCTCGCTGCTCTCTACTTTAGTGAAGAAAACAACTATCTCAGGCTGAAACAGCAAATCAATCATCAAGCCATTCCCTCTTTCCTCTCACTATTCTTTGCAAAGCAGCAGCTGAATGGGAAGCTGAAAAACAGGGTGAGGGGTGTGGGGCCACTCATCATGGCCTGTGCCACTGGAGAACACCCCTGATCCCACCCAGAAGCAACCAAGGTATAAACCAGCAGTGCTGCTCTCCCTGACCAGGATCCACCAAATCCTTAAACCTAAACTGAAGCTGGGAAAAGGATACTGTTTAATGCCAAAGCATGTGTGAGTTCGTGAAGTTGCAGCACCTGATCTGAGATTATCATTCAGAAGTTACCAGATGATTAGAAATAATTTTTTAAAAATCCAAACAATAGCATAAGAATGGCCTTTTGCACAGGAAACAGCATTAGCAGATGTAATATGATTATGAAGATATTTTAGGATGTTAGCCCTATTTATGGCAGAAATAACCAAATTGTGGATTGAATAAACTTCAAACTAATTCATTATTTCAAAAGTTATTAGATAGGACTACTTATTTATTGCACTAGAATTTATGACTATGTTTTCAGGTTTTACTGGGAGAGGCAGCACAAAGCTACTGAAAATTAAATTGACGTAAATAAATATAAAAGCCTTTATATATTAATTTTACCTACTGTCCTTTGCCATCTGACTGTTTGCCTTTCTTGTGTCCCAAGCTGCTTCTTCCTGTCTCTCCTGCCACTGTTCCTACTCATCCAGACCACTAGGCTGAAATGTCCAGAATGATTCATATATGTTTTACTTATTACTTTCAAAATGATACTCGCGTTATTCCTTGCTTTTAGGATTAGCAAATAGTGACACTATGTCTTGTGTATCAGTATGATAATTATTCCAAGTATAAGGTTTTTCCTAAAGTGTAGAGTGAAAGATGGGTCCAGGAAGTGGACAAAGGTAGAGACCTCAGCAAATGTTTAACTTTTTCCCCACTGTCTCAGCCCTTTTTCTCTCTGTGTTCATGTACAGCTTTGCAATATTTCTGCTTTAGCTAAAATAAATGAAAACCAGAATTTATTCTTGCTCTTTCTGTCAACTAATTTTACAATTCTTAATTGTCAGAAGAGAAGAACTGTGGACTAAAGGGGAAATAATTCTACTGTGATTACACATAGTTTGGCATTCTGGTTCATACTGGCTGCCAGCCAACCAAACTATATGGATTCAAATACCCCTGGTCAGAATATAGGGAGTTTCAGAAATCAGGGGAAAAAAAAATCTGTATTGTTACTATGCATTATTCCTTTGCACTGATTAACTGTTATAATTAGATTTGAATATAAAAATGCAACCGCCCCCCAAACATCTCCAGTAGATAGTGAGGTCATGGAAAACCCTTCCTTTTTCTGGCATGAAAATAAAGGACATGATCTCTTTAAAGGTCCCTTTTTCAAGAATAAATTAGCCATTAGTTGTAGTGAATTTCACCCTACTATATATGCAGTATGACATTTATGGGGATTAGGTTTTCAGCTCAGGTAGGATTGGTCACTGTGTGATAGAGGATATTGTTTCAAGGGGATAGTTTTTGAATTTTACAACAATGTTTGAACTCATTACAGCCTTGATAACTCCCCGTTTTCTCTGGATTCACTTTATTAAGATGCAGATGGCATACGTATTTGTGAATCCCCAAAATGGATTTTCATACATGGATTTTTTTTTTTTAGTCTATAATTAGAGAAATTGTTCCTTCAGATACTAATTCCTCAGTCCCTGTATTACAAGACCCTTTTTCGCTAAGGCATTTGCCTAATGAGATAACCTATATGAGCAAAAACTGTTCATTTAAGTAAAGGTTTGATGGTTCCAGCCCTTGGCTATTAATGGCCCTTCTTGGAAAAAAAGACGTATTGTCCCACCACTGTTTAAATTTAGCACTTGAGTGCATATAGAATGCCGCATGATCCCTTTTTACCAATATTGATGTCATCATTTTTAGACAGACCAAACACTTGATGAGTGCCTGTGTATTAATCCACTATTTCCCTGTGGGATTAAAGCCATCTGCATAGAAGTCTTTTAGGACTCCACATACTTCCACTACTACAGGTGAAGCCCAGAAATCATGCTTTGAAAACTTAGTACTGTAGACAGAATGGATTTCATAAACAAAATTTAGAAAAGTTTATTTCATATGCACTGGTAGGTCAGCTAAGATCCTGCACATCAAAATGTTTGTTGTACAAAGATACCAGAAGTGTCTTTTGGACATTCTGAGTTGGAATACCTTTACTCTGGCTGACAAATCTGCCTCCCAGGCTACCCAGCTCAGAAGCAGGTATTCTTTTACTTTTTTTCTCCCTCATCTTCTAGAAGAAGGTAGTCTGGGTCATGTGAACTCACAATCACTTCAGTTTCAGGACATGATTCCTTATGAAGCTTAAGGACCATTTTACATATTCAATTTCTATTCTTACTTTAGAAAAATATTCTTTTCATGTTCTGATAAAGAAGAAAACTCCCACATGGGATGGTGAGAATTAAAAAAAAAAAAAACTACGCATGTGATGCCGACTGAGGAAGGTTACTAGGCTTTTGCTAAATTTAACAGGATGTTACATGGTACCAGGAGTAGAATATGGGTCCAGACTATGAAGAAATAAATAGACAACATTAAGCATGCCTGACCAAGTACACAGATTTTCAGCAGAATTCTAAAGCTGCAACATACATGCATCTACTAATGTGTAGCAGATCTGTGTAAAATTATTGCAAAGGGAGAACAGAAGGACTGTAACTATACATTAAAAATGCTATTTATTTTTTTTCGTTAGCCAATATATTTTAGAAAGGCAGGAGCAGCATAATGACCTTTCAGATTTAATCTTTTTTCTCTGCTTAATAGTTAGCAGAGTTTTCAGAGAATTCAGAGGAGTAGACTTTATTTATGTTTTTAAATAGAGAACATGGCTAGTGGTTGGTGAAACATAAACTGGTTACCAGTGGGTATCACTGAGAGAGAAAAAAAGATTTGTACTGTTTAGTTAGACTGGACTGAGATTTAAGCATAATGATCCACAACTTAAATCTGATTTCATGTTAACAGACCCTCACCTCTTTCCCCTATGAATGCATTTCAGAGCTACTTCTACACAACACTCACCGCAGCTTTTAATATGGGATAAACCACTTGTTCTGTGAAGCTCTGTTGGACTGAAGGGTCAGATGGCAGGCTTGTGCAGCCTCAAGCCTGCATCCCTTTTGTGTGACCCAGGACACTTTCCCATCCCACTGATGAGTGATAAGAGGGAAAATTCCGAAGGAGAGAAACATCCACACCTTCCATGGGTTATCCCATGGGCCAGGGAGAAAGCAGTCCTCACGGATACTCATGTGATCCATCTGTGTATTTACACACTAGAATATATTTACACTAGAACAGCAACAATAAGAAAGGGACACATAGGATTACAGTCCGGTGGCTGCTGTCTGCAGGCAGGAGGCTGCTAGAGAACAGGCTTGAATTTGTGTCTTTCAGCTCCAGGCAGTGTGTGGCTCATCCTGAGACAGGAGATTTTCTTGTTCATTCCATGCACATAACAATCCTCCCGCTCCCCATAACGTCCTGGCTTCCTTCCAGTGAGGAAATCTAAGAAAGCTGGGAAAGTGTAATGGATGACAAAGACATTTACCTCTAGCTCTACTAGAAAAAATCCATGCTCAGACAACTCCAGCTCACTGCGCTGTTCATCAGTGAAGTACATAGCTCAAATTTTGCCCAGGGCCTTTTATAATTCTTTCTTTTTTTCTTTTTTTCTTTTTTTATCAACTACTGTGTGATGAAAGAAGTTAGCAGCACTCATTATTATTCTGCTCTGCTGTTATCTCCTGAGTCCTAAACACCCAGGAGACCCCTGGTTTTATTTATTACAGTAGTAAAAGAAATCCTGACACCAGCTGCTGGAAATACATTTTTCTTGTATTGTTGCATAGCTGAAAGTCTTTGTGGACAGCCCTGTTCTCTTGACTTGTCTGTCACACTATTTGTAGCCAGAATGTTAACTGCTTCTCTTACAGAAATTTAAGTTAATTTTAGAAATTTTAATTGATAATAAAACCAATCTTTACTAGCTTTAGAGCACTTCAGCTTTTTTCTTCTGAGGCTCTAATTTGAGGGGGGGAGGAGTATATTAATTTTTAATTAGAGTATCATCCCCAAACTTCATAAACACAAAATGTCTTTATGCTCATGTTTTCTAAACTAGGATCTGAAATATGAAGGTCTTATTCTATGAGATACTGCACCCTGTAGTCAAATCCAACCTAGGATACAAGCAGCTGCCCATAGGAAAGGTCAAACTAAGCATCTTGCTTATTGCCTCTTGGATTGGATCAACATCCCATCACAGGCATTTCTTACCCTCTTTCCCAAAAACACATGTGACAAATGGGGCTGCCTCAGCTGCAAAAAGGATTGTCTCTTCCATGGCAAGAACCTTCCATCTAATGAGCTGTATGATCAGCTTCTAAAAAAGAAAAGGCTCTGACAGACAAGTGAGTTTAAGGTTTTCCTTTCATTACTTCTGGCATTTTCCTGATACCATGTAGGATGTGCTTGTGAATAATCCATTTGTACAAAAATAACATAGTTTTAGAAGTGCTTATTTTCCCAGTGATATCAGCAAGAAAGCAGTTGTTTACTGTGGTTTCATTTTAAACTTGCTTCACCACTGTGTATATTACACTCTACTGGAAAACCATGTAATCCCTTATTACTGAACTCTTTGGTTTTCTCTCTGTCTCTTTCTGCTAAGTTTTATTATGCTCTTCACCATGTCATGTCTGAAATTAGACTGAAAACACTTTGGGAAAGCAACGGAATTATCTGATTTTTATCAAGAGATGCTCTGAGAGAACATAAAGCTCTCTCCAAAATAAAATAAAACCAACTGCAGCAGCTGGAAGTAAGGAGAAAAAATGAATGCAATAAACACTCAACAAAATTGACCAGCATTTTTTAAAAACCCTACAAGAATGTATTTGGATGTAGCAATGTCCTTGGATGATAGCAGGAGGCTGATTAGGTGTTTTGCACTCAAAGAAAGTATTGATACCATAACTTTTCTCTGTATAGGTATCTAAGACTATGGCAAGGAATCCTATGTATTCTTTCCTGTTAGCACTGTTTCCTCCTTCTTCTGACCTTCACAGCTCAGAAGTTAAAATTAGGCCTTTAAATCATTGCTGTGATACAAATACTTTTGCTCTCTTTGAGGGGCCCAGGAGTACAGTTTGGCTAACCCACCTCTCACCACCTTTAGGGTCACATTAGAGTAGCATCAGTATGAAAAATAAAAGCTTGGAAAGCAAAAGGAAGACTGAGTTTATCGAACAAGAAAGAAGTGGGCAAAGTGAGTATGAGAATGCCTTTTATTGAACCAAGAAGGGCAGGTAGAACACAGGAGGTACAATGTAGAGGTGACAATCATAAATACCTATTATTTTGGGAGCAATGCATAACAGTGAGAAGAGAGATTGCAGGAAACTGGAATTACATAATGGAAAATTATACAACATAAAAACCTCATTTGTCATTTCAATCACAGACCGGCACAGACATAATACTACATGCAGTTTCAGCTGCTCTAGTTAGAGAAACACGTAATAATTCTTATAAGAATACACATTTTAAAATTCTATAAACTGTGATACTGTGGAAAAAACAGTGAAATGTTACAGTATTTCTCAGATAGGTAGAGAGATAAATAGATAGATAGATAGATTGATAACACCTGCCACTTTCAATCCTGTGTTATTTCCAGCCTGTGATATGTACTCCAGAAGTCTGAGAAAGAGTTGTACATTTACCACAAAGTGTGTGTTAAAGAATGGCATAAACTCTCAGGGACATGTACTAGGAGAACAGGATGTCTTCCTAATGAGGTAAAATGTAGAAACACAGCTGAGATAGAATAAGAAGCTGTATTACATTAAGTCTTTTTTAGGAAAAGAATAATAGAGAGGAAAAAGAAAGGAAAGGTTTGGAAGGTTTGGGAAGGGAAGGTTTCGAAAGGTTTGGGAAGGTTTGAGAAGGGAAGGTTTGGGAAAGTTTGGGAAGGGAAGGCAAGGTTTGGAAAGAAAAAGTTTGGGAAGGTTTGGAAAAAGGGAAGGTTTGGGAAGGTTTGAGAAGGGAAGGTTTGGAAGACTTGGGAAGAGAGGGTTTGGGAAGGGAGGGTTTGGGAAGAGAAGGTTTGGGAAGGGAAGGCAAGGCAAAGCGAGGCAAGGGAAGGCAAGGCAAGGGAAGGCAAGGGAAGGGAAGGGAAAGACACTGTAACTTGTCTAATGAAGTGATTAGGAGATCTGGAGGTCTGGTTTATGAGCAAATGAATAGGTCATTAAAGAGTGAATTAAATATCAGACTGTAAAGGGCCAACATGGCACAGAACAAATGTCGGGAATTGCATCCTTGTTAGTACAGAAAACTAATGAGACAAATTGCACAACTAGGTTTTCTTTTCCATGGTAATCAGATGTATAAAGACTGTACATGAATGACTGCTGCATCCACAGACATAGCATTCAAATCACCTTGAGAGTGATCTTGTTTGTTGAAACGAACAAGCATTTTTTGTTTTATAATTGGGACAAGTAGAAGGGAGCAAAGTGGGCTTTGTACTTTTATCTGAGGGATCTATTTCCTTGGAAAGATAGACTTTTAAGGTAGTATGGATTTCTACAGTGATTCACCAAGAACTGACTTATGCACCTGCAAGCTAGCAGACCACTGGCAGAGGAAAAAATTTTTACAGAGTAGTTAAAGGAATGACAAAGATTTCTTCAAAAAGTAACCTTGTTACTTATTATTTCTATTTATTATTTATTATCGTATTCTTCAAAAAGAAATTTCTTGTTTTTGTAAAAGAGAGGGGAAATGAGAAAGGTAAGTAAAAGGGAAAGAAGAAGGGAATCCACTATTTCAGTAATCACAATGATGTTTTATGGGAGGACCTTGGTTTCGCTTCTCAGGGCATCTTCAGTTTCTCACAGGACTGCACTTCATGGTCTTCTGCAAAACTACTCATGACAATTTTTATTTTTTTATATTTTTATTCTACTATTTCTTATGACATTTGAGAAACAAATTTCTACTATTTCTTATGACAGAGAAACAGAGGAATAGGATGCTGGTTAATGAGATGTTTGGAAGCTAAGCTACCTCTATTTAAAACAATGAAGTGATTAGATTGCCTTTCCAGACTGAAACACTCCTCAAAAAGGAGAAAATGAAATTAACTGTCTAGTTCCCAAAGTTGTCATTAAGTTTCAACTGAACACATTTGTGTGTTTCAAATCAACCAAAATTTGTTCTGATTAAAAACAAAACAAAACAAAACAAAACAAAAAGAACAAGGGACTTTAACTTAATTTAGTAATTGCATATGGTATTTTCACATTAAAGGACTAATTGATAACAACTGTCATTTAAAAACAAGCTACTTTATGAAAGTACATTTCTCCATAGATTTCCATAATGTTTTTTACTATGACTAAATTAGGACACAAGCTAAATACCTGAATACTTCATTGCTTGATAGACTAAACTTCGTTTGATGTGTTCCAGTTTATGATGTAAATTGTATCATATTAAAATTTATTGATGCTATTTAATTGGAAGACGGCAGCATTTCTCATTAGCTACTTAAAATGAGACCAACAGCAGAAAAATATCAGTATGAAAGCTTACAAACAAAAATCTTGCAAATCAAAAGAATCCTGCTCATTTATTGATGTCTTACACTGAATAAAATCACTTCAACCCACAAATAACAATCATAATAGTGAGTAATTAAAGCAAGGGACAAAGTCAGGACTACAATATTCTATTCCCAGTTCAGCTACTGACTCACAGTGTGATTTTGCTCATTTACCACCTATAAAATGGAAAATGTGATAATGATAATGACAGGGATAATAATGCCTACATAAAAGAAGCACTAGGAGTCTTAATGTTTGGAGAGAGCTTTGAGATAGAGCTGCTAAACATGGAGTATAATTAACAAGGGACTACAAGCTTGCACAATTTGTACATTCTTTTAGAAGTAAAGATAGGTGAACTCTGTGTATCTGAGATACCACAAGTCCTGTCTTGTAATAGCTTATTTGGGAAACCATTATGTTTCGCAGTTGCCATTACATTGTATTGGAACCAGGCTTTTAAGAAGACCTAACTATTTGCCAGTCATTAACACATGAGTCTTTAAAGGCAGTTCGAAATAATCTCATCACTGTGACTACTGGCTACGGCTTGTCTTGTTGTATTCTCTTCTTTGTAGAGATGTGTAACAATGCATTTATATGAAAGACAGGAGAACATGAACACATGAACAAGGAGAAGAGTTTCAGTGACTTGGTGAATGCTGAATGCCTGAGGCATAGGTGAGCTTGGAGATTTTCTTATACTATAAATCCATCCTGCAAAGTCTCTGAAAATAGACAAATATAATCCCAGCGATCATTTTCATGACCAGTTCAGATGTCCACTCTGAGGACAGTGATATTCTTCTGCTTGTTGAAAGCCTTTGAAAATAATGGATTGCATTAGAACAGAAATCTAGTAAGAATGTGAATGAGATACTTTGGAAAGGTGAAGTCTCCCTTGCTAAAAGGCAAATAAAACAGTAGCTGGCAGACTACAGGAACTAAAAGCTTTTTTTTGTAAGTTTAAATTTTTCTAAAACATATTCCAACCATGACATTACAAACCCATTTCTATTTTCTCCAAAACCAGGGAAATCTCTCAGACCATCATGAAATGAAAACTGTAAAGGCTGTAAGAAAACAGCTTGATTCTTCTAAGCTAGTTATGGTTTATTATCATTAATTACGTCCTGACATTAGAAGTCCACACTAAGTCAGCTTCATGATACTGAGACATTAAAGAAGGATCATACTCTACAAAACCATCGTTTGATTAAAGAACCAGTGAGGTAAAGCAAATTAGCTAAGGGCACAGAATGGGTCAGTGGTAGAAGAAGAGCAGTCCCTGGATTGCAGCATCTATGACGTACATATGGAGCATAAAAGACAATGCTTCCAGCATAAATTGGTAGGCCATCCAAACCTAAAGGAGGTTATAAAGCTGTAAATATTTTGCACCAAACCTAGCTGCCCTGCCATGTTACCTTTTATGGCCCTGCTCCTCTCCTTTTAACCAGGTCTCTGGAGCGGCATCCTCCTCATTTCACATCTCCATTTTGTTATTTAATATTTCAGAGATGGAGAACAGTTAGCTGGTGACAGGGTCCCAAGGAGAGTTACGGGGAAGAAAGAACAGGATGGGCAGTAAGCACGTCACTCAGTGTCTTAAGATTTCTCACTGCTGAAAGATTTCATTTTGTGACAGAGAGTCCAAAAAAACCCCACATTTCTCTAGAAGAGAACACACATAGATTGCTGCAGCTTTTCTCTTAAAAAAAAAAAAAAATCTAAATGCTATTGGGCAATGACTATGTGTCACTGAATAAGAAAGACTGGGAGGGAATACCTTTCATGAAGACTCTATTCTGTAGCTGTCTTTGTAGTCTTTCCTGAACATCTGTATGAAATGCTCAGCACCACTCTCAGTAAAAAGCTAGATATTGCATGCATGAGGGTTGGTTTTATGTTCTTAATTGAGCAGAAAGTGTGGTGTGTCTCTGATTTGTTAGCGACATTACTGGGGAGCAGAATCTTGGGAGAGCTTTCTGAGGACAGCAAATGGGATAAACCTAGACAGAACTTCTGTAAAACATAGAACATAAACCACAAAACTTCTCTGGACGAAAAAGAACCATTTGTGATGTTGTACTAAACACATTGCTTGGTAGGATTTTTGCCCATGAAACACTAAGGATTATGGGAACATGTAAGGACTCCAAATCCACAGTGATAAGAGCAACGATTCCCTTATTTGTACCTGTGATTAGGGTTCACATAATTTGCTCCTCAGAACCTCCTTGCCACTTTTGTTTTTCTGCATTAAAATGGCTTTGATGAGTATTGCTTGTAACAACAAGGAAATTGTTTCTTCACTTCCAGAGGTGATCCAAAACCGCAGAGAAGGGTTGCAATGAAGGCTATAGAGACTTCATTGATTAGGCCATGTCCAATGGTTTTTTTCATGCTGTACTGATCCTGGCACTGCTCCTCTCATCTCAGGATATGGTAGATTTTTTGGTTTTCAGTCTCATTTTGCCATGACTTTCCTGAGAAAAGCTGAGTAGGAGGCACAGAATATGTGTCATGGTAGTGTCAATGGAGAGCACTCACTTGTGAGGATGGCTGGACAGCATCCAAACAAACATAGTCAATATTTTATGAAAAAAGCCTTACAAAAGATTCATTGACTCTTCTTTCTATCTAGGCCAATGCTCTCCTTTTGCCTTATCACAACTCAGTCATGTATACTCTTCTTGCTGCAAGACTCACTCACCTTTTTCCTAGCATCTTCAGCAGGAAACTGGCTTGACTGCTTCCCTCCTCCTTTTCAGTGCCACTGCTGAATCTCCCTGGGAGTTTCCTTGCCCTGTGTCTGAGCCCAAGTCCCTATAATATGAATGGGAGAACTTTGTAGGCCGGGTGTATCATGTGTCCCTCACTGGATCACATACACACCCCAGTGGTATTCTCCCCACTCTGAAAATTTTGTATCTGAAGCCTTGGATACACTTCAGATTTGTTGAGCTGTAGAGGAATAAGGTCTGTGATTTCAAGACAGTGGAGTCAGAATAAATTATGCCAGGGCACACAGTTCCTCCAAATGGCATATACATACTCAAGGAATACTAACTGTTTCTATAGCTGAATAATACATGCAGGCTGTTTTACATATGGGCAGTTGTAGGTGAAAAATGTCCTAAAATTGAAGAAGAAGCATTGAAATCATTAGCTACACAACTTCAGATTCTCGTTGCGGCTAGCTGAAATATGTTCTTAGCTTCTTGTCAGGTATTGGTGCCAGATGCCTGGGGTGCTGCTGAGCCTCCAGTGCAGTACTGCTCTTGCACTTTTAATTACAATTGCCACCACGGAAAAACCATTTGGCATATTTCTGCATAAATGACTAAGGAATCCAAGAATGTTCTTAAGCTTGTTCTTCAAATCTAGAAACTTTCGTTATTATCTGAAAATTAGGGTATTTATCTTATTTTTAACTCTTTGCAATGTGCCCTGGTGAACTATTCTGGCCTGGACTTTCTTCCCTCTGGCTTCTCAGTCGTTGCCCTGCAACAGTATCAAGATTTCAAATGAGCAAATGAACACAGTTTGTGCCACCATATTCTGGTTTCTCCATCTTTGCTTTGCACTGCCTGCTCATTCCTCATATCCTACGCATAAGGCAGATTTCTCAGCATCTTCAACTTACTTCCTTTACGGATGGTATTTCTCAGGTTGTCAGTTCCACATCATCTCCAAATCCGCACATCTTGTTCTACATTTCCTTCTGTAAGATAACCGCTATCTCCTATATATAGCAAAAACAGAACAGGCTCAACATATTGCCACTTGTCACTCTTATCCCACTGTCTCTCTCCATCCCTCTGTCCCATTTGCCATCTCTGGTTTCTGTTAGCAAACCAACTGAGCATTTCATCGTCAGTGTTCTTTTGTTAACCTTACAGATTATTCTCTCAGTAGGCATGGAAAACTATCCAGAAGTCCTTGTGAAGGATGCCCACACATTCACCCTCTTCCATTCTCGTTTTCTCCACCTGAGCAAGATGAGCCAAGATGGCAAAGTTTGAACCTCTTTTTTTCTGCCTGTGCTGAGAATCTCTTATTAACTGTTTCTGTCCAAGTGCTCAATATTTGCTCCTCACCAACTTCGCTGAGCCTTAGAACAAAAGCCAGAAAAACATTGTGTAATCTCTACTTCTTTGAACCTTTTTGATTTTATTTTACAAGCCAAAGTAGGTATCTGTTCTCTAAGTGCAGTAGACTCAATCTTCAGTTGGCATCAGATCAATAGAGCTGCACAGTTTTTAGCCCAGTCAAAGTTTTCTGTGTCTTTAGCTTCTAGTACACCTATCGCTGCATAATCTGAGATCTGTGAGCAGTTCATATCACTTTAACAGGTACCACTTGTTACTGAGCATACACATGCTCATCGCTGAACTGAAATCCGGCGTACACCAACTTTGGCTCTGTGAAGGTGGTTTAAGTTAACACATTTTTTTATCTTACAGCCAGGGAGAGCTAAGAGCATGCACCCACACACTTACGAAGCCTCAGCATATGAATGGTAATTTATTAAGTGGTACGACCCAATCACTTTCATTTAGTGCCCGTATTTTACAAGCAAAATATTCTGTCTCTTTTATTTCCATTGGAAAATTTAAGACCTGTACCGAAGTGTCCTCTTGGAGTTTTGGTTGGCTCTGGCTGTGTTTCTAATCCTTTAAATCTTTATAGATTTAAACCAAAGCAGAACAGAAGCTTCTTGAAACACACATAGCAGACAGCATGAATCTTCTCCTCTGTTTTAATTTAAATATTCTTCTCATACAGCTTTCTTAGTAAAACCTTTTACCTTTAGGTATTGGAAGATACAAAAAACACACTCTTTGAAGTGTCAAAATCTATGCTTGACTGTGATGCAGAGGTGACAGGAACAGGACAGGTGACTTCATTGCCTTTTCTGTCTGCAAATGTCAGAAATTCCAAAGGTGATTGTTCATAATAGAATTACAAAACCTCATCCTTGGCCATATTGATCACCACCATTGGTCTACCCTGGCCTCCAATTGGGAGGCCTGGAGACAGACACACCATCTATAACGCTGCTGCTGCTTTTGAGAACACACGCAGGATCACTCTCGAGGAGAAAAGACAGCACAGAAAGAATCGCGTCTCGTCGATATCACCTGGGGAGTCTTTCTGCTGTGCCTTCTGCAACCGGACTTGTCTATCTCGCATTGGCCTTCTTAGCCATCAGCGCGCTTGTAGCAAGCGTGGGTAGAGCCCTTCTCAAATCTTTGTTCGCGAAGCCTAGCTATGATGATGACAAAACACAGTCACTGTGTGTCAATAAACACATTTACTTAGGTTATGAGGTTTTTCTAATTGTAGGTGAGGCCTTATTTTTCTGCTAGTAAGTCTTAGGAATGCTCCTGATAGCACAGGAACCCTCCTTCTCTATCTGTTCCCCCAGCGAATCTAAAGGAAACTGTTGAGGAAACATACATGAACTCATTTTGGATGTCCACAGAATATACTGTGAGCAGGTTCTTCTTCATGATAGAAAGGCCAAGTCAGATCATACCCCATGGCAGAGTGAGGTGGAGGGGTCCTTCTTTGGCCTCTCCAAGACTGCCCTTGCTGGAGATAAACTTGGTTTCAGGCATTTCAGTGTGAGACCCATCCATTCAGAGCAGAGCCTGAGCACCACCTCCAGCTACACCACAGGAACAAATGGTTGAACAACCACCAGTTCTGTTCTGACCAACATTTCAAGGAAGTTTTAGGTGTGGGTCATTCACTGTATACCACCCTACAGGATTTTCACCTTCCTTGTTCTGGGAGTAATGTTAACTATCCTGGTAATGCTTTGGTCTATGTTCTGATAGTAATTTTACCTGAAACATTTTATCCTTGTTTTAGTCACCAGCCTCTGTTAGATTTAAGTAGTTTGGTGGGGTTTAGTAGGAAATATAACATGTCAGGAAACCATGCTACCCGATTTTCCAAAAAAATTTTGGCATCTCTCCTTACACATGTACACATGATCTCAGTTATCTACATTTAAAGCAACTTCTAAAGACTCTATATTTACTAACAATCCTCTAGATGTTTTCTTAATTGGTTGAATCAGTGTTCATATTCGTGGAGCCTGAAATATTTTTACCACTTTTGTTTCCACTTCTGAAGATAATTTGTAAGTTACTTTCAAATTTTTATTTTATAAACTACTGTTACACACTTATCTTAAAACATGCCCTGTTTTATGTATTGATGTTTATAACCTCTTTGGAAGTTTAAACTTCAATGCATTTGCTGGCCAAAATGCGTTTCTTCCTAATGATGAAATACATATTGCTTTACAATGTTAGGATTACTGACATCTGTTTGACTCTAAGCAACTTAGTAAGGTCAAAGGAAGAATCAGATTTTTATTTGCACAAGAGGTATAGCCAGGGCTATAACTGTTAATGCTAACAATGTTAGCGGGGGGGAATGTTTAATGTCACGTCTTAATATCAAATGTGAGGACCATATAATCTGCCTGCTGCATAGTTCATGACACTGATATCTGAATCACCTCTTCCCAGCTTTTCTTAGGATCCAGCTACCTCTTTAGAGAAAACCATACATGCAAAAACACAGAAGCAGTGCAAGCAACTTCTTCTCTTGTTGCATTTGCCCCCCCGTTCCACAGTTCGATCTGCTTAGCTAAATGTCCGCTAAGTGGACAGAAATGGACCAGAAAAAACTCCCAAGCAGACTGTCAGACTGAGGTTTGTGTATGGCTCTCTATTTCTGCCTGTAAGATCATTTTGGAAGGATGCCTGTGGTTAATATGCCTGGGTAGCAAAGAGAGTTTATTTCTGATTTGGGAGGAGCTCTTTGAACTGCCAATTGATAGTGCAAAGGAAATGTTAAAGACGGTTAGTTAACTTACTCTGACCTTCATTTCAACACAGGGGAAAATATCTGTGTCTGATCAGCCAAAAATTACACACCCTGAACTCGGATTTTGCTTTGATCTTCCTTTGATCATGCATATTTACCAGCAAAAAAAAACCTCCCTTATATTTGGGATTTGACTGCAGAATGAGGAAATAGACACAGTGACAGGGAGGTGGACAACATGTTGTATTGATTTTAATTAATAAGCAGATAAGTTCAGAGAAATATATGTAGATATATATATAGATATACATAGATGTAAATGGAAATAAACATATGTAGATTGAAAGACTGTGAACACACACACACAAAAGGATATTTTCTAATATTTTTTAAATCCAGTGTTCTAGTCTGCCTTGCTTCACGGTCAGTTGTATTTTTAGGGAATATTGTTGCAGTGGATTCTTTCCCTAGTTGTATACATCATCCTTCCAGCATTAGGGTACAACTGAGCAAGATGTAAATTCACTTGTGAATGATCTTGGAGGTCTTTTTCAACTAAATGATTCTGTGATTCTGTGATCAAACTTCATAATGTGATTAGCTCCATCCTAGCTAATGTGGCTTCTTAGCCTGGAATTGTCAGTGACCTCAGTAGTGGCTAACTGCATTTTTTGTTGTTACAGTTCTTATTTTGTGGAACACTAGAAAGGAAAAATAATTTAGTAGTACCACAAGGTTTTCTTGGTCAGATGGTGAGGTAAGTGAGAAGCCATGGTTGAAAGAACATGTCTGCCGCATCTAGAACCCAAACCAAAACATGACATATTCACAGATATAGAACCTCAGCAAAACCTAAGCCCTTGTCCTATCCCAGCTGTAGCTTGCAGAGATGTGGACACCAGTGCAAAGCTGTGCTCAGCACCACTGAGCAAAACCAACAAAAACCAGATTATAATCTAAGTTACTTGTGCTGGAAGTCAGTAAATTAGAAACTTAATTTGCCAAAGTAAACCTTGTTTTTTCAAGTGAGTAATCAGATGAGTTCCGAACATCTCAGATCAGGATTTTAGGACATGTAGCTCTGGATGAAATTGCTCACCAGGCCTTTATTTCTCTTAGGAGAGGAGAAAGGTGTTCTTCTACAGGCATTGAAGTCCACAGCTGTCCAGGGACTAAACTCTGCCTCTTAGACATCTTTACCTCCCTATCTCAAGGCAACCTTACTTTACTTTCCAAATGTCTGGGCTATGATTTTACACCAAAAAGGAGGTTGTATTTGTTCATATCTGGTAGTGGCCAAATGCCCAGGGTAGCAAAGGAATTTAAAAACCAGTTGTGTTGTTCCTGGTAATCAGATTCAAAGTATTGCCAGAAGCATTGATTAATTTACATTTTAAACTTGGATATGACTTCAGAATATGTCAAGAAGAAATTATGGGGCAATTTTAGCACTGTTAAACTAAGTATACCCTGATCATCTCTATCTGCATCTTCTGATACAGGCACAAAGGCATAAGATATTTATACTCTGGTAGCACATCCTTTGGGGATCTTTGATACTTCCCTGATAAAAATGAATTTGCCATGACAAACTGAAAACAAAAACACTAAGAAAACAAACATATGACACAAGTCATTCTTCAGGGATTCTCTGAAAGCTGCTATGACGCTCATTATAAATTATTTTGCAAAGTCATGAGATTTAGAAGCAGCAACAATGGCTACACTGCACCACATCTCCTGCACCATCAAGTGGCTAGAATCGCACACCACAGGTGTGTGGAGATAAAGAGGGGAAGGAGACACCTACACCTTTATCTGTCCTTCTTTTACCAGTGTTGGACAGAAAAGCAAATGTGGCACTATCTTAGCATTCATAAAAGGAAGAAGAAAGCTCTTAGTAATTACATTGCTTTACATTTAGCTTCTAACCCTGGGGGGAGGAAATTAAAACAATAGAAAAGGTCTTAAGAAATAGTTACTTCATTTGCAGAAAATAATGCAATGGTGAGCAATAAGAGGCAGGATTTATAAAGAATAAAGCTAACACTTTTTTTATGGAATTACTGAATTGATGGTAATGGATGAATGGAACAGAATAAATATAATACTCTTGGATTTAAGCCATATTTTTTGAACAATTGGTCTGATCTTCCTCTCCCTCAAAGGCAGGCAGCTACATTGAAACAAAACTGGAGAGCATGAAAATGGAAGGCTGCCTTCTAATTTTCACAGTAAGTACTTAAAAAGCTCCTCTGAACCTACTTGTGCAAAAAAAAAATCTCATTTGGTCTTAAGTCTAGAATGAAGGACCAAAACGAGGCTAATATACAAAGAGAAGAATACCAGTTTGTAGAGAGGACAGGTAAATATTAAAGGATCAGTCTTGGGTCTTGAGCTTTTAATACTTTCAGTAATCACAGAATCACAGAATATTCTGTGTTGGAATGGGCTAGAAAGAGGAGTAAACAACATGTTAATGAAATTCACTGGTGATTCTAAATTGAGAAGAGACAAGAAAAACAGAGATGCCAGAGACAAAGGAAAGAGGGATTAGAGTAATTAGTAACAAAGGCCAAAAATAACAAAACAAGAATAACCTTGGAAAAATGCCATAAAGTGCAACAACACAAGAGAAAGGAAAATTAGCTTGGAAGATGATTTCTTTTAGAGGAAGTTTCATTGGTATCAGAAACTTCATAAGGACTATGAGGTTAAAACCCAGCAAGTTACTTTCAAGCTTCTAAGGATTATGGCGGTGGAAAAGGCTGATATATTTTGTATGTGTGTACAAAGATGCAGCAACACAGAGAAGCAAGAATCATTCTCTGCA
Organism: Myiozetetes cayanensis; assembly: GCF_022539395.1. Lineage (NCBI taxonomy): Eukaryota > Metazoa > Chordata > Aves > Passeriformes > Tyrannidae > Myiozetetes > Myiozetetes cayanensis. The sequence goes on along the minus strand of NW_026087742.1, from coordinate 42,491,932 downwards.
AGACTGAGGTGAAACATGTGAAAACACTGCTTCATTTCCAGTGCGATTTTCACAGATCACAGTGGAGGTTAAAGCAACACAGCACAAATAAGAGCACTGGAGAGGCTGGTGCCCAAAGAGTGATTACATTTGAAATCCATAGGGTGAGCGGTGACCAAGGACATGATACTAACATTGAAAAGGTGCAATCAGCAAACAATTAAAGAATGGGAATAGAGGCAGCAACAGGAACAAAAAGTGAGCAAGAAAGGGTTTGCAGGAGAGACCTAGAGGACTTTTATCTCTGAACCGATTTCACAATAGGTGTAGCAGATATAATATCTACACAGCTTGGGCTTGGCTAGAGATCCATGTCATACTCGGGTTGCTGAGTCTTCCTATTTCCCTCACTCTTTTGATTGTACCTTGGGCTCATTTCTTAGTGTCCTGGCTCTACCTCTGATTGCCCTGGCCTTGTTCCCAGTCAGCTCTCTTGGCTTTGAGCCAGATGTGCATATTCTTTCTTTGAGGTACTATCCTATAATGTGGAGATCAGACCTCGCTCCCACCAGGACCTACTTCCACAGGTCCTTTTTCCCTCCTAGCAACAAGTACTTACAGCAGTTTCTGCATTGGTATTATTTCAAGCTCTCAAGAGATTTTTCTGGATATTTCTCTCATAGACCTAATTGAAATTCACTTCCAGCCTATTTCCACCATGAAAGAAGATGCAGAATTTTCAGGTAAAATTGTGTTCTTAATGAAATAAGGAATGGGAGTATGGTGGAAATAAATTAATCAACCCTCAGAATAATAAAATCTCTCAGAGAATGTGCTGGGGTAAAAGGGAAAATACACATAAAGAGGAAGCCTATGGAGTGTTTGGTCAAGACAGTAAATATAAGGGCTGGCACACTAGAAAGATGACCAAAGCATCTGGATAGAGCCAAGGTCAAAATAGATATAAAGAATTTTCTAAAAGTAGGGCATTGGTAGGGCATATTAAGAAAGTTGAAAAAAATGCTTTTTGTTCATCCTAAAATGCCCAAACATTATCTTATCTTACTACCTCTCAAGACACAACCTTTATGGTCATAGTACATATGAAGGGTCAGTGATTTCTGCCACAAAAAAACCCAAGAAGCTTCCCTCAAACACTTTTTCACTGGAAATATCTCCCTACATTCACAATCCTCCTTTTATAGAATGAATTTTAATAGGTATCTTTTTTTCTTTTGTTCCTCCTGAGTTCTTCATTTTTATTGTGGCTTTGCCTTTGTTTTCATTTTCATGTTCTTTCCATTCTACTGCATTATGAATTCTCATTTTACTTGCTGAAAGTTAGAGCTACTGTACATATATTTAGAATACATGGGGGTGTATGTGGGTAAAGATATTAATAGATACATAAGCATCACATAGCTCTCATTACTGTTCCAATATTATCAATTTAATTCACCATATGTCATGCTATATAGTTCTCACCTTCACTAACTTTAGATGACTGTTTGTACATGGTCCATTAAAAACTGACATACAAATGTCCAGTATTTCAGCATTCAGGATACTTTTTGATTATGCTTCTTGGCTCAAATGTGATACAAAGAAGCTGATAATAAAAGAATCTCAAACTAATGTGACTGAAGGTTGCCTTGAAAAGGGAAATTTATAATGACTAAAGCAGCATCAGCCTAAAGCTGTTTTATCGCATTTAAACAATGGGCAAAGACATTAACATGGGCAATCAGAAAAAAGGTTACATCCTTCTTATCAGAGAGAATTCATGGTAATTTTTATTCTGCAACATCTGTCCTTATTTTTACATCTTAAGGCAAGGAAAAAAACAGTCTACTGTCATACAGTACTTTATAAATCATAGCATTTTAATACTTTGTTCTGCATTAATGATTGATGTACATAATGCTAGCACATCTTGTATTTTAAAACTTCATTTTACATGAAGACACTGAACAGAACACAACATACTGCCATAATAAGCAGGAACTGATGTTTCAAGAATTCAGCTCTGTAGGTAACAAAAAGTAAGATAAAAAGCAGGAATAAATTCCTTTTTTGATATCATTCAAAATCTCACAGCCAGATGCTGTATTCTGTGTTGATCTCTATTCACTGCACTTTCAACTCTATTTTTTATGGTATTATAACCATTCAGCCGTTAATATTTCTCATCCCTTTCTAAACCTCACACCAGATAAAATCAGCCCCTGGGGAACATCTCCAGAAAAGGGGATATTTGGCAGCATATAGCAAAGAGGTTTCCCGTACCACCACACGCGGTCGTAAAAGGAGGGAGGAACCAGCAGTTTTTAACCCTTATCCTCCAGCACCAGCATAGACGTACCTTGCTCTGCAGGATGCAGTCACAGTATCACCCCCATTAGGATCCAGGCTATCTCTGATTGTCATGGAGACTGTTTCAAAGTCTTACTGTGCTTCAGCAGCAAAGACAATAGTACTCAGTCTTAAATGGCTGAAAAGAAAGCAACAGAGTGCAGTGCGAAAGGGAAGGAGCTGTGACTGAAAGGGATGTAAGTACAGCAAGACACACTTCAAACTATTGCAGAGGGCTAGAGGTGTAAGTTAGAGCAACCTTCCAGAGGTATATAATTGTGCCTTCAAGATAAACACAAGAAGAGCATTTTCAAGAATAGCACATTTCTCCTCCTTTCTCCCCCTCAAGCTAAAATGCTGGGGTGTTCTAAGATTAAATGTGTTAATTAGGAAACTATTTAGTTTATGATGTCTTTGGCTTTTTCATTCCCGTGGGCATTGTAAACACACCGAATATTGGAGCAAGTGATATGCAGTGACTTGGAACTAGAGACAGGCAGAGACACAGATAAGTGCAAGGCATTAATAGAGCTGATTGTATGCAAGACCTGAGGCAAATAAGTGATTTTCAGAAGAGTGAGGAGACTGTTTTGTGTCAAATAGCAAATTTGCTGAGGTTGCAATTTGTGGCCATCCATAAGCTGTTCTCAAGTCAGGTTCAGTTCTCAGAAGAACTAGGAGTAAAAGGTATAACTGAGCAACAAATGCAAGCAAAATAAAATGTAAAATACAAACACAAAACCAACTGGTTTTAATCACATCTCAGAAAAAGGAGTCATCAGACCAAACTTTCACTGTAAGCGTTGTTAATAAAATATTTAGGAGTATAAACTTCTGAAATATTGTTTGGTGACCTGCCTGTCAAGATCTATGTTCATATTACTGCAGAAATCACAGCACCTCTGCAAGGACTGAGCAAAAGCAGTATGAATGATTCCAAAATTGTGATCTGAATCAGTACTTTGAAAATGTGAAGGACATCATCACTCTCAAAAGGGAAGTAAAAAGTTACATTGAAATGGGAGAAATAATGGAGGAAAAAAAGCTTCCACAAGCTTCTTCCACAGCTTTTAAAGCAAATGATGTAAGAAGCAGATTCTGTGAAACAGACCAGTACACTGGAAAATCATACTCAGAGTAAAACTGAAAAATTTTCCTTTGAAAAATGAAGAGGGTGAGTTTGATGAGCACATATGCTATCTCATGGAAACAGGTAAAGCAGGTCTCAAATCTCTTGAGAATATCCTAGGCAAAATTCTGCACCATGAAAACTTCACTGCTTGATCTTACAAAGATACAACTCCTTGAGGGGAGAAAAGTCCTGTTACAGATCCTTTGTCAAGGAAGACTTGGAGGAACAGAAGCATGAGATAAAACAACAATTGCTAATGTCTGCCAAAAGAAAAAACTAGCAAAAATTATGAGAGAGAGTGTGACAATAGAGTGAAGTTTCTAAGAAAAATGTTAAGATCAAGGCAGCCTGCACAGAGCCAACAGCTTCCAGGTGCTCTCTGTGATCTGGAAAAGCAGTTGATTGTGGTCAAAGCAAAAGGAAAAAAAAATTTGGAGAAAATCAGTCTCGGTGCCATTTAGGAGTCTAGGAGCCAAGTGGATTTAGAAGCCATACGGGACATCTGTGTGAGCCTCTCAGCTTGGGATGCTGTAAGAGTCTGCAGAGAAATCACTGTGCTCCCAGTGACCATCAGAATCAGAAGCACACTGCCCACACTTGCATGAGCACTAGGTGATAACACTATACTTTGCCTGTGCTTACATAGAATGCTTAATTCAGCTAAGAAGAAAATTCCTCCTAATTAACAGACAGCTCGTGATTAAGGTCCACTGCCCTGAGCAGGAGTGCTCTGGCTGGCACCTGCACACTTCTACTAGTTGCAGGACAACTGTGTTTTATTTGCACACAGGTAAAGAGAGAGAAAAAGCAGGTAAGAAGCAGTTCTGGGATGCTGAATTTTTCACTCTCTATTTTCCTTTCTCTGAGCTAGACCGAGCAGCTGAAAGTAGGTTATCATGTTTGAAAATTCAAAAATTTACTTATTTACCACTCTGCTATGCAGGTTTTCATCCCTGGGAGCACTCACGGTCTGAGAAGACATAGCAGATCACAGAGTATGGTGGAGCAGAAAGAAACACTATGTGAGAGGGTCAGATTTTCCGTGGGAGATATTTCATATAATTCTCAGACAGATTTCACTTTGTGGGCCTGTTCCAAGAGATCATTTTCTATGTATAACAGATTACAAATTCCCCTAGTTTCTCTTATATGTATGAGATGCCCTATAAATATCAGTTACATAGCAAATTGACGGTACTGTGTACAGCTTTTTTTTTAATCCAGTCAATTACCTGGTCTCATGTAGTGAAAATTAGCAGCAGTATTAGACAGTTTCCTCTGTTTCTCATGGACAGAACTACATATGTTTTACATTTGTGGGGTGGATGATGCCCAGGAATACTGTTTTGATGCCTGCATACTTACCTGTCTGTTCCCAAGCTTCCTGACCCAAGCACAGAGCTACAGCCTATTTGTTCACAGACATCACTGCAACTTGTCAGGCAGACAATACATCTCCTATTAGGAGATGTAGGAGGGGCAGAAAGAGGGCTGGTTGCAGCTTTCATTAACATGTAATAAAAACTGTTTCAAGACAAAAAATATTAATTTTTTGCTCTCTATTCATAAAGCATAACTACTCAGTCAGAAGGTGATTGTGATAATAAACATTTTTGGAGCATTTAATGTCATGGTTATAAAGTCATTATTTCTGGAAAAGGCACACAAGGCTCCACATCTTCACAAATCACCTCCTCCAGCAAACCTGTAATAGTATCTGCTCCTAGGACAAGTCCAATAGATACATGACTTAGGAAAAGTCAGTACTGACCTTCTGTCTACATCTGGACTTCTGTCTACATCTGCATATGTCCCATGGTGCAATTAGGATATCAGAAGCATCATTACTAGCATTTAATTCCAAGATCATTGTTTGAAATTAATGCCAAGAAGGCTTGGGAGTGCTGGTGGATGAGAAGCTGAGCATGAGCCAACAGCATGTGCTTGCAGCCCAGAAAGGCAATTGTGTCCTGGGCTACAGCAAAAGCAGTGTGGCCAGCAGGTCAAGGGAGGGCATTCTCTACTCTGCTCTGGTGAGACCCCACCTGGAGAGCTGTGCCCAGCTCTGGGGTCCTCAGCACAGGAGAGACGTGAACCTGTTTTATGGAGTGAATCCAGAGGAGGCCACCAAGATGGTTAGAGGGATGGAGGAAAGGGTAAGGGAATTGGGATTGTTCAGCCTGGAAAAGAGAAGACCTTGGGATAACCTAATTGTCACCTACCAGTACCTGAAGGGAGCCTACAAAAATAATTGAGAGAGACTTTTTAGCAGGGTGTGTAGTGACAGGACAAGGGGGAATAGCTTTAAACTGAAAGAGTGTAGGTTTAGATCAGGGATTAGGAAGAAATTCTTTACTGGGAGGATGAAGAGGCACTGGAACAGTTTTCGTAGAGAAGCTGTGGATGTCCCATCTCTGGAAGGGTTCAAAGCCAGGTTGAATGGGGCTCTGAGCAACCTGGTCTAATAAAAGGTGTCCCTGCCTATGGCAGGAGGGTTGGAAATAGGTGCTCTTTATGGTCCCTTCCAATGCAAACCATGGTATGATTCCATGAAATAAAAACTCTGAAGGACAACACAAGAAGGCTGCTAGAGTCCAAGCAAATCTGCGTGGAGCAGATGTCAGCCACGAGATACTGAAAAAGACAATATAACCTGATCAAAATGAGATTTGCAGATGAGCAATGTGATAATGTGATTAGATGCACAAAATACTGAGGATTTTATGGGTTTGCCTTGAATTTTTCTGAGAAAATAAGTCATCAAGAAAATCAATTTTCTTATGCATTTAAACCTGTACTTTTTCAACCACTGCAAAGCTCAAGTCCAACTTCTCTCTGAGATTTCCTCAGACAAGTATAATATTTGTCCCTCTTTTAGTTAAATTTCCAAGAAGAAAAACTTAGTTTTATCCCGGAAGTGAGTGGTTTTGAGCAAGTCTCTCCGGGACTTTAGACAGCCTGGGCATGCCTCTGCAGCCTGTGCCAGGCGAGGGCTCCCTGGTCCTGGAGCACTGGTGTGCTTATGGTGGGAAACACACACATTCTAGGAGAGAGAAATGACTGAATCAAGTGGCAGGGATGCAGGAGGAAATGCATTAATCATTAGTCTAGAGAGATACAGAGACCATTGTTCCCAGAAATGGAAGAGCTTTTAGAAGCTTTTCTGCACTGGAGGCAACAGTAATTACATTCCTACTGCCAGCATAGTTTGGGAAGGGACTGATCCTCTGCTGTACTGCCTTGGAGCAATACAACGAGAGCAAATGAAGAAGCCTGGTCTTCCTTTTCAGCATGCACCACACACACTGGCTGCTGAGGACTCATCATGGAAGGTCTACTGACTGACTCAGGAGGGACAAGGATCAGTGTTTTATCCCCATAAAACATAGCAGGTATGTATCAGTGTCCATGTGCAGCAGAATGGGAGATGAGTAAGATGAAGGCTAGCATAGTCCCACTGTAGTAAACGAGGCTAGAGAAGGACAGGAAAACCTTCTCAAGTCTGGCCAAGCAGGAGACCACAGCCTGGTACTGGGGATCAGTGTTCCCTCACACTAAAGCCAGGCTGTCTCTATCACTTTCCCTTAACTGACCACTGCCATGGGAATTTGCGCATTTCCTCCTTGGCTCCGACAACAGGTATTGCTTGGTTTGGATGAGCAGGCCTGGCAGAAGCAGACTTTCCTCTCTGTAGTCTGCACAGCAACTTATTGAAAGCAAAACTGAAATACTGCTTTGCAAAGTAACTTTTTTAAGCTGCAATACCTTTTTCTTTTTTTAATCCTCAGCACCAGCACATTTCAGCTCTCTAAACCTGAAAATATTTAAAAAAACAAACAGTGCTTATGTGATTTCACTGTACACACTGACTATTGCCTTGGTCCCCACGTACCTAGATTTATGATGAAACACAGCAGCTGTTAAAATGTTACGCACTATTAGCAGTACTGGAAGCTTGTTTTCTACCGTATTTCAAATCATCTGAGATACAGGAGGACAGATTCCTGGGTGGTTAATAGCCTAGCTGCAAAACAAGGCAAAAAATGTTATGATTACTTAGTAGACCTTTTTTTAATTTGGTTTTGCAATTCTCCCCATCAGTGAAAATAAGATATATGCTTGATGACCTCTGTAACCTATTGGTTAAATAAACCAAAGGAGCATCTTTTCATTACATACTAATTTCAACTCTGTTCAGCTCTAACTCAAAAATTCACCCAGAAAGTGAATTGAATGATAGAAAGACAACAAAAGGATTACAGTCAAGGAAAGGTTTTGGGACTTTTTAATTTCTCTTGAGGAGAGATTAATAGTATTAGTACCTTCTGGGGATTGCTTCTGCTACAGGCAGCACATGGAAAGAGGCACTGCTGGTAGGTAGTAAATAAATCCACTTAGGATTTATTGCATAGGTCAAAACAAATTGTAAACACCAGGAAACTAAGGTAGACAGCATGGGTCTGTGCAGAAAAAGTTTGAACACAGGGAAAAGGCATGTATCTCAAAGCAAAATAGGTGGTCACAAGGTATGAGCAGAGCACAGACACAGACTGCAGCCTCCCTGGATTCTCCTTCTATATGATCAGGCAATGTCCCGGAGCTAGAGCACTGCTGACAACCATGGGATCCTTCTGCCCACCATGCAGCTGGAAGAGATCCCCATCACACCTCCCAGGAGACACAGCAAGCTGAGCCATAGTTTGGGTTAGGGAGGTCTAAGCAATGTGGAGCAAGACAGTTTAAATCAAGAAGCCAAATGCCCTTGCTATAGTAGACATCTACACAAATTATGAAGAATTTCGTGTAATAATTATTTTCATGTTGTTTCAATTTGTGCTGAAACCAGAAGGAGCTGGCATCACATGAGGATGCTTAGACATGTACGATGACTAGCAGAGGTTTCTGGGTCCCAAGGGCATGCCAGCCCGGCAAAATGGCTGGAATCTCCACCATCACTACTGCTTGAAGGTAGCCGTTGGGGCAACATGCTGCCACAAGGCCATACTGTTTATGAGCATCTCTTGCATTTTCACATTTTACATTAAAACCCACTGTGAAGAGAACTGACAGAGATGTGAAACATCTGTACAGCTCCCCAGCTCAAATGCACCACTATTTCTCCAAGCAGCAGGGCCGGCCAGTGCCCAAGTAAGGGGCCAAATCCAGCCAAATCCAGATGCAAAGCTCTGAAGAAACACCCAAACCTTGTACTTGAAAGCATTCAGGTGAAAAGTTCAATTTTATTTCCAAGATTTTTCCTCTCATTCCCTCTCTGGAAAAGCTCTCAGTCCATTGACAACTATCACTTAATTTACTTCAGTGATTGCATTGAAGTTAATTTCCAGCATTTGCAGTTATTTGTGGCCATTGTTTGCTGCTGGCTTCACAGATGATTTTTTTTTTCTCCCATTCATCTTTTTCCCTAGTTCCACTTCATAGTTACAGTCTGGCAGGATTTGTCTTTTCCAGACTCTGCCTTCACTCCCATCTTGTTTGTTATTATTTCACACCAACACAAATCCTGCTTTTGCATCTCGCAGGCAATGAGATTGTTATGGATAACTGGCTTTGCTGCTCCACAGGCAGAACTTCATTTAACTGCTCTTTTCTCCTTCTGTTCTACCATGCAGATGATGTGGTTTTTAAGATTGTCTTTCTAGTCTTCATGACTGTGAATAAGAAAACTCTTGTTTTGAGCTTAGAATTACCATGGTGACAGGTTTATTATCTACCCATTTGGATGCAGGTTATCTTTCTGGCAATTTTTTGCCATGTATTAGTCAGTCTGTGCTGATGTTAATTGCTGTTTTGCTGGGACACTTTTGGAAGTACAGCATCCATGGGGAAATGGGGAAAATAATGTCCTTTTGTAGTAGCAAAAAATGCAGACTGGGATCTAGCTTTTAACAAATATGTTGCAGGATGATCAAGCCATGGGGGCAGAAGCTCTGAGCTGAGGTGCTGGCTGTGAGAAAAATGAAATGGACAAGATTTTTCTCAGTCTATATCTTAAATATTTATGTCAAATAGAGATGGTGCTAGCAGAATTATGATCTGGACTGTTAGTATTATCATGCAGAAAACACTAGCATTATCCACTTCATATTACCTGATTTTTTCTTTAGTGGGCCTCCCTCATATTCTGAAGGCAATAGAACAAATGCTTGTAATACCCTCCTATTCAGTCAGCTGGGTTCATTTTACAAGAGGGTTGGTTGATCCACTATATGACTTCACACCAAGGTCATGTAGAAGCTCAGCCACATGATACTCAGTCTGAGGCCAAAAATAAGCTATCACCCTCTTCTTTGCAGCCCTTGTGCTGTGGGTCTGTGAAAATGCCTGGCTAATGCTCTGCTGTCTTACCCCTTGCCACATCTTCTGTACCACTCCCATTACCTGGTTGGTCATACCCACCTCTGGGAAGTTCCTGGTGTGACATGACCACCCAGAAAGAAGCTCTGCTGTCATATGACAAGTCATAAACACAAAGCAAGTGTGAAGAATGCAAAGCCTTTGATCTGAGTCCCTCTGCCACAGCAGACCCAAGAGGTGTCAGCATCCCTGTTTGTCTGTGGGGATGTTACTGCACCAAACAGAATGCTGAACACCAACTCTAAAGGTTTTTATTTTCAGTGTTTTCTTGGTCAGGCCATTAAAGCCTGAGGTCTGTGCTCAGATCTGTCTGGACATGAAAGCAATGGTCCAAGGAATGAAATCTATCAGATTTGGTGTTCTCATGGATGACTTATGTTTTCAACTCCTCACACTGCCTGAAACTGGTCTCAGGTGCCTATTTCTCTCTGGCTTGTGCACCTCCTCCTCTAACCACGGCTGATAAAGTCAGCAAGTTTCTCCTTCTTTTGCCATGCCAGCTGCAGTCACAGTATACAAACCTGCACTTATTCCAGAACAAAAACACACTGGGGAATGTTTCGAATTAGACAAGAATATGCTTTTCTCTGGATGTTATGAATCATCCTGAAGATATCTATCTTTGCCAATTGCTTTTGTGCATTTTACCCTTTGACTTAGGAGGGTGAAAAAAAAATCCTCTGAGGTGAAATGAAAATAAATTGAAATAGTTCAGAGATTTTTCGTTAACAGAATCTTAACAAGATCTTGCTTTACAAAATTTCTAAAGAGTCTTTCCATTATTTGATAATCGTAATTATGGTATGGAGATTGATTAGTTGTAGAAAAATAATTATTTGACCAATTAAAGCAAATTGGAATAGACTTAAAATGTTGGCACCATTCTTGCTGTCTCCAACAGGAAGAATTAATTTGACCAGGATGGTTATATTGCAAAAATGCTTGACTTCAAATTAAAAACCTGTAATTCACTTTCTGGCATTGCAACAATGAATTTTCATGAAAGGCTTAATTGTGGGGCAGTGCTGACTGGGCAAAAGGCAACATGTGAGATTTGATTGCAGAAATCAATAGTTAAAAAATAAACCAGAAATTGATAAATCCTCAGAAAGATCATTTGGCACTGATTCCATTTGCTTAGCTCAAACGGGAGTTACTGCCGTTTAAATCTAGCAAGGAAGGCTGAATTCGAGGATGAAGCAGACTTCTCCTCAGACTCCTGGAACAGGAAATCCTTATTAAAGGCATTGGCACCTTCTCACAGCAGTGGGTTTATGCAGGTGTGGCTCAGGGCTGGCACAAGAGAGGTTCAATACATTGTAATTTGAACAGGAAAAATGTAGTGTGATCAAGGTAAAGTGAACGGGAATTGAACAGAAAGAGGTCAAAGGAATGTCAGTCAAGACCACACACTAGCCAATTCCAGCAGCAAATGTATCCAGACTGCAGGAGTCCACTGTCTAAAAAGTAGCCCCTCTGACTCTGTCAAGAATCTTCTATCAGTTATGTGCCAGATCAAAGGACACAAAAAGCACAGAGGAAAAACCCTTAACCCTCTTTTTATCACATTCTTGCTTCAGCCTTAATAAAGTATGATCCAATCTCATCAATATTCCCTACTGCACAACACACCAGTACTGGGGGACAGAGCATTCTGGCAGACAACTTACCCAACCAGTTGACCCCCAGCAGCAATGCAGTAAAGTGTCTCTGAGCTACATAAGTGGCAAATACCAATTTTAGAGCTGGTATCTTTCGAACAAAATCAGCAAAAACCCCATCACTGCAGTGCAATCCAAAGGAACTTGCAATCTGACTGCAAAGCAGAAACAGCTTAAATAAAGCAGTGAAGTAATATGCAGTGCTTGCCTGATGCAAACACTAGCAGTGGGTTTCATGCAGAGGACCTAAACCTGTTCTCTCCAGCACAGAACCACGGGGCAGCAGCAGCAGCTTTTTTTCCCTTCCAGCTTGTCTTCTACCACACAGAAGGGAACCAGTACCCTTTTACCAAACACCATTGTTTTCTCACACTCTTATCTTGATATAGCAATGAAGAATAACGTCCCAGCTGCTACTTTCTTTTCACATCTCCAACCTTCCTCTCAAATAAATATACATAATTTTGCACCAAGGTTCCTGTTCTGTTAAACACCTTGGCAGATCTTGACATACTCCCTTAGGACTATCCCTCTGTCTTACATTCTTCCTCTTCCATTATCAGCTGCAGAATCATGCAACAGTTCTGCTATATGTTTCAGTCAACTAAATTTTAAAGGACTTTGAGAGTAATGGGTGAATTGGTCCCAGCGAACTAGCTAAACTACAAACTCATAAAAAACAACAATGACCACTGCTCAAAGCACCAATAAAACAATTGTATAATCACTAGTTTCTACACTAAAACCAAATGTTGTTTCAGCTCTGGTTTATCAGCAATTAAAATAAATGATAATAGAAATCAAAGAAGTATTTATATCCAACAACGTTAGACTGATCAATTAATTTTATTAGCTCATCACAAATTCAGCAAGTAACACCTGCAAATTAGAACTACTTCAGATTACTAGGTGCCAGCACAAAAAATTTGCATACATCCATTAACTTATTAAAGTATGCTATTAAATGTCAAGGAGAATATAATAAAAATGTTTAATTTATTGAATAACTGTATTTGCTGAAGGGCACCAACATGATAACATTAGCGTTTTACACAAAATTCATCCACCAATATAGTAACTTTACCTCTAAAGCCTATTATAGCTCTATTCCCTAGAGCAGAGGCTGGAGAACTGCCATTTAATTGCCAGTGTTATAAATTAAAGGAGTGCTTGAGTCAGATGTCATCCAGAGCTTACAGACCGAGCAGAGTGGGTTGGAGATGCTGATGAGAAGCTTCCCAATGACTCTCCCAGCACTCTGAACGTAATTAATTCTGCTGATCTTTTATGTGCCTCTGCATTTGCATTGTATTTAAATTAAATACAGCTATGTGCACTGAGCTGGGTAAAATCTGGATAGCTAGGAAACTGAAAGCATGAAGGAAAAACAGTTATTCTGGTTTTGTGGCTATTGTTTAGCGCATTACAGAGGGAAATGTAAGCCTAATAGCTTACAGAGTGCTACAATTCCCCCAAGTGTTAAGAATTATGTTACAACCCAAAGCAGAGAATCATTTCTAGGAAATACGTGAAGACAGGATTGCCCAGTACATGAAAGTCAAAATCCTAATTGGCAGAAGAAGTAAAATAGATCAAATTCCCTACCAATGGCAGAAATCATCCTGGAATGGCAGCACTTCACCTTGTATCTACATAAGGGAATAGTGACAAGCTGACAGTATTGATTAGAGCCCATCAAATTCACCCACCGAAAGCAGTACATTCATATTCAGCTGCCTGCTCCTGTGATTTTAGCTGCTTGCTTGCTTTTATCACCAACATGTTCTGTCAAAAAGGGAAAGAACAACAGAGTCTAGTCATGGCATCCCCAGTTTTATATTTACAGATTACAATCAGAGAGGCAGTGTTAATAAGCACAGCATTCCCACTGCAGATGTCACCTCACCTTTCCCTTCTCACTTATAATCTTGTCATAACATGAACTTTTTCTCCTCTGTTTCCTAAAAACTTATGGTTCTAATCCAATAAAGTACTCAAACGGTAAGCTTAAGGATAGAAATCAAGGTATGTCACTTCTGAGTGTTGATCCTTGAATAGGGCATCTGATTTTAAAGCCATTTGTTTCATGAGGAAGTCAGATGATATGACAGCACCTAAGTCTGCAACCATGGTCATCTAACATTCAGTTTAATTTGTTAGTTACATGTGTCTAATGCCAGTGGCCCAGTCCACCAGGGAAGCTATGTTCCAGCAAGGCTGAAAGTTCCTTCAGACCAGGTTATTTTAGACTGAGAGTGCATCATCAGTTAGAGCAATTTGCCATTTCTTTCCCAGTTTCATAATTACAAGTTTATTTCCAAGAGTCAAATACAAGATTTAAAATCTTCCTTCCATTCATGTTCATATAGGCCACTTGCAGGAAACAGCCATCATGAACATTTTTTTTTAAATCTGAATCATTCTGATGAGCAGTGACAAATCATATGGAAACATTTGAAATTCAGTGTGGCTGGGAGAGAGCTGGCTCCACTTCCTACTGCGTTTGGGGGAAGTGGATTCAAAATAGAAACTGAACATGCACAGATTAACACGGAAACAAACATAGAAACTATAATGTGTTTTATTAAACTTCATGGAAAAAAAAAACCCAAACTCCTCAATAATTAGCTACACTCATATGAGTGCTAAGGGCTGTTTCCACAGAAGGACTTTTTCACTGCCACATTCCTGTTTGTCACACCTAAATATGAGGCATCTGCAGTCAGGAGTGGAAAACATAGCCCTGAGGTCCAAAGCACCAATGGAGGAGATAGAGGAGACTCCAAGGGACTATCATGAAACCCAGCACCTGACGTGCTGGATGGCTAAACTATCAAAAGGGAATCTTGCAGAGGACAAGTTATGGTGTTTGTCTTCAGAGATGAGACTCCATCCTTGTACCCTGACTGAGGTATGTATGGGAGATCAGGTATAACAACTTACAGACCCAAACTACATCAAAGCAATGGCATTCCCTACGGGAAAATAGCTCAGCTATTAGGGCAATGGAGACCAGAGACCATGTCCTCTTAGGTCTGAAGTATTCCAGCCCTCAGTTCCGCTTACAGGGACAGCTCCTGACACTGTTCTGGGATAGCCTATATGGAGTGGAATTGCATAAAAGTTCCCCACAGTGCCCGAAACTGTTGTTGCATGTGTGATACATCTCTGGTTACGTGGAAAAATATGCATGTTTGCAAAAGTAAAAATCAAGGCCTTTCTACACAGACAAGATTAACAAGTAGGGCTAGTCATGCTGATGCTTGCACTTTTTGATGGTCAGGGGATGCTAGCAAATGGCCAACTTTTCACTTCACCAATCCTAGGACAAAAAAAGACCAAAACACCTTCCAGTATTTTCCTAATCTTGTAAAGCTTGCCAAGGGAGGATTTGATTTTCTGTGGCAGAATATCCTAAGTGACCTTCAGTTCAATGATGCCAGGGTATTCTTTGCTCTGATTGCTTCTTCAATGATGGTATAATCAGTGTGATGGTATAATCAGTACAAAAAATTACTGAGAAATTTAAGCTATTTCCAAATGTAGCAAACCAAATAACTCCATAATTAAAAACAAGATGCAAACAAATATAATAATAGATTAAAAGGTATAGTTTCATCTGATAACCCAGAAAACACAGTCATATTTCTTTCAGAAATGAAGATAACCCAGAGAAACTAGGAAAAAATGAGGGAACCCTGTCCTCCCTCATGAAAGTCTTGAAAAACTTGCAGTATCTTCAAATATGCAAAGGTACTGAAAGCTTCAAATTTTCCATAACAACTAGAGGATATGAATTATGAGAAATCAATTGTGCAGACAGCAAGAAAATTGAAGGTTTTGCACTGTGGCAAAGACAAAGATTCCTGCATGTCTTAGAGAGAGAGGACAATGATGGCTTGTAATAGAAATATTACAAATACTAGTGTAAAAATGTAGACTGTATTAGAAATCAGTATAAAAAGGTACACATTTTGGTGATATCAATCAAAGTCTAAGCACAAGGAAACCAGAAGATACTGAAGAAGCAGAGTTGCCAGGAGGATGTAACAGATGCTGAATGGAGCAGCATCCAGTGTTCAGAGTTAGCCATGGGACAAGGAGATTTCTAAAAGTTCAGCTGAGATATCAGTGGTTCTTGGTTGTGAGTAAATGGATTTTGACTAGCAAGTGCTGATCAAAGTTTTGCTGGCTGCTTTCTTGCAGGAGCTGGCAAGAATCGCTCAAGCAAGCTCTGAGCTTGTGAATTTCCAAGACACACTGTAGGATGCATACCTTATTATCCCTCAGCCACCAAAAGCAGGCTTCAGTAGTCCAGTCACCAACATTTCCCGTCATTGTAGGCTTTGCAGAGTGTCCCAGCGGTGACCAGCTGCTGCTTCTGAAACCTATGGCTCTATCCTAGACCCCATGTCACACAGAATCATAGAATGGTTTGGGTTGGTTAAAGACCATCTATTTCCAACTTCTCTGCCATGTACAGAGGACATTTTTCACTAGACTGGATTGTTCAAATCTCCATCCAATCTGGCCTTGAACACTTCCAGAGATGGGGCATCTGTGACATCTGCTGGGTCCATGCAGATATTTTGAGCAAACAGAGGAAAATTACTCTAAATGTCTGGGAAACAACATGAGAACTTTTTGTAGGTTCTGAAGCATCCTTGATACCCTTGATACATTTGTCCATGGTAGGAGAGGGACTAACATGCTGTGAAGTCTGCCATGTGCATCTCATCTTCATCAGCCTCTCAGAGGCCAAGAGAGAGTAGGAAGGAATCTGAAGGAGGGAGATGGGCCCTGTTCCACTGCCTCTGGCTCAGAACCAGGGCAGCTGGCACATGAATGCAGAACGGTTGTTATAGGATGAAGGTATACACGTGCCTGCAAATGTGTGCACAAATGGGATTTTGCTTATAGGATGAAAACTGTTGTGTTTCCCTTTATGACAAAAGGTTCTTCAGCACACGAGACTATTACTCTTCATTTGTTATTCACCATTTATCCATTTAAAACCTTTCAGTTCTGTAGTCAGGCAATAGAAACTCTGTGGCATAACAACTTAGTTACATGATATGAATAATGAATTGTTGAGTTTTGCCCGACATCAGCAGGTTCCTCCAGACTATCTACCAACAACTTATAAATACCAGCCACATTTGCAGAAATCCCTGCTGATCCAAAACTATTTTCAAATAGGAGCTGGCACATTCCTCAGATTATGTATTCCCAGTAAATAATTTACTCAGCTTCAGCACCTGGCAAACAACAGAAGACATTACTAAGAAGTCATCAGAAGGGAAAAGAACTGTAAAGAACTCATTTGTTTTTACTGGAAATAAGATGAAGCAACCTAAGAGATATTGGGTAGCCAAAAAATATCGTTACGTGCTGAAAGGTATTTGTTTAACCAGCAACAATGACTTGCAATTCTATAGCATTTCTCACAAAATAACCACTCAGAGAATTTCAGTGAGCTGTATCTCTGGGCTGGCCAGCAAAGAGAAACAATGAGCAGCTCAGTGGTGTTTTATCAATCAAAAGGAAGGGACCCAGCTGGCAGAAGCAATTTTAATTTCTGATTGAGAGAAATGACAGAGTTGGAACCTATATTGGTGTTTTCACTGTTAGTTAGACAAGTAACTAAGAGACTACACAACTCAGTAAAATGTCCTTCACCATCTATCTTTGCCCACCTTCTCTCTCACCTATAAAAGTAAAGAAGCACAAACCTGAAAGTACAAGTTGCAGTAAAAGCATCACAGACAAATCACCAAGGAGCAGGTTTTGCTGTTGTGCTTATTAGACAACAATAAATATTTTCAGAATTTTCCTGGGGACTGAAGAAAACCAGACTGGAAGAGATTTAGAGGTCATTCAGCTCATCATGATGCACAAGGCAGGACTGGCTCTATCTCTGCCAACCTGGCATATGCTTGTCTGTTCTCCAGTGCCTCCAGTGCTAAAAGCCTCCAGTGATGAAGAAGCCCAAGGCTCCCCAGCAGTCTACTCCGGAGTTCAGCTTGCTACACGGGAAGCAAATGTAGTCTAATGTTTAAGTTAAATCTCCCTTGTTGGAATTTAAGGTAATTACTTCATCTTTGTAATGGATATGGATTACATTTGACTGCCTTCCGTGCTGTTCTGATTTACATATTTGGAGATTATTGGGTCTCACTTCAGTAACTCTCTAATTCCTTCTGTCCAACACAGTTCTTTCAGCCTTAGCTCAAAGTTCATGGTTTTAGGTTTCAGAGAGCATTTTCCAGGGTAGTAAAGTTTTAGCTCAGTCAGCTTATTATAGAGAAAAAAAAAGCATTACACAATGTTCTCACACTTCCAGTTCTGTCCTGCAATAAATGCCTTCCAAGAGAAGTGTATTAGCAAGTTCCCTCACATAGCCCCAGCAAGCAGTCCTGATCTGAATTTTTTGCTGAGGTGCCGTTACAGTCCTGGGAGTGAGCTGCTGATGCCCTCAAGTGCTGTTTGCTGTGGCAGTGCCAGGGCACTGCAGGAACGACTTGAGTTTCATTGTTCAGAGAGTAGTGAATGATGCAGAGTAATGAGACATGACACTGAATAAATTGATGCAATGAGATACAACAGAAAGCGTGGGACTGAGCCCTACAGAAGAGACCTTTGTGTTGGTTAATCTGAACCTTTAATTTAATTAGATCTACGTGCAATGACAGCAGGGCATGAGGGCACAGTCAGTCTCTGAGCAACTTTCTCGGAGACACCGTTCTCCCAGGATGAAATAAAATAATGTAAAAAGATCTTTTATATGCTGAAAGTTTTTATATTGCACTTTTTATTACTCTTATATATACTGTTCCTAATAAGTACAGAAACTCACTCCGGGAAGCAGTAGAGGACAACTGTCAGCCTCGGAATAAGTGAAAATATTGCCTTGATTTGTCAGAGGCACAGAAATAAAGGTTACATTTGATCCAATCATTATAGAGCCTAAAATAGACACTGACATCAGGGTTCAAAAGAGTGACAAGCAGTTGCATCTGTTCATCAGCCAGCATGGCCAGGCCCTGGCTCTGCCTTGGAACAGCAGAGACGCTTGCTGCCCATGTTCAAACAGCAGCTACTAAAGGCAGCCCTGCCTGCAAGGTAGGCTGAAGCACTTGTCTCTGGTATTGGACTTCAAGCCCATAGCAAGCACTGAAAGGGATCACACAGGGTCACACAGTACCTGCCACACCTGAGTAATGGGTCAGGAACTGAAAATGGGACAACCATTCCTTATCTCCACTTCTTTTTTCTCCCCACCCACCCAAAGATAACATGGCCAACTGCTACTGTGAATCGTGTTGTAATTATCTTTTTACTTCTGTTTAAAGAAAGGGTTTTAAAAATTAGAAGAAAGCCTTACATGTTTGTGCATAGCAAAGAAACACCTCCACTGCACTGATGGGAATTTGGAACAGCTCTGAGGCTGTCCTCCCTAATACCTTCTGGAGCTGAATTGTAGCACTAGACAGATGTGGTACCATGCCTGTAGAGTGATGGGTAAAAAGAGATGCAAATAAGAAATACCAGTTTACCACCATATCTTGATTACAGCAATGTCAGAAACATCCTATTACGTTGATTTTGAAATCAAAGTAAAAAAATATGCAATAACATTTTATTGATACAGGGTAGAAAAAGAGCTTCTCCTCTGCTAATCCTCATTTGTGGTCTGGGTCAGGCCCAGACCTAATATCATACACTGCCACATGGCCAATGTGCTCACTCAAATTCCCCTGAAAAGCAGGTTTGCATTTCTGCTGAGCTGATCTTGGCTGACCAGAGGGGCAGAAGAGAAGTGGCCATGTGAAGTGAGTGCAGAAAAAAGGGATAAAACCCAACACTACCCAATTAAAGACACCCTGGGACTATACGACAGGGAAAAATCAAGAAGAGATCTTTGCCACCACCTGGGAGGTGTTCACATCCAGAGTGTAGCTTCTTTCCTTACAACGAAAGTGAACACATAGTCTGTACATGAATCCAAACAAATGTAGAGCATCTAGATTTGAGGTTTTAGTAGGGATCTCTTTTTCATTTGCTCCTTATATTGCTCTTGAAACAACTGAGCTGAATCTGACAGGATGGAATTTGGTCTTGCTAGTGTTGCATTTGATCCTTTCAGCTCACACCTTTCAAACTTTCACAGGCAAATGCCTGCTCTCCCTCCCAAGGCACCCTGTATGCAAGGTTTATATCGAAATACAGTGCCTCTGGAGCATTTGAGCAGAACCTGTTTGCAGAAATGTGTCAGCAGGCAAGATGCACTGCTCTCACATTATCCTGGTAAAGCCCCTTTCTGAACTGTGACAGATTTCTCATGAACCAACACATGAATACAACAGCCTTGACCCCAGCTTCTCCCATCACAAAGCAGGGCAGGTAAATTGCCCTTTTAATCTTTTCTGTGCACCCAGCTCTACAGCAATCATCAATTTATAAAGATTTATCAATCTATTTATATATAGTTTCTGCTCTTGCAGATCTTTGGCCTCTGTAGTTACTACTTAGCATGTCTTAAGTTTTATTTCAGTTTGTTATTTTCTCTTCAATTTTTCAGCACAGTCTAGATCCCTTTGTAGCATTTATTATCTCCATTTAGTCACTGTTACTTTCATTATCATGCAGTTTCCTCTCTCTTAAAGATCATTGAGGAAAATATTCAATGATATTGGATCAAATAAAATCCCACACAAGCTTCTCAATAATTTAATCCATTTTGATTCATTAAAGCACACATTTTTATTTTCATATTAGGCCATGATCTTCATAGTAAAGATAATCCAAAGCACTTTTAAACTGCAAAAATCCCAAACATACTGCAAAAAATTATTTAAATCCAAATATATTTAAATCCAAATATATCCAAAAAATAAATTATTGCTCATTTATTCACTAAATTTACAACTACTTAAAAATCAATGAGATTGCAAGTCTTTTGCATTGTAAATCTAAGTAACTAATTGTTCATAGGTCTATTATTGTCTAAATGTTTCATGAAAGCAATTAAGTTCCCATTTTCTGCCAGGTCTGGTTTTATCACCAAACAGAGATCTAATTAGCATAAAACAAGATGGATTCAATAAATTAGGAAGGATGTCATAACAAATCTTCATCACCCAGGTTGCTATACCACACCCCTCACTGATGTCTCTGAGCACATCAGTAAAAGGATCTGTTCATTCACATTTAAATCACAAAATGCAAATATGTCAGGATACTCATTGATGTTAATGTGAACTTGCAGTTCTGTAAGGAAGAATCACAGAATAAGCAATTGCAAAAAATGTCTCTGCACAAGCCAGAACACTTGAGCACATGTGGAATAGGGTCATAAAAAAGCAAATACCTGCTGCAAATGGCCAAAAAAAAAGGGAAGAAGCAGCAATTAGAAACCTAATGACAAAAAAACTTAATCAACAGCCAAGCAGTGCTACAGAACATATGGCTGAAGTCTTCATTTCAGGCAAAATTGGAAGCATTCAGGCATACTGACATACTCTGCAAGTGTCCCTAACTCAGAGACGTCCTCTATTGCACTTCATCAGGGCCACCTAAAGGCCTTCTCAGTCCAACTCTTTTCAGCACCACAGGCACCCTTTTTCCCCACTGCCCCACCAAGATGGCATTCCTGTGACCTTGTCCCAGCCCTGCTGGGGCAGGAGAAGTGGAGGCAGCAGCAGCAGCATGTCCTTGGGGTCTGAAAGTCTGGTTGGGGCAAGAGAGGGGAGGGAACACATTAGGTTTAGAGAGAGAGAGGGTCCTTGGTGTCAGAGAAATAACATTTTGTCTGGTAATGAATATGTTCTGCTAATACAGTAATGCAATCTATTTATATGTTACATAAAAATGGTTTCATATATTTAAAAGAAAAGCTTCTTTAAATAGTTGTGAGACTTGGCCAGAACAAACATTTTTGTCATTCCCCATAGATTTCCATCCCTCCTTCAGGACCAGACAGGAACATCAAAAGAGGACAGAAGTTCAAAAGCTAGCAGCGATCTTGGGGAGTCAGACAGAAATCCAGGACTGAGCAAAATAGACTTTCCACAATATAAGCGACAGGAGGCATCAGGGAGGGATGAGATATGCATTCAGAATGTTTTTCTTGTCCTGAAAGCATTCTTTTCTGAAAATGCATTGGTCCTAAACAACACTTACGAGGCTTTAAGGATGTCGCGTTACTACTATTAGTGTCCGATGAAAGAGAATTGCACATTTGAATTAAATTTGACCTACCAAGGTAACCATGGGTTGATACGCATAAGACTGCAAGTCTGGCATGAGCTGAGGGAGGATCGCCTGGTTGCACAGCACGAAAGGACAGAGCTGGTTGGAGTAGGTGTATCATGCACTGACCATCAGATGCAGTGCAACGTCATGTATTTGACTCTTGCTAGACAGATATTACCGTTTCAGGCCAGAGGTGCACTCAGCTTTCCAATAAATTAAACCAAAGGGACCTTGTGATGTCCTGAAGCATCTGTAGTCACTTACCGTAGCGTTAATTTCAGCAGTCAGCTGTAGAGAAAAAATAGAAATCGCTCCATATAAGTGGAAGCTCTCACATAGCATTTTCACTATGGCCTGTGCTGTTCAAATCACAGACACTGTAAAGTACTGTGACCCAGAAAAAGAACCATGAACCATGGGCTGTGCACAAATCACTCTCTGGATCATTGCAGTTATCGGGTCCAGTACTGCAGAGAGCAAAATTAGCTAAACACTATCATCAGTAAATAAACAACCAAAATATCAGCACAAGAGCCTTAGCTTGCTACACCTATAAATTGCTGTTCCAGAAAAATACCACAGAGTAAGCATAAAAATAACTGAGCATGGTTTTGCTGAGCTCATTCACTCATATTGCCCCAGCACAGCAAAAAAAAAAAAAAAAAAAAAAAAAATCTGTTTGCAAATCCTCCAACACACTGGGTTGAAGCACGTCTATAGTAAGTGATTTGCCTATAACTAGAACCTACCACAGAAATTCTGGCTTCTAAGCTGGATTTAGGTAGCAACACAATTTATGTTCAGGTGTATCATGCAACAGCAGGAAAATGTTTTGTTTTGTTTTCTGATAAAGGATCAGGTGCTTTTCTGTGCAGCCTCAACAAGAGGACATAAAACGGAGGAAAGGTTTGCCAACTGACTTTTCAGTATCACTTGAGTCCAGTTGAGACAGAGATAACTGGACTGTCCATTTTCCCTCCCTCTTTTAGCACAAGAAATTTGACAAGACAAAAGGAAATGGCCTCAGGTTGCACCAGGGTAGGTATAGATTAGTTAGAATTAGATATTAGGAAATGTTTTTTCACAGAAAGGGTTGTGAAGCATTGGAACAGACTGTCCAGGCAAGTAGTGGGGTCACCATCTCTGGAGGTCATGGTACAAAAAAACATGTGGATATGGCATTTGAGGCCATGGTTTAATGGTGGTGGTGCTGGGTTGACAGTTGGAACGAATGATCTTAAAGGTGCTTTCTAACATTAATGATTCTATGATTCTAAATTATATTGGTGATCAGCTGCAAAAAATAAAACCACTGAGGAAAATATACATTTTTGTATTTTTCTCATCTATTTCTAGGTCCAACCTAATTTCAGAATTCTGGGGCAGTTGAATTTATTTTGTTTAAAACTACCTTAATCCCTGTAACTTCCCTGGTAATTCTTGCAGGAAGATTCAAAGATCTATTTCTTATTTCTATGTTTCCTCTTGTATATTAAAACAAGAGGCTTCTTAATGATCATGAAGTGCCTTTCCAAATCTAATGCAATAAAGACATCCCTCAGCAAAGGAGACATTTTTCCCTTTTCTCTTATCTAAATAGCCTCTCTAACATTTGTCTTTATTGAGTATTAGCTGCTCACTGTTGACTTTCTGTTCATTTCTCTCTCTAAACTCTGGGCAGGTGAGCTCTCTACAGCTGGGTTGCCATTTCAATCACTGGGCCCATTGGGCATGTTATGTCAATACAGTGATATTTGCAGTCTGCTCTATCTGTGTGTGTTTTATTGAACAATTTGATACCAATTGCATAAGTTAGGCCTCTGTGCCTTATGAATGTTTTATTCTCCATCACCCACCAAGTGACATAACTTTTGGTTTACAGAATGAACATGTACAGATATTTTTGCTATACTATCCAGGGGAATAAAGAGGAGGAATAGTGCACTGACTAAAACACTAAGAAAAGTGTCCTTTTGTAGAAGTGAGTTCAATTCTTAGCTCTGCTAAAACCATTCTGTGGCTTTATCTTCCCTGCCCAAGAGCATGTGATGCAAAACTCCTTCATTTACTGATCCTTAATCAAGCTAATTCCTAAAGCGAACCTCCAGAACTGGGTCATAATAATGATTGTACTCTACTTGCAGACCTTTGTTGCTGCATCATGCCTTGCTGAGCAGCTGAAGGTGCAGCTGAAGTGTCCTGTCACACTTTCTCTGATTCCTCGTATTCACATGGTATTCTTCACATGTAAGGAAATCCATTTTAACCATGAGGGTGAGCAAGCACTTTTGCATAAGTTGTCCAGGGAGGTTGTATAGTCTTCATCCTTGAAGACATACAAAAACCATCTCACGTGATCGTGGGGAAACTGGCTGTAAACAGGTGGCCCTGCTTGAGTAGGAGGGTAGGACTAGATGGCCTTTAGAGGTCTGTTCAACCTCAAACATTCTGTGATTCACTGAGGAGCCACTAGATATCCACCTTAAGGTGAAGGCAACTCCTCTCCAGGCTCTAGGGAGATGATGAACTACATCTCCGTCAACTGTAACAGGAGTTTAGATACCCTCTAGACATGCCAACACCTGAATGTATGTGCTTGAATCTGGTGCTGGAATTCAACTCGTGTATCTCAGTAAGATGGTGACAATACACTGTCCCTATCAAACAGAATCTTTGTGAGAGAAAAATGTTTAGCATTCAAAGAGCTGTACAGATACTACTGCTAATGGAGTTCATGGCATTTACCTTACAATGATTAATAGCTGAAGTCCCATAATTTCTGACTAATTCTGAACAATTGAGGGGAACAGGCTGTCAAATACACATATGCAAGACCAACCAACACAGGTAGTATTGGTGTGAGGTGGAACAGACTGTAATCCTACTTCCACAATGTTGCAAGGGGTCAAGACAAACTGAATCTTATCTAAAACCAGACAAAGTCTGAACTAATGTGGACAAGTCACTCTTGGGCCCTTAGCCAGATGGAATTAAGTCAATGGGAGGCTTAAAAATGGAGCTCAGTGAGCATCAGTGTGCAGCCTGAGCAAGTCTTGTGTCAGCAGTGCTATCTCCTTTTATTTTTCAGATCTTCTCCAAAGATTAATATTGCTCTGTTAATTAACTAATATATGAGCAGATGTTAACTGCTTTAGAAGTGCCAAACATCTCTGTTGTTATTAACTTCAGAGTCAGAAGTGTCTAGATTGGTTTTTTCAGAGCAATGAGCAGGGTTTGAAAGCTTAGGAGTGCAGTTGTCACTGGTTTGAACTGCAGCTGTGTGGTTAAATCTCTAAACTAGGCTTCACAAATTGCCCTCAAGGCAGGGCTGTATTCTGCCACTTCTGTGCATATGAAAAAGGCAGCTTTCACAGAGTGCTGCAGAATATGGACCATAGCTAATTAACACTGCCTCATTAATCTCATCTAGCTGAGAAGAGAGACTCATTCTTGTCACACTTGCAAGTGATCATAGAATCATAGAATAATTTAGGTTGGAAAAGATCTTTAAGATCATTGAGTCCAACCATAAATCTACCACTGTTGGGTCAACTACTAAACCATGCCCCAAGTGCCACATTTATATGTCTTTTAAATACCTCCACATGTGATGACTCCACCACTTCCCTGGACAGCCTGTTCCAGTGCTCAATAATCCTGATGTCCAACCTTAACCTCCCCTGGTGCTACTTGAGGCCTTTTGTTCTTGTCCTGTCTCTTGCCATCTGAGAGAAGAGACCAACTCCCACCTGGTTACAACTACTTCAGGTTGTTGTAAAGAGCAATAAGGTTTCCCTCGAGTCTTCTTTTTTCCAGGTGAAACATCCCCAGCTCCCTCAGCCATTCATCATAAGACTTGTGCTCCAGACATTTCCCCAGCTCTGTTTCCCTTCTCTAGACATGCTCCAGCACCTCAATCTCTTTTTTGTAGTGAGTGGCTCAAAACTGGACATGGAAGTCAAGGTGCAGCCTCACCAGTGCTGAGTACAGGGGGACAATCACTGTCCTGGTCCTGCTGGCCACACTATTGCTGATACAAGACATTGGCCTTCAGTACAAATCATCAAAAGGGGACTAAAGACATAGAGTTTGAAAGGCTGTGACTGATGTAAGCTGAAGCCCCAGAATCAAATGCAAGTTATAGAAAAATGAAAATCTAAAGCTTACTGAACAGATGAAAGGAAGAAAACTTTGCAAGCATCACACTAACAAGGCTGCATTTTGTAAATTGCTGTCAGTTTGGTCTGAAAGGATTAGGGCTGATTCCTCACTTCAAGGAATGACAGTACCACAGAGCTCCATTTTGTTGGATGATTTCTGAAAAAAAGTCTTTCCCTCTAATCAAGCACTGCTGTAAAAAGTCTCTGACCTACCATTTCTACAATTTGAACACACATCTCCACATGCAGATCTGAAATGCTGTGTGATGTTTACCTCATTTCTTGTTCCTTTATACAGTGTTAAAGACACACACACACACAAAGATGTATAAAAGACTAAGCATTCAATAACTTGGCATAAAGTAATGTTACAGTTCTGTCTTCCCTTGACTTCTGTTTGTGCTGCTGAGAGAAGAATTATCAAACTTGAGTTTTGATAGGCAACTGCTCAAATCATCCTGCAAAGTTTTTAACTCTGGTGCAGAGAATCTTTGAAATCAATGCAAATACTGCTGCTCTACTCCCACAGGCTGCATACTTATACTGGGTGCATTCATGTTGAGACCTGCAATTAAAACCCAGTTCCTTTAAAAAGTACAGCAGTTTTAATGTTTTGGTATGAGCTGTGCCTCTTCCCAAAAGGAGAGATAAAAGCAAGGTTCCAAAGAAAGCCTGTTTTTTCTTAAATGTGTTGTATCACTCTGTGATAGTTGCACTGCTCAGACTCCAAAAGCAGTACGTGAATTCTACCTAATAAAGTTTTCCCTTTGGAGTTTTGTAAACTGTGCTATGTGTTTCTGTAAAAACCCAGTTCATAATTCAACAATTTGCTACATGTCACTGCTGTGTCCATATCTTTGCAAAACAACTGGGCATTGTCTGATGGTCCTCACAGCTGCAATAAATAGATATGTGAATGAGGAACATTCCCAGGCCTAAAACTACAATGGAATACACCTTAATATAAGGAATTTCTATTTGCTCAGTCATTAGATGATCTTCTCTTCATTTTTTTAAGAGCCAACCAAGGACAGGAAAAAGAAAAGGAAAAAAAAAATCAGATCACACTGAACCACATGTCACTTCCAGAGAACTAAAAATCTAAGGCTGCATCTGGCTCTCTTAAGTCACAAACCAGCGGTCAAATTGACTCCCAGAGGCTGGCTCAGATACAGTACAATAAAAACCAGTAACTAGTGGTGGCCCATCAATTCTCAATCACGATTTTCCCTAATCTGGCATGACTCACAGAATATCATTTTTATTATCTCAATTATCAGTATGTTCTGGAACTCCTAAAGCTGTGTCCAGAGATTTTCAAGTGTTTTTTATCCTGCTGCAATATTGAGCTGCTGCAATATACAGAAGATGAATGACCCTTTTGAGCTCTTCCTAGTAACATTTTCTCTCTGACCTTTAGCCAGCAAAAGTAAGACCACGCTCAGCATAACTTTGTTTTTCCCAATTTATGTATCTGTAGTGGTTTTCAGAAATGTCACCCAGATATGTGTTTGAAATGCAGGGTGCAGCGGTGTTCAGGAAAGCACAGTATGACAGTATTTAAGATCCCTAGGTAGTATCAAAATTTTTTATGAAGGAAAGCCCAGATTAATAAAATCTTGAAAGACATCATGTTGCTCCTAAAACAGAGAACATACCCCAGTTCTTCCAAAAGTTTAGGGAAGAGAAAGGCCTTTGGTACTCAACACTTTTTTATAACGTCTGGACTAATAAAAGTCAGGCTTTAACCTAAATTTCTGGGATTTACTTTATGTTACACAGAACCAAAATGTGTTAGTTACTAATGAAACCCACAAGACAAGTCAGTTCTTGCCCTTAGGCATTAGAAATCTTTTCTTTTTAAAGGAACTTTGGAATTATTACCATATAACTGCTTGCTGCTGTACAAAGCTACTGGGAATCTGCTGCTGGAGGCAGAGACCACTGTCAGGAGCACGAGGCATTGAGTTGTGCTGGCTGCTGGTTTATTTCCCAGTAGAATTTAATCTTTAAAGCTCTCTTTTGCCAAACACCTGGACATCCAAATGATCACTTTTATATCATCTTTCCTCATTCCCTCAACAGCCAGAGCTCCCTCAGTCTTGCCCTTCTAAATCTGAATGGAGCTGGAAATATCCCCTGATTGGGGCGCAAAACCCCAGGTAACATTTATTAAAGAATAATAACAGCACCAACAAAAACTCCTGATGGATGCTTGAAATAAACTGAAACAGTCTGTCCTGATCTCTAATTTTTTATATATGTCATTTTGTTCCTGAACTTTTAATCCTAGAGAGTTAAATCCAGTTGTGATCAGTCAGCCTAGGTATTGGATTTAAATGAGCTAAGCTCTCAGAAAGAGTGCTAGCCATATGCCACAGAGACACAGCCTGGTTCCACCTCACCGCCTTTTCTGAAATAGTTCCTCCAGGTCACTTGGACCTTCTTGCTTCAGTGACACCCCAGCCTTTTTGAACTAACCTTTGCTCATGGTGATCCAGCACTCCTTACTGGATCCCATGCAGTGCAGCCAAGCAACCGGTGAGGTATCACAGATATGCCAACATCCTGAAATAATCTTCTCCCACCTCTTTTGTGATCACCCAGAGCAAATTCCCAAGAACCACAGTTCTTGTCCAGGGAATCATACCTCTCTTACCCAAGGCTGTCTATTTGTGCAAAAGATCTCCCCAAATGTCTCCAAGTCAATAATAAGAAATACCAACATTTTCAGCAATATCTTACCAAGAACTCAAAATCATTAGCTCTTCTGCAAACCATACCCTCATTGCTGCCAATCAGTCATCCCTATTAAGTACTGCCAGGAAATGTTCCCAACCACTGGAACTGAATCACTTGGACTGTTAATTACCGTGGTTGCTGACACAGTTTTGCTCTAGGTCATCTAGAAACCTCCCAGATATTCCCTGGTACAGTCTACGAAGTACAGTCAACAACTGGCCACTCTGTGCTGGTGGGGTGAGAATTTAATGCCATGGACATAGACCATCCTGTGTTGGGACAGTCCCAGGCACATTTGATTTCCTAACACAGACATAACTCAAGGGTCTCCCACAGAAAAACAGATGAAATTCAAAAGTAAACAAAATATAAGCTGTTCAGGGAAAAACAAAAGAAGAGTGAAAATTTTGGTGATGAGCTCCTCACCAGAAATACCATCCCTTTTCCATCCATAAAGTCAGTTACCTTAGATCCCTCAGCATCAGATGGAGAGCCAGGTTCACCACCAGGATGCAAAGCATTTTACATTGAAAACAAATCCCTTGAACTTCATCTGAAACCAAACTGAAAGCCAGGAAGATTCAAGAGCATAAATGTTATCAAGTCTCCTGAGGAAAGCACAGCTGAGTTGGGAAGCAGCTGCTTCTTTCCCCAGGCAGAGCACATTGCAAGGGCTGAAACTTGTAGGGCACAGCCGGGATCACTGCAGCATTGACAGGTTAGAAAAATGGATGGGACATATTCAGTTCTACATCAAGAAGAGCCAAGGGCTCATTTTGCCTCCCATTCAGTGATTTTGGCTTCAACAGAGAAACTGACTCTCAGTTGCTCCCTCTCTTATATAACTTGTTTTCTATTTTTGTCCACAAGACATTTTAATTTCACCTAATTCAGGTTGAGTATCAACTTGGTCACTCCTTCCCCACAGGAAAGCCTGGCTTGTGGCTCCACCTGTTCCTGAAGAAAGTAAGGGGGTATGTTTGCACCCAGCTTGGTGGACAGAGCTCATGTTGGACGAGTTGCTGCAGTGATAGACAGTGGTCATTGGAGAGGTGTGAAAATAGGCTCTGTCAGGCTGGGTTCCCAAACGCAGCTGTTAGTGAACTATGAACCATAACCCACCTCACCTCAATACCATTAGAAGCAAAATCAAAGCCTTTTTCTGCAATATTCATGATGTCACTGTGGAATTCACTGCCGCAGAACACTGAGGAGGCTGAAGGGTTGAGCAAGTTTGAGAAGTGCTTAGATAAATTGCAGGAAGATGATTCATGGCCATTAAACACAGCAGTATGGATGGGACCTCTTACCCATAAAGTCCCTAAACTGATGAATGCTGGGATCATAGGTATTACTTTAGGGCAGTGATCATTCTTGCCTTCTTCATTCAAGCATGCACTGCTTGGTGGAGACAGCGTTCTGGGCAAGATGGACTTTGTCCTGAGGCAGCATGGCTATTGCTTTGTTAACCTGTGGGAAGTGCCACTGAAAACACTGAAAAGGCCTGGTACAAAGAAGGACTGAGATAACCCACAAGGAGCACTAAGGATAACAGAGCATCATCCAAACATTTTTGCATGAGTTGTTTAAAAAAGACAGCAACCCCTTCTCTCCTTGACCAGTTGAAAGGCATCCAGATGGCAGGTCCTTTGTTAAGCAACAGCAAAACCAGTCAGTAGGTGCAGACAAGAGGCAGTTTAGATATGGTCTTCCTTTTATTGGAGCTATGTGAATGTTCCCACTCACAAGATGAAATTTGCTGTATGTTGAAACACTGCTAGCACTACTACAAACTCAGACTACTTTCTTGCTCCAAAATGTAATTAACAGGGCTATGGAATGGTACAGAACTGTACAGGGCTTAAGTTTTCTCAGTGAGATCAAACCTTCAAACAGAAGGTGCTTCATAAATGAAATGCCCTTTGATTCCACCCTTCTGACTCTTAATCCTCTGCGAGTGCAGTCTGCTCAACTACTCTGTTGACTTGCTTGTGTCTTCCCCATGGGACACTCCAGACGCCAGCAGCCTTGGGCATGCAAGAGGGTCCTTCTGCACCCAGGTTACGTGTGTAGTAGGAGAAAGGGCACGTGAACACTGGTTGCCAGAGAACAGAGAGGTCTCACAGTTTTGCTAAAGGCCACTGCTCATACAGCTGATTACGACAGAACAAAAATTGGAGCAATTGGAGAACAGCGCCTTGTCACAGAAGTGTTTGATACAGACCGGTGTTCACTGAACATTTAAAGATGATTACCCATCTAATTCTAGAACATAATACTTTATGACACCTAATTTTGACAATTACAGCAGGGAATGTAAAAAAAAATCTGAAAGAAGGGATCCAGAATACCATAGCTACAGTGGGGAATTATCATTTTTACACAATGGGCTCCGTTGCTGTATGTTAACACTTCAGGCCCTGGTTTGATTTGCTGGAGTTACATGTGCTTAACCTTCTGTGACATCCAAACTATTTCACTGACTTCTTACTAATAAAGCATACCAAATTCATTTTCTTAGGGAAATTAAGAGGACAGACCATGTCTGCATCTAACCTGGACAATCAGCTGCCTTCACCTAATCTCTTATCTCCAGAATATTTTCTTGTGCCCTTTTAATCCAGGTGTAAAATAAAATATTATTCGGAATAAAAGTACACAACCAAGAAAAATACTTTCTAGTTAACTACACTTGCTTAACCTGCTGGAGAACTGCGAGAGATGTCTAGACCCAGTATCCATTGCAGTCAATTTACAACCTTTCATTGACTTGAGGCAGGCTTCAGGCATAAAGTAATGTTCCTGTCTTACTCAGAAAATGTGGATCCTCTGGAGAGAACTGCTACAGAACAAGTCTTGAAAAGAAAACCATGCAGGGCTCTATAAGCTTTGAATTTTGAAGTGTTTTCTCTTACATATAAATATTTTTGAAGTGAATTTACCAGAATAAAAAAGCAGAATATCTGAAAGTTTTTGGCACTTTAAAGTCCTAGCTGCTCACTAACAAAAGTAAACCAAAACAAACAAACCAAAACAAAGCAAACAACAACAACAAAAAGAGAGAAAGAGAAAGAAAAAGAAAAGAAAAAAACCCCAGTCATCATTGTTCCAACATTAACTTGAAAGAATCAGACAGTTCCTTTTCACCCATGGTACCATCAGCATACATAGGGTACCACAGTTAAAAAAATACTGAGGGTGCCTTGCTAGGTTAATAACCACAGCAGGAATTCTGAAAATAGTCTCAGAAAGGAGCTAAAGGTGGCAGACAGGCCTTCTTTATAGTTTGAGAAAATAGGAAATGACAGGGGATAAGAGCACGTTAAAGAGAACAGGAAAAGTCAGCTTCATAAGAGTTGACCATCAGCCACAAATCCATCCAAATATAACCTGTGGAGAATCCTTGAGGTCTGAGGGATGATCAAATTCTTTTAAAAAATGCAACAAGATGTGAAAGAAAATTCCCCTTGTTTAGGTAACTGCTAATGGATCCTTAACCAAAGGAAAAAGGGACAGCTGGAGGGTAATACCAACCTTCTAAAAGGCAAGAGATAAGGAACATCTGCTAGCAGGGACCTGAGTGAAAAAAGACCTGTCTGTGAATAGACATAAAATATTAATATTCCCATATCCAGCTTCCTCTAGACAATGGAAGAAGCAAAGAGCAAACCTAGAACAAACAAGACTTTTGCAACAGATCTCTCTTCCGTGAAATTTAAACCCATATATTCACAGCATGTCGTGATTCATAGGATGCCGCTTTGCCACTGCACTTCCCAAGAGAAAGCATAACGCACAGCCCTGGAGACTGTGACAGTACCAGTCCCCGAGGACAAAGGACTAGATTTTAATGCACTGATTTTCTGTTGGTTGCTTCCTAACTTGTTTTTGTTTCCCTGTGTAATTTTATTTTTGTCTATAGTATGTGTATGTATTACAATTAAGTGTCCGGCTCAGCAGAAACCTCAGCAAGCCACTGAACTTGCTCACAAAAAGGCTGATGGACCCCCGACACTTTGCTGACACATGCTTTGTGTGCGTGCCACGTTTTCTCAAGGTGGCTACCTTCTCTTGGAGAAGAAAATAACTGGTACTTCAAAGCAACTTTAACAAACAGATACACTAGAGGAATAGAATTCCTGGTGACAGAAGTCTGCCACTGGCATCATACTTTTTCTATAAAGCTTTTTCTAACACACCAAGCTCCATTTCGGAAGCAAGTGTTGTACTTTGGTAGGAAGGCTGCTCCAGGACTTGACTGCTGTAATGATGGGGAGACACCTTTCTTTTTCTTAGTTTGATTTTGCTCCAGGCCCATTTATATACCTTCAGTTCTCATATAATTTTGTCTCTTTTCAGAAAATCCCTATTATTCACATTAGCATTTTCATAGACAGCAGTTGTATCGCCTCCAGCCTCCATTTAGCTAAGCTAAACAAGAGCTTTAATTTTTCCTGATGTTCTTTCTTCTCATTACCCACAGTAATCCTTCTGCTGACTTTTTCAAGTCCAAAGGAAGAGCTGCACAGACACATTCAGAAAAATTACCATTTCTCCATAGGGGAAAATAGGGGGTATTCCCTTTTACATACCTACAGTGCTGCTAGCATCACACTTAGACCAGTCAATACACCAAGGAGTTTCCTCTGGAAAATAAGCTCAGTCCTCAGCTCACAGAACACCTGGCTCAGGTGGCTGCTTTTTCCTGCAGTGCTGCCTCTTGAAGGGACTCAAGCAGGACACAGAGCAAAACCATTCTGCAAGAGGAATTAATGCTATATAGTAAGCTAAACTTGATGGCAAATGTATTCAGCTGCTGGATATCAGGCCTGTGTTATCTACCTGCAGCAAAATTCACATTGTCAAATTTTTCTGAGTTGCTATTCCCCCCAAGGTTCGATGCGCACTCCGACGTGCTGACATCTTGCATCATCTCCCAGCATGAGCTAATAAGCAATTTCAGAGATACTGAGTAATTTTACAGCCACACAAGTGAAAATTTACATCACACATGCCAGCTAAGCTGGAAAATTTGCAGTGCAGTGCTTCTGACAGTAGAGAACAAAGCTATGATAAAGCATCAGTATCTGGGTAGGCCTGCAAATACAACTGGAAGACATCAGCACCACAGCTGATATGACTGACTGCACATCCTTAGCACTTGCCTACAAGCTGGCAAAAGCTTTATAACACTGCACGTGTACTTCCTTTTTGCAGTGTGACAGAAAACATAATGTAACTTGCTGGCAGAAGCTTGAGTCATCAAAGAAACAGGGAAGACTGAAGCTCAGCTATAGTGGAAAACCAGTGTTCCCTGGGCAGGAGCACCACCACACTCTGGTAGGCCCAACAAGGCAAATGAACTGGAAAGGAGATGATGCTCAATGTCAGACATCCTGCCAAACTCCCTGTGCTGCCTGCTAGCAGCTTTTGCCCATGTGGTGCCATATACAGCTGAAGATCTTGCAGATGTGCAAGGCTCTTCCCAGACTGTTTGAGAAGAGGCAAAAGCCACTGTTGCCGTTCCTGCATTTGGCCAACAAATGAATCTGAAAGCATCAAAAGACCAAGGAAGAAATGCCTCGTGTGGCCCAAGCATACTGAGCTGAGGAACCCATCATCAAGAGCCAGGTAGGAAAATGCCTAGGACTGAGCAGTGCCTGCATGAGGGTGAATGAGCAGCTCCCAACAGGGACAGCGAGCCCATCTCAGCAGCTTTCCAGCACCTTTGCTTCACAGGGCTTGCAGCAATGCCAAGGCTGTCTCAGGTGACAGAGAATATTTCATCAGCAGGTACCCAAAAGGCTGTACAATACACAACCCTGACATGTAAGATTTTTTCTTGTTCTAAAATGAGAAGTGCAAAAGCAGCAATACAGGAGCCAAAGCCATGTGATCAAATCAACCAGGAGCAATAGTACTCATCAAACTTGTCACTGAGAACTGTGAAGCAAGGGCTATAAACAACATATCCACTACCACGAAGAGGAAGCCCTCAATGCTGCAAACTCCCTGGGCATTGATCAGTACTCAAGCACCTTGGACTGGAGCTATTTATCTACATATTTATTTTACAGCTTAACAAAATTGTTCTACAGAGCTTCTCTTTGCCTTGTCTTTTCCCACAGATGTTTCAATATAAATTATAGTAATTATCTATTGTGAAGAAAGTAATTGGAATTAATAATTGTGTTAAGTGTAATTGTTATCAATTTTATAGGATTTCTCTCATGTCCAATTGTCCACATAGCTTGAACCATCTGTACATTGTGGAACTGCAGATGTATCCTCAAAGGAGTTATTCAAATGCATTTTGGTCTATTTGACTTGGGCTTTGGGACCAAACTGAATTTTCTGGGAGAATGTGAAAGAAGTTGTTCTAGAAAATCCTTTCTAGAGCCAGGCAACAGTATAGAGAAAAAAACCCAAATGGTAGCTTATCCTCATAACATGCATCTTGCATTCTAATGTGTTAAATGGGACTCTAAAAAAAATATAAGAAAGGCTCAGTTTAAAGGAAAATTAAACATTCTATATTTTCAAAGCAATGTCTCCAGGTCTCTCACCTCATTGAGTTCCACTGTAACTGCAATGTTACTATAACTGTGACTGATTTTGCTTTAATCTCTATCATGGCTCAAAGAGAAGGTGTTAACTACAGAAGGTGTTCTTATGCATTTGAGTTCCTTATTTTCTCTTCATCCTCATAATCCTTTTTTAGTAATGTCATACAGATGTGAGTTGCAGAGATCAACAACTTTACTTCTTAGAGTTCACTTGTTCCTCAAGGAGACAAAAACTGGAGTAGCCCAAATGGGACCTCTATATTTGAATGTTTTGGACTGAAGGACCCCATCTTCATGGAGATATTGCATCATAGCATTTCTTTTCCAATGATTTCTAGAAGCTGTTAAAAAAAAAAAATCTAACAATTGTGCTACCTTTTTTCTTTTATTTTTGTCTCTGCCGTCTGGAAGGTTGTTAGCAAATGTGATTACTCTGATGTCTAAATGACCTCTTTTGACTTCAACTTCCCAGTTATTTATGGCAAGCATAAACCCAGTTGTTATTGTATGACCATGGCCTTTTGCAATAAATAATTCCCCTCTCTCTGTGGTGCTTACATCCCCCTCCCTACACTGCATATGTTTTTAGATAGAAGTTTCAGGCTACCAAGCGGGATTGGCACTCTAGGTCCCTTCTCTTCCCTGTGACCTCTCTCTGCACTCTGAATCTATCTCCTATGGATCACACAAACAGAGATAACTGAGGTGGGCATGCCCTTCTGGAGATCATCTAGTCCAATCCCCTGCTCAATGCAAGGTCACCTAGAATAAGTTGCTCAGAGTGATGCCTGGGTTGATTTTGAATATCTCCAAGGATGGAGATTCCATAATCTCTCTGAGCAATCTGTTTCAAGGCTCAGTCACCATCACAGTTATAGAAGTTTCTTCTCACATTTAAATGGAATTTTGTGTTTCAGTTTGTGCCCATTGCCTCTTGTCCCATCACTAGGAGACCACTGAGAAAAGCCTGGGTCCATCTTCTTTACTCCCCTGATCAGGTATAATACACATTGAATAAATCCCCCTGAGCCTTCTCATTCTCAAGTTGAACAGTCCCAGCTCTCTCCACCTTTTCTCATATGTTAGACATTCCAGGGCTTTAATCATCTTCATGGCCCTACATTGGACTTGCTCCAGTGTGTCCAATATGTCCCTTTTGTATTGGGAAGCCTAGAACTGGACACAGAACTCCAGGCATCTGCCAAGGCTGAGCAGGAGGGAAGGATCACCTTCCCTGTCCTGCTGGCAGCACTTTGCCTAATGCAGCCTAAGATGCTAGGCTGGGGATCAGTATTTCTACCATTCCTTATGTAATGGAACTGGTATTTTCCCACCAACACTGCAGACAGCTAACCTAGTTGAATAATCTTTTCATAGACACATAATTTGGGATACTTACAGCCACTCTGATCTACTAGTGCGTGCAGAAGCTTTTCCTCCTCTGTCATTTACAGATGATAAGATACCAATTTGTAATAAAGGTTTTGTTATTAGTTAGCAAGTACCTGACCTTTCATTTTGTACCATTAAATTTCAATCCCTTTCCATTACAGCAGTCCTCAAGGTCACCCAGTTCTTTCTGAAGATGGTATGAATATTTTAGATTTGTCCAACATATAACCTTTCTCTTCGTAAGTTTTGATTACCTTTTAAAAGTCTCTCTAGTTGGAAAGCCTCTGAAGTATTACATTCCTTATTCATTTTGCTGCCCTTTTATTAATTTTTGTTATTTCTTCTTTGTCCTTCATCTTATCCACAGTCGTGCACTGGGGCAAAGCCCTTCATCTTCCTCTGATATCAAGAGGAATTGGCATCACCCATTAATTTTCTATTCACTAAGCACAAAGTGTATATACCTTGCAGCAGGAATAACCTCGGTAGATACAACAGGTACTTCCAAACTACCAACCTAGATCAAATCAAACTTTCAATAGGGGCTGTTAAACCCACTTAAGAATCATTCTTGTGCTTATGGTGTACTTTAAGTGCAAAACTAGGGCAAGTAGCTGCTCCTACATCTGAAATGCTAGCCTAGTTATGTCAATGTAAGATGTAGTACTTAAGCTAAATGCTGCGCTAGCCAGAGATCTTCACCGAGCTACAAATGATGACTGAGTTACTTCCTAAGGTCTTACAAATAAATCAGAGCCTAAAAACTCTATATACAGAACTGCAAATGTTGTCTGCAATGGATATATTCTTGCTAATGGAATCACAGCGGTGATTTTTTTACTTCCTTTGGGAACCTCTTCAATTGATTTAGATATCAGTATGTAGGACAGTATGAACAGACCTAGAACAAAAACAAATAAAGCATTTTTAACAAAGTGCTGCTTAGATTATTTACCAAATTTCAAGCCAATTCAAACCCTTTTAAAATCTTAATTACTTATAACTTAGATCCTAGCCTTGGGCAATAACATGACTAGACTTTGGATAAAATTATAAACATCATATATGCTCTTTGGGAGTAGGGCCAAATGCAGGGAGAGTTATTAATAGCTATACATTTTTAGAAATTGAGAAGAATATGGCGTAGCCTTGCTCTACATAGTTTGCATGTGAGGCTTAAAGCAGTACAGTTTTCTATCCTTAAAGTTATTTGTAGCTGTACGGTCAACGTGGGGAAGCCATCTTTTGTGGAGTAGTTGAAAGCCGTATTTTTTCCTCCATATTTTTTCCTCCAATTTTCCGTGGTTTTGTTTGAAATATTGAAAAGCCTTAAACTTAAAACCAGATTTGACTATCAACAACGGAAAACATGTTTGTGTTCCAAACAGTTATCAATAACCAGGAAGTTAATCAAGACTTCTAAATTAAAATCAAAAGGTAATAGTCTTGGCAGTCTTTTAGGGGGTGGAGTGGAAGAAAGCATGAAGGTCAACTGTAAGGTAAAAATATGCAGGTATTCTTCCCAAGAATGCCAAGGTAGTGGAAGGATTAAAAAAAAGGTTTGTTTCAGATGAAAGGACCACCTTTTTTATGATGCAGTTTGCATCGGATCTTCAGGGGCAGGAGGGGAGTTCCCACCCCCTCAGGTCCCCCTTTATCCTCTCTGTTTCTCTCCCCCACGTTC
Organism: Myiozetetes cayanensis; assembly: GCF_022539395.1. Classification (NCBI taxonomy): domain Eukaryota; kingdom Metazoa; phylum Chordata; class Aves; order Passeriformes; family Tyrannidae; genus Myiozetetes; species Myiozetetes cayanensis. The sequence goes on along the minus strand of NW_026087742.1, from coordinate 42,453,635 downwards.
TCTGGCCCAAGGAGGCCTTGCACATGTCTGCAAAACATGTTATCTCTCTGCATACCACAGAGAGAGATAGCTTGATCACAGCTTTTCCCTGCAACCTTTTCCAAAGTGCAGAAGGAAGGAAAAAAGTATCTAACTCATTTGAAAAGGCATTTCACAGTTTTCCCAAGTGAAACAAGTTCTAGCTTTCCCTTACAAACTCTTGTGTGATTGCACCTATCCCTACATCAGCTTTTGCTTACTTCTATGGAACCTGAAGACAGACACACGTTCAGAGCATTTAGGAACCCTCATAGTCTGTTCACGCTGAAAACAACAGTTCTGTTCACCCTCCATAAAAACCCTTCATACTTTGCCTTTTGGGAAACATTTCTGATTTTATGAGTAGTCAAAGATTGAAAGCAGAAAAAAAAAAATCTATGGCCCTGTTAATTATTTCAGAAGGAACGCCACACAGTCCTTTGTCAATCAGGCAGCCCGTGAGCATTAAAACACTCTCAGCAGTCACCAGGTCACCAAGGGGTGGAGGCAAAGGGTTGGCTGACTGCTCAATAGGGACTGGCCACCAGAGACCCTCCATTAATTTTGACACTAGTAAAAGCAATTAAATATGCAAGACAGGGTGAAATAAGGAGCAGTTAAAGTTGCTCCTGTGGCGGCATGCTCAGCATAGCCAGGCAGCAGTATGCAACTTTCCCAGGGCAGGGAGCTAAGAAGACACCCTGCCTGTCAGCACAGCCCAGGGCAGTGGAAGGAGGGTGCCTGCCACAGGAGAGGAAATTAGAGGTGGAGACAGAAGTAAGCATAGGAAACTAACTAAGAGAAAGTAAGAGAAGAAGGGTGCTCAGAGACTCTACTGAACTGAGGGAAGACCTCTCTTGAAAGTCTTTGGAAAGGCCACATTTGGGGAAAAAAATTTTAAAACAAACAAACAAACAAACAAAAGCAAACCAAACAAATAACCAAAAGAAATAAGCCTAAAATTATCTGTTCACCTCTGTTAACACTCACACCTGTATTGCCCCAGCACCAGAAACATTTGCAGACAGTCCCATTCTCAGCAAATGGGAGATATGGGAGACTGGTTGCTACCACTACAGGGAAAAATGGGGTCTAGCATTTACCTTGACACATCATGAGAGGAGAATGTACTTTTGGGCTGCTACCATCCAGCAGCTGACACACACAAGTACAAGATATCAAGTAATTTGTGGTGATCATGTCTTTCATATTTTGTCTTAATACACATAGAATTGCATAGTGGGTAAAGCTGGAAGGGACCACAGTGGTCATCTGGTCCAATCTCCCTGCTCAAGATGATGGTGAGCAGCACAGCTGTGGTTCCATTAGCTCTGTCAGCACTCATGGATGCATCCTGTCAGGGTCCATGGACTTGTGGATGTCAAGTTTGCCTAGATGTTCACTAACCCAGCTCTCCCTGACCGAGGGAAAATCTGTCTTCCAATATGCCATTACCTAGCTGTCCTGGGCCAGAGATTCCCGAGGTCTGGTCTTGTCAGTGAAGACCGATTCAAAGAAGGTATCCAGTAACTCTACCTTCTCTGCATCTTCAGTTACCAAGGTCGCCCCTCCATTTAGTAATGGGATCACGTTATACCTTGTTTTCCTTTTGTTTCTGATGTATTTGAAGAAACCCTTCTTGTTGTCCTTGACATCCTTGGCCAGATTTAATTCTAGATGGGCCTTGGCCTTGTCTCATTTCTGCTTACTCTGACAACCTCTCTATATTCATTCTAAGTGGCCAACCTTGCTTCCGCGTCCTGGGAAGCAAGCAGTGCAGGAATGCAGGACATTTTGCAGCAGGTACAGGATATGCCATGAAAAGCAGCATTGTGCCTAGCAGTAGAGTAGAATGTCCTGAAAGTGTAGCACATACAGTACATGCCATTAAAAGACATCCACCTTTTAATTGATCTGGTCTCTATGGCCACACCAGAGAAAAAGGAAAATTATGGTCATGCACTATAGGCAGCTGTGCAGAAATACCCCTGAAATATCATATTTGGCAGGCTGGACAGAAAGTGTTATCCTCTTCCACCTACCTGTTAAGAAGACAGAGCTAAAGATGAATGCTCTTTGCTGTATCCTCCACATGAGTTATTCCATAAGGTCAAGTTACAAGAAGTCCAGAAATACTGACAAAGCTGGCAAGAGGTGAGATCACCTGGTAATGTTCTAGCAGCTAGCAGCACCTAAAAGCAGCACAATAAAGCATAGAAACACTCCTCTCAAACTGCAGACAGCATGAGCTAGAAGTAGACTATAGCAGATAGCAGTTCAATATGTAGCAAAGCAATCTTGTCCACCTTTTGGGAAATTAGGGAATCAGGCCAGATCCAACCCATGTGAAAGTGACAAAAATACCAACACCATAAAAGAACTGAGAAAGGACACTACTGGGATAACAGTGTCAAATACACTCACAGCAAATCTACTTTACTACAAAAACAGCACTTCAGTGACCAGCTTCACAAAGAGCTTCTGAAGCCAAATTGCTCCAGTGGGGACAAATCCGAACAAAACAGAGCATATCATACTTGAATCAAAGAGGAATTATTTTCCTTTGGACATGGAAGCCAGAAGTTTGATCAACATGTGCACAACACCACAGTAATAACGATTGCAACAGGTATCAAATCGCTTGGGAATATTCTTTAGAGAAGTCTGGCTCCTTCACCAGTAAAAATTCAGTGCATGATCTCATAGTTCCAAAACACCATTAAAGAGGAAAAAAAATTGCAACAGATTTTTTTCTCACATAATGCTAAAACGAAGGGACATTTAGGAACAGGGACACAGGATATTGTAACAGTCAGAAAAAGCCATGAGAAAAGGAGGAAATTATGATACAAATGAAAATTCTATGAAAATAGGTGTCATCAAGCCAGTTTTCAGAAGAACAAGAAGATCCCTGTAATGTTTATTATTTACGGATGGAAAAACAGTTCCCTGTGGATAATGAGAATAGCTAAAATTTATGAATTAATTTGAGAAAATTTTAATTTTTAATTAAAAAATGGGCAGCAAGGATCATAAGGGGATTTCCTGGGGTAGTGGGGAAGGGGGAAGAAACTACAAAAAAATCACAAAAAAAACCCAAACGAAACAAACAAAAAGCAGAGGAAAGCTTTTAAAAGCAACTTCACAGACTGTTCAGTTTCAAAAGTTACTCCTACTTTTTAGACTATAGGCACAACAACATTAGCAGGAAGGGAAGAAGAATTGTGCCAAGAGGAAGAGATATCCAGTGTCCAAAGAGGCTGAAGCCAACCTTGTAGAACTGCCAGCAGGGAGACTGTCTCAGAAAGAACTTCCTTCCAGAAGATTAGTTGTGATAACTACGTGTATTTATCAGGTTAATCCTTATTCAATAACAGAGTAGTGGATGGGCATATATTTCATTAAAATGGCAAAGGATTTCGCCTACCATAAACCAAAAATATAAACATGAATATGAAAGGCCATGAATTATGCATTCTGCTGTCTTTGATAATCAAGCAGGGAGGAGAACTTTAAGAATCAGGAATCAGCTCAAGATACCAAAACACCTCAACATCACAAGCATCAAGTAGGAGTTGATCTCATAACTGATTAAAAGCTGATTTGTTGCCTGCCTTTACAATAAATATTTCTACTTGCAAGATATCAAACTGCCTGTAAGATGCACACATTTCCTAGTAATCAGGTACAAAGAATAGGTCTTCCATAACTATAGGAGAAAAACCCTCTAAATTCTCAACTAAGTTTTGCATTAAAACAAAAACAATTTTGCATTTACTGATGGAGAAATTAAGAGACAGAAAGACTGCTACCTGCTGGTAATGATCTCAGCGCGGGAATCCCTCTACCATGCCTGAACACCCACAGAAAGCCATGCAGACCCTTGCTTGGATCCTCCTCTGTAAAGCAAAGAGCCAGGCTCTCATCTCTTGGGCCAAGCATTCCTCTATCATCATTTTATCCCAGTTTTTTTGGTACATTCAGCTCAATTTTGGTGCATTCAGCACCAAAAAGCTTCTTTCCAGTGGAAAAACTGGAAAAACTCACACACTTAAAAAACACAGAGGTAACTGGTTGTAAATGTGGCGGAAGGAGAAAGGCCCAAATGTCATACAGTCTCTCATTTTATACTTGTACCTGAAGACCCATGATTCCCCTTGTTACTCACCTGGGGTGCTCCCTATATGCAGCCATATGGTCCCCAGGGCAATCCACTCTGTTGATGCTGGTAACACAACCACCTCTAATCTCACTCACCACCACAAACCGTGATGAGGGAGGAAGCCTGTGAGCTTCCAAGCACTAAAGCACCCTGCAAAATTTGCTGATTTCACCACTGCCATTTACTTAATAATTCTCCAAATCCATGAGGTGAGCAACAGGACCATACATCAGCTCCGGCTGTCAGCTGCCTGCACTTGTTGTCCCCGGTGAGCTGACAGGGCTCTCTGTGCTCCTTCTTTACTTGTATCTGCAGGTTCTTGCATAGGGTCACTCTCAGACTTACACAGGGAACCATCAGTCACTTGAAAACCAGCAAGGCTCTGACATTCATATAGAGATTAGGCAGTTTCAGTGAGCCAGCAACAGACGCAACCACCTGTGCCCAGACTATTTACAGCTGAGAAAGACCTGCCTGCTGGTCTCACTGCTGGGTGGCAGCTGCCACGGCCAACTTCTCGCTCACACACAATGCTCTTTTATGTAGATGTAATGACCCAATGTTTTTCACCTTTATAAGTAGGTTGATCACTCTGTATTTAAAGGAGGGAAATACATTTTATTTTATATCTTTGAGCTTTTAGGTGTTTTTCTTCTCTACAACAGGAATCAGTAAGGGTTGAGGACAGCCAGAAGCTTGCCAGAGATGCACTGCCCTAGGCACTATTCCAACCCCATGGGAGGGAAGGGCTTTAGACCTCACTGCCCAGTTCAGCTACAGGACAGACATATGATGCAGGAAGAGGCAGGGAATCAGGAGTGCAGGGAGAACAGGCAGGTACTACAACAGGGAAAGCACATTTCTTCTTGCATGCTCTCTGCAGCTGCCAGACATGACGTCTCTGCAGCTTACCGGCTTCTGGCTGTAATGGATAAGAAACGAAGTTTCCATGGGACTCTGCCAGGTCTTTTCCCAAGTGATGCTCTATCCTCTTCCCTCTGCAGATTCTGGGAAAAGTAGACGCAGGCAGTCCTGAGCGCCATGGTGGGTTTCAGGTAGGAGAGGAAAGGATGCAGAGCTGTGGGATGGCTCATTTCAGGGAGTTGGCTGAATACATCTGTTAAAAAATGAGGAACCATTCAGTTCATTCTTCTTGTGGTGAGAGGGTTGGGTTGGAAGGAGGTGTGTGGGCTAAGGAGATTTATGAGGTCAGTGCTTGCAGAGATGAGAAGACAGCAGTCCTTGAGGAATTACAGAATCTGAGAATATGCTGAGTTGGTAGGGACCATCTAGTCCAACTCCCAGCCCTGCACAGGACCATCTCCAAGAGTCACACCATGTGCCCAAGAGTATTGTCCAGATGCTTCTTGAACTCTGTCAGACTTGGTGCTGTGACCACTTCCCTGGGGAGCCTGTTCCAGTACCCACCTCCCCTCTGGGTGAAGAACCTTTTCCTAATATCCAACCTAAACCTCTCCTGACACAATTTCATGTTATTCCCTTGGGTTCTGTCACTGGTCACCACAGAGAAAAAATCAGTGCCTGCCCCTCCATTTCCACTTGTGAGGAAGTTGTAGAGCATGATGAGGTCTCCCCTCAGTCTTCTCTTCTCCAGTCTGAACAGACAAAATTACATCAGCTGCTCCTCATACGGCTTCACCATCTTTGTTGCCTTCCTTTGGACACTCTCTACTAGCTTAATATCTTTCTTATACTGTGGCACCCAAACCTGCACACAGTATGCAAGGTGAGGCCTCCCCAGTGCAGAGCAGAGTGGGACAACCCCTCCCTTGACCAGCTGAGGATGCTTTGCCTGATGCCCTCAGGACATGGTTGGCCCTCCTGGCTGCCAGGGCACTGCTGACTCATGTTCAACTTGCCACTCAACCAGGACCCCTAGGTCCCTTTCCATGGCAGTACTTTTCAGCATCTCATTCCCCAGTCTGTACAAACATCCAGGGTTGCCCCATCCCAGGTGCAGAATCCGGCATGTTCCCTTGTTGAACTTCATATGGTTGGTGATTGCCCAGTCCTCTGATTTATTGAGGTCTCTCTGCAGGGCCTCCCTGCCTTCGAGGGAGTCAACAGCTCCTCCCAGTTTTGTGTCCTCTGCAAACTTAATGTCCCTTCCAGTCCTGCGTCCAAGTCATTTATGAAGATGTTGAAGAGCACAGGGCCTAAGATGGAGCCCTGCGGAACTCCACTAATGACAGGTTCCCCTTTCTTTCTTTTCCCTTTTGCTTTAAAGAAGGTAACTTTCTACCAGAATATATCTGGAAACAATAAATCAGTATGGTGTCAGTTTGCACAAAATTGGTGATTGATGTGCTTATCAAATCCCAGGGAATTAACCCAATTATGATACATTCATGTTAGGGGAACAATATAGGGTCTCAGATGCTCTAGACACAGAACATATCATTGTTCCATGACCATGTCCACACCCAAAAGCAGATCATAAGCAGAGCACCATAGAATAAAGAACAGATATGAAATGACAAAGAAAAGACAGCAACATTTTTGTAAATGCATGTTCAAAGGTGTGGGAGGAAAGGGACACAAGAGAATCTCCACTTTCTTTGTGCTAACAAGCCAGTTCTCCTACACATCTATACTGGACTAAGTGCAGGGACACATCTCCTTGAAATAATCAATTAGCTAATTCAAAAAAGGTTAGCTTCATCTGATATGATGCTTCCCTGCTGCTCTGAAGGAGAAACGGTCTCATAAAGAAGCAGGCAAGGAATCTGCCACATTCCCTCCAGGACACAGACAGTTACTCCATTGTTATTGCTGCCATGATCCCATAGCCTCAAGAGGGCTTCAGAGCCATAGGCGAGTTTTCACTGTGACAGAAAGCTGATCTGGCACTAATGATGCACAACACATCAATAAAGTTTGGTCCAGGACAGATAAAATTTCAATATATACTCCACATCAGAAGGCAAGAACAAGAACACCATTAACTAAATAGGAAGGTATAATAACCCTTCTGCCCTTGATTGACAAAACAGCTCTATATACCCCTAGGCACCCACTTAGATATTGTCTTTGGAGTTGATAATTTCCACTGGAAAATTTAATTCTGTTTACTCCTGAAAAATGTCATTAAAAGTGTTAATTCTTACATCTCATCAGTTGTATTTTCATCTGTACATTGCACTGAAAGTCTCTACAATAATGTCACATGCCTAATGACAGAAGACTATTAAATGAGGCAGCCCTCCATTGAATATAAACTTCCTTAAACAGTGATTTCCATCCCACTAAGCAAAGTGGTTTCTTAGGGAAGAATATGTTTTTGCTGCAGAGGAGCCATGAAAGATCAATGCTCCAAGGCCCAGAGCTACTCTGCAGGCACATGGAAGGTGGGTGGTGCTGCTCTCTGTGCCTCTCTCAGTAGCCATGACATGCAAAAAACAGAACTCTCACGGCAGTACTTGCATTTGCATACCAGGAACTCCTCTGAGCCCTTTAAAAACAGTCATGTAGTGTTGACACATCAGTGAAGGAATAAGCTGTAACATCACTGCAAACCCAACATCATTTAATTCAGTTCCATGGAATAATTCAGCAAGACTTTCTGTAATCATCACAGGCTGAAACAGCACATCTCAAGATTCCTAAATAATGTATTAAAAGTAGAAGGGTTAGGTTTCCCTTTAGTTTCTGTGGCTCTTTTGTCAGCATTTAACATTGCTGATCACAGGGTCTCTCTTTTCAGCTATGGAATTGTAGGATTTTCACACAGCAAGGACTGTGTCAAAGTTGTTCCAGGACAGGCAGCTTTGGTGGTCTGCAAGATTCTCCAATGAGACCCTACAGCAGAGACACTCATCCTCTGGTGTGATGCCACTTTTCCCCCCTGGGACATGAGAGGTTTTTGGCATGACTCTTTATGCTTCATTTTTGCTCAAGGCATGTTCTTGACAAACACATGTCAAGCAGCGTCAGCTTCCTTGGGACTGGGCATCCAAAACAACTCAAGATAGCATTATGTGCTTTGATACATCAGTCCTGTACCTTGTGTGGGTAACAAGTAGGAATATCTTTCTTTTCCCATTCCCAGTCATATCTTATAACATCAAAGCCAAGATCACTTATCTTAATCCCAATGCCAGCATTTACAACCTCATTTTTTCTGGTTTGCCTTCTCATTGGTCTTTTTATTTCGACTACACATGGGCAGGGTGACTTTATTTGCTTTTCCCACAAGATCATGAATTTTCATGCCATTGTAGCAATTTGTGAGAAGTGTCCTTAGCCAACCCTTATCCCCAGGAGAAGAGGTCATTTTATTGAGCAGCTATGATAATTTCTTCGTTTCGTCATGGGAAGCACAGCCAATTCAAACTTTTATTTGTGCAGATATGACTGTTCTTCTTCAACAAGAGCTTTTCCAGCCTGGTGATGTTCTCCAGTGTATTGACGCTTTTGTTTTGAGAAGGTTAGTAGGTGTCATCACCAGGCAATGGTAACAAAGAGGACAATGGCTAGCACAAAGTCCAGAGATAGGTGTGTGGAGATTGGGTCAAACCCATAACATAGGTAAATCCTTTTTCAGAACAGCAGTTTCTGCCTGGCCAACATCACTTCTTATTTGCTGTGACTTCCTCTGCCCAGAGGAGCAGGCAGCCACCTGGACTTTCTTGACTATTTCCAAAGCTTTTTACTGGATGCACATGAGAAATAGTTTAAACTCCTCAAAAAACAAGATCTGGGATTAATGTGGTGTGGGTTTATTTTTAGGCATTGCTTTCTGTCCATAAGCCCTGGCCTGTAGCAAAAGAAATTATGCAGAAATCCTTTTGGTTTCAGTGAGCATATGCATGTGCATAGCCAAGTTTTTAAACAAGATCAGCTCAAAAACTCCTGGGGCTGATTGTTTTCTTGGGGGGTTCTTTGTCCCTGAATAATTGCATCTTCTCAAGGAATGGCAGCAGCTGGTGCCTGCAAGGCTCTCTGCCACCAGGCTCTCAGGGCCCCTGCACTGTTACCTCTGCAGGTCTGTGCATCCCAGGTTGCTCTGCAGAGGCCTGTAGTAACACACACAATTTATTGACCTATAAGTAGCTCAGAAATTCAAATTATAACCTTGGCAGTGGAGAAAACCCCACCAAGTTCTCTTCAACTCCTGTGCTAAAAGAAAAATCATAAAATTTAATGAGAGAGATGGCTACTAAATTTTATTCCCTTATTTCTACAAGCTTCTCTCCAGAAAAACCTGCACTAACTGCCACAGGTTTGCTATGCAAACTAGGGGTGGGGGGGTGAGGGGAATAGATGAGGGACAGACACAGATACCATCAGTGAAAGAGGGTATCTGCAGCATACAGGATCGAGGACATGTTTGTCAGAAGTCTGTCTATATACACAGCAGATTTGTTATTGGAGAACTCTTAAACTTGGCTTAACACTACCAGGTATCCAGTGTCATAGCTGAGCTGTTTTGGAAAGATCATGTCCCTGCTGCAAGCTCTGCCTTTTCCCTGATACTCCACTACACACGGATGTGTGCTCAGAACTAAATTTTTTCAGTGTCCTCTGCATTTCTGGAATATGACTTTGCATGTCGTATTTCATCATGAACAATGATGGCTGACTTATGGAAACTGCAGATAGAATACTTCCTTGCATTCCTGGCAAGTTCTGGCATGGGCCTCATTTCTTGTTTTACCAAGGAGATAATGCCACAAATAGAACAGGTGGGACTGGCCTTGTATTTGAGGGGCAGGGGGAACCACAAAAACAATCAAACCCCAAAAAAGCTCCTCCCTCCACCCCCCCCAAAAAACCCAACCCCTCATCCACCCCAGAAAAACCCCAAACCAACCAAAACCAACAAAAACAAAACAAACAAACACACACACAAAAACAAACAAACAAACAAACCAACAAAAAAACCCAAAAAAACCCAAAAACAAACCACCAAATCAAACCCCAAAGAGTACCTGTCATAGTTATCCTGTTTTCATCCGTTATTGCATATGTTAGAAGAACACATATCTGCCTCCTCAGGTCCTGCCACCTTGCTGAGCTGCCCAAATGCCTTTCATCACAGGCATGTCACCACAGACAAGTCAATAAAGAAGTAATATACAGGTGCCTGGCCAGTTGCCATAGTGCCCAAACATCTGCTTAGGGCTGTGCTGATCCCCAAAGGTCTTTCCAGAACAGTGTCTCTTGTGTGGCCTGCAGCAAAATAGCAAATCTCTGGGCAGGAGATGGAGCATTGGTCAGGTAGACCTGAAGCTGTGGATGAACTCCCATGAGAAGCAGAGGCCATCATTCATGATATCACTTTGCAAACTGCAGCAAAGCACACTCCAATGTCTTTGCCTTTTCTAGCATTCAGCAGAACATGTAATAAAACAAATGAGTTTCTCTCCCATTCCCCAAATCTGTAATTTCTACACTGTAGACTGATTGAGAAACAGAGCAAACAGAGCAAACTTCATCCACCAAAGATTAATGAGGCCTCACCATGCGCTGCTGCCTTATTTCCAGATGCTCTAGGAGGCCAGTGAAATACAAGAACCTATAGAGAGCAGAATAAAACAGTCACTGTGACCTTGTTTTTCATCACTTAACATCTCTTCATCATAAACTCACTATTCTCCTTCACAGTGGAAATGTTTTAAATCGATGTGTAATATTGAGTTGTATTTATGCTGAAGGTCACAAAACAAATAAATCCAGTGAGATGGGTTGATTAAAAAGACTGTTAAGATATCCTGTTTGGAATCAGAGTACAAACAGGAAAATAATTTCACTTTAATGTTAAAATAATATTTGCTGTCACAGTCTGGTTACCCTTTCCCTCCTCTCTGCCAGAGGTCCCCTTGATGAAGAAGAGCTGGGACCATTACTTTACTCTTCTCCACTAGAAGCAAACTGCAGGTATCCCAGTGGAGATTTGCCTGTCTTTTGCTAACAGGAATGTGTTACTTGACAGATATTAAGTACAGGTCCATGAATAAGGGCATTAATCTGGGAAAGGATCTGGGATTATTCTTGTCTATGGGGTGGTAACATTCTCCTTGCTTGTTTAGTGCCTCTGACTTCCCTCTCATCCTTTGTTCTGCGTCCTACTTATGGATCAAAGACAGCAAAAATTATGGTGATGACCTGCCTGTCCAGTCCTCACACTGTTTCTGCCTGTACAATTCATATTGCCTTCCCTCCTTCCCAGGTCACTACAATCTTATCCTCTACTGCTACCAGCATGTCCTGAGTCTCAACTTCACTGTTACATCTGCATTCCTCCATCCCTTCAGGTCTCTTGCAAAGCCTTTTCTTCTAGTTCAGTTATTAATCTAAATTGTCCATTCCAAAATGGTGTGGACTCAAAATTAAGGAGGACCAGAGAGAGAAAGAGAGAGAAGAAAAAAGAAAGGGAAAAAGGGGATATCTACAAGACCTGAGGCTCACCATGGTGCCTTTCTGCTCATCTCCGTGTGTATGTTGCCTCTTCAGAGGCATTAGTTCTTTGTAACTGATGGTTTCATTTTTTTGCATAAAGTGCTGCACAGTATTATGGCATCATGGAATTAATAATGAATTATTCAGTCTCTCATCTTCCCACTGGAATAAATTCATCATTTTATTTTTGAATAATTTTCTTAAACTCCCACTAAAAGACTTCTGTCAGAGATGGCACAATTTTTTTTAATTATTAGTGGTGCTTCCGACTGAAATAAATAAAACAATAAGTTGAGTTTCTAAACAAGTGCAGAGCAAGTTAGTTGATGAAGCTGGTAATCACAAATAAATTAATCGAATTTTCTTCTTATAAATTATAAACATTTTTAAGAGAACACACCAGAAACATCTTAATTAAGAGCTCTAAGATCATAGAACAGCAGGGATTTCTCCCTCTCTCTTCCTCTCTCTCTCTCTCACTGGTGCTTCCTATATGGAAAAGGGTTACTTGCCAAAGGATCCTGATTCATTCCATGATAAGGTGAGTGGAAATTTCTCTTTCCTCTCAGCCAGTGTTGAATGAGACGCAGTGTTCTCTTTCAGGCCACAGTGGCTACAGCTGGACAACTCTGTGCCTTCCCTCTTCTTTCAGGCAAACCACCAGGACTTTGCTGTTGGGACATGTGATTTCTTTTCTCTTCTGTTTTTATTTTCTCAATAATATAAATTTCCATTGTAAATCTTAGGTAGTAAAATTTTCAATACAGTAAGCAAAGGGTAGTTCAGTCAGGTGACTTCCAGTTGAGTTTATTAAAGCTGAAAGCCACAAAGAAGTGATGAAAGCTGAAAGCAAACAGGGATGTTTAGCAGAAGAGTGTGACAATATGTTATAATTTCGATAAACTGAAAAAACAGTCCGAAATTAACAACAGAATTTTCATTACGACAAATATAAATTTATTTACTTCAGAAAACTTTTTCCCAGATGCAGAAAGAGTAATACTGTTAAGAGATCTTCAGAAATTTACTGGCAAGCCCTATTGGTAATGTTCTCAGGAGGATGATGTTGAGATAGCAAGGAACAGCTACATAATCTGATCAGAGTTTTCATAAATTATCCTTTAAAAAATACCTTAAAGTCTTCCCTGAACAGCAGAGAAAGAGCCACTTGCCTCACTGGTTCTCATTCTCCTTTATCTTGTCCCAGAGTGCTATAAAATCCACAGTAATTACATTTAACTACCTATAATCAAGAAACTTGAAGTAGGATATATGAGAGAGTATAGCTGCAGTAACTCTGGTGCCCTCACTGTGACAGTCATAGGCAAAGAGGAGCCAGGAAAGAGCCACTGGCAGAAGGAGAAGAATTCTCCATCACTTCTCCTCTGCCCCCCACAAAGTGGCCCCTAACACTATGTCAGGCCCCAGGGGACTGATGCCAAGAAGGCTGCTAATCAGTGTGAAACTCAGCTCAGAAAAATGGCCTTTTTTTGGCCTTTTTAAGGCCAAAACAACAGTTCACCCAAAGTGTGATTCTCCAAAAACCTCCAAATCATTTGGACATCTGCCAAACAACAAATACATGCAGCAAAACATGCCTGCTCCTGCATAAGCCCCACCTCCAGTCATACAGACTCCATTGCAAACAGAGGACAGACCTTTTCCTCCCAAAATACATGACAGATTCTGTGGCTGCACCAAAGCGGTAAGCCAAAATTAATCACTTATGGATATGAAGCGTGGTGAATACACCAACACTTGGTGTAAGCTTGTCTCACAAAGCATTGATGGGGAGAGGGTAAAGTAGGGGTATGTGGTCACCCTGTACACTGAAGTCTTCTGGTTGCCCTCCTGTTGAAGGCATAGCTTATGCAATTTTAATATTCATGTTCTTTCTTTTAATCCTCAAAAACTGATAGCTAAAATTTATACATGTTGTTTTCCGTCTAAGGACAAGGCATTTTGTAGTCTCAGCACAGCCAGAATACCCTGTCAATTCAAACCCAACATCCAGCCAAGATAAGGCTCCAAAAGGCAAGTATGCTTTATTCTTCATTGGTCGGGTTCAGTCAGGAAACTTCAATATGTGCAAACCATGCAGGAGTCAATGGTCCCTGCCAGATGCTGATCTGGCACCACCTAAACAGAGAACTCCACGTTCCCCTTAACACCTGTGTTAACCCGGCTCAAGTCCCAGTACCAGTGTTCTTTATTTTGGTTCACAAGGTCTTTTCCCCATGCAGAGCAGCCACATCTCTCTTCCTACACAGAGCCTATGTGCCACCTACCACCCCATAGGATGGTGGTGGCTGTCCATGGCTCACATCTTGCCCAGGGTTCCCTGTCTCAGGAATCCTCCATCTCTGCAGAGCTCCTCAGGGGCCCATGAGCTGCCTCTTCCTCTTCCGAGTTTGTCTAAGAGCAATCAAGAGGTTAAAAATTTGTCATAGGCATGGGAAGAAGCAAACATCAGGGTGGTGCAGAAATGTTGTCCCCATAGGAAATGGGGAAGGCTTGTTTGGGAGGGGTTAAGTCTTTCCTAAAATACCCAAGAAACTTAAAATATGACTTTCAAATCTTGATTAATCATATACTTTTCAAAGATTTTCCAAAAATATGTAAAAGTAGTTTTTCTCAGTAGTGACTGTTTCTCTGTCAAATCGTAATGTCACAAATCGTTCCAACAGTCTGACAGACTATTTTTTAAAGTAGAAGGTAAAGTTTTTCTTATGCTCAGAATTTCAAAAGCAGCAGTTTATACACTCTCAGAGACACAGCTTAAGCAAACATAAGACCAGCTAATAATGTGTACTCGGGACCATGTAAAACCAGAGTATAATAGAAATTCAAGTGGCAATCTAACTGCACCAATCGAATTTTATGCTAGCGACCCCCTTTTCCCCAGAGGGCTTGACACTTCAGATTTGAAAAAGTTGCTGAAAAGATCACAGGGATAAATTTGGAAGTATATTTAAACTATGGGAGAATAGTAATTTAAATTATGATAATATGACCTATTAAAGAAAGAAATTAAAATCTCCCAATTGATTATGTCAAAAGAAATTCAATTCCACAAGGACTTGAAACACCAGTTATGCCTCAGTTTTGAAAAGGCAGAGAGAAGATGAACATTTTATTTCCTGGCTATTCTCTGGCTATTTACAGAAGCGATCTTGTAGCTTTCAACCTTCTGCAATTTTCATACTCCTACAAATTTACAATAAAGTGTCCCATTAAAGAAAACATAAACCTGTTCACAAGATGCTTGCTTTATTTGTTTACATTTACTGATCTGTCAGAAATAGTTTGGGGGAATTAAGGACTTAAAAAGCAGCAGTCAAACACTGCTGAGGAAAGATGCTGCTTCGATGCAGAGGCAGCTTGCTGTCAGCTCTTGGCATGCCCAAAGTGTCACCTGTACTTGAATTTGCATTGCACATGCAGGCCAGGTACTGGAGAGTCCATGGGTGGGAGGAGAAGCTCAGCTGCAGCAGATGTAATTAGCATAATGCTTCATCCATATGAACTGCTTAATGGCAGGTTAAGGCAGCATGGGCTGCAGGGAAACTTTGCTCCTTAGGAAAACTTTCAGAGCTGGCTGGAGGGCCGGGCCCAGAGAGTGGTGGTGAATGGGGCTGCATCCAGCTGGCAGCCGGTCACCAGTGGTGTCCCCCAGGGATCAGTGCTGGGCCCAGTCCTGTTTAACATCTTTATCGATGATCTGGACGAGAGGATTGAGTCCATCATTAGAAAATTTGCAGACGACATCAAGTTGGGAGGGAGTGTCGACCTGCTGGAAGGCAGGAGGGCTCTGCAGAAGGACATGGACAGGCTGGATGGGTGGGCCAGATCCAGTGGTACGAGGTTCAACAAGGCCAAGTGCCGGGTCCTGCACTTTGGCCACAACCCCCTGCAGCGCTACAGGCTGGGCACAGACAGAGTGGCTGGAGAGCAGCCAGGCAGAAGGGGACCTGGGAGTTTGCATCAACAGGAAGCTGAACATGAGCCAGCAGTGTGCCCAGGTGGCCAAGAAGGCCAATGGCATCCTGGCCTGGATCAGGAACAGTGTGGCCAGCAGGAGCAGGACAGTGATTCTGCCCCCGTACTCGGCACTGGTGAGGCCACAACTTGAGTGCTGTGTCCAGTTCTGGGCCTCTCAGTTTAGGAAGGACACTGAGGTGCTGGAAGGTGTCCAAAGAAGGGCAACAAGGCTGGTGAAGGGACTGGAGCACAAGTTCTATAAGGAGAGGCTGAGGGAGCTGGGGTTGTTTAGTCTGGAGAAGAGGAGGCTCAGGGGTGACCTCATCACTCTCAACAACTACGCCAAAAGGAGGTTGTAGCCAAGTGAGTGTCGGTCTCTTCTCCCAGGCAACCAGCAGTAGGACAAGAGGACACAGTCTTAAGCCGTGCCAGGGGAGGTTTAGCTTAGACATTAGGAAGAAGGGAGGGATTTGGCATTGGAATGGGCTGCCCAGGGAGGTGGTAGAGTCGCACTTAGTGCCATGGTCTAGTAGACAAGGTGGTGTTAGGTCAAAGGTTGGACTCAATGATCTCAAAGGTCTTTTCCAACCTAGTTGATTCTGTGAGTCTGTGAAAAGGACAAATACAGTAAAAGGGAATGGCGATACCTGCTGATGCTACAGCAGGACTGAACTAAATGTCTATATTGCCAGATTTCCTCTAGATTCTCACCGAGTTACCTTTGCAAGTCCCAATAAATCAATGTTTCTTTGGAGAGGAAAGTTCAGATGCCCTGTACTTTGTGCCTGCTGCTGACAACTTGGCCCATTATTGGCACCTCCTCTTTCCCTTCACCCTCTGCTAATGGGGCAAGGACAGCACAGCCAACAGCCCCAGGCAGCCCCTCGATCTCACCTGAGCAATTAGTTCTACTTCATATATGCAGTTAAATATTTCATTCTCTCCCTGGCACAAGGAAGCAAAGGCAAGAGGAAGGTAAAGGCCTGCCTTGAGGGAATCTGGGGACTCAAGCCCTTTTTTCATGAACCAATTCCACTCTAGGACACACTGTCAGTTTGGCCCTTCTCCTCCCTAACTGTTAGCTGTTTGAGATGCTGCCTTTATGCTTTTACACAAAAACCTAAGTTTTATTCACCTGTGAAAGCTATATAACTTCCAAAACTTCTCTAATTCTCACAAATCAGAATTTTTATATTCTGGCCAGCAAGGTCATCCAGATCTTCTGCTGCAGGGCCCAGGACAAGCAAAGTGACTTCATTACCACAATTCTCATCCCTGATACTTGCCTTCCTTTTTTAGGATCACCTTATGCATTTATAGCAGCACAGCACTGCTGAGGACAGTGCATGTGGTATTCATCACCGAGGCAGAACATCATGCCAGTTATTCTTCATCTTTTACAAAGAACAGGTAGAAAGAAAGAGTTACAATTCTCCTATATTCACTCTCACATCTTCCTAAGACTTTCTATTTATTGTAATGTTAAATACTGTATGGTTGTCTAAGAACTAGAAGATCAGAACTAGAAGGTTACATAGACATTATACCATCACAACATCAAGTTAACAATTCAGACTAATGAAAGTTGCCTGAATTTAACCAAATAAATAAATGTAGATGGCACAGCTCTGCTGGAAACACTGTCTATTTCCATAGCACTGATATCAGCTGTGTTGTGTATCCCCCCAAACTAAAAGAATGTATCCACTGGCATAGGGCTAGAAATTACAAGACTAGGCCTGAGCTACGGAAAAGAAAAGGGTTATGTAAAGAATTAGATCAGTATGACTCATCCTGAACATTGGGTTTGAAGAATGTTAATAGTACTATTGAGTATCAAGCTGGCTGTTACAGTTAAGATTGCACTTAGAATTTCCATTATAAATCCTATTTTCGAGGTTTTATAACTTGGCTGTAGTACAAATTCAATCACAGCTGAAATTCAACATACAGAGTCTCATCATTGGAAGCAAAAGGTTTTTCAAAGAAAAATCCTTTTGGTTGTTTGAGGTAGAGGGAAATAAAAGAATCACTAGAATCATTAAGGGACGGTGAGACTCCTCTCCTGTAAATTACAAATACCCTCTGTATTTAAACTCAGGATTTCGTAAGTCATTAATCCAGGATGGAGAATGCTATCTCTAGGTGTATGGAAACAAAACTCATTAAAAACACTTGATCTGTTACCCTGAAAGAGCTACTAGAAGGTCCATTCACCAACTTCTCCAAGGTTTCAATATAAGTTTAGATATTCAGAGTACCAAATTTCAGCATTGCCATTCACTGCAGAGTTTCCATCAATTTCTGAGCCACTAATGATACCACATTTCAAGCATGGATTTGCCTCCAAGTACAGGAGGTACTTGGTACTTACTTTGGTAAAGTCCTGCTAGCACCAGGATGGATCTTAGAGAGGCAGGCAAGCAGTCCAGGCTTCCAAAAGTCAGCTCAAGTACATTCATGTTTCAAACTCTGGCTGCACCAGAGGCTTCCTGTGATCCCCATGCTTTCTGTGTAGGTCCGTATTGTGGTTTAACCCCAGCCAGCAGCCAAGCCTCAGGCAGCCACTCATTCAGTGCCCCACCAGCAGGACTGGGGAGAGAATTGTAAGGGTAAAAGCCAGAGAATTGTGGGTTAAGATACAGGCAGTTTATTAGGGAAAGCAAAAGCCGCACATGCAAGCAAAGCAAAACAAGGAATTATTTCACTGTTTCCCATGAGCAGGCAGGTGTTCAGCTATCCCCAGGAAAGCAGGGATTTGTCATTCAAAATGGTTACTTGAGAAGACAAACACCATCACTCTATGTCCCACTTCCTCCTTCTTGCCCTCACTCTATATGCTAAGCATGATGCCATATGATATGAAATATCCCTTTGGTCACATTGGGTCACCTGTCCTGGCTGTGTCTCCTCCCAGCCTCCCATCCACCCTCAAGCCCCTTGCCAGCATGCAAGTACAAAAAGCAGAAAAGGCCTTGGCTCTCTGTAAGCCCTGCTCAGCAATAACAAAAACGTCTCTCTATTATCAACCCTGCGTTCAGCACAAATCCAAAATACAGCCCCATTCCTGTCACTGTGAAGGAAATGAACTCTACCACAGCTAAACCCCACACATTTGACAAGAACTACTAAGATGATCAGCAGTGATTTAGACACGGTCAGCACCTCCCAGATGCGAAATAGCAGAATGCATCCCAATGGGGTATCTTGTTCAAGCCACCACTTACTTGGACTATTGCCTGATGTCGCCTTCCCCCTTATTCACGCAGCTGGTTAATAATAAGCTTTAAAACCATTTGACAATATTGCATTTTCAGTTCCCTAAACACACACCACCACTTCCATCAGCTTCCAAAAGATACATCTTTCAGTTACTCTTTGGCTGAGGTCTTTGTTTCTACACGCCTTATATGCAAGGACAAGTGCAGGAATCCACTAAATAAAAATTATTTTGAGTACTCTAAATACGCAACATGCCACATGCACATGTGAAGAACAGACCAACAGTGAGGAATAACTCTGCCCACGGGGCTGGTATAAAATCAGAGGAGTCACTTTTGTATTTTTAAAAGAAGAATCATAGGAAGTATCTGATGGTTCAAGCACCTCTAAAAAGATGGAAGGCTTCGTAAGGACAGTGCTGGCAAGGCAGGAAAGGTGACACTGTGCTGCAGGATGCAGCACTATGCAAGTAAATCTAGGCCAGCCTTGGCACAGGCTTCTCATCAGCCAGTGGCTGGTGGGGTCCCAAAACAGCTCAGCAGCCCCAGCCTGCAGGTGGGCTCACCACCTACTAGCACTGCAAAGCACTTCAATGTGCCACTGTAGCAATGATCTACATTAGAAAGAAAAGAAAAGAGGAAAAGTGTTCACCTCAGCATCTGGCAAAAAGACTTGTCTTAGGTAAGCTGTTTTCATTTCAAATCAAGCTGTTTACTCATTCCTTGTTAGATCTGTAATGTCAGTAACAGTGGTTTGGAGTGTTAATGGTACTTTAATGATATAGTATGCAACCTAATCAGAAGCTTCTGATTGAAGTGTTTCTAAATGGAAGGAATTAATTGTATCTATCTACAAAAATTTGATAAGGCTCTTATCAGTTGTCCATCTAGATTGAATGTATTTCCCCAAAGCTTCTGAGTTAATAAGTTTCTTAATTTTATTGTGGGAGATTTTGTTTCATTAACTTTCTTCACCTGCATGTGTCTAGATTTGTCAAAAGAATTTCACCTGGATGTCAGACTGCCTCGATGCATCCAAACACATAACTGTTACAAGGACCCCAATCATGGACCTTTGAGAAGGATACAAAAGCCTTCAGCAGTGGATTTGATCTTCAAATTCACAATGTTCTTTCTTACTGTTTTTTCCCCTTCAGATGAAATATACATAGGCTAAAGGACAATGCCTGCCAGTATCCACCAGACCCATAAAGCTTGGCACTTGGTGGGCTTCATCACAGCCCTGATTTGTCTCTCTACTTGAACTGAATTCAAACCACCCAAAATACATTTGGGTATTTTTTCCCCTTCATTAAAACATTGTTAAGGGGTGTTCAGTAGGTTCCACAATGTATGATGGGATGGCAGAGCGTCCACTTCATTTCATCTTCTATTTGGTAAATGGTATTTCTGCCCATACATTATGAAGCCATGCAATAAAGCAGAAGAGTTCCAACCTGTAACATCATAAGAGTCTATCTGAGAGGAACTTAATGATCTCTTTAAAAAAATAGTGATGGGGAAAACATATGAGGGGTGGTTTATGGGAAAATTGAGGGGCTTATTGCAAAACTTTACTGATGGCAATATAGTGAAACTGTAGTACTCTCTACTTGCATCTGAGACAATAAATACAGACAAGCAGAAAGCATTTTTCCTCTGTGTCTGTGCCAGTAAAAGATACCCTTTTAGGCATTTGCTGTAGCCTCAAAACACAGAAGCTGGGACCTTTGTAGCTTTTCTAAAATTTGAGAACAGTGTGTCAAGGTCAACCTTACAGTGCAACATCATCAACTTCAGAGCAAGGCAAAGAGGTGAGAGGAAAGCACTGCTGCCAAGGACAAGTAAGGGCTTTAAAGAAGCAGGGACCAAATTCAGTAAATACCCCAGAGAACTGATTATGTCAGTTGGAACAAATCATGGTTTCAACATGAAGGGAGAACAGGTGAAAAAATGGTTTTAGCCCAACATCCAAGCACTCTGCAGAGGGAGAAGTGCATATGCAGTCCAGGGTTTAGGAATTCAAACGCTGTATCCCAGCTCTTGACCAAGGACTATTACCAGCAGCACCACTAGTATTGCCGGATATTAAAAGAGAGGATTCAGTTTGGGCCCCTACTTCTCTAGAAACACCTTCCTATAGCCAAAGCAGCAGAATAAAGGAGAGAACAGTGGTTTTTACTCTGAAGGGAAATAGGGGTAATAGTAGACAGTGAATAACATGTAAAAGTGAGACTTTGTAAAGTGACAGCAAAGTTAGGCCACCAGTCATCAGTAAGTAAAACAGATTCAGGATCAAAACCGGGGTGACATGTTTCTGCTTATTTAGGATCACAGTCCATCATTTCTATAAGGTGGAATCAAGCCATGTCATATGCCTCATACACAACTGTTTTGACTCATGTCATAGCCCTCAAATAACAGTACCAGATATTATAATCACATAAGATAACAATTTGCTAAACAATTATGTCCCCATGTCACAGAGCTTAAAGTGACAGAGAAAGACATCAGAGACAGACAAATGCACAAAAGCATGTTTATGGGTGTTTTGGGAACAAAACTGCCTTGTTTCCTTCAAACTAAAACTGGCATAAGCCCACTGGCATGAGGGACTGTACTTCTTCCATCCAAAAATAGAAGGGGAAATCTCTAGGAAGCAAATGTACTCATGGAGGCACAGGGAGAGATGAGCCTTGGGAATCTACTGTTGATTTTCCAGACCAGGACAGGTGTAGCTTCAGCAAAAATTAAGCTACAGTGGACGAAGCTGGGGAGTGGTGGCCACGTGAAGGAGTGAGGCCAGTGCAATATGCTGGTTTGCAATCTGTTGAGCCAGGGACATCCATAGAGTTGCTGAACTGATAAATGGAAAACAGAGAAGTGGCTTTGCTTAGGTAGAGGACTACTTCTACACCAAAACATTAAAAAAGGAGGGCTTGCGCATCATGTTCAGAACATTTGGCTTGGTACCACGTTTGGTCACTTCCTCACTGCTGCTTCTCTGATCATGGTGCTGCTTGGTGAAAAAACATGTCCCTAACCCTCAGTGGGGTGAAAGAGTGTCATCTTCTGAACAGAGCCACACAGAGAGTCCTCTTTGATTTATGGTGGCAACACATATGGAGTAGGGCACATTGCTAATCAACATAAACAACACTGTCAAAAGAATGATTGACTGAGTTCTCAACTTATTTTTTAAAGAAATTAAACTCAAATACTTTAATTGTGCTTGATACACTGTAGGATTCTTCTTCTAAGCAGAAACATTTATTTTTAAAAATCTAACCAAAGAGATGGTTTCAGGGGACTTGGAAAGTGTTTCCTTATCAGTTTGAGTAAAAAACAACAACAAAAAAAAAGTTGTAACTATTATACTGAAAACTTCAAAGAAGGAATTTAGCTATCTATTTAGGTGGTTGCAAAACAAAATTAATCACAATTGTAGCTTCCATGGTGAATCTACCTATGTTAGAAATGTAATAAAAAAACATGCCACACCAGAAAAAATAAAACTATTAAAATCCATGTCAGCTGCCTGTTCATTGGCTGCTATAGCACATAAACTGCTATGTTCCAGTGGGCTGCCCCCATCATCCTTGCTGCCCTGTGTGAATGCACATCCTTTAACAATACACTGGATAAGTGCCATAATACAGAAACATGAAACTTCATCCATAATACTTAATTGCATAAGGATTTTTTAAATAGAAAATATCGCTATCCTTTTTCGATCTGTAAAGCTATTCCAAACAAGGGGAAGTAAAATTTAATTAAGCCTAATTCAAATCTATTCCCTATCTCTCAGTGGAAAAGCCTTATCTACAAGGGCCCAGCTGCCAGGCTTGCTGAGAGGGACATGTTCAGGGTGGTTTATGTCAAGCAGCTATTACATTAATTTATAAATTGTTCATATAGCCAAGATTGGAACGCAAATCTTTCAAGTGAAAACATGAGTGTTACTGGCATTCCCTTGCATGCTCTCTCATTCCATCAGTTTTGTCATGCACAAGGCAAAAATCCCTTATTGATGATGAAGATAAATAGACCGAATTTCATCATGCAAGGAAAAGTTTGGCCTTGGTCTTCTGCATGACAGAAAGAGCATCTCTCTCATCCTACCCACTGGATTGTAAAATAAAGTAAAAAATTGATCCCTGCTCCTTTTTTTTCGCAGCACCAGCCTTTAGGAAATGCTACCAACTGTAAATCCAGACTGATGAATGTGCTTCCCTTAGCTCTGAGAAAAGATATGAGTCCCAGAGAAGGCAACAGTTTAAAACACATCCTTATCTGAAGGGACATTTGTTAAGTGGCAAAGCTACTGCCTGTTCAGCATGTTGCCTCCTGCTGCTGCCCATCCATGCTTCCATCTTCCCCAGGACTCTTACCTGGGGCTCTGGAATCAACTGCCAAGACATAGCAACTAAATCCACAAAACCCTCCACATCATCGTGCACAAGTCCTTTTTTGGACAGTGATTCCTGCTTCACAGATCACAAACACCACACCTGAGAGAATCAGCCCATGGACTGATGTGGGCCAGTCCAGCACCAAGGACCTGGGGCAGAGCAACCAGTCACTCTGACCAGTCAATATGCAGGGCTGCAGAAGACAGCTTGGCTCCTACACTTTGTGGCTCACCCCTTGGGCTGTAGCTTCTACACAGTGTTGCATACAGTGTATGCTGCCCCCTCTCTCTCCTCCTGCCCAGAAGTCTTAACAATTATTTTTTTCCCCACGTTAATTAGCATAGCTGTCAATGGCTCACTGGTCACATAGCCTAAGGCAAGCCAGTTGTTGCTGCCCTGGTTTTCATCAGTTTCTGTCTCACATCAAAATTTTGGGAAAATGAAATATTACCTTGTTATCCATCTCACATGGGATTAATTGTGTCCGTGCTGGCTGGGCAGAAGCAGACAGGACTCACCTACACAAGAAGCGCCCCCAGGCACACTGCAGCCATGCATGATCTACTGCACTGATGTTTAGAGACTCAAAGATCCACTAGACAGACAAGAAATGCATGGTTATAGGACTTCCTGGGTAACACAGATAATCAGAAAGCTGATTCTTCAGTAAAGGCATCTTCAACAAATAGATCTGCATTCCAGTCAAAATACCAAGTGAGACTGGAAGAATCAAAACACAAAAAGTCTTAATAATCTCTCCTTAGCCACATGCCTTCTCAAAACCCACTTCCTTCCTGCATCACCTTGAGAAATTAAGCCTATGAAAGCTTATGTACATAGCAGAACTACAGAGCCATACCTACTTGTCATTATAAGACTTGTCTTTTTTTGCCTTTTTTCCATGATATGTAGTGCTCTCATCCCTGTTCACATGTCTAGATTACAGTATACACTTTCAAGGATAGGGAATAGGTTGATACTGTTTGTATTCATTATCCTATTAAAATTATTTATTTATTTGTTCTATGAGGGGACTAGCACATTTTTGTTTCTTTATAAATAAATAACAGACAATGAACTTCACCTCACATGTCCTAACTTTGATAAAATTCCAGGTAACTTTGCAAAGACACTCTATGGAGTAAGCAATACAGTATCTAGATCAAAACAGGAAGTGAAAACACAGGTTTGACTGATTAATTTAAGCTGAGTTTGTGCAGCTATTCATTCAACTTTGTTAATTCATTTGACCTCATGAGTTCTAGTAAAAATGTGGTAACAAATCCTTAACTATTTCTGTCTGTAGATTACTTTAGCATCTTTCTTCTTTTTATACTTGGACACTCTGCAATAATTAAACACTTATATTAAAAAATATGCCAACTGGTTATTTCTAAGGCAGTGTAAACAATTGTTCTTACTGAAAAGCTAGGGTAGGTGCTGTAACATATACTGAAATCATGAATGTTTGCATTTACAGAAGCGAAGTATTGATCAGTAATCAATACAAAAACTGTGAATACATTTTTGTACCTCATAGGGATTCCTAAAGGTCTGAAGGGAAAAAAACCAGCAGATAACCTCCTATGGGAGCCTTGTGGTTTAAAGAAAGAACTTCACTGGGCAAAAAACTCATTAGACAGATTCTAAATTCAGTTCACATAACATCATTCCAACATTTGACTGTTTATTTAGGATCTAACTGGGACAAAATGCAGTCTTACACTCATTGTGAATCTCTCAACTTCTTTATTTTTCTGCTCATCCTCTGAGGACCTCTGTTTCTGAGAGATTTCACGCTCTGTTTGTTCTCTTGCATTCAGAGGCAATCTCTGTTTTCTCTTCATCCTGCCTGATCTAGATTATTCAATTCAGCTACAATCAAGTGTCTACAGCTGAGTCTACTGCAGGCCTTGCTCAAGAGCTGCAGATGTTCTCTAGATCTTCCTGGAATACGGTGGCTGTACTGCCAGAAAATTCAGTAAAGTAAGAAACTGGACAAAAGAATTGACCCTGCCCTGGCACACCAGCCTCTGCCAATCCTGTGCAAAGCTCTGCCATGAAGCAGCACTGACTCAACTCTGTTCAAAGAGCACAATATACTCGCACAATAATATATCCCAACACAGTAATATATCCCAGCCAAGCACAAACAACATAATGGAGCTGGTTGGAAAATTTGTTTGGGATTTTATGGCATCTTTTACTCATTTTATTTGTTCAGCTTGCCAGAAACTATTGGAAGCCTAAAGCATCTAGAACAAGATGTTTAGATCGCAATGTATAAGGCAGGAGAATACAAGCAATTTATTCCATACCCAAAACAGGACAAATAACTCCATGTAACATAGAGGAATAAGGAGAGACACATTTATAAGCAACCTGGGGATCTCTTTTGCAAAGCACTTTCTGCCTTTACTTTCCCTGCTACCAGCACATCACCCTTCCTGAGGGGCAGCAAGATTTGTGCTGCTGGTTTGAGTACTCGGAGGGTTGAACATTGTGGCTGAGAGTCAGCTGGGGATGATCTCCCTTTGTATTCGCATTTGGCATACCAGGCAGCTTCCCTGCAGCACCAAAGGTACAGGGGACATTGGAGCAGAGTGCTTGATCCCTGCAGCCATAGCAGAAGCAGAGAGCACAGCCTGCGGGAGGCAGGAGAAGGCACGCCTGTATCCTCCCACACCGACTGAGGGCTCTGGTAAAGGCAATCACAGAGGCACATCTGATTTCACTAAAAGGGTGGAGCAGGAGATACTGGGAGTTGAGTTTATCTTGCACCCCCTGCCCGGCACTTCAGGATAAGACCCTGAGCTTCACTTCAGCCTTACGTCTGACTTACTCAGAGGATTTGCCAACACACAAAACACATCACACCAGACAGGAGATACGCAGCAGGACTTGGAAAGCAGAAAGATGGGGTATAAAAACCAGTTGCTCAGGGGACTAGTCTGTCACTCCTAATTCCTCAACCATTTTAAAGTCTCAGTGTGACACTGGAATGCACTCCAGACTCCTCAGGTTACGACTGCCTTCATCCTCTTTCATAGGATTTCAATTAAATAGAGGTGTATTAAAGCAAAAGACAGTTTGAAATGGTCTTCAAAGGGTCCCTAATCTCACAGGAGCTATTGAAATGGAAAGGATATTTTGAGTCATCCCTCCTTGTTTAACTGCCTAATCAGACAGATACTTTCATTGTCTGATTTGTGCCAACATTGAGATTGAACTTAAGATTCACATCTCATAGCTCCTAATTTTATCGCATTACGGCTCAAACGAGTTACAGCAGCCCAGACTCTTTCCAAATGATAGCCTGCAGGACTCCTTTATGAAGTGGGTTAAAAAAGACCTTTGGTACTTTCCTAATAGATAGCCTTCATTATTTACAGATTTAGAACGACAAAAAAGATTCACTGCAGAGCTAAAGCAAGCTGACAGGCTACATTCAAGTTGCATTAATAGATAAGGAGACATTGCAGTACAATAGACTTTGAATATTTCTGCAGCTCTACTCTTCAACCTGTTTTTTAGTACGTGGAGAGTTTGCTGCCCTCTTCTGCTGGACTTTTGATCATAAGGAGGATATCTTCTGGGGCAATTCCTTTCCTGGAGCCTGTGTGCTCCAGACAGACTGTGTGCAATGTGACTTGGCTTACTGTTGAGGTGTTCTAAAATAATTGAGAAAGGGAAAAAAGGCATTTTGTGATAATTTCTTTTCTTCTTATAGCTAACAAGGCAAGAACAAAGTGGGCTTTGCAGGACTATTTTCTACTGACACCTAGAGTGTGTCAGGTCCAGTCACCATCCATTGCTCTTTTGACGTGACGCAATATGCTATCCAATGGATAGAGTAAGAGCAAACACTGGACCACAGGTTAGAGGACAGTATTTTTGCTACTTCTTTCTTTTTCCTTCAGGAGCAAAATAAGCAAGGAAGCCAGTGGCTGATTCTGAGCTACCAAGGGTTACCCATTTCTCTGGTCATGAGCTGTAATTAACTGTGTAGTTATGCATTTGCTGTTTTATGCTTCCCATCAGGTTAACATAATTTTATCTGGAGCAGAGGGTGGAATGTGGGGGATTTAATTGCTGGGCCTTTTCTCAAACAAGAATCTTCTCTTCCATATGCACAGTCTTAAGGATATAGTAAATCCAATGAAATGAACAAGTTTCCTCTCCATATAAACCAGAGAATAAGAGTAACCACTACCACCTCTTTTGGCGCTTATGTAGAAAAACCAGTATGTGTGTTGGTAACCAAAAGTGGAAGAGGGATTCTTACTACCTTGGCACCGGGAAACCTCAGACCAAGAGCATGTGCCTCTGAGCGAGGTCCTCATCAAACAAATAAACAAAACCCAATTTTGCTCTTTAAGCATGCACAGCTTAGACAGCCTGGACAGAGAACAGAAGGTAAACTGGGACCAGAAAGGGAACGGCGACTACTCTGTATTTGGATTATGTTTCCTTCCAACTCTACAAATGGTCCTGTTGTATTGCTTTCTCACTCATGAGACGTGAAAGATATCACTTTCAAACACATCCCTCTAGCTAAGGCTCCTGAGTCCCATTTACAAAGGCAATTTTTGAGGTAGCTGTGGCAGACAGCTATTTGCCCAGGTCACTGAGACGCTCAAACATTTTCATCCAGATGCTTAATTAACCCAACAAGAGGTGCCAGACTGACATTGCAGCCTTCCTCCACTTCACCCTAGCACTGGCCCTCAGGTTTTGCTCAGAGAAGACTAGGCTCGGGGGCACAACTCCACAATTACCACCAGAGAAGCTCATTCGCTACTAGCTACAGAGGGGACCACTCAAACCCAGCCTGGGGTAACAAGAGTTGGTGGTAACCCTGGATGTAGAGGTCTGCAGGAGAACGAGAAGCAGTGCTCAGGCAGCTCAGGTACTTGCTGATCTTCCCCTGGCTTGCTGGAGCAGGGCTTTTCTCAACAAGAAGCTCCTACCACCTGAGGAGAATACTGCTCTGACAGTACCTCTTCTGAAATAGTCTTTGACACTATTTTTCCTAAATGCTTGATTATTTCTGTTTAACCACCAACACAGTAAAGAGCTGTATTAAGCCTCATGGTCTGAAGTACTTTTTTAGTGCAATATGCTTATGACCTTGCACCCTTCTACTCTCTTAATATGCAAAGGACAGCAAGGCAGAGCACCAACAGAAAACAAAAAGTTACTAGCAGGGCAAACAGAAGCTGACAAGACACAACTGAATACCCCTGGAATCTTTTCTCCTGCTTCTATAAAGGGAAACAAAGTAAATTCTGCCTTATCCATCTTCTTCGGCTATTATGGAGGCTCATCAGAACAGGTCACATTTACACCATTGCAGTAATGCTCTAAAAACTTGGGCACCGCTGTGTCCAAAAAGTGGGGAAAGAAATCTGTTAATAAAGTCACCTATAGGATGAAATGGTTAAGTGAACCAGAGCCTTCCTGTCAAGCATTTACATTAACCAGGATGGGTGTCTGGTCCTGGCAGTTCTGCTCTGAAGGTGCAGGGTGGTGGTTAACACCGCAAGCAGATGCAATGGGAACATGTGGATGAAAGTACATGTAACCTTCAATTCCCATTGCTCCCCATTGCCAGTAATCCTCAGAGATCCTCCTTCACTGTGCTTTGCAGGAATCAAAAAGCCATCTCATTCTTAACCTATGCGCCACAGTTTGGCTGTTGCATACATTGCGGTGTTATCTGTCTCCTTGTGAAAGGGCAGAGATAACATCCTCCTCCACCTCATCAGCATCAGTGTGTCCCCAGATAAATTAACTACAGCAGCCACTTTTGGTTTTCTCAAACAAATTAAGATTTTGTTCTTAAATTAGTCTACAGGGAAAACATGTAAAACATGGGGACAGAGAGATTATGGGCTTCATTCTCAGGTTGCTTATTGCTTCTCTGCTCCAATGTCATTTCAGAGGATTTACCATCAAATTCCAACAACATGACAGTGATCAGAATCTCAATGTGCCCCAGTTCTCCTCCCGGAGAAGGTCAATGAGTTTCTGTCCTAACCTCTGCTACACAAGAAAGATGATGTTTCACTCCTGTGATAATAAATTGCTCCTACACAGTCATTCAGGGTTTGATCCTTGGACTCAGAGCTGGCATTAATTTTATCAGATATAGAACATGACCCTCACCCTTAGTTGTGCAAACTTGAGACCTCAATTTAGTAGAGACTATGCAGCAGTTAAATATTTGAAATTCACTTCTAAATAAGGCTGCCTACAGCTTAAAAATTGCCATACTTTCTTGTTAGTTCAATAGCATACAGAAATGCTCCTGGATGAAATTGAGTGTTTTGTGTCACTAGGAACAAGATATACAAAATATTTATGGTGACTATTATCCTGGAGAGCTGAGGTCACTGCCCACTGAACCACTGGTCCTTTTCTCTTATTACAAGGTGTTTCTCACCTCTCTATATGCATGCTTCTGCCTGCTACCATTCCTGGAACAGGTTGCCCAGTGAGGCTGTGCAATCTCCATCTTTGGAGATGTTTGAAACTCAACTGGATTGAGCAACCTAATCTAACTGGAACCACTTCAAGAAGTGTATGGTACTAGATGATTTCCAGAGGTCCCTTTTAACCTAAATTATTCTATGATTTGTTCACAAGCACATGGAACAAAAGTTGCCAGTTCTTTGATTTGTCAACACCCAGCTAATTGGTCATTTATTGACCTCAAAGTCAGGTAATTCCCTTTCCCTGACTCAAAGTCATGTGTAAGAAGGAAAAAAAAGATAAATCAAGGACATTTTTTGGGAAATAGTTGCTGCATGAATATGAAGCAAACAATATATTTCAGTATTATTGTGCTGAAATTATAAAGAATAAGACTTTTAGAAGAAAGAAAATTATGGACTATGAAAATGGACTCCATCTGCCAAACCCAATAATTTTCTATAGCAGTAGACAGTGTTTTAAAAGGAGCCCCTGGTGGTCTAGTGGTAAAGGCGCGGCGCTATCACCGCCGAGACCCGGGTTCGATTCCCGGTCAGGGCCACTCCCGGGCAGGTGGGGCTCGTTAGCCCTTAAAGGCAACCCATCTACGTCCTGAGGACCTCGCTGCCACTGTCCAAGCTCGCTTGGCCCCGGCAGATGAACCTTAGGATTAAAGGGTGGGCTCAGTTCCGCGCACACTGTGTCTCACCTAAAAAATCCAATGCGCAGGCTGGAAGGTGGAAAGACCTTCCCCAGATCTTCGCTCGCGAAGACTGGCCATTATTATTATTATTTATTAGACAGTGTTCCCAGTTTTGCCAGAAGGCAAGACTTCACCTGAGCCAGAACACTGGGTCAGCACTGTAGAAAGTACCATGGGTCGATCAGTAAATGGCAATCTTCCTCCAGGTGAATGTTGAACTACAAATTCAAAGCTAAAAGTCCTGCATTATTCTTTCTACCTTTGCAGAGCCGTCCTGTGTGTCCTTGACACCCGCTCAGACTGATACAGCTCAGCTAACTTCACCTATCTAAATTTAGTCACCTGCTTGTCCTGGCTCTACCTTTAGCAAATGGAGAGTGAAACACCTCCAGATTCATACTTTGGACAGGTATCTCAGACTGGCTGAAGTTTCCCGTTGGGGATGCCTATCTCTCATCCTTCCCTCTCATTATTTTTACACTGGGTAGGGAAGGTGTCTGCTCACTTTGCCTGTTGTGTTTGCAAACCCTGTACTGGTCACTTCTTGTCCAGGCACACAAAGGAGCATTTGTCCTTGGCTAGGGCATCAAGGTACTGTCACTGGACAAAGCAGGCAGAGAGCACTGCCATGACCAGAAGAAATGACCAAACCCACAGCACTATCAACCGACAACACATAACCCCAGGAGAGGCATCAAGAGACCCAGCACGGGGAGGAAGCACACACTCAGCACCTTACAGTGCACACTTAAGCAGCAGAAGTAAGAGCTAGCTAAAGTTTTGCTGGCAAAAGGACTGGTCTAATTCTATTTTATTTTCAATTACCTTGTTTAAAATAAAAGGAAACAGCTGGAGTAGAAGACATTTTGGTGTTCAGCGAGGAATGGTGCTTTATTATAAATTCCCTGCACAGTACCAGAAATGTATGATCTGCACTCTGAATAAATATTTAACACCTAAAATGGGGACTCACAACTTTGATCAGGGACCACACTTGGGAATAAATAGTCATTGCTTTTAAATTGCTGCAGTTAAACTATAGCAGGTTATATACAGCAGTTATATAAAGCTATATACAAGGAACAATTTCTATGCCACCACACCAGGAGCAGAGCGTGAGTTATACAACACTTAGACTGAGACACTCTGTCCAAGGGAAACCATATTGCTCACTCCAAGATTTCATGTTGGACATTTATACCCTAGGCAAGAAAATGGATTTTCATAGAGATACATATTTATTGCTCTTATTCGAACAGAATATTAAAAATGTGCAAGGTATTTTTAAATCCGAATTATAATTGAATTACCTTAATTGTTCTCTGAACAAAACCATACCAATGATATTATGGGGTTTAAAATGTTCTAATTAATCAACCACTATTAATTAAGAATATGCCGGAGTAGTCATAGTGTCAGTTGATTAAAGAACGCTGGCAACTAGAAATCAATACCAACATCATTGTCACTGACTCTGGGTCCTCTCATGACAGTAAACACCCCAAAATGTTACTTTCAAACTCTGTTAAATAAATGTAAAAATAACCAGTGTGAGGGAGAAAACATGCAAAACTATGATGTTGCATCAGAGCAACTATGTTCTGCATCACAGAACCATGTAACCATTTCCAAACCTCTGTCAGGAGCAGCAGTTCTTTCATTTTTCAGACAATTTGCATTCTCATAAAATAAAAGTCTTTCCCTCTCCAGAGCCTTAAGTCCCAAAGTGATGTATAGGAGACACTATTAAAAAAAAAATAAAAAATTGTCTGAGGTAGAAATATTTTCAGTGGAGAACTAGCACAGTCAGGTGCTCTGTCACCAGGATGGTGGTGAAACTCTTCATAGTCACGAGGGGAAAAACACCATGATGTCACCTACTAAAATAAGGGAACGTTCTGCAGCAAGATGATGTTCTCCAGATGCCTCTGAGGACAGCTAAGCTGAGTTTTCAGGGTTATCTACCTGCATGGACCCATAGCCCTCGGGCATATAGTGGATCCGATGTGCTGCAGGTACAGCGACCCCTGGGCATGCCCTGCACAGCACATGGGCACACATGGTGCAAGAATCCCAGCCACAACCTCATAAACCCAGGACAAGGCAGGTCACCAGGTCAGGTGGGGAGTCCTGCAAAAAACAGTCACACTGCCCTCAGCAGATGTTCTGTGACAGCTTTACATCCTCTTATCCTGGTAGTACTGGTCTGACATGACATTTGATTTTGCTTTGTTTTCTTTCCCCAGGACTGAGAAACTGTTATGTGTCTTGGCAGTTCTGCCTACAAACCTGCTCCAGGAACCTTTCTCATGGAAAGCTTCAAGGAGGAAAGAAAGAAATGAGTGAACATGCTTCCCTCTCTCCTTACAGAAGACAGGTAGAGGCTCAATATGCCATTTCAAAGGGAAAACTAATCATTTCCCAATGAAGTGTGTGCCTGCAACTGCTCCCCCAAATCCCTTCCACCTCCTCCAACTCACAGCCCTGCAGAGACCAAATTGAAAGAGTTTATGATTCTGTCCATCACTTCCATGCCTTGAGAGCAGCTAGTAAGTGGAATTATCAAGGGTGATATCCTATCACTTTAATCAAGACACCATATCCCAGGCCTGTATTAGATATGAGAAACACTTCCACTCATCCTGGTGAAGGAGGAAGGCCCAGATCCAGAAAGAATTTTAGCTCCTACCTCTCACCAGAACTACAGCCTGTATGTACCTGCATGCTCCCATGGTCCAGTAAGGCTGATGCTTTCTAAGTTTGCCATTAAACCACGGCCCAGGTCAGGTGGAGAGCAGCACACTGAAACTCCACTGTCATGCACAGAAAGGCAACTTGCAGATAATGGCTTTACCAAGCAGTTACTTTATAATCTGTTTTACCTGTTGCAAGGTGAAGAATTTAAGTCTGGCTCTTCTGTGATGTTTCTAACAACCATTCCAGGTTGATGGTATCCCATTATCTAGTGCATGATGCCAGCCTGGAGATCCTGAAGCAGGCTTGCAATCACATCAGCAAACTTGCAGGCATCACGGGATTTATTGCAGTGTCACCTGTCTGCCCCATCGTTCACTGCAAACAGGCTTTCACAAACGTTTGCTTTACATGAGGCTCTGTGTATCTGCAGCTCATTGGTAGCCATAGACATCTGGTCCATTAAGCTTTACACTTCCATGAGCAGACTCACAGCCCCCAGGGTACTGCGCTTGGTGATGCCTAGGAGCTCTGGAGCTGCAGAAATTCCTCAAGCCATTTCCAGCAAGGCAGATGGAGGCATGATTTGGTCACACCTGCCCTCCCTCCAGGAACAGAGCGCGGTAGCACCAAAGGATACTTTGCCAGAACCAGCTGGGGGACGCTGCTCATCTTCAGGGCCTCCTCTAGCAGAAGCTTCCTGCAAGTCCCATTGTCCAAGCAAGATGGAGCCATTTGGGAATGCCACTGGTAGCGTACTCCAGCTCAGAAACTATAGGCGTAAGAGGAGTCCCAGGTCTCAGAGGACTTCGGAAAGGCACTGAGTACTGTCACCCATATGCTGAGGCTGAGGAGCATGCTCATCTCCAGGCTGAAAAGAAGGAAAGTCTACAGGAAAGTCTACAAACCAAGAACTTATCAAAGCTGGAGGTCACTTGCTATAAGTCTGTGCTCATGATAAAAAAGGAAGCCACTGGGAAAGGGATGATAATATGGGCTTCATGAAGATTTATCAGAAGAGAGCGTTGCCAGGAGAAAGCCTGAATTTAGTTTCACAAACAAATTCCTTGCCCAGACTAACAGAACTAAAATCTTTTCTTGATGTTTTTTTGCAGTTGACCAGAAACAGAAAACCTTTCTGTAAATGTTGAGGAGATTCTGTCTCATCTTGCAGCTGCTCAGTTGTCAAGGGTGATGAGATTACATGTGAGAGGGAGAAGAGGTTAAGTATTAGCAGAAAGTAAGAAGCAATGTCTCTAGGGGAGGCTGCAGCTCCCTGCCAGAGAAGGAGACCAACACCAGTGGTCAGTGATGTCCCCTGTGTGACAACGCTGCTCTTTCAGACTCTCTCTCCAACAGTAACTCCTGGAGGCACAGCTGGGATCTGCCAAAATTAAGAGGGCTACAGCAGAAGCAACACCAAAATGAAGATAAGCTCAGCTCCTAAGAAGGTAACCAAGCTTGTAGGAGCCAGCAAGCAATTTCTTTTGTGCCTGTTCGGCAGCAGGGAGTGACCTTACCAGAGCAGTAAGAGATTGAGAACCCTGGGAAACTGGAGCTGCCTGCTACAGATAAGCTGCAGATAAGCTGACTGGAAACTGAGGAACTCATCCTGTGTCAGAGACACTTGCAAACACTTCAGTCTGCCCTAAGCACACATGTGCCGTTTGCCTGCAGCACAGAAGCAAGGCACGATGCCATAAAATCAAATGAAGAAATCCCAGCAAACGCCAGTGTAGTTCACAGCACAAGTGGGTCACATGGGAGTAGAGGAAGCACGGGCAGTGGCCAGGATGCTGCAGGAAGGTGCTGGCATCTGGGCAGAGGCAGCTGATGCACAGGCAGAGCTCCAATGGCTGCAAACATTGACAGAGCTCTGCAGAGCACAAAGGCAGGAGGAGAGAAATGAGAACAGGAATCAATTACAGAAAAACAGATAGAGCTCGTATCTGACACAAATGAAAGAAAATTGAAAAACAGTCACAGCCTTCAACAGTAATAAAAAGAAAATGGTTTGGTCTGTGGATGAGAGACCGAGAGCAGACCTTGCAGAAGCACACAAGGAGAAGGCAGGGATGCTCGCCTTTCCTCTTTGCCAGAGAAAGGACATGCTGTGGGTAAAGCTTTCCTGCAATTTTCAAAGAAATCCTTTAACCTTGTCATCATGACCACTTCCCCTCTAGAGAAATATAATAAAAACTCAAACAAAATAAACTGGAAATACAGGGAATTCTTTTCCAGAGTCATCCAAATCACCGGAGGAAATCTGGAAAGATTCTTCATAGCAAATTGGGAGGCAGATATATAAAAGGTCAGCACAAAGTCAGTGGTGGGATCCATTTGATAAGATGCAGATGGCTACACCTGAGCCAATCGTCCCAGGTCCTGTGTGTGCTCACTGGAGAGTTTTTGTGGCAACAGGGTCCCTTTGTCATTCCCTCTTTTTCTCCCCTGTGAGCAGTGCAAAGCATATGCACAGGAGATGGTATATATGAGTTATGGGAAAAAAAAATCGATGTTTTATTTTATAAGGTGAGAAATGTGATGATGTCAGAGAAGCTACACTGTAAGATACTATGAGTGGAAGAGGTTAGGATTCCTGATTCATCTGTACTTATCTGTGGGATTTAATAACTCCTTCTGCAATGAGTTTCTAGACAAGACTGCACATGGCACATGCATGCAAAGGGTGATTGACAGTGAATAATTAAAGTGCTGCAACTTTCTCCAGATATTTCACTGACTGATAGACAGAGAGTGTATATGTGACAGAGCACAGAGTGATTATACACATCTAGGTCTTCACTCTTTCTGGTCTTGGTTGCTTGGTAGTTTCCTCAAGTTGTCTATGTCTGTAGCCAAGTTTTAATCAATGTTAAATCACACCATATGATTTGTGCTTTGGAGCACTCTGTCAACATCAAAAATAAATATTATTCCCACAAGGAATCCATCTGGCCTCTAATTAGCTTTCAGAATATATCAATTAAAGTGTTAATGTGCTGTCCAGTGATGAAAGCCTCCACCAGCTTCTAGAAGATCAATACAACTGTATGATATGAAATATCTATCAATTTATTTTCCTGGTAAATAAATTAATATAGCAATTTTAATGGGACCAGTCATTAAATAAATGTTATCAGTCCTGAAGAAGTCCCAAAACCAAACAATACCAGTTTATTCAATACATTCAAACAACATTTTTCAACAGTTGCAAACTTCTTTCTGGTGCTTACTATTGCAAAGAAATGATGCTCATATTAACAGCGGCAAAACCACTAATGTAGATAATCACTGTTCTGAGCTTCAAGCTACGCATTACATGGCAAAGCTGTCTCTTTTTCTTAGGAGCTATCTTCCAGCACTACCTTGGTGCCAAAGAGATCTGTATGCAATATCAGAAAAAACCCCAACAAAATGGCAAGAATTTGCATCGGCCCACAAGCCCTTGGCTAAACCATATTTCTGATAAGGGAATAGCTATTAATGTTCACTTCTTTAGAATTCCCATGTATTTCATGGCCATCTGAGCAGCACTTGAAACTGCTTGAAGTCAGGTTTGCTGCATTTATACTTCATTTTGAGACTCACTTGGGACTGTTCCATAACTAGGAGCACCTCAAGTTTTGCTACATGATGCTGGGGATGCCTGGGAAGCAGGCATGAGCTCCAGCATAGAAGAGCCTTGCTCTCAGAGTGATACCATTCAGGATACACAGTTAGGGATCAGACAAGCGGTTGTTGCTCCATGAAAATATCCACCACTAAAGGAAAATCCTGGAAAAATCTCTCAACAACCCTAAAAATGGATCACGAATCAGCTCAGCTAAACTGACAGAGGTACAAAACACCACAAGAGTGTCTTGGCTGTGTCAGGGACTGTTATCGCCTGCTACAAAACACTTGTCAAACCAGAAGAAAAGCTGAGACAACAGCAGATTTCTCGTGTTGCTGGTAAGAACACATTTGCATTACTGCTTGCTATAAACGATCATTAGTGTCAAGTGTTTGAACACATGCTGAGGAGAAGCAGCAAGTGCACAGGCAGGGCAGTAACATCACAGATCACCAGGAACCAGAGGGCTTTGAAGTATGCAAAGACCAGCATTCACTATAGGGTAGTTTCCCAATCTCCTCCTGCCCCCCAGCAATGCCATTCTGTTTTGATTTCCAGTCCCTTCATTTCCTGCACTGAAGACTCCAGGTTTTTGCTCATATTTCACTTTAATATACTGAGCAGAAAAAACCCACAGTTGGCCTAAACTGACACAGCTCCATTGGAGTGATGCTGGTAGCTACAGCTATACTTCTGAACAGAGAAGAAACAACGCAAAAGTCTCTTGGCCTAGGCAAGCAGAGTTTGTCCCTTATAAATCTTTCCAAATGCCCTTCCTCCCAGTCTACTCCTCAGAGGGTGGAAATACACCTCCAGGGACATGGCCGCTGGTACCACATGCCCTGCACCTTTCTTGTAGATGAAGGATGGGTCAAGAAACAGCCTGACTGATCCGTGTGTTCTATTTGGCAGAGCCTCTCTTATGTTTAATAAATAAAAATTAAGACCAACACCAAAGTGGGGATTAGGATAAGTTTTTCACATCTGAGCTCAGGTTTTTCAGATGCAAAATCAGTCTCTTGTCTCATTCCAAGAGTTTCTGCATCCTTATCTTGCCAGGCATCAACTTCCATGACAAACCTGTTGCTTGCTCCAGGAGAGAAAGCAAAATGAACTTGGAGTGAGCTCAGGTGCTACATTCAATGCTAATGGTGGCTGCTATTGCCTACAGTAGCTCCAGAGAAAGGTCCTGTCATTAATGTTTTCAGACCATGATCAAATCTGCCTCGTAAACAAAGGAACTTTCTGTTTTCTCTCCTGAATATGTCACCTTTGAATAGCTTCTCATTTTTAACATTACAATGAGTTATAACCTTTTCATGACTCCATGTAATTACTTCTGAGCTTGAATTGCATATTTATCAAGTGCAAATTCCTGAAAGAATAACAGATACAGAAACTGTATCTAAACAAAAGGTACAGGCTGGTAAACTTAACCAGTCACCTTTGCAGTTCCATTTTGACATGCACAGTTATGGTCAAAGTGTGCGAGAAAACAACCAAGTACTTTTCCCTCCTTTAAAAACCATTTTTCCACCAAATTCAGAAAATAGCTTTGAGAGGCCACCAATAAATTATGAGAAAGCAATCAACGGTGTCCCTGCTAATTTACAAGTGTTTTTGGTCATTGGTTGTATCTTGCTGAATTCTTGTGATGCAATAAGAAACTTCAAAGCATTTCAGCACACAGCTTGACCTGAGCACATTTACCTCCTAATTCATCAATTTACACAGCAAATGGTTCCCTTTCCAATAGCTCTTGTACAGCCTATCACAACCTGGATGCTGCTGCTGCTCAGATCAATACATTAAACTGAGAAGTATTATTCAAGCAGAATTTGGTATATAAAATAAAATTCTTATCATGAAAACTGAAATCCTGCTCTCCCCTCCACCTGTGCCTCCCCACCATTGCTGATACAACTGAAGCACTGCCAAGAAAACAAAAGCAGTTCCCCAAAGCCTCTGCTGGCTGTTTTTTCCACAATGTTTTGGCTAAATATAGGTCCTTGAAGGCAGTTCCAACCAATAAGTGCCTCCTTGCATGAGCACGGCTGAGAGGTCACAAGCTGGGGGATCATTTCTATGGACTTGGGGTCAAAAGTGAGGCTTTTTTTTCAGCAACATCAGCCCTGAGGCCACCTCCGCTCTTAACAAATCAGCAGGAAATTTATTGCTGACCTTGAGGCACAGAAAGTGCCAAACATTTCAGAGTCGACCCAGTGCCTTTCAGATGCTTCAAGCGGTAGTTTAAACACTATTTAAATACACAGAGAGGTCCTCCTTCATCCTGCAGTTTTCAAACAAGGGTAGTAGGCTGATGCCAGCACTTCTTTAGGCACTGAGGTGCACAAGAGGGAATTACCAGCAGACTCTCCCTCAAGGCACACAACAACCTGATGTCTTGTTTTTGGAACAAAAGCCAGAGAAACCTGCAGGATGTGCACCCAAAAGGCCATTGCATCAAGGCTTTTGTTCTCTTTCCAGCTCTGTTGCTAGCTCAGCATTCACTTGCGGTCAGCAGCCCTGATCATAGGATCCTTAAAAGCCTCAGCAGAGATTGCTCACTTTCACTAGCCACAGCTGAATCCCAGACTGGCAAATAGCAGCTGAAACACCTATTTTTAATTGAAATGAGTCATAAGGGACAGATTTTCATCAGTGTTCATATAATAATACCCTTCATAGGGTAATCATCCATTAATTTCATAATGAACATGGTTTTCTTAATGGTGTGGCAACTCAGTGCAATATATTCCATAAAATAAAAAATTTCCCTTCTTTCTCCAAGTCAGTCATTGCTCATTTCCATTCAGTGATCTTTCTTGCGCTGTGCTTAAGAAAGGCTCATCAGCCTCTTTAGAATGTATATAATTTTCTTGATGCTTGTCCAGAAGCCTCAGCGTCCATGTAGGGCACTACCTGTCCAGAGAGAATGGGTTGCATCGGGGATGCACTCTGGAGTTGTAAAAAAAAATCAGGATGTTCTCTCAAGAGTTCTCACAGTAAACCAGAAGTCACTCAAGGACAAGGGTCTTGCTGGAGGGGACACTGCTTGTTAGGGAGCACATCTGCTGCTCTACTCATTAGCTGCTGCTTCACTGAATCTTACACACTTTTCAGATGACGTATAATGGGCAACAGTGAGGGCTGGCAGTGAAGAGGTGACATGTTTCTCACTTCAAACACACATGAACCATGATGCATCTGCAAAGTTTTATGTAGTTATAAATAAACACGTAGATAACCAAAGACATTCTTCACAGACAGCCAATTAACTTTGCAGATGGACCATGAGCTGCTCCCTGGAGACTGACGCTGACACTGAAGTATGCAGGGACTAAGGTGAGCGAAGCTTTGCCTCTGGTGAAAGGCGAATACACAACCCTGATCCGGGAGTCAGCAACCCCACATTTCGGAAAAGGTCATCCTCCCATGCACACACACATACAGGAGCAATGCAGAGGTTTGCAGTGTCATCCTCTGCCCTGAATGGCCCCAGCCATCCTCAGAGGGAATCTCCACCTGGCTTTGAGGGCTGCGCTTGGAGGGGGACACGGTAGTTGCTCAGGAAACAAAATCAAAGAGTCAAGAAGAGCCAGGGCAGTGGCAAATAGATGCTGGAGAGAGTGGACAGCCTGCCCATTTGGTCTGACTGCCCTTCTAGTCCATGGAGGTTCTTGCAGGGAAGCTGCGGCAGAAGATGAGACATCTTGCAGGAGCGAAATGGTGGTATGGAGACCACTGCCAAATGTGGGGCAGAGCTTGGACAGCCAGGGGCTGATGGGATGACACAAGCTCTCTGTCAGCTCTTGGACCACTGCCAGCCCCTCACAAGGGAGGACACAGGCATTTTGTTGGGCTGCTCCAGAGCAGGTGTTGCCGGTCAAATGGGCAGTAATGCTCAATAACACACAGCAGATTAGAAAATGGGGAGGTAGAGGGCTGAGAACAGGGGAGGGGAGTATTTGAGAAAACTTACCATAGGGGATCAAACACTGAGCTTTGTATTTCCCTAATAAAACACTCAGCATGTGATTTTGTGACATTACTTTTTCCTGCAGAAGCTAGTTAACGCTGCAGCCACATACATTAGCTGAACACAGAATGGATGCTAACATCTCTGCAGAGCTAAATAGACAAGCTCATATTTCCACTTAGTGGAGAAAAACTGCCCCTCTTAATGCTTTATGACTTGAGAGACAGAAAGAAAATTTGAATGTCTGTGCAGGCAGTCAGAAATAGATGGGGAAAATGAGGAATATTTACAATACAGGAGAATATTTAGGTGAGATATTGAATATTACCCAACAGAAATGTGAGTGGAATTGTTGTTAAATGTCTAAGATCTTATATTACCACAGAGGGAGTTGTATTTTGAACATTCAAAATAATTCTGAGTAGGTAATGTAATGAAAGAGCTTCTATTAAGCTATCTTGCAAAATAGCATAGTTGGCCAATCACACTTGTCAAGCAGACAGAGAGGATTTCATCGCATTTCAAAAAAGACTAAATGAGTGCATTGGCATTGGTCACCACG
Source organism: Myiozetetes cayanensis (assembly GCF_022539395.1). Taxonomy (NCBI): domain Eukaryota; kingdom Metazoa; phylum Chordata; class Aves; order Passeriformes; family Tyrannidae; genus Myiozetetes; species Myiozetetes cayanensis. The sequence continues at coordinate 42,412,391 of NW_026087742.1, read as the reverse complement.
GCAGCCCTGTGGGACAACTGCACCTGCCTGTCCCCCAAGGCTGCACCCACAGCTACAGCCACTCCAGGGCAGGCAATCACTGACAGCCAGGAGAGGAATGTCCACACAGCCAAACCTACCCACGCCATTTCTGAGGGGCCCAGCCAGGCTTTAGTAGGCAGAAGACAGTGGCCACCTCCCACCCCAACGTCTCACCCCTTCCAGCTTTGATCTCCTTGGTGTTTTCTTTCTCCTTGTTCTGCCAAGGGTCTCCCAGAGCTTGTTATTTTCCTGTGCCGCTTGTCTCTGTGCAGACCCCTTACTGCTGCAGACACCACTGGTAGTACCTGGTGCCCTTCCTTGGCAGAGCAGTGCTACTATTAAGGTCCCACCACGGTGGGATTGTGGCAGCGCTCAGCCCTGAGCAGAGGGATTTTGCAGCAGGCTGAAGCTGGCCAAGACCTGCACTCCTGTCCTTTGCTTCCACATGAAATAGAGGATAGAAACTACAACCTCAGATGCTTGGCGAGGAAAAAAAATAGAGCTGAATGGGGAATTTTACCCTCCCTTGATTTTATTTAGCAAGTTTATGGAGGAGAGCTGTTCTTTTAGCCAGGGAATTCTGCATCACTAACAGATTGGTATTGTTTATGCTGAAATTAGATGCTGAAGAAGCAAATCAGTTTGCAAAAAAATGTATCAGCATCTACAGTGCGACAGAAAGAGTAAATGGGCTTAATTAGTCACTAGACAAGGAACTAGATTAGCGTGTTCTTACATATATTTAAGAAATGCAAGCACTTAATCCTACCCAGTCCACTTTATTTCTTATGCTGGAGAACTCATCTTTACAAAGATGACTCTTTGAACAACTGCCTGGATCAAGGGCCATCTATCCCAGCAGCCACAGCCACTGAGCAGATGCTGGACAAGAGCTTAGTCCGAGGGAAGGCAGCAGTGAAGCTTTTCCCTTGCACACTGGGCTTCCCCTGCATGCTGGTCCCTTGCAATCCACTTCACTGGCTTTCTGCTAGGCATAAGAATAAGAAAACAAAAGTAGAGAGTTTAAAAAAATGTCAGTGAGAGGTTTGAAAGAAAGCTCCTGGCCCAGCTCCTGACAGCTGACATCCTCACGTCACCTCATCAGTGCCTTATGCTGCAGCACACAGGTTTGCCAAGGGACATCAGCCAGAGTCCTGTGCTTCTGCCTGGGACTGCTTCTCCTCTGTGACAGAGGAGGGAAGGTTTTGGCAAGGGAGTGCCAAAGACAAGCTTGGTAGCTCCCTACAATGTTCTATTGGATGTTCTTATTTTCTTGATGTAGGATGGAGAGATTTATAAAGGAGAACTTTAAAAATAGTCAGATAAAGGGAAATATAATTCTTTATCTCTTGGAGGATGCAAAGGGCTCATGTGCACTGCTCTGTGCATTCCAGACAGTGTTAAAGAGGATGCTTACTGCTCACCATACCCTCACTGCTTATTTACTATTCTGTTTCTTGACTGTGACCCAGCTCTCCATCAAACAACCGTCCCCACTGGTCAGGACCACAAAGGCTTAGCAGCGTCCATATAGGAACTGTGCCATTTACCATGGACTGGGATTTGTGATTAAGACATCTGGTTTCCCTTCAGGGAACAGCATCCATCTGCAAGCTGACTTGCAGTCATTTCAGTGTGTGACATCGTGCAGGATGACATCAAATCATTTACTTAGTTCCAAGCATTTCTCTGCACCCACTAATGACCATTTCACCCAAACCAAATCAGGTTAAGTTTGCACAGACACTCTGAATTTGTTTAAGAAAAAATACCCTAAATTATTGGGAAACTAGCACAGGGTAACACTCACATGGGGAATCAAATCTCCCAACTGGTTGATCATCTGCTTTCTGGCGGTAGCAAGAGGGACCCCATTGCAGGGGTCTTGCGGCAGCATATTCCCACCTGAGCTGCCCTTTTATAGACAAGTTAGAGTGCCAGTTTCTGAGTGCAATTGGGAGTGTACTGGAACAGACTCACCTCGTTGCTAGAGGAAATGATTCATATTAGTATCTGCTTTAAGAAGGGAACACAAAGTTCTATAAAAACCAAATTCCAGTGCTTTCCACAAAGGACCAGTAACATCTCCAAATAAATAAGAACTGTACTCAGGCATAAAAGGCCTGTAACCCGCTGAAGTGTGATTTGTAAAGACATTTATGGTGAGTAGCAAACTCAAATTAGTTCTTAAGCCATATTCATTAGCTTTCACTGAGCTCACACAATAAAAACAAGTTGCATTTCAGTATTATCAAATGCAGTTGGTGGAGAAGAATCACATGAGTATGGTCACTAAGCAGGCAGATCAGAGGAACTGTTTGCTTCCTTAGGAAGTGCAGCACAATGTAGGTATGATGGACTTGCAAAAAAAATTACCTAAATTCCGTTTCACCTTAAGTGTGATAAGCTCAAGCACATCAACACCGGTAACAGCAAGTTCAATTTACAGCCTGTACTTACACATGGCTTTTTTGTAACAGCTTAAGTTCAGCATCAGAGGGACAAGCTGTGCATGACAGAGAAGACTTCTGTAGCTCCAGAGAGGCCATAGCCAGGAATATTATGTTTCTCCAGGATCCCATATGTGATTAGGAGAACAATGCTCATTAGTTTCCTCTTAATGCAACTGAAATCTCAGCACAGCTACTTCTCAGCTCAAAAGGATTTCAAAAACTGCTCAACAAAACTAATTTAGTTTAATTAAACTTATCTATATTTTATAGACAAAGCACATCTCAGACAATGTGCAAAACTTACAGATAGCATTGACCCAAGAGATTTCACTCCTGGGTAAAGCTGCTAGTTGATAGCCCAGTGTAATTTAAGCAATCATTTTTACATGACTGAATCTGATAAATAGTTTTCTTTGTGAAAAATGGCTTCTGGCCAGACACGGACAAAAATAGGCAATGAACAAGGCATTCTTGGAACAGATCAACTTCTCTCTACTGATTTAATCATAGCAATACTTCCTAACAGGCCCGAAAAGAATTTTCTTCTGCATTAGGCTTTCTAATTCCTTGATGTTCTTGACTGACTCATTTGCCTTTGAAGTTTGGGGAGCATTTCATTATAAAAGTGTCCACTACTTCATTATAAAATGTCCACACGGTATAGACTACCTTGATGGCAATTTTTATGATTTACAAAGACGACAACAGTGCATTTCTCTGGCATCTCATTCCACCTTTTAAAGATAAAACTTGCAGATCCTTCTGAGAATAAAACATTAATTTGAAAGGATGAGACCTAAATTAAGAGGATCTGCAAAAAAACCCAGAGAACAATATAACAAAGAAATTTAATGAAATGTGGTTCAAAAGTGAAGGTAATAGTCTTATCTTACTAAAACAGTTCATTTGAAATTGTATGTCTCTTGGCATTCAGATGTGTTCTGCATCTTCTAGCTTGAAGCACATGGGTGCAAGTTTTGGCTCTGTTCTGCTCAAGGTCCCTATCAGATTAACAACAAAAGTGGCTGCTGCATGAGAAAGTATTACTGTCCTTCAGCTGCCTTCCACCAACCTTCTGCCTGTGATGGACTGAATTGTTAATGTCTTAAACATTGTTAAAATCATAGAAAGATTTTTTGTTGAACTGCAAGGAAGCCACTGCCTGCCTGGGATCACTGAAGCACAGCCCCTCTTCCTGACTGGAGTTTGGACTGACTAGGGACTTGAGATAAGACTATTGTCTAATCATCTCAGGTCTGAGGAGAAGTAAACAAGGCTGGGGAAGAATGTATCTGTGTTAAGAATCTGCCCTAGCTGTGCTAAGCAGCTGGCAGGGGAGAAGGGGTTTGGGTGTGTGATGGTGAAATCTCTCCACAATAAACCGAAGGAGTAAACCCCCTCCCTTCCTACCCCCCTCTCCCCTCTGCTCTGGGAAGATCACATACCCATGGGATATTCACATGAGAGGCAGCTGAGAAGGGCTCATAAACCACCAAAACCTGCAAAATACGCCCCTCACTCATTCCTGAGGCCTTCCATCACTAGACTGCACATGATCCAGAGCCTGTCTCAAGAGACTGCAAAGCTTCCCACCACCACCACCACCACCATGCCCACAGCCCACAGGGGTGGTGACTGGCCATCTCCTGAATGTGTATTAATCCACTGGACTCTATGTTTTACGGGATCCTCACCGCCAAGAAGACCAGAAGAAGAGGACCAACAGGATTCTGCAGGTTCCACAGTGATGATACATCTTCTACTTTAATCTCTGTCACTCCTCCTTTTTCCTATTTCTTTCTCTTTCTCTGTCTCACATTTATCATTAAATAAATCCCATACTACTGACTTTGGCACCTGGTCTGGTTTGCACCTTAATTCGGGCAGAGGTATTTCTAATAATTTTAGTAACCAGGTCCTAACACTGCCCAGTTACCAAATCAGACGGCATAAGGAATCATCTGTTCCAGGACAGAACCAACCAGCTTAATTTAAACCTCAGGTTATTAGCCACAGGAAGGTTACGGCTGCGGGGCAGTTACGTCCCACATAAAAGCAGCAACATCCTGAGCCACAGTGGCCATTTCTGCAGCAGCTGCAGCCTACCATAGCTCAGCATCCCTGCTGTAAGGCATACTCAATCTCTCACAGGATATAAGCATCAATCAGGTCAAACTAGAGAGCAGCGCAATAAAGAAAAATACCCATTAGCAACCTTTACTAAGAGACATTTCCTTCTTGTATTTTATATCAGTTTTGTCATATGTATCCAGGATTATAGGAACCCACAGGGTCACTTCAGTATCTTCAGATCTTGAACTATTTTTTATAGCCTGAATTGAATGTTCTCTACCACAGTTCTCTGTTTTTTAATGTTTTGCTTCAGGCATATCTCTCTCTTTATGAGTATGGCCAGACAGCAGACACACCAGTCAATGCTCTAGCTGGACTCGGTCAGTTGCAGGAGGAATAAAAATGATTTTTTATTTCTAGTAATATAATATTTAAAGAAAAATACCCATTAAAATGTTTAATATTAATTTGCAACCCCTTATGTTAGAGCCTGAATTTCTTATACTCTTTACAGAATTTAATGTGCTGCATCAGTAAGGTCTTCACAAAGTGAACACTGAATAGAAATTTCTATGGTGCTGAGGCAAAACAGTATCTCTGCAATGATGCATTTTATATGCCTCATGAAAATATTGCAAGTTGGACATCTTCAGTAACTAGCACGCCTAAGTGTCAGTCTAACTCATCTAAAAAAGGCCCAAACTCTTCAGTGCTCTCATGTCTTTTACCTGACTTACAGTTTTCATCCAAAGAGGCTTCAAACAAATTGTAATAAATTATCTGGTAGACAAATGTCTCCATTATTTTGTACACAACAAAGAGAAAAATTGATTCTGAATTAAAGCCCACTAAACTTTACCATTATATAAATGTCCAGTGTATAATCTGAAAACTAGCTAAATGTACTAGATTTAGTCTTACCACTCCACCTAGACATAAATAAACACACTAGAACTATTCTAGTAGCAGAAGAAAACCAACCATTAATAAAAAGTATAAATACAAATTAATCTGAAAATTCACTTTGTAAAACATTTCCTGCTTGGCAATTTAAGGATATCTCCTGGTCAATAGCCTTGGAAAATACTCACCATCATACTCAGACCTTTCTTCCTCTCCTGAAGGCGTCTCCGAAGGGGACCTTCTGTAGGCTGCAACCTACAGGGGTGAAGAAGCCAGAAACTCATCCCAGCAACACAACAGCTGAAGGTTAGGGTCCTGCACAGAAGGAGGTTCAGATGCCAAGAGGGAGGCTGCTCTTGCTAAACCACAAGTGACTTAGAAGTTGTGGATTCAACTACTTAAAGTCATCAGTGAGGTCTTTGATTACAGGCAAGCCAAATCACTTCCATGCTCCCATTTCTCCTGTGTAAAGCCAGGACTATAATGCTTATAAAGTACAAACTTGCAAAAGCTTGGGATTTGTTCTGATGCTACAGTGGCACATGCTGTACCTGTGACACAAAGAAAAGGAGACAGATGATGGATAGTATCCCAAGCTGGACCCGCTCCACCTGCCTGTTAGCCCTGGACACAAATGGCAGGTTGAGAGGTCCCTGGGTGTGAATAGAGACAGGTTCCCTGGAAGACACCCCTCAGTCAAGTCAGCTCTGAGACCAATATTTGTTCTGTGTGTTGGTGTTTTTTTTCTTACACCAGAAAAGCACTGTTAGAAGCAGGGCTGGTGAGGAGCCTCTTAAAGCAGATCTACAGCTGATGGGAAGGATAACCCAGGATCACAGCACATGTAACAGTTGCTTGTTCTTAAGATACACTCGTGGCATTGAGAATCTGCTTTAAGCCCCTTCCCTCTTCTTCTTCACATGGCTCGATTCTTGTGGGAGCCACGCTCTAGATACACACCATACCCTCAAGGGCAGACACATTTGAACTAGATGGGCAAACTTCATAAAGATTTGAGAAACAATGACTCTATATCAGACAACACAAATACATTAGAAACTTCACAATCTCAAAATGCAGAAGTAAAAGCACCTGAAAAATTTTTATGCAGACAATGAAAACAACACAAGATTAGAAATGCAGCACAATCATTCCAATATACATAATTTAATTTTTAGTCTTACTGCTCTGTGGGTAAGAACATTTTTATCACACCCCAGCATACAAATCTAGTAAGAAACAGCAAATCTTTGGGTTTTTACTTGCTTTCCCCAACAAACTGTGTTCATTCTTCTCAGAGCAAAGCTTTGAGTTGACAGACATGAGGTGATGTACAAGACAACTGACCACCATGAATCTACGAATACCTCTGAGACGCACACACCACCGTATGTGTTACCATCCATATCTAAGTCATCTTTGAACAGCTTTCTGCTGGTGGTGCTCCTTGGACTGCAGTTTGCTGCCTTTCTCCACGACTGCAGGAGCAGGACCTCTGCTATTCCAGCACAGAGCCCTTTGTTGAGACTGCTCATCACATTCACTGCAGCGTTCCCATCCTGGAGCATGGGACATGTGCACCAGTCTCAATGGCACCACAGCGGATCCTTCTTCATTAGCAGATTCATAGTGATGCTATTCCCAGACCACATTTTTTTCCAGGCCTGCTGTGGCACTGTAGACTAAACAAACATTGCATCAGCTGCTAAGCAGGTCCCATCTTTCATGTTTAGCTGTTTGTGAAACTCAGTCATTTCTTCTCGTTCCACATTGTCAAGAAGGAGCAGATGGCAGATGTGCTCTGCCTATAATATTGTTTTTATGATGCTCTGCCTGCTGGCAGAGCAGTGGAAGCAACATTTGGAGACAAGAATTTGCAGTGTATTTTCAGTTTTAGATTTGAGCTAAAAGAAAGCATAGGGTAGAGGGAGAGGAGGAAAGGCTTCTACTAAACTGGTTCTGATAGAATAGATTTCTTGGTGGGGGGGAGGCAGGAGAAAAAAAAAAAAGTGATACTGACAAAAAAGGAGCATTTAAAATGTTCATATGGGACCCCAAACAGATACAACTTTGAGACAATGTGTACTTTATGATTTGCTGAAGGGAAGCAAAAGAGGAAAGCCCTCATTTATTTGTATCTACTCAGTGGTTTACTCTACATTTTCCCTGTGCAAACTTCATTATGACACAGGTCTGCGGGAAAGAGACAATCATCACTTTACATGCCTCTTTGCTGCCAAAACCTTATGACAGCAAACACTGGATTTTCCTGCTCCCCTTTGTTTTTTGACACAAGAGCCTTTCCTCTGCTAAGGTTGTTTCAGAGATGTGTAAAACTATCAGCAGTTTTCAACCGTTCTCCATACTGCCTGCAAGGGTTTTCCATCCTTTTTTTTTTTCTGAGCAATGTGCCAATCTTCTTGAGAGGGTAGTCAAGAATGCAAGCAAGAAGACATGAATTTAGCTCATTTGGGCGCAGGTAGTAGAAAAAAAATCCACTTATATAACTAAGAATTTGGTATCATATTAATAATTTTTCTTCAGAGAGAATGTCTGCTTGTTCCCTTCCCCAGGCAAGGACTCACACTGTATGTATCTTACTGCTGTTCCTCAAGACGCAGCAGTTCTGGGTAAGCATGCACAAAGTCTGCAGGAACCAAACCGGAGTTTGATGGGAGAAACTTGAAAATATGCTGAACTATAAATCATTTTTCTTCACTATATTTGGTCATAACAAGTAAAAGGTTGCTCACTTCCAGTTATAGGTCTGCCACAAAATCTACTTTGCAAACAATTTCATTTTGTGGCATCACTGTGTTGTCATTCAAAAGGGATTCAAATGTAAGACTCTGTTTTAGCTTCTAAAAGTGTTTTTCTGAATTGCCTAACACCGGTGACAGAATCACTACAGAAACGATAACTGGAGGATAAATATATGCTTCGTAATAAAGCTGAAAGAGACACCGTAAGTTTACATCAAGGCTCCAGAAATTTTTATTAAAATATTTTTAAAATATGTGCATGATACACAGAAGAAAGTACACATTTTATTTTTAAGTAATATGATTTAAGCTGCCAACAGTATTTTTCTTTAATAATTTTAGTACACATATATCTTCCAAAATAACAACAAACCTGACACAGTTAAGAAAGGAACATCCTGTTTTCATTTAAAGCAAGATTAAAAGAAAAGAAGATAATTGCTTCAAAACTTGGAGATTTTAAATTATGAACGTGTTACTGCAAAATGACATCTGGGGATTGAGGTTGAAAAGTTCATTTAGAAAGCCTTATAAATCAAATTAAATATTGTCTATAATCTATGAGTCAATCTAAGGCAATCCCATTGCACGTGGAACTCATTTACCTACATCCACTGGTACCCAGCTGCCCAGATGCCAAATTCATTTTGTGTAAACTACTGACAAAATTGTGGAGATGTCCCAGGGAAGAAAATGTGCAGAAAAATAATTAGCTGTGACTGTTGAGCAGACGCAGAACAAGCTCTTCATCCTCTGCCAGAGAAAGTCCAGTATCTAATGGCAAATAGGGGTCCTCCTCTTGGCTGAATTTTACCTTCTTTCTTTTCAGCGGCATTTCTTCTGCTGCAGTACTGTTGCTATAGCTTCTCTTCTTTCCTCCACCCTTCTCCTCAAGTTCACTGCAGAAACAAATCAATTAGTCTTTTTAACAACCGTGCTAATCAATATCCTCATGTAATCTAACAATTCCTTTTAAACAAGGCAAATTTATGTCAAGATAAGAGCAAACAAAATTACAGTTCTGAAGGGTGAAGCAATGGAAGCTGATGAACTCTGAATGTCTAAACTGGAACTGCTCAGGACGAGGTGGCGGTGGATGTTTCGCTGTCTTAATTGATTACAGTGTATCAAGATATCACTATCACTGTTATCTAATATTTGCTGCCTAATACAAGAACAGACAACTTGACAAAACTGATTTAGCAATGTGTCAGCGGACCTTGACATGCATTCAAGATCTTGTCTAAAATAAGTATGCGACAAAAATAAAAACATGAGAACTGTCATTTCTTTGTAGGATCCTACATTTAATACAGTTTTGATTTGGGACCATCTCGTTCAAGGAACCATCTCCTTCCAAGGAAACTTGGAAGCTATTAACCACCACTCTGCTGTAAGAGGGAGAGGAAAAGCTCAAACACAGTAATTTTCCCTGATGAATTCCTATTTCTTCTGCTGCTTTTCCTAAGACTTGAATGAATTGCCTTTTGCAGCCTTCAATCTGGACAAAACAGCTGCCTATCAGTTTAATACCACATGGCCACGTGACAACAATGGGAGGAAAGACTGAGCTTTCATGTATCTTCATATGATTTTTGTCCAAAACATAGAAAAAACTGCTATAAATCAACTAAGAATAAAGCAACCTAATCTAATAAAATCTATTCTAAGGTATAATATTTGTACCAGGTCATAGAGAGCTGGTTGTCCTATGCTGTAGGGTAAAATTCATACCCTCAAAAAAAGCAAAATGCAAACCCTCACACCCCAAACTATTCCCTCCAAACAAGGTAACCAAAACAAAGTGGCAATCTCATTTTTTCCAAGTTTGTATTTTTTTCAAATATACCAAAAATAATAATTGGAACTTCAAAGACTGAGTTTAGGCTTTTCTAAAATAGTTGGGTAAATTCAGATTTTCAACTAAAATTTGGCAAATTTCAAGCCACAAAATTCAGTTTACTTGAAAAAAAAAAGTTTCAGCAAGGATTTTCTTAATGCCCACAATTTTTACAATTGCTTAAGTGTCTAGGTAATGCTTTACTGGCTTTGAGCTGTCATTTGCATGGGGGTGGCTTTTCAGGGCTTGCTACCAACATTATATTCCTTTTCTGGGGAAAGGACTCTCATATTTCTCTCTGTAGTGCTTAAGATATTCCATAAATGCTGAAGCAATACTGACAGTATATGAAAGAAACGCTAAAGCACTAAGAATTCTCACTTTTCCAAGTGGATAGTGTGGGTCTGGGCCAGAGTTTCATGGTGTTCGCTTTGATCAGGACAGACTATAGGGGTTCACTTTAAAAGCGTAAGGAGGGCCTCATTAAATGAAAGCATTTTATCTTGTCTGCAAAAGAGCCAATTACTTCCAGCCTTTGAAGGGACTCAGAAGCCCAGTTTGCATTCATAATTGACTAATGCTTCATCTAAGACATTAGTTCAAAATATCTTAACTATTAAAACAATGCAGAAACCTTACAAGCTATGAAACAGCAGACTTTAAATATCAAAAATTATAATCGCTTCTAGAATTTCAGAGGCCCATAGGCCTAGATGTCTGTAAGGTATAAAGTTTAAATATAAAACACATTTAGAAGGAACTTAACTGTGACTTTTCTCATTTTTTCTACAGACAAAAGCACAACAACACAATTATGACCAATTTTCATTGTAAATTTTGTGGGATAATTATGCTGAGTCAAGCTGCTTCTTACTATTACTGAGGGATTGTAGTACTCGATTTGTAGTACAAACTAAAGATTCATCTACATGTTAGCAGGAGTATTTTCATGCTAATTTGACCCCTACTGGGCTGTGAGCTGGAGAGGTGAATAAAGAGGAGTGTATAACACAGAAAGCAGCAGCAGCAGCAGGAAAACCACCAAGCAATGAAGAGGGCTAAAGACTTGTGTTTTCATGATGCTCATAAATTAGAAGTAAAACAGTACTTAATAAGGGCAAAATAGGAAGGTAAGCAGAGAATCACATGAAACATGAATAAGATGTTCCTAATTTTGAGATGCAGAAGGAAGACAGACTGTCTGACCATAGAATGATTTGCACTGAAAGGGACCTTTGAAGATCAGCAAGTCCAACCCCATATCCTGTTCCAGCAGGATGGATTTTTACCAGCAGTGGTCTGAGTGGTGTGGAGAGGGGCTGTTCTACTCTGGAGGAGCAGTCAGAGATGTAGGTTTTACAAAAGGTGAAAGTGGCAATTTTAAAAGGAAGATGGAAAATGTGTGGCATTGTGACGCCCAGGGACATCCTGCACTCTGCTGGTGTGCTTCTCCTTGGCTGTTTTGACAGAAACTCTTTGGAGGAGATGTAATAGGCATAGCTCTCAGGTCTGCACTTGAAAGGACTGAGTGTACAAAGGTAGCTATACAGGCATGACTTCTGCACTTACTGTCGAATTCTGCCTCAGTCTCCCTTAACTGAAGGCCTCTCAGCCCACTCTGCAGAGCCAATCTTTTTATCGTCGGTCAGTTCCTAGGGACATAAATTGCCCTTGTTCCTCACAAACACAGAAACTGATGCACTACCAGCTGGTATCCACAAATAGCCAAAATAAAATAAAGTTATTTTAAGGTGAACTATTTTCTAGCAGAACAACTCAAGTTAGAAAGCAACCCCACAATTCAGATTCAAACCAAAGCAAGTGTATCTTTTTGTCTTCTATTTATAACACTTTAAAAGTGGTATGTGCAGCTGGTTTACAATTCCTTCCTTTTACCATCTGGTGCAATTTAGCTTTTCAGCCGCATGAACGATCCATGCTGTCTGAGGCTGCCTGATGGAAGGATTTACACAGGTGAGGAGGTAACAACAACCAACTTATCAACAGGCACAGTAATTTCTGTGGTCATCATTTGCACAGCTGTAACAACAAAGTAAGATGCTATCATTTGATAGGTAATGTTTATTACTCAAACAATATGGCATGGTTTATGAATCCTGTCCCTTAAACCAGTGCCAGCATATATGAACGGTATCTGGGAAACAGGGGATCTAACTACGACCCTGATAGCTATACACCAAGAAAATCTTAATGTAACTACCAAAAAATAATCTCACAAGTGTGTTTTGAGGTAATAGCAGGAAAAAATAGAAAGCTATTAATTGTTAGTATTTAACTCGCTTCTGGGCTTCAAACTATGTCTTGGCAAGCTGCAAAGTTTAGATTTTAAGTGCTTAAGAATCAGCTATTTGAAATGTGCAGCCACAGAGCCAAGTTGCTGTTGTTTAAACAACGTAGTACTGCAAGATGCCTAGACAGGTTGTGCTTCACTTAACATTTATCAGAGAATGCTTTGGAGCCTAGTTTTACCAGCACCGATCTGGAAACAAACGCCCTTGCCACTGAATTACAGGCCACGAGTCAAGTTTCCAGGCTGCAATAATGCACACAAGCTCTTTCCCAAAGAAACATACAGGAATAATGAATGAATCTGCTAATAAAATACAGTTCAGAAAAGTTAGGAATAATTTATCCCATAAATATTGGCATTTTGCTAATCAAACATGCTGTGCCCAAAACTTTTTCCATGTAATAAATTTTAATTCACACAGCCATGGCAGCAATCCTAATGAAGATTAATTACTGCAGTCCCTTCCATAAAGCCCAGTGTAGCTTCTCACTTGCTGTCAGAATGCTACAGCCCATAGAAACAGTAATGAAAATGTACTGTGCTGCGTTATTTTCTGGATCTGGACAGGCTGGATTGATGGGCTGAGGCCACCTGTATAAAGTTCAACAAGGGGTCACAACAACCCCAGGCAGCGCTGCAGGTGGGGGAAGACAGTCTGGAAAGCTGCCCAGAGGAAAAGGACCTGAGGGTCCTGGTCAACAGCTGCTGAACATGAGCCAGCAGTGCCCAGGTGGCCAAGAAGGCCAATGGCATCCTGGTCTGCATCAGGAACAGTGTGGCCAGCAGGACCAGGGCAGTGATCGTTCGTCCCCCTGTGTTCGGCACTGGTGAGGCCACACCTTGAATGCTGTGTTCAGTTTTGGGCCCCTCACTACAAGAAAGACATTGAGGGGCTGGAGTGTGTCCACAGAAGGGCAGGAAAGCTGGTGAAGGGTCTGGAGTGCAAGTATGAGGAGTAGCTGAGGGAGTTGGGGGTGTTTCACATGAAGGAAAGGAGGCTCAGGGGGGACCTTACCACTCTCTACAACTGCCTGAAAGAAGGTTGTAGCCAGGTGGGGGTTGATCTCTTCTCCCAGGTATGAAGCAACAGGACAAGAGGAGATGGCCTCAAGTTGCACCAGGAGAGGTTTAGATTGGATATTAGGAAATATTTCTTGACTGAAAGGCCTGTTGTCAAGCACCGGAACAGGCTGTCCAGGGAGGTGGTGGTGTCCCCATCTCTGAAGGTATTGAAAAGACATGCAGATGTGGTATTCAGGGACATAGTTTAGTGGTGGACTTGGAAGTGCTGAGTTAACAGTTGGACTCAATGATCTTAAAGGTCTTTTCCAACTTAAATGATTCTCTGATTCCTTTACTCGCCATTCCACTGATATAAACCAAAACACCTCTAAAATTAAATACATAAAGAACCATTCCAGTAAAAGGGATGAATAATCTACTTGTAATGAAATACCACTGCAATACAACTAAACGCAAAAGACAAATCTGTCTTAGAGCTGAAGTACCGGAAGAAGAAATAATCTCTAAGAGGAAAAAAAATTAACTGGAAATCAGACCAGCAAGAGAGTATGCTTAGTGTTTCTTATTATTCTATGGGAAGTATACATAAGATTTGATGGCAAAAGTCACTCAGTTCAACCATCAACATCTCACTTCTGTTCTGAGGTCACTTTTACTTTCTAAAGCTCTAGTGATGGTGGACTTGAATCAGATCTCTGAAGCTGTAACAGCACTTATCATCTCTGTTTCCATCAAAGACATCGCTGGCCATAAAGCAGCAGTCAGTGCCTGACTCACTTCCGGAACACTGAAGTTTCTATTCAATGTATTTGGGCTAAGCAATTTTAGCTTATCTTGATACAACAATCTGAAAATTAAAATCATTCAGGGCTTGATCACAGAATCATAGAATGCTTTGGTTGAAATGGACCTTAAAGATCATCGTGTTCCAACTCCCCTGCCACAGGCAGGAATGAGCACCTTCCATTAGACCAGGCTGCTCAAAGCCCCATCCAACCTGCCTTATATGGTTCTCATATGGATCTTGATTATCATATGGATCAAATATCACTGTTTCTGAGTTGAAAGTTCTGAGTTGACAGTCTTCCAACTGGGGATGACCGTGGTTTTAATGAAACCACTTTGATTTACTGTGTGTCTCTGTCAGAGGCTTAACATTCTCTGAAATGTAGCTGCCTTAAGAGATGCTGCTAACCACCTATCTAACTCCTGCACCTGTTCACTCCTCAGCTTCAACAGAGGAACAGGACACTGACACTCCTCAAACTTGTTCCTCTCCTTTTCTTTTGTGTGACCACTATCATCCTCCAATTGTTGGCAGCTAATTTCTGAACTGCAGACTTTCAGTACTTACTCATTCCATTTCTCCTTCATTCATGTAGACACTTGCTGATGACATACTACTTTTTTTTTTTTTTTTTAAAGGTAATTTCTGTACCTGACAAGTTTACAGGAACAAAGGAAGAATATAGTCTGGCCTGCAGAGCATAGATTATCAAATTTCACTAAGAAATTCTACCATTGAGTCCACTTCATATAGTCAGCTAGGATGTAACTATGATAAAGACTTTTTATAAAGACTTCCAGGGCATGAGAATATCCCATCTCTATCAAGAGCAATTCAATATCACAATGTCCAATTTTGCAGCTAACCAGAATGATCAAGGCTTTAAACAGAGTCCTTTTATAATGTCTGTCCTATGGTGTTTTTCTGGCCATCACAACATGAAGTTCTGGCCTTCATAAAGGCACTGCTATGAACTGAATAATTCATGATAGAAGGAGCACCATGTATGCATGGTGCATACAAATTATCTCAAAAAGACAATGTCATAGCAACCTCATCAAGAATCATGTAAAACTTAGTAGGTCAACATCAGCATCCTGAGGTGTACAAAGGTACCAAGAAACTGCAGTTTACCTGTATATTTCATAAATAGAGGCGCACAAGCAGGCAGCACTAAATACTAACTTGCACACCTGTCAGCTGGTGACTGTCTGTAAACTCACAAACAAAACAGTATCAGAACTAAGACACTCTTCCTTTCCCCTCATGTCCAAGATCTTTTCCATGCTGATCTAAGAGTTAATGTGATCAGTCACACCTATTAAAGATTTACAGAAGGTAATGATGAGGGTCAGTCGGAACTTTGTTCTTCCTCAATAGTTTTATTTAAAGAGGTTGAGGAATTAGAAATACCAGAACCTCAATTCAACTGCAAAATGAATATTTAAGGAATCCAGCTGCTTTTCTTTTACCCTGTTCCATATTCTTAAATTTTTCACCTCATTAATAATTTACATTGATAGCCTTAAACAAAATATGGTGACTGTTGCTAGATATACAAAAATTAATCTCATATTACATGCTTGGAGTAATTAATTACTCTGCTCTGAGAGGTATGACTGGAAGGGAATTTTACTCAAAGGCAAATTTAACCCATGATTTGTATAACTTCCTCAGTTTAAAAAAAAAAATGCTGGGGGAGGAGGGAGAAGAGATTAACAATGTTTTGGACTTCTTAAACCATGGACAGATGGTTTATTTTTAAAGACTCTTGAAAGAAGACACCCTAGGTCTCACATACTCGCTCTGAATTATCTTTTTTTTTTTCCCCTTAAAGCAAGTCACATGTAGTGTAGCCCAACATATTTCTAATTTTAATCCAACTCTTTGAGCAAGAGTTGTGGATTTTGGAAATATAAAATAGAGTTGTGTTTTCTAATATAAAAGCTTAATTTCAATGTCTGCTACTCTCGGTTGATTGAGTTTTGTTAAAATCAGTAGGTCAATATTTCCCAGCCTCAAGAGCAACTCATCATACAATTCAATGGCCACTCTAAAAGAAGTGCATGAAGCATGAATGTCGTTTAACCCTTCCCACTGGTAGCAAGATTTCTTGCCTGCTTTCTTACTCATTCCTCTTGATCCACCAGATCCTCATCATCCTCCCTCCCCCTTGCCTGCATACATCCCTTCCACCTCTTTCCTTCCTCATACAAAATCAAATAACACTTCTCCATGGCCTTATGCTCACCACCAGCCTCTTCAGCTACCACTTTCCTTTATAAGCTTACTGGTTATTCAAATTCCCTTGGTTTTCTTGATTTCCATCTTTTTTTTCCAGACCTAAATTAATTTCCTTCACTGTATCTTCCTCTTCCAGCTGCATCTCTGCTTTCTCAAAAGCCTGTTAAGGGGTGCTCACAGCACCTCACAAGTCTCCAGACACACCTACACTGAGCATCAAAGCTGACTTTGGAGCGAGAGAACAGACCACTACACGCCTTGAAGAGATGTGGCTTCATCAACGCTGCCAACTGAAAACAGTTCTTGGTCTTTCCTACCACATCGAAGTATGCTGAGACACTGCCCAGAAGAGCGTTAGTTGGCACCACCCAAAGTCACAGCAGTTGTGGACAATCACGTGCCAATAGTTATACCCGTACCCTGGCCAAATCCATTAAGCCTGTAACAACATGACTGATGTTCCCTGGGCAGGCTGTAGCCAGCACAGGATTAAGCATCACACGCTGCACTGCACATCAGAGCCATCAATGGCTCTGAATTCCAACACACTCCATTCAGGCACTCCTAGAAATGTAATCTGATCCTGGACCCTGACTTTTTCCAAATCTATCTATCTGCACGTTGTCCTGCCCTAATGAGCATCCCACAGTTTTTCCCTCTCTTCCTTTTGCATACCTGCCCTGGTTGTTCTCACCACTCACTTCAATTTAATTACTATTCTTAGCAATGACTGACAGATCCAGTCCCAACCTGTCCCTGGCTATAATATAATACAAATACCAGTGACTCTGTTGCTGGACATCACTGCTGATAATAAACTCAAAGCTGTTGTCTTTGAAGTTGAAAGTTTATCAGCAGTACTTTTCCCATTGGAACAATGCTTAAACTGATGTGGCCTCTAGAAAGTTCTGGATTTCAGGGCTAGCAAGGGCTGTTTGCAACTGCTCTTTGGGTCCTTGTTAACTCCTGTTAACTCCTTAAATGCTAGAGAACTTGAAGCAATTTGCCTTACTTTGCAAATTTCTGTCCTCTTGCCTTCTTTACAAAGGCTGAAAACACTTACTCTCCATTGCCCCAGTCCTCCAGCAAACACAGATAAAACTGAAAAGGAGGAAAGTATTCAGTCCAAGTGTGTAAAGATGGAGAAATTAACAAAACCCTTTAAAACCCCCCTTGGAGGCAGTAAAGGAAGGACCTTTCCCATTATTAAAAAGTCAACCATAAGTCAGGGCAAACAACTGAGACCAGTACTGTGTCCTGAAGCTGACAGAAGCTGGTTGTGAAGCTTCAAGTGATGCCAGTTCTTGAGACATGTTGGCCAAACCTTGACCAGATCAGCCACTGATTCAAAAAAAATCTGCACTTATTACCACTGCCAAATATCTGTCCATCTCTTGTCAACTTTTATTCTTAAAGGTTAGCTAATCTTGAGTCTAGCTGACATTCTGAGGAAGGGATCAATACCGAACATGACATATGAATGCATATTCCCCCTTGCACCAAGAAGGAGCAATTTACTGCTGCTCAGAAAAACCAATGCATTTCCCCATCCTTGTCATTCTATTGACCCACACTGGTGTATGGAATCCAGAGGACATGGCCACCGGCCTGTTAACTTAGGGCTATCCAGTCCTTAAATCCATGTCCACACCCAGGTGTGCATACTGCCTCCAAAACATTAAGTGACAGACAGATAGGGACAACCTAGACACTAGAACTTAGCCAATTCAGATGTGAAAAGCAAGAGCTTTATGAACTTAGGTATCTAGAACAGACTAAAATAAAATTCTATACTTCCATTTAAGTTTCAAGATCACCTTTCTGACTCTGTTACATGATAAGCTGTTTGTCAGAAATACACAAATGGATTTCTTGTTACAGTGAAGCCAATGACAAAAACCACACAGAACTTCATGCAGTATCCTTCCATCTTCCTGCAGTATGTGCTTCAGAACTGCAGTATGTTGCCATCAACTACAGATCCTCATCCCCACCCTGTGCTTTTCTGCTAAAATACAAGAAACAAAATCTTTTCACTTACACAATTAAAAACAGTTTTAAATTAAGAAGAAAATTTTAACATCATAATTTTATTATATATTTACTAATAACTCCAATTCCACTTCATGTGAATGTTGAAGAGTCTGAGCAACACTGAATCACAGAACTTATCAAGTTTCACTATGCAGAAATTTATTTAATACAGCACAGGTGCAAAGGACTCATTGAAATCCTCAAATGACTTCAACATTTTTCCTTTCATACACAGCCTTTAATGTGACAGTAGAAAAATGTATTTCTGAAACTGTATTAGCTTTATATGGCAAGGTTTTGGTAGTGAGGGGCTACAGGGTTGGCTTCTGTGAGAAGCTGCCAGAACCTTCCCCTGCATCCAACACAGTCAATGTCAGCCACCTCCAGAACAGACCTGCCACTGGCCAAAGCCAAGCCCACCAGTGATGGTGGTAGTGCCTCTGAGATAACACAGTTAAGAAGAGAAGAAAAACCTATGCAACAGCAATGGCAGACAGAGAGAGAAGTGAGAAAATGTGAGAGAAAAAGCCCTGCAGACATCAATATCAGTGAAGAAGGAGAGGAAGGACGTGCTCTAGACACCAGAGCTGCTGCAGAGGACCCCAGGCCAAAGCAGATGGATTCCTGAAAGAGACTGTGACCCTGTAGGAAGCCCATGCTGGAGCAGGCTCCTGGTAGGACCTCTGTGGAGAGAAAAGCCCACACTGGAGCAAGTTAGCAGGTTTGCTGGTAGGATTTGTGACCTCACACTGGAGTAGCCTGTTCCTGAAGACTACACCCCAAGGAAGGGACTCATGCTGGAACAGCTTGTAAAGAACTGCAGCCCACTTGAAGGAGTTGGAGAAATTGGTGGAGCCATGCCCCTTGTGGGAGGCATCCTCGCATTGAAGCAGGGGAAGGAGTCCTCTCCTGAAGAGGAAGGAGTGGTAGAAACAACATATGATGAATTGACTGCAACCCCCATTCTTCCTCCCCCTGCGCCACTGGAGATGAGGACATAAGAGAAAAACAGAAGTAAAGTTAATCCAGGCAAGAGGAAAGGGGTGGGGAGAAGGTGTTTTAGGATTTGGTTTTCTCATTACCCTACTGGTGATGTGATTGGTAAAAAATTAAATTCATTTTTCCCCAAGCCAAATCTGTTTCATACATGACATTAAACAGTGAGTGACCTCTCCCTGGTGTTATGTCAACCCAGGAGCCCTTCATTATACTTTCTCTGTCCTGTCCAGCTGAGGAGGGCAGTGATAGAGCAGCTTCAGTGGACACCAGGTGTCCAGACAGGGTCAACCCACCACAGAAACCTACAAAACCTCCAGGGAATTAGTCAAGATTTTTGCAGGTGAAACAATCTCACTAAGATCCCTTCAACACTGACTCAAAAATCTTTCTCATATAGTTTCACAAAAGAGAAATACCCTTTAGCTCAGATTTCTGCTCAGCACCTAACACACAAACTAAAACTTAAATACTAAAAGAGAAAGAGGATGATTCTAAGATGAGTTCACAGAATCACACAATATTCTGGAAGGGACCCATAAGGATCATTGAGTCCATCTCCTAAGTGAATGGTTCATAAAGGGATTGAACCCACAACCTTGGTGTTGTTAGTACCACGCTCTAACCAACTGAACTAATCTCAGGGTTCCTAACATCTAAACTAAACAACATACAAAAACATAAACATTTCAAAATGATCATGGAAGATGGTACATACCTATTGCTGTCTTCACTTTCTGAATCTTGCTCTTCACTTTCTGAATCTTGCTCTTCACTTTCTGAATCTTTGTATTTATCAGGATCTGGAAGAGTACTTGGATCAAACTCTTCTTCACTTCCACTGTGAGCAAGAAAGGCCACTGTTTCCTCTTCAGCCTGTCAGGTGACAAATGGAAAGTTACAAGACAAGCAAGCAAGTCCATGTTACTTGCCACAAACCCACCAATAAATAGGGAGGTTGTAACAAAAACCACTGCCCTCAACCACAGTCAAAGACCACCACTATTATAGGCAGGAAAATAGAACAATTTCTGCTATCATCAGTGCTCTCCTCCAAGGCTTTTTGTTAAAGGTTGAAGAAACACTATTAAAAAAAGAAAGCACAAGAATTTACATTTAAATTCTACCTTCCAATATTGTCATGTTGAATCTACCAAATCTAGGAGAGATTTGTGCAGCAACTAATCTACAGCCATCTGAGATCAAGTGTCTAAGTAATATACAGCTTCACTGTCTCTCGGAAACACACTGGCAAAGACATACTCACTTATGGACACATTAATCACTACTGTAAGGTGAATTTCATTAATTACTCTGATTTAAAACACATCAGGGTGTCCTTGCAGTTAAAAACCAAAATGCTGCTTAAGCTGAATTAACTGCTCTAAGGGAGTTTCAACCATCCTCCACAAGATGCACGTTCTTCAGGCTTCCTCCCAGTTCCCCTCATCCCTCTATTTGCAGTCCAGCTTCCCTCTGTCCCCACAGTATGTCTCAGGATGGGTGGCTGGTATTGGCAAGTTTCCCCAGGGTACAGTAGTGCCTCATCAATTCTTTAACAAAGAGAGCACAGAAGGTGCTGCTCCATAAACCTGTTGGATAATATAAAAAAAAGTGCTGACTGATTTTGCAGATAAAAGTTCTGCTCCGCTCAGTCCTGAACTGATGGCATCACTTTTCTAAGTTTTTGCTAATAGGCATGAAAAAACCCAGACAGACTGGAGGGCATATGTAATTGTATATGCACACAGAAATGCAAACAGAAAGCACACAGGTATTTCTAAGCAGTGTGAACCCTAGATTCATGAATATTTATGACAAAAAGCACAAACAAATGCAAAGAAACTATAATTAAAGACATTGCTACCTTTTGTTTATATATCTAATCAACATGCACATAGCTGAGTTTCCAAAACAGTACCCATTTAAATGATCTTTCATTCTATAAATACCTTCACGTCATTACATATTTAAAGTTAATTTTTGTTCTGATCTTTCTCTCAGTCGATTTTAAAAGAACAGTGTTTATGTGCACATATCTCCCCAAAATAAAAAAATATAAACAATAATTTTTTAAAAATCACAAAAAGCCAAAGAGAAACCATATCAATGTTATATCTGCATATAGAGTGACTGAAAGGCAATGAGCTGGTGAGGGGTAAGATTAGTCACCACTGCAAGAGTCCATTCTTGCTTGACCAGTGACACTTCTGCAGTGCACTGAAAGCAAGCAGAAGAAATGGCTAAAAGCCAAATCTGCAACCAGAAGGTAGAGGAGAAACATACTAAACACACATTTTGTTCTTTACCACTCTGAAATACTAGTAAAGGTAATTATATAGCTGGGTGTATAAAAACACTAAAAAGTATCCTCAGACTCTGCAGCACTGCAAGCTTCCTAAGGTAAAACCACCTACCAGGAAGCACAGTGATTATCAGGAACTTCAGGTTCTAATTCACAACAAAGATTTTTTTTTTTTTTTTAACAAAAAAAATCTCCAAGCTCATCTTTTAGTACAATACTTACAGAGTACTACTAACTCCAAAACCTGTTTTGAAACGGAAACCTGTTTTGAAGGTCACCTTTTTGCTAATTAATTTCCATAACTGAAAAGCACTCTGCATTAAATTATAGCTTATTTCAAGTTCTTTAAACATTAAATATTTGCTCTTTACTTGTCCTTCCCATTGCATCCATTCTTTGAATACAACTGGTGCATACCAGTCTTACATTTAAAAAGAATTGAAGAAGAGAAGTAGCATTCAAAGCTGTTGTATGGAATGAAGTATTTTTTAATATGTCTGTGCGACATCATGCAACAGAGTTCTGTAATACTAACATTTATTGGCAGTCATCTTCTACGACTTGGGCTGTTCATTCACGTTCTCAGTTATGTCAGTGAAGTGTTGAGACTGCATTGTTTCCTAAGTTTTGTCATTTATATATGCATATGTAAAAGACAATTACACACATGCAGATCAAACCTTCACTTCCATTACATATTCATATTAATTTTTTCCAGCTGAAAATATGCAGAGATGTGTTAAACATAACGCTTGCTATAGCAAAAGAAATAATGGCAAAGATGCCTCTTTCATTCATCAGGGATCATGAAGTTGTTTATCTTATAAGTATCATTGGTTACATATTCATTAAAATATTTGTAAGACCCTGAAATTGTTAAGAACTTCAACAGGAACATTTATCATCCACAGCTGAACAACAGAAACTCATTATTTTTTCCTCTCTTGCTTCAAATTCATATCAGCCAGTCAGGAAGAAGAAATCTTGTGACTTCACATTACTCATCACAAGAGCTGGAGAAAAGAAGTAAAATCATTGTTCAAAATGACACATATAAAAGTTCTTCAGATACAAACAGGATGCAATTTACAGTCTAAGGATGCGACCCTTCCTAAGGAAAATGCTATCAAATAAGAGATTAACAGAAGAGTAGATTTCAATTGCCTGTATTTTGTGTCTAAGGTTAGTGACAATGTAACAAAGACTTTAGAGTGTGAATTTTTACCAAGTTGAACTGCGGAAGGAAACCTTTTCAGACCTCAAATCAGGCTGGCCAGGAGAACTGGATTTGCTGGTGATCATCTTGCTATTTTAATTCTGCTCAAGGGTGACAAGCTCTTTCTATCTTCAGACCACATCAGCCCATGTATTTTGTAATCCAGTTCCCCAGAAACTCTGCACAAAGACCTCCAGTTTGAACATGACATTGAGATGAAAACATTTTTGCATTCACGTAGTCTTCCTTTGAGGCCTAAAGAGATTCTTCTTACGCAAACTCAACATTTTAGGAAAATTCAGCAAAATTTCTGTGCTGGAGGTTTTGGAAACCTCGTTGCTTTCAACCTTCCCCATTCCACCAAATCAACAGTGACCATACTCTACCTTACTGTAGTCATTTTGGAAACATGCACCCAATGAGGCAAACAGGGCAGGTTCTTCTAGAACTTTTGTTATGTTTCGCAACAGAATACCTCCAATACAAACTCTAGTTGTATTTGTTACAAGATGTAATGACAACTTCCTATCCTCTTAAAGAAGACTGAATGGCTGGTGGAACTCAGGTAAATGTGTTAGGCAGGCTGTGAGACACTGAAAACAAAGAAATTGATGTACCTCAGACACCTAAGGGACTCAGATGTTCAAAGGAACAAAATGATGTCTTACTTCTACCAGGCATTAGGCTCTCAGGTGGCAGTTATCTACTGTCACCGGAAAAAAAGGGAGAACTGAAAAAAACACCATGAAAACCTGCACATACACAAAGAAACAGTTGTATTTGCCAAGATTTAACTTACAAAATACATATTTATTATGGTATTTAGTTTAATCTAATTTAATAGGGGTTTTTTACTCAAATTGTCTAGGGTTGCAATTTTTATGTTCAACCCTTTAAGCAATTTATCAGTTTCTCCAAACAAGGTTGAGGGGGAAGAAATAACTGCTTAGGCACTATTAGTTCTGTGCATAGTACTTTACAAAGCCCACTGGGAGAATATTTCTGATTAGATGAAAAGAAAACTTTCAAGGTTTGTTTAGAATTGGATCAGACTTGAGTCCATCAAGAGTCACACTCATACAATATTCAGTCCTTTTTGAGTTGTGTCACCCTTCAGTTTTTGTCAATATGATCTCTCCCATTATGTGGTGCTTGTGATTTTAATGCTAAGAAAACATAAGTTTTAAATACTGCTAGGAGGTTACCCTACCACAAGTATACAACTTTTAGAAGTTTAGCATATTATGGTTCATATAAAAGGATATTTTAAAATATAGTATTTTGTAAGATCTGACAGTATTCCACATTTTCTTACCTTCCTTCTTTTTGACAATTATTTTTTAGACGAAAACAGAAGTTGTTTCTGCATCGTGTTTATGATGGAATGTATTTATAAACAGAGGGGATTTGTAGCGTCTCCTTTAAAACACTTTATTCTGGATTCCCCTGATCACCTTGTAGGTTTGTGGGTTTTTTCATAGCCTGTACCCGCAACCCACAACAGTGTTCCCAGCTCATGCGCGTTTGCTCTGATAGCACCTACATTGCCCAAAGGAATACAGCGATTTTGGCAGTTCACAAATGAAATACAACCTTTGATGTTGCTGGGGTGTTTGATCCAACAGTTGCTTTGAAGATCAAGACCAAAGCCTTAGACGATACTGAAAACTGACTGTGAGGCAGTGGAGCAAACCAAGTGCTGATCTGACATATCAGGAGCTGCCTAAGCCATGCGAGAACTGGACAACCACACTCCATTACCATCTAAGGTGCATCAGTGTTCCATGGGCCTGGCCAGAAAGGCTGATTGATAGCCAAAAACTGGAGAAACCAAGGTTCCAGGTTAGTCATACAGACATAGTCACTGCACTAAGATGATCTCACTTATCTCTGGGCTCTGGAAGGGGCCAGTCATAGTTTCTGCTTTTCACACCACTTGGTTTTCAGTGGAAGGGACACATAACTCTCAGCGTCAGCTTCAAATCATTCACCCTTCCCAATCACTTGCAGTAAGACCAAGGTTCAATTTCATCCAGGCATCGTTTATTTCTTTTCAAGCAATCTGACATTTTAAATAATACAGTAAGCCTAGTTTAGCCAGCAGAGCCTTACTTTTACCAGTGGTCTCACATAATGCACATGAGAATACTTAATTTTCTTTCTTGGCATTCCTAAATGCCCCACATTTTATGGTCAGTGAATAGGTAAGCCTGTGTTCCAAACTAGCAGACATTGATGTATATATTCTGACACTCAAATCTCTGTGTAACTATAGCAAAGCAATTCATGCTGGAAATGGCTCCTGCCACAAGCAAAGTTCAGCATCACTGAAAACACAAAACTTGTACAAATTTCCACACATTTGCTTCTCGCTTTTTAATATTAGTAAAGCTTTTGTCATTTTCATAGCTGTAAGAATATAGTTTATCTGTAAAATTTGATCTCTATAAAGTACTTAAGAGTCCATACTTGAATTAATAACAACACAATGAATGCATGTAGAGAAAGATAATATAATTTGGTAAATTTACAATTACAAACTCGTCTATCCCGAAATGACATGCTGAGAAGTCCTAAATATACTCAAAGCCTTTTTTATAATATATTTGCTCTTACCTGCATTTGAGTTATAATGGATATGTCTCAGAACTAGACCTTATGCTTTTCCTTTTTTAATTTGTTCCTATGAAACCCATGCAGAATACTTATTGTATTCTATATGTAAAGACAATTTACTATATGTAAAGACAATCTTCTTCCAGTTGTTACTAGCCACAATTAGCAATTTCAACAACAAGGGCAGGCTAATATCAGGATAAAACAATTATCCTATTACCTTACATGTAATTAATTTTACAGTCATGAGAATACAACTTAAAAGAAACTAAGTTACTAGGTGCATAGCACCAGAAGCAAAACACACACTGAAATACAAGAAATTCTGGCAAGCAGAAGGTTTTAACCTACTGCATATGATCTTGAATTTAAAGACTGCTTGCACACAGATTTCATAGGAGTGCTAATAGTTCCAGCACAATGAAATAGGGGCATGAGCACACAGTGGGTTTATTTGCCATAGCAGATCCAACTTAGGATCTCTAGTACCATAAACAAAGTCTCTGGCATTCAGGTTAACAGAGTTAACCTGAATAACAGGTTAACCTCCATGTCTAGTGCATATATATAGATTATATTGTTGTGTGTGTGTGTATAGTCATAGGTTATATAGTTTATATAGGTTATAGTGTATATATATTTTATATAGTATATATAGGTTATATAGTATAAAGGTTCCCACACGTGGCATGCTAGTAGGTAGACAGAGATGCTACCATGCACACTAAATCTCATCTGAGAATGTGATTTAAAGCATTTAATAATGCAAAGGCTTCAGACCAGAAAAGTCTACACCATTTTTATTTTTAAATCATTCTAATGCTAGGTTGTCAGATATTTTGCTTGCAAGTGAGCCAGTAGTACAGGAAAAAAAAGGGGTTTATTTGCTGTGACTCAAGAAATGAGTAAAAAAGTCTGATAGAATTAAACCTGCCAACATAATTGTCCAAAATAATAATGTCCTCTCAATAAGGATTAAAAAAAAAGGGGGGGGGGAGGGAAGAAAAATAAACCCAAAACCAAACAAAAACCAAACCAAACAAAAACCAAACAAACCAACCAACCCCATCACCCAGAAAACCACAGTGCGAAGGCTGTTTTTAAACTTATATTCTCAACACATAATCCTTGGACTGTCTATTTACACTCCTCCTTTCTTTCCACTTTTAGGTTCACAGCAGTCACGGCTGTCAGCTCAAATACAGAGAGTGATTCTCCAAAGTAGTCTCTGTGTTCAAACATTTCAACATATCAGTCTTCTCCAAGGAACCTCGGCATATGTCCACAGAGACAGTGCCCACACAAGAGAATTTTCTCTGTATCGCTTTCTGGCACTTTTGGACAAGCTCGAGGGAACTGCATTCCCCTGCAGTGACACAACAGTGTCCCACCACCAACACCACTAGTCACAGTGAAGACTGGGAGCAGAGATCACTCTTGGCTTAGTAATGTGTATTTTGCAGAAAGGAACAGATCAACAGCAGCACTGACATGAAATAATCAGGAGGGAAACCTCGTAAGTCACGTAATTCTGTAAACTGCTTAGTTCTGCTCTTTTCTTGGAACAATTGATTTGTATTCAGTACACAACAAAGAGCAACACTGGCATTAAGTTCTTGTCCTATGACAAGATTTTCATGTTTTCACTGTGCTAAGTCACATCCCCTAAATGCTTGTACAAAATACACATGTAAAATAGTGTATTTACAGGGAGAAAAATATGAATCAAATTAAATCCAGGCAGTGAAAGTTATTTTAACTGCTACTGTTGCTTCTACATGAACTGAGAAAAAGAAACCCAGAAGAGGCATTGCTGCTCACAGCACTGACTTAATTACTTGCTGTGAGAACAAGACCTTGTCTGCCTTAATTCCAGATCTGTGTAGCAGCAGCAATAGTTTCATATTTCTTCAAATTTTCAAACAAATAACCAGTAAGTAAATCAGAGAGCACCTGGCTGATGCTGAACACTTGCAGGGTCATTTATTTATTTTATTTTTTAATAGTTGTTGAATTCACATTCCTAAGCCACGAATACCCTTCTACAAAATGTTGCAGAAGACAACTCCTGGCACAAAAAGCATAACGGTTAAGTAGAAGACACAAGAGAACAGATGAATGAAGCCTTACAGACAAGGAAGCAGGCTGCCTCAGGAAGATTATGAGCAATGGGAATGACACAGCAGGAGATCTGCACCCTTGTATTTCCACAGGCATTGCTGCAAAGGGGAACCTGAATGAAGAAACTAAAAAAAGCTTCTGAGGTAGACTGGCAGCCATCCACCAGCTAACAGATAATTATAATATCCCCTGATAACAGTTTTATCTACATGAACAAATATGACAGGCATGTCTTAGAAATGACAAGTGGGAAGAACATGAAAGATTTATGAGGCAAGATCTATTAGGGCAACTAATTGAAAGAAACAAATTTTCAGGTCTAAAATAACATACAGCAACTTAAAAGAAAAAAAAAACACCACCAAAACAAAACACCCAACAAACCAAACCACCAAAATTAAGGATAACTGCTGAGAGTTAGTGTTACAGGACAGCTATCTTCAGGAAAGAGAGAGTACATTTATCATCTGTGGTAAAAGAAAGGACAAGTAGATAATGAGGAAGGATTTAGATAAGCACCAGACAGTGCTCATGGCACTACTAAGGCATATGCTAAAGTGAGAGAAAGCGGTGATACCCACACTGACTGTTAAAGACAGTAGCAAAGAAGGTTGAATTTTTTTCTTGAGAATTGCCTAATCCACAAAATGTCAGCTAAGATTTTAATTTGGATGGAAAGGTGGAGCTGAAGTAAAGAGACTGAAATAAGACTCATCAGTACAGACATGAATTTGTAGTTTTCTCCACAGATAAAAGGAGAAAAAAAATGCAAAAAGCTGTGCAAAACACTGTCACAGAAGGAGACTGAAGACTATAAGATTCCCAAAATTATGAAAGAGGAGCTAGTAGAGAGGAGAGGCATCAGAAGAGAGGGTAGTTACATTTGCCATCCCCTGAAAAACCGGAGTGGATATGGAAAGGCGAGGTGACCAATCAACAAGTGAGAGGAAGGCTGAATAATGTCAGGGCTCCCAGAGAAGAACTCCATAACTCTTCAGGCAGGGACTGTTTGAAACAGTCACAGTCTGAAAACCATTCTACAGGTATGACTGCAAATTTTCCTGCAAACCAACCTAAAGATCTGACAGGGAGAAGGGAAGCTCACCTTCATTTCATAGACGTAATTTTTTTTGTTTTCTATCAGTCTTTTAGGTCTTCTCAAGAAAACATCAGTTTATTAAATGAATCTAGTGAAGACAACTATCATCTCATTCTCAGCACAAAACCAAAATATTTGAAACAATGCAGCAAGAGGAAAATTGAAAGTTGAGACAATTTGCCATCAAAAGCCTAAATCTGTGCCTAATTATATCATATGGAAAAGCTCACTGAAGAACCCAAACTGTGCTATATCAAAGAGCCTTTGGGTTTTGTACTGCTGCCAAAATGTTTTACCCTATTTCCAGTGACTGAGTAACAACTTTCAGATTTAGCAACTGAAACACTAGTGGTATACAAATACTCATCTGTAGATGTAATTAGCATATTATTGATTTCTAACTGGCTTCTTGCTGCTCCCTGGAAGTCCATACTTGCCACAAATCAGTTTCAAACATTCTGCAAGCACTGAAGGAATCTTTACAAATTTTAACCCAGAAAATCGCAATTTTCAGCTAATGACATATTATAACTTAATAGTCATTCATTTGCTCGCCTGTTTATTTCAACAATATCTGAAAAATCTTTATACTGCATAAATAATGTATTATATCCATAACAACAGGATACAGTACACTGTATGATTGATTACCTCGGCATTTAGCTCCTGTGGGAACAGCTTTTGTGAAACATGGCTCTATCGAACTCCCTGAAAATTACATTTTAGTAAAACTGACTGAATGATCAAACTTGGGTATGGCTAGACATAATGTCATTAACATGGCACAGGCAGGTACAAACTCGCACTCTTCATAGTGTACCAAAGCAATGCTATTTTTTACATCTGTTTCTCAAGGAATCAGAGATAGCAACATCAGGGTGGATCAATTTAAATCAGTGATTTGAATCAGTAACTACAAACTCCATTGAAGTCAGGAAAACTTTAATTCCCACAGTGTTTTACACAAGAAATCACTGCTACTTTTGTGTTTATTTCAGTATTCTGAGGCACAATTGTTTTACACTGGAGTTTACCCAAAATGTGTTACTATTTTATGCTAATTATTTTAAGTCCCAGTTTTTCCTTTTCCCTTAGCAAATGATAAAAGTGCCATCATGTAGTTGCCAAGTGTTTGCTGCTAATTTTTTTATCACGATTAGTGTCAAGCCTGACTCTTATTCCATCTTAAATACAGTAGACGTATGGAAAAGAAATTAGGTTATCCAAGCAGGTGCTGTATTGTAAATTCAACATTTGTGTATACATTCTGCATTGCTAACAAAATTTACTACTTCTGAGCACCCTATCTTATTCTTGGTATGGCTAACAGCCTCCAACCTAATTTATATTCACAGACCAAAAGAGGATGGTTAGAGTAAACAAAGACAACGAGTTCCTCAAATCCTAATGTATTTTTAAACCTTTAACTGCACCTTGAATTCAACTTATCAAATATATCAAATTAATAAAGTA
Organism: Myiozetetes cayanensis; assembly: GCF_022539395.1. Lineage (NCBI taxonomy): Eukaryota > Metazoa > Chordata > Aves > Passeriformes > Tyrannidae > Myiozetetes > Myiozetetes cayanensis. The sequence goes on along the minus strand of NW_026087742.1, from coordinate 42,382,114 downwards.
TTTCAAAACCAGGAAAGGATACAACTTGTTATGAAAAAAACAGTTCATTTTCCCTATTAATGATTGTTCTCTAAATCACATCTCTATCTGAAACTTAGTCAGCAACTTTATTTCTTGAATAATTTCCTTTTAGATTTTTATACTAACTTTTTTCATAGCTCATTCCTTAATACCTTCATTTTATCCACTGTTTTAAAGTACTCCAAAGTAAAAGAAGGTATCTAACAAATTAAAATATGTATTTTAATAACTCTTTTGTTATTTTTATTGTTGCTGATATATATACCTATCACGTTATTAATAAGTGGTTAGCCCCTGGTGGTCTAGTGGTAAAGGCGCCGCGCTATCACCGCGGAGACCCGGGTTCGATTCCCGGTCAGGGCCACTCCCGGGCAGGTGGGGCTCGTTAGCCCTTAAAGGCAACCCCACCTACGTCCTGAGGACCTCGCTGCCACCGTCCAAGCTCGCTTGGCCCCGGCAGATGAACCTTAGGATTAAAGGGTGGGCTCAGTTCCGTGCACACTGTGTCTCACCTAAAAAATCCAATGCGCAGGCTGGAAGGTGGAAAGACCTTCCCCGGATCTTCGCTCGCGAAGACTGGCCATTATTATTATTATTATTAATAAGTATAAGATGGTTTCCCTCCTCTGCCCTCCCACTCCCCCAAATACTTGCACATATATAGAAAATGTGAAAGAAAGGGAGAACAAGAAGGATAAATATTAATCTCATTGATTTAAAAATAAATCATAGCATGCTTAGAAGCTGTCAGGAAAAGTAACTTTAGCCTAACTTTACCGCTCATTATGAACTCCACTGCAAACAGCTCAATTGCTCTACTGACTTTCTGGCGTTGTTACACAATCTGCTTGCAATTACCGTTTGCTGTACATTATTAAGTACTGGAAACAGAAATAGCAAACTGAAAACAGGATCTGCTGACTGGAGGGTAGACATACTGGCCCATATTGCCATATCATGGTGTTTTACCACGGGCAGAAATGTTTAAACATATTTTCTCAGCTGCTGAGGGAAAGATGAGGCTTCCTGTGGCCACATTAGTACCAGACCCATCCTCAAGAATCAATTAGCAGTCACTAGTCTTTAGCGTTTCAATCTTGACAAAAACCTGAAGGCAGCAACCATAACATACCCCATACATAAAAATTATATTCAATTGCTACTTTCTCTACTACCTGTCATACAATGATTTAGACTTACATAATTCTTCAATTCTTGGCCTCGTACTTAGAACAACAGATGAAAACCAAGCCTTTCTTTTTTTTTTAGAAAGCTTTTTCATTTGTTACCTTACAAAGACCAAAAAAAAGAACTGACTTTGAAACAATGTTACACGTTATAATAATTCCAGAGTCACAGGAGTATTCCTCCGTTTGAGAAATGTGAGCCCTAAGTGGTTAGTCCCCTTTGCACGGTCACATATCTTTGCGAGGGGAACATTTTATCTTTACAATAATATTTTTGCTTTCTTCAGGACTACAGCTCTTTACCACTGACAAGTTTAGGATTTCAGCTTTATAGAGTCACTAAAATTATTTCTACCTCAGCAGAGAGACCTGATTATAAAATCCAGTTGTGATCTGATTGCATCCACAACACTATCTTCTCATGCATGTAACTTAAATGGCTTACACTCCTTTTTTAAGTTCTTGCAGTTTCACAAAATTTTGAGGATAAAATTTAATGATCTATTGAAAATAAATAAATCATTTGTTATATCACATTCTACTTGGCATACAACATTAGCACAGAGAACATTTGCTAGAGGTACTGTTAAGTGAATATCCTTGTTACATTATGCATGACTTCCCAAAGCACTGAGTACATAATATCCATCATGAAATTCAGAATATATAACTAAATTTAGAAAGGAGTACATTCAGACCTGTGATCAGCATTCTGACATCTCCAGTTATGAGTTTTAATTAAACTTGCTTTTGTATTAAGTCTATTTTTATTAAATAAGTACAGAATGCTTTATACATATGCATAAGCAAAAAAAAAAAAAAGATAAAGTTATTTGTAGATGCCTTTTTTTAAAGGGACTCCATCATTCAAGTCACTGTTCCATAACTTCACAGTTGTGATGAGGAGGCACAACTGCTGAACATGATCAATGCCTTTGAGAGATTCAGACACCTCACTGGCAGTCAATTTCAAATACTACTTCCAGCGACAAGAAGCTGATAAATGAGATCAATGGGTGATACAGGGAATGGATTTGTGTGGGGTTTTTTTGCCAGGAAATAAATTATCAAAAAATAAACCCAAAGAGATTCTTGGACAACTCTGATACATCAGACTAACCCTTGGATTCTCCAATTCCTGTATTTTGGTATTAAGGATCTCTCACCACTAAGAACATGAGGTCTCACTGTCTCTGTATTTTCCCACCTAATACATTTGTGGTGGGTTGACCTTGGCTGGATGCCAGATGCCCACCTAGCCACTCTATCACTTCCCTTCCCAGCTGGACGAGAGAGAGTAAGATGGAAAACAACTCGTGGGTTGGGATAAGGCAGTTTATTAAAGCACAAGCGAAGTGGAAGTTTGCAAGCGTAAAAGCGAAGCAAAAAATAACATGGTTTATTCTCCACTTCCCATGAGCAGCGATGGATGGCCACCTTCGAGAAGCAGGGCTTTCAGCATGTGTGATGGTTCCTCAACAGGCAGCCATTGGAGACAATGAATTCCTGCCTTCCTGCTCCTTTCCTTAGCTTCCATATCTGAGCTGACACCATGTGGTATGGAATATCCCTTTGGTCAGTTTGGATCAGCTGGCCTACTTGGGTCCCCTCCCAGGATCTTGTCCTCTATTGAGGGAGGAATGTTACAGTGCTGATGCTGTGCTCAGCAGTAGCCAAAACACAGGTGTGTTACCAACACCCTTCTAGATACCAATGCAAAGCACAGCACTGTGAGGGCTACTGTGGGGAAATGAACTCCATCTCCGCCAGACCCAATACAATATCACATTTAAAGAATCTTCCTAAGTCCCTACTGTCACAAATAAGAAACACAAAGATGTACCCAGATGAAGCTCAGAAGGCTGAAGTCCTGACTGCCCAAAAGGTCTCCTCTCTCTCACAGAAGCTTTGTTTCCCACTACAGCAGAGACAGTAGAGGGACATGGCAGCAGCCCTGTAAGCTATCAGTTTGCTCTCCTCGTGTATGGACGCCACGTAGCCTTGATTCTGGATTGTGCCATGGCTTGTGGTGTAACCCATAGCTAATTCGGGTTCATTTCAGCCACCACCACTGTGAAGGCAGAAACTGCCAAGCAAAAGGTCACAGGTGTAAGAAACCCTCTTAGGTAGGTTAAGCCCACCCACATCACTGGGTCTTCCTGACCACATTTTTTCTGGTAAGCAATTACCCTTGCCTGTTAAATCCAGAATCTCAGCCTTGTGAGAATAAAAGACCACTCATTCAACAAAAAACTACTGGGGTTTGCAGTAAACTTATCAAGTGTTGTCCCCTCATAAAATAAAAATGCTTCAAGTTAGTCTCAAGCAATAAATGAAACCAGAATTAACTATCACACTAGATTACCAAAACCAATTAGTACTTCTCAAACAAGGAAAGCCCAGCTTAAAGGATTCAGTATTCTGAGCTTCAGGAAACCTACGAGAATGATACACTAACACTGTGGCACAGAAAATAGGGGTGGTTTTGTGCTTGGTTTGTTGGTTTGTGGGGGTTTATTACTATTTTAATACTTTTCTTCAAAGGTTACTCTTTTTACATTTCCAAGAAATAGTTTTTATTAATAGAGGCTAGTACTATACCATTCATATTTTGACCTAAATAAATAACTTTTCAAAACAGTCCAAACCAAAATTCCTTGGAATCATATTCATATTTACAGATTCTACATTGTTTCCTCTTTGATATCAATCAAATGCACAAACATAGATTTACTTGTTAACTACTATTAAGTAGAAGCTGAAAGTAACTGTCTCCTGGAAAAAGAGCTTTACTGGAAGACTAGAAAGCTATTTTCCTGCTGCAGAGAAACCTACTTAGTTATGCAAGAGAAGAAACTAAGAACTTCAGATTTATCTGAGCAATTTCACTCCATTTCCTGAAAATCAGATAGGTAGAATGCAGCACCTGTTAAAATTTCAGTATTAATCCAGCACAAATTGTGCTTTAAACTGTCTTTTATTTTTCTGAAGCAATCTGTACTAGAAGAAAATTCTGATTTTACACATGCTTTTCAACACACGTAAACACCGCTTGCTTTTCAGACCAGTATCTGTATCTTTTATCTGTACCAGTATCATGGGCATGAACTGCTACAAGGAAATTCCAAAATCTTTTTGTGCGTATTGAGTTGTGCAAACAAGCCTCTTGAACAGATGACAGCCACAAACAAAATCTACAGCATTTATGACAAGTTTCCAAGAAGCCAGGATTTTGTGTAGAAAATAACCTGAAAGATGAGTCTTTTCACAGTATTTCTTGACTGCATATTTTCTATAACAAAGGGATTGTGAGCACATCCTGATGAAATGCCAGATATAAATAAACAGCACAAATAAGAGGAGGTAAAATGCTGTAAGGATGTATGCTGATAAAATGAGAACTACCATAAAATAATTGACATAAGAAGAAACACAAATATTGGAAAGCTATTTTTGTTCTAGTTTGCTGTTTGTGCTTCATTAATAAAATGTTAAATCCGTTTTATCACAGACCTGCACTGTACTGTATTTTCAAGATCAATTAATTTTACTTTGGAAATATGAAATACTTAGAACTTCAATCTAGAATTTTCCTGGAGAGAATTTTGGACAAGCAGTTTGTCAAATTTGTTATTGTCCTATTTCTCCTCACCTTTTCCACCTATGCAACGCTTTTGATATGGTTCACATAATGCATGCTGCAGTCACTTTCAAGGTGTTAAAGAACACTTATTTGGAAATGAAGATGCACCAAATCATATTCCATAGCTTTGGAAAGAATGAGAAGTGAAAAACTATAAACCTCCTGCATGCTAAACAGAGTCAGTGACTACAAGACATAGAAGAACTACTGCACCAAAACGTTCTTGCTGCTGCTCCACTGACACCTCTGAATTTGAACAAATGTGGCTCATTAAGCTGAGGCAGAATAAAGACAAAACTGGGATGGAGGTTTTCCAAAGTGCTCCACTTGCAGGTACCCTATTTATGATCTTTTTTTTCTTTCCAATATAGGTAGAATGGCAAGAAACAATGTGTCGCACATGTTATAATAAGTCTGAAGAGGTTTCAGCTGATCAGTCTTAAATCCTGGTTTCTTCAAAGGTGAAGTAGAGTTAAATGAATGGCCTAAACAGAATAACTGTACAGATAGGTAGAACTGGTATTCTAAAGGAATAATATAAGAGTCATCATGGCACACTTGCACAAAATGTAGTTGACAGCAGCTAATTCTGGAACCTTTCCAAACTGGGAGGATGCTGATTTTTTTTTAATCTGAATGGTGATTTGAGCATAGCAATAGTGTTATCCTGTGTAAATGTTCAACTCCCTGTACCTCACTGATGTTGTGACTCAAATATAAATATATATATACACACATATGTACACAATTCATAGAGAAGAATATTACATATGCATTTGCGTTCTTTCACAATGTGCACCTGCAGCCCAGAAAACCAGGCTGGATGGGGCTCCGAGCAACCCAGACTAGTGAAAGGTGTTCCTATCTATGGCAGGGGGGTTGGAACTGGATGATCTTGAAGGGTTTATCCAACCCAAGCCATTCCATGATTCAATGATATGATTTTTCAGCAGGTCACACACTTCTGTGAGACAGACAATGTTAATTGCTTTTCTGACTTTTAAAAACAGAGAATTAAATGTAATTGCTCAACGAAGACACACACAGAGGCTGGGATTGTTAGAATAACATCAAGTATTAGATAGAGAGGGTCAAGAGATGTTCACACTGTTTCAAAAGTGATGGCCTATGAACAGCATATCTCACAGATGCCATATGGAAGCCTGACATCCCTTCCGCACACTGACCAATTTTCCTGATGTTAATGAAAAATAAATGGCTAAGAAAAAGTGAGCTGCACATAAACTGAGCCCTTTCATGCTTTGGTAGTTAGTTCTATGGGTGTTTACTAACCTCTCCAAAATCATCATTACTAATTTGTTTGCCCATTTAACAGAAGTAACAGTAATACGTTAAATAACATTTAACGTGGTTTTACATTGGCATATGACATTTTCAAGATTTCTTCATTGCTTTTAATTACCTGTTCTATTATTCTTTTAAATTCAACTACTTTCTGTTTAGTCTGTTAATAAGAGCAATTAATTACTACACCATATATCAGCTCTTTAGAGAACATTTGCATAGCTACACCAATTCAGTGTTTTTCTACAGTCAGGTAGTTATAATATATAATGGAAGTATACAAAAGAAAATCCAATAGGCTACACTGGAAAGGCTGAAAGACTGATTATGTCAATGAACTCATACATAAGAAACAAAACTACGTCTTTTATCCATTCTAATTTAAATCAGTGTTCTGATTTTCAACAAACAAAATATCTTTTCATGGAAAGTTTTACCCAATCTGAAGCTGCCCAGAACCATAGTAAGATGGGATCCCCTATGGCTGAATGCAGAAAAATATGCAACTGCTCCAGTTACCTTCAGGAACTGATGAGCTTTCTGACATTACTGCACAGCCCAGCACTCTTATGGAGATGGTCAGCAGCAATTTTATGTCACAAGATTAGCTCAATATCTACCAACTCATCTTTAATTAAATGAACTGACATCTCTCCATCAGTAATCAACATTCATAAGGTAAGTTATGAGCAGAAAGTAGACAAGTTCCAGTTAGGACTGGCCCAAGAGAAACAGGCATATTTGCTTTAATCTGCTCTAAATGAAAGCATAAAACGCAGTCATGTGTTCCAAAACATGACAGTCATGTGCCCATTGTTTTCCTAGATGAAGCTAATCCAGATTGCATCCTAAATCTAAACGCTATTAGCTTGTTACAACAGTAGCTTCTCACAGAATTTCAGGATGTCAACGATGTTTTAAAGTGCTAAAATGGGCATATCAACTATTAGATATTACACACAGCTGATCCATTTTACAATCTAAACAACTTCTAAAATTTAGTCAAGACAAAGCACTTGTATTTGAGGATACAAGGTTACAGCTCATAGAGAAGCTTAGAATTTAATTCCTTTTGCTCTGTGATTATTCAACTAGTGTTGTTTTTGCATGTAAAATTTTAAAAAAGTAGTTATCTATAGTGGCCTACCTTTAATCCTGGCTTTGATGATGTCAAAAGAAGACTAGGCTCAATTGTTCTTAGCTAATTACCTGAATAAGTACAGGCTTTTAAAATAAATCCTAATTATAAATGTTAAATAGCAGAGTGTGCACTTATTCACAGTTACCTAAAAAAGGCTAGCAGGCATCTTCAGGATCAAAAAAATTTCTCATGGCTTTGTCACAAGCTATTTAAGTTTAGCACATTTTTCTTAAACAAACGGGCCAGTTGCATAAAATAAAGGTGCCACTTCAATGGAAGCAATATTTACATTGACTTGTTGAAAGAAAACAGTTAGCTATATTCCTAGAAAACAACGTACAATCTGACAAATGGTAGGCTACTTGCAAATGTGTTGAATAAGAAAAAAAATCACAAGGTCACTTTTGTCTTTTAGTCTCCTTGCTGAGAGATAAGTAAGAAAACAATAAATTTGAATTACAAACCCCATCTGGAATATCTGAGATAGGCTGTGCTTCCAACCATTCTTTCTTTGAAAGCACTCTATACACAGGAGACTTGCCCCTTTCAGTTGTTCAAATGTTTCTTTCTGCATTCTAAGCCATCCCTATTAAATGGCCTATAATTTAAAACTCAAAAAATATATTTAAAATAGAAGGGTATTTTACTTTATCTTAAGAAATGTTCATCTTCAGTCAGCCACCACATGACCTAATTAATTGACTGCTCAGATGTTGGCAGATACAAGCTTCTATGCTGGAAAGTCCACTGAGTCTCACTGAAAAGGAAGCTACAAGAATCAGTTGATGTAACATTTCATTTATATTATTGCAATACTCTAAGAAATATGCTTCAGAGTGGAGGATTTCTATGAACACCCCATTTAAGAAAAATAAATTAAAAACTGTTGCTACCATGCAACTGGTCTAGTGCAGTTATGATTAATGTTAACTACCACAAGGACATATACAAGAAAAAGTCTAATTTATTAAAAAATATTCAGGACAACATTTGGATGACCAGAGGCTACAACAACACCTTCAACTAAATACATTTGCATCAAGTCGCTTGTTTTACAATTACATTTTCTCTTTTTTCCACAAAATAGCTACTCTGCAGACCTGACGGTTTTGCATTCTTTTCAACTGGAGATGAATTTAAACCAGAAGAGTCACAACAACAGAAGAAACAAAACATTTTAGAGTGCTCAGGTTTTTAACATCAACAAGAGATCACCTACGAATACACAAAAATAATCTAGGGATAAACCATTTCACCTTTTTTTCTTGTCTGATAACATATATAATGGGAAAAGACGTTAAAACACCTGCTCTGAGTATGGTTCCAAGTAACTGAGATTAGAGTACAAATAATCTGAGGCAACTGGTTATTATTTTTATTTAAACTCTGATACCACCCAAACAGTGAGTATCACATCTAGAGTAAGAATATCTACAAGCACTACCATGTCAGAAGTGACACTGCATGACAGCATCTTTATCCTTTACTATGTAGAAACAATTAAATTTTTTGAAAACAAAACCCAGATAGCATCAAAAATTCAACTAAGACAGGAATGGAAGGGGCAGGCAACCACTCTGTAAAAACCTTGCTGCCAAACACTAAAACACTTTGTAAAAAATTCACAAAAGAAACCTGCAAAAGTACCCAACACTACAACTATAAAACACCTCAGGAAGATTTTTCCTGGTTCTCATGAAAACTAGAAATTTGTAGAGGGACATTTGCAGAGGATACTGTACTTCTTATTACAGAGCAAAACAAAAAGAAACCCCCATCCCTAATAATTCAGAGGGAAAGAAACAAATTAAAAAATCTGGTGACTGGTTGAAACCTGAGCCCAAGAGCAAAATGTACCCATGAGGTATCTCTAACAGACTTGAAGTCCTCCTCAGCCATATATTCCAATATCTGCTTCTAGAAAAAGTTGAAAGTCACAAACAAAATTAACACTGAAATGTCTCATTGCTATATTAATATAAAAGACAAACAAATAGCTTGCTTTTGAGTCATAACTTAATGACCCAATCATGGAAGTCAAACAAATGTATCTCATCATGATTCTTTTAAATCCAGTTTACTGATACCGGTTTTGTATAGCTTCTCTAACTGCTTGACAACATTTTTGTTCAGTGACAGCTGTATGATTAGTAGTAAGTTACTCTAAAATATTTTTTTGTACAAGAAGGTATAATACATAATGACTTTATTATGGAAAAAAGCAGCCTGCTACTGTCCAAACTAGTACTTAGTATTGACTTCTGTAAAACCAAAGGCTGTCATCAGATACAGAAAAAATGGGAAACTACATTCAAGTTTTCCTTTTAAAAATGTATTTAAAGAGCTTCCATAAAGTCAAGATTTTAGCTCCAATTGTGTGTTAAGACAAAATGTTTCATTTTAAGTAACTTTCAAAGCTGTAAGATAGGATAATCAATAGATGAATAAACTTACAAAATTGATACAGAATGGCCAAAAATAAAAAAAATTCCAGCTCTTCCTCAAACTACTAGATATTGCCTGATGATTAAAGACCGTTCCTATGTAATGTCCCACTGCCTTTTAAAAACCATTCCTAGAAAAGATAACTCAGAAGCATGCTTCGCAAACAACAGGAAAGCACCACAATTTCAGGCAGTATGACTTCCCTGAAGAATCCTCTTCCACAGGAAGAGTTCAGAATGTTTCAGGTAAAACAGTAAAGCAGAAGTTACAGTCCTCTATCCTCTCCTTCATATGTATTACAGAAGCTGCCCCTGTGTATCCAAAGCCTTGAGACTATTTGTTTCAAGCACTGCGGTAGCATTTTCTACGTGTTTGCAATTCAGCTCTCTAAATGAGACTATTATGGAGGTTGAGTACCATGTTTTTTCTATGACTGACACTGTGATGTGCAAATCTTACTGCCACAACTCAGGGATTGGTGCCATAAAAACAGTGGCAATCAATTAATGAAAAGCTAAGAAGGCTGTACAGTATTATACCTGGAAAGGATTTCACACATTTACAAAAATATTTCTTGTTTTCAAGAAACCCCCATAATCCATATATTCATATCTGTATTTTTAATTGTAACCTACACACTTTTGAAAGTTAGTATGGTTCATCGCAAATAATTGAGAAAGATGTTGAAATTCTGATATCCTCTATGTAACTACATGGCCTGAAAAACACCTTTGGAAATACCTCTCAAAAGGATGATGATGTTACCAGTAACAGATCCAGAGACCAGTGGTAACCTAGCCTACAGTTACTGGAAGAAATGCTTGTACCACCATCATATCACATCACATATGCATTTCAATTTCTTTTTAATCCCATCTTTACATTCTTTTCTTTTTAAAAGCCTTTCAGATAAGAGAAAGGAAGGACTGTCAAGCGAGCAAGCAACTAGCATGACATTTGGGGAAACTGGTTCAAATCTCTGCTCCAAAGTCTAAGGAATTCACTCAGTATGTCCTCCTTCTCTTTCCTGCACATGTGAACAGAACTAAATCCTGATCAGACTGTGGTGAGGAAAAACATACAGCACTCAGTACTACAGTCACAAGATCTGCACAATTTAGATAGTCTAAAATATTGGATAACAATTTATTAGCTTGTCAACACAGCATGCATGGAATAGCCTTTCAGAGGGTATTTCCTGCTCCTTCAATAAGTTAGATGATTGTTGCTATTGCAATACAATAGTTTATCATCAGCCTCTGACACAATTTTCCAATAGGTAACTTGTTATCTTTGCTTACAAATATCATACTTAAAATGCATGTATTATAACAACAGAAAAATCACAGCTGCCATGGTTGATGGGCAAAGACTTCTGTGCTGACATCTTCAGCATTTTACAGCTGTCTAAAAGCAAAAACTGACTGAAAATGTTTCCACTGAATGACGAGGGTTACAGATGAATAGCTCTAGCAGCTTTAGATCTAATTGATGTTTGAAGCTGCCAATAATTAAGAATCAGCAAAAGAGTAAAATGTTCTGAAAAGATGCTGTATGATTTTGTTTGATAATGAAACACATATCAGGACAAGTAGCTCATTCTTTTTAATACTGTTTACAACATTATTTCACTCTAGATTTGAGCTTGTGACTCAAATATCTGAAAAATGCTCGAGCTAAAAGTGCCTTTCTAAGGATGGTATTATATTAAGATAACTTCAAAGATGCTAGGAATCTTACTACCAAAGGTCATTTTAGAGATCAGTATGCAGAGGGACCAGGTAAAACTGCTACTCAGAATCACCACAAAGACAGCAGATCAAACAAATAAACAAAGCTAAACTTGAAAATTTCAATTTCTTGCTGTGTGTTTGAAACTATTCTCTTGTGATTATTTTGGATGTAACACCACACATTGAAAACAGCTGCAGTTTGCTTTGACTCTAGATGATATACACTAAAAAAATTATAAAACTACAGGACAATTTATTTACAACATCAACTTTTCACCATGGCCAAATCCTCTTTGTTCAACAGTAGACATAATTAAAAAATACTCTCCTTTTTTAGTGATCTGTAAAATTATAGATTCTGTAAAAAATCTGAAAACAATTTCAAGTGACGACTGGGTTTGAAATGCAATGCCTTATAATAACACAATGCATTATACAGAGAATTGACTTTCAAAGGTCTATCAGAACAAAAAATAGAGCAGATTTTCTTCAGCAACTGGAAAACTCAAGGATTTGTAATAATGAATTAAGTATGTCAACTCCTTTTTAAGGAGAGTTAATTAACAGAATCCATCTCTTAGCTGGTGGATCAGAAGTCACTAATGTTATCTGCACAAATCTCTCACTCTGTATGTTTAGGTGTTTCCTGAATGTTTTCAGTATCACTGGCAATACCAATTATGAGAATGCAGACACTGAAAACAGTGTAGGGTGAACAAAAGCATGAACTTGCACTGATCCCTCACTGACTACCCATAAAGTGCTTTCAACCCCTGGCAATCAGAGCAAACCACTCTCAGAAGAGCAATGGCTATCTAGCCTTTAAAGAACAAACATGTTTGTACAGGAAAGCCAGCATCCTGTAAAGTATGACCTCCAGTTAATTCCTGACCTGTGTCCATATGACAACTCTGTAAAAGGGAAATCAAATACAGAAACCTGTCTTTTCCATCATCCGTTAGCAACAGAGGGAACTGGATGGAATTTCACCTATGAGTGAAGGAGAAGGAGTGAAGTTAAGCCCAGGCAGAACGAAGGGGCGGAGAGATGTTTTTATTTTCTCCTTATCCTACTCTGATTTGATTGGCAAGGAATTGAATTTATTTTTCCTCAAGTTTAATCTGTTTTGCCCATGACAAAATTGCTGAGTGATCTCTCTCTGGCCTTATCTCAATCCAGGAGCCTTTTATTATTTTTTCTCGCCCCTGTCCATGCTGAGGCTGGGAGTACTAGAGAAGCTTTGGTGGGCACCTGGCATACAGCTAGGGTCAACCCACCACAGGCATTTATGTAAGTGTAATTTCACTGGGAAAAATGCAACAATTTAAAGCAAGAAAATATTGTATGTAGCAATGTAGTGCTAAGACATGAGTTCTGTAAGAACAAGCACATGACACAGTCATTTTTTCAGTGCCAGATTTAGCTACTATCTGCTTACCTCCTACTGACTGAAATCTCCAAGGCCTAACTCTAGAAGTATAAAGACTGGAGGCAGGAACCAAAACTCAGTACATGCTGTTCAGAGAGGAGATGGAAAGGCAGGTGCAAAAGGTATTTGAGAATCTCCAGGCAAACTGCCCACACAAAGTGGTACTACCACAAACACTAGATCAGTTCAGATGAGGCTTTGCCTATCTACACCTTGAAAACCTCCAAGCAGAAAGGTTCAGCCTGAGTAATTTATTTCACATCAGCATTACCCTTCCTGTAAACAAGCTTGTCCCTAATGTCTGCTCTGAAGTCAAAAATTTTGGCAAATTTACATCATTTACCACTAGCAAAAGAACCCCTTGTCTCCACTCTAACTGCCCTTCAAACACACTTTTATATTGTCCCTTAGCTCCTCTTCACCACACGGAACAAATCCAGCTCCTTTACCACTGCCTTAGAGTATGTGCTCTAGACTTCAGACTACCTTGGTAAACTTCACTGGACCCCAACCACCTTCTCCACATCCACCCTGAACTAGAGAACCCAGAGCCAGAGACAGGATTCTGAATAGAGCCCTGGAGGCAGAAAAGCAATACACTAACTTTCCTCATTATGCTAGCAGTGCGTCTTCCAACAAAATCCATTTTGCCTTATTTATACTTAAATCACACTCAGCTTCACATTCACCATAGCCCCTGGTCTGCCACTGTGCCCTCAGCTGGTATGAGCACTTCTCCTATTGGACTTCATGACCTTCAACAAACAGACTGCTCTTTCATTCCATACCTTCCCATCTTCCAAATGAGAAATTTGCAGGATGCAGGGCCAAAAGTCTTAGTCAAGGTAAATTGCATGCACTACTCTCCATAAAAACCACTTTTCAGTCACTTCATTACAGAAGGCAATCAGGTTGTCAAGTATGGTTTGCCTGTTGTAAACTCACACTGATTGTTCTACAGTCCTTGTCTTTTACATGTTTGGAAGTGGACAAGTTTCATGATTTTCCAAGGAACTGGATGAATACAGTCAGTCGATATATGCCGAAATCTTCTCGCCCTTCTTGGGAAGACTATAACATTAGTCTCTTTGCAGTAGTCATCCGTGACCTCTCATGATTAGGTTACACTTCTCTAAGCACTCTCCAGTCTATTGTACTCCCATCACTGGCTCTCTCATTCTTTCTCCCAAATCATACTTGTATGCCCAGAAGTCTGTGAGAATACTTTGCTCCAACACAAAAAAACCCGAGTTGAGTACTTCAGTTTTTCCATATTTTCCATCACTAGGCCTGTCTCCCTATCAGTCACCTTTTTCTTGAACTTCCTTTTGCACTAGCATACCTTACAAGCCTTAAACCTTTCTGTTCCCCTCTAGTCTCAGCTCCAGATGGGTTTTAGTCCTCCTTTGTCCCTATGCTTTGAAGAAACCAAAGCAATAATGACATCCTTTTCCAGTTCCCGTATGCTACCTTGTTCGTTTTGGACACTGAGATGCTTCTTGTTATGACACTTGTGTTTGGCATGATGTTTGTGTTGCTAAGAAGCTCCTAAGCATGGAGTGCTACTCGTCTTCTTCCTCCTGCCTACCTCTCAAGAACATCCTGTGACCATACTAAAGTCAGCTGCACTGCCTAGCCAGGACTTCATGACTCCAGTCACACCAGAGCCCTGTGACTCAAAATAAGACACAACTAAGACTAACCAGCATCTGCAGATTTGTGTTATTCATGTAATCATTGAATCCACCTATTCAGCTTTCCTTGCTGTTGCACAGGAAACTAAAAACTAAGCTCAAGGAGTATAAAGTATCTTCTGATCAAAGTCCAACAAATTACACTCTAGGAAAGATGCATTCACCTACAGCCACTGCTTTGAGAACACCCTACTTCCCAGCACTCACTCCTACCATGTGCTCAGATCTTGAGGGCCCACCTAGCACTTCACTGGCCAAACCAGTTCAGGGATTATTATTCCATTTGCACTTCTCATCAAGGTAAACTAGACTTCATTCCAATTAAACCTTCTAGAGGTAACAACATCACAGAAATGGTGACAAGTCTTAACCAGGCATGCAAAAAACAATGTCAGTGAACTTGACAGGTCTTCTGAATTAAATATGACAACAATAGAACATGAACAATTTTACCTATTAAATCAAAAGAACATAATACTAACCAACATGGGTTAGCTTTGGTATTATTCATAGAGTTATGCTGCATAGGTATCTGGGAAGTATGAATTTCATAAGCTCTATGCATTTCCTATGTTAGTAAATATCTTGAGTAGTTATAATGACCCTTAGGGTTACTTTTGTAGATATGTGATCTGTTAGAATATTAGGTGATGGGAAATTAAAAATGCTAATAACTTTGGGCACTTTTAACAGCATATGAATGAGCAAAGAAAATGGACTGTTTGAGATTGCCATTTATTATGAAACCTAATGATCTTTATGACCTTTCACCTTAAACAGCTGTTCATGTAAATCACATCAATATAAGTTGACTGTGACTGTAATTAATGAATCACATTCCCTTGTCCACCCACATTTTTTCTGGTTGAAAATTTTAAAGCTTTGGCAGATTGTCCAACAAGAATGAAGAGAGTGATATACTTGCATACACCAAGCCTAATCCTATCTGATTAGGCTGACGACTGCCTTACTGACAAATGCTTAGTTTACCTTTCTACCAGTGGTAACCGTTTGCTTTGCAAAACTGTTTAAAAGACAATTCTACTTTTTTGTATTTTCCACAAAGCATGAGGAAGATCAGTGTTAATCTACTGTGAAAGTGAAGTAACCCATTTTTAAACATATGAGACTATTTTTTTCCTATGTCACAAACAGAAGGGCACTTGGTGACCTCTCATTAGTCTAAACGGTCACTTGACTGTATTTGTTATCTACCATCAGAATGGCTGGAAAGTCCTGGACAAGAGAAGCTCAGAAAAGTACAAAATCCTGTAACTTCAAGGTCCCCTTCTCAGTTGCTGTTCTAAATGTAAAATAAGAAATCTCTCCTCTGCATGGGGCAGGGGAGAGAAGAAGAAACTTAGCTCAATCCTTTTGTTGGGTCAAATCCCAACTGTGTCATTAAGGGCAGCATAAGCTTTATTTCAGAATGATTTTACTTAGGGGACTTGTCCCTGTGAAGAATAGAGAGCTGTACTTTCTTACTTCAGCTGGTTAGGAAATGTCTTGGTATCTCCCCTCACAACTTCTTTCTCTATTTACATCACGCTTTTCTGATTTTTTTCTCATGTTTTCTGACTTTCTAATGCATCCTTTCTAAGTTGAGGGTGACTACAATAGCACATAGTTCATAAGTACATCGAGGCCCCCTGGATTTACACCTCCCAGAGAAAACCTAAAAAGCAAACAAAAAAAACCAACCACACACCACAAAAACCCCACAACAACAAACCAACCGGGCATCATGTAAGTCCATGCTAGTTCTAGCAGAGCGTAAAAGACCATCTACATATCACAATTTCTAGTTCAGAAAAGAACTTGGGTTTCCTAGATCCAGTTCCTCCTCACAGAATAAATGCAAGCAAAGAATAGAACTTGAGTATTCTGGGATATACTGTCAAAAGACAAAGAAGTTGGTGGGGGGCAGGGGGAAAGTGTGACAGAGGAGATTAAAAAAATAAATAAATCAGTAAATGTTATAAACAAAGACACTAGCAACAGTCCAGCTCCCAGTTATGGTAGCTATTGTTTGTCAAAGGATTTTTTATCCATTTATTTTAGAGATGGCATTCACACCAAAGCGAAATGCACCAAGCAAATGAAAACTCTGAATAGCTGGAAAATGTACAGTCTCCTTCACTCCTTACTATACAACAAGCAAAATCTGAGTTGAGTACCTGGCTCAGCTCAAAGTGCAGGCAAGCAGACAAGGAGAAAGGGAGTAATTTCTCAACCACCTGCATCACTTTATTTATACAGCATGGGACAAGCACTGACAACCTAAATTCTGGCTTTTCTTAGGTTACAAGCAATTAGCTTTGAACACTTACTGATGTTCTTTTACTAAAAGGTTTCTTGTGAGAAGATAAATGCGTGCAAGGAGTAATTAAAGAATGAATTTCTTTCAGCTCTCCCAGCAATGGAGGAATGGTGCAACTGGAAAAATAAACGTTTATTCCGCAGTACTAGAATGCCCAGTCCAGAACAACATTACCAATATATATTTATTTGAAGGAATGTCAAAAAATGAGACCTCACAGAAAGAAGAAAACAAAACAAACAAAAAGCCAGGCACAAAACTTTTCCCTAAAAATAGTATGCACATTTCCCAAAGCTTGGCTTCTAGATGATGCTATTACCTTTCTTCCTGCTGTTGCCCATTGCTTCTGCTCTTAGTTTCCACACAGCAGAAGGTAGAAACAGAAACAGTAGCAGCCTGAATTTAACTCCTTCAGAAGAAACAGAAAAGGGGATAAGGAAACAGGGTAAGAAACTTAGAAATCCAGAAAAAGTTTCATAGAAGACCGGAGGGAAAAAAAAAAACAAACATACAACAGAGTGAAAGGAAACATTAGGCCTTAAGGAAAAGAAATGTTGCAGGAGGCAACACAGAAAAACCCAAGTCCTAATGGACTCCAAGCAGAAGGTGGTGCTTCATTTGTGGGAAGTATGGGCTTGCCAGATTCCCCATGCAGTCTGTCGAATAACCACATGTTAGTTACTAGTTTGGCATTTCCTATTAACAAACTCCTTGGTTTAACAATGCAGTTGACAGTGTGAAAGAACAGAAAACCTATTATAATATCTGCACACTGTGGTAAAACAAGGGATACTGCATTACTCCTGATCTAGTATATTTGGCAAAGGAGGATTGATAAAACACTAAATCCTTAAAAACTCTCTGGAAAAAAATATATTTGAGAGAGCCATAAGAGCTTTTTCATTCTCTTTTAATCCTCACATACGATTCAGCCACTGGAATCTCAGTGACTGCATGATCCCAGAGCACTCTGAAAAAAAAAAAAATCCTTTAGAAGAATCTTTAAATGTTGGCAACTTCAGTATTATCAGTCAAAATGCAGCTAATGGTTTTCTGATTGCACAGATCAATTTTCATCACTAGTAGCAATTACAGCTGCTGAGAGGAGCTATAGCAGAGTATTCACAATACTGCAAGCAACACATTCCGAGAATAAAAACAGGGGGACATGCTGAGAAAACAGAACTGCTTAATTTAAAACTAAATACTGTTACTTGTTGCATGAGGATGTCAGCATCATCAAAACACATCTGAAAGATTACCCCTGCTCAACAGCCAATTAACTCATCCTTAAGAAGGTAAGACTTGAGATATGGAGCAAAACAGAGTTCCTGCATCTGAATTCTATAACCTAAGAAAGTTTCAAACACGTAAGGAAAGCTGTGAAGTGACTCAGAATAATATCAGAACAAACCAAGGTGCAAAGTAAACAAGTTTGAATAGTCTGATACAGCATATTTATGCAATGGAATCATCTGCATCATATTTATACAGACAGAATTGAGGCATGTGAATACACCTGCTTTTCACAATAGATCAGAAAAAGACCTACAAATCCACAGAGAATTTCCACTTCCTAAATAAAAGTTTTGTGTGCAAGCTGCTGCAAGCCTTAGATGATTATGTCTGGATTGTTTGGGATTTCCCACTTCTCCAGGATTATGGGTAGAGGCCGAAAAGAGAGTAAAGATCTCCAGAAGGGAATTCTTCTGTACAGTATTGATTATGGCATCAAAGGACTACAATGAGGTAAAGAGAAAAATAATAGCACACTTATAAAAAACAGCTTGTTGCTCTAAACGTATATGGAACACAGCAAATAAGCTTGGAGTAAGAGCTTTAAATTTTCTTCTTTAGAGGGAGAGAAATTTCAAATACTGATTACTAAGTAAACACTGTTGACTGGAAGTATAGCGCAGATAAACAAGTGAAATATCAATACAATTAACTTCATATAGTGGTCTGTTTGCTAAGATGAAAATGCCTAAAGAAAAGTTTGTAACACTTTAAAACAAGGTTTGGTGGTTTTTTTCCTTTTATTCATACTGGTGCAAGTGCTGCTCCAACACTGTCTATTGCCTCTTATTCCTTGGCCAGAGTCAGGAAGGAGCAAAGCAATCATTTGTGTTTTGCTCACACAGGGACTGTTGAGGGGGTTGTTAAATCAGTGAAGAAACTGAACAAGAAATTCTGGAAGCCAAGAAAGAAGTGATGCCACTAATTTACATATAAATTTCAAGCCAAATTGTAGTGGCTAGTTATGTTTAAACTGTACATTTGCCATATTTACAAGAAACAGTATTCAAAAATTAAGTGCTTCCATATTGATGGGCAGTAATCACAAAGCTAAGTCCCAGTGCTCTCTTCTTCCCCTATTTAAGTTTACAGAACATGGTGATACACAGTTAGAATGAAAACATTCCACCAATGCTGAAATGGAAATCTGAAGCTCAGCTGGAAAGGTCTTTGCCCTTGAATATATGTGCTTGAACTTTGCAATGCACAGAGTGTTCTTGTCTGGTTTCCTGCATACCTACTGCTTTTCTAGATACATGTATTGAATAAAGAGCATGCCGCCTGAATTGATGAAGTGTGTATTCAAACAGAATAACCTTATCAACTGGGGTTTAATCATTAGCCTCAGAAAGGCACCTGTGCAAGACTAATGGCGCACTTGAATTGCTTTCCCTGTGCTCTACTACACATATGCAGGAGGAACCTGATGGTGGGATTCTGCTCCTAATATCCACAGAGACAGGCAAAGAGGAAAAATGAAGCAGAGCAATATATACTTCCCTTGTTCAAAGGAGAGACAGAGATGAAGCAGCAACTGAAGTAGCCCCTCAGTTATTTGCTGAGCCTCGTTCAAGAGCACAGGGATAATGGTGCCAAAGCACTCCTCAATTCTACAACTATCAACAGTTATTTGTAACTATATGATACAAATAAATGATTACAAACCCACATAATTCAAGAGGAAGAAACAACATAATTCAAGTCAAATGCATACTTATCTCAATTTGCAATCTTGCAATTTTCATAGCCTAAGCTATTAATACAAAAAACAACTGAGGGCCTTTTTCCTCCCCTCAAAATGTCAAAATATTATTAATTCTGAAATAAACAAAATTGTGTGGTCTTTAACATGTTCAAAGCTCTGGAGCTCAGCAGTTGAAATCTAAGATGGTTCCAAAGCTTCTGCTCCAATAGCATCAAACTTACAGGACATTTTAGGTTTCCTAAAGAATAATGAATTAAATAGTGTAGTCTTCCAGAGTCTACTGGAGAAATTTCATCAGTGTTCCCGTAGAAATTTAAGAAAATCATTTGCAGTCAAGTAAGACAATAACCTTTGAGCTCCCTGCCATACTAAAAATACTGTTACTCTCTTCTTACAAATCCTTATTATGTCTTGCGTCAACAGCTCCCTTAGAACTGCAACCCTAAAGTTTGAAGAAAAAACCACAAAAGTTTGAAGAAAAAAGAAATTTCCTCTCTTTACCACAAATGTGAAACCAAACACAAAACAAAGCATAGGATATAGATATAGATATATCAGACACTGTAATCAAGGTGCACTTTTATTGATCCACTGTGCATCCACCTCATCCCAACAGACTGTCAGGGAAAAAAGAGTATGTGCAAGGTCCATGGCCACACTACTATGCTTCTGAAAGGCCTGTGGAGAAATCACTTCAGTGACTGGTAAAACATCAGTTTTTGGTGTGCAGAGCAGCAAACTGTCATCACATACCACGTATGATTAAAATTAACAGTTGTGAATATAACACTCAAAAAATTCAATTGCTATAGCAGAGGCCAATTAGTTTAAACGGTCAATCTGATAAATGTATTTAAAATCCTCAGTGTGCTGGTGGCTTGCAATGAAAAGGTTCATAAAAGCATGCATAATTGGCAAATCAATCCATCGGAATACTTGTTTGCTACTTGTTTAGGGTCATGACACATAAATACTGATTTAATCATATAAATTCTTAATTGCAGAAAAGGCAGGACTTATAACAGCTTTACAGAAAGCAATTTAATTGTTATATTAACTGGAATCATCAACATGATATTTTCAAAAAGCAAAACACAAGTAACATTTCCATAGAGGCGTATAATACCCATTTTCAAATATTAACTTAAATATTGTAGAATATATTGATTCAAAATACGAGTACTTCAGAATCAGCAATTCATTTTCCATTCATTTAACGACTTGACCTTGAAATCATGATTCTGCCTGGAGAAACCTGTTTAAAATTACTAAATTAATAGGTTAAAATGTTGATATTCCAAATTACTCTGATTATTCACAGAGCTTTTCAAGGAAATTCTAAATATTACAAACACAAACTTGCACCGAATAAATAAAGCTACTCACAGCTTTTGGATATGCATACAGTATGCAACAGTTAACAGACCAGAACTACTTCTAAACCAAAGTTAGTGAAATTGTTTTAAGCAAGATATCTGACTTATTCAAAGAGATCAAATTTGTGTGGTAATTTCAGCTATAAGCTTCCCACACTAGAGATATCAGAAGATTTTGCAAGTGAATGAAAGTATCATTGCCTCATTTTTGGCTGTTTGTTGTGTTTTCAGAATAAAGAATAAATTCTAATGAAGAACAATTTTTAGGCTTCTGCAGTTATCAAACAGCAGTGACAAGATGTAGCCTGACCTGAGGCTGTATCAAGAAAACACAACCCTCTTCCTCAGGTCTTCTATGAAAAACTCCAGAATCTCTACATCCTCCAGACCTTTAGAAGGATCTAGCTCTGAAACCCTGCTCCTGCTCCAGAAATCACTGAGAGCTAAAGCAATGGCTCCTCAACACCATCCATGGGAGGGTTATGAGAGGTGATGCAGAACCAATGCACCTTCACCACTAACCATCAGTATTCAGGGCATCCCAAGACTTTCCCCAAGAACATTTCATGAACCCTAATCAAGGGGATTTGGGAACCAGTATTCATGGGAGATGCAGACCAAATTCCTCCTTCACTCCTGTAAATCTCTTTTCCACACTGAAATTATTGTTCACATCCACACTGAATCTAGCATCTCCAGCCTAAACACCAGGCCGCAGGCTAGATCTCAAGAAAAAGGAAATTCAAGGCAGAAGCAGAGTTGTCAGGTAATACAAATCCAATAACTACAGGAATGATACAGAGTGGATGCAGAGTTTTCATCATATTTTAAAGTGTATATTTCTCCCAGTGGATTATTAGCCACAGCCACCAAGGTATCTGACTGTCCCGTTCTTGTTCAAATTGTCCCATACAGTGCAAAGATTTCTTGAGTTACATTTGGCAAGGGAATCTCAAATCCGCTGGAGGATGCTAGAGATTAAGATAAAATGGTGGGTTTAAGTATTTTCCTGGTTACAATCTCAACAGAGAGCTGGCATAAAGTGCAGATAACAGAATGCTATAGTGATGTGATTAAGGCAGATACCAATGCCTGAATTTGCCACATCTTTAAGCATATGCCTCCTGCTCACCCACGTGTATTTTGCAGACGTGGTCACATACATCCTATTATAACAGTAGAAAGATTCCTAACTTCATTATGACTCTAAAAATCTTAAATTACATATATATAAAGTGTATATTTTGTAAAATCTCACACACAAGTACTAATTCCTGTGGGAATAGAAAAATACATTAGGGAGAGAATAAGAAAGAAAGGGAGGACATGAGAGAAGTTAAAGCATACTTATTATTCTGCTGTTGCTGTCGATCCTTTAATGCTCTACAATTATTCAGCATTTCCTATGAAAAAGTGCCCCTGACAATGAAGCACTTGGATTTTTTCCAGAAGTCATTTTTTTGGATTGATAAAAATACCCATCTTCAACTCTGTCCAATGAAAATAGAAAAAACCCTCTCAGTGAGGCATATGTGTTCAATGTGGATTTCCTTAAGTTTTCAGCAGGTTACATTTTTCTTATAGACCTTGGATAAACAGCCTCTGCTCCACTAGTCAGCCCTTTTTCAGGTTTTTCTGTTTTGCTTTGGACACCAGTGTGGTGTTCAAACTAACTGCTACAGGACTGCCAATGCCTGAATCAGTACACCAAACTGTCATGACTGAGCAAGTTTTACCTCCTGGCACTGTTTACAGATGGTTTCCAAACTATATCTAGCAGATACCAATGCCTTCTTTTAGAGGCTAGTTATCATTTCTTGCATGATGCTGGGAGCTGATAGTTGAGGATCACAGAGCATGTCAGTGCTGGGGTAAGGAACAGCATCTTCTCCTGACTCCTACTCTGCTTCCCTACCTTGAACACAAACCTGTTTAGCTGCTCCCAGAAAATTCCCTTCCTACAGAAACATTTATCTTTAAAAGAAACCAAAACCTTCCTTACTTTATAATTCTTAACATATCAGTAGTGCTCTAGGGCATCAGGATAGCAAAACACTAAACTCACCAATGGAGAAACACAGCCCTGTTCAGCTTCATTCCAGCCAACAGTTGCTTGCAGGGCAAGGACCTCTAAATGCTGGTTGAAACCTAGAAGTCCTTTATGTAGACTAAGAAATCAGTATGTAACAGATTCTAGAAAAAGAAATGCAAAGCCAGGAGTGCAGCACTGCTTGATGCAGGGACATCCTGCCTGGGGTCAGGGTCTGGCTTCACTGAGTAACACCCAGCTCCTTCCTCAGAGCAGCTGGCCATGTTGCTGCTGCTGCTGCTCAACACTTTATTTGTTGATCAAAAGACTACATAGTTTCCTAATTTTTCCTAGACTATCATCAAGTAAACAGCAAAAAAAAATTTGTTTCAGGGCCCGAGGACTGAAATTTTATTACTACTGAGTGAAGACAAAATATGTTCTCGTTTCATCTTTAATACTGCAATTGTAAATAGCTCATCAAATTCTTCTAAAATGGGAGACAATTAATGGAAGACAATTAATGGGAGACAATCTTTTAATAAAAAAAATCCCTAAACCCCTAAATTTCTAGTTTTTCTTCAATAGGAATATTAAGAAAAAACTTCTTTTATCTCTTTTCACAGCCTTTTCTACTAAAATATAATTAATGGTCATAAATTCCAATAAATACTTTCTCCAAAGCATCCTTTAAGAGCCTTCACTTCTTACCCAGTTTATTTATTGCACAGAGATTTATCCAAGGTGGAGTCAATAACACTGCAGCTACCTACTCATCTAATCTCCAGCTCAAGCACATTCAGCAGAGCATGCCAGAATTCGGTTATTCAATTCCAGTTGCAGCAAGCCTGCCCCATCCCAGTACAGCAAAGGCTGAGCAAAACCTTCTCTGCAATTACTACTGCAGCACCAGAAGATAATGCAGAAGGTCCTTTTCATCTATGATTTTTCTTTTTTGTTGGTACAAAGGCAAAAAAATGTGCATTCATGCAAGACACGAAAACTCAGAAATAAAAGAAAAAGAAATAAAATCATTTGAGAAATAAAATCTCCATACACCCAAAACAGTATCAGGGAATAAAACTGAAGGAAAGTGTTTATTAAAAAGGGTAGCTCATAAGTTAAAAAATTATAGGAAGAGTAAATGAAAAATGTCAAGAAGTCAACATTCCTGGCACAGGAAATACATGAACATGTACAGCTACAGAGAAATCCTAAAACTAAAAGTATCACAGTCTAAGAATCTAAAATTAAATTAAGACTAAGATTAAATCCCACAAATGTATGGTTTAAATGGTGAAAATAAACAAACTGTAAAACATAAAATTTTAGTTTTAAATAAATTCCTTTTTTATTTTGGAAAAAAGCCCAGCATGTACTCAGATTAACACACCAGGCCTGTCCAGTCAGCAACAGGACACAACCAACAACAGGACAACAAGGACTACACTGAAGCAGAGATGCAAAAGTCGTAACTGAAGAATTACTATTTAATACTAAGAATGGGAAAATAAATTTCTGGTTTGGTCACGTCAGACCCAGTGGGTTGTGTACTAGTGAAAGGTAGTAAGCAATACTTTGTAACCCCAAGAAGATTGTAACCTGAGAGAGACAGTTAATAAAAAAGACCAAGGGGAATAAAGCAGATCGACATGGAACAACAAATTATGACCACAGCTGCTTTGAAGTGACTGGCTGCACATAATTCTTGATCCAGTCTTTTTTCCCAGCTGTTAAATTGCATTAATATGACTAAAAATACCTTTTCTGCTTTTTTTGGTTCTTCTTATTGCCAAAGGAGTTGTGTGTGGCAGAGTAAGTGGGTCACAAGCCATATTATGAAAGTACCAGTGAAAATCCTAACAATTTTGAACTCCTGATTTAGGAAGCATATATTTTCTAAGCTAGTTTCAGCTTCAACAGTTCATTTCTGTGTTTTACTGTTTCCTTCTTCTTTTTTTTTTCCTTGCCTGAGTATCTCTTAGGAGCTGCTTGATATCAGCTTCATATCACATACAGACTATGGAAAGTTTCAGCTACTATGGCTTCATCTCTAAGATTCTGTGAAGCAGGGAGTGTTCTTAATTAATTCCTCAGACACCTAGCAGACAGAAACTGGCACCTTTATCTACTGTCTACTGCTCCCTTCCACTTCCAGGCGTGAAAGGCCCAAGTCCAAGCTGGCAGCTTTTCCCAGTGGAAGCATTTTCCCTGAAATGAGCCCCACTGAAAATGACAGGACTCGGCAGCACACAATTCTGGCAAAAATAGCCTCTAAACAAGAGAAAAAGCCCAACAGTTTTTAATCAAGGAGATGTGTCAGGCCCTGAGGCTGGCACCTTCTTGCAGAGAGTGAGCTAAGCACTTCAACAGTAAAATGAAGTCAAAGCAATAGCAGGTTTGCACAGCTGGTACCCTCACAGAAAGCATATGCCAATCTCACAGTAGACCAGGCCTCGTAAATCAGCTTTTCAAGTGCAAGTGTTGCACAGAAGAGGTGCACAAAATTGTGGGTTTATCTTATGTAGCTTGGGGCTGAGGTTCCACATTTAACTCATACTGTACCCATGGACACACAATGCCCCACAAAGACAGATCATTCCTTAACAGGGATCAACACCATTCACTTTCCGACAGGAATGAGAGATTCATTTGTTTGGCCAAGAACAGGATAGGAGATGTACATCAGCAAGCACATCATTTTGAAAGAAATGGGTTTCTTTTTCCAGCTGCAGAATAACATAACATTAGGAGTTTTTTATTCCTTAAAAAGAGGCAAAATTAACAAGCAGCATTTACGAATGTGACACAGTCTGATTTGATCAATGTTTTCTCCCTTTATTAAGATGTTTGTTAATTATTCATTCCATAATTTTCCTAAAGTGCTTGCTCAATGCATTCTATACATTCGATTACAGGCAGAAAATTTCTATTGCTTGATTGGGGAGTCATGATGCCAACAGCACTCATAGCTGGCCATCTTTGAAGACAGAATCATACTTCAAACTTGGTATAACTAGGCGTTTCATCTGAAACTGTAATTACTTTCTGGCTCAGAGCTACACAATGAAACATCTTTCTATACTTAAGCATCCCAGAGCACAGCCAGCTTGCAAAAATCGGACGAAGAACATTATCGATTTTCTCAAGGGAGTCAAGATATTTGTTAAATACCAAGAACAAACTGTAAAGTATTCATGTGTAGTAAAAGGAGATGCATGTGAGAAATTACATGTCACTCTGTCCATATTCCAGAAGATCACTGCAACTGAATGAAATCTCAATTTATTGCAAATCAAATAATATGAAATACTAGAACAGTCTTTAGTAATTGAGCAAAACACATATGAAGAAAAGGATAGAAAAGGTTTTATTTGTGGTAACAAAGGGAAGGAACAAACTTCAATGTAAATATTTGATGTTTAAATATAAGGTTCAGCAGAAAAAGGTTTAAGTAAGATTTGATGCACAAAAAAAATAATGTCACTGCCTGCGAGTTATAAACATGACCCAAGTATTCAGAGAAAAAAACGGCATCAGCACTACAGCTGAAATTGCAATTTACCTGACACACAGAATAAAGAGCCTAAAATTCTAGAAAGGGTTCCATACAAAACATATACATCTATGCTTTCTTAGTATCCCTCCACAGCAAGTTATTACAACCACATCAGAGCAAGAGAGTAAAAAAAGACAAGCAATGCCTTTAAAGAGGCATTAACCACAACACTGCTTATTAAACAAAGGAATTAAATAATTTTAAAATCATTTCAAACCCACAACCAGTAGTTTGATCAAAACAAAAAGAGTCCTTACCTGTGTGTTCTTATTCCTGGCTTCTCTCCTTGCTGCTTTTTCTTTTAGCCTCTTCTCCTAAAACAAACAAGGTGCACAGTTTTAAAGCAAACTCCTCTGTTACAGTTTTTTTTCTTTTAATTTTTCAAGATTAAAGTTGAGCCCTCTAGATATTTTTAATGCCTACATGTTAAACTGGTGGTATTCATCCTACATGTTACTCATGAAAAACAATAAATAAACTATCTGATTGAGATATTATTCATTCTTCTTGCTCTTAAAAGAAATAATAAAACAACAAGAATGACTCAAACTCATATTTTATCTTTACCAAGACTTGTTAACCTTAAAGGAATAATGTAGCTAAGTTAATTCAATAAATCCAGTATTTGTCTGTAAAATAAGGTAGTTAAAATGGTACCAAGAGATCCAACTTTTCTTATTTCTCAGTGGCATAATATGAAATCAAATCCACGTAACCAAGCAAACAAAAAAAATTTCTAACTTCAGGATGGCTAAAGCAACTGGGTAGTGAAAGCTAAAACATCTCCATTACTAACAAACACTCTACAAAAGCATTTGCTTAGTAATTGCATCGATTCAGAAACCATAACAAAGTTCCCTCCACCAAAGAGATTCTGCTATGGGAAAATGAGCTAAACACAATGATAAAACTCATTCAAAGCTGCCTGCCAGATCTGTGACATACAGAAGTGGCCAAGATATTTAATTCAAACTACATTTATTGCTGCTTCTTTTGTTTATCTTTAAACCAACTGAGATATTATCTCTAATTTAGACTCTGTCAGGTTGTTCCAATTGAACATCCTTTAAATTGTTTATTTCACGAGAAAAGCATAGAGATTCAGGGGACAGCACATGTCTTCTGGAAAAGCACACTACTCCCTTTTTTTTTTTTTTTTGTCTTAGTGATGCTGATGACATGGGCATTGAAACTTTTTGATGCTAGGACAAAAATGTTTCTGGAATACCACTAAGTTTCTTCAAGCAATATAGGCCATTCCTGGCATCAGCACATTTAGAGTAGAGTCCATATAATAGGAGACATTAATATCAGTCCAGGGACAACACCTCAGCACAGAGAAGGCTGAAGACCAGTCACATTTCAGCTGACTCGTGGGAGTAATGAGAAAGCTACAGCTTCAGCAGTCCTGGTGCAATTTCATCACAGTGATGCTGCCGAAACACATTGCTAAGTACCCCACGAAACTGTTTGGAAAAGCAGTGTTTAAGTGCAGACCTGGGTAAAGGAGAACGCAGCCACTAAGATTTTCTAAATAGCTGTCTAAAATCAGGAGGTTTTGAGACATTTTTTGGCTACATGCCACTTTTTATTCTCCCAGTTGCTCAAACTACAGAAGTGTTAGCTTATTTTCAAAGTCCCTTTCTAAGTAAATCAGCCTCTTTTCTCCGAATCAATACAAAACAGTCCCCCAATGCTGTGTGCAAAGCTACCTGGCACAAACATCTCAATACACTCACAGTTACCTGCCAGGGTCTTTAATGCATGCTATGAAACAAAACAAAAACCCTGCCACTGTACACAGATACAACACAGCTGTCTTATTACTTGAGATTTGCTAAAGTATGAAAAAGCAGTAAAAAATAATATTAAATTTAAGGTCACAAGGGCATCATTATGGGGCCAAAAAAAGCCATCAGGACCAAGTACTGTCTGCTCCACAAGAAGTCTCTTGAATGAACTGACCTATGCATCATGGTCATAAGATGGTCATCCATTTTATGATTCCTTCTCTTCCAAGTCAAATCTGGATTCATTTCTCATAATGTTTACTTATGCTTTTCTTATTTTTTACTTAAGTTTTCCACTTTAAATGTTTTAGTTGCACATTCTCTACTCTTTGGGGTCACTATCGGGGTTCTCTCCTTTTTCTACAAAAGCTGTGATCATTCTTAAATGTAACCACTGAAAAACTGAAGGAGAACAGTGCCAGAAATTAACATACCAACTGTTACAAAACAGGATAAAGCAGTTTTTGACTTGGACAGTCCAGAAAATTTTGAAAAGAAAATTCTATGGTGTATGAAAAGTCAGTGTCTTAACTACAGCTACATGTTTAAGCAAATATAGCAGAAGTCGAAGTCTTTGCTCAAGGGATTTATAACACAGCACTGAGAAGACAGCTATGAAAGCAGAAGATTGACATAAGGACACAGGAAGGTATGCCAGACAGCATAATACACTTTAGTCTCTAAAGAATGGTAAAGACACAAAAAGATTCTAAAGTTAATAGGTGCAGAGACTGAAATCAGAAGCACAAGAGAAAAACAAGACAGGAAGCAATCAGCAGGAGATGCTGTCAAGACCTTTTTTCTTCCCCCCCGCCCCCATCAAGAGGGAGAGAGAAGATTTCATTCCTTGTCAGTGAAAAAGAAAAGCAGATTTTGCAGAGGGTGCCAGTATGTTGGCACTGACTTGGAGTTAGGAGTGTATTTCAGAGTGTCCCAATCAGACCTGCTTCTGCTGTTTTGCACTAATATACTCCAAACAATGCTGGACATACATAGGCTCAGAGGATCGTTCTGACTGGGAAGAACATCAAGGGGCCTCTGGTCCAGCCTCCTGCTCACAGCAGGGTCAGCTCTGAGGTGAGGTCAGGCTGCACAGGGACTCTCATCTAGCCACATCAAAATCCCAAGGGTGGAGACTGCGTACCATCTCTGGTCAGCCTGTGCCACAGTCTGACTGTCCTCACACAGAAAAAGCTCCCCTTACATCCATGCTGAATCTCATTTTCACTTACAGCCACTGTCTCTTGCCCTCTTGCTCTGCACTGCTGTGAACAAACCTGCTCCATCTGTGTATTCTCGTGACCTCTCCATAGGCATTGATGGGGTGCTGTCAGGTCACCCCAAAGCCATTTCTGCTCCAGAGTGAACAAGCCCAGTTCCTCCTGCCTCTCCTCACAGAACCACCTTCTTGGTGACTTCAAACTCACTTTAGTTTGTCAACACCCTCCTGTACTGAGGGTAGTGGTGTTGTGCAGAATGCCTCAAATATCGAGTAGAGGAATGACTTCCCTCAAAGTGATTTAGTGCAAAGCATCAGATATGAGTTGATATAGTACGACCCCACCACCACCACACAGCATGCAATCTGGTTCTTAACACCAACTATCTTTCTCTCCAGTCCTGCCCTTACTGGGCTACTTCACTTGCAAGTGTAGGAACAGCCATCAGGCTTTAACTTGGGCTTCAATTCAGGAAAACAATCCCATTAAGGCACCTCTTAAATTTATGCACAGCTTCAAGCACACAGGTAAGTACACACAGTGTGCTGAGCAAATGCTTAAATGTTTTTCCTCAGTCAGGATTTTATTTCCTGTTACCCAGAGGACAACTGTATATTCTACTGTGACAAGGTAATACCTCCCAAATAATAAAGACACCCTTTTATATGACTTCATAAAACCCATAAATCAATTGCCTTGCTTTAGGTTACAAAGAATTGCTAGAGCACAGCCAGAAACATAGATCTCCAAAGACTCAGGTGAGTATTTTGACTACAATGACCTTCATTCTCATACGTTGCTACTGCCAGGAAGAAACATGAGAACATGCAGAACACATGTGGGCAACATACTGTAAGACAGCTCTAAGAAATAATCAAATAAGGTGAAGTTAAACCTGTCAAACAATTGATATTGATTTATTTCACATGAAGAGGATCTGTTCACCTATGCATAAGGCTGTAACTATATGTAATTACTTAACTGTCCAATATTTGCTTTCACACATGGGAAAAATATTTCTTGGAATATCTTAAGTGTAACACAATTAAGTGTCAGATTTTATCGCTATTCTATCAAGCTATAAATCATTACCTGCAAAATAGCCCATAATTAAAGATTAAATAGATTTTTCATTTATTTCAATTCACTAGGGCAGGAAAACAAAAGACTACGTTTCAAGATATGGATACTTAATTATATATGTTACTGACTGACACACTGTTATAGAATAACTTCATAATCAGGATGATGAGGCTGTCAGCTAGAGCTCTAAAACACAACCTAATCAAACATTTGTTAGCTACATTAGTGAAGTCAAGTATCAATTTTTGCTTTTGTACTGAATAGTGCGCCATAATCTTTCCAAATGTGCTGCCGTTAGTAGTCTGAGCCTACTTATCTTTGACTTTTAGACCACGTCTAAATTGTTTCATTGGTCTCTCGACCAGTTTAAAGGAACCCATGCTATCAAAGTTTAGATCCTTATATAGGCACATGCTCATCATGCCTTTATCTTTCACAAGGTGAAGAAAATCAACTCCAGATGTCTCTCAGCATATATGTCTATTTTCCTAAATATTTCAGGAACAGACATATCCAAGATCTTGCCATCCCCCCAACCCTACCTGTCACTTCTGTTTGTATATTCAATAATTCTGTCAGCACCTTCGATCCTGTCAGAAAAATCCCACTGCTATAATTCATGTTGACTTGATCAACTATCACATCACCCAAATCTTTTTCAAGGTCTATGTCTCTAAGGAAAGGGCTTTCAGCCCTAAAATTCTATTCTAAATTTCTTCTTCCTAGAAATTTGCATTTCTGCTTATCTTACA
The DNA here is from genome assembly GCF_022539395.1 of Myiozetetes cayanensis. Taxonomy (NCBI): domain Eukaryota; kingdom Metazoa; phylum Chordata; class Aves; order Passeriformes; family Tyrannidae; genus Myiozetetes; species Myiozetetes cayanensis. Next base: position 42,350,386 of record NW_026087742.1, on the reverse strand, counting down.
ACACAGTTTTGTTTGTTTGAGCCTAACTTAACATGAAAGCTTTCTTTCATGCCACTAAAAAAACCTTGAAATAATACACTTCCCAATGGGCCCACAAGAAACATCTACTTAATCAGAAGCCACTAGCTTGGGATGTTACTGAGGTTTTGGTCCATTTAATTTGTGTCATGTTAATTTACTAATCAAAACCCTTAAGTAAAAAGCATTGTAGAAATTTCAATGTATTCCACAGCTGTATTTCCAAACCAGATTCTGCTCTCATAAAAAAAAAAAATAAACACAATTCACGACATAACTACTTTCCACAAACCCACACTGGTTAGTATTATATTCCTGCCATGTAGTTTTTCATTAATGGTATTACACAGCTCAGAGACCTTCCTGGTCAGTTTTTAAAATTTACTGCAAATTATCTTTTTTCTCCTCACTTATACATCTAGTTAACAAGGATGGTTATAACCTCAGTAATCAAAGGGATGAAAATTTTTAGTCATCATTATGTAATGTGGCTAAATCATTTGGCTTTAAAGAGTTACGGTTATTGAAACCTTGTACCTTTCCTTCTATAGAACTGACAACAGAACTAGCTCTGCCTAAAAGGGGCCAAAACTATGAATAGAGCAATGTTTAATATATGGAAAACTACTCACTGTTCTTAACTGTGAAGTCTGCCACTAGCCTCTTTTCATACTCAACTTCCTCCTCCTTTCACTGTTGGATTTTAACACAAAAACTCAAACCCCTTTTACTTCTCCTTAGGACTCCAAAGACTCCAACACACTTAGATAATCTAACATTTACATTCCATGTTCTCAACCTGAGACAAAAAAAAAATGAGTAGTAGCATGGCAGCTCTCTGTAGCTGGTAGAGCTCACGTACTGTGAGCTCTATGTGAATATGTGAAAAAAGCATAAATAGACAGTTTAAAAGCCAAGTTTTTAGTTATAAAAAATAAAGTACAGCAATTTCGAAAGGTTAAAGTTCTTTCCCCCCAAAGGAAATATCCTCTTCCTTTGACTCTCTTCTTTCTACAGTTGATTAAGAGTTCATTTTACTTTGTCCAGAGGGTTTACTGAAATATTAAAAAAAGTTAGAGTTTATTTCCGTCTATTCTGAACAGCTTTGTTTCATACAGTAATTTTTCTTTTAGCATTTTAATTTGTAAACAATTAATACAATTAAAGTCTCTTTCTTTTAACGAATTTATACACAGGTCATAATTGTCCAGATTTAAATTAAATAAATTTTTCAGTTGATGATATGCTTCTGTTTTTCCACCTTAAAATTTCACTGACCTCTTCTATTTGTTACCTAAAGGCAAATAATAGTTTCACTCAACACAACTAATGCATCTTATAGCATATTTAGCCCCAAGAGCATTAAAAAAGCCTGTGGCAAATCTATTTCATTCTCATCTGAGTCCTCTGAAGGCTTTTTATTTAAATACTCTAGAACTCCTGCAGATTTTGATAAAACATTTTAACACTAGGTTTTTAATAACTGTTCCTTTACATACTGATGACATAATTTGGAGCTGCCAATCTTTTCTATTTAACAGCTGAGGTAATGGTCTACCACACAACAGATCTGTTGGTTAAGGTCTGGAACAAATTGCTCTATTGCCTGGAAAAATCTGGCTGTCATTTGCAAACATATCTTGGTTGATATCGGTACCTGATACCATTTCTTGGTATTCCACTTTCTCTCTCTCTTATTATTTCAGATGGATATAGTTAAGGTCAGTCAGTTGTGGTGCAGAAAATATACAAAGAGCTGTTCAAAAGTTCATACCAGCTCTCATATATTGGCATTGCTGTAGTCAAGAGTTGGTTTACACCCAAATTTTAAAGCACAAATGTGCTCTGAAAATTGACCTAATAAATATCACTATGGTTTCCCACTTTTGTCTTCTCTCAGATTTCACATCAAGTTTGTGCTGTTTACATGCTCATGGCTATTACTACATTTATATTGCTATGGAGTTTAATGTTTCTCTTGTTACAGAGATTACCAAGCCATCTACATGCAAGCACTGCTCCAACCACCAAAACTTACCAGCATTCCCAACCGAAACATAAAATGGAATGAATTTATTAGTGTTTCTTTGAAGATTATTTTAAAAGAATCTAGAAAATAAGTACAAAATTGGATACTATTAAATAAACAAATCTTAATACCTTCAGGGAAAAGAGGCAAAGCTTTTTGATTATTTTGTGTTTGATTTGTGTATTTTTTGGTTTTAGAAATCTATAAAATAATCTCTTCAAGCAAAAAACGATATAAACATAACAATGTAAACCTAACCTGTAGAGTTGATGTTTACTTAATAGGCACAGAAACTGAAACACACAGGTCCTAGTAATAACCTATTTAAGATAACATAGGAAGAGTGTGGCATCAAAAGAATGTGAAAAACAGCACAGGGACAATCTTGAACATTAAACAAGCACTGAAAAAAGTCTTAAAGGCAGCTGGGAAAAAAAAAAGTCATTCTCATTTAAATGAGGAAAACAGAAGTTAGCAGAAACTGACCCTTAAAAGGACATAGTTAGAACAAAATCAACATAGGAAACCAGTGGACAAAACTGATAATTAATCCTTTCTCATTTATATCTGAACATACTGAATATGTTTTAAGGATAGAATTAATTTTTTTCAAGTTGATAAGTAGTTCATTTGATTTAAACATATATATGGGGACGAGAGGCTGGACATGAGCTGGCAGTGTGTGCTCACAGCTGTGAAAGCCAATTATATCCTGGACTGCAGGGTGGCCAGCGGGGATTCTGCCCCTCTACTTTGCCCTTGTGAGACCCCACCTGAAGTGCTGTATCCAGATCTGGGGCCCCCAGGACAGGAAGGATGGGGGAAGTTGGAGTGAGTCCAGAGGAGGAGTGAGTGAGGAGTGAGGCCAGAGGAGGCCACCAAGATGATTAGAGAGATGGAACATCTCTCCTATGAAGACAGGTTGAGAGAGTTGGGGTTGTTCAGTCTGGAGAACAGAAGGCTCTGGAGAGATCTAAATGCGGCCCTTCAGTAACAGAGCTGGAAAGGAACTTTTTACAAGTGGCAGGACAAGGTGGAATGGTTTTAAAATGAAAGAGAGTAGCTTTAGATTACATATTAGGAAGAAATTCTTTACTGTGAGAGTGATGAGACTGAAGCTGGAGAAATTAAAGACATTCTTTTAAATGAATTCACAGACCCTTCCATTCCACCCTATATACATGTACAGCAACACATACAGTAAGAAGTAAAGGTAACACTAATTCAACTCAGTATACATTTTCAACAGAATTATATCATGTTAATTAGTTAACTCTGTTTAAAAGCTACATTTAAAGCTGTGAAGTAAAATCTTAATGACACAAATCAGTGGAAGTTGCACTGCAAAACATGCTAATATTTTCTAGACAAAAGTAGAGGAATAAGGCCAGTGAAGATGCACTCCATCTGATTTTGTGGTTGCTTTTGGTTTTGAAGGGATGATACCATTTAATAGTAGAAAATTCATTATCTAGACAGGTAGACTCCTAAGCTTAGACTCCTAAGCTGTCTTTATGCAGCCACTTGGAAGGAAACACCCAGCTCTCATACACCAGGTCTGAGAGCAGGCAGAAAAACCCTGCACCTATCTCTGTGCCTGCTCATACAGATACAGGTACCCAGCAGCACCCAGGTCCTCAGCAAGCAAACCAAGGTTGCCTCTAAGAGCCCTGACATGTAGAGGTCAGCATTTTGGACAGTTGTTCCATTACATCCTCTGCCAGGACAATCAATCAGCCTGGTATAGAAGCTCCTGTACAGCACTAAGGCTGGTAAAGGCTTACTTTCAGGTTAAGCCTGCACTACTTCAGCCCTACCCACAGCTGCATTTTCCTGGTGTTCATCTGATTAGGCTGTACACAAACAACATACTCACAGTTATCTCATTTTCTTATTTTTCACATCAATAAGATCAGGCCAAGAACTCTGATTGTGCTTCAAAACTCTTAGAAATCATTCAAGGACACTTCAAGCTATAAGTGTAGCTCATGCAGCTGCTGAAAAGATAGCAAACAACAAGCAAACCCTTGCCTCCACCAGCAGCACAGCAAGACCAGATGGATGTTGCTCCTAAGGCTGAAATGGAATACCTGTCAATGCACTTCTCAGTGTCCATTCTCCTTATCTTAATAGCTCTGCCTTTGGAGCATAACAACAGCATTGCCTACACACAAAAGCTATGAAAAGGCTCAGATAGGCTTCCTAACAAAGTAATTAATACTCTCTTGATTTATTTTACAAATCTCACCATCCATACTTTTCTTTGCCGTTCAGCTAAACGCTCCTCTCAGCAGCAACCTCCTTCTCTTTATATTTTGCTCTTACACTGGTACACTCTTTTCTGTGAGAGAATTTTATCGTCCTCACTCAGCACCACAGTAAGTCAACTGTACAATTACACTGAAATCTGACAAATTCCACCTCAAAATCCAGGACTATTCAAGTGCTTTACTTAATAAAGAGCATAATACAGCACCAGACTGTTTCCCCATTCAGATTATTTCCTTTGAAATATGATGCAATCTCTGTTCAGAATTAATCTAACGATTGATTTCAAACTACAAATACTGTTTTGCACTGGAACATTTCTTTTCCAGCATACTGAATGGTTTGTATTATAAAGCATTTATTTTTCTTTTTATTATTTGATTTTTTTTTTTTTTAAATCAGAAGCAATGATTTTATAAAATAAAGAAAACCCCTGGGGTCTTTTTTGTTTCTTGAACCATGGTGTATGGTATTCAATGATTTAATAAAATACACTACAAGTACTTTTGGTATGATTTTATAAAACTATAAACCAAATATGTTTAACTACCCTGTCATCAACAGAAATCACTTGCAAAAGCAGGATTGGGAGTGAAGTGGAGCCTAGAGCTCCGGTTGGAATGGGGCTGCCAAAGGAGGGCATAAGTCACAGGGTGCTCTCCTCCAAGACCTTTCCCATCTGGGCCATGGTTCAGCCAACCATGGGGTAGCTCAGCCAAGGCACAGAAGGAGGATTGTGGCAGGAGCCAGAAGTCAAACAGAGATAAAGACTACAGCATTGCACCAGGAAGTAAGCCCCAAGGAATGCAGTGTGGCACAAGATACATAAAGGAAAAATAAACCACTATATCAGCTGACATCTTTACTGATTTGGTCACAGTGTTCTTCTCCTGCTTTTTAAAATTACCAGTATTAATAATGGCCAGTCTTCGCGAGCGAAGATCCGGGGAAGGTCTTTCCACCTTCCAGCCTGCGCATTGGATTTTTTTTTTTAGGTGAGACACAGTGTGCGCGGAACTGAGCCCACCCTTTAATCCTAAGGTTCATCTGCCGGGGCCATGCGAGTTTGGACAGTAGCAGAGAGGTCCTTAGGACGTGGATGGGTTGCCTTTTTAAGGGCTAACGAGCTCCACCTGCCCGGGAGCGGCCCTGACCAGGAATTGAACTCGGGCCTCGGCGGTGACAGCGCCGCGCCCTTACCACTAGACCACCAGGGGCTCCACCAGTATTAATACTTTTAAAAATAAACTCAAAGTTTGGTTATAACCTTTGGCCAACAGCAGGCTGCAAAGGAAAAGGAGTCTTCCCTGAAAAGTAAACTTGCATCACTTTTCAAATTCTTACATCAAGTGCACCTTTCCTTGAAACGATAGAATTCATACAGCTCTTAAGTCATCATGAGGTAACCAGAGTTCTCCAAGTTATCCTCTTCAAGCATGTTTGATCTTTTGCGTAGAGGTATAGTACCTTTTCTTTTCCTTAATGCCCCCCAATTTTCATGTTTTTTAAATATCAGCTCCAAACTTAGTACTGAGGTTGTTATATCCTCTCTAGTATTGTAACTTCATCATTCTTTACTGAAGGATCTTTTCCAGATTCTAAAGAACAGTATGTGAACTAACATAAAATTAATAAAGTTATAGTCTCTCTCCTGCTCTACCCCCTATATACTGATGCAAAAATGATCAGAAAATGCTTCTTTTGAACTCCATGTTTAATTCTGCAAGGGTGGTAGGGATACTTTGAATGTAAAAACATGGTTTGTAATGATATCCTGTTAAGAGTGAGATAAAGACAAGAAGGAGAAAAGGTAATAAAACGAATACAAAATCCCCAATCCTAATGAGCAGTAAGGCAGACAGCAACAAGAGACGTGAACTCCTAAGTCACTGACAGACAAACACTAACGGAACCACACATGTACAGCCTTGAGAAGGTCCACACAGAACTTTGTAAGTGATAAAAAAAAGAGAAATCAGGTTATCTATGTTTATCAGCCCCATGGAAAAATGCAAATTTAAAATGGAATATTTTGAATATTTTTGAATAATTTGAAAGGTGCTACGAGACCATGAAGGAAGAGCAGCATATGGAAAAACCCAAGGTCAAGGTCAGCAACTACATAAGGGCCCAATGATGTGAGCAGGAAATTAGACATATTTAGGGCCCACTCCACTATTTAAGGAATTGGTGAGTGTGGTTATCAATCAAAGGAGTGAGGATCTTGATAGTTCTGCTAGTAAACGTGAGCCCGGATCAGCCAACAAGAAGAACTAAGTTTGTGCCTCCTGTACTGTTCATGTTTATGCGAGTGCTGCCTGCGTTTCTCTTTTCTGCCTCTCTTGACTCTGTGGATACCCACGCGTGTATTGTGAGTCCCATCCGTGCAATACATGCACAGCCTTACAAGGCTCAAGTCTGCAACCCGGAACAGCAGCACGCTTCATTAAACAGGCCTGTGGAAGAAACCTCCTGAGCTCAAAGCCAAGGGATTTGGTTTCCCTTACCAGTCTGCAATCTTCCATTTTCAAGAATGAATTTTAATCAGAAAGTTATTGAATAAATTCAATGGGGTAAGCACACTCTTCCTGAAACTGAAAGTTACTTATTTTATGACAGTCTTTACATAAAGTCTAGTATCAAGAATTTCTTCTTTTGGCCTTGGAAACAGTTAATTAAGTAACAATATTTGGGAGAGTAAAACACAAAGGGTGAAGCCTCACAGTTTATCGTCATTAAAATCATCCACTCTGCCACTAACAAATGCATTTAGGGCACAGGAGACGAAAAAAAATAGAAGTATTCTGTTTCAATAGAGTTTCTAAAATAGTTCTTTATTTTCTACTGAATTAAGAACAGCATAAGCAAAACTACGAGAGCACGTAACTGCAAACTTCAGGCACTACAAATCAGGACCATTACACAAGGGGACACGAAATATCTCCAGGTTCCTCTCCCCAACATCAGTATCACGGGAAGATTCTGCAAGGAGCCTCAAAAATGCAAAGTATATATTACATTTAAAATATAGACTTGTGGTACAATGCTTACAGTGCAGGATCTTCTGAATGGCCACCCCGTCATCTTAAGTCTGAGTCATGACTCTATAAACACACTTATTTAATATCTCCCAGGAAGGTACAAAACTACTGCATCTTGCAGTATCAGACCCATGAAGACAGTCTCAGTTTGTTTGCTACTAATACTGCCCAAATAAAATGAAATTTAAAAAAAAAAAAAAAACACTTCTTGCCATCTTATCATATTGACTATCTGACATTCACAGCATATCTTATGCTGTGGGAAAGAGAGGTAAGAAATAAGGCTGCTATTCATTTTTCCTTCAGTACCAATGGGCATGTGTCTGAACCTGAGTTAGTATAAAGAGGTTGTTAAGAAGTGAGATGAATCCCTCTCTGCCACTGTTTTCCTCTTAACAACAGTGCATTTTCAGTTAAAAACTTGAAAAATGGAGTGCAAAAACATGTTCTGAATGTTTGTTCACTTCTCCCTTTGTTGGTGTTTATAACATTTTTCACATTTCAAAGGAGCTCAAATCTGTGCCTCTCACTGGGCTGTCATTAAATAGCCATTAATGCAGATTCTTTTTACATCATCTTGATCAGTGTCACTGTCCTTTCCTTGTACTCAACTATTAAAATTTCCTTTGTTTCCAAAACTTCAATAAGCATTAAGTACACCACATTTATACCTCAGATTTTTATTCATTTTTATCCATCTGATTTTCAATTTTTCCACATTTGCAGAGGAAGGAGAGGATAACAAAATGTGAAACTCATGAAGAAAACCTAATTATAGTGCAGATGCTTTTCAAGTCGCCACAACCCTTAAGGCACTGCAACACACAACTCATCTTATCCAAGCATCTCATGAATGCACCAAAACATTTTTCTGATCATAAAGAAAACTGTGATCATTTAAATAACATTCACAAATGGATTTAAAAGCAATGGCCTGTGGATACTTTCCAAATACTTTTGTTCTTCATCAGAAACAATTTCACAAGGAAAGTTCATAGTAAGCTTACAGGCCACATTCACCAAAAAAAATAACCCTATTTTGTGCAAGTTTCAATTTTAAGATGTTCCCTTTTTTGACTCAGAGATTTCTAATCTTCAAGATTATACTGAAGAAACCATAAGAGAGGGATTATCAACTGAAAATTACCTATAAAATTACAAGCTTTATAAAAACACTGCTTTTTCTACATCCACTCCCAACCTAAATTACAATCTGAACCCATGTGCAAGATATAAAGAAGTTGGACAAAATAACATCTGCTTTTGTAGCATTCTGTAAATTATTTTGTTACTCTAAGTCACCACTTTAAAGTCAATGTAGAGACTTCAGGTATTAGCACACACTTCCAGCTTCAAGGGACTTTTTGATTACTGATCTAGCTAACCATGTACCAGACTTCTACATTTGGTCAGAACAAAAACACATTTCTCTCTAGTGGTCTGCTAATCTACTTATCTAATAACATAAACAAATTTAAAAAAAACCAATTTAAAGTAAAAAAGAACAACTGCCAAATATACACACCAGGAAACTACACCAGCATCAGGAAAAAGAGTTGTAGGAGAATTCAGCAACTGAGGTGGGAAACTAAGTAACAGAGAGTTGTCACATCTGCTGTTAAAACATACTGCTGTAGATCTTTGTCCATTTGACATCTCCTTGCAGGAAGGAAATTTAAAGAAGATGGGAATAAAATAATTAACATTACTAAAGAAAGGACAGGTCAGACAACAGAGTTTGTGCTATGCCATGATGCATTTTGGCTCATGGTGTAGCATGGAGGATTTTAAAAGAAGGAATGACAGTCACAAGCGATGAATTTAAGACTTCATATATAACAGGACTGCTGAATGCCAGTGAGGGGATGTATAAGACGTTTGTGACTTTGAAAAGCTCCTCTTTCAATCACACAGAAGGGGCACTAAGACATCTTCACTTACAGAAAATCTGAAGTCATGAAAATAAAGTCTCCCAGTATTTTTGTTGCTCCCATATCCTTTGTTGGTAATACAATTAAATATTTGTCTTCTACATTTCACCCTCTCCCTCCAATGAAGTTAACAAATAGTTTACACCACTTGTCTCTCAGGCTTACTTATGTAACCAAACGTTTACAAACAATTCAGACAATGATCAGACATCTGATCAGGCTTCTGCAGTACAATCATGATACACAGACTGGGGTAGTGGTTCACATCACTGAGATCAAGTCAAAGAGTCAAACTCAACTAGTATCTGTTGCTGAGTGATTCTTATCTTTCAGGAAGGGAAGCCTTACGAGGTGGGAGAACTTTTAAATACCACTGGGAAGTCACTATGAAAGTGGCTCTGAGGCAGTTAAAATTTTCCCCCAGCACTCTTTTATTAATGAAGGACTAATGACTTGTCCCATCAACAATTCAATAAATTCCAAAAACATATTAGTGGAAAAACACTGGCTGAAATGGCTAAAATAATGTCTACGACTTCTGTATTATGCAACAGAACTCTTCCCTATAGTGTGAATTTTATTAATTACACATTTTCTAATAAGAAAAAAATAGACTAGTATCTGTTCCACCTAATAGCAACATAAATTCTTCCTGGATCACTGGAAGAAGGGATCTTCTAATCACTAGACCAGCTTAACATGACCCCAAAGAAAGGAGGTAGTACTTGTCTCTGTATGAATGAGACAAAAGAGCAGGGCTCAGCCTTATTTTCCCCAATTTACTATTACAGTTATTTCCTAAGCAGCAACAGCTGACTGTCAAGAATCCTAGACATAATGGATGACTACTATATGAAGTATTCCTCACCTCAAATTGTAAAGCCTCAAATAAGAAATCTGTGCATGCAATAGCTGACTGGCAGCCCTAAATATTAGACAATCATTTCAAAGGACCTCAATAAAAAGCCCTTTTTTTATTTATTATTTCCTTCTTTTTTTACATACTACCATTCATTTCTTTTATTTAATTACATAAAGGATAATAATTAGGTAGAGTGTGAAAAACACTCTTGCAGTAAGGTGAGCTACACAAAACTTGACATGTGACGCTTTCCATAATTACATTACCTGCCACTGATGTGGTCAGTCCTGTTCATTTTGCCTCACATTTGAAAAGATGCATTCTCTTTTTATATTATCTCCACAGATGAAACATTTTTTTGGATGCAAGTAAATATCTGATTAACATCATTTGTTCTCCCTGGCATTGTAACAATGAAGGTGTCTTAACAGACCAAGTGATGAAGTATTTTATCACTGAAGTCTGATGTCAAACATATGGTGTCACTCAAAGTTTATGAACTTGGTAGTGAATAACAGGTTGATTGCAAAGTCATAGAATCACTCTCTCCTTCCTTATTTATTAAGCTGCATTCTTGAAATCTGACAGCATTACTTTCTGTAAACTTGACTATGATTTCACCTCTAGCACAGGAAACATGATTTCTTTGCACCTACTTTCAAATGCAACACATTGCTAAAGAAGAGGTGAGATTTTTTTTTTCCATTTGTCAAAGGACTGTAACAGGACTACAGGAGAAGATTTTCAAATTAAACATGTTAAGTATACTTTGACTTTAGCTGGAATATGTCAATGCCAAAAGGCAATTTGAAGCCTTCAGAAATCCCTTCCAAATTCTTTTCTTCAAATACAAACCTTTACAAACACTAGAAGATTTATCACTAACTACTAATAATCAACTCAAACTGGATAAAATCAGCATTTGCAGAGCAGGGCAATAAAACAATGCTTTTCAATGCTTTGGAAATTTGATGCTTTGAGTATAAATCAGGCCTTTAACTATGTGGCAGAAAATACAGTCCTGGGATCTCACATTTATCTGTTATCTGGAAAATTCCATACCCATCTCACATAGGGAACGACAGCTGTCTTCCATATGACAATTACACAGCAAGGTCAGAAAACTCTGCTTTGGTTCATAGCAAATAATGCAGAAAGAATTTTGAAAACGTATGATCTGCAACTTAAAGGGTTTTAAATGCCAGAGAGAAGCCAGACTGCAGATAATAATGTTTTCAAGTTACAGCTAAAATTATATGACATTATTTGAGTAATTCACTAAATAAATTCTGATAGCCCTATTAAAACCAATAAAAAAAAGTCAGTACTTTTGCCTAGCTGAAATGTAATAATGAATTTTGAGCAAGTGGTAGTCTGAAGACATTTCAGAGACATTCTTTCACTTTTGAGCATTTGTTAGAGCACATATGCCAAACAATACTTTCTTTTTGTGAAACAAATCCTTTCACTAAACACTGCTTTAAAAAAAAAAAGATACTCCTACTAAATTTTTAACAGATTTTAAAGTTTTATTTAAAACTCCACTAGTTGTTACCAACAACAATTATTGAATAAGGCTTTGTGCTATCCAGCTACTTACATCAAAACAGTCTTCCTGTGTCCAATATAATCCTGAAAAGATCTGAATTTAAATGAACTTGTACTACACTTATTTTACAATGTATTTAAGTATTTTTCCACAGTGAACAATCCACAACCCAGTATTTCTGCACTTCAGTAACTGAGGTAGAAATCAACTTACCCTGTGTTTTTCCTTCACTTTCTTCCTGTATTCTTCTTTGTCAAATTTGTCTTCTTCACGCAGTATCTCTTTTGCTTTATCTAAGTTGATACCAGTGGCATCATCTTCCTCATCTGCTTTTGCCAAACTGGATTTTTGCACAGGTGGCCACTGCTGCACTAACTGAATTAGACATATCAACAAGAAAATAGCGGTTAGAATCTTTTTTTTTTCCACATCACACTTTTGATGCCCTTAATATTGCAATACATTATTTTTCTAGACTAAATAAAAAGGCCATTTGCAAAAGAAAGAGATTAACAAAACTTTTGGACAACAGAAACTCAGATACCTTATTTAACATCACATTCAGTCCAAAATTAGTATTTGAAAATAGTGTCTCCACTAAATCACATTCCTGTTTAATATATTCACATTAACTTCTTCCCCTAATTTTCTTTCTTTGCTGAATGGAACAAATAATTTCTAATCCTGCTAGTTGCTCTGGGAGAAAAAATATGTTTTCTTTCAAGAAATGACTCTTCAAAATACATCAACAGAAAAGAACAGGAGTAAATCTAAACAGTACCTTCGATGTAAACAACAAATATTCCAACATATTAACTGAGACAAAAATGAGGTAAGCTTATATCACCATACACAAAAAAACCTCTGACTCCAGGTTCATGTTTTGCAGAAAGCAAGGAGAACAGGTATGGAGAGTTTTTTTGATTTTTGTATGAAAACTATATTGGAAATGTTCGATGGTTCATGCTGATTAAATGTTTGATGGATGATGTACTGAACACATCCAGCTTCCCTTAAATATCTGAAACTCTGAAGTTAAGACAAAGACTACATATTAAGCAAAATACCCCCATCTATCTTGTGACCTAATAGCTTATACCTTGAGCACACATTTTTGAGGGATAGTCTGTGCAAAATCATTCTTGCTTATGGATTAGTAAGGTAATAACTCTTAAAAAGAAACTGTGGCAGAAAATATAGGATTCCTTTCAGTACAAATGCAAAACCAAACACATTTAGGACTCCCTAATGCACACAGGGTGTTATTTACCAGGTACTGACAAACCCAACCTACTGTTTCCACTTCCTTTCACAAAACTGAGTTTGTGTAATTGTATTTTCTAGAAAGATATATTTCTTAAAGCATTTTTATTTTATGGAAGAGAAGTATATGGAATAGAACAGTAAAATTTCAAAGCACAGCTTTACACAGCTCAGAAAAAAAAAAAGGTAGAACAACATCATAGATGCCAAATTTTTGTTTCCTTTAATAAGTCAGCACAATAGATGTGCTGCTTTTCAAACTATAATCTTTGTGATAATTTTTCTTCCTCCATCCCTACTCCTCTTTGCTTCATTGCATAGATACATAAAACATTTGCATATGAATTTTAGGATGAGACAACAGCTTCTGAATATCTAAAAATATCTGAAATTATAATTTCCAGTCAACAGGGTAACCTCTAAAACCTTTAAAATTCTATCTAATGTCAGTAATTATGTATATGGCTACACTTCCTTCACCTGCAATATAAAATGCTTTATTTTATTTAGTCATAGAAGCAAGTTATATTCTTGTGAAGATGACCTCTCTTTCAGGTTATGACTTACTGAAATTATTCTAAAGTAGAATAAAAAAAAAAGAGAAATTATTTTTTATCTTAATGCTGGAAATAGAAAAACAACAAACACAGCATCTGAAGCTGTGAAATCAAATGTTAGAAAAGTTTATGGAGCGTGGATACTTGCTAGTGAGGTTATCGACACAAGGAAACCCTAGAGGGACTAGCAACCACAATAGTTCCTCTCAGGATCAAATCAATACATTTTTCCAGGGTCTATTAAAAGACCCAATTAAATAACTGGCAAATTTCCAGGCACCAGTAGGTCAAAATTTGGTACTTCCTTAGCCTTCCTAACAAAACCTTTAATCTAGAAATACTGAATGCTGGGAAAAAAAACCCAGGGACTTCTTTTAATTCCAGTACATTAAATGAAGACCTGGGGGAGTTTTAGCAAATAGCTACAGGAAAATTGTTTTACATTTCTGTAAGGAGAAAAACAGCTCTTGGTTCCACCTGAAATTGAAGATAATCAGCAGAAAAGAGATACAGTTCTGTACATCCACTTTCAGCTCTCATACAAGTATCTTACACATACAAAGAGGAAAAGAGGTCAGTGCTCAAAATTCCTCTTTCTCCTGAAGGAACTGAATTCTAAATGGAAGCTGAAAACTTCTGCAAAATTTAAGCCAATTACGAAAAGCATGTATTTTTGAAAAGCTTATCTTTTTATACAGATACAAAGTATAGTTTTGACTTCACAGAAACTACAAATTCATTTCCCACCAAAATACAGGTATTTTTAATTGATCTTACCTCTCCATCTTCAGTAAAGACTATTTTTGTGTTAACTTTAAATTTCTTCTTCAAAATTTTTTTGGCTTCTTGGGTTTTAGTTGTTTTCTTCTTCATCTTTGATTTTGATGCAGTCTGTATAAAAGAAAATGAGATTTCTTATGGGTTTTTTCCTAGTCACAGGGTATACACTTCAAACCTCCTTAAAAGTAATTAGACGCATTAAAATGTAATTCCTAAAACACCATCAGCAAGATTAATACCCAGCAAAAATTAGCTTGCAGACCTTTTCATAAAAGTGTTTTAAGCAGGCCATATCATCAGAAACTCATTTACTCTGACAAAAATTCAGCATAACTTAAATCCTGCCAGCACCAGGACACCTGACTAGTGACATCTCACTAACCTTTTTGGGACAAGGACACTAGATTCACCAGTTTGTGCTACTAGTAAGCCTCACCGGACAAGAAATATAGTATAATTGACTTGAAGCTGTTTGCTACAACAGATCAGACGCCACTTTCATCTCACTTGTCATCATGTTCTCCCCAGGCACGGCAGTACACTAGCTTGAGTTATTTCTGCGTCAATGAAGGCCACAAGTGGCCATGCAAGAACATTCCTATTTCATAACTTTCATCCCTTACAGACCCATCAGGTTTAAGAACATCAGTGCCAGGAGATGTTTACCAAATTTAGCATTAAATAACATTTAAAATTCACAAAAGTTATAAGCAGCACAGAGAAAAGTTGTAGTGAAACGAAGTGGTCAAGACACCAGAGAAATTAATGAGTAAGTCCACAAAGATGTGGAATCCACATATAGCCAACACAGGTTTCACCGAGGCAACCATCTGGTGGCAACATCATGGAACTAAAGAATGTGGAGATTCCCAACCCCCAGCTCTTCTTCAGAGAACTCTCCTTTCAAGAACAAAGGCCGTACGTGTTCAGGACACAATACATATAGAGGATGTTTTAAGCGGTAACTGCTATTGCATAAAGTACTTTATAGCAAAAGGTAGTCCACAGGAATACGTGGAGACTCCATAGGAGAAGACTCACAACTCATTCATCATCCCATAAAGGCTGCAATCTCTCCACTACTCAGAAAAAAAGTGCCTGCAAAACAGTCACTAAGCTGTCTAAACTTCCAATAAATAACAGAAAGCAGTCAAAGGAATCAGAGGAAAAAAAGGAAAAACTGAACTTTTTTCTCAGTTTTTTTTATTTTGGTCATTTTAATCAGTTTCACGTTCTATAGCAAATCCACCATAAAAGAAAGCAAAAAAAACATAACTCAGAAAGTCACTGTCATCATGGTCAGCACACTAATGCACTGAAATATGAACTATAAAAGAGAAAAATTACAGTGCTCCTAACAGGAAAAATGGCTTGTGACAGCTACTGCGCTGTGTGATCAAGTAATGACCATATCTATTATAGAAAATAGTAACTGCAGTAGCACTTTTGTCATCAGTATTGTCAAACGATTTTTGTTGCACTGTGCAGCCACTACTAGTTAGGTACATCTATAACTGCTCAGAAGCTGCACTGCTCCCTCATGACTGCTGCTTATCCTACAAACACAAATTGTTTGAGAATCTGCATAAGCATAAAACCCTCACCTCAAAATATGGACTGCTTAGTAGAACAACAGGAATTGTCCAAAGGAAGAATTTAAAGAGAGGTGTACTTCAAAGTGATGCTACAGTATTATTCACTATCACAGCATGTTGTTTCACCAGTTGATTTTGGTTTTTTGGTTTTTTAACATTCTTTAATTTCTGTACTGCTAGTAGTATTGGTACCAGCATAACATGTTAATGTAAAAATAAAAGACTCTAAGTTTCAAATTAATACACTTGTATTTTGCAAAATTATATTTAGTTGTAAATTTCAGCTGTTTATACTTCTTGTGTTAAAGAAGGTTTTCCTAGCTAAGGAGCTCAAATATCCAATGAGCTGTCTTTGCATGCACACATAAGCAAAATTTCCAGTTGTACCTTGTTTCCCCGCCCTCCTCTGAATTTGATGCTGCGAAGTTGCATGGGAAAAAATGGAATAGGACAAAGAAGAGAAACAAGAGGACAAGAAGGGACAAATGGGAAACTAAATTCCCTTACTATACACCTAAAAAGCAGTGTAAGATCAGTGTGTGAATTTGGCAGATTTATAATATGCAGCATTAAAGAAAGGTAAGGAATTAGAATTTTAAAAAACCTACAGCGAATACAAAAATTGCAGCATGAGAATAAAAAATTACACACTCCCTAGATAATTACACTGTGTTTTTTATTAGGACACTTTCAGTGATTTACTAAACTGAGCAGACTTCAAAGACGACTTTCAAGGCTCCTTCAGTTTCAGATACTGTCTCCTGACTGACTGCCATAAATGGGTTCATATATCCAAACATTTTCATCACAGATGTAGGCACAACTTGTCCAAACTACGTGGCTTCATTGTTCAGCAGCAGAAGTGGTACAGCCCAGAAGGGACCTTCAGTGCGTTAGGGCAGTGGTTCCTGACATGACCTCCCTGTCCCAAGACGGAAGATACATTATCTAGGGTAAGAGTAGGGCAAGTCAGCCACAGAGTGTATAAGCTCCTGGGAGTACCGCGGGGTCTCATAAATGTTGATTTGGTTCTCTCCTGGGGACCTCTCTCATGTTTTTCTGGCATCCCTATATAATCCTAATGTTTCTCTCTTCTGTCACCTCTCTCCCTCCATATGTCCTCCATTACCCTGTGACCCCCTCACCCAAATTTCTAACACCACTGCCTGTCTTCGCTTTGACCCCAAAACTGAACAGCTACACTGAAACATCAATTTCCCATCTAGCAGGAGTCTGATTCATCCATTATAAGAAGTGCAGCACCATTGGATATCAGACCTCAGGCTTCCCCTGGTTCCCTGTGTTTTCGAGCCATTTTGCTTATTCATTTCCCATTTACATCTTTTGTAACAGAAGATACTTGACAATTGACAAGCAGCAGGTTGACATTCTCCACGGCTTTCTCTCTTTTCTTCACAATGAGTTCACCATAGCAGCAGGCACCACCAGCTGCTGGAGGCTGCCAAAAGATCCCCTCCACCTGTTTACCTCAGGTATTGCAAAGAATACAACTGTGGCAGGAGCAATGATTCCTCTCTGCTCAGTTAACAGCTGGAATCTGGGGATCACAGGCTTTGCAGGACAAAGTACTATCACATAAGCAGCCATAAGTGAATGGAGCGTTTCTGGTGAGAGCCAGACCTTCCCCCTAATGCCAGAGCAAGCCATGGGCCTGGGCACTTTAAAGTGAGCTAAGAGGGCATAGCAGCTGTCCACACAGAGCGGCTCATTCCAAATCTTGCTCAACTACTATCTACCACAGTAAATCCATTTCTAAAGATGAATTATTCCATCAAATAAGCCATCGATCCAAATTAAATAGCATGCATGATTTAGGCACAGGTTTTCATGTTGCTGTTAAGGTATTAAAGGGATTCTGCATTTGAACTCCAGTTGGTAACACCAGTTCAAGCACCAGCCAGTGCACACACAGCTCCCTGTCAGTTACCTGCTGCTCACCACTGCAAACACTCTGCCCTGTGACCAATAAACAGGCCCTCACATCTCATCTTTTCTTCTATACAGATGTGGCAATAGTTAAACTGATCAAACAAGACGAGAGCAATAACCAAACTCTTTAAAATGGTATATAACAGTTAAGCATTGGAAGTTGAGAGTCACTAAAGTTTATAAAAATTGCATAAAACATAGGCTCAGCTGCAGGGTTGGGGGATTTTCTACTGTTACTAATCAAAAGCCTAAATTTCTTTTTCCTTTTGTACATGCCAGATGGCTTGCTGGATTATTTAATGAGTAACAATAAAAACTAGCTCTTAGAAGCAAAGAAAATCCAAACATTTTGATATAGAATCAGTAACAATACAGCTAATATGCATGTTCTTTTCTGTTTTTCTCAAGAAGGAGCAGGCTTTTGTTTTCTGGCTTAAAACATCTGATATTCTTAAGCTGAATCAATGACAAAGGTTTTCTAAATGAAGATACAAGTTTGAGACATAAGATTTACTATTTTTCAGTTATTATATGTTTCTGAAATGACACCAATAGAAACATGAATGTTAGCAAATTCTGCTATTCTAATATGGAATAATTTTCTTATTAATACAATTTTAAAGTCATTAGATAAGACTTGAATATGTAACCCTCAGTAACCCAGGATCAAAGCACTTACAGTCTCTTACCATAACGAAGACAAAACATTTGATTTGACCTTTGGAGGTTACAAATCATCAGTGCAAAGTTACGTTGTTTCTGACTATAATTTCCTTTTTAATTTCAACTCAACACACCCTTGAAAACAAGCACAAGTATACTCTCTACAGAAGTTGCCTGAAGACAGGGCTACATTATTGTGGCAGGGTAAAATATCTGTAGAAAAAAAGTTAGAATTAATTTTCCAGTCCTGTTAGCTAAAACAAGCATTACTGCATTTCTAACAGTTTTGTGGGCTTTTTTTGTCCCTCCTGCTTATATCCTACAATTCCTAGGAAGAACGGTTCTGTACCTGAATGTATTTTCCAGTCTCTCCCAATGTTATTACATTACTTTACCAAGAATTCAACAGCAACCGCCTCTGAGAAACAAAAATCGATGTGGGACTCAATTTCACAGACTTGTTTTGTATTTCCTCAAGAAACTGCCCACAACAGAAGCAAGTATTATCACATTTGCACTACCACCAAGCATGTTGAACCCCTGTTAAGTTACCGAGTTCAGACTCAGATGTCATTCCCCACAGAAGACACAAGCTTGCAGATTGAAGCTACCAAACCTTAGACAAAGAGAAGGGTTATCTTCCTCTTCATGCCATGGAAAGCACACACAGAGATGGCTTTCATCTGGTAGGCACCTTTCAGAATAAAGGTCATAGGAACATTCAGAATCCTAAGCATCTTCCAACCATTAAGCAGCCTACCCATAAAGCATTACCTCTCAATCCTTTAGACCTCCCAAACTCAGACCACGACGCTTTGATTACCTATAACGGAGATACATTTAGAGGAGAGGGAAGTGTTCACTCCTCCTGACAAATATCTAACCAGAGAAGAAGCAGTGAGTTACAAACTTCACCCCTTATACATAATGATTAAGGACAGGGCGGAAAGCATCAGGAGAAGTAAAATAGCCAGACTTTGAAGTCCTGTCCATATTACTTCAAGCACCTACACAACTCTAAACATCAACAAGCTTCCTCTTGATAATACAATTTGACTCCAGCAGCCATCTGTATTCCTGTTGAGTATAAAAGGACCAGAGAGGCAAAAATCCTAGGATGAGGCATGACCACAAGGAGATGCATGGATGCTGTTTTTCTCATGATTTGTGATAGCTAGGTGGTCTCTATTTTAACTTCCAGTCTGCCTGTCTGCAGTGGCAGCTATTTCTGTCCTTCCTCATTTCTGCTGACTGCTTATGAGTCATGGGTTGCTTTGCACTGTCGAGAACTTCAGAACAACACAGAGCCACTGAGTAGCAGCAGGGCAAAGCTGCTTTCACTAAAGAACTCCCCTGAGCTTTCCAAGGAAAACAAGTTTCTTTTCTTAGCATGTGGTGTTGTTTTACTTCTCATGTAATACAAGTTGGGCTAATTTTACTTTGGTGAAGTATTCTAAGATTTTACTTTTAAATTAAATGTTAATTAGGAAGCTTAAATTCATAGACATTATCCCATCAACTTGCATAGCATCTGTACACCTCACTGAGGACAGCTTTTACCATGACAGTTGTGCCATTCAGATCAAAGAGCGAGGCACGGATACAACTCTCAATTACAACTTAAAAATCATAACCATTTAAACAATGCTACAGACAAGGCATTTTCCACATCAACTATTTTCACAGGACGCTGGGGATTCCACCAGTTTTCCATCTGCACTTCCAACCATGAATTTAGGAGATAGGATTTTTTTTATTCCACACATCCCCATGCCTCCCCATTCATTTTAGGATGTTTACTTCTGCTTTAACTATTTCCTCTTGTTTCTTTACAGGCACTTTAGAAATGCCTGGGTACCGTTCCTACTCCTGTAGGACTATTCCTGTATCCCCACAGCAGCATTTAATAGTTACAAATTTAAACCCAATCCTGAATATATTTTTTTTTAAAAAGTGCTTTTATTCATACAACCATGAGAAAACTTTCATGCTTTCATTTTCTATATTGAATAATAGAATGTTAATATTTTACCCTAATATAAAATCCCAGAACACAAGGAGGAACCATGAATGAGAGCACTGCACTATCAGTTTTTCATGCCTTTTTACTTCCCTATCTTTCCCTCTCCCTCTGCTTTCTCTTTTTTTAATTTTTATATTATGTATTTCCTACTCCTCCACAGGACAGGAAGATTTTAAATAATGTTTTGGTGAAGAGCTGAGCTCCCTCAGCCCACAAAACAATCACTTGATTCATAGACTATAAATTATCTAATTGTACACACAACTCTATTTGTATACGCCAACAAACAGTTTTTGTCATTCATCTGCAAAACCACTGCAGTTCATTTTCTAAATCTTTAAGTATAAGAATATAAGAAATAAGACAAAAAAACCAACCAAACCACACCAAAAAGCCCAAACCCTACATTTATTATAAGATCTAATATGAACAAACCAACTATTTAAGAATTTTCTGAGTTATAGTAATTAGACAATATCTCACTGTGAAAGATGACTAATTAATGCACTGCAATACAGAACTTTTCAGTATATTATTGCATTAGCCTGAAAATCTCCATTATCTGTGAGCATAAGCAGCAATGACAACCCTTTCTAAAGCATTAGCCCTTTAGCAACACAAGACCATGACTTCTCACACAGTTTATTTAAATGAAAGGTGTAGTAGAGAACAGTGACATATTCATATATTTCTAGGATAAAAGTAAATTAAGTTATAATTGAGTATGCCTGACTAAATGAAGATAAAACATTCCAGAATACTGTAATTCAAAACCAAACAGATTAACATAGCTTTTGTTTATTCTTGTGGCCAGGGTTGGTAGAAAAATATTTTCCGAAAGAAACACGTACAAGCCAAGATATCCTAAAAAGTCAGACTGCCTCAGACTGTAAATATAAAAGAAGTAGATGATGATTAATACCACTAGTAACTGCAGTGCCAGATCAAGACATAAGATGCTTTCATTCTACTCCTCCCTTCCATTACAAGGTATGCACCATTACAACACAATTTTCCTTTGATAAAATCCAACAGAAACGCACAGTAAACAACAAATTCCCCAGCACTTCTACAGCTAAGAGAATTAGATGAACTGCTTGTTGTTATCCTAAGCTGAGGACTACATCTTAGTAAATGAACAAGTGTTCTTCATACAACATCAATTAACAAGCAAATGACATGATTTTGTTGACTGCTGTTTATCCCCCCAATTCCGGAGCTTCCATTTTTGTGAGCAAGAAAAGGCTACTACGAAGATGCTATTTCCAGCAAAACTTGGCAGATTAGAAGAGCATGAACATGCTTTTGATATTACTTAAAACATAGCCACCTTTTGTTTGTTACTTCCAAAAAAAACCCCCAAATCAATCCAAACCCAAACCCCATAACACATCAAGGTGTGGTTGAGGATCTAGGAAAACTTGTACCTGCTTTGCACCTTTTCTTCTATTATGAATCTCCAACAATGACAAAATTGAGATTTTTTCTTACTTTTCAAAAGGTGAAAGATTCTGCTTATTCAACCTCCACTAATATTTCACATGAAATAAGACCTACACTCACAATGGGAGTGAGGGGAGACAAGTAGGAAGTGGAGGGGAAGGAAGGGCTGCCCTTCCCTTAAGGATGAAAAGAACCCTTAAGTCCTTCAGGTGTGCTGAGAACGTGCTGTGTTCTGGACCTTATAATTTTTCAGTTTCCAGAACCACCAGAATTGCTTCTCCTCTCACAGGCTGCAGTTAATATCTTACTCTGAGACAGTTAAATAGAAATATTCAGAGAAACGTAATCACTGGATTATACAGTCAATGCTAAGCTGACATTTAATGAACTGACTAATTTGGCCTTTTTTAGTTAAATAAAGATCATTGTGTTTAATGTGACCGTATTTTATAGGAGTTAGGACACAGTTATTTTAAGGGAAAAAAAAGAATTTTGTGCATAATCATTAAGGCAGCCAAAGCTGAAATGAATGTCATAACACTGTTAAAACTATGGCTTAAAAATAGTCTGCAGAAGAATCTTAGATCAAAAGGTGAGATGACAAGATGAAACTTTCCATGCTGTTTTTCTTTAAGGTTGAATATATTTTACCATGTGTGAGCAGTGTGACCTTCCCTTTCTTGCTCAAAAGCCAGAGGCCTGGCCCCAGGAACACAACAGCAGCCAAGGTTGAAGCATCTCAAAACATTTTGTTCTCTATATTCTCCTGATCTGCCATCAGAAAGTAACAAAACCATTACTCTGCAAAGAGAAATCCATCTCCACTTTCTCTCCCCCTCTTTTTGCACAAGCTAAAATCACAACCTATGCCCATTTAATGACCACTCCACATCAATATTCTGCACAGGTTGTGACCAGAAATAGCAAAAACTGCAGATGATTTTTGGTCATTTGAGCAGTGTACATTTTTCAGCAGTAGATCAGTGTGAGAGCCATCACTGTCTTTAAGAGTTTTATCTGCTCTTCAGGTTAACACAGATGGCACATTCTCCTCCCTTCCCCCTTCAGAGGCCCTCCAATTCAGACATTAAACGATCAGGTAATCCCCATCACGGAATTCTGAAAATATTAACACATAAAATCTTCTATCAGTTGTGTGTGATTTTATTTTTTTTTTAATAAATATTTCTTACTGGAAGTAACAGATGATTTAGAAGTGAATATAGCAATATTTACAAAGAACAGTGAAGGGCAAGGAAATATGACCCAGGATACTCCAGACCATGACAGGTCCTCAGACTGAACTCAACAGGATGCAAAGCAGAAAAGCAAGTTGTAGAGGAATGATGGAGTACAAAAATGGAATGGAAATTGGAATAAGATATACCATATAGGACAAGGATGCCAACAGCACACTTGCAATAAAAATGTCTTCTTGACTCTTTAGACAAAGCCAATAAACCAGGACTAATTAATTTAAATTTCAGTGGAGCATTTAATGTAATCCATACTAAAAAGTATTAGTTGAAGTAAAAAAAAAAGGTCAAGGAGAGTTAAGAGAGGTCAAGGATTAGAACAGTTACAAGTGGTGACTACAATGATCTGTGTTGAAAGATAAATTACGGGGGCACTAGTGGTTCTCCTCAGTCAGGTCCACGATCTCTGCTCTGGCAGAAATGCTCCAATGGCACAAAGATGGGAGCTGTCCCCAGCTCAAGAGAATGAGCAATGGACTACTCAAAAGAATGAGAATTTGCCTTGAAAACAAGACAGATTAAGATGAAATTCAAGAGCAGAAAGTGTAAGAGCTATTCAGAATTTAAAATTTGAAACAACTGCTCAAACTGAAGCAAAAACAAGGAAAGGAACTGGGCACTTTCTGTCACAGGATGACTGTGAACTCCACTGCTCATGCTGCCACAGAAGACACAAATACACACCCCAAGACCTCTTTGGAAAGCCATTCCTAGTGAAGCCATCAAGGATTAATGCAACTGAAGAAGGCAGTGGTGTGATCTCACATGGTACCCTGGTGCATCCCTAGTTTTTCAGGCCAAGTCAAGGTGAGTTAATTTATAACAGTTGTTTTGAAAGTGGAACAAACATCTGTCATTCACAATACACAACGTCTTAAAGTTTATGGCAGGCAACTAATTGCACTCCAGTGCTGATCTCCTCCTGAGCTGCATTTACAACTTTGATACCAACTTTGGGAAGACTTATGTTCTGGTTATCATATCTAAGCCACAATACTCATATTTTAAAGATGATCCTTGGAAGAAAGTCAAGCTGAATTCAAATTAGTAATTATTTCTAGAGGAATACACTGGATTTAGAGACATTAAGAAATGAACATAATCTACTTGTTATAGTTATTTCATCATCATAAAGTAACTTTGTATACCATTATACACTCTTTTACTCCCTTTAAATTTAACTATACTAGTTTTGAATAAATGTGGATTTTGTATTCTGCACAGACAGAAAAGTTAGTCTAGATACCATGTGAACAAATGTCTTGTTAGCTATTCATCAAAATATACAGCTTAGACCTGGACCTCTCTTTTGCTTACTGAAAATCCTTAAAAAAATAACAGTGAAGTTTCCCAAACCAGAGCTGAAGGGAATGCATCACTGATTTTACCAAAGAACACTCTGAGCCCACTAAAGGGAAGACAGGTGGCACTGATCAGTCATCCCCATCTCTCCCCCATCATAACACCAAGGCCAACACTGGAGCCAAGGCACGAGCAAGGCAATGAGCGGCACTGTGCTTTGAGCTCTAAGTGTCAGACCATTCACAAGACACAGTTCAGCAATCGGTGATGGAAGATTCTTCCGCCATCCAAAGAGATGTCTCTAGTCTTCCCACTGGGAGCACAGTGCATTTTAGGGAACTCCGTCATAGGACACACCGCTTACATAGGTCAATAGCTGGACCAACCCACTTTAAGTAATACAAACTAAACAACACATTCCCATTCCTGAAATGTTTTTTATGAGCACTGACAAATAAGCTGCAAGATGCTCATTTTCAGGCTCATTCTCATCCTTGTAACTCACAGGACATGGTCTCCTGAGAAATTTCCCTTCATTAAGAAACCCTCTGTTGACAGACACATCTTGGTTGGACTTCACTTTTCTACCACCAAAGAATTATTCCATTTGAGCCTTGACTAAGCTCTTGGGCACACACACACATTGCTACATTGCCTTAAGTGAAGAAGAAAGCTGGAGCCACCAGGCATAACAAAAAAAAAAAAAATAGCCTGAAGCTGGTAATAGAGTGTGGACACAGCAACTTATGCTAGCACAACTGGGCCACTGCAATACAATCACCCCAGTCTGCCCCGTGCTCATTCTCACTCCAGCAAGATGGAAAAACACACCTTGCTCAGCTGGAGCAACTTCACACGCACTACTTCAAGTAAACTGGTATAGAGAAAAATCAAGAGTTTAAAAAGTAAATTGAAATGGACGAGAGAAACAGAAATAAAAATAGGTTTAGGACTATGAATCTGTCATCAGTACTTAAAAAAAGGGGGGGGGGGTTGCTGACAGGTCTCCATTAAAAATAAATCTAGATAGATAGCTTAAGAAATAAGGGAAACACTCATCTCTTTCAAAAAACAATAGTTTCTGAAGCAGTTTCAGAGAATGCATGGGTCATGTATGGCAGATGACATTTGTTCAGTTAAGAATAATGTGTCAAAGTCAAGATTTCTAGGACTGTGAGAACTGTTTCCCATTTAGACTGAGAGTGTTTTCACACTGTGCCAGGAGCCACTTATTGATCACAGCTGGAAGAAACCCAAATACCACTTCACTTACCCAAAAAGTGCACGATTCCAGAATGCCAAGGCAGCTGGAGAGAGTTTTAACAGCATAGCAGAAGTTAGGAAAAAACAAGAAAATCAAGGACAATAGCAGATCGACTGCCAGTGTGGAAAATGGATTTTAAAAATGTGCATCCACATTGACACATCTTATTCAAGACTGAACAAAAACCTCATCTTAAAACTTTTCAGCAACAAAAAAGATTCTACATAACAAACTCTTGACTAGGAAGACATCCATGTTCTCTGCATTGCTATTGATCTTTTTCTATTCAAAACAGTAATCCAATATGGAACCAAATATAGAAATAAAAGTAATTTAGATCCCTCTTCTCCAGAGCAAGTGTTTTGTCAGCTTCTGTAACTCTGATAATGCAATAGGATACAGTTGTTACAAACAGACCTGTTTACAAAAACAGGCAAATTTACCTTCTGCACAAGCCACACAATTTAAAACCAAAAAGTATATTACTTTGAGATCATGCTTACAGAATTTCACGCATAGATTTATTTCCAAGATGATGACATAGACTTATTTCCAAGATGATGACAGTTCATATATAATTGGAAGAAAACTCATTGAAGTAATTTTTCCTACTGAATCTACAGAAACCAACGTTATGCCATTGTATTGCTGCATAGATATTGCTTTGATTTTTCCCAAAAGAGAGAAGAAACTATGACTTACTCCTACTCTGGTAGGGGAAAAAAGCCTGAAATGCTTTCACAAGCATTTTTTACAGTGCTTCCATGCTTGAACAATACAGCTTTTTATGGTGCAGTAACTTTTTATCATGCATTCAATAGATTTTATTCCTATAGCCATTTACAGAAATGTGGGTAAGATTCTTTTTATCTCTCTTTTTCAACTGCTCTGAGGAAAAACATAAAAAAGCGTATCCAAATTTAGGCTAACACAGACAGGTAGAGTTTGAGAGACCTTATGGATAAAATGTCTTCCATTTCAGTCTAGTGTGGATCTCTTACACTTTGTCTTGCATGAAACTTTTCTCAAAGTAAGGATATTTGACTGATTTGTTTATAAATGAAAAAAGCTGCTCATGGTCTTCAGCAGTCAATAATCAGGAGAAGACAAGAAGCACGATAAGAAGTTCACACTACATTGAACCAGCCAGCTTCTTCCAAGGACATAACCATAATACTTTTTCTATCCCTTTAGCAGCTGGCAGAAGATAACTGCCATAATTTATTATCTTATTTATCTACTTTGCTGCTTAGAACATCAGTAGGTTCCAGTATTTAGTACAGCTACGGGAAAACTAATGAGGCAGCCATGGGCCATCAGTGCAGAAAGATCGATATTTTAGCTAGGATAAAACCTGGAATGTTCAGTAATCAAAACTACAGATTACACAGAGCCAGTCCAACAGTAAGTATTTTTTTCTTAATAGATTTTATAGCTACATTTAATACAAGTTCATGCAAAACAGATTATTAACATTAGAATCCGTGTGCTCAGTTATTTACACTGCTTTAATAAAATTTGTCTTTTGACGAGTTCCATTCTCACTGCTTAAAATAAAATACATGCAATGAAAAAGTCATACGTTTATTTTTTAAAAAAATCACCCAGTAGATCAAATTTAAAAAAAAAAAAAAAAAGGAAGTAGTTCTCTTCCTCTAGGGGAAAAAAAAAGTTAAAGTGGCAGCAGCTATTTCCCATTTAAAAAATTTTGACATTGAATATTCAAATTGAAAATACAAGCAGACTTCCCACAGCACAAATAAATTCCTTTTCCATGAACCTTTGCTTAGTCAGGTTTTACTTGTTCATAGTTTTATAGATTGCTAACTTTCAAGGACTATGGTTCAGACAGACTCAATTTTTTTTACCTTTTGAAATTTGGTGCTATTTAGTCCTTCACTTGCAAAACTGTAACATTTGGTTTTTCAAAGGAGCCACCATGAGTTTGTTTTCTGGGATGTGATTTACAAAAGTTACCATGAGTATGTCAAAATTCTGGAAAGTTAGAATGCTTCTCAACCACTTGGATGGTTTGACAGGTAATTTTAAAGGGAATCAGACACGAGACTCCTTTTGAACCTTCCAAAAATCTTATCTGGAAAACTATGGCATTTCTAGAAAGATAGGAAATAGAGGGAAATAAAATGAATGTAAAAGTGATATTCTTCTTTCAAAGATGAACTTGAAAAAAAAAACCTTCTTAGAATTTTAAGATATCCAACACAAAACAATTTTCATCATTACTACATTCCAGCTTCAGGGCACACTGCAGTTGCAGCCATAAAGAAGTCTTACTGACATAATCCAAGACAAAACCATAGCGGTAAGCAGGTTACTGACCTGCAGGAACCTACACGACAGTTGCGAATTCTGCCATCTGGATTATTATAAAGTCACATCAGTCCAAAATATTACCATGAGATTTCAGATCAGATCCCACAAAAAACTGCAATTGTGTCACTTCCACATCCAAAGGGACAATGACTCATCCATCATTTTTGCCAAAGCTTTTCTGTAGCAGAGGTTTAACAACTATGCAGCAAACTGCTTCGTTAGTGGGTTGGTCCATTCACTCTAAATAACCCAGCAGACAGTCACTGTTCAATGTTTTCAGCTGCAAATAACCCATTTTTACTTAGAAGATGCAGGCACAATTTGTAACACAGTACAAATATCAACTGTGCACTAGGTAAATAAATCATACAGATTTATTTTTTCCTTCCAAGCATTCTATGGAGCAAGTAGCAGGAATTCTGCAGAGAGCAGGACTGTATTTTAGATTTAGCACTTTTCTTACCTGAAGTGTAGAATATAAGAAACTGGCAAACAGAGCAGGCACAAAGCAAACAGGAAGAGCAGTGAAGCACACAAGGAAGCAAAGGAAAACTATTCTCTCCTTACTACCTCTGCAAATAAAGAGGGTGATTTTGAGCAGGGGGTAAAATAACAGGGGCTTTGAATCAACTCCTGAAATCACAGAATCCTAGAATCATAGAATAGTTTCAGTTGGAAGTGACCTTAAAAGGCCACCTGCAATGAGCAGAGACACTTTCCACTACATCGGGTTGCTCAGAGCCCCATCCAACCTGATCTTGAAAGCTTCCAAGAATGGTTCCTCTACCACCTCTCTGGGCAACCCACCTGAGTGTTTTACCACATTCTCTGTAACCCTCTTCTTTGTATCTAATCTAAAGCATTACCTCCCTTCTCCACTATAGGAGTAAGCTTGGATGACTGGTCTACTCCAAAGAAATTTGAGATTATCCTTACGGTCTGTTTTACCCACCCTTCAAGATGTACTCTATCAATTTTCACTTGAACTCCCCCAAAATGCAACAGGTTCCTTTCTCTTCCCTAGAATTCTTCATACTTTTACATGCCCTCTGCTAGTGCATCTCCACCACAAAAATGTGTTGTGGTACTGTACCACAATACCAGTTGTATTTCAAATGACACAACTTACCAGCATCAGTCTTTCCACACAAGTATCTTAAATCCTTGCTATTTTTCCACCTTTCAGACTCTCTCCACACTAAGCTTGCCCTCATAAGGAGATGTACCTCACTAATCTATTTCCATTTGTCGTGGTTTTGCCCTGGCTCAATTTACTTTTATACCCCCCATACAATTACTATCAGTTGAGAGAAGGTTTATGCAGACAAAAAGAGACTGAATTGAAAAAAAAAGTATGAGTATTTATTATTAACAAACTAAAACTAAAGAATTATATTAACAATAATTTTACTTAAGTAAAAGGTATTATGTATTTACAGAAGATACTTCTCCCCCCACCTCCCTTTATATCAGTCCAAGGAGGAGAAGCAGTCCTTTTCTGTTCTCAGAATTCCAGTTCTCTTTCTCTCTCTCTCTGTAGCACTTTCGTCGCAGTTGGAACTTCTTTATCTCTCTCTGTGTTGGCCTCCAGGGCTGGGCTTACCCCCCTCCTGGGCTAAAACCGAAGGCTGAGGGTTACCCAGGTCCTGAAATGTTTCCTTCCATAGACTTGCAAGGGGACACTTGCTTACTATGGATCTTCTTCCACAGGGTTACAGGGGATAATGGTTTAAGAGTTCACCCCTGTTTCCCTATGGAGGTCCCTCCCCATGGGAGAACAGTCCTTGATTGACTTCTCGGCATGGGTCTAGTCTGGATCCCTTACTCGGATCCCAATATCCCACCTGAGCCATTTTCTGCTCCAGCGTAGGTTTCCTCATTCCCCTCAGGGTCATAAATCTTCAATATCCCTACCCGAACCGTCTTCTGTTCCAGCGTAGGTCCTCTCAGGGTCACAAATCTCCAGCACCAGCAGCATGGATCCCACACATGGATCCCAACATTCCTACCCGAACCGTTTCTCTGTTCCAGCGTAGGTCGTCATCCCCTTCAGGGTCATAAATCTTCAACAGGATTCTGCCTCATCTGAGCCGCTTTTACTCCAGCATGAGGCTTTCTCTCTGTTAAAGTCACAAATCTCTGGTGCATCCACAAGCTCCTCTGTGAGCCGCACGGGGGGTCTCTTCACCCCAACAAACTTCTACAGGTGGCAGGGTTTTATTTTTCAGTCTTTACCCTGCTGAAGGGAGGGAGAGCGAAAGGGAGAAAAAGCAGCTCTCCCCCCTTCGAACTTTTCTTCTCTCCCCTGCAACTGCCAGCTTTGACCTTGGAAGTCCTGTTATCTCATGGCTGGAATTCTTCTGCAGCGGTTTCTCGTCTAAGCAGTTCGTCTTTTAAACTTTTTTTTTTTCTTCACTCTCTCACAAGAGAGAAGGGAGGCTTCAGCGCTGCACCTGCCCCCCGCCCGGCCCAAGCCGGGGGAGGAGGGGGCCTTGGCCCTCCTCGGGCCCGCTACCCTTCTACATGGCTGCTGTTCTTAATTTCAACTGCGCAACAACCTTCTCTTCCGTTTTCTTAAAGATGTAATTAGCAAAGGCGTCACTGAACTTTTTGATTGGTTTTTTGTCCGGAAATCACCTGGACAAAACCATCCTCAGCCCCAGGGATGGGCTGGTGGGCAAAACCACGACACCATTCAATTCTTGTTGAGAAACTTTGTTTCAGCTTAAAGTGTCCCACATAAAAGACTCATATGATATTTTGACTTAAGAAATCTTAGAAGACAAAAGTTACACTAAGCTGCAAGAAACCAACACCAGTATTTATTATCTACCTTATACAACTTTCTGCATTACAGGTGCAGATGACAGAAAAGCTAGCAGGGATTGGATGTATTCATACACGTAATATTATGAATTATTTACCCGATGTGGTCTATATATCTGGTGTATAACCTATATACCAGATTATCCAGGACAGGACACTAGCAGAAGCTCCAGCAGTGCTCCAGACATGGCAAAACTTTTACATTAAACCCTGTTAAAGCCTCTCAGATGGGAATCCTACTACTGCAGGGTCCACAAAAGCCAAGGAAATCAGTAGGTAAGGTAACAGTTGTGTAAAAACAAGCTTCACCAGCCTTCCCAAACTATATATTAACAGTAGTTCCTTCAATCACCTTTCTCTTTAAAATGCATCTTCAGCATCCCGCTATATATCCAGTTGCATTAGCCACCACAGTTCAGTTTGACCCTAAATATAATATCAAACTGGCCAGCATGTTTCCAAATCTGAGAAGAAAAGGTTTTTTAGGAAACAGTGATATAACAGTCCCATTATTTAACTTTCCTGGTCTCTCTGAGATTGGGCAACTAAACATATTCCTTAGGTGAACTGAGTTGGCCTATCAGAGCTTAAAGGATGATTTGGGCAAAGAAAACCAAACACAGGACAGATTTAAAACAAATTCATGTGAATACACCGAGGCAAAACTTGGGAATGCCAAGAAGAGACAGAAGTGCTCTTGCTTACGTCCTTAGTACTTCTGCTCTGTATGAAATACTGTCAGCTTAGTAGTCAGAGCAAAAAAACCTAAAAACCATCAGTCTAAACAGTAATGCTGCAAAAATATACTTCATTGCAAGACTGGAACAAATATTACTGGATTATTATTATTCAAGATCATCATTCATTGATATTCCCTTACCAACTGTAATTCAAGTAAAGTCCCAGGCACTCACAAATATGGGTGCTGAACACAGATGAGACTGAGGAACAATTCTCTGTCACCATAATAAACTTTACCAATCAACACCGCTCAGGTATTGATGCACTGCTACATCCTTAAGGCAGAATGAGAAAACAGTGCAATACAATAAAAAATGATATTACAAAATTTCTCTCTGTACTTCGGCAGATGATAAACAGCAACTGCAGCTTATTACAACACTCATAATTGTCTCCATCACCTTGTGTTTCTCCATCTGTCTTTTGCGTCCACCTGTTTTCTCACCTTAAACTGGCAGATCTGTTACAACTTATATGTAGTGTGTTAAGTGCAATGAAGTCCCTGCCTTTAGAGATTTTATAATCTATGCTAAACAAAATATAAATCACATTAAATCAGGACTGCATGTAGACTATTTTAAAATGTGCATTATTATCATCCACAAATCATGTTATGCTTTCTTGATTTAGTTATTAAAGGAAATAGATTTTTAGTGCTCCCTTGCCTTCAAATTCAAGACTTTTACATCACATTGAAGAAGAAGTGTTAATATAAAGGATTCAAGATGGACACTCTATCCTTTTCATTATCTTGCCTCTCCACTTCCTCCAACACTACTTAGTCTTCAGTTTGCTTCAATCCATAAACCTCAAGGATTAGTGTTGGTCCACAGAACAAAACTCAGGAACCAGCAACTTAAATGCATTTTGGAGCTGAAATGCTTGACTAGATTCTACTGGACTCAGCCCAAAGTATGTGCGGACAGAAGATTCCCATTGCTTCTATGACGCAAAAATCTCCATTGCTACAGTGAAATATGAGGTGTTTATTTTTATCCTGTTGCTTCCTCGTTGTCATTGTTGCAATTACAGTAAGTGCTCATCGCCTACAATTTCTCCGGTGTTATTTGGCAGCAGCTGCAGTCTGCAAAGAAAACACTCATTTACTGTGCCACTGGGTGAGCAGTGCTGTTAAGCAGCACATCTCCTTTGTGTCTCAACCTTCTTTACAGTTCACAAGTCCTCATTAGTTGTGTCCTGGGTGCCGTGCTATGTAAGAAAACAGAACATCAAATGCACAACCTTTATTTCCAGATCAGACACCACCTTACTGCTGAGCCATTACCAAAACACTCTGCTAAAATATCACTCTACATTAGTGAAATACATGGCTAAGACAGATGAAAGCAAGCCACAGATCTCACAGAAAACATTTTATCAGTTGTTTTAATAAGCGGCTAAAAAGGAAGCTACATGTGTTAAGCCTTTATATCAGTCTGTTTTTTCAAATGCAAACTGCTAACCTCTAAACGAGGGAAGCTTTATGCTTAAAAATCCATTAATGTCTTTGCTGTGAATCATTTAATGAAGGTTGCGATAGTGGAGCTATTTACTCTAATACCTGAGATTCCTTTCAAATTGTATCTGTAAAGCAACTTTTATTCTGACTGTAAATTCTATATCCTATTATTCCACTTCTCTACAAATATTTGTTAAAGAAATAAATACTTCAGAAATGCCAAAGCTTAAAAACTGTAGGGTATTGCTTCTTTTGGAGCCTCCAGCAACATATTTCCTAAATAAATAGAAATTTTAATAAAGCTTTTCATTGACCCAAAATGTTTCCGAAAAATAATATATTCACGCAGGCAGAAATGCAAATTTCAGCAAATGGGGGTTACATAACACAGTAAATAAAAAGCTCAGCAGACAAATAGCAAGCTCTGAGAACAAAAGGCATCTAAAAACAATCCAAACAGGCATCTTCTGAAATTCCTTTGCATTCTCTAAATATCAATTTACCCCAAAACATTTCATGTGGTTGCTTGTTTACTACTTCTATATATACTACTTATAGTTTTACTGTTTCTTAGAATCATGACTTTTTTTAAATTATTTTACACAAGAGTTTATCCCAGTGAAACTAGGAAAAAGCACAAACTGAGAGATTAAAAACAAAAAGGAAATAAAAAAGATTTAATAATAAGGTCTAATCAGAAAGGGAACAAAACTAAGATGTAGCACCACAGAGCAGTAGAACTGTGTTTTGAATCATAGCATTAGCTCAGAAGAGACCAAATCAACTTCCATAGGCAGAAAATGTGGCAAGAAGAGGGGGGAAAGGAGAAAAAACCCACCTTTTTTCAGAAGCAACACAGTAATACAGAGCTACTGTAAAGTAGGCTTTACTGAAAGACTGTTTTATACACAGTAAGGTTATTTAAAAAATATGCTAGGTTGGAGGTAAACAAAGGAATAAACAAATCAGCAAACAAATGTGAAAGGTACACCAAAGGTTAAAGGCACATCAGTTGAGACAGGAATACCTGGAGTATAAGGAGACACACCAGTAGAGGTAAACTGAAAATTAAAAATTTCTACATTCACTTGCAACACAGAGATTCATGATCTTTTAAAAGTAGATTTGAATGTTTGTGTGTACAGACAATGACAAAGATGCTTGCTTGTTTATAGCAGCTACAATGATCACTTTCTTATGGATTTATTTAGATGGTCTGGGAAAAGCTCCAAATTTTGGACCATTTTAATATAACTATCATTGTCACTCAGATGTAATACAAAAATAATTAACAAAAGAATGTAAAAAAATAAAAGCAGATTATTTAGTACAATTTTTAACAAAACATAGTGCTATCAAACTACTAGTTATCAAACTACTAAAAAAAACCAACCTAATATTCAGGAGAGTAAAGTGAAATTCAAGGACAGAAAACAGGGGTATGACACTGAATAAACTTTTCAATAAGTAAGTAATCAACAAAACCAGCCCAAAATTCCTACAGAGTTTGTGATTATTATGCTATTTGGTCCCTATGTGAAAAAAATTATTCATCTATTATGAAAGCTAGCAGATTGTAACTTTCCTACTGAATGTTCTTTTCTCGTGGTTTGGGTTTTTTTATTGCCATCCTCGGCCATTAATGGTCAATAATGTCTGACCTGAAACACACAGGAAGAAATTTCATTTTCTGTCCTCCAGGCACTACAGAAAACTGAGAGGAAAAGCAGAGTATACTCCTGTTGTAATATGCTAAAGAAATAAGACCCAAGTAAAATCAGAAGTAAAAACTATCAGTTTGCATTTTAGGAAAATAGTTTTTTGGGAACTGCAAATACTACCCACTCAGAGTAATAGCAGACAAGATTCAACTGCAGTCTGAGGTCCCTGAAGATGGTATTTCATTTTCTCCAGGAACGTGTCCCTCTGGACTTACACTTCCCAGATATGGAGTATTAGTGTCATAAGCTCTGGCATCTACTGCCTTGGATACTCTGAGCATGAAAAATTAAAGCCCCGAAGGGGAGGCTGAGAAAGTAAGCAACTGGAGACCAGCTGGAGGACAGATCATCTTCATTAGAAAAGACTGTTTACCAACAAACATGAAATTATAATATATATCTAAGCAAAGCCAATCCTGTAGGATATAGAATTACCTGAATAAATAACTATTACAAGGTAACTTATTGGGAACTCTACAAGGAACTGAAACAGGGACACAACCAAGAAAAAGTCATCATACAAGTTGGTTAACGGGACTAAAATAAAACTGATTCTTAGGACTGCATATATACAATAGTAGTGGAGTTGTCATGCAGGAAGAATATCTGAATGTGCTTTCAGAACAATACAGCACAGTAACAAATGGAGCCCAAGGAAAATAGAGCAACTACCACCAGGTGACTCAGTGGGATGGAAATGATCTGGAACACCATTTGGTGTAAACAGTAACAAAGGACATAAAAATATAAAACAGGACAAGATTCAGCAGGGGTTGACCAAAGAGGCCAGACCAAACCTACTTTTGCAGTCATCAAAGAAATAAGAACACACGTGCAGAAAAACCTGTTGTTCAATAAAGCTTTTGATACAGTGCCACATGGAAATTCACTACTTAAGTTGAAGAAGAGGCACTAGTGTAATTTAGCTATCAGCCATCTAGCTGTACCGAACATAGCATGGAGGTGTTACTGCAAGCTTAAGAGCAGGACTGATGAGGAGGTTACATGTCCCTTAAGCAAAGCCTATAAAGGCCTGTAGGCGGCACAAGCAACCGACAGCAGAAGTAGCCTATGAATGAACCTCCCGAAATAACATCAGCAGCTGCCACTGTGTGATTTGAGACTCCCTAAGCGTAACAGAAGAGAGAAAAGAAAAAGCCAAAAATTGTCTGTGGAAAGGTATGGTAATCTGAACGGTTGGAGGGAGGAGGAAGCTGCTGACAAAACAAAGTCCTATCAGCTTGTTTGTAATAGAAAAGAGCAAAAAAGTGAAAATTGTACAAGGTGAGGAGAGGAACTGCAAACACACCTAAAGAAGCTAAACCTGCCTGGCTGGTTGCCGCCCATCTCTAGGCCCTCAGCTGCTCTCAGGATTATCTCCCTCCAGCTATGATTATTTGCCTCCAGTCCTGCTCAGCAAACTCCTACCAAGAGGCTCAGCCCAGCCCAGCTCTTCCTGGCACAGCCGTGCATCGCTCCTGCAGCTGCTTCCCTGAGAGGAGTCAGCGTCTGTATCCCACTGGTTTGCTTCTCAGCTGCCCAACTACCCGCATTTATCACTCTGGCAACTGAAATATCAGTCTTGGCACTGCTGTTTTCAGAATTCAAATTACTTGCCTTTCCACAAAGACTAGGTTATAATTATATAAGAGGAGAAAGAATATCAGGGAGGAAGCCACAGCATGAAAAGACCTGGAAAAAACAAAAAGGGATGAAAAACTTAAGGATAAGAGGGCAAACCCCCTTATACATTGATAAGGTGTTAATTTATGTAAGACTGAAGGACATTTTTCACAAAATGGGAAGGCTGTTAACAGAAACTTCCAAGAAGAATTTCAGCTCTGATTTTTACCGCTCCACACATTCCCAAGAAATTTTGAAACAAGGGTGAATAAGGGAGGTTAGAAAAATCTGTTAACAACAAACTGAGAAAAATCACAGTGATACTGAAAAATTTGATAATAGAATGATGTACTGCATTACAGAAAACACAAAATAATGCAGAAAAATTATTACACAGCATTATCCACACACTCATGAATTTTACACTACCTATATCACCCACTTACAGACCTCAAATTACTGTGCATAATTTTTCAAACATGAGTTAATCACTTAAGTGCAATAAAAAAGGAAATAAATCAAGAACAAAACAGAACACTAAACAATATGTTTATTCATGATACACTGATTGCGATAGCTACATCTGCTCTGATCATCTTGCCTCAGGGACATGGACACTTTACTAGAGATAGAGAACAAAGCAAGACAGATAATCAGAAGTATGGAACAACTTCAGTACAGAGCAACCATAAACAAATCCCACATGTTAAATACACCACAGGATGAGGGTGTGTAATATAATAAACCCTCTAAAAAACTCTTCTTCATACGACATAGAATCAAACAATATGCCCCTAAAATATCAAGAGTAAATCAGATATTTAAGTTATTTAGATTTTAAAATGAAGTCTGCAGAGGAACAGGTAGCTATAAATTAAATATCAAATAAAAATCAGTAAATTGTAAAGTAAAAGACATTTTTAATCATTAACGAAATAAAAGTATGGCTTCCCAAGCAATAATTTGGGCAAGAAGCCTAAGCCTGTCCCAAGATGAAACTGGGAAAAATAGGGAGGAGGGGGGAAGGGAGAGGGAAAAAAAAAAACAAACTAAAAAAAAGAGATGATGTTGCTTCTACATGCAACCACAGAAACCTGAATCCTGAGATCCAAGTCCATTCCAAGACTGTATTCCTAAAAAAAGTTTCCATGATAAAACTCTTAGATTTCAACAGTTCATAACAAATATGCTGCGAATCCATGAACTTCAAACAAATACAGGAAGGAGTTAAAAGAAGAGAGATAAAGGAAAAAACTTTGAAGGACTGTATAGTGATAAATATCCTGGTTGCACAGAAGATTCAGTGTGACCTTGCAGAGTAGAAATAATAGTTACATTCAGGAAGAGAGATAAGGATACAAAGACTTGACAAACCCAATATTGTTTCAACACAGATCTGATACTAGAATCTTCTTGCCTTCTAGCTGTATTCTAGAAATATACCTTTTTGTACAATAAATTTAATTTGTAGAACTATTCAATTCAAACTATGCTATTTCCTAAACTGCATCAGATAACTAATAACATTTAAAATTTTGTGTCACTGTCCAGAACTAGAGACTTCATTTCTCACTTCCCTCCAGTGATGTACCT
The DNA here is from genome assembly GCF_022539395.1 of Myiozetetes cayanensis. NCBI lineage: Eukaryota > Metazoa > Chordata > Aves > Passeriformes > Tyrannidae > Myiozetetes > Myiozetetes cayanensis. The sequence continues at coordinate 42,312,295 of NW_026087742.1, read as the reverse complement.
ATACTTCAAGGACTAGATAAGTGACATCATCTGCTCTATCTTCCCTGTAAAACCTGTGGCAGATTTTAGTGCTAAAGGAGACCTTAAGGAAGTCTCCAAATTCTTATTACTGCAATTCCTGTGCCATCTGGAGGTACTGACTGCAGAAACTTTCCCTGTTTTTTTCCCCTATCATCAGCACTGACAAACAGTCCTGAATAAAAGACTAAATGCTTGACCCAACCTGATAGTTTTACTTGATCCTAACAAATCCTCACGTAAAATACTGAAAACCAACTGCTTAGCTCTCAGAATCCCATTACTGGCCAACTTTGCAGATGACCCCTATTTGGCTGATACCACCAGGCAGTGTCATCTTCAGTCTTGGAAAGTCAACACGTGTAGCTGGAGAAGTAGCATGGTTTCATATTGCTGTGGATGCCTAAATTCTATAAAATACACTGGTGAGGACTGCTCAAGGTTAACTGTACACTGTAAGCTCCACTTCTGGATGCACTGATTGGTGCTGAGCATGCTGTGAAACCATTTTTCATTTTGATCTCAGTCTTTTGTTTCAAGAGCTTTGAAGAACAGAATTTCAACTGAATATCTAATAGGAGCTTTGGGTATTCAAATTTTACATTTGAAGATTCATAAGTAAATTAGAGCAAACAATTATAAATCCTTGTCTCCTTTAAAGTAGAAGTCACATCACAATAACATCTTAATATCAAAAATGAGACCTGCATTACTAATCGCATAAACACGTACTGAAAAAACACCGACCTTGTAAGGGAGAACAGTACATTTAGAAAACACTATATCCCACTGTTTGAAGTAATCTCATAAGGCAAGGACTAATGAGAGCAGTAAGTCATGAAGAGATTCCCCCAAAAGCCTGTCTAAGCACAATGCACTCCTTCTCATTTGCAGGGAAAGGAAGACAAGCTGGTCCTGAAGACTGCAGCACCGAGCTGAAGAGGACAACAGTCACAGTCCGTTTCAGTGCAAGAAAGACATTACCAAGCATATGCTGTTAACCATTAATACTGGGACACCCTTCCATCCTGAATGCCTTCCTTAATCACTATCAGGATTCTACTGGGTCAGAGGAAACCAACTGTAAGAAACTACTGACATACAATACAGACTGTTCACCCTAAGTATATGCACACACATTTGTGGATAAGCATATACACGTACTCATCTAATTTATACTCATTCTTAGTATGAAAGTAAATTGATATGGTAGATCATGGGCATTTTGTGCTGAATAAACGTCAGTAATAAGCAGAAAGGAAAGTTACTCAACAAAAAATATGTGCTATAAAGGTATCATTTAAACTAAGCCACAAAATAGACCATTAGCGTTGCAGAGTGTATCTGATCATTCCTATCTATAATGTTTTGGTGGGCACACTAGAGCAGTCTCAGAGCACATAAAATGGATTCCTATTGGATGAAACAAGACTTTCAGATGCCCTTACATGAGTGCACCTTACATGCTCTGACTGCCTATGGGCAGTCAGTCCACCATAACAGACAGGATCATCCCCAATGTCAAACCCCACACCTGTGTAGTGTAGACATGGTGTCTGCTCTACAGATCCACTCTTAATGCATTACACTGCTTCCCTCTGCAGCCATAGACATAGATTATCCTGTTCTTCCACTCTATCAGGAAGAAAGGAGACAACAGATTTCACAGATTTTAAGTGTCTTACCAGTTCATACGTCCCCACTTGTCCCCTCACAGTGCTAGCTTGGTATACAGTATTTTGTAGAACACAGCCTGCCTACGTGCTGTCACATATGGGAGAAAGTGTTAACATAGTGATCTATATTTTAGTGGAAACAATCATTTAAGGGCTGTAGACCAGTGACAGCATCACACAGGATTTGCTAGCCAAATTCATGCACACACCAAAAAAAGCCTTGCAACCTGTTGACAAAGATTATTCTTCCAATTGCAACATTAGTTCCCATGAAACTAATCCATAATCACTTGGCTCATCACAAAATTCACCCTTATGTACATGTCTGCTGAAGTATCCAACAGTAGACACTAAATAAAATAGGATCTGAGGATTTTGAAGAAGCAAAGGCAATACACTAGAGATGGAATTTATTCATACATGAATGAGACACATCTGTGTTACCAGGGTGCCCTGCCAGAAAGGTTGATAGTGATATATCTGGAATTAAGCAAACTATGTTAGGACATGCCCTTATTAGATCTCTATTAAGCAGGATCCTGACATGGTAGATAATTCACAAGAAAACAAAGCAATCCTGGAATAGGTAGAGAGTGAGCCTTAAAAACGTTCTTAAGGACTGGATGCTTAAAGCTGTCATTTTTCCTAATGCAAAGAGAGAAGAGCATTTCAGATTACTAAAACTCTTTGTGTGTTTTCTATGGGCGGAGTATGCTTTGTCAGACTTCTACCATTTATGCTTTGTCTACATAAAACACGTCATATGGTCAGAAAAAAATAATTCAAATTGCATATTTTGAAGCTTAATCTGATTACACGTAAGCATCCTGTAATGGCAAACAGTCAAGCAAGCACCAGCCTTTAGAAATCTATTTATACAATCAATATCACTCTAGCATATACAATAAACATACTTCAGGTCATATATTCATGAAACACATGACAGTACTTTATAACCTTGCTATGCCCCTATCAGTGAAAATGCTTGTCAGTGTTTCAAACAGAAGGCACTAGTTCAGACCTCTCAACAGACTTCTTTCCCAACAAACAAGGCCATCAAAAAGAGGCAACAACTGATGTTTCTTGCACAAGGGACACCCAGAAGGTCAGAGCACTTGGTGAGAGGGCTGAGCTGGCTCCCCACCAGCTCCCACAGCGCAGTGGGGGTCACACCCCATTCTCTCTCCCCTGTCCCACACCATCTCAAGGGACTTGGTTTGCACATGTGATGGGGGAACCTATGAAGCCCACAGTGGACCCCTGCAGAAGACACAGGAACTTTAACTGCAGAGAAATATGAGGTGGAAATCAGCCAGGTTAAGACTCATTCCACATGCAAGACGTGGGCAACTTTGACACGTCAGTACTGAAGCCAATGCTCACTCAGCTTTTTAAACTGAGGGGACAATCACCAAATGATCGATGTATGGATTCAGAATAAGAATGGCAGATTTTCTGCTGTTACTTCTAAGAAAGCAAAACACAAACTATGCAGCCAATCTGCAAACTGAATAAAACACTTGAGCTCCACATCAGGTCTTGACCAACAGGAAGATCCCTTAGTTTTTATAATGTGTGTATATACATATATTTATTTCAGTACAAATCATCTCCTCTTGACAAAATTAACAGCAAGAACAAGATAAAGAACCTATTTTTCTTTTAAACTCATTAAAAGTTCCAGGCTGAAGAGAGAAAACCAAGAATCTATACCAGAAGATCCACAGTTTTTCTTTCATCTTATAATCTTCTTATCAATATCAAGATATCAATAACTTTTATTAAAAACCATTTTCCCATATTGGAATCACCTTTTCATCTAATTAAGAAAACATCATACCTAGTTTTCAGTTTTGTTTTGTACAATTAAACTTCCAACCATTTAATTTAATATCAGCTACATTTTCAGTAATTTTATGAGTGAAAAAGGTCCCAAATTAAACATGTATTATGCCATGCAGGTAGTAACTTGCTTGAAACGACATAGGTTTAGGGCGTGCAAACTAGTATTTGTTTTTGTTTACACAAAAGGGTATTCTGCTGCTTCTTAAATAGATAGAGCTAAAGGCAATTTAAATAAACTGTCTAATTCATGTCTCTAGGTTCATCACTGGGAATAGGAGAAGGTTTAAAAACAAGGATAGCATTTTAAGACTAGTTCTCAGCCTACGGTGAATTTGAGGTTCTGGTAATTTTTCTAAGGACTGACCCTGGCTCTACCATTTAATTTCTATTAAAAAAAGGCATTGTTTAAAGGAATAGAGACTTCACTAAATGCTCTGAAAATACAATCAAACCTGTGTGGTTCTATGTAGTAGCTTTAAGTGCCCCTTTAAAACACTGAAGTACCACTTGAAAACTCCTCAGAACAAGTACAGCAGCACTTATAAAGCACAATTTGCCTTCAAAGGTAAGCACAGTATAAGGCTCTTGACTTGGTTCTTAAGTTTGTTGACTCAACACAGGGACAGGTAAGTCCTGTGCTGAATCAGCACACCATGACTGAGGAAAATTTGTTTCAACTGTTCTATGGAATAAGGAAAATAGTGGCACAGTAAGTTACGCTGATTAAGACCAAGAAAGGGAAGATTCATCATGTCATCAGTCCCATGTTTTAATGAAACATCATTCCTTCAAGTAAATGAGTCAGTAAAATTAACTTCACAGATTTGATCATGAGTATTTCAGGTTTTCCCAACCACCCTTCTAGAGAGTAATGTGTGTCACTAGCAAGTGTATGTGTTGTAATGAACATGCAAATCGTTCCATCTTGGTGTTGAAATCCATACAATCTCAGGAAAACCAAAGAAAATCCCTTTTGTTTTAAACTCATTTTGCACACAAATATTTCAAAGCGTTATATTAAAAAAAAAAATAAAGCATGTACAGGGATGAAGACTCTTTTTAAAAGTGATAAATTACCTTAAAGATCCTTTTACTTAACCAGTTTCACAACAATTCTGAAATTTAACTATTTCTGTAATTCTTTAACCTCTTTCAAAGAAAAATAAGTTCTTTTGCTGTTTTCATAATAAAAAGCACTTTAAGAAATACAACATTTTCTACTTTAGAGGTAGTCCAGTAATTCTGAAGGGTTTTGTAACTTCTTCCCCACCCCCCACCCCGCCAAAAATATACTTGTCACCATCCCCGTCTCCTGAAGACAGCACAGTATCAAGCCATTTCCATATTGGAAAAATGGCAACCTGAAGAAGCAAAACTCTGGTCCCTTTTACTTAACTTTTAAGTCTACAATCTCAATTCAATCATTTGCACCTGCATCTAAACCAGTATGCACAGTTGTCTGCACCAGTTTCAGTTTCTACTTGAAGCTGGACACAAAGTCAAGGAAACAAGGAGGAACTCAGTAATCCTAAAATCCATCCCAGAACTCTTCTGAAATCAGCAGTAATATTTGCTTTTTGTCTGCATCACTACAGCAGAGGAGATGATGGATTAAGTAACTCTAGAGCAAGTCCATGTGTCAGGCTTACTCACTTTTTCTTATCAGACCCCTAATGACTGCGGACAGCGTGTCTCAGTTTAGGACAGTTTGAGGTTGGCTGTGTTGCCTGCCATGTTCATGCCACATTAATGTATAAAGCTGTTCAATCGTCAGCTCTAGAATTTTTGCAGAGTACAACCATAAGGTTTTTGTCTTATCAAAGTGTACTGCTTCACCCTGAAGTGCCACACCAGACATCAGGAGCTGACTGCTGAACATGTGAGGCATCCAGCAGTGGTGCCTGTGTCACAAGGTGAAGTCGTTGCACTGAACAGCTGATGCCTGGGAGCCCTGTCTATACTTTGGGATGCTCCTGATACTCCTTAGTGTGCATACCTGTCCATCAGGTGTACTACCAATCTGCCACATAATCGTATCAAAATAGAATCAGGAAGGACCACAAAACACCAACTGGTCCAACTTCTCACAGGAAGGGCAGCCAACATGAGATTATCTAGCATGCTGTCCAGACACCTCTTGAAAACATTCAGCAGTGGGGAACATTGCTCCAGTGATTGATTGTCCGCCGAGTTGATTGTTCTCAAAATACTCACTTTTAAAAATATTTTTACCTTGATACTGTGCAGGTCTGAGAATTCCTGTACAGATCAAGCAAGTGCTTAAATGAATGACAGCCTTTATCCTAACAATCCTGCCATTTAAGACACAGAACAGCAGGCAAACCTTAGCTAGGTTGGAACACTGGCAGAGCCTAGAGCTCCTCCTGCTGCAAGAATTTCCATGTTGAAATCAAAACAGTCTCAAATGACAAACTACAATCCTGTTGACTGCACTGCAACACTCAATCAAAGCTGCCAGTTGCATTGGCACAGAACTGAAAACTGCTGCAACAATAACCTGACAATAATTCTCAGTAATTCTAGGCATAAAAGCACCACACTTTCAAATCAGAAAGTATTCAACATACATTGTACTTGCTAAAATATTTCTGTGACCTCTATGCAAATATTTCACAATGTGTGAAAATACCAGAGATGATTACAGTTTGAATCATTACCACAAAGTTAATACCTACCACTAGCTCTTCCACAGCATCTTTTGATAAAGCTTTCACTAATTTAAGTTTCAACAAATGGCCAAAAGTCTAAGAAGTTACGCACACTTGCAGGCTGAACAAGCATGCAAAACATACCATGGATATATCAATAAAACTATTCCCAAATGCCAAGTCCTAATTTTCCATTTGTCATTTTAATTACACAGTATTAATAAAATAATAATTTCAAACCCTAGGAACACAATCCAGTGTTGACTTTGAATAACATTTTTACTATTCTGCAAATTAAAATCTGCTTTTTAAGCTATGACAAATATTTTTTTTAGAATAATGAAGGGGTTTAATACAGTACAAATCTTTTCTCTTTGTGTCTCTAGACCTCATTTTTCTACTGCAAATCCTTTTACACATTTGTGTTAAAAGAAAACAAAGACCAAACATTTGCTTCTGAGACATCCTAGACAAATGTTAAAGCTGTACTTGGAGAACATATTGGCATCACCATGATCCAAGCCACAAAAATTTTCCATCTCAGAATAAAAAGGGAGGATTTTGATATATGTATTTCGTAACTGTGCTTATTAACAAATTATTTTTATTTTTGGGAGACACAGTCACACACAAACTTTGGTCTACCTAACCACTGTGTTGCCCTCTTGAATGGTAAGGTAACACAATGTGAAGCCTTGTATAGGGGGCACCTGAATGAGAAACTGAAAACAATGCTATAAAGATTTAAAGGAAATTTTACTTCTGCCTTTTCATAGACCTTTACCAAGTTAAACTACTCTACAACTCCCTTTTTAAATAGACAGAATACAGAAGCTTTCTATTTTACAAGGATGATGTACTGAACTTTTTCAATCTGCCACTCAAAGGAACACCATAAAGCACAAAAGCATTTCTTCTCCATTCAAATCTAAGTTGTTCACGTTTGTTGTGAAACAGATTTTAAACAAGCCAGCGCAAATAACATATGTTCAATTTCATTGTGATCAATTTTGGCTTGTTTTATGCAGAAAAACGAGCATCTGTATACACTCAAGTTAAAACATATATTCAAATGTAATTTATACTGTGCTCATTAATGTCTTTTCACCTGTACTGAATATTTGAAATGACCTTACTCTTCAAACAACAGTACTGGTATAGCTTGTTTTTCCATTCACTCCACCAATATATGAGACTGGGTACTCAGGGCTCACAGGAGGACTCACACCTTCTGAGTTTTCCTGACACTGCTGTGTCATAGCCACAAGCCACTCTACCTTATCCTTTCACTGGAACACTTTTCTATATCTAATTTGTAAATGGATCAACTGTCAGCACTGAAAACAGCATTGGAAATTATTGATATTCCCCTTGAGAATACCACTTAATAGGCTTATGCAAATTATGTACCTTTTATTTACTGTCCTACCCAAATCTAAAGGGAACAGGTTGTCAGCAACAGCTCTGTTCCCCAGTCACATGCTCAGCTCACTCATTAGGGTGGTTGAGCTCAGCACTTAGATTGTCATTCAAGAAATAATAAAGAATCTCTTGGGACATATTGCCAAGGCAAGTATACTCATGGAGTCTTCATAAAGAACAAAATTACAAACTCAATTATTTGCTAAAAATCTGGACAAGCAAAGTGCTTTAAAACTTTTAGGGTTATTTGAAGTACATCTTCACACTTAAGAGAATGCAAGGAAATGCACCAACAGGTACTGTAAGCTGGCTGATGGCCATTGAGAAGCATTTCTGAGACGAGAATCATCACACGTTTGGTTATACAAATGTATTTTACATATTACCTTTAAAATTTCCTGTTTCAGATGCAAGTATCAACTCTATTTCAAAATCATGGGGCACAGGTCAGATGAGCTGAATGAAATTTAAGATGTGAGTCCATGCAAAAAGAATAAGCACTTTCTGAGTTGTGTTTTTGGGGGAGCTGATGCTGCTTAGAGAGAAGCTGGCAGATTTCCAAACTACCCACACATGAGCATACCTTGCTTGAATACTAGGGATGCTAGCCAAAGCCAATTCACATACAGCAGTCTGTCAGCCTCACCACTTAAGCATACATGTAAGACCAGATTTGTTTCCCAATTCATAAATATTCTAGTTGCCAAGGTCAAGGTATTATTTTCATTTGCCAAGTAAGTTGCAATACTACAGCCTGTGTCACTGAGCTGATTTATAGAACCACAGAACCATAAAATCATTTAGGTTGGAAAAGAAAGATCTTTAAGATCATGAGTCCAACCATTAACCCAGTACTGTTAGGTCCACTAAACCATGTCCCCGCGTGCCACGTCTACATGTCTTTTAAATACCTCCAGGGATGGGGATTCCATCACTTCCCTGGGCAGCCTGCTTCAGTGTTTGACAACCCTTTCTGGGAAGAAACTTTTCCTAATATCCAATCTAAACCTCCCCTGATGCAACTTTAGGTTGCTTCCTCTTGTCCCATCACTTGTTACCTGGGAGAAGAGACCAACCTCCACCTGGTTACAACCTCCTTTCAGGCAGTTGTAGAGAATGATAAGGTGCCCCCTAAGACTCCTTTCCTCCAGGCTAAACAACCCCAGCTCCCTCAGCTGCTCCTCACCAGACTCACACTCCCGACCCTTCACCAGCTTCACTGCCCTTCTTTGGACACACTCCAGTACCTCAATGGCTTTCCTGCACTGAGGAGCCCAAAACTGAACACAGGATTTGAGATGCAGCCTCACCAGTGCTGAGTACAGGGGGATGGTCACTGCCTTGGTCCTGCTGGTCACACTGTTGCTGATACAGGCCAGGATGCCACTGGCCTTCTGTACTACTATACATTTTAAATATTTAATTCCAGACTTATAGTACTTAGAATTTCTAACCATAATACTGTTCTGCAAGTCAAGCATGAGGTTTTCATTGAATCACAGAATGACTTGGGTTGGAAGGGACTTTAAAGATCATTTAGCTCCAATCCTCCTGCCATGGGCAGGGACACATTTCACTAGACCAAGTTGCTCAGAGTCCCATATAACTGGGCGTTAAATACTTCCAGGGATGGGGTATCCACACCTTCTCTGGGCAACCTGTTCCAGTGCCTCACCAACCTTCCAGTAATTTTTTTTTTCCTAATATCTAATCTAAACCTATTTTCTTTTAGTTTTAATCCATTCCCCCTTGTCATATCACTACATGTTCTTGTAAATAGTCCCTCTCCATCTTTCCAGTAGGCTCCGTTCAGGTACTAGAAGGCCAGAATTAGGCAACTATGAAGTCTTCTCTTTTCCAAGCTGAACAACTCCAGCTCTTCCTTGTAGGAGAGGTGCTCCATCTCTCCAATCATCTGTGAATGCACTTAGAGAAATAACCATTTAAGTATCACCAGGTATATTAAATGCTTTGCAAAAGGGCCAGAAGGATTTGCTAACCTGCCCCAGGCCATGCAGAAAGGTCTCTGACACTTCCTTAAGCAAACTTTCCTTCTGAAGCAGTTACCTTTTTTCACCTCTGAATCTACCCAAAAAGTTTCATCCACCTTAAGTCATATATCTGAATGCCTTGAATAGACTGAAAAAGAAAAACAACCCTCTTTTATATCTTAAAGAACTGAATAGTTCATCTCACAAAAAAATCACACTTTTTCAATGCAGCACTTTGACGCACTCAGTTTGGCAAAGCCTGCGTGGAGAATACAGCATACTACTGCTGTCTCCGTGTTTCCTCACTCTGTGCTGAGCAACCAATACAAAAAATAATATTTTATGCACCTTCCCTTCCCTCCCACCACAGACAGCATCAAAAATTGTCTCTGTGGTTGTCTACGACTCATCAGTCTGCCTATACTAGTCAGCTGTCAAATCCAGGTCTGGGACAGCTGGCACATTACTCTGACTACACAGCTGGGATTAGCAATACTTCTCAACCAAGCTCAAGAGGGAGTTCTTGGGTAGGGTTTTTTGTTGTTGTTGTTTGTTTATTTGAAGATTCTTTCAACTAAAGTTTTAAGTGCTTTCATCAACAACCCATATATCAGAATAACCTAATTAGTCTAGACCCAATATTTAGAAGTGCTAGCCACCAAAGCTTTCCAATACAAGCACAGCCCATTTAGATCTTAGAATTCATTTATTCATTAACAGTTTGGGGGGTTGCCAACTCAATATTAAAACTGACAGATGTTCACAAATAATGTCTAACAACTGCAGTAGCTTTCTGATAAAACAGAAAGTAGGTTTCACTGTCTTAACTGCCATTAGCATATCCAACACAAAGTAAGAATACAACAAAAAGGTGTAGTATTAATAATCAACACATTTTAAATTAGCTCATGTCCCAGAAGAACTAAAGAATTCTAATTGCCACAAAACTCCCATTTCTGTTTGCATATCAGTACCTTCCCTCTTTATGTCTACTATTTCTATATACTCTTTTATATTATGACTGTATATACCTTTTGGTTGAGCAATAGCTTCTCTGATATTTGCCTAGAACAAAACAAAACCAAACCAAAAAGCTCAAATCCCTTCCCTCCCTGTGAGTAATTAGAGCTAATGCTAAACAATAGTTTGGTGACTTCTGCTGCTTCTCGACCACCGTGGGCATCTGCGGAAGTTCAAGCTACTAACCATAACCACATACACAGAAGAGAATGATGTTTGCTGAATAATCTAAAAGGGATGACTCTGTTTTCCTCAAATCTAGTTACTCATTACCATATACAGCCATAACATAAACACTCTCCTCCACCACCTCAATCTACACCTGAAGGTAAGCAGCACTGCTTACGTTACAATAATCCCCGAAGCGGGGTTCAGAAACAGCTACTACTGTTCCCTGGAATTAACAGGAAATCTCTGCATCCAGCCTTAACTATATAAAAAATGAGTTCAAGATGTTATCAACTCATTCTCTTTTCTGAAAATCTGATGACCAGCATTTCAGATTAAATACAAGACTGGCTCCAAATTTATCTTTCTGTACAAAGAAAAAAAACTTCTTAGAAATTCTCTCTCCCAATTCAATAACTCAAATAACTCCCATATTTGTGACAGAGTCAGCACTAATAAAAAGAAAAACAACACAGAAGAAGTAAGAAAGAAGGGAATACGAAGTGAGGCACACCACCTGTAAAAAATCGGTTTGTCCTATAACCTTCAAATGAAATATCTTCAATAGCAAAACTGCCTCAGAGAGGGGTATACCCTGATTGCCTGTGGCCTCTGCCAACTGCCTTCCAAAACAGGGTATCTGCCAGGCAACCACAAAACATCAAAAAATTCCTGTTAAAGAGTTGGTACTCCTAAGTGAGACTGTAAGAAATACCACAAAATTAAAATCTTAATCATCAGACTCTTGCCACTTACATTAGCAAAATTAACCCCGTATAAAATGTGCCAAGTTCAGGGATTCAACATCTTTCTTAGGAAAGATGCTAAAGGCAGAAATATTTGGGTAGCATCTTTTTCATATATATACATACATAAACATGAATTACATACATATGAAAAAAATTTTTATTTTATAGAATATAATGTACCTTTATACATTTTATACATATACATTTTGTATATATGAAACATATAAGGGTTAAATATTTTATGCACATAAGATATGTATCTATTTTTAAAGAAAAGTTTAAGATAACCCCAGCCTGTCACACAGCTAAGTCATCCACTGAATCCTCAGTGGTTGGTAACTTAGTAAATCGGTAAATTTACTCAAGTGAAAAGAAAACAGGGTCAATTCCAATTCATCTCTGATCTACTTGCTGACCTTATCCTTATGACAACTATAAAATTCAACTATATAATCCTTGCAATTGTATTAAAATAGGAGAAGAATGCAATTTCATCAGCGTTTGACATTCAGATGCCCCAGGTACCACTGCACAAACACTGAATTTCTATTTTGTACCAAGCCCTTTTAGGCAGTAGCTATACATTCCAGTAGGATCCCATAAAGGACAGATGGAAAAGGCAGATGATAGATAGCCTTAAACTGCTCTTGTTGATAAGATTTCAGCCCCTTTTCTGAACATAAGAGAACAGTAGAAGTCTGTCTCAAGACAGTGAAACTCAGTTATAATTCACTGATGCAGGCAGGATAAAACGTCCATTTTCAGAGACCTCCAAAGATAACAGCTAGAGCCTTTCCTTTTTAAGATATACAAAAAAAATGAAAAAGGAAAAGGTAAGTTTAAAAAGCCTGAATGCGCTGCTCAAATTCACATTGTAGTTTATCATTAGACCTAAAGTTTCACCTTCAACAGTTTTCCATCATTCTGCAAATGCAAAGACCCAGCTCACAAACATGAGACACTGAAGTACACAGAACCGCTCAATGAATTTAAAGTAACTAATGTATAAACAAAAAAAAAAAAGATTTTTACATAGCATTAAAATTGAGCTCATAGCATTTGCTCAGAGTAAACAAACAGATTTAGGAAAACAAACAAGTAACAGGTACATAGTTAGAAATAACCTGGGTTTCTCCCATCACCTTAAATTTCCTTAACTGCTATATAATCTCTTGTGACTGAAGAACCTGAGTCACCATATATTAACGTCATCATGCTCAAATAGTTATACTTGTGAAAAACTCCATGTCACCTATATATAAACAACTGGCTTGTTATTATGTTGAGCCACCTCATTAAACACTCCCCAGGTAACCCCTGATCAATGGCATCTGTAAAGGCAGTATTGAGCTTTGAGAGCTTAGCACTTCTTTGCAAATATATTTATGGCTTTCATCAACATATGGCACTTTTCCTGTGAATCACAAATGCCCACATTTCAAGCAGGAGGATATTCTACAGGAATTGATGAAAAGTGCCAAAGAGAATTAAGAATATGAAGATCAAGTTCACTCCTGAAACAAATTTAGTAGCTGGGGTATTTCGAAATTAAATACTCACTATTTCAGTGATTTTGTGGCAACAGTATTAGCCTAGTGTTCTGGTTTTGACTGGGGTAGCATTAATTTTATACATAGTAGCTAGCACGAGGTTATTTTTCGGATTTGTGCTGGAAACAGTGTTGATAACACAGGGATGTTTTTGCTACTGCTGAGCAGGGTTTATACAGAGCCAAGGCCTTTTCTGCCTCTCACCCCACTCCACCAGCAAGTGGGCTGGGGGTGTACAAGGTGTTGAGGAAGGGACACAGCCAAGACGGCTGACCCCAAATACCCCAAGCGACATTCCAGATCATATGGTATCATGCTCAGTACATAAAGCTGAGGGAGTAGAAGGAAGGGGGGGATGTTTGGAGTGATGGTGCTTGTCTTCCCAAGTCACTGTTATGTGTTACGGAAAACTTGGCTTTCCCAGGGATAGACAAATACCTGCCCGTCCATGGGAAGTGGTTAATGAACTCCTTGGTTTGTTTTGCTTCCATGTGCAGCTTTTGCTTTACTTATTAAACTGTCTTCAACTCAAAACAGGAGTTTTTTCACTTTTATTCTTCTAATTCTCTCCCATGTCCCACTAGGGTGGAGCATGCAAAAAGCTACATGGTCCTTAGTTACCACTTGTGGTTAAACCATGAAAATCAACAACTCAGAATTAAAATCAACAACCCAGAATTAAAAGTTTGAATATTTAATATAAACATTAACCTCCTGAATATGTACAGAACTACCATATTAATTTATATTTAATCTTCCTTTGATAATGTAGACTTGAGCCTTACTGCAGCAAAAATGAGAACAAATTCAGTTGGAAATATGTCTTTTAGTAGCACTGCATTGTTCAGATGAATAATGAGAAGAGCAGTTAATAATTCTTTAGTTGTAAAATCTTTGACACAGATATGTGCATAAAAATTGCTGTCACTAATTATTTCACATGCCTTCCCCATTACCTTCAGACTTGAGAGACAGAATGCAGCAGCAGAATTACATATTACTCCAGTTCAAATGCTAAACTCCCTGCTGTTAATGCCCCTTTATCTAACTGGGTGAGTACCTTCAGCACTGCCATAAAACCCATCAGGAATCACCCAGCAAAGTCACTCCTTTGGGAGAGGAGGAATGCTGCAGCATTCTGGTCCTGAAAAAAGCTAAAGCAGCAGAAAGAGGTGAGACACAGGGAAGCACAGACATCTACCGTTGGGGTAGCTCAACCTCTTTCGTGGCAGAGGCCAAGAGCCAATCTGAGCTCTTACACACCAGGCCCTGAGGAAGCAGCTGCACAAAGCCCCCTGCAGGAGTTCTCACTGCAGCAGCCACCTGTAGCCACAACAGCAAAGCTCTCCACAGCCCATCTTCTCACCGGGACACAGCCACAGTCTCATCCAGGCAAAAACAAGCAACTGGAAAAAAAATTATTTCCTGTCACCTGACTCAACCTAGCAAAACTCAAGCACTCTGAAGAGCTTCCTCCCTCAGTTCCTTTTCCTTCACTATGAGGGAAGGGATAGCACCTTCTCAGAGATTCTTCATATCTCACTGATATGTATCAGTTGCTCTACCAACTTGGTAGCCAACATCTCACACCAGCAGAGAACATACCCTTTCTATACCTCCCTTCTAAGGTTCAGACAGGTAAAAAATCATAATGTAGAATGAGATCTGCTCCAATTTACTTCACATCCTTTTTTTCAGGAAAATATCTAAAGAATTGTCTGGCTCTGCAGATATCACACTCCAGAAGTTCCAGTACCAGAAATCAGAAATGCCTGTACCAACACACAGGCAAGAAATTTGTCTAGCTAAAGACCCACAGAAGCATGACAAGCAAGATCAGTTTTCAACTACATCAGTTATGACCTACCCCAACACTAGCACAGTGTGGATGCCTGGACAGCTCTACTAATTTCAGAGACCACAGCACTTACGCAACATTCAGGTGGGTAAGTACAACAGCATCATTTGAAACTCCTTTTAACTATTATCCCAGTAAGCAAAGAAAAAATTGAAAACAACATGCCAACAGCTATGTTTCAATAAGATGCTCACACTTGATAAAAGACGCAACCTAAAATTACATTTCAATTCTCCAATGTTTTTCCACTGGAAGAACTTAATGTTTCTCATAACACTATTTACTGGTTAGGCTCTTTTCAACTTACCCAGTAAATATTCCATTATAACTGTCTTTGTTTTAATCACTAGCAGCTGTTCTACACTACATCATGAAATGTTTTAGAAGACTCTCATTGCTCATAAGTGCTTAAAAAGTGTCCAAAGGAAAAATAAAATATGAATGTTATTTTTCCAAGCATAAAAGAAGATCAGCAGTAACAGAGAAATTTCAAGATTGATTACCGTCAATGACTCACTGAAAAATTCATCTGTACTAAAAAGAATAAAATACTTCTTGAAAACGTAGAGAAGTTAAAGTAATTTATGTTTTAAATTTCCCATGTTAAAAAGGACTGTGAAAGTAGAGCCACAAGAACTAAATTGGCTAATGAAAACATAACAGCTCCTTGGCTTACAATAAATGCTGATCTTGCAACCAAAGAGAGAAAAACTACCTGCAGATGGGGTATAAAGAACTTTTCTCTTTCCTTTAAGGCTTGCCTTATTAAGATAATTATAACACTTGAACCAGCAAGGCACAGAAATTTGACTCAAGTTCACTCAGTCAAAATATACAACCTTCAACTCCCACACCATCCCTTACATACCTAAGGAACTATGGGATGCCTTCCAAATTACTTGCAACTCTTGCTAACATTCAGTAACAAACTGCCCATAAGCTAGAAGCTGCCTTAATTTGCATTTGCGCATTGCATTTTCAATTTATATCATGTCATTCACTTCCTCCATAACAGTATCACATTTTCTTCTCACATTTTTCTGTGTGCTAAAATAAGTCTCTCTGGCAGGCCAAAGGAATATTTGCTGGAGTATCTTATTCTCCGCTGCTGTCTTCTTATTAAGTCCCCCCTTGTCCTTATTCTTCAATCTCATAACCACTTCTTCAATACAGCATAAACAAATGAGTTAAATCATTGGAAAAAGTAATTGGTAGTGGTGGATTTTGAATCTCTTCATCTCTCCAGATCCAGAAAGGATGCCTTTTGAAAGACGCAAATGTAAAATTCAGTTTTTGCAGTCAATACAGGAGTGATAGAGCAAAATAACTGGGTTATAATATCCAAGGAAGTCAGATCAGATGACCACTTCCCTTTACATATATAAAATGCAACTACTGTAGCACTGAAGAGCTGTAGGAAAGGAAACGACATATTAGTTCAGTAGTCAATAATCAGAAACGCAGTAGTGAGCAACACGCTAACAAGTATTCAAAAATAAATGCAAAAGAGGTGGTTTAAGTTTTTATGAAACATGATGTAAGAGAGACAGGAACTCGCAGACAAAATCCTGTGGGCTCCTCAAGGATCAGGTTCAAAAGATGCTTCATGGATTTGTCACATCCATACAAAACTACCACTATCAGCTCTGGTATCTCACCTTATTCTCCTTTCTCCCTTCAATCCTCTCTTGACATCACACCAAATAGCTTCTGTCACAGCTACTTACAAAGCTTTACTTTACAATGTGACCCCTTCTTTGAACACTGCTTCTAAACTGGTCTAAGAGCTATATGTACTAGAAACTCCCATTCAAAATTTGTGTCCCAAAGCTGGAGATAAGATGAATATTTCTTTTCAGTCAATAATCAAAATATACTTTGTATCAACAATCACTGGCCCACCAGATTCTCTCATTGATAGCACTTCTTGATTTTTGCTACTGATCATTACATTCCTGCTACCACATCATTCTGGTATATAGCATACATATAAATATATTCCAGATGGTATACTTATTTTTAAAAAGCTTCACTTTTTTGTGACCACCATAAAAATTAATCGACAAACAAGAACTTATTTGTACTTCTCAGACAACATTGTTGGGTAAACTACTGGCACAACAGCTAGAGGAAGTAACAAACTACTATAACCCACAGCTGTTAAATAAAAAATGAAAACACCTAGTATTTTATCTGAGACTGTAACACTGCTCCACAAATGCCAATTAAAACACCATGAAAACAAAGACTCACAATTTTAAATTTATTCTGCAAATATACTTCCCATCTACAATTCAAGGGAGTCTCAAATTCCAATCTGAAGGAAAAACTTCAAGAAATAGGACATAAGAAAACACAGTGAAAACCTCTCTTGCAAATACAGTACCCATCCATGAGCCAGAACATAAATTTTCACATAACTTTTTAAAAGTTTCCCTCTTCCCATGCTCAATCTCACACCAATAAGACATCACAGGAAATGATAGCAACAGTTCACAGAAACTTATTCTTTAGCAGAGATTATGTAATTCTAGGTCAGCATGCTATTCTCAAAATACACAAGCAAACTGAGGATTTACTCATCTCTGCAAACCCAGATCAATGAGTTCCTGTGGTTGTAATACAACAGAATCCAGCAGAACACGTGCCTACTGCGTTACAAGCCTAAAAACAGCGATAGCTGAAGTACATTTGGGTATTCCAAGTATCTTAATGTAAACAAGCCTCAGATGGAAAGGCTCAATGCAGCTGTTAATTTGCATTTTAGTATTATCAACTTACTCTTCTATTGCCTTCCATTAAAAAAAAAAAACAAACAAACAAAAAAAAACCAAACCAAACCAAAAAAAACAATACAACTTGGGACTAACACTGGAATTTGTGATCTCACCAGAGGGACTCCATGCTCTGCATTAATGAGATCTAAAGTAGCCAAATGCAAGAATATTACCCACAAATACAGACCAACAAAACTCAGACTAGAACTGTATGTATATACAGGGGAAGAGTGTGATTGCAAAAACAGTATTTCACCAAAACTAAGAGGTATATGCATTACAATAGAGTTATAAAGATAGAAATACATCCTGTCATTTTATGCTCTGCAAGACCCAGTCTCTCTTGTGAACCTGGGGGAAAGCTGCCACTGCAGAGCTGGTGTTTTGCGACTCTACCACTGACTCAGAGAAAATGCAAACAAAACATCAACTAATATTAATTTTGCTCAGTGTGGAGATTATGGAAACAAGAAAGGTACTTTCAGCAATTCCCGTTTAAAATGAACAGTGTCAGTACTAGCTATTATTTCAGACAGATATTGGTCTGTGTTCCCCTCCCAGAACACTCATAGCAAGATCTGCATTGCACAAGTACCTCAGACACACTCCTCTTCCACTCTGCTAGCAGATAAAACTAATTTTAAAAACCACATTGGCTTTTCTTCTCCAGCTGCCTACCTGCGCAATCTCTCTGCAAGAAGCACAGTCACTACTACCATAGAAAAATAACATGAAAGACAGTTTTAAAGAATGCTTTGTGGTCTTGATCACACAGGGGACAAATCTGAGAAAAAATACACCGCCATTTAGCTCCTGAAAAGTTACCTGTGTCATTTCATTTTCCCACTCAAGTATACCCATCTGCATGCTTCCCTGAGGGATTTACTAATGCACCCCATTTTCTTCAGGCATGTTTGCCAGGATGAGACCTCTAAGACGAGACCTCTAAGACGAGACCTCTAAGACGAGACCTCTAAGACGAGACCTCTAAGACGAGACCTCTAAGACGAGACCTCTAAGACGAGACCTCTAAGACGAGACCTCTAAGACGAGACCTCTAAGACGAGACCTCTAAGACGAGACCTCTAAGACGAGACCTCTAAGACGAGACCTCTAAGATGAGACCTCTAAGACGAGACCTCTAAGACTTCCCCACCAGGCTGATCCAAAGACATTTATTCTTCATTTATTTTTTACCAAAATGAAGCTAGCGGCTGTAGTTTTAATTGTTTTGATTTCCTTTCACTCATTCAAAGCAAAGCTTCTTTAAGAGATTTCTATCCCTAGCAGCAACAGCTGTTGCTTTCTCCAAGATGGATAGCAGAGAGACCAGCCCACAGAAGGTAAGAGACTCCATCCCAGCTGGCCCTGCCAACACTACAGTTCCTCACAGCTGGGGACAAACCAAAGTCTCATCGGAATGAGCATCAGCTCCATGCAACCAAGCAGATTTCCTGTGATCACTGGCCTAGCTCCTGGTCAGTCAGCAAGCTGATATTCAGAAACACCGTATTAAACACATTTTTCCTTTTTAAAATAGTCAGTAAATTACAATCAGTAGCATATTAGTGGCACTGTAATGAATTACCCAGGGATTCACTTTGGCTAGTAGCTGACAAATCATTACCAAAACCACACTAATATTTCTTGAGATGCAAGACGACACATCTCTCTCAGTCATTTCAGGTCTACTCAGTTGCGAGACAAAGTACACACCTCACTGTAACCTGAATTTGCACCAGACACTGAAATCTGAGCATGTAAGTCATAGTCCAGCCTGCTCACAGCACTCTGCGCAGCACAAACCATCAATCCCCAGAAAGATCTCCACTAATGAACAGGTTCAAAACTTAGACTGTTAAAAATAAGTTTCAAAGCACTTCAGTGAAGTTAACCACAGAAACACTGCAAAATAGTTTCCTCTCATTAGGACAGTAAATAATGTGGTACATCAGCACATTCACCAGAGTGAAGACAACTTTTGAGGTGCTTCAGGTGGCACATGGAATTAAGGATTTTTTTCACCTACAGCTTCAGTAATTAAAAAAGAAAGGTGGCACTGCTTAGTTCAGGAGTGTGCTACAGTGGCTTCCAACTTGTAAACATCCCTTGTTCTAGAAGGCAAGCAGCACATTGCAGACAGCTAGAAAACCACCCGACTTGTGAACAACTCCCATCTGACCCAGGGAAGCCTTTCCTGGCTCAAAGAAAACGGTATTTTTCAAAGAATTATAACAATAATGTTTAAAGCAAGTTCCCCACACATCTGCCATCTTTCTACACCCAGTTCCTATTTAAGGCAGCAACAAATGCTAACAGGATGGACTGTGGGTATCAAAAATACCACCACTTATAATGTTTCAAAAGCACCTTTGAAATGTAAAATTTTCCACAGGAGCAAAGCCCAGCACATCAGAATCACTTACTCCATACCTTATGATACAGAAGGCTAGTATCTATTATAAGGGCAGATATCCAGATAAAATTTACAAATGATACTTTTTATCCAGATTTTTAACTGGATTAAAAGTATTTAGGATGACTATTTTAAACACATATACATTAAGAGCTATATAGCCGCCATTTATTTGAAATACATAGTTTAATAGTAACTCAGAGACTTTTAATCCTATAGATTAAACATCACAGGTATTAGCACAAATATCTGGAAGACTGCCTCATAATAGAAACTTAACTATTTAGAGTGAAATTTTCATAAACTACAGAGATTCTTACTAAGCTGCCAAAAATCCTATTGAAACAGAAATCTTTGGATAGAAATTTGAAGACGGATGTGGAGCTGACAGAAGGGTGCTAAAGCATCTAACCTGAGAAAGCAATGAAAAATGACTATGAAGACAATGAAAAAGATGTAACTAACCTACAGATCTGGAATTTAATGTGGATTATGGGCTTTTACAAAGGACTGTCTGAAAAGCCTAATCTAGCAGGTAAGTCATGAATGTTCTATTAGAAAGTAATAAAGCCCAGGGAATAAACTTCTCTGCAAATCCAAAGAGCAAAAGTTGTCCAAGAACACAAAGAAATTGTTTTGATCTGTCCTTAGTGTAGCTTACAAAAGCACTCCAGAATAACAAGGCTTTTAAAAATTACATTGAATGTAAAACTGACCATCATAAACATCCTTAAAAAACAAGTTTTGTATCTATTAAGTTACTGAAGTTTCAATGAAAGAAAATGTGGTTTCTTTAAAATCTTCCATCCATTTTGTAGAATGCATTCTGTTTTGGCCGCTCTGAATAAAGAGGCTTGAGATAGTGTCAGCAGGTTTCATTTTCATTTATGGATGATAAAAGATAATTTTTCATAACACTGGAATCTTGAAGTACTTCAGCTAATATCCAAATGTAGGCCTAGATCACTTGTATGCCAATATTTTGTTCTTCATATAAATCATTACTTGCTGTAATTCAACCAGAAATACATAAGCATGCTGTTACTAGATTGAGAGCCTAAAGCACTTGCATTCTTTAGGAAGAAGGAGATTTTAAGGCAACACAGTACTGACTTTTATTTAACTTAAAAATAAATAACTTCTCTATTTTCTCTGCCAGAATGCCAGCTTTGCAACATGTCTCCAAGAAAAAATGCTCTCTTTAGAGCTAGCAGGCTGCCCAGGGCAGCTTTCCTCTCTGGGACACAACACACTGCCACAGCAGCAGCAAAGAAGGTTACCCCTAAGGGAAACACTGCTACCAGAGCCAGCCAGCTTGCTCCCTCCCTGCTTCTTCCCTCCTTTGGGTATTTTCTATCTTACTATCCCCTGAAAACCTTCAAGGAGACAAAGTCACCTGTTTAAAATGTATTAACATGAACACATAAGAATAATAGCTAGAGGTGGTGAGAAGAATGAAAAGATGCTTAACACTGAAAAAGCAGTATATAAACGTAAGATTGGCAAAAAGCTCTCTTGTAACATGTAACAGGAGGAGGGAAATGCCATTCAGAAGGAAAAGCCAATGTAGGAGAAGCAATCTAGACAAATCACATCTCTGAAAATGGATTTTGATTTCTGTAGAGCGTAACAGGCTTTCTTCTCAACATCACATAAGAAAATTCTAGGGGACTATATCCTCACTTTGGTGCATATTAAATTATGTTTTCTTGATCCATTTACTGTGTAAAGTCCACATTACAAAGAGCTATCGCTCTCTGCTTCTTGGTATAGACTCACCCATCATCTCTAGTTAGGGAGATTTAACTTTGTTTCTTCTTTCCTCCTTTCATAAACATGTACATATCCAGGTCACAATATGTTAGTTTACAGTGTTTATGTGTTTGAGAAGTGTAAGAAAATTTTGTTGTGAGTAATATTACTGGATTGCAGGGCAAGCCAAGCAGCTGAGACAGAATCATGGCACATAAAATAATTTCCCACCATAGCCACAGTATTCAAACAGCAGGCTCTTCAAGAGTCCAGATTAACTCCAAGGAATCTGCCAGTACTACTTACAGCAGTCCTTTGTATGCTTTTGCTTGTTACAGTGTTCCAAGCAGCCAGCTTGAAAACACCTTAAGAGTTTTAGGTAAGGAATGGGAGCACAGAGAGGAAGTCAGAGCAATCTTAGGAACTCAGTAATTTTTTTTCCAGGCTGAAACAGAGAATTCAAGAGCAGAAGAGAAGTCTGACAGTATGGGATATTTCTGACAAGTTGACAAAACCAAGAAACAATATTATAGGCTTAATCTTAGTTCTCAAAATAAACAATGCTTAAAATTTAACAAGTATAGCCTTTGAATTGCCAAATGCAACAACCAATTTCATAAAATTAGCATTAGAAACGAAGTTTGTAACCAGGGAGTACTTATAGCCTTTGCAACATCAATACAGCTAATACTGTTAAATGCACTTTAAAAGAATAATTTCCATAATGTTAACACAACAACTCAATACTGCCTATCTGCTAATGGCTCTATGCATATAGCTGACCTTCCTTTTATGCATAAGAACACTGTACTTCTAAATAAGTCCCATGAGTTATATCACCAGCTAAAAATCCTGACATATCTAAGTAAAATTCATAAATTGAACAGCCAGTGAGTACCTCTTAAAAAATGAGCTCAAAAGCTCATAACAAAATTGCAACATCTGCCAAGGTCTTTCACCTTATCCAAGGCTTCTCCTTCTATGCAGCAATGCAGAGAATAGACTTTTCTTTTTTAATCTGTTGTCACAAAATGATGGAGACAGAGTACATATGTGGCCAAGGGCCACAGTAAGGAAGAGTAGAACTGGGCTGAAAGTCACACTGTTAGAAGGACTAACATTGGATGTGTCACATCATTATCTATCCTTCACTGTTAGGTTGGGTACCACGTACATTCAACAACAACAACAAAAAAGTTCTATGAAAATCCCACAAATCCCCTTCTACTCCATCATCAGTTTAAATAACCCCTGCTCCTTTCACTTGTTACAAAAATAGATGGGCCAACTCCGCCTTGTAATCAAAGGCCAGGGCACTACAACACCACACAGAATACTCGGAGCCAGCCTAACACCTCCTCTTGCTTCTTCCACTGGAGGGACTAGGGTAGACACAAGGATGAGAAAGCAATGGTGCCTCTAACAAGCACTATTGAAAAATTAAAACTGAACATAATGTTTCCATTTACAAAACTTCTGTATGCATTGATCAAGACTATTTCCCACAGTTAAGCAGAGCATGGTCTGCACTTCTACTTTCTAAAAATTACGTATTTCACTACCATAAGCATTTCCGCAGGAGATGATTTAAATATAATTTAAGTCCTTAATGATACAGATCTTGAAACTTCTCACTTTTTTGGTCAGAGCTGCTTAGAGTAACTAAACATTTCATTATTATGCTCCCAAGTACAGGAGGCTTCAGGTGATACAAGGTCTTGCACACTTGCACACCAAGTACAATCCACTAACACTCACTGCAGTTCATCAACACTGAATCACAGAAAATAATGTCTGACTTGCCTGAAATAAACTAACCTATAAATGTTTAATGCTGGAAAACTGTTAAAAGGTTATCCAGTGATGCTACAAATTACTTTCTAATCACTCGAATTTTTCATAAAATTTCTTTCATTAATTCTTTTACCATTTCCTGAACAAAACTGTGCAACATACAAAACCAGCATCAAATTGTCTATGTATTTCAGCACGCAAAATTGTAGAAGCAATAAGAAAGCTGTGGGAACACCATTCTTTAAATAAGGCAGAAATCTTTTAGTTCACTTAGTTTTTAAAATAGCAATTTCTTTCCTATATGAAACTCAAATTTATTAATAAATATAAGCTGCTACCAGACAGTGATTGTGCCTGGGCAGAACCACCCAGGCTTAGAATAACAGGAACGGGAAGTTAATTCCAGGAGCATTCCTGTTTCCATAGTTCTCAGACAAGATGGCAACCTTGCAGCAGTCTCCTCACAGCAGAGAAGAGAGTGCAGGCAGTGGTCAGATTACTGTGCAACTGCTCATCTTTCACAAAGACAGCTGATAAAACTAGTTCACACAATTCACTACATACTAAAGGAAAGATGCTGCTTATAAATGCAGCTAGTGGGTTGATTAGCATAAAGTGCCCTGTGCTGTTAAGTAACAGCACCAAAAAAAAAAAAAATTAAAAAGAAAAAAGATTTAAAATACCAGTTGGAAAAATAAATACTTTGTTTAACATGAGGGTCCCCTTGCATGCATATAAAGTTCAGAAAAACATCTTGCTGAACCAGATGACTATTTCACTTGTATCTTTTTACTACAGAAATACAGCTGTGAGATAGCAAAGGGTACACCAAAAGAAAAACAAAAATCACAATATGCATGTACCAAATCTGCTCTACAGAAATAATAATAATAAAAAAAACCACAGAAACCCACCCTTACTCTAACACTGTATTTAAAGATTAAATGAAAAGAACATTTCTCAGAACAGAAATAGGACAGAGAACAAGGACAGAGATGTCTGAACTATAAAGCTACTCTCCAAGGAAATGAAAGATTTACATGAATACTTTCAATAAGCGTTTATAACCATGCTTTGCACTCACTCTGATACTGGCTCAATTCTTAATAGTAAAAGTCCTTTTGAAAGTAAAAATGTTTGAAAGTTACATTTTTTTAAAGATCATTTTATTATGATTTCTACCGGGAAGTGGCTCATTATGTATTGCAATTCTGTTCCCAGTGCTATAAACTGCAGTTCAGCATCAAAATTATGACTGAAAGTGGCAGCTATTTAGAGAGGTACAAGCGAATTAGTAAGTGATAAGAATTAAAACTGTCAAAATTTCCCAGGTATTCAACTCCTATTATTCACAAACTAAAGCAAGTACAACGCTATCCAGAACAGCAAATAAAATACTTTATGCTAACTAGCTGAATAAAATGATAAAAGTGTAAGTCACACCACTTATCTTTCTGGGAGTATTTATGACCTCTGATACACATGCACAACACATCTGACTTCAAATGAGTATTCTACTAAGGGCAGAATTTTCTCTTTCTCCTCCTTCCTGAGAGCATGCCCAATATAAAATCATTATGATCCATGAGCCTTACTGTAAAGTGCACTTACCGGTGCTGGATTATCTTTACTTTCCACACCAAAAACATCCCGTTGTTTCACTGTCAGCAAATCAAGACCTTTAGTATCATCATCGTCATCGTCATCATCATCTTCAAAGAACTGCACAGAGTCTGAGTTTGGTACCCTACTTGGTACAGGACCTTCTTTTGCAGCCTCTTCCTCTTCAGATAGTTCTTTCAATTCATCCTCAGACTCACTGCTCTCCTCAGCACCTTCACTGGAAGCAGAACATTCCTCTGTTTCTTTCTTTCTCTCATTTTCCTTTGTTTTGTTAAGAGATGTTTTTCCACTGAAATGAGTTCCACGGTTCTCCACTCCCTCCTCGTTTATTGAGGAGTGGGTATTTTCATTTTTCTCTGTCTCGTCTGAGTGATCTGTCGCACTGGCTGCCTCATTAGCACAGAGCTGTTTCCGAACTCTTTGAAGAAACCTCACACGAGGTGCCATTGCAAGACCAAGTGACCTAAAGCATGGAATTCAACAAATAAATTTATTTAAAAGGTAGATACACAAAATTTGACTAAATTAGAATCTGTCATTGATGGTTCAAGTAATTAAATTTCAATTATGATAATTCATTTTGATCAACACATTTATGAAAATCCAAGTTGAAAAATACAAGTGAACATTGGGAGAGGAAGGAATATGAAATAACTGAGAAATATCAAGAACAGTTACAAACCTCCCAGGAAGGAAAGCAAACTAAGAAGCTGCAAAGTTGTAGATATGAACCATTTATCTATGATTCACAGTAAAATATGGTGGAGGAAACACCAATGTAATTCGGTATTGAAGATACACGGACATCCATACCAAGGACTGAGCTAGTGCTGATTTGTCAGTGTGCTTCACTGCTGGAAATGCATCCAGAATACTACCCTCATCACCTCACAGTGACTGAGAGATTTGAAGAACAAACCTAGTATGGATAAAAGACTAACTGCAGAAAAAGCTGAGGGAGAGACATTTCTCCCTTAAAGGCAATTTCACCTGCTTGCACCACTCTACTGCAAGGCCCTACCTTCACGGTATATGTAGCTAGCACTGTTAACAAAACTATTATTTCATCCAGTTATTCATGACAATTCAAAGTTACACAAATACTCATTAGATGAAGGGACAAAAATTGGGCAAAAAGCAGAAATCCTGTCTATCAACCATACTGGAGAGCCTTGCATAGTAACAGAATCCCTGTCTCCAACAGCCCGTTTGACTTCAGTAAACTTTGCAATTGCCCTCTGTTATTATACCTGACCCTGTCAAATCTAAATTGAGAAAAAGCAATATTTAAAGTTTCTGGAGCACCTTGAACTGCTAATGATGCTCCAATGGGACAGATTAGTCAAACAGAGAGGTACCCTGCTTAAGTAACAGACAAACAAAAAAAACCAACTGAAAAGTGGGCATGTACCCAAAAAGTAACCCAGACTGTTAGGATAAGGAACAAGTCTTTCAACAAATGAAGTTTATTTTTAATGTAAAAATTTTGGTTTAGTATTTCTGATAACACAGCACTCTTATTCCACATGGAATTTACAGCAGTAACAAAGAAAAGAGAGTTTTATGAGAAAAGATCAAAGGAAGTTTTTAAGCAGTGTATTTTGCACATTTACTGACAGTGCACTGCTGAGAGGATAACACAACACCTTTGGGAACTGAAATTGGAGAAACAATCTTCAACTTGTTTTAGTGTTTGACAGCAAACACTACCTACCTTTGCAATGAAATTATGTTTGGCCTATTTGACTAAGTGTAATGGAAATAACCAAACAAAGCAGATGTAATGCTTCACTGCAGCAGCTGGAGGCCGTTCAAAAACTGAAATTGGGCCTTAACACCAGGTACAGTAAAACACACATCAGGAGATTGCTACATTCAATCTCTTCAGCAAGGGGATCAAAGTTGCAAGAGGTAAATCCTTTGCAAGGGAAACACTTTTTTGCTCTTCCCGATTTCACAAAATTATTCTACATAAACTATGCAATCAGTGTTCGCTTCTCTTTCTCCTGCAGTCAGGCACAATGTACACAGAGCTGAAAACTACAGTTCTATCAGAGCTTTTCTTCTACACCTCCAGAGCTGCATCAAAGATTAGGGTTTGACAAGGTGAAGCTCTCCACAGCAAAAGTTACAAAACAGACAGAAAGAGCAGCCCATGATGTGGACGAGACTTCACCACAGGTTTTTTTTCATTCAAATATGAAATTCCATTTGTCATACTCCTGTACTGCACTGATGTCTTACTTTATTAACTAAATAAAATCACTTATCAGTTAGTGCTGGTAAATTTTTATAAGCTACTGCTTAGCAACCCTACCAAAAAAGACCAATGTAATTGGAATTCAAATTACTTCTGAACCAAAAGAATACAGACCTCAGACATAAGGGAGACAGAAGGCATTAAGGTCAATTTTACTTGGTAAGAACGTAATAGTAGACAAGCTTAGACAAAGTGAGTGCAAATAATCTCCAAATACTTTTAATTATATAACTTTTCAAACAAATCTCACCATTTTGCCTCATTACTGATTCTTTTTCGCAGTATTTTCCAAATGGAGAACAAGCTGGGACAAACACATTCTACTACTGCTAAAAGCTTCCTCATATTGTAAGATTTGATGGTTTCTTTAAAAATTATTTCTTATCATTTGCCAAATCTATAGTTCATTCATACTAAAAAAACTCAATACATGAACTGGCTTTTCATAAACTAGAAAGGGCAGTAATAGTTTTCAATAATTCATTAGATGCCACTCAGACCACAATACTACTCTAACTGAAGCTACAGCTGTTTTTTTATTTTAGCGCTAGTGTTTCACCCACCCACCTGGAATAAGAAGGGTGCAAGGTTTTCTAGTAAATACAGACAAAAACCAGGTAAGTTGTTTAACGAGATTTCCTAAATCCTGACAGACAACACTAAAAACACACTAACACAACATTGTAGTCCTCCGACTATGGCAGCCTTCAAATGGCGACACAAATTCGGCTGACAAACCAAGTAACAATCCTGTTTCATACTGTGGTGTGAAACACAATGACTTCTTGAGAGCAAGCTCCTCCAGAAAGACATTCTAAATCAGCTTCTAAAAGCAATACCGAAACCAGAGGATTATTTTGCTACTATAAATCACAGTTCAGCTGACATTTCTACTCATAACTGAAACTGAGGTGGCCAGACATCAGCATTCTCTAACATTAATTAGGGAATGCTTTGACGTAACTAAACAAATGGCATATAATGCTCAAGTACCTCCGTTAAGTACCCAAGTACATAAGTTCACAAGGACTTTCAGGAAATATGTTAAAAGAGTAAAACTGCAAAGAAATAACCTTGTATGGCTTTAAGAAGAATATCACTTTTGTTTCTATTGAATAAGGAAGATCAAACATTAATAAACATTTTTTAAATTAATTTAAATAAATAGTGTAACAGATTTAAAATACTGCCCTTTCTATGGTTTGTTAATTGTGCTTATACAAAGACCTTGAGTGCATTTACATTAACATGGTAAGTTCACTATGTCTCTATTTGGATGAGAGAAAAGCTGGACATCTCTCTTAACTCCTTAAAGACTGAATCTTAGACACTCCAAAAAAAATCTGTCCTTGCACAAAACAAATTAAACCACAAATGTAAGATCAGGCCAGTCTTTACATTTTTAAGTGTCACAAATGCTTCTAACTGGCACCAAGAAGATTGCTAGTCCTTTTTGTTAAATATGAGCCAGCTGTAAAGAATGCTGAGGTCACTTCTGCTGAACTGTTGCACAACAATTTTACACGTTAGTGATTCATTCTAATATTAAGTTACTACATTTACTAAATATAAGACATATTCCACTGAGTGAACTTCTTCAGAATTATTTGAAAACAAAAACACAGCCTAGTGATTACTTTTACTGTAGAACAGGTTCAGAAAAAGATTTAAAATAGCACGAAAAAGGTTAAATACTCCCAAAAGCTATTTCAACAGAAGAAATATGTATTACTTGCCTTGCAATATATGTTATATCTATGTTTAACATTTTAAATGTTTTCAGAAGACAGGATGAGCAACCATTTGAAAATAGGAGAAATCGCATCAACTGAAAGTGACACAAATCTGAACTAACAGGCTTTCCAGATGGTCTGATTAATAACCAAAATGAACACAGAGAAATTGCCTTTCCTGTGTTATTTACTTTACCAGCCAGCTTTATTCCTTTACATTAAGGAGCTCTAATGCCTATTCAAGAGCTTATGGGCCCAAAGAGAAGGCCAGCAAAGAGGATGTTATGGTTTCAACCTAATCACTTAGAAGACCAAGATGTAGTCTTCCTTACAGAAGTAAAAGGAACCTCCACATTGCAGTTGCAAGCCGTGGTGTTTTTGGTACCTGAGCCACCCTGACACCCACTCAAAGGGCAAAACAGCACAGAAAAAGCCACAAGGCTTTCTGGAGTGCATTAAAAATCCTTTCTCCAAGTTAGCTGGCTTAGCCAACTCTGAGAGGCACTCTACTGGAACTGCTATCATGCATATGCAAATACATTTACTTCTAAGGTGAGTGAAGGTTAATAGCAAGCTTGGCTGCAGAATGAGAAAAGGTAGCTCAAGATCCTAAAATAAATGAGGATGATGACTAAGAGAATAATGACCCTGGACTTTGAAAGAGGAGACTGCAGTTTGTTCAGAGAGGTGTATGGCAGAAGCTTACAGAAGTAGTTACAGCAGCTCAGAAAAGGACAGCTAGATCTCCAGGTGGTTGAGGGGGAGTTGAGTGAGAAATGCCCAAACTCTAAAAATGACTGCAGGGAATGCTGAGGTCCGTATGAGTAATATCATATGAGGCTTAGATTAACTAGGTAACAGCATGAGAAGTAAAGATGCATTGTGTGTTCTGGTATCACCCATTTCAATGCAGCTTTGTAACACTGATGTGCAAGCAACACTTGCAAAACTATCTGGGTACCAAGTTGAGTATATCAAGCATTTTCCCAATAATTTGGCTTCAACCTGCTTTATTTATTCTCTGTGTACCAATACAGGGATACACAGAGAAAAATATGCTGCATTCCTCCTGGAAGACATGATGAAATTCACAGAGGAAATTATATTCCTTGGCAACTCCTTAGAGCTATGACTAACCCATCCATTCAGGGCACTGTTAAGATCTGCTGATGAAGAATGGTGTATATATATGTTAGCACTTCACAAAATAAAGTGCCTCAGAAGTAAAATATTTCACAACACTGCCTTCTCTTTACCTTATCTCCTATCCAGGAGGTCAGACTAAGTAATTATTCCTTTTCACCCTGTTGTTTGTTTACATTTTCTTATGTTTTCAAAGCTGTCTTTTGAAGTAAAAAAGACAAATTTCTCTTTTATGCAAGTACAGAGTTTCTCCTTCGCCAAACTTAAAGGCTGCCTATGTTAACACAAGGCCTCTGCAAGTCTTCCCGCAGTAAATTATTCTTGATAGCAATTTGTAATGAGAGAATACTGGAGAGAATGATAATGTAGCATAGCTTAAAGGTGCTCGATCACTAGCACACATACATGTGTGTATGTCTATATGCACTTACAGACATGCACACACATTTCATTTTTTCATACATATTGTTTTCTACATATTTTTTAATATATACACATGTAAACCATATAAACGTGAAAAAGGCTATTGCTTTTCTGCAGATTCAATCAACAAGAGCTTAAGGGAATCTTAGTGCACAGACATGCCAGGCAAGAGAGCAATGGGGAGAGTGGAAAACAGCCTGAAATGCAAACCTGACAGGAGCATTAAGCAGCCTATTTTCTCTGCAGGATTTTTAGTGGAGTAACACCTATCAAGCTTGCAGTAAATCTAGACAGAAAGGTTGAAATACTTTTTGGAAAATCCACAGGAAGGTAAAGGGAAGAAAGGATTATCATTCCAAGTTTTGCCATAAGTTTGTTTTGCAGAGCGTAAACCAAGATTGCTTCTAAATGAAGAATTCAAACATACCAGACTTTGAGGGACTTTCATATAAATTAAGCTGACTGATCCATGTATCAGGGGATGTGCACTGAACTGAAAGCCAGGGAACTGCAAGGCATATTTAGGTTGACTAACAGTCTGGAGAGAAGGGAAGAAAAGGGTCAAGAAACTAAAACAGAATCTCAGAATTATCTCCTAGATTTATCTTCTGCCCTTTTGATTACACTTTCATATATTTCATAACCTTGACTAAACCTCTCCCGCTCTCTCCAAACAGCTAACTGGTTTCTTGCATTTTAATATAGGAATGACTTATTAGTAGCTTTGCAAAGCTAGGACTAGAAATCATTTTGATGAAGGACCAAATCCTGGCACAGAGACCCAAGAAGAACAGAACTGTAGACTACTCTGCCTACATCAATATCAGATACTAGATGCCAAGCCATGCTGAAATCCAAAAAGGAAGCACTGGGATTCTGAAAATTCAGCACTACCACTATCTGCCAGATGGTTTCTTACACCGGATAAATTTGTGTGGTCATCCCCCTCAACCCTAATATTCTGCCACTATCCCTTACATTCAGCACAGTAAGACCTACAGTAAGATTTTAAAGATGCTGACAAATGACACAGGTGAAGAACGGGCAGGCAATGCATAGTGAAATCTTTCAAGTTTATGCTAGTTCTCCTTTTTCAAAATTTCTCAGCCCATGAAGTTAAAAAGCATCTTTTATAATAGGCTTCTGTATCTTAAAAAACATAATCCTGTTAATGGCAGCACAGCACAGAAAGACCAGGTGTTCCTCAGTCTAGCAATTTGTCACATTTTAGTTCATTATGTCATGTGCTGACAAGTTTGAAAACTTTAGCCTTCTCTGTACGAAATTCCACAGACATCAAATTAATTTACCATGTACCTTTGAACACCTTACTGCTCCCTTATGATTACGCTATGTCCCATGAGATTTCGAAAACTTCACATCTTAAAACAATTTCAGGTGGCTGTCATCTAGAAAGTCAACCTGTCAAGATTAATTTCCCTCCCATACAAAATGTGGAATGATTCACATATGTGTACAAAAATAGACATAGCAAAATAAATGCTATTCAGTCTAGTGCAGATGTTTAATCTTTACTAAACACACTGAATCTTCTGAAAACTAATTTATGGCCAAGGAGCAATGTCTCAATCACAATCAAAATTGGACTGCAATATATCACCTTTGGATACTCCAATTTCTGTTTAAATAATACACTTTACAGGTTGGCATTTAGCTATGAGGCTGAAGGGCAAATCTCAGGGGAAAAAACCAAAACATGGTTCTCTATCCTTGTATTTCAGAAGTACTCCTCCCTCCTGGAGAGGAGAATTGGAGGCACAAAAGGTAAAGATTATGAGTTGAGGTAAAACCAATTTACTGGAAACAGCAATGAGACAAGAAAACAAACAGTAACAGCAACAACATTAATAACAAAAGTGTACAAAAGACAGAGACTGGCAAGCAAAAATGCTCACCACGGAGTTGGTAGTAAGTGACAAAACTGGACAGCCTCCCCCCTCCCTTCCCTTCCCCCTCAACCAGAATGAATCCCTTCTCCATGCAACAGAGTCCCTTCACCCCATCCCCAGCAATGAGCTGAGGTGGTACAGAAAAACCTTCCTGTCCTGGCCATGTCCTCTCCAGGCTACTGCAAAAAATTAACCCTGTCCTATCCAGAAACAGGACAGTTATTTCTCTCTATAGCAATATACTGTTTTTACACATAAATTCTATTTAGAATGTCCTTTGAAAGGATAGCATATACTGTAAAATTTTTCACTATACACTTTTCATATTCCAAGTTGGCCATACTTACAGGGCATATTCTGCTAGAGGCAATTTGAAAACATCAAATACTTCCTTGTTCTTCATTAAATAAACTGAACGCAAGTAGGATACAAAACACTGAAAGAAAAATAAAATTATTCAACAAAAAAAGAAACCATGCAATTACCAACACAAGAAACAACCATTATACTGTTGCTCTAAACACAAAATGGAATTTCCCTATTAGGTGGTCTAACATCGATTTCAGACCAAAAATCTTTTACACAATACTCATCAGCCAAAATTTATCACTACTCCAGAATTGATGCACTTCAAATACTCAAATTCCATTACATGCACATTAATTGGCCAAATTTCCCAACAGGATGTCATGTTATCTATCCTTAGAAAGAAAATATAACTACTAATTACTCAGAAAGAAATATCACTTATTCAGTTTTACTGTTTCTCCCAGTTCTTCTGGGAGAAAGAATTGATTCTGTTGCTATCAATCTGAAGTGTCTTGACTTAATCTTAGAAAGAAACTGATTTAACTCAATATAGCTGCCTTTCACTGTGGCCTACTAAGATAGGCAGCTATTACCTTATTACTACCTTGCATTTACCATCAGCTCATCACATGCACACAGTCAATGAATGCAACTCAGCTGACCAACATAAATTCACTAAGTGAATTTCATATCTACTAAGACCAGTCCAAGGTTGAAGTTTCAATTAATCCCAGACTTTCACCAAGAATACTAGAAGCACTGCATAGCAGAATAACTTTATCTTGTATTGTATTTCCCCCTCCATCCTTCCCAAAATGGAAGATTCTTACTCTTCCCATATTTCTTTTACATAGTCAATGTCTACCTATCATAAGCAGCATAAATACCAAAATATTTTAAGTATCAGAAAAGGTTCTTGGATTTCCCTTGTTCATAACCTAATTTCTAACATGTGCCAAAACTCCTACCATGATACCTAAACCATCAAACACTCATAATAACAACAAGTTAAGCTTGTTAATAAGGGTTATATTAAAGCATACTATAATTACACCCTTGTTCTGCTATGTACAGGCACCTATTAAGAGAAAATTAATGCACTAATAATTCATGCAGAATAAAAAAAAAAAAAGTTATTTCTTGTTCATCTCAGATAGAGGAGGAAAGACCCAACAGTCAGGAGCACTGAGTTTTTTATAGGGACTCTCTAAATGCTTCTAAGAGAAAAAAACACTTCCAAAGGTGAAAAGATGAGTCAGTAAATTAAGCAATATAATAAATTCATTATTTTCTCCTCAGTAAACTGGAATAAAAACTATTAATTGTAAGATATGTAGAGCTAAGATGTACTTTTCAAGCTGCCCAATACTTCAATACAGAACTAAATTTTCATTTGCTTATTTTTCCAAGTGCTAAGTTTTCTGGGTAAAGTTTCCTTCCTGATTATGTCTTTCAATTGATTTTAGCTATGGAAAGTGTGAGCTCAATCCATTCAGCTGATGCCAAGATTGAAGGGTGGAATAAAGCACTTCTTTGTTTACATTAAATTATTAATCATTTTTACAAAGATAACTAGAATGTTTAGGAAAAGGCTTCCAATTTGACAGATTTCATTTATCTTTTGTTATCTAGCAAGTAACAAAAATCAATGAAAGCCTCTTTTTTCTCTGCAATGACAGATGGAAAAGAGCAGATTAAACAAGAAGTATCCTTCCTGTTAATCTGAGATTTGCAGATCTGAAGATCTACATGAGTCACTACTTGCCACTACTTTCATGAGGGTTGAAATCTCATTGTTTGTTGAATAACCCATAAAGCCATCCACTTACTTTAACAGTATATATCTGGTATACGTGGTCTAGAAATTAACAAATTATAAAAGGCAGAAAGAACACAACTTTTGCACATGTATCAAGCTCTATAACCAAACAAAAGCATAGAAGAGTTGTTCTACTTTACAAGAAGAGAAATTAAGTGATTTTCTTTGATTTTTTTTGTTTGATTTCAGTATGTTCACTTCAACCTCTGTCTAAAATACTGTCATCTCACTTGGATTTTATTCAGTTCTCCTAAGATTTGGTCAGTCTGTGCATACACACTGGAGATGAGGGAGAACAAGTTCAGTCAGCCTGAACTAGTTTCCTGCTCTTTTATCAAGTGCTGTTGTCCCCTGCTGTATCTGCTCTTCTGATATCACTTTTTTTAAATAACTGAACATTGCAAAAATATTATGTGCATTAACTTATACTATTATGGAAAATGCTACAACTGGGCATCAGAAACATATTACAGCTTTATTAGAATAGGAGCTACAGGTCCCCAAAACCACCAGAGATTATTGTACAAGTACTAGAAATATGTAAGGAAAACGTACAATGCTCCATGAATTTACCACATTTAAATTTCGATTTATTGATCTATTTCTTGGATAAGTATTAAAATGTACACAATTCAACTGATGTGTTGTTTCAACAAAATCCAAAAGCAGCAAAGTGTGACTGGAATCTCGGGATGTAACACCCTGCATGTCCCTCTGGGTGTGATGAAGAACTCAATGGACAGACATCCCTTCAGTGCTGCAGTAACATTCAAACTAGCAAGAAAAACAGATTCTTTTTTTAAACTGTTTTTCAAAACTGACGGAACTGACATATTAAATATTAAAATTACAAGAAATGCCAAAAGGTAGCATCAGTCCATGAGAAGAACTGCAAAGGTTTCAAAGAAGCCCCAGTATGGTTCATGCTGTCTTTCCAAGCAAAAGTAGAGGAACCACGTCCTACCACATGAAACACAAAGTTTGTTGAAGCAATTAGTAATCAAGAATTTTGGTTTTTCCTTTTTTTTAAAAAAAAAAAAAAAGTAAAAGTACCTTGAAGTAAATCAGTAAGCTTAGAGGACACAATGACTTAGACCTGATGCCCTCCACACAGCAGACTACATCCTATATGAACTTCTGTGCATAGCCATGCTGTTTCACTGCTATCAGATCCATTCCAGTAGGAAATTTATTTCTTACATTACAAATGTCAAAAATTTGGCAGCTTGCAACAGACAGGTTAGACAGCACAAGACCCATGCCTTTGAGAAATCCAGTATTCCAGATAAGGATCCAAGGTCAGGATTTCATTTGCATTAATTTTATTGGGTTTTCAAATTCATATGTCAGACTACTGAGGCACATTTGCACAGTATGTCTGAACATTCATACTGAAACTTTATTAAGGAGGGACACTTCAGTGATAAACCAATTGCCCATACTTCAGGTTTTTTTAAAAAAACTGAACATATATAGTTTCTCTGCAAGAATGACACTACTCTCTTACCCATAAATTAAAAACTGAAACAAAAATTGCTTGAAAGGGTAATTATATGGTAATTAAATTTTTTTAAATTAAGTTTTTATCTGTAATACTAAGTCTGTGTTTGATTTTATTCTTGTGCTATTTTGGAACTTCATCATTATTTTCTTTTGCTCAATTCAGAATGATCTTTCTCTGTTTTTTAAGAGATCTTAGAAAGTCAAAGCCATAAACTTTTCATTCCAAGTAAGATGATGCTATCTTCCTCCTACTCTCATTCTCCCCCATGCAGCTGCTCTGTCACTTCCGATACAAACTGGTGGAACTTCAACTTCCCATGGCAGTTGAACACAATCATGGTAAGTCACCAGTACCTCTGGTTTATGCAGTGCTCAGATGAGGTTTACACTGACATTCCACATTGCTACACGTAATTCTTTGTGCACTACAAAAACCTGGGATACCTGAACTCCAAAAATAGTTTTTAAAAGCAGTCCCTTGAACATTGAACATTTTATTCATAGAGCTCCCAACTGACTTCCTCAGGCACTTTGATTTAGAACTCCTTATTTGGGAAAGTAAGAATGACATTCCTCTGTCCCACTAAGTGTCCCTACTGTGGGTGTCCCAGCTAGGTCACATCACACAGGCTACCTCTGCAGTGCAAAGAAACCACCATTCATCCATCCCAAAGGGTTTTTAAGGTATCTGTGTCAGGAGGCATCGTAGAAGTGCTTGTTTCTCTCTACGAGCTATAAAATGAAAGGTCAGGCAGACTAACCCACAGAGGACATCTAAAGCTACGAGAAATGAATCTCGAGAGTTTTAAATATTTCAACTTGACTCATTTTACATCCCAGTTCAACAGAAAAGTTGAAACACTTTACTTTCTCTTTAAGTGTTCAAGGTCCACTTTTCATTCTACCCTACCATTCAGCTTTACCAGAATACCTTCAGGTGTCATCAATCCCCACACTAGCTCATACAAATAAAAAAGTTATCAACACTAATCCAGAATCTCTGCAACCTTGTATTTCTCAGGTTTTGGCACTTCCAGAATTCTCACCACTTGGCCTTTGGTAGTGCTCTTTCAATTTGACCTATATATATAACAAAAAATGGCATGAAAGGTTTTGCCATTATTCTTCCAATCATGTTTCCCTGAATCTCAATTTGAACTTCTGATTTTGTATTGTTTTGAAGAGACTTGGTACAACTAAAGAATTCATAGGATCAACATTTACATATTTCAAAAAAAGCAACCAACAAACCAACCAAGCTCAGAAAACCAACATGTTGCAGTGCTTCAATAAAACAAGTAGTAAGCTCTTTCCCAAAAAGTTCATGGCTTAAAAATGTTATAAAACCAGAGAAAGATCAGCAAACATGTTTAGTTATGGCAAGAGGCAGCATAATGCCCAGAAATGTTTCACAGGCCATCTTCTGGGGAAAATGTCTTTTACAACCAGCTCATTCTAGTCCAGGAGTCTACGTAGTTATTTGCAGTTTTCCTACCTTTCTGAAACCTGATAAAAATCTTGGTGACATTCACATTTGTCCAAGGAGTCTCCCAGCATTAATTAGGATAGCAAAGAAATCTCATTCTCAGTCCCATTCACACACTTCTCCATCTTACCTGGAAGAGTTATTCTAAGCTATTTTGCTTCTCATTTAAATGCTAAGCAAAGTTAAAATGCTTTATTCAATGCATTGGAATTTATCACTAGGGCATATATAAGCTGGTCAGTTATTCAAACAGTTTTATTCAACTAGCTTGCTCCAAGAACTAGAGTGCAGTAGATGACTTACCCTTTGAGCTTTGTCTTTTAACTCTTGATCTTGAGCTAAGAAAGCTTGCATCCTCTTTTGGATGTCTGTAAGTTTTTCAGGATTAATTCTAATTTAAAAAAAAAAAAGAAAGAAAGAAAGAAAGAAAAGTTAGCTTTAATTATTACAACATGCCAAAATAAGCACCTATTAAGTTCTCAGGGGTATCTGCACATTTTTTGCATTGCTTTAAAATGCATGAAGTTATTACCACTCTGAAACAGCAGAGAATGGAACCATATTAAGGATGAAGCACACACTCATCAAACAGATAATACAGAAAAAACATATGGCAGCTCAGACTTTTTATTCAGACACAGTTTTCACTGAAGGTGGTGAATCTTCTTCCAAAGCAAAGCAGAAATCAGCAGGAAAGAACTTGTTGATTTTATAAAAACACTGAAAAAATACAGAAGCAGCATAATGAATTATAGTACTACTTTAAACCAAGATCAAAGTCTTCATAAGGAAATTGTCAGCATTTTTAAAAGCTTAAGTAAGATGTACTATGCTGGGAAGACTTAAATTTAAGTATTCTTAAAAAGAACAGCCAGGTGAACAATAATAAAGAACACTGAGATTAAACAGATTGAAGAGCTTCTCAAGACTTCGATCAAGTAAATGAAGAACAGTGACTGTACTACAGAAAATGCCATTAATTCTAATAAAAAGATATGCAGGTCTTCTCCCAGGTTCTGGATTTTTACACTTATTCCAGTGATACCCACATTATTGCAGTTTTATTTGCCCAGATCTTTTCTCATCTACTTCTGGTTTTGATCTGCGAGTGCCACGCAAGTGGTATCATATGACCTACCAAACCTGGTAGGAGGTTAACCCCTCAAGTAGAGGTCAAAGATGCACAACTATCACATTTCTTAATATGACTCTGGCTTCTGTGTGCCACGTCATGCCATGCTGTACACTAAAACATAGCCTCAGCTGAAGGAAGTCACAGGGAAAAACAAACAACCCCAAACAAATTCATACCTCTTCACATGGCAGTAGGTTGGTCTAAAAAATATGACTGATGAAAATAATATGCAAAGGAATATTTTATAGCCTTTTTATAACATAATTATGATTGTCTATTATTCTTACTAAACATGAAAAGCATAGATATCAAACTTGATTCCCTCATGATTTTAATTTCTTAACTCAGTTCAGATACATCCAAGGGAAAACTGCAGTGTACACAAGCTCTGTTTAGGTATAGTTTTAAAGATCAAAAAAACTGAGTTCCAGTTTCCAGACAGCCTATAATTGGCTCTAAAAATGTGAAGACACAAGAAAAGAAGAGGCATGAAAAACTGAGTGGGGGACAAACTGACCAACAAATCTTTGAAATATAATGATACAAAAAGTAAAGAAGGGATAGCATGAATAACAAAAAAAAAAAAAATTAACACGAACACCAGTAGTAAGACAATCCAGAGAGGTGCTGGATTGCTGCTAAGTTATAGGAAAGACATTATTAAGACATGACCTCAAGGCCCTTAAATTAGCCAGTGCTTTTTTTCCCTTGTCTTCACTCAAAGTGGCAGCTGCAATCAGACAGCTAACAACTACTATAGGACAGTCCAAGCTCACACCAGAATCACAAATCACGGGATAACAGGTACTCAGAGAAATCAGCTGGGTCAAAAGAAATTTGCTCCATAGCAACTAGAGAAAGTAAAAGCACTTGGACTCGTAGTTGTATATATTCTTCAGAATTCATCAGAGACAGATTAAAAAAAGTCCTATGAGACAGGTCAGTTAAATATAGTGCTCATATTCAAAGAGGGGGGGGAAAGAGAAGAAGTTAAACAATTACCTTTCCCTTGATACCAAAAAAAACCCCAACTTGTAAGGACCTAAAGAAAATGAGCAAACACGCAATGGCTAACATAGGT
Source organism: Myiozetetes cayanensis (assembly GCF_022539395.1). Lineage (NCBI taxonomy): Eukaryota > Metazoa > Chordata > Aves > Passeriformes > Tyrannidae > Myiozetetes > Myiozetetes cayanensis. The sequence continues at coordinate 42,272,165 of NW_026087742.1, read as the reverse complement.
TAGTCAGCAGCAAAACATGACTCATCAGTCTGATTATCAGTCTCATTATCTGATTATGCTAGTGCAGCAGCACTAGCAAGTTTAAGAATGGGAAAGAAGCAGCAGATGTCATATTAGGTGTCAGCAAAGCATCTGGTAGTTACACATTCTCATAAACTAGGGAAACAGTCTCCATGAAATCTTGTAGCAATGCACACTGTCCGTGTAGCTGTACTCAGAGAGTAGCTGAGTTCACCAACTACTCACTGTTATCACTGTCACACTCAAAATGCACACCCAGTTCCAGTTCTTACCTGGACCCGCTATTATTCATTATTTTCTATGACTTCCATATTGTAGGAATTAATTATTGTAAAAATAAGATTCATTACTTATAAGAGAATATATGTCACTGAGACTCCTGCATAATGGACAACAATGTAAGAAATGTAGACAAAATGTAGGAACATTTTGTTGCCTTCACATAAATTTTTGAGTAATTTGGTTGAAATTTGAGAGAAACAGGTTTGTAAAAGACAAAAATAACACAAAATACTTCAAAGCATGTCAAAATAATGTGGTATAAATCTAAGCAATGTTAACCATAAATACGGTGTCCCAGGCACATTTTGAGGTTGTGTTTGTTAATGAACATGTAAATTTGCAACACTGAATATTAAAAAAGAGTAGAAATACTGGATTGTCTCCTCTCAGTACTGTATCATGACAGTCACCCACTGTCATCTTCCTCTCATGCTGGAATTCAAAAAGTGACAAAGCTGGTCATTGTTAAATTGGATTTTGGCTTCAATGAGTTTGCATGTTATTTCTTTCTGAACAAATACAACTCTTCACAATAAATCATATGCATGTGACTATTTGGAGAGACAAACCTAAAAGCTAAACACTTAGGTGAATTATTGTAATGTATAAGCTTGCCTGAATAGCTAAGAACTAGTGAGCTAGAACCAACCACGCAAAGACTAGAAAGGGATCTTATTACACTGCCTGTCATTTTAAGTAGGCTAGTTTCTGTTTTTTTTTTTAACTCTGTGATCATACATTTTACCTTCAAAGAGCAGTATAACTTTTGAAACTGCTGTTTGCCTAGCAGTTGCATAAATAGCCACAATTGACTGTGCCATGAAGTAAACACAAACCCAATTTGTTTGGTCATACAAACTGATCAGAGAGCATTCTCCGAATTTCCTGGTTGATATGTAGTTTGACTTCCTCTCATTCTCCCTGGTTTTAATACCAGGATACAAACACTGTTTCAACTAGATATTTACTTTTCCCCATTTCTCTCCGAGGCAGAATTTAAAAAAAGAGCTCAACAACCACCAGAAAGACCACACTGCCATGATGCAGCAAAAGTTTCCATATTCCACCCAGCTTCCAAGCAGCAGCAGCAGGTTTTGCTCTGTGCTCTCAGTCTGGCATGTGGCTCCCTACGGTTACACTAGATAACCTAGAAGGCTGGAGAGAGGAGAAAGAGCTGGGACCCAAGGAAGGCTGCTCAGAGTTGCCAGCCTCACACCAGCAGGCCATGGACAGGTGCATAACCACACTGGTTAGCGACACCAATGTACTGTCCTACAGCAACAATGATAATTGTGAGGCAGTAAGTTGTAATAAGCCTTCTAATTTTAATACTACAATCATGTGGAATATGTATCCAAGTATTCTCCAATGTCAAAAAAAAAAAAAAAAGTGCATTGTTGTTGTTTTTGCTGGCTTTTCCCCCCACCCCCCAAAAAATCACTTTTTTGGTCAGAATATTAAAGAAAGCAATATTATATCATAGATATCAACATACTTGTACTTCCTTTCATAACATTTTCTAGACACAAAATTTGTTATGATAACCCCTGGAGAAGCAGTTCTTGTCTTACTACTCAACAAAATTGGATGTGACAAAGTAACCTCCAGGTATTACCAAAAATAATTTCAGTTTACAGCTTGCACGTACAACTTTGAAATTACAGACTCCTTAAAAAAACGCTCATACTATTTAATACTTTCAGAGTATCTTTCTGCCATATTTGAATGCTCTAAAATACAGTGTTTATTACTGCATATTCTTCATTTTCCATTTCTCTGTTTGAACAACAAAAAAGTTACGTATTGTTGAAAGCAGTCACTGTAAATTGGCAGCTCGTGCTGACTAGAAAGAATTGGTGTACTAACAACCTCTACAGGGAGCTTAGATTTAAAACTGAAAATTAAGAAAAGAGCATAAACCCCAGTCTTTTGAATAGGTATTCAGGAAAATAAAGTTCTTCCTATTTCTCCCTTCAAATTATCCAACTGTTTTAAAAGCTCTCTCCAAATGAAACAAAGAAATACTCAGAGCTGTTTGCAAATCAAACAATATAAAACAAGGAAAGTAACAGAGTTCTTGTGACCATTACACCAGACAAGAGCTTAACAAGAACAGCAAAACAAACAGTTCAATTGACAAGGATGTTTTGTAAACAAACTTTTCAGAAAAAGCTTTTAGAATGAACTTCAGAAACTTGAAGAGCTGGCAGTGAGCAACGCTTCTAATTTGTAGTTAGATGAATAAGCACAAACAACACCAGAGACTTCAACAGAAGACCTGGAACGTGATCCAAGGGTTGATGCAACTTCTTCAACAATTTATAAACTGACAAAACACACCAGGGTTGTACTAATTGCAAAACTACCTAGAAGTGAATGACCTGAAAAAATCTGTAGTTAAAAACTTTTAGAATTAAATTGGTTTGCAATCCACAAGTAATTACATGTATATTTTTTAAGGATTTTAGTTAGCCTCTTCCAAGTATGATGCTAAATCTTTTAAATCTTAACCACACTAGGCAGATAATTCCAAGTAAAAGCATTTCCCTTCACTGTGATGTTACAAATACTATTAAGGTTTGTTTTGCAGATTGAAAAACTGCATCTTGAAGCACGCTGTTAAAATATATTATCAACCAAAAGCCCTGACTTTTCTAATAATTGTATTCCAATTAAGAATGTTGCTTAAATGTATTTATTATACGTATGCCCTTCTGGCTTGGCACAAGAATGAATTTTTGGAGTGGTGTTAAAAAAAAGCAGAGTGTTTTTCATTGAAGTCACATCAGATTAGCAAGAATATGTTAAGAGATGCAGCCACAAACGTCTCTCCAGAGAGACATCTAACCTGAATTATAAATAGAATATGCATTTAATGGGGGGATGAATATTTGCCCTATTAAAATTGGATTACTATCCTGGTACAAAAATACCTATTTCTATTTACATAGATAAATACAGGCTAAAGAGGCTTTTCTAGCATTTCCTATGATAAACTATTCAAACAATTAAAACATTACTTGAGAAGTTAAAAGTTTAGCTGACAAAGAAAGGGGAAATATTTATGCTATGCATAAGATCAGACATTCATTTACTGAATATAAAAATAAGATAAATTATTTGAATACCATTTTAAGAAGGAAAAAGATGAAGTTTGGAAAAAGACAATTTGCTGCAGTGGTTATACAACAGATCCTATTAAAGCACTATGATGCTTAAGGGAAAACTTTCTTTAGTGATATTTTCCACATTCAGTTGGTGGGGTTTTATTTGGTTTTGTTGTTGCTGTATGCTAGGGCTTTTTTTAAACAGCAATGTAAATGAAACATTTAAGGACACTTAGACTTCTGGTAGTTGTTTGACTCCATTCTAGTCCTTATTTCCCTGTTTTAGCCAAACTTGTCTTATTTTTGAAGTTCGTGCATGTTCTACATGGATTCAATACATGTGTAAGGTGGATTTTCTTTACTGGATGCTGTGTACTCTGTTACATAGAAACAGTATTCACAAATGCAGTTCAGAAGTGCCTCTGAAATGGCACATCCTATACATCAAAAATGCTTTAAAAAAATAAAATTAAACCTTAACTCTGGCAAACACTATATGCATTGTTTCTATTCTCTGCAGAAATAACTCACTAATTTTTAGCAGATCTGAAAATCTGAGAAATGAGGTGTAATAACCACCTAAAGTTTTACCCTAATTTGAATTCTTCTCAAATACAATTGATCTACAGACACTTTCTTCAACAGTTAATTATCTTCTTTGCTTAGACATCTGTATCTTCACATTCAAACCACAGCATTTCGAAGTAAAACAGTCCTAATTTTGCTCATACCGATTTGTACAGAAACTTACCTTTCTAGTTTGTCATCCCTCTCTGACTTCTTCCATCTCTACTCTAGGATTTTTGGCATGGTAAGTGTAATATTGAATACTAGGTAAGTATTCAAAATGGAGTCAGGCTCATACCCCATTTTCTGGCTTGTTTTGAATTCTTCTTCCATGTATTCTTCACATTATCTTTTCTCTTTCAATTTAACATTAGGCTAAGAGGCTCAAAGAACAATCAACTCCTTCAAACCTCACAGCTGCTAAATAAGAAACAACCACTGATTCTTTTAGTAGTTGTCTTTTTTTCTAATACTTTTAGTTAGGGGTTTTGTCTTTCCTACATTTCCATTACTCTGTATTTAACATAAAATGGAAATATGCTTTTTTATTTTTACATGGTATCCTTATATGCCTCTGCAACTCCTTCAAAGTCAGTTCTATTTGTATAGAGAGCATAGATTTTTACAGTTTTTCATTGGAATACTCTCTCTAGTATGTAAAATGACCATTCAGCCACATATTTTATTCATTGTCCTTCAACCAGCTGATTTAGAAAGGTCATGACAAATTGGAGAAATAGTCTAGAACTAAACAAAAGACAGGTAAGAGAAACAAAAATGATAACAGGTATAAAAAAAAAAGAGGGAAAGAGTAAAGACATAATTGTTTAATCTTCAAAAGAAAAGAAGAGAAAGAGCATGATAATGTTCAATTACATAAAAAGTAGCTGCAAAGAGTAAGAGAATCCATCGTTTTCCATATATTCTTGGCACAGGACAAAAGAAATACTCAATTTAATATACTTACAAAGCTTATCAGACAACAGAACTAAAAAATGTTAGTGGTAGGAACTGCTGAGTACAGACAAGACCTCTTTGGGGAAATTGTGAATATATTAATTGGCATCTGATAAGAATGATTTGTGCAGCTCATCCTGCCTTTGGGAACGGCAATGGAATAGGAAACCTGTCTTTCCTTCTACAACACTATCAAAACTGACTGATTTCCCTGGTTTGTCCAGCTCCAGGCAATTCAAGCACTTTATCAAGATTGTCATAGACATCACACATTATTCTTGTAGAAAGAAGGTTGAATAACAGACAGGACATTAGTCACTTACTTGATTTCACTGATAGGTACTTTCCTCTGGGCCAGCTGTTCCACCATGCCTTTTTCTTCTGAGGGCAGCAGTACTAACAAAGCCTCACCACCTTCTTTGTATCTGATCAGACGGGGCGAAAAAAAAAAGAAACCTCAAGCAAACATGCAAAAATTACATTTTTTCTTGATGTTTTCAATAACCAGTGAGAATTTACATTTGCTTCCTTATAAGCAGTCCAAAGAACAGACAAAAATCCTCACTTAACGAAAGGAAAAGATGCAAATCAGTTAAGAGACTTGCCACTATCCCCACTTGAGCTGACTTCAAAACTATGCCTAGAGTCCTAAACATCTGGGCCTATGACATCGATTCAGATCAGTGGATCTTTTCTTCCCTGAGTTTGAAACCAAATGGCACTTGATCAAAGCTTACAGTACTAGAAGATCCAGCTACTTGCATCCACCCTTTACTAGTAGGCAAGGCTTAACATTGGTAAAAACTGATTCTCCTTTTCACATACTGCAAGTCAAAGAAGGGAAAAGAACAACTCCTCCTTGCATGTTCAATAAAAGCTACTCTTCTAACGGGTCACAGAGGCATCACTGAAAGAAAAGCATACAAACAGGAGCTCTTTCATTTACAGAAGTAGTTTCCAGGTGCAAAAGAAAAGATACAATCAGACTGATCCGGTAAGAACATATCTAGAATTCATTCTTCAGTGCACTTAACAGCTGTATCAAATGTAAATGAGCTGGCAATTACTCAAGATACATGGTTGGCAAAGACATAAAAATTCTGCTACTTTATTCTCAAAGTATCTTCTTGTTCACTTTCCTCTTGTGTAAGAAAATTTCAGCTCCTACTTTAGGCAAATTCAGTGACTCAAGGACGCTCATGTAGAAAAAAATACCTGACAGCATTAGTAAAGAAATGACACAACAGTTCTAAGTTCTACTGAAGAAGCAGTAATGATGAGTTTGCATGCATTATCAAAGTCTATATCTACTGTAACACATACACTGTTTCTTCATTTATATTTACATATTTATGTTTCTTCCTTTATTGTAAGAGTACAGATTGATAGGACAACATTGCATGAAGTCCTTCATTAGGAAAAAAAATCCAACTAAATTTCAGAAATACGCCAAAATTGGACAGAATCTGACGGATGAGAGCAATGTGTAGGACAAAGCAAAACAAGAGTGGTAAGTTACCATGTAGAGCAGCTTTAAACTCTCTTTTCTAAAGAGGTCTGGGAGAGAAGAAGGATGTTCTCAGGCACATCGAACAAGAATCATACCACTAACTAAAAAAGTCATTTCAGGTGGAATATAGGGAGCCCACGTTTCTCCAAGCATAAACAGTTGGCAAAAACAGTAGCACAAAATTGTTTGAAAACTATAAACACTATCTGTCACAGCACAGTAAGCAATGCAAGCAGCAACAAAATCTGCAGTTAAAACAGTCTGACAGCTTTTATTACAGCTTTCTGCTTTCATTTGATGAATTTGAAAAATCACAACAAAATGCTCTTGGATGCCTGGGATTTTTTACCCCCACTGCTCTCTCTGTACATGTTTAGTAGATGTTTTCATCATGAAATTTTAATCCTTACATTCTAGATTTCGAACTTTTACAAGGAAATAAAATTGATACCAGAGGAGAGTCTCTGCCACATACCAACATCATATAAATTTGCTGGTTATCCATGTATTGATGAGAGTACTTTGGTACCATACAAAAACTGTACTGACTTGATCTATTTCATCAGTAGACCTAAAATGTTCTTAATGCAGAAATATCAGCTTGTAAAATCTTTCTAAAAAAAGGGTTCTAAAGCAACACATATGCAATTTGTTTAAGGCAATTTATTATCTTTTCCAACAGCACAAGAGGAGGTAAGCCACTGCTGACCAAATAACCTGTGAATGTTTGTGCCCCTTTACATCATTATATGTTGGTTGGTTGGGAATGAGTTGCTTACATAGACCAAGTACACCTTTTAAGAAAGCTCTGTATATTTCAACCCAATCAAATTCCACATGGTATATCCACAATGCCTGTCAGACACAGCCACTACCTGAACAAGTGATGAAATCCTGAAAAGCCACTGAACCTCAGATGACTTTGCATTTTATTGTAAAAACTGATGATCGTAATACTAAGAGAGCTAATTATTCATCAAAAGAACCTTAGCTCTCAGAACACCGTTAGAAAGAAGGATGAAAATATTCTCTTTTATCTACCAGGAACACAGAGATAATACTGCTGCCAATACCAATCTCACCGCTTTAGAGTACAGAATAACACACAGTTCTGCTCTTCTCCTCAAAGCAGATGATGCGAAAGGAAAGGATTCCAACAAAAGCTTTGTGAATGATCTGATATATGGAAAGAATGTCTGTTTAGTCTCTCAACAATCTTCACCATTTGTCAAGAAGAAAAGTCTTGACTGTACTATATAAACCTCTAAAAGGGATGATTTGTTCAGACTCCTTGAAGTTAGCCAAAGGCATGAAGTGATTTGTTAGTTTTGTTGCTTGTGGCATTTCTTACTGCAGTGTGTCTGACTTGGCATTCTTAAATTGTTCCATTATCATATCTCTTTTATTCAGTGTGGAACACACTGTGAAGGGTCACTGTCATTCAAATCACAGAAGAAATACTCATCAAGGGCCAGAGAGTGCAGATATCCTCTCTACAAGCCACAAACACAAACTCTGGAATGATACAGTACAGGAAATTTCATTCTACATTTGTTTTGCTTTCATAGCTTTCCTGCAGTATCCACAAGGGCACTCTGAAAACAGGATGCAGGATCACATAAACCTTCATTCTGACCCTTAAAAAGTGGTCTTGTGTTATTAGTACTAAACTCATTATATGCTGAGTCAGTTGTCTTTTCAGAAAGTACAATCCTAAAGGCACATCTCATAGATAATTCACAAAAAGAAAACAAGTATTTTATCTGGTATCTATGGACAACAACTATTTCACTGTTTACATTAAAACTTGCAAAGTAGTGCAGTAGCTAAGTAAAGAAGCAATCACATGAAAACAGACAAAAAAGTGACAGATTTTCAAACACCTACTAAGAAAGAAAAAAGAAAAAAAAAATAGAAATATTTCTCAGAGCTATGCCTTCAGAAATTCCAAGGGACTGAAAGACATCTGGTAGCTATTGATGCAGTAAAATCCTTTTTCTTACATATTTTGGAAACATTCTCTTTTAAATGCCAATAGTTTAAATGTATTTGAAGCTAAGGAGGAACAATCTTTGCCAATTTTTATCCTAAGCGTGTGATTTAAAACAGACAGTTTAATAATAATACTGTTCTTCAGAGTTAAACATGTAAATTAATACATTACAGAATTAATAAAGCTAAAAACAAAACAGTCTGAGGTACCATCTGGGAAGGTTTGTACCTGTTCATTATCCCCAGTGGACATTTAGGTAAAGAAAGCAAAATGCAGCCTATAAAAAAGCAGTTGTAGTTCAGCAGAGTATTATCTTATTTCTGAAAAAAGAAAAGAACCACCTCGTAATGTGCTAATCAGAAAACTATGGTGTTAAAGATAATCTTAAAAAGGGAGGCTGTGGTGGAAAATTTAAGTTTTTGAAAGTGCTCTCTCAATGTCTTTCATACTCAAAGTTTCTCTATTGGTAAGCTTAGGAAAGCACAAGCTACTAAAAACTGGCATAAACAATAAGGAAAAGAAAACATAGATCTGCCCAAAATTTCTTTTCATCACAATGCCTAAAACATAGGAGAAAAGAACATTCCCCAGTATCCTACAGGAATAAAATTTTCCACTAAAGCAAACAGAAGAACATTTCCGTAATTATTTTCAGCAGACAGATAAAACCTTTACACCTTTATAGATAACAGAGCAGTGAAGAATCAATCTAAGCTACCGTAATTCTTCAGCAGGACTACTCCTTCTGCAGATGAGAAGACACTACGAGAAGTTCCCTCCACTCTTGCCAGCTGCATCCTTCAAGCTAAAATTATCACCATCACACCAAAACCAAACATCTGTCCTAAAATGCTAATTCACTCTGGTGATTTATTATTCACTAAGTATGCACTTCGACTCTGCTGAAGAAAAGCAAATTAAAAACCTCAAAGTAATCAAACGTTCTTGGACTGTGTAGTAATTGATAATATTACTTATCTTCTCATCTCCTCAAGGTGACCAAGAAACTACAGCAGGGACTCATCTTTGCATTGTGATTTTAACAGTCTCTAGGATACAACACACAACTCACTCCGGTTCTATGGAAAATTGCATCTTACTTGAAGAAAGTCTTGGGGGGAAAAAAATTCACATACTTCTAGTTCATATCTGCCTTATTTTCTAGCATCTTCTGGCTTCAATACTTATGAAAAAGGCAAGTAATTTCTCTGTAACTCAATCTTGACTTGCGAGTGAGGAAGCTTAGCGCTATAAAGTAAAGGTTAGAAAAGTTACATTTAAACTGACTGCAGATGAGAAAAAGAAAGATGCTTACAATCAAGGGCAAGCACCAAAAGCAGGACAAGAAGGAAGTGCGATAAACTATCTAGGACAATTTAGTACTGGTTAATTAGAAGTAAAGAAAAATGGTTTAAAAATGTTAAGAACACCATTTCCATAGCAAAGCAACACAAAGTGTTGCCATATAGTTTAACTTCATACCAAAAAAGTCAAATAAAGCACTAAAATCAAGAGGATAGTTTACTCACTGTGACAGAATCTATCTTAAACTTCTGCTAAAAACCAGTGAGCCAACAGCTGGTATCAAGCATGAAGAAGTATCATGGCAACAATCCAGTGAAGACAGGATGAGAAAAAAATGCTTTTCATACAGGCCAAATTGACACAACTGTTGCCTAATCTAAACTATCTTAATCCACCCTTGATCAGATCCAGTCAACAGCTGCATCCACCCCTGCAATACTGTAAAGCAAACAATATTACCATTATCACAAAGGCAATAGATAAAATAGATAAATAATAAATAAAAATGTACTGCGGTTATTAATCAATTTCCCCTTGCCACGCAGCTGCAGTTGAGCTTGTTCCAGCTACATTTGGAGTAATCCTACATCCTTGCCATGACCATTTTAACGTACAGATCAGTCAAATGCACCACATTTTAACTGTCAGTGACATAAGAGTTACAGTGATACCAGAATAAAAAAGGAATAGGAACCAACTGACTGACGGTCATCAGGCACCAGCGTTTTGCTCTAAGGCAGACATCCAGTAAGAAAAAAGGCATGGAGGGGGAACTGTGAGGACAACCTGCATGGGTATGCAGACATTACAGGAAATGTTATACAGGTTGTCTTGAACAGATGCATTACAACATGTTTCCCTAACATCTGTATTTCAGAAGACTTAAGTCGATGCCAAATTTCAAGAGAGTTAAAGGCAGTATTCCTCCTTCGTTTGGCAAGAAAAAATAATCTATTTTAAAAACTGGCAAAGAAGAACACTGAGATGATGAGATAATCATAAAATTTGGGGGAGGAGGGTTGCAGAGATAAAGATACTTACATAACAGTTTCCTGAATTGGAATATTTCCCATTACAGAAAACGCAATATAAATGAAGTGATAATGTTTCTGAAGATATTTACCCCACACAAACATGCAGGAAACTGTAAGTATAAAATTTTTTATACTCTGGAGGTCACACATCTACCACCATACTCAAAAAAAAAAAAAAAAAAGGTATTTTGTGGGGTTTTTTTAATCTGTAACTTAAATGGGACTTTACCACATTGACTTGATTAAAGATCTAATTTTAGCCTAACTGGGCCAGTACGGATAGCATCAACATATGCTGTCATCTCATCTGTCAAAAGACATAGAAGGAAGTAAAGGTATCCCTGCAAAACTTGTGAGCTCAAATCAAAGCTCATCCCTAAAAAGTCTTGCCTTCCAAGCCAATGAGCCACCTTCAGATACTTTAGCATTGCAGAAACTCTCCACAGTAGATCCCTTCAGAGAAAGGAAATCAGGCACCAAGGAAGCCAGATCAACTTCTCAACTGTCTTTCTCATCCAGATCAAATCAGGAGATTTACCAGAAGCAAGCAAGAGACTGTTCTCCTTAAAACATTAAGGTCAGTAAGTTAAGCATTTGGGATAGCATCAAAACCAATGTGCATTTTAATACACTCTAATAATATATTTTCTCTCTTCTTTCAATGTTCTTCCGATGGACCCTTTGTTCATCGTACATGGTTGCCAAACAATTAATAAAAACTATTTAATAGTTACATTGACTGTGAAGCCAAGTTATCCACCATAAAACATGATCATCTGTTCACTACACACCATTCACTCTTCTCTAAACAGAAATATTCTGGACCACTTGATTTTGCAACAATCATGTTCTTTCAGACTTTGCATATAATTTTAGTTTCCATAAAGAACCCAGAACAAGACAATTCCATCATGTGGAAAAACTGATGAGCAAAATACAAAAAGCACAGACTCCAGCTTCCAGAGCAAAGATTTACCTCTGCAAAGACTTAAAAACCATAGCAGTGCATTGTTAGCTAATAACCTAGCAATCATGTGTAATATATGATGGATTAGAAAAAAAAGTTTGAGTCAAGTCCTATTATTTCTAGCATGTAATTTATATTTAATTTTTAAATTATTTTCCTTTTTTTTATAAAATAACTACAGTAGTGAAGGAAAAATTTCATTGATGCAGGCATTTGAGTTGTACTCTTTTAGTATGAAGGAACAATATAAGACATCTATAGAAATATATCCAGAACATATCAAAATGGACAGTTTTATTCTGACTAGATCTGTTTCAATCTGATATACATAAAAACAAATCTGTTCACCCACACACTCTCCTTCAACAAAGGGAAACTAATATCCATATCTACCCCTTAAGGCCTTCCACAGAAATACAATCATTCATATTTTGTTTTAAAATTCAACTATTAAATCTGACTAGGTAACCTACCATTTCTAAACATATTTCTTAAGAAAGGCAACAGTTTTAGGTCTCCAATAGCGGGCTCAAGTCAGGTAAAATTTTGTTTCCAATTACATTACCTTCTGGGCCTTCTGACATGAGGAGGAGTGGTGAAATGTAAGCTTCAAACCAAGAAAACATTATTTTTCCAAGCGCAAGTGCAAGAAAAGTTTTATCTACTGTTTATCATACCTTCTACACCACCATGTTTCTTTCATAATAGAGTAGTTTGTTATTCTATTTTTTTTAAATGAAAAATGAGCACAAAAAATAAGTGCATATTGGAATTTCTATCCCATCTACAGGATCAATTGCCTTTTTTTGTAATAAATATTTTTCTTTAAAACAACTAACCTTTAACAAGATATCTGTGTGCACTGTGAACTGAAATAGTGCTGTACCATCTACAGCAAGTCCTACCAAAGCAGACCAAAAAAAAATTACAAGAGCCCAGAAAGTGTGTTTGCTACTCACAGCTGAGCAAACACAGCTGACAGACTGCATTCACTGCTGGGTCCTCGATTCAGCCAGGGAGAAGAGCTCTTCCCCATGGGTTGGGAACAGTCTGACACCCAAAGAGTATTTTAAACAAACAACAAAACGTGAATTGGCTTTGGTTTTTGGTTTTGCTTTAGGTCACTTCTAATAGTTTGTTCACTTCTGTTTCTCCATTGCACAGACCTAAGTTCAGTATCCCCCCAAAATTATCAGTAAATATTGCTGTTATAAGTCAGAGATTGCTCCATAGTTTGTTTTTTCTTTTCCTCTGATCACTTAATATCCTTTTACTTCTGCTGTCCAGACAGTAGCCCACTTATACCTATTGCCAAGTTCCAAGAACCAACTCGGGTTTATTTGTACCAGAAAACCTCAATCCCCTTCAATTGGTCATACTGGGTCAGTGTCCCTGTTTGCCAGACCCAGCCACAAGAAATAATGGACAAGAACAGGCAGTTGCTCATCAACCTTGTCATGCTAGTTTTAGAATAAATTGAATTCAAAAAGGCCTTGGGAGGTTGTTGGATCCTACAGCCTAGACTAGACAGCAAGCTGTTTTCCACTGCAGCTGTGCCCACTCTACTGAGTTAAAATACATGTGCTTATTCTTTTTTTATTGCAGCTTACAGCATAGCTTCATGTCAGCAGGTAATAATCTTTGCCACTTAATTGCTCAGTGTACAGGAACATTCATACCATTCCGCTACTAAAAGAATTCTAACAGATAACACAGTGCCAGTCAGTATAACTGCAGCATCACAGGCCACTGTCGAGAATGTAGCTAGGATACAGTGTTTAAATTTAGAGAATTTAATAATGTGAAATGCAACTTAAATGTGGTGTCAACAATTTCTTGTGACCTCCACTAGCAGCTATTTTTACTTAACTTGAGTTAGGATGATGACTTGACTGCAATATAACATGAGATGGTCTTAATACTGCATTTATTTTTAAAGAAACAACGGTAAAAGTGCTTCAGTGGGTCTTAAAATTAAAAAAAAAAAAAAAATACAGCCAAACAAAGAGCTGTCAGCTTGGCTGTGCTGTTTATTCAGGACCCAAGACACGTATTCCTGGGATATTTTTCCCAATTAAAAAAAAAAAAATAATCAAGGTTCCACCATCAAAAAAGGTACCATTAAGTCACTTGCACATTTAAGTGCTTTATTGACACATTACTCTAAAGGCTTACTAGTCTCACTTTCACACATATAATGTGCAATAACTTAAGGAGAGCCCCAATGAGCGTTAATGAGCCTCAAAGCATTATACTTCATGACAGAATAAGATCATTCTATGACCTGCTCCTTTAACCTTTCCATAATTTGACATGTGCATGTGTTCACTAGTACTCCCAAGGCATCAAAAAACCCATAGAAGCCCCTATTCATACCTCTTTGGCTCTAATCATCATACCAGCCAGTACAAAGATGGCAGGTAACAGAAGATATTGCTTTGGGAACATGGACTTTTATTATTCCATTTGCTTTCAGAGCATAATTTACTAAAAGGAAAAAAAGCATAGCAGAGCCAGACAGAACTTGCATGCCTGTATAAACACTGTGTTTAATGACAACAACAAAATTACAATTACTTACCTACATCAGTTTAAGCACCTAGGAAACCTAACCAACTACCCTGGATTACATTCCATCAGAAGTCTGAGCCGGTCAGACCTAAATATTACATACAGCTCTGGATATACCACAGATAAAAATTACAGAGCAAGGAGATTTATTCCATTTAACATTCCACTGCTGGTGTATTTAAAGAAGATTCCTGACAGAAAAATCATTCAAGTAGCACTTTCTAATAGTCTCCTCTGAAGGAAAAAAAAATTAAAAACTAAGTGGAGGGAGGAACAAAATGCCAGGAAAGAAATTAATTACTGATACGTGCCAGGATTTAGGTACATCCAAAGTAGAAGATATTTACACATGAATAAAAAGACAAAATAGACTTTCTGGTGTCTTGTCTCATCTGTGCAATCGTGTCTGAAAGAAATATATCCCTATATGTTTTCCTCATGCCATAGAACTTGGAATTATGATTGAAAAAACAGTTGGGGAAAAAAGTGAGCATCTATGTGCTTCAAAAATTATTATCTTCTGCTGTCCCCTAGTGGCACTGTAACTTGTTTTACAAAATTGACCAAAGAATACCTTCAACTATTGGCTTCACAGTTTAAAGAATAGAAAGCATTATTAAAAAATTAAAAAATGGATGAAATTAGTTTTGCAGGCTATTGCTACAAGCAGCTTTTGTTTAGAACAGACCTTTGAAAGAGAATGTGTGGTAAAAATATAGTCAGAAATATTTATGGCACTGCCAATGATATTGTCAGTATTTTAGAATTTGACTGAACCAGTAAAGACTTTAAATAAATACTTTAAAAGCAGTTGGAAGAAACAGCTTCCAAGCACTCCAATTCTAGTATACCTTTCAACTTTACAGTAAAAAAAAGAAAACACCACACACCACTCAATATATGTCAACTGTACTAAAAAGTAAAAGCATTACTGGAGAACACCCAGATTTTATTGATCTTACTTTACCATAAATCAAAAATGTAGGAGTTGTATTTTATCCTACTAAATAACATAAACTGCAAGTGAAATGCTACTTAGGAAACACAGTGGTCTGATACACTTAAAAATAAATCATTATTTTTCATCTTAGATCAAGCTTTGCAAAACTGTAAAACAGATCTGGAAACATATCCATGATTGTTAGTCAAAGCTTTTTCAGCCCCATCCCCAACACAGTTTCTCTCCTGACTTTCATATTTACCTTTGTATCACAAAATAATTTTATTTTAAAAGTAAACAGTATTGGCATCTCAGTTTTAATTACAGTTTAAGACAGCCTCTAAATTAGCTGAGATATTTAATTTAGCTTTCATTCTATGCAATTATATCCTCTCATAACCCATGAAAATTTGTAATTATCTCTACCCTCATTAATAAGGACTACTAAACTGCAGTTCAGTTCATTTTTATCAAGTTTCTACAAGAAACACAAGCTTCTCTCACTAACTGCAGCTATTGAAAACAACTGAAGCTTCCTACTAACATTCAGATTTCACTGAGAAGTACATTCTCAATTATCCACATCTAAAACTGCACTAGCATATTTACTTAGTACACAGTATTCACTTAAAATTATTAGGCATCTGCCTTGCTTTATTTTCAAAGATTTATTTCATGCCATAAAGTTTCCTGAACGAATTTCTTTCCAGGACTGCTTTACAGTAAAGATGGATTAAGCCTGTATGTTTCTTCAAAATGAATACCCAGTATAGGTAGAACTTGCCTTGATGTTTGTATCAGATTAAGAAACAGAAAATACCCATAAAGCTCTTCCTACAAAAGGAATTTGTTTCACTATCAGTCACCATCCTGTCAGCTCAAACAACTCGCTTTGATGTACTCCCAATTTCTGTAAGGTCTGGCTACTGAAAAATTCACATAAAAGGAAGTGTAAACTACAGCCTGGTGAGGCATCCAGCACAGCCCACAGCCCATGACACAGAATCTCTGTCTAAGTCTGTTCCTTGAGGATTCATAGAGGGCTGTATTTAAGAGGCCACTGAAGACAGGCCCTTAAGGTTGCCAGGCTAACATCCTCCTCAGAGTGACACTGGAATAAAAGGATTATGAAAAAGGGGAGATAGCTGTCTTTGTAGCTCTTCAGAGCTGTTTCCCTGCACTAAACTACTTACAATAGCTCTTCTCAGCTCCTAATGAGAATTGGGAAAAGGTCTGAGGATTACAACTCAAGAGGTGCTTTAACTCAGTGACACGGCTCAGGAAGAGCTCAACAAGTCTCCTAGAAGCTGACAATGAAACAGTGCCAAATATATTGTTTTCTTTCATATGATGACAATGTGCCATAAAGAAAAAATTACAAGCCTTCTGTGGAAGCCACGCAGGATTAAAAAAAAAAAAAAAGAAAAAAAAGAAAAAAATATCACAGAATTTTAACTAAGGCTGTATGCTTTTCTCTCAATTGGAGTGCATAAGATTACATCTAAATTTTAGTTTAGCAAAATAGCTACGTGTTTCATCTAATTATATGTAACATTCAGTGATTTTGTTCATTGATAGCTTTTTTTTCAAAAGCATATGAAAGCTTGCCATTCCCTTCTACCATGGCAGGTAGACCAGAAAAAGGAAAGCACATGACAGAATGGGGCAGAAATGTTACCAAGTACAATGAAACACAGAAATTCCACATTTTGAAAGAGAGTTGGTATGGCCTCCTGATCCATGAACAAAAATCTCAAATTCCTATAATGTTGAAGTCATACTCTAAGCAACTGCTCTGTCATTAGGTTTGACAGCCGCCAATATTGCAAACCCTACTACAAACAAATTAAATTATAAACAAGATATAATGCCAGGTCTTGCATTTCATCCTTTGGCTAATTGCTTAAAGTTTTTGATCTACTGAATTATATGCAGTGACAGCTCCTGTTTCTCTTAAAAATCTAATTCAGAGATCAAGGACCTGGTTTTCAACAGCGTAGCTGGGTAAGTCCCTTCCATCATAAAGACTTAGTCACAAATATTTTAACTAAAGCTATGCCTAACAATGTAATTCAACACAAGACTTTGAAAATTAAAAATTTAACCTGTAATTAACATTATTTCATTCCTTCCTCTCCAAATTAAAATAAGGAAGAAATATTTCCATTCTTTTGAAGAGTCTTCAGTGACACTAAGGAATTAGATCCACAGTCAAAAACCTTATTTAACTATAAATGTCAGTGGCAAAACAAGCTTTTCCACTCACAAATATGCTCAACTCAGCCTTTGAGATAATCCTGCCAAGTACAAAAGGTTTTCTGTTTCCTCACTATTAATCTTCCCTGATCAGATGAAACAACCAGGGACGTTTTTTGTCTGCGGTAGCAAGTCTCTGAAGCTAAGAAATTATTAAGTTAAATCATCGTTCCTAACTAATCAAAAGGAGCTTTTAGTGATAACAGCCTTTTTCTTTGTTTCCAGTTTATATCTTGATTTTTTCAAGTGAATCTTTAGCCAATTATATCTCCCTAGAGCAATCTAGTTTTAAACAGTACAATACTAATGAAAAGTGAAAACAAACCTGGCTGTTCTTCCCACTCTGTGGATGTATGTGTTTGCATCTTCTGGACAATCAAACTGAATGACCCAGTTCACTGCTGGAAAATCTGTGTAAAGAAAAAAAATATGCCAATATATAAGCTCCCTGTACTGAAAAACCTCCTATTCAAGAGCAACATATTATTTTGAAGCATTAATCCCTTTAAGAACTATCATTTGGACCCATCTACAGTCACTGGATGCAACCTCTGAAATAACAAAAAAAAAAAAATCAATTGCACGTATTAGCATACATAAACAATCATTCTCTTCAACAAAAAAAGGTAAAATTAATTATGTCTTCATTTCCTAAATTATGACAGTGCAATGAATGGAACATAATTTCACACTTGACAAGAACAGACATGTTTTGTGTCACAGAGATGATAAAACACCACTATGTTTAACAACTAAATAACAATATCTGACCCACTTTTCACTCATACGATTAATATCCTACAAAACTGGGATTTGAAGTCAGCTGTGGTGAGACAGCACTTCAGCTGTCATACAGCAATACCACAGTCCCTCTCAAAGATGCGGGGAGGGGAGGGGGACGACCAAGACTGACAAGGAAGTCAACACTGACTGTGAACTGATATTATTAATAAGCGTTTTCTAACTGCTATAGTTCACCCAGTAGCAGCATGCTTTGCACGGGACTAAATTTGTGTTACTTCCTGACCAAGTCTGTAGCTATGCTGTATTCCACATTTATACCCACGCTCTAAAACCAACCAACCACACACAAATTACATCCTCACTGGTGACATTTCAGCAGTATAGAAGTTTTGATACACAGTTTTCAATTCTGCCTTCAGTTTTTAGAGCACCTTCCTTCCTTTTGTAGCATGACAAAACCTCACATTTTTGGACAGTGGAGTTTGCTATCTAAAAGAACACGTGAACTCCTGAAAAGTCTTGTGTCATACCTAAACGCCTCCAAGTACCAAGAAAAAAAAAGAAAAAAGTCCACAGAAGTAAATCATAATTCAGTAGGTAATACCCAGAGGTAAAAAACTCCTGGCTCAAAACAGATCCTATAAATATACTTGCTTTTATCCCCATCTATTTTTTTATCTCTTTAACAATACAATCCTACATAAAGACATACATACTTTAGCCATTAAAAGTTCTTCTGGTTTTCTTTTCCACCTACTGGTAGGTTCGTAATTTTTCATATCCTTTGGAATAAACCACAGGATACAGGCATATCGATAATACTTAAAACTGCTAAAATCTTGCCTTACAGCATGTAGTAAGCAAATACATCACCATTTTTATACAACAGAAGCTTTTCTGGGACAAAAAGAAAAAATAAGCACAGATTAAGTGGGCCTCTTCAGTGAAGAAACAGTAGAACTCTAAGAAGCATCTCTCTTTTGAGTCACCCTAGTGAGTTCCTAGTAAGCAAACTACAGCTTCATTTTTCACAAATCAAGTTGGTCTTCAGAGTATAAAGTCTGATAAAACCTCAACAGGGTTAGGTCATCGCTTTGTCAATAACTACTGCTTCTGTGGGTACATACCCAAACCACGAGCTGCAATATCTGTAGCGAAAAGTACCGCTGCCTTTTTCCGAACAAAGCAAGTGTAGACTTCCATTCTCTTCATCTGCTGCTGCTTGCCATGGAGTGCCAGTACAGGAAGACCAGGCTGAAGCTTACAGAAAACTCTGAACAGATATTGGACCTACCCAACAAATTGGGAGAGGGGGGAAATTACCACACAATGTTAACATTGTTAAGATCATA
Source organism: Myiozetetes cayanensis (assembly GCF_022539395.1). Classification (NCBI taxonomy): domain Eukaryota; kingdom Metazoa; phylum Chordata; class Aves; order Passeriformes; family Tyrannidae; genus Myiozetetes; species Myiozetetes cayanensis. The sequence goes on along the minus strand of NW_026087742.1, from coordinate 42,252,559 downwards.
TACAGTATATAGCAACTGACTTAATACATCAAAATAAATAAACTTTCCTCTACATCATAGATGAGATGCCATTTTGAGACTTTGTCAACACACCCAGGCATTAAAGAAGATGAAAGAAGAAGAAACCACCTGTGGAAGAAGATTGGCATGTCTTTTGATAACATTCCCAAAAAGAAAACAGAGTAGCTAACAGCAATGACTTGGGAGGTGACTAGTTAGGCTGTACGCAAGGGACCAAAGTACCAGAAGTCCACCAGAAGCACTGCTTTGAGACAATACTGGGAGGGTGTTCTGTTCTATACTTGAACTCAAAGCAGTCTACAGTCTCAGTTTACTATTTCAAGCTTCAACAGCTTCTCCTACAAAATCAGTCTGTTTACTCTTACATACAGTACCTATCATGTAACATCATTTTAAAGCAGGCAGCTGCGTAGTATTTTTTAAAGAAAATAGTTACAGAAACTGTGTGTATTGCAGGAACAGTTGCAGCTCAGAGAATTTCCATACAACTATGCCTACCACTTCACTCTACTCATCAGTCAACTGCAGAACAACAAAAATATTGTAACCTCTTACACAAGTGGAAGAACTGCAATGAATATTTACTATGCCATAGTATGTTGTAAAATACTTGATATATGCAGTCGTTATAAATACCTGTGCCACATAAACACATACAAGTAGCTTCAACAGAACAGTCCCAGGACATTTAAACAAGGATTTGAAGGATTACTTCCTACATAAGAAAAACCTATTGCTGTACTATTTCACAATCAAAATTTTTCAAATAGACAGACTTGAAAGCTTGTGAAGAAACCAGGTACAACTCTTGAAATACTGTGTAAGCTAACTACAAAATGTGTCATGAGACAAAACCAACTGTCCAACTGACAATAATTTTAGCATTCATTTTTAAAAGCAGAGCACAAAAGTGGCTGAGTCTCCAGAAACTTTTTCCATTGAGCCTGGATTGCCAAACATCCAGAAGCCAGGCCCTGCATGACATGTCTACAGGAGTAGGTGTCGTTTTGTTCCTCCAATTTCCCGTTGCAAACTAGTCCAAAATCTCACCTCTCTGGTGCCTTGAAATCTACATTAATATCTTAATTTTATTAGTTTTAAAATGCTATGTGGGGAGGGGGAGGAAAAAGCCATACCTCTTTACAGCTTGCAAAAAACACAATGCTCTTCTTTTTCAAATGAGTTCTCAGGAAAGAGTATAACATATTTACTTTCTGCTGAAGCTCACAGACAACATAATTCTGATCCAAAGTTGCTGGGGTACTAAAAAAAAAGAAAAACAAAACCAAAGCAAAACCACACCAAAAAAGTATATTTATATACATCTACAGAGATGTTTGACCTTTCTTTAAAGTCAAGAGTGTATTACAGATACTCAGAAAAGAAAAGGAGTCAGGCTGGAAAGTTCCCCGACTTTGAGGACCAAGTCTTAGCAGCTCCACTTGAAAGTTACTCTTGAAAGATGAATCAATTTCCTTACTCAAAGTCAGTGAGGAGGCACAGATGACTTTTGACATTACTTCTAAATTCATTTACTACTGGCAAGACAAACTCTTTCCATGTCTAAGCAGTGACATTCAAATTGCCTTGACTTAAACGCAATTTTGTCTATTAGTCCTATTAAAGCATCATTTGTGCTTAAAGCAATGTCAAAGCAGACTCTAATCATGCACAAAAAAAGAGCACTGATGTACTTCTACTGATTACACTGACATGCAAGGTAACTTTCTAAAGCTCTGAATTGTCATCTTAACTCACATTCTGCTCTTAATAAAACAACAAAAAATTCTTTGGCAAATTTGCCCTTGAAACACATCTAAATGCTCATCTCCTACAGTCCCTCTGCTTCACTCCAAACAGACTAAAGGTATTCAAAATTACTTTTCTAAAGATATCACTTGGGAGGATGAAATTACAAGAGACTCCTCCAGTTTTTATTCTGCTATTCAAGTTCAATTATGCCATAGCACTTTTCACTTATAAAGTCTTTCACAGGAAATTGTTTTCATAAGGCAGTAACCTATTACTATTAAGGCAGTAAATTCTAAAACAAATTAATACTTTCCTTCTTTCTGTTTCGCTTTGTTATCTAATTGCACTCTCCCAAATATTTAAAAAAATTAAATGTACTTTAAAACAGACTTCACAAAACATGTTAGATCTATGAAACAGATGTATAGTCAGCCCGCAAAATGAAGACTACAAAATTAGGTTTATATATCCCCTTCTGCTAAGAAGATATTAACCACAGATAATTCTCTGGCAATCATGATTTGCCAGATGCCTTTGACAGTACCACTGATTAAAAGAAGGTATTTGCAGTACAATACAGATATAATCAAACCAAATAGTTAAACTCCCTCAAGATTTAATGAGGTTCTGCTGTGCATTTTCCTGATGATTTCTTGTTTGCTCTTGGGAAAGCCATTTTTATCACTATGCTTCACCTTTCTCCTGCATCTTATATACAGTAATATATGCATATTTCATAGATGAGCAGAAAAATAATCAACCATGTTCATAAGCAATTTGACACTCAGATGACCAAGCCCACAGAAATGCAAAATATATAACATGCTTCATTTCAATTTCAAAAGAAAATAACGTGCCAAAAAGCAATGTGTATATTTTTCATTTAGTGATACATTAACTTTTTTGAGCGTGGCAGACCACATACTTCATTCCTAGCAAGGGCCTCCCATCCTGCTCCAAACTGTAAGGCATGACAAATTTATTTTGTGCGCACAGGGAAGAGTCTTAAACATACAGAGAACATGCAGCACGTCAGGAAGCCACAAGACTTACTGCACTTGCACTACCACCACATGCTTTCTTCTGGGCACCTAATACTGAACACACAAACAGGATTGCCATTCTGCATTTTCCCAATTAGCACAGCATTTCCTTGGAAAGCCAGATTTATAAATAGCACACAGACAAACTGTGTTTGTGCAACAGACGTGGTGGTTCTGCACAGCAAGTATGCACATGCAGGAGGCAAGGAAGCCAAACAACAAAAAAGGAGCAATTCAGAACTGAGTGCTGCTAGGACACTCCTCCATTCAGGCTATAATCCACTCTGGGGCTTCCTCACAAGGAAAAAAATGTCCTGTTTGAGAAGCTGCCTGAGGAGACGCAAAACAAGCACATGTTCAGCCTCCCTGTAATGGTTCAGTCAGAACTAGTTCCCCTCATATCTGGAAACTTCTTGCTTTCAGGGAAACACACAACAGACAGTGCAGAAAGAAGGAGGATGCACAATGCAACTTTTGATTCAGGAAACTGACAGTCAGAGAAGCAGTTCAGTAGAACCCCTATCTGTTTAACCTCCCAGTAAAAAAAAAAAATAGCCCAACATACCTGAATTTGGCCTTCTCATGAACCCAAACATACTCTGGATCTTTCAGACTCAGACGTGCAAGATCCTTCACTGATTTTGTTTGTGTTGCAGAAAAAAGCAAGGTCTGGCGTTTCTTAGGTAGATTTTCTATGATTGCATTCATTGTATCAGCAAACCCCATGTCTAGAATTCTATCAGCTTCATCAAGAACTTGATTGAGGGACAAAGTTGAGAAAATATGATTTTAGATTTCATTATTAAAAAAAAATACATTAAATCAATATAACACAAAATTCCATCTGTACTTAAACTGTAGAGATTAACTTAAATACTGTATATGACAGGATTCTCTTTAGATATTCACGTATTTCATAAAACCTTTTTAAAACAACCTGCAATAGAAATCATACCATTATTATTTCCCACAATCTATGCACTAGAGCCCTCATTTTCATGCACTGAAGCAAGAAGTTCAGCATTTCAAGTAAACAGTTCAGCAATTTGTAAACAGACTCCCTGTCCTATTATTGAAATAAAAGTACAGAACATAAAACAGTGCTGTACTATTCATGATAGAGTAAAACAAACTCTCCTTTACCTAAGTTAAATTTACCATTGAAATACAGGATATAAACCAAGCAGCCCAGAGATAAAGCCTTAAGAAAAGAGGCTACATTTCATGCAATTTTTGTCTAACTGCCATGAATTGTACTAAGTGTAGCAAGCATAATTTCACACTTTATCAGCTTCATTAGTTTCTTAATTGCTTCTACGTTCCTGAAGCTATGCTAATGATTATGCAGTTCTTAGTGGCAGGCAAACTTTTCATTACACTGAAAATTTTTGTTCAGGTTGGAAGGATGAAAATGAACAGTGTTAACAATGCTAACAAAACAATAAAAGGAGTAGAAATCTGTTTTAAAATACAAAGAAAAATGTTTTCTAGAACTGGTCCAAAATACACACACTGCAATGAATATTCATTATAGATAGTTAATGATCATATCAGGAAAAACACAAGAGCTATAGCCAGAAAGGAAAATCTGGCGATGTAAAGGATATAAAGATATAAAGGATTATATGAGACACTACATTTGTGTTTGGGTTCCTTACTAACTCACGTACTCTTTCTTATCAACCTAAGGAAAGCATGCTCAGCAACAGCTTCAGAGAAAGTACAAACAAGAAAGTGGCTTTTCTGTTTTCTAATTTAATTTGGACATGTGTGAGCTTAAATGTCATTTCTTCTACATACCATGACAAGAATAAACTTTTTACCCAAGAAAGTCCTCCATACAATTATGAACTGTTACAAAATATTCCCAAATACTTCCAAGTGCTTAAAAAACTTACTCAACATTTGCAGATCAGATGCATAGAAATAGGAAGTTTCATCCATGTGTTGTAGAAGCCGTCCTGGAGTGCAAATTAGCATATTTATGTGGTGTATTCTTTCAGACTCTTCTTTCAGATCCTGAAAAGGAGTTAAACCAGTTTAGCTCTAGTTGGTCATACTAGAAGCCCAGTACCAGACGTGGTCAAGTCAGCTTAACCTACTGATAATTTTTAGAAAGAACAGTTAAGGAGGAGCCTCTCCTCTTTCCACAGATACATCATTTCTTCAGCATGCTCACACTTGTGGCCTGAGCAAAACGTTATTTCAGAATAATCTAAATTAAGAGGATAGTCCTGGAAGGCTTGGCAGGAAGGTCCATTTTGTCATGGAACCTGGGAAGACTGTAAATATGCAAAAGCTTCAAAAGACACAGAGTACACACAGGAAAATGAGTAGGTCGCTGATATGTTCCCATTAACTGCTCTCTTCCCTGAGTTTTTGATCCCAGGATTTCCTTCCTAAACTAGCACTCAATATACTTCTCAAGTGTGCTTCCATACAGCAAACGCCAAGAGAGGACACACCTTTCCCCCGATGATAAGACCAGCTGAGAACTCATGATTCTTTCCCACTTTACGCAGAACCTTGAAGGTTTGATACGCCAGTTCCCGGGTCGGCGATATTATCAGAACTCCCAGTCCATCAGCAGAAGTCCACTGTTGGCGATACAGGAGTTCCAAAGCCTGAAAACAATTAACACATTCAATTAAAAACCTCAGGAGGAAAATGTGTAACAACAAGTTTGTAACAAAAAGTGTCGTTAAAAAAAAGACAAAGCCACATTAACTAAAGTAATGACATGAAGAAACATCAGTGTCCACTTCATGTAGGTTGATTATATATAAATTTTAACTAATGGTAATGATACCTGCGGTAGCAAAGTTCTCCAGTACTAACCTCTGACAGACGGTAATGGCTGGTAAGTCATAAATACTTTACTGCACAGTTAATCCTACCCTGCTAATTTGCGGAAATTAGACCTTAATCATTTACAAGATAATTGAAATTAGTGTGGAAAAATATGAGAAATTTCCCTGCTTATAAGGTTTTGTGGGAACCAGAAACAGAATGAGCAACTGCAAGAACATTAGTTATTGAAGCTTTAATTCTGGCTATAAGTTTGAAGCAGTACTATCCACATTACACACAGAGCATTCCAATTAAAGTTGCAGCTGAGACCAAGATTATTCCTCCTCTTAGGAATTCACACTGCAGAAACACTTAGTCAGCTAATCCTAACACAAAGACTTTATAAGTATGAATATCTGAAGCCTTCTGAAATACTGAAAGCCATTACACATCCTTGTACAGTTAATTTTTTCCATTTTTCATCTCTTCAGCACCTCTCTTAGCACTCCTCTGACACTGTTCTAAAATAAGGTTTGTACAACAAAGTACTTCTACTCCTAGATTAAGCAACTGAGCAATCTCACTTTTGTTTCTCAAATTCACAAGACTATCTTTTGAACCCTCCTACATTTTTTATTCTTCACTAGTAAAAAATACTTTTTTAAAAAACAGCATAAAGCATAAATCTTCTCAACTACAGCAGGTATTCAAAGGACTTTCTACTGCTCCCATAGTTAGTGATAAAATAGGCTCCAAATAAACTTATGCTTAGAAAAATGCAAGTAATGTTTAAAACAAAGTAACTCCATAACCAAAACATTTTTTTCCCTTTATCTAAAAATAACATGATGGGATTTGTATCCACTTATATGTGCACTCTTAGCACACATCTCAATTATATTTTTAGCATGAAAAAATGAAATTCAGTTCATGATGTTTTGAGTAAAACTATCAAACACGTATATCCATGACAAGGGTTTTCATCCAGTTTTTCCACTTGCACCCAAAAGCGATTTCAGAGGAGTTCACAAAAGAAAAGGAAATGGAAGTCCACAATCACTAAGGTTAAGTTTGCTATATAAGGTCCAAATTCTTAAATTTTAAAGGAGTGAAAACTACTCATTTGAAAAAAAAAAGTCTAAGGAACTGAAGAAAATTCATCATTCTAATTCATACACTTAGTTTTAAAATAACAACTCGAGTTGCACCAGGAAACATTCAAGAGAAAAACAAAGCATTTCCTAAATCACACAGGATCTACCCATGTAAGGATTAAAATGAAACTTCTAAGTCTCAGTATATTCCTAGTACTAAAATAATGCTTCTTTCAGAATCTCAAAGAGATTTATTAAATTAGTATCTTGGTTTTCTTAGAACACTTAGATAAGCTGAATTGTAACTTTTCTCTCAGGATCTGTTAACCTAAGCTGTCTGACATCAATACTTCATGGATAACTTGGTTTGAGTACAAATGGAAGGATGTAAATTACTTACTGGAACAATAAAAGCCAAGGTTTTGCCTGATCCAGTCTTTGCAGCTCCAAGTACATCTTTACCTTGTAAAGCCAAACCTATGGTTTGCCTCTGAATCTCTGTTACCACGCGATACTGAGCTTCCTGCAGTCCTAATATTTGCAGTGTGGGAAGAGAAGAGAGAGTGTGGAGGGGAAGAGGAATAAAAAAACAAAGAAACAAAATTTATTTTTGTCTGGCCCAAGACTGTATTCCTCTGTTTAGAAAATGCTGTACATAGCAACACTTATCTAAAACTTAATGTAAAGGAAAAAAAAAGTTCAGATGCAGATAAACAAAACATTCTCTTTTACTTACATTATTTTCCAAAGAAAATTTCCATACTCACCTTTTAGGGTCTTTTTTGACAACGGAAAATCTGAAAATCTTTGGATTTCACTTGCATTTATCTGAAACAAAAAAATTTTCATCAGTGCTTACAATCTAATCATAACAGAGAAATTAAATAGCATTCTTGAAGTTGGTGTTTACATAAATATGTAGTAGTTCAGTATGACCTGATCCAAGTTAGCTAGTAAGGCAATCTATACTACTTTGACCTAAGCCAAACCACTGTTCTACCATAAGCTGTTCAGTAAGTAATAAGATATACTTAAATAACAAGGGTTAATAGCACAATTTAAAGCTCAGATCATCAGGAAATCACAGAACAATTCAGTCTGAAGAGAATCTCAGGAGGTCTCTCATCTCAACCTTATTAGAACTCGTCTATCCTTTTCACATCTATATTTTCAGATCTCTAGAAGCAATGAGGATGAAGTGTATTCCAGTTGCTGTATGAGACTGGACATCAATAAAGCAGGTAAGTGTTCTGCAGGGTAAAGGCCTGGTAAACAAACGCTTCAGGAAATAGCTCCAGATAAGAAAGATACCTCTCTACCACTCCAGTCCTCCATTTTGACTCTACAGTGCTAGTGTCAGGATTTTTTTGCATATATTTACTATTAGGTTACGTGATTAAAGATTAATGGTTGCGAACTCGAAGACTTGTAAGAACTAGTGCAACAGTGATGGGAAGGTGCCTCACTGACATCATCACTGCATGGAGTTACAGCACCCTGACTCAAGTGTTCCCTGGGACCATCGGAAGAGAGGGGTCAGCTCAGGGCTCCTGGGTGAACCCCACCAAGGCACTAGTGGGGCTGCCTCCTCGTCAGAAGGCCGTGCAGAATGGCAGGGATCAGTGCCTGCAGGTGCACGAGGCTCAGAGGGAGTAGGGGGGGGAAGCATTTGAGGACATTGGACAACCTCTTAGGGGGTGTTTTAAGGGGACTGTAGGAATGTGTAAGACTTGTTATGGGATGTGTAGGGTAAGGATCAAAGACAGGGAAAAGAAGGGATCGAGGTGCAGTGGGGAGGAACCCACATGAGAAAATAGAGGGAAAAGGGGGTAAAAAGGGGCTGATCTGGGTGACAGCTGGCTGGTTAGTACACACTTCCCTGACTGAGCCCTGTACCTCATCACCACAGCCTGCCCTACAGTCTTTCTAAACATTTTTACATAATACAATTTATTTTATTAACAGTAATAACAATAAAAATAATTACTCTTACATTCCCTCCATTGACTTTCTTTGTGGGCACACTGTCTGTTGTAAGTCTGTGTGAGAGATCACCAGCAACCCTCAAGTGGGATGAGTGGGCAGCAGCACTTGAGCCGAGTGCCAGTCACTGGAAGGGAGCTGCAAACCTCAGAAGCTGGAGGATGCAAGTGGCAGCACCTGGGGAAACTGGGGCCTGAGACCAGCTCTGGGGCTGAGTAGGTAATGCCAGTTGTGAGTACATATTTCACCAGTGGATGTTAATCCTCATCAGAGAGAGAAAGAGAGGAACAGCACATGCCGCCCATGTTGTTTACTGTGTGCAAGCACTTTGTGTGTGTGCCAATAAAGGCACTTCTCTGTCTGTGTTCAGCTGTGGCTGGACATGCGTGCACACAGGTGAACCTACTGGGAATACCCACTCACCCTCGCTGCTGGGCAGATTTGGGCACCCAGAACTGCAGCAGTATTGCATCTACCTGACTGAGACAGGGGAAGCACAAGCTTCAGTGTCCTGAAACTCACCAGATTCACCAACCTCTAGCACTTGATGTACTTAATTTTTTAGAGCTGTCCCACAAGGTAAAAAAAAAAAAGATACTAAAAAAGTACTTCATTGTGCTAATTTACTTCTCTGTATGCATCCATACTTGAGAGATGTTTATTACACACACACACAATCCCCAATAGCACGTGTTTCAGTCCATGAGTTGGCTCAATGATTTAGAAAGATGTTGAGATGTCGAGTAGAGATCTTGAGAAAAATATAATATTTGCAACTGCTCTAGCAGTTAGGTGGTAATTAAAAGATGTGAACAGCTTTGACTGGCAAAGTTCACAACTAATAGTAGCAGGGCTGAAAAAAACACAGAACTCAAGGGAAAAAATAGTAGACTAGTGAGTCTGTAAAGTCTGAGCTGAAGAAGAGGAAAGTAGACTACATAGCTTTTAATGCATACTGACTAGACCCCATAAACTGAGATTTCCAAAAGTCAAACTCAAAGCTTACACAGTTCCTGCATCTCTAACGGGTATCATTTCATTCTAACAGACTGCTGAACAGAAATCTCCCAGCACAAGAACCAAGCAAAACGGTCATCAGATCTTCTTCACATCTTGTGATAATAATTTCAAAGAAAGCCCCAGATGAAGAGCAACCAAGCTGTCAGATCAGGTTTGTATCTGCTTGAAGCATCAAACCTTCTACAGGACTCTGTCTATTACAGAAAACTGAGGGGTTATAGCTGTTTAAAGCACCTAAATCATTACACCACCCTTTTCAGACTAGTTCTCTCTAGTAAAATCAAGACAAGTAATTTAATATGTGAATTTAATCCCTATAAAAGATAAAATTAGATAAAAGGTAATAACACCCTTACTAAAACCTGGTTTCGACATATTTCAAGACATAGTTCTTGCAAGATAGATTTCAAGCTTTCACTGTACCCTAGCAGAGTAATTAAACTTTTGTCAAATATTATTTGGGAGAAGGGAAAAACTCCCTCAGAAATCACCATTTTAAGAGTCTTTTTTTGACTTGCACAAATTGGAAACTTTGAAAAATATTTCCAAATTCAGTCAATAATTTTGAAGATACTATATATCACATTCAATATTTGGCTAATTCCCAGTCTTACTATTTTGCATGCTAAATAATCACAACTCAGTGATGTATACAGCTTCGGTTTAATTTCAACCGAGAAACTGTGAAGAGGAAAACAGTATGCCTAGAGGAGAGAAAAGGGTCTTTCCAACATCAAAAAGAATTCACTCAGTCGATTATGGGATTCACTCATATCGACTGAAGGGATAGATTTTAGTAGGTTTGCAAAATATCAAAGGGGCTGTTACACCAATGTGAAATTTTTCTAAATAATTAAGGACGTTTAAAGTATTTCACTACTCAACATCTTTTTAACTCTAGACAACCCAGTAAGAACAGATATATTAATCAAAAAAGACAAATATTGTTCTGCTCCTCCATCTTAAGCTTCTCTAAATCAATTTAAAAATCATTACATGCATAAGCCTAGCTCTTTTAAAGATGTCCAAGGAATAGAAGTGAGAACAGTATTAAAAGAGCAAGGAATGTTATGAGAGGCCATGTCACAAGCTTCCTGTATTATTTCTCTGCCCTACAAACCGTCAGGAGCAGAAGAAGGATATGCAGTAGTTCCCTTAAACTCCAAAAATACTGGTTTATTTTTAAATCAAGTCCAAATGGCAGGCATAAGAAGATCTGGTGTTAGACGCAGATTTTCTGATAGATCTATTTTATATCTTCATGCACCAGTGGAAAACACCACCAACTTCTACTCAGCTTGTTTCCCTGTTAGAAGTTACTACCTCTGCTAATCTGCTGGGAATCTACACTTCTGAGAGCAGCCAGCTCTTTTCAAATACTTCAAATGCCATTCTGATCTAACTCAACTAATTGCCATAAAGCACACTAGAAAGAATTTTTCACAAACAGCTTGCCAGCCCATCAGTCAGGCTATTAATACTTTTCATGAGCACAACTTGATGCAGAGGACTATGTCCATGAACGGCCTGACAGTTAGGCAATGAAGTCGCTGGATCAATAGACAACAGACCACCTATGAACACATAACACGGAAAATGGTTCCATGATTTGGACCCATTGAAACTACATTTCACATTTTGCATCTATGCTGCCACACATTTGCCATTACGTCAACAAATAAAAAAAAAAATCCAGTAACAAAGTATATTGGTTACCTCTTCATTACTAATTTTGTCTTATTTACCCACTGCAGTCATTCTCACAGAGGAAATTACAGATAGGAGGGCAAGGTGGATCTTCATGCATCCATCAGCCATGCTCCCCCAATTCCATGCCACATGCATGACAAAAGCACATAGACTTAATACACCCACAGCCTGCGTGACAGAGACCCCAGCCAGTGCACTTCACAGAGAGGAGCTTACCAAAGAGCTTTCTAGCTCCCTTGTCCCTAAGAAGGGATCTACCTCATGCAGAACTCACTGGAGACCCCTTTAGATACAATCACTATCACCACTCCCACTTTAACCAAATCCAGGGTAATGCAGAAGAAACACTGGACACCAAGTGGAGAACCTTGTCAGGGACAAGAAAAGAAGATCCAAAGGACAGAAGATAAAAAGCTTGGTGGACATCCACTTGAATGTTCACAGGCAGGAGACTCCTGGAGCTAGAGGAAAGCAGAATCCCAGATGGGTTGACACCAGAAGTCCCCAGCACTATCCTAATGCTAACATATATTTACCTTGTCTTAATTCTGATAGACACATGCCTGACCACTACCAGCCTCTTTTCTTCAACCTCTAAAAATACAAACAAACACAACCTCCCACTACCCAATCCTTACCTATGCTGCCCCAAGGTCCACAGAGACACAGAATTACCATCCATGCCCATAAACAGATGCACGTGCAGTCACATTACTGATACAGAAGCATCTCTACACTTTCACACAGCCATATATACAGCAAATAAATGCAGGTATCCAGTGAAGCAACTAACAGACGTGACCATAAAGCCAGTATAAACACAAATCTATGTAGAATGAGTGGAAATTGAATGCAAGTGTCAAAGGTATAGGATGTGCTTCAGGGAAAAGTGACTGTATTTAAGTATGACACAAAATAGTTAATGCTAGGAGTACAGGAACAGACTATTGCAGAAAATCTGAGTGGGGACTAACCAAACTAAAAAGTCTGAGAATTGCAATCTACCCACCCTAATCCAGATGTACCACCCTAAAATTTATGAGGATAAGAAAGGAATACTGACCTCACTATGGAAAAGAGGAGCTTTATCATCCCCTTATCAACCCCTCATTGCTTGTGTGTTCCTTCTGAACTCCTCTCCTGGTAACATACACCTGTGAGCAACACAGTCATACCCCACTACCAGCCAGGGACACATTCCTGCGAAGTACAGTGGTACAACAGATAGCAAAGCAACTACTCCCCAAAAGAACTAAGGTAACAGACAGGGATGTGCGTAAGGATTTAATACACACACACCACAAATATGGTAAAGCTGTACACGGAGAACAAATATGCCGGGTATGGGGAGAACAAAGTGGCAGAGGCAGCATTGAGTGGTGGAGTTTCCCAGCCAGCTTCTGGGAGCCAGCTTCCCAGAGATATTTTTGAAAATATTTCTGCCACTTCATCTCTGAGATTGAATGCCCAAAATAAATCTTTTACTTCATGCATTCTTGCTGCCTCCTTCTAAGCAATTAGGCTTTTTCATTGTCATCATCAGCAGGACACATGACAGGGTCAGGCATTGGAACAGACCTCCTGGGGAAGAAATGGAATTGCCAGCCCTGGAAGTGTTCAAAAGACACATGAATGTGGCACTTGGAGACATAGTTTAGTGGCGGTGGTAGGTTAACGGTTGGACTCAATGATCTTAAGAGGTCTTTTCTAACCTAAACAATTCTATGATTCTATTAATAGGGGTCATGCTTAGCCATCCAGTCTCATAGATTAAAGAAAAAAAAAAAAAAAAAAACAAAAACAAACTAAAAAGCCAGCATTTCCTGCAGTTGATGATTCTGGTGATCCTCCTCCTATGTCTCAATATGTCCACACCATATACATATAATTTCAGTGCACAGGAGCAACATACCGCTTCAGCTTCTGCTCACATGTATCTACTACATTAGAGGAAAAGCCACCCCCTGCATTCACTTTATCTATGAGAATACTGCTCAGAGTATGAAGTGTAGTGATGGGATTCCAAGACAAGAGATAGAGAAGAAAGAATAGTTAGATATCGCCATAGTACCCTAAGGGAACACAGCAGCCTACTTTGCATACAGCATTATCTAGTAAATGCACGTTATTATAAATGTAGAGACTATTAAGGCCTGACAACACGCAAAATTAATTTCATTACACAACTCCCTGTCTGTATTCAAATATACAGAAATAGAGAGCAATCTATTGTATATATACTGCAATTTGGTATATAAACAATAAGCCCACCACCAGGGAGCTGTATAGACAGTTTACAAACTCTGCACACAGCCTTTGCCAAGCTGCTTTAACTCAGTTTCTCCCTCTTCCTCGTACGTGGACTCTCCAGAGACCATGCAGAGGCAACTACCTCAAGTCTATGTTATAGAAACAGTCCAACAGTACTGTAGTAATGTAGGAAGTTTTTCATTCCATAAAGACACGCACCTACGAGTGGTCATTCCACTCGGAAAAATACAAGCTTCAAACAATTCCAGTTGTAACCATGAAAGCTGAGTCTTTCTACAGTGAGTAGAAAGATATTGCCAAAACAAGTTAATTCAAAATTTAAGCACAACAGAATGTACTAATCATTTATGTACTTAAAATCTTTATTTTTTATCAAAAAATAAAATTGAATTATAACACCTTTTTTTCCCCTGAAAAATAATCTGTAATTCAAAACAGTAATATGACCATCTTTGGAAGCATACCATTTGCTTTCAAACAGTTAAAGCAAGTGAAGCTTAAGAATACTAACTTGCCGAATCTTAACCAAAGGAGCTAACGTGACATCTTCACGGTAACCTGACGCATTTCTTCTACGCCTCTCGTCATTACTTTCTGCTCAATCAAATTACAACCACCAAAAAGTGATTACTACCAGCTATGCCGAGTGCTCTGTAACCAAGCAGAACTGCCCTGCTCCTCCCCAGCAGCAGCTACCAACTCGGCAAAAGTTTGGCAGGAGGTAGAGCAGCACCACAGGCATAGCACATCTAACCCGTTATCCACAATTACAGTACTTTCCACATATCAGTACCATTCAAAAGCCGACTGTCTCTCACAGGAATTCAAAGGGAATCTGGACGACAAAATCAACACCACTGACTTCAGCTCTCATATTCAAAAACCTATTTCCTGACTTGAGGTTAAACAACACACTCTTCTAGTGTGATGTTTGCCTCTTGGGCATCTTCTTTGCAGACAAACGTGTCCCATCTCCAACACGGAGACAGACGAGCACGCTGCCTGGTAAGAAGGGCCAAACGCCGCTGCACACAAACCGTTCCCACCACCTCGTTCAGCCTCTTCGTCCTTCTCGCTGCACTCCCAACCACTCACTCTCCCACGAGAGTCCCACTCCGCCTGGCTCCACAGCCAGTCACCTCCACCAGAACCACTGCCCCCTCCTCCTCTGCCTGGGGAAAAAAGTGACAAGAATGGAGCATCATCCGTGCCTCGTGGAGGTAAAAACCCTTCCTGCCTACCACGCAGCAGTATCACCCTACACACCTGTGACTTACAGGCCCCGCCGACAACCAGAGGACCAGCCTGCCAACCACTGGGGCTTCCCCACGCCTGCCCAGGACCCGCACACAGGCACCATCCCTCCTTCTCCCAGCCCCACCCCGAGACGTGCCACAGCGAGAAAGGGAGCCGCTTTTCCGCCGCTTTTCCGCGGGACCGCCGTGCCCGCCCGCCCCCACCCCGCACACGGAGCCCCTCGCTCCCCGCACCGCATCGCACCGCACCGGACCGGCCGTACCTCGGGGTAGCGCTGCACCAGGCGGGCGATGTTCTCCCGCTCCACCTGCCACTCGGGCCGGTTCCTCTCCTTGCGCTGCAGCCGCAGCCTCTTCGTGCGCCGGGTGTACTTCTTCTTCCAGCGCTCGAAGCTGCGCACCGCGTCCATCGCGGCCGCCCCGCCGCTCCCGCCGGCCCGGCCCACGCTGCCCCGGCCCATGCTGCCCCTGCCGCCGCCGCCACGCGGGGACGGCGCGCGCACAGCGCGTCACCCGCGCCGCGCCGCCGGGGGCGGGGCCGGCACGGGCGGGCCCGGAAGGGTCGGGTGTTGGCCGCCCGTGTGTGAGGGCGCGCAGGAGCGGAGGGAAAAAAAAAAAGAAAAAAAGATTACAGTTCGTGTATTATAACCCCAAAACTGGTTGTTCTCGCTCTCTTTTTTATAAGAAGTCGTGGAGTCGTAGAATGGTTTGGCTTAGGAGGGACCTTATAAGATCGTCTAGTCCAGCTGCCCTGGCAGGGGCAGGGACACCTTCCACTGGACCAGGGTGCTCCAAGCCCCATCCAACCTGGCCTTGAACACTTCCAGGGATGGGGCATCCACGGCTTCTTCGGGCAACCTGTTTCAGTGCCTCACCACCCTCACAGTAAAGGTTCTTCCTAATACCTAATCTACACCTCCTCTCTTCCAGTTTAAAACCATTCCCTTTTGTCCTGACACTACGCACCCATGTAAATAGTCTCTCTCCATCTTTCTTGTATGTTCCCTTCGGGTACTGGAAGACTGCAATTAGGTCAACCCATGGCCTTCTCCAGGCTGAACAATCCCAATTCTCTCAGCCTTTCCTCATAGAAGAGGTGCTCCATCCCTCTAATCGTCTTGGTGGCCCTGCCCTGGACTTGCTCCAGCAGGTTGATGTCCTTTCTGCACTGAGGACCTCAGAGCTGGATGCAGCACTGTAGGTGGGATTTCACCAGAGTAGAGGGTCATAATTCCCTCCCTTGACCTGCTGGCCACACTGCTTTTGACGCAGCCCAGGATACAATTGGCTTTCTGGGCTTTCTGCAAGGACACATTGTTGGCTCATGTCCAGTCTCCGATCCACCGCCAACCTCAAGTCCTTCTCAGGAGGGCTGCTCTCAATCTATTCATCCACCAGCTTGTAGTGATACTGCAGGTTACTCTGACCTAGGTGCAGCATCTTGCACTTGGTCTCATTAAACCTTACAAGATTCCCATGGACCCACTTCCCAAGCTTGTCCAGGTCCCACTGAATGGCATCCTGTCCTTCAGGAGTGTCAACCACACCACTCAGCTTGGCGTCATAAGCCCCCTTTAAGGTACAGGAAGGCTGTTTAAAGGTCTCCCTGATGCCTTATCTTCTCCAGGCTGAACAAACCTGGCTCTCTCAGCCTGTCTTCAGAGTAGAGGTGCTATATCTTGTCATCTTCGTGGCCTCCTCTGAACTCATTGCAACAGGTCCATGTCTTTCATATAGTGAGGACCCCAGGGCTGGATGGAGTACTCTAGAGCTGGAATCAGGAGGAAGGGTTCTGCGGCAAGCCTGTTAATGCATTATTTGCTAATTCATTACAGGGAAAAACTGACACATTTCAGAAAATCAAAACACAATTCAAAGCCATACAGTGGACCTTGTGTTTAAGATGCTGCATTCAAGCTCTGATGTGTGCCTTGACCCTTCACAATGCAGCTATAGTCAAGCTTAATGGCCTTGGCTCAGAGCCTTGAGCTGTGAAAAGGGTTGGCAAAATATTGCAGGGAAAACTGCAACTGGGCAGAGTTGTTTTACGCTGCGTGGTGTAAGGCTGGTCTTTATAAGAGGCACATACCTCTCAAACGAACTAGATTTAATCAACCTGTAAATTTATATTACATTTCTTTATGTGCACCATCTTAACCCCTCCCTACGGGAAGGTCTGCATCGCTCTGCAGTTGTTCAGTGGCCAGAAACAATTCGCCAAGTCAGTTTTAGCACTTCATCAGCGCACAGAATTAAAAACAAAAACAGGCTGTGGAATTATTGTGCCACATCAGGAAGAGAAAATTACAAACATATTTATGCAATGGTAGAAGAAGGAAGTAAACACGTTAATGAGGGGAACAGTGAAAGACTCCCAAAATAATTACTGTCTCTGATGAGGGTTTGGAATTCCAGAAAGCCAAGGGAAAAGGGAGTGTCTCTTAATTAGCTCCACTTTTGCTATACATATGTTGAGTGTATCACTGAAAGATGTTTTCCCTCCTCCCTGAGATTAGGGAAACCTATGATTATAGAAATGGTTGTTTTCCCTTTAAAATACATTACTTTCCTAATTTCAGGAAAGGCTGGAAAAATCTCCCTTAAATATGCCCCAGTGAGATCTCTTCTCCAAGGTACAGCTTTGAATGCAATGGTTTTCTCTATGGGTTTATTGCTATTCAGATGATTAAGGAAGGATACTGATGTTTTCTTTCTTGAAACAGTAATGGTTTTGTCCAGGACTACCTGATAAAGAACTGTTTGCAGGAGATGCTGTTCCACCCTGAAGGATGCACTTCAGGGGGGTGGCACATCTTTCCCACAGTTACAGCACATTAACTTGACATACAGAACAAAGTCAGACTGTCGCAGGGTTCAGCTGCCACTTTAAGCGTTTTATCTGTCTGCCTGTAATAGAAAAACAAAAAAGCAAAAACCCTCCCGCGTAGAATTCCTGCTTTTGCAGCACTGGGATACGTTTAATCTTTTTGTAAGCAAACATACAGGTAAAAGTGTTGTGTTTGAACATGCTGTCTTTGCTCACCTGGTCTATGTTTTGCCTACAGGGCTCATCTCTCTCATAGCAGAACAGCAGCAGTGGTCTGTGAGTCACTACAGACATAAATCCTCAATGAAAAAAAAATCGTATGGAAAATAATATCTTGCTGCCTCGTTTCTAAAACAACTTTTTATGCTGCTGTCATAAAACTCACTGTTAATTATGCTCATATGTTCCTGATGCTTTTTAATAATTAGTTTGCTTGTTAGCCAAGGGGTCCATATACCAGGAAAGGAAAACCGGAAAGTCAAAAGTGCCCTGTCCCGTGTCCCACAGTACAAGGTAAAATGCTGGAGGGAGAGCCTCTTGGCCCTATGCTGGAGGTCTGGGAGCCTGCAAGGGCCCAGGAACCACCTTCCTGTTTTTTCTGCTGTCCTCTCACCCTGAGGGGCTTGCCTGAGAAAAAAACAGGGATTTGTAAAAGTTTCCCTTTTATACAGGAACAAATTCTACCATGTGATATTAGATTTATTTATAATGTGCAAGTATATTTCTGTTGTCTTGTAATAGTACTATCCCTAATACTCTGGCAAAATCAGAGGTCCTTCTGAGAAAGAGAGAGAGAAAGAAATAGAGAGATGACAAATAAATCATTCAAGCACAGTTGTTTTCTTGCAGTTTGGAGAAATGAAAGTAATATGGCTATAACAGCAACAGTAGTGAGGCTACCTAAGACCATAGAGAAGAAGGCAACATTTTTACTTTAAACAAGACCTGCTTTAGTAGCAGTCATTCTCCATAGATTTCACTCTCATGCATACTCAGTCTTTCCTACTCTTAAGCACAAACATCTATGTGTCTGGGAAGGGTTATTTATGGTGAGGAAGACAAGGGGCACTAACTATCAAGGTCAGGGCCCTGAGGGCACTCATAGACCTTAATGACCATGACCAGCCTTACCTCAGACATCCTTCTACACCTTGGCACAGCTCCACTCTGCATCCTTCAGGCCATGCCTGAGTTATGTCATATGTCATGTTGGTCCCCAGCTCAGCCACAGCCATGCCTGTCCTTGGCCATAGACCCCACTGGTAGGGACTCTGAGCTGCAGACTGACTTCCTGGCTCGACCTCAGACCTGCTGTGTGACGGAGGACATGCCTAGTCATCAGTGACTGTGTCTGCCCCTGATTATGGCCACCAGACCTCATCCTGACCAGGGAATTGATTTTTCCAGGTTGACCTTCAACCTGCCTCATCACCACAGATGTTGTCTGATGAACTGGACTCTTGGTTGACCGTAGCTGCCACCCATGAGCACACCCTGTTCCCTCAGGGGCTGTGTTACCAGGCTTAACTCACGGCTCTCGCGGAGTAGTCAGCCCTTGCTCTGCCCTCGTCAAGCCTTCATCAGTTTTTCTGGGTTCATCCTGAATGTTGACAGTGGTGCACAATCTTTGGTATCCTTCATATTCTCTCTTGAGAAAACCTCAGACCAAGCTGAGTTGTATCACAGTGCTGTTGTTCTGTATCTACATTGTGGAGCTTTCCTCATGCCAAGGATTTAGTACAGTTGGTCCTACACCCAAATCTTGCCAATTTCCCACTCTTACTTATATTCTTTCTTGTGTTTTGTGGTTGGTCATAATCTCTTGACCTGCTGCACATGCATCACTCCCTTCACTCCTGCTGTGCCATTTCTTTTGGTGTCTCGTGGAAGTGCATAGACTCTTATTCACACACCATGTACCCCGCTTGAACATTTCCACTGCACATCTCTTCAGGAATGTGAGATATCTAAGGATTGATTTTATTTGATAATAATAATTCAAAGAAAAATCACCGTGTGTGTTCAAGTTAAATTTTGGCATTCCTACTAAATCCTTAATTGTTTTGTACTAACCTGTTTTCTTTTAATTTTTCCACATAATCTTGATCACCTACACAAAAAAGTAATCATTAAACCAAAGGAAGTGACCCCACAAATACCAGTTGTCAATGAAACACCACTAAATCCTTTCTCAGTGGAACAGCCATGTATTAGGAGAATTTCCTTAACCAAGACGCTCTTGACACCCTTCTCCTTATTTTCCAAGGCTTACTTGCTATGCTTCAGAAGGTTTGAGAGAAAGCATGTGAGAATTTGCATCTGGATATTGTGCTTGAGTGTCTCTGAATGAGATACCCACAAGGAAAGGATGGATCTTCAATGTAATATTTGCAGTACTACAATGGAACTTCAGAATATTTTGAAAAAAAAAAAAAAAAAGAAAATGGCAGTCAGATTTGTGAGTTATTTTTAATAGAAATAATGTTCCTATAAAAAAATTATTATGAAATTTTATGTGTCTAAAGGATGTATAGTATGACATAGAAAAATGGTAATCCTACTTGGAAAAAGAAAAATCACTTTAAATTAGCGTTATTAGGCAGGATGATCAGAACTGTTCAGAGGAGAGTTAGGGTAGATGTCAGGCCAACTTTTGGACCTGCCAAGCCTCCCTGGAGTTCTCTCCCAACACTGCCCCTATGGGCTCAGGACCCCATTTCAGTTCAGCCTAGAAGTATTAGTCTGAAAGCTGCAGGATGAAAAAAATCAGTGCTCTCAGTGTAAAAGAGAAATTTCAGCACTCCTATGCAGACCCAGGGTAAGCTACTCTAAAAAGGAGGCACAGTAGGTGTTTGCAATGAAGAACAATAATTAAAGAAAAAATTGTTTGGAAAAAAAATTAAGTAACCAATAGAAGTGGGTTTCCTATATTGGGTAGCCCTATAATAAAAGGGCTACCACCCAAGAAATTATATTTTAAAAGCTGAAAGTTAAACTGGACTTTTAAAAACACAGTAGAAACACTCTGTTTCAGTAATTCCTGCTCTGAGCAAATGGGTAAGTTGTGATGAATAAATATTGTCCAAGTTATGACCAAGAATATTTTGTGGTGTAATTGAGAGCTTATACTTTCCACTAAGCAATGAAGTGCTGTTTCCCAACAATGAAAAAGGAAACAAATTTGCAAATGACATTATGGGCTCTTCTCAGGGAGTAAAAAGAATATGCTTTTACCAATTATATTGTTGCCTAAATGGCTGTGGGGAAAAAAGGACTCTAAGGTATCAATATAAATCACAGGAATTTGGTTTTAGGTAGACACCCCAAAATCTATTCTGCTCTGGAGAAAAAGTATTCATACTATTACTCTAAACATAAGTGTATGGTCTGGCTTAAAAACTTTTGGAAAAAACTATTGGTTGCAACTTCAGCAATACAGATATACTTATTTAACACAGAGTTAATTCTGAAAGTTTACCTGACAGTATCTAGATTCAAATGTTCCTACCACAGAAAATGTTAGAATTAAGTCTTTTCCTTTCATGTTGGTAAATTGTTTTATATTTTGAAAAATCCTACTATTACATATAAATAATATTAGAAAGCATCTGCTTATTTTTCCAGCCTGAGCCTAACAAAGGCCAAATGATGTCTTCATGGAGAGACATACAGCCCTCTTCAATCCAGTCCTTCACTCATTCTCTCTGACCATGGACAATTTAGTAGCTCCCACTGTGTAAACAGCTTTCACATTGCTGTGAAAAAAATTTTAAGTTCTTAAATTTTAAATTCTTAAAATTGTCCTTCAGGAATTTCCAGATTGGGATTCTTTTAGGAGATGCAGGTTGTAAGCCTCTTACCCTCCTAAAACCTGGTGTGAAACAGACTGGGAAAAGTGGGGGAGGAGAGAGTAATCAAGAAACATGCCTTGCTGTTTCTTGATTAGTAGGATTTTGACTAAATGCCAATTATTGATCAAAATGACAGCAAACAACTCACTAAATGTTGAAATGAAAACTACCCTGCAAAGGACAGGTTTAAGTTTATACAGTAAAATTAAACTTTGTGTCATGATATTTCAAAAACCTGCAATGTGTGTAAAAAATAACAATGGGGGAAAATTAACCAAGTTTCTTCAAAATCAGAAGCAAAACCAATTTGTCAAATCTCTAGAAACACCAAAGATTATTGATGTTGTTGGTCAAGAAGCACTGGATGGTACTTTATGATATATCAGAATGCTTTAGGAACAACACTAAAGATGGCATAACTAAGATTGCATAAACACATTTCTTCTGCAATGCCAGAGGACTTCTTGTGTTCTAGAAGACTGTTGGTGGTGATTCTAATATTCATGATTTAGTCTGCAGGGCTCTTAGAATGAACCTTTTTCCAGTGAAAACCCACCTGAAAATTGGGAAACTTGTGATGTAAGCTTTGGCCAACAAGAACAATTCCACAGACAAGAAAAAAAGCTTTCACTCAGATTGTCAGACAAGATAACAATCTATAAGACAAAAAGTAATTTTAAAAATTAATTACTTACATGTCATACTTTCAGTCTTAAAATCATCTGCCTCTTCAGAATGTTATGATATGTAGATTTCTTTTAGTAAAGACACGAGATGGAGGTTAATTAACAAACACAAAATCAAAACATTTTTCCTCTAAGTCAACAAAAAATGTTTTTATTGAAAATTATAAACATGACCAATCTTGCAAGAAATATATGATGGGATTTGCTGGAACTTGTTTTTCCTCACAGAGCTGTCAAACACACCCAGGCTTCACAGGCCCCATCACTTCACCCCTTCCCACAGTTTGCCCTGCAGCACTTCACCCTTCTCAGGGCTTTTGGTGCCAGACCCGTGGTGCTCTCTGGGTGTATCTGAGCCACTAGGGGCCGTGACAGACCTGGAAAAATAAAAATGAGTAATAAACTGTGATCATAATAGATACTCCCTAAAAAGAACCATTAAATAATCAAGACTACTTTTTGGTGATGGATGGGATCTGTGTACAGTCCCAAGGCACAGGCTGTTATTCCAGTTCAGGAAACTCCATAAATATGCATTTAATTTTGAACACGCTTGACAGTTCTTTCGCAACTGAGCTGATTTCCTGACTCAGACACCAAGCTGACAAATCAAATTACAAAAGATGAGCTAACCTTTCAGATGATCACACATTTTGGAAGAACGCCATTTCCCAAACAGAGTGGTTTACACCATGGTGCTACCGAAGCTTAATATAAAAATGACACACTTGAATGCTGTCCTTTAATTATAAAAGGACTTAATAGAAAAAAAGCATTTTCTGTATTTCAGAGTCATTTCAGGAGACAGTTAATGTATTGTTTTTCCCAGCCTATTAGCATAGTAAAATGTATTTGGTTTGTCAGATATGTAAAAAACGGCATGGCACCTTTATGCAGCAGGCACTTATGCCTTATTATCCTTGGGTTTATATGCTTGATTAGTCTTGCATTTGGAGAAAGAGTAACAGTTTATTATTTTGATTCTGTAGTTTTTTCACTAGGTGTATTGCTCAGCTCTGAAGTGTACATTTCTGTCCTCGTTCTAATGATTTAATAACACCTTTTTTGTGGCTGGGAGCCATCCAACCTGCCCTATCTATCTGCATTTTTCTGGCTGTAGAAATTAAATTTGGTTCAAATGTTTAGACTTGTTAGACTGATATTTTGTAGTAATGGGTCATGAGACCAATTTGAGAAGAGACATGGGCTCACTAATGCAAGGAAAGGGTAGAAGAGTTTCTTTCTGGGAAACACTATGGTGGTGAAGCTGTGCAGATTTGTCTACAGTTCCCTCCTGAAGGTCAGTTCATGATGGATGAAGTACAGCCAAGTACTTGAATAGCTGGATTTCTAAATCTAACAGTAACATTTCTGTACTACTGCTGGTTGCAAGAACATGGGGAAAAGCAACACTGGAAACATTGTAAAGAAAAATAATATTTTTTATAGGAAATTCTGGCTACTTTTGTTGGAAGTGATTTAGTGATCCGTGAATTAGTGAATAGTGATTTAAAATTTCCTAACAATCAAATCACAGGTGCGGAACTCAGCTCTAGGATACAAACATAGGATACAAACACAGAGGCATCCAAATGGCGGAGCTTGGTTCAGTTGCATTGTTGCCATCTGAGATGCTGTAAGGCATCCTGCCTGACTTCAGCCACTTCTCCTGAAGGGCACAGATCTCCCATATGCCCCACATTATATCTGCCAGTCTTGTGCAGATGCTGCTATACCCTAGAGCACTGAATGCTCATGTTTAATCCCACTGGAAACTGTACAGCTATTATGCTCATTTTGAAGGAGACATCTCGTTTCGTCATCTCAATCCCCCTCTAGAGTCCATTAGCTGTATTGACTATATTTCCACTTACTATAATGGGTATATGACATGCTGACAGGACATTTAAGAGCCTACAAGCTGGAACTGACTGTCCCCTATCTCTCCCTAAAGAGTTTAATGTTCACCAATGCAAAGACTCAATAAGAGGCATGTGAAGACATGGACCTAAAAAGCTTCACTGAGCCTCTCAGCAGATTAGTGTTCCAGCAGATTAGTGTTTCACTTCATTTAGCAATCCTTTAAATCACCTTACCATCATTAATAACACTCAGGAAACAGGTTGTTTCAGCAAATGTGGTTGATTCACAGGTAAAGTTAAAGTCTAAACAAATCTAACAAATCTTCCAGTGGCTTCTTTTTGGATTCAGTTCACTAAACGTTCAGTATTCTATAATGAAATTAGCATCTCTGTTTCAGATTTAAATTAGACAGGTTTAACAACTCATAAAAACAAACAAACAAAAAACCCATAAAAGCTCTACACAGCTCTATAGAAGATTGGTTCCTGTCAAATTCAAGACCTTGACGGCCATAGCCTCTCAGTCTAAGCTAACAGGCTCTGCCACTCAGTAGAGTTGGGCAGCATAGATTTCCTACTGCAGAGATCAGGTTCATGGCTTCCAGGGGGCACATGGATAACCGTGCAACTGTCAGCACTCATCTATGCAGATGTTACTTGGCAGTCTTCTGTTTTACTCACAAAGGAACAAATCAAATATGCCTCAACAATATTTAAACTATATTTATAAGTCTCTTGCATAAATAAATATTTTGAAGAGTAAAGGGAAAGCACCACTGGCAATCTGTAGGGTCTTTCCTAGCCCATGATTGTCAGCATATTCAGAAGTGATCTGAAAATGAAGTCAGGAGGGAGGAGGCAGAGCCTTACTACTGGTCTTTGAGCTACATTGTGCGTATGCCTGTGCCTGGCCATGAATCTCACTGATCTGAACACAAACTCTGATGCACTGAGTTGACTCTCTGGCTTGGCCTTGGACCTTAGATCATCAGAGACTTGTGTGTCTGGCAATCACTGGCATGTGGCTGTGCTAGGTAACCACCACGGGACCTGTTCTGCTTGCCCTGCTCAGGCACTGTGCGACCGTGCCTTGTCAGTGAGGAGGACACTGTCCTCGCCTGCCTCACTGTCTCTATGCACTCCCACCTCACCATTCCACAGTATGTTGTCTATTGTGTCAAAGGATTTTCTGTGAAGACTGTAGAATAACTAGGTAATAAATAACTAGGTAATAAAACAGCAATTAAAAGTCAATGTAAATAAAGGTGAAATTATACATGAAGGAAACTGTTCCAACTTTATATGTACCAATGATGGGTGCCGAGTTTATTTTTTACTACCCATAAAATTTGGGGGTTATGTTTCTATCATAAGATTCGTATTTAGGCATTCACTGTCTGTCTAGCTAGAAATTATCCCATGAGGCACAAAGAGAAGAAACTGAAAGTAAAAGCCCCAGTGCTATTGCTGTATACCCTTCTATTGTATGTGTGCATGCTGTCCAGCTGGATGATGACATGCAGAGCTTTAATGGTAACAGTACTCAGCTTTCTACCCTAGGCTGTGAACAGTCTGTGAAGAATTTATATTGTTGTGTAACTCAGTAAAGGTCAAAGGAAACATGCCATTCTCTGTGTTTCCTCACCTGGCACAGAAGCAAACTGCATGCATTAATTCATATCAATTTGTATCAGTTAGTTCGAGGTTTCCAAAGCATCCAGTCCCTCAACGGCTTTGTGACATCAGGGAAACAGTAGCACTTTCACTGCACAGAAAGGGCACATAAAGAGAACATCTGAGTAGCTTAGCCTTTCTGAGAAGAAGCCACAGAACACGTGCTTCCTTTTAAACACAGCAATTCAAATACTGCTAAAACTTGGAGAGATTTGCTGTAGATGTCCATGAGGCTTTACTCTGATTGCAGTATTCCAGACATGGGAAGAAAGTAGCTCCTTTTAGGAATAAATAAAACTGTAAGAAGAACATCTAATCACACTGAGTGTTCACATCATGGCAAAAACATCTCCTTTCATCTGGCATTATCTCAGTGCTTGAGACAGTATCGACAGGTAAGAGAAAAACAATACAGATTCAAATCTGGATCGACAAAAAGCTTGTGTTTTTTCCTACAATTTATTATTGTTATTCTGTTTAATTGTAAATCTGTGTTTATTTTTTGTTGTGCCACAAAAATGTCACAATATATATCAGCATAATATGGCATACTATGCTGCTGAATGAGATATAAAGATAAGAAGAGACAGATCTTGCTCAAAAAAGACATGCTTGAAAAGAAACCAAAGAACAGAGGAAAAAGCCAGGATACGCAATGAGAGATTTCAGTTTCAATTTAGTTAAAATGAAAAAGGCATTTGAGTTGTTATTTATGTTCTCACAAACAAGAATAAAAATATTTATTTTCCATAATGTAGAATTGTTTAAAACAGTGCAGTGTGAGTGGACTAAGAATCCAGACTACTAGCTTTAGCTTACTAACAACAATTTTTGTGTGTGTGTGTGTCTTGCTTTGTTTTCCCTTCAGACACCTTTCAAAAGCAGTAACAACCAAAACCACCCATTCATCTCCTTCTCTTTGATCCTCACTCTTGAAAACAGCTATTTTGCATCTTCATTCGAATCACTCCACCCCATTCCTTGCAGTAATATTAAAGAGAAACTTCCTGTTCATGGATGCCTTTCTGCAATGAATCCAATTACTGCGGCTCCAGGGAGGGGTTCAATGGGCAACAAATGCAGCAGGAAAGACATATTAGTGTCACAGATAGATTTTTAAAAGCAGTTCACAATCCTTAAGATTGTGAGGCAGGCAAGGCAACTGATACAGGTTGAAGCAGGTAACTGCATTTTCTTAGGCCCCCCAAAATCCCTGTACAGGATGAACACATTCTGTGTCAGTTCTAGGCCAGTATGGATTGGAAAAATGTGCTTTGCAAAATAAAGACCTTGGAGATACATTGTAATGCATGAAGGACATGAGCATCAATTCAAATTTAAAAAGATGTAATGAAAACCAAACCAACCGCTGAAAAACCTGCTCCTTCTAGACATGACAGAAAAGTCTCTGTAAATCCTGTGATAGACATAGTAAATTGTATTTTTAAAAGGAATTATAGGCTAACCGTATTATGAACTATGAAATCACATCTCTACTGTGCAAAGCATTTCTCCAAAGAGTTCAGGCAAATGATTCCATGCAGTAAATGGCTTCAAACCCTGCTTGCCCACATCGTGATGGGATGCTTACATTCAGTGCGTTTCCCTGACTCTTCAGCAGCTGGGCACTATGTTGCAGGGGAGTGTGGAGGAGCAGGGATTCACAGAGGCTCTTCTGCAGTTCTTACAGATGCCAGGAAGTGGCTGTACTCAGAGCATTAAAACTCTTGTGAACAGATAAGTTTACTATGAGATGCAGATTTTTAACTCTCTCCATCTAATTTTTTCAGTGTTTATGTTGTCTTTAGCAGCTTAAATGTGCAAGTAGCATTCACAGTGTATTACATTTGAAGTATCTCAATAGTGTCATTTAACATTCTTGTGTTGGGTCTACTTTTTCCTGTCAGAGAGAGAGAAGCTGCCCTGGAAACCTTGAAGCTTGATTTTCTTGCACATTCTGTGGTCTAGGATCAGCATTAACTGGGTGTAAATTTTGCTCTAATAATGGTTTAGATTTCTTAAAAATAAAGGTCTTGGATTTAAGTCAAGATTTTCTTCAGGAGACCATTATTTGAACATAAGCTCACAGTTTATTACCCTGATCACTTAGCTGCATCATTTTGCCTCTACAGCATGTAAATACAGAAATAATTAGGAAAAGAAAAAAAAAAAAAAAGGAGGGAGAATACATTATGATGTTAGAGGAACAAAACCCAGGAGCATTTAAGACTTTTCTTTTACTATTATAAAGAGACCTTTAAGAGTAAGTTGGTAAAGTACAGGCTTGATAGTCTCCAAAAGATAGCTAGCTTCTATCAACAGTCATCAAGACATCAGCATTAAAGTTGTTTCTGATACAGAATTCAGCATTAACAATTTTTCAGCACACAGTACAGACACAAAAGTTGTTTATGTCATATACATCTGCATGCTTTTATAGACCTATCTTCTGACTCAAGGTCTGATTTTGGGATGTATAAGGAGATGAAGACTGGTGACATATGCAATCCCCTCTTCTCCCAAGTTTCAAGAGAAACAAAATCAAATTTTGCTCTATTAGAAAATGGATCCTTCAAACCAGGTAGCATATGCTGGTTTGTTTTAAAATAATTTTACAATTATTTATGGACTTATTTAGTAATTTGTCATTTTAGTCTTCCAAAAGCTTCCAATTAGAGCAATAAAGTTGTTTTTTTAAGATGCCACAGTCATTTGTTATCTTATTGCCACTTATAATACCCATAGTATTGCTACATACTAGGATATGTAGGTTGTTATATAGAAGTTCTACAGCTGTTGAAGTGTCATCATTCACAAATGTTTAAATGGATACCTGCACTGATATCCCATTTTTCGAGATAAATTGTTTTCATTAGTATTCTTCAAAGGCTTCTTCATTTCTTTCTTCAATTGTGAGAGAGAAACAAACTCTTCCTACAGATACACATAAACATTATGGAAAAAAAACCTCACCAGCAATTTGACTCAAACACTGAACAAATGCATTCAAATAATCTAGAAATCTTGCAGTAAAATCATATGCAGTTGCACTGGAAATGCAGAGTTTATCTTTTTATCAGGAAGACAACTTAGGAGGAGTGGGTGGAAAATAACAATGATATTCAGGGGACTGAAGAACAGACAAAAGATAAGGAAAATCCTCAATGGCTCCAAGAACAGTTTAGGTTATCACCATATGAACATAATACGCTAGTATTGTTATTAACAATGCTTCCAATTTATAGTCACTTTGCACTGGAATAAGATCTTTCATGAAGTTACTAACAAATTATTGACATTAGGTGTATGGTTAAGTGGATCTCCATTTAACAAGTTACTCAGCCAGGTTTGCAAATACTTCAGTATATATAGACTGCTTTTACTCTTAACTCAAGCCATTACAGAGTATTCAGGATTATTTTGTTCGATCATTTTCACTGGAAGAAACACACCAGTTTTACCTCTGCATACCCTGGTTGTGCAAATCATCTACCCCAAATCCTGTTTCTTAACTACAATAACAATACACAACTACAGGAGGGTAGCTTCCCCATTCAGAAGCCTAAGCTCTTTTTCAAGATAGGTCTGAGTTCAGAATTTTTCATCCATATAGAATTACAAGTACCAGATTTTACCAGTTTATCCTTGTAGTGGAATACGAGCATGAAAACAATTTTGATGTATAGTATTTTTTGTTAAATGAGAAGTATATAATACTAAGACAGCAATAACAGAGAATTATATATCATTCAGTAATGTGAATTAAAAATACAATGGAAGATTTGAAGATGGCTGCAAGCCAGCGACTAAGGCTTGCTCCTTCTTTTGGGTTCCCCTTCAGAGCATAGTGCTAGAGCTCTCCAGTGCTCTTTCTAATCTCCCAGTTGCTCTCATACAGTCATGCTGTCTGATTCTCACACAATCAAATCAATTCCACCTCCCTATTCTAAGAGTCACTCCGCTCTGTTCATCCACTAGAGTGGAGCTGAAGCCTCCCACAACTAGGCCAATAATGCTTTACCTTCATGACACAAATCAATGACCCAATCAAAAGTATTTTCCCAGTTCAAAGTTATTGCAAATATGTTGCTGGGTCAACTACACGCTGGTAGGCTTTGTCACATGAGGCACTGCCTATCTGTGTGAGTGATATCCGCAGCCATCTCATCATCCTATTCACCAGTTTCTCCTACACTCCCTCCTAGTCAATGATGCTGGTGATTGCTGGGTCTGGAGGCTGCAGGTTCTGATTTAAAATTTTGCTTTAACATCAGACTCTGTGCTTAGTTGGCATTTTCCTAATATTTTATTTAATCTCACCACACATTTGCCTTCCTCCTAGTCTGTTTTGTTCCACCCTCAGCCCTTGCTGTTGCTTCCACTCTCTTGTGCACCAGCAAGGTATCACCTCAGCCCACGCTGGAGCCATAATTAGGTTTCCCAGGTAAGAAGGTCATTTGGTAGGTCCTTTCCTGGTTCCCTCTTTCATTATTTTCTGGGCACCAAGCCAGGACCTGGGCATTTTGCCAGTTCACATGCTGCTCTCCCACTCCACCCTGGACCTCTTGTCTTCATGCCTACCTCACCTCTGGGGCCACACCCCTCGCTACACCCCTGCCGTGGAGCCGCTCCTGGTCCTGGCCCCAGCAGCTCCGTGTCAGCCCTGCCTGGGAGGCCATTGCCCGAGCTGGACACACACCCTTGTCCTTGTGCTTCCCTGCCAGCTTTCCCAGCAGTGCAACCTAGCCTGGGTCCATCAGTCTGTAGTGCTTGATGGGTTGAATTTTGAATGCAGACAGAACATATATACAGATACAATTGTAATGTATTCCGCTTGAGGAAAAGAGAAAACATGGGTTGTAACAGTATATTTCTCCCCCAGATAAGCATCAGTTAGACATCCAACAAGGTATGCATTTTTAATTGATTTGGAAGGCTGACATTGTGACAAACCATCACCAGACACATCAGGCTCCCTTATAGGTACTTCTGCCAGCACAGCTGCTCATCTCCTATCACAATGGTTTTTGTAGCAGCAGAACATGATCAGCCCTTGTATTGAGTCTGGCTGGGATGGAGTTAACTTTCTTCATAGTCTACTCCGTTTTGCATTTGTGATTGAGACTGTGTTAGTAACATAACAGTGTTTTGAATGTTGCTGAGCAGTGTTTCCACAGCCTCAGGGTTGCTTGTTCTTTTCTTTATCCCACTCTGCCCCACCAGCAAATAGTCTGGGGGTGCACAGGAAGCTGGGAGAGGATACAACCAGGACAGACAACCCAGGCTTACTGAAAGGATTTTCCATGCCATACGACATTGTGCTCAGCTATGAAACCTATGGGATTATGTGGTTAAAGCATTTGTCATCCCAGGTAATCGTTATGTGCGCTGAGGTCCTGCTTTACAAGAAGTGGCTGGACACCTGCTGCCAGCGGGAAGTAGTGAATTAATTCCTTATTTTGCTTTGCTTGCACATGCAGCTTTTTCTTCACCTATTAAACTGTCTTTATCTCAATCCATGAGTTTTTAGCTTTTGCTGTTCCAAGTCTCCCTCATCCCTCTTGGGAGGAGTGAGCAAGGGACTGCATAGAACCTCAGGGTCACCCACTACAGCATACAAACTACTTTTGCCTTGGCTGACAAAGTCTTTTTTGTTGTCCTGAAGGGATACAGATCTGTTTTTTGTCACCAGGGCTGATGGGAAACAGGTACAACTGTCACCATCAGGACATGGAGGAAGAACTGATTTGCTTCTCATCTTGAATGAGAAGCTGTTGGAATGAAAAAGTTTTGCTACTCTGACCTAATCATCCATGATAAGGCCTAATTGAAAGGACACAGAATTATTTCTGCCTCCTTTTCGGGCATCTTCTGCCAAACATCAAAGTGCCAAGGAAATTAAGGAGAGGGGAAAATTTTTGCTCTTCTGGGTAGAAGGGTAGAAGGACCTCCTTAGATACTGCCTGCTTTCATTACCGTTCTTCTCATCCCCATTCCCCAGACAGCAGGTCCACCTCCTAACAAGATCATGATTTTTAAGTTCATACAAAAAGTAGCTATCATCACCAGAGGCTGCCATACAGGCGAAAGAAGTTAAGGGTGATAAGCAGCTCCTAACTCCCTCCAGATTAATTATTTGTCCCTCTGGGAGCCATACAACTACTTACTTCCATTGCTGCTGGCAGCTGCTGTTGTTGTTGAGTAACAGTGTCACCCAGGTAACGCAACTTGTTGCTTTTCAATGTGCTATTACACTTTTATTATTAACCTGGCAGTCAACTCCATCAGGTTAAGGTAGTCAATCCTACCAGTGCAATTTTCTTTTTCCTGGGGCAGCAACTGATCCCAAAACAGGTGTCCCAGTGTTGCAAAATGTGGAATATATAAAATTTTTCTTAAGAAAGGATATTCTTTGATGTTTGATCTTTGTGCGCTTTCCAGCCTAATCAAAAGGAAAGGAGATTTAATCCATAAAACAGATAGCAGCTAACCAGCTGTAAGTGATGCCTAGGTGTTAGAAGAACAAATTACTTGTTGTAGAACTGCATTGTTAAGGTTGAGGGCTTGATATGCTTCAGTGATCTCAGACCTAGGGGGAGTTACCAAAGCTTGGGAAGAAGGATGTACCACTGATACTGGGCACAGGGAATGCAGAGTTTGTGGGCCACAAGAATATTTGGCAGAATGCCCAAGATAAGGAAGAAACTAATAAAGTCAAATCAGCAACTGTGCAGGAATCAGATCCAACTGAGAAAAAGATAATTACATCAGGAGGAGATTGCGACCACAACTCAGGGCCCACCAACTTAAGAGACGATAAAGACTGAGCATACAGACTAATTAAAATGTAGCAAGAGAGTCATTAATCAATAGAAGATAGAATACTAATTAATAAGAGAACTATGTAACTTGTAGCCAATGAACATTAATGCCTTTGTTTGCTAAAAAGTATAAATAGTGATAAGTTTTTATAGTTGGTGCTCTTGATTTGTGGAATATCACCAAGCACCGAGGCTTGTGCAACTCTGAAATAAATAATCAGTGTCTTGAGTGTGTAACTATTGGCTTGTTGCACAACAGGTAACAAATCTAATTTTGTGCACAACACCAGCACCACTATATAAGGATCTCTATACTGCAATAGATCTGGTATCAAAGGACCTGCAGGGTAGGCAAGTCCTTGCAAATTAGCCCATGAAAGTAGATAGAATTTCCATTCTATACATGGCACAAAATAATTATTGTGCAATTTCACTGATTTGGTAATGGCTGTTGCCATGTCGATCCTGTGGCAACATTTCCAACATCAAATCCAAACAAGTAGATAAATGTGATTGTTTACTGAACATACACATCTCACAAATCTCTTTGCTTTTAAATCCCAACCATTAATAAGACTTTGCCATCTTGGTTCTGTATTTTTCTTTTGCTCTTAAGAGGGAGGCTTTTATGTAGTTTATGTGAGCTGGTGAATAAAACAAGTTAAAACTGATTAAGTTGTTTTGACAGCTCTGTGCCAGCAAAAATACTTGTACTAGCACTCTTGTGCTAGTAATTAAAGAAGTGAAACTCATCCTGTCTTTATAGTGTTATAAAACCTGTGTGTGATTCCTTTGTCTGATGAAATAGACCTGTATAAGGCAAAATTTATGGATGGTATAATAGGAAAAATGAATGTATATAAATTCTTCAGCATGCCACTGTGCCAAAAGTTACCAGAAAATGCTGCAGTTATATCAATATTACTTGATTATATTCTTGGATAGAACTATAATTGAGATATATATACTTATATATATGTATGTGTAGCCTCTAATGCCTTTCCTGTGGATTATTGATACAATTTCTCAGTTTTCCATTATTCATTGTAAAAAAAAAAAAAAAAAAATGGATTACATAGCACAGTCAGTTTTTAATGAGCAGAAACTTCATTCTCTTCTCAGTGTGAAATACAAAGTCTGCATGATTCATTAACAGTGTTAATTCACAAGAAAACTACTAATGTAGTTAATTCGATTGTAACAGGAAAAACTTCTTAATTCCGCATCCCTTCAGGGACCGGAGTTTTAGTTAGTCTGCACCAAATGTTTTTAAATACAGGTTAACACAATTAGAACAATTCATGCACAGCTTAACCCAGAAGCAGAGCACCAAAGGGGCTGAAGTTACCTTACTAACGTTACATGCTATTATCTTCAGTGCTCCCCACTAAAGAGCTCTGCAGAGCTCACAGTTCTCCCTTACATGCTTACACAGACTGACTATTCATAAGTGGCTGGATTTGGTGCCACAATAAGGGTAGCCAGGATGCTGTGTGGATGAAAGCTAAGAATGGCACAGTAGAGCTAGTTTACAGGAGAGTTGCTTGTTTGCAGAAAATCTCATGCCACAAGAATGGGACAGGGTGAATAAAAGTATCAATTTTTGCATCATTGTTTCTTTCTAACATTTTGAAGTGCTTCTATTTCCCCACCTAATAAAATCCTCTTCCTTTACTACCAGGTGCACTGGAGAGAGTCCTTTGCCTTCAGCCACTCTGTACTGATACAGTTCTTTTCATTTAATCCTGTTACTAATATGCAGAGTTGCTGCTTCAGTTTTTAGTACATTTAAAAGAATCCTTCCAAGCTGACCTCTTCTGCCTTTGCGCCAGAGTTGTTAAACAGGGGTTGTTTAGGAAACCTGTAACACACAGTTCTCAGTCATAGAGCCAAGGAAAACCAGCCTTCTCTCTCACACTGCTTATGCAGTTTCTCACCAGACTCATTCACTCATTGCTCATGCAGAATCTCACCAGAGATTCTGGCTTCAGAATCTCAAACCTCTGTTACTCTGAAGCAGATTTACAGGTAGAAATAGAAACTGAATTAGGTAATAGAAGCGTAGAGTTTAACTCTAGAGTTTGTAAATCTCACTCAGGTGCTAACTCGTTCATTTCACAGAATTCCCCCTCTACTCCTTCAAGATCTCTATACCAGTTGCTCATGCAAATCAATGAACTGTGAAGCCAGTTAGATATTTACAATTAATTCAGCAAAGAGGAAAGAAAGAACAAATCTTCTGGCTTCCTCTCTCCCATTAGTGCCTGCAAAGGCTCCTGTGTTACATGTCATTGTCATAGTCATGTAAGTGCATGGACACTGTTTTCTAAGTTCCCCCCATTAAGATCGGGACTAGACTACATCCAGGCTACCTAGTAAATTTTCAGTGGTTTTATTTGGATAGGCATTCCTTTCCATCACCTATAGTAGGGCCTGAAAGTTTTTATCAGACTTTCCAACTACAACTCCATCGCACTCTGGTATAAAAAGTTCAATAAACTTGTTGTTATCTGGGGTCCAGCACTGAGGAGCTCTGCAAAACTGCCAGTGCAAAGCAAGTTTGAGAGTCATACTTAAACAGAGCAATAGCATCCTGATGGACTTTATTTAATATATTACACATATTAATTAAAGAGTTAATAATCATGTGGAAGGAAACAACATCTCCATTTCCTGGTGTTACTTGAATTAGAACTATTAAAGACATTTGTCACTAAGGAATTATCTATAGTGGTCACATATTTATTTTAAAAGATGGATGACAAAAAACCTAATTTACAAAAAAGTCCTGTTCAAATTAGCCTGTATTTATAGAATATACTTTCTCATTAAGCATTGGGCATTCATTTCTCATTGAATTTAATTGAGTATCCTTGATGAGAGAGCAAACAAAAATAATTGACAAGCTTCATTAAATTCCCCTTAAAACATACAGCTATTGACTTCAATGAGAGTTAAATCAAACCCTAAATTAAGAGCTGAATTGCTCAAGATTAAAACAACTCGTTTCAAAGCCTGGGGACAGTTTGTTCAATTTTATACTGTACTGGTAGTCTTCTTTTATTAAGTGTACAAACAGGTGGGATGGGATTCCTCTCACCTAGCTTTAGACATATGAAGTGTACAGTTTGGAGGGAGTCATACCAGACTCCCTTTATAGTCAATGGAGAGAAAGAGCTTCTTTTAAGGGATGATTCATCTGACCTATTTTAGATGTCTACTTTAGAATGAGATAAATTGTGCACTATAAGCATTTGGTCTTCCTTGAAAATAAAGGTAATTAGGCAAACTCATTTAAAGGGAGCTGTCTGCACTACAGGTGCTTACATTTAGTAAAATGAATACTTTCTTTGGCAGATAAAGGTATTTAGACTCATCATCAATGTATGTAGAAGGGGATAAGCTAGTTGAACTGAAGCACAAATGTGTCTTTTACTTGATCTTCCAGGTAGAACTTGCTTGCTATAAACAAAGCAAAGGTAAAGTATTTTTAGTCAAAAATATATTCTTCTGACATACTATATTCATAGCTGGCATCAATAATCACTGATATTTAAAAGAAGGATGTGAGTTGGCTACTGCTCAGTTAGGGGGATCAATGCAAACCAAATAAAGTAAGGATTCTGCCTTAGATTAATGATCCTCTTGCAATAAAAGCACTCTTGGAGTTAAGTGCTAAAAATGATCACAGAATTGTCTGTGATAAAATTAAGTTCTAGACTTATCAGGAATGCAATGCATTTTTGCTCCACAATGTATATTAATTTCCTCTGGCATATTCACAGAGGCATTCTGATTTTTCTAGTTGGACGTACCTTGTTCTCCAAAACAGAGCATGTAAATAAACCCAGAGTTTTCTCTGGGGCATTAATAATTGTACTTGCTTATGAGTTTAAACAGAGCATGATATGGTTTTAGCTCAAACAATTTAATTAAAGATATCATTAAGTTTTTGTGCAATTAAGTTTTTTTGCATTTTTATTAATAGAGTGTGAGATTTTTTAATTGTATTTCATTTATTTAAATTTTCTTAATTAAACAAAAATTGAAGTAATAATTTTTGTAAAGTTTACTACCTTTTTTCTCCACTCTGAGCTAGAAATTGTGAGAATCTAAGGATTCTGTTGCTGTTAGTTATTATTTCTGATAATCTGTTTCCATGAAACAAAGCTCCTAACAATGGGTTACACTTACATCTTGCAGTCAGTACACAGAAGCATTATGTGTCTCTGCAAATTTTTGTTTTGAAGATTTAAGTGTGACATATATGCTATAAACCACTTGGAATCACAGAAGCATAAAGTAATCTAGATGGACTCTGGGAGCTTGTCAGGATGAATCCCCTCTCAAAGCAGGGCTAACTCCCATGTTAGATGCTCAGTGCCTTCCCCAGTCAAGTTTTGCATATCTGCAACCTTCCAAGACAACCTGTGACAGTGTTGGATCAACCATGATCCCATCATTGGAAGTGTTCAAAGTTAGGCAGAGCAAGGCTTTTATCAACTTGATTTGGTGAAAGATGTCCCTGTCCATGGCAGGGAGTGTTGGACCAGATGATCTTTAAAGGTCCTTTTCAACCCAAATAATTTATTTTTTTTTTAATAATGGTGATTAAGAACTTTTCATGCAATTTATGTCCATTGTTACTTGTCCTTTTGTATTGGACCTCCAAGGAGATCTATCTCTCTGTAACCACCCCCTAGAAAGTTGTACACAACAATTAAATCCCCTCCTCTGGACTTGTCCCTGTATGCTAATGTTTCTTGTATTTGGGAGTCCAAAACTGGACACAATATTCCAGATGCAGCCTCTTGAGTTCACAGGGAAGTTGCTTTCCCCAGCCTGCTGGCTACACTCTTACTAATGCAGCCCAATATGTAGTTAGCCTTTGTTGCTGTAAGGGCATATTGCTGGCTCATGTTTGCATTGTTCCTCATAAACCCCAGGTCCTTTCCCAAAAACTGCATTCTAGCCTGTCAGATTGAACAGTGGCAAAGTATTTTTCATGCCCAGATAGAGCTTTAGATGAACTTTACTTGCCTTTTTTTTTTTAATTGCCTTCTTGAATTTCTAGACATTTCTGTCAGGCTATTTCTCTAGCCTCTTGAGATCCCTCTGAATAGCTGCCTTTCCCTCCAGCATGCCATCTTTTCCCCACAATTTAATGTCACCTGCTAATATAGTGAGGATGCATTCCATATCATCATTCCAGTCACTAGTGAGGAAGTTAAATACTACCAGGGTCACTATCTATGTCCACGTCACTCACTACGTGATGGTCCAATCATTTTTTTTCATCAACCTCGTAGTCCACCCATCCTGTCCATATCCCTCAAATATGGGTTACAAGGATCTAACCAAACATGGTCTTGATAGTCTTGCTAAAATCAAACTAACCAAAAACCACTGCTGACCTTCCATCCCCAAAGCACTCATCTCATCACTGAAGGCAGCCACATATCTGTGCTAAAGCCATGGTGGCTGCTCTTAAATTGTATTAGAGTTGTTTTTTCATAAAGAAAAACACAGTCACTCACTCCCAGAGGGATGGGGGAGAGAATTAGAAGAGTAAAAGTGAGAGAACTCATGGTTAAGATAAAGACAGTTTAATGGGACAGAAAATGAAGACAATAAGAATAATGATAATGATAATGGTAATTATAATAAGAAGAACAGGAATTAGAATATACAAAACAAATGATGCACAATGAAACTGCTCCCCACTCACCAACTAATGCCCAGCCAATTCCCAAGCAGCAGGCCCTGACTGGCTTTTCCCCTAACTTACATACTGAGCATGATGTCATACGGTATGGAATATCCATTTGGTCAGCTGGGGTCAGCTGTCCCAGCTGTATCCTCTCCCAACTTCTTATGCCAGCCATCTTGCTGCCAGGGCACGAGAAGCTGAAAAGTCCTTGACTTACTATAAACATTACTTAGCAACAACTAAAAACATCCGTGTCTTACCAAACTACACCAGCTACTAGGAAGAAAATTAACTATCTACTCCAGTCCAAACCAGGACAGATGCAGCAGTCAGATTTGGCCTAGCTTTTATATAACAACACATGCAGATGGAAGTACGGGGACCCTTGAGCTATGTCTATACTTATGTCCATACTTACGTCTATTCTCATGTTAGCTTGGACCTGACCTTGCATACTTTGCCTATGTTCCCCATGTGCTGGTTCACATAAACCTGAGTCTACCATAAACACGAAAGCTGGCCTGATAAGGAATTAAGGTACAACTAAAGGAGTTTTGAGTTTGAACCTAATTCCTGAAAGCAAAAATTCACAGGTCATTTGAATAGGTCTACCCCCAATCCTATAAAGTTGACCCATCATACAGAGCAGCCTCATCTATCCCCCTCTATGCCCTCATATTTTGACACCACCCTGCTTCAACTTTGACACTTCTCTTTTAGCTGTTGTTCATGAATCACAAAATTTTTAACACTCAGACAGTGAAGAATGTCTGGTGACAACAGAGGATCTATTGGATCCCAAGGATACAACTTTTAGTAGTACTTGTAATATCCAGAAATTATTTGAGGACAGCCACTCCAACAAGATCTCATGTAGCTGGACATGATCATATTAGAGCTGCCCAGAAGGCATAAAAGAAGATAAATCCTCAGGAATGTCTTATCTAAGACAAGAAGCCCTCCACAGCCATATAATACACATATTCATGACTACATTTATGGATATAGTTGTGTGATAATTGAGATCCCAGAGATCCCTTACACTAAGGCATTGTTTTTATCAAAGAATGCCCAGCTGATCCAATTCACAGCCCATCCAAAGACGACAGTACCCTGTCATGAGTCCATTTCCCCAGGTTTCACATACATGTTCCCAGGTATGTTCATTACAACATGCAAAGACTCATACTGGTTCAGATCACACGTCCATCCAGCTCAGCTCAGTATCCTGCTGCCACAAGTGGCCATAAGCAAATGCCGAAGGAAGAACAAGAACAGGACAAGTGTACGTGCAGCTCTCTCCAAGTGTGTCTATTTTCAGCTCAGGGTTTTTCCTAAATGGTTTCTTTAATAAATAATCGTGAATGAATCTCTCAACTCCTTCCATGGTCTCCCCTGGAAGCCTTTTACTTCAAATCCTTTGATAAGGAGTTGCACAGGTTCATCTCCTTTTGTTTGCACTGAAATCAGCTTCTACTAACTCCATTGATGGCCTCTCACTCTTTTACTTGAAGAAATGCCAAAGTCAATTCCTTCCCACCATTTCTATGCCATATAAAAATATAGAATATATAGAATTTCATATTCCAATTCTGTCATCTGTATGGAGAGTATATATTAAAAT
This sequence comes from Myiozetetes cayanensis, assembly GCF_022539395.1. NCBI lineage: Eukaryota > Metazoa > Chordata > Aves > Passeriformes > Tyrannidae > Myiozetetes > Myiozetetes cayanensis. The sequence goes on along the minus strand of NW_026087742.1, from coordinate 42,212,564 downwards.
ATATTCAGATTATATAGTCAGAAATCTATGTTCATATTATATATGAATAAATAATATAACCTATTCCATACAGACTTCCATATTTGTATACAAACTGTAAGAAATCTATGGATTTTTTTTCTTTCCTAATAACTTCTCATATTTCGTTTCCTTTTCTCATGTTCTCCACAAGTTATGCATATCACAAAGACTTCGCTTCCAAATGGTAATTGCTTTCATGTGAAGACTGCTTATACGTTAAGCTAGGATTCTTTCCACACATATTTCCTAGTCATTCTTTCTTAAAAAAGCCTCTTGTGGTCCCTCACAGTCTGCCTTTGTCCTTATTACTCTGAGTATCTTCACATCACAAACCTTCCCACCACACTCAGCAAACTTTCTAACCTCACTGCTCTCTTCTTTTCCAGGTCAGCTAAGAGGTGTAATGAATAACACAGATCCCAGCACAGAGCTCTGGGAAACTCTGTGGTTACCAGGTAGTTGTGACCAGTTGTTACCAGTGACCTTCTTCCACTGTAATAAGTAACCTCTCCTCTTACCTTCTGTTTTCCAAGTTCTAACCTGTTATTTATCCATAAAATGACCTTTAATTTAATCTCATGACTACTAAGTTTCCTTAGAAGTTGTTGATGATGTTCCTGTCAAAAGTCTTCAAAAGTTCAAGCGGATCAGATCAACTTGGCTGTCTTTGTCCAAATACTTGCTGACACCCTTCAAAAAGAGGGCTGTAAAGTAGGACTTCCATTTTTGAAAGCCACACTGACTTTCCATAGTGTTTCTTTTATACATCAATCATTGATCAGCCCTACAGATTCTCTGATGAGATGTGTTGAAGACGGGTCTAGTCCTGGTTTAGAGATCTTTAGCAAGTTGCTCCTCCCAGTTCTCTTTTTTTTTTTTTTCCTGCCTAATTTATTTTTATATGTTATCAGTCAGGATTTATGAATTTTTCTATTTTCTTCATTTGAATATGACTTCAGTGTTTTGAAGGTTGCCTTCTTGTTTCTAATGGCATCTCTTCCTTATTGTTTAGTCATGCATGGTTCTTTGTACCTTTACTCAACCCTGTCTTAATAGGTTGCAGGCACTGGCATATAACTTTAGTATATTAAATGCATAATTCTGCCATGTCCCAGGTATTGGCCTCTGGTGATTATGTTTATGCACATATTAGTTAAGGAGGAAGAGAAGGCTACCTAGTTTCTGCCAAGAGACCAGTTGTTATACGCAGTACTAGCCAACCTGTGGCTCTGACAGTCAGGACGTTAGACCTATAATAAAGCAGAAATCTGGCATAATTTCAACCAAGCATGTTCCCTGTCCCATTCCAAGCAGTGTATTTGTACTCCAGAGATGTAGAGGTAACTATCTTTTTCATATGCCTCTTTGGCCTGCAGCCATCTGCAGCAACACCCTAAAATCCCAACTTATCTTGCCCTGTGAGGGATCCTACTCACAACATTCTCTTCTCTCCAGTCCAGAGAAAGCGTGGTCCCAATGAGTATAAAAATGAAATCAGTGATTAATTGAATCCTAAAAGTAAGAGAGTAGGAAGGACAGACAGCCAGTCATAAGGAAAAAGCAAAACAAAATGGTTGTAGTCATTGTCCAAAGCATCATCAAATACACAGACAGGAGTGTCATGAAGTGTGATGGTCAGACTGCAGCCACCATTTCAAGAGATGTCTCTCATGACCACTTTTCCTCACTGCTATGCAATGCTAATGTTTTTGGGATATCATTCTTACCTTTCTTCTGGTAGACGAAAAACAGATTGTATTTTGCTATGATGCCCTTTTGCCATTCTAAGGGATCAACAAGCCTATTTTGACAAAAACAACCCTGTACTGGGAAAAATTAAGGAGTCATACTGACAGTGTATGGGGTAGGAGGGCACTAGGTGAGAGGCAGCAGCAGCAATCAGTACTCACAAGGTGAGGAAATGTCAGTAGGACAGTCTAAAAGTGGGGGAACAGCCCAAGCAGCTCAAGCGATGGGGAGGAAAAGAGAAGGAGGTGAATGAGAGACTCAGCAAGAGGAAGTGCTTGAGGAAATTGTGAAAAGGAACAATCTGCAGCCATGCAGGCTGCAAGATGTGACTTGTGAACGCAGTGTAGCTTGAAGACTGGCTGTATTTGAGGGAGCAAATCTGCTGCCTATGGCATTTACAGGGTGGACAGAAATGGTCTACGCTCCGCAACCTGCTCAGCCTGGTCCTGGCTCCCTCCTTGCCTTGCAAGAGGCTGCATAGCATGCAAACAGCTATAAAAACACAAGCAGCGTTGGGATGTTGATGTCCAGGCAATCTTCAAAGTGCACCACTTCACAGCTAAAATGCCTAAATGAAAGTCCAAAATCCTTTTGAAGTGGGGGTTGAGGACACAGTGACAAATCCTGGAGGATACTCACTGCTCAGTGGAAATGTTGACCTGCGGCAGTGGGAACCATACACTGCAAGCCTCCACATCCCCTGAAACTCAGATGGATTTCCAGGTGTTAACTTAATACACATAAATAAATCATGACTATTGGAATAAACTGAGATATAAACAATGGGCCTCTTAAACAGAGAAGAGACATTGCTTTTGTCTTTACAAGTAATGTGATACAACTATTTTTGACCTAGGATAGTGTTAGAAATATTTGTTTCAAACACAATAAGCAGATTTAATACATTTTAAATGAAAGACGCTTCATATTTATTCTTTGCCTTGTCATGAGGCCATTCTTACTTAACGCAGGGAGTTAATTAAACTAGCCTTCACTAATCTGTGTGACAATTTACACAGTAATTAGTTGAACAGGAACAGACAAGACCTTACAGTTCTTCCAAGACTCAAGGCTGATATGAGCCTCAAGGCCAATTGCTACAAGATTTAAGCAACCCTCCTGCGCGTTCCCCTCAATTCACTAGTTACACATCAACTTTTAGAAACAGTCCCTCTGGCTTTCTGGAGTCCTACACTTTGAATTCCTCCACTGAGAGTAAGTAGAATTAACACACCCTTTAGTACAGCAGTATTTGTAAAATGCAATTTTTGAAGCTTTTGCCCTATAATTAAGGTATGTGTGTCAGCATCCTCTTTAGTGGCATTGGCAATTAACATTACTAATGACGTCTCATGTCTGCAGCCTCTCCTATGCTATTTTGGTCCTCTGTTTCAGGTTCTTAAACACAAGAAATGCTACTTATTTACAGGAAAACACTTCTGTATCTTCCTGGAACAGCTGATAACTAAAAAACATGGAAAAAAATTTAGAGCATGTATCTTATCTAAGGTTTATGCAACAGAAATTAAAGCACATAAGGCACTAGAGACTCAGTACTGGAATACAGGCAGTGTTTTCTTGCCATCATGATCCATATAAAACACATAAACTTTAAAGTGAGATGGAGTAATGAAGGGACATTTGGAAAAGCAGTTATTCTTCACAAAATAAATTTCTGGTAGAAGACTCCACAGATAGCAGCTCTTTCTAGTTACAGTCCAACACACATTTTATAATGCTGATATGACATACCAAAGATGCTGTGTAAAACGAAGGTTTTCTTACCATACAAGATGGAAAATGAAGGTCTTCTTACCATACAAGATGGCTGCACCCAAATCTCTAAATATTCTGGATAAAAGTCATTGAAATTATAACTGCCATGATGTCTGGTAGCATCTCTCCAAAGCTGCTAGTCTATGTACTTGTCACTCTTCTAAACCATTCTGCTGCTTCATATGGAATGAAAAACTGATTTCGTTCTTAATACCTGAAAGACTATACATTGATTATACATGAAATTAACGTCTTGCCCCTGATTTTCTCTGCACTAAAAATAACAGACATTTTGATGGTGGAGAAAAAAGAACCAATTAATCAGATTGTTAGAAATTAAGGAAAAGGATGACAGAGATTTAGAAATACAATTCCATTCTTGACCTACATGCAGGATAAATACAATTATAGATAGTCACCAAATTTATGGGTGAATGACACCCTTTATTTTTAAGAACTGTAATAAATAACTTCCTTTGCAAACTAGAAAGAAAATGCACATCCTTCCTATATATTCTGTCTGTACGTATATATTTTTCATCCTAGAATCATAGATTTTTTTAGGTTTGGAAGGGGCTTTTAAAGGTCATGTAGTCCAGTCTGTTGCATCAAGCAGGGACATCTTAGATGTTTGCACAAGAAATTAAAAAAAAAAGCACAACTTCATCAATAAGATGTTGTTTTTAAGGTAAGTGTGGGCACCGATGAGTTTTACTGCAAGGAAAGTAGAGAAAAAAAATGTTATCACATTGCCCCTCAGCTCTGGGAGCAGATCCAGCATGATGGGACTGCTTCCCATATCCTGCATGCGCCAGTCAGAAAGGCAGAGTGATGTCTAAATCACTGCCTGGTAGAGTCCCCAGGAGAACTCCATACACTCAGCTTCTGCTGGTGAAACAGTCACTCTGTTATGCTCACCACAACAGAATGGGGAGGACAGGACGTTTACCCTTAGAGAGAAGTTCTCTTAGTGGACCAGGGACAGTTGTGGCTCTTGCACCTTTAGAAACAACATGCTTGGACTTTGCCCAGAAGCATCTCCTATGCACTATTAAAAATTCACTGTCTTTTTTTCTGTGGGAGACACCTCCTCTTCACATCATAATTCTTCATAGTTTTCATTACATTTGCATCAATTGTTCTCATAGCCTTGTTTTTGTTGTTTGGTCACCAGGAATCACATAAGTTCCTCTTTGGACCAGACTAGTGATGCCAGAAGCTACACCAAAACAAGAAGCCTCCTGCAACCTGTTATTCCCACTGTGCTCTAAGGTCCTTATTTCCACTTGCACCACTCAACTTCCTAGTGGGGAAGCATTCTCCCACAGCCCCACATCAGCCTGCTGCAGGGTGGGAAGGTGGCTGCATGCACCTTAGCCCCACTCTCATTGCACACTGAGCTGGTTTCCACTGATGTGCTTTGCCATAACAAAAGTTGTGTTTTCTTTCACCACAATTTTCTTTTTCCGTTTGCAGTTCAGTCCTGAATAAAGCCCTTCTTCGATGGAAAAGTTTCAAAGGACATTTTACAAACTATTCAACTAGTGCAGCATACTAGATAGACACATACTTTGGGGAGACACGGCAGTGTGTGGTGCTCCCAACAGCACAAAGCTGAGCTGCATTAGAGCCTTTAGAATGGAATCAGAATGAAATTACTTCCCAGATGGGACTATAACGCCCAGGTCAAGAACTTATGTTCTCTACTATTTTCTCGGGAAAACCTTAAAGGAGAGTAAATTGGAAACACTGCCCCGTTCTTTCCTCGTGGAAAAGCTGCCTCTTTGTATCCACTCCGCAAGACTATGGACAGGTCCTTTCTGCAGCGGAGGGGCGTCCGGGGTGCTGCTCTCCGGTGCCCGGGGAGCAGGGAACAGGCTTGGCGAGGCTGCCCGGTGTGACCGCCACGGGGGGGAACGGCACCCGCCTGCAGCGGGCACGCCGGGCGGCAGCGGCAGGGCAAACACCGTGCCGACCGCACAGCGCTACACCCGACTCAACTTGGGCCGCCCGCTGAACGACACGGACACGGGGCGACCAGCGACTCCAACTCCCGTTCCACGTCCAGCACCGGCCCCGACAGCGATACCATCTCGCCTCCCTGCCCTACCCTGCCCTGCCCCTCCCCGCCCCGCCCCACCGGGCTGCGCTGCGGTGGCTCCGGAGGGTGTTGCCCATCCGCGCCGGGGCGGTACCGAGCGGCCGCCGCTCCCGCCGTCCGGGGGGGAAGCGCGCCCGGCGGGTGCCGGCGTGTGCGGTCCTGCCGGGGCTCGGCCATGCTGGTGCGGCCCCGCGCTCCGCGGGGGTCACCGCTGCCCGCCCGCCGCCGCCCGCCCGCCCGCCGATAAGCAAAGCCATGACCGCAGCGCCCCAGGGGCCAGATCTCAGTTTTCTGAACGAGGAGGAAGCCAGGGCGATTTTCCAGGTGCTGCAGAGGGACGCGGAGCTCCGGCGGGCTGAGAAGGACAGAGTCAGGTAACCGGGTTGCGACCCCGCCCCGTCCATGCCCGTCGCGCCCGAGCGGAGCTGGAGGCGCGGAGAGGGGTCTGCGGGGGGCGCGGCTCCAGCTCCGACGTGAAGAGTGGGAATAGGGGCGGTGGAAGGGAGGGTGCCCCCCGCGAAAGGTCTGCGCCAGGCAGGGCGCTGCAGGGGCGCCGGTGCTGCGCGGCACGGAGGGCTGCGCTCCCGTCGGGAAGCGGTGGTCCTGCCGGGACACCGGGGAGCCCCAGTGCCTCCTGCCAGCGCCGGCGGCTGCGGGTCCGCCCGAGCCGGGCTTCTGAAGCATCTGGACGTTTGGGAAACGCGTGTTGTGACAGAGACGGCTCTGAGTCACGGCTGCGGCTTCCCGTGGCACCTCTCCTTCCCCCGGGAGGAGGAGGAGGCCGCTTCTGTTCTTCGCCGTGCCGCTGGCGGGGGGTGTGGGCTAAACACCGGTACCCAGGAGAACACGGCGACGGGGAAGTTGCGCCGGACCTTGCAGGGAAACGTGGCGGGTCTGTGGTTCTCGAGCAGATCCCAGAGCCGAGCGGGGCAGCTTTTGGAAACCAAGCCAGGCACTCACCTGACTGAAAGGCTATTCACAAGACTGATGCAAGCGACTTAATTGAATGCCCTGTGCCGTATGAAGATATAGGGCAATCTCGACCTTGCTTCTAGCCCGTATCTCCCATGTGTGAAATCATCAAAGGTATTTGTGTAAATAGTGAGAGCAAAGGTCGAGGAATTAATAGCATTTATGAAGGAAAATGAGCCGTTTATCATTAAAGGTTATAATTTCTTCCCCCAGGTGAGACTCGGTATCTTGTGAAGTGAAAGGCAGTGCCCTCTCAGATTCGCAAGTGGCACTTTTCACAAGAAATTCTTTCGTGTAAGATGTAAAAGGAATGTTAATGAGTAACAGTTCTGTCAAGTGGATTTTTGTACTGTGTATTTTTTATTTCAGTTAAGTGCATTTTATGATGGGCATGGTTAAACATTATGTGTCAACACTGACTTACATCTTAAACTTGTCTTAGTTTTCTGCAGCATATGAACCTGGACTGAGTTAAGTTTGGCGATTTCTTTCTTCCATAATTTGGTATTACTTTTCTTTCTTTGATTAATTTCTGTTCCATATGTTCCATATGTTCCATTATGACCCCCCAGAAAAGGAGGAATATTTTGCTGGATAGGGGGAATTACATAGCTGGATAGTTTAAAACTCTGTGTGAGACTAAAGCTGGAGCAAACACATTGAGGCTTTCCATGCTGTACAGAGTCTTGTGAAGCAATAGCCTATGCTTTAACTCAAGGGTTTCACCTGCTCCCAAATTTTGTTTCTCCACCTGTGTGCTTAGGACTTTGTCAATAGAAAGTGTTCTCTATGCAAAAGCTGTCAAAATAAACATGGTATAACAGGATGTTTCTGGTGATGTTTTACTGAGATGTAGTCTGTTTAAATCTCAGCTGAAGAGGCATTCACAAGTGGAGCAGAAGATAGGCGAAGTGTTTATGACCAAGGCGCCATACTGAAAATCTAGGTTAAGCCCTGGATCTGTCAAAGGCTTTGTATGTGTCCTTGGGCTAGTTTCTTAATCTCTCTTGGGCCTAATAAAAGTACTTTCTTTCTCACTCCACTTGTCTACCTGGTCTTATTTAGACTGTAAGCTCTTCAGGCCAGGGGACTCACATCAGGAGCAGACAGGTTCCAGTCTGTGGTGTTGCCCTATGCTACTATAATCAAAGTAATAACAGTGATCACCCTGGAGGGCCAAATCCTGCAGTTCCTATATGACCACAGTGAGCTTCAGAGGCTCTAAACAAAATTGCATTTGTTCCTCTTTGTCCCATATGCCTTCCTCCATGTCATTCTTATTACTATTATTTTGATAATTAACTTGGTAGATAATTAACTGTTTTCAGTTTAAAAAATTTAAAATAATGCCTGAGCACTGTGGCAGCCCACTCCTGGGATATTTTAAAAGTGTGATTTTGATTTATGCCATCAATCAAATGAGGCATATAGGAAATGCTGTGGAATGGAAGGAGCAGTGCCATTAATACTGCTTTTGTTTGCACAAAGTTACTGAAGTGAGTTGTCCTTTGAACTGCTCTTGAGCATGGTTTTGGAAAGAGCTAGTTGGAGCTGGCCAGAGCCAAGGAGCAAGTCAATAACAAATATCAGGCTCACTGGTCAAGTTTGTTCAGTGATCATCTGTATTTACAATATAGGTCCATGTATAGAATGATCTAGACTGGACTGACAGAGGGAATGAAGCATTTGCTGGCAGACCAGAAGTCAGATTCTAATGACTGCACTGATCTTGTCCATGCTGTTTGATGTCATAGGGGCAAGCACACAGCTGTCTGCCAGTCTCTTAAAAGATCAATGAAAAACTGAAATCCATTCCCAGATATAACTCTGGAATCAAAAAGGCAAGAACAAACTTTTTTTTTTTTACAAGCTGTATTTGTTATATAGAAAAATGTTAACACCAGTTAATTTCGAAAGATGAAATAAGATCAGAAGATGGATCCAGGCGTTCTGTGTGGTTTATTGTGTTCAACACATGAAAACCATAGTTCAGGGGAGTTGATTTTTACATAAACACAAGTGTATTGCAGTGCAACATGAAATACTGACCTCCTCAAATTCCTTCTCAAATGTATTGAGCTTGTAATTGTTTCGAGATAAATATACATAGTTTTTCTTTTCTTATTGCTTACCTACTCTGGAAACTGGGTAAAACCAGTGTATCTCTCTTCACCAAGACAGCCTTTGTGAAATCAAATGCATATTGGGGATGTTTTCTAGGAAAAGGCTAGTTGCTTTATACAACCCCTGTCATCTCCCTTTCTCTCTGTAGCCTTTGTGTGGAGTGGGAATGTGTGAGTTAGGTGGTCAATTGTGTGCCTTTGTGTAATTCTCAGCCCCACTTAGTGCTGTCCCTCTCTGTTCCTCCTGATGCCCCAGCACATTCTCTGGGTACTACTGGCCTTTTCTCGGCTCCCTTGACAGACTTCAGACCTCTGAACCTGGACTGGAAGACCTCTCAGTGTTGCTTTCACTTTTATACAGAAATGAACTGTGTGTCCTCTTGGACCTTTATTTGTTCTTGCCACTGGCAGGGAGCCGAGCTCCTGATGTGCCCTAGGCTGCAGGTTCCCAGGACTGACAGGACATTTTTTGGCTTGATTTCTTTCCACTGCCCTCTCGTGGTTCCTCTCAGCAGTACCTTTGAACAGCTGCAGCAAACCAGCCATATCTGACACCTTCCTTGAAACAGGTTCAGAGAAGCAGCAACAGTCAGCTTTGGTATAACTCACATGGCTGTTCACTGCTATATACACTGAAAATAATTCAGGAACTTATTAATCACGTATTTAATTTAAAAGAAAATGTTAGTTTTGGACTTGGGTTTAACAGGGCTTCAGTATTCTTCGTTCATCCGATCCATCTCATTCATAATACGAATTCAGAGAAAACCTTATTTATCAAAAGAGTTAATGTGGGAGAGAGATGGAGTTTAGGGTCTCTATATCAATATATCATTGATATCTATAAATATATCAATATATACCAATATACATCATTGTTCCATAATAGTAATTGCAATGTCAAGGCAGAAGTCCAACTCAAGTCATGAAATGCTAGTTTAGTAAGCCTGGTTAATGAAACTGGTGATTTTGCAGATGCTTGTGGAAGGAGGTTCCTTCTCACAAATATTTCAACCAGTTAGATGCCCCGGAGAAGATATGGAGGAATACAGCATGATCAAAGTGCAGTAATGACTGCATGTTCAGATGACTCCTTAACAATTCAGTTTCCATAAGAACACAGTAAATGCTTGCTGTAGGCACAGTTATTAATACCACAGGTCAGCTTTCCATATGTAATGAAATAGACCTGAAAATCACAATATAAAAACATTCCAGATGTTATTTGACTTATGGTTTCAAGACTTCAGAGTGCACCCAGCTCATCCTTTTTAGCGCTGTTCTGCAGCTTCTGGGGACAGAAATAAAAAAAGGATTGACAGCTAATATTTGCATAGGGAGCCCCAGGTCCCAAATGCTAAACAAACCTGTAGGTCCTTCTCTTTTCTGTCCTTTATCCAAGAAGCTAATGGGTAGGGTGAAGGGAGGCTGGCTTCTTCCCATCTGTTCAGGACAGCACTTCAGAGCCTGACAGGTAGCAGAGGAACTGGCAGTCCCTGTAGGAAGGCTTAGCAGCATTAGGGCATGAAGCTAAGGGATACAGAGGTGGAGCTACTGCCTTTCATCTCCAAGGCAGCTCCTCCCTCTGCAGTGTGGAGAGGCGGGCAATGCCCCAGCAGGTGCCTTTCTAGCCAGCTTTGGGGCTCTGATGCCTCACCGTGTCTGAGCACTGGGTGTTGAGATGCACCTCCACTGTTGGAATAGCAGCAGGACCCACAGAAAGCAGCTGAGAGGAGCCAGGAGACATGGAGCCAGCAACTTAAAAGAGGCAGCAGGTAGGAGGATGTGGTGTTGGGACAGTGGGAACAACGGATACAGTTGCAGGTTGTCCAAGAAATGGACAATTGGGAGATACAGCATGTATTTAAAAGCACACAAGAGCTCTGTATTCTTTAATAACTTTTATTTAGGAGATTTGTCTGTTTCATATAATGTTCCTATTATGACTACATACAATAGCCTTGTGCTATTTTTGTTTATTAATCCTTGAGAAAAAGGGAAATACTCTTATCTTCACTTTCAAACAGGACATTGAAAATAACTGAGAGACTGGGCCACTGAATGGGGAAATGAACCTACCTCCCTGAATAGCAGTTTTACCTTCTGGATCATGTTTCGAAAACTAACTGTGCCTGTATTGTGTGAGGATTTCTTTCTTTTTTTAATAGGAAGAATGGCAAAAAAATTAATTACTAGCTCTAGAGCATATCTTGGGCCCCAGCCACTGTCTTTGAATAGGAACTGAAAAAAAAAAAAAAAAGGGGGAATGGAACTTTTGGGAGAGAAGAGTATTTATTCCATTTGCATTCATTTGTTTTGCTCTTTTCCAGTTGTTTTTTGCTTTGTTTGTTTTTTTTAAATTTATTTATTTAGTAGATTTATTTTACAGATTACAAGAGGAATAGGTGGCAGCAAAGTAGAAGTTTGTTTTAATTTATCCTCAAATTAAAAGTTGAAAAGCATATGAAATTAATTGGGAGGTACAGTCAGCAGCACTCAGTGCTTCACTCTTGCTGACCCATTAACAGCAAATGATTCTTGTGGGAAAGATGAATCCTCTGCTTACACTGTTCTAAACAGTCTTTACAATAAATCATTTGGATATACTTATTTTTTACAGGAACACAACTGTTCTTACTGCCTCACCGGAGATCATCTACTGAGTTCATTTGTTGCATATAATTCCTTACTATTTTTTTTTACTTTTTTCCTTTACTATTACTATTCTCTTGGTCGACATTTGCTCTCATGGGTCTGGCAATAGAAGGTGGGAATAAAATGCTGCATGGGAAATGTATCTTTTCATCTTTTTCCATCCTCATAACCTTGGGAAGGCATTTGTTGCAGAAGTGCAGACATACTCAACTTTGTATGTATTTGAGCATACTCATACTAGGTGCTTCAATTGTATTATCTTGCTTACAATTTGGGGGGTATGCCATTGCAGCCTTTGTTTTGTCATATTCACAGAAGTAGTCCTCTTTACCCTCTTGGAGACTAAGAGTAATTTATTGGGTGTTAGAGACCTAGATTTGGGGCCCAACTCCTCATAATAACAAAGAATATTTAGAATGAACTCCAAAATACATGAGGAAAGCAGGCAGGATACCAGGAGAGCACTGCTTGGGAATATTGTTATTTCAGTGGAGCTTCCTCCCTGAACAAAGCATTAATAAAGAAATTCTTTCATAAGAGATACTCCACCCGGGAATGTCTCAGGGCGCAAGTGTTCTACTGTGTCTTGTTTGTGGAGGAGATACTATTATTACTTACCACTGATACTGTGCCACCAGCATGTTTAGTGGTTTGTCAACACTTAGGAAAACAGGTCCTTGCAGCCCTGAAGCACTAATATGCTAAAGAAGTGCAAATAGAAGCAAAAATGGCAGGGGAGACTGATCTAAAAACCTTTACACAGTTTGGTAAACAATTATTGTCTAATAATCTCATTTTGGGACTTCCCTTGTTTGAGTGGAGGTACTGTAACCAAATGCAATTAGTTAAGTTGCATATCAAGTTTTTTCCTCATTGTGGTTTTTCAGTAGTCCTATCTTCTGAGTCCTGGAGGAACTGGGGCTTCACATAGGGTGAGGAAGAGCAGGTAGAAATGGCCAGGGGCCACAGCATGTGCCTTCTTCTCTGTTGGTTTTTAGCCCTGTCCATCTGGGCTAACTAGACCAAAGTCTGTGGTGTAATTCCAGTTTTACATCTACAGAGCAGGGTCCAGACCAGCATTGCTGCCAGCTCATTGGTCTTGTCCTTTCATAGTGAATTAATTCCAGTGTCAATCTTTTCCTTCAAAGCTTTGCACTTCTTTGTGTTTGAGAGCAGGGGACTTCCTATGGTGTGCGTGACGGCAGATGGAGACCCAGAATCACCTTTTGAGTTGTGTTACATTTCAAAGAGCCTGTCTGTAGTGCACTGAATGTCTTTCTTCTTTCTTCCGGTGACTGGGGCCATGGTGGCTCCCCATGGTGGCTCCCCACAGGGCTGGCAGGGCAGGGACTTGCCCCCAGGCCCTGTCCCACCCTCCCACCGCCCCAGCGAGACAGCCCAGCCGGCCACTGGTGGTGTGGCAGGGCAAGGCCAGGCTGGGGGACTGAGTCAGAGCCAGGGTCGGGGTCAGGCCTGATGAGGGCACCCAGGTCCATCACAGCCCAGTGGTGATGGGGCAGGGCCGTAGTGATGATACAGGGACAAGGTCAAGTCATGAAGTCATGTCAGGGTCAGGTCTGGTGACAGTGGGCAGGGTCAGCCATGGTCCCATGACGGATGGGCAGGCCAGGGGTGGGGTGGCTGGGATGAGGCCAAGTTGGGATGTCAGCTCAGGAGTCAAGGCAGTGGCTGTGCACAGACAGAACTGGAGATGCATCTGGGGCTGTAACTGGAGCAATACCCAGTGGGACAGCTTCCCTTTAAAAGCATCTCCTAGGGAAAGAAGGGCTCGCCGTTGCCGAGGCCTGTGGCTGTCTTCACAACACTTCTCCAAGGCCACCAGCTCTGCTCCTCCCAAGCTGCTCCAGGGCCCTAGTGGCCAAACCCACAACAGCAGGAAGAACATAGGACACTTTAACCCATGCTCATTCAAACAGCGGCCTATTGAGGCTAATGTTTGCATTTTCAAATGACAAAATAATGTAAAAATGAAAATCACAAATATTATTATTGTTATTGTTACCTAGCTCAATTCTGAAGTCACTAGGGCTGCCAAAAATAAGACAGTGTTGAAACTGGATGAGATTTAGGCCAATGCTTACTGTTAAGCCCAGTCAGTAGACATTTTCTAAGTCCAAGCTTAATGATAAAAGTAGAATTAAATAGACTTTGTCTATATGGGTAAATTGACCAGGCTTCAAAAATAAATAGGTCAGACACAGCAGTACAAGCAAGCATTAACTACTGAGTAGACAGTCAATATGAGGAGTTATTCTGGAATAACTAATGCAGAATAGTCCAGTTTTGTTGGGTTTTCCATGGAGCTGTGACCCAGTTAAGGAATCATGCACCTTGTAGGAATTCTGTACACTTCCCATGTTTGACCTTTCCAGTAGTAATGCTTCTACATTCTCAACACCATCTGTCTCCTCAACAATTCAAGTGCAGAGGTTAAATTAATAATTGACATTAGTGGGTATTGGAAATGGGTATTAGGTGGAAGAAGAAGCAAGCAGAAAGTCATGGAGATGCCTGGAGAAGAGGACTGTCTGAAATGCTGAAAACATCAGCAAAGTATGGTCACTCTCACTTTAGCTCGGCTTTCTTATATATGTCTATTAAAAGTTGCTTGTAATGCCAGTGGCATGTGTGGTAGGGTCACTTGGCCTCTGGAAGGTATTGCCACTGAAGTGTAACATGCACTGCTTGTCACTGCTGTAAGAGAAGGAATGAATATCAGTTTCTCATGCTGACAGATTCTTCTCGCTGTCTGTGTCCCAACACCTTCAAGTCCTTGCATGTATTTCAGAAATAATAAATTGGTTACACCAGTAAGTCAAAAAAGTGTGGCACAGAAACATGGCTGATTCATGTTCAGAGTGGCTGGATATCTCCCCACCTGTACTGGCACATCTGTGCTCCAGTGGTGTGCTCAGGTTATATGTGTCATGTAGTCCTGTCAAGGACTGCAGCCCATGCTTTCTGTGGTGAAGCCCAAGGTGTTGGAGCTTTGCTGAATTTGGTCCCCGAGGTACAGTCCAACTCTTGTATCCATCTGTCATGCAGCACTTGCACCTCCTGTAGATGTGGCTCTTGGCGATAACTGGCTAATGGCTGAGAGCAAAGCTAGTTGGGCTGTATGTCAAGACATCAGCTGATACTCATGGGTTTCCACTGGATACTGTTTTGATGGCATTTAAAAAATGTTGTGGTCTGCCTCCTTTTCTTCTTTAAAATTTAGGTTTTGTCAGTGGTTTATGTATACTGACTTTAATCATCCTTTAAAATCATTCTGCTCTCTGAATCCAGTTTTCAAGTCAAGTGGAGTTCGGCCCAATGGAGTTTTGAGCTTTGGGCACACAGAACCTTTTCTTCTCTGTTCCACAAATTTAACACAGGACTATATAAACTAAGGACTGACATTGTTTTGGTTTTTTCTGTACTTGTTTTATAGTGAAAAATTATTTAATTCCTCAGAACTTACAGTCTGAAAAATTTCACTACTTATATATTTCATGCAAGAAATTCATTAAAGCAGATAGGGAAAAATGGAACTTTTTCACAAGGATTTGTGCATATAAACGTTCAGATGAAATGTATTTCTAATCCTTCTTTGCAGCTAAATTATTGTTTTAATGCTGCTAAATGTAATAAACTATTTAAATGCCTACATTTTAAACTCCTATCAGAAACTATATTCTTTTCCTCAGTCTTACATCCAAAATAAATAGGTCAATGCACTGGTACCATATTAACTGTGACCAAACAAATAAAAACCACAAAACAAAACCTAAGAGTAATTGATGAAAAGTGCAGTATTTTTACACTTTATTGCATATAAATTACATGCAGTTTACTTTGTGGTTGGTATAATCAAGGAACCACAGTACTTCCACTTGTCATGGCTTTGGATTTTTAGAGGTAGGGATCTGAGTGCAGAAAGCTGCAGTCAGGGAAAGCTGCAGCAGTGTGAGTGAGGTGCTCTGCAGTCTGTTTCTTCCTGCATTATAGGCTTTTACGTTGTTAAATATATATTTATATGTATATATAAAATTATATACATGTAAATATTATATTTTAAAGTATTATTATACTATAATATTTCTATTTCCAGGGGAAGAGTTGTGATAATTTGTGAGATTCTAAGCTACTATAGCAAAGGATCTGTGTAAGTATATATTATATACGTGTATATAAGCATTACATTTCCAGATGAGAAACATCCCCTGTGTCAACATTTAAAGCTTATATTAATTCTTGTGACCTCTTTCCTTAATTTAAAGAAATGTAAATGAGGCTTTTGTAGTGTTACAGTAACATATAAACTGTGTGCAGGTGCACTCAGACCTGTCTCACTTCTGTTGTCCAGAATTGTAAACTCAGCTCGTTGTGAGACTCTGCACACTTACCTGAGATTGCAAAGGTATATTTTGAGAGCCCTAGGCTTCAAGCTTAGCTCTGTACAAACTAATGTCGAAGTCTTTTTGGAGCCTCTCAGTACTAGGGCTCTGTCCAGACGCAAGGGCTGTCATACACAAACCTGCTTGTAGAGGTGAGACCTTGGTCTTAATTTGAAATAAATTCCCCTCATTCAGAGTTCTCACCTGACCTGTATCTTGTTCCTTGTTTTTCCTCTTATATTGTTTCCTGGGAAAAGTTTTGCATAAAGAAAGTCTTTAAATAACACGAGCAGTAGCACCTGCATCGTATGTCTTTGTAAGGCAGTTAAATTTATAATACATGGCTGAGCTGTAAATACTTGCATGCTAGCTGTCTCTTTGCATGCTAACTATATTTGTAAAAGGTCTCACAATCAACCTGCAGCTCTGCCCTGGAAGAGTAAATATGTCTGCTGTTAATCATTAGCTTCAGGTTTACTGAGAGACCTGATCCTCAGCCATTCAAACCATCATGTGGCAACACATAGTATACATATGCATTTCCATGTAAGATTTCTAGGACAGACATTCAGGAGCTCAGAACTTACTCCTATCATTCAGTGGTTTTGGATTGAGACTACATCTATCCCTGCGAACAAATCAGAATCTTTATGTGGAAAATTATATCCATTGCCCCTATTACCATGTATTAATGGTAATGGAAATACCTATTAATGAAGTAATCTCATTAGAGATATTAATTACTACCACTCAGAAGCTGTATGACACACTTTAAAATGATAGGTAGCCTTTCTTTCCACTGCATCATGGATTTGTTTTGTTATTACCCTATAATATTGGCAGGTAGCTTGTATTGAGAGTGTAATAAAGCAACACTGATTTTTCACTATCATTTGCAGACAGCACAGAGAGATTTTAACTCATCTGTAAAACATTCTCAGAGTGGAGCCTTCCCCTGTTTTGCACACACTGTAGAGGGAGTGGCAGAGCCATGACTGAGCTGGGAGGTCACCGACAGTTTTGACATTACTAGTGGTATTCGCAGAATCACAGAATTAGCTGAATATTCCACCTCATTCACTTTTATTGACCAGCTGCCCAAAGGATTGAAGCCTTTCATATTCTAAGTATGTATACATTTTAAAGGATATGTACTTAGCACCTTTTCTGCTTGTTCCAACAGTGCTGAAATAATATTTTCATTGTAAACCCAGGGTAGCTGCTAAAGAAATAGTAATAAAGTAACATTTTGAGCTTGAGAAGGGTGATTAATCACCCCTCAGCTCCCATGATCTGTTTTCAAAGCTCTGTGCTTTGAAAACTTAACTTTCTGAAGACAGTCAATGAGCTTCTGATTTCAGGGCTTTAGCTGAGAACTTCTGACTCCTGAGCTGCCAGAGCAGAGAGGAGTTATATGGTTGGCATGAGAATTAACCTTGTCTTTGCCCTTACAACATTTCCTAATTTTTTTTTTTTTAAAGGAAAGTGTCATTCTGTGCTCTTACTCAGGGAAGCAGAGAAAAGCTTCAAGGGAAAAGGAGTGTTAGACTTGGTAAAGGTAAACAGCAGCTAGTGTGAGTCATCTGCAGTACATTTATTTCATATAGTTTAATATGAGAAGTTAATGCTTTGGGGAAAAAACCTTTTGGCCACTGTACAGAGAGTGCTTAAGTTAAAGAATTATAGACACAAAAGACGTTATGACTTACAGAGTAGGAAGAAGTATTCAACACACAGTGGGAGTCTGATGAGGATTTTCATGTATGCTGATAGTCTTGCTATCTGTGTAGGTTGTGTGTAATCAGTGTACATGTTGCCACTGTGTTGGGCTATCTCAAAGCAGGTGATCAGCTTTAATTTAAAAGAATAAATTTGCTTAATAGAAGTAGTGTAATAATGTCAGATTTGTGATTTTTTTTTCCTACTTTTTAATGAAAAAGAAGAGAGAGGGAAGGGTTTTCCCCATGAGCAGATAAGGTGGATCTTCAGAAAGGTCTTTACTCGTATATTCCCTGACTATGTCCCTGACACACAGAGCAGGACTTAATGTGTGAATCAAATATCTATTGTCAGAAGAGTGTTCTGAGGAAAAATTTATATTTACTGTTTACAGCTATCTGTTTATGTAGCCATACTTGCTACTTGAAAGGATATCGTGCAGAAGTGGTATATTTGTGTTTTAAGTTCTTCTGCCTGTTAAATGTACGGTCTGGGAGGAAAACCTAGAGAAGATTAATTCCCTTTTCACTTTCTTCTGACTTCCATCGCTGGTTTTGCACATTTGCAGAATCTAAATATTTTGGGATAATTGTGAGCTGGCAACTTGATGCAGCCATCAAAGTGGGATTGAAAACATATGCCATACAGTTCAGTGCTGAGCTGTGAAATGTTTACCCTGTCTGTCAGGTGAATCCTACTTGGCACTTCCAGTTACTCCTTTCCGTCTTGGGGTATCACCAGTAGGTGACTCTCCCTCCCACACCCTGACCCGATTCCTGTTCAGGATAGTGAAAGTCCTTCCATTACATTAATTGGTCTTTGGGTCATGATCAGTAACAAACACTGAACCAATACATTCTTTGTTCTTCATTGTTGTGGCCCGTCCTCTTTGGCCACACACATCTTTAGTTGCTCAGATAAATACATCTGAAGGCAACTTAGTGGGTTAATGGGCATTATAAAATGAATTCATAATAACAAAAACAACAGAAGGATGAAAAAGATGAAGACTTAGATTAAAAAACTAGTATTTCAGGGGAAGGAAAAATTAAATTGGAATGGTTGATTGGCAACGACCTAGCAGGTTAGATTGGAGCATTATTCCAACACATTTTGTTCTTTCCAACATATTTGTTCCTCATAGAGGACACCTTGATTTTTCAGAGAATATCTGCAGAAATGCTTAATTTCAGAAATATCAAAGAAAGTGCATTTTCAGTTAGATCTTTTTACATTGCCTTGTAGTATATGCAACCAAAACATGGGAGTAATTTTTCCTCTGTGATTCACCTCTTGTGCATAATGTTTTACATATAATAATGAGGCTGACTTGGTTCATTAGCCAAACAGACAGCAATATGAAAGAAAAATAAACAGAAGATGCTTTAATATGAGTAAAAGTATACCAGCTACTAAGAATAAAGACTGCCTTAGAAAACAGACCTATTGTGTGTCTGAGGTGCTCGGAAAGAGTATGTTGACTCTGTGTATTGTTATTTTTCTTCCTGGTAGGACTAACTCTGGCACCTTGGCAACCAGAATGTTGTTGTTATTGCTGTCTCTAGGAAATGGCAGATACAATTTTTTTTCAAATTACTTCAGCTATGGTAGTCTTTCCCATTGCCAGTAATAATTCTTTTCCCTTTTTCTTTCCCAAATATGACAACTTGAAAGTATGTCTGTAAACTCTTTTCATAACATTAAAAGGAACTGTAAGTAAAAAACATTCCTACATTGCATTTTAGAGCTACCCATGGCTGTGACAACAGCCAGAGTTTTCTAGAAAAATAACTAGTCACAGAAGTGATGGAGTTGCACAGTTCACCAGTGTGGCATAATGTATAAAGTAGTGGGAAGGGCATAAGTTGAGGTAAAAAAATTAAGAAAGAATAGCTTCTTCAGGCACTGTTTTTTAACATCTCTAGCCGTTCCTTGCTAATAAAGTAAGGAATATAAACAAAATGAAGATAAAAGCTTGGTTTAGGTAATTTTTTGCAAGTTATCTGCCCTGCTGTATTTTTAATCTAAGTTTTCAACACTCTTTTTATCTGCAATCCTTTCAGCCTTGTCTTCTCAAACACTGCAAGCTTTGATCCAGTGAGCAAATTGCATCTGCTTATCCTTCACCTGGTGCAATTCCTTGTGCTGTGTATCTGTTCTCTTGAGAGGTGTGTGGTTAGAGTCCTTTAGGGCTTAATCTTGCTTTCCTGAAATCAGTAGGAATCATAATTTCTGCTTTGGCAAAAGTGGGATTGAGTCCTCTGTCCCCTACAAACAGCAGAGGTGTCCCCAGATGTCCTATTTGGCAACCCGGTTTCTACTACCTTGCACATCTGTCTTCTGCTTTATATGCAGGATGAAGATAGTAAAGAAAATACCTTTCCTCTTACCATAGCAATTAAAGCTCCTTATTATCCTAATAGGAAGTGGTAGGGGAGGCTACCCATCTATAGACAGTATTTATGATAACCCACATGAAAGTCTAGCACATAGAAACATTCAGGTTAAGTTTTCCCTGGAGACGTCTGTAAGAAATTCTGGGACATCCTTGTACCAATAAGGAAGCAATGTTTTTAAAAACAGTGTAAAGAAATTGCTCCTGAGTGATTCATTAGTTTATCATGCTCTGTAGGATAATAGATGGGAAAAGGTAATGAGGTGTAGCCTGTGAGGTCATTTAGGATTGCTGCCTGCTCTGGTTTGTGCAGCAGTCTCCTGTAAGTTATCCTGGGAATGGACTTGCCTTTAATCCCTCAACAGCTTTTTCCATCACAGTGATGTTGTCTCCTTTCAAGAAGAAGTGACTTCAAGTGTCCAAACGTGTCTGTGGAAAAGCAAGAAGTAAGGACAAATGGAGTAGACAGGGAAGCAGGATTAGTACATTTGGCTTAGAGGGCACTAGGTGTTTTGACACTCCTACGGAGCAGTATCTCAATATATAATTGGTAATCCGAGTAACAATAGCGCTGCCTCAGAGGCAAGTTCGTTGCAATACTCACTGCAGATACCATCTCCTGCTATAATTGTTTCTTGAGACGAGCTTTCCTTCTGGCTCACAACTGTCGTTCATTAGTGTCATGAGGGGGCACATAAACTTGACAGAGCAGGTATATAGGGAAATGATGTGGTTTGGCTGGGGAGTCATCACGAAGGAGAAATGCTTAATAGTCATGCAATATTGCAATTAGAGATTGTGTATCATATTAATATTATTCGTCGCTCAAATAACTATGTATATAGAGTTCCATATATGGGCCTGTGCGTGTGCATAAATATAAATATGCACAAGCAGTTTAAAGGATTTATTTGGGATATTGAGTTCGGGATGACAGCACAACTCAAAAGCAGTACATTCACAGATAATGACTGTAGATAATGCCAAGCATGTACTCGTAAAGACTTTACCGTGTTTAAAGTCAGCGTTTGCGCAAGACTTCCAGTTCGTTTCTCAGTGCAAGGCATGTTCGTGCAATGCCTCATATGGTCGACGTTAGAGCAAGTGTGGGGGTTTCGTATTTTCCTTTGCCTCTGGAATGCGTAAACGTGAAGCGAATAGACGGTTGTGTATCCATCCTGCCCGCTTCCCGGCCGAGGGTGCGGGGTCACCGCAGCCCTGCCCGGGGACACGCACAGGGACAAGCTGTGATCCTGGATGCCGCCGCTGGGTGGCGCCAGGGCCCCACCCCGCCGGCTTCCCACTGGGAACGGCGATCCCAGCGTGTCTCCTCCCGAAGGGAATGAATTATAACAGATGGTCTCCACTTTAGGGACTTCGGCAGAACTGCTGTGGCCTTGTTTACTGGGCAGGCGTTGTGGCTGCAGCCACTCCCCGAGTCTGTGTACTTTTACTGCTCCTTACTGGTAAGGCCACAGGAGTGAGGTCATGAAGTTGGCTCTTGAGAGCACATTGTTCATCCCCTCTTGTTCCACATCCCTGCTAGGCTGCGTTCCAAGCTGCAGAATGCATTTACAGTGTTTAGTCACTCCCGTGCTGTGGTAATATCTGTGATGATTAACATTTTTGCCTTTCTAATAAGTTTATTTGGAATGGCTAGTGCTTGTGCATGTGGCTGTGTAATCTTCAAAGGAAGTACTCATTTTCCAAAAATGTCTCCCTCCAGCCTTCCTGTTCATCAGATGCCACCGAATGAACAGTAGGTGATAGTATGGACAATGTACTCTGTATAAATTCCAGATCAAAATATATCCATTTCCAGACTAGATATTTTATCTTCAGTGTATTTTGAGAGGTATTGTTGTCTCAGATAATATGAGTTTTTATCAATTAGTGAAGTAACTTATGTTCTCTGAGAACATCTGTATTCCTCCTAGGTATGGGTTTTACCACGGATTAAGGAGGCAGAATTACATGAAAGCCTTGCTCAAACATTGGTATTACATCTGCAGGCTGTGCACAAAGTCTTGTTTTGTTACCATCAGAATCAGTTGGGGTGTGGATTTGCTGCATTTACATCTGTACTTTAGGCACTTGTCTAACGTCATTTGAAAACAAGTAACTTTGCATGCCCATTGCACTATTCCCACTTCTTTGCAACTGTACCTTGTTCTTTTACATCCAGCTAAACAATTAATTCCTCTGACTTCTTGGTCTAAACCTGAACTTACTACTAAATAACTTCTTCAGTGGCAGCCACATGTGTGTAGCTTGTGCAGGCTTCACCTCAGTGTGGCAGAACATTCATATATTCATTATTAGATGCCTCCATACATATTAAACACAGGCAGAATCACTATGCAGCAAGGAAAGAGGAAAATGTGTTAAACTTGTTGAACATGTTGCATGAATATCTATTAGCTGAATTCACAATTTATTATTCTCCTTTGCATAGAAAATGTGTAGTGGACACCTCACTGTTAGGGCATTGGTGATCTTCCTCTTGAAAATAAAAATATTCTTGTTATTGCTTCTACTTAAATGAGTGAATAAATATTTCAGAAATTGCTTTGTTAGGGTGTTATTTATTTTAATTTGATTATTGGCTGAACTTAATGTTACTTTCAATTAGTTTTAGAGTGCTTATGAATTATTACCTTATTTTTGCAAGGAAAAAGGATGCACTTCTTCAAGGCAGAGAATAATTCAACCATATGAGTCATCCACTTAACCTGGTCACATAGTGTCATTTGTTAAGCTGGAGAATTTTCCTTCATTAAAACTTTTATGTGCTTGCTGTGAACATATCATGCCCCACTGTATCTTTGTAAAAGTCATTATACGTAGAGATATACTGTAAATATTTAGATCAACAACAGGGAGAGTTCCTAATGATGTGCCTGTAATATCTAAAATGGCTTAAAGTATTTTTTTCCCTTTCTAGCAAACTTCTGAAGAGAAGGAAGTCTGAAAAAGGGCTGCAGGGAGTGACTGGAGAATGGTTTGAAGAAATAAAAAGAAAAAAATTTCAGAATTACCTTGATGTCAATAGAATGTTAAAACCACCATTAGAGCATCAGCTGAAGAAGAGCAAAAACACCAGTGAGTTGCGTTTTTCCATTTCCTTACGTATGTAATAACAGTCACCAAAGCAATGTCTTATAGCATTTTGGAGTGTAATAGCTAACGAGTTTCTGAAACTGTAGACTTTCTTCTAATATCATAGTTTTATCAAAGATATATTTTCAAAATTACTATGTTTCTTCAAGCAGATTCTGTTAAAATCACAGCTGGGAGCCACAACAGAAAATGCCTGATACTGTTCTGCCAACCCATACAGCCCAGGTTGGAAGGACATCAGAAGATCATTAGGTCCAACCTTTTGTTGGAAAGGGAGCCTGGATGAGATTAGTTAGAACTCTCTACAGTCACATCTTGTAAACCTCCACTGATGGGGACTCCACCACATCCATGGCAAGGCTGCTCCAGTGATTAATTGTCCTCACAATTAAAAATTTCTTTCTTAATCAAGATGAAGTTGC
The DNA here is from genome assembly GCF_022539395.1 of Myiozetetes cayanensis. Taxonomy (NCBI): domain Eukaryota; kingdom Metazoa; phylum Chordata; class Aves; order Passeriformes; family Tyrannidae; genus Myiozetetes; species Myiozetetes cayanensis. The sequence goes on along the minus strand of NW_026087742.1, from coordinate 42,189,111 downwards.
TGTAGTTATAGTAAATACAATGGTGGTTTCCCAATCAAAGCAGTGATGTTTGCTTTGTACAGAAATGTTGTGGTTTAACCCCAGCAGCTAGGCATTACACAGCTGCTTGCTCTCTCCCCGACAGTGGGATGGTGGAGAGAACTGGAAGGCTAAAAGTGGATTGAGATAAAGACAGTTGAATAGGTAAAGCAAAAGCTGTGCATGTGAGCAAAGCAAAACAAGGAATTCATTCAATACTGTCCATGGTCAGGCAGGTGTTCAGCCATCTCCATCACACATAACAGTGACTTGAGGAGATAAATGCCTTCACTCTGAATGTCCCCCACTTCATTCTTTTTCCTCTAGATTTTACTGCTGAGCATGATGCCATATGGTATGGAATGTCCCTTGAGTCAGCTGGGCTGAGCTGTCCTGGCTGTATCCCCTCGCAACTCCTTGTGCACCCCCTGCCCACCTGCTGGTGGGGTGGGGTGAGAGGCAGAAAAGGGCTTGACTCTGTGTAAGCCCTGCTCAGCAGTAATGAAAACATCCCTGAATTATCAACACTGTTCTCAACACAAATCTAGAACATAGCCCCATGCAAACTACTATGGAAAAAATTAATTATCCCAGCCAAAACAAGCACATTCCATACTATTTACATCATGCTCAGGTCCCACACTATTCAGTACATCCTCATTAACTACCCCGCTGCCTTCCCATCATTTGATACAGATGACATTCCCTTAGTCTATGGATCACCCCTGTAAAACATTTGTAAAATGTCCATAAAATGTCCACTAATGTCCACAAAACGTCCACTGAGTTCATTTAGTTCATGACTTTGGGCTCCATCTGTTATGGTGGTAGCTCAGGACAGGAGAGGTGGTGTGTTGCATGGACTTACCGAGCTCCAAAGCCAGCTCAGGCTGTCCACTGCTGCACTTGGCACTGCTCCTTGCAAAGCTTGTCCTGCACTGGTTTGGGTGGTTCCTCCTATAGTAATTTCTATAACATACAACTCAAATCATGGGCTACAGGAATTCAAAGGTATTTTCATTACAGTCCCCACCCATGGTCCCTTTGGGCCAGGTTATAAGGGTTTAACATTGCAATGAACTCCCACCCTTGCTCCCAGACTGGCTAGCAACAAGGGGTTCCTGCTATTGTATCATAGAATCATAGAATCAACTGGGTTGGAAAAGATCTCCAAGATCATCAAGTCCAACCCTTGATCCAGTACCATGGCGGTTACCAGATCATGGCATTAAGTGCCACATCCAGTCTCATATTAAAAACCTCCAGGGATGGTGACTCCACCATTCCAATGTCTGATTACTCTCTCCATAAAAAATTTCTTCCTAATATCCAACCTAAACTTCCCCTGGCACAGCTTAAGCCTGTGCCCTCTTGTCCTACTGCTGTTTGCTTAGGAGAAGAGACTGATGCCCACCTGGCTACAACCTCCTTTCAAGTAGCTGTAGAGAGGCCAGGATGCCATTGGCCTTCTTGGCCACCTGGGCACACTGCTGGCTCACGTTCAGCTTCCTGTCAATCCAAACTCCCAGGTCCCTTTCCACCTGGCTGCTCTCCAGCCACTCTGTGCCCAGCGCTGCAGGGGGTTGTTGTGGCCAAAGTGCAGGACCCGGCACTTGGCCTTGTTGAACCTCATCCTGTTGGAATCAGCCCAACTCTCCAGCCTATCCAGGTCCCTCTGCAGAGCTCTCCTGCCTTCCAGCAGATCAACACTTGGTGTCATCTGCAAATTTGCTAACAGTGGACTCAATCCCCTTATCCAGAGGGGATTTAATATCAATAAAGATGCTAAACAGGACTGGGCCCAGCACTGATCCCTGGGGACACCACTGGTGACCGGCCGCCAGCTGGATGCAGCCCCGTTCACCAGCACTCTCTGGGCCCGGCCCTCCAGCCCAGTTCTTAACCCAGCACAGAGTACCCTGTCCAAGCCATGGGCTGCCAGCTTTTCCAGGAGTATATTATGGGAGATGGTGTCAAAAGCTTTGCTGAAGTCCAGACAGACCACATCCACAGCCTTCCTCTCATCCACCAGGCAGGTCACCTGATCATAAAAGGAGATCAGGTTGGTCTGACAGGACCTGCCCTTCCTAAATCCGTGATGTCTGGGTCTGATCTCTTGTCCATCCTGTAGCTGTTGTGTGATTGCACTCAGGATGATCTGCTCCATAACGTTGCCAGGCACTGAGGTCAGGCTGACAGGCCTGTAGTTTCTCGTGTCCTTCTTGCAGCCCTTTTTTGTGGATCAGCGTGACATTCATCAACTTCCAATCATCTGTGACCTCCTCAGTGAGCCAGGACTGTTGGTAAATGATGGAGAGCGGCTTGGCAAGCTCTTCTGCCAGCTCCCTCATCACCCTACGATGGATCCCATCCGGTCCCATAGTCTTGTGAGGATCCAAGTGGCTCAGTGTGTTGCTAACTGTTTCCTCCTGGATTACAGGGGGCTATTCCACTTCTTATCTCTGTCTACCACCTCCAGAGGCCACTTGTCCTGAGGACAACCTGTCTTGAAAACTGAGGCAAAGAAGGTGTTAAGTGCCTTAGCCTTTTTTTATCTTTGGTGACTTTGTTCTCTGCCATGTCCAACAAAGAATGGATATTTTTCTTGCCCCTCCTTTTGCTACTGATGTATTTGTAGAAGCATTTCTTGTTGTCCCTAACAGAAGTGGCTGGATTGAGTTCAAATTGTGCCTGTGTCTCTCTAATTTTCTTTCTACGTTACCTAACTATATTCCTAAACTCTTCATGAGTAGCCAGCCCTTTTTCTCCATAGTCAGTAAGCTCTCTTTTTTCCCCTAATTTCCTTTAAAATCTCCCTGTTTAGCCAGGCTGGCCGTCTTCCCCACTGGCTCGCCTTTCAGCACACTGGGACAGCTTGCTCCTATGCATTCAAGACTTGCTTCTTGAAGCATGTCCATCCCTCCTGGACCCCTTTGTTTTCAAGGGCTGTTTTCCTCTAAACAAGTCTTCTGAGTAGGCCGAAATCTGCCGTGTGGAAGTCCAAGACAGAAGTTTTATTGATGACCCTCTTTGAGTCCCTGAGTATTGAGACCTCTATTATTTCATGGTCACATTCCCATAACATGCAACTCAAATCTTGACTTCCAGCAACCTCACCCCTGGTCCCTTTGAACCAGATCATCTGATTTAGCATTACACTGAACTCTTCCCATTGCCCCTGCTCTGTCTTGGACTTACCCACATACTGCAGGGGTGTACCTGCTCCATATGGAGCCAGTCTCTTCTCGGCTATACTAGCTGTGTCATGGATGTATCCACAGCCACAGTCCATTTGAAGTGCGTGTTTTCCAGCAAGGCTTCCTCCATAGGCCACAATGCCTTCAGGGATACACCTCCTTCAACATGATCTTGCCCACAGCTGCCGTCCCTGCAGGGGAGTACCTGCTCTGTCGTGGTCTTACCCATGGCCGCACACTCTGAGATTCTCCAGCATGACCTCATGCACAGGCCACAGATGCTTCGAGGTGTACCTTTTCCAGTATGGACTTATTCTTGGGCCACAATCCCTTCAGAGGTACACCATAACCATGGCACATTAGCATTCCACTAACGAGCACTAGGCTCTAATGTACAGTCAGGCAGGTGAGCCCCATGGCAAGCACAGGAGCCTGTCAATTAATAGCTAAACAGCAAGAACAGCTATAACTTCAGTTTAGCACATTCCACTGAAATCTGTCATTATCTCAAATCCTTTGAGCCCCACATCAGGCATCATACAGGACTGTTGTGGTTTAACCCCAGCCAGCAACTAAGCACCACCTAGCTGCTCGCTCACCCACCCCCTGTCAGGATGGGCCGGAGGCTAAAAGTGAGAGAACTTGTGAATTAAGATAAAGGTAGTTGAATAGATAAAGCAAAAGCTGTGCATGTAAGCAAAGCAAAACAAGGAATTCATTCACTACTCTCCATGGCCAGGCAGTTGTTCAGCCACCTCCAGGAAAGCAGGGCTCCATCACACATAACAGTGATTTGAGGAGACAAATACCTTCACTCTGAATGTCCTTCCTTCCTTCTCCCCTCAGTTTTATATTCTGAGCATGATGCCAGAATCATCTGGAATGTCCCTTGGGTCAGTTGAGGTCACCTGTCCTAGCTATGTCCCCTCCCAACACCTTGTGCATCCCCTGCCCACACACTGGTGGGGTGGTGCAAGAAGTAGAAAAGGCCTTGATTCTGTGTAAGCCCTGCTCAGCAATAATGAAAACATCCCTGAATTATCAACACTGTCCTCAGCACAAGTCCAAAACATAGCCCCATTCAAGCTAGTATGGAAAAATTTAACTATCCCAGCCAAAACCAGCACAAAAAGACATTTCAGTTTTAACCTAGTTTTCTTAAAAATCTAAAAGCATCTAAATGATATTTGGAATAAGTAGATGGGTTTGGGTGAGAGACGTTTAAATGCACCAGTGGAAAACTTTTCCTAGTAACACTAGGCATGCCAGTGCTGATTATCAGGGCAAGTGTCAAAGCCTGGGAAGTTGGCCTGACCAGGAAGCAGGCCAACTGGAGATCTCTTTCACAGATTCTGATGTCATCCAAAGTGAACATGCACAAGAAACATGATGTCTCTATAGCAAGCATGGTATTCTGTACTGTCTTTCATCTTCCATCCAGATAGTTTTCATGCATAATATATGCTTTTGTCTGTTCACATTTCTGCATGTTTTTCATAGAGCTCTTCCTATTTGAGCTTCATAGCAACTGGAATCAGAGTTATATATTTCAAAAGAAAAGTGAAACCTACACAGAACAGATCTGTCTTTCCTGACCATTTTTTCCCCAACATCCCCTCTAGTCCACAGCTATCTACTAGTTTTCTCTTTCAGAGATGGTCTAACTGATGCATTAGCTAGCTAAACTCTGTGTAATTGTTCTCTGGTATTTAACTTTGAAAGCTCCTGTTTCTATTTCAGATCTGAAGAAGGGGTTTTGTGCCTCAGAGGCTTGTCTGATATTTCCAACTGTATAAATTGGCTAAATAAAAGGTACTGCTTCTACCTGCAAGTCTTGCTATGTCTACACCCCTAGACCATACTGGCTACGGCAGAGTGCATCTCCTGATGTCACCTGCATTGTTGAGTCAATGCCACCAAGAGGTTACACTCTGAAAGGGGTAAAGAATGTGGCATTTTGAAATACACAGTGATTGTCACTGAAGTGAAAGAGATACATTACACACAGGATTTAAATCACATGACATGGATTATTCGCTTCATTTTGGATGAGGTCCAAAATGCTGCCCCTTCCTGTTGTTATCAGTGGCACTTTGCTCTAATTTCTGGATTTGCTTTCTCCTACAATCATCAGATAAGCTATCTTCAAGCTGTTGTATTGTTTCAGGCATGTGTTGCTTTAAATGGAAAAAAAATGTAGTGCCTTATTCCTGAGTGAAGTCTTGTTTCTGGTATGGTACAGAAGAGTGTGAATTACTGTTATGTAGTTACATTATAGTCTATTACGCCATTGTGTATTCTGGGTGGTCACATTTATATTTCTTACAAATGTGAAAAGAAAGTGATAATGATTGTGGGTACCTCAATTTTCAAATGTCTAACTTACCTATATTTTGAAACAGCTACAGTTTTTAAATGGTTGAGTGCTGATTACTTTCTGAAAATCAGCCTCATTTATCTCACGTGCATCACCCAAAACCCTAATACTTTTTGAAACTTTAGATCTGTTTATCTTTCTCTATCTTCTAGTTAGTCATTACAAACCAGCAGGTCACATAGTCTCTCCAAAAATGTCAGTAAAACTAGATCTCTCTGGCATAAAAGGTAAGCAAAAGAAAATTGTTTATGAAGATATAACATTTAAATATATATTAATACTGTATTTACTAAGAAACAATCTACTTTTTATCATGGTTTTAGATCATAAAGAATTAAAAATGTCATCCCGCACAAATCCTCAAGCACAAAAGAACACTTCATCTTCTTTTCTGGGATTCAGATCACCTTTTGCTTGGCTTTCCTCCTTCAGAAAATCGAGGAAAACCCAGACTCAGAAGCAACCACGGTGAGCTTTAATCAGAACATACATTATTTCCAGCTTTAAAAAAGTCTATGAATTGTTCTGTGTTTTGGTTAGAAATCTTTGATAAATTATTTTTCCAGTCTCTTGCCTTTTACCTCACTGGGATGACTGGGATTTTACTTGGTCATGTAATGAGAGATTATCTGTTTTGTTTCAGAACAATGAGGACTAATTGGCAAGTATTAGGTAAAGTCTCTTGTCTAAATCTATTTTGCTCAGGTTTTGCATAACAACTTAAAGTATATGAAAGGCCCTAGACTTAGCAGTGGCTGCATCCTATTTAATTCCCCCTCAAGAGGACAAGGTGTAAGGCGCATGGGGATCTGGTGCCCTATGGCTGTGATACAAAAGTATAGCTTTCCCAAGCCATGGCAGACAGTACCAGCCCCAGGCAGCTGTGCTGCATCAGTTCCCACCGTTTCTAGCCCAGAGGCAGCTAAAGGCAGGCCTGCAGCTTTAGCTCCAGCCAGGCTAACAGGGCAGCTCTCAGCACTTTAGTCTTCAGTCTCAAAGCACTGACATCAGTGCTTTGGTGTCAGCTGGATCTGGACCAAAGATGGTCTCATATGCAGCTCTGGAGCTGCTGTTTGAAGAGCATCCTTATCCTTTGCCATCCACAGGGTTAAAGCTGCTGTTCAGATGGAACATAGTCTGGGGTAAGCCACAGTCAGGCTAGTTAGGCTAACTGTTCTCTCCTAACTTTTGTTCTGTGTAATCCTGTATGTCTGCAACATCTGAATGAAGCCTTACTATTTTTGTGTGCCTCTTAAGGTAATGCTTGGAACTGGCAATTACAGGTAGAGGTGCACTGTGCAGTTCTTTGAAATCTTAAGCATGAAGATGCAAGATCTTTGTTCTAAAGAGCTGATTGTGAGTCTCAGGCTGATATTCTGGTCCATGCCTGGGGCTCCCAGGTGGCATGAATGGCTGTAATAAACAATGACAGGGAATGCAAGCCTCTAAAGAAATTATGATTAGTCTGATATGTAGGTTTTGTAACGCAGCAGCTTGCCATTGTGGAGTGTTTGTATCAAAGCAGGAGACTTAAGGAGAGGTTTGCATAGAGGCTGTGAGGTTAGCTTTGTGGATGTTCACTGGTAACAATCCTTTTACATAACAACACGGCACAGCAAAAAAAATTGCAGTTTTAACACTGCTCCATACACATCATTTGCGCCTTCCTCTTCCCCGTGACACGGTAATGCCCCTCATGCTGGGACACACCAACACTGGGCCACAGCCCTGCCTGCAGAATAAAGGGGCATTTGTGTAAGTGAGAATCAGATTTCAAGGGTGCTTTAATCCTGGTGCACAGTAAGGTAGCCAATGAACACAAGAAGGTCTAGGCTGTGCTGTAGAATCTAAGCCTTTCTTAAGAAGGCAAAAAACCCCAAAGCGTGCCAACTCATTACATCAGCCTTTATCTGGCATTTCCGCAGAAAATCAGTCGTATCTCAGGCTCAGATGCCTTTGATTTCTGACCGAGCACAACTTGAAAAATAAACAAGTCAATCCTGACGTGTAACTGCGCTTGATTGCTACATTTTCTAGTCACGCCTCTCTGTCGAAAACTTCCCCCACCCTCTTCTAGGTGTTGCCGTGGCATGTGGTTTGCTTTATGCATAGGCAAAGCACTGAAATAATCTGCCTCTCACCAGGTAGAGTTATTTTGGAGTGCTAGTGAAATACAAAAGGACGCAGCACTGTAAATCCTGTAAGTAAGCCTAACTGGCAGAAGCTTTTAAATGGCTAAGTATTAATGGCTGGTTAGAGGGTCTTTTCTGGAGAGACAGTTTCATCTGCTGCGGTGGTGTTTTACGGTGGGAATAAATTATGGATGCTGCAAGAAAGAGTGTGCTTACATGGAGACACAGAAGATGCTAATAAAAGGTTTGTAACTGTAGTCTGAAGACAGCGAAATGTTTGATCACTTTTGGTTCAAAGGTGTTCGGTGTTCTTGAATTCATCCTTATTATTTTCTAATATGTAAGTGTGATTCATCCGGGAAAAGAAATGCTGTTTAATTATGTTTTCAGCGTATGTGAATTATGTGTTTCTTGTTTAGTTGTCTTCTTATATAGGACTGATAAGAATAGTATAGGAGAAAACGGATTACACTGACATTAGACAACTTGGAGGTAGCCTGGGGAAGACAGGTGCCTCAGTGAGAATACTAATTCACAGCAGATTTGAATTCATGGATTTTTATTATTGTTGCCAGTAGTGATAGTTATCTTTTACTTATAATCTTACATTTGGTTGTCATTAAAAAGATACATATGTATAGAAGTGGAAAAGTATAAATTACAATTTCTTGTTTTCCATAGTGAGTAGTATTTTTCTGATTGTAAATATTTCTGAACTTGAACACTAATTTAACTTCTTCTGTTTATGAGTAATAGACAATATTTGCAAGTATGTGTGTATGTGTGCATGCATGTGTGTACCTAATAATGTAAACATTGCCCAATATCCCTATCTAAAAAAAAGACTTTTTCCTAAAATTAAGCAACATTTCTCTGAGAGTAAGAAAAGTTTATATTTTGAAATGCTGAAAAACTTAAAGCGTTTAAGAAAAAATAATGAGGCAGTTTGGGAAGTGGAGGGATCGGCACAGGGAAAAGATTAAAATAACCTTGTCTGTATAAGTTAGCAGGGAGAAAATAAAGCAGGATGCAGTGACCAGTTATTTCTGAAAGAACAGTGGCAACAAAGACAGGCATGAATTTAGAATAGTGCCAGAGGTGCAAATGAAAATTTAATTTTTGCCTAGACTATCAGAAGACATTTCTAACTGACATTTCTAACTAACATGTCTACTTCATGTAGCTTCATTGAAAGGAGCAATTAAGGCAACACCGGGTTGTCGGGAGTGGGGAGAGCTGTAGAGCGGCTTTACACAATAAAGCTGAAGAAGAAAGCTTCTAACAAAGCTTTTACATTTTTGTTATGCATATGAGTAAAGTTAAGGTAACTCGCTAAGCCACGGGATTTTGTTGAACTGAGTTTGCAGGAAATCGTTGTAAAAACTCTGAAACATAAGTTTCAATTCTTAATTTGTTGTAGAAGCATTAAAACATATTCAACTTTATTTAAGATTAAAGGAAGAGCTACATACATTTCTGAGTTCTGGTTCTGTAAACTTCATTCACAGGGAGAGTTTACCCACTGAATTAATGGCTATTTTTATTCTGTGATACAAGGAAAAATTAGGAACTTCAGATTCAGACTGCCTGGCCAGATCCTAAGCCCACTGAAGTCAACAGGCTTGTTTGGTTTCAGTTGGACCCTATGTCAGAGAGGAATCCTGGTTTTACAGTTCACAATTACAGAAGCAAAAACAAATTGCACCTTTCAACTGTTCTTCCCTGCCTGCAAGCACATTGCAAACAAATGACAAAGCACTTCGGGAGGAAAGGCTGGGCCACAAAGAACTTGCCAACAAGCCGGTTTATACTTGCTATAGAAGCACAATAAAGTAGTCTACCTGAGCACAAGAAGGTTTTAAGAGCCTAAGAACAAGGTCATTCAAAAAAAGTTTGAGACAAACAGGACTGAGCAGAACCATCTTTCCCTATTTCACTTTCTCTCAAGAATTACCTTCCTGGGAAAAAAGAGTTCTGAGACACGGAAGAACTGGCAATAAGCACAGGCTGAGCAACATTTCCTTCAGGGCTTTTGAAGGGAGTGGGTTTGCTTAGTTGTAAAATAAAGTTCTGCAGACTCAAATAGACTCAGTGAAGTCAAGTCCTGTTCTTGTTTCTTTAGTTTATTTTGTATTTGTATGTCTGCAAGTCACCCCGTAGAGCAGAGTACTTTTTATGTTCAGGACTTCTCGTCTTGTTCTAACCACTACATTACTCACAGACACTCTAGCCAGTTGTCTGCCAAGCCCTTGCAGTCTGATATACCTTAGGAAAGCAGACGAGCCTTCTACCATGTGTTGAAAAGTGGTAAATAAAGGCTGTTTTGGGTGAGTAGCAACAAATTCCAAAGTTCACACTGAAAACAATCTGCTGTCTATCTCTCCTCCTTTGCAGGGGCAGTGCACAGCTCTGCATCTGAGCAGGGTGAAATGGAAGAGAAAAATAATAGAATTGCCGATGCAAACCACTTACAGGTTTACAAGTATATAACTACAGCTAAGAGTAGTACCTACTACTGTTGTTTGGAAAAAGAAATAATACTATCTTATCATAATGCTGAACTGAAGTAACTACTTTATGGCTGTTGCAGCCATTCAGATGTCAGTAGGTTGAGTTAGTTTTTGGCTGCACAGATTTGACTTTTGCAATCTGGTAAAGCCAAAATGAACAATATATTTTCCTAGCATTTTTTAGCAGTATTTTTTTTGGGGGGAGGCAGGGGAGGGAAGGATGAATTCTTCATAGAGGAGGTTTTCTTCAGATGCTTCTCAGTAGTTGTTAAAATGCGAAACTGTTGGATATTTACTACCCGATAAAATTACGTCACACTCGTTTTCAAAGCCAACACTTACATCCTCCTGCCTACAGATATGACAGTCCTGCTAGCCCATCCTCGAAAGTGGAAGAAATGGCAACGGTAAGTAGCTTATCAATTTACTCAGCAAAGTTTTAACTACAGATTTTGAAAAAATTAGTCCCTTTGGTTTATGCTCTTGATATTACATGTTTAAAGAGTATTCTTGCAGTTCTTGTTTTAAATACTGAGGAAAATGTCTGAATTGTGAAGTTGTTGAATATAATAGAATGAGTTTGCCCATTAACTCTACAAGTCTGAAGCTTTCAGAGGTAAGCTGTAAGTCTAGCTCTGCCAGATTTCAGTTCTCTCATAATGACAGAATAATTACATGGATCATTTCCTAGGCCAAGACCCTCACATATCTTGGCAACTGTAAGCAAACTACAAATAGATCAAAACTCACACTGAATAAATAATCCAGTGTGCTTACTTCACGTCACTGTACAAGGTTAAAACAGAGTAGCTGACTTGGGCAGGCAGTAAGATAGAGCCTCTCCTGCAACATTTCCATGCACAGAGTTGCTATGTAAATGTAAATTTTGACAATAGGAAATTATTTTTTTGATAAATGTTCCATTTTGTAAGCACAAGCTCATTTTAAGGATTAAACAACACATTTATTTCTGATGTAATATAAGTGCACACTGTTGAAATAACAGATTTTCTTCCAAAGATGATGTTTTCTATTTGAATTACTTTATTACCCTATATTACTAACATGTCTTTTTTCCTTTTCACTTGAGTGGTATAACAACAGAGGGGACTAAGAAGGTATATAGTATATAATCAGAGGCACAGAGGACCTAAATTGGCCACCTCCCTTCTCTCATATTTCAAAAACAAAGGGATAATCTATAATGATATATGACTGAACAAAGATCTTATCAGATAATCCTGCCTATTATATAAACATATTATATAAAGCTATAGTACAGCTAGACAAGTAAAATATTATGACTATTGAGAACAAAAACATAGCAAGGTTTTTCTTTTAAAAAAAGTAGGAAGAGTCTCAGCTGAAATAAATCAGCAGTTCAGCAGTTGTCTGCACTTCTACCATCCGAGACCTGAGCTGAGAGAAATGTGAGTGGGATAGAACTTCTCCAGCTTAACATGTAAACCAGAAACAGATGGGTAATAGGGTGACATTTTCCCCGCTTCTAATACTAAGTGCTGTCTTGCAATAAGAAAATTGGCTGTAGTATTAAATTATTAAATCTCCATTGGGAGGTTGGTATGTGAATTTCAAAATATGCTGGTCAAGGAAAAACAGATTAAGAAAAACTAAATTAAGAGATGCAATGCATTAAAAAGATACAATGCAGTAAAGATGCATATGGATAAAATAAGTAAACTATGCCCTTATTATAAGGCCATTATAACTCTCGTATCCAAAATATGCTACAATATGAGGACAAGCTGAGTAATTCTCCTTATTACATGTGTAAAAGTCTCTAAAATGCATGCAACTTTACAATCCTCAGTTGTGTATTTTAATAATACAGTATTTAATAGATCCACAAAGAGTTTGCTGATCTCTGGGACTTGTGACACGATTTGTAGTGTGACGTGAAACGTAATCTGAACCCACATGTTCAACTAAAACCATGTTAACTTGTAATTTTTAATAGGCTGAAATGTGTAATTCCCCAATGTCAGCTGAAATGAGTGGTCATTCTTTTGATACAAACCAAAATGAAATGATGGAGAAAAGTACACAGGAATGGAATGACCAGCTAGAGAAGGAGTTTTTCAGTGGTAAGTGTGTGTCCTTATTTTGTTCTGATACTATTGTTACCAGAAGTGACTGTGGTGACTGATTTCAGAGAATTTTCTCCATAAGCATAGGCTGTAAAGATACGGCTTATTACTTTCTAGCAGAGTGGCTACTTTTTGCTGTCTTTGTTTGACAGCAGAATGGCTACTCTGACACTGACTTCAGGATGTGTCACTGATCATTCTTAGAATGCATTTCATCTCGTAGTGATACAATTCAGAAGAAACACACGTAAAAGTGTACAGTTCTCTCTGCTGTTTCTCAGGAGCCCATATTGCATCCTTTAGAGGCAGATATATGATTATGTGAGAAGAATTTCATCCCAATTTCCTGCATGCGTAATTTTGATAATAGTGAATTATTGTGCCTGGTTTTATAAATTGTAAAGCCTCAAACCACAAAAGCAAGAGACATTGTGGCATTCAGTTAGTTTTCTGGGACCCTTATAGTCAAGAGTCCTTTTTTGGTTTTTTTTTCCCTCACACCGGGAAGGGAGGCAAGATCAGACCCAGCCTATGGGAGTACAGAGGTGTTTTTCCGTAAACTTTCCAGATTTTCTTAGATCTGTGCAAAGAAATGTCCATGAATATTACTTTCTACCACCCAAAAGTACAGGAGGTCACAGACTGAAAGCGTGATTGGGAAGTAGTGAGTGAGTGAGTGAGTCGGTGCTGCTGGAAGAGGAGAGCACTGCATGGGGGACAGTAGTTCTTCTGAAACTCAGCCTGTCACCTCTTTGTGTGTCTGTCATAACTGTGTACACTTGCCCACTGACACAGAAAAACTGTACATAGCTTGGCAGATGTCCTCCAAATGGAAGGCTCAGAAATAACACACCTTTTGTCTTGTTTTGTGTGATGAAGAAAAACTTAGAAAAATGGAAAATTTTAGTACCTTTGGATCACCTTTTATTCCAGCTATATATACCTAGCAATGCTTTCTTAATGGTTCTGTACTACTAGCACAGATCTGTAATGACTGATCAGTCAGTCTTGCTTATTTAAGTGGATTAGGAAATTCAGTAACAAAACAGTCATATGCGTGTTATTTTCAAAATACAAAATGAATACAATTAGCAAAGGCATAATTGGTTTTGACAATACTTTTAATACATTGCTGTCAGTCTTCTGACTGAATATCTTGGTTAATTGAGCTGTATAATGTGTAATTTTAGGTCATGAGGTTGTCTGTATATGTATATAAATTTGTTGCTAGATTGAATCACAGGTTCCTAACTATTAAATTACCCTTTTTATCCAAAAAATGCTATTTTCACTGCTCATTTTAAAGTAATAAACAGTAGAGAACTTTTATGAATTAAAGAAACAGTGGACATGCCAGACTACTGAATATGCTTGTTTGATGCTTTGCAGTGTTCTTTGTTTTCTTACAGTAACATCACAACTGTGGTTTGTGAGCACACAGAAAGGTCCATGTTTTCCTAGTGAATTCTTTTCAGGGATTTTTTTGCCTACAAACTACATTTGGAAAGTTTACATGCACACTCATACACATATATATAGCACATGAGTAAGAATTCAGACTTCAAATTGTTTTGTTTTTCTTCTAAATAGCATAAAGACTAACAATTACATAAAGAGCAGTTTTAAGATCAGTCATAGAGGAGAGCATTTTTTTCCTTGTAGTCATAATGGGTGACTGCTGAAAGGTCCTATGGAAGAAGAATGTGTGGTTTGGGAAGGGTTTTGAATGCTGAGAAGCTAACTCCTTTTAAAACCAGTTCTGATTATTAATGTAGTACATGAAACTTTTTAACATAAATGGTCAGAAGATTATTAAAGAAAACAGAACCAAGTATCTTTTTTTTCCCCTGTGCAGTTCTAAATGATCTGGATGACCAGCTGGCCCAGGAACAAGTCCAGGACCCACTGGACAGGACAGTTTCTACTAGCAGTGCATCAAATGTCCAATCCAGTGCATTCTCTACTTCAAAGACGCAGATTGCTAGTAGGGGGCAACACAGAAATGACTGGAGTGACATGCCTAGCACATTTTTCCCAGATGGACTGAGAACACTAAGGGCCAAAGATGAACACAAGATTTTCATCAGACCAAGGAAATTACACAGTGCATATATAAATTGGCACCAGGCAGCCTTTCAAGAAGATTGCAGATGTGGTGATCCAGTCGATGCAAATCCTCGCCTGCACCGCAGAAGGCTGTCTGCCGTTTCTTTTGGACGGTCTTCAGAAGGTAGCTTGTATCCCCCTTCAGTAACACAGAACAGCGGATTTAGGCACAAGGGTTGTATGAACAGGGATACAGCTGGCAGAAGTTACTCCGTATGTTCCCTTCGGAGATGTCCATCCTCAGTATCTTCTGACCAGCTATCAGCATCTAGTTCACAGCATCCACTGGCAAGGGAGAGCAAGAATGGTTTTGTACCCAGGTTTGGTCGGCAGAACCCAAAGAGAATTCCTCTGTCTTCTATTGTATGGAACAACACACCAGACTCACCTGGACAAACATCAGTTCCAGAAAAAATGTTTAGAACCCAGTCACTGATGGAGTTTCATGCTGCTGACCATGGTAGATATCCCAGCTCTTTGCAAGAAACAAAGAAATACACATGTTACCATTCAAAGCACCACTACAGAAGATCTATTTCAAGCAGTAATTACTTTAGTAGAGTCAGTTGTCCTGACGAAGCTACTTCTCCATTGCCCTTTGATAACTGGGAAAATTATCCTTTATATAAATCAGAAAATAATCTTTCTAGATCCTACTATAGAGATATCTCTTCTCATGGCAAGTTGTATGCAAACCAAAAAAATTATTCTTATGGAAAAAAAGACAGCTATCCTTCTTGGGCTGATATTCCTCAGTGTTACAGTGATGAAGCATTTCTTTCCCCTGAAGACAACTTTGAAGTGTTTATGGCTAATTTAAATGACCAGCAGTGGGCATGTACAAAGAATGCTAAGTTTGGTTCACAGCACCTGGAGAACGATTTTCACGTGTACTCTCCAGAAAATACAAGTGTCAAACGGAGAACAAGAAATGCAAACAGAACTTTCTCAGAATTCACAGAGGGCTGTCGGCCTTGGCTAAGTTGTAACTCTTCCGTTTCTTCATCTAGTATCAGAAGTGATGAGTCAGTTTTTCCTAATTCAGAGGACCAAACAAAACCTACAGGACTGAACAGGAATTCAGCTGTCGTTACCCAAAGCAGTACTAAGGCAGACTTTACACAACTAGAAAAGGCTGAAGGTATGAAAGGGCCAGATGAAGACATGCCGTTACAGTCAATTCCTCAACAAGCAGATACAAGCTATATCAGCGCCCAGAGTTTTTCCTCTAGCAGCCCTGCTTCTGCCACGTGGCAAAGAAATATATCTCTCTTTAACACGATGACATCAAAAAGACAAACCCAAGTCACTGCTAGAGGAGATAGTGCAAAAATTTATACATCAAATGGTGATAAAAGAAATGTACAAATGAAGGAAAACGATTACCCACCCAACAGTGTGTTCAGTCAGCCTCCCTGTACTTTGCTAGCTGATGAGAGCAGGAAGGAACCCTTTCTTCCAAGTCAGAAAGAGTGGGAACATAATCTGCATTATGCAGCACAAAGAGAGAGCATCAAGCAGGATAGTTGGAGTGCAGAAGCCATTAACCAAGCTACTCCAAAGAGACAGTCCTCACTACTGAATGTTGCTTCTGCATCATCCATTGAAAAGTTAGCCAGCTGTCGAGGCAGGTTGTCCTGTCCTTCTGGATGCTCATCTAGCTGCTCACAAAGCTCTCCACAAACACCTTTTCATAAAGACAATTCGAAATGCTTAGGAACACCAAGTAGCTCTTCAGTAAATTGCACAGTTACTGATTCTCAAGCAGAAGGGGAAAATACAGCTCAAATGAGTAGAATAGGTGTTACCAAACAGATTTCACAGAAAATACTGCAAAATGCAAGCACTTTAGACACTAAAGACTGTAATGGACAATTCACTACTAGTTCGCCACTAAATGGAAATTCTGAAAATATTTATATGCATAGCTTTGATGGAGACCCCAGTGCCTCTGAAAAAAATTTAAGTTATTTTTGCCTTGAAGAAGGAAGTGGAAAAATAAGGAGTAATTCACCTTGTATTGAAAGGCTTCACAAGCAAGGCAGCTTGCTGAGACATAGCAGTAGCTGCAGTATTACTGGCTCCCCTGGTAGAAACAGCTCCAAATCTCCTGACCCTCTTGTTATTTATTATACCTTGCCAAGAAAATCAGCTAGCATTGCTGGTAGTATTATGTCAGATATGCCCATCTCTTTACCTAGGGAAAGTAGAACAACATACGATTGTTTAAGGTCTGAAACTCTCCATAGAGCTGATGCCTTTTACTCTAATCAAAGAGATGTGTCTTCTTTAGACTCAAAACGTTCTTTTTCGACATCAGCATCATTAAATGCTGGTAGAAGTAACAAAAATTACCCCAGTCCTTTAACCAAAAGTATTGATTCAGTAAGTAGTAGTACATCAGTTGACCTGACAGACAGATGTAAACATCTAAGCAGAAGAGAATCCTCTGTGTTTTCAGATTATAAGGAGGGGGGAAATTTTTTGCAGAAATATAAAACCACAAGCACATTTACAGTTTGTGTTGATGAAGATCATGTCAAGTATCATGAACTAGTTTCAATTTATTACACATTACCGCGGAGGCATTCAAGAACATTTTGTAGCCTCTTCAGAGATGATACAGAGGATGCAGATTTACCTTGTCCCAAAGAAAATGCTCAGTCACCAAGAATACAAAACAAGAAAAATGAAGATCATGTGAGTTTACCAAATGTTTTTTTCCCCACTACTTCAGAAAAAGAAGAGCCTTCATATTCTTCAGACCAAGTATCTTCAGCTCTGGTCACACCTCAGAACATAAGAACTGCTGTTGATGGCGAAGAAGAGAATTCCCATTTATGTCCTAGCTTTGAGAAGTCAGTCAGCAGGAAAGATAATTCAGCAGATCTGTCATTAGCAGAAAATGTGCTTTCTGACATGGTAACAAAAGAAATTTCTTTTGGTGGTCCACAATCCACTGCAATAGTGACTAAGTCCAGTAAGGCCATTTCTGATGCTTCAGGCAGCCAAAATGCAGAAATATGTCTAACAGAAAAGAAGGAAATTTTGCAAAGAGCCACATCACTCCTGTCCACTTTATCAACCCCTCCCAAGCCAGGCAGACGTTTAGAGAATCCTTTGTATTCTACTGCAACAAATAAAAGTATTATAGAGAAGGGAAACTCTGAAAGCTGCTGTCAGCCTCCTAAAGTGAACACTAAGAAAAATCTGAACAGTTTACTCCTCCGCTCAGGAGAGAAGAGTTCCCTTGGAAGGAGTAGTAAGACAGACCATGCTCCTGTGGAAGACATATACAGGGATAGTACCCAAGTCAAACAGAGAGTAAATTTCCTACACCAAACCCCTCCTCTGTATAATAATAAGTGCAGTGGACTGCAGTTAAGGGCTGACAGTTCAAGAAAAAATGCAAATTATTTAAACTCTTGTAGCAAAGTGCTTTCAGAGTCTCAGAGCAAAGCATCTGAGGTAAGCACAGCTTCCAGTGCTGATCCATTACTTCAGCTAGACAAAGTAGTTACCACAGATACAGATGAGGTAAAGAATTCAAAAATTAAAAAAGGGCAAAACTCACAGAGTATTCAGATGGATAAAGTTTATAGTGGTTTGCAGGAATCAGAGAGGCACTGTGAAGGTCGCCTGAACATTAAAGATAAAGTCTTCAGGGTTACACAAGATCAGAAGACAACACAGAATACAGAAGATGAGAACAAGCTTCTCTCTGATTTCACAAGAGACAAAGTCAAAGATATAGAAAAAAGGAAAAACAGACCTTCAATTAAAAATAAACTGGCAGCTGTTTACAAAACAAGTCGAAAATTTTCAAGTAAAAATTTACCACCCAAACCGCATATAAGTAACATTTTTTCACAGAACAACGGAAATGCCACTTCTTTGGAGGTCAACGTGTCCCTTAACTCTCTGATTTCAACGGATTCCCATCAGCCATTCCTGCAGCTGGACAATGAAAATCAGAATCACAGTCTGGACCCTGATAAGAATATGCCAAGACCAAGAACAGCTGAGCATAAGAAGACTGAAAATCATAATGATCCTTCTTTGGTTGTTAATAACACCAGCCAGAGGTCTGTTACAAGTTCATACACCCAGAAGGAAGCCATCAGTCCCAAAAAAACCACTGGGAAAGTGGAAAATAGGCCAAGACTCACAAGCCTATTTCCAGATAAAGCAGTCACCACAAGAAATAAGAACTCCCAAACACCCGATCTCAGGTTAGAAAGCAAAAGCCAGCCCATCTCTCCCAGTGCTACTACATCAGACCCACAGGATGATGCGAAAGGAAGAGCTAGCAGTCGTGCCTGCACTCCTCCCTTGCCACTTTTAACTGACACAAACTCAAACACCTCTGTAAATAGCTGCTTGCAGGCAGACACATGTCTAGAGCAAAACTTGACTTCCAAGACAGCGCTTGGTCAGTTTCAAAATACCTCTCAGTCTGCTAGCTTAGAAAATGCTAACCTCAATAGCTATCAGTTGCAGCGAAGTCATGTGAAAAGTCAGCGTGAGCGTCACCTTTCTGAGAGTATTTGTGCTCGAGATTCCCTTGAGACCTCTGCCTCAGGAAGCAATATTCTACCAAGAGACGGCATACATGGGAAGAGATTTAAATCTTACTCAGAGCTGTTGTCGTGTGATGAAAATGAAAACTGGGCATCAGATGATGAAAAATATTACAGCACTAGAAATTTGATGTATCCATCTGTTGAATTTGGTATATTTGGCAAAGAACAACAATTGGCTTTCCTGGAAAACATCAAGAAGTCACTCACAGAAGGGCGATTATGGAGACCTTGTCTTCTTAATAACCCTGGTGCTTTCAGAGACAGAGAGACCTCTTCTACAAACAGGGCTGAGCTTCTGAGCTCAAGTTCTGCTGGGAGCAAAATGTCATCGGCTGCTTCATCTCCCCAGAGCTGACTGATACCTATGGGGAAGACCTAGCCGCTTATTCGGACTCAGACAGTGATACCACCACCGATGATGAATACTACCTAGATGAGGTAGATAAAGAATCAGAGCTGTGAAGGGATCATGGTACTAAGATGGCACGATAGCGCACTAGGTTCTGGGCAGGCAAAAACACATCAAATAGTTTGAGCCTATTCTTGTGCTGCTCTAAATTGGTACAACTTCATTAGTTTCAAAGGAGTCAGTATGTTACATTTCCTGAGCATTTGACTTTTGTATTAAACATGTGGCTTCACTGTTGTTGTTTCTCCTAGCAGGGAAAAGGAATGTTAAAAAATCCCGTCCCAAAATAAGAGAAGGTAAACAGCTGTGGAGCTTTGGGCAGTATAAGTCCAGGGATGGCTTTCCTCTGAGTCAGCAAGCAGAGCAGTGGTTAGGCTCCTGCCAGCTACACAGTGCTGGAATGGATAAATTCTAGTTTGAGCTACTTTTTCTTACAAAACTAACAGAAAGCCAAGAAGTTACTTTGCTGATAAATTGCAGTTTCTCCGATTTTCCTCATTTATCAGATCAAGCACGATAATGCTAATCCATCCCACTGAACAAACACTCTCACAAAATGAAAGGTGTTAAATTTTTACATTGTATCCTGGGAAGCATAGCAGCAGTGTCCCCAGTGGCATTTGTTCTGCTGTGTGGTCGAGGTGGATTCCATGCCGGGACTTTTCAGCATTACATGAGCAGTGAGCAATTAGAGTTGCAGAAGTGCTGCCAGTGCAGGAGAAACAGCTCAGCACAGGGCACAGCACTGAAAAACTCACTGAATATCCTGAGGATGTTAAGAAACAGAAATGAGCAAGAAAATCTGCTTTCCAGACGCAGGAGATTCGTAACTGGCACAGCTTTGGTTACAGTTGACATGACTGGCCAGATTTCTGCCTTTGACTTAGCTTAATTTGGATTAATAGTCCAACACTTTAAACCATGCAAAATATAAAAAGACTGGCAGCCTTTTACCTACAAAGTAAACGAAACCAGTAAGAAATGCTTTTTGCCTTTTGCTAAATCACCGTCCCTTTTTGGTATTTTTCAACTGTTTCTGCTGTGACCATGGTACTCTTTATCCTCCAAACTGAATGGATGTAAACATTTTCCAGTGGCTCTTCTTCAGCCACTAATAAATGTAGTACTATTACTCAGTAGCCAGAACTTGTCCCTGGCCATTAAATTTCTAACTAAATTTTGATCTATTTTTATGAAAAATCAAAAGTGTCTTATCAAACCAGAAGATAGTATTCTTAATTACTTATAAATTTAGTTCTACTTTATTTGTAATTTTACATATGGTCTCAAATGATGATCCATATTTTTATACACTTTTTAATTCAATAAAAAATCTGTAGGAGAGACATAACTATATTTTTGTAACTGGAAGGACAGTATACTGGTATTATAAAATAATGTGTTTTACACAAAACAAGCAATGCTTTTATCAGTGACTACTCCACAAGAAACTAAAAGATGAAAATATATAGTAGGTAACAGGTATCATTTTTTTATATTGTAAACTTCGTTAAAGAAGTGGGTCTGTTGTTCAAATCTGTACTGATAAATAAGTAGTATTACTTTATGCTGGGGTAATTTGTCTTTTGTTGTACATAGAAGGACAATAATATAAACTATGTATTTATAGTCAGAATTTATCTCTGTGACATGCTTGTTTCAGAAGGATGCAAGAGGATGCTGACATAAGTAATGCTGGAAGGAAATGGGTACTGTATAATTGCAGTTTTGTAAAGTGTGGTATTTTAAGGAGAAATTATGTTTTTCTGTAAATGGCTCTATTTTCTATGTACAGAATTCTCTAGAGTAAGATAATAAAACCAGCTGAGTATCTGTGCAGAATTTCTGCTGCTGTGCGTTTCTGCAAAATATATTAATCCAAAAAGCCTACATAAGGTAAAGAATAATAAAAGAAATGTTTACAGGAGAAGTAAGTGGTCATACAGTTTTTCTTGACTAGAGGTGGATGGTTTAGAACATTTTTATTTGTAAATATTTTCTACCTGTTCAACAGTGGTTGGATTAAGTTCTCACCTTGCTGGCAAAAAATGATTTTTTTTTTCATTTGCTGTGTTGTGTATGTACAGGAAATCAAGTGGCTTGATTTAATGTAGGCAAGTAAAAATGGCTTTTGGTTGTAAATCAGTTGTGGAAGACTGCAGCCTGTTGAGGATCTGCAAACTAGAATTTACACTGAATAACAGTATTCTGTTTTAATAGTCAATTGCATGGAAACATAGGGAGAAATACCCTTTGAATAGCAGTCAGTTCCATTCAGTTTAGCAGAGCCACATTTTGACACCACCACTCTTCCAAGCTTTTTCTTTGGCAGAAATATATTCTATAAATATTCATAATTTATAGGATTTTCATATTTAAAACTATTTGTTTTAAATAAATTCTGTATTCAAATGAAAAAACGTATTGTCACTGTATTTGTTTTTCACTTACTGTGAATGCCATAGACTGTTTAAACAGTATCTTAATATGGTGGCCAGGGTGCTGATGGCCAACAATGCCATGGTTTTTGAACGGAGCAGCCAGCCTGCATCCATCTTAGCGCTGTAGACCATGGTCACATCAGCTGCATGGCTCAGTCCTGCCTCCTGCAGAGGAAGGGTGGGCTGCCTTCTCCTCTTCCACCAGCTGATGAATCTCCAGCACACAAGCAGTTTTCCATCAGTGGTAGAACCTTTACAGTACACATATGAAGCCCGTAGAGAGCCATGTGCCTACAGCTTACCTTCAGGAGCTAATACTCCACGTAGGGGCCAAGGGTAGTATTTGATGAGTAGTTTTACAAGGTGATAAGCTCCACGTGAAAATCCCCTCAGCTGTAATTAGGTCTGGGTGAAACCTGGCTGCCACGTGCTGTGTGATGGTGTGTGAGACTCATTACAGTCTTTCAGCCTTAATTACTACAGCCAGTATATGTGGTACACGAGCTCAGTGACACAGTCCCTCAGCCTGGTTTCAGAAGGAAACGTGGTTTATGAACTAACGTGGTGTTTCTGTCTAGACCTCTGTCCACCTGTTACGTCATGCATGTCCCCAGATGATCTTTGAGCTTTCTACCCATCTTAACGACATTTGAGAGAAGGGACAGAAATCTCATGGTTTCATCAAAAGGTAACTCAGGGTGGGAGTGATCTCAAGAGGTCTCTGGTCCAACCTTCTGCTCACAACAGATTGGCTTTGAGGTCAGGGCTGGCTGCCCAAGTCTTCATCCAGTTGAGGCTTGAAAATCTCTGAGGATGGAGACTGGACAGCCTCTCTGGCTGCTATAGGATATGTTATGAACATGTTATAGGCTGACCATCTCTTCTTCCAACTCATGCCAATTGTCTTTCATCCTTCTACCCTGCACTATCTCATGATCTCCCTGGGAGCACTGGGGGCTTCTATAAGGTCCACCCCCTCGTTGAAGATATCTCTTAACAGACTTAACAAGCCCAGCTCTCCCAGCCCCTCCTTACAGGGCAGGTGCTCCAGCCCCACCTCTCAGTGGCCTCCTCTGAATTTGATCCAGTTTATTGATGTCGTGTATTGAGGAGCCCAGAGCTGAATGCAGGATCTAGATGTGGTCTGACAAGTACTGAGTAGAGGGGGATAATAAGTCTCCTTGACCTCTTTCTCTGCCCCTGTTCATGCAGCCCAGGCTGCTGTTGGCCACTGTTGCTGCTAGGACTCACTGATGGCTCACATCCCTCTCAGTACCCATGAAGACCCCCAGGGCCATTCCTTCAGAGCTGCTCCCAACAACTGTTCCCAACCCATACCAGCACATGGGTGGCTCCTTCCCAGGGACAGGGGCCCAAAGGCATGAACAGGCCCCGACTCCCACAGCCCTTAGGGCTCTGTCTGCCCCGCCCATGGCTCAGGACACCACTGCAGCCCAGCCTGGAGCCATCAGTCCCTGCCCCACTGATGCTGTAGGTCATCGGTCTCCATCCCTCCACTGCCTGCCTGGCCAGCCATGGGCCCCACCAAGCCTGGCCCCACCCACAGGCTGACATCCCCAGAACCAGGCAGCTATGCCAGAGCTGTGTCTGACCCTAGTTCCCCTCACAGGGACTGATCCTGATCTGCAGATTGATGTCCCTGCCTGACCTCAGCCCTGCCCTGTCCCCACAGCCTGCTGGCTGATGTGGCCTCTCGGCTGCCCCAAATACTATTTGTCACAAGCAGGGCAGGGTCATGTCCTGCTGGCAGCCATGCTGCTGTGCTCCTCAGTCCCACTCCCCAGGAAGCAGCCTGTCTTTGGTGTTCATTGGCACCCAAGTGCAGGATTCCTGTTGAATTTCGTGTACCATTCCTTCACTCTGCCCTCGGTCCCTCAGGATGGCAGCCCTGCACTTATACAAGCTGACTAGTACCCCTGTTTGGCATTGTCTGCAAACCCAGTGATGGAGCATGATTGGCCCTTGGTCAATCCACACTGACTGCTCGCAGTCACCTTCTTCTTGAATGGGCTCCCAGCTGGTACAGAAGGAGAGGAAAGCTGCTCTTGCTGATCCCTGCACTGACAGCCACAGCTGGTGGTGTACTACCTGGCCAAGGAGCACATACATAACTCCAGTTTCCAGCACAAGTTTTCTCTTGCCTGTTGGGAATATCACACTTTGTACACAGTGGAAATCTGTGGCTATCCAAAGGGAATTGACAAGACTCAAGACAAAAGCAAGGAGGAAACCAGACTTGATAATTCCCCTTTCCAAGAACCTGTTTTTCGTGATCTATATGCACAGGGACTTGAAGTTCACGTTATTCAAAAACAGGCAGCATTCATTTGTGCTCTCATTGCTTTGCATGTGAAAATCCAGGCTTGCCCAGAAGCTTGATTTAATTCTCCTACAGCCTTGTGAGCCCTCCCATCTCCTGACACGATGAAATACTTTCTAGTAGCAGCAAATGCTTCTAGTATAAATGATAAAACAACCTAAGGAGACAAATCATTGGAGTTTTTCTCTCTGTAATTGTATCCCAACATATTCAATCTATGAAATTACTTTGTTGTTACATTTTCTAGAGAATAACGCAGTAATCTCTCCTTCCCCATCACCAAACATTACTGCTCTAGGGAGGCCACCAGCAACATCTTCCCCACAGATCTCAGAAGCACTTAGGCATGGGTGTGTGCCTGAGATGTGCTGGGACAAGGCATGAGACTAGAAAGAGCAAGGAGGAATGTTAAATTATGTCGGGTTTTTTTGTCCTTTTGACAGCAATCTCTGTAAATAAACTGGCACAGACAGTAATCATAAGCTTTAGAGAAAGACGATTTTTTTCCTTTTTAAATTCCAGACCACCTGTTCAATTGCCGGCTGAGTTGTATCCTAACGACAGGCAAAGTGTTGTTGGAGGAGAAGATGACACACACATACTAATCGTGAGCCCTTCAGCGTGTACTGCACAGCGCCCACAGTCAGGGAACGAAATCCTCTCGGGACAGGCAAGCGCTGGGCGCAGCGCAGCCGCACACAGACTAGCGGGTCCGAGCCCAGCTCCTCGCTCTCACACCGCCTTTTCTGTATTTTCCGCGGCTCTTGGAAAGCGCACGGCTCCGAACCTGGCCCGGCGCTCCCGCCGCCTGCTCCCCAGTCTGGCACACGCCTTCTGCTGGGGGAACTTCTCGGCCCCCGAGCTCCCAGGGCTACATCACCAGACGACCCGCCCACGACTCCTTCGGCTCGTCCCGGGCAGCGTGGGGGAGGAGGAGGAGGAGGAAAGGCGGTGCCGGATTCAGGCGCCCGGGGACAGCCCGGCCCTACCCGCACCTCCCTCAGGCTGCGTCCGGCCCCGGCCCCGTCGGGCCGCCCCGCGGGGCGGGGAGGAGGCGGCGGCCGCCGGCGGAGAGCGGGAGCGGGGCCGCGCAGGGCCGGAGGAGACCCCGGCGCTCCGTTCCGAGCGGGCGCGGCCAGGGCGGCGCGGCGGGGCTCGGCGGCCGAGGGCGATGGGGGGCGGCGGGGCGAAGCGGGCCCGTGGGTTGCCGCCGCTGCTGGCGGTGCTGCTGGGCGCCGCCTGGCCTCTGCTGCGGCCGGCGGAGCCGGCGGAGCCCGTGAGCGCCGAGCGGAGCCTGGCGTGGGGCCCCGGGCTGGACGCGGGGCTCACCCTGCCCGTGCGGTACTTCTACATCCAGGCGGTCAGCGCGGCCGGACGCAACTTCTCCCGCTCCCCGCCAGGTACCGTACGTGTGCTCGGGGCGGGCAGGGGCGCGGGGTGGAGTCCCTGCCCGGGGATGCGATTTCCCCGCAGCAGCTGTACGGAGCTGCCTTCGCCTTCCACTTCCCCTCTTCCTTCCCCGCTTCGAGCGCTCGCTGGTCCCGGGCTGCCCTCCGCGCCTGGTCCCGCACCGCCCGGGACACGCACGTGGTCAGACCTGTCCTTTCTTCTGGTGCAGCCCAGTGCCTCCTCCGCGGAGCTCTGCCTCTCACCCTTAGCCTCCTGTACACAGTGTGGGATTTACAGCAGCGAACCAGCAAGCTACAAATAAACCAGTGCTCCTGGAGCGAGTGGCTGTAAGATCACAGTACCCTGCTGGGAAGTGATAACGCAATTATCTTTAATGGTGCACGGACACCAGTTGCTTAAAATTTCTGTCTCGGTCAGCACGGCCCTCTGGGCTCTGTTATTCTACTGCTGCTCCATTAAGGAGCAATTTTCATCTGTTATTTACTCAGCACAAGCACACACCATCCCATGACACTTCTCCTGAGGGTAGGAATTGGGTTTGTTCTTGCAAGCCAGCCATATTCTATCAGTCAGCTGCTTGCTGCGGCAAGTTAGCTCCACGGGCTCTGTATGAATGATTTAAATTTAGAATAAAAATCGCTTCTGCATCGCAGATTCCATAATGAAGATAACCCTGAGATAGCCCCAGTGGAAATCCCGTGTTGTTAATTTGTATAGGGTAGAAGCTACTTATTTTGCTCTTTACTGTTCATATAGATGGTACTGAGAGGGTATCTACCAAGTGTGCACAGCCTCTTGGTATCTTGCAGTTTGAAGGCTGCTACTATATACAGGTTATGTCTTCAGTCTGGCAGATACTTCACGTCTGGACTTTTTACAGCTGCTGCTACAACTTGTTGCTGGATTTCAGCAGTTTTGTAATTGTACACAAGAATGAGGCTGCACACTCACTGCCAGTGAAGTGGAGGCTGATTTCAGCTGTGCAGGGAGAGCCTTGGGTTCAAGCAGGTTCCTAAAGGTGAAAAGGTGTGAAGTTCAGTTGGTTCTCATGCTAGTTTAAAGGCTTCAATATAAACTGGTAGGACATGGGTACTGAGAACCTAGTGTTGACCTCAGTGTGTTCATGGGTGTTAATATTTATGTTAATAAATTCAGTGTCCCAGGAAAGTTTCCAGGTCCCAATGCCATCTGGCATGGTGTGATCTCCATTCATACAGCTGTAGCCTCCAAACCAAGACCAAGCATGTGTGCTGCTGGCAGGGAGGAGCAGTTGACTCGGCCTGTGCTAACTGCTGAGCCATGCCAAGAATTATTTAGGAGAGTGCCAAGGATCCTCTAACAATTTAGAAGTGCAGTTGATCATATTCCAGTGCATAAACACTGTTTAATGTATTCATATAGACATGGGCTACAAACTTCCATTCTTGAATTATTTTAAGTATTCAAATTCTATCTGTAAAATGTCAGCAAGAATTGCAATTAATGCAGTGCTTTCCAATATCAATTAAATACATCTAAAATGTCCCTGTTGGGATAGCAAAATAAAACTGCATTATCACCTCGATTGCACAAACAGGAGCACTGCAATCAGAGCAGGAGTGGTGCAGTCAGGACTTCCCATTTGTAAAATTTGTGCAGATCTATTAAATTGCGCTTTGTGAAGATTAGAATTTCAGTCGAATAGGTCAGTACTTACTGGAATTCATTATGAAACTTGTATAGTAGAATTAGTAGATTTTAAATCCAGATTTGTCTTCTGAGTGTCAAGGCTATTCAGCAGAATTGACACACACCACTGCACACTGCACTGTGATTTCAACCTAGAGGCTGTAAGTCTTTGACTCATCTTTGTAGGATGATGCCAAATGATGCAGAATTCACTGTTTCCCTAGAAAATTTGTTCCAAAGGTTAGAAAATCACTGCTGAAAATACAGAACTTTGTTTTAGTATGAGCTGCATAGATTTTTTTCTTTGGATACTTGGATTGCCTCATCATTCTTTTCTGCTAATTTTTCCCCTGGGTTTAACAGCTGCCAACCATGTGTTTATGTACCATTGACCATGATAAAGTTAGCAGTTAACTGTTCTTCAGATGATCTACATACTCTGCTAACAAATATTTTTAAGGCCCCCCAGGTATTCTTGTAGGTTTTACCAAATACTTTCAAAGAGCTGTGGCACACTTCTTCCAGCTCGTGTTGCTAAACAGAGTTAGTGCCTCTCAGTTACACTCATCTTTGTCCCCGGGCACTGCAGGACCTCCCTCGGGTCTTATTGACCACAATACCTGGGGTTTTGTGAGGGTCACACACAATTTCCTACCGTGGCCTGTATTTCTTTGCTCCTGGATATATGTTCTCACATCTGACTTTGTTAAAGTGTATGCTACTCCTTCATATACCTCTTAGTTGACTCCCTTCTCCTCCAAGAGAAAAAAATACATTAAGCAAGTGTCTTCATCTGGGTTTCTCAAAGTATCCCATTTTGATGGTGTCTGTATTTTAGTATTTCTTCATTATTGGGAAATTATTTTGTACTTAAAATGCTGTCCCAGACATGTTTTCAGGGTTACAGAGAACTACTAGTGGTGATGATTCAACAAGGACACATTTTTCTTTTTATCATTCCTTTGGACTGAGAGAACCAAAAAGCATGAGTGAAATTACCATGATAACCTTAGTCCAAATAAAAAAAAGTCAGCAAAAACCTGTCATAATTAGATACTTCAGTAGTACTTAATGGCCTTGACCCCACTACACAATGAGTGTTGTAGATCATAAACAGAAATCCTGTTGCCTTCAGTGAATACTTTGTACTTGCATTAAATATTTAGTCTCCCTTTTCTTCCCCCTCACTTTCAGTGGGGTTAGCTTTTTCTTGGAGAGTTTTCGTATCTCTAGAGTAGTGAGGACATAACCAGCAGGGAAAAGGACCCACGTAGTTATTTCATGTAGGTGAGGACAAGGAGATGAAATCCAGTAGTAGTTGACTTGTGATTTCTCAATATTCATTCATTTTTATGACAACTGAAAACTGTTTTCTGTGGTAGGTGATCTCTGTACCCAGTGAAAATGCTGTTTTATGAAATGGGTAGAAAGAGACAAAGATGTGATACCAGAAAACTCTTTTCTCTGTGATCCTGCCTTATGACATTCTCTGGATTTGAAGGCTTTTTAAATCCAAATAATGCTAGCTGATAGTCATAGGGGGAGAATACTTGGTTAAAGTCAGCTACTTTGAAGCAAGTTGAAAAAGGTGGTTGTGACTAGCAGTGCCATTTAGAGGCAAAGATGTCTATTTCTTCAGGAGAGTCATTTAATCTGGAGGCTCTTGCACAGTAGTTTACTTGAATACAATTTCAAGAACCAGTGCTCTAAGGAAGTCTGATTGATCATTGAAAGACTCCTGCACTTACCATATCAGTGCATTTATTTGTGGATGCAAAGTGTAGAATTAACTGTAACATCTCAGTCATTTAGTGCTGCTGTGACACATTCAAATTTTAGTAACATGTTGATTTTATCTGGATTTTTTCAGTTTCATTTATTTCTGTATTATTATACTTGGTGGTAACATTCATTGTATTTGTTTGGTTCACAGTGCTTAGACTATAACATTTTGCAAATAATCTGTCCCTCCTTTTTTTTTTTTTAAGAATAAAGTTATTGTTGACCACTTGTGAGAGAATAAGGGAATATAACAGTATTACATTTACGTGTACTCATCCATAAAATATCCCATATCCAGTTTAAAAGTTATAGTGCATTCATCATGAAGTGCTGGTGATCCTTAAGCACAGGTCAGACAGGTGTCCAGGGAACATCTCTGTTATCACTCTCTTATCCCTACTTTTCAGTAGCTGGGACTTTAAATGTGCAAGACAGTCAGCAACAGCCCAAAGCTGAACAATTAGTATCTGACTCCTGCATGCTGCAACTGCCTTTCCACAAGCTGGCAAGTATTCTTTTCTCCTGTTATTTTAAGTTAGTTTCCTGTCTTTCTTACTCCAGAGGAAATTATTTTTCCTCAGGGCACTAACTTGAAAACTTAGTATTGAACCTAATCTTAGCTTCAAAATACTTTTAAGCTTTCCTTCTATCTTATAATCAATTATCTAACTTTTTATCTCCACTTAGAGGTTTACCATTTATAGGTATGTGATGGTCAAGAAAATTTGGTAGGATGATCTTTCATCACTGGAAATCAATCTTACCAACTTGGTATAATTAAATTCTAGTGAAAAGTTAAATTAAATTCCATGGTCTTAATCGGGAAGAGTTTACTCTCACCTTTGTTTAGTAGATGTGATTCTAATAGCTTAAGGTGCTTTTATCTGTTTTTATTTTCCTCTTTTCAGGAAGAACACAGTTTAAAGTGGTAATTAAAGCACTTTCTCCAAAAGAAGTCACCAGAATTTACACCCCTCTGCCTTTGGATAGAAATGATGGTACATTTCTTATGCGGTATCGGATGTATGGAAGTGTCATGAAAGGCTTAAAAATCGAGATACTTTATGGTGATCAGCATGTAGCTCGTTCTCCTTATATTTTGAAAGGTAAGGGTATTTTTTGATTTAATGTAACATATCAAAGTTCTGAATTAGGCTGTAATTGAAATGGCAATACCTGAGCTGTGGTAGCTGTGGACAGTTAGAGCTGTTGTGAATCCCCTGTGTGCTTGGCAGGTTCATAATAATGGAGCTTCATTTTGCAAATTAATTTCGCCCTGATAACACAAAATCTAGTATTCCTGAAAAGAGAAGAATATTGCTGTTTTCTCAGTTACACTGCTAAATTCCAGAAATTACAGGAAGAATGATTTCCCAGGAAAACTTAAGAAAACATAGAATAAAAAATGCCAAACCACTGTAATGTCTACATATATATGTGTACATGTTTGGGGAATTATGATTGTTGGAGGATCACAAATACAGACTCAAAGTGCTTTGTTTTCCCCAGGACCAGTTTATCATGAATATTGTGACTGTCCTGAAGAAGACTCTGAGGTCTGGCAGAACATTATGTCTTGTCCACCCCAAGAACCTCAGATTACAAAAGACTTCGTTTCTTTTCCCACCATTGACCTTCAGCGAATGCTTAAGGAAATCCCAGCGAAGTTCAGTCAAACAGGAGGTGCTATTGTTCATTACACTATTCTAGATAATCACATCTACCGTCGTTCCTTAGGGAAGTACACAGACTTCAAAATGTTCTCTGATGAAATGTTCCTGTCACTGGCAAGAAAGGTATCAGTTTTGATCACGTAAGACTATTAAGGCAATATCACAGAGTCACAGAATGGTTGGGCTGGGAAGGGACCTCTGGAGATTGTCTAGTCCAACTCCCTTGCCAAAGCAGGTTCACCCAGAACAGGTTGCACAGGATCAACTCTAGGCAGGTTTTGAATATCTTCAGGCAAGGAGACTCCACAGCCTCTCTAGGCAACCTCTTCTAGTGCTCTGTCACCCTCACAGGAAGAAGTTTTTCTTCATATTCAGATAGAACTCCCTGTCTTTCAGCATATACCTGTTTACCCTTGTCCTGTCTCTGGGCACCACTGGAAAAAGTCGCTCTCTTGACACCTGCCCTTAAGATTATTTGTAAGCATTGGTAAGATCCCCTCTCAGTCATCTCTTCTGCAGGCTAAACATATTTAAATATGGCAGCACAACATCTGTTGTTGTATCTAAGGGGTAATATGTGGGGGCTGGCCTTGGCAGTGATGAAAATGCTAGGGAAGGTGCAGGGGCAAAGTCCTGACTATCAGCCATTTCCTGGCTTCTTTCATACTCCATGGCTCCTGAGTGCTCCTTTCATACTCGCTAGCAGGGCAGAAACTTGAAATTCATACCCTTAAGCACAGCTAAAGCTATGAACTATGCGTTAGGTTTATTGAATCTGCGTGACGTAAGAGAACT
Source organism: Myiozetetes cayanensis (assembly GCF_022539395.1). NCBI lineage: Eukaryota > Metazoa > Chordata > Aves > Passeriformes > Tyrannidae > Myiozetetes > Myiozetetes cayanensis. The sequence goes on along the minus strand of NW_026087742.1, from coordinate 42,157,561 downwards.
GAAGAATATATGTGAAAGTGACAAACGGCTTATCTCTTTGTGTTATTATCCTTTCTTGGGTATACATTTAGGTTCGTCTTCCTGATGTGGAGTTTTATCTTAATGTTGGAGACTGGCCAGTTGAGTATCGGAAAGCTAATGATACACCTGGTCCTATACCTGTCATTTCATGGTGTGGCTCTGTGGATTCAAGAGATATCGTCCTTCCAACGTATGATGTAACCCACTCAACTCTGGAAACCCTACGTGGAGTCACAAACGATCTCCTTTCAATTCAAGGAAATACAGGTAAATTAGAGATCATTGATTTAAAGAAAGAATCTCTGATTTCCTTCGAAGAAGCAAATTGCACTCAAATAATGCGTTAAAGGCATCAGTTCACAAGTGCCCCAGGAGATCTCTTAATACAAGCAGGATAGTCTTTACAGGTTGTAACAGTTTCAACCCTGCCACTAAGGAGGTGTATGCTAGGGATTTAGAACCTAAAAAAAGTACAGTTTGTAATAATGGTGAATTTTGACCTAAAGGTAACCAGAAGATACCTAGTGTGACCTGTCAAAAGAAAAGTAAATATAGTTAAAAGGCCTTTCTCCTCACTGAAGCACTCAAATATGTTTCTAATCAAATAGTAATTCTTTTCCTGATGGTGTTGTGGCCCAGTGTTCTGTTTACAAAAAAATGAATTTGTATCCTGAAAGAAGTAAACTATTATGCTACAGATCTTTCAAATGAGGAAATATTGCCTGTATAAAAAAATACCTTAGAGTTGGATCTTCTGAGTTGTTTTTCTAGCTTTGAAAAAAGAGTCGGTTTTACTGGCAGGCATCTTCCTCTCCCCCAGAAATTAATGAATACTTAGGGATCAGAACATGGCATATTTACAATACCTAAGGAGTAAAACTTGAGTGAGATGTTAATTATTTTTATTTAATTAGTTCTCAGATGCTCTTTTCTTTATTAGTTTTTAAATATTTTAATTAAATTATCAATTCAAGGCATTCTGTGCTTACTGATTTAGTACAGCTGCATTTCCAATTAAGAGACAATAAGAAAGTATTCCACTTAGTAGGCATGTCAAGGAAATTTTCAGCAGAAATGTAAGGAAGGACATATTTAATGTTTTTAAAAACAGGTAGTAAGCAGAGATTAAGTCTTTCAGGCTCTTGCTAAGTATCTAGAGGACACAACATAGCCATTTATTTTCCTTTTCAAGGCATTGTTAAGTGATTCCTCAGAGACCTAATTAAATTGTTGGGTAACAGAAGTGGGTTTTGCTAAAGAAATTTGGTTATTGTGGTAGGCTTTATGGATGAAGAATTACTTTAATTATTAGTATTTTACTTATATATTTTATTATAATCCCTTCTGTAGCTTTCAAGATAGTTGAAGTTATTTAAATATAAAATTGTCGAGTGGAAAAACAATTCTCTGATTTTCCTCGTATAAGTGGCTCGATTTCTCATCACAAAACTCACGCCAGAACTGGGTGTTCAACCCTGTGATTCATAAGTTGTTATGGATTCACTGGGAGAAACCATGCCTGTTTTACCATGTCTCTGAGTGTAATGCCACTGTCACACCAAGTTCCTTATTTGCACTAAACATGCAATGAACATTTCATTTCTGTTTGCTTTTACCCTATCTCTGAATTGTCATAGGCCCATTCTGGGAAAACAAAACTGAGCGAGCTTTATTTAGAGGTCGAGACAGCCGGGAAGAACGTCTCCATCTTGTCAAGTTATCCAAGGAAAATCCAGAACTACTAGATGCTGGAATAACAGGATATTTCTTCTTCAGAGAAAAAGAAGAAGAGCTGGGAAAGGTTCAGCTGATGGGCTTCTTTGACTTCTTTAAGGTAACAAGCAAATTAGAGTTTTGCTGTGAAGTTCTTACCAGCTGAAAAGACAAGGCTTACTTTTGTTGATTCCGTTCAGTAAATAAAACAATTACGCTATACTGGTCCATGTGGGGTAGGTAAACCACCTGTAATCAATGTCTTATGTGACACACTGGTAAAGAAAGCCAAGAAAGACCCCTAGAGAGAGATCTGGGCTTATTTTTATTTTTATTTTTGAACAGATTGAGAAATTTGATTTCTCACCATCAGTGTTTCTTTTAATTGGGGTAAATATGAAAAGAATGGACACAACCTGTATACACTGCAAGTACATTATGGATGTCAGGAAGAGTCCTGGGAGTAACAAGTTAAAGTTTGTTGCACTTTAGCATATAAATTCTGTTGCCTCAGACATATAAAAAGTAAAGAGGACTAGAGTCCTATATAAAGCCATTATAATACATTCCAGTTGAAGTTGTGTTCCAAACATTGACATATCAGGAATATCAGGAATGCTGAGAACATCTGCCAGAGCAGTGCATTCATGGTTACTTTTAGTATAATATTTCAGATTATTTTATATAAAAACACATATTTCAAAATTATTCTACATAATAATTTAATTTTAAGTTAGAATAAATTATTCTTTTTTAATTTAAGCATAGATTAGTTTTATTTCCTTCCCCACTGTACCCCTTGCTCTATCCTGGGGCACGTCAGTAGAATACCCATCAGGCAGTACCTGTGACACAAAGGTTCCTGACTGTCAGCCTGTGGTTGAAGATATATCCTTCTTCCGTTATGTTATCCAGAACACCATGAAACTACACCTACTTAACACTAAAACGGGTTTGAAGATGAGAATTAATAAACATGATTACTTCTTGCCTGTTAAAATAATCATTCATACAGTCAGTGTTCCCATCCTGATACAAAATGTTTCACTTTTTTTCCTCTTCATATTGTAGTACAAATACCAAGTGAATGTAGATGGCACTGTAGCAGCTTACAGGTTTCCGTACCTCTTGCTGGGTGACAGTCTAATACTGAAGCAAGATTCCCAATACTATGAACACTTTTATATTGGATTAAAACCTTGGAAACATTATGTTCCAGTTAACAGAAACTTAGAGGACCTGCTAGAGAAGATAAAATGGGCTAAGGTAAGTTCCATTACTAATTCATGTTCAAAGTGATAAACAAACATGACAAGAATTCATCTTAATATTATCCTCTTTTGAATTTCCTCATATATATTTTGCATGGACTCTATCAAGATCCTGGGATTAAGGAAGTACATTTTGTTCGTTGGTTTTAGATGGGAAGACCTTAGTTGAAGTAACCATCTCTATTTAGGGCAGTACACAGGATTCATTTTAGGTATGTGCCGAAGTGTTCATGAGTCAGAGCCTTAGTGTACTGACTAAGGTACTTGTCAAAGAAACAACCAGAATCCTAGATACTACTTAATTAATGCTATAGCATTTTTTTAGGCCCTGACTAGGGCAGAAGTTACTGCATATTCTGTCTGAATGTACAAAAAGTTGCTGTTCTGTAACATGCTCCAAATCAGATGCTGGGATCCTGTAAGACAGAACTGTGTGATTGAAAACACCATTTGTGCTTTTAGTTAAAGTGCTGTTAGGTTAAAAAACACAGAATAAGTTTCTATTCTGAGAGTACTGTAATTTTTCATAAGGAATCAGAAGGGAATACTAAAAGCTGAAATACAGACCCAAAAAACTTGACAATAAGTACATGAATTCAAGCAGAGTTATTTTTAAAAGGAAGACATTGGGTTCCACTGCATAAGAGAGTACAACATCTGTGGGTTTGTCTTCTGTAAAACTGAGTATGTCTGGGAGATGTCAGACCTGATTTTGTAGAGACTTGTGGCTTGGGCAAAAGAGTAGAGCAGTAATCAGTTTGAGTTTTCAAAATTGTACAGTTATTCATGAAAGTTATTACTGATAGCCCTAAGGTACCAGTTGTACCTTAAGCAAAAAACGTTGTACCTTAAGCAAAAGCAATCCAGTATTTTTAAGCAGAAGCAATCCAGTATTTTTAAGCAAATATGCAGTTTAAAGCATGCCTTTGCAATCTACCAGTAATTTCAATAAAGTTGCAGATTTGAATAGCCCATTTAATAAAACTTCCACTGACAGCCAGGCTTTGAGCAACTCACTTATTTCTCTATTATTCACTTGTTCCATCTGAATTTTCCAGGAAAATGATGAAGAAGCAAAAAAAATTGCTAGAGAAGGACAATTAATGGCAAGAGAAATACTTCAGCCTCACAGGTTTTACTGCTACTATTATAAAGTGCTCCAGGTTAGTACAATAGATCACTTTATTACTTTCCCCCAGCTGCCACTGCTACCGATGTTACAAATTTCACATTCAGTCCTTCCTTAGATCAATAGCAGACATGGTTCATATTCACAGGAGATCAGTGTGAAGAGCTTTGCTAAAACCTGCTTTATCATTAAAGAGGCAACCTGACGTAATAGTTGTTTTACAGAATCAGCAATTTTATGGTTTTTTGTCCCCATCCCCACAGTCAACCCTGTTTTCAGTGTCACTTGGTATGTGGTTTCTAATAACTCGCTGTAAGAGATAATTGGTATACAGTTTTCTTCCTTTCTCACACATATTATGAAATACTCCATTGTATTACAAAACAATGCATACCTGGAAAAGAAGTTACAGAAGTATGGCTAGTGGAGTGGTAGGGGGTGAAGCTGGCCCTATAGTTATTGCTTCCCTAGGAGATGCAAATCTCTAGTGAAAGAAGTTTCTCTTCTCTGAAAGAACAAATCCTTTTTTTCCTGTTCTCCTTTGCAGTTAGATGTCAGCTTCAGCAGCCACGGGTTGACACAAAGTTTAGAACTGTTCAGTGTACAAACATGACAGCATTATCTACACAAAGTAGTTAGAGGCACAAATAATGATAATATTCAAGTTACCATTAATAATAGGCAAAAACATTTAAGGGTGTTTTCAGAGGCACTGTAGCCTATTAGCAGGTGTGTTATAAAGACACCTTGTACAGAAGTTGTAAACAATGACATAAGGAGCCTGAGTAAAGGTAAGCTTCTGAGTGGAAGGGAGGAGGAAAAATTTATTTCATGAATTATATGTTGGTGCTTATAGCATTCTTAAATGTTGTTTACATATTTCAGGAATATGCCAAACGCCAAGCCAGCAAACCTGAAATACGGGATGGAATGGAACTTGTACCTCAGCCTGATGACAGGGACTCAGTATGCAGTTGCCACAGGAAAAAGCCTTTAAGGGAAGATCTGTAACTGTACTGGATGGAGAAAATCACCCACTTAAAATGCAAGAATAAGGATTAAGCTGTGAAATCTAAGACACTTAATGCACTAGCAAACATTCTTAGTTATGTATTCTTCTTGTATTTTCATACCCTTTTTCACACTCACTCTGATCTACGTTAGTTCCCACAATTTTGGCTCCATGACCACCACCAGAGAGATACTGAGCCTGTAATGGGGAGTGTCTGGGGAATTTGTTTGATGTACTGCATCATCAGGAAGAACACAGTGCTGCTTGTGTTCCAGCAGGGACCTATTTACCAAAGTTTTGTGAGGAACCAATCACCACAGAAGATCTTGTCATGAGTCAGTGCAAGTTATTCTGAAGGAGCATGTGTAACATATTAAAACAGTGTTATGATTTCTTCATAAAGTTTACCTCAATTTTAGATGGATTCTTTTATACAAACAATTTTATTACTAGACAAAAGGAATATTTGGTATTTACAGGTATCATATCTGGTCTTGCTTTGAGATTATTTTGTGGTCTATGACAGGTAACAGAATAGACAACATGATATAATACTCATCAATTTTTGAGGAAAATGGAGAGGAGGGGGAGAGATTATAATGTTTATAATCATCATGACTGTGAATCACCGGAATTAAATGCTGCTTTAAAGCAGACTGTGTAACTATCACAATCACAATGTTTCGAGTGCCAACTCTGAAGGCCTGTTTCCTGCCAGTGACTGTATCTGTGAATATACAAAAGTACTTGGGAATTTCAGGCCAGGCGAAATACAGGTGTCTTAGTTCAACAATACCATCTACAGTATTCTAGGCTACTTGAAATCTGAAATGTGTTAACAGAGTTTTAGACCACCTAGGTTTAACTTTTGTGTAGAGCTAAGGAATGCCACCATCTTTTTCACTTGGGTTCAGGACTATTTTTTCCTGTGCCTAAGTCCCCAGGGACATCTTACTAAATTTTCTGAATTTGGATCCTGCCTAACCTTATCCTGAAGTCAGAGAGCAGATCAGACTTCATTGTTTGGTTCACACATATGACAGAAAATCCTATGCTGTACTTTCTGTGTAATAGTGTAGATGTTAGAGTCCATATTAAGCAATTTGGCAGCCAGTTGTCCTCCTTGGTTTGATTTAAAGCCATTTTTCAAGAGAATGCCTTAGCTCCAGACCAGACAAGAGGTCTCCAGGTCTTCCACTTAAGTTGTGCAGCCATGAAACTAGCAATGCAAAATTCACAGGGCCAGAAGGAGCTGCTCATACCATTGCAATAAAGCTTACCTTTGGGTGGGAAAGAAGAAAAATCCTAGTCCTGGATGTGGCTCCAAATACAAAAAATCTGTTGATTTTTACCCAAGTTTGTCTACTTCAAAATGCATAAACAGTCTTGGAAGGAGACACCAATGCCAAGACCAGTGTCCACATACCCATTTCTGTCCTTTGCGTTTTCACCCTGGGTGATGTGGCTGCCTGAGGAGCTCCCAACTCAGCTACACTCAGATTATACCTTTCCTGGATACCAAACTCCATACCAATGCTTTGATGCACAAAGTTTAGTAGCTCTAAATCTCATGCTGGATTAATTCTAGCATGCAAGTTCTTCACTGCAAGTTACTCACATAAAATTTCTGCATTAGAACAGGAAGAAAGGCTACATTTTTCAGTATGTTAAATATGGAAAGAACTTCTGGTTTCTAAAGAGGTTAATCCATCAGTCATTTATTACATTATACCAGTTAAGAAAAAATTCTGTAGTGTGTTGCTCTACCGATAATCCTCTTTGTTTTAGTTCTAACACTAATAAATATAGTGGTTGTGTTTTTATTTAGCATGACAATCAGTCCTAGACCTTCAGGCTATAAAGATGTGTTCAACTGGTCTGACATAAAATTTTCTACATCAAAATTATGGAAGAGGGTTCCACTGCTGAAGCTGACACAACTGAGTATGGGCTCTTCTTTCCTTTTATGTGTACAGTAATTTTTACTGTATGGAATGATCCTATTTTTGATATTATCCATTATAGCATGTGCATTTTATATTCACCAGTATTTTTGGAAGTGGTGTGCTCATCAAAGACAATTGAGCCTACCAGATGGTTGAAGCAACAAAGTTTTCCGCACATTTCAAACCAATAGTCCAAAAATTATCCATTTTTATTTTTAAAAATGGGAGAGAACAGAGGGAGTCATGATGTGTACTTTATAGTTCTTTGGAAGAATCTGCGTAGGAAAACTTCCCTGGTTTGAAACAGAAGTCTTTCAAACTGGAAGAAGAATCAGAGTAAATGTAAATTATCAATATAAGTAAACATGAATATTTCATCCCTCCTTCCCTCATAAAAAGGGGGAAAGAAACTATTCTAAATTCTTCTCTGCCAAAAAAATCCTTGCTTTTTAAATAAGTATCCCCTCAAAGCAAAGGCTGGTTTGTCACAGAATGCCTTGCAGATGCTTTTATAGTTTATGGGCAAGAAATATCCTGAAAAATATGAATACATTCATTTTCCTGCCAAAATTTAAAAAACAGTGAAGACACGGTGGAACTTTTACTAAAAGTCCATAGTACTTTGAGAAAATTTGGTTCAATTTATAACTACATATCTTCCAAAGATAAAAGCCTTTCTTCTTTCCATCTTGGTGCTACTATATGCAATTTAAATTGCAATGAAGAGCAATCTTAATAATATCCCCACCAGGCCAGAAAGTATGTCAGATCTATTTGAGTTTGATGACAGGATGATAACCATTGGCCTGGTGTGTTACAGGCATTGTTAAATACTCAGTAAAACCTGTTTGTGCAAGTAAAGTTTAATACATACATTAAACAGTATTTTTAGACTACTGCTACAGTAGTTCCAAAACAACAGCTGTTCAAAGGTATAAAAATCTCTTGGTGGTGGTAATTCTAAAAAACGATTACCGTGCCTCATTACTGAATTTTCCTATAGAAATTTCAGCTTTTAAATACAGAGAGTAAATCTGTCCTGTTTTCATCAAGGGTTTATGAGTAATGACAGAGACAGGTTTATTTGTTTGAAACAGTATTTCCTAAAGCCCAGGGCCAATGTTTTCAAACATTGGAATCTACACAGAAGGGGTCTGACTGTTGGTCATGCAGGGCCTTTACTTTGGCTTCCTTATTTTTAGATTCTTTTAACCTAAGCAGTAGTTTCCTGCTGTGAACACTGCTATTATGTTACATCATGTATGTCCTAATATATTTAGGCACCTGCATTTGGAAATACCCCGTCTCAGTTTCATCTTGAAATGAGAATTAGTAAATCATAATCTGTTGAACATAAAGGAGATGAAAATTCATATATTTTTAGGCTCAAGATAACCAGTACACTAGTTTCATGACAGTATTGTGCCAGACCCGCCTTGTAGATTCATAATTAAAAAACCGCTGTAATGATAGCTTGTCTGATGGAATGTTAGATTCAAGCATCCATCCTGGGAAGCATACGCCCGGCATTTATTACATTATAAAGTAAATTATTTAGTTAGGGAGGAGAGCTGACAGGAAAAACATACATCACCTGTTGGAGCACGTTTGAAAAGCTTGCAAAGAAACTATAATAAGGAAAAGAATCATTATATAAACCTATGATATTATCAACTCCTTTACCACTGCAGTTTTTCAAACGTGTTATATCTGTAAGGGCAAGATTTTTTATTAATATACTATTGTTTAGGTTCACAGGATTTAACCACCAGAATATTCTTGCCTGTGAATACTTCTACAGCATTTTAAAGAGGCTATGGGAATACTAATGCTTGAGTCTTGAGCACAGTGCTTCTGTTTCGAGTTCATGAATAAGAAAATCTCTACAACAGAGAGCTATGGCCCTGATTTTGTGTTTTGCTGTAAGAATAAGGGAAAAAGGGCTACATGCATGTCTGTTTGAAGTAATTTTAGACATCTGTAGGACTTGCCTTTATCGAGTCCCATCATGTGAGCAGTGATAAACAACAGGTGTATTAACAGGGATGTGGCCAGCAGGTCAGGGCAGATGTTCCTTCACTTCTGTTTGGTAGTCTGTATTCAGTTTTTTATTTTTATTTCATTTTTTTTTATTTTTTATTTCATTTTTATTCTCTGTACAAGAAATATGTTGACATAGCAGAGCAGATCCACCATGGACCACGAGGTGATAAAGGGATTGGGGCACATGGTGTATGAGGAGAAGCCCAGTGAGCAGTGTTAGGTCAACCATAAAAAGAGAAGTTAAAGGAAAGATTACCCTGCTGAACTCTAGAGGGAGGGTGTAGAAAAGATGAAGCCAGGCTTCTCAGAGGTACACAGCAGAAAGCCTACAAACCACAGACAAAAGCTGCAATGTGGGAAATTCCAATTAGATAAGAGAAAAAAAATCTTACACTGATATCCCCAAGGAGATGAAGCTTGGCTACATGACCTCCAGATGTTCATTATTCTATGAACTACATTTCAGTCACACAACAAGCATTTATCTAGTCACATAGCAGAAGGATGAAAACATGCAGCTCTTCAGTGTCTCCAAGAGGCAGTGTAGCCTTTGTGTTCTGACACTTTGTTGATGTTTATGTCTCCCTTGATAATATTGATGAAGTTTTGAAGGTATTTGTTGGATTATAAAACTATGAAATTATAATAATAGTATACATTATTACTATATATTATCACCACATATAATAGTCATAGTCATGCAGTACAGAGAAGATTTGACAGAAGTAGGATGCATTGATTTGGCATTATATTCCTGGATTGAAAGTGCAAGATCTGCTCATTCAAGAAGCTGAATTTACACTTTACAGGAATGAGACAATTACAAAATGTTTTCAGTACAGTTATGAACCATCAAAGTAATTAATTTAAAGCAGTCAGTAGGAATATTACTGTACTTTATAAGTTATACATAAATATCAGCATGTTCTCTAGGCCACTGGTGAGCGATCATGACATATTCCTATCACACTCCCAACTCTAAAAAAATCAGTCAGGATCTGTACCGCAGGTTTGCAGTATAGCGTGGAGAGACTCACAACAGCTCAGCAGAATGCCAGAATGGCCTGCCTGATACAGGACATGTGAAACATGATTACCTTCCTGCTGAAAACCCGTAAAATACATTATCCCAGCTGGAACCTGTCTGAAAGTAGATTAATCCAAGCTATACTTTTAAGACTGTAACTTACCCTTTAGCTTATGCTTCTCAGAGAGGTTGTTTACCATTAGAAGATGATTTTGCTTATCTTTCAGTAACAATAATCACATTTTCAGCTACTCTTCATCTCCCAAAATGCCCAGCCAAGCTGTTTCACCACTCCAGCTGTCGAGATGCTCTTATCTCATGAGTGATACCCACAACAAACCAAAATGGTTGTTACCATGTTAATATCTGACAGGACCAACACCTGATTTTGTCTTGCATGTTACTCTCACGAAATTTTTCACTGTTGCAACAGAAAGAGTTCTGAGTATTTTGTTAATACAAATCTGCTCTCACTGAAAATAGTTTGGAGTGAAAACTCACTTTGCTTCCAAATGATGATTTTATTTTTTTGCTCGTATGCTTAGTACCATCAGCTGTTACCTGAGGAAGAAGGTGATTTTGTCAGTACAGTTCATTTCATTTAATGAATTAAAAAACCAAACAAACTATATTATCCCAAACCAAACCAAAAAACACGTAGATAAAAGTTGTTACTCTTTTAAAGAAAGATGTCTGGTAGAGATACTTTGGTCTATTTTTTGTTGTGAAGGCAAAGCATGCCTTGAACTTCATAAGCAAAATAAATTTAAAGAGATACTTCAGCAATAGTCTAGCTCTGTATTACTGTACACTATTAGTGATCTCCAAGATTAGATAATTTGAAACATTGAAATTAAGAGCTGGGGTTATACAGTAAGGTTTTATTTAAGATACAGAAGAATCAAAAAAAATCATACCTCTGACATAATCACTCAAGCAAAATCCTACAGAGAAGGAGATTCAACTAATTCTGGCAAGTGTCCTTAAGATAGTTTACTTATGCTGTTCTGCAAGTTAAGTTATTTAAAAAATGTCAGGAATGTTTGTTGCTGATAGAAGCTGCATTTCTGCCAATAAATTCTTTCTACTGCTTTATGAACAAAGGAACTTTAATGTGGACTAACCCCTGCTGACAAACTCCAGCATGTCTTTACAACCACTCTATAGTATTTAGACTTTGGTATTTCCTCTATTTCGTGAAAGATTCACTCGTGTTTCTAAGGTAGTCAACCGTCTCACTGATCCAAACTTCCTGTGACTGAAAGTGAAAAGTAGCTCTAAATTTTAAGTACCTGATTTGTACTAAATTAACTTGTGACTCTTTAAAAAACCTAAACATTTAGAAGTGGTACAGATCACTTAGATTATAACTTCATAATAATCATAAATATTTGACAAAACTTAAATGCAAATACTACATACTTAAGATGCAGAATAATTCTGAGTATTTCTTGTGAAATGGTTTCCAAATTCTGATTACATGCAGGAAAGTAAGTTTTCTGTGCTAAAATGTTGTCTCAAATCAAACTATTCCCAAAGATCCAGGATCCAGAAAAACTGTGACTTTTTCCTGACTATTAATAATACTATATGTATAGTGAATTAATACTATGGCTATTGCTATTTACTCTTTTGCAAGATAATATATTTCCCTCATTACAGTTCCATTTCAGTCACACATTAGCAACGGGATCTTTTATTTCAAAATAAGAGAGACACAAGAAAATTTGGTTTTCCCTGTAAAGCTTGAACCAATCAACTCAAAACCAGACAATCTGTGCGCTGTAAGATGCCAATTGGAATGAGGTCTCCTCTAGGGACAGGTGCCATCATATGGTTGTTCATGAACGAAATGAAATCTTCAGGAAGTCCTTCATGAACACACATCTCTGAGTGTGCACCATTCACCAGCAAATTAAAGCATTTACTGGAATCTGATGATTGAACTATAACGTGCATATGGATTGAACCTCCATATGCAGTAGGTGTTTCCTCCATTCCAGGCCCAAGTCAGTATTACTCCAAAGCCAGACAATTCTGCTCGTAAGTTATCGCCCTCAACCTCCTCAAGCACTTATGGTCCACTATCAAATGTGTTTGCTACATTAATTTAATATTAAGTTACACCCTGCTTTGATGGCACGCAGTAATGTGTAATAGTTGTCTAACTGGATCTGTTAAGTAGGTTACTAGGTGCAGTTGTCATAAGTTTCCTTGGTGGATTATCTTGTTAAGGAGGCCATTAAAAATCATTTTTGATGGGGAATACAAATTATATTCACATAGAAAGGCCAAACTCTCGTCCCATTACAGTAAATGGCATTGGATTTTTTGCTGAGTTCATTCAAATCTGTAGCAAAAAATAAGGTCTTGCAGGTTACCTGTTCCAATGAAAAAAATAAGGGAAAAGCAGCAACTGTGCATAGGCAAATGAAAAATTGGCTTGAATATCTTTGGATTTAAGACACAGGACATTTAAGGCTAGCTAAGCAGTTTCCTATTTCTAGGAACTTGATATCTTAACAATAGTTGATCCCCTAAATCAATTCCCTTGAATGTCTTCATTACTTATCAAGACTAGCTAAAAACCTAAAGCAAGTAAGAAATTATACAAAACTGGAAGAGTTATGGAGAAGAAGCTTTTCTTCCTTACCAGTTAGGTCTATTTCTTGTGATTACACTATCAAGCACAATTCTAACAACTTATGCCCAGATATGAAGAACCTAATAAACGTGGCTGACAAACTGTAATTTTCAGGGCAACAGAAACAACATCAAGTCCCACTGAACCCATAAAATTGGCCCTTGAAAATTACATCATATCAGATTGTAGTCCCCTAATTGCTTCTGATTTGTTCCAAAGGAATTCTCAGTTCTATTGAAAAAGAGAAAACTGATAGTGATAATGGTAATGATACTGGTAATGATAGTGGTCACTTATGTAAGCCAGTGCAGTAAGTAAGAATAAATCCAGACATTTTCTGTGGCTTCTTGCTTAAAATGGTTTGGCTTTTACTGCAAAACTGTGTTAATTAACCATCTTATTAATTTTGAACTTCCTCAAATGGATCGCTATGCTACATTGTCCTAAGTTAATAAATGGTTAAAGTCCTTTTTCCATACTCAGTAATTCCTTGGGAAATAATTTTTTCTGATTAAATTAATATATTCTAATAGTTCCCAAAGACTTGAAGTTGTTGCCTGAAAAGAATACAGACTAAAACTAAGCTAAGGCTCTTTGTCACACAAGAAATAATGTGTATTGAATTCAATCAAAACCTATAAAATTTCTCCTCTTTTCCTTCTTGAAAAAATCATCAGATCATGAAGAGTCAGTTGTTCACTGATTGCTGAGACAGATTTTCCCTTGGGAAATAAAACAATCAAAGAAAACAAATCCTGAGTGACAAAATTAGTGTTTCGACTTCACAGGAACACTTGCTGCAGGCGTGGAGCTGGTAGGTACTCCCTTGGTTGGCATCTCAAGTTCTGGGAGCCATGACATCTCTCCTGGCATTTTTCGCTGTTATCAGGTAGAATTCACTTACAGTAGGGAAACTATCCCCTGTATTTTCAGTTAGACTAGAACTAATTACAGGGGCCTCTCCGTTCTTCTATTGAACAATGTTGTGTATTTATATTTATAGTTTCCTATTTGTATAATAGTGTCCATACATTTGTATTCTTCCCATATAGTCAGAATAATACTTGTCTGGATTTAGCTTTGCATTTTAATTTAATATTAAATTACATGTAATTGCTTTCTGTAATAAATCTTAATTTGGAGTACTGATGAAGATGAAGGCCTCTGGCAAGAGCTGGCTCTTAAAACTGGCCTCAGCACCTTTCAAAAGCTATCTTGTGTGTTAACACAGCTGGGCCTGCTTTCAAACAGAATTTATATTACTTGCACAGCTTTTTTATCACTGTTTCAAAGTCTTTGAAATCAAGTTGCAATATCATCATCAAATCTAGGGTGTGTTTTTTCTTGTGCTTTATGTCCTCTTCTTTATTGAAGGATTTTGAAGCTCTTTGTTGCATAAAAGGCAAAAATTTTTATGGAACAGCATCTCCTGGCTTAATCAGTAGAAGAATTCTTTTCTTTTATCTATCTGATTTTATCTTGCTAGATGATCTAACAACATTAATCGTATATAGAGGTTTATTTCAAAATAAAAAATAAAACTAAAAAATACTTCAGTTATTGTTTTGGGTTGTTTTTATGCATTTGATAAAGAAAATATTACAGGATAATATGCTACATGATAATAAGGGTTAATAAACTGAAATAAAGTTTCTTCTTTCTTTGATGTATTTAAAATTTTCCACTCCCTCAATCTGGATCTATAGTGTGAATATGAAATCATCCATTTTAAAATGGATCTATATGGAGATTAAATTGCATTTCTTCAACAGTCATTGAAATCAACTTTATTGTCAGTGAGCATTATTTCCTTCTTCTTATAATTTTCTTTAAGAAATTAGATATTCTGACAGGGAGGATATCACTGATGCTCTCCTTCCTGAATGCTCATGAATTAGATGCTAATTTAAACTCTTAAACTATTCAGTAATAGAAGTACCATACTAAACAAATATCAAATTAAAAAAAAACGGCTAAGAGTCACTCCCCAGCAGCCATCCAACACCCCTGGCCTGGAGCAGGCTGGGCTTGCTGGGTAGTGCCAGCTCCCCGTGAGTCACCCCCTCCTCCTGGCTTACTCCTCAAGGAAAAAGGTGGGTTTCTGTGCTCATTCCCAGCTGGCAGGAAGCACATTTTTCATGTTGTGACATGAGCTTCAGCTTGTGGAGACACCTCCCTGCCAGGATGAGGGGGAAACAAGCACTGTGGAAAGATAAATGGACCCAGAAATGTAAAATGGAGGGCAATTTCATCATTCAGGCATTGAGATTGCATTCTGTGATCTTCATGACAGCTACTAGTTGGAAGGGACCTGCAAGAATCATCAAAGTCCAACTCCTAGCCCTGCACAGGACAGCCCCAAGAGACACACCAGGTGCCTGAGAGCACTGTCCAAACATTTCTTGAACTCTGTCAGGCTTGGTGCTGTGACCACTTCCCCAGGGAGCCTGTTCCAGAGCCCAACCACCCTCTGGGTGGAGAACCTTTTCCTGATACTCAACCTAAACCTCCCCTGAGACAACTTCAGGCCATTCCCTCGGGTCCTATCACTGACCACCAGAGGGAAGAGATCAGTGCCAACCCCTCCATTTCCCCTTGTGAGGAAACTGTAGACAATAATGAGGTCACCCCTTAGTCTCCTCTTCTCCAGGCTGAAGTACTGTGTTTGATAAACAAGGGTGAGTGGGGGGACAACCCTGGGATTTTTCTATAAATTTTGGGCTTTTAATGCAGTACAAATATTTTTTAAAGCACCACTTTTTCAATACTCAAAATTACAGACCAAACCAAGAGGTTTTGGGAGCCCTGGATCTTCAGTCATCAATTTTCCCCTTGGAGCTTTCTTAAACAAGTATGTTTTGGAGAGTGAGTGGTTTTATAGATAAACTGGTTTTATTTTTGTGTGTGGTAGAGTTCTAATTGCATTTCAATCAAGAAAGAAGAAAAATTTGTATGAACCAATTTTTTTTTGGCTAGAAATATTCCCTGAGGCCAGGTACTCACTCAGATGGAAGGTGACAGGAGGTCTAAGTTTAAGTAATTAGCAACAAGAAATACTGAGTTATGTACATCAGATCCAGTATTTTGGATAATTTTCTACATTTAATTGTCTCATATTTTGCTGCAGATATGTTTACACATAGTAGAAAACCTTGTGTCTTTCCTCACATAAACCCCTGTTCTCTTTTTCTCCCTCTAATAATGAGATTTGTATAGGTGTCATCATTGATTGATAGGGCTGCTCTTCACTGGCTGAAAATGTAGAATCTCATTGGCAGTAATAGAAATTGTGTTTATGTATCAAAAAGACCTTTAGTAATCGCTGTCTCTGATTAATCCTGCTGAAGGAGAAACATTGATAGCTGTTCCTTTAGTCAGAGTCTGTATCTTTTGTATTTCTCTAGAGATAATAGAAATTATGTTCTAATTTATGAGGATCAGAATCATAGTACTTAGACATCTCTAAGTCCCTTTAGCTCATGCTTTTTCTGCCACTGATAATGCAGATTTGTTCATTGCTAGATACTTTTCCCAGTCTAGTGCTTACATCTTCCAGGAACTATTCTTGATTTTCAGTTAAAGCAGTTTTTGTTCTTGCTTCTCAGTTTTATTGTTAGTTTTAGGAATAATTTTTATTTATCTTAAGTAGTTCTTTTCCTCCTTGTACTTAGAAATGTGTATCCCATTTATCTTTTCAAGTAATCAAGCTTTTATTTTGCAAACATTTGTGTTAGTTTGAATCCTTTCTGCAGCTTTTTGGAAAAGATGCACTCCTCCTCTGATTAGTTTGTGTGACACAAGGGGTTTGTGTGGAAATAAAAGGTCTGTAATACAAAATTAAAGACCATGTCATTATATACCAGATAAAACAGTTTGAATTAACATTGGATAAGAAATTATGTGCCATCCCTAAGGATGATCACAGAATTATTCCCAACTCACACTGGTATCCTGTTCAGCCTCAGGTCCACCGCTCATCTCCTTTCTGCTCTCTGATGATACCCAAGTCTGTTTTCTGGACCAGCTCTTGAGAGAGGCCACAAACCTGCTCCCTCCTTCTTTGCCTTTCAGTATTCCTGCTTTTTCCCTTCTGTGTCCTTCTGTGTAAATCCTTTTTTTTCTTCAAGGCCATGTACCTACAGAGGTCATTCTTCCATAAGTAAGGACCTGTCCTACATGTTTGCTTGTCCAACAGATGACTGTAGTTCATCAGTTATACATTTATTATCTATTATTATTTAAAAGGAAGGAGGAATAGTATACTCTACATGTCACAAACAGTTACTAATGGCCAGAAAAAAATTCAAGGAACAATAAGATGACCTGGTTTTACTTTAAAAAAAAAAAAAAAAAAAAAAAAGTTCGGTAATATTAAAACATTATTTTTCAAAGTAGCTCTATTAAGCCTAAGCTGGAGAAGAGGAGCTGAGTTTTACTTAGTAATTATTTCCAGGACAAATAAACTGAGGGATATACATGCTGTATTGCAACATATTTTCTAAGTAATGAATGTAGGACTGTGCTTTATACCTATATGTATTTCTTTCTGAAAGCTCTTTAACTATTAGCTTATTCTAATATAAAAATAAACTATTTCTTCTAACAATGTGTTCCATTTCTTCTATGTGAATATGATTTATTGGACCATTTCAATGACTGTGGTTCTTAAATTCTGTAAGGTTGGGCATGGGAAAATCTCTTCACAGCTTTTTTCCCCAACTGTAAGTTACAAAGACTATGGCTTTTGCAAGTGTGTATTTGCACTTCTCTACAGGATGCACATGTATTTCACTACAACAAAGAACTTACAAGTTTTAGAGGAACACATCTTCCTCCTCTGGTGAAGAGTTTTTACCTTCAGGAGACAAGGGCTGTAGAAGTTACACAGTGCAGTGTAAGATACGTTCTACTAGTGGCTTGTTGTGTTCTACTACTGGCTCATCTCACTGTTTTGTAGTTGTGGCATGGTGTTGTAAAATAAGGCTTATTATGGTAATGTAAATCAAACAGTTACTTTTGATTGCCCCTCGGTGTTTTCTGGTCCCACATTTATGGGTGCACTGTGAGGATGAAAACAACTGAAACTATGATCCAAGGGAAAACAAAGCTGAACATCAAAGTAAAGACAAAACTAAAGGGAAGGAAGAACAGAAGAAACTAAGCACACAGACGGCAGCTGTCTTTTAGTATTAATTATAATGGACTGGAACTCATTTCTCATAAGCCACTTGAAAGCTGTTTCATAAATATGGAAATATTTATGGGTCAAGTTGACTTCCTTTGCCTGTTCCTGGGAGACGGTAGATGATGGGTTTTTTAAGCAACTTTGTCTGTCTGCTAGAAACCTCATTATGTTTTGTGTGTTTTCTAGTTTCTCTGGTAAAGGACCTAAACCTGATCAAGAGCCTGTTTCTGCAAGTACTGCCAAGTAACTGAAACGGTATTCACAGTAATATACTTCCTGACTTAATTTCTCAGTAGGACGCAAGCATTACGGATTATTACCTTTCTACTTGTAGACAGAGTTGCTAGGTGTTGTAGAAAATGCTTTAATCAAAACCAGGCTAGGTACTGCACTTATCATTTCATGGTACATGATATTCTCTGTGGTATTCATTCTGGATGCACAAAACGGCTATGGTACAAAAGCATGAAGAATATTTGCATATTTTGAATGTATTCACCAAAGCAAGTCAAGCGGATAAAAATAGATTCCTAAATTCACAATCTCTGCAGTGCTAATCACTAGGCAGTGTTATTGACTCACAGATTTGTGGGTGGTCTGCTCCTACCAAGACACAGCTTTTTTTCAAACTCAATCTTGATTTTTTTTCTGTTTTCAGCTGAACCTGTTTCTCATGGCAGACTTTCAGTGACCAGATTTATTCCATCAGCAAGGAGCGTAGTTTTTTAAGTTCTCTATGTAGTCATCAGGAAGAACCCTTGCAGGGCAATTGATATCTTAGTTGTTGTAAAATTGCTCTGGGGAAGTACCTTTCTAGCTCTGGTGGCTACAGAGTGAGCCTATGGTGCGTAGATTTCTGAATTAGATACTACAGGGAGATTTGAAAAATGGCATGAAATGATTACATGTTCTTTTACTTGAAATGTCTTGGTAAATGCATCTGCTTCAATTTAGGAATAAATTGCTTGCCTCTTGTTTTTTGATATTTAAATAACTTGCAATATCATAGTCCTGTATAAATGTCTCATGCTTTTTAGGTATTTAAATAAGAATTATGGCTACCACACCTGAAATTGCTGGAAGGAAGCTAAAATTGCCAAAATTGTTGCTGAGCTGTCTGGCATTTTCACTAAATTTCTGCTTTTCTTCCATAATTACTTGATATCTGTTCCAAACCTCCTCCTCCTTATTCAACTTTACCTCATGAAAAAATACCATTAGTATGCCTCAATTCAGTTATATATACATGGATATTGAAACGTTAGACACTGCTTAGACTTCTGTTCAAGTTGTAGTGTAGAGGCCAGGGTGGAAAAGTCATTTATTTTTCACAAGATGATCCTTTCAGTAAGCGTTAGCATGAAGTAAGGAAGGACTACGTAGGCAGGCATTACAGAACCCTTTCATAACTTACTAGATTAAAAAATGCACATACAATCTGTGTAGTAAGTTAGAACTTCAGATGAAAGTACTATGAAAGGCAAATATTTTGTGCCAGACTCATCAATGCCAATCATGATTCAGTATTTATTTCTAAAATTTTGTGGTTGTTGCTCCAGACACAGGGAGTGTTCATCTTTGAGAAAACAGGTAAATATCAGTCACTCTTATCATATAGGTTGACACTGCCTAAGAAAGCTTCACTCTTTTTCCACAGTGAAGTGTCATAGGCAATTATCAGCTGAATCCCAAAGCCTCAACAGTCTCTTAAAGGCCTGGTTTGAAATGTACAACTGTTGCAGTCAAGATTTCTCCATACTTCACCTACACCTTTGAATTACTCTATGGATTCGCTGGTTTTATTGTCTTTTATTTTGGCATATGGATTTGTTAATCGAAATTGTAACACAACTGCAGGTGCACTTAATGTATTTTAGAAGTAAGTTTATTTTCGTTCTGACTGTACTTTTTGAAAAGCAAAAGATAATCTCATAAATGCGAATGCAGTCCTTTGCAGCACTTTCCTTCTATTCAGCACTTCCAGTATTAGGAAATGTGTGTCTTCTTGTACACAACAGAGGCCACACATAAATACGTGGGAGTGATCTCATGAATCTTTCAGGAAAAACAGTTGGTTTGCATTCATCCACAAAGATAAACCCCTTTCATATCATAAAAAATTGAGCTCTCTACAACAAGGAAGCCCTAATTTTCTTCTTAGTGAATGGCAAAGCATTTTCGATAAATTCTAATTAGTTCATAGAGAGACCTGGAAGAGCAAAATAATGAGTTATTCATTAATTCAATATGTTAAATGCATTGTAAATGCCAGCAATAAAAGTAAATTACCTATTTTATATACAGAATATGTTGTAACAACCTCCTCCTTCAGCTAAGAAATCCATTAAAGTCCTTGCTGTATACCAATTGGATCACTTTCTTACTGAAACACTCATATTTCTAATAAAGAGTAATTGAAAAGTGCAATAGGATAGAAATGTAAAAAAAAAAAATACCATCTTAATAATTTCTTAAAATGATTTTATAGACATGCAATTTCTTAATGCATTATTTAACTTTAAAAGCTTCGAGCATGCCTATATTAAGCAATGAGTAGTTCTTCCACAGCAACAAAATATAAAAAGACCCCTGAGCTAGATCTGTCTTGCAGATGCTGTAATGAAGTCAGGAAACAGTGAGTGAAGTGTGGCTGAAAGATGCATTCAGTAAAGGCTTTTGGAATCAAAAAAAGGGGATACTATATAATCTTTATAACCATTAGAACCAAGACTCAAAAAATAGTGTAGGAGTGAGAAGGAAAGCAGTTGACAAGGTCAGTGGGAACAGTGCAAACAGGGAGCCCACAAGCTGACTTCCATGTTTTACATGAAGTAAAACTGGTAATTTGGAACTGAATGATGACAGAACACTTTTGCTTGAAGTAATCATTGTATATGCTGAGGAGTACCAGAGGCTCAAAGGTCTGTGTTTATATTTCTGTATATAATGTCTACCTTAACACAATACCTCATTTATTGTCATTGCTTTACAAGACCTTGTGTGCAAATGACAGAACTAAGGTGAACAGATAAGAGGTAATTATAATGAGATGTGTGTCACATGGAGGCGTGCACCTACTGTGGTTTTCACAGACCTAAATAAATTGATTTAAAACTGGTTTTAATTATATGAGTAGGACAACTGTGTGCTGATAGGGCATCAGTTTCTCTGTTTTGACATAGCCAAGGGCTTTTAGTGTCTACGATCTACTTACATATTATGCAATGTATAGGTGTGTTAACATACATTATCAACTGATTAAGGTAGTGAGGCAAGTCTAAATACTCGAAACAAAATCATGTAAAGAACCAGATTCTCCTCTCATTTACACTGACATAATTTAAGTCATTGGATGTAATTTAGGAGTTACCTTGCTGTCTGGAAAAAAACTGACCAACAAACTGATTTTGTGAGAAATAATTTTTTTTTTAAACACTAGAGCAAAATTAACCAGAAATTACTAAGTAAAAAAAAACCAGAACACAAACCAACAACAAACCAAAAACCCCCAAAAGTTGTTACAAAGTGATACTTTTAGTGCTTATCACCAGGAATTTTAATCTTTAACCTTTGCATCTCTAGCATTTACCTAAACACCTTTTGCCTGGTGGAAGCATTAGCTCTAAGCCCTAAGGAACCATGTAGTTTGTCTTGGATTTTTCTTAAATAAAGAAAGGGCTAGGAAAGTATGCTTGAGGGCCATGGATCAAACAAATTGGATCCTTGACTCTCCATGCTGCTTGATAATCATCTAATTTATTTGCTCTGCTTTGGGCAGCACCAGTTGTTTTTTCCTGAGCAATACTCAGGCTCAGGTTTGTCAGACAGTTCATTCCAGGAACATGATCCAGAGGGCCAATGGATAGCACTTGCTTGGCTCAACAGGGTTTTATATCCTGAACATTCTGAGATGACCTCATAGTACACCCTATTCACGCAATTCAGAATTTGGCATCAACCTAAAACAGCAACAACTGCAGGCTGGTCTAGCAACAGAGAGATATTTCAGAAACTGATCTAACATCTCCTCCTACGGCAGTAAGTGTACATGGTACCTGAAAGTGCCCCAGCCAGGGATGCATCCTTGGACTTGGTCTGTGGATGCAGTCAGACAGTCTGGTAGAAAAAAGAAACGCAAACCAGCATGAAGACAAGCAGAGTGAAAGATACTGACAAGGTTGGTTAGACACTGCTTCACTTTTTTTATGTCTGATTTAAATTTTAATTTAATAAGTTGATGTTACTTTCAAAGATTTAAATAATGTAAGAGTTGTTTCAGGTATCTTGGCAAACTTCACAGAATGCAAATCTTAACTGAGGAGGACTGGTCTAATCCTGAAGTGCCAACCACTTGAGCATGGGTCAGGTGCACTCCAAGAGGCTCTCCTCCATGAAAACATCTGGATTGGGAGCTATCCATAGGAAGTACTCATTTGAACACAGCCTCTCCCCTTGACAAATGTTATCCACAACTTCCACACAAGGAAGGCAGGGGGAAAGCAGGGCTGGAGACTTGAGGACAAACTGGAACTCTCTATTGAACAATGACTTTGAAGTTAAATTCCCTTAAAGAATAGGACAGTGGGGGTGGAAGGTATGTTGTGGAACACATATACCACAAGCTTCAGCTACTGTACAACTATATAATTTCACATTTTCCTTTGGTTTGATGGGCCCAAATCCAAAAGTAGTGTTTACTCAAAGGTAAGCTCAGGGGTTCAATGTCTAGAAGATGTCTGGAGATTCCAGGTGAGTCATGAGAGACGAAGTACAACTACCTTATTAGTTGTTTACTTTATATAGTATGAACTCTGTAGGAAGCACTTCTGGATAGAGTTTCCAAAGCCATTGTTCTCTCTGCAGTGGCTTGTGAAACACCTACAACTGAATGTTCGGTCTTCTTGAACTAAAAATCTATCTCCATGGGAAATCTAAAGAACTCTCTACCACAGATGCAGGTAGTCTGGGGAAAGTACAAGCGGAGGCGAAGCTGTTTTTTGTAGGGAAGTGTTAACTCCTTTGGTGAGAATCTAACAGATCTGTATCTAGGTTGAAAAAAAATTACATAAAAGAAGGAATCTGCTCTCCCTTTACTGAGGATATACTGTACAAAAATACTATGATCATTAATAAGAAGTGGGAAGCATAATGCTATGTGTTCGTATGAGGCACTGGTGAAAACTGAAAAGACTTGGTGAAATTTTATCTTTTTTTCAGATGGAAGTTTTGTAATTAGGTACTTCAGTAAAATATATGCTTATATAATGGATGTGGAAGCACTACTTAACCATCTGTTGTTAAATAATGCACAAAATCACAAATGTATGGACTTCACTCAGTTTAAGGAACTGACATTTTGTCACTTCAGATGCTGACAACTCACACAGCATAAAGGAATTTTCCCAGAGACTAAGAAATTAATCCTGCCCACCACAAAAATCTATTCCATAATGTTTACCAAAGCATCATAAACTAAGAAACTTTTTAGGTGATAGTTGTCCAGCTTCCTATGAAAACAGTGCTCACTGTGATGGAGAAGCAGAACTACATCTCAGGAAATTGCTTCACTCCTATCACACCACTTGTTTACTTTCGACAACACAAAATTGCTGATCCATAAGCAACTGATGCTGCAGTGGGAACTCTCTGGGGCAGGCAAAGGTATAGTCCCTCAGCACCATATTTTTTGTGGATACATGTACAGAAGTGAGGAAATAATGGGGGAAGCTGTGTGCACCCTTAAGGATATTACTGACATTATGCACCATGCATCCCTGAAAGCTCTAAGTATAGGGGTGCTCACATGCAGGACAGGTGATGTGTTATGTGAACACAACACTGGTCTTCTCACACAATCAGGATACAGGGAAGGCTTTCAAATGTGGTGGGAAGAGAATCTAAACTTTCCTTTGCACAGTTCGCAGCTTTCCCTGTGGATTCACTCTTCAGTCTACCTGCTGAAATGAACAATTTTATTTAACTGTAATATTTAAGTATCATCACTAAGTGCTAGCATTAGGCAATCTCTCCCTGAGAGCTGTTTCAGGCCATCCACAGGTTCCACAAAACAGCACTCATGAAGACCAACATCCTTATTTTGTTTAAACTGTATGTACCTCACCAGCAAGCCAAACTTATCTGATTCCTAGTCACAGAACAGAATTCCTGATAATGGAAAAGTTCCATCAAGGTATACAATTCCAATTGGTTTACTTGCTAATACAGCTTTTTTCAGGTGAAACATCTGTTGGAGAAATGTCCTGGAGAAATGTACAAAAGGTTCATTTGCCATGTTGACATTATCTTATGAAATAAAGATACAGCCTAAAAACTGTGGGAACATTGTACAAATAAAAACCCATGAAATGCCAATTAGAATGGGAATTATTCACTAATACTGCTGTAAAAATGCACAAAATCTAAACTAAGATAATGTGAGGGTACACTAAATTTCATTCCTATTTTTAAAGATGATTCAGGAAGATTTATTAAATATACCAGTAAGACTGGTTTTTGAATTGATTTTCTGATTAACCATATTCACAGACTACCCAATTTTTTCTTTTTAAGAAAGAGCAATGTCCTCTGTAAAAGCACGTGCAATCAGAATGAGATTTTTGTACTCGAAATACAACTTCAATGTTTCTGACAGGTGTTTATTCCAGATGCAGAATGATTGTTCACTTTAGAGGCATTTCTGATGTGCTAAGTTTCATTGTATAGTCAACTTATTTTACCAAGGAAGCCTGAGATACAGAAGTGAAATCTTTTTAATTGTTTTATACTATTAAGACTACTATAAAAATAAAGTACCAACATAATTCAATTTACAATGGAAAAAAGGCAGCTATATTATACTTGGCTTAAAGTCTACATCTATATACAGACGTATCCATTTAACTAAGCTTAAAAAAACCCAACCCCAAGAACCCTTGGTTCATTAAACATGAGGTCCTCTGGTTTTCTTTTCTTTCGCTGTGGCATTATTTTAAAGTATAACTTCCCTTTAGAAATGTAAGACTCCTGGTTATTAGATCACCCATTCTGCAGACATGTTACCACACAAAATTACTAGACACAAGACTCCAGCTATTTAACATATACACAAAGGGATGAATCTCAGGCTTTAAGAATACAATGCAACCAGTACACCCAAGCCAAGTCCTTGAGGGTCAAAAGGAACATCAAAGCTTAGTGTTTATACTGTATGGTGAACCTAACTGGACAAAAAAATGTTTTCTCAGTTAAATGTTACTGAAAAAAACCCAAACCATTCACTGAATGCTAATATGTATAAGGCTTCATGGTTGCTCCTGATACAAATTTTATTTATGAAATACCAGTTTGAAATGTTAAGACACTTGCTACATAGAAATAGTTTGCTTTTTTTTTTTTTTAAAGAATGCTGGATCCTCTGGAGTCACACCCAGGGTTTCCATCCGGGAAAGAGTTGGCTCAGATTTTTAGGGTCCATGGCCTGCTGTATGAGGAGGTTCACTTGCCCTCCTACACTGAGCACTGTTCCCTCCTCAACACCTTTCAGCTTCTCCTGAAGTCTCATCAGAACACGCTCAGCCACTTTGTTAAAGCTCTGGTCGTCACTGCTGGCAGAAAATAAAAGAAAAACAGGCGTTCTAGATACAGATCCTGAACAACACCAGTAATATTCAATAAGACAACCATAAAGCAAGGCAAGAGTGCAGCAGGAAAACAGTAAGAAAAAAATCTTGCACCTGGCTTTTCTTTTACGTTCCTGTGGATCAGTACCGAGTGTAGAGCTCATCTCAGCCTCATCCTCTGGTCTCTGCTGCAGGTACAGAGCTTTCAGGGGGTTCATGGTCCAGTCGAAAAGAGGATCATAGAGCAGCACCTACACAGAAAACAATCCTGTTTTTAATTTAAACTGTTAATCACAGCTAGTTCAGTACCCTAGCACTGTTGGTAATGCTCACAACTAACCACAATATTAGGAGGTTTAGGTGTTTTGGTATGGTTTGTTTTTAACCAATAGAATTGGGCTAAATTGCTTAGTAGGCAATCCAACAGTAAGACTGCATCTGATCATTTGCAGGTATTTGTGCTGTTCATACTTCAACTCAGTTTTGCCACTCAGTCCATCTTGGCAGTGAATAAGTAATTTTTTAATACTCTGCTAGGCACTAAAAAGAATCACTAGCATTTAATGCAAAGTATATGTTGCTCTTAAAAATGAGTTTCATTTTCTCTTCTTTGTGACTTATGCAAAGAGGATTTAATTCAAATGGCAATGCTGCACTATGGCTAGAAACATTTAGATATTGAAGAGAGTAAACTGAAGGAAACAGTTCCCATAGAAAATGCTTACTGAAGGATACATGAATTAACAAATCTGGCCAACACTACTACATTCAAATTCAGTACAAACCCTTCACCTTAAATGAATACTCGGTGTAGTAATACATATGAAGACCAAGAGCAAGAAACTGAAGACATTCTGGCAGGTTACTGTTCAAAAGAAAGAGAAAATGCTTACCTCTACAATAGTCAGCAAAGCTTCTTGAGAATTTCTCATAACAGCCATTGTTTTCTCACAGCATCTAAAAACATTTTACTGTATTTTAGGTTCTTTTGGTAAAATGTAATGCCATTTTCATGATTTAAATAATGAATATTTGTACTCTACTTAAAATTTCTACTGTAAGAGTAACCTCTCTTATTTCCATTTGGAAAAAAAAAAAGAAACTTACACATGTAAGACCAGAAGGAGACTGGGTAGTTTGCTGATTATATTCTCTAAGAGAAAGGAATGACCTGTTTCACTGTCTGAGATGTCTCTATATACAGAATTAACCACTGAGTTAACACTGCCTGCTGAGGTGTGCCACGATGGCAGAATTGCTTGGATGAATGAAAACTTGTGTGCCAGAGGTGCTCTGCAACATATTGGAGAACCTTGGTAGGGTTCCTTTATATGAAATGAACAGATCCAGAACCAGACATTAAGCAATCTCTGGAATCTCTGCTACAGGTTTTGATTTAGAAGTTGTTATTCACTCCTACATTCACTCCCAAGCAAACTCAGCTTGTGTAAGGAATGCAGAGCTTTCCTGTCGGACAGGTACTCCACTGAATGGGATTAGGCTTCATGTCTACTTCAGGATGAGAACACCTCTCTCCCCCCAAAGTTAACTGACCATGTTCACATTCAATCCTGAAATAACTTGTTTATGGCAGTTACGCCAGTACTGTTATTACAAGTCAGTCTGACTGAGACAGAATCTGCATCAGTGCCTCTTATGCTGTATTTACTTCAGCTGGAGCCAGGCAATTCATGTTTTTCTGTATCATGGAGCAAAGGTTTTAGAAGTAACACAAAACTGTAAATTTAGAATAGAAGTGGCAGTGACTGTTTCTTCACGGGACAAAGGTGTACCAGGAACTACTTATTAACGTTAATTGCTGCCTTAGAAAGACAACACTTAAAATATATACTTTTTTAAAGACATTAAATTTGAGGTTTGCAAGCACTATGTTCATGAACATCATTAAAGTCTGGAATGAGAGAAACGTCCTGCTTCTTAGGGCTCTCATGGGTCATTCACAGGATATAGGATGGAGATTGACAGAAACTCAACTCTTTGGGGATTTTTCTGTTTTACAGTTCAAATCTATTGTAGGATTTATATTTTGTACTTGCAAAGCGGTATCAAATATATGATCCAAATGGGGAAAAAGACTCCAGTTTACTTACATAAAACTAAACAGAAATTAGAGTTAAAATTTGTTCAAAGACATTTAACAGTTCTGAATATACAGTATAGCTCTGAAAGAACAACAGTTCTGAAGGAAAAAAAAATTCATCATTCTAATTCAGGGGTTAGCTGTGGAGCCTTTGGAAATGCCCTCTCTGAATGCCACAAGTGGGTGATAATTACCCATTAGCTAGTGAGGAGCATGAAACACTGAGCAGCAATAATGAACTTACAATTGGTTATATAAATATGAGCCCATAAGTTAAAGGTAAGCATTTAGGTATTTCATTGTTCATGTTATCAGCAGAAATCTGAGTCTCCCCTCTAGGATCAGAACTATTTAACATGTAACAACAATCATAATGCTGGAAGTACTCTGCTGCCTCCTTATCCCCATGCACTGTGGGAGCACTTACCTTCTGAAGACTCCTTCCACGCCAGTAATACCCATTCCATCCACAATGTCCCTGGTTAATCTAAATGGAACAGTCTCTGGTGTGGGAAGGATTTTACCTTGCTCAAAGGCAACCCCTAAATGAAAGGAAAATCAATGTTTTAAAAGAACTTAAACTAAAGAAAAATTAGTGTTTTCTTGCCTGTCCCACTTACCCAGATCTATATGCACTAGTTCTGCTGTTTGTTCATCTATCAAGATATTCTGAACATGTCTGTCTCCAAGTCCAAGAATGTAGCCAACTGAAACAAAAAGGTGAATGCTGAAACCATATTTACATGTAATAAAAATCAGAGAAAGCTTAAGAAAGATTATTAAAATCACTGTAACACAGGTGCAAACTAATTACTAGTGAGAATATTTCTTCTCCCATACATAGGGAAAGTGCAAATGCCATTCCACAAACCGGAAAAGTTTAACTGAATGCAATTGCAAAAATATTGTTTTCATACAGATGTGTATTGTTTTATCTATTCCACAGACTTCTTGCCCATTTCTCTTCATAGGTAGGTTTATCAAATATTGCAGCATTCAAAAAAAAAAAGATGAAAATGAGGTGCATAATACAATTAGGTTTTGTTACTATTACTGTTTTATTTAAAAAAACCCCAAAACAACAAACCAACAACTGACTTTTGTCTAAGTCAGTTTTAAAAATCTCCAGTGATCCAAATTATCAGATCTTTCATGTAAAGCCTATTTCAGTGCTTTACTGTCCTTAAATAAGACAACCTCCACACAACTTTTCCCTTGGTGCAATTTACGCCCATTACTGTTTTCATCAGCTGATGATCAGCAGCAGTATTTCCTACTAAAATAATTCATGAAAATTCTGCTAAACTGTAGATTTACTTGCTTCTTTTTTTTTCAGCAAAAAAGGGAGTGTATAAACATGTTAGCATCTAAAATGGGATCTACTGCAATGTATACAATTTACTAACAAATGTCTTTGAGAGTCTCATTACAGAGCTGAGCCATCCAAAGAAGATCCACAATCCAAGTGCATCTTTATTAGGACAGAAAAAAACAAAGGAAAAATGCCAGAGCCTAAATAACCATTTCAGCCATGGTTGATGATGCCAGTATAAAGAAAGTAAAAGACTGAGCTTTTCAACTCAGTTAAAACATCTGAGGCTACACATGAAATGAATAAATGTTAAATAGAAAAACCATAAATAAACAGTCAGGTAGAAACTTTAAAAAACACTACCAGAATCTAAAAATACAAACCACTATATAAAACAAATGCAGAATTTTATTCTGTCTTTCTACTGCAGCAGATATGGGGGTAGGGAGGAACAAATCAGAAATCTTAATTACAAAAATAATGGTGGTGTTCTTGCTGGAAATTTTTGTCCCCTATTATGCCTTTTGTGGCACGTGATAAAAGCAGAACAGCCACTGCTTCCAAAATGGTATAAACTTTTTGGTTACATAAGCTAAAAAGCCAATATAACTAAGACAATGTAATACCTATAGAAGACGTAGCCACACTACGAGTGTATGCCAATCGTTTTTCAAACCACACAGCTGGATCCGGGAATTTTTCCATGCAGAAATACCGAAACACAGGTTGAAAATTCTCACAGACTTGCAAGAAGATTCTGTATTTCTCTTCAGGTTGTTTCTTTTGTGCATCCTTTAAACACATATGAAATGTTTTACCCATGATTAACTGCTTTGGGAGGAAATTACATCTTCCTTTGAAAGAACAGATTCCTACTTTCTACCTTCTCCCTCCAACAAATGCTATTCTCACTCCTTTCTCTTTCTGAGCTATAAATTATTGTCTCTTTGAAAGCAATTACTAATGCATCTATCTATCTGTTTTACAAACAATTACATTTTCATACAAAACTCATGGGCTAGAAAATGTGGAAAAAACCCACACTCCTATTCCCTTGGTTCAGCAGGTGCACATATTTTATAAGCATTTACAGGTAAATGCATCTTGTTGGGAGACACTTCCATTCTTGGCACTCTGTTCTGGCACCTTTGCTTACCTGGTGGCTTCATGTCACTGTGAGAAAGTCCTTCTCACTCATTCCCATGCAAAAGGTGCACAAAGGCAAAATTACTTTTATCCTGTTAATGCTATAGATATTTCAAAGGAAGTAATTTCTTGCACCATCATGGGAACATAAACTAACAGGCAAATCTGTCTGCAATTTTCTAAACTTATGGTGAGGCAGTCTGCGGAATTTAACTAAAAGTCTGAATATTTGTTCATTCCATGCCACTAATCATATTCATTATTATATATACTAGAAGTATAGTATAGAATTCTCTGTAAATTTCCCCCCTACCCCTCAACCCCCTGTAAATATTATAAGCCATCTATTTTTTTGGTGGTTTTTTAAGTTATTTTGACTCACCATCATTATTTTTTGACATTGATAACCAGAGTAATCTCCTGGCCTGTATCTCCTGTGAGCTCCTTGTTCGACATTCACAAGAAACTCCCCAATGGGAGTTGTTCCTGAACACCACTCGAGAACACCACTTCTCTGGGAAAGGGGAACCACCTGTAAAAATAAAACCATGGCTGCATGGGGGAGGGTTATACACACAAAACTATGAATAGGCACCCTGCAGAGCACGGCTGCACATCTGTGTTTGTTTATAAAGACAAAAAAGGACAAACCATACAGCTGACCACAATACATGTTTTAAATACACACGTATACATATATATTTTCACCAAATATTTGCAATTTTTATCTAGCCCAGAGAACCTTCCACTAGCATACTTCAGTACAAATTAACAATTCTCCTCAATGTGCATGTTTGTGTTGGCATTCTGGATGACCTGTGACAGCCAGCAGGTCACTCTGTTGGAATGGGATAACACAGGCACTGTGCAGCTTGCATACAGTAAGTAAAATCTCACACAAACACACGGCAGCTGTGTGAACATATCAGGCTTGTCTTAGTCTGCTTCCCACCCCAGGGAACAATTGCTCACTGCATGACTGGCTGTAAAGGTTACCTCAATTGCTGTAGCACTGGCCAGAAGGAACCATCTCCTGCCCTCAGTAAAATAGTTACTGCCTTTTTCCTTCAATTTCCTTTTCTTATGCAAGTGTCTTTATCTCATAATGCGACATCCATTCTCTTTTTCCCTGATGTCATTCATTTTTGCACACATAAAACCCTGATTCTTAATTGAAGATTATTCAAAAAGTGCGACTTTAACTCCGCCTGAGAATTCTTAAAACCATGCTAGCAATTCAGATAAGCACCTTTAGAGATTCCAGAGTGCATATTTCCCATTTGTCAAAGACAAGAGATTATCCTTCAAGAATACTTATTCAGAGGTCACCTTCACAGCTATTATTATAATCCCAAGCACATAAAAAGGATGGAGGAAGGGAAAGTTCCTCTTCAAATACATTTTCAGCATTCACAATAAGAATGTATTGCTGTATTCCCAATTCCAACAAAAAAGTTCTGCAATTCAAATTCTGCATGAATAGACCCTAGATAGGACTTCTGGATTCAACTGTAAGGGATACTGCAAGACTAAAATTAATTATTAAGGAATATCACAAGACAAATAATTGAGAATTCATAAACACACTTGAATGCTCAAGTCTAATGACTAGAAACTTACAATTCAAGGTTAGTGCATGAGTTAATTTCTTTTCAATTACAGGTTCACATGAAGAAAGCTTTGAAGAGTATTTAAATATACACTGGGCATCAGAAATTTATTTTAAGGACTTAGAAAAAATTAAATAGTAATAATTAAAATGTATTGTTTATTCCATACCTTAAGGAGCAGTGACTATCTTAATAACACGTAAATAAATATCCTTTTATATTGTCTTTGGATTAAAAAAGTGGAGAATGGAGAAATACACTTTATTTCTCTGCTGTTCAGGGTTACCTTGTATCTTCGGATATTTAATTTTCTCTTTCGTGTTTCAGTGTTTTGCTGGAGCAACGTATTGCACATCTGGAAAACTTGTTGCATGACAGCATCTTGTCTGAGGTCATCACGCCCCTTCAGCAAAAACAGAAAAAGCAGTTAGAAAACTTCTCAGCATCCAACTTCTTGTTCAGCAACTAAAAAAAATTATTAAAAAAAATTGCACAACCCCCAAGTTACTTTTCCATAATAATCACATGCAGTAAAATGTAATTAACAATTGCTTTTTTTCCCTCTGTATTTGGTTTTCTAATAGCACTCAGCTGCTTAAACAGAACCATCATTAACTCAAATCATTACCTTTTCCTTTTATCCTGGCAGATATTATTTGATTAAGATTTCAATCAACCTACATGCCTTAGAGCACCCTTTTTAAACACAGATGTTTCATTCAACCTATTTAGCAACCCAGCATACAGCTGAAGCAGCATCAGTTGGCAGTGCAGTTCTGATTATGGGATGCAGATTTATGCTTCTCTTTAAAATTTTCAAAACTACACCATACTTAACAACACAACAGAATTCTCCCAGGAGCTGCTCCATGTTTACATTCAAAGAGAGAATGAAATCAGATGAGTCTAAAGAGAATTTTTTTTAGAGATTTGTATTTCTATGTGTGTGCTTTTGATTGTCTCTTAATTGTAAATTATTTTTTTTTAATATGAGGAAGAAAAAAGGAGGTATTTAACAGAAAATTTGATGGTTTTTATTAACTGTACATTCCAGGTCAGCAGCTAAGACATGACTAGGCAAGTCACACGGTCTGGTAGCTGTCAGGTAAGCTACTGGATATAACATGCACTGCTGAAAAATAATTACAAAAAAATTAATATAATTACTTATTATTTATATTATACTATGATTATATTACTTATAAATACTTTGCAATTTCCTTTATTAAAGTATTCCTCAACTGACACTGAAACGTGAAAAGTCTGCTCATGATACAGAAGTGATACATTAGAAAACTGACAGAACTTAAAATAAATTCCAGCATGCCAAGTCTCTGAGACGTCATTACAACTGACAGAACATACCTTAACCAGCTGCCTCCTTTCTTTACCATCTGATCCTACACAATCTATTATTTTAGGCAGATTCATGCCTCCTGCTAAAAGAAATTCTCGCTTGAAAGATCTTATTGTGACCAAATTTTCATATTGTCCTGTGGGATCCACCTGAAATCATAAATAAGTTGAAATGAATATAAATATTACCTCCATTTCACTCAGAGAAAGCAGTAATGAGTTGTTTGCAAACTGCATTAGCAGACCATATGCTAAATATTAATATGAGTATTCCATCATTTACAAGGATAATACCTACAAAGGCTACAAAAATATGCTGAGCAAAGGAGTTTTTTTTGATTCCTCCTTGTTCACCTCATTGGTAGAGGGGACGTGGTGCTGCAGACTTCCACTAAACAGGCTGTGACAATGTTAGCCTGTCCCAGCTAGTACTGTCCCAAGAAAATGTTCACACACAGCTGGGGGCATTAGGCTTACACTAGGCTGCAAATGGGCCCAATCTACAATCCTAAACCTGCTGCAATTTACAGGATCTGTATCTTCAGCCATTCTCCATATCCTGGTGTCATAAAGCAACCCTACTCAGTTAGCTGTAATGAAATACTGCTCCAGCTATTTACATCCCAGACCTGCAACCATTTCAGTCAGTTTACGTGGGAGAAGAAGAAAGGTGAAGAAAAGAACAATCAAATTGTACAGAAGAGCAACACCTGGGGCCAACAGAAGCCCTACAAACAAATGTTATTTAGCATGGGTGGCAATTTCTGGCCTCTGAAGTCAAACTGCATAAAGCAGTCCCTTGACTTATTCAGCTTTATACACGTAGCCTGAGGGACTTCAACACAAGGAAGTCTGGCTTGGTAACGTTTAAATTCAGGTGCTGGCCCAAAAAGCAACTCTACGCTCCTGAAACTGGTAAGTTCCCTAGGTAGAGCACGTGGCATTGAAGAGTGAGTGCCTATCCACCCATCCAATCAACCACTTAGGCTAATAGGAATGGATCACACCCCATTACTGAATGGTAAAAACATACAAGCTGGCCATTTAGGAACAGGAGGAGGCCTATCCATTAATTCTCACACCTTCGGGACACTAAGAGTCTCTGAGCTAGCACTTACAAAACAGGAGATGCAGACTTTTGAACCCTCTCTGTGATTTAGGTAGTTTATCACCCCTTCTGTTAATAAAAGACTACTCAGTGGTAACAGTGGCAAAGCCATCTTCATACAATAAACCACTATTCAGCAAATATAAGACTTGGTCTTCTAAAGTCTAAGGAAACCATCTCACCCTGCATCTCCCACCTGACAAGGAAGTACTCTGATAGGCTGACCTGTAAAGAACATGGGAGTTGGATGTAAAGATATATGCCCTGGCTGCCACTACAAAACCTTGAAGCTGATTCTATGATTTGATATTATAGTCTGTATTTTTTCCACTTCAGTTACCTTAATTTCCATGGTAGGAACAACAACATCCAGGTCCTTCAGTTTAATAATTGGCTGGTCAGCTGGAATACTTATTTGTTCTGTAATTGAAAGGAATTAATAGTTTTAAATTCAGAACTAGAAACATACATCAAAATTGACAAAAACCAGCTTACATTGTTTCTGGGACCCAAAACCTCACTGTAAACTTTTGTCCTGGACTTTGATACTCAAGAGTCTGAGCCTTACAGTGCAAGTAATTACTATGACTTCTAATACAGACTAAATTCTACATCTATCAAAAATAGGACACAGTGCTAACACCATATCTCTTTTAATTAAATATCAATATTTTTAATCTGAAAAAACAAAATCTATCTTCACTATGAAAACAAACATTTTTCCAAGACTTACTTCTTTGAGATTTCCACGGAGTAGCATCTACATTTGCTAATGTGATGTAAGCATCACAAAGTGCTCCAATGTCTCTAACCATATGAGCTCTCTTTTTTCTTACGATATTGATTATAGTGCTAGCAGCCTCCATTCTGTCCTAAAAAAGACCCAAAGGAATACAAATATCAGATCTTGTAAACTACACCTTGTAATATTAAAGATGTATCATAACATGAAGCCAGTGAAGTACAACTGAGATATGTCCTATGAAAACAGAGCAAACTGCAATAATGGACAGCCCTTTGTAACATGAACTAAAATAATTAGAAGAAAAATTTTGTGCTGTCTAAGACACGATGAATAATGTAAAATGTAAGATTGGGGTTGGAGAGGGAGCAAATATGTCCAGGCAAAGTGCAAAAAAACCTTCAGAAAAGGTTTCTGAAAAAAGGTCCTCTTTAGAAAAGAGGACAGGTAGGTCTGGATGTTCTCCCACCATCTGCCTGCTTCTGTTGCATCCTCCCAGCTGAAGAAAAGTCCTGTACGCAAAAGGCAAGAACCTGACTATGCATTCCTTCTATGCCTGACTCTGAGACACTTAACTGACTTTAGCATAATCCCATTCCAAAGGGTGGAACCACAAAAAACCTACAGATTTGAAAGAAAGGTGAAAAAAAGCCACATAAAAATGTGCTGAATAAATGTATGATTGTGGGGGCTAAGAAGGCAATGACAATCATGCCAGGCCTACAATCATGGGGGAAAGAATGGGCATTAATCTAGGGGAGGGATGATTCCAAAGACAGGTTCCAACAAAAATTAAGCAATAGCAACATTAACATGAAACTACAGCTCAGTATTACCTATCATCATGGCTTTTAACGTATAAAGGAACTTACTCCATTCAGGATGTACTTTTAACAATAAACCCACCCAAGTCTTTCTTGCATCTAAAATGCCTTTTACAGAATGACACATCAAGGAGTTTTATCAAAAAAGTCTCAGCAATAATCGGGGCTCTTTGTGGCAGGAAATGTTAACTGTATTTTGTTCAACCCCATAATTACTTCTTTTAATAATAATTACTAATGTACACACGAAGGGGGGTTTTTATTATTAAAAGTACTTTTCCCTCCTACTGTTTCTTAACAAAAGTCAGCTGATGAGCTCTGCAGTAAAATGCCACTTGACATGTTTTGTTTTTTTTTTTTTTCATTTTTTAACAAAATTAAAGGACTGAATGTAATTAATAGAATAGAATTTTTTGTAGTTACCACATCAAGCTGGGAGATTTCTTTCGGTGCATTTTTAATTAACTTATTTCTTCTTATTGCATCTGGCTTTGCGAGGAGTTCATCTTTGTTAGCATTAGCCAAAGCTAATATTATAAACAAAGTATGATGAGGATGATCCAGTGAAATTCTAGACATTAGCTGTCAACAAAAACAAAAAGATCCCATTATTGAAAACTGTACAGAAGAAAAAAAAAGACACTTAATTAACATTATTAATTCTTTTGAACTTCTAAGGTTCCTAAGAAGAAATAAAACGGTAATACTCAGATGGTATTTCCACAACTGAAAAAACATCCAAAGTACATTCCTATAGCTGCATAAGTCTAGTCTTATACAACAAGAAAATCAATTAAGCAGAAAGGAAAAAAGTCCCCACCATACTAATTTTGCACCACTTATTTTTAATACATCCTTATCACCTACGTAACTTGTTTAGCTACAACTGCACAGAGGGAGATGGATATTGTTTAGAAGGAGGCACTACTAAGACAATCAAGAATCTTTAAATAAGAAAAGCATAAATTACATTATTCAGAACTTCGTGAAATCCTAAACCACCCATCATCTTAGTTCCCATCCGAGCGGCCAGCTGGTACATCAGAGGCAAAAACTTGTATGAGGGAATCTTCTGTGCATTTTCCTGTAGTAGAGAAAATTCAGTTAGAGAGGTGTACTAAACACCAAACAAAAACTGTAATTATAAATTTTTTTTAAACTAAGAGTAATCATGGCTGCGTGACCAAACATTAGTTCAGTGAGTATCACATCATCTTGGCCCATGTCTCCTAAATGCTACAAGTCGTTCACAGGAAAAGTAATGTTTTCTATTCTACATTTCATAGCTTTTCAACTAAAAGTATATATAATTTAAACAAGAATAATGTACTTAAAGATGTTCAAGACGGGTAGTTTCCAAGATATGTAAAGAGCAAGGTGACCACAGTAAAAGCTCATGAGATATGCTTAATCACACAAATTTTTCAAATTAAAGTGCTAAACTAAGTTAAATTAAAATGCATTGAGAAATACAGATCTCACTGATGAAAAACTAAATCATGAGCAATGACAACCGAAAAAAGCAAGTTTTGCAGGAAAAGTTAAGCAGTTACATAGGAAAGCATACTGCATAGCACTGCAATTCATCTTCTAGAAACCTAGAAGAAGGAAACGGAAGATGGATAATTTGTCAAAGCGTTAGGAAAAAACAGAGCAGACATATACCTTCATCATTTCATTGACTCTGTCCACTCCAGGATTTTCAAGCCATAGTGAACAGAGTCGGAATATCCACATATCATGTTCTTCTCCACTTAGTAAACAGCTGATATAGTTCTCCACTGCTTTACACAGGAAACGTTTACGATCCTCAGTTAGGGCTTGTATGGCACATTCATCCAGTTCAAGTTCTCGCTGAACCTTCACCGTGTATCTATGTGAACAGACATTATTTTTAAACATCAGATTAACTCTTAATGAACTTATAGCAAGGACATCCCTTGCTCTCTTACTTACTAATTTAACATTTTTTAAGTTGCTTTGTATGTACAAGCACAGCAAAATAAACATCTGAGAAATCAAATTGTGGGAGCTACTCCTGTGGTGTATGCACAAAGACCCACTGCGCTAAGTAAATTTTCAGTCAGTGTCTTCTTTTAAATGATTTAATCTCAATATTGGTATAAATGTGAATATCCAGTACAGATCATTTGTGTAAAGACTTCAGCTTCCAACAGCTGAAAGTCATCCTTTTCTGCCCACTTGCAATTGTTCTTACTAAATCCATATGAATCCTATATTAAAATGAATTCTACTCTTTCACTGAATGTGTAATGGAGAAAAATCTCAATAAATTTATTTTCACTCAGTAACTTTTTCTTTGTCAAATAAACTGAACAGATCCAGGGAATAAACATGAATTCCAGGCCATGATCACCCATACTGTTTAACTGTTGTAACAGTCCTTGGCTGAGTTTTGGCCCACACTACCTAGCACATGCATAGACCACGTTCAGGCACAGTTCAGAAACTATTCACAGGAAGCACTATGGATTAGGCCACTGTTTCGTGGAGAAGTTAAAAATCAGCTGTAGAGATGTGACCCATACTGTACCTCTTGCCTAGAGAGTTGTTAGAGATGGAGCCTTTGATAGCTCCACAGTAACCAACTTCTCCATTTTAATGCTCACCTATTGGTTTGAACTCTACGCTCCCTGATGAGGCCGACCTCCTCCTTGGCCTTCTTCAGTAGGGCCTGCTTATTTTCAAACTCTGAGGATTTCATGTAATTCTCAATTCGCTGGTACTGGTTATCAGAGAAACGAGCCAAAGACAGGAAGGCCTTCATCTTTCCTTTCTTCAGCTCATCAATGCTCTCTCCGCTGTGGCTTGCAGCAATTTCCACAGCCTAAAGGGGAAGTAACAACAACGGTAAAATGGATAATCAGACAAACAGTGCTGCATAATACTTGATTAAACTTTATTATCAGAGAAAGTTGGGGGTTTTTGGGGGGGAAGTTGAGGCTGGAAGGGACATTTGGAGGTCATCTCATTTAACCTCCCCTGCTCAAGCAGGGTCAACCTGCTCAAACAGATTATTTAATGTTGCCTGTGATGGAATACATATGCATACAAAATGAAATCTAGCAGGCTGAGTATTTTTCTCATAAGTGAGTTTAACCTTTGAGAAGTGTTTCAGTGCAAACAGCAAAAAAGATTATCCTGTATGAAGCAGCTTTAATAACTATACAGGCGTTTTCTACACTTTTCTATCTTTTAGAGTAACTAGGCATGAAGTTTTACAATAGTCTTAAAACCTTATATCACAAGATGGTGAGAAAAATAAAGGAAGGCAGTCCAAAAAGTGCCACTTATATATCAAAGTCATGGATTCAAATCACAGTGATGAAAGCACATAGACAGTAATAGGGAAAAGTGACTATGCTGAATTTCACAAATTAGTATGAAATAAAGAAATGCAGAGTGGACAAATATTAATACAAATGTTTCTGTAACTGGCTAAGAGTTAAAAAAAAATAAATTGCAGTAGTTTGAAACACTAGAATAAGACTTTCCAGCACTTTCAGGGGTAACCTTATCACTCTCTACAACTACCTTAAAGGAGATTGTAACCAGGTGGGGGTTGGTCTCTTCTCCCATGTAACAAGCAACAGGACAAGAGGACATAGTCTTAAACTGTGCCAGGGGAGGCTCAGGTTGGATGTTAGGAAGAATTTTCTTCACAGAAAGAGTGACTGGACATTGGAATGGGTTGCCCAGGGAGGTGGTGGAGTCACCATCCCTGGAAGTGTCAGGGAAAGACTGGATGTGGCAGTGAGTGCCATGTTCTAGTTGACATGGTGGTGGTTGGTCATAGGTTGGACTCGATGATCTTGGAGGTCTTTTCCAACTGAAGTGATTCCCTAATTCTATGAAATACAAGGGCCACACTGAAAACCTGATGAGTGAATTATCTGTCTTGAGAAGGAAGGACTGGGAACGTGGAACAGGAAACTAGACTAGTAGTTGTAATCACTGCACTTCTAAGCCAATATTAGACGTTTCACTGTGAATTCTATAAAGCCCTATTCTGAACATTTTGTAAGATTACAATGTTAATAAAATACCATGTGAAACTATAATGTTTTTATAAGGAACCACACTTCTAATCCAGAAAAATAAAGCCTGTATTGAAAAATCAGCTTGACATTCTAACACCATATTTTAGCACAGCATTATCTCAAAGACAGTGTATTTCAAAGACCACATGCACCTTTTCTAAGTATTTCTGCATGATGACTGTAGGGTTTTCCAAGCATGTTTCTGCTAACCAGGTTCCACACAGTCTCAGGCACTCTGTATACATCAGTTTCAGGTGAGGATCATTCTCAACCTTTGAAAAAGCAAGTTTTGGGAACAAAATTAAAGAGAGAGAAGCATCAAAAAACACCACCTTTTATATACGAGGTAGGCAATTTCTAAAGTTTTAAAGCCTGAATAGAATTCAATCACTGAGGCCTATTACATATAATGCATCTACAAAGTCATTTACCATCCACATCTACAGCAATCGATTACCTTAAATCACGTTCACATTCTATGTTGGACTAAAGGAGAGCATGTATTTTAAAATACCTGATAATCTGAACAATGGAAAGCAGGATAAACCAATGACAAAATGTAATAAAAAATACATAAATTCACAGCATGTTTCTGGAATTGCATTTTCTAATATCCCCACTTAGTCTGAAGTACCACAGTACAATCCATAGATAACATTCAGGAATCATGATAACTAAATTATTCAGACAGACATCTACATGGAAACTTGATTAAAAGTGCTCCAAGGAGATGATGGAGCAGGTTTCCTAAGGACTTGACTCCGGATCAGATGCTCAGCTTTAACTGTAGAGTAGGACAAGTTTGCAAAATACTTCTAGTACAGTGTACGTATTAAAGATCACACGATCAAGATGACAACACTGACTGTGAAATACTGAAGGATACCATAGGCTGTGAAAACACAAATCCT
Source organism: Myiozetetes cayanensis (assembly GCF_022539395.1). Taxonomy (NCBI): domain Eukaryota; kingdom Metazoa; phylum Chordata; class Aves; order Passeriformes; family Tyrannidae; genus Myiozetetes; species Myiozetetes cayanensis. The sequence continues at coordinate 42,116,780 of NW_026087742.1, read as the reverse complement.
CCTTACATAGGGAGGGTAAATGTAACACTGAAAGGATTAAATTTTTGGAGGGCCTCATCAACTGATTCATGGAGAAATCACAATAATCAGAAAACCATCAACTCTTGATTTTGCCCTGATATGTAAGGAGAACTTGGCCAAAAATTATCCAGCTTTTCTGAAGTCTGATATTCCTTAATAACGTATGTGGATTCAAAGCAAATGTCTTTTACCCTCCAAAAGTACTCAAAGAAAGCCATCGTAGCTGAACATAAATGTAAGGACACGAAGGCATTTTTACCACAGTGCTACACAAAATTAAGTTCTATCCAAATATTTGTCAACTATATTTTAACCAACATCATCCAGAGAGACCTGGATGGGCTGGATTAATTGGTCAAGACCAACTATATGAGGTTCAACTAGGCCAAGTGCCAGGCCCTGCCCTTGGGTCACAACAACCCCAGGCAGAGCTACAGGCTTGGGGAAGAGTGGCTGCAAAGCTGCCCAGAGTAAGAGGACCTGGGGGTGCTGGTTGACAGTGGCTGAACATGAGCCAGCGGTGTGCCCAGGTATCCAAGAAGGCCAGTGGCATCCTGGCCTGTATCAGCAATAGTGTGGACATCAGAACCAGGGCAGTGATTGTCCCTCTGTGCTCGGCACTGGTGAGACCACATCTCAAATCCTGTGTTCAGTTTTGGGCCCCTCACTGCAAGAAAAGATACTGAGGTGCTGGAGCGCGTCCACAGAAAGGCAACAGAGCCGGGTAAGGGGTTGGAGGACAAGTCTTAGGAGTAGCAGCTGAGGGATCAGGGGTTTTTTAATCTGGAGGAAAGAAGGTTCAGGATGGAGGGATCTCATCACTCTCTTACAACTACCTGAAAGGAGGTTGTAGTTTCCCAGGCCACAAGCGACAGAACAAGACGAAATGGCCTCAGGTTGTGCCAGGGGAGGTTTAGATTGGAGAACAGAAAAAATTTCTTCGCTTTAATTTTCTCTCAGGGGAAAACTTCAGAAAGTGGAATTAGGATCTTAAATACTTTAATTCCCATAAGTTTATACATAACACATACCTGAAACCAATCTGCATCTAACTTTTTTATCATCGTTTTAAGTATATTCAGTGCAAGACTCTCTTCTTTTTTAGCCCAGAAAACCTGAGCTTCTTCTAGTTGCCATTCAGAAATGCCACATCCCTCTGGATTGTGTTGTTTGATCTGAAACATAGCTCTTTCTGGAAGCTGAAATTGAAAAAATAATCATAAACAGAAAACACGTCTATAAATACAAACTATGAATAGGTTCTACATAGCTTAAGTCTCCAACTAACTGAGTCATTGAATAAACTTAGAATACAGTTCATCTTTAACGTTCTTAAAAATTATGTTCTTTTCCAAACTAAAAAACTTAACATCTTTTCCTGATCTTTCCTGGAATTTGTTACCTGTGTATTTTTAGCAGTTCTTGCCAATCTAGAGAGCTCCACCAGATGTTTGGTCAGGATGTCTTTAATACATTCTCTTTTGGTATTGTCATTCTCCTTCTCAAGCAAGATCTCCAAAATGACAGTGCGCAGAGCCATGATAGGTTCCTGGAAATGGAAGTCACTGTCCTTGAGAAGTTGGGACTGTCTCTGCCATTTCAAATAAATGTCATTCAGTTGTTGAGCAGTAACAGATCTGCAATTGTTACAAAAAGAAAAAAGACCAGTTACTAATTCTCATTAAACATTTGTGAAACGCAAGATGAGTTAAAGTGAACTACTGAGGAATTTCACAAACTACAGTTCCAAACCAAGAAATAGTCCATAAAACCCTACAAATGTTTGCTATATGTGGAATAAACTGGCAGCCTTCCAGTTTTAACAAACACGAAGATTACTAAGGTGAACCGCTCCTCTGTAAAAATGGATTACAAAAAACCCTTGTGTTAAAGGTCCATCAGCAAAGGGAATTGCATTCAAACAGAGGGCTGCTTAAAAGATCACAGACCGAGACACCTGTTTTATTATATAGGTTATATATGGATTAATACAAGAATAAATTCTAAACTGTCACACTGCAGGTTGCCATTTCATGTATTATTCTCTTAGGTAACTCATTAACTGCAAAAAGCAGTAAGGTTCTGGACAGGTTGAATGACTGCAGGTTGACTATTAGATACCAAACTGATACAACTGTGACAGAGAAAATTCAATGTTAATAGCACTACTGAGATAAATACCTTCCTGGTATTAGAGATCCATCAAAAAAGTGATTTAAACTGAAACAACTTCCAATAGAGCTATGGGCATCATGAAGGAAATGGAAAACATTTTTAGAAAAGAAACTACAAGAGGATGGCTCAGTTACCTGAGTAAAGCAAAATCTAGGAGATATGACTGCTACCCTGGAGTATACTAAGGAACTCAATACAAATGAAAGAAAATAATTATTTAAAATACAGTACTGGCATAATATCAAATAATTCAAACTAGACTGTGAATAAATCCAGTCTGAAAATAAAGAGAATCTAAAATTGTCTTCACATAGTAAAGCTAAAATCCCTTAAGATCAAATTTTGAGACGCTCATGAATGAAATTTGTTGAGGTCATTACAATTTTCGTGCTATGTTTGATTACTAAAAATTCTGAAAGCTCAGAAAGTAATGTGAAACAATCTTAAAAAACTACCTGGAGAAGAGCAGACCTGTGTTTTCCAACTCTCCAATTAGCTGTAGTCTACAAAGGGTTGGGTATAATGAATAAACAGATTCAAGACTGCCTTTGCACAGCTCTTTGACTTCATTCACCCTACGGATTTAGCAGAGAAACAATAAATTTATTTTTTTTCCACTATCCACAAGAAATTCCAAGTTTACGTAACATAATTTCCACACAGTGAACAGAATGTAAACAGCCAAACTATTCAGTCTGGAGTTATTTTGTATTACCATTAAAATGAAAAAAAAATTTTGTCAATAAATGAAAACACAGTAAGCATATATAAACCCCAAAGCCTATATGATAGCTCAGCCAAAGAAGAGCACCCAACACTGAAATCCACTTAAGAGGAACACAAAGTAAAGGGTGTATACAACAGGAAATGTATCTTCAATTAGCACACAAATTATATATGCACAGATGACAAACTGAAGTTAAAAACTTAGAAATAAAGTTGCAGTCTGGAAGTATTAATTTTATTCTATGCATGAGACTTTATTTAAGGCCATAAAACCCCACGATAGTCTTTCATATATAACCTGGGACTAGAAACACATACATTGTCTCCCTCTCTCTCTGTAACAGCACAGTATTTGCATACAGTTACCTGGCATCTTTAAGACTGTCATGGAAAGCAGAGAATTCCTTATCTCGTAAAGACTGAAGAGCATCATACAATGATTCATGGTAACCTGGTCTTTCTGTTTCATCTCTAAGAAATAAAACAAAAGTAACATAAAATAAAAGGAAAAGTACATTTCTCTACAAAGACATCAATTTTACCTTTATGACATATATTTTTAGTTGTACATTTTCTGCAGCTGGATTGCTATTTTGATTGATAAAAATGATGACGTAACCCTTTACATTTTAAATTAATTTTGCATTTTATAAATTCAAGCTGTTCTTTTTAAACAAAATAAAAACAGTAATTGTCAAAATATTTGGAATACAGAGATTATGTTCACAGTTGCATCAAAAATATGCCACACACTCAACTGCACAATAAAAGTTTAATCACAATATTTCTCTCAGTATTATGCTGATAGATATTATAGTATATATACAACTTCAGTTAAGAATCAACAGTTTTGTACAGTTAACTTCAGAAATATTTTTAAAATAGAAAAAATAAATAAAATCAAAAGGTTTAAAAAACCCATAGTGTTCAGTTTAATTTTCCCTTCTTTGCCCTCTTGGCTTTTCTTTCTCCTGCCATCTCTCTCATCTTGCATGTTCTTTTTCTGCTCCTGTATTAAAGCTGACTACTCTGTTTGCCTAGGAGGGTTATACAGACCCTAACCCAGGGATGAAGAGAGCACACCTATAAGAAGTTTGTTCTGATTGTGGCAAAACAAATGCCCTTCAACAGGCTGTTCGTGATGTCCTCCGGATGAATCTTACCAATGATCTCATGACAGTGCAGGAGAAGAGAATGAACACACCAAGAGTGTGTCCCCCAGAACACCTCTCTGTATGTCTTAGGAGAAAAATCCTCCCTTCTCCTGATTACTAAAAGTTGATGTAGGAGGGGACCCCACCATGTAACTTATGCTTTGCCAAAATGTAGTGTGTCTATTCTATATTCTTCCTAAAACGTGCCATGATGCAGCTCTACTAAGAAGGGACAGACACAGATCCTGGCTAGTCACATGAAATAACTACTGCCATATATCCAGCTATACATTAAGGGAGGAGATTACTCTTTATGAGGGAATAGCCATAAATCAATACTGGTGTTTGTCTATCCAGGTCTTGATAACCTCTTGGGGCTTATTAAGTAATATTTTCCCCATTTCCTTACACATTAGACATTAAAAACTATCTAAGCCTCATTTCTACTTAAGGTAAGTTAAGTCAAAAATTGAAAAATTCAGTTTACAATTTTGAACAATCAAAAACAATTACCCATGTACAGTTTCCCAGGAAAATGGAAAGCGATGTGCATACAAACCAGACAAGTATAAGTGAAAAAGACTGCTTTTACATTCAATTATTAAGATAAATTAGGCGACCTTCTTCACAGAAACTAGATTCTCACCTTGCCTTTTTTTGCTTGGATCTGACACCACTGTCTTTTGCTTAATAAACTAGCGAAAGTTGGTTTACCTGACAAAAGAGATGTGGCCCCATTGCATATTCCTCCATGCTGCCTGGTAGCGCATTTCCTGCAGTTCCATGCACCACTCGGTGTTTTCATGTTCCAGCCCTTTTAAATACATGGAAAGAGTGTGGCAAAGACCAAAATTCTGCAAAGCCTGGAATTAAGAAAATTACTACAAGTTGATTTTCCTCCTTTATTAAACTGAAGTGTTTTTTGAAAACACTTTGTTTTATTTTGCAAACAAAGAAGCCTTTGCAGGTATGACAGAATCATAAGTATTTCTAAACTCAGCACTACAGAAGATGAAAACTTTTCAATAAAACTACTAATCCCACTATTGATATCCGCACCCCCAGGAATGCAGTTTCATTACTACCACCATGGCTGGCATTTTTTAAAACAGATTTCCACACTCTGCTTCAAACTAACTATAAGTTCACATTTCTCCATTCCATCATTCCCAACAGTAAGTCAAAATGGATTTTACATAATGAACAGTTTTCCTGGATTTGAAAAGGTTTCCTGCAACACCTATCTGTTTGAAGACCATAATGTCTTTATAATTGTGACCAGTTAACCAGATTATGCATGCAGCCATTATGAAGGAGAAATGCAATGGAATTTTAGCAAGGATACTAAATAATCTGGGGTAAGAAAATAAAAGAAAATCTTCACAGGAAAATGAAATGAGGAGAGAAACAGATACACCTGTACTACATTATTACAGAACTGGTGTAAACATTTTTAGGCTAAAAAAGCAACATACTTTTTAAGGGTTCAAAATAACATAAATTCTATTTATTTATTGTATTGGAAATACCAGTTTCAGTCAGATAGTTGCCATAATGGAGAGGTTTAAAGAATAAGATAGGAAAAGTACCCAATTACATTACTTTTCTTATCCTGTCATTTTAGGAGCTGGTCAAAATCTGTAAAAAATTAAATATACTTATTTTTAAGTATTTCACAAAATTCATCTCCCATGACATGGGTGAGTGACAAGAGGAATAGGAACCTTAATGTTTTCAGGACAAATATCGAGTTGTCTTACATTACACAGTTTGGATTATGTATGACAATGGGCTGCACTTGATGAACAAAAGGATTGCTTTCAGTCCTAAAACAATTTTGGACTTAATACGAATGACTCAGTAGGATGGATATCAATTCCTACATTTATTTCCTCTTCTAAAATAAGATTACCTCTATTATTCCTGCCTGGCGAGTAGATGGAGAGAGGCTTGTCTCAAGGTCATATGTTACAAGGGCTTTCTCCCATACTGCTTCATGCTCATATGTTCTTAGCCTGTTGTAAGTTAACAGGACATTTTCAATTGAAGTTCCTTACTAATAAATTAAAGCAATGACTTCAAAGAACATAAGAACATTAATAAATTATACCGTGCTAATGGCTGTAACATTCTTCCTCCACCACAGCCATAGAGACTGTCAGGTTCTCCAATGCTTCTGTATATGTCCATGAGAAGGTCCTAGAACATGCACCACAAAAATGAAGTTACCTTTTTTTGGAACCAGTTCAAGTTAGTTTTACATATATCATGTAAGTTTGTAAATACAAGTCCTTGCATGCAACATTATCATTGTTAAACTTTCCTTTATGCAGTATCTGAGCCTGCTATCATCACAGGAAAAATAGCTATGCAGATTAGCAAAACTCTCTTCAGGACTACCCACCTACTCTGCTATTTTATTAAACAAAAAACCAGAACTGGGCCTTAGGTGGACTGCTTGAAAAGCAAAAGGCAGTAGCACTGAAGGAGCATCAGACATACCAGCTAAACAATAAACCTTAAAAGTTACACAAGCACAGTTCTGGAATAATGAACAATTCAAAGAAGCAGCTTAGACAAGGCTACTGGATCAGATTTGATATATCAAATAAACTTGTAGGAGATAATACTACTTTGGTTTTGATTAGTACAGCTTCTCACACCACACTGTACATTTTTAATGAACACATATCTCTGATAAAACAAACTGAAAAATACTTGGCTGGTTATCAACACGAGGTCAGTTCTTTCAGGGAACAAAGTCTGCTTGCTTTGATGTAAAATTTGCCATTAATTAGTGTGTCAGGTGAAGGAATACTCAATTTAACTTGTCTAGAAGGAGACTAAGTTCACTTTGAATTAAAGCATGAGGAAAACTTTCAAACACAATTTTTGAATTCAACTAGACCTGCCTTCAACTTGGATGAAACCTACTGTAACAGTAATTGGATGAGAAAGTGTGCTTTCAGATTATGAAGCACATATGTACCTGTAAACTTAAGCCAGTTTCCTCTTTACTTTTTTCATTCAAAGTACTAATAGTTGTTTTTTGACTTTCTTCTTCAAATGTCAAACTCTTGGCTGCTTTAAAAGATCTAAAAGGAAAATTTCAACCAGTAAAGTTAAATGAAATTTCATACAAAGGACTAAAGAAATTCTGAAACAACACTTAAAAAATAAGAGGCACAAACAACAAATGCAAGACCATGCCTGTCATACCCCTAAATTATTCAAAATAGTTCTCCACTAGCATAATAATCAGCTGAACTGAGAACATCAGCATCAAGGGATTTTAACAACAAGGCGTTTTTTCAAAGATTAAAAAAAACACCCTGTAATTTCCAATGTTTTATTAGATCAAGTTGCTTTTGTGAATGGCCAAAGTGTTCTTTTTTCTGTGAAAGAATAAAAGCAGTTAGTTAATGTATATGCTTACAATCTTACTCTTGTTATATTTTCACTATCTTAGAGTTATTTGCAACAAAAACAAAACTTCTAAACTAGTTTCATATTTTGATCTTGCTAGACCAGAAGACAAAGAAGAAAACTCCTTCTCTACAAGGATCATTCAGCTCAATCCACACACAATTCTGGTCATCATTCTGGGGTTTCTTTCTCTCCTTGATTAACTTCTGGCTTTAATTTAAACAATAGCACTAAGAAAAGCTTCTGATTACAAGTCAGTGTGGTTTGGATCACATTCAGGGATTGGTAGAAATATTTTCCATGTCTGTACATGCAGCTATGGAATATTTTTAAAGCTTCCTTGACTTTTCACATAACAAAACACTACTGGGACACACAGAACATGACTCATTTTACCAGAAATGTCAAGAAACTGCATTCCTCAAGCCACGTACCTTTTCTGCTGTTTGTCTCTATTTATCTTGTCTGCGTAGATTTCTGCGTAGAGCAAGGCTGTGAAGTGAGCAGCACAAGACTGTGCTGCTATAGCAACCTCAAGATAATTCAGATCCAGCCAGAAGCTGTCATCAAAAACTGTACCTGAAGCAGATCTGATTAAATAAAGACTTTAATACTGCTGTAACAGACCTTCTCTCTAATATTAAACAAAATAAATCCAATCTAACTATAAAGCTTTCCAAAGGCTAATTTTATTTTAGCACCCCCCTCAAAACCCAAACTACAAGAAGGTTATCAGACAAAAAGTTTTTAGAAAACTCCTTCAGCATAGTTAGAATCCTTTAAGGCTAGCCATATCACTTCTGTAAAAAAGGCAAGGTCACTACTATATCTTCATTCTTTTAACTGACATGTTCCCTATCATGTTCTTCTTTAATCTAGAGCATCAACAGATCTTAGAACAGTCATAATTAAATTAAAGCAACATTTTGGAAAGTGATAATTCACCTCTTTTGTCTTCTTAAGTAATCAACAACAGCAAGCATGGCTCGTCGAGATACTTTATCCAAACTTCTAAAATTATGGGTTTCTTGCTCTGGGATGCATATTTCAAAGGAAAGAATATAATGAACTTTTGTCATAACATATGCTTTTTACAAAATAAAAAGGTCTATTTTGTACTCAAGAAAGTACACTAAAAACTTCCTTGGATGGCATTTCCAAAATTAAACTAATAGTTTGTCACAAAATGTATTTCTCCTCCTTACATGATGTTAAAGACATTACAGTAGTTTATACCACAATTTTATCAAATTATCTTTGTACTAATAATTTATGTATTATATTTCTTCTTACAGAATTCAGAGATGAACTAACATGACTGCACATATCTCCACAACAGACCTCTCCTCTTAGGCTTGAGCCATATAAAGTTATTCCAAAGTCACAGAAATACTTGTTAGTGGCTTTATTGCAGATTTCAGTGTGGATGCTTACATAAAAAACACTATTTCCCACATAGAGACACATTTAAAGAATTTCTATTTCCATGTCTTGCTTCTGGATTAAAAAAAAAAATAAAATCAGATGGCTAAAGGTGGTGTGCCATTCACTTGTTTAATAATTTCTCCATTTTCCTGGTAATTTTTGATTTATCAATTACAAGAAGGAAGAAAAAGGGAAAGCATAATCAAAGATTTGATTACTACTATGTTACAGTAAGATGCAGAACCAGCAACTTCCCCTAAAGAATGCAAAAGCCATATTTTAAAGAAGAAGTATGTGGGCATTTTGTGTGTTTCAACAAACAGAAATGAATGACACTTAGTGCTACCAAAGACCTTACAGAAGGAACACCAGCTCCCACATGCTTAACTTTCAGAAGACATGCAGTGGGGACATCTGACTCTCAGTTCCTAACACACCATGATGTTTGCTCTCCATCCCCACGTGCTGTTCTCCTTGGCAATGGAGACAGCATCTCACAGGCAGGGCCCATTCTGTTGCACTGTGTGATCAACGCCCCAAAGAGACTGCTATTTCCTCTTTTATAATTTCATCAGACGAACAATTGAAAATTTCTGAATGCAGTGACTGGCATGACATTCACACTATTTATGCTTTAAAACTGCCAGTTTCTAGAACTTGAACGTCAAAATGGATCAACAGGAAGACTCCTGTTCAGACGTGCTCAACTCTCTCATGTCTAACTGCCTGGTCTTTCCTAGTTTGGATCCTCAGGGATTGGAATTAATTTAGGTTTTCTTCAATCACAATCTAATTGGAAAGAATGCCAATAGTTTGATTAGAAGGTGCTTTCCTTTTAAAGGAACTGACGGCATTACTTATACTCTGCTGCAGTACTTTCGGTTACAACTTCCTTTCATTCTGCTGGAATGGAACAGGTCTTTTGAATCTACAGGGAGACCATTATCAGTATTTGGCAGAAGCTAAAGCAAGGGTTAGTCTTCTCCAATGAAAAATTCCAGATTAAAACTGCTTTTTATTGTTCTTGTTTGAGCAAGAGAGGAATTTAACTGCCGATTAGTCATTTTAAGAGACAGTCCATGACTCAAGTCTTGCAGCACCATAAAATTGCGTAACATCTAAATTCAGTAACTAATAAACATCATCCAGTTGTGAATAAGGAAAAAAAGTAATACTGAAAAAGCTGCTTGGATGCTGCCAATGAACAGCTTCAAAATTAACATTATCTACACTGAAAAAGATCAAACAATTGGACAGAAACTTCTAAAATTCAGTCCGCCTGCAAGCACACATCATACATTTGATGTCAGGAGATAGTTTTATCACAACCAGAATCCCACTTTTAGTTGAAACAAAAATATTATGGCATTACCTGAATCCGAATATGGAGTAGATCTACTAGACGAGGCAAATTTGCAACAGGCTGTAAAGAACTTCTGGATATGAAGTGACAAAAGATTTCTCCAAGATTCATCTGAGTCATGAAGAACTATATCATGAATCAAGTATGGAAGCAAAGTTTGACACAAGTCTGTTTTCACCTAGAAAACAACCATGCACAGCAGCTGCTAAGAAAGACAACAAAAAACCCCTTTCTTTCTCTAGGTTACAACAACACTGACAACTACTCAAACAAACATGTAATGTTTGAGAAAGAACATGTAATATGAATAATGTAAACCACTCAATGGTGGTATTCAGCTAAAGCAGCCACATAAAGTTCATCCACGTTACAATCATGTCTAAAAACTTGCATTTTAAGAGTATATTTTATGGGTATCTGCAATATATGATTAAAAAGGTTCTGAATTATTTAACAGCAGAAATTACTATTTGTTATCAAGATGAGTAATCACATTTTTAATGCATCACAGCACACACATGTATGATTTAGCTCACCTCACACAGTGGCTTCATTAACTGTAAAACTTCATTTTTCACACCTCCACTGTCCAATATTGAACTAGTTAGGTGCTTGATCCAGGTCTCATGACTTTCTCCCAGAGGAATCCACAGGTTTGTGTCATCCAAAGTTTCTAAACGAGCCTCTGTATCATCAGCAGATACTACAAGAAACTAGAATGAAAATATACATATTACAAATATAAAAAAATTCTAAGGCATTTAAAAAAGCTATACTGCAATCTTCACAGATTAAAATATATTAAATACTACTGATGTTTCAAGTGGCTAACAATATCAATTTTGTTGATGTAAAGTTTTCCAAGAAAATCCGAAAGTACTAAAAATAAAATTTTACTGATAACAACAACAAGGTCATAACAGGCATCATGTTTAGGTCACAAATCAAAAGGGTCAAAATGAGGAGATATCTGATTTATGGTTAATTATGCACTTTTTTCCTGACTTATTTTCCACCAATTTTTTGCATCAAATGACACTGGAATCCTGAGAAAGAGTGTATTACATTCATCAAAGCCTATCTCAAAAATATTTTAAAACACACTTTTTAAAAAAGATCTATTTTTTTTTCTCTACCCCATATGCCACATATGTAAGGTATATCAGAAGAAGTACCTTTTTTCTAGATGTTCTGAAAGGCTGTAGATAGACTAACAGCGGATCAGCTTTATTTTTATAAACTTCCCAAAATTCACTGCCAGACTCTGTGGCTAATATGTTTTTCAAACAGGAAACAGCAGCAGCTCTAACATCAATACTTAAAAAAATAACATACACAACATCGTTATTATTGATTTCATTCAGATATTTGATTTTCAAAATCACCTTTATAAATATACAAGGCAAATAACTCCACAATCTATGTGTGCATCAAATCAGAAAATTTTGGAGCAGGATGTGCCATTGCATATTTTATTATAAAACAAAGCGTGATTATTTCCTCCACAGCACTGCTATCCTCTACAGCACAGAGGAGACTCTCTGGCTTGAGTCCAACCAGGGAGTTTCTAGGAAATGTTCTAAGTTGGACTGGGTAAGTAATGTAAGCCTTGAAGTAGCAAATGGTTGGATATTAACAGGTGTTAGTAACACTTTCAGAGAGTTACTCTGAGCTGATTTGAACAACATACAACTTAAAGGCTCCTATTAAGCTTTGAGCTAACTAAATACAGTAAGTATACTCACCAATTATCTGTTAAAGCAGTATTTATTTGCGTTAACATTATGAAGACCCACTGACGTTTTCTATCTTCAAATAAGTCCGCTGCTCTAGAATCCAGTGCATTTTCAGCACGCTGAAGAGCTATGGCGGAGAAATCCATGGGACCTATTTCTCCCAAACAACTTCCAACAGCCTCTGCAAATGCAAGTAATTTTACAGTCTTTCTGTAGTCTTATGAACACTAAAACAAGGTCTCAGCCTACTTTTAGAACTGAGATTGTTATGGGGTAAAAAGCTGCAAACATTTATAAATACTCACTTAAGGAGCATTATGATTAAAATTACATGTAAAAAAATTTTGCAGCTTAAGACTCACAAATAATAAAGCTATGCTTTTTAACTCAATTTTCTAGGAGTGCCTATGGCTCTGGATGTCCCAGTTTATATCAGATAAGGATTCTATTTTTGCTTCTGTCAGAAACAGGCAAGTGCAAAAGGTCAGGATCACTCATGTTCATTCCCTAAGGGTATGATAAATACAAACAGTAGCCTGTGTAAGCACAAACCATAGACTGTAAACTCAGTAAGAATTAACCTAGATTTTACATAAAATGATGTACCTATGTGTCCCTCACTTGTTTTCCAGACAAAACACGGAAAAGCATAAAACAAAACAAAATTGACCTTGAAAATAATTTTTGAAAAGGGATGTTAATGTTCATCAGAAAGAAAACAAAATCTAATTCCATGTGCTCTTTCTTTCATACTCTGCATGCGCGTGGAAAACGTTTCCATCTTCTACATTGTTTTAATCACCAGAGCAAATAAAGAACACACTGAAGATACACATGTTGGGCTTTGAACTGAATTTAACAAATCATCTAAGGAAACACAATGCAGAGAAGGCTGAAACTTGCAGCTTGCAGAGGTGCTAAAGAATCTGTTATACTGAAAGTCAACATGATTTTCAGTTCTTTAGCATTTGTAATTATCAGTCAGTTTTTTGGAGAGAAGATGTATCAGGTGTACATATAAAGGTGTTTCTGTCTAGTTTAGACATCTAACTTCAGTAATCACCAGCTTTGTGGAGGTAGTCTCCACTTGGGCAAGAGGGGATTTGGATTTTAGTTTTGGATCGAACATTAACCAGGTGCTCAATGTAAATGGTGAGAATAATTTTAATTACACAGAAGAGGCTTTAAGATGGAGAACAACTATTTTAATTTCCACTATGACACATCTACACAATTTTCAGATAAGTTCTTTTCAATTTTTTGGATTATTTTTCAAACTATTAAAGTGACCCATAGAAGCAGATGACTCTTTACTGCGCATAGAACAGACCAGAGTCTAAACTGATTGCAATTTAAATTATTAGTCAAAGCTTTAAAATACAGTGACAAAACAGAAGACATATCAGCCATTTTAACAATCCTGATGGCTACCTCTGGCAAGTAATGCAAAATAGCAGTGGGAAGTAACATTGAGAACAGCCACAGTTTCAGCCTGGTTTTTGTAATGACAGTCCTAATTAGCCCGTGGGGAGTAATGAACTTACCCAGCACTGCTTTTTCTCCTGTATGGTTAACTGCCATCTTGGACAGCTGCAGTAAGCTCACCACCAATTTCACTACTACAGAATCTTCTGGTTTTTCTATCATTCAGAAAGAAAAAATAAATGCCAAAAATGTCAGTGTATTTGTAATGTGAGCATATTAGAAAGAAAGCACTGCTTCAGTGTCTTTTATCTACCAATGTGAACATGCATTTTTAATGTTGAAGCAAGTTGGTATTAAACAGTACATCAAAAAATTATTCAGTTATCTTATTCATCGCAACTTGAAAATATTTCTATGCGTGCCTATGCCAAAAAATCCCCTAAACCAATATATACAAATTGTTTTCAGAATTTTGATGCAGAAATGATGAGTAATTCGTGAAATATTAGCATAAGTTGGTGTAAAAATGTTATTTGAAACACTGAAATCATACTGTGTGACTCCACTGACAGCCCTTAAACTAACATCATTCTGTTCTAAATATGAATCCAAGGAATATCTCAAAAATAGATTTTCTGTCAGGAACTTCTCAGAATTTGACTAGCTTTCAGTTGTCTCTTGCCAAAATACAAACTCTCATGATGGGCATTTCCTTACACATTTGCTGCCTGCCTGAGGTCTTTATTTTAAATAAACATTCCAAACAAAATGTTGTAAGAAAAAAATATGATGATCTGCCAATGTAAGAAAAAAAAACCCCACCAGAAGTATTCTCTTAAAAATCCCACTGTCCTGTTGATTGGAATGGAAACCTGGGGTAGGGCTATATGCTTATTGACACCTTTATAAAAATGAATACATGTGTGGTCAAACTGCAGCAGTTATTTCTTAAATGTCAGCTTTCAGCATACAGTTGTACAGCCTTTATCAATAACGGGTTTACTTCTTTTCAGAAAATAAGAACAATTATTATTATTATTATTGTTGTTGCATTATTGTTATTGTCGTTCTTCTTCTTGTTGTTATTATTTAGTGTTTAATAGACTTCTAGTATAAGGCAAAGTCAAGGCAACAGGCCCATCAAGCCTGCCAGCCTGCCTCCAGCAAAGCAAGAAAAAGTACTTCTCAGGTTTTGCCTGAATAGACCTTTGTATCTAATAAACTCTAAAAGATATATCTAATTCTTTTTAAGGTCTGTTATGTTTCTAATCTCCACAGTAAGTAGCAGTAAGTTTCATGCTGTATATATTTTGAAAAAATGACACGGTTTCTGTCATGTAACTGCTGCGAGATAATTTAATCTGTTGTCATACTGTGATAGAAGTGATAGGTACTGCCTACTCAGCTTCATCATGCCATTCCCCAGTTCATATACCTCTCTCCATTCCTTCCTATTCAATCTTTTTTCCAGTCTCACAAGGCTCTCCTCCAATGGAAGTTGCTCCACTCCACACAAGCTTGTTGCCCTTTCACTAATGCTTTTCAAGCAGAATTTGGAAACTAAAATTGTAAATGATATTCAAGATGTGGGGACACTATGCACTTGCACTATGGCCTTACAACAGACTACCGCTCTTCCTCAAATTTTACTCTGCACTTATTTACAATTAATTACATCAGCTCTTTTTATCTTCCCCTCATGCACACAAGCTGATGAAGACTTGATGCAGAGGACAAAAATAAAATGGTATGCCACAAGCATATGCCCACAAAATAGGAAGGAACTGGTTCTGGACTGAGGGCTGAAACAGCATCCTGGGATGTGGCAAGGTTCAACCAAACAAAATTCTACCATTTTAAAACTTCTGAGAGCTTTATTTTCTAACACACTATGACTTTAACAAAATGTAGCTTCATTACATTTAAAAGAGTAGGGAGATTCATAAAACAAGAAAACTCATTAAGCAGCCATAAACCAATATACTCATACGTTATCCTGGGCATTCACAGTCATAGATGCCCCATGCCAAAAGCTGGAAGGCTATTTTATGGTCTCTGCCACGTAACAAACACCTCATGTAATATTTATAAGACACTATGCTACAGACACTTCAGATTTTACATGGATAATAAATGTCAGCTTACTTTGCATGTGAAACTATAATAAGGTTACACTGTTAAACATACAAAAACCTTGACACAAAATAAACCCTTGCTAAACACCTAAAACCAGATACAAAAGAAACAAAACACATATATTCAGTACCCTGGAAATTTTTCAGGAGATCCTTCATCTGATCTTTGTATTGTTCCAACTGTTTGCGTAAATCATACAGTCCTTCAAGCCGTGTTAAGGGCAGTGAATCACAAACACCAACTGAGAGAAAGTGGTTAATTTCCTGCAAAACAACGTTTTGTACTAAGTACATATAACCCACAAATAAAAAAGCTTCAGGTAAAGAAGTGGCTCTCAGCAGTCCACAGTGCAGATATTAACAGATGCAAAGTATGAACAGAAACCTACAAATACCTCAGTCTCTGAAAACTAGCAATAAAAAGAATCCATGTCTAATTTAAATAAATTTCTCAACTGTAGCTAGGAAATACTTTTTCTTTTGAAAGTTTGCATTACCAAAAACACTATGCCATGAGATATATTTTAAAACGTAATTACCTCCAAAAGAGAATATGGTCCTTTACTGTATTTTATTTTCTGCTGAGTTGTTCGCAAATCTTTAAAAGCTGGATGTTCAGGAAAAGGATCTAAGCATTTGATTGCGTGATAAAGATTTTCATTATCCTTATTATCTATCACCAGATACTTCAACAAGCCTAGGACCTGTACATAGAAAGTAAATAAACCCCAAAAATTACAGAGAAATGTTAAGAGACGATAAGCCATATTTCCTATTCAGGCTATAATGTAGCTTTCCAAGTTCAACTAAACTGCTGAGATAATTTATTTACACTGATAGAAGTTGTAAGATGTTTAGAGGCTTGGGGAAATGACAGACATATTTTAAAATGATGAGGCATTTTTGCTACTTTCCCTTTCAAACAAAAATCAAAGTTTTTACTATCACGGCTCCACAGTTCTATCCTGTTTCTTGATGAAGTTGATTTCAATTACTGGCCAGTACAATAACTAAGATATTGGCAATGATTTAGCAAAACACGGCACCCAAACAGCTCTTCTGATGTTATCAGGACTTTATTATTCTCACTGAAGTGCCAGTAATTTGAAATTCAGACAAATATCATAACTTACAGCCCAAATCACTGAATTCTCACAGAATTTGTTTTATAACAGATTCACAACTTGAATAAATGCTTGACAAAGTGGTACCATACTTTCTTTGTGAAAACACTGCTTTTATGGTTAAAAATCAATGCAACTGAATTATGACATTTTTATTTGAAGACCTGTGTTTACCTGAAAATTATTAATTAGACTCCATTTAATACTAGAATCAAAAACAAAAAGAAGAAACTGAAAAGTGATCAGTAGAGGGTGGGCTTCCCTGCAGGAGTATGATATGAGAGGGTTTCATATTTGATATTAGTTCCAATTCAGAGAAATTTCTGTCCTCCCCACTTCGTTTCTGCCTAGGGGTGCCCTGACAAGTTGCCTTTGCAGTTGTGCATGGACAACTGTTTGCAAAGACATGCTGTGGATCTGATCACAATCATTAGGCTGGGAAAAAAAATTGTCAGGTTGGTTTCAGCAGGATCAGCAGAGCCCTCCAGCTGAACTGGAAGTACAAGGAGGAGGATAATGTAGAGTTACACTGCAACCACAAAGGTGCATATGGTACTTTAGGATCAGATTAACCCAGAAGGCAACATGAGGACTGGAGTGCAACAGGCACACTCTGGAAAATAATGCTTGTCACACAACAGAAACTGCTTTGTTTCCATTTTAAGGCCTATGTGCAGCATTTATTTTTTACGCTTATTTGTTAAATAAATAGCTGACCTATTGAATTCTGTTCTCTGCATACGTTTCCTCTTTGTCCTCTAGACACCTTCTCACACCAAAAGTCTTCATTCGTATTTTCTGTGAAATCGTCTACAGAGCTTTATAAGTAACTGCTGAGCTACTCAATGTGCTATTTGACAGAACAGAAGTATCAAAACTGAAGATGCTTTTATTTAAAAAATTAAAGGCATACTATCACATCCCAAATAATAATTTTTAGGGGAATCTCCAAAGCATAGAAAAAAGAAATTAAAAGCGAACATGAGTATAGATAACAGCTTTAACAACTGTGAACATGAAATAAGAAGCTAACAGATAAGGAATAAGCAGCAATGCAAAACTACCTGGTCCTGAATCTCAGACTGGTTCATGGCAAGAGGTATTAGGGTTCCTACAATAACATGAAGGTGTGTCTCTAGAGCATCACTGCAACACGTAACCGCTGTGTGGCAAACGTGATGAAGGAGATCACAACAGAGTGAAAAGCTGCGCATGGATATGTCTCTGATAACAACAGGTCTGTCACGGGAAACAAAGTGAGATACAAATGGTCACTGTCTCAAGTATCAGCCTATTACACAACAGGGAAGAATAAGGGAAAGAAAAGGATAAAATAAGGAGGAACCGATTCTCAAGTTTAAAATTTATCCATCAGCTCTATGGACTTAGCTCAGGAGACACAGAAAAACTTGAACACACTGAGTTTTACTGATCACTCCAAAAAATGAAATAAAATCTTGTAGAAAAATATATACCACAGTGGAAAAAAATCCAAAAACAAACAAAAAAGGCTTTTAGACTATTATTTGCCAGAACAATATTGACAGAAACAGAACAAAGTGGAAACCATGCTCTCTGAATCCCCCTCTATCTAAAAAAACCATTAGTTAAAAAAAAAATTAAATATTAGGTTACAAAGGACACCTGGGGATTATCTAGTCCAGCTTCCTGCCTGAAGCAGAGTAAATTTCAAATTCAGATAAGGTTCTCAGTGTTTTGTTGAACTGAATTCTGACATATTCCTTGGATGGAGAACCAATAGCTTCCCTGAGCAACCTGCTTCAGTATTTAACTATTCTCACTGCAAAAATCCTTTCCCTTACATCCAACCAGAATTTCTCACATTGCAACTTGCTGAGTGCTACCCCTTGTCCTTTCACTGTACACTTCTAGGAAAAAATCTGACTCTACTTTTGCTGTACGGTGTCTTCCCCTCCAGAAACTGGAGAAAAGAAATTAGATCAACTTCACCTATCCCCTTCAGGGTCTTCCACTCAACCTATCCCAGTTTGTCATTATCCCTCAGGTCCTGGCTGGATGGGTGACACAGTGGTATTCCATCCCAGGTGAGAGACTTAAGGGTTGCTTTAGTTCAGTTTCATAATGTACCTGTTGTCCCCCTCTTACAGCTAGATGAGGTCCCTCTGAAAGGCAGCCTTGCCCTCCAGTGCATGGACTGTCTCTGCCCCAGTCCAGCCTTGATTGCAACAGTAAGTCCCATAATAATGGCATTTACCATAAAATCCACACATCTTCAACATCTCAGGCTATGAAATGCCTCGAACAAGCAAAGCAATCAACTTGAACATCATCTCAAAGATATTTAGGTGAATAAATCTGTCTGGGAAATCTAAAGCTAGACCTGAAGTAAGAAACTAACTTAGTCTTCTTATCTGAAAGAAAAGGATCTCCATTTCAATCTTAAGCCTCATGATGGACCAGTTTTCTCAATCTGAAGACAAGCTAGAATAACATGTACCAATTCTCACTCATTTTGCAAGGTACCCACTGGTGAAAATGTAAATGTCAACGCTGTTTATTAACTCGATAAGCACATTTTATTTGACCTGTGCTTATTTTGCACTTAACTCCACATTTTGAGTTTTTCTCCCATATCTTTTAAATTTCTAAATACCCTTTCTGTCATCAAAGTCTCCCAGCGTTTATTTTTACAACTTGATGGCCTATTACATGCTGCTGCAGTACAGTGATCATCTGAATACAAGGACAGCATAAAACATTTCATACTTTAGTGAGAGTTCTATATTTAAATTCTGAAATTATAAAAAATGGCAATTTCATTTTAAATCTCGGCAAATTTTAATTAATTCTACCAGTGAATTTACATCTGCTGGTGATACTGAAATGCATGGTTGCAAGAACAAGGAAGTACATACAGGAAGAACTAGAGATAATTACTGTATTTACCTGCTATTGATGTGGTGAATCAGGGTGTAAATTACATCTCGGAGTACAAAAGCCCAGGCTCCGCCTAAACCATCTTTTATTTCTTTAAGTAAGAGACTAACAAACAAGTGATAAATTAGAAGAACTCTCTGTTTCTTATAAATGTTGTTTGTATCTGATGCATGCTTACAAAGGGCTAGAAGGATTTTCTGGAATGAATCCTAAAAATGAATAAATTAAGAGTAAAAAATTAATTCATAATGTCAATACAGATATATCTTATATAAAGAAGAAAGTTAAGCAGGATATATATTTTTTGTTAGCGGACATGGGCAAAGAAGCTTAATTATTTTTATTGCTTTAAACAAACAGAAGACCTACACAGAAACCAATTCTCCAAACAGGACAAAAAGCCACATACCTCCTCATTTTCTTTTTTTTATTCCCCACAACATGAGAAATGTTATGCATATTTTTCAGAAAACCAAACACGTACAGCAATTTTTACCAACAGAAGAAACATCAAATACAAAGCATTAAAACACTGGGTAATGATTCAACCTATATTCTTTCAAACATAATGTTCATGCATACAAAATGCACTGTTTCACACAATATATCACTATAGACTGTAACTGTTAAAACTGTAAATTTAAAACCCCTGTAATTTTAAAATACTTGGAAGGCTGTGTTACATTTGAAAAACCTTATTCCACTGGCTGGCAATATAAACCTTTACACTCAAAAGATTTAGATGAACATGGTCCAGAAAAGTTTTTTTCTTATTTTTAGATTTCTTATAGAGAGGCAAAGTCAGTTCTTGACAACATATGCAACAAAACAGCATAACTTGAAATAGCTACGCTTCTAAGGAAAATAAAGTTAGAAGACAGTAATAAGTTTAGGTTTTATTGCAAGGGATGTATAATTTCATATGTCTTCATATTTGCCTTTAACAAACGAAAATCAAGTTTTGAAAAATATCACTGACCATAAAATTTCACAGTCAGTAAGGGAAGTAAACATTTATATTTTAATTGTAGGCTGTATCTAGATAAAATTGCCCATATGTAATTACTTTAGAATGTTCTTCAGACATATGACAAATATGGCACATTCTAAACTGTGCCCAGTATGCACGCATTTCCCCAACCCTTAAAATAGTCCTCTCTACTTTATATATATTATAAAATGCATATAACTATATAATTAACACAATTATATAACACATATTATGTAATGCATGTAATGCAATAATTGATAAAATACTATAATTATATATTGCATATATCTGTCCCTGAACTTGTGACTTCTTCCATTTCAGAAGGCAAATAAAAGAACAGAAAGGGGTCTAAGGTTGTTTATTTTCCTTATATAGAAATGAAGAAAATGTGTAATTAAAACAAAATGTACCCATAATAAAAGCTCTACATTCTACAGAAAAATAAGTAATTATTACATACTTACAGGGCTTTTAGAAAGAACTGCTACAATACTTTTTAATTTGCTTTTATGACAGTTGCTAATATAGTCCAAGGTTGCCTTAATCACATAAGAAGGAAAATGAGGAGGATTAGGAGCAGGATCCAGTTCCCTAAATGAATTAAAAGGAGATTTATATTTTTCTTCCCAAAAATAAAACACTTTGTATTAAACACAGTAATTCTTTTTAAATAAACACATGAATTCCTAGAAAATCTTTTCTGCTTTCAGTAAGAAGCACCAAAAACACCCAGAAAAGTGACATATACCTTACTTTGTAGCTACTTATTGTCCCTCTATGGCAGCTTTCTAAGTTGTATTTTTTTAACATTCTTTAATATTCTTTTGAAAGATCTTACTGCTAAAACCCCACACATTTGCCTAAGGTACTTTGTAGGAAAATCTAATTGCAAATCATAGATAAAGCTTCTGCATTTTGTAATTGTGGGAACAATTTCATTGAGAAAAAAGGTAATCATGAATCTCACAATAAAAAAAAGGGTAGTCAACTTTTCTGGGACCTCAAAAAGAAAAGAAATGCATCATGGTAGTAACAAAAGAGCAAAATCTAAGTTTCATCACTCTTTTGTTACAATTCCCTTCTTAGAAAGAAAAAAATTTAAAAGCAGACACCACAGTCTATCAATAAACTTACAACAAAAAATTTCTTTAAAGAGTTTTGAAATCCTCAGCTAATTAACTTTAGGTAGATTTTCATAGAAATGCTTTGGTTTCCTTCAAGTCTATATTTCTACAATAAAGATACCTTCTTCGATAACTTTAGGAAGTGCAATGTTTTTCCAAATAGTTTGTATCTTAACATAAAAACCTGGAATTACCTGAATTAACTGAAAAGCTAATAAAAATGAAGATATTTATGGCATTAGAATATTTCTATTCATTAGGAATTTATTTGGCATTGCTTAACCAATCTCCTTATCAAAAACAAGAGCTGCCACTACAAGAAGTGCTAAGAAACTTTACTTCTCAGTGACCTCCAGTTGTTAAAGACCATTAAAAGAATCATCTTAATTTGGAGACCAAAACCTGACCAATTTTACAGAGAGGGCAGTCCATCCAAATTGGCACTGTCATAATAGTCCAGCTCATCAACATACAATGGCATTCTCTTGCCCACACAATCATTCTTTCCATTAACTGAAGAATTACAGAGGTTCTCCTTCCTGATCCTGGTGAATAATTATGCGAGAAAGCATGACTGTGGTACATCATCAGCAGTGACAACAAAATCCTTCAATTCTCAACTTCAAGGCCACCTCTTATGCCTGAAGGGCATGTTTTAATACACGATGTTATACAAACACACTCAGCATTTAGAAAATGTACAAACACATACCTTACGTATTTACTTAGATGAGCTCCTTCTTCTACCGTGGTACCAGGTGGTTCATGTAAAGTCATCAACACTTCAACCACAATCTCTGGTAAGTTATTATGAAATAAATTGTCTATTTGCTACAAGAAGAAAAATAGTATTTTAATAAGAAAAAAAAATGTTAGCTAAAATGATTTAATATTTCTTTTCCTTCTGAGAAAACCTATTTTCTCCTGTCTTGATTCTCTGTTTGTTCCTTTATTCATGACATACAATTCATTCATTCATAATTTAAGCCTGGTTAAGTCTTACCTATGGCAGTCACAGGTAGAACAATTTACTTTCCTACAGCATATAGAAAAAAAATTATGTTTCATTTTACTAGTAGTTTTGATTACTCTGCCTCTGGAGAAGATGGCTCTTTTAACAATATATTAACAATTAACAAAATATTTTAAGAGGGAAACATGACAGATATATGACAGAGAAACTCAAGGTTATATGATGAATGGTAAAAAAATTTACTGCATTCTGAAAAAAATTATAATTTAGTCAACTGTCTGCCTGAAAGTTTCTACTGAATCACTACTTGGAATCCCTGGGGTAAAAATCTGGATGGTTTGAATTTATTAAAATAATAATTTTGTATCTATAAACGAACTGTTTACATTTATGGAACGTAAAAATGTTTCTTTCTGGTCTGTTACACGCTATAGAACTCAATTTACAATTGTGAAGGGATACCTGTTTTCCCAAGCAGTTTTCATCCTTCAGCATGTCGTAGACTTTAGAAGCTGTCTCTCTTTGCTCCACTACTTCACTCATTCCATGGCTTTGATAGGCAAAATACGGAAGGATATTCACAAGTAACTTTGGAAAACAGTCTGCGAGAACCTGTCTCCAGTCTTTTTCAATCTTGTCAGCAAGTGACTTCACATCTTCAAATTGACTTCTAACCACCAGGTGTGGAACCAGAACTTTATAACAAGACCTACAGACAGTAAATAGATTTCCAACATGTCCTTGAACTGGCTTTTCTAAAAAACCCTGAGCATCATATAGCAAATACTGTTCCTCTGCTTTATAACAAAGCTTACAATCATTTTTCAGTTATTGCTACAAAAAAAGAAAAAAATTTACCAGCATAAATATAATATACTTCATGCTTCGAATACATTTCAAAAGTTCTCAAAATGTTACTTTACAACAAAATCCTGATGCATTCCTACATTTAGAAATTTGGGACCCTGTGTCATAACTGTAAATAAAATCTAAATAGTACTTTCATATATAGCAAACTTACCTGTAGAATTCTTCAAGGCTAGCATAGTTCAGAAGAACATAAGGAAAAGCAGACAGGCTATATCCACTGTCATTTATTTTCAGCCACTCCGTCACCAAATAGTCTAAATGTGACGTCATGAATTCTTCTATACTTTTATAGCCAAAAATGTCAGATACTTTCTTCAAAACCTGTACGTGAATTAAGATTGCAAAAATAGCATACAGAGTACGTGATACCATGGCAAATTGACAGCATTACGCCTCCATGTGTACCCCTCCACCTTTTAATGAATAACTCAGCTCCTATAAGCATAAGTAGGTTTTTTTTATTATTTGTATTGCCGTATCTTAGAACAGCGCCATCAAGGAATTTTGTGAAGTAGGGACTTTGTGTAAAAACAGAAGGCAGCGAATAGAAAGAAAAGATTAAAAAGAGAGAATACATGCACTTAAAAATGACATGAAAGGTTGGCATATAAACAGCAATCATTTCAGTATGCCCTTGTGTACTTCAAAATAGACATATACTATCTTCCAATACTTTGCATTTATTTTACATATTTTCCACACTGGAAAATTTGCCTCCACTGGGTAAAAATTTTTTTTAAATAAAATCTGCAATCTTCAATGTATAAAAGTCTAGTTTCTATTTCAGATCTGTGCATTGAACATACAAGATTTACCACTAAAATTGGCTTTTGTGATGTCCTTATTTCTATGTAAGTAGTTAGATATAATTACAAAATCATTCAGTTAAATACCACATTAGTCATACCTTTACAAAATTTAACAACTTTCAACACTGACAAAGCATTTTGTACTCTTCCAATTTTAGCCTAACCTAAATATAAAATGGAATTTTATACTCGCCTTTTTCACCAGGTGAGGTTCTAATCCATTCTCTTTCACAGACTGGCAAAGGGCAAACAAAGCTTGCTTTTCACAGACTGGACTGCAGCACAGGACCATGGTTATAAGCATCAGTAAAACTGCTTTTCCATTATGCTGTTTGTCCAAAAGCTCTTCAGGACTCGCATCACCCCTGACCTTTAATAAGAAACAATGAAGAACTTGGACAAATATTCTGTTATAGCATTCTCCTAATTAATAAATGAGCATAAATAATTTAAAGTTAAGGGCATTAATATAAATACTGCTGAAAATCTTGCTTTAGTTGCTTAAAAATTACTTCTACCAGCAGTCTGCTTCACTTCTCAACCAGAAGTTACTGCCTCCAGCATGCCAGCACACCTGCTGATACCTTGTACCCTCCAGATCATGTTATAATATCAGCAGTTTACACAAATGCAACCCACTTAACAGAGAAATCATGGAGGCACAAGACAAGTCTCCCTGATGCATACAGGAAATAACTGCCTTGCCATTCAAATGCAGTTCTTCCCCTATTAAGGCATGGTGTTGACAAGTGATGAGTTTAAATAAAAGTATTAAGAAACTGCAATGAAAAGGCAGAAGCTGAGACAACACCAAACTGAGGTGACGGAACAAGGAGCCAAGGCAACACAGAAATGAGAAGAGATGTCAAACAGCTGGAGGCAGCAGTTCTGAGAGAAAACACGATGACAGAGAGATGAGGCCTCAGCAGCAAGCCCAGACTACAAGACATCGGAGAAAGGGAACAGAAAAAAATGCAGCAGAGAGATGATATGCAGAGAGATGACAGCATGACAGAAAAAAATTAGAAAATGTAGACGATGTAGATGACTTAGCAAGGTAGCAAGGATGGAAGAAAAGTGAAAGACACTAAAAGAAAAATTATTAGTTAAAGAAATTCCACAGTAATATAACACAGTATTTCCAGTCACTGCAGTGAAGTCAAACTATTCCTTCACTTCAAGATTCTTCTGAGTAGTTTAATTTCTCAAGCATATCTTTGTTTTGTGAAAATCACTGCTCTAATACCTCTGGAAACATGATCTTTCTGAAATTTACAAACCTGGTTTTATTCTATGTAAACAATAACTTAATTTACATCGCCTCTTATTCATTATTTGTATGTTGTCTAGATTATCAAGGTTACATTTTTCTATGATTCTTAAGTGTTACAGCACTGAAACCTGCAACAACAAGTAGTATGATTCAGAAGAGCAGTCTGAAAAAATTTACAAACTTCTAATGTGGGTAAAACAGTGAGTGACTGGGTGTGTAAGGAATTTCCTGACTACCACTCTGTTTCACCAGTTCAGATTACCAGAAGTCCAGAAGAACTAATGTTCTTGGAAAACTAAACACAAGCATGTTAAAAGTAATTTTATTCATAAAATCAAAATTAGGCAAAACTAATTACTAGATGTTGGTACCAGGTTTCTCATTCCTTCCTGAACTCTGAGATATGCATTCTCAAAAGCCTTCTGCTGGAGCTTCAAGGGAAGAGGTTTTGACGTTCCAGAAGAATCTCTCTGTTTCAC
The DNA here is from genome assembly GCF_022539395.1 of Myiozetetes cayanensis. Lineage (NCBI taxonomy): Eukaryota > Metazoa > Chordata > Aves > Passeriformes > Tyrannidae > Myiozetetes > Myiozetetes cayanensis. The sequence goes on along the minus strand of NW_026087742.1, from coordinate 42,090,632 downwards.
ATCTTGAAACAAACTTTAAAAGAAAGAACAATCATTATTAGCATAACATGTTTACAGAGTTACTACATATTGTGCTTATCACATAATAAGATTCTGATTTTCTGAATATAATTATTTTTGTCTTCATTTTCTAATAGAGCGATTTCCCTCCACTTCCTTTAACATAATCAAGAATATCTGTTGGGGTGAAATGGCACAGAACAGTCTGAAAATACATAAACGTTTCCCAATCTCTGCCAGTGCAGGAAGGCAAACTTGAGTTGTCCATCATAACAGATGGACATTCCATGTCACGACGTATGTTGAGAGTGAATTTGTTGAACAGATGTATATATAAAAAGAGTTTCTCAAAAAACATGTTTTGCAGATAAAGGCCCAACCCACTTTGCTCTTTGTAACAAACATGGGAGCACCACAGTGAATCCAACCAAACATTACTCCAGCCATTTCTAAGTGACTACTAGCAGTTACCTAAGAAAGATCACCATATGCTTGCCTTGAATGCATAATAATTCCGTGAATATAACATTTGATCACGGGTGACCTAGGCAGATCATGAGTTAGAAGTGATGACTATATTTAGTATACTTTATTAATTTCCTCTTTAATTAATTTATTGCTTTTTGAACCCCTGTAAACATTCAACAGTTGAAGGTAGTAGAATAACACTCAGGATAAGTTGTTGTACAAAGAAATAAACTACATTTTCTCAGAATCTTGAACCTGTTAGCTTCACCTTATGTGTCCTTAAACTGAAAAGGACTGTCAATATTCACTTTGTTCTGATTCAGATTTTGTGGAATTATGTCATACCTCCTGCCATTCAACTGTTTTGCTGCTGAAGGGCTCCATTTTATGCAACTGATAGTTGTGCATAAAGTGTTTCATACTTTTGAACATCTCTCCTCTACTACTATTCCAGTTCAATTACACCCTTTTTGATGTACAGAGGAAGAACTACGTACAGTATTTAAAAGATGAGATTCTTTGAAAAAGGTACCTAATCTCTTTTTAGAGGATAAACAACCATTTTCTATTAAAGTTTTGCATAATAAATTTAGTATAAAATTTGCTATCATGTATAGTTTTATACATATATGTATAGTTTCTCTCTCTCTCTCTATACATATATATCTCACATTACAGAATAACTAAAAAGTAGATGAAGTGTGAACACTTTACTGTTCAAGCTGAACACAAAGTAACTTGGTAGGTTTTTATATTCTGCCAAGATTGAAGTGCCAGAAAAGAGCAGCTATGCAGAAGCTGAAGTCATACCTAGTAAGGTGAAATCAAGCATCATTTTTATAAACAGAAAAAATATCTGCATTATCACCTGATAATTGACTTTGCAGCAAGAATGCGAACTTGATGGTGACTGTCTGCAAGGAAATGTGGGAAGGCATCATTCACAGGTAGATCTTCATTTCTCACATTAAGGATTGCCCACTTGCAATGAGGATCAGCCTGAAGAAAATTAATATTGTGATTTAAAATCTACATTAGATAGATACACTGAAAGATGCAAAAGATCTTGAGACACTATTTTTAATTATATCTTCTGTAAATATTTAGCATGCTAATGAATGTCAGAAAATCTGGGATTACCTCAAGCAGGGCTTTCATGCAGTTTAAAAGGGCCACTCTTACTGATGCAGTGCACTTCCCTCCTTGAGATAAATGCCTAAAATAAGGAAAACTTGAATAAAGGAAAAAGCTGCCCACAATTTTGAGAAACACTCTAGCAAGTTAGTTTCTGCTGCTCACAGTTGATTACTTTGTACTCAATAGGCACGTTTGGGTGGATGTGACATTTTTACTGGTAATTGCAAACTATTCATTTTTGTTTGCTGAAGTTATCACTTGTTATAATTACTGATGCAATTCATAGTAGAATCAGTCTTTGTTAATATACAACACTATAGGGTTTATTGTTTCAATACTGTCTTAAGGACAAATCTTTGCTACAGATATAACATGTCAGAAAATCCAGAAAGTTAAATTCTGGATAAAGATATCATAGTATACCAAAAGCAAGACACAGAACAGCACTACAGTCTTCACAGTGATAACAAAGTTAAAAATTCAAAGTCAAAAATTATATGTCCAATAGACTTCTTCATTAGATAACATACCAAAAGGCTCCAACAACTGTCAAAAACTGTCCTCTGGCACTCACTGTCTCTTCAGCATGCCTCATCAGACTGGGCCAACCCTACTGCTACAGGGAGCAAGTTATTCAGAATTTCTTTACAAACTTCTTGATCTCGACGGTACAAAGAACATACGGTACTGGGAAAAAAAAGGAAGAAAATCTTGAAACACTAAAAAGCCACTAAATCCTCTAAAATAGATGAAAACCATGCCGAATAGTGTCTCTCTCTTACGGAAGAGGTTTCAGAAGCATATCTGCATCCACTGCAGGCAAGAGGTGTTCTTCGGTAGGGAGCTCCTTCAAAAGAACCAAGTACTGTGGAATAAAAAAAACAAACGAAATAAAACCCCCAAACAAAACCAAAACAAAAAATAATACTTCATAAATTGAAAGTACTACTTAAGAAAATAAGTAGACAAAAAGAAAAATCAGGAAACTTTTTCAGTAACTCTTACACAAAATCATGCAGCAAAGATACCTATTGTCAGCTATTTTGTGTTACGCTGGTCATGTTTTCATGCAAAGGCTGTCACACAGTAACATAGATCATGAAATATTTAGTTCTGGCAGTAAAAATATTTCCTTTGTAAACTAAAACACAGATCCTATTATAGTACAGAGACTGTTTCTAGTTATTTACCAAATATTTAATGATAAAGGCAAAATGTTATACTTCTCAACTCTTTTATTTTCTGGCTGCTTACAAATTCTAACTGCTCTTTCCCTGACCACAGCACACATCAAAACCACAAGACGTAGCCATTTTAAGTCTCCTAAGGGGACTGACAACAGGAGAAAAACAATATGTAACTGACAAGAGTTTACAAGTGTAATAACAGTACAATTACAGAGGTCGGTCTGCCGTAAGAAAAGCTCCCACTCACCATGTGCAGATGTAATGGTTTAGTGCCATCAAAGACACTGACATCAGTAAGCATTAACAGCCTCCGCCGGATGTCAGAGGCTCGGAAGCTCACTGTCTGAGTTTGGACTGTAGTTACACAAATACATAAGAACCTCACAATTTCAAGGAGAAGTAAATCCTTCTTTGTCAACTGTTCCTCAGCTAATGGGCTCAAAGCACCTGAAAATAAGATTTTCGTGTAAGAAATGAAACAGACCAGCTGCTGTTTGTGACAGTAATATAACACCCAGATTTCCTTCTCAGTCAATAAAAAGACATAGTGCTGGTTAAACACTAAGATACACATCATTTTATGCAAGAACTTAAAACAAAAGAGAGTATCAGTACTTGTAGCTCCTAACAGAAATAAATAGAGACAGATTCATGCTCCTGCCCCTCTGAAGGTCCAAAAAAAAACTGACATAAAAAACCTGACCATGTCTAGAATTACTCATCAGGAAAAGGAGAAAAATTAAACAACACTACTTTTAAGAAAATGCAGCACAGTCTAATGAGAGACAGGTATTCTACAGACACTTTTTCTAGTCTCTTCTTTGCCAAAACTTCTGCCTGGCTTTGAAAAAATTAGTTTCTCTTCTTGCATTTTACTACTTATAAAAAATAAACTTCTCCTTCCTAAATGAGCTAGAACACTTTATTAACATCTTTAAAACACTGATGAGAATTAATCAACCTGTTTCAGCTACTAATATAGCACAACTCTGTATCTTGCTATCTTTCAAGCAAAGAGTAATTTGTAAAATCAAGCTTTTGCAAGTAGTTTTGGACATAGAGAAGACTCACCTGTTGCAGTTTGCATATCACCAGATTCATGCGTATCACTGATGTCAGTCACTGAACGATTATCAAATAGATCATCAGATACCTGGTTATCTACTTCCATTATACTCTCCTCAGGATCATTCCTGAGATCCACTTCTCCCAGTACACTTGGTTTTCCAGTAGCTGTCATCTGGCAAAAACGCCACACCCTTTTAAAGCTGGTTTTTAAAGACAGAAGAAACAGTGCAGGCACAGCACAAGAGACACTACAGTTTCTCAGTGAACTGAAATAGGTGATGACAGTAAGAGCTACATGAAATTGATGAATTCCATCCTTTGGGGTAAACCTGTCATCTACACATAATGAACCATCTCAACTATTCTCGTTAGGATATAAGCTTCCTCAGATAGCTACTGATATCTGTGTCAGGTTTTTTAAAACAGTTCTCCCTACAAGACCCACAAACTTCTCACTATACTTCATAATTCCAGAGAAATGAAAAGGCATGTGACTTTTTTGGGGACACACTTAATTACAACTTTCCCTACCAGATGACAAGAAGGTAAAACTCTCTGCTCTTCCTCATCTCCAAAATAAAAGGAATTTGTCCACCTATACCTGACTGCAATGTGCCAAAAAGAGAAGTTTTAAGAATTGTGCTAAACACAGTGAAGTGCCACACTATTACTTTTCCCAGAGAGCCATTTACAGTTAAATACTTACATAATAAACACCAAAAAAAACCCTTTAAAAGTGTATTAAAGTTAAATACCATGTGTTATTGCTTTTTTTGTATATACTTCTACCATAATAAAGTATTAAAAAAAATGAAAAATAGTATAATTTTGGTTTTTAATGTGAACTGGAATGCTAACCTTGATCACATGTTATCCATCTGCTCTCTTTTTTTGCCCTAAGCCTGTGTTCAAATGCTAAAGGAAAATGTCTCCAGTTAGGATTTCTCTACAAAACTCAATGAATTTTGATTTTTTCAATAACACATATCTTGTTTGGTTTGCCTCCAAATTATTGTGCTGTAAAAACAATCTTCTCATAGAAGAACACTGCATTTAGAAACAGACAGAATGTACTTACGAGATTTTTGCAAATATCTAAGAGATCATTCATAAATTTTGATGTTAACAAACGCAGGAATATATTAGACAATATCTTATTAGCACTGTTCTGTAAGAAAGCAAGATATACAGATAGGTTAATTAATTTTTTTCCAGGAGCCATATGTATGATATTTAACTTTGTGATCTCATTAATGAACAAAGAAATAAAAAGTCCTTTATAAACTTTACCTTGGTGCAATTGCACAAACATTTTGTACACTGCATTATCAAAGTCCTCAGAGAGTTGACCTGGGTATCTTCATTTAGTTTGTTTTTTGACTGAGAAATGCTTTCTCCAGCATAGTGAATGAGAGACTAGTAAAAACACAACATGGTTAAAAAACCTCAGTTAAATGCCTTTGTACATTTGCACATACGCATCACACACAAAAAGAAAAAAGGATATGATTCTCATTCATAAGTTCTCATTCATACAGCTTTGATATTCATAATGTGCAACAAAAACCTGGCCTAGATGTGCTTGAAACACTAATATTTTCATCACAAAAGAAAAATACAGCATATGTCCATAATGTGTACGTTTGAGGGGTTCCTGTAAGCAAGAAACTACCTCAGATAGTAGTAGTAACAATAATAATAGCAGCAGTAGCTGTCTTCATACTGGTTTAAACCATCAAATTATCTTAAATTCCTGCATAAAAGATCTAGAAATGAAAGGACTTGTTATCCTGAAAGTAGGCCTTTGTCTACATGTCCAGGATAATTCCACTTTTTTAAAAGGTGTAACTCAGAAATGTAACAATATTTAGAATAATCTGCACTGTAAAACTGGCCTCCCAGTATACTGACAGTTTCAGTGACTCTTTCACAGAGAAACACATTTAAACCTCTCTAAACTGCCTTTTCTTAAGCAGAAATCAGTGCTCTGAAAATGTGTCAATGTGAACAGAATTTTAAGATTTAATTTAATTCTTTATCTTATTTTTAACAGCTCCCAAATGCATTACTGCTTACCTTAGCATTCTGGAACAACTCTGATTTACAGGCATCCTCTTCTTTAAATATACCAGTGTAGCAATAGCAACCAAGAACACCAACCAAGAGACTGGCACATCGGACAAGGTGTTCAGCAGCAAGAACCTTAGACTAAATCAAATACACTAGTATAAATACCACTAGTTTATCACCACAAAATACAGAATTATTTAGTCATTTTTAAACAATTTATATACGAAGATTTGCATCCTAGTGTTTGGCATCGCAGCTGCCTCAGCTCCTGAACAAGTTCTTTCAGCTCTCCATGTTACAATACTAGCTGTATGTCCCCTGGTCCTTAGGCTTCCATCCTTCAAATCACTTTTAATTCCCTCTCTCCTTTAGATTCCATCATGGCAATACTTCCAAGCTCTTGGCATGTACTCTGTTTATCTATCTCATCTTCTGCAAGGACACAAGACAGTACTAGCAAGTCAGGAACTGGATCACAGGATAGTTCAGACTCAGCAGGTCTCTGGTCCAACCTCCTGCATACAGCGGGGTCAATTTAAGGTCAAAATAGGTTACTCAAGGCTTGATCCAGTCAGGACTTGAAAAACTCAGAGGAGGCAGACTGCACCACCTCTCAGGCGAGGCAACCTGTGCCACAGACTGACTGTCTTGACATAGATAAAATTCTTCTTGCACAAGTGTGAACTTCTCTTGACTCTGCCTGCTGTCTCACGTTCCTGCAATAAACCACTGTGAATGAAGAGCATGGCTCTGTCTTTTAGGTAATCTTATAGGAACTGGTAGGGTCCCCCAAAGCCCGTTCTGCTCCAGGTTGAACAAGCCCAGTTTCTTCTGTCTTCCCTCATAGGGCCAAGTGCTGGAGCTCCCACCATCTCAGAGGCCTCCACTGAAGGCATTACACGTCTGTTTTGCCCTGAAAGGCCCAAAACTGCACATACCATCTAAAGGCAAAGAGTGAAGGGGGATAACCAGTTCCCTTGAGCACTGGTTCTACTCTTTTTCATGTAGTCCATATTTGCAGTTTTCTTTACAATTACACCTTTATAGAGCTGCTTCCTTTTACAAAACCTAATTAAGACCTCTATGTCTCAGGCTAATTTGGTTGAAAACTGGAAAGAACTTGCAGCATTACAGGGCTACAGAAGTTGAAACCAACATCACAAAAGCAGGGTAACTGGTTTATGTGGCAATTTGGCACATGCTTACACTTCGATACAGCTACTACGTACTCACACTACTTATGAAAACTATGGATATTTTGTGAATTATGTAAATAATTTGCCTTGAAAATATATCATTTGTGAGCACAAATGTAAGGATGTAACAGTAATTTCTAACTTACCTTAGGAGCACAATTGCTTAAAAGCTTTTCTGACATTGCTAAAAGACAATTCTCCAGTGTTTCCCTAAGATTTTGGTTGATGGCAAGTCTTGAACCAGTCACGTTTTTATCTGCAACATTTACTGCAAAGTTAGTGAAAATATCCATTTCATCAAATGTTGTCTGCAGGTACAGCTCTTCAACATCAGAAAAACCGTTTTCTTCTTTACTCTGCACATGTTGCTCACTTGAAGAAGAGAGATAGTTTTTACTTTAGCAGCCAGTATACAACTTACAAGTCTTTAAAAGTATTATTTAAATACAAGAAATAAACAAAAGCAAAGTAAAATATTTTATCTTTTTGTGTTTCCAAACTCTGGTTGACCTTTAATTTCTGACATGACTTTCCCTAGCTCTAACTCAACTGCAAGGAAACATGAAGCCTCCAAACAGATCATACCTCCTACTGAAGTTCATATGGAAGCATCTTTTTTTGTGTTAAGATTGCTGACCTCAGCCTAATTTACACAACTGGAGCGGAAATTCATAAAACCCCTAAAACTAGTATTTTTAACTTTTAGTAGGAAAGTCTTATCTTGCATTAGAACAATTGATACACATTTTAGTTTCATTAAGAGAAACTAGATATATTCCAAAAGCTTGAACATATACATCAGTGAGACATGCAGGAGCACTCCTAGCTTAAGTGTCTATAATGATTAATTTAAAAACATACCATTTAGTATCATTTTGGAAAAAGTTCATAGCAGCTCTACAGTTCTTCATTGTAAGACTCACAAGAATTTTTTGTAATACAAGATGAGGAAAATCACTGTAAAGAAAGAAAATGTTTTTGTATTGTCTTGCAATCAGACAAGCTCTTATGATTGATTCCTGAAGTGCATCTAACGTTAGGCAGATTAACAGTTTTCATGAAGAAAAGTCTAAGTTTACACTGAATATTTCTAACACATAGATCATGTATCTGAAATGATATAGACAGATAACCAAATTAGGTCCCCAGAATCACATTCTACAGAAAGCTTAAAAACCCCATAAACTCTATGGAAGCATTAACATAGGAGAATTCTGCATCAACATAATACACTTTTCCCTGCACAGTTTTCTGTGTTATAGGGTGAGCCTACATGTAAAATTATGCCCCGAAGATTTTACCTGCAGAGCACGGGAGGCAATCCTGCACATTCTTCTATCTCTTCCTCCAAATTGCAGGACAGGAGCCATTTCATTATTGCCTCTCTTAATGCAGAATCCAGATTTCTTTCAGAAATATTATGTTCCATTCCTGTGTCCAAATTTTCTGGCATGGAATAGGCAGACATCACTAGTGATAAACAACATACAGAAGAGCTGTAACAAAAATGGAACAGGATTTGTGAGAAACAACGTGGTATTTGTTGACCAGCACTCTAAAGCAAAGTCAGTATTTTTCCATGCACAGAAAGCATCAAGTACATAAGCATGCATGCTGGTTAACACTTTCATTAAAATCTTTGCATTTTAATTTTTCTTGGCTATTACAGACATTTCTGATCTATTTTAAAGACTGTTTCAGAACATTTATTTCAGAATAAAAATTTAAAAGAAAATACACCTTTTAAAAAATTTTAAAAAATCAACAGATCTGCCAGTCAGATTTTAAATTTTTAGTCCATTTTAAATGTGAAGATGCTTGCCTTTCCTCTTCTGCCTCTTGCTTTCAGACTTACATACTTATGGTCACTTTAAATGCTTAAAAGACAAATGTGTGCAGTTCTTAAATAGAAATAGAGCCACAACAACAATAATATTGAGTGGTTTTGGTTTCACATTAAAGAGGAATGTGAATCAGACCCAAAACACTATCCTTGCTTCCATTTTACCTTGAAGGCTTGCATGCAGGTCCTGAAAAGATCTTCCACAGTTCTTTATCTGTCACGACAAGGTTTCCTTGAATCATAGCTCCAAGTAGCCCAAAGCTCTCCACTTCAATTTGCTGGAAGCTTACACTGCGAATGGTAAGAGTCCAAATCTTTGCCCAGGTTCTCTGGAGCTCCAGCTTGTGGGTGCTTTTCAAATCAGTTTTCTGGGTTTGGCACAAAGCTACCTCTGTGAGACACTTCAGCACGTATCGGGTCCTCTCTCCTCGGCGCTGCTGAGGCAGTAACTGGTGAAGTACACTGAGCAAGGGAGGTAGCTCGTTGCTAGGAAGACTCATGGGATACTTTGATATTAATTGAGTTGTAATCTGTAACCTTGAAAATAGAAAGTGAAGCAATTAACAGCAAACATACAGAAATTTGCATTTTCAGGAGTAAATTAACAAAGCCTTCTCCAATTGCCACTTCATTTTTATACTTTCCAGTATTGAGCTGATTTGTTTACTATCAAAATATACAGGTTCAGTATTTCTACCATTTTCACTTGCAAAGTCTGCACATCTAGCCTCACTATCACTAATAATTTCTTACAACTGACTTCATTGATTTTTGATTTCTTACAAGCCAAGTTCACAAATTTCTGACCACACGCAAACAAATTTTCAGGCCAAAAAATATTTTTTTCTCCTTCTGGACTAGTTTGTTATAAACTCTGATACAGAGAAGGACCTCAAAGGTGAAATTATATGAAGAGGAAAACATTACAGCAACATCTCTGCAGACAGGAAAATGAAAAGATGTTTAGCTGGGAATGGTACGTTGGAAGAGTTTTGTTTATAGCAATGGTTGCAGCTGGAGTCAAAAACGTGGAGGGATTCTTGGGGCTGTCCTGTGCAGGGTCAGGAGTTGGGCCCTTCTGGGTCCCTTCTAAACTCAGGATATGAAATTACAGTACTTGCAGTATTTCTTGACCATTGGCACCTCCACACAGAATAGCATGTTAACTTCTCACCTGGATCCTAAACAGCCATTTTGCCCCAATACCACAAGCAGTAAGCACACACACACACACACACACACACACACACACACAAAAACTGCCACCCCAGCTCAGGAACCATTTCATAAGCAGCTATGCTGCTGTGGTATCTTGTACAGTAGTTTCCAGGAAAAGTCAGAAAGACAGAGAGACACAGTAACAGCAAAAAACATCCAGCGTGATCTATTTTAGTTAAACAATGAACATGCCTGGGCTCAGGGCTACAACTGGTAGGCTTCTGGAAAAGTCCATCTGTGGTCTTTTAATAGTAATAATAGTAGTAATAGACTCCTCCTCGCTACACTCATTGCTACAGAGTCCTCCTGCAACAATCAGCAGGACATAAAGCTATACCTCCAGTTCATGGCAAGCAAAATACTCCTTAATCTAAGTCCAAGGTAAAAAGCCAGGCCTTGCAACAGTTTTCAGGGCAGGTGTTACAGAAAACTGCATGAACTAGTCCAAAATGACCAAACTGTCAATGGTTGCTAGAGTAAGACAGCAAGACAGTAAGACAGCCAGAGTAAGACAGCAATAAATATCATGTTAATTTCCTAATACTCATAAACTGGATCACAGACAATGCTTACATAAAGAATGGTAATATCTAACACAAAAGACGGGTAAAAAATCAGAGACAGTAATACCTTATACACTACAACACAGTTTACCAGGCCTCATTTGTTATTTGCTAGGAAATTAAAGATCAAAAGGTTTTAAAGTACCAAGAGCAGTACTCACTGCTTTCCAAATACTGTGAGAATCTAAGTTCAGTGCTTAGATATATAATTACAGCACGTGCAGACACCCAACTTGAACGCACAACATATTTAGGAGAGTGTTAAATATGTCTGGAGTGATACTTTTTTCATGTAAAGATGTTATTACCAAGGTATGACATCAAAATCCTTCTGAGATATTTGCACGTTGTCTCGAATGACCCCCCAGCCTAGTTCAATCCTCCTGCGCTTGTTTGGTACTGTGTCTTCACTGGGCTCTCTTTGGGTAATGGCAAATGACTGGGTAATTTCAAGGACTTTGGTATCCTCTGTAAAAACCTTTTATTAAGAGAAATTTAAAAGTACACAAATGAAAAAAAAAAAGTCAGTATTTACAAGAAAACTGAAATGCCAACCTAAACTAATCCATTTTTTTACTGTGTATAAAGCCTCTTAAGAGGGAACCAGAATTATTATTTATTATTCTTTACTATAACAAGACCTCTGCTTATAGTCTAACAAGAAACTCTAGTGAAATCTAGTATACTACAGTTCTAAGCTGTACAAAATTAACAAAACACAGACAAAAGGTATGAATACCTCAGTAAATTATTCTGAGGAATAATTGAGTCATATTACTTTAAAAAGCAAAACATACAACTCAGTAATTACATAGTCAAGTTTATATTAAAAAAAAAAAGTTACCTGATGACAAATATCAGCCATTAACTCAATTAAATTTTCCTTTACAGCAATATTACGCGAGCCTGAAGAATACTTTCCTCTACTACTGATGAGATTTATTTCATTCACCAGAAGATCATACAGGTTATGCAAGATACTTTGCCATTTTGTTAAGTCATATGCACCTGTACATGCAAAAACAATGAAAACATAATGTGTATCACCCACTCAGTATGTAAACCCATCCAGGCAGTGCAAAATTCAGCCAAAATCAGAATAAAGCATACAAAGTTCAACACCTATAGGCCTGTAAAGCAAGTTCTATAATGGATAATGGATAAAATTAAAAAGTGAAAAAGTTAAGAGATAACTTAATCAGCACATACAAGTAATTAAGGTAGGAATCATGTTTCTAGTAAATAATTCTTCATCTAATGGGAAAAAATACAGTAAAATGCAATGGATAGATTTGTACAAAGCACAAAAAAAAAAACTTAAAAAAATTATGCTAGAACTAAAATAGGCCATGGCCAACACAATTACTGAGTGATATTCTCTGAGCAGTTTTGTAGTATAAGGCACACTTAATTGAGAGTAGTAATCTCTGGTCTTAAATAGACCAGGTAAGATACCAAAATATGTGGCAATCTAAATAATTATTTCCCTTCTACAGAGACTTAGTGTTTTGATTTAGTAAATTAAATCGCCTCTTGACTAAAAAAAATCCCAACCCCCAAAGTTTTAAAGGACTTCACATAACTAATATTCTCTTGGTGCATAAAATTTGGAAACCCTTCTTCACTTTAACTCAACATTAACCTATAGCACAAAACTACTGACAGATAATCATCACTTCCATCAATGGTTCCAAAACTCGGTATCAAAATTCAGAGTTGGTACAGCAAATTCAACAATCACATGCAGCAATAAAAAAAAAAAGAAGCTTTTTATTGTACCTCTTCCCTGACTTTTTGCACCCTTTGGATGATGAATATGAACTTGGAGACGAAATAACTCAATTATTGATTCCTTCAGGGAATCCTTTGGTCTATAGTGAGTCCATATATAAAGCAACGCAGGTAAAATTTCTTCCCCTACTTTACAAATCCGTATGCGACAGTTGTCAGCAAACTTATTGCAGAAGATATTCATTGCTCCAACAATATGATCCAGGCCTGCACTATTCCTCTCCTGTCTGTAACATAAATCAAACATGTACACTTCCAAAAGAAAGAATCTGATTTCTTTTCATAAGAACTGTTCAAATGTAAATACTAGCAAGTAACTACATTCAGAATATTATTTACCTAACAAATGTAGAAGTTATTAGTTTTTTAAACAAGTTATTACATTGGCATTCAAAGACAGAACAAAATATATCTAAAGAAGTAGTACCTGTTATTACTCAATACCAATCTCAAATAATTAAAATTATTTATTTTCTAAAAGTAGGTATTAGCATACAAAAGGAGCACTTGCAACATACCTTGCAGACTGCATGGCTTTTGAAAAGAAGATAAGCATATCAGAACTCAACCCATCAGTTTGGAAGCAGTACCCCCTCATAAGTGTGTGAATTATCCTAGCCACCAAGACTCTACTAATATTTCCAGAAGGTTTGAGGTACAATTGGCCATACAGGATCAGCAACTCTGTAAATGTATTAAAAAACCACAAATATATATAAACATGTATATAATAGAGAATTAAATTATAAGAAGCTTGATGAAAAATAATACAATAAAGATACAGCAACCACCACTGTGTGATTAAAAGCTGGAATTTATGTTTTTACTTTACACTGCACCAGAACCCTGATTTTATAAAGAGAAATCTGACTTCCTCATTGTACCCCAAGACTTATAAGTAAGCCTTAAAAAATCACTATAAAAGGTTATGGTAACCTTTACAAAGCTCATATATCTCTCATTCAATAAAAGCAACTTGTTTTCTTTAATGGATTAAAGCCTGTCTTCCTTTAGATTTATGGTCTTCAGTGCTGCCTCACTCCTGTAGCTAAATTACACTGCGCCTCTTATGATCTAATGTCAAAATTTCTTCTGTAACGCTTCCAGCTTTTGTCCACACACAGACTCAGCTAACTTCCATGTTCCTAAACAAACTAACCACCACACAGAAATTCACATGGGCTCCTGGCTTCTTGCCTTATTCCCTACCCACTTAGGCTCAATTCTACCTAAGCACCCAGTTCTTGTTTCCTGTTTATTGCTCTGAACTCCAGCTTCCAGCCTCCCTATCTGCTCACTCCTTGTCTTCACTTTCTATTCCAACATGGAGGCTGGTAGCATTCCTAGTCTCAGGCAGTGCTCTCATACAGTTCCAGCTTCCCCTTCAATCTTGAACTTCCAGTTCTATCTCCACAGCCAAATTGTACCAACTTCCTTAACTTCGGAGATCTCATCCTCAGGCTCTTTAATTACCCAACCACATAGAATCATAGAAAGATATCGGTTAGAATGGACCACAAAGATCATCTAGTTTCAACCCCCTGCCATGGGCAGGGACGCTTTTCACTAGACCGGGTGACTCCATCCAACCTGGCCTTGAACTCTTGTAGGAATCTCCCACCTTGAATGATTCCATTTCAGTTGCTCTGCTTTGCCAGCCCTCAGCAGGTTTTTTTGCCTCCCTTTTCACTCCCAGTATCACCAGACACCTCTTCCGAGTTCTTTGCAGGCTTATTTCTATTCTGTAGTTAAGCCACTCTCTTCAAGTGGTAGAGCAGAGTATTTTCTCATAAAATGCCTTTCAGAAATCCAAACTCTGGCTTCAAAGCACTCCACTACACACAATACTTCTAAACTTTCTCCACAACTGCACATGCAACATCCAACAAACTAGACTATAAAACATCTAATACCCTTTTTTCTTTTCAAAATACTATCAACAAATGTAAAAAGGTGAGTTGAGAGGTTAGTAGATGTCAGATAATTCAGAATACATAAACATTCTTCTCCATGCTAAATAAATGAACTGTCAAATTGTAGTCAGATCCAATCCTCTGAAAAGTTAAAAACTGTCTGTGCATTTCCACTCAGTTCAGGTTGCGTGCTCTATCATTACTCAAGTTTTACATCTGTTTTTTGCTATTTACATCTTAAGCTTTACAGTTTTTCTTTACATACGACGTGCATAGAAGAACAGCAACTCAGTGTTTTTTTAGGACCTTCATAAGCCATCAAAACTCAGATAATAAAATTTAAAAGTAATACATTGACTGTATCAAACCTATACCAGCCAGTTCCTAATAACTTGCAAACAACTGCACACTAACATTAGCTTTACTGAGGTTTTTGCCAGCACACACATTCCATGGATTTGCTATGGGTGTTAAGCCCTGTGCAGACCATGCACACATAGCCTGACTGTAAATAAACACACGTTTAAGGAAGCAACAGACAAACAGTATGCAGAAAGAAAAAAAAAAACAATTCCAAATCTTTGTCGCTTTGTTTATTTCAACTGTAAGCCTTCAAGGCTGACACTACTTTACTCCATATTTTGGGTAGTATCTCACACCACAGGGCCTCAAACAAATTAAAATGCTTCTAACCACGTTTCTGTTGCAGGAAAAGACATTTCTAAGTAGGTTTAAAAATGTTACCTGACCACTGGTGCTGGGATATCGCACACCAGTATTTCCTTACTGAGAGGATATCTTTTAGGAGTATGTTACTACAGTCAGAACCACATGCAGCACAACTTGTTGGATCCCTCATAATTTCCATGACGTAAATCAGAAGTTCCTGACATTTCAGCCTTGGTCCTCCTACATGAAGAAACAACATGAGACTGCTTAATTTACCCGAATTAACCCAAAGAAATCTGTAATTGTTTGTAAGTGTTATCTAATAAAAAAAGAAAAAAACCCAACCCAAAACCTACAGTTCTGAAACAGTTCTGTTAGAAAATATCTTCTTAAACTAATTGTTTCTAAGAAAGAAACTATTTATGAGAGGATATATCAGTTATAGACAACTTGAATAACTAGAAAAAGGCACTGTGAACATCAGTAAGGACAGAGAAGGAGCACAAAGGACTGATTGACATTAAGATATTTAAATAGTAAACATCTGTAAGTGAGTAAGATGAACCCTACACTAGTAACTGGTAAAAATTCAAACTTGAAAGTAAAGTACCAAATTAAAACAGTAACTCTATAGGATAATACAAATAACTGACTTTTATTAGCACATCTGATGAAGTATTTGACCAGGCTTCCAACTTCTTGTATCTTTTTCTGTCTCATAGTTTGGGTTGAAGCAGATGCATTTGGTTTTGTCTGCTGCAGGTTTCTAATTTCTTTCTGGAAATATTTCTGCAAGACACTTAAAAAATGAAAGAGATATTAATCAAGGATCTGCTCATTTATGATTGAAGTAAAATAGGTGAATGCTGATTTAGCCTAAAATGCCAGTTCCTGTTCTTCACGCAATTCTAATTATCAAAGACCAAACCCAACTGATATATATTACAGTCCAAGCATGATGGAAACAGTCTGTAAAAGGACCTGTAAATTTTGAAGATAATCTAGAAGCAACTCAAATAGAAACCAAACTTTCATTTAAACTTTGCACAGTGATAAACACACAACTTAAAATTAGTAAAAAAACCGCAATGCTGTCTTTTTATTCATGCTGCAACATTATACAGGAAAATAATAAGAAATACTTATCACTGCTTTTATTGAGGAAAACCTTCAAGTCCTATTTCTCCATGATTTAAAGTTAATATATGGATTATATTTTAGATCTATGAATAGATTAGACTTTTCACTGGCTTTGTCACTGGCAATTGCTACATATTTTTTCTGACCTACCATTTGGTATTCAGTTTAGAGTTTCTAATTTTGTATTCCTCCCGTGTATTTCTAATGTATTATTAACCATCTCAAAAGCAACATATAAAATTTATCAAACACTTCTTAAAATATTTTTGCTACACCTATAAAAAAAGAAAATTCCAATGCTTTCCAATTAAAAAACATAATGGAAAGCTGACCAGACCAGTTTTCATTATATGAAAACTAATACTTCAGATCAACTTTTAACATGAAATTTAACAGTGGTCAAAGCTGCTGTAAGAAGTTATCACACTCATGCTTAGTCCAGTCTTATAGTATACTTGATGCAGACCATATCAAAGATTGGCCTCTACAGACCTCAGCACATCATTTTTTCCTTCATAAGCCACAGTCCTTTTACTGTGTCTTGAAGAATTCAGCAACACAAAAAACTTTAACAAAGCTATCTGTAATCCTCATAGTAACTATACATTGACAGTGATATGCAAAGGGTAACTGTCAATAAAAGAAAGTAACTATTATTTTTGCAAGGAAAAGCAACTACCCGATTAATGATTACTTTCCTAGCAGTTTTCTTTAAGTGTTGCATTTTTTGGCTATTTTAAATTTACTTGCTTTAGGGACTAACATAAGGAATTTCTTGTTTACCAGCTGACAAGAAGTTTAAATCAATATGCAGAAACGTAAGCATTAAAATAGGCCTGACAAACAAAAGAATGATGTTCTATTTAAGAAAATTGCAACCATTCGCAAAGAAAAAAAAAAGGAACTACCTAAATACAGCATCCCAGTTGAGTTGCTTTCCTTGTTTAAAATCAGAATTCCGGTCCAGCTGGCGAACTGTTTCAGAATCACAGAGAAGTCTCTTAAAATTTTCAACTTCCTTCTGAAAACGTATTTCAAGAAAAAGAAATTTAATGATTCCCTTCATTGCTAATTGAGGTACACACCCAAAAAGAAAACGTGTTACCCTTCGCTCCACAGCCTTCTCATTTTCAAGGCGACGACAACAAACAAGCAGATCATGTAATGCAAGACTCATGGTTCAGTTTAAAGAATAGTCATTTGTATCTGCAAACAGAAGAAATATATAAAACGGTAATTACTTAACACACAACCAAGTAAAAAAATTGAGAATGCAAAATATTGAAAATCCAGTATGGAACACAACTACGGTGTTATATATTTCACTGAAAAGCTCATTTGTGCCTAGATTAGTGGTCTTCTTGGTCACAAGACTGAAGCATTTTCACATCAAGAATATAATCTACTCCCACAGACAACAGTCAAAGAGTAACTGCAAAGACCCTCTTCCCATCACTCTGACTTCCTTCTTTTTTATGCCTGCTAACAGAGTTGGGCAGATGATAGGGAATGACATTATAATAAGATTAAAATAACACGAAGCTGAATACATTCTAGCAAGAAGCACTAACTTTCGGTAGCCATCTTAACATGATGCTGCCTGGAGAAGGTAGCACTTGGAAAATGCTCTTCCTCTCTTCACATCTTACATTTTCATAGGTGTGCAGTACCATTTGGCAAATCCCTCTGGACTAAACATACCAGAAGATGACCAAATACCAGTCGTAAGAGAAAACAACTTTTTCTTTTTGTGACCACTTAAAACTATGCCTCTTCTCCTTCAACAGAGGTCGGAGCCAGCTAGACCTTGCATTTCTTATTTACATAAAGTTATGCTGCTGCAGATGACAACCATGTGCCTGAGAGCGTTGTTCCAAGCGCTTCTTGAGCTCTGTCAGGCTTGGTGCTGTAACCACTTCCCTGGAGAGCCTGTTCCAGTGCCCAACCACCCCCTGTACCTCCGGTGGTTGGGCACTGGAACAAAATAAACCCCAGCAAACCTCCTGCTTTTGCGGGAAATGAAAGGAATAATTAACTTTTAAACACTAATGGCTTCTGAAATGCGGATGAGCTGCAAAATAAACTTCAGCAAACTTTCTGCTTACGCTGGAAACGAAACAGAAAGGAAAAATTGACTTTTTAAAGACTAATGGCTTCTGAAATGTGGACGAGCTGCAAAATGCTTCAACGAGAACTGTGGGAACATGGGTGTGTTGTAGGGCCTGGGCATCCAAGGGGAAGAAGTCAGTTCTCTCGTTCGTGCTTCGTGGTATTTCAATAGCCACCAATAACAACAACAGTCGAAAATTCCCGAGGTTGACTCCATCTATTTCTCTTACTACTTGCACGGTTTTCCAACCGCTGTGTGATGACCACGTTCACCCTCCCTATAAATGACACAGGGCAAGGAAGGCACACACAAAACAAACAGAGCAAAGCAGGGAGAGAGGTGCTGGCCGAGCACAGGGACGCCAGGGCACCGCAAACACTCCCCGGCAGCTCCGGCTCGGCCACACTCGCGGGGCCGCCCCCGCCGCATGAGCCACCCCTGAGCGCCCGCCGCCGGGGCCGCCGCCCCGCCCGACCCCGGGCCCGGGCCCCTCACCTCTGGGCAGCCGCCGCTCCCAGGGCACGGCACACGTGCGGCGCTGCGGGCGGACCTGGAAGCGGATGAGCGGCGGCAGCGGCGGGTTCCGGCGGAAGGGGCCGGGCGCGGCGCTGGCCGGCAGAGTTTCCGCGCCTTCGCCTGGGTGGCGGGGCGGTCTCAGCGCTCCGGGAGCTGCCCGCGCCCCGCGCCGCCGCGGGCCATGCTGCTGCCGTCCGACGTGGCCCGGCTGGTGCTGGGTGAGTGAGCCGGGCAGGGCGGGAGGGCGAGGCGCGGAGCCCCGGCCGCGCCGGGAGGGCTCTGCCGGGCATTGTCAGCCGCCCGCGGCGCGGCGGGAGACCGAGGCGGCTTCACCCTTGACCCTCGCTCGCGTCGCTTGGTCCCCCCCAGGCTGGGATCGTCCCTGCCGGGGCGTATCCCGGGCCCCGCGGTCCCCGGGCTGGCCTCTGCCGCCCTCCGGGCCGGGCTCTGTCGGAGAGCGAAGGCAGGTCGATCCTGAGGGGCAGTGGGGAGCCCGCCAGGCCGTGCCTGGAGCTCGGGGTTCTCAGCCAGTCCAAGCAAACCTCTCCGGTGCCCACCTGCAGACTGAGCTGGTGGGCGGCGTTTCAACAGTGCCTGATTACAGGAGGAATTCAAGGGTGACGCGAAATGCCGGGGGAGAAGGCTGCGTTACGAGTCAGATAGTTTTTCTTTCCCGCCCTGTTTCGCTCACCTGGTGAGGCTGCTCTGAGAATTCGGGCGTGATCACAGTCTGTGGAAGGCACAGTGTAAGTGTACTCAGGACATTGGCAGCAGTGAATTTTGAAAATGACTCTGGAGTATTTGTATGCTGCCAAAGGTAAAATCAAATGGATGGTAACCAGAAACGTGACTCACTGCTGTGACCTGCCCAGAAAAGGGGAGGGTTACCCATCTTCTTATTAATAAATCCCTTGGGGTGTATTGGAGTGAAAACGACAATGAATAATCGGTGTTTGAAAACATATATATGTACGGTTTATTTTAGAACAGTTTTGTTTCAAAGGTAAACAGGTGTGTTGCCATTTTGGGTGTTATCATCTATATCTATCATCTATGGAGATATGGCATACAGATAACCTTGAAGGAAAATGCATGCAGAAGAGGAAAAGACAGGATAAGGGTGGAAAAATGTATATAGTCACCACCCACGGTGTCCAGCAATGAAACTTGGTAGTTGCATCTTCCACGTCTATCAGTTGGAGTGGTGGTCTTGTTCCTTGGGGGGGAGGGAAGCCCACGCACCCAAAGAAGTTGGAAGAGTTGTTACACACTTCCAGCTCGAGTGGGAACGCCTTGTACCTCCCCAGGGCGGGGAGTTTTACCGTGGGTAGTGTCGCGGGACAGCCCAGGCTAGACACGCAGAGTTCATGTGAAGGGCATGGCAAAAACGGCTCTTCCCGCCTTTCAGGACTCGACCCCTCGAGCAGCACCGGCGGGGGGATGGGCCTCTTCCCAGCCTGCAAAAGTCCCCTGACGATCCTAGAATGTGTAAATCATTAACCGTTTCAGTCTCTGACACCCACCTATTTCGGTCCCCACACGTCAGTACCTGATGACACAGGTTACCAAGATTTCCTGGCAGTTCACCAGCATGGGATTCAGTTTTCAGTTGTCCACAGTTTTTTTGAATCCAAAACCATTAAGGCTGAATCTTTTCTTCATTGTTCTTCCAGCACAATTTATTTTTAAAAACTACCTGAAATATTTCTTGCTACTGTCTTGAGAAATAAGGCTGGTAAGAAATGCAATATTTTTATTATTGTGAACTAATTGAGGATTTTTAGAAATTCTGTGCATTGTAAAAGAAGATTAGAAATCATTCAGTGGAGATCTCTCACTGTACTTTTCCGTAACAAATTGGTTAAGTTGCAAATTTACGCGTAGAATGCTTATCCTGTGTGCTTACCAGAGAGGTGCAGCTCTAGTACACAATCTTGGCAACAGCATGTGTATGGAGGATGATCCATCAGACTGTCTTGTCTGTTGTGTCTGGCATGGAGCATGCATCGTGTCTAGAAAACCTCTGAGCAACCTAAGGTTGTAGAACAGGATATTCCGTGTAACTACTTCTGTTTTCTAATAGGGATTCCTCTTCTGTGAGGCATCTCTGAATTTGGGTGGATAAATAGGCTTCCCAGTGCAGCTCTTCTTCCATCTTTTCTTTTTTCCCCTGCCCCATCTGGACACCCCATCTACGTGCTTTAAAGGTTGATGAATGTTGGTTTAAGAAACAAAACTAAAATGGTAAGCTGGGCTCATGCACAGAAAAATGCATAAGAACATTTATCTTTTCCTAACTGAGAGAGTGAATGCATTCTATGAGCTAGACATTTCTTAAGGCAGAAAAAAATAATTATTTCTGTATGTGCAGAATATAGTGTATGTTTTGTGCTTTTAATTTGGTTTTGGTGACGTCAGGGATTGTGTACTCATATGTCATTATACAGTGTGTGTACAAGCAGCTCAGGTCAGTTGCACAGGAGATCTTAATTCAGGCATTTTTAAACTTAGGAATGCTTTGTTTAGCAGGAAATTGGTGTATGTGCAAAATGTGCCTGCACTCAAGCATTTGGTCATCCCATGTGATACTGTAGTAGTAGGTTCAAGAAAGAAAAATTGCAACTTTCAGATGAGTTTGATTGTAAGAGCAGCTGTACCAGCACAGATCAGAGCTTCACCTAGCCTGATACACTATCTTCCAGCCTGGCCAGACTAGGATATTATCGTGTTTTCCCCAAAATACACTTTCAGCTTCCAGCAGTTTGTGGCTTGAGATTTTCCTAGAAAAATGTATTTGTAAAGCCAAAATAGGACAGGTACCACTTATGTTTTCTGTCTGATAGGCCAGCTCATACATTGTAATTAAACTCATGGTGGTTATTCCCAAACTGTGTTTAACTTTGAAGTCTGCCTGCTTGTTGAAGACCTGAACAAGGGCTTGTGTGTCTGAAATACAACCTGTTTTCTTCAGCTGTACTCAGATCCGCAGGAAGGTATTTGTCTTCATGCAAACTTAGAGGCCACTTACAGGCATTCCTGAACTGAGGAGGACTATTTTGGGGGTCCATTGAAATAGATGTGCTGATGTGTATATACCTTGCATTTTATAAGTAGGCACATGTTTCACCGTTTCTTTAAAACATTGCATGTTCTGTTCTGCTACGAGCAAAAGAGAAGAACCATTTTCTTCTGTGGTTCTTTGTTCTAGAGACCTTCATTCAGATTTGTATGTTTCTATCTTTTAATGTTTAAGGTGTTTGAAGATTAAAGCAGGGTTAAAAAGTGTGATTAAAGCAGAACATATTTGATGAGGAATGGAATTTTGGAAAAGTAAACTTTTTTAGTATATTTCCTACTAGGGTAACTACTGAGTCTTAGGGTGTGTAGAGAGCACAAGTTGCAGCTAGTACATCTGTCCTAAATTAAAATTACTGTAAGTGTGGGGGGGAAACCCTTTTCTGTTATTCATTTTTGTACAATGCCAATTTTTTAAATAATTCTTATACTCTTGTTGCAGCACCTGCACAGGTTTTACCTATTTTGAAACAGTGGGATGTGCGGACAATTACTGTTATATAGCAATACACTTTATTAACAAAATATTGTATATTTCCATTTAAGTATCAAATTGGGTGGTTCAGCTCCTGTGAGAGTGAGTTCAAGAGTTAGTTGGCTCAGCCTTCTGAGCCAAGGACTTGTATGTTTTTGTCTGCACTAAAGATCAATCAAAACTTGTTCATATTGCCTCACTTTCAGTCTTTAATAGTTTGTAAATACAGTGTAATTCCAATATGTATTTTTTGTCTTTCTGGTTTTAACTGTTAAAGAAACATGTTTTAAGACATATGTTCCGTCAAAATAACTTCACTTTCCTTTTCTAACACACAAATTTTTACCTGATTATTTCAACACTGTGTGCAGCTTTGATACCTATTGAGCAGAAGTAATGAGCAAAATAGCAAAATTTTCTGTCTGATTTCTTGCAGGATACTTACAACAGGAAAACCTTCAAGCTACCTGTCATCAATTTATTTTGGAAAGCTCAGATTTGAAAGAATATGCAGAGCACTGCACAGAAGATGGGTTTATTCCAGCCTGCTTGC
The DNA here is from genome assembly GCF_022539395.1 of Myiozetetes cayanensis. Lineage (NCBI taxonomy): Eukaryota > Metazoa > Chordata > Aves > Passeriformes > Tyrannidae > Myiozetetes > Myiozetetes cayanensis. Next base: position 42,067,640 of record NW_026087742.1, on the reverse strand, counting down.
TGGTGAGTTTGTATTTGCAAAGCAGAAAGTTGTGTTATCTTGCATCCATCGAAAAGAATACTGGAGATTTCTCAGTGTAAAAATTAATTCTCAAATGCTGCTTAAAATGTTTGGTTAGGTCGTCCCCTCTGCTTTTTTAGGTAGTTTGGTTTTTTGGTTTCGTTGTCTTTTGGTTTCATTTGTTTTTTTATTCTGTTGTGATATTAGCAGTTACTTGGTTTCTAATATTTAATCTTACTAAGAAACATTTAAGTGTGAAATATGCAAATTGGTTTCAGCGTATTATGTTCATCCTGCATTACAGCCTTGAGGGCTGTTGTCGCAAGGGTTTTATTGATTTCTGGGCTGCTCTTGTAATTTACTGGAGATCACTTTCCTATTCTAGACACAGAAACCAGTAATGCTCCATTTCAGGTACATATTAAATATTTAGGTAAGGTACCTCAGATTTATCCAAGCCTACTAAATATTGCTGACAAAATCTGTGTTCCACTGCCTCTTTGTTCAGTATCATCTGCGTTGTCCGAGGTGAAGGGTGGAACTTGGGGTGTGCATAAACCCAGCGTGTAGCTGCATATGTAGATACTTGTATAGAGCTGGAGTGTGATTATATAATTTGCATTTTTAACATAAACAAAATGGGATTTTTAGTATGCTGTGTAAATTACAGGGTTTAGATACTGCTGTGTATGAACCTGCTGGTGTTTATATGTGCATCTGCTTCATGTTTTCTGCTTCATTCTTCTAATGTATCAGTTAATTTTGTGGTCTGGGAGTTTGTATTCAAAATCTGTGGAAGTCTTTTCTGAGATCCGAGGTGCACCTTCTTGATGCACCAATTCAAAACAAACCATTAAATTTATTTCATTTACAAGTGTTTAGTCCTCTGTACTGAGGGGGTAGGGAATCGAGAACCAAGCTGTGGCCAGCAAAAATTAGAGAACCCAAATATAAATAGATTATTAAAGCTTTTAATTATCATCCTTTTCTCAGTAGAAACATTTTTCCTTTATTCACAGAAAAGTGATGATATGATAGTGTCTAAGACCAAATTCTCACTGCAGCTCAAATACTTGCAGTAAAGGACTATGTTTGTCATACCTTGTAGAGTTCCCACTAGCAAACAAGACAGGATGGTACAGCAAGTGATAGTGGTAACCTTAAAATCTTAATTTTCCTTGTTTCACCTAAAATAACAGGACAAGTAAACATGATATGAGAGTTAATTCTATGTGACTGTTAAAAATTTTACTTTAGACAGAGATTCTCTTCACGTTTGCATCTTAATGCATGTTATGTTCCAGCATGGTGCATACTCATTACCCTGTTACAACTGTTCATCATCTAATTTTTATGGTTTTATTCCATAATAACAAAGATGAGTGGGGCTCACACAGCCCCAACTGCTTGACCAGTCTTGTGCATTGAGATTGAGCACTTTAGATTTTGTGTACATAATAGCATTTTGTTTCATTGATTGCTCTCTACGTGGTTTGAGACAACTCAGCACCAGCAGCATAAAGTACAGCTAACCCTTGTGTTGAGGGTTAGCATGGTGTGGTGTTCTAAAGAATTCCTCAAATATAATGTGGTTCAGCAAATGAAGTGTAAGTTATTAGTGAAGATTCTAAGATTGGTATTTTTTTTTTCAGTCGCTGTGTGGAAAAAACTTGACAACTATTCTTAATGAATATGTAGCCATGAAAACAAAAGGTAAGCCTTCAGAATGAGGTGTTCTTTTATTTTTCTTATTTATCTGTTGTGAACTCCTTGAGGAAGGGGTATATGGCCCCCATCTACGCTACAAGTTGAAGTCATATTACACAGACAACAGCCACTTAGGTCTGCATCTGGTGAACAAAAGTAATTGATTGTCTTAGTTTGCCTATGCCAGCATATATTTTCACTTCAAATTTGAGCAGAACTTCTGATGTAATAAAGCAGAAAGATATAAAAAATTGTCCAAAACGTATGGGTTTATGGTTGTAAAATGATACTGTTTATTGTTTATAAGTAGGAAAGGGAGGTGCTGGTCTCACCATGGTGACCAGTGATACAACATGAGGAAATGGAATGAAGCTGCATCAGGGGATGTTCAGATTGGACATTAGGAAAAGGTTTTTCACTGAGAGGGTGGTCAATCACTGGAACAGGCTGCCCAGGGAAGTGGTCACGGCACTGAGCCTGTCAGAGTTCAGGGAGTGTCTGGACAATGCATTTAGTCACATGCTTTAGTTTTAAGTAGTGCTATGAGAAGGAGGGAATTGGACTTAGTGATCCTTATGGATCCCTTTCGACCTGAGATATTCTGTGATTTTACAAAGTAATCAGGAGGAGTCCTATGCTTTGAAATATTTCTTATGTTGTTTTTAAAACTAGTTAAAATAATTTCAGAATTACTTAATATTTTCTATGAAAATTGGAGACAGAGGTAGAACATTCGCTTTTTTTAAAAGCAGTTGTCCAGTTTCTGCTTGTTGCCAAGTCTTACAGGTTTTTGATACGTGTTGTGTGATCAAATTTTAGTGGTGCTTGGTTCTTAGACTTGCAGTTTAGAGTGTCATAAACATTTCTGAACATTTTTTTCCTTTCATACGAGGTTTGATAGAAATGGGATCTAAGACCCAATCATACTTCTGTCAAATACTTTGTAATGGCACCTTGAAAAACTTAATAAATTGAACTTCTTGCTTACATCTTTTCATTTATACTTTTAATGTTCCATGCTTCGAAAAGACCAAATATTTTTACCTGTTTGGGTAACATCGTAAAATAACCATTACTTTTAAAGGCCTGTCTGCCAGGTTTCAATTTTCAAAGACACAAAAGTGACTTGAGAATATGAATTACATTTCCAGAAGCGAGTTGGGTTAGGTTAGCATGTGTTTGCTGAGTAGTCCACACCATGTGCAAATTCCGTTGAGAATTATAATAGTTAATGTATTTTCCTCAGTTTCATCTAGGCTTCTAAAACTAAGAACTGTATCTGTATCACTCAAAGTTCTCAAATTAGGAGTTATGGCTCTCTAATGAATAGAATATTAAGAAGATGAGTAGACACATAAAGTTAGATGATGTCTAAAACACTCAATAATTATTTTGCCTGTGATTTTACTTTTTTCTCAACAGGTTGGAGTTTTACACATCTTAATTTTTTTTTTTTGTGGTTCGTTTTAGAAACAACAAATGAAGTTCCTGCAATGATGTCATCTCTGTGGAAAAAATTAGACTATACACTTTCTCAGATCAGGTAATGTAGTTTTGAAACCAAGAAAGTAAAATTCCACTCTAGGAGCGAGTCCCCATGCTGATCAACTCACCTTATCATTGTATGAGAATGGTTTGGCTCTCTGTTGCTTCTGAGAAATGGTGAAAAAGATGGGTAGGTGAGAGTTGACAGCTGAGTTGACATTTCAGGATTTTAAGGCGGGGCTGGGAGATAAGGAGGGCATTAGTGTGAGTGTGTGGCCTTCCTGTAGTAAAACAATATACTATGGCTCGTTTAGAATCTGATACCTTTGTGATTACTTCATCAAAAATATGACAGTAGGTTTCATTTAAAGAATCTGTTACCACTGTCTGAAAGAATAAAAATAGTAATCAGTTGATGGAAGCTTTCTGAAGGAACATGTGGTTGGGACCGGAGTGACGTTAACCATGTGATGGAACTGTCACACTGTGTGAGTCTGTTGTGCTCCATTAATTTATGTCCCTTGCTTTATTTTTTAGGAGCATGCAGAGTTCAGATTTTAGATTTTCTTCTAATCAAAGGAGTAAGTAACTGATTCAATTCCATGGGATCAAGAGGTTTGATGTTAAAATTATCTGTTTTGACAAAAAATGGGGAACTGCTGCAGCAATCAGTAATGCATCCTTGCTCTTAAAATCTTGAAAAATCTCTTATGCAGTGTTTCTTTCAGCATATCTGTTGTCTTCAGTGTAGTCTGTGGATTACTGTAATGATCAAGAAAGGAAAATAAGAAAAGCTGAGCTTTTTGCAAGAGGCTTAAATTCTCTATGTGGCATTTTCTCTGCAGAAAACTTACTAAAAGTTTACATAGTTAAAAAGTTTAAAAGCTGCTGCTTTAGTCCTGAAGCTGTTCTCCTTATTTGTGGTTCATAGAGGAATTGAAAATACAACCAGTCCAGTTATGACGCAGTTTGATTTCTTTAGAAGGGGAATATAAAAACATATTACACTGCTGAAGCGCTTTTTATGCACACAAACATATATCTAATCAAAATATGAAAATATACTTGTTCTGTTTTTCATTCCAGAAGCATGAACTCTGAACAAGGAAAAGTTATTTTACTTAAAAATAAATTTTTCTCCCTGTAGTATTTCTACTGAGTAACCTATATAGGAAAAGAGAATGTGAGATATATAGAATGATTGTTCTTGGATGTGAAATTCACTGAATTAACTGTGCTTGTTGTTTGAATCTGTCAGATTTAGTCTGTTAAAAAAATGCAGATTTACACTGGTTTAACTATTTCAGTTAAGGTCAATTAGATGAGTGACACATTATGTAATAAAGTCTAATTTTGGTGTGATTTATTCCTGTAAATATTTAGGCAGGGGTACAAGCATGGTTACAGTGCCAGTGTAAATCGACTGTACTTCTTGAATTATTTTGTCTCAGACCTGTAACACATAAGACAATGGTTGGTGTTGCTTACTATGTGAGTGTCATTATTTAGTTGTTGAGGCACAAAAACATTTCTATGGAGCACCCTTAATTAGGTCTTGGAATATCAGCAACCCTTTTAAACTCCTGTATCATATTTTCATCTTGTCTTTATTTCCAGTACGTACAAGAAGTGGAATTGTAGAAATGAAAAGACAGAGAATGCTTCAGCAGTCCGCTCCTGCAAACTCAGGATTGCTGTCAGTAGCCCATCAGTCAGGACCACAGAATTCCTCTTCTGTTATATCTCCTCAAGTAGTTCCTAGGCCAGCAGTAAATCAAAGCATGCTGCCACAGACAAGGCCGAATACACTCTTTGTGAGCCAGTCGCAAACGCAAGAAAAGATCAACAGTAAGTTGCACACTTTTTTCTGTGAAAAATCTATGGCTATAGATGGAAGTCTTCTAAAACCAGGGCTAATTATCTTCCGCCAAAAAGTTTCAGAAAATTTATGCTTTGTTCCCCTAGCTCTCCAGGCTGGTTCAGGGGATTAAAATAAAAGGAGTGCCCAAAAGAGAAATAGCGCTTACATACTTGCTTGCTAATGCCAGTTCAGAGATCAGAAGTGTGTTAATGTGGGAGTATTCTGTCCTGTGTTCTCACCTTTACCCAAAACACTTGCTTTGGCAGATAGGGATGATCCACATCAAGTGGATATTTATTTCAGGATATGTTTAAAAGGAATGATCCTCATTTTCATGGTAGTACCAAATTATTATGTATGAATTCCCAGGAATTGATTGAAACATAACAAATAATGTTATTTTTCCCTTTATAAAGCAGGAGGTTTCATACACATTCAAGTTCCAACATCACAAGAACGGAAGCTTCATTCAAACTTACTTTCTCCAGGAAGGCGAAAAAGGTAAACATGAGTGTGGTTTTGGTTTGGTTTGGCTTGTTTTTAAAGATTGTTTAGAAATTGTGCAGTGTTCTAACCTCTAGTGTAAATTTTTTTAAATGGTGGGGTGTTTCACATTTAGAAGCCACTGAGGGTAGCCAGGATGTGATGTTCCACAAAGGAAAGGAAATTCAAGGAGCTTAACATTAGACTGATAGGAGGCTACTTGTATAGAGTCAATCTTGACATTATTCCAGTATTAGACATAGGCAAATAATCTTGGCACTGAGACTTAGTATTCTTTCCAAAATATCCTTTTCAATTATAAAAATTCTTACTATTGATAAAAATGTGCATTTAATATTGCAAAACTATTGGCTTCAGTAAATTCATGTCAGCAAAAAAAATCATATTTGCTCTAGAAGTGGTGTGGAAAACTGTTCTTACACTAGTTTTGCATTTTTTTATTCTCTAATTCCAATATTCTTTTTTTTTTTTTTAAATGAGTTGACTGGTCTCTTGGTGCTCCATTTATTGTCTTTGACTAAATCCCAGTCTGTTTTTCCAGACCCTTACCAATTCATACCTTTCCCAAGTCTTCTATTCCTGATTGACTTTTTTTGTATGTAAGTGATTGTAGTGCTACTGCTGATTGATGTTTTCAGAAGAGCCTACGCTGTGATCTCATATAAAAACATCACATTTCCTATTCATCATCTAAATTCTTTCGCAGCCTAACGTTTGTTTTCTTCTTTGAGAACAGCTGCTCCTTGAGAGGTCTTTGTTTTCAGTGGTAATGCCCAAATCTTTTTTTTGAGTGCCAGTTAATTAGGACCTGTACCACCACTTAAGGTAACATGCAGTGGAAAGGGGGGAAGTACTGAATAGTGGAATTCAGTTTGCCATTGTGCTGTTTACCTACAGTTATTTGTTTGTAACTTCTGTGAAGTCAGACATAATAGATGAATATGATATCATGAAACAGGTGTCAGCTTTTATTGTATTTTCAATATGTAGTTAATTTTCTGTTGACTAAATCTGTTGTTTGCTAAGAAGGAATAGAAACACTTGATTTACTGACCATTGGATCTATTGTTTGCAATGTTCTCATAAAATACATCATAAATTTCCTGCAATGTTTCAGTGAATCTCAAAAGAGGAAAAGCGTTGGAACATCTGGACCTCTTTCAGCAACTAGAGGTTCTCAAGACTCTGACGAAGCAGTAACAGAAAAAGAAAGTGAACCCCTTGAAGAATTAATTGATGGTAACTTCCCAGTGAGTATATAGTTATGGAAAGTATTTACATTTAAGAAGTAAATTCAAACTGAAGAGAAGTAGTCTTTTACATGTTCATGTTGGGTATTATAGAAGTTACCTTTAGAAGATAAACGTGTTGGTTTGTATTTGGAACTAGCTCTTCTGTGTATTAATCTCATAAGGTTGTCATGGCTACGTAGTGTTTTGTTTTTCTTGATTTGTTAGCTTTACTAAGATAACTGTAGGCTGTTGGAATACAGTAATTCTTCAGAGAATGGAAACCAGAAGGCACAACAAGCCTTGCTGTACTTTAGGAGAGTAGAAGTACAGGAATGTTTTGTGATGATTTTCGCAGCAATGTCATTTAGTCACAGATTGGCTGTCTCTCTTTTATAAAAGTCTTCTCTGATTGATTTTTTAATTGTTTTTTACCAGTAAGTTGGAAATTCATGCTCCTTTTCTGGTGATGATAAAAATAGAAACCTGACTGCTTTAAAACTCTTTTCCAGCAACTGGTTATTGAAAATGCCAGAGAAAAAATTTTAAGCAACAAATCTCTTCAGGAGAAGCTCGCTGAAAACATTAACAAAATCCTGGGCAGGTGAGAAAAGGAACCTCTAAACTTTATTGTATTCTTAGTTCAAGATTAATTTGTGAGGTCTGAACTAATGACTAATGTGTTGCAGTGATGGCAGTGTTGCTCAGGCCCCTAAACAGACAGACAGCGGTCCCACAGAACAGGAGACTTCGATTGATGAAATCCTTGGACTTCAGGTGGGTGTAGATTGCCCTGTTTGCACTATTTTTTTAAGACCACGCATGTGAGAATGATCAGTTATGGGAGCTATGCTGAACCTCTGTCTGATACCTTGTTATCTGTCTCTGTTTGCCAACACACCTAAGCCCACCCGATGGCTTCACAGCTGCCCCTGCATAGGCATGAGCTCTTACCTTGTGTGGTGCTGGGCAGGTTCGAGGAGCTGAGCTGGCAGGACACTAGTGTTCTGCAGGAGCTGATTTTGTGCCAGTTTAGCGCTCTGAATTCACTCCCAGTGCCCGTACAAGGCAGCATAAGCACGCAGCAGGGTCAAAAGCCAAGGGAACGGGATTGCTTCTGCCGGTAATTAGCTGTTAACATTGCACTCAGACTGGATTTAAGTACGCTGTCCCACAGTCACCAGCTGCCTGCTTGTCACTGAATCTTTGATGCCAGTAATTGGCTGTCAGCTTCTGACTGGGGATCTAATCAGTAGCCTTATAAAAAGAAAAAGGAATTTAAAGTATCTTGTGGTCTCCAGAGATGTTTGGTTGATCTGATCTGATTTTCTGATTTCCTCTAAGATAAGCATGGATCTAGTATAGCAAGAGAAATTGGTTTTGGAGCCTAAATAATGATGCTTTTTCTTCAAATTTAGTATCTTCTTGCTCTTGGAGGAAATGTATGTTCTCCTTCTACAGCCTAAGCAGTTGTAGTGTTCTGCCTTCATCTTCCTGCAAGCCTCAAGCTGGCAATTACAGAATTAAAAAGGACTCTCAATGAGTGATATTACAATCTTCACAGCTCTCATGAGAAGGACAGGAGAGTAGAGGCAGTTGCCCATTTATGAAGTAGAGGTGTCCTGTTTTTAAAAGCTATTCTTCTGTTGCCTGGTGACTTTAGGTCAATTGTTGTCAAAGTGCAGAGCTGAAAAGGTGTATTTCTTTTTTCTGAGCAGAACTAAACCAGAGCAGTTTCTTGGTTTACTTAGACAAAATAATCAAGCATATCACATGGGACATCCACCCTTTACAACCACCGTATCAAAGGCTGTAGAGTGCTTAGGGGATCTTCAGGAAGTCAGGAGGAACCTTGTATTTGAACTCTTGAGTAGGTACTGAGTTCCCCACTCATTCCTGGGCTGCTACTGAACAAGTCAGCTTGAAACAGGAATCTTAGAGCATTGTCCCATGTAGCTGTGCTTTCCAACTGCCCTCCAAAGAAAAGTAGTTGGAAGTAATATTATAGAACATGTAATGGGTAAATAAAATTAAACTTCCTTTTGCTTAGTGTTGGATTCTAGATACATTCAAACCCAAGAAATTAGGGTTAATTTGGGGATATTTTTTTTTTTACCAGTGTTTGGCTCATACAGACTCACAGTATCCATAGCATAAGCTTCCAGTGTAGCCTGAGATTTTGTCCTTCTTGTTGGTCAGTGCTAGATTGTTATGTGGAGAAAACTCCAATATGCATGTGCAGAGTGTAGTGTCTGATGAGAGATGTTTGGATTATGGGGAACCTTGTTTCTTAAACTTCAATCTCTAATATATTTTAACAGATGTGCAATTTGTGGCAGAAATATTCCTGGCATTAGTCTTTATGAAGTAATAGAACTAAAAACAATCTGAAAAGAAAACTATTCTTGTCTGTTTTTCTTTTAAAGTTATGAAAGTAATTGTCTGACAGTTCTGTATATCTTGTGTTTCCTCAGGGTGAAATTCATATGTCAGAAGAGGCTATACAGGACATTCTAGAACAGACAGAATCAGATCCAGCTTTTCAGGCTCTCTTTGACTGGTTTGATTATGGTAGGGTACATCATGCTCAATTGTACTGTTACTGTGAAGCATCATGAATGATGAGTGTTCCCAAGTATTGTTTGACAAAGCAGAGTAATTCAACAGGCCTCTTTTGCAAGAGAAATGGACTGTGTGGCATCGGTGTCCCTGAATTCAGAATTAGATTGTTTGATATATTTATACATGACTATAAAGTACAGCATTTTCCTATGGCTGAAATTTTGGGTTTGCGTTGGCTCAGTGGTTGTTTTTATTGCTGTTATTTTAGACTCTGCTGGTCTATAGGAGGATGGTTTATATTTGTGCTGTTGTAAAATTTTTCTGCTTGTCTGATCAGGGATATGCTTCACATTAACTATAAGGAGATTTTTATGCTATAATTCATATAAAATGTAATAATCATGCTTGTGTGTAAAATGACATATTTAACTGTTTTTCCTGCTTTATTTTGAAAATAGGAAAGAGCAAGGTAAACAAGAACTTACCTGCTGGTATTTCTGGTCGGAGTGGAGTAGAAAATGAAATCCTGGTGGGTGAGGATAGCCTGGCAACATTTGAAAGTTCTTTAGGAACAGAAGAAAGTAGCAGATGTAGGTTTTTTGTTTTTTCTTTGAGATTTCTTCTAGTGTGTTCACTTTTCATTATGAAAATATGTTCAAACAATTTGTACATTTCAGAATATTTCTCTTCTTCACCGGTAATATCCAATCTGACATTTACACTGCATAAATGTACAGTTACACCTACAGACATGTTCATTGCAGGAACGTACATTTACACATAACAGACACCTGGTCTATTAGAAAGTTTCAGTCTGTTAAATTTAACAGTAGTCCCATCAGTGTACTTAAAAGTTGTACTTGGTAAGCTCCTAAATGCAACCAGACTATTGGCAAATCTGTTTTCTCATTCAGAACAGAAATATTTTGCAGTATTCATTGTGGAACACATAAAGTTTTACATCTTACCATATTAATCTTTTATCTCTATTCTCTATTCTCTATTGTATTGGTTAATTTATACACGAAACCAGTCCTACTCTGGACAACAGGTATGTTTAGTCTGTCTACACCATTCCTGACAATAGTCCATCAGCAGCAGATATTTAGTGAAAGTATATGAGAAATAGAGCCAAGAGGTCTTTATCATGAAATGGGTTTTGTGCTTTTGGAAATCTGATTTAGTGACCTGAGCTGTTTGCATGTTATTTGTGCACTTTTAATTATTAATGTACAAACTGATTTTCCAGATTATCAAGTGTATGTAACTATATAGATTTTCCACTCAACTTGATAGTAAGGATGAGTAGCATCATTCCCACATAGTTTGATGCTAAACAGTTTTCCATTGAACTGATAAGTTCAAAACGCTGTAAGAGGCTCATCTGTTCTAATATGGAACTAGTTTATTCTCTGTTTTACAGGTGATAATTCTAGAGAACCACTATCCTGTAAAGAAATTCAGTTAGGAGAAGCAGCATGTGCCTTGAAGACCAGCGTTAATGATGATGATGTGGCTAAGAAAAATACAACCAATGAACAGCTGCATGGCAATTGTAGACCAAGGAAGCAGACTGAAGTACTTACAACTATTACCCCTGAACATATTGGAGATCTTGAAATCGCTTTTGACTCTGTGCCTGGTTTGACTGAACCTGACAAGAGACAGAGTTCTGACAGCAAATGTAATGAACGCTGCACAGACACTTATGTTACAAAAGAGTCCTCTGCATTAGTATCTGAAAGTGAGAGCACCATGGAAATTGAAAAAGGCCCACCAAGTCATAATTCTCAAAGTAGTCCTAGTTTAGAATATGTTCATTCTGGTAGGCCAGAGGTTTCTTTGATTTCATTGGCAGAGGATACTACAGCCAGTGAAAACAAAACTCATTCTCCAAGTAAATGTCAGTTATCACCAGATACATCACTGTCTGAAAAAACACTTTCTGTAAGTCCTTCTGATGGGAGCCCTGGCCACAGTGTACCACTGAGAAAAAGCAATTCGCCCATTTCTAGCCCATCAGCAGATACAGGAAAAGAACAGACTGTAACAAATGATACATCTGCCCTACCTGGTGTCGTACAGGAGAACTCTGGTCACCATTCTGGCCATGAGGGCCAGGGCATAGAGTCAGACTGTGCTGCAGGGTCTGCAGGGGAGATTTCGGATCTTGACAAAGCGGAGTTGCAGCTGGAAGTTGTTGATACATCTAACAAAACTTATTCAAATGATCAGCATGCACTTGATAAGCCTTGTAAGAAAGATTTTAACCTCCCTTCAGGACTGTCAAGCTCAGAGGGTACACAAGGGGAAATGCAAGAACCTTCCTCTTCTACAAAAGTAGATGCCGATAATTTATATTTCTCTCCTGGTGGTAATGCATGTTCAGAAATTTCTGTAGTATCCACTGAAAATAATCTTACTACCTCTGAAATATGCCCCTCTCCTCTCCCAGAAACTGCATCCTCAACAGATGAGTCAGGTACTGAAGCCAAAAGTATAAGCAATGTATCTTCTAGTAGTCAACCAATGGATGTTGATCCTTCTAATATTATGTCCCTCAAGATCATCATCAGCGATGATCCATTTATTTCATCAGACACGGAGTTAAATAATGCTGTTTCCAGCATCACAGGAGAAAATCTGCCTACTATAATACTGTCATCTCCAGCCAAATCCCCAACCAAAACTGCAGGCCTGTCCAAATGTCTAACTTCAGAAGACACAGAAAAAAATGTGGATTCAGCTGCCTTGACAGATCAGAATCTTCTTGTGCTTAGACCTAAAGATCCTGTGGTCACCTCAGTTAACACTCAGAATGAAGACTGCACTGGCTTTTCAGTTGCAGGTTCAACTCACCTTTCTAACGAAGGGAGCCTTATACAGTTGATGCCAGCAACAAGCACAGCTTTTGGGAATTCGAGTAACCTTTATATAGCCACCTGTATGACTGATCCAGCAACCTTGGGCACAGCTGTAACACCATCAAATGTAGTTGTATTGCCTGGCAATTCTATGCCACTTGCTTCCCAAGCTCCAGCTGTACAACAGTTACAAACTCCTCCTAGATCCAGTAATACGTTTCCAGCAAACCAGGCTGTCTCCCCAAACTTCCCGCAAGGTAATCTCATTATTAGAAAATTACTGAAAATGTGGGTTTTATATGGTGCTTTTGTTTTGGCTAAATAAAACAGGTTTTTGTTTTGACAGGGTTCCTGTTATAAATGGAATGCTACTTGTTATAAGTATCCATACTTAGATTAGATAGCTGGGTGGATGTAGCTTGCCCTTCCCAAATTAATTCCTTGGGTTTGTGTCATTTTTCAAAATCCTTGTCTGCATTAGAAGTACATTTAGGTAAATATGAAAGTATAAAATTATTTCTTTCCATGATATAAAATCTGATACAAGCATTTTTATTACTACAGCAGTAAAAATTCTGAGTGCTTTTTAGAATGTTATAACCAACTATAAATCAGCTGTAATCAACACATTTAGATTTCTTTCCAAAGCTAAAAACTTGCTGCAGTTATCCTTGAGTTTCAGTGTGTAGTCATTTTGTTGTGGTCAGAGGGCAATGCAACAGTATGTGCAACATCTTAAGATCAGCCTTTTCTGTCACTAGAATTTCTTTGTGCAGTTATTACCTTAACTGTTTTTTCAGATAGAGAGAAAGAGTTTTCTTCACTTTTGAAAATTTTCTTCCACTGTTCAATGAATGTGCGGTGATAATTTCCCTGTATTATTATTCTTGTCTGCCTGGCAGCCAAATGAGCTGTTTGATGTCGCTTTTACTGGTTTTTATACATTACTTTGAATTACAGTTTAAGCCTTAAGATAGGTTTATTGTGCTTTAAACCTAATTTTGAACTATTTCTTAAAAAGAAAAAGAGGCTTTGGAAATAACACTGGTAGTTGTCCTGTTTTCTGGTAATGCTGTATAGCAAGGACAGGGAATTTTTTGTAAAAAAACAGACCTTTTCTTGCCACAGGTTTGACCATGCATAATTTTAATGAGTCCTATCTTGAAGCTTTTCTTTTCACTGAAGTACTTTTAGTTTCTGTACGATTTTAACACTTTTATATTTTTATAGGTTCTGCCATTATAATTGCTTCTCCAGTGCAACCAGTTTTGCAAGGAATGGTGGGAATGATACCTCTCTCGGTAGTAGGACAAAATGGAAATACGTTCTCAGCACCTGCCTGCCAGGTAGCACATCACAAATAAAGATTTTCAGAATTAAAGCAGAAGTGATAAGAAGTCTTTCGGTTAACTGTAATAGAATATTTTGATCCTTTCAAGGTTCTGCATATGCCTGTGGCTAATCCAGTGTGCAACGGAACTGTCCCAAAACTTCCCATCCCTCCCAAATCACAGAAGATTCCTGGAGCAAGAAACAAGACTAATACAGGTACCCACCATGCATTCTTGAGAAGGGCAGAAGAAAAGTGGGATGGTTCTAAAGGCATGTGTCCCAGTTTAAATGAGACAAGGGTCTTTTGCTGAGGATGGATTAGGATGAAAAGACCCAAACTTCTCTTTCCAAGCAATTATAAATCCAAAATTAAGAGGCTTCGATTGAAGGAAAACAAATTATGGAAAAGGGAAAATAACAGCCCTTTATTAAAGGTATGTGTGTATTAACAGGAACACGAAAAAAAACCAAGTAAAATAACTAAGTAATACTCCTATACCCACCAATAATCCCCTTCAAGAACAAAACCGATAAACCGGCAAAAGGAAAATAGTTCAATTTCTTGCACCCTTTGGTGCTGTTCCAACCACAGTCAGCAGGGGGCGCCGTCGGGTCACTGGAGATGCAAAATTTGTAGTGTCCTGTACCATTCACCAGGTGGCGCTGTTGGGCCACTGAAGGTGTAAAAAACTTGTAGTGTCCTATTGTAGTCACCAGGTGGCGCTGTTGGATCACTGGAGGAGTAGAACTTGTAATGTCCAGTGCCCGTCACCAGGCGGCGCTGTTGGATCCTTGGCTGCCGCCAGGTGGGGGGGGGAAAGAAGGGGAAGGAAAAACAACAGCAATAAAACAGAAAGTTCTCCCAATGGAAGAAAACTCACAAACTTCAGCTGATTAGGGTCTGTTGTAAGCAGGGCCTGCAGCCAGCCACAGCTGAACCAAGAGCAGCAGCCAGAACTCCCCTCCGACAGGAAAGAGACAAAGGAACCCGGCAGTGTCTGCAGCCCGCAGCAGGCTCTCCTCCTGGCCTAGCGAGAGACTCCCCTCTCCCCCCAGCCTCCACCCCCTTCCAGTCACACACCAGCCAACTCCCCCTCTTTGTTGTCAAGGAAACAAATCTCGGCCATTGGTGGGCTCGGGCCGATTCTTTTGTTCAACTAATGGCCCATATACAGAGCACACACACACGGCAGGGGGAAAGAAAAATTCCTTGCTAAAAATCCGAACTATGACAGCATGTCATTTCTGAGTAATAAAGTTTTATAAATACCACTGCTTCTTTGCCAGGCAACTGCTGGGATGGCTTTGAGAGAGGCCTGTACCTGCAGTTAGTGACTGTATTTTGCCTATGTATTACCTAGGTGTAGACAGCAAGCTTTTCTACACTTAGTTGGAGACCTTTGGTAACCTGCTGATCTGTAAACTTTAAAGTTACAAAAAAAATTGCAGAGTTTTGATTATTGCTGGCTTTTCTTTACTGGTTGGTTCTCTGTCAGGTGAAATGATGTTGTACTAACTGTGAAATTATTTACTTGGAATACTGTAGTTCATTAATACTTCATCTGTTGTTTCAGGAAAACTGGTTCCAAGTGTAGCTGAGCCCTTGAACCATACGAATTCTCGAACACAGAGGTCAGTAGTGTTAGGTATTGAAACTTGCTTTCTTTTTCCTGCCATGAATTTCTTCGTTCCATATTGGTGGAGAAGAGAGCAGCTTTTTTTAACAGTGGCATAAGCAGTACGCCCTTTCCTCCTGCCTGTCTGCCAGGAGTATTGATACAGATGTCTGCTTGTACTGGTGCAGCCTGTGCTAGGATTTTCCTGTTACTGTTCCTGTGTTAATTTTGTATGGCTTTGTGTTTATTTTCTCCTGTGTCACTTGTTGAATAAAAACTGTTTGGGTGGAGTCTAGCATAGGAGAAATTGCCTTTTACATTTACTGGGAGATTTAAATGACTGTTCTTTTCAGATGAGTGGTAACCCATGGTTTTATAGTGTAGTCTCATTGCCTTAACCGTTCTCTGACTCAAATCCAGTAGTTTGTTAAGATTGGATTCTGCATCTGTGTTTCAGCTGTGTGGATTAGAACACTGCTTGGTCATTTAAAAAGTGAAAATTCAAAGATGGCAAGGACAACAGCATGCTATCTTTATACTGATAAACATAACTTAATTGCTGATTGGAGTGGGTACTAATTTACCGTTGGGCAAGGGAGAGAAGCAAGCAAGGCTTCAGTAATGACTTCTTATCGTTAATGGACTTCAGAAACAAAAGAATGTTGGAATGAGCAAAAGAGTGTAGGAGGAGATAAGTTCAGTTTAAATATTAGAGGTGAAATGTTCTTTTATTGTAAAAATAAGACATACCAAAAAAAAAATCTACCTATTCAGAACTCAGTTAAAATGTTGAAAAAGTGGAGGAAAACAGAGACAATAAAGTCAACTTATTAAAAAACCTCAACCATATACCAAGGTGTACAGCACATAGGCATGCAAAAAGCAATTTTTTTTAAAAAGCCACAGAAGCAAGATTTTGGATACTATCACTTCGATAATTCAAGTTTCCATTAACTTTAACTGATCTCTAGACATACGTTTTGCATAGCAAAGAGAGGAAAATGTTCTCTGTAAGGAGATGAAGTTTCCCATTTCTACTCTCCACCCTCTGTTTCATCTCGTATTTCATGGAGCTAAAACAAACTGCTACCATCCATACCTTGTTTACCATCCCAAAGGTGCCGAAGATGGCATCCCAAAATTAATTTGACTTTTCCTCTTAGGAGGCATAAAGGCTAATCTGCATGGGGAGAGTCTCACTAGCATAGATGAGTGATGCAGAAGCTTCTCGTGAAAACGCAGCCTAAGCCAGGCAGAGGGCACAGACACAGCAGTGGCATGAGCTGACAGAGCAGAAGCATTTTTCTTTTTTGACATTGCTACTGCAGTGGTGGCTTTTCCACTTGAATGTGGTTGGCTGTCAGGTGGAGACCAAGCCCCAGGGAGTTTGTATATTGTTGTCCACTGGAAAAACTTCCCACTGGAAGTTTTTTGTCTTGCTCTGTGTCCCGTCACCCACAGGAAATACATAGGGGAGAGTACAAGGCACGCACATGGTGACATTGCCCAGAATATTCTGGCAGCCTCTTAGCAATTTCAGCTCCAAGGACTTCCAGAGCCTTAAGTAATATTCTGGGATGGACTGTACTATCATAAATGCGCCCAGCTTCTTTTTGAAGTCAACTACCAGCATCTACAAATACCTCAAGGTAAAAGAGTTTCCAAGCTAAGTTATATGCTTAGTTACATGCAGTGTCCAGACCTACTTGCTGTATTTTGAACTCAATACTAGTTTTACTCAATGCCCCCCCCATTTTTCAACTGAAAGATGCAGAAAATAGTTTCCCTTTGGAGAGCTGTTTTCATAGAGCTTGATTGCATTTTGCCTCAGTCCTGTCTTTCCAGACTGAAGAGCTCCAGTCTATGTCATTGTTCCTTGTACAGACTCTGTTTCATACCTTTTTGTCAAGAAAGCTCTCTCAACTGAGCTCTCTGCAGTTGTCATCCCTTTCTCTTGGTCTTTGCCTGTTGATAAAATACTTATATTTAGAATGGACAGAGATTTAAATGTGTTTTGAGGAGTGGGTGGGGCTTTCCAGCCAGTGAAATGAACTTGCCTAGTAAGAATAAGTGTGTTGATGAAGTGTTTTCATCTCAATTTTCAGGACTGGAAATTGGGACAAGCTTACCAGTGTGGAAGTAGGAAGGAAAGTGGAGGAGAACTTACCTGTTGCACCAGTAGAGAGTACAAGCTCAAATTCAAGACAGAGTGAGAGTCACAGGAGAGTGCTTTGTTTTGATAACCTCCTACCCACTCCAGGAGGAAACACCCAAATTCAGACTGCTAAGAGTTCATCCCAAAAAGAAAGAAATGAAAATATTTTATTTGCTGTTGACTCTGCATCCTCCTCTGCTAAGGCACAGGTGCCAAAGAGAGAGAAGGATAAAATGTTGCCCAGAATTCTATGTAAGCCAGAAGTTGGTAGCAACAGAAGCACATCTGCAAAGGAGCTGCAGCCCGAGCGGAAGGTGGCAACTGCAGGAATGTCACTGGATCCCTTCCATAAGACTACAGCAAACAAAGAGAATGAATTACGAAGGGATACTGACGAAAAGCAGAAGAACCAGGATGCTGCCAAACTCTTGAATGGTCAACAGAGTGTTGGCTTATGGAATGAGAAGACAGTTGCTTCGGTGCAGGAGCTGAACAAAAAGCAGGGGTCGCTGTCCAATGGGAATGGAAATAGCAAATCTTCAGGCCCTGTTTCTTTGTCCTCGAAGGAGCCAAAACGAGAACCAGCTAAAGTTTCCAACCAAGGCATTTGCCTGTCAAGTCCGTTCAGTAAACAGTGTGTGGAAATGTTGCAAGACATTCAGTGGCAAAGCCCAGCTGGTAAAACGGTTGAAAACGGAGAGCTGCCAGTGCCCCGTACGCCGTCTGGAGTTGGGGACAGGCACGCGGATGATACCACAGACAGCGTACGGACACCGACCTGCCGGCGCTTCAACGAGGACAGCACGACCCCCAGAATCATGGTACCCCCTGCCACGCCAGACCTGCCTGCCTGCAGCCCTGCCAGCGAAACAGGCAGTGAGAACAGCGTCAGTATGGCAGCCCACACGCTCATGATCCTGTCGCGGGCGGCCATCGCGAGGACTAGCACTGCCACCCCCCTGAAGGACAACACTCACCAGTTCAGGTCTTTAAGGAGCACGGTAAAGAAAAGGAAACTAGAGGACTTGAATGAAGGTGAGAGAAATTCTCGATCTGCAAATAGGAAAGACCTTCAGAGCTCTCCAACACCATCAAAAAAGAAGAAAATAAAGGCAAGTGCAAGCATTTACCTTTTTTAAATTTAAAATCTAAATATTTATTAGGTATCTATCTATGTATTATTTGTAATGGAATGGTTCAGAGATGCTAGTGCAAATCCCTGACAACCTATTTATATTTGTCAGTTTTTCTAACTTTGCCTCTCTGAACTAAGTTTTCTTAAGACTTAATCTTCAAATGCACACAGGTAATTCCTGCTGACACTCTAAATACATAACTGTGGAAATTACATTATTTCTCCTAAAACATAAATGAGTTTCTAAATTCTAACTTCAAACTACATTCTAAGGAATGTAAGGAATTAGGCCAAACTCAAAGTAGGCCTTACTAGAATTCAGGCTGTTCTTACATCCTCATTAATCACCATGAGTAGTAATTCCTGTTTTGTGTATTCCCAATCTCTGTAGTGTGGAGCACTGTGCCTTCACTGTAAGCATTTAAAGGGAAAATTGCAGAAGTGAAAGACACAAAAAGGTGATGGATGTAAACAGCCAAAAAGGGGGCACAGTGTAACTTTGTAATTCCCCATGCCTAGTTCCAGCATATTCCTGAAATACTGTGTCTGGACCTGGCCCCGAGGGGCTGTGCCAGGCTCAGCTGGGGTGGGCTCCTGCTGAAGCTGAGCTCAGCCACTCCTGTCCCGATTGTGCCATTGGTGCCCGATCAGGGTAGGAGCGCTGTGGTGCCTGAGCTCCGGGTGAGCTTTGTGCAGGCACCTCTGCCAGGGAGATGGAAGGATGAGGAGGAAAGGAGTGCTTACGGGCTCATCGGTGCCCCCTGGGTTTTCTTAAGTGTTTAACACAGCTCTTACTCTCTCCTACAGAAAAAGAAGCTGCCCAATTCTTTTCCAGCAGGAATGGATGTGGACAAGTTCTTGTTGTCTTTGCATTATGATGAATGAACAAAAAGAGGTTGAACTGGGACCGTCTGAAGCTCGGTGGAGCGATGCTGAGGTTTTGCATGGGAATAGAAGTTAACTCTAAAGGGCGAGTTGCACTTTGAGTGCACTGAAGTTTCACTTTATAGCAAAGTTTTGCTGTTTCTGAAGCAGGTTGCTAAGTGTAAATATCATTGAGTTGGTATATGTTTATTTTTGAAAAAAGCACTTGCCTAATTATAGAGCCATTTAACT
Source organism: Myiozetetes cayanensis (assembly GCF_022539395.1). Taxonomy (NCBI): domain Eukaryota; kingdom Metazoa; phylum Chordata; class Aves; order Passeriformes; family Tyrannidae; genus Myiozetetes; species Myiozetetes cayanensis. Next base: position 42,048,074 of record NW_026087742.1, on the reverse strand, counting down.
TGCAAAACTGTAAATTTGTGTAAATGAAATGTAAGAAAGGTTGTACATTTCACGTTACACCACGTTGTCTGTGTTCTGCTGCTTTCTCTACTTACACCTATGACCCGCTCAGCGAGTCTGTGAAGAGGTGGTGCATTTGAAGGCGGTTTTTTATCATTCACCGTTCAAAGACACGGGCAGCTACCTTGGCCACTTCCCATTGTCTTGTTGAATCCAAAAGGGACTTAAATCTTCAGATCTAAGTGGCTTGTACTAACACTCTCTTCTCTCACAGCTGTCAAACCCACGTTGCAAGGCTTTGAATGAGTTAACAAAAATACCAGTATCTGAACATACGGCAAATAAAACCTCAAAAAGCATTTCTCATCTGATGAAGCTTTTCCCAGCCAGTCCTTCAGACAAGAACTTTAATTTGGATAGGCCTCATCTGTTTACAGTATTTGCTGCATAGGATGCAATTTGAATGCAAAAGCTGTTTGCAAACAATGTATTTTTGTGTGGGGTTACACCCCAGTATGAATACTTAAACTGGAGCGACAGCAGACGTGAATGACAGTGTGTTCTGTTGCAAAAGTCAATTCTTTTACCTGTCATTTGTACTGCTGAGAAGTTTTTTACTATCTATCTCTTACATTTTTAGACAGACATGAAAGAGGGGTGCAGGAGAAGCTCAGCCTGCATTTTACTATATAACTAGCATGGGTTGCTCCAAAATGGCAGAATTTTCTCTACTGGTTACTGGTATTTCTTCCTTTGTTCTCAAATTGTTGAGGTATTAAAAAATGCAAGTTTTGTTGTAAGAGTTCTGTACAGCAACAGGGCGATGTTTCAGATAGAATACAAGGATTCCTAAGGAACCAATATTATGCAGTAGATGTTTATATTAAACCCATCCAATAACTAAATACTGCATAGCATTTACAGCTTGAATAAATATTTTTGTTTTAATAAAAATTTGTGTGTCTTGCTTAATGTTTTTTTAAGTCCATGAAGCGGCTTTGCAGATATTGTGTAGAAAAGTCATGTTGATCAGTCATTTTTGAAGACAAAGAGTCGAGTATTAAACACTTAATTCTAATAGCAATTGTCAGAGGGGCTAGGGCAGGCAAGTAAAAAATTGTCATAAGCATAAAATGCTTAATAGTATTGACAAGTGATAGGTGATATTTTAAAATAATTTGCTCTTTATCTGAGACCTAATGTAGCTCTTCCATGGGACAGCTACTACCCCCCATAATGTTTCTTCTTCAGTTCAGGTGATCTGGAAATACTCAAGACATGAATTATCAGTTCACTTTGAAGGGATCTTCAGTTCCAAGCTGCTGTCACACAGCAAATAATTTTTAGGAGAATAGGTGGCGGAGCAGGAATGAATGTTAGTTTTCTTAGATTGTAGTGTTTAAAGCCCACTCTTCATTTACTACCTCTACAAGTGCATTCCTTCCCAGAAAAAAACAGGTCCCAGTACAGACCAGTCCAACTATCTGTGGAGAAAAATATTAGGACAATTAATGGGTGGAGATTAGTTCCTGTTAAAAGTACTGTCAGATTTGCATTTGAGCTGGGTTCAAGGTCCACAACAGTAGAAAACCCACCTTTGATTAATTTTTTTTTTTCATGCAAATCACTTAGTGATTTTAGAATCACTTAGAGTTAGAAAAATTAAGCAGCAAACCTGTAAGAGCGAGCTATTTCTAGTACCAGCACTCTTTGAGTTACCTAGAGAATTCCTTTTCATGGGCCTTTCAGAAATGAAACCAGTGACAGAGAAGCCACTGTTACATTCTTTATTGTCAGATCTCAAGACATAATTTGACTTTACTTATTTGTACTGTACAAAAACTTGCATTGACAAAGTAATAAAAACCCAGTTATCTGGATCAGTAATCAAGGATGCTTTAAGAAATAGCAGTTACAGAATTCATCCACCAATTGATAAATAAGATGTAACAGCTACCACTGATAATTCTGATCAAGAGAGCATTTAAGGCTGTGTTTCTGATGGTACTTGGGCTACAGCTTCTCTATCAGTATTGCAGAAGCACCTCCTCCTCCATTGCAGATTCCTGCAAGACCATATTGTCCTTGTTTCAATGCATGGGCCATGTGAACAACAATTCTTGCTCCAGACATTCTAAATTAAAAAAAAAAAAAGAAAAAAGTTATAGAGCTTAGTTTAAAGGCAATTCTTAATTTGACTCATGCAGGATAGTGGGCAGAATATAATACCGAAGGAAAGACCAAACCAACCCTATCACCCACAGGTATATGTGATACAGATTATTCCTCTCTAGCTACAGTACTTAAACGTTCTTATACATGCACAAAGAAAAACCTGATGTAATAAAATTTCTTCTGGAAACAGAAATGTCAGCCTATATATCATGAACCATCTCTACATGTAAGCAAAGCTCTTTCAAATAAGATAACAAATCTACCACAACCAAATTGATTGTAATGATTGAATTCAAACACTTTCTTATTTGCTTCAAACTTGATACAGTTCAGTGTGCTACTTTGTCTAATGTTAAAATCAGACGTAAATTCTGTCAAAATTAACTTTTAAGACAAAAAAAAGGCCATATTCCTGTATCAGAGGCAGTTGATATGGCAGAGGAGATGCCAGCACATCCTCCAGGATTATGCCTTGATTAGAGCTTTTTATGAAAGTGCTTCTATTGCTCTTGATGTACAAGATGGTTACTTCACGTCTATGCTGGACCGTGCAGTGTGATCGCTCCTGGGGACGTTTAATGGGATATACTTTAGTTATGAGTAAGTGACAGTGGTTGGGGAACACCACAAGTGATCAGACTCTGACCAGAAGACAGAACTTCAAACACAAGACCCACCACCATCCTCCAGACTGTCCCTGCAGGATTTCTGCATCAGGTGCTGGGAGACACCTGGGTTCACTGACAAAAATCCTTTTACAAGAACTGGAATTTCACTTTGCTCATGTAAGGAAAATAGAAGTCCCTGGACCATAAAAGGATTTTCCCTGGAAAACAACTTGGTTATTTTTGTAACATTACCTGTAAATTTTGCTGGCTTAACTACTTGATTAATTATTATTGTTTATTCTGTCATGTTAGTAGGGATTTGGCTTAGTACTTCATAAATGCATATAGCTACAGTAACAACTAAGGTCTTTATAAAAAGTAGGTGATAAGAGCATTTTTCTCTTCATGGTTGGTTTTCAAGATACCTTCAAGTTTAACACCTGGCAGAGGTAACTATGTACTTGATTTTTTTACCCTTCCTACTTGATTAAACTTGAGAAAAAAGGTAAATGTGTTAGCAGTTTACCTATAAAACAATGCCCCTGTGCAGAACAAAACCCAGTGCTTACTTTACTTACCCTATTGGATGTCCAAGAGAGACGGCGCCTCCATTAATATTTACTTTCTGTGGATCAATGCCCAGCATTTTAATATTGGCCAGCACCACAACACTGAATGCTTCATTAATTTCCCACATTGCAATATCTTCTTTTTTCAGTCCCGTCTCACTTAAAATCTAAAAATATAAAAAAATAATTACTACTGTGGAAAAAAATAGGAAGCTAACTATAGAAATAATCATGTCTGTTATAAAGATGTAATCAGGTGACTCAGGCTGCCCATAGTCTGATTCAAAATCACACTTTGGAACCTCTTTGTCAGATGGGGAAAAGCAACACTGAAGGACTGAGGCACAAACTTGAGTTTTCACAAAAGAAGGAATGAACAGTAGCCTATGCCAAGGATACATTTCCATCACACAGAGCGCTGCCAGAGTAAGTACATTTAAAGTGACACAGTATTGCCTCGTGCCACACACTTCTCTTCCGTTCCTCTTAGAATGAGTCTATCCTTGTTTCACATGAGCTGTGAAGCTTCAAAGGTGTAAACAAGCCCAAAGTTGGTAAAAGTAGTGTTTTCTTTCAAAATAGGTGTGAGAAAATTAGTTAACTCTAAAGATCTGCATTCTAGCATCTGTTCTTTGTAACATAATTACAATTTCAATCCTAATTACAGAAAGATCCACTGAGGGATGAACCAACAATGCAGTGGTAGGAAGTTTGTGGTTTTTTTTTTCTCTCCAGAAAATGCTGTTTTATTCCTACCTTAGGAACAGCATATGCAGGTGCAATAGGGAAATCAATAGGATCAACAGCAGCATCTGCAAAAGCTGTAAAAAAAAAAACAACCAACAAAAGGTGTTTAAAGACCTTCTGTTTTTACCATACATGATTTTCTTTCATGCAAGCAACAAACCCTGCCAAGATAGAAAAAGTCTGAATTCAATGAACCATGAAATAGAAGCATCTAAAAATGTAGTGCCTTAAGTGAGCCACACAGTAATATTTTCAGATTTTTAGTATTATTACATATAGAAAATTCTATTTATGATCAAAAGCCTGATGGTATAACACTTGAAATTTCTGGGACTGTACGGAGAAGATGAAGCCATAATGTCACATAACCAGCCTAACAGGACTCCCAGTCTGAGAGCATCCTGTGAGAGTGTTTTCCAGGACTACAGCCAAAGATAAGGAAAATCATACCCACTATCCGTGCCAAGGGTTTGACTTTCAGTCTCTTGGCCGCCTCTGTAGTCATCAGCACCAAAGCAGCTGCTCCATCATTCAGAGTGCTGGCATTCGCAGCTGTAACTGTTCCTAGAAAAGGTAAAACATTGTCTGAACAGAGGTGAAAGTGTGATGCAAAACAGCTCACATATATCCTGTTAAGGACTGGTTTTCCCTTTGTTCATTGAACATAAGGTCTCGACATTGTGGTGATACCTGTTGCACTGAGTTAACCAAGTTGTTTTTTTAAATCAGTTTGATTAAACAAGCACAATCTCAGGTATTTGTATCTTTATCCAGGTGCTGGTTTAGATCATGCCTAAGTGCAGCTGCACTGCTGGCATTAACACAGAATTCCAGCTCAGGAAGGGCTGTGAACAAGGGACAACTTTGAGTTAGACAGAAAGGTTTATCGCTTACAGATTCAGGGAAGCAACAGGCAACACTGTAAAGGCCCTCCAGCTCCCACTGAAAGAAGAGCTTACATCTGACGGAGACCAAGCCAAGAGCTACATGGAAACCAAGCTGTTTCAGTCTTTTTAAAGTAAATGTCCAAGACAGAGGTTTTCACCTGTTTAAGGTTCTTGGGCCATCTTTTAACCCAAGCCACTTCATGCTGCTGTGCAGCACACTTCTTTATCTCAGCAGATATTGAAAAAATCAAGGGGCTATGGTTGGGCTCTGAAGCTTTTGTGAACAGTACTCTGCACTGTAACAAATTATCCCTGCCCTTGGCAGGAAATTAGGCAGTTCATTTAACAACATTTACCGTTTTCTTTTTGGAAAACAGCTTTCAGCTTTGGAACTTTACTGAAGTCAACACGTTTGTATTCTTCATCTTCTTTCACTTCCACATCTGGCTTTCCTAAAATTCAGATTTGGTTTAGTATTTTGTGTAACACTCCATTCTTAAAATACTTAAAATACACAGTACTTTGATTAAATGCTGGCTTATTTAAACAACTTATTATTTCAGTAAAAAAGTGTAAATGCATGTAAAATGCACATCAAGAAAGCTGCTTACGAAAACTGAAGAAAAAAACTACTCCTTAATCAAATTTATTCACAGTAAATCCATTTATACTTCCTGGTGGCTGAACAAAAGGAACAAAGAACATATCTTTAAGACAAATTACAACACAGATGCCCTTAAGCCATATTAGCTAAATTCAATAGCTAGTCTTCCACTTACACACACAAGGAAGACGATATGGTGTGTAACATTAAAGAAAAAGTGAAAAACAAAAACCAGGTCCCAGGTCACTGACCGCTGTTCACCAGAAAGTCTGTGTAACAGAGAATTCTTACCTGATCTAAAATTAATATTCCCGAGATCTGCATGTTTAAACAACAGTTTGAATGCAGACAGTGTAACACAGTTTTCAATGAGAAACACAATTCATCTCACCACACCCTTCCATGATACCTTTTTTTGAGATAGTGACAGGAACTATTTCATTTTTCAACACTCCTGAATCCCAGGCTGTTTTGCTCTTGGTGTAAGAGCCTATGGCGTAAGTGTCTTGTTCCTCACGAGAAATGGTGAACTTCTTCGCAGTATTCTCAGCACAGTTGCCCTTGGAGAAAACCAGGTATGTTAGGTTTGATATTTCTGAGGATGCAAAGCACAAAAATAACAGAAAAAAACTCAACCAGTAGATTTTCAAAATTGAATATGATTAATAGTTGGTGTCCTTTTTAATTTACACAGTCATGATCAAACAGTAACTTTTGGTTTTGAAATACCATCTTCAGATTTAGCAAATGTTTTCTGGATCCAGATTACCAAAGCCATAAAGGAACTTTCTTACAAGGCTTTATTTATTATTTTTTTTGAAGTTAAGAAACTGCATGTAAAAGTAACTTAATGCTGACACCTTCAGAGACCAAAGATTGTTGTTCAGCCACAGAACTGTATATTCAGTTCATCTTACTAGTATTTTCACTCCATTCTTAGCTTGCCTATTCCAAAGGTTACAGAACAGGTCAACACACAGGGTTTTACCAGGCCTTTGGGATCTGATAGTCTAAAAACTGTAGACATAGAAGTATGTCTAATAACTATTTTTGTCTAATAACTGGAATGAAATAAGTAGAATGAAACAATCAAATCTTTTTATATATACATCAATTATAATTATACAATCAGAATTCATTTCAGCACTGTCTAAATACTTGGTGAGAAAATTAAAAAAAAAAATCACTTAGTCAAAGACTTGTCCTTAAACAGGCTTTGTTCCACCTCTCATTTTCCTAGGAAACTCAGTGAATCAACACAAAACCCTTTAGTACTGTGTTCCTCCAGTTCTTAAAAGAAGTAAGTTCACTTCTATACAATTAAAGAATTTAAAGTATTCACAGCACCAGCAGCTCAGTCTATTGCTAAAACACAGACAAGGGGAAGTTCCTAAAGCCATCCTAAGGACTTTATGTTCTCACACAGACTGCTAAGGCTTTCCAAACAACCTACAGCTGCTATAACAAAGACAAAAGATTCCAAAATATTGTCCCCATCTATTGAAACTTGTTGTATTATAATGAACTCCTAAAGTTTTTCCTCACATATGGGAACTAGCAAAGCCACCATTTACATTCCTATAAAAGTCCTGACAATCAAAATCCATTTTAGCTGAAATGTGGGAATGAATTTCAACCAATAGCCTAAGCAGAGTGCACTATATTGCAAAAAGAATAAAACACACACAGAGCAGTGAGGTCTGTGTCAAATGTATGGAAGGCAGTACAATATTCTTCATGACATGTTTTCCTGCACTTCAGCAAGAACACTAACTGATCAATCAATAATGCCCTGTAGTTGTGAATTACCACAGGTAAAGGTCAGAAATATTTGTAAGATGAAAGCAGTTGTTCTCTTTTCAAACTGTTCTCCCCTGATGCTTGTTCTTGCCTATCTTTGTATCAGTTGTTTTCCAAAACCATCCCAAGTTTGCACTTGTTTGTCCAATTTAAGTTACCATCCTGATGAGCAAGCACATCAGCTGACTCAAACCTCCCCACAGAAGATATGAGATATGTACATTGGGAGAGGGAAAAAACATGAGCCTGCTGAACCCTACAGAGCAGCCACGCTCGAAGACCTCCCTCCCACAGATGGAGCAACAGCAATCCATCGGCAGTAAAATTAGTTTTTCTTTTAATCCCTGCTCTGGGCTATTTGGACTTCAGAGACAGGTAAATATTAACACAGACTGTGCTGTTCTGTTTTGGTCTTCTGTCTAGCCCCTCCATTACAGTCACTACAGGAAACCTGGAAATGGAAGACTTTTTCCTCCACGTTTCAAGGCTTGCTAGATGAAGAAATTCCATAATAACTATAAGCAAGCTCTTCAGAGCTGCATCAGCTCTACGGTTGATACGTTAGGACTGTGCAGGAATATTTACCATATGGATATGGTTATAAGCATCTGTCAGCCCATCTTTTACTATCAGGTCTTCCAGCTTTACTCCTCCATAAGGTGTTGACCCTCTGCTCATCGTATAGGGAACATTAGACATGCTCTCCATTCCACCAGCAACCATGACATCCTGCCCAAAGGAAACAAGTTAACGTTAATAGCAATGCAGTGTGCTCTCTATGACTTCTTCTAGCAACAAGTATTAGCAAAAGCTTAAGCTTTTTTTCTTATTATTTTTCCGAGGAGTCTTAGAGAGAGGAAAGAAAACCTTTGTGCATTTAAAAAGTAAACAGCGGAACAACTGAAGATAATTAATCCACACTGGCAGAACAACAGGACTTCTGTCTGGTATGCAGCTTTAGAAAGCTGCAAGACCCATCTTGATCTCTTGCACTTTTACGTCAAAAGCTTCTGAGATCAAACTTTAAATTTTACTTTTAACAGTTTTTTTCTCCTGGAAGTTTCTCATTTCTCTTTTTTATTCCCAGCTTCATATCCCTTTGGAACAAGAGACAGTCAGAATATTGGTATATGAAGAAACAGATTTACAACTACCTGCAATTTTACATAATATTGTTTCATCTTACTAGGTAAAGACAGATGACTTATACTACGGTTTTTATCATCTGAAAAGGCCACAGAAAAGGCCACATTAGTAATTAATGATTGCTTAATCTGAATCATTATGTACATTGGTAAGTCAGTACACTTTTCAAGCTGAAACAAAGCAAACAGAAAACCTACAACAGCAAAGCTATCAGGACCATAATTATACCCACTGTTCAGCAGGCTATAGCCACAAAATCCCTAGGATTTCAGGAATAGACAGGGTTGTCTTTAGTGGCGTATTTGAAATATGCACAAATGTAAGAAAATATACACACTGCAGTGTGAGTCCTTGAGAGTTCAATAGTGCTGGTAATAGAAGTGCAAAAACATTTTACACAAAACAGCAATAAGAAGAAGATTAAAGCTTTTTTGGTTTCTTTAAATTAAGACTCGGAGAAAAAATGGTTTGGTTCAGAACAGATTATGAGCTAGATCCAGGAACAGTGACATGAATTAATAAAGCACAGAAAGAAGGCTGGAGACAAAACTGAAATGACAGATAAATTGGAAAGGCAGTTCAGATATGGAAGCAGCAAGAGATCAGAGGAACAAGAGTCCCTGGCATTTCAATTCCATAAAGCAAAAGACCTGGAGAGAGAGCCAACACAATTGTTTATATAATGGTGTACACTGACTCAAGCCACTGGGAACCATCACCAACTGTCACAACACAGATACCTCGCAGTCCACAGCCAGGAAAAACAAATACCAAGCCCCCCCCCTTAATTTATAGCTCACAGAGACTTATAAGTGGCTGAGTCTCTGCTTTTGCTGAGACTGGCAGCACAGCATGTGTGATTAACTCAGCAGAAAACTCCAGTTCTATTCAGAGCTCATGACCTGCATCTGTCAAACCAAACAAATGCACCACCTACTCTCATGCAGTCATTGGATATAAATTACTAAATCCAGACGTAGCTGTTTACAGAGACATGCTGGGCCTGGTTCAAAGTCCTGTGACAAGACTTCCATCGACTTCAGCAGGCACTGGACTAAGTGCTGTTCTCTGCAGGGCAAGGCCAAAGCAATTCAGCAGTTGCTTAACTCCAGCTACACTGTTATTTCCACAGAAGGGACACCAAAACCTAAATATTTTACTTCTGTTCTAAACACATGCACACAAAAAAGTACTTCTCACTTACGAGCCACTTGCTTTCTAAGCCAAAAATATATATTGAACAGACAATATTTTCCCTTCAGAGAAGGAAAGATGCTGACAAAATGCTTTGAGTATGGAATTAAAAACAAAATTGAAATTACTTCCTTCACATTCACACTTCTCCCACATTCTTTGCTGCACAGCTTTTAATGGCTTACTGGAGATGACGTATTCTCCTATCCTCCCATCAAGTGGTAGTATTATTTTCCCAATTGTATAGAAAATCTTGGGACACAGTTGACAGAGATGGGCAATTCCCCTTCATCAAGCTCTTCAATGAAAAACCTTATGCAGCAGTAACAGATTTCGCTTCTTCTAAAACAATAAACAAGGCTGAGACTTCTTTAGTGTACTTGGAAACAACATTGCTTGAATATGTATATTTAATTCAATTAAGTGTTAAAAGTGCCTGAAAGTCAGGTCACCAAAAAGTAAGTCTATAAAAGTTTCTTCAGTTTTTCAAAACTGAAAGCTTGAAAATTCCCTTAATTACATTTTGGGGCCTGGAGTGGTAGGTGGGGTGGGGGTACAGTAGGAGAGAGAGAGGATGTAAATACCCTCCAAAAGAACCCACTACTTGTTTGCTCAGCTCTAAAAACATACATGAAAATTTTTATTTATTTTTTTTTCTGTTTTAAACCAAAATGCACTTAAATGACTATAAAATGAAAGTTGCACAAACAAAACAAAACCTCTCTAATTAGCTTTACTGTCCCAAGCCAAAACACAATACCAAATCAAAGAGCAGAGTCAGTGGTAGGACAGGATCTACAACATTAACTGTGTGTTTTTTCCACAGAACAGCACTAAAATTCACATACCTGACTCCCACACATCAGGCTTTGTGCTGCCATCATGATGGATTTCATTCCTGAAGCACAGACTTTATTGACAGTTGTAGTAGGAGTGGCGATTGGTAGACCTGAGTCAAAGAAGTTGTTTGTACAACTGCATTATTTAAAGGGTAGACTAATACTTTACTGGTGTAACATTTCATATGGGACTAATTTTCACCTAAGCCCAGGATGTCCAGCTTGCACTATTTACCCTGTCAGGGCAATTTATCTACCCTCACCCGTAGTTACCATCCTTCTTGGAGACTCTTGTTGTTTCTCCCCTTCCAACAACAGACTTGTGGTAAGAGATCAAGCAAGCAAGGAATCAGAAAACAGAAGGTCGAGGAAGTGACTCCAGAACTATTCCTCCTCCCAAAATCCCAAATCCTGCCTCTAAGCAGCATCCAAGACTGAAGAAGTATAAGCAAGCTTCAGAATTTAGCAACTGGCAAGAAGGCAGCTTCCTGAAGTACAGGGACTCTAAACATACACAGTACTGAGTAAGGTCAGTGTCATTCACTGGACTGGTTATTACTGAGTGATTATTATTACTGAGTGCTCACCACAGCAGCTTTGGGCTCTGCTGTGTGCGGCTTGGCTCAAGACCCCTGCATCATTGCCTCTATGATCCCAGGCTTGCTCTTTCTAGTGTTATGGCTCTGGTACCAGCACATCACCTCCAAACCAGCAGAGAGAGGGAGAAAATAGCCAGGGGAAATTCTTAACATTGAGGGTGGTGAGGCACTGGAACAGATTGCCCAGAGAAGCTGTGGATGCTCCATCTCTGGAAGTGTCTGAGGCTGGTTGGGGCTCTGAGCAACTTGTCTAGTGGAAGGTGTCCCTGCCCATAGGAGGGGTTTGGCACTAGATCATCTTTAAAGTCCCTTCCAACCCAACCCACTCTGTAATTCTGTGAAAGAAAAGAGCCATATTCATGACTTTGCCTCACATGGAAGCAGTTCCTTCTCACAGAATCATAGAATCAACCGGGTTGGAAAAGACCTCTGAGATCACCAAGTCCAACCCTTGATCCAACATCACTGTGGTTACTAGATCACGGCACTCAGTGCCACATCCAGCCTCATCTTAAAAACCTCCAGGGATGGTGAATCCACCACCTTGCTGGGTAGCCCATTCCAATGTCTGATTACTCTCTCTGTAAAAAATTTCTTCCTAATATCCAACCTAAACTTCTCCTGGCAGAGCTTAAGACTGTGCCCTTCTGTCCGGTTGTCTGGGAGAAGAGACTGACGCCCAAAAACGTACAGGAACAGAGCCAAGAAAGCATACACATCTTCCGTGACCCAAGACTTTCCTAGAGACATGCTAAGGTATGGAAACCCATCCCTACAGCAAAAGGGAGAAGAAAATAATTCCTGCACCCTAATAATACTCATTCCGCAGTTACCATTAGAGTGAACCTTGTAAGTTGACAGCTCCAGACTCCAGAGAACGATGAGTGTAATGACATACTCTTATCTGCAGTTCAAGGAAACTCAATGACCCCTTATCCAGTTAGACTTAAGAGTAATGATATAGTGAAGAAAAACAGTCTGTTTTGTAAAAGATTCAAAGAGCAGCATCCATCATAAATGTGAAGTGCTGTGGTCCCCAACACTGTCTTCTCCAGGTTCTACAAACACTGTAGGCAGTAACATCCTACTTATATGAGTACAACATACTCCCTTCACTCACCATGGGCTAAAAAGCACACACAGACTGTCTGGACAAAAGGCTGGGCACAACTGTGCTTTAACTTATAGCTCAATAGACTACATAAAGAGAGAAAACCTTTGGTCCCAGTATCAAAGGGAATTAATACCTGCACCCAAAACTGCTTGTCTTGCTGGAGCTTGTCCTTGTCCGGCCTGCAAGACATTGCCCATATACGCCTCTTTCACTTCTTCTGCAGGGATACCTATAAAACAAAATTGTTCTGATTCACCATCCTTTGCATAGAAGATGTAACTCCCTTTTACAAAGGCTCCATTTGAAGTTTTCTATCAAAGACCAGTGAAACTTGCCATGTTTGATCCATGTGCCAACAGCACACAGGCCCCTGCTGGGTGCCTCCCAGACCTCTACCCTCATGTTCATGGAACACAGTGAGCCCCACAGAAGAGAATTCCCTCGTTATCCTGCAGAACAAGCCACAGTTTGCTAACTAAAGCAAACATTTCCAAGTCTCACTAGTCACCCAAGAAGCTCAATTTTTGTTGATGGTTAAATGCACAAAACTTATGTGTACTACAATTATGTCTAAAGACAGTTTTGTTAGTCTGTTTAACTAAGGGCAAGCCAAGGCCACAGCAAGCTGCCAAGAGAGAGAAGAGGCATCTCTTGCAAGAGCCCTTGTGTTCAAGTCCTTGTAATATGCTCTTTCAAGAAACCAAATTTGTAGAAAATTAACCTTCCTCTCCCCTAAAGACTTTTTTGCTCATTTCAACCCATCAACAGACTCACAAGACTGTTCTTCAAGCATACATGCCCATGTAAAAAAATGGGCAGGGAAAGGAAAGGCTACTGGTTTCAGCAACAAGTAGCGCTTGCACCAGTTTATGTGAGTCCTAAAACCCCACCCCAGAAAAACAATCAGGAAGTTCAATCAGATTTGGATTAGCAGAGAATCCCTAGGTAACATTCTGCTTCCAGAAGCAGCACCTAATTCAGACTGAAACAAAGCCCAACAGTCAATTTTGTTTAAGCATTTATAGACAGACTTAAGAATGCCACAGGAGCAAAAAAACCCAGTGCATTCTGTTTACCAAGCAACTGAAAAGACATAGACTGATAAAGTTCAGAGCCACTTTGTCACAGAAAAAAACACATATACACATACCTGCTCTGTCAATTGCTCCTTTAATTGCAATGGAACCAAGTTTAGTGGCTGGCAGCGATGAAAGAGATCCTTGGAAAGATCCAATTGGTGTCCTTACAGCACTTGCTATTACCACCTCCTAAGTGGAGAAGCATGGAGTAAAAGTCAGTCTCTCAGAATTGTGCACATATACCAGCATTTTTTAAACATATCCACTTTTATTCTTGCACTGATGTCACAGCTTGTCTTTTAGCCTGGAAATGTTTCAGAGCATTAAAATAACCTTTATTGATGCATGCAGCATGGGGAATAAACATAAGGAGATCAGTGTGCAGCTGCAGGGCTACAATCTTGGAATCACAGATCCATGGTGGGATGGCTCACATGGCTGGAGTGCTACCAAGAGGGATAAGGCCTCTTCAAGAAAGACAGATCAAGAAGACAAGGTGGAGGGTGGCTTGGCCTTTATGTGACAGAACAGCTGGAATGCATCAAGCTCATCCTTGGAATGGATGATGTTTGCAAGAAACTTGAAGGTCCTGGAGCAAAGGGAGGATTGAAGATAGCTGGTGTAAGGGGGATACTTTTGATTTAGATGATCAATGGAGCACAGAGGGGTGAGAAAGTGATTGCATTAGCATGTGAAACCAGCCAGAGTATTGTACAATGTAACTTTATTGCACAAGTTGACTGTAAGGCCCATTGTACTTTTAGCAAAGTTAACTAGATGTCCCTTATTATCGTGGCTGAGTTCCTCCTTGGCTTGGTTACATTCTGCAAGATAGATACAAATACCCTTGAAACACAATGGTAGAGGTCATACATAGGGGTGAGGAAGGTGATGGAGAGAGGAAGATGATGTGGGCAGGGGTCATTCCCCCCTTGCCCTACAGTAGAGCACGAGCAGACTGTTGCCATGAGGTAATGAACAGGCGGTGTTTGGCTGCCACTCAAGCATCACCTTATACTGCGTACTGGCCCTACGTAGTGTAATGTAGAGCTGATAAAATGGGGTGTCAGGACTGCTGGGTTGAGCAATACTCATCCTTCCATCGAGACTGTGTTGCTCTGTGGGGATACTCGCTAAGCATGGGTACTGACCAGCCGCTGCAGATCCTGGCAGCCCTGGCCTGTCTGTGCAGGTAAGCACAGTTTATTGATAGGAAGCAACTGAGAAAGCAAACATTTTATATCCTTTTTCTTGTATCCCTTTAATTCCCTTTTTACTAGCTATTATTGTATCCCTTTAATTCCCCTTTCACTAGATAATACTGTAATAGAGGCCATTCGTAGTATTGTATGAATGCCAATAGACAAAGTAGTTTTTTTGTATCCTTTTTTTCAGCTTTTGCTTCTCTTTGCTAATAGTTTTTTTACTCTCACTGCAATAAAAGATATTTTGTAGTGTTTGAACGACTGTTGTACTTGTCTTTATTCCGGACATACATCATTAGCAGGCAGTGTTATAAAACTGGCGTAGTCGGCAGGATACGTGACAGAATAGAGCTGTATTGTGTGGGGAAATTTGTTGGTGGAGTGCTCAGCCAGTGAAGCTGTGTCCCTGCGTGAGTGGTGGGGGGATCTTCAGGTGGAGTGCACAGCCTGTAGAGTTGCGTCCCAGAGTGAGTTGTAGAGGAGGTGTATTATAATTGAAGGCATGGCCTGTGAGCACTGCATCTGTTATTAGTGAAACCACAGGGTTCAATTTTCTCTTATTTACTTATAGACTACCAAAGTTGTATGATATCTACGTTTATATGTTTTATTAGTTTTGTTTATGTGGGAGGTTGTTTAAACATTTCATTTTGAATCTCATCCCATGCTGTTTTGATATGAATTAGATCATATTCACTTTTGCCCAATTTCTTCGTTTATGATTCTTTCAGCTGTGTGCAATTTCCCAGAGGTGGATCAGGATCCAGTTCATAAGTTCTCTGAGTTAATAATTGGGCAGAGACCAGACTAGTGGGTAAAAATGGGTATAATTATTGATTATGAGTTTCAGGGTTCCTTCAGTATATGGCGTGCTCGATTGTTCTGACTAAACACAGACTAATGGACTTAGTTGGTGGCGCTGCTGAAGGTCTTAGTGACCCGTTTTACTAATAGTGGATCGTGGCAGGTAGGAGATTCATCTGGGTAAATCTTCATCCCATGTTAGATCTTGAGGTGGTGCTTCCTGAACTACCGGGCCCTGAACACAAGCAGCAGCCTTTAGGCAGTAATGAGGAACAAATTATTAGAAAGTTGTCGTTTATCATGGAAACCATACATTATTCCACTGTTAGTGTCTAACTCAGGGGTACCTGACAAACATAAGGGGGACCCAGCACCTGTATGGGGCCTTGGAGAACATGCAGTTCACAGGTGTATGCTCACAATAACGCTACAAATAGCAGACAATCCACCAGAACCTTACAGAGTAATGGTAGCAAAAATATTTGAATATATAATTGGGATTGATGTTGTTAGAGGAATGGACTTATGGATTAACGACACCCTGGGGTCATTTGGGTCCACGCGGTGGCACATTCGAGCCATACAAGTAGGGAAGATACAGGAAGAGGCAAACACTCCTATCTGAACATAAATTATAAACCTTAAACAGTATAAGATTCCAGACAGGGATGAGGAAATTCAGACAACAATCCAAGAACTACTTGAGGCACAAGTGGTGAGGTACACTCATTCCCCATTTATCTCCCCCATACGGCCTGTGAAAAAATCAGATGGGTCATGGCGAATGACTGTAGATTATTGGGGAGTTAATAAAGCCACTCCACCAATTACAGCAGCTGTACCTACAGATTTAGTTCATGAGATCCAAAAACACCCAAGTAACTGGTATGCAGTAATATAGGTAGCTAATGCCTTTTTTACCATTCCTATACTACAGTTTTAGAGCTTAGTAACAAAACTTCACACAGTTATGGATCACAAGAAGTTAAATGGGAGCGACCTAAAAGTCCTATCAGTGCCCCTTGTGAAATTACTTGCTTTAACTCCACAAGCAGTAACCAAAGGCTTAACCTTGTTAAATCCAGCACAAGATGGTCATAAACCTGTGTTGTTGGGTATCAATAACACTGCTGACCATACTGTTGTTTTACACCCTGGCCCACTCTGTTCTTTAGTAAATGTTGCATCTATACCTCCAACACCCCCTGCAGAAGTCAGGGGTATGGGACACAGAGTGTGGTACATCCCTCCAGGACAAAGTCCTGTAGCCACTGAAATCAGCTGGCTAATGTTCAAGGATTACCCCCTCCAAGCTCCACAGCAGTCCATTCCAACAAGCGCTACGTCACGTAAAAATGCCAGGGTGGATACAGAAGATGGAAACGGAGACAGAGAATCTGGCAGAGTGTCTGCACATGCAGGGATGAAGTCATGAAAGCCAAATCCCAACAGGAACTGAATCTGGCAAGGAATGTCAAAGGCAACAAGAAGGGCTTCCATGAGCATCTAAGAAGCAAAAGAAAACTATGAGGCTGCTACTGAATAGGGCAGGCGACATGGTAACAAAGGACATGGAAAAGGTTGAGGTACTGAATGCCTTCTTCCCCTCAGTCTTCAGTATTAAGACCAACCTTCAGGAATCCCAGGCCCCAGAGACCATGGGAAGGGTGGAGCAAAGAAGATGTACCCTTGGTGGAAGAGGAACAAGTCAGGGAATATTTAAGCAAACTGGAAATACATAAATCCATGGGCACTGCTCAGATGCTCCCTCGAGTGCTGTGGGAGCTGGCAGCTGTGTTTTTAAGGTCACTCTCAATAATCTTGGAATGGTCACAGCAATCATGTGAGGACTAGAGAAAAGCCAAACATCACTTTTATCCTCAAGAAGGGTAAGAAAGAGGACTGAAGGAACTACAGGTCAGTCAGCCTCACCTTGATCCCTGGGAAGGTGAGGAAACAACTAATCCTGAAAACCATTTACAGGAACATGAACAACAAGAAAATCATCAGAAGTAATCAGCATGAAGTCACCAAAGGGAAGCCATGCTCAGACAAACTGCTAACCTTCTACAGTGAAATGGCTGGCTTGGTAGATGAGGGGAGAGCAGCAGACACTGTCTACCTAGACTATAGTGAGGCTTTCACTGCTGTCTCCCATAAGATCCTCACACAGAAGCTAATGAAGTATGGGCTGGGTAGGCAGTGAGACAGTGGATAGAAAACAGCTGAATGGCCAGGCTAGGGTGGGTGATAGTGGTACAGAGTCTGGCTGGAGGTCAGTAACCAGTGAGGTACCCCAGGGATCAGTACTGGGTCCTGTCCTGTTTAACGTCTTCATTAATGAACTTGATGATGGTGCAGTGTGCCCTCAGCAGGTCTGCTGGTGACACCAAACTGGCAGGAGTGGATGATACACCAGAGGCTCGTGCTGCCACTCCGAGGGACCTCAACAGGCTGGAGACATGGGCTGTCACAAACCTCATGCAGTTCATCAAAGAGAAGTGCAAAGTCCTGCAGCTATGGAGGCACATCCCCAGGTACCAGGATATGCTGGGGACCAGCCAGCTGGAAATCAGTTTGGAAGAAAAGGACCTGGGGATCCTGGTGAACACCAGGTTGAACATGAGCCAAAAATGGGCTCTTTCAGCAAGAAAATCTGATATTCTCCTGGGCAGCATTAGGCAGAGCACTGTCAGCTGGTCACAGAAGGGGATCCTTCCCCTCTACTCAGCCCTGGTAAGGCCACACCTGGAGTGCTTTGTCCAGTGCTGGGCTCCCAGTAAAAGGGGAACATGGACATGCTGAAGAGTGTCCTACAAGGACCCACAAATATGATGAACAGACCAGAGCATCTGACACAGAAGGAAAGACAGAGAGCTGGGACTGCTCAGCCTGGAGAAGAGAAGGTTCAGGGGCACCTCATCCACGTGCATTGATACCAGAAGGAAGAGTGCAAAGAGTACAGAGCCAAGCTCTTATCAGTGGAGCTCCACAACAGGAGCGGGGGCAGTGGGCACAAATGGACAGCAAAGGAGGTTCTCACTGAACATCAGGAGACACTTCTTCACTGTGAGTGGGACTGAACACTGGCACAGGTTACTCAGAGTGGTTGTGTGGAGTCTCCATCCCCGGACATATTCAAAAGCCCAGGTCCCAGCATAAAGTGTAAGCAGTAGTTTAAGACATGGTAAGACATTCAGCTCTACACTAGTAGTTCCTCAAAACAGATTTACTCTTATTTGGCCTCTCAGCTTTAGTGTTACATCCACATGTCTACCTGATAACCCTGTGAGAGTAGCACAAGAATCTGGCACCAAAAATAGAGGAACATTTCAGACCTCTGGTTGCCCCAGGCAGCTATGGAGAAGCAGTAATGACTGTCTTCAACCGTGCTGGTTTCAGTGGAAGTTAAGCACAAAGCTTTACAGGGTCTCACCATAAGTTATTTTGTTTTGATTTTTTTTTTTTAAATTTAGACAGGCAAAGAAAAAAAACACTAGAAAAAATAAACAACAAAGACAAATTACATTTGTTTAAAACTAAGAAGGGCTGTCTGTTATTGTAACCTCTTCCTCATCATAATTGACTTCAGTGATAGTGACATATTTGTCCTCATCTTTTAGGTTGTAGCAGCAAGTTGCAGGATAACACACAGATAGTTTCAAAGGGATTAGCTGACATCAGCTGTCTTTTCCAATTATGGGTAGATAGGCACATTACCCTTAAGTTAGCTGACACATTTCTAATCATGTCTCACACTGTACAATTAGCAAATCAAAATAAAAATGGAAATCTGACTTTTATTCCAGATTCTGCAGTAAACTGTGACTTGGGCACAAGTGACATTGTCTTCAATGCAAACTTTTTTTGCATTAACTTTTTTTACAACTTCAGTGGTTAAGAAAGAGACTTAAAATAGTGATTTACTACCGTGAGACAGTGTTTTATACTTACATTTAAAGTACGCTGGGATGCATAGCCACGGCTTGTACACTTCAAAGCCTGAAAATAAGAAAGTCCTCAGAATTTCACATCAACAAAGCTAATGCCATGATGTTTCAGTAACGTACCATTTTCATAGAGGTCATTATTTCAAAAGATAGCATCTAAGAAACACTGGAAAATACCATAATATGCCTTTTAAAAGAAGGGTAGTCTAGTACGGTCTCACTGTAACATCTGTGATAAAATGTTTTCGGAAAAACAAACAAATACTCCTTCAAAAACAGCAACCAATTCGTTTTGTCCAAGTCTTCTACGTACACCTATAGCACATGTCTGAACCAGGCCTGAGTGGAGCTATATTGAAAGAGTTCACTGAGTTCACTAGTCCTTCTGTCTGCTTCCTGGCACTTTGGTTCATTCATTCTGATCACTGACTTCACTGCTTTTTCAACAGTGGCAGTTTGCATCTACAGTTTGCATCTATCTCCATTTCATTGGTGTTTCATGAACAAAAATGAGGATAATGAGTTCAGAATGTCACAACAAAATACGATAATAAAAATAAAACCAAGAAAAAGGTATTACCTGAGCAGGCTAATTTACCAGCTACAAGGTCCATCTAACAAAGCAGTGCAAAAATACAAAATCACATCTGTAGGCATTGTTTCGTACATTAACAGAATGTTCTTTCCATTAGTGGTTCAAGCCAACTTCTTAGCCATTTCCTTAGACAACACTGCAGCACACTGGAAATTTCTGGTCATTACTGAACAAATACTAATTAAAAGGACACCACACGAATACCATCATTTTTATAAATCAAAGAATCCCTTCTGGTATTGTGTCTGCAATACGAAAATTTAGCCTGTTTCCGTTTCTTGTCTTCATTTGACAACCTTCAACTAACAAAATACTGACTTTTTTACCTACTGTTTTGAATTAGTTGTTCAGGGTTTTTTTGTTTGGGGTTTTTTGTTCATTGGTTTTTTCCCCAGCTCAGGTTGTAAAAGCCAGCAGAAAGTTTTAAAATAAAGTTGTACCTGAAAAATAATTACATCCCTGCAGGGCTTTAACAGCAGCGTTTTCAAGGGTTAGTGTCAAAAACCCCAAAACAAACCAAACAAAAACCTAACCCAACAAAATAACACACCCTCACTACACAACACTTGAAATTCACCTTTGCAGTAAACTGGACAAACAAGGCAATTGTCTACCAAGTCTGCTAGGAGTGTTCATGCTCTGTGCTGATTATAGACTTAGAAAAAAGGCAAAACCCCACTTCTATAGCTGGTAAAACGGAACGTTCAACTTCGCATATGGCAGCACGGATGGGATGCACCGCTGGTGCTTTACCTTCCTTTTCCTTCCCAGCACAGCTCCCCACCCCAGCGCTCCAGGCAGGCACAGCCAGCGCTGCCAGGCACTGAGGCCTTTCCGGCAGGAGCACGCAGCATCCCGCTTCCCAGCTGAGAAACGAAACCTACAGCTGTAATTCTGTATCTTTACAGTGCTCAATTAGACGAATCCTACCCGATTCCTGGCCCCGCCCCGGCTGGAGGCCGCCCCCGACAGCTGCTGCCCATCCCTGCGGCTGCAGAGGGGTAGCACAGGGGCTCTGGGGGCCAAAGGACTGCGCAGGCAGGGGCTGCAGCGCCGGGAAGCCGCGGCACTCCCGGCGCCGACAGTGGAAAAAGCCTTGCTCAGGAACGCGGATAAAGGTCCCGCCGGGCTCTGCGCGGGGCCTGCCGGCGCTGCGGGGCGGGGGCTGGGAAATCCGCCCTTCACCCGCCAGCGGCTTCACCTTCACCCTTCTGCCTTCGCCCTCCGCCCGGCCCGGGACCCGCTCCCTCCCTCCCGGGCTGGGGGGCTCCCTCCCTTCGCGCCGCGGGGGTGTCAGAGGAGGAGGCGCAGCCCACCCCGCCGCAGAGGCGGCGTGACCTTGGCCGAGCCTTCCCTGGCCCGACGGCGGGGCCAGGGCTGCACAGGCAGGAAGGGAGGGAGGGAGGAAGGGAGAAGGGAAGGGCCGGTGCCGCCGCCCGTCTCACCCGCAGCAGCCCCGCGGCCGGACGCCGCCCGCCCAGCACCGCCGCCGCCATGTTCCCGCCGGCGCCCCCGTCACCTTCGCCGGCGCCCCCGCCACCGCCTATAGACGGCAGCGCCCCGCCCATGCCCAGCTCCTATTGGCCCCGCGGCCGGGGGCGGTGCCAAGCCCTGCCCTGCCATTGGCTGAGTGTCAGGGTGTCAGGGGGCGGGGCGAGGGGGGTGTGAGCGCCCGGTGCTCCCGCAGCCGGGACCTTCCGCCCCCTCGGGAACCCTTGGGGCTGGACATCGGGAGGAATTTCTTCACAGAAAGGGCGATTAGACATTGGAATGGGCGCCCCAGGGAGGAGGTGGAGTCCCCATCCCTGGAGGTGGACACGGTTGAGCGGTGGACTTGGCAGTGCGGGGTTGACGGTTGCGCTTAGGCACCTTAAAGGTCTTTTCCAACCTAAACAATTCTACGATTCCACGTTGATTCCAGGTAAAGCAAAGCAAGGAAAAAGCGCCACATTTTAACTTTACCAGAAAAATGAACCAGGTTTTAGAGCCTTCTGTATTTAAGTCAGTGATGCTACCTAACCTGTGACCCATTTACAGTGCTAGTGATTCAGCTAAGGAACTCCTGTGATAACTGGCTTCTAGAGAACAACTCCTGGGAAAAGACTGCACACTGCCCTAACAGAGGGAAAAAACATTTGGAAATAATGGCAACCTGCTATCAAAGTTCTGCCTGCAAGAACTGTGAGCTGGTAAACTGCCATGCACACTACTGAACAGTTACTCAAAAAGAGCTATTTATTCCATACAAATAGTTCTAACTAACCGTGGCATGTACCAGAAAGCACAAACCACTGATGTTAGCTGGTGCACTTAAAGAACGGGGTTGAAATGTAAAAAGATTCACATTAAAAGACAGGGACAATCAGAAAGAAGCCATTACAGTAAAAGCATTCCCTTCAGGCAAGTGGCTGTTCCCACAGCACTGTTTACTGCAGGATCAGGTACCTGAAGATCCCAACTGTCTGGTGACAACACCAGTAATTTTCAGTGACACACAGTGTAAATAATTTCAGAGACAAATCAACCAAAATATTCAGCAATCCAAGTACATCCCAGTAAGTTGCAGAGACATAACCCTTTTTAAAAATGCCATAAGCAGAAAGTCAGGCACCCTCAGCCACTTCTGGGATGGCAGGCTTTGATATACTGAAATGGAAAGACTGAGGTTCATCTTTAAATAGAACTTGGAAGACTAAATAGCTCTATGTATAACCCTAAATACTTGAAAAATTTTAAGAAAATAATTGGAAGGTGGGTTTTTTTGTTTTGTTTAAATACTCTGACTGTAATAGACTTTGGGACTTGGAATTGGGCAAATTTCATACAGTGGCATCTTTCAGGAGCAGCACCTGATTCAACTTTAAAATTTTGCAGGGTGAGACACCAAAATACCTTGCTAAATGAGTAGTCTTTTATATTACATTTTTATTTTGCAAGAAAATAAATTATACAACTTAAAAAATAAAATTCAAAAATTAAGCAGTACATCAAAATAGTTCAGCTGGACTGCCATACAGAAACTACCACCATTCAAAATTGTACAGCATTATTATCTTGGTAGTGGCACACATTCAAAATTGTAAATACCATACGTAGATAGTTATTACAACTCAGGAACTCAAGTTCGCTCAACACTCCAGACTACATATAGTGTATATGACAGGAAAGCTTTCATGTTTTGTTTATTTCACAAATATGACCTCAAAGAATTACAAAGATAGCATCCCAGTCATTTAGATGAAAATAGAAAACAGTTTGAGTTTAAGATAGCAAATCTTTCTGTAAAACTATCAAATCTTTTTGCCAATTGTATTTTTAAAATTTGCACTTTACAGGACAATGGCATCCCAATGCAAATAAATGCAAGATGTGAACATTCAGAACATTTATATTAAGTTTAAAAAGGTGAAAATGAGAAAGTCACATTGTCATTTGGAAATGTAATTGCATTACAGTCATAACAAATGAAAGAAATGAGTAAAAATAGAAGCTAGGGACATCAACTGTGGAAAGAGGAAAAATGGAAGACTTCAGAATTGAAACTGAGATTCTCATCAAGTTGTTGGGACAGAGAAAGATTTAACAGTATTTCTTAATTAAACCCATTAAGAGTGATTTTTTTCCCTCCCCCCTCTTCTGTACCAGATCTCATTCCTTAGCTATTCACCGTGGCAGTGTGTGTGGCAACATGTTTTTCAGATGCAGCACCTCCTTAAGCTAGGTCTTTGGACATATATAATCATAGCTAAAAATTGCAGCTTTAAAAGTGCATTGTTGCCATATTGCAAGTGAAGAATAGGTTTGAATTCTACCCTCCCCAAAAGAACAGTTTACCCCAGGTATCTCCCTGTGCCCCAAGGGATACTAGTTTTAAGTGCAAATTGGTGAAAGTGACCTGATGAAGGATGCTAAACGTGATTCTGCATCTCTAACAGATTTGCTGGTGTGAGTCTCAGATTTAATAAAAAACCTGACGTCCATTTCTGGAACATATTTAAAGAAAAATGACCATGTTGTAGGCACATTACCAATTCTATTTCTGCAGGTTTTGAGAATTATATAGGTAACCATTAGGTTGTATTGTATATATTAGTTGAGGGAACATGTAGCTCCTTAGCTTTTAGCAACCTGTTGCTTTCTGCATATACTCTAGCTTCCTAAACAGTTGCACCTGAAATGCAGTCTCTTAAACTTCTCTCAAATCTAAACCGATGGCTTCAAAATCAGCATTATCCCCTTTGCAGCTCTTTCTGTGTGACACTTTCACATCTGTTCTCCTCTGGTTAAGGGTGGAAATTTTTAAAGTTGAAGAGTGTGCTCAGACTGTCATGTTTTCCCCAATTATCCCAAGTAAGCATTTATTACTTTTAAGTTACAAAGACTGAAAGTCTTGCAGCACAAAGTTTTTTATTAGAATTTTGTTTTCTAATGTTTAAATAATTTCATTGGTTAACTACACAGAGCACCACTTGCTTTTGATTCTGAATTGCAACACCACAGGGCCAACATGAAAGATGCAATATTTTTAAACAGCATCTACTTTTGAGTATCAATAAAAGCATGTAACATAAGCTGTAGGATTTCAATCAATTGTAACTGGCCAGGCCTTGATTTCTCTCTGTCTCTTGGTCATGAAACCCTCACTATCAAAAATCTCTTACTCAAACAGATGTCCAAGTACACACTGTTATCAGTCAGTCACACTGGCATTTACATTAGTAATAGAGCACGCAGCCTGTTTAAGGGTGCAAACAGCCATTCTTGGAGAGTTTGCTTTTAAACCACTCTTACTGCATACTTTACTGCAACCATGTGAAAGTAGAACTCCTCTTACTTACTGGAAGGCTTTCTTTTTTGACTAAAGTTAATTGTATCCTCTTCCCCCTTTCATCATCAAAGAAGATGAGGCCTTTAGATGTTGTAGTTCAATTAACTGGTTAATTAAAAAAAAAAATTCGCATATTTGCGATTTATACAAGAAATATTCATACAGAACTGAGTAAAGCGCAACTTACCTTTTGTCCTATGACAGGCACTCTGCTCCTGTGATTCATGGTATCAGTCCAGTACATGCTGGGACATTTCAGAATAGCAGAGAGGCAGGCAGTGCCAAACGACTACTTCAGATGATTGAAAATAGAAGAGGTAACATTAAGAAGTTGAAATTCCTGATGTGTATTTGGCACTCTCTCCGCATACACTAAACAAGGTATTTTTCCTTAGCTTTTTACCATTTTCATTAGAATTATATTTCCTACCCTACCAGTTACAAAATAAAAAGCAGAGCATTTTTTTTCATATAAAGATGTTGACTAGTCCAATTGGATTAACCTTGCATGTATATAAAAGTTACCACTGAGGAAACAGTACAGGGATCTTCAAGTGTTATTCTCTTCCTGGGGGAGTTGTGAATCAATTACTTTTTAATGCATCCAGATATATGTAGTCATACCTAAGTATTTGGAATACAAATATTAAATGTACAAGGAAATACACTTAGTATTTCTGTTCAGTATAGCAGACACTCCTATGAAAACTGCTTTTAGAGTGAAGCATCATTCAAGAAACCTTTACCTTCTCAAAAAGGATTGTAGCAAATCATCTGTCCAAATAAGGTAACAAATAACATATATCCACTTGTTTACAGGAAACAACTTAAAAACAATGATCTCTTGTTTAGCGAAAAATATCACTCATGACTTGGAATTACTTTTGTGTCACTTAATGTGTCAATTATTAAAATCCAGTTACTAGATTGAAGCACTGCTCTAGTCAACAGGTTTTAACTGTAACAAATACATATCAGTTGTGATGCATGTGTTTGTGTCTCTCAAATGTTATTACATAAAAAGGATCAAAGGTGGACAGTACATTACTCTGTTGATCCAAAACACAAAAGTGAAAGTGCTACTTCTAGTCCTAATTGCATTTAAAAAAACCCCAGAAAACCAAAACCAAACAAAACAAAACAAACAAAAAAAAATCCAAACCCAAAACAAAACTAATAGCAGTTCCTCAGTGCATGAATATTTGAATATTTTTTCCTTGTGCAAGTACTGGTCATCTAAAAACCCAAACCTGTATTCTTCCTGGTGGGTGTAAATCAAATCTACTTTAAAAAGTTCACAATGGGCTCTTCATGAATGCAAATTTCCCACAAAACAGCATGCTGTTAAAAGTGTGCAACATGAAGGGAATGCCATCATGCTAGCTGAATGAGATTGGCAAAATATAGTCCTCAGTTAAGGTAAGGCAGGGATTTTAATACGTAACAAAAGTCAAAACAAGTCCTTCTGCAGCACAAACTGTTGCAGCTGTCTGTCCAAGCACCCTTCCATTTATGTTCTCGGCATCCTGCAGAGTCCTCAAATTATGCCATATATATGAAGGTGTTGATATCTGACTCATCTCTTCTGATATATTTGTGCTCTATAAGCCATTCAATTTGCTCTTTTATCATTTTCTTTTGTGGCAAGAACATGTTTTTCAGTATTTCTACCAGTTCAGTCTGAAGCTGGGCATGAGTAATTTTCTTCCGCATTTTCATTATTTGGATGATAGCCTCCTGGTGGGGTACAAGAAGGAAAAAAAACCACTTTTAGATGCCTGAGTGAAGTGACAAAATGAACACAGCATTAATAGGGAGCTCCTGGTAAGGCAAGACAGCAAGGAAATCTGTATTACTTAGCCTAAGTAGATATCGAACTGTTTTTACAAAGAAGTTCATAAAGGAAAAGAATGAAGTACTGGCAAGATGCAAGAGATGCAAGACAATTCCAGTCAAAGGCACAGTTAAATTCTATACCTAGAGTAAGAGTTACTCACTAAAATCAAATGTTCATTCATTCTCTGAGGAGAAGTCATAATTTCCTAGGTGATTTGTGATATACCTTGTGAACACCTCATGAAATGCAAGCTGAATGTAAAATTGGAAGTCCCAAGGAGTTCTTATTTCATAAACACAACTTGGCATTAATCCTTCTGCTACAAGTATTGTCACATCATATGTTATGTCACATGATACAGTTCACAATGTGCATGGCCTGGAATCTACTCTGACTGATAGAACAGCCCTGAAACTTGAAGGTAAAATGGGATTTTGAAACTCCATTGTAGGTAATGATCTCTGATGCCAGAAAAAAACCTCTTTTTAGAACTGTCAACTCAAAAGATTTGATAGGAGTAGCTGACTGAAGGACAATCAACCACAAAGCAGGAAGTTGCAGTCTGTACAGCTAAGATGGACTTTTAAACTTTCCCTCTAAGGAGAAGGCCTCTTGCTGCTGTTATTGCACTGTGATCCCAATCTCTGAGATTCTCCTCTTCATACAGACCAAAGGGATCTCAAGAGCAACAATACTGACTGTTCATGGTGGTGTCTAGTGTAAGTCAACTTTACCAATCTGCTGCTGTCACCCACCACAACACTGTTATGCCTTCACCACTTGCTCAGTATCTGCTTTGCCCTCTTTAAAGACGATGATGACCTGGTACTTCAGAACAGGAGGCTGACAAGTACAAGTGCAAAATCAAGTCGTTACAAAGAATCTAAGTCAAAACAGCAAAAGTAATTTCCAATGGGATTCAAAAGCACTCATTTCATATATCAACATCCAACTGTGGACAGCATGTAATGATAATACAGCTAATTACAGTAATGGTAATACAACAAAAGAAATAAGGTAATCTTATATTCCTCTGGTGGTTTACTTGCCTGGGTTCGTAATATTCTTAGCTGGACTATTCCTTCATTCTCCTCTTCCCGCATTCTCTCTGTAGTAAGTTGCAATCGACCAATCAAATTTATCTTGCCCCTTTTTTGAACTTTAGCGTTTTTTCTGAAAAAGTTGTATTGCATGAAAGTAAGCAAAAAAAAAAACCCAAACAAACCACTTTCAATTATGGAATTCCCATTAAACTTAAATTACAGCTGCAAGGAATACCATCACATATAAGACATTTATGGACTATTAGCATTGCAGCAGTGAGACAGCTGGCTGACAAATCAAAACTCAATGCCAACACCTCCACACAATAAAACCTAAACAGTGCTAGTAAGCATTACAAATAAATCCATCAGTTGAAACTGCTAATGTCCGAAGTTGAAAAGTTACCAGTATCACTTTAAAGAATAAAATTTCAGGGCAGTATATTTCAATTTAATTATATAAAGTAGGGTTGTTTGGAGGAAATTTTTACAGTGAAATTTAGGAAATTGGACTAGCTAATATTCCATCAAAATTGTCTGTCTAGCAGAAAAGGACAAAACCCAGCTATTGTAACAAAGAAAGCTGATAGCATTCTTCAGTGATTACCCATGAATTTTTGGTACAGCCTGTCTCTTCTGTCATGTCCTCTCATCATTTCCCAAAGCTCAGAATCCTGAGGACAGGAATAAATATTATGGCCCTGGGCAAGAAACTGCGTCCTGGGGAAGCAGATTTGTCACCTATCTCTTTCTCCACAGATTCAGATGTCCAGCTGTTATTGAGTATGAGGCACAAAATCTGAGGTTACTAGCAAGGAGCCAGTTCTCATCATAGTCATTGATAATAGAGGCAGGCAGACACCCAAGACATGCTGAACATAGTATATACCATTTAGATACTCTCTCAATATTATCTTGCTTTCTGAAGGATTTCAAAGCACCACGAAAAGAGCACCATGATTCTCACAGAAATAAAGGTACTCTGGTGAGAGCCACACCAAAAATCTTAGTTTTTGACAGCACAATATATTATTAAGCAGTTTCACTTTTTTAACTTATCACTCTGCTTTTGAAATTCTGTGTGTGTCTAATAATCAATACACCACTAATGCTCTGATTACAGGCTGTCCTTCCATGAAATTTCATGGATTCATTGGTAACAGGAACATAGAAAAGCCTCCAATTTTGTACCTCATCCCTAGCTGTTTAGGAAATTTAATTTTACAGAAATTATATTTTGTCTGAAGGGGTTGCTGCAAGTCATCTAGTCCAGCCACCTACATGAAGCATGACTATAGCCAAAACTAAGTGAGGACAGGGCAGCAAAGCACGTGTCTAGCTTAATTTTGAAAAATTTCAAGAACAAAGGTTAAGTTAAAGTGAATTCCTTTAGTTACAAAATAGTACATTGTTATTTTACTTTTCAAACATCATCTTACATTAAACTGAACTCCTGGTTCACCGAGAAGAGGGTTCCTTCTGTAAAGTCTTTGGGTGAATTGACTTGAGGTTCATATAATAAAACCTGACGTTTCAGCTTTGGAAATGCTACAAGAGACTACAGAGAAAAGGGGAGGGGGGGAAAGAATGAAAATAAAACACCAGACTTTCTAAATGGAAACAATTACATTTTAAGAACATAATTCACTGCTGTGCAGACTGTAGTGAGAGAACCACATTGTTTGGATGTGAGAGAACATAGCATTGTTTGGAGCTGCTAGAGGGCAACATGAAGATACCAGTAAAACCACAGAGGGGACACAGTTTACCAAATCGCCTTCTGAAACGTGTTAGCATAAGCAAAATACCACATAAAGTAGTGAAATACACAAACTCATGGCTACAGAAGCGGTGTTAAGTCCAATTTATGTCATTTCTCTCTTTATTTGTGAGCTAAATAGTTAGAAATCTGATAAACCAAACACTGAAGTTATTTTTAAGCAACATGTATTTATCAGGTGCCACTAATTTCCTAGAATTAGACCAGTCCCACTCCACAAACCACAATCATAACTCTGTGCTTTAGGCAACATATGGTCAAAAAAATCTTGCAGTTCCCAAAAGCTTGTTAGGTAATACTGGGTAGAGAGAACATGTTAATGTAAAGGCTGTGTGTGCTAAGCAGTAGTGCAAGGAGCCAACATTACAACTGATTAATTAGCAAAAAAGGTTTTCATGTTTCAGACTCAATGTCTTATCTGACAGTGCTTTCAAAATACTAATCCAGTATTTCAGAGTACAAAAATCAAGAAGCAATCTGTTTCAAGAGAAAGGGATATACCCATAAAGTCCTCCTAAGTTCTGCATCAGGGAGTTCAGTTGCCAGTTTCAGATTTTCAAAGCTGATCTTCTCTCTGGGTCTTTGGTTCCATGCAAACAGTACAGCTAGCTGAAATGTTGTTACCTCCAAGTCATACTGGCCAACCTCATTCTTAAATGTTATCTGTGAAGAGGATGAAAATTTTACTCATAAGTCTTTCTGGATCACAAGTTTCATTACTATTATAAATACACAGACAGTACAGTCATTGACACTGATACACTGAAAACCATACACTTACAATTCCATTGGACATGAGGTGGTGCCAATGGAGTTTTCTACCACTGTGATTCTTTTTATAAAATTCTTCGACTTCTGGGATGAGGTCTTCTAATTCCGTGGGCAGTGAGACAAACACTTTTTCAGAACTTCGAGACCAGGCGCCAGCATTTAAAATTTTAATATTCACAGAGTCAGCTGTAAGATGATATTGGATTATATGAATCTCCAGGTATGACTGATGGACTGAATTTTCACAAATTCGCAGGGTGTCTACCTACTTAAACATTAAGGTGCTCTATTTATGCACCACTGGCTTTCTGCCAACAACGCTGATTGAAATCTGGTTAATTTTTGGCTTGCTTCTGCAGAGCTCCTTAAGCCCTGATGCAGCTTTATAGCTGATGCTTGTAAGATCTACTCAAAGGTTTTCAGCAGTGGCAGGTCCAATACTGGATGTTCCTCAGCCTCTCTCATCAGACTTAATCTCAGAAATGTAATTTAAGTGCTTCATAGCATGGTCCAGCTCTCCTGCTGGCAGATAAAGGAGGAGCACAGCACGGTGTCCTCACAAAGAGTGATGAGTGCATAAAAGAAGGGGTTGGTTCAGGCATTCACCTGGTTGATGGTGATTCAAGCCCCTGCTTACAATTTATCTACAAGAGGAGGAAGTCTGTATCTACAAGATTGCTCACAGTGAAACTTCACAACAACTCACAGAATGACACAGCTCCAGCTGTATCAACTGCAAGAGAAAGCAGGGTCTACAGACACTTCCAATCTAGGGGTAACAATGCCACGAAGACTACATTCAATCTGCAGTTGATATAATTTTTAACAAGATTTAACAGAACTATTTTTTCACTATGAGAAATGAAGAATAGCAAATAATTTGAAAACAATACCTGGTAAAGCAAGTTTATTATTTTTGTGCATTTCTTTGAAGGCCTGGTTCAA
Organism: Myiozetetes cayanensis; assembly: GCF_022539395.1. Lineage (NCBI taxonomy): Eukaryota > Metazoa > Chordata > Aves > Passeriformes > Tyrannidae > Myiozetetes > Myiozetetes cayanensis. The sequence continues at coordinate 42,016,955 of NW_026087742.1, read as the reverse complement.
GTCTTCAGACACTTTAATATCCTGGAACATTCTGGCCAGCTTGTTTACATAGTCTGCTGGCATTCCCACTTCCTATATAAACAAGTAGAACACTAAACAATGACATAGACAACTACAAACAAAAACTTTAATTTTAAAATAGTACGCTTGAAAAAATTAAGAGCACAGAAGTACACAAGTACCATCATTTTACAGTAACTGATAATCTGAAATGCAATAGACAGTGGTTTTTTTTGCATGGATCACAAGTAGTTACCCCTTAAGAGCATATGGTGATTCTTTTAAAGAGATTCAAGTGCTGAAGAACATACGCATGCATTACAGAATCAATGAATTCTGAGATTTGAAGGAATGTTTAAGGCATGCAAATAATAGTCTAATGTACATAAAGTTTCATAATTAGAATGCATCTCAAATTATTTACATACCTAAACAAGTACAGTGCATTTTGCTCATTTGCATATGGAATCTATGAAGCTTTTAGATAATCATATGTGAAATATTTTTAAATCTATCACTACCACTATTAGTCCTTAGAAAAGAGCCAAACTCTTTTAATTTCACAAAGTTTTGCAATGAATGGGAAACATAAGATGCCCTGAGTGGCCTGCAATTTAATTGCTCATCTAAGCAAGAAGGGTATTTAAGTTCAAGAGTGGGAATATTAATTAACCACAAGCATAAGGCACAACCAAAGAAAGGTGTCACGCTACTTACTCTGAGCCATTCCACCATATTCTCCTCAATTTCACTATCAGCTGATATATCCAATATCAGACGTCTTGTTAAGTGAGCTTTATGATATCGCATGAAAACATCTTTATTCTGTACATATTTAAGTACCAAAAGCTGTTAAAAATAGAGTTTAATATATTTATTTGCATTGTCAGTCAGACAAAAGTCTTTGAATGCTGATCTAATGGCACTGTGAAGTAGAAAAAGGCAATGTGACACTGCCTAAAGGGTAACGGTGTTAATACTATCACAGGCATCAGCTATGAATCTTTCATAATATCACACCTCCAATTTCTTTATTCAAACATCAAGAAATTCTCTTACATCAAAAAAAAACATCAGCACTGGTATGTAAAAATCTCCTGTATTATTTTCTAGACTAACATTAGTTATTGTAATACATTACAGTCTCATATAGGCATTTAGCATACCAATTCTGTGAACTGACACAGGAGATATGAGACACTGAATGATTTACGAGATTTAAACACACATACACACTTACACACACTTCATTAACATAATCAACTCTTTTCCCTACTATTACACCTTGCATAACTGTTTTTGAAGATCAAAGCCTTGACCCACATAAGGAAATAGAACAAACAAATTCATTATTCAGAATAATTGAAAAGTAGAAGGCAAAAACATACCACTTCCTTAAGCTTTGCTTCAATTTCTTCAGAGGTTAGTTTTTTGCTTAGTGGTGTTTTTCTTAGCAACATGTCACAGTAATTAGCAAGAAGCTCAGGGCATTTGGATTCAGGCTGTGTTTTCAATCCAACACTAGATAAAAGAAGAACAACACATCTTCAAACCATACAGAATCCTGCCATTCTGGAGAAGTCACACTTAACAAGACAGACCACTCTTTCCTGATCCCCTTGGCAAGGATCCTGGTGGTGAACTCATATCATCGCTAAACTAATGAAAAATGAGGCATAAAACTCTTTTCTTCTTGAAAGAATACAACCAAACACTTTGGGGAACTTCTACAGCTTGATCATTTTAATTGCTTATAGTTTTAGAAGTCTAATAATGAAGGATAAAGTTGAAACTACAGTTTGAAACAAATAAATATTGCATTGCAAAAAGTATTCCAGTGAAGGATTTAAAAATGCTGCAGTGAAATGTTTCACTCATCTTGCCAGTGTGCTGTAATGCAATTTCAAGAACAGCCTCCTGCACCAAACTTCACAGACTGCAAAACTCAACACATCTATCACATAGTGACAAGATACAATTATTTCAAGACAGGTATAAAGGGTGGACTAACAGCTGGGAGATTAAAAGCAGACTAAAGTTAAAATAGAAGCTGCTACAGTAAACAGACTGTGGTTCTTAAAAATTCATGCAAGCACTAGGTCATATTCTGAACCTGCCTCCAGACTGGCGAGTAAAACCAAGTGCCAAGGACCAATTCCTGTTCCTAGAGTCAGATGGCACCAACTCGATTGCTACTCACAAGGGCCCAAAACAAGCTCAGGAATCCAGTGTTCTTGATCATTCTCTCACCCTCTCATCAAATAGTATAAACAAAACTAATGCTTTCACACAACCTGTCCTTTTTTTTTTTTTTAATTAATGAAGCAGCTTGCAGGCTAGTGTCTTGTCTTCTGCCCTCCTAAAGACCAACGGAAGTACAAGCAGACCACTAGTCTCTTGGTTATTACAAGACAGAACCCTTATTTAATCCATGTGTTCCAAGGTATTTCTGAACAGGAGTCTTCAAGATGCTGACAACAGTGAAAAGAAGTAATTGGAAAGGGAAGCTGGCATCACAGCTATGTACGCTTTGTTTCCATAGTAAATCAGACTACTAACTACATATAAGCAATCCCAACAATCTAACATATACAAAGTCGTACTCAAGTGGCACATCACATGGTAAATGTTAACAATCAATTAACTGACTGCTACCTTCTCTTGGCTGAGTTAGCAGAGCGGCCACTGAAAGCATGGTCCTTCTTCTTGAGTCACGCAGGTCTGCCTAATCTACTGGAAGGTGTTTAAACTAACCTGGTTAATCCTGCACTGAAACAAAAATGTAACAGCCGGACAGGTCACACTCACAGCTCGCACAAGAGGAGGTGAAAAACAACTTGTGGATGGTTATACCTTAATCAGCCATAAAGATTACTGCCTCATTTTAACTCAGCACCTTTCCTTAAGTTGCAGTAGAGTTATACAGGTTTTTGGAATTAAGAGCCCGGGAAGGTATTATTAACTTCAGCTAGGACTGACTCATTAGAATAGATCCCCAATTATTCCAAACAAATTTGAGTTTAAACAGGCTGCTGCTATTCACTGATCCACTTCCATGTGAAGAGGGTATTACCAGAGGTCAATTAGCAATCTGAAATTCCATAATACAAAGAACTCAGAGCCCTTTTAAACACAGCAGTACTTTTTGAAGAGATATTTTAAAAACCTTGAATCACATAAAGTTTATATGGCTTACCCCTTTTGCTTCAATGGCAATTCAAGTTTAAATATTGTAGCATCATTCACAACTGCTTTGTATGCCTGAAAAATAATTACAGATTATTGGTGCTTCACTCAATTTCTTTCTGATACAAATCGCAAAGCTTTTATTTCTCTTTATACTACCGTAACATGAAATTAATTTGATTTTTTTTTTTTATTAGCCCAAAGCTTGAAGATCTGATTTTCTATTTGAGAATTCCAACTGTGTGACTCAATTTCCCATTAACGGATGTTTTATGTTTTCCCCTTTTCCATTAGAATACTACTTTACTTTAAAAAACAAGTTAGGAAGGGATTACATGGAGCAGGTTGCATGTCCGAAGTCATGAGACAAATATGCAGTAAATTCTAAACACAAATTATTGCTGAATCAGACATTAAGGTTCTCAACACAAAGATGATCTTCTAATGTGCTCTACAACATTACAAAGCTAAACACATGCCAATTTATGCAGGACTACAACAGAAATTAAAAGCTTATCAGCTGGTGGAAAGTTTCATCAATGTTTTAGTCTGTATATTTACTAGAGTAAGAGCAGCATCTAGTTTTAGCAGTGACTGAGTACAAGGACTTAGGAGACATCATAATATGAATTACAACAATTCTTATACTGAAAATAAAAGGTCGGCAGAAACACATACCTTATCTCTTGCAGTAAGAAATCTTGGATCATCTTGAAAAGCTTCTTTAACCAACTTACTAAACCGATTAAATAGTGTGAGCAATTGCTCTACGTATTTCTCAGAATCCTAAGGAGGCAAAAATCAAATAAAAGACCAAGGCTCCACAAAATTCAGTGTGAGCTGACACTGTAACTCCCTAATCTGTAAAAATGTTGTATCCTCAAAAGCCTGAATAGTATGACTGCATTTTATCTTTATTCTCTGTACTGAAGTTCTCTACAGCATGTAAGCCTACACACAGACTTTCAGGATAGTATTTAAAAGTTATATATACAAAAATATATATAACTTTCAAATATTGTGCAATAACTTTTAAAATAAAAAGAAGTTTTCAAGGAGAAATAAAAGACACATCTGCAGACACTCAGGCCTCCTAGACCCTGATGATACAAAGCTGAAAAATAACAGTGGGGAAAAAAAACTTATAATTTCCACACTGAAAAACCATTTGTAGATTGAAAGCGAATTTCAAATTTCATCAGGAAGTTAGAATTCTGGAAAAATTGTCTAGCCCTTTTTAATTTAGTAGCTAACACAATACCATCATATAAGCATCCCATACAGTTAACTTACAACCTTTTCTTTACTGCAAATTCAATTTACTTTTTAAAGATACAACTGAAAATGTTAAGAATTTAAAGGTACTCTGAAGACATTTAAAACTTTCAGTGGATTAAAATTTGAAGTTTAAAGATAAAATCTTCAAGAACTATTTCCATTCACAAGTTTGTCCCACGAACAGAGAATATTTAAATTCTGCAAAGTTGTTTGTTCAGTGTTATTTTATTAAAAACCAATACACTTACAGTAGTAATAGTTTCAGCAGCTGCTACCATGTCTGCCAATCCCGCACTAACAATATGTTCTTCCAAATCCTTCAGCATAGGTTCTATGCCATTCGGAACTTTATCCATCAGTGAAAACATTAAATGCAACTCTGAAAGATACAAATACTGATGAAGCTAGCAGTCAAAGACCTGTATAAAATTTAAATATACTGCATTTCTGCTAGGGATATATCAAGTGGAACATTAAATATGTAAAGCACAGATAATCTAATTCACTCCTTAAAAAGAAAAATGTTTTGAGTACTATTTTAATTCTGGTTCCACAAGGAGATTCTTCTGAAGGCAAAGACAGATATTTATTGCAATGTAATACTTGCTTATGCATATAGTATCACAAGCTTGAATAAAACCTACTAAAATCAGTGGCAATTTGAATTAAATCCAGGTTCTGCCTGCCTTATAATCCCTGGCAAAAACGGGTCTCTCTCTCATGTGGAAGCCTACATGAGTTTATGCAGGAAACTGTATGGATTCAAGATTTTTCAACATTTTTAAATTTTAAATTAGAGCCAAACAGAGCTGTCTCTGTGTATTTTCCAGTACCACCTACAACGTGGTTTTTTTTAATTAAAAGCATGTAAAATTCTGAAGTAAGAAAAACTAAGGCAAACAGTGAACTCTTTTTCTCCAGGACTTTATTTAGTTTTTCTGAAACTTACCAGTTCAAAAACTTCAGAAAATTATATGCTTTGTCTACTTTTTGTGAAGATATTTCAACACTGCTTAAAAAAAAAGGTACTGAAACATCAATAATCATCTTGACAAAGCTGTCCACAAAGAACACTGGGATTAAGGTCACCAGATTGTTGTAGAGAGACCACAGAGATTTGAACTCAACACGGCAAAGGACTCTGCTTAATGAAGTAGAACAAATCAATCATAGACTCTGACCCTTTTTTTGATAGAAAAGAATTTATAGATTCACTTAGTTTCCCAATGTTGTGTCTACTGTGAAAAAGGGAAAGTCCTCAGCAGTACTTCTGTCAGCAACAAACATAAAGATCTTGTCACCACTTAGAATGAAATATGTTACCAACTTCTGTATCTCAACAGCTGCTGCAGGAGCAAATAGAAAAGCAAGGTACATAGAAGGGAAAAAATCCTTTTAGAATGTCAAAATGCAAATTAAAGAATGGAAACTAAAAACAACTTTCAATAAGAACTTGCAATGATACTAGAGACAACTCACAATGGACTGAACGACAGGATTTCAGGAATCAGAAAAAAAAATACTGAGTCAGAGGCATTCTCAGTGCAATTTAGATGAACTGTAAGTGATGGCAGCACTGTTTTACATAAAGTCCAAAAAGCTCACTCAACTTTTACTGGATCTTTTAAGCTGTACTTTAAAAAAGGGTAAGAGGAAGGAAGAGATGGCAGAAAATAGAGAAATAAAAATATATATTAAGGGGTTCTACACCTGTTCCTGTAAACTAGTGGTGGCATGAATAATTAAAAAAAAAAAATTCTTCTAAGAACTGGTCGCAAAGAAAGACTCCAGGTGCATTCCTAAAACTGCAGAAATCGAAAAAAATCTCAGATGCTTCCAAGACAGATTTAAAAGTAACAAAACCAAAAGGAATATTTCACTGGAATTTCTCTCAGAATACATTATGACACTGAACAGTAAAGAAATCCATATTGTAGTTGTTGGGGCACTTAGTCTGTTTTTATTCTTAATTCATAAAAGCCAAGTGTACTTTTTATTTCTGTTGTACTTTAAGAATACAACTTAGGCCTACCCTCCCCACTACTATAAGCAAACGAAAGTACACTAAGTCAATTCTGAAATCTTTGCAAGCTATGTCATATTTGACAGTTTTTAGCTGGGAAACGTTATTCCTTCCTTCCTTTGCACAGCATGTAAATATTAAGTACTTAGTATAACAAGAGTGTTTTATAGTAGAGCCCAGCTCATAGCCGAAAAAAAAAAAAACAGCAAAAGAGTCTTTTCTTTGTCACTGCTGCTTAATAAAGAAAACATCACTAAATTCTTTGGAGCACATATCAGAAAGTCACATGCCTAAGCCAAGTACAGCAGAGGGCACTATCAGATGTATATATTACTATGTATAGCTCCAGTCTTTAATTACGTTTTAGTAATCTGCACCTGCGTCCTTCATTAAAACATTTCACACAGTTCTTACATACTAAGTGGAAGTACTTTGCAACCAAGCATTATGCACAGGGTAGACACAGCCACAGGAGAGGACTGTGTGAATGTTTCAACAGGTTTCTTTAGAAAGATGCTTTGGCTGCTACAGATGAGCCCTTCCGAAGCTCTGCATTTGCATAAGCCTCCTGTATTCTCCCAATGGCTGTAACATATACTCGTAAGAAGTTTTGTGGCTTTCTACATTTAGCTCTGGACTACTGCCAGAAATCATGCTGGTTGATGAACAGATCAGTACAACATAGTTTTGAGGTCAAATCTTTTCTGAAATGTTAGCTTTAGAAGTATTTTCTACAATATTCTAAGTCATAAAACAGTTTTCATATTTTCATAGAAATTAAAACTTCCTAAGATATTAGTAAATATTCCCTGGCTGCAGGATACCCAGACTTTAAAGAAAAATTAACCTGTGATTTCAGCTTTTATTTTTTTCAATTTCCCTATTTGAATTATGACATTTTAATGACATATCTAGTTTTATCATACAGGACCAACACAAGACTTCTGAATCACACTAGCCTCTCAATTTCTGGCAGCAGAGTTAAAAAAACCAAAACTTCTGAAAACTTCAAAACGGTATGCAGAACTAACTTTCAATACTCACCCACTAACACTGGCTATAAACCCACATCAACAACTTGCAGAGATTTGGTTCATTTGACCTACAGGCCAGAACCAATAGTCAGAAGAAAAATTTCTCCCTGCCTTTCAGAAAAAGAGCTTTGTAAAGAGATGCTTCACTTTTTTTCCAGGTGTAAACGGGCAGAGGGGTTGAAATGAAGGGGAAGTGTTTGTATCTGAAGTACTCAAATAGAAGGTAAAGACATTCATAGCATTTACCAGAGCTGGTCAACATGATGAAAGTAAATGTAGGAAAAAATAAAGAAAACAGAGCACAAAATATTCTTTTTTTTTTTCCAAGTAAGATGAGAGCTATCTACTCATTCAAATTAGGTTATTGTACATACAGATTTTAAAAGTGATAGAAAAAAATACGAACCAGTGAAGGTAGCTTTTTGTGGAATAAAATTGTTCATGAGCAGTAGTGTTTTTCTATGAAAGACTGCTACCATCTATTAAAAACCGTAATTTGATATATCTACACATAAATCTATTTTTATGCAGTTGATGCTGGGTTCATCCTGCACTGTTCTTGACGCTTCACTTACTTTCTGTTTCATTTCGTTTGATCATGCCTTGGCATTCAGCTAAAATAGTCTCTTTAAAAGATGTCACCAGGGCATTGACGCAGCACTCCATTAGCTGAAATACATTAAACACAGAATTAGCTCATGTAGCCATCTGAACACCAAAGTCTGACGTGTCTCAAGTTTGCCATGACACAGGATCTAGCCTGTTCTCAACAACTAGCTCTGTAAAATAATGATTTCGTTCACTGATTCATGAAAAGAATGTGCAGTTTGAATAGAATCTATAAAGGAACCAAATTTCTTCAAAATTCTTAGGTTCGTAAATGTGGTAAAGTCTCCTCCAAACCACTAATAAGCTTAGTTTTTATGTCAACTCTTTCCCCTCAAGGGAGCCACCACTTTTGGAACACTAACTACCCTACTTCATTTCCAAGTATACATCCAAGAGCTAAGAATAGTTCTCATTCCAGCATACCCTATTTGGACCAGGCTGGATGGCTTGAACAAGGCACTAGATCTAGAACAGAAACTGCATGTACATGTCAGGATCATCTCTCTTTTGTCAGCCTCTTTATATGGGTTACAATTTATAGCTGTGCAGAATGAATGATTCACAGCTTAACAAAAGGTGTAAAGCACATTTTGATCCACTGAAAAAAAAAATCAGATTTAAAAGGTATTTATTTAAAATAACCTGTTTCCTGAATTAATTTCAACACAGACAATTATGAACTATTCATTGCAGTTAAATCTTCCTCCAGAATCTGAACTGTGTAAAATACTGCTCAAGAGGGAAGAAGGGGAAGGAAAAAAAGAAAAACACCCTTTATATTAAATGGTCACATTTCAGCCTAAAAGGAAATTTATTACAGTTGTAATGAAATTTCCATAGCTCCTTTTGTTTGCAATGAACAATAACTCTTTCAGGTATTCTAAATAAGCACTGAGAAACCCTTTGCCAAACAGATTGGCCGGCTTATTTTCAAACACAGGAAAAAAACCAACCATACCCGAGTCAAAATAAAAGAACAAAAACCAACCTAAATAAAACCCTGCCCTTCAGTTTGAACTTTTGTTCTACATGTACTATTAAAACACCTGCAGAAATTGTAGATTACCATTGGAAAGTAATACATATTTTTTGCAAATTAATTACCATAAAACCCATGCAACTTAAAAACCATAAAACAAACTGTTTCAATTTAGTGCTATCAAATAACACTGTAACAGAAAAATAAAAACTGCAATATAATACTACTATATAAATATAACATATGTAATTTTTCTACACATTATACTCACTGCTTCTACAGAGTTACATTCACGTCTTGTTTCTAAATATCGTAGTGCTCTTTTCTCTTCTTCTTTTAGTTTAGCATCTGCCTGTGCAAAAGTAGAACAGCAATCATTTTAAGCACTAACATTTTCAGAACAAAATCACAACAGAATTTTTACTTACATATTTCATATAATTCTGTACACCGTTTTGTTGTAAATAAGAAGGAGCTTGCGTTCTATAAAATCTCTCTGTTGAATCCAAATACGCCTTTTCAAAGTTATCCCGATATATCTGAAGTTTATCTTCAGGATTAGAACAAAGGTTAACTGCAAAGAGAAAGTCCAAACTTACTCTCAAAGTCTTGAAAATTTTTGTGGCTAATAATAAGCAAATCTCAATGAGAGACTGAGTCTTGTATCAAAAGGTTACATTGAACAATTTGAAATATCTGATAACTGCACTCTGATCACACCAAATTTGTCCAGTCTTTGCTACAAAAAACAATCTGATTAAGTATAGAGAACTAGAAAAAATTGCATACTTATGCCTAGCACTTTGGACATTCAAACATAGTAATCATAAATACACATACAAATGGAAAATTGGAAGGAAGAAGAAAAAAAAAAGCTCAGCATAACATCTAATAAAGTGAAAACTTCTCCACCTGACTGAACAAAAAACTCCTCTTAGACATTGTTATTAGAGTAACAATGTCTTCATTTTATTTTTTTCCTTTTTTACAAGAATGGAGACAGCTTACTGGAGTGCTTTGCACTAGTTGGAAATGAATAGTCATTAAAGAGGAAATGCTTTAAAAAAGTTTAGGATTGGACACCTATAAACCAATCCGAGAGAAGCCAAAAGTTTTATTCAACAGGCTGCAAAGCAGCAGACAGTGGTGAAATGTCATAGAGATTTAAGATACACAGATCTGTTCTGCAACTAAAGAAATGACTGAAAGCCTTAAATGCAGCCTGTTTTGCATTTCTTCCTCAAACTGTCTGAGGAATCAGAAACAGTACGTAAAAGAGTACAGAAAAAGTTATATCTGCAACCCTAAAAGATCGAAAAGTTTTCTCTTCGTAAACATGGATTTTGCAGTAACTGATACACAGGTAAATCACTCAGAAACTAAAGATTATATGCAGAATTTAACTGGTATCAGCAAGAACAACAAAAAAAATTAATACCAAATGCTGAGATAATAATTTCAACCATACCACAACTGCCAACTATGCATGAAGAAAATTAATTTACTAAAATAAGAAGGCAACAGATCAGCCTGTGCAAGACATACCATATGATTCTCGAACTCCAATAACGAGCTGAGAGTCGAAAGCTTCTCCTAGTCTTTCCGCATGAACTAGCTTCATTGCACTGTCCTGAAGTCTATTTTTTATATTGGAAAATATGGATTCATTCCATGTATCTAGCATGAGCTATATATCAGAAAGAAAAAAAAAATATCCTGTCAGAAAGGTACATGCAGACCTAAGTTTGTGCAAAAGACATGCAAGAGATCAGAAACAGAAATCAAGCAATTTATAATGTAATTTCCAGGTCATACAGCAGTTCAGCTACATTAGAATTTCATCTTTCTCTGAACTTGTTATAGAAGTAATATTCAGCTTACCTTCTAAGTTTACTTTATGTAACTGGACAGCTAGGGAAAAATCAATCTTTAATGCATATATTAATTCCATAATTTTGTATTATTTCTACAGTTCATAGTAATTAGTCAGGTAACTTTTCCAGCAATGCAATGTGTAAGAGTTGCAGTATTAGGAGGTACCTCTACATCCAAATATAGTTCACTATTTGTCAGGCTTTTTCTTAATTTTCTTATGTGAAGAAAAAGACTGATGGTTTTAGATTGCATTTATCTGACAAGAAAGTTCAGTATGCAAATAAGGCATACGTCATTTATAAAAAATTCCAGCTCTCATTTAAACAGTGCAAAGTTTTAAAATAAGTAATGCAAGCTTCTATCAAAATCCTCATCACACAATGGGTTCCTTTTTATTTCACTGTGTGATTTATTAATTTCTGATGATTGCTACTTATGCTGCTGCAAATGCACTGCATTACACCTGACCACCATACTTGTACCCACCTAAGCCCTATTAGCTGTTCAGTAGTAAATACTTGAAGCATACTACATGTTTGCTAAAAATCTTAATTTGCTTTGAACTTCAAGCCACTGGGGTTAATTTTTTTTCTCCTCAGACACTGGATCAGGCTCTATCTATATGCCACTGAATACCTAACGAAATTATGCTAAAGCTTTAAAGATAATGTTATTTTTTCTATCCAACTCAGGCCATTTCACTGCTGTAGAAAAAAGCTCATACTATCTACAAACTTGACAGTAACAATAATATAATTTAAGCATGATAATATTCAGTCTACACTGGCAGTGGAAAGCAGGTTGGAATCAAAAAATTTAGCAATTCAAACTTTACCTCATGACTGAATAAGCTTGCTAAAAACAAAGCTATGATGACTTAACACCATTGTATGGTGAAGTTAATAGTCAAGATTAGATGATCTTATTCCATTCTTGCTCAGTAAATTTTAGATTTTAACACAGCAAGCAATTACTAAAAGTTGGATAACCTTTCAAAAGAGTCAAGTTTACCAAACTTTATTCTTAACTTCTCCATAACTGTCTCTCCATTTCCACTAAATTTCCATTTCTGACACTGAAGTCATTCATGTTGGAAGAGAATGTTTACTACATTGCAACATTCTTAGAAACAAAGCTTTATTTAATTACACTTCCTTAGAAAACTACAGAGAATGATGCCAGAAACAGCAAGTGACCTTTAATAGTGAATATGAAATAATGAGACAGGTTGGAGACTCTGGGTTTTAATGTCCCAATGATGAGCTGGTCCTCACTGGACTGCATATGAGAGACAACTCCCTCAGCTTCAGTCTTGACCAAAATCTGAACTGTTAGGAACCAGTTCTTTCTCCCAGATTCTCCTCACTACTTTGTCCACTTAATGTTTTTTCTTTAAATTTCTTAGTTCTCCTTTCTTCTGCAAAAAGCAGTTAAGAGTTCAAGTTTTTCAGATCTTGGTGAGCCTAATAAGATCACATGCTTTCTCCAGCAAATAACGAAAACTAAAAAGGTAACATGAGATGGTGATTCCTCTCTTTGCTGCTGTTCTCTCTTCCTTTTCCTCAAGAGGTAAAGGGGACAAGATGTCAAAACAGAAGGACAAAGAAAAAAAACCTTGCCCAAAGTAAGGCATTCAAACTATTTTGCTCTTCCCATCCTGCGGATAAGGAAACAGTTAAAATGATCTTCAATACCAAATTAAAGACCACTAAACAAATTTCATTTCCCTACAGATTCATTATTCCTTTTCACTGCAGAAAGTAAGATGTTAAACTAAAGTACTTAACACTTTACAACTGAAATGTTTCATAATAAAAGACTAAAGCAATTTCCAGGACCACTATTCATGGGACTCAGAACACTGGGCACTCCATACTCAAAGCCTTAGACTTTCTTCACATGTTTAATATGAAACAGTAAAAAGATCATATCCACAAGATTCTGTATGTCCAACCTTTTCATTGATATGACTGACAGTCTGGAGAAAAAAGGGGAAACTGAGATATCAATAGCCATATTTAACTTAAGATGACAGAATTTAATCGGTCATTTATAAAATGCAGAGGTATGTCCCAGTTAAGATTTTGGCCTAGGGTTACAAACCAGGAGCAGTAAAACTACTCACTTATGTATACAGATACACTTGCTACTCACAAATATACAAAAAGTAGATGTATTTACAACTATTTGCCATTCCAAGATTCAACTCATAATTACAAAAAAAAAAAACCTCCAAAAAACAAACAAACAAAACCACAAAAAAATCCCACCAAAATCCAGACAAACCCAAAGCCCAGAAGAGAAGGGCTTTAACCACAAGAACAAAACTGTTAATAGTCAAAGCTAAACTGGAGAAACCAAGTGAAACTATGGTGGAGAAAGAAAAAAAAAAGTTACTGAGTTGTTCCGACTCTCACACCCGAGCAAAGTGATACATCATGTTACATGAGTGGTGCGGTTTCATTTTCAGCGACAGAGTCCCTTCAATACTGTTACTGTAGGCAAACAGCGCAACAAAGCTTTCAATACCGATCACTTACCTTTCGGACAATACTGTCTTCTACATTGGACTTCTTGTTGCTGCCCTGCTTGCCCATTAAAGTAATCTCTAATTGACAAAATGGCTTGGGCAAAATATCACACTGTGTGAAGAACTTGCGCCACTCCACTATATATGCCTTCAGTAAAGCTGTATCATCTTGATGACTCAGCACTCTCTGGAGGGGCGGGGGAGAAGAGAAGGTAATTTATAAACAAATTTATGCACAAAAATATGGGCTGACTTTGCTTATACTGAAAATAACTCCCCATATAAAATTCAAATGTACAGATATATCAGAATAAGAAAGTCTGCATATTTAAATGCCATTTAGCTTACAGAACTAGTTATTAACCCATGGCATATTGGTCATTTCTAAAGGGTAAAGAAAGATACCAGCAAAAAGGTAGTCAGAAAGTTTAAATTTTCCAAATTAACCTTTCCTTTTTTCCTCCTCCTAAGCCATCTGCAAGTCAAAAATATTAAAACCTTTGGCATGTACTGGCATAACCACATAGAAAAAAACATAAACCTGTAAGGACTACGTTATATTCTATGCAGTGAAAAGTTTTGATTCAATGGCATCTACTAGCCTTTCATTAGACCCAGACAGCTAGTTAACGTGTATATTTTAATAAGGCCTGGAAACTACAGCTACATTGTACAATGGCTATCAAAAAGCCTAAAAACCTGCCTCTCAAATAACAGCCAACACAGACCATATCAAAGGCCTCAGTTCAGCACAGCATTTATGCATGCTGTAAGCAAGTAAGCTGTGAAACTTAAAAAGGCAACATTTATATGCCAGGTTACACAAATCCCTCTCTAAGAAACTATTTTCCTTCAAGCAAAGCCTTAGTGGCGTAAATCACTTCACTAAAGAAAGATTTTATAGACTTTCATTTTTAACTTTACAAACATTTGTCATGATTTTTTAATATTTTTTAAAACATCACAACAACCCCCTCTTCTAAATCCCTTCTTACAGACAACATTTTTGCAACATGTTTTACAAACACAAGAATTTCCTTTGAATCTATTAACAAATTCAGTTGTGTAGAGGGAAGCCTATAAAACTGGACAGCTAAGCTTGCTGAGTCGATAGCACAGATATTTGTGGTAGGCTGTACATATGGCTTATTTTAAAGCCATCCATGAACATGTCAGCACAGCACTGAAGCTACATAAGCAATTTTTTTTTTTCAGGAATTTCTTATGGAAAATTCTGCCTTAAGAAGTTTTCAAGGGGAAGAAGATTCCATACGTACTGTTAGATAAACAAAGATAATACTGTGTTCTGAGTTTTTTTAATAAAACACAAAAATCACTGCCCACCCCAGATTCAAGCACTGTGAGAAAACAATGAACCAAGGCAAATGCTCAAGGCTGTCTTCTTTTTGTCAATAGAAGCTTGTAGGGTAATTGTGATCTCCAGAAAAATCACAAAATTTCAAACAAAAAAGCAATTCATTTAGATCCAATGCAAGTCAGAACTATATGTTTATTTTTCTAACAATATGAATAGAAGTTATGGAACATTGAGAACTTACTGCTTGTGCCTGTTTAATAAAATCAAGGATGTCTTCCTTCAGAGCCTGATGGATTTTTGCTGGACCTTTATCATCCCACAAGCAAACTGCATGCACATCTCTAGAAAACAATTTATCCACCTTTTAGTAACAGCCACTCAAATGTTGTAATGTATGCGGCTTAAATAGCCATAACTTCAGTATGTCTAAGAAATTAATACACTGTCAAACAACACAGTTAGATCCCAGCGACACATGCAAGAAAACATGTTTGGGGAAGAGACTGAGGCTTTTAAGAAAAGTCCTGGAAGCAAGTAACTGCAACCTATTGAGGAGAAAGGCTGTGGTCAAGGAGATACACAAGGCAATTCTGTTTTCAGTACGTATTCAGTAATCTTTACTGAATTAAGGACAATTTTAAAACCTTTTCTTTGACAAAGATTGAAATCACTTGCCAGTAGCAGTGTTACTACTCAACCCATGTTATTCCAAAATGCTCTCATTAACATGCAGCCTTCACTGACAGTTTCACAATCCAAACACTAAAACATCCTTGTGCTATGAAGGAAACATACCTTCTTCATGAGAAACTTGAACTCTGAGGGATCAGGTACTTTAAAACATGATTTAACTAGTTTAATAAGATCACTTAAACATCTCATGGCAGTGGTAGCATTTTAAAATGGAATATTACTGCAGAAAAGCTACCACACAGCATTGCAAAGCAAAATTCTATTACTGACTGCTAATCAACATTCAAGTACAATTTTTCCAACCTGACAGCCCAGCAAGTGGAACTTAATTCCTCTTCTTTCCATAATGAAGACTAAATAAAGCAAGTTACACTCCTACCATATATCATATACAACATGGCCTAGGAAGCCTTTTTTTGATTCATTACCGTCCTCTTTCATTAATAAGGCCACATCTTTGCAGAAAAGCAGCCATATAATCTAAAGTTATTACTTTGTTCCTATTAAATGAATACACTTATTTCAACACAAAAGCAGACTAGTTTAACTGAAAAGACAAAACTTGCAAGGTAAAATGATCCTTTGACACAGATCAAAGATGCAGGCCCAGGATTTACAGAGCTCTGCCTAACTGGTGAGACTTCCACAACGTTCATGTGCAGGAAAGGTGTTACTGTATTTAGAATACCAGTGTTTCCTGAGAGCAGCGAAAAAAGCAATACTGGGTAATTATACTCAAAGGGCAAGTAGAAGACACCTACATATTTTGAATTTTTATTAAGAAGCTTAACAAAGCACTGTCCAAAAATATGAACCTAGGAGAGTGGGTTCCTTTCCCTCAATAGCCTTATTTTAGCCATGAAGGTAAAGTTCTATTTAATAATTCAGCTACGAGAAAAATCATAAACAGAAAATTTCAATCCCAATGCAGAATTATTGAACTAGCAACGACTCAGAACTGAATTTTTACCTTGACTATACCACGTTTCTGGCAACTACTATAGAGGACACATCCTAAGATATTAACAACCATTACATGATAAATTACTGTTCCTTTTAGATGGCAGAAAAGCGTGAAGGATGCAGTAAGATGGGTGCAAAAAAAGAGACACTATGCCATCCTCATCAAAGAGAGCAATAAAGACACAGACTGCAACAAGACTGCATTTAAATAAAAACTACTTTTGTGACAGATTTTAAAAAGCAGGAGAGTCTGCAGATTTAAACTACAACTGTATTAGAGGGAAAATAACTCCACTGAGACAAAGATTTTATTTTAGATATACTCCCAATATATCTTTTCTAAATCATTTCCATATTACGTTGGCAAAAATAAAATGATGAATTTTACAAAAAAAAAAATCATCAACTAACAGGAAGCCACTTCTGGTTTTTTGAAAGGAAGAAAACGGCAGGGTTTTCAGAAAGTACATTAATGCAAACATTGTCTGAAAAGTATTATTATATCATTCTTAGGGTACAAAACTATTCAAATTATACCAGTTAAACTGCACCACCCAGCTACTTCAGTAGCATTCTTCAGCTATTTCAGAAGAAAGCCATTCAAATCAGAACAACGTAATGTTCAGCAAACTGCCTTCAACGAACTTACTGACAAAGCAGTAAACATTTTCTCTCTAATTCTAAGAATAAGTTTGTGAGCAGGTACAAAACTTATTTACTATGGTCAGCTACAAAACTTATTTACTATGGTCAGCTGAAGTCAAAAAGCTCTGCTGTTCTTTCACCATCCTATTTGCAAAGACATGAATCTCAGCAAAACTCTACTTTTGCATATTTACAGTGATGTAGGCTCACTTATCACTTACTAAAACTCAAATAGTACTTTTATTCTGCTTTTCCACACAATCTACGTCATATGTGATACTTCTGTATCAGGGATAGTACATGTATTCCCATTATGTAGAAGGATGTAAGATACTAAAAAATTACTTACGAAAACAGATCAAACCATTGTTGCTTTGTGACAGACTCCTGACGAAGAAGTTTCAGAACGATAGGGCGCATGAAATCCCATTTGTCTTCAAACTGAAGTGAACCTTTATTCTAAAAGGAACAAAAAAAAATATTCTTAATAAACCAGTTTCTTATTAAAGTTATCTTTAAGGATTGCAGTTTCCACAGTTAACAAAAAAATATTTTTTTCTCAGAGGTGTCCCTCATAAGGTAGAGTTTGAGCTACACCACCACAGCTGAACAACACTTTTCACAGTATTATTTTAAAAAGTGAGAGTTATTATTTGTTTAAAAGAGAAGCAGACTGCCAACTCAATTTATTCCCTGCATTAGCTACAAGAAACAAGTTCTAGCAAGTGTTCTTCAGATGTAAATGGAGTTATACACAGACAACATGAATGATACTTGGGTCAGCTTCTCTGTTGCAGCAAAGATAGATGCTACAAAAGTCACAAGGCAGACCTGCAAACGCATCTTGAATAAGTTACCCTGATCAAACTGGCAGCCAGGAATCAGGATTTGTACCTGTGGATGCTGCCACGTACCCTTTTTCTCTCACTATGCACTTGGCATCAGCAGTAAAGAGGGAGGAAGGAAACAGAGTAACATAGGAGCTGCTGTGTGACAGACTCCCTTCCGGTCAGTTAACTGGCCATAGGCATTCTGAGGGCCAAGACTACAACTGGTGCAGATAAAAATTATTTACACCATGCTGAAAAGTCTAATCCAAGGTGGATTTTTCAAACTTTCAATAAAAACTAAGAGGCAAGCTAAAGAAATGAAGTGTTTCCATATAATTATGATTTTTCTGAAAAATCTCACCATAACTTCTATCATTAAAAAAAACCAACCAACCAACCAACCAAAAAAACCAAAAAAACCCAAACACACCAACTTTGCAAGAAAAGCAGTTCTACTGCATACGTTATCCTATTTGCTTACAGTTCCACATTTTAAAGAGAAAAACCTGCAATTAAAAAGCTATGTTGATTGGGAGTTCTGTGGCAGAAAGACTACTGGTTATCAGCAGAGTTATGTTCCAATGCACTGTTTACTTTTGAACAGATAATTGTCTTGATCAGTGATACTACACTTGACACAATTCACTTCAAATACAGCAAATGATACAGTCTAACTACTTGAAATTCTGACAAGTGCACTGTTCTGTCACTAACATCTCTTCAGATAAACAAGCACAAGCAGCACACCACGTTCCCTCAACCATCTTCTTTGGTTAATTTCTACATGGAAATTTACAATTAAAACTGTTACTTAGTATTCAGAATAAGCACAGTTTGGCAACTGTATCCCCTGGTGCTCTTAAGTGAAAAGATACATCTTCAAGCTATAAAGATGCAACAGGCACCACAGTAACTATTTTTACAGTAACAGCACCTGGAGGCCTCACAGCATTATCAAACCATTGTGGTAGGTACTGAATATGGCTTTCATGGAAGGAGCACCTGTTGATAAAGTCTACAAATCTTTCAACATAAAAAATAGAAAAAGAAATTGTTTTCAAATTCAGAGAGACAATTTTGCCTATTCTTTCCCACTACAAGAAAAAGAGGTAATTTGAATACATAATCTTTGAAAATCATCAACTACGTGCTTCCCCCACATAGAGCTAGCTTTACAATTATTCCCTAAACTTTGATGCGTCGCTCTAATCTTTCCCAGTCCTGTGAAAATTATTAGTTTTTACTTGCAGATACTTCTGTTCCAAGTCCCTCCTTGTAGGATAATAAACTTGAAAGACCAGCTACTGAACAGTTACAGAAGCATTACAAAAACAGTTACAGAAGTTACAGACAGGGCATTATAAAGTAAGTAAAAACAACTTCCTAAGTTTTCCTTTGGAGTAAAACTTCAGAGTAGATCCTGTAAGTTTTCCAGAAGAGGTAAAAAAAAAAAATCTGTTCTGCAATTTTTGAGAAGTGTAATTCAGCCCTTCACTGAAAACAGCTGAAGATAAAACCTGAATGCTCTATCTTTGTGAATAAGGTTAATTTCACTGTAAAACATGGTGTGTGTGTCTGGGGGGAGGTTGCAAACACAACTGTTTATATGATTTAAACTGTGAATATCTACTTCATTCTAAGAAACACCCACAAAACTCAACTTCAGCTGTAAAAACTGTGTATCCACTTGAAATAAACATCTGCTTACTTAAAAGGAATTCCTCAAACAAAGCTTGTCCTGAAATGTCAGAGAAGTTTAGAACTTTGTTTCCTATACATAGGAGTAAATTTTCCTCCTTTATTCCTTAATTAAATCAAAGATGAAATAAAATCAATGGATGAAAAATCCCAATTAAACTACTCTAAGTTCAATAAACAATTCAACATCATCTAGGTAGATTCATGCTTCCATGACCTTACACTTTTGTACTGAAATGACAAGAAGAAAGGATGCATTAAATAACACCTACGGTGTGTCATTCATATTCATTAATTCTACCCTTACAAGAAAACACCAATTTTACAGTAGAAGAGGAGGTCAAACAGTGGTAATTCTTAGTTGATACCAAAGTCCCACATGCAATTTCTAAGCACTATTTCCTGGGCATTTTCCTTCTTAGCTTGCCTCAAACCACAGTTCCCAAGGAAAGGTCAGCAGGACAGTAAGGCATACCTTGGACGAGAAAATTACTCCAGTTATCAAATCTTCCCTGAAAACATGGGCTACAACTGAGAGCCATACCTGGCTAAGTAGCCATTCTAGAGTTTAAAATTTAAAGTTTTGAAAAATAACTCCACTTACAAAATAATTTGTTTCAAAAGTCACTTCAATTAATTTGTTCATATAGATTTAAAGTTGCACTTTAAATTTTACTTGAAGTACATACTACTTTATACCCTATATTGAAATATGTCCTCCAACTTTCCTCTTCAAACGTACTTTTCCCTGTTCTTTATTTTTATGGATAAGTACTTAGACATAATAGACACAGCAAGGCAAGGCAATACCCCAAGACCTTGATGTTACTGTCCCCCTTGCTCTCAAAATGTCTATTTAGATGTTCAGCTCTCTTGGCTGTGTACTCGCTATATTTCAGGCCACACAGAAATTCAGCCCTCATCTCTGCCAGATGCTCTGGACAGTACTGCAAAAAAAGCAACACTCTCTAGGTCTTACTGTACATCTTATCTACATATGAGTAACATCTTTGCCTCTACTACTTCATTGTTTTCAGACAGTAGGTATATTAAAGCTAGTTCACAGAGGGATGAAGTAGGAAATACAGCATCATAGACTGGAATAAACACCATCTAATTAATCTCTGCTACCAGCAGCTCTAAAAATCAGTGCAATGATTGTAACAAGTTCCTATTCAAAGCAGGGAAGTAGCCACAGGGAAAGCTTTTCTACGTAGTGTGCAACATTCCCTAGCTTCTTAAGGATATCCTAAATGGAAAGAGCCAGGAAGAAACAGAAAAACTTGAAATACAGCAATGGAAACATGTACTTCAAGTTGAAGAATTCAAAAATTTCAGATGTTTCTAGTTCTCAGTGATAGCTGAAACTGATGCAAAGGTAAATAACGTTTCTCATTTCATTTAAGTCCATGGAAAATTTATTGCTTCCTTTGCTGCTTCTCTCCTAACATCAGGATCACGCTGCAGTTCATCTTGCAAGGACAGACTCCTGCATTTGCTGGCAGATCCACCGGCATGGATACAGCTACAGGTTTTCTTTACGCTGCAATAAGCGGAGATACTTTCTGTTTCAGAAACTGCAGAAAAACTCAAGTGCCTTCACGTCACATGGGTGAATTGGTTTAGACTTTGTCACTGCAAAGGGAACAAATTACAAGTCCAGCAGACCCCCTGAAATGAAGTATCCCACTTTGAAAGTGTCACAGTCACATGTATGTTGAGACAAAAAACTCTAGGGGACTCTCCTTGAAATGGCTCAGCCATCTACTGAAAGCAAGTCACCCCCTCTACAAGGGAGAGCAGCTTTGCTACAGGTAGGGCAGGCACCCCTGACCATGTAATGGTTCTTACTAAGTACTTCAGTATTTCCATCACATTACAGTTTGTTGTATCTCACCCGGATTCAGCATATGATTGGTCATTCTAATTTTGCATTTAAAGAAGGCTCTCCAAGAATATGCTTCTCACCAAAAAAAAATTTACAATTAGGAAAATTAAGCACTAGGGGAGTTTAAATGATGCCCTTTAAAATTACGACAGCCAGTCAGATTTGGATTCAGCTAGGATTTATCACTAGAATAAGAAAAGAATATTTCACTTCATTTTCTCAACTATGCAGAAAGCTGAATGAGGATGGGGGAAGAGAAAATGCTTACTTTCTGTTCATGCTGGCAAAACCAGGACCTGTCTACACCCAATGTATGCAAGCTTATTTGGAAGAGATATGGAAAAACATCACAGATTTTAACATCTCTCCTTTCTTACCCTGGGATTTACTGTACCCAGATATCACTTTTTTCCTGTTAAACATGAAAGCAGAAGTACGTTGCACAGCCTCAGATGGCACGAGGCACTGCCAATCAACACCAGCCTGGAATCAACAGTTTGCTTCTCGGGCAGCACTCTCATGAGCTGGATTTGGTAACAAAAGACCTTACCTAGTTCCAGTTCTTGCACTGGTTTATTTTGCCATGATAAACAAAGCCAAATCTCCACAGAATTTTTCCTTCTGTAATGCAGGAATCATACTTAATACCGTTATTAGAAAACTCACTAATTAGTAAGTTATCGTGCTTAATAACACTTTGAGTGACAAGAAAGGCCTGCTTCAGAATAGGTATCTCTGCAGCATTTTTCCTAAAACACACTGTGCATATATATCCTGTTGTCAATATAAAACATCAGTGATGCAAAGGCCAGTTGCAGAAACATGACTAGTCAACACAAAGACTTCATTTTGGCAAGAGTCATCTCGCAGAATCAAGGTTTTGACTCTATTTTCACTTACTGTACACTTATTACTCTTTCAAAATAGCTGAAGTGGAATGCTGACAAAACTCACAGGCCTCTGCTTCTTCTCTCTTGTATGGGCTATGCGACCACATCTCATCAAAGCACACATCAGTGTTTCCAGAAATCCTCATATGTACAGTGAGGAGATGGTCTAAAACATTAACAAGTAGATAAAACTGCCCAAGCCCTGCTCTAAACACATGCTTTTCCAAAAAAAAGGGCACTTCTTCTTATGGGACATTATTTTTTTCACCCCTGTTCTTGGATTCTTCAATTTTAGATTTTAAAGTATTTTTTATCTGCTTATATATCTAACTAATGCCTTTTAGACATAAAAATATACAGAAATTAATCAAAATTAATTTCAATTGCATTCCAATTTCAAGGAAGATTTTTTAAAAATATATCTTTTTAATACTGAAACATTTTTTTGGATACCAGGAAGAAACAAGGTGATAAATTATTTCTCATTTCTTCACATTCAATGTCTCAGAATAATAAATACAACCAGCAGATTCAGGCCAAATCTATACATCCAAAGTAGGTCAGATTGCTAAAATACAAGCAGCACTTCTTCGGGATCACCTTTAAAAATAATACAGAGTGCTGAAGACATGATTATGCCTATATTTATATGTGTTTTCAATTGCTAAGTGCTCGAATCAAGCCTTTCGAAGGCCTTTCACACCAGAGGAGTTAACTGGTGCTGTAGAAACACTGGAGGCACTAGTAAGAGTTGTTTCAAGTAGGCCTGTCTTCCCTGTGCTGGCACGGCCTCAAAGGCCATGCAGTCTTCTCCTCATACCTACCGCAAATATCAGGACAGGCAGTCCTGAGCTCAAACACTCGACTGTCCTACCGGAATCTTCCTTGGGGTGACTGACATCTGCCATTAAACGCCGGGAAAGTGCCTGAAAACATCTGACTACAAAAGCAAAGCTACTTAACGTAAGCGAAAGGCCTCCAGGAGTTTTCCTTCGCAGGAAAACTGCTGTTAACAAAAAAGCTGGAACACGGTGGCCACCCCAACAACGACACCTGCCCACAGCGAAGGCATTTTCCAACTCTTTTGTTTAACTTAAACATTTTCCATACACCCGTGTCTTCTTAAATAAACAAAGGGAAGACACCGTGCCCTGTCTAACTGCACGACGCAACGCTGTTTCCCAACGAGGCGTGTTTGGGAAGGGAGAGCCGGGGGGAGGGAGCAGGGTGCTGGCAGCAGCCGCAGCCGCCGGCCGGGCCGGGCCAGGCCGAGGCCGGCGGCCCCAAGGCCGCTCACCTGCGGGAGGGCCCCGGCAGCGGCAACTCCGGGCAGCGGCACCGTGACCCGACCCCGGCTCTACCTTGCCCCTGTCCCCGCCGCCCTGCCCGGCCGTCCCCGCCACCCGCAGGGCCGCCCGGCCCCGCCGCCTCCCGCCCTCCCGCAGGGCCCGCCCGGGCCCCGCTCTCACCTTTAGGAGATTAGACGTCGCCATGATCCCCCCCGCGAGGCCTTCCCGGCCGGCGGCGGCGGCTCCTCTGCCCGAGCTCGGCTCGGCTCCCCCCGGCCGCTGCCGCTTTACATGGCCCCGGGCCGCCCTCCCGCCCGGCCGGACCCGCGGCGGCGGCGGCAGCAGCAGCGGCGGCGGCCTCAGCGTTGGGCCTGCCTGCCTGCCCCGCGGCGAGGCTCGGGGAGCTCGTCAGCGCTGGGACCGGCCGGGCGCTCCGCACGCAGCCGCCCCTCAGAGCCTCATGGCGGCGTCCGCTCGGGCGGCGCTCGGCGGCCGCGGCTCCATGGAAGGGGCCGGGCCCACATGATGCGGCGCCGGGAGCGGCCCCGCCGCCCAGCGGGCTGCGGGCCCCGCCTGCAGCGCCCCCTGCCGGCCCGCCGCCCGCACGGCCCCGGTGAGCGGGCTCGAACGGGGAGCCCTGGCGCGGCGGAACGCGGTGGGCCGTACAGACAGAAATAACTCGACTTCTAGCTAATTAACTAACTGACTAACTAACTAATCAACCCCGGCCCGCCCCGCGGCCCTGTCCTCGCGGGTGCTGCGGCACCGGCCCCCCGCACGCCCGGCCGGAGGGAGCGGAGAGCGCCGCGGGCACAGCACCGCACGGCCACTCACTTTGCCAAGCCGAGTCACTGCCCTACACCCGATCCCCGGCTAAGCCGTCACTCTCCCTGCCAGTTGTCACAAGTTTTCTATTTACAGAATCGATAAGTGTATAAGTATCTGAAGGGTGCGTGTCAGGAGGATGCACCCAGGCTCTTCTCCGTGGTGCCCAGCGACAGGACAAGAGGCAAGGAGCAGAAACTGAAGCACAGGAAATTGCACCTGAACACGAGGGAGAACTTCTTTACAGTGTGGGTGACTGTGCGCTGGAACAGGTTGCCCAGAGAGGTTATGGAATCTCCCTCACTGGAGATATTCCAGAACCATCTGGAAGCAATCCTGTGCAATGTGGTCTAGGATGACCCTGGCTTGAGCAGGGACATTGGACCAGATGACCCTCTACGGTCCCTTTCAACCTGACACATTCCATGATTCTGTGATCACATAATGTTCTGAGTTGGAAGGGACGCACAAGGTTCATCAAAGTCCAACTCCTGGCAGAATCTCACCTTTCTATTAAAAACATTTAGTCTTCATCTATTCATGTGTCTTGAAGAAAATGTTCCTGACCTTTTCTTACAGGCTCAGAGCCCTGAGAGCTGACGCTGCTAGTTCCACCTGACCTGTTACATGTCGCTATCATGGACAGCCGCACCATCTGCCACCAGGGATGGCAACCACCTCTTCTCCTTTCCTGGGGCATACCATTTGAAGATAAATGCATATTATAGAGGACAAGGCCACTAAAGTGTTAGAAAACCTGAAACAAAATATTTAGCAAATCTGTACACTGCCATGGAAGTTTTGGATAACACTGACCAAATGTGGCCTGCAGCCTTATTAACTTAATAAATTACAATAGCCATATTAAGGCCTTCTCTTAACTGAGAACTGAAAAGAAGGTGTTGAATAACCTCCTATTTTGACAAAGTTTCCAGCTTCTGAATGCTCCAATTAGTCTATTTTTTCTTTGCTGTTATATTACATATTTTATACTCTAAATATTTAAAAATAAGGTATTCATTGCACATATAATACACAGTTATGTAGTTGAATGTATAGTATACAATTATGCAATATAGATCTAATTGTATTACACACTGTCCATTTAACATATATTCTACAACAGTGCTGAAGTTAGGAGGCCTCCAGCAGGGTCAGTAAATGTGTGCTTTGTGTATTTGTGCATCAACCATTCTGCTCCACAGTCTGTGCATGGCATTACAGGTATGCAAGTACCTGGGAAGCTGGGATATAGGCAAATATTCTACAGAGTATGATATGGAGGTAGCTATTTCTGGGACCCACTATTCCAGGAACTGATTTATCCTCTTTTCCTCAAACCCTTTAAATATGTAAGTATTTCTGATTATTTGATATTTTTTCAATTTCTCTTAGTTTGGGTTTTTTAGTTGTTGGTTGGTTGGTTGGGTTTTTTTAATATATGTTTGCTATTAATATCATAATTCAGTCATGTTTTTACACTGCTTTTGATAAATAGAGCCAGAAAATAAGCTACTATAGAGAACTTCAACTTGGGTCCTTTTGATACAAGCTTTAGAGTATAAAACCATGACACAAATCATTAGAATGTTTTAATTGCAAATTTTGCTTAACCATCATTGAAGCTAAACGAAGTTGGGCTGTGTCTTAAAATGCTATGTTTTAAAATTATGGATTTCTCTATATATGCATTCTTCATGCAAACTTACCAAATGGAAGAGTAGAGAGGGCACAGCAACACCTGAGTGAGTACTTCCACTGTCTGGTCTTTTCTGAGTACTCTTAGGTACCTGGTAGCCATTGCTGTAACATTTATCCAGTTGGCCTGGAAGGGTCAGCAATGACAGTACTGAGTGTGAGAGTTCTTGTATCCTGCCTGAATATGCTCTTTTGCAGTAGTTATGAGAAGTGCTAACCAAGGAATAAAGAGAACTTGAACACCTGAGGATCAGGGAGACAAGGAAACAGTTGGTACCTTTTACTGATATTAAAAATAATGTGCATCTCCTTTTGCATGGTTTACACAATGACTGTACTTTTTTTTTTTTTTTCTTCCCCCCCATGAAGATCTGAGCATTAATTTTCTGGGAAGTAAAGGCATCCATAAGCCTCAAGGTTTTATGGTATTTTAGTACCACTTCAGGGTGCTTTTGCAGTACACAGTGTTACATAATCTTGTTTTATTTGCTTTAGTTCTATTACAAGTGGATTATTATTACATTCTGATCATAATTAAGATATTAATTATTGATTAATATATGGTATTACATTGGCCTACAGTTTTATATTCTTTGCATGGATTGTAAAAGACGGAGTGAATGACAGTTCCAGAGCTATACATGGCTTGAAAGTGATTTATAAGGAATAGCCCATTAAGATTTGGATGATCAGTGAAATTAATACTGTCGTAATACCCTAGATGTCTCGGAGTGAATTGATTCCAGGCATAAATCTGTTGGCTTTGAATGAGTTGCATCAGAGAGAAATATGCATTTCTATGGTCTGTTCTAATGCCTCAAAACACATGTACCAATAAGACATACATAGTTTCTTCTAATATTCACTTAGCCCATGACAGAAAAAAAAAAATGATACTTGATTAGTCCATTTTAAACTCCTCTCTCATCAAACTATTCAGTAGGGATAACAAAACTTATGGTTTTTCTCTCAGTAGGAAAGGCTCATTTATCACTGCTGTGGACAGTCACGATGACCTCATGCACAAACCATACCATGAGTCTCTGAAGACAATCCTTTTAAAAGGGCAAAGACACTCAGACATCTACCTGTAGTTGAAAGAAGAAGCACCAACAGTGACCAAACTTCTTATATTACATTAGTTTCTGTTTCAACAAGAAAATAAACACTTCTGGTGTTTACTATCTGGGCTTTACATCACCCTTTCAGTTAATAACAATGGCATTCTGGAGAAATTGCCTGCATGTGGGAGTAAAGATTACTGTTGCTTTCACTTAAACTTGACTAAGATTTCGGTATCTTAGCATCACCAGAACCACCTATCCTGTGCATCTCAGTGTGACCACTTTGTTCTTATGCCAACATTGTCCTTTAGCTTAAATAGCTTCTCTCTGCCTGATGTTTGTTCTTCTCTGATGTATTTTTAGACAGCAGTGCTATTCCCTCCCAGTTTCCTTGCTGGAAAACCTTGCACTTTTTGCCCAGAGTGACACTGGGGATGATGTGAGGTGGTGGATGATGCAAAGTGACTGTTTGCAGGCTGTACCTACAGGAGGGTTTTTGTTGAGGCCATATGAAGCATATGGCGTGTGTTAGGCAGAATGTGGCCATTGTTCCTTGCCCAAGCACAGGGTTGCAGAGAACTGCTGCAGGGATTTACATCTGATCTCCTAGTGGTTTTTGGACAGCTAGAAATTTACTGTTCCATTCACTGTGTACTGGGGGACTTGAAGTTGATCTATGAAGCATGGTAGAATAAAAAGGATACAATGTGAAAAAACATGTTCTGTTTTTCTGACACTTGTTCACATATGTATCTCTTTTTCAGTGCTCCTTAAGCTTTGTCTGTCTTTTGTTTTAAAAGCATCCCTGAGAATCAGACTCTCTCTTGCCCACAGAGAATTGGGCAGAGAAAAATCCCAATAAAATGAACTGTGAATTTCAGTGGTCTGATTGACTGGATTTGAGACTTGCATCTTCTAAACTTATGTCCTGGTATAGCTCTTTTAATACATATAACACAAACTGTATGTCAGGGAAATGGGAAAAAATTATCTGCACAGAGGAGGCTTTTCCCTTTGAATAATAAGCAGTAATTATTTTAAAATTACAAACTAATATAAATTATTACTAAATAGCCTAAACTATTTGCTTGGCATTGGAAGTTTAACCAAAATGAGCAATTGCTGAAAGTGCTTGCAGAGCAGCGCCAGTCCTGGAAGGTTTTTATTACTAAGATTATGACTGGAATATTTTCCACAATTCCTACCCTCAGTTTTATTACCTGAATACTTAGCAGTTACCACTAACATTTTCAGCTATTGCCCTGCTCACTGTCAGACCATGGTGCCAGATATGCCTTCTGACAGCCCCTTCCTGCAAAGAAACCATGCAGGGGAGAAAGTGAA
The DNA here is from genome assembly GCF_022539395.1 of Myiozetetes cayanensis. Lineage (NCBI taxonomy): Eukaryota > Metazoa > Chordata > Aves > Passeriformes > Tyrannidae > Myiozetetes > Myiozetetes cayanensis. The sequence continues at coordinate 41,988,296 of NW_026087742.1, read as the reverse complement.
AGGGGAAGAAGCCTGCAATGTAAATATAGTGCCAGCATAGCTATACCCAGACATTCCTGCAGCTGTCCCACAAAACTAACCTATCCTTAGGGAGCTGCTGGAGTTGGGGAGTCAATAGGCTGCATCTGTGTGCCGACTCCAGGTCCTTGGCACCACATGGTGCTCTTCACAGGGGTGGATGAACACTGTTCTGTTCTTGTCCCAGAGTGCTGGGTTATACATGTGTCTGTGGGCTAAAACCAGCTTTTCCTGTATCATTGTATTTGTTTAAATCTTTCTTTAGGAAATTATAACTCTGACTTGTAACCTCTCTTGAGTTGGGTTCATTTCTTCTGCTGGTTTACTTTTAAACCAGTACAGTTACATAGTGGTGTCCTAAAATGTGCCTTTTTCTGAAATAAAAATTATTTAAATACTTTCAAAGACAGGAATACACTCTAGAAGCTTGGATTTGCTTTCTTGCCAGTTGAATTCCTCAGTTTGAATTTAAAGGAAGATTTACTTGCTATTACATAAAGAATCTGCTGCTATCTGTTCTTGTCTGGCCCCCGTGGACAATGGGCAGCCATGGGAGAAGATGACATGAGAGTGCTGTGGTGGTGTTTGCAGACAAACAATTGTTCCCTGGCTCCCAAGTGTGTATCTTATATTTTTGTGGATTTGTGCTATCAAGCTCTTTTCCTGGACACATTTTAGTTGTGTGTTTGCTGTTCCACTGGTTGTCTGTGGGAACTGCAACTTCTTGAAGAAATATGGTATCTCTGTAGAGTCCTGTGCCTATAGAGCTGACTCTTCCACATTAAGAGTCCTGCTTAGCGAAATACTTTTAAATTTTCAGAACCAACTTAGTTTTCTTCACAATCCCACTGATTAAGTATTATGCAAGGTAAATTGTCTTCAGGAACCCGCACAACTTCACAGTCTTCATATTATGCCCAACTGGCACAGTTTTGGTCACATTACTTTCATTAGAATTGCACATTCACTGACACGTGATAAACAATTCTGCCATGCTCGAAAGTAAAATTCAGCTTTTTCACAGCTGCATTTGCTTCACAAAGGGGGCAAATGTTGATGAGTAAAACAACAGCATATGTAGGTAGTCAGTTTTCAGAGGAGAGCCTCATGAATCGTAGCAGCAGACCCAGACACTGAATTACCACTAGAAATGAGCTGGGAAGGAAGTATAAGTGCATTTGTGAGATAGTAATATTTTTCTCCAAGGATCAGGAAAATGAATTTTTCACTGAACTCTTCTAGTTTTAAATACATCCAGTGATGCCATTATTATCCTTAAGGAACCTAAGCAATGTAGGTGTTTCTGCACACAGTTAACTACTAGAGTAAAGGCTCATTACATGTATGCTTGACTTATTTTTATTATTTTTAATCTGTTTATTTTGTTGTGCAGTCCTATCCATTAGGCTTTTTAGGGAGATTTATATTTTACAGATTCCTCTGTTATAATTTTAATTTCGTTCACTTTCTTGAAAGATTGTCTAGAGACTCTGAGAAATGAGCAATCCAAATGTTTGGTGTTGACAATTGTGTTTTGATATTCAATGATTTCTTAAACAGGCCAGCATGTTTGTGGTATGGTTCCATACTCACGAAGAGAATAAACCCTCAGCCTCCTTTCTTTCTCTCCAAGGCTTAATATAGGCTGCTGAGATTGCAGTGCCACCTCTGGGTAAAAAGCAAAGGCAGAGATGTCATGTGCATGAGGTCTACAGCTAGGGGAAAACCACTCTCCCTGGATGTTAATTATGTACAAAGAAGGCAATGAAGCATGTGTTCTATACGGGAGCTTGAATGCTGAGACTGACATATCTGTGATCGTGGTGCATTCACCTACCTTTACTTTAAGTAAGGCAACTTGGGTACCAGTAACATTTCGGCTGAGGCAGAAGGGATCTCAGCACAGGGCAGCAGTGCATTTGGGTGCTCAGTTAGGCCTGTGTTATTTTCTGTGAGCACAGGACAGTCACCAGCTTGAAGTTAGATTGGTAAGGCTATTCCATACCTAAGGCAGTATGAACATTTGCAACCTCAGAATCTTTTCCTTGGTTGATTCCTAATGTATGATAGTTTATGCATCTTACACAGGGCAGATACAATTATAAGCAAGCCAAAATATCTGAAGAATTCATGTGTAAAATATTTTAATGAGTAGAGGAAGGTATTTATTCTTCCTTATCAAACTTAAAATAAAAGCAATAAAAGTTAAACATTTTAGGAGTCCAAACCAATAATTTTTATCCATTCATTTGCCAGACCTGTGAATCCAAATAAAACCTTTCTCAAGGTACTTTAACATATTTTTCCATTTCCTAACTGGGATTGACCAAATCTTAATTTGCAAAGTTGTGGTGTTTTCTTATTAAATATTTTCTACTTTTGAATTTGGCTACAAAATAAGATTTATCTTATTTCTGTAATTTCTGGGAATTTCATTCTGTTATTGGTATTCACCTTTCCTCAGGGGAAAAAGAATATACATGCACTGAACTATAACCCATTATACAGCTTATTCAAGCTGTTACTTACATACCATACTGCAAAGCTTCCGAAAAAAAAAAATCATGTATTTCAGCAAACTGTCAATTTATCAGACATTTCTATTAACTGCAAATGTGTAGTGAGAAGGTACAGTAGTGGTTTAATATATCGTAAAGACAGACAATGTATGAAAGTACATGTTAATCTACATTTTTAGGAATTACAGATAAGACAGCTATGTGCACAGTACTTTAAAATGCAGTGAACTTCTCTTCTAGTTGCATTGACAATACCAGTTCCTTACACAGTTGAACCTGGTTAAAAGCTCTATTCCCAGTGTAATAAACGTAACACCACAGGTACAACATTGACAACAGAGATTAAGGCTCTGTTCTGATGATTGTTTATTTCCTGTGCATACCTCCCTTCCACTCTCCTCTTATCCCCAGTTCTTTCCTCCCCAACATACCCGATTGTTTTTATACAGAATGAAAAGCTCATTGCCTCCAGAGGATTCAGGAATAAAAACTTAAGATAAAAGAATGTAATCCGAATGTAATGAAATGTGTAATGAAATGTTAATTCATAGTAAGAGCAATATCTGGCACTTATAATATTTTTGTTTTGTTTTGTTATTTGGGTATGTCAGAAGAAACCAGCATTCACATCCCATTATTCTAAACACACCACAACAGGTAGCACACAGAGGACAGAGTTCAGACTGAAGATCATACAGTCTGATCGGGTCTCAACAGTCTTTGTGAATTTGAGGAAGAACAATCATCTCTATATTTAAGATACAGAAGGTGAGGCACAGAAAATGTAAATGCCTTTCTCAGAGATACACAATGAACCGGTGACAGACTTTGGGTCTGTTGACTCCCCAGCCACTGATTTAAATCTTGGCCCGTTCTGTCCTCTTAAACAATGTAGAGAAGATCTGAGATACACAACATGGGCCTAGTATCACAAGGGAATCAGTGTCAAATGCACACAGCCTGATTCTGCACTACCTTTTGGCATCTGTAGTCATGTTTACTTTGTAAAGAGGGCCTAAAATGCCCTCAAATCAAAGTTGATTTGGTGTCAATTACTAATACATGCACTTTAATAGAGAATCAGGCTCACAGCAATCACTCTGTGGCACGCTGAGACTAGAATTAACTAACAGATTTAATTGCTAATGAATTAAGGCTGATTCCTTATATTAAGGCCTCTGTATCCTTCCGTGATAGTGTAACTGTGCCTCAGTGCAAATAAGACTCAGGCTATAGAAAAACCTAATCTTTCAGTTGTCTTCAAAATCAATAATTTTAGTGGCCCTGAATCTATAAAGTAACTGGAACCAAACAACCTGTCTCTATACTACGGAATATTAAAAAAAATTATTGTAAAAGAACGTAAAAGCAACTCAAGAGAAAACCAATTGTATATTTGTTGAAAACAAAAATTGATTAGATAGACTTGTTGCCTGGACTTGAAAATGGAGAATTGTACATGATAACACACTTCTATATGAAGATAACTGTCTTGATATTCAGTGGTTATGAGTGTGCCCAGATAACCTGTAGATGCTTATCAACTCTGAAGATCAAGTTACCTTCTGTACTACTACAATAAAATAGAAATAGATTTATTTGGTATTTAAGTGCTAGACCTAGTTTGCATAAAGCTAGTGTGTGTTATATTCAGAGGAGTAGGAAGATGACCTCAAGCTCAGTAAAATGCTACATGTTCACAGATTTCTCCTATTTTTGTTGTTATTAAAAGCTATTATGGGTTACTTTCTTAGAATAGGTGTTCTCTAACTTTGCCCTCTGTAGCTAAACACCATTTTAGAAATTCCTTCCTCTCCAAACACTCTATTCATAATAGTTTTAGTTTAAAACCTTCCTATTCTAGACAACAGTTTAACATTTGCTGGCTAAGAATAAAACAGTCCTTGCTCTATTCAAATTTAAGGCCTGCGTCCCCAAGGGTTGCAGCACTTCTTAACTTATTTTTACTCCTAGTTAGAAGTAAATTTATTTTTTAAAGCTAATATGGAGTCTTTTTGTGTAAATTAACGTAATTCCTTAGGCATCAGTGTGACTATGATAATTACCCAGCTGAGAATCTGGTCACTGAAATGTAACTCCAGTGGTTGGGAAATCTGTTTTGTATACAAGCCAAATAACAGCTGGATCATATGTGATGTTATGTTTAGTTTCACTGGCAATTCAGAAAATATTTAATAATAAATTCCATTGTTTCTATTCCCTATTTTGTATACAAATAAATAATCTTTTCTAAAACATTCTTTTTCTTTAGTAAGGCTTGTACTCATAGTCATATCAAAAGCGTTTGCTATTGGAGCAATCTTTCAGTTTGCTTTCTTTAGAGTTATCTTTATTATCAAATTCTACAGCATTCTAAACTTTAATAGTCATTAGCAACCCTGCACTTGAGTAAAGAATCAGATTAAAAAAGTATAAGGTATAATATTTTCTTATCCAAAGCTAAGGCAGAATGAACAAAAGTAATGAGGTCATCTGATCCTCACCTATCAAGCCTTGAATTTTAAACAGTATTCAAAATACAAAGCCCAAGCGAGGATGTTGTCACGACAATTATTGCGCTTTCTCAGTGTCTTGCCATAGCATTAGTTTTCCCTTTAGCAATATATAATTTCTTTTCCTGAAGACCACATAAAGTTATCATACTATGTAAAGGAAAAAAAGCACTTAAACTTTTATGAATTATGACCTAGACAGAAGGATACAAAACCAAATTACTGTTCTATGATTCAGCTATGTCATGATCTAATACTGTTTCAAAACCATTATTCTGTTATTTAGGTTGGCATCATCTTCTGAACACCCCATGGGCTCTTTGGCATGCTACAAATTCAGCAGATGCACTGTCTTCTGGGCTTTACAGCTTCTTCTGATGAATGTACAACATTTGGAACAAAGCCACTCTTGACACCTTCCCATCCATCTTGTATTGAGATTTCTCCATTTTTCACAAGTTCATAGATATCTCGTGTAAGAATTGTAAAGGACTCTTCAACATTTGTGGCATCTTTTGCTGAGGTTTCTATATATTTCATACCACAGTCAGATGACAGCTTTTCAGCTTCTTCTCTTGTGACCTCACGCTGTGACACTAAGTCACATTTGTGCCCTACCAATAGGAACACAATCTGAAAGGGCTGCACGTGCATTTTTGCTTCTTCTAGCCAGTCTTTCACATGTTCAAAAGATCGTCGATTTGTGAGGTCGAACACTAATAAGCCGCCCACAGAATTGCGATAATAAGAGCGTGTTATTGATCTATGAAGGGGGAAAAAAAGAAAAAGATAAATTAAAATGCATTTTCATTTTATTCATAAATAGATTACTTTTCCATTTGGCAATGTGTTTTTATCTTTTATACGTTTTATTAAATAACTTTGCTTTTTAAAAGCTAATTGGAATTTATTAATTTATCTATTAGACACAAAAATATTGGGGTTTTTCTTACATTCAAAAGTCACTTTCTAAACATTGCTGAATACAATTCCTCTAGGGCAAATTTTGAATGCTGAATTATTTTGCAAAGTGCACTTTATTAGCAAACCGTGGAACATGTTCACAGAATAAAAGATATATACTTTGGGTGTTACAGTGTGAGTCCTTCAGTTTCATACAAACATGCACTTTGCTTTGTTCTAAGCACTTATTTCAAACTGAAATAGGTACACAGATTTCAAGAAACCTGAAGCCCAAACTTGCCAATGTAGAGGTATATACTTTTGTATTCCTTCCAGAACCATACTTTAAAAGAAGGTTTGTATAGATAATCATAGCTCTTTGTGCTTGAAGAAGTCAATAAGTAGAAAAAGGAAACTTCCTGAACAAAACTGTCCAAAAGTAACTGATCTGGGCAAACACACACTTATTCCAGCATTGGCAAGGGACATGTCTGTCTCCAGCATCTCTCTCACACGGAGGCTAATCATTTATAAATTTATAATTTTTTGGCATGAGGACTGGTAACAGATATTTTCTACTTTTGAGCCCTCCAAGTTCCAGAATATTCACTGGAAGGAATTTTGGAAGCAGGAAACCCTTCCTCTAGTTGAAAGTATTTCTAATGTGCTCTAGAATAATAGAAAATGTCAGAATGTAGAGAGAAAGAGAGAAAGATAAAAGAAGTAATTATTGTAAGTCTCTAATAATGAGCAATCAGGGAGCATAGAGAAGGTGAAAAGAGACACTTTAAAAGAAGCGACAGCCTATCAAGGAGTGGATGTGAGAACTTGTTACCAGCATAAATGTACAGCTAGTCTATATATAAGTATTCTCCAACTGAAATGAGATACACAATCTCTATTAAAAGTTATTATTTGAAATCATAACTTATCCAAGAATTAATTCCATTTTATCTCATGATTACGAAGAGGACGCAGCCTCAAAACTTCTGGAAGCAGGATGAACTGTACAGTAACATATCTTTCCATAACAGTAGCTCCCTCCAACTTTCAGTTCACTGTATTTCATATGTTTTTTTTAATAACAATTTGAACATGGAGGTATAATTAGCAGCAGTAGTCCTATTACAGATAGGTAAGTGCACAACTAGATAAGACTTAGGCTTATTGGCATATAAATTCATTTAGCCACAGCAAACAGCATTTGAAATGGTTTTACTTAGATAACAGGGAGGGACTGTTTGCCCTAATGTTTTGAAAGATCTTTTCTACCTTCCCTGCAATAGAGTCCATGCAGTATCTCTCTGAATGTGAAGACAACAGAATCTTACCCTCAGATTATTTCAAATAGCCTCGATATGAAAAATATGATACACAGTTTTACAAAACTGTTTAAGACCATAAATGAGGGTATCACATTTTGTGAAGTATTAAAGGAAGTTGCCATACAGATTTGTTTCTGCTTTGCTTAACCATTTTTTTTTTCACTGTACAGGCTCTGCAAACACAAATGAGTGCATTAAAATAGTTCAGGTAGTTCTAGAAAGAAGAATGCTTTCCATGAAGAAATTTTTCCTAATATCCACTCTAAACCTCCCTTGTCATAAGTGCATTTCCCCTTGTCCTATCACTTATTACCTGGGAGAAGAGATCAAACTCCACCTGACTACAACCTCCTTTCAGGTAGTTGCAGACAGTGGTAAAATCCTTCCAAAGCCTCCTTTTCTCCAGGATAAACAATCCCAGCTCCCCCAGCTGCTCCTCACAGGCCTTGTGCTCCAGACCCTTCCCCAGCTCCACTGGCTTTCTCTGGACACACTCCAGCACCTCAATGTCTTCCTTGTAGTGAGGCCTTGTAGAGACCCAAAAATTGAATACAGGATTTGAGGTGCAGCCTCACCAGGCCCAAGTACACGGAGACAATCACTGCACTGGTCTTGCTGACCACACTATTGCTGTGGTCAGGATGCCACTGGCCTTCTTGGCCACTGGGCACACTGCTGGCTCATATTCAGACACGATTGACCAGCACCCCCGGATCATTTTCTGCTGGGTCAATTTCCAGCCTCTCTTCCCCCCAGTCTGTAGTGCTGCATGGGGTTGTTGTAATCCAAGGGCAGGACCTGGCACTTGGCTTTATTGAACCTCATACAGTTGGCCTTGGCTCATTGATCCAGCCTGTCCAGATCCCTCTGGATGATGTTTGTTAAAAATATCATCTACAAATATTTGGATAGTTTTACTATTAAGGTGATTTATCACTTGCAATTATATTTTAAAAGTATTCCTGACAAATAAGACAAAATTTTGAAGCAGAAAGTTTAGGCCACCAACTGGGAAAAACATCTGGGCATGTGAATGTGGTAGGTTTTTCAACAGCACCTGAAACACCTTAAAGATGCAAAATGTTCGACCTAAATATGACAATCAGAGTAGATTAAGTATTAGCATAATTTTTAGTAGACAACTTACAGTTATTTGGAAAATGAACTGTATGAAGTGGATGTACTCATTTATGCCCTGTATCACTCTCAGAATGAAAGAGCACTGATTGATGGTCTGGCAGGTCTCTCTGCTTTTATTGGGGCTTTTCTTGTTTTTTTTGGTTTGGTTTGGTTTGGTTTGGGGGTTTTTTTTGTGGGTGTGTTTGTTGTATTTTTTTTTCTCTCTAAAACTAATTGTAAGGGCAATTTTTGTCTCTTATTAATACTAGCAATAAAGACATTAGGGCTATTAAGTGCCTTCAACAAGTCTTACTCAAAACCAAAGCACCAGCATCTAAGTTGTGCTACACTCAGCTGCAGATCTAACCGTGGTGCCTGAATAAGTTCCCTGGGGGCCTGAGTGCTCTGCCTCTGCACAGGTTGTGAGCCACTCAGTGGGGACAACTCTGCTTTCCCTCTTAGCTCAGATCTTAGACGAAAACAAACTCTAGGCAAGTGCCCAGAAGGGTTTTGCTTGGGAGGGCTTCCCAAAAGCATGCAGGCATCCTCAGGTGGGTTCAAGCTCCTCACAAAACGCAGATGAAGTTTCTTTTAACACAGTGGAGGACCCTATCTTTCACAAAGATGCCTCATGTGCTACTTCACAAGACACAGGTCAGGGTTCACAGAGCCCACAGCACAGAGGCTCGGAAGATATACAGCTTTACAGATTTTACAGGCCTATGTCTTCACTTCAGTGATGAGGGTGTATGATGGCCAACAAAAGATGAGAAGGGTTGACAGTAAAAGGCTCTTCATGCAACTTGTAGGTCTCCTTTGGGAAAGATGTTATGAATGTAGAGTTTATCTATAATCCATGGAAGACTGAACAAGTCCTGAATAAGAGACTGAGTGAGCTTTAGTAAACAAAGAGCACTAACCTTTGGAAGTCCCTCAAGTTAAAAGTAGAGGATAGCAGAGTACTCAGGAGAATGCAAAGACTCTCTCAGAGACAAGATATCTGAGTGTGGACCATAGACAAAATCAGACGGGCCTTTTTTATGTTCTTTAATAAGCAGGGAATCTACTTAGGTGATTATACATACTTTGGTAAGTGCTGCAAGATTAGACTCTAAAAGCAAAATGAAGTTTTAAGTCCCTTATTTCATCACTTTTTGAACAGAAAGAAAAAAACCCCTTGGGTGACATGTCAGGTTTGATGTAGTCTCACTTATTCATAAGGGATGTTTAAATTTCCATTTCTCAAATTATCCCTATGCAGATCTTAAGTTCTTGTTGAAATTAGGGCTTCTTGTGTAAACTTTGGTTCAGCTTATTAATGTCATTAAACATGAATGATTCTATGCTGGCAAACGTTGGAATTTTCAAGAAGGAAAAGAAGGATGACCCTGGAAATTACAGGACTGTCAGTCTAAATCCAGTGCCAGGTAAAATAATGAAGAAGATTCTTCTGGAACTTACTGAAAAGCACCTGAAGGACAATGCACTCATAAGGAAAGTCCTGCTTGTCAAAGCTAATTTCCTTTTACAACAAGGTAACCCACCCACTTGATCAAGGGAAGCCAAGTTGATATAATCTTTTTGGATTTCAGTAAAGCTTTCCATACTGTCTCTCCCAGTACCCTTCTGGACAAAATGTCCAACACACAGCTGGATAAACATGTTATGTGATGAGTGAGCAATTGGCTCATGGGGCTGGCATAAAGGGTAATAGTGAATGGGGTGACACCAGGCTGGTGCTTTGTCACTAGTGGGGTTGCACAGGGCTCTTTCTTAGGGTCAGTGCTCTTCAACATCTTCATAAGTGACTTGGACATAGGACTTGAAGGTACACTGAGTAAGTCTGCCAATGATACTAAATTGGGAGGAGCTGTTGACTCTCTTGAAGGCAGGGAGGCCTTGCTGAGAGACCTTGACAAATTAGAGGACTGGGCAATCAGCAGCAGTGCCCTGGCAGCCAGGAGGGCCAACAGTGTCTGGGGGGACATCAGGCAAAGCATCACCAGCTGGTTGAGGGAGGAGATTGTCCCTCTCTGCTCTGCTCTGGTGCAGCCTCACCTTGAATATTGTGTGAAGTTTTGGGCACTATAACACTATTAGAGGAGGGCTACGAAGATGGTGAAGGGCCTTGAGAAGCCATACAAGGAGTGGCTGAGGTCACTTGGCTTGTTCATCCTGGAGAAGAAGAGACTAAGGGTAGACCTCATCTACAGCTTCCTCATGAGGGGAATTGAAGGGACAGGTGCTGATCTCTTCACTCTGATGATCAGTGACAGGACCCGAGGGAATGTCATGAAGCTGAGTCAGGGGAGGTTTAGGTTAGATATCAGGAAAAGATTCTTTATCCAAAGTGTGGTTGGGCACTGGAACAGGCTCCTCAGGGAAGTGGTTATGGCACCAAGCCTGACACAGTTCAAGAAGAATTTGGACAATGCTCACATGGTGTGATTCTTAGAGGTGTCCTTTGCAGGGCCAGGTGTTGGACTTGATGATCCTTGTGGGTCCCTCCCAATTCAGGATATTATATGATTCTTTGCATTAATTATGTCAGCCTATGGCTTTAGGGAGACTTTAAATCAGTCACAGTGTTTCTTTTTCATTATGATCTTACTGATCTTTACCAGATGAACCAAACTTTCACTGAAACCTTTATCTAATTCTGAAGAGTTATTTTTATACTATGACTAAAGATTACACTGTAATGATATTAATTTTGAAAATACATATGGCTTACTGAAAAAGAATAAGGGTAATGTTTTACTTTCAAGCCATGTGTTAGAAGCAGAATGTATCTAATATCATGGTCTACTAAAAAGTGAATATAAAAGTTAATTTAATGGAAGCATCTCCATAATATTTTGCACCTACTGAAATGAACTCTCAGTTTTAGCACCACTACCAAGCATTTTATAGCACTGGAGGTTTCATCTTTTAAATGTATTGTTGGATTTAAATATGGAGAAAGTAAACAAACAAACAAACAAACCAAAAATCATAGCCAAGTAGATGATGTAAAACACAGCCAAACCAGCATATTGCTCTAAATGACTAATCTGAAGATAGAAAGAAATTGAGGGTTTACCCCTCATTTATGTTAGTCTGCATTACAGTCTGGAGCTTATAATAAGCAAGTCTTTAGGTTCTTGTTCTAGTAAGGTGTTAAAGTTAATGATTATGTTGTTGTTGTCTGTGTGGCACCTCACACAATGGGAGATTCTGCTTAGCAATGCCTTACTGATGTCAAAGTAAATATAATCAGTAACTGCCCTGTCTGAGCTCCAAATAAGTGAACTGTCTACCACCACTGTTTGCAGTTGAAGTGGTGAGAATTGCTTTATTTGAGAAGGAATGCAAACAGTGCATATTAAAGATGATTTCTAAAACAGTGCATGAAATCCAGTTCAAATACAGAAGCATCAGTGAACTGGAGACACGTAAAAATTTTTCTCAAACAATTCCTCCAAGAAAGTATGTGACCTCTTTCAAGAGAGTGTGGCAGCAGGTGTGTCACGTCTTACTTTTCCCCTGGGAATGCCCCTAATGCCTGGGACCAAAATTACGGGGTTATTATGCAGCCAGTAGTTTTCTGTGCACACTCCTGGGAGCTTTAAAGACAGGTTTTACCTCCTCTAAAGCTCCAGTGCAAGTGAGCCACAGCAAAATTGAGAATCAGAACTGCAAACTGCTTGGTGTTCCCCAGAATTAGGTAACTTCTTGGAATAATTAGTTTTTCCCCAAGATAATCTTTGCTTGTGATCTGTAGTGTTCTCCATTAGCAGAGAACAGAATGTGCAACATTTTAACCTGTGGTGTAAAACTTAGTAAAATATTTAGAATTTATTTGAGCAAATGTAAAACAGACTACATAATAAATGCTCTCATATTTGGCACACCAACTGACAAGAAACTCCTAGCACAAAAACAAACACAAATATGTACAACTACTTTCTTCAGTTTGTTCTTATGGGTATTAGAAAAAACACAGAGGTATACTAATGGTAAATTTAAAAGCAACTGACTGCATGACTCATCAGTGCACATTCCCTGAGCATTCCCGGGTTAAAGGATGGCCATCATTTGATTTTAAATATATGCAAAATTCTCTGCATTTGCATTTCTTTCGGTAGAGTGTCTTGTCATTGCCCATCCTGGCTACTTGTCAGCAAATTCAAAATAAAGAGATTGTACATCCTTAGTCACTTATTTACAAGTACTTAGCACAAGGAGAGAGAAAAATGCTAAGAGCTTGCTCTTATCACTGCTAATTTCTTTGCTAACCCTTCAGCAGCCTGCCTGCAAGAATATATATGAAGTTCTGAATCATGTAAGCTCAGGAAAATTGTTTGTTGTTTCACTGTAATGCTTGTTATGGAAAAAAAAAGAAGTTGGTGTCCTCTGGTAAGACAGTGCAATCCCACCCCTTCAGCTGGGTGTGAGTCTGCACAACTGTTGCAACAGAAGACAGGGAACAGAAGAATTGATTCTGGCCAGCAAAGAGGCCCATTTCGACCCTCCTGCTAGCGCCCTACTAACAACAAGTGTGTGGGTCAGGTACATGTAGACGGGCTATGCATTTGCCCCCCCCACGAATTCATATCTGTTGAACCCCAAGTCCAAACTAAAATCCATACACAACTTGCCTGAAGCTGCAAGCACTACAGATACAACAGCAGCACGAGAGTGAGTGAGTGACAGTATCAGTTTGTAAACTGGGGAACGACTGTGATTCTTTTTGAGGCAGAAGAATAGGGTAGTTTTGCTACTTCCTTGTGACAGAGGGGATTAAAATTTTAGCTATTTTAGTTACAGTATAAATGGTAGAGGTATTAGTGAAGGCTCTTGGCAACCATCAATGCAGAGCAGATGCAGAAGGTAGATAAAACACTACTAAGGTACTGTAGCTGGCTGCCCCATATCTTCCACACTGCCATGGCTGCACTGGTGCTAGCACTGTTGCTGTGCTGGAAGGAGGAAGAGCCAGGAGGTGGCCTGGTCTCTCCAGATTGCATATGAGGGAGAGTTAATGGCAGAGAGAAATACTGCAGGGGAGGATGAGTTCGGAGGTGATGACAAAGTAAGAAATGCGGAGTTAAGCAGGGGCCTCTTGCTGCAAAGAAGGAAAAAAACCTGGAGGAGGGATTGCTACATTAGGTCCAGGACTTCAGGGGAAAGATGAGTGAGGGAAGAAGAAACAGGAGGAGGCCACTTGTTACCCACTATTGTGAGCTGGGAGGGGAAGGGCAGCTGTTCCCTGATGTCTGTGAAAGGGAAAGGGTAGGGAAGGAACTGGTGGGCAGGGCAAGTGTGATGGTGGGCCACGGGGCTGGGACCACTGTCAGGGGTGGAGGACTGTTTGAGGCACAGCCAGATTGATGCAGGGAGATGTGCTGGGGGACAAGGCAAAGTCCTTGGGGCCGGAGATGTGTCGGACTACGGGGAGGGAATCAGGGTGTACTCGGGGGCCGGCAGATTTGGGGAGTAGGTGGGAGGGGCCGGGTCCTGTACCTGAACCGCTCCTGCCCCGCCGTGTCCCAGAGCTGCAGCTTGACCCTCTTGCCGGGCTCGATCTCCACCAGCCGGGAGAAGAAGTCCACCCCCACGGTGGGGTCGGAGTGCAGCGGCCCCGGGAAGCGGCCCTCGGTGAAGCGGTGCAGGAGGCAGGACTTGCCCACGGTGGAGTCGCCCAGCACGATCAGCCGGAACTGGTAGATCCAGATCGCCGCGTCCATGGCGGCCCCCGCCTGGCCCGGCTCCGCCTTGGGGCTCTTCCTGGGGCTCCTGCGCGGCCGGTGCCTGCACCGCGCCCCGATCGCCCCCACGCCCGGCATCGGCGCGGCGGGCGGGCGGGGGCCAGGGCCCGGCTCCCCTAGCCCCGCTCCGGGCGCTCCGCGCCGTGGTCCCCGCCGGCGGCCCGGGCGGGGAGGGGCGGGGCGGGCGCTGTCCCTTCAGCACCTCGCTGTCCCGCACCCGCCGCGGCTCCGCGCCCACGCTGCGCCGGCTGCCCCGGCCCCTCCGGCCGCTCCGGCTGCCCCGGCCCAGCCGCCGCCGCTGTGCTCTGGGGACGCCTCTGCCGCCGCCTCTGCCGCCCGCTGGGCGGTGGCGCGGCCGAGCCGCCCGCCGGGGCCGCCCTCCCAGCGCGCCGTCATGTGCGCGGAGAGACGGGCCCTCCTCCGCGGCACGGAGGGCAGGGAGGGCGGGGAGGGCAGGGAGGGCAGCTCCCCGATGCCTTGGGGCTACAGCCCGCGGCCAGCGGCCAGCTGCCCCCACGGTGCAGGGATGGGCCGGGAGAAGGGGGATGCTGGGGCGGGGAACCCAGGCCGGCACGGAAAATCGTGGGAGAGGGATTGTTAAAGCGTGACTTTTGCAAAGGAAAGTGGGAGCAGAAAGGGAACACCGAGGAGGGGTGGGTGTGGAGGAACCAGATCGGCAGGTGAGAAAGGGGCAGGGAGCTGAAAGGAAGCTGTCCCGTGGGATGGGAGCTGGGCAGGCCGACCCGCAGAGGATCAAGCGCCGGGTGGTAATGATGGGCTGGGCAAGTGGCAAAACGGGAAAGGAGAGTTAGCAATCCAGGTATCCCCAGAGAGAACCGTGCAAACTGCCTAGAGAAAAGGCATAATACTGGAAATGACAGGGACATCACTCCTTATTTCCCAGTGGAACAAGCTGCATGTATTGGGCCTTGGTGAAAGTGCCTTTACCCGCAGTAATAGAACAATTCTGCCAGTAGAGATGCCCGTGTCAGAGAAATCTCTTTGTCCCCCTGGGATCTTCAGCTGAGTATCATCTTATGGTAAACCTGCTGAGCAATAGATTCCTCAGATTTCTTTTAAAGTCTCAGAACCACAAGGGATAACAAACACTAATAGTCCTCAGATGGCTGGTAAGGACAATGGAGTAAAATAAGAGGAAATCTTTGGACTTCTGGTAAACAGAATTGCAGCAGCTTCTTCTGTAAATTGGGCTGGGGTGAAGCAACCATGGGCGGAGTGCCTGAGAACCCAGCAGAGTAGCCTGACAGAGCTGGGAAGTAGGTTGTTGCTGGCAGAAGGTCAACAGCAAGTAGATACTGATACGAATGAACACTTTGATAGTGAAAAGGACAGGGAGAGATGGGCGACTATTTTTATTTCCCACTGCCTGTTTTCCTCTGTTAGTGTCAGGTACAAATGTAGTTAAAACTCCAACTGCCTGTAGCTGGTTAGGGGCATATCTGAAACCATTTTTTTTTTTTTTGTAAATCTGTGGGACAACTTGTGAGTATTCTCATTGTGTGAGTCTGTTTTTGTTATTGCAATTTGTTACTTGGTCACCAGTGTGAGACTAGTAGATTTCCCTAGGAGGCTTGGGTAGATCTTGCAGCTCCAAGGTGTGGAGTAGTGAGATCAAGGGCGCCTTGGCCCCTCACCTGAACAAGGGCATAGTGAAATCAAAAGAGGGATTGTATGCACCGCTCAGGATCTCGTGTCCCAGCCCCAAAATGAGTTTGTCTGGGATATGCATGGGTGGTTGGCCCTGGGGGACAGTTCCAGGTGACCCCAGAACCTTCCAGAAGAGACTTGGCCTGGCAGTCCAGAAGCTGTAAAAGGCACAGCCAGAAGCTACCACAGGGATTTTTCTTGCTATACATGCTGAAGCTGCGAAATGCCACCTGCTCCAAGAATCTGGACTCTCCAGGGACCTTTTGGGCTGGCCATTCAGTCCCCAAGACTTAGTGGTTCTATATCTGCATATGTCTCCAAGTGTGTTCCCTCCTGAATCCTGCACATTTCTCCATTGTACTTTCACCAGCTCTTTACCTTAAAATAAGTTGAATGTAGTTTGTACTTGACAAGTTGCTCCTTTGAGAAATAATTAAAACAATGTTAACTCAGATACATGAACCTTCGTAAGGCTAAAATCAGTCTATTTCTTGCAGTTCTGCATGGGATGTGATTACAGGTGATTCCTGGGATCTAAGTGTTCTGGAAACAGTGGCATGTAGATACAAGAAGTATTAATGTGTGAAACAGAGGTTTGAGGTATGTGATATCAGTAGCTCTGATGCTTGCTGAATGTAAACAGGACAAAATTTTCAGTGGACTTTGATCAGAATATAACACCTACATCCTTCATGGATTGCCACCCTGGCTAACACCCATCGGTCTTCAAAGCCTCCAGTATGTGCTGTCTAACTCAGATGCACAGTAGATTGCTGTCCTTTGCACATCTGGGTTGGAAGAACCTCACTTTAATGAGTTACACAGCTCATTTCATTCCTGACAGGTGAGCAAAGTCAATTTGCCTTTGGCATTTACAGTTGAACTAAATATGTTTGCATATATTTTCAGGCTTCCACAATCTGGTCTGTCTACCTAAGCTTGTCATTGTAGAAAGGCAGTGGTATATAAATTCACATATCTCAAACACAACCTTATACCTTCACTTGTGATCTCTTCAGTGTCATATGATAAATGCTACCTAGGGAGCCTGCATTTGTATTGTCTGTTGTGAACAAGGTGGGTGAATTTTATGTCCAAGTCGTTCAGTTTTTGTTCGTTTACCAGTGAGTACAGAGGCTGTGACAGAATGCAGTCCATCACAAAGTTATCAGACCAGCAGTCAGAAGAAACTATCACGAAGGGGTATGTTTTGTGGAGCTATGATGATTAGAGCAGAGTGATTAAAGCAGCAACATGAACCTTACTTTCCTTCAGAGAATTTCTACCACTTGTGCATTGGCAGCTTCAATCTGCTCTTCCCAGACAGAGTGAAGCAAACCTAAATTCTGGGAAATGAATAAAAGAGCCAAACAACCCCAAACTTCCAAATCTGCTCCAGTCCTAGCTAGATAACTGCACTAAGCTGTAAATCCAAGATGTTTGAATCTAAGAATTCCTCATTTCTTGTGACATTTTTGACCTGCATGGATTTTTCCCAACCACTGGTAAGTGGGTAGGTTACTAATGACTGCATAGATCACTCCTGAACAGTGTGCACACACTCTAACATAGAAATTTAGAGAAGCACAGATGAAAGTAATTAGTTATCAACCCAAGACAGCTTGAGACTGAGAAACTGTGCCTTCTGCTGCTAACCAAGAACCTAGAAGAACCTGAGGGACTAGTCTGGACGCAAGATGCCACCCATTCCTGTTTTAATTACCTAGGCTATTGGTCTGGAGGCTGATACAGCTACTCATTTTATCCCAGGACAAGTTTCAATAGATACAAAGAATTGATTTTTTTTTTTTTTTTGGCTGAAAACTATCTTATTTTTGATAGAGTAGTACTGAAGGTGGAATACTCCCTACTAATGAGCAATGACTTTTCTTCCTCTAAGATGTTATCAAGCCAGGTAGGTTTCATATGATGGTGGGAAGGACATTTCTTAAATGACAACCTCATAGAAGATGTCCTTGTTTGATAAGGGTGTTGTTGGGATAAATATGTACATGAAAAAAACATCAGTATAAACACTGGGAAAAAAAGCAACTTGCAGAGCTGAGTCATCAGAATCCATGAATGGATTTATATATAAAGATATAAATATATAAATAAATAAATATCTACATACAGAACCACTTTGTTTGTGAAGTATTAAAATTGCTCTGTGGAGGTGATGCAAGGGAAATTACTCCACAGCAGAATGAACTCACAGAGGCAGTTAGTGGAGAAAAGAAACACCCAGCTGGGACAAGAAAAAATTCTCCTGACTCCTCAGACCTGATCTTCCAGAAATACCTAAAGCACGGTTTCAAAAACAAACCTGAGAAATAAAAGTCCCAACTTTACAGAATATTAAAAATCAAGGACTGAGTATTAAATCAATAGCCATTTTTTTAGCCATTAAATATTTTTATACTTTTCCTCTCATCAACTCTTCAGCTATCCGTGTTCCACACTAGTAAACAACATCTACCTGGTCTGTAGGCCCATCATTGTCTCACCCCTGTTTGCCAACTGTCTCGTCCCTCAAAATGTTAGTATTATTTTGTTATATTATACTCAGAGCAATGACTCCTACCTTGATCTTTGCTGTGTCTAGACTAGACATACTACAAGAAAAAATGTATTTCCTTCCCAAACATCTGTGTATTCCAGGGGCAATGGATGGTATCTAGCTCTGCAAAGTCTTGCCATCTGAGACATTAAAGATGACATCTTAGACAACCACAGTTACAAAAGCACATCTGACTCGGTAAAGTGTCAGGAAAATACAGGAACATGCATTGTGCTCCACTAAAATACTGACCTGAATTTGTTCACACTGACATTTCAGGGATAATGCCTAAACTGCACGAGAATCTGTCTTTGGGCAGGATTAGATTGCCTTTATGTGAGATAAAGAACCTACCCCAAAATAGCAATTTATTCTGTTATCTAAAACAAGTGAAATATTTGTTCTCATGCTTTCTTTTTTGTAATTTCACTCTTACACCTCGCTTTTCCATTTGTCACTTGGAACAATTCCTTCTAGGATTCTATACCTTCTTTGCTCTGATGTAAGTCCATCTCCTACATCTCTTTTCTGTTTGGGAAATGCTGGTGTGTGAAACGATAAATTTCCACTAACAAATAATGCTTTTTGAGCTTAGTGCCATGGACCCTTTGGGCATGTTGATCAGAGAGGTGCTTTTCTCTGCATTTCATAATCTCTGAAGGAACCCAATCCTACAATTCATTCCTCACTATCATTGTCATCTGTTTTTCACAGATTCCCACTTTAGCCAATATGCAATCTCTGATGATTTCTTAAGAGGTGTATTGCTTTTAATTGCCATCGTAACCGTAATTGCTGAGCTAATTCAGGACAGGCAGGCCAGTCTACCTGCACTATTTGCAAACATTAAACAAAGAAGTTCCCTGTATGGTAAGTTCCACTGAGTTTAATCTATCTTGAAGAATTGCCCAGATAAATGAGATGTGATAACATCTGCCAAGTTTGAACGGGCTAGATTAATCCAGTATGAGCTGGTAGCACAGGTAATGTTTCTTTTCTTGTACATTACTTGGATGAGGGGGCTGGAGGAATATGGAAACTGTGGTGGCAACTATTAATTGGCCTCAGGGATAGAGGATGTCAAAGCTGTTTGGCCTTGGGCTGTGTGATTAGAAGAGCCATTTACAGTTTATGTCAGTGATTTAATCCGAAAGGTATTAAATTGTTAAGACAATAGTCCTTTTGGAGTGCCCACCATACATTGTCATCCCATACCACGTAGAAGCTGAAGCCCAAGAACTGCAATGCACAGAAGCTAAACTGTCAGCCACAGACCCAGCATGTCAACCAGTCAGAAAGAGTGACCTGTTCCTCTGGGATTACTGGTACAGGACTTGTCTAAACTAGACTGGTGGGGCTGAAGCTCTGATCTGTGTGTGATATGTTTGCACAACAGGAATCATTATCCACTTACCCATCCTCTCAGGCAAACTGCATGTCACTGAGTACATTATCACATCACCCTATCTCCTTGTGACCATGGGATGCATGGTGTAGATCAGAGACAACTTTCATTCAGAAAACAGTGATAGCTGCCCTGCAACACTACTTCTGGTGCAAAGGCTGGTCTTAGGCTTTGCAACTGGAAATAGGTCCCATGGTCTTTCTCCCAGAATGTCATACACTGCACTTCCAGTTGAAGCCCCACCCTGTTTGCACTGGAGGTAGAGGGAGGGCTGTTATGACAGGAAGTCTTCCCTCTGTCCCTGGAAATTTAGAACCATTTAATACTGAACAAAATTTCTTATAAATTTAGGGGACTATTCCTCTGCTCAAAAAGCATGCATCATGTGAGGATGTTCAGAACAAAGAAGACGTTTATAGAAGTGAATTAGCAGACATTAATGGAAGGAAATTTCACAGTAAATGAAATCATCAGAAGGGGTTAGATACTTAAAAGACTGCTATCACAGAGCTATTCAGGGACCTTTTACCCCAAAGAACTTCAAGAAGTGAACCTAAATGAGAACAGAGTTTACAGACTATTAGGTTATGTGACTGAAGGCTCATTCCTATGAACACAAAGGAGCAGAGACAAAATGGTAGGCAGGAAAACCCCAGTAACTACATCCAGTGCTGACTGAGCCCCTGGCAGAGTTGTTTCAAGGGCTGGAACAGGGGACCCACCAGTCCCATGGGTTAGGAGGATACCCCCAGCCAAGTCAATGGAAGACACTTCCCATCAATTCCATTACAAACTCAGAGAGAATTGCCACCTACGGGAGCATGGGACTCATCATGGGAAGCTGGAAAGAAGATTGGGGTTGTACAAGACTTACTATTTAGGGGAAGGATCAAAGTCAGTGGGAGGGAAAGATCAAATTGGACTGAGGAGGAACAAGTGTGGAAAAATACGGGATAGAGGAGATAAAAAGAGCTAGACATACATAAACAGGTTACTGGTCAGTACCCTTGTGTTGAAGGACAGTAAGGGCTGGGGCCTTTGCCAGCCAGGGCTCCATCCCTGGTAGGGGATGGTTTTGGTGTGTGCCCAAGGACACAAAATAGCCAAGCTATGCCAATGATCATGAAGAAATGGAAAAACATACAGAAGTAACTGAAGCAAGAACTGGAAAACAATAAGAAATCAGAGAACAAGTGGTGTAATTATCAATGAGGTATTCTCTAACTAATCCTGTAACTAAAGACATGGAAGGGTACTGGGGGCTAAAAAAAGGCCCCAGACAGGGAGAACCTATGACCCTGCTCCGGGATGCAGAACTATCTCTGCAACCTCTGAATTCAGGGAGCAGAAAAGAGCAAGGGACACTCAAGACCCACCCTTGACCCTATGCTAGGATGACACAGCATGGCAGGAACAACCACACTGATCCACCCATGCTCCCTTCAGGATTGCACCATCTCTACTGCAGACTGAGGAGCTTATGAAATGAACCCACAATGCCAGCCTGCCCAACGCTCTCCTTCACTGCACCATCTCTCCCATGGTGCAGGGAAGTCATGTAATCTGTAACATTTCACGTATCTGTCTCCTAAACATAATTGTCAGACTGGGGAGGAGGTGGTAGAGCTGAGCTCTGCGGGAAGGTCCCAGACACACTGGACACAGCCAGTCTTCACCTGACCCACCACAGCTGAACACATCAGCCAAGCTGGTGGTGTCTCTGAGCCATCAGATGGGTTTGTAGCACCTCTTAATCAGACATGTGTGAAAAAAGGGCAGAAAACACTAGAACAATAGAAAAAAAACATTTACAAGATTGGAGGAGAAGGGTAGAGAAAACCATGTCTGAGCTGGGCCCACAAGGCATGACTCTAAAAGGACTGCTGCTGATGGAGTAACCACGACACACTGACTCCAATCTCTGCACTGCCCGTTGCCTCACCAAAGGGACTGACAGCAGTTTGCAATATGAGGAGACAGGAGAACAGAAGAGGGGAGACTGAAGAAGGGTTCCTTTTTATCAGGGTTTGTTTGTACTGCATTGAAGAAATAGCTCCCTGAACATCCTCACAGGAGGGTTTCACTTCCACTACCCCTTCTGAGTATTTTTGTGTTATTGTCAGGAATATAACTGTCCTCCAAATGAAATTGTTCTTGTTTAGAAAGAAATACAGACTTACACCAGTGAAGACCTTATTTCATTGCACTTCAAATTCAAACAGGACTTGGTGGATCTTCTGACCCCAGGAATGAAAACGAAGACTATTATCAACACATCAAACTCTCACCTTAACACCTCTCTGAGATTGTCTCAGAGACAGTTCTTATGCCCCAGAATGTGTCTGGGTTCGAAAGGAAAGCTCCCTGCTTTTACAGGAATCAGGCAAAGGTGTTCAGGGTTTCTCAGTGTTCTAATCCTGGATGCTGCCACTCGCATGTTGTTCTCTTTATACCTGCTGAAGGACACGGCACTGAAGGAAAGGAAGCTCCTTAAAGCTGCCTTATATGCTGCGGCAGAAAAAGCTGACAAGCAGCACTATCCACTGGAGGGCAGTGAAAGGCCGGGGAAACCTAAGGTGAGACTGAGAATGCTTCTGCCTAAATACAGCCCCTAACTAGAAAGACGACATCCATGAAGGAATCCCCTCAGGAGAAGGTACTACACTGAAAGGGATTACAGTCTGGGGAGGAATCCACACTTGGGCAGTTGAAAACCATAAGAAACATGGAGTGCCAAGAAAAGAAACCACTACACACTGATGTCAATCTCCTATGGTGCCTGGTGCCTTGCTGGAGGGATGGAGTGTAACATTTGCCAAAAACAAGCAGGGGAGAGACTAGGAAGGGGGCAGGAAAGGTGTCTGGAATGAAGTTGTTTTCCTTAAGCATTTAATTTTTATCTTGTTTCTCAGTACCCCTGAATCAGTAATTACAAAATATGTAGTTGGCAAAAAAAAAAAAAATTAAAAATCATCAAAATTTCCCAACACGAAACTGCTTTCCCACAACAAGTGATGGACTAGAAAAGACAAGATTATGCTCATCTTTCTTAAGATTATGCTCTATTTAGGAGCTCAACTGGCTGCAAAGGTGTAATTTAGTGCAGAATGTGGATCTTTGAGCTAAGAGCTGCTCTGGAATGATTCCTAACAAATTCAGACCTTAGAAGAAAGAATAGAGAACAAATGTTAAAGGCAGCTAGAGTGAGAAGCTCTAGTGTTTTGGTTTTGCAGCTAACGAGGTATAAGGGACCTTTCTGGTGTGGGGTCCGTCTAGGCCATTTTTTTTTCCGAGGCTGTAGGTGAAAGTCTGTTCACACTGGTGAATGTGACAGGGAACCCTGGATCCACCTTCAGAGACATCACATTCTACACTGAGATCTTACCTGGTGCTATAAGTAAACAACAAACTCCTGTTGTAGTGATCTTTGTAAAGCCTGTGTGAGAGGTGTGATTTGAGCAAGTGCAGGTAAAGTAAATTTGGATTGCAGGAGGATGCTGCTCTTTTGGAGAAGACTGTGTTACTGTGAAGATGTGTATGTCAGTGTGTGCACACCTGCAAATATCAAGTTGGGTTAGCTGGTGAGAAGGATAAGGTGATGGGAAGCCATATATTGGAGCTGCCATAGGTCTGGGCTGGATACCAGGCACATCAGAGTCATCTGACAGTTTCCTCTTGGAGGGACCAAGGGGTCCAAGACAATCACTGGAGAGGCTGTGAGGTCAGGTGTCAACTGAGACGCATCTGCTAGTATGTGTCTCTTGTAGCAAGACGGTGTGAGAACAAGGAGAGAAAGGCCAGAGGTGAGCTAAGCTCTCCAGTTTGCAATTCACCATGTGGGGGTATGAAAAAGGGGTGACTTGAAACTCCAAGGTCTGTGTGTGTGTATGTGTGATAGGCTGGCCTGAGAGAGTGTTTGATGTGTGACTTGCAGCTGCGTTCTGCCTTGATTTGCTTAACCCCTCCCAGCTGGAAGTGAATGAGATAAAAACCCTGGATCATGAGCAATAAAGCAATTTCTGTCCATCAAGCCAGAAGTCCATAAAACTTTCTGTCACAGCCTCTGAGTATGAGTCAAGGGAGACAAGAAGATTCAAGGACAGTTACTGGGGAGATCCATAGTGCATATGTTGGTCTGTTTGTGGTCATGCAAAGTGAACTGGAAGGCCAAGGGTCCAGGGTCAGTTGCTGGACAGATTGAGTACCTGAAATGTACACATTCCATGGCTTATTTTACATTAATGTATGTACATATTTCACAATAAAAAACCCTTAACTGCCAAAAAGGTGGGAAGATTAAGATGTTTATGCTTCTGTTTGTGTGATTAGCTGTGTATATATAGATACACACAGTGTACAGAATCTCTGGGACTGCCGGGAATAGAGGCAATAGTCCACCTCAGTACTGACTGCATCTGGCAGATGGAACTGTGGCAGCCTGGCCTCTGTTGGGCTACCAGCTCCAGCAATCCTCAAGCCAATGAGTTTCTCTCACAATACAGAAAGAAGCTCCAGCATTTGCTAATGAGTGACTCTGCACAAAGTACACCACTCTAAAGCTAGAGTGGATGCACCCAAGCCTCTATTCAGATGATTATTTATCTGTATTGCATGTGCAACAGCCATTTAATCCACCAACAAAAGGTCACTATGAATGCAGTGCAGCAGAAAAGTGCTGAAGCTTCAACTCACAAAATTTATTTACAGTGTGGAAGTGCAGGGACAGAATTTGTGATTTTAGCTAACCCAAGAAGTTAAAGAAAGATCTCTGGAGTATGTCTAACATTCTCCCAGTTCTTAAAATATACCTATGCCATAAAACAAAGGTGTAACATCTGTTATCTGCGATGTTTCTGTGTATGCCCTCTGGGTGTGCTATTGATTTGGCAGAACTCACATCTTAACATTTAGAGTATGACAATGAATGTTAAAGATTTTCCTGAATAAGTAATCAATGGAACTACTTTTCTTCCTCAAAACATATGCTATGGTCTGGCATGCTGAATAAGTGCGATATATATACAGAGAGAATTGCTCTTTACTCTTTAAAAGTCAAACATTACCAAAGAAAGAGTTAATATTTACCCACAATATCAGAGAGAGCTTTTAACAGAAGAGCAGTACATTTCTCCTCCCCACCCACCTCACTCCCCTCTGGGATTTTTATAGGAACTTTAGAATAGAGTAGGACTATTTTAGTTGGAATGACCATCCAGTCCAGCTGCCTGACCAGTTCAGAACTGACCAAGCTAAAGCACGTTATTAATGGCATTGTTGAAATGTCTCTTAAACACTGACAAGTTTGGAGCATCCACCCCCTCTCTAGGAAGCCTGTTCCAGTGTTTGACCACTCTCTCGATAAAAAAATGGTTCCTAATGCCCAGTATGAACCTCTTGTGGCACAGCTTTGAACCACTTTGAACAGCTTTGAATTTCTACACATCCTGCCACTGGATAATACAGAGGAGAGCTCAGCACCCACCTCTAGATTTTCTCTCCTCAGGAAGCTGTAGAGAGAGATGAGGTTGCCACTCAGACTCCTTTTCTCCAAACTAGATGAGCCCATTCAAGGACTTTCACATCCTTCTTAAATTCTGGGACCTGGACTGTACAAAGTACTCAAGGTGAGGCTGCACCAATCCTGAATACAGCAGCGATAATCACTTCTCAGCCCAATGCTCCAATCTATCTAGATTCCTTTGCAAGGCGTCTTGACTCTCAGGAGAGTCAACATCACCTCCCAGCTTGTCCAGAAGGATGCTGTGGGAGACAGTATCAAAAGTTGTACTAAAATCCAGAAAAACTACAGCCACTGCCTTCCCCTCATCCGCTAGCAGGTGACCTTATCATAACAGGATATCAAATTAGTTAAACAGGAATTTTCCTTTGTGAACCCATATTGACTGATGATTGCATTTTTCTTTAAATGACTTTCAATAATACCCAGTATAATGTCCTCCGTAATTTTTCCAGGAACTGAGGTTAGACTAAGAGTTCTGTAGTTCTCTGGGTCTTCCATCATGTACTTTTTTGTATATGGAAGTCCAGTCAGAAGGGGCCTCCCCTGACTCTCAAGACCTTTGGCAGATGAACAAGAGGGTCCTGCCATAACATCCACCAGCTCCTTCAGAACTCTGGGATGAATCTCTTCATGGACTTCTGAGCATTCACCTGAAAGAGCTGGTCCCTTACAATTTCAGTGTCAACAAATGGAAAGTCACTGTTCCCACACGCATGATCCTCTGACTCAGGGGACTGGGCAAGCCTTCATGATGGTCCTAAAGTGTGGCTAGATCAAAGCTGTATACGTACAGTCATGGCAGTGACTCTGAATTTATTGTGGCCTAACTCAAAAATCTGGTTTGTGATTTCTAGATAGCAGAATGCCTCATTCTTTCTTTTGGTAAAATTCTGACTTACTTGTAGGGCAATGGGAAACGGTGGGAAAGGTGTGACAGTTCCAGATGGGTCAAAACACAAGTATATACATATTTGACTACAAATTTAGGATGTTCTTTTTCTTAACTATGCGTTGTCTCAGACATTGTACTATTTACAACTCCAGGAGGAACAACGATCTTTTCGTAATGCAAAAATTATCAGCTATTTGAAAAAGTTTTAGCTCACTGTTAATGCAATGTAGATAATGGAAGTTCATCCTTAACATGCTGAGACAACTGAACAACCATTGATTCGTAGTAGTTATAGAATCAGAAGGAGTCTTGGAAGTGGTCACTGTAGGCTGAGGTGTCATGATGTGCCTGCTGAAGTTATGGCTGATATCACTGGCTTGGAGGGTTGGGCAATGGTGATAAGGGGTTTAGTGGTGTAAGTGGGCTGAGTGGCAGTGGTGGACTAAGGGACACCAGCGGATCAAGGGGTTGCTGGGGAGGGGAGTACCTGAAAAATTTGTATGTCAAAGATACATCACACAGAAAAGAAATGTAAACAGAAGAAATGGGGCACACAACAAAAATTACTGCTTTTATAAAATAGTGATTTTGTAATAAAATCTTTCAAGTGATTCCTGTAAATCAGCACAACCTCTCTTTTTCTTCTTTCACAGATGTAATACAAGTTTTCTGGGATATTACATTTATCATACCCAAAGAGAGACAGAAAGCAACAATCACAGTACTCTATTACGTGGGTATCCAGTGTGGGACACCAACTCTTTGCCTTTGTATTTCCTGTGGGAAAACCTAACCTGTAGTTTCTGGGATTGAAGACTAGTTAAGGAAAACACGAAAGAAAAACACCAAATAAAATTCTGGTCAGTGTTTTAATTTGTAAACTTTTCACTACTTTACATTGTTATAAAGGCTATAAAAATCTGAAAGGTAGAGAACACTTTACCCTGAAACAGCTAAGCTTTCAGATAAAAACATATTTTTGTGAACCCTCTCCCAACAGAAGTCTAAGAATAATTCCCCTATCATTAACTTTTGTTTCAATATAACAGAGAAAGAGAATTCTGTGATCAATCTTAGTCCTAATGGAATCATAACAGAAATAGGAAAAGGAATAGGAATGACTAAAACTACCTGGTTACATTTCTTAGTAAAAAAGTTCTAGGAAAGCACTTCAATACATGAAGTTAGGTGGATACTTAACACTTCTCTAACCTGGCAACTCAGCTCTGCAAATGTCAGGAAGACTAACATTTTCTTAACAATTATATGGAAACAAACAAACAAGCAAACATGATTAAACATTGCTTTCTTTGTGCTAATTCATGAGAACACCTAAATTTCTGTTTAAAGGTATATTAAACTGTAGGTTCAAAATGTCTACCAGGATCTTCCCACATGATGAAAGTTCAACTAAAGTAGTGCTACAATCAAGGCGCAGCTTGCATAACTTATGAGTTCCTTGCCAAGATTAAAACAGAGAGTGGAATGCAGTTCCACAGGTCTGGTTAACACCTAACCTGTTTAACTTTTATTCTACTTTAACAAAACATTTTCCTCTCTCTCCTCACTTAAAGAAAGTGTTTAGGAGCTGTTCAGAATAAAAATACAAAGACTCAAACTCCAACAAGGATGAAAGAACAGACATATTTTAAAAAGCCCCAAACTTTAAATACTTAATACTGAAATACTCTGTTCTTGAGGAAAGGTAATTTTTTTTTTTTTAGAATGAATTAATAGGAGACATGAGTATATTATTTAGCTAAAATTTATTCGAGTAGGAAATTTCAATGACATGGCTTTCCTATCTGTAGAAATTTTAGAAAAAAAGAATTTAAAGCTGTTTACCTCTGCATTGTTTATATAACCCTATGGTATCTCTTTTCTACAGTATCTTTTATATGTAAAATATTTTTATTTATTCAAATGTCTGGTATTATTTGTGTTTTGTTTGACTGACAAAACAAGAAAGGAATAAAAAATAATTTGATTTTAGTTCCACGTAAAAGTTAATATTCAATTTCTGCTTTTTCTTTTGTAATACTGAATATACTTTTACAGAATACTTTTCCTCCAAGTATGATTTAAAATGTCATAAGGCATGTTTTTATTAAAAAAATTTTTGAAAAATATCTTTCAATGTATATATGAACCAAAAAATAATAGAATAAAAGAGTCAATAGATCAGTAAAAAAATGTAAGATTTCAGAAAGGACCTGTCAAAACCATGTTTCTGAGAAATAAATGTTAAAACTGCTGAAATCACCCTGCATGATCACTTTAATAACCTTAATCACCTTAATAATGCTGTGTTCAGGTTTGGGCTCTGCAGTACAACAAAGAAAATGGCATAGGAAGGTGTCCAACAGAGTTCACAAAGATGGTCAGGGGTCTGCAGAATATGACATACAAAGAGAATCTGAGGGAACCTGGAAAAGAGAAGGCTAAGGGGGATGTTTTTTGCAGTTTTCACCTTCTTGATAGCATGCAGCAGAAGGACAAAGGCCAACAGTCACAATTTGCAACAAGGGAATTTCTGACTAGATAAAAGGATTTATATATTTATTTATTTGTTGTACAGTGAGGATACTTAGACACTGGAACAAGGACCCAGAGAACTGTGAAATCTTCAGCCTTGGAGATATTCAAGCTTAACAGGACATGACCCTGAACAACCTGCTCACGCTGACCCTGCTTTAAGGGAGGGGTTGGGCTAGGTGGCCTCCAGAACTCCCTTCCAGCCAAAGCTATTCTGCAATTCTATGAATATTTTTTGATAAACATGAAGTTTCCTATCTTCATAATATTGCATTGATGCAGCCCAAGTCTGCAACACTGCAAATCCAACTGGATGAACTGCTTGTGTGTCAGGCAAAACTGTCTTCAAATTATACTAGCTGATTTAATTGAAAAATGTCTTCTACCTGGAATCCACATTTTGGTTGTGGATCACCACAATGCTGCCCTAGATGTTCTTACCAACAACTTTTTCACCAAGGTATAAAGGGAAAGTGACAGTACCAATAAGGTGTAAAAACAAAAAATGGAAAGATTGTCCCAGCTCTTCTGTTGGGTTGGGAGTGAAGACAGGGGTCTCATTTGCCTGTAAAATACTTTCCTACCCTTAAACCTGTTTTTGTCAGGGCCTGATTAGTCTCTTCTCAACCTTAGTCTGTATATAAGCGGTAAGATTTAAAGATACACCACACAGTGCAAAGTCTGGCATTCACACACACGCAGGGAACTGTGGATTCTGGCCTCCACTATGATGAGTTTAGTCTTGATTACTATGACTATATCTCATCACAGACAAGCAAGTAATATCAAATGAACTACACAGTCTTAATTAAGAAGGACCTCAGAATGGAAAAGTTTTGCAATTAAATTTACACCGATTGTATTTTTCCTGTAATATCAGTCTGTATGTAGTGTCACAGGGTATTCTGATGAAAAAAAAAATGGGGTCAATGTAGTAAATAGACTGTTTTGTTAATGATTTTATTTTAAAGACTAAAATACTTAATCTGGTTATAATAAAAAAATATTAAAAATAGGCACAGCTAAAATATGCTTTCCCAAGAAGAACTCAATCCTGACAAAATGGATCTACATCAGAGCTGCTCTTGTCACCCCGACTCTTTACCCGTTATGCCTCTGCCTTTGCACTGGAACATGAGGTCCTTTTCATGACCAGGAGTTTAATGCAGAGAGATGAGTCAATAGAGCACTGATGTTATTTAATAAAAACACCCTAACCCCCCAAATCCCAAGATATTTTCTGGTGGCTCAACCAGCTGCTTGGGCAATCTCTACAGGATTAGACAGATACAAGAGAAGGGGAAGGACCTCACAACCAGAGGTGGAAGGCTCAGCACAGTGGTCCATCCTAGAAAAGAAAAGTCAGTTCTACCCAGAAGGTTTGACCCCAGCACCCCATCCCAGTGTGGGGCAGGGATCCCATGCTGAAGGCTTGAACTAAATGGTGAACACAATGCATGCCGGATTATCAGGTCCCAAGCAATAGTGCAGGCCAGAATGACCACGTTGTCTGCTTTACACAGTCTGACAGAAATGCAGCCAAGGACACCCATGTGATCCTCACAAATTCTTACTGCCAGGAGTTTTTCACTGCAAAACAAAACACAAAGTCTTCACAAACTTTAGGAATATTTATTAGATTATAATTCCTAAATAATGTGGGAAGCTTTCAGATAGGGTTGTATCCTAGTCTGTATAGATGAAACTCTAGGCAATTTGCTGGGTCTTTTCAAATGTTATCTTCTTAGTCATCAGTGTCATCAACTAATAAAACCCCAAACTCTTCTGTTTAGCTCAAAGAGCAGAAGATGCTTGTTAAAGAGGACTTATTGTAGCTGCAGCTGCACAGTCAGAGGTGTTAAATGCTATTGCATAAAACCACTGGGAGAATACAATTCTCTTAAGAGAAAAAAGTTTGTCAGAGGGTTGAAGAACAGTTTCCTTCATTTCAGGGACAAAGAGTTTTGAAAAAAAACCCATGCTTTCAATATATCCTAAGTAGATTTAAATTTTGATGGTCCTTGGGCTTTATTATGTCTGCCTTTCTGAGACTGAGCTCATGGTTTGGAGCTGTAATCTCCAGTTGTTCCACTAGCTTTTTCACTATCATTTATGTTGCTGTCAGTGCTGGAAGATTAAAAATTTGAGGGAGCTGTGTTTGGACTGGGTGAAAAGCCAGTGTCCTTTGAGATTTTGCTGGTTATTACTGAAATTAACACCCACATAGGTTTACTTAGGCCTTGGAAACACTACATTTGCAACAAAAAACCCTTTTTTTTTTTCCTGGGTGCAGTTCCAAGCAGCGGGTCATACCTCAGGTAAAACAGGAAGTGAAGATGTTGTGTGAGACCAGAAATACAGATACATAGACTTGTGTGACCTCGTATTGATTGCCCCTCAAATGACTCTGTCTTACAATTTCTGTTGGCTCTGGTGATTTTCACTGACAATCAAGTATCTAAATTCTATTCTTGTTACTTCTGAATAAATAAAACTCACCACATAATGAAATTCTCACTCCTTATTTAGTTGCTTTTGCTTAGTTAATACCTTTTTTGACATTACAATGTGAAAACACATCCTTTATCATATTTCATTCCTGGTAGAGACAGCAGAACCACCCCTGCACCACAGGATATGGTGGGTTTTGCACTGGGTAGCTTAATGTGATGTTTCTTTGATTAAATTTTTTTAATGGCTAATTTTAGAGAATATTAGAATATTTTAATTTTAAAATGGTGATTTCTTTCATCTGCAAATCCTTTTTTTTTTTTTTTCTATAGATACAGTATGGGAAGAAATCTTTTGGCTATCAGAGCTAATGCCTTGCTGCCAGGTAGTTAATTTCCTGTTTCTGCTACTTCTACGGAAAATCTGTTCCAGGCTGTGATGGTCCTAATAGACACAGCTGTATTTTAAATGTTAGTAAGGAACCCTTCTAATTGTCAGTTTAAACCTAATAATATTTCATATATGCATGTTTGTCCTAGTATTAACATTGTGTTTTATTTTAGAACGTTTCTTTCTAGGGTTTGCTCTCAGTTGCATTTTTGACAGCATTCCTATTTCATCTCAGTGTCCTCTGCTAGACTAACGAGCCAAGCTCCCGTGGTCTCCTAGAGATCCTTTTGCATCTTTCTGCATATTTGTCTTGAATACGAGTAACCAGCACAAACCCTATCTTTCATTAAAAGTCTCCCTAGGACTTTGTATAGTCTAACACATCTCTGCCTTGATTCCAGCTGATACACTGTGTGATTCCATTTACCTGCTTGTGCAGCTATTAGGACTTATCAGCTCATGGCCATCCCAGGAACAGCAAGGATTTCTTGGCCTCAGTTCCTAATAATTTCCAAATAGTGAATGACAAATCTTTGTTACTGGTTTCCCAATAAATGACATTGTGTTCTGCAGTGAGACATTTAATCTCAGTCCCAAGGCTGCACAGTTCTTCAAAGTAGCATTCAGACATTTTTAATCAACTTCTAAATAGGAAAAAAAAGAAAATAATGAAGCAGCAGAGAAAAACTACCTTACATATTGTTTTATTGTTCCTGTTAGGCAGCCCCTGGTGGTCTAGTGGTAAAGGCGCGGCGCTATCACCTCCGAGACCCGGGTTCGATTCCCGGTCAGGGCCACTCCCAGGCAGGTGGGGCTCGTTAGCCCTTAAAGGCAACCCACCTACGTCCTGAGGACCTCGCTGCCACCGTCCAAGCTCGCTTGGCCCCGGCAGATGAACCTTAGGATTAAAGGGTAGGCTCAGTTCCGCGCACACTGTGTCTCACCTAAAAAATCCAAAGCGCAGGCTGGAAGGTGGAAAGACCTTCCCCGGATCTTCGCTCGCGAAGACTGGCCATTATTATTATTATTATTGTTCCTGTTGTTTATCCTAATTCCACTCATTAGTTCAATATTTGTTTTCTTCCTTTATTTTTTTAAGAGAAAAGTGGTTATGTTAAGAAGGTGTTATAAGACAATGAAAAGTAGGAAATGTGAAAACATGCAGTTATTGAAGTAAAAAATAAATAATATTTTATTTTTTAATAAAACAAGAGCTTTAATTAAAGAAATGCTATTTGGAAAACCCTTTTGATATTTTCCCAGAAAAAGCTTAATCAAGGAAAAATCACTCTATTGTTCTACGAATGTAACACTTTAAGCAAAATAAATTTATTTAGAGATTGTAGTTCTCATATTTAGCATGGATAAAGAAATAGTAAGAAATCCTAAAACGCTGTGGAGGAAAATATAATCTGACCATGAAGGACCTCTAGTGGCACATTATACTTCCAATTAAAGAACCTCTAACATTATGCCTGCTCAGCATTTTATAAGGAATCACTTCTGCATTTTCAGATTTTAAGTTCAATTAATGAGATTTTTTTTCTCTTTCCTTTTGTCGATAAGGCAAATCCAGAAAATATAATTTTGTTACAGTGATATACAGCAAAGTGTCTAAGTGTACAATGACGTTGTCCTTTAAGCTCCCTGAAACTTAAAGCAGATGCTGTCAACTTGAAAATTATGTTCTGTGTTTTTACTTATTATCATTGTTATCTACTTTTATCACCTAGTCAAAGTTATGATTTTCTCAGTACGAGGAACAGCCTGATAGGACACACTGAAATGAAACTGTTTAACAAAACCAAGTTGAAGGTAGATGACGATATGAGATCTATGCCTGTTTCTCATTTTTTATGGCTGTGCTAATTCTTTTATTTGTTCTCAGCTCAAAAGTAATTTTTTTTTTGAAAAGCAGCAAAAAAACCCCACCAAAACTCGATGCTAGTACTTTTGAACTACCCTTCATCCATTCTAGAAGACATCTAACTATAAAAAATATTTGGATTGCTAGTTCCTTTCAGGCACACTTCAAAATAGTTTGATATTTCAGATACAACTTTTGAATGATTAATTTTTAAAGAACTCTACAAATATATTTCTAATAGTACTTCGTCTACATTTTTGCTAAGTCAAAAAAGAGCTATACGTCTACTAGTCTAGAGTTGTTCCCAGGGATTTCACTCATCCTGGAAAAGACACAGTAAATCATGTTACAGTGTAACCAGTTACTTTCGAAGGGCACCAGGAACAACTTTTCTATCTCTGAAAGAGAATGTGGTACATAGCCTTAGATGCACACACTCCCATGTTTCCACTCGTGAGATGGCAATAGGAAATGACAATACCAAGTCTGGTCTGTGGGGCCAGTCAGCCTGGTCGGCACACACTGCAGGCCTCTTTGCTGCAGCATGAGGCAAACTCGGGAACCAACAAAAATCCAGAAACACACAGCCACGACCATACCTGGGATGAACACTGAATCATAGTAAAGCAGGAGCCTGAAGCAGGAGTAGCTGAACACAAAGTCGTGTTTAGACTTTTCACATATCTCTGCATTCACGACAATGTTGTCCACAAGCTATAACAATGTTTTGAGATGGCAGAATTTACCATACTCTGAAATAAACTTAGTCCCCAAAGTCTAACAAAAGGCACTTTTAAAAAATGTTATTGCTGTTTTTTTAAAAAATTTCTTCTTTTCTTTGTTAAAAAATTAAATTAAAAAGCAATCCCAACCTGCTTAAACTCTTTTTACTTGGTTTCATAGTTTCACAGTACACAGATACCCCTCTGGTACTGGAATTCTTCTGCAGGTGAGCAGCTCTGCAGTAAAGCCCCAGCCTGGTAGTGGCTTTCTGGTGTGAGGCTGCTGCAGCCTACCTGTAGCAAGGAATTCCAAGAGTTGAGCTCTTCCTGGGAGCACTTCTGGGGTTTAATTCTGCCACCTGTGACAGCATCATTAACAGCTGAGTGCCGTTAAAACCCCTATCAGTATGCAAAATATCACCAGGTTCTCCAGCTGAGTTGCCCTGAGACGCGGGTGAAGACAAACAGGCTGAGATAAATCCATACGCATGGGAATTATCAGTAAAGAAGTAGGAGCTGGAACAGTAGAAGAGCTGAAGGCTGCGCGCAAAGCTGTGAGAAGCTAAACTTTAAGGGTTTAGAGTAACTTCGACTCCTGTAACTGGCAGATGAGCCTGAACTGCCTGAGCACCAGGCCAGCTGCGGCCACTTGACCAGGGGGCATAGTAGCCCTGCAGGGACCCGCATCGGTGCACCATGCTGGGGCTGCTACCGGAGCCCCGCGGGAGAGCGGGAACACGAACTTGGCGCTGCTAGAGCTGCCTTTCGCTGCTCCCACCTGCTCCCGGCGGATGGAGAAAACCACGTGTCCGGGGCTTGCCGAGGGAAAGGAAGACGAACAGCATCATCCCCCCTAAGCAGGCAGCAGCAGACCTCCGACCCCACGCCCCAGGACGACCCATGCCCCTCCCGGGGGCGGCCCCTCGGCGGGCACAAAGCCGGGCTCGGCCCCTGCCAGGAGCGCTGTGTGCCGCCGTCCCGCCGCCGCTGCTCATCCCTCCCTCCGTCCCTCCCTTCCTTCCGCCGCCTCGCTAGCGTCCGCCCTCCCTGCCTCCCTCCTTGCCTGCTCCCGGCGGGCGTGGGGCCGGGGCAGCGCCGGGCCATGGAGGAGGCGGCCGCGGCTGCCGGGGCACCGCCGCCCGGGGCTGCGGCGGCCGCTGCTGCTGATGCTGCTGCTGTGGCCGAGCCCCCGCCCGGGGCCGCCGCTCCCGCCCCGCGCCGGCTGCTGGCGCTGCTCGGGGCCAAGCTCTGTACCTGGTGAGTCCCCGGCCTCCCCGTGGAGCCGTGCATCGCCGGCCTCCGGAGGGAGGGAGGGAATGAAGAGAGAAAGGGAAAAAGATCCCTCTTCTCCGCTCAGCACGTTGGCCGACAACGCGGTGGGGATGCGCAGGCCGATCGGTGCCGCCGGGAGCAGCCGCGTGGTGCCTGGGCCAGAGTACCCGCCTCGGTGCGGGCCCGGGGTTACGGCCGGGCTGGGCAGAGCCCGGACCCTTCGGGCGCCCCGGCAGAGGTGGCTCAGGGGCGTTTTGGCACCGCCGCGGGTGCGGGGCGCTCTGGTGCCGGGGCTACTGCGGGAGCACGGCTGAGCGCAGCCTGCGGCTGCTGCCGGGCGAGAGCGCCAAGGGTCTCTTCAGCTGAGAGGAGTGTAGAATTAGCGAGTGACGTGTCTGACGTTGTCAGAGTGCACTCCTGTATCTGTACACGTGCACTTTTTTGTTTCGTTTTGTTTTTTAGTAACTCTGGCTTAGTATTTTTCCGTTTCCCTCTTTTTTTCTGTACTTCTATGTGTTCAGTAATCTTCGATCAACTTCGTTGTGAAGAACAGGTCATAGGTGGCGGTGAAGGTAACAAAACAAAATAGCTGAGCTGAGGTGTGGAGTCCAGAAAGACTTTCCCTCCTTCCTTGAATTGGTTTAGGGCAGAGACCTATTCAGGTATATCTCTTGAAATATGAGATACTGGTTAAGCATGGAAAACTTGTGGAAAAAAAATTGCCAAGCTGTGCAGGCATAGCATGTGTTCTAAAGCTGGTACTTGTGAAGCACTGCATTCCTGCACTCTTACAAGAGCAGGAATACCTCCTCAGCCTTCTAGAGCTACATCTACTTAGAGCGTCAGTTTCCATGGTGGGGGGAGTAATCCTCAAGCTCTAGGCCATAGGCTTGGTCTCTTAATAATTATTGCATCAGATTTCCTCTTTGTCAGCCAAGGATGTACTGGCTTTCCTACCAGCCTCATGCCTCTGTCGTAAGCTGTAGTCTGGCAACTGGATTGTGTGAAGGTGTGTGCTGGCCAAGCAGAGCCTTGTTCCAGGGGGCAAAGCTTGTCTTTCTCTTTTGGTTATACAAGTTTCTTTCTTTTCATTCTTTCTGCCTGTCAGGAACGACCCAAAAGGCAAGATAGAAAGTTGTTGAACTGTTCAGTAACCTCACCTATGGTAGTTAGTTTTACCAGAGGGCTACACCAATTAAGTCTGTGGATGGTATTTGAAAGAAAATAAAGTGCTTTCACTGAATTTTGTGAAGTGTTGTAGGTTGTGGTTTTGTTTGTTTGTTTGTTTTGGGTTTTTTTTTTTGGTGTGTGTGGTTTTTTTTTTGTGTGTGTGTGTTTGTTTTGGTTTTTGAGTAAAACCAGTAGAAAGTATATTTCTGGTGCTTGAATTAAAGAAGTCTGTCTTTTCTGTTAAATTAAATTGACCTCAGTTTCAAAGCAGAACACTGCAAAACAGTAACTTGTGATGACATTAGTTCTTAAAAATATATTTGGTAGTCCTGAGCTATGTGCTAATTATGTTGCAATATGGTTCTGTCTGAACCTGCACTTTTCCTTTAACTAACTTTCCATTCCTCATATGAAAAGGTGAGATTATTGACATTAAAAGGTCACTTCCTCCTGATTTAGGAAGGGTTCAGTAGTTAAAACTAAGTGCACGTAGACTCTCTGTGTAGTGTTGCCAGGCTTTGCCTGTTAGTGTTTAATTGGTGGCATAAATAAAATTAACTTTTGAAAAGGTGTATTTATTTTAATGAAAAAAATCACATTAAAATTATAGGATTTGGTAAACTAGTAGCCAATAAAATTGTTAACTGTGGGTTTATTAGATTTTCTTTAACTTCCACAGACATAGACTCTGATTGTATTTTACTATCTTGGTGTATTTTTATTCTGCGTTTCACATGGAGCCAAGGAAAGCCAGCCTGACTTTCTCATGATGTCGAGAGCTACACATTGTTCAGTGTTCACTTTAGACCAAATTGTGGCAAATTTTCATGCTCCAAAAACTCACAAAATGACTCCTAGTTTTGCTCAAAGCCATAGATACAGCTAGCTAAGATATGGTGGCTGAAGGGAGGGGAGGAGTAATTGCTTAGTAGCCAGATACCAATCATTAAAAAACAACACCCACCCCCCAACTATAAAAATAAAAGGCCTTTTCAGACCACTTACCTTGCATCATCTGAGAGTCCAGAGTGACTTAGTCTATTCAAATGCATTAAAAAAAAAAAAAGTTCTGGCATGAAAAATTTAATAATATATTTCAAAATATGATCAATTATTAATAAGAAAATCCCCATCATCGATACTCATGTCAATACTGAGATGAATGGAAACTCATGTCTTCAAAGCATTTTTCTCAGGAGACATTGTCTTGCAAAATTTAGTATTTAAAGTTTGTTCTCAAACTTTATAGAGGGTCAAACACTTTTTATTAAGATAGGCTGTGAGTCCAGTGCATCATGCCAGGAGCATGGCACCATCACTTCAATTTGAAGAAATTAATTTTGACACTCTGGCAAATGGTGTTAGGGGAAACGACTGCTGCTTCCTGCTGAGGCTTCAATGTGGTGTTAGGGGGCAGTCAGAGCAAGAGACTGTTATCTTATGCACAGCTGAGAAAGCTGCCAGGTATGTGGCATTTGAGCATTCACAGAAGACATTTTTTGAGGGTAGCCTTCCACTGTCATTGAACAATGTCCTTATGTGTCTCTTTTGAAGTTAACATTTTGAATCTCTTCAGGGATGAAGAAAAAACCCTGAATTAAAACAGAGGAAAATAGAGAAGGTCATGAGGTGCAATGAAGCCTGCTTGCTTTGTCAGATGCCTTTGGTACTATAGAAGTAAATGCTGTAGGACTCCTGAGACATTAACTCAGCAGCAATGATTGCTTGGGTAGTAACCACAAAGCAAAACATTTGCTGGAGGTTCTGGACCTGCATCTCTTCCCATATGCAGAAACACAAGGAAATAATTCCTGAGGTACTTTAAACTGGAGAAACTTGATAATTAGAAAAGATGAAGAGCAGCTTAGTGGAGTTATTCCACTGTAAGAGGGCAGCCGGGTCTTTATTGTTTTCAGTAAAGCAGATCAATCTTTAGCGGATTTGAATGGCAGCAGATTTTACCCTCTTACTGGAACATGGTGAGCATAATTAGACATAATGTATCACAATCATTTGTTTTGTTCACCAAATAGCACAATTAGACCATTAACCAGTGTAAAAAACATATAATAGAAGTGATGGAGCTTCAAAGTTTTTTTTCTTGCCTGGCAACTGAACTGGGCAGCATAGCAGGGTGAGCTGATATTTACTATGTTTAAGTCATCCATCTGGGGGAAACAGTGTTACTCTTAGGTGGTGTGTCTGACGCATGAGTGTCCTGCCAGAAGTCATTGTGTGAAGAGATGTGAGCAGGGTATGTGCAGAACCCTAATGGAATCCTTTCTTTCCTTGCTCAACTACTTTGAGTAGGAGCAAGTGAATCAATTGTGTGGACAGTTAAACTCTCATCAGGTCTTCAGAGTAAACAAATTAAATGTACAGACAGCACAGGGCTGAGCTCCTGTCACTGTATATTGTGTGTATGCAGAGACTGGGGTAGTACAAATCTGCATAGATCCATTGGCAGGATAAACAGCAAGCTGTAAGATACACAGTGTTACTTGCTCCTGTTTCTCTAGGAGCATCTGAAATAGTTCATTTTATATTAGATGAAAAATTGCTACTGAAAGAGTGTGGTTTGTTTGGCTCTTTCCCTTGCTGTGGGTTCAACTTAAGAGGAATTGTAAATGCAAACATCATCTTACCCAAAAGGCGTTCTTAACTCCATCCTTGATTACAGCAGAACATGATGGAATATGTCTGAAAAAAATTCACAATAATTATTAACTATAATAACTCTTATTATAAGAAAGGTTTGTTGTTTTTTTTAAGGTGAGAACAATCAGTGAAACAACTTCCCCAGGGATGGAGTGGAGTCTCCATCACTGGAGATTTGCAAGATGCTACTGGACAGGGTGCTAAATAGTCTCATCAGGTCTCCAAAGTTAGAATGAAATTCAGTGGAGGACAAAGGATTTGACTCAAAAAGCTGTCTTAATAAGAATAGAACCTCCTATTAGGTAGAGTCTGACTAGGTGAGCTGCTCGAAGATCCTTGCAAATTATTGCAATCTCCATCACTGGTGGTTTGACTGGCCTCACTTCTTACATGGCTCTCCTGAGGTTAGACTAGATCTTCTGTGTATCCAAAGCCCTGCTTACCAGTAGATCAGAACAACACTGGTAGGGAGTAGGAAAAGAACAAAGTGCCAATCTAAAAAAAAAAGGCATTTTCCCTGTACAACTAGCAAATATTTTTTTAGAAACTTGAATGTTTAATTCTAAACTTACTGTTTTGTTTTATATTCACAGGCATATTTTGAAAACGATAATTCTGGGCCAGATGCTCTCTTTGTTTATCTGTGGGACTGCTGTTACAAGCCAGTACCTAGCAGAAAAATACCAAGTGAATACTCCAATGTTTCAAAGTTTCATCAATTATGCTTTGCTGCTTCTGGTTTATACAACAACGCTGGCATTTAGGACTGGTATGTGAAATATGGGATGGGAGATTCTGGTTTATCTTTTTATTTTTCCCCTTACATTTTCTTTTCAGAATTTGAAACTACAGAACTCAATACTCATACTAGTTTTTAAAGTTCATGCTTTTTAATAACATATGGAAATGAATTTTACTGGTTAAATGTGCATTTAATTTCATATCTGTTTAAAGTTTTGTGCTTTTTTGTTTGAAGTCAAATGTTATATTAGGGAAAATAGGCTATGTTGTAACAAGCTTTGTTACCAGAGGCTATTTAGTAGTCTTCCTATTCTTGTTAATTTACTCTTTAAACAACTCCAGTTTTGTTGGGTTTTTCCTCATGTGGAAGAATTCCTGTGCTTTTCACCCATTTTCATTGTCTCCTCCCAGGCTGCATTTTGATGTCAGTGTATCTTTCTTAAGCAGAGGGAAAGTCAAACATCTCAGTATTATTTATGCTTCTAAAAAGCAAAGTTCCTTTGCAACATTTGGTTGGAAAGAAACACATATTGATTACTGCTTTCTTCTTAACAGGTGGTGACAGTCTTTGGCAAATTTTGAAACAGAGGTGGTGGAAGTATATTTTTTTGGGAGTGGCTGATGTTGAAGCCAATTACATGATTGTAAGAGCCTACCAATATACAACCCTCACAAGTGTGCAGGTAAGGACTGATCTCTCTTGTTTAACTGTTGCTTTTATTGCAGTTTTGGACTAGTTTCTAAAATGAGATTCATAGGACAGACATGGAAGCTATTTAAGCCTGAAAAGAACTTTCCAGTATCTATTTTTGCTCTGCAGTACGGGGAAGAGCATCCTGTATCATGAATAACCTTTCCAGGAAGGAAAGAAAATTGGCTGGTATTATTGCCCTGTGCCAGCTCTTAAGCTGAACTCTAATTATTCTGATAAAAGCACTTCTAAGAGTTTGCTGACAGCCACTCAGTTTTTTCTCCTGACACAAAATAAAGATTTATGACCAGATAACAGTCACTCAGTGCAGGTTCTTGCTGACAAAAGCAAGGTAGGTCTCCTGCCTACTCCTGGAAGCTGCGGGAGGTGTTGTGAGATGTAACCCCATGTATGAGGACATACTGATAGTTAGCTGGTGTTGCTGACCATGCAGTGAGGGACCAGCCATGTCTCTTTTGGTTGTGGCACTTCAGGGTCCTCTCTGGAAGGGGCAGAAGGGAGGTCAGCATGCCAGACTGCTAAACTAATAGTAGACATCCTCTGCAACACTAGTAGTTGATGCTGCAATGCTGCACTAGGATAAATCTTGTGTTCTGAAATAGCTCTACAAGCAGAAGGGTTAAGGCTGGGATTTCTCTGTCACTCTATATAGAAAAAGCTGCTGGAGGAGTCAGTGCTTTCCTCCTGCCTCCAACTGCATGTTCCTGAGCTTGCATGGCCAGATATCTTGAGCAGACTTGGTCAGGGCACTGAGCAAAGTGGGACTAAACCCTACCTTTGGCTGGACCTGTTAGTGAGCTGTGTCAAGCCCAGCTTTGTGGCTGCTGTGGGAACAGGGGAGGGGATGGTGCACAAGCAAGGAGGGTGTGTGTCCAGGTTGTGCCAGTTCATGCCTGCTGGTACCTGTACTGGGGATCTGTGGCTGGGGTCACGGCCTGAATAAAAAACCAATGTAAAGTGCAGATTTGGCTGTTAGTTGGAAGTGAGTGTTTAGGTGTCAGTGTTTTACAGAGTCAAAGTAATGAGGGTTAATATTTAAAAGAATTACCTGTAAAGCAATAATCTCCTGTGATTTGGGCTCTCTGTAGAGAAGTGCAGTAACTTCTCTTCGCACTCCTAAAGACCAGTGGTGCCTGTTGGGTTGTTACTGTCACATTTCCACGTTTTACTTAGGTGTTAGGACTCCTTAGGCCTTTAATTTCCTGACAAATAGTGCCAAAGAAATCAAAGCTTTAAGAGCAACACATTTCAGTCTCAAGATCAAGTTAAGCTGATAATTGAAACACTGTTTGATCATATACTTTACAGCTTAAAAAGCCAGGACTTTGATCCAAGTTCTCAGAAGTAGTAAAGCTATTCCCATGATTTCTTTCACAGAAATTAAGAAAGAACAGCTATAATAGGTTTTCCTGTCCAGTTGCCAAACTCAAGCATTTTCTGAGCCTTTTTTTCCTTTTGGTTAC
This sequence comes from Myiozetetes cayanensis, assembly GCF_022539395.1. Taxonomy (NCBI): domain Eukaryota; kingdom Metazoa; phylum Chordata; class Aves; order Passeriformes; family Tyrannidae; genus Myiozetetes; species Myiozetetes cayanensis. The sequence goes on along the minus strand of NW_026087742.1, from coordinate 41,946,122 downwards.
CTTCAGACTGATGCTGCTTTGTGCCAGTTCAGTAATTTCGATTTTGTTGTAATTGCCTGTTGCCATGAGGTTTCTTGCACATTCCCTGAAGTCACCAGTTTTTCACCTCTCTCAGAAATGAGATACAGGAGTAGGGGGAAAAAAAAAAAAAAAAAAGGAAAGCCTGTGATCTGCTTTAGTGCAAGTCATTCTGTCATTAGCAAGCAGTTTTGCAGCTACATCAGAACCTGTGGTTCAGAGCACCCAGTCTGATGGCCTGTCTGCAGTACTGGCTATGAGTGGATGCCCAGGGAGCATAAAGTGACACAGGGGTATATGGCATCTTCTGAAAGACAGGGAATGTAGGGAAATACAGGGAAATACACTGTTAAAATGCTAACTGGCTGGAGCTTCAGCTCAGCACTATGAAACATATCTTCAAAGGTAAGTTTTCTCAGCTCAGCAAGGAACTTCCATGTATTTTCTCACATACGCACACAAAAGCGGAACTGATTTCCCTTTAGTTATCAAATACCAGCATTTCACAGAAGGGGGTTGGGAGATTTTTTTAGGAGATAACAATGGGATGGCAGCTCTCATTTCTCTGTAAATGAAGAAAAAGACTTTGGTCCACAGCTGAACTCTTCCTGTTTGGCTGTGGCTGAGGCAGTGCCAGGAGAGTTCTTGCTGCTGATGTCCTGTCTTGTGACAGGACTTGACTGTGTTGCTGTTTGACCACATATTAGGGTGTGGAGCTGAGTCAGGGAAGGCTTAGGTTGGATATTAGGAAAAGGTGCTTCACACAGAGGGTGGCTGAGCACTGGAACAGGCTCCCCGGGAAGTGGTCACAGCACCAAGCCTGACAGAGTTCAAGAAGTGTTTGGATGATACTCTCAGGCACATGGTGTGATTCTTGGGGCCTGTTCTGTGCAGGGCCAGAAGCTGGACTCAATGATCCTCGTGGGTCCCTTCCAACTCAGAGTATTCTATGATTATATGATTTCATAGCAAAAAACAAGCTGCGTAGCTGTGGCTTCATGTTTTAACATGTTATTTGGCACATTTAGCATTTGCCCTGTAGATAATTTGAATGGAAGCATTTTTAAGGCAACTATTGACAGAATATCAGCTGATGGAAGAGGAGGAAATGCAGGATGAGCTCCTGGGGCTCAGCTGGAAGCTGCCCTGAGGGAGCCTTGTGAGGAAGCAAGCAGGATGGTCAGTTGAGCTTTCTTGCTTACAAAGCTGTCTGGAGCTGGCAATTATAAGCAAACCAGTGACCTCCAACAGTCTATGATAATTTATTAACCATGTATTAAAATGTCTTTTAATAATTTACTCACCCTATCTTTAAAACCTCCGATAAACAGTGTGGCCAAAGCCTGGCTTGAGTCAAAACATTTGTAAATCAAATCACCAGGTCATCTTATTTTTTTCCTCACTTGGAATTGAATAAGATGAGCAGGCTGGAATTGAATAAGATGAGCATTTGACGAGGCTCTACTGGCAATAGTAGTCAGTACCACAGTATTGCTGTAAATATAATAAAACCTGAATAAATAAACTTTATTCTTTTAATTGGTTCCATTGACACAATTCATTGTGATGTTACATCTGCTTTGCACCTCTTTGATCCTGATCCTGTACAGAAGAGCTCTGTAATGTCCTAGATGAAGGGAAGGCAAGATCCAGTAGTTGTAAATCTGATTTCATTTGTGTGTAATTGAGGGTAATTGTCTCCTGAAATAGATTACCAGAATGTGTTCTTCATCATTTGGTGCCTGTGTGTCCTGGCTGCAAGTCCTCTAATCAGGATGCTGGAGCTCTACCATATGTTCTTGTACTGGATGCAACAATTCCCCATCTGCCGTAACTGAAAGACTTCTAGCTCATTATGTACTACTCCCCTACATCCTCATTAAGAATTTTTTTTTTTTTTAAGGGTTTTTCTTCTGCTCCTTCTGTTTGGGTTGAAAAGCTGCTTGGAGGTTGTAAGGCCGTGTGCTAACATTTCAATTAATGGCGACATGAATGCTTACTTATTAGTAGAAGAGATGGCTACCACTAGGGGGATAAACATTTTACTTTCTTATGTTTGTAATATTTCTTGTTGTTTGATACTAGTCAAAACAGTTGAATTTGAAGGAAATGTTAGAAGGTTTTTCTTGAGTCTAGACTAAAGGTAAGATATAGAACAAGACCTGTGACAAGATAGTCACAGCATGATACTTTTCCACAGTGTAAGGTTGTAATGAAATACTTGGTATCACATGTTGGGACTTGGGTAGTTGTAATGTCTCATAATACAGTGTAGGCAAGTACTTCTGCACTTTACAAACAGACTTTACAAACAGCTGAAGGCAATCCAAGGAGTGAAGACAAAGAGATGGAAATATTAGAGGCACTGAGAGGATTTAATCTGTAATAGCTTCCCTTAACACTATGCTTGGGAGACTGTACTATATGTAGTTATGAACAAGTAAAACCAGACACATCATCAGAATGTTAAAAAATTTGGTTAAATCCCTTGTGGATAATGGCTGACTACTGGCAGCCAGCCTAGAAGTCAGCACAGAAGTTGACTGCAGTGGTACGCTTAGGCAAGCAGAGGCTGGCAATGGACATTAAGGACTAAGGGCTCTTGTCTTGATTGTAGTGATTATGCCACAGTCCTGTTGACCTGGACCTTATACGTCGTTGGGACTTCAAGAGGCCAAGTTTTAAGGGTTGACATTTGAAAGTCTTTTGTGAGCAGTCTTTGGGAAGTTAACTGTATGTTCTGCTCCAGGCTGTTCCCTTATGTAGCTTCATGGCACTCTACTAAGGCAGGTTAGAAAAAGACGTTTCCTTTCCTCTACACAAATTCATGAAACAAAATCTATTTAATTGAATTAAATATTAAACCAATTATGATTAGCTCAGTGATCATGGTGTTACTTGGTTATTCTAGAGCATTATGCCCATCTTATGCTGCAGTGCACAGCTAACTCTTGATGCTCTATCTACTGAAGGAGGAAAGGTGGAAGATCCTTGGAAGTGTTCAAGGCCAGGTTGGACAGGGCTTTGAGCAGCCTGGTTGAGTGGGAGGTGTCTCTGCTCATGACAGGGAGGTTGGAACTAGATGAACCTTAAGATCCCTTCCAACCCAAACTGTTCTGTGATTCTGTGTGTGAGTCTAACAGCAAGGTAAAGGTGCATAGGAACATGTACAGAGGGGATAATAAAGAGAGAGAAGTCAATGTCATCACTGCTTGTCATGGAGCACAGATGTCCTTGAACCACAGATGTTCAGGCTGCTTGGGGCAGTGTTTGCAAACACATCTGAAGTGCTCCAAAATTCCAGGTGCCTTGTGCATCTCTGCTACTGGGTCATGGGTGAATTAGAGTGGGTTACCTGCTTCTGACTAATTAAGAGTCAACTCTGATAGAGCGATGAAAATGCATTGGTGACTTAAATGTGTTTTTGTGGGAAGCTGGGAGATTGGGAAGATGACTTAAGGACAACTGTTTTTGCTACCTATCTTATTTCTACCAATTTTGCACATGGTTTCCAGCACGTGTACCTGTTCTGTTTTTTGTATGATCCAGTTGAGCTATAGGGTCAGATTCTTGTCCTAGTCACTTCCATGTAAAATCAGATTACTTGTATCAATCAATAGATCCAGATTTTGACTTTGTGTACATGGAGCAGTGGGGAGCAATGCTCTTTAAGAGTGACATCCTAGAATTCATTTGTGAAGCTGTGAAGTTTTATTAGATCCATCATTAGAAGAATTTCTAAGTCAGCATTTTACTACTGGGAGGGAGTGGATCCCTGCTGCAGCTCCTTCATCACTTGCAAAATGCTTTTCATGGTAAAATGTAGGTCTCACCCCTCTCCTAAACACATCCACTGAGGTTGCTTTGCAGGTTTCATTAACAACTGATGGAAAGTAATATCCAATACACTTGCTTTCAGGATGTTGCAGTCCAGATTTGGGGTGCATTTCTAACTCAAGCAATTTTTCTGTGCACACAGCTGCTGGACTGCTTTGGGATTCCTGTGCTGATGGCTTTGTCATGGTTCATTCTCCGAGCAAGATACAGGCTGATACATTTTATTGCTGTTGCCGTCTGTTTGCTTGGTGTAGGAACAATGGTGGGTGCAGACATTTTGGCAGGGAGGCAGGACAGTGAAGGTAAGGAGTACTTTATTGCGGGGGGGAAGACCAGAGAGATGGTTGCTGTGGTGGGCTAACTTCTAAATCAGAAAGAGGAGCAAATGCAGGGGGAGTGGATATAGTTCTGTTTTAAAAGAAGAGAACATACTGCTATTTGTATTTCTTGTCCAAGAAGAGGAGATGGTGATTTTATGGGGAGCTGTGGAATGTCTTTGCTTGTGTGTTTGGATTATTTCTTCTACCTTAAAAGAGAAACACTTTTGTTAAGCTCAAATTTTGCTGCTGTCCATTACATGTGACAGAAGTCTCATTCTTGAAAGCTTGTTAACTTTGACTATCATGTGAGATGGTTTAATAGAAGAAGTTGCCTCTCCCTGCAAACCTTGTCTTGCTTACACAGTATCAGCCTGCTGGTAGTCAGTCTTCTCTGATTTGCAGTTTTCTTTGAGTACAAATACCAAATAAAAAGTTGCTCACAGCAGCTGACTTCTCAGAGTTATCTTTGGCAGACCCAACAGAAGTGATTGATGTATCCCTAAGGCGCATAGGCTGCAGTCTGGAAAGCAGGGGCTTACTATGGGAGAGCAAGACAGATGGGGCAGGATGCTGGGATTCCTGGGGCCTCTGGGAGGAAGGCTGGGCTCTGGGGACCAGGATTCAGCTGGGTGCAGCAGTTAAGGGCAGGTCTTGTCTTCTCTATGACAGATACCCAAATCAACCCATATTGTAGTCATCTTATTTTGAATAAGAATCTTGAATTTTCAGACAGAGGGTGTGGGACAAGGTAAATTTCAGGGCATTGTCTTCATAAGGCAGCCTAGAGATAAACCTGTGTGGCATTATTTTGGGACCTTAGTAGGGAAGACAGAACAAACTGAAGTTTAGCTTTACTGCCATGTGGTACAAGCATCTTGGTCCTGAGGGAGAAAAATCTTTCCCCGAGTCTTCAGGACAGTTGTGCTTTATTTGCTGACCTGGGGATCCTTACTACTGCTTACCCTCGTATTTTAGACATATTTTCTTAGTGATTACCAACTGGCTTAGGGAAGGAAATTTTAAATCAATTCAAGGATTTAAAAAACAGGGATCCTTGTGCTATTTAGCTATTTTAGCAACATTTACTCGATAAGTGGTTGTAGCACAGGGAGTCCCATTTGCACAGTATAAATACATTGCAGCAGGACACATGGTACCACCCATCTACAGTGCCCACTTAAGACCTGTCATAAACCTGAAACTGAGTCTGGGTCCCACCAAAATCAATATATTGATTCTAGTGAGACTTGATTCAGGCCTTATGGCAAAAGTGGAGACAATATTAATGAAAGGCAGAGAGCATTTCTAACCAGGAATTTTCTCAACTCCCTGCAGTGCCCAAGGTCAGCAGAAGTAGGACTGGACCAGATGATACAGCATTGTCTTGATCAGGATGAGATGTAAATGCTGGGTTTAGCTCATTCCTTATTCAGACTGTGCAGGGTGAGGTGAGCAGGCAGCAGAGTCCGTGCTCAGACACTCCTCTGCACACGCAGGAGGCATTTCCTTTCCCCTTACCCTTAAATGTACTAGAAAGGGAGAGATGTTAGAGATAAATTTGCTTGTCTTTTTAAGGAAAGCTAAAAAGTGTTTGCAGCCTTACCCTTAATTGTGGATTAATATTTCTGTACAGGTAGTGACGTGGTGATTGGAGATGTCTTAGTGCTTCTTGGTGCTTCTTTGTATGCCATTTCTAATGTGAGTGAGGAATACATTGTGAAAAATCTGAGCAGAGTGGAGTTTCTAGGAATGGTGGGCTTGTTTGGGACTATTGTCAGCGGTCTACAGCTGTAAGGATCTAATATTTATTTTGAAACTAATTAAGAATGTTCTACAGATGATTGCTTGTCTACCATGAAATGCTGTTATTAATTAATTCTTTGTTACATCTGTATTTGGTCTATATGGGAGTCCTTCCACTTGATTTATGTTGCTGATCAACATCCATTTTATATCCTTTTTATTTGCACTACTCTTATTACAGCAATTCTAAAACTGAACTCCTGCAATTGAACAAGTATGATACTTGGCTGTATTTTTGATTTTGTTATGTTCATGAGAACTCTCAGTATGCTGAGGGCTATTGAGAGGAATGTATTTCTTAATGGGTTTTCTCTGTGGAAAAATTTAGGAGATAATTGTTAGGACATCTTCCATAATAAAGTCAAGTTTAAAATGAAACCTTGTATACTCATGCAAATAACCACATCAGAGTAACAGACCACATGCACTTAAGTCTATCTGATGAATTTTATGTTACTCATTTCTCATCATTATAGTTAATAATTTCTCCAAATGGTGCATCAAATAAAACTAAATCTTTGAGGAATTAAAAAAACAGTGGAAAAGGCGTAAGAATTAAATAACAGTGCTCTTAACTTTCAGGCACTTTAATTTTCAAGTCTTTTTTTCATGCCTATTAGATGTTTGTGTCATTCAGTAAAATTTCAAACAAAAAATTAAGGGATTATAAATCAAAATGTTTCTTATATATTTTGGTAATTAAATTCTCTACTTGAAAATGATTTTTATTTCCCTTTTTTACTGCATTATATCTTTTCTCAATTTCTAGAGCCATTGTGGAACATAAGGAGATAATGAGAATTCAGTGGAACTGGAAAGTTGGTATGTGTATGGAAAAATGATGTGAATGTTAAAGAATGCTGGAAAATTAGATTTAGACTTTGAATGCTGGGATTTGCCTTTTCTTTCTTGGAATATTAAGCAGCATTAATATTATATTTCACAGATATATTTTCTGCAAACTTTGTAGCTCAACAAAGAGATAAGGTTTGCAGGATTGAACATTAAAGCAGGTTTTGCATTTTACATATAACAGGAAATAATTTTTTAAAATAAATTGAAATAATTAAAAATTAAACCTGTTTCATTACTAATGTGTTTGGTGTTGGAACATTGCAAGAACATTTTTCTGTTTTCTTTCCTAAATAAAATACTGGACAAATTGATTTTGTGATTACATTTTGACCTTAACAGCTAAACGTTATCAAGAAATATGGCTCCAAATTTCTTCAGTCAGCTCTTAATGTTATCTAGAAAGGAATGAGAACTTTCTTGTACAGATACAGTAATTCTTGCAATACAAGGTAGTCTTGGAAAAGGACTTCTTCCATGTTTTTCTTACATGTACATTCCTATATCTTTTAAGAGACTTTATCCTAAATGATAAAAATACATATTTTTAAAGCATCTGAAAACTATCAGTGTTCTTTAAAATCATTGTTCTGTGCCTGAGGAGTAACTTGTCATCTTATTTTACAGCACTGTTGTTCACAGTCTTTGCCCTGTGCATGTTTGGGCTGTACAGCTTCATGCCAGTTGTCATTAAAGTTACTAGCGCAACCTCAGTCAACCTGGGTATTCTGACTGCAGATCTCTACAGTCTGTTCTTCGGGCTTTTCCTTTTCTATTACAAGGTAAGTATATTCATTCTTTCACATTCTTTCAGTTATGCTTCTACTCCAAAATTATAAATAAAGCATAATGTTCTTAAAAGCGCCAGAACAGTTTTTTGCATCTGTACGGTTCTACAGCTTATATTGTTCGTTGTTGGCAGATGTGAATAAGGAGTTGTGCTTAGTTAATGACATAGCATTGCACCATTAGGCAGAGGGTGATTTTCAAACCATTTCACACTTGAAGGAATAAGTTAATGTTAAGAGATAGTAAATGATCTCCCGAGGCGTTCAAATGGTAGTGTTCTTGCTGAAAGCCCAGTATGGAACTGTATGTTAGTTCTGGTTCATCACTCCAAGTGTCGAAAGAGAGGGTTCGAATCTCCCTGTCCTGGCAGGCATTTGGTGTCTGAAAGAGGACCACTTTGGTTTTCAGAAATTAATGGTTTTGTTTAGAAATTTAATCAGTTCATTACCAAAGTCTTGCGTTAACAATCAAGCTCTCTTAGCACTAAGGGGAGACTAAAGAAACTGAAAAAATACAGATAAATATATTATGCTGCATGATCTCCAAAAGGCAGTTACTTTTATTGTGCTCTAAAACATTTTTGGCAGTATCTACTCAAGCTAAATGACAGTGCTAAAAGGATTTCATTCCACCCTACACTTTTCATCCAGAATCATTTGTGAGAACCTACCTTGTTAAAGCAATTGGAGTAATTGATGCAGTCACTCACTGACTGGAAGGGCTTAGTGAGAAGCTTGTGGGCTTTGCTGAAGAACTTAATTTGTATTATTCCATGTGGTTGCTTTCTCTCCAGCCAGAAGCTTTTAGGTCAGATTTGTTTCTGAAAATGAAGGCAGCACAGAGGTCTGGTAATGGTAGGGTCTGACAACAGCTAGATTTTCCTTTTCAAGAGTCTCTTAGCTCAGCTTTCCTCCCTGTTTTGGGTTCCAAAATTACTCCAAGCTACAAAGCATCCATTAAAAATGAATGCAGAAAGCAAACCATACTTACATTCTAACAATTAAACTGTTTCTAAGTCACTTCCAAACATGTATTTTGGCACCCAGATAGCTTAACTTGAGAAGTGATTATAGATTTATATTCATAATAGTGAAGAGCTTTGGAAGGGATATATTAAACTTTTATTCTTTTGGATTTTTGGCTTATTTTGGGGAGAAGCTTTTCTGGGAACATACCATCTCATAATTGCTAACAGCAGGTTATTCTGGTAGCTAAAAGAAAAAAATGAATTAGAAGACTTTGGTATTGTATTCAGGGAATTTCAGATATTTTTTGAAATAGGAACTTGAATCTGTGGTTAGAAACAAAGAAGTAGCAAAAAGGGGAGAAATAATAATGCTATGTTCTTAGTAATCAGAGAATTTGAGATAACTTGGGCACTGTGAACTGAGAGAGGACGCTTTTGACATGCCTTTTAACATAATACTCAACAGCAGAAAAGCGTATTGCCAAGTTAACCATATACCTTCTTTACCTATGGGGCAAACAAACCAGGCAGGACATTTGCTGGATTAAAAAGCACCCTTGCCACAGGAATCTACAAATAAAAATACAAGGAATCGCTCTGTATTCCCTGTTACCAGCTGATATTTCACAGCAAGCTGCTGAGGGCTTGGCTGGGCTGCAGAGTGGAGCAAGCCACAAAGAGCTCTGAATTGCTGTGGTCTGAGCCTGCTCTGAAACAGAAGCAGTACAAACAGTGGCTACTGCAGAGCCCAGGAATTGATAAGATTCTGGTTTGATCACAATTCTTTGATAATGTACTTGACTTTTCAGCCCCAGTTTAAAGTGAAATGTGAATTTTGCATGCCTGTTTTGAACTTTTTTTCTTTCATTCCATAATGAATCTTTGCTGTGCTTCCTAAAGAGCTCATTATATAAATACCTGTAATCCCTTGAGAAATATTAAAAAGGGCCTCCAAATGCTTTTGTTATATAAACTCCTATGGAAGGGAGTGTACTGCACAACTAGACACTAGATGGAGTTACAGTCCTCCACTTACATTTGAAGTAGTCTTTAGACTTGACAGTGCTAATGGGGATATAAACTGCACAAAGTATGACTGAAATCAACATCAGAAGCAATGAAATTGTTGTGATATTGGAAATCAAAATTATAAAAAAAAAAAAAAAAGAAAAATCCCAGGAAAAGAACACAGAGCTCTCCTCAAAAACAAAAGTGGAAAAAAAGAGCATAGGCCTGTTGGAGCAGCGTGGGTAAGGTTCACCTGTGTCAATAGCTGCAAAAACATGAACAGACCTTGAATAATCAGCTACACTGCAACAGGTTTGGCATCCTGACTTGGTGACTCTATCCATTCATGGAGGAATTAACTCAGTAGGATCAGAGACACCTCCAGCCTTATGTGTGCTGCACTGTGAGAGGGGCCTGCAGCTCCCATGGCTGTCCAGTCTCACCTGCCAGCCCAGGTCCTTGTGTACATATGTTCACTCAGGGCCTTAAGCTGGAGAATTTGTGCAGGTGATTTGATGCAGACTCAAGCTCTGCCGATTTTATGGGAATGGGTCAGTCAGGGGTAGGATCATGGGTGATGCTGCTGCCTCCACTAGGGTATGTTCAGAGCTTGGTGCTTCCTCCTGTACAGAGTGAACACTTCCATGCCAAGTGACTTCCAGCTAGGAATTGCAATGCCTTAATTGTAGATGCCTCAGTCTTTTTTGGATCAGAGTCCATTGTCCAGGTACTCCAATTCATTTCATCCAGCTCTGCTACTTGATAGACTAGAGCATATTCTTCAAGCATGTCTAAGGAAGCTAAGGAGGTTAGGGAATATTGACAGTAGGATGTAGGATACTCTATGTCCTTCCTCCTACTGTTTAATTAGTGTGGTTTGACAAAGGCAATATGGACAATTTTACCAAATCTGATGAAGAAGTATTCCTGGCTGTGAATAACTTTACACCTTTTATTATTGAATCTGGTGTTATGATGTAAGCATTTATTTTTCTGTCAAGGTGGACGAATTTTGGCAATTATTGAAATTTTAACATGCAAGTGATCAACAGTGAATCAAATGCCTGGTGTACCTCAGCAGTTCACACTCTTACATCAGTCTTAACCAAGCAAAAATGCTGATCTTGTAAAAGTAGCTCCAGTCTCCCTCCTTTCGAGGACTTGCTGGATGTTGGGAGCAAACTGGTTTTGGTCCAGTAGTAAAGCCTACAGGTGGTTAAGAGATCTGTGCAGAGAACCAACTGTTCTGATGACTTTCAGTAAGATGGAGAGATTATTTTCTTGCCAGGACCTGAAATATTTGGCTGGGCTGAATCAAAATTCTCTTGGGGATAGGGTGTTTCAGCATTCGTGTCTGTAAACACCTGTCCTTCGGTATCACCATATTTACAGCCATTTGTTGTCTCTGTTAAGATTCTTGTATGTAGACCTGAGGAAACTCCCTGTCCAACAATGTTGAGGATGAGATGCAAAGAAAACCAGCCAGCAGGCTTAAGTCTTTAAGTAAATGGAACTGTTGAATTTTGATTTTCAGACCTGAATCCAGGTCATGGTGATAATCCTCATTAAAATAATTTTTAAAAGGAAGGGTAGCTTTCACATTCTTAAAACAAGGCAGCGTTGACATGTTTTTACAACCAGGCAAGATTTAATGCATCTCTTTCTTTTCTCTGCCAGTTTTCAGGTCTTTATATCCTGTCCTTCGTTATCATCATGGTGGGCTTCACCTTGTATTGCTCCACTCCAACTCGGACAGCAGAACCCACTGCCTTGCCACAACCTGAGAGCACTGGCTTGGACAATGCTGGACTAAAGCTTGAGGAGAGTGACACTGAAACTCCAACCGTAACTGTGCAGTTCACAAGAGGAGAAACTGTGGTGGTCAGCACTGATTAAAGAAATGGCAGCATTTCAAACAGAGCTTCTTTTTTAATCACCAAATTTCCCTGAAATATTAATCCAGAGAGTTGTCCTACTGCCAAAGCATGTGTCATGCTGCGCTGGTTTTAATGCACTGGATAGACTTTTAAGGCCAGATCTTCAATCAGTGAAATTATTGATTTGCCCTTGCAGAAAATCTGGCCCTTAGAAGAAGACAGATTAGTATTTATGTGGAGTCTCTGGAAAGTTAGAGACCGTTATTTTTAAATGCTTAATTAACTTAACAACAAATGCTTGGGAAAAAAAACTAAACCAAAGCAAGCTCTCAGGTCACTAAGTGGAGCAAAATATGTTTTATATTGCATTAGGGACTTAAATCTGCATGATGCTTTCAGAGGGCTTTGTGGTTTCCACCCCTTGGTGCTGAGTACCCTCAAGTAGCATCTTGCAAAAGCCATTCAGCTTCTCACAGGACCTAGTTCTGCAAGCTGTATTCCATACATACACCTTCCACATGCTGATGGACTTAATTCCTCTACTGCAGGATTTGCTTCCTACATTCTGCCCAAATGTTCATCTCTTCATATTGCTGCACTTCCTCTCGCAGCTGAGGAGGCTAAGTGTATTTTGTTTTGAATTTTGCTAGTAAGGGAAGTTTGAATATGTGTTTTTATAGTGCCTTCTATTTCTCTCTCAGTGGCCTTTTGTTTGCTGCATTCCCACTAGGTGGGGGAGGCAAAAGCAGGCCCTTGCTCTGTTCAGTAAGAACTGAATGTGGGTTTCTTTCTGGGGTGAGACAGCAAAAAGTTTTGAACTGAAGTTCACCTCTCAGTGAATTTCTTCATGAAACAGGATACATTTCTGCTGGAAGAGTTGAATAAAATTGACATTTCTTGAAAAAATTGAATCGTCTTAGCCAACTCTCATTGCAACAATAATGACGTGGTATCCAAAAGGTTAAGTGCTTTCAGTAGATACACTGGCAGTTTTCCTCCCCTTCTTCATATTTACAATAAATGATTAAAAACCACAAAACTGCAGTTTTTAACATCAGCAAAAACATACTGGAGTTTTATTTTACTTTATATTTTGTATAAACCTTTGGATTTCAGGTGTATGAATTAAAAAAAATAAAATATTCAGCAACTGAAGAGTTGGTTTGCTTACTTTTTTTAAGCTAGAATTTCTTTATTGCACAAAATTATATTAATTAATTTTACCAACCAAATAATTGTTTTAATGGCTGAACTTTGCCTAGAAGAAAATATGACATTTTATAAAGATATTGGTGATCAAATAGCAGAATAGGTTTGTTTGCTTCTGGTGTAGTTTATTCCAGCAAAATATTTCAGGAAAAATGTTACCTGATTTCAGTCAGCAATAGCAAAACAAAGGTTCAGCAGATACTGCAGGAACGTGCATTGCTTTTTCACTGAGTGGTTTGTGCATGGAAGGGTGCAGAGGTGCTGATGTTTTATGAAGAGCATTTGAGTCCCCTGCCATATAAAATGCTCCTTTAGAGGAGGGATGGTATTTATTTTATACTCTGTGTGGTATGATCAGTGTAACCTAATGTAGATTTTATCTGAAAATACATAGAAGTGTGTATTGACTCAGACTTTGGCTGGTCTTCAAAACCCAGGATCATCTTGTGGCATGGTGTGAGTGCTCAGGCAGTAACTCACCTTCTCAGTATATAGACCACTGAAACCAAAATTTTGTAAAGCATGGATAAGGTTCCAGGCACAGCCTATTAACTATGGATTTGTTCTTCCAAGGCTTTTAAAATCTGACTCTAATAAGAGATTGAAATCTAATTCAATCAAATTGGGGCAGACAAGACTTACACTGAACCACAAGAAGAGGGGAGCAGTGTGGGGTGGCAATCCAGCTCAGATTCTTCAGTATGTACACTGGGACAGCTTAGTGATGGAATTTGACAACTTTGACAGAATTACCAGTCTGAACTAAAAACTAACTCTGTTTCACAGAGTGAAATCACTGTGATTGAATTTTATATGATGTGATTTAACGCCATACAAAATATTTTCATGACACATTGTAGGCAGCTAAGGTAAAGATGTGTGCTAATGTCACCAAGAAGGCCTGGAAGGTGTTGCAAGCTTTCAGCGAGGACAAGGTGGATATTTTTTCTCAGTCCTTCTGTCAATGACTCCATGCCCTTGCCATCCCCATGGTGTCTTCCGTTTCTCTCTTTGTGACCCTACTGTATGCAGGAAACTCCTCTGGCAGCCTGGGATGGTGGCCTGCTACATGCTGGTGGTCATGCACACCTAGTGTCCTATCCTTCCTTGCCTTAAATTTCCTACTTCCGCCCTACCTGGGTGAAGAGGAGGCAAAGTTGACTTGCAGAAGAGCTCTGCATCACAAACTGGCACTGTGGTGCAGTCCAAGCTCTGGGCACAAGAAGTACTTGAAGCCTGACCTTGCAAAGTCCTCAGCGTGGGCTGCTGGCTCCCTGAACCTGCACTGCATGGAGTGGGGCCAGATACATCACTGCTACTTGCTGTCTGTCCCAGGAATCGGAAGGAAGTAGGTGCAGACTGTTAGAGAAAGATGCATTGCCTCAGAGCACAAGTGACACATGTATTGCTCTCGGGGAAACAAATGTTCAGTTAATGAATCACATATGCCACATCCTCTGGTACTTCAGAGACAAGGTGCATGGATGAGTCTTTAACACAAATCTTTATGGAATATTGGAATATGCTGGAGAAAAAAAAATCCAGCTGTCACTTGCATGAAACCCAAGAATCCAAATAAAAATGTGTGACATCCAGCCTCCCTCCAAGGTTTGGTTACAAGAGATCAAAAATTGTCTGGCATCAAAATGTCATGGTGTGTTGGAAAAAAAGAAATTAGTGCAGCAGTAATTGAGCGGTGACATTATCTATGCTAGTTTGAAGGAGAAGGTGGGCTTGTGGATGTCAGCTATTTTAAGATTTTTGACCTTTCGTAAGTTGCACATAGTTCTATATGATGTGGTTATGTGGGACGAAGCATATCAGTTCTTGTCAGCACCATTCATTCACGCTATGTATTGTGGGGTATTATTGTGGGATAGATGTATTGTGTTATACATCTGTCTTGAAACTATCTATTTCAATCAATTTAGGAAGTTTGACAGAGAGAAACTGCACAAGCTACACGATCAATCATGAACAATTTTGATTTGAGTAAGCAGATCAAGATTCCTAAAAATGCAGAGTGAAGGATCTTGTGACTGGTTTGGTCTTTCTCCAAAATGCAGCCTATTGGCAATTTTAGTGTTACTCCTGATGAGAATCTGATGAGCTGTGATGTTACATCATTTAAAGATTGACTTGAGGCTACACCTAAACCTACGCTCTTTAGATAAACAGCATCCAAGGTATTGAAGTCTTACCCTCTTAAGCTCTCTTGTTGCAGTCCTTGCAGGGAGCAGTTTGGCTCTCCCTTGGTTTTGTGTGCCTAAGTTTAGGTGGAAGCAAGCCGAGTCTAGAGACTCAAGCCAAGTGCAGTGTCCCATTCTTAGGGGCATTGGTGTCTGTAGTGAGGGGCTATACAAGCTGAAATGTTTAAATTTATGTGAGAGATGAAAGAGACAGAGATTTCCTTAGCAGCTATGGGAAGCCTAGGGCTGATTCAGCAGTATTTGTGTGCAGTGGTATCCAAAGTGTACATCCTTCACTCCTCTCCAGATACAATTTAATTTTTCTCTTGTCTAAGAGCATTCAAGACTGAAAGTTATAGATTTTACAGAAAAGAGCCATAAGGGAAAATCTGACTACTTGTACAACACAGGTCAACACATTGCATCTGATTGTTCAGAAGCAAAAAACACAGCAGTGCATCAGCTACTAGGAAAAATTAACTGTATCCCAGCAAAACCCAGGAAAAAGGTGTAGGTTTTAGTTAAGTTGCAGCATCTCTTTAAAATCTTGATATTAAATTCTCAAAGCATTATTGAGGCAATCTCTTCTACAAGTAGGGGCGTTGATTTTTTTTCCTCTTGGATATATAAAGTGTGAAGAGAGAAGGTTGGAATTCTCAGATCTCTCTGAGAGTAAGCAGCCTCCAAGAGCAGGTTTCCATGCCCTTCAAGACTGATGTATTTTTGTTAAGCTACCAGCTGGGAACAGTTGTGATATTTTTGTCTTAAATGTATGGCCTGAAGTCAGTATTACTGAACCCATGACATCACCCTATTCAAAATAAACTTTATTTCACCAGCTCCTCTTCAGACGGTCTCCCTGGCTGTCAATACTATGAGGAGAGCTTGGACAACAAGGCAGAAAGATCACTGGGACTAGAGGTGAAAGGTGTGTTTTGTCCTCATACATCATAGTATCAGAGTCTCTCAAGTACTCCAAAAGAGTGGACAACATATACTGAAAGTACATTGCAAATTCCAAAGAAGGAATTAAAGAAGATGGCTTAAAAAATTATAGTGACATATTATTATTGTACAAAATGAAATTTTCATGTTTATTTGAAATGTTAAGATGTTTTCATAGAAATACCAACATTTATTACATACTGATGTCTGGAAACAGTGAAACATCTCCAGAAGTAGAGGTCACTGGAAGTTTATGTAAACAGCAGCTAGTGGCAGCAGTTGCAATTCCTTAGGAATATTCTTGATGTTACAGCAGTCCAGGATAATGTTGCTGCTCTTCAGCACCATCTGTTGACACCATATCTAATTATTTTTATTAGGAAGAGCACTCTGACAGGCAAAAGTGCACCTTCCCCAACAACCATTTAACTCAGTAAATGCATGATCAAGGGGGTGATTGGGATTGGAGTAAATATGGCAGGAAAAGGCTGCACAAAGGTATGACTGCTTGCCAGTAGTCCAGAAAAGATTGGTTTTGCTTTAACCCATAATTATTATTTGATGAACCAGATAACTCATCCATACACAGATCATTATAACAAAGTAGAGAATGTTTTAGGTTTTAGCCTCAAACTGTTGGGCCAATAGAAAACCTTCTCCTTGAAAATTTGACCAAAACCATGACAAAATTCATAATGACTGAAAAAGCTTTTTCAGAGTAAAAAATATGCCACCAACCTCAAACAAGTCAACACTTCATGTCCTGATGATAATTGTGTATGCATAATATCTGTGCCCTTGAAAAATCATTGAGTGTTTAAAAACCTGTACAGGTACATGTTACAACTCACGTTCTTCTTTGGTGTACTGTTTGCAGCAGAGTTCCTTCAAATCAATTGTAAGGAGGGTGTGATGCTCCTTGAAGCTCAAAAACCTTTGTAATTTGTCTCCCTCTGCCATCAGTGTAAGTGCCTGTTGAACTTCCCTGAAGAAATTGCTTTCATTTAATAAAGTTTATACATTGCATGTGTTAAAAAAAAGAAATCCTGCTGGGTAATCCTATCTCTTGTAACATCTGTAAATTAATTTGTTTCTTGAGAGCAAGAATGATTTGTAACTCACAACAAAGCTAAAGTAGCATGACTAAATTAAGAAGAGCGTTCAGGCAGCTGGAATGCAATTACGGCACAAATGCACATGCTGTGTTAATGTGATATTAAGGTTATGAATTTAGTGACACAGGAATCAGCATACAAAAAGATATGATTCTTTTCTTCCTACAGGGTTTGTCTGGCCATGCTTACATGAGGAACGTCTGCATTAGCTAAACAACCTGAGGACTACCTGTGGGTTTTATGCATGCAGACAGGAGATGCCATCTTAGCTCTGTGTTGCAGCAGCTCATGGACAGCAACACACGCTGTGCTCTCTGTCAGAGAGATTCTGCTCTTACTCCAGTTGTTTTCCTTAGTCTAAGGGAGGCAGGAAGCACATAGTTGCTCTGTTTGCACAGAAACATGGGGAAGCAGGGCAGGGTGCTGGGCACCTCTCACCCACCCCTAATTCTTGCAGGAGCTGCTGTGGGGCTTTCCCTGCAGCAGCGGGTAGGACCTGTAGGAGCCCAGGCCTTGGCTGGAATGCACTGCGGCTGCAATAGCGCTCTCAGGACCTGTTTCCAGTAGGACATCATTTGCCAGAGGTGGGTTGTCCCTTGGTCTCTGCAAAGAGCATCCACTGCAGCAATAGAACTGTCATGGGCCCTCCAGCAGCATCGGTCTGTGCTCGCAAGGACAGAGTGAAGGTGTGGGGCTCCAGATCATCTTAACTGCAGTTAATCCTGGGTCCAGCCTCACTTTCTGGAATCCACTTTGAGAAACACAGGGTGTGCTTTCCTGGAAGGGATTTGCAACAGCATGTGAGGAACGTGTTAGGATTTGGACTTACCTCAGCCCTCCATCCTGGTAAGGACCTTAACCACATAGCAAAGTTCAGTGTTGCTACATAAATCTGTGAGGCATCGATTCTGGATGCAAAACACTCTATGAGACACATTCCTGCAGAGCCAGGTAACTGGTACAACTTTATGTTCACACCAGTAAATAAAAGAGGTTGTTTTCTGGCCCCTTAGCCAAGACTGCAGGTTCAATCACAGCTGAGGTCTTGATTCTGCAAAGAGTAAAGCATTCCCAGCATCACAGCAGCAAATATGTAGAGGGCTCTGTGAATCATCATCAGAAAACTACCAAAATTAAATTACTCTTTATATTTGGGGTTGCTTTCTATTAATTTCTTTTAATTTCTTTGCTTTTTTTTTTTCCATGAAAATATTTCTCTGCTTTTGTCTACTCAAATAATGCAACAATTAGCTTCTTTGACAGGTTGGTCTAGCAGAAAGGAGAAGGTAGTGGGAACAAAAGAAACCCTCAATCAAGGTGTGCTGCCTCAGGCACACTTGCAGTAACAGTAAGTTGTTCTGCAAAACTGTGAAACGTCATGTAACTTGGCTGGTGCTCACACTTTGGTCTGCTGGAGTCGCGTGGAGGGGAGCCTGCCGAGGTAGGGCTCTGGGAGGGTGGCATTATGTCCCTGGATGTCCACAAAAGCCTGAGGAAAGCAGCACTCTGAGCAGAAATGGCAGCATTTGGAGGAGGCACTGTGTTGTGTGACCCCTTCAGCCATCTCAGCCCAGCACATGGCACCCACGGTGATCCCGCTGTGCCTACTGCTGGTGGCTGCCTCCCCTTGCATGGTACTCCAGCTCCCATTCTCCTTAGGCTCAATGAAAACCTCTGAGATGCTGGTTTTTGCTTTGGGGGTTCTTTAGTTGCAGAGTCTGAAAAAGTGTGAAGGGGGAGTCACAGTCAACCAGCAGAATGTTATTTTATCTTACTAAACTGAGTATACATCTCACAAGGCCCTGGCAGGCAGCATGAAGTTCTGTCTGAATACCTCAGGAGAGTGCTGGGGGGCTGCAGAGGTCAGTGGGAGCCCAGACTGGTGCAGCTCTTTGTGGGAGCCACATGCCAGTTTGGTCTCAGAGGATGCTGACTTGCTCACGCCCAAGAGACCCTCTGGGAGGGAAATGACCTTTCCGTAACATGGATGATTAGCAAGATCCAGGAGCCAACAAGGAAGCTAAAATATTCAAGACCTTTCATGGCCTTGCATGCAGGTGGTGGGACACAGCTCATGTCCCTACATCTGTACTTCTTTCCTTAAGGCTGAGGCCTCAAGGATCTGCCTTCCAGGACAAGCTGCTGGTCTGTGATGGTCTGTGCTTGTTTTCCTCAAGTTTATCTGCGGAAGTCCAGCCAGCACAGGCCACACTTTTCCAGCCTTTATTTTCTCTCTTTCACCCAGTGAAGGCTCTAGAAATTAGCCACACCATTGGGTAGCTCAGGTGAAATTAGTGGGGGAGGACTAAGTAATTCCTGCATGACCTCGTGTCTGGGTGCACACCATGATCCTGTTGTGACACTGCTTCAGGAGACTGAGCAGAGTTTAATGTGCCAGGCCTGCCTCACTCATGCACCAGGTTGCTTTTATAATGTCCTTTGCTACCCTCTGCTGTGTGATTTCTGCATCAAACTGTTTAGGTGTCAGGAATCTGCACATATTTCATGCAAGAACAATCAGTTACAAGGATCAGTGCAGACACTGATGCTGGTGTGATGGCAATCTCTTAAATGTCAAGCCTGTGCATGTGCCTGGGCCCTGCTTTCTTTCAGCAAGGTCTATTTTTGTTAATGGGCAGCACATGAATTTGCAGAGCACACACTCTTCATCCCTTAATGCCGCTCTGCAAAGTCAGTATTTTCCTCTGAGATGGACTGCAGTGTTTGGGATGAGGGAGAAGTGAGTCATCCAGAGGAGTCAGTGAGGTGGTTCAGAGGATCTGATAAGCTAGTATGACACAAAATGTTGCTAGTAAAACATGAGACGTTGTATCACACACACATATTGGTTTCCTGTAGGTCTTTTAAAAACTTGTAATTTTGAGGTATCTACTGTCTTTCATCTACAGTTTCTCCACAGATGTTTCAGTCGTTTTTGAATGGCTGCTGGGGAAAAGAGGTACTGCATAGAGGGAAGGGAATGATTTATCCAAGCATGAAAGACATTTCAAAAGACAAATGTCCCAACCCAGGCTGTTAACCTTAAGACTCGAACATGAGGATTATGGTCTACTGGGAGCTAGCAACTTTTTTGTAAAGAAGAGAACCTTTCATCTCAGTATTGAATGGGAACTGCTCATCATTCTTTCTGCAAGAGAGTACAAATGTCTTTTAGCAGCATTATCAGGCTGCTGCCATAACTTTGAGTCAAGTTTGTAACAAACTGATTTAAGACTGTTTTAAAGAAGACTTGCATTTGTTTTTTTAATTTGCTTGTAGTGTTATGAATTTTTCCACAGGGACTACCTCAATTTGCCCCAGATCATTTAATCACCATTCAGTTAGCAGAAGCAATGGATCAGAGAAATTTCATTAAAATGATCCGATATTCAAATTTGGTTATAGTTTGGAGATGCCTCATTTTGAGTTACTCGTTACTGAATCAGCCTTTAGCCTCACAGAAGAGCTGTTCTGAGGATTGTGCCCCACATCCTTCAGACAATGCTGATAGATTTGTGTCCATGAGATACCGACCATATATGAAAAATAAGACATGCCTTAAAGTCAGTAGATGACAGGTGCTGATCTGTGACCAAATCCTTCACACTCTTCCTTTAAAACAGGGAAGAGAGAGCAGATGACAGGTGCCAATCTAATTTTTCCCCGTAAGGAATTGCCCTATGGATGCTTTTGTTGGATGAATTTTGGTCACATTCCTCATTTAATTGAATAAAGATGGCTAACATGGACTTGTATGCATTGGTCTTTCCTTTCTGTGATCAGCTGTAGCAAGGTTAGTCTTGCTCCACAATGGGCACATCCCTATCAGTGGCTGCAGGCAGCATGGACTGGTAGGTGGGATAGGGCTCTGAACAGCCCTGTGGGCTCCAGGAAGGAGGGTCATGGGCATGGTGCCCACCCCAGGTCTCACTGCCTCCCCCCTCTGCTGCTGCAGACTGCACAGACAAGTGTTTGCCAGGACACTGAGATGTGATGGGGCACTTCTGAGTCCCCCAAGCAGGAGCCCTGGCAGCCAGGCTTGGGGATGTGCCCTGCAGAGACACCTCAGGCATGCTGACATACCAGCCCTGACACAGTGCTATTGAACACCTGACCATCCTGTTGCTGAGATGTAACCCTGCCTACTTTGGGGATGCAAAGCTGATTAAAGACCCTCTTTGTTATGAAAGACACACACGCACTCCTGTGCTCCGATGCTCTGATGCTTGCAATGAGAGCCCTGCTGCCAGCAAATCCTTGCAACTGCGTTTGCAGCCACGTTCACGTGGTTCCAGCTCTGCCCAGCCCGTGGCAGCCTTTGATCCAGCACAGCATCAAGAGGCAGCAGAGTTGTGTCCTTCTGGGACTTCTTCCCATCCAATTAAGCTTCTGTGTCCTTGATCTCTATCTCGGTAGTAAGCTAATCCTCTGGCAGGGTATTCGATCAGAAGTTAATTAATAGGAACAAAATATTGTGAATACATACAGTGTTAAGTTTTTATTCTAATAACCTAGTTAATAATATCACTTCTTCAAGCAAAGAAAAGTAGTGTGAATTCCAGCCCTTTGATCAGGCAGTGATGTTTTGATGCTAAGTCGCCAAGATAAGAATCTAGACCAATAGTGTTATACAAAAGCAGTTTGAAAGTACTTTGAAAGTGCACTTTCTGGAAGATGGACCAGGCACTAGAAAAAAAGTCTCTGCTCCAACATGCCACCACCAAAGGCTGGTGCTATATGAGGTGGGGAGGAAGCTATGCATGTCCTTGTTTATAGAGGTAAAAGACTGATTATTCAGCTTAGGTTCTGTTTGAGTGGAGGCTTTTGGGAATCTCAGTGATGCAGGCAGGAATGTGATTGAGGGCAAGCTGCAAGAGAACACCCCCTCTGATGGCACTGCTCCTTGCTCTGCTATTCCTGCCCAGCTAAAGTAGAACAAAGCCCAGAAAGCCACATTTTTCCTCCAAAGTAAAGAAAAATTTCTTTTTTATCTTCTTATACTTTTCATTCATGTGCCTCAAAAACGTACATTGACTTTATCTGTTGTGTACAGATCTTTACCATCTGCCAGTGACATTCAATATTCTCTTTTTGTTTTGAAATGGCCTAATTGACTAGAGATCAAGTTGCAATGACATGTCTGCAGGCAGACCTTGCTCTGGCTTTCTGATGAGGCTGCAGGAGTCAACAGAATCACTCCCTTCTTATTTTGAAACAGATAGAGCACATTCCTAGGAGCAAATAATGGGTTTGACCATTTACACTGGTATTTATGTGAACCCCTTTAACATAAACACACCAGAGCAGGTGATACCAGTGCCCTTCAGCTGTGTGCAGTGGTGGAATCCTAGCTCACCAGATACTAGCACAGACAATAGCTCCCTGCCCTCAGTATCACAGGTTAGCAGTGCTCATCTGCAGGTTTACTGCAGTAACAGGAGGCAATCTAGTGCTGGCATTCTGAAAGTGGTTATTTTACTGTGATAGCACAAAGGCATAGATTTGGAAGGTGCTTTCCCACATCTGGGACTCTACTTACAAGCTAGCAGAAGATTTTTTATGATTCTGCACCTAATTTTCTTTAATAAAAACCCTTTTGTTTTGACAAGAAATAGCTAGTGCAAGCCACTGGGACGCTTGCCCTTAATGGGCTGTCATCATCAACAGAGCACACAGAAATATTAGCTATGGATCAGCTTGGAGTTGTTCGGTGCCAAGGGCATGTGGCTCACAACAAAAACTGCTCATGGCCAAATGCTACTCATCAGTTAGGTACCATCTGCCTTGATACCCATAAGCTCTTCCTAACTGGAGGGGAACAATGAGGAAAGTGAGGTACTTCAGTCTTGTACCTGATTTCTCATCACTGAAGGGCCTTGAATAACCACTTTTGGTGTTAGCTTGGAAATAATGTCAAGTATTGCTGCAGATCATCTCTATCTAGCCTAGCATATTTCTGGTGGTAGCCTTATGGATTCAAACTTCTGGTTTTTGTAAGTGGCTGATATCAGTTGGTCAAACACCAAATAGATTTGTTTGCAGTGACTTTATTGTGCTTTGCTTTGATCTTGAGAATTTATTCCTTAGGAGTGCTGCCTTGCAGACAGCACACTTCAGTTTAAAGTTCCCATCTGGAGAAACACTTTCAACTGCTACTTTCAAGGCTTTTTTCATCAGAGATAAAGATCTATACTTGCCTACAGTCAACATCATTGAAACGCCATAAAGAAAACAGAAGCCATCAACAAGCTGCATTAATAGTTTAGAAAGATATTTAATTATTTATGATGAAGCTTCAGCACATTCTTCATATAAAACTTCAGCGTAAAGGAGTTGCCTTTAGATACAGTTCTCCCTGCTCACTACTGTACCACTGGGAACAGTTTATAGGGCTTTTATTTATCAGAGAACATCAGCAACATTTAGTTAACTTGGAAGAAGTGTATTAAAGGCACTTTGCATACAGGGGTTGTGGTTGCTGTTTGGTTTTGCAGGAGTCAGCGCAGGCTTATTGTGTTTCTGCCTGCAATACTGGCACAGTGGGGGAATGGGAGAACAGGTTACTTAGAAAGCATGGAAATGAGCTATTTTATTACAGCTTCTCAAATAACACAACGGAACTGCCATGGCCTGAGGAGCCGTACCAATAGCCGTGATCCCAGGAGATGAACCAGGGAGACACAATCTAACACAGGGCTGTTAATTGGCTGGGGAAAGTAATTTGATCTTCCAAACTCAAGTTCTCCAATTATTAGAGTGGGACATGAAGACACCGGCTCTCTTTGTAAATGCTTCTGAAGCTAGTGATAGAAGCAGCTTTATGAGTGGTCTGTTCCTCAAACAATCTTAAAGGACTGAGAATTAGAAATGTGCTAGGAATGCAGTAATGTCTAAAAGTTGATTTATCTAGCCAGACATAAATTATATTTCCTCCCTGGTGTCCACTAAAATTCCCTTTAATGTGCAACATTGATTTTATGTTGTAGCACCGATGAATACAGCATTATAATTTGCCCTGCCAGAACTGGTGTCTGTGTCATTCTCCTCTGCATATTTGGCTTTCCTGAGGAAGCTGGAGGTGGCACGAGAAAGTCACGGACACAGACCTGAGTTTGTGCTTCTCTACTTGGCTTGTCTCAGGTTTAAATTGGAGTGAGAGCCAGCATGCATGGCATAAGGTGAGGGAAAATGAGGAATATGGGCTGAAATGATAATACAGATTTTCAGGAGATAAAAGCAGGTTTCTCAGAAACACTCCTTTCACTACCAGCATCTCTTCTGGTACCTCTTGACATCACTGGATCCAAATGTATAATTCCAGAGACTCTGAATGAACTTTTCCAAAATCTCAGATTTACCAAGGCAGAAGATGTTAAATGCTCTCCGATGTATGAAAAGATCAAAGCTAAACCTGGAAGTTGAAGACTGCCTTCCTGAGGTGCAAGGTGGTGCCTGCTCCCACAGCCCTGAGATGTGCTCCACCTCTGCAGAGGTGTCCAGATGTGTCACCTTTTGTTGGAGCTTGGGTCACTGCATGAAATGGTTAGTGGTCTAAGTTCTGTTCTCAGAGAAAACATCATAACCAGCAGGATAATTAGTCTAAGAACTCAGATTCACAGGCAGATTTTTTGCACATTTATTGGTACAGCCAGTGGATAGGAAAAAAAAAAATAGGAATAAAGAGTGATGTAGTTTTCTACAGTAGCAGAACTAGAGGGAGTGAATTTCACAGCTTCTACTGGGAGTTCATCTTTTCTTTGACTACTGCTAGCCTATACCTGCTGGGCATCACTTTTATCTCTGACTCAAAGGACACTTCTGAAGAAATTTCCTCTCCTAGAAGTTTTTAAACTTGAAAATATCTCATAATCTAACGCATTTCAAAGGGGAAAAAGAGATTCTGGATCTACTTGCAAGGATGTTATCATGCTATCCTCTAAAAAAGCAGTGTTCTTCCCTCTGTATGTGAAACAAAAAAGCACTGAAGAGAAGAGAAGACCAGGTATCAAGTCGATGCACATGGAAACCAAAGAAGCATTTGAAGGCAGGTTTATTTAGCATTATACTTGTGATGTTTTTAGTCATCTTGTGATGTTTTAGACCTGAGAGTTCTGAAGATCTGAGATGAGGGTCTTGCCTTTTACAAAAAGTAAGTTTCTAGCCCTTGTGCTTGCAGAGAAAATGTAATTCAAAGGAATAATACCAGTTTAAGTCAAGAGAGCACCTTAGTTGATTCCATTTAAAGAAAATTGTTTGGATTTGGGGGAATCTGACTCCTGATATTTAAATATTTGAACCTGGCAGTAGTAACCCAATTCTCTGTTTCTCAACTTAAAGCTTCCACAGGCTCTTCACAAAGTAGTCATGGTGGCTACAACACTCAGGGACCTGAGTCTTTCCTATTTGTGCAAGAACTCACAGTAATGGCACACCTTTGACCTTTGGTGTTCTGAAACTAGAACAAGAGTGAAAAGAAAGTCAAGCTCCAAATCCAATTGTACATTAACTTAAATGGTTTGGAGGTCTTCTCCAAGGAAAATCCTGCAAGAGGAGAGATCTGGACTTGATAATCAGAGAGTTATATTCATGTTTCAAATTGAGATCCAGCCCTTTTAGCGGCATGTTTATTGTGTAGGTAGGAAATGAGAAGTTTCTCACATGTTTTCAGCCCAAGAAAATAGAAGGAATGACAATAATTGTCATTTTGCAGGTATCTTACTTTTGTTCTACCAGAAATGTGTACTATTGAAATTATTACTGCATAAAAAGTCACTAAAGTATCATATTGAGACATAGTAAGATCCAAGCTTCTTGAGCAGGATTTTGCTTCTGATACGAAAAGCCCATATGGAGAACGGGGATGTTATGGAAGTCTTTCCCTTAGGCAGAACAGGAGAGCTCTTGGACACTTTTATCTTACAGGGTAAATTGGCTATCACTGTTCTAGGCAAATAAGCTGTTCCAGAGCAGCGCTCCATGTCATCGTTGTATTCCCAAATAAAAATCACCTTTCCCATGTGGACAAGTACGGGGAAGGTCAGCTGCCTTTCTATTCATTTCACTCACAGAAGGTGCACCTTCTGCATATTCCAAGCAATTCTTCAGCTCGTGGGAATCTGATCCAAAGGCTCTTACCATCTAGGGGATAAGTTTTTCGGCCGGACTACCACAGTAGCAGCTACTGTGAACTCAGTGGATGTCCACGCATATCTGCCTCAGTTCCTGGGGTGCTTACTCGTCATCCTGTTGAGAGAGATAGCCTGGTTAAATTAAAAATGAAGCAAGGGCATTAGCAAAACCACACTTCAGCACTCCTGCAAGAAGCTGTTTCCTCTCTCAATATCATCAAGCTCGGGCAGAGGAGGGGCTGTGGGTCTGTGGCTCAGTTGAACTGCTGCAGAACACAGGGCAGATATTGAGGCTGTAAATGAGTTTTAATCTACATTGACAATTGCGTGCATCTATGTCTTTCCTGTAAACTGCAGAAGCAAGAGCAATTAGTCTGGTTAAGACCATGACTGTAGAACAGGCAATATGAGCTCTAATAAAGCAAGCATGCCTTTCCATTAAAACAATAAACATAATGTAATTCTATGAAGCGTTTTCTTAATTTTCAACATTATTTTCATTCACTGAGTTCCATATTAATTGCTAATTAAAAAAAAAAAAAAACAAAGCAAGAGTTTTTATTTTAAAGGCTTCCTCTGCCTTTCTGAAGTAAGAAGCTCAAAGCAAAGCACAAGGTGGTAGCTTAGGTTCAGATATATCTCAGGGCAGAGATATCCTTCCTATCAAAGATGTTTGGTAGCTCAGAGGACACTGCCACTGTAGACAGGACACAGGGGGTATGCAACCTGTGAGACAGCTCTCTGGTTGGTTATTCATACCCTCACCCTGAGTTGGCTCTGTTTTGTTCTGGAACCAAAGAAGCTTGCAGCCAGGTTAAAACCAGTGTGGCAGAAGTAGTAAAGTTAATGCTTAAATTATTTTTTGGTCCCACACACATTCTGCTCTGAGAGGCCAGTGCCTTACCCAAGGCATGAATGTGTGCCTGTCCTGTGCGTTTTGACTTTGTGCATTCAAAACACCATCAAACACAAGAATGAAAGAATCCTTAGTGTGCTGGGGTTGAGTGCCCATACCAACATGTAGAAGCTTTTGGCCATGGTAGCTGTCTTCATGTTTTGGGGACAAAGGAAAACTGGATGCCCCCTCGGTTAGACATGGGGAAAACTATTGCATGTGGGCAAAGTGATGAGGGTGGTGAGACACTGGAACAGGTTGATGAGGGAAGTTGTGGATGCCCCATCATTGGAAGTATTCAAAGTCATGTTCGAAAAGGTTTTGAGCAACCTGATCTAGTGAAAAATGTCCCTGCTCATGGTCAGGGCTTGGCCTAGACCTTTAAAGGTACCTTACAACTCAAACCATTCTATTACTCTATGATGAAGTGATGAATTTGGGCCCTGGGGTCCAGGATGCTTTCTAAAGGTCTGATGGAAAAACCTGAGGAGGAAGGAAAGGTGTAGTAGTTGCTGCATATGTGAAAGAGGGAAGCCACCAAGGTTCAGCTCTATGAACAGAGAGATGTATTTTGTGAAACTAGAAGAAAAAAAAAGAAACCAAACATGAAACTTTGGGTGGAAGGAGTCAAAGTCAGAGACAATGTACATTCCTGGTGGTCTCTTACTATGCTCAGGAGGAAAAAAATGCTTTACATACCTGAAAAATAACATACCCCTCAGTCTTTCTTCCTAGTAGAAACAGTTTGCAATTTTGTTCAATTCCTTGGATCAAAAGAAGCAACTACCTAGCCAAGTCAGACCAAGCTACTGTCCACAGCCCTGTTTCCTTGTGCATCACAGCAGCAGGGTGGTGATTGCTCTGGTGCTGGGGTGGGACAAAGGAGGCTGTCTTGAAGATGAGGACTGGGTAAATGGAGCAGAACAAAACCAACATGGAGAACATTATTATCAGTACAAAACAAGTGAGCCACACAATTTTCCAGGTATTTGAATGCAGAAGTTTTCTCTACTGGATAATTTGAATAAAGCACATTATATTTGATTGTGTCAGTAGAAAAAAATTTCCCCCTATTAGCATTACTAGATTTCTTGTGCTTTCTCCTTCATTTATTTGCAGAAAATGCAAATAAAACCCATATGTTCATCCTCCTCTTTATACTGTTGAGCATAGATGTAAGTTCTTTAAGGGTATTACTGTTATTTAACTGCTAGGTGTAATCTGGTGGAAGTCTGATCTTTAAACACTACCATTGTAATAAAATATGATGATAATAGTGCCTTTGGGAAGGCACTTGCTGAAATTGCTTTTTAGGTATTGTCAAGCACTTTTATTTACGGAATAGTTAATAGACTATAAATTGGAGATAGTAATTAAAAATTTGAACTTATCTGCATATATTTTTCAAGGAGATAAGGGGACTCTTGTTCATCAGATCTACAGTGCTCAATCTAGAGTCTAGGAAGATGACAATCACATGTGATTCAAGTGATCTATGATATTCTAGAGCAGCAAATCACGAAGCTGTGGCAGTAACAGCTATCAGGAGACAAAGAATAATGGATCAGAACATGTTTCTGAAAAACATGTTCATTATGAGTGGCAAGTATCAATAAATAACACTGATTTTAATGTAAATAAATATCACATTAGTGAACATCATATTCTGCTGAGAAGCTCTTCATATTTTACATACAGTCTGTCTTTCTTGCCATTGTCTCAAAGGCTGAAAGCCTGTACGTCTTAAATCATCTAAGCTTTGACTCTCAGTCAGGATCAGTTTTCAGCCATGCCCTTCCATAGCATGTCCTTGGCCACATGTAGACTCCATGGACAGGAGTAGAAGTAAGGGAGATATGTGCCTGGGGCTGGATAAATCCTAACCTCGATCTCCAAAGGCTTGGTGAATGGAGAGGTTGGCTCTAATTTTCTGTTTGGCACTTAGTGTAAATGGTTGCGTGGTGGGGTAGTTGTTTCAGTGGCCAGAAGGGAAAGGGCTTGTTGTTCATCTCAGGAACTGCAGTGGAGAAGATGCCTCACAGTTATGCTCCATGGTGAAAACCTGGCCAACATCAAACAAGATTTGATTATCTGGGGCCCAGGCTCACCTCAGAGTAAGTCCTCCTCGATCCTCTGCTTGAAAAGGGACAACTAATATTTCACAGGCAAACCTGTGGGAAGCAGTGATGCTGGAGCTGGGAGGGAGACAGCCCTGGCACAGGACCAGCGGGGGAAGAGGATTTGCCCACTCTGGGCAGGGAGGATAGCTCTTCTCTCCCACAGAGGACTTTCCAGGGCATGACAGTCACTTTCCCTTCACTCAGCTTGCCCTGGCATTGGGATCTCTGGGCTCTGGTCTAATGTACCACAGGGTATCTTTCTCAGGCTGGGAGCAGGGGTGTCCGTGCAGCAAAGACCCCCATGGGGACTCCTTTGTGATTTCCCTTGCACTACTCCCCAGTGCTCCTTGAGCACAGAACCATTTGTGTCTCCAACAGTGAACACCGAAGCACGTGTTTTTTCCCCCAAGACCTGTCAGCTGCTCTCAAGTGGGGAGGACCGTGCAGCGCAATCAGCACTCAGCACCCCAGAAGCACCAAAGGGCAACCTTGGCGATGGCTCTGGGCGCTGGGTGGGATGCTGTGACCCCCTGGGGGAGCTGTTGCCCGCTTATCCCTGCAGCTCTCATGCCTGTCCTTGCCCCTCCTGGGGCTTGTAGCCCCTGCAGCCGCAAAAAGCTAGAGCTTAGCACTCCCGCAGGGGCTGTCTGCACCTTGCAAGCCCCGGTGATAAATCCTCCCGGGGATTAGTCTGCAGCTCTTCCTGCTCAGCTCCCTGTGCAGAGTTGTCCCTACGGTGTGCAGGGAGAGTCGAGGTGCCCGTGCGTTCCTTGGTGCCCTGAGGAGGGCTTGCCGAGGCTGGGTGACTTGGCAAGAGTCCAGCCGGCCACACAGCCTGGGTGCTACAGCCGTGGCACCAGCCAGGGCAGCACTGCAGCCCACCCCACTCCATAGGGCACAGAGCCAGGGGCACACTGGCTGCTGCTTTTTTGTCTCCCTCACGCTCTCTGGGAAACGCACGTAGAGAGTTGCATGGACTTCACCATCCTTCAACGGAGAAGGAGAAGAGGTTCCTCCTTTGCTTTCTTTGAAACAAAAATTCAAGCCTTATTCCATGCTCTCTCTGCCTCCCCCACAACTCCTAATACTTGCAATTAGTTACTTTTCAGTTTCATTTTTTGTAAAACACAAGTGTTTCTCAGGGAGGGAATCTGACAGCTCTTATCTAGAAGGTGCTGTATAATCCTAAAAGTAGGAAAAAAAAATAAAGTTAGAAATAAAAGGAGAAAAAAAAATCAAAGATATTTAGTTGTCACCAGAAACCCCTGAGTGTATTTGATCTCTGGAAAAAACATGTTATAATGAAGTGGAAAAACCCAGAAAAGGATAATGGAAAGACAGGTGTAAAATTAGGGCCTGGTATAGCCTGCAATGAACCAGCAAGAGCTGAGTTCCAAGCTCCATGAAGAGGTGTACTGGTTGCTGCTGAGTGCAGCTGCAGAGAGAGGATGGATGGCTTCTTGCAAGGTTGTTTTTAGGTCACAATTACTTTGAAATTAGTATTTTTCCCCCCCCATCAATAAGTGAAACCGAAAAAAGGCAAAAGGCATCTTGTAGATCTCCTTAAGTGGAAAACACCCTTTAAAGTATGTGTGATAGTGATCTCTGACACAGCTGCCAGTCCTGGCAGGCAGCAGCAGCCCAAACATGCTATTCTTAGACCAGGAAAGTGTAAGGAGGTCATGTTCTTATAAACATCATCCCCACTAAAATCAGAAATCAATAGGAGCTCAGAAATTTGTAGTATGTTGACTCAGCAAGATAAAACAGATGGGGTTGATTCAGCCTCCAAATACCTTTTCTTCATGGTTCATCCCCATTTTTACCAAATGTGGGTTTGCTCCACGTGCTTTCAGTGATTGAAGACTTCTTCCTGGTCAGGGAGGTACCACGAGTCCTCCTGAAGGTCTGGCAGATACAGGTAGTAGTTAAGTTTAGGGATACTTATATATTTATACATGCAGTGGTAAAAGTAAATAGTCAAAGAGACTGAAAAAGAAGTTGCAACTTGTTAAGTGCCTAGTAATCACTAATAAACACATGGTGTGTGTGACTGCTGACTCCAGTGACAATGCCACTCTCTTATTTGCCAGAGCTGAGAGGGATTCACGGGTTTTGGCAATCCACCCAGGTGTCTGACTCTTGGCAATGTAGTTGCTCAGCTCATGCCTGTCCTTGGTCAGTGCCAGCCAGCCACGAGCCCTGGATGCAGGTCAGAGTGACCACCTCCAGGCCACACTGGCCGTACATGCGCTTAAGGTCCCATTCTCCACTGGCTGCACCAAGGGCTTCCCAGGGAGTGGGGCATGAGCGGTGACTGGAGGTGCAGCCGGAGGCAGAGTTCTGTGGAGGATGGCTTCCCTAAGGTGTCCTAGGGGAGTTACCATGGCTGCTCTCCTCTGAACTGCTGTGTGAGTTTTGGAGCTACTCGCACCTGATTGACAAGACACTGAACAGCTCCTTCTGTTATAATGCTGTTTGGAAAGGAGGGATGAGGACCAGTAGAGGAGGATGGGACTGGGCAGCTGAGGTGGTGTCCCACTGGGCACTGCCTCTCTGAGGGGGCTGTGTCAGTGTCCTACCTTCTCCAGAGGGTACTTGTGCTTCCACCAGTATCTGCGGTGCTGCAGGACACCTCATCAGGGTCCCAGCTTCCCCAAAGCCACTGCCCTCTTCTCTGTCTGTGCTCTTGCCTCTCTCCCTTTCAGGGATGCAAATATTTAGGCATGGAGGGAGTTAAGTTGTAGGCTAAAAGGAAGGTTTGGTATAAAACGCGGGTAGTAAATCCAGCGTAGACTGCCTTTTTTTTTTTTTTTAAGTCTGCCCAATTTTATTCCATACTTTATCTGTTCTTTTGGTCTGGCATTACAAATTTGTTTCTACTCTATTCCACACAAGTATTACATTACAGCTCAGGGACCTCCTCCACATCTAGTTGAGCACTGCCTAATTATAGCTTGTGCTGGCCTTGTAAATAGACACAGTATCTTTTCCAAATCACGTTCCTTCCTCTCTTTTTCATTACAGAGGGAGATGTGCTATAGTTGTTTACAGCCATCCTGATGGAGAAACCAAGTCCAGAACATCTTTAGCAGCATTGAGCTCATTCTGATCACGAGAAAAGCTTCTGTGCTTGATTGTGGAGGATGAGAGTACATCAAACAGAGGTTTTCAGATAAGCCTGATAGGCAGGGCAACAGTGGGCTCCCTGCATAAAAGACTGAGGCTTATCTGAACTTGGAAGGAAAGAGGGGTCTCTTAATTGTGAGTCTGAACTCTAACTAAAACTGCAACCAAGTCAGTGAACTGATTTAATTCCTTGCCCTTGTTAAAACAGATTGAAAGTTCTGACGTGTTTGGGATCCCGTTATCAATCAACAGCTAGGTTAAATCTTTGAGAACTTGCATTATTAATTGGTATAGAAATGCCAAGTCTTGTGATTTCTAGTGATTTTCACAATGTCTCTGAAGTCCTCCTTGCACGTGGAAGCCTATTAGCAAAGAGGAATACTCCATTTTAACTGAAAAGTGAATATGCATCTACTGTTGTTGTAAGTGCTCAAAAATAGGAGCCCTGAGGTGCAAAACCATCAGGCAAAAGACCTCCTACCCCAGCAATTTGTGTTTCACCTTTCAAACAAATGTTCTGGTTTCCAGGTCCTAATTCAAAGGGCAGCCACAATATCACTGTTAAGTTCATAAGTAGCCATTGGCTATACTGCAGCTGTTAATGGGGGAATAAAGTTGTACTTACATATAGCTGACACAAGATACAGTTACAGCTTGGGTAAGTCCTGTTTATGTAACTGAATATATTTTTCATTATATCAGCCAGGCTACTAGAGACCACTGATGGCAGTGTTTAAATACCGGCAAATCACACCAACTTAACTCTAAAACTAAATTGTCTGCTAAAGTTATTCATTGGTAACACACTTGCAAGTGGGTATTTCTTACACAGTATTAAGCACTGTCACTACACAGAGAAAAGTCTTAGTCCCTAACAGTTGTACTCCAAATTAGCTGTGAGTACATGATATCATGGAGATAATGGTTTGTACTGCTGGCTACGGTCTTGGTCATTCATAATCACTGAGGTCCTGAGAGCTCACTGGTAAGAGAACTCAGAGCTCAGGTGGTCCCTTTCTTCTCTGATTCTACTTGTTTATGCTAACCAACTCCGTCAAAACAGGGGCAGAAGATCTCCTCTGTTCTTGATACCACTTATACTATTTTCTTTTGTCTTATCATTAGTTTTTTTGTCCCATCTATTCCTATGATCCTGCACTTCTTTTCACCTCTCTCTGGCAACTTTTGTTACTTGAATGCCTCTGATGTGCAACTACAGCTGTCTTTGCCCCTTTTATGATCACTCGTACTTACATACTTTTGAAAAATTGTGCCTACCTATGCCATTACAATGTCACAAAATACTTGCATGAAGTTTTTAATTCTATTTTAGCATCCAGGTTGAAGGCAATGTATTATTGATGTTTTCCTGATTAGTGTACATCTCCTCTGTAGGTGTTGGGCCTGTTTTGGCTACACTGTACTGATATGGAGCAACCCAATCAATACTCCATCTGGAAGGACATGCAGTTCAACTGAGGTGTTGAAAAACATGATACTGAAGTAGATATTACAGCAATTTAAAAAAAAAAAAAAAAGACAAAACCAAAAACCAAAACCAAAATAGAATCAGAAGAATCAGATTAACAAAAAACAGCAGGGGCTAAATTATTTAGAAACCATTATCATAACTTTTTGGTAGCAAGTTCAACATCCTGATTCTGTCAAGGCCAGCCTGGGTGAAGGACTTTTGAGGCTCAGTGGGGATTTCTGGGAGCCTTTTCTGTATATGTCTTTTTGGAGCACTTAGTCCTCAGAGAGAGTACTTTGATTGACTTCTGACATCCTCCTTGAGGTTTCCAGTAGGTATGAATGCTACAACAGGCAAAGCAGTAGTCCAAAGGGCAACAACTTCCTTTACTGACCTGCCACCAGAATGAAACTCTGAGCAAAGAATGACATTGAAGACCTTTGGGAAAATGGTCAGTGATCCCAAAATTAAACCTGGCAGGATAGCTGGGGTAATGATCATTGGGATCTGAAGAGGGCCTGAGACAGAACCAAGTCACCCCAAATCCGAGGTATCCCTCCAAATGATTCAAGCCAACCAACAGTATGTTCCTATATATTGCCCACACTCATCACACACCACCACGTTTGGCTCCAGGGTCTGAACAGGGAGCAGGGTCTGAAGAGGGAGCACTGCATCTCACTTGGAGGTGTTCAGAGATCCTACCTGGTTCTCTTGGGGTCCATATATTGCTCTCTGCACCTCTGTCCAATATCTCCAGAAGCAGGGTCCTCACTAAATTCAAAGTTGAAACTGGTTACATTTTAGCTGTATTTGCATTTTCATGATACTTCTTGGGCTACAGAGAGACCCTCTATTGGTCAGTGGCAAAATCTCAAGTGGATAGAATAAGAATAGATCCATTTTTGCATTAAGGACATCACTATTTGAATATAATATGCCTACGTGACAATTTGCCTATGGCCTAATTCAGCAAAGCTCCTCAAGTGCACTCAACTCTCATCGAGAAGAGCTATTCTGAAAACAGCAGCTGACTCATGTACAGATAAACATGCACTTAAACACTTGTTGGGATGCTGCAGAGTGGCTCCTCGCTCCTGGGTAGCTTGGCACCCAGCCAGGCTGTGGGTGCAGGGAATGGCTACAAACCCTCCCCCCCGAGCTGAACATTTATTTTATTATTACTTTTTTTGCCACTAGGCAGAAAAGAGGTTGAGATCTAAGAGCCACTGGCATGGGTGAGCTTTTCCTTCCCTGTCCTGCCTTCTCCAGTTTCAAACAGGTGTGCAGCTCTCAGAAGACACTCAAGTGTAAGTCTCCTCCCATGGAACACTTAAATGCAACTGTTTGTGGTTGCTTACCTTAACTTCATCAGCTGTGCCCATTTTGGGGTTGCCCCTTGGTAGTCAGACAAGGGCTGAATGTGACAGTGGATTATTTAACCAATGCCCTTAGTGAAGAGTTATCTAATCCTTCTAATCCTTCTCCACGTGTTCTCTTGATTTCCATGCCTGAAAGAGTAAGAGCACCAATCTTTAGCTGAAACATTATCCTGCAGGATCCTCACTGTAGAAATAATTCATCCAAACAAGTCCTTCTGGGATTAGATAATGCCCAGCCTGGTCCCTAATGATATTCTGAAGCAAGAGATGACAGGTGTCCTGTGGCAGGGATGGATGCACATTCCAGGGATAGCTATGAGGGGAACTTCAAAGCCCCAGACCCACGGTGGCAGCGGCATGACGTTGCCCTGGCCATGTTGCCAGCAACAGGCTCTGGCTGTACATTGTGCCTGGGTTGTTTGATACCACACAACTTGTTCTGGGAAACCTGCCAGGCCTCAAGACTGCATTGGAACAGGGCTGGTGTGAATATATATATCTGCAAGCTGTAAAGAATACTTCAGATGCTGCTGTAGCAAGGACTAATGATTAAAAAGGTAAACTCTACTTGGAATTCTGCACCTATGAAGATTAGCTTTCAACCCTCTGCAAGTTATCAGAACCTGTGCTTTGCCTCTCCATAAACACCAAGGACTTTAGATTGTCTACCCATAGGAATGACAACAAAAGACACATATCACAATCATAAAAGAACCACAGTACCAACAGGGAAATCAAAGTTTCTACCTAGGGCAAGGGCAGATAATTTGTGGTTGGTATGTTTTTTTTTTTAAACTATTTGTGAAATAGACTTCAAAACCCCCAACTTTCTTAAATTGTTACAGAAGAAATTTACAGTACATAAAGTATATGCAAAATATAAATATTTTCTAATATATAACTTTGACAAGTGAGTCTGATCACTACTGGGTTTGGCTTGCAATTTTTAAGCAAATTTATTTAAGTTGCAACAAGGGTGAATCCTGCATGAACTCCAGGTTTCTTATCTAGACACCCTTTCCTTGCTGAGAACATCTTGCTCCATGGCCATGGTCTTTTTGTGCTCAGGGAGCAAGTTTGTATTGGAACAAGACGCTTGCACTGCTGAGACCCCACAGAAGGGTCTCCACAGAGTCAGTCAATGCAACTGTTTCATTGTCCGTGAACTACTTACAGCAAACAGCTTTCCAGCATGGCCTTTATCAAATGGAAAGAATATAGCTTGGTCTTTAGTGATTCTCAGAAGCTTTGAAATTCAAAGAAAAGAACTTTCTGTCTATAAAGCAAACAAATTACAGGGTTTTGAATGGAAAAAAAACCCCAAACTCTTTTTTTTTTTTTTTTTTGGTAGAAATAATAGTTTCAGGCTTTCCTCTTTCTGTCTCTTTTCAATAAAGCATCCAACACTATTTCAAAGAATTTTTTGTCCAAATGAAATAAGCAGACCTGAAAATATTTTCCAACTTTTTGCAATGTCTTGTCCTGCAGGTCCACCTAATTTTTACAAGAGTGTAAGAGGTCCAAGAGATGGACAGAATAAGTGTTGCTTGAACTAAAAAGCACAGATCAGTCTCTCTGGATTTCCTGGGGTTTAAATTAGGCCCTAGAGGGAGATTATTTTGCCAGCTGTGCTGTTTCTCCCTGAAGAGTAAAAATTAGCTGCTTCTCTACTGAAATTTTCACATTAACCCAGGAACACTTTGTAGGAATACTAAGAAATAGTACAGTATTTACAGGTGAGATGAACTTATGTAAATTCATCACCTCAGTGAATGGATCTCAGGAAAGATAGTGAGAAATATACTACCACTCTGCTTGCATTAGCTTTCTGTGGTAGAAACCAGGATATTCCTGTGGTGCAGTATCTGTGTGCCTCCCATCACTAATTTCCACACTACCCTTTAGAAGCACTTGAAATTAGGAGAGTAGCTATTAATGATTTACCTCCTCAGATACGCATTGATTGGTGTATCTACATTATAATCAGGAAAATGCCATAAGATTCCCACAGTTTGGCTTCCTGGACTTGCCTAACTAGGTTACGACTTTTACATCACCATAGCATCATAGCATA
This sequence comes from Myiozetetes cayanensis, assembly GCF_022539395.1. Classification (NCBI taxonomy): domain Eukaryota; kingdom Metazoa; phylum Chordata; class Aves; order Passeriformes; family Tyrannidae; genus Myiozetetes; species Myiozetetes cayanensis. Next base: position 41,908,994 of record NW_026087742.1, on the reverse strand, counting down.
GGCTCTGTGGGTACTGGGCAATTCTCTAGGGTCCCATTTGCATGCTGCTTCCAAAGGGCAGTGCAATGACGTTGGAGTTAGTGAACACATTCCTCTGTTGGGACAGTGTGCTCACAGCATGGGCACTGCATCAGTGCAGTGCTTCCCTGTCTTTGCTCAGCCTAGGGCTCTCTGCCCACCTGCACCGCACCAGCACTAGCTGTGAGGGTGCTGGAGTCGAGTCATGCTCCATCTTGTGCTGTTCTGGCTGCCCCAGCTGTGAGGAGACCCCCGGTCTCCTCCTGCCCTGGGAACTGGACATTAAACATCAACATGGGAGGCTGGACAAATCCACAGTCCAGCTTAGGAAAGGAATGTTCTTCTAGCCTGCGTGCATGTACAGAAGCCACGGTCATTCAAGCCCCTAATGAATTCCCCAGAGAGGACAAGCCTCTGTCTTTCCTTCTGAATGGTGAGACCTGCTTGGGTTTGGCACCTCTTTCCCCAGGACTGTACATGTGGTTGTGGCGAATCCTGTGCCTGAACGGCCCTGTCTTAACTACATGCCTACTGCAAATCCAAGCAGCAGAGGAGAGCAGTGGCTTTCATTCACAGCCACTCTTTGCCACCGGATGTGACCTTACAATTCTTCTAGTGCCTCATTAATTCCAGGAGGTGACATCCTATTAAACCTTCTTATCACATTCCAGAAGTTTATTTCATAAATATTTCATGGACTGTAAGTGGGACAGCTGTTCCCTTCTGGCACTGTTAACAGCATGGATCTCCCTTTGTCAGGAGTCCCTTCCTCTGCCGTGGCTGCCTCAACCCTGCCCCTCTTCTGTATCACCAATGGAAGACCTGGAAGACCTCCTGCTGCTGCTGCTCCTGTCCCAGGCTTAGTTTGCTTTGTACACTTTGCTTTGTATCTCAGCCCAAAAGCAACCAAACAAAGGTCCAACGAGGTATACAAGGGGAGGAGGCCTGGAGAGCTGGACAAGGGACAGGAGCGAGGGCAATTCAGGCTGTGCTGAGGCTGACCAGCCTGGCCTGGTGTTGGTCCTGCACAGCTGTGCCTGTGCTGCAAAATAAAGCAAACCAGAGCCATAATTTGCCCTGAGGGAAGGCTTGGCCCAGCTGCCATGCCTGTAGCTCTCTTTCCTCTTAAAATGGGATGATCATATCCAGAATGCCTCCAGTGAAGGGTCCCAGTGTCACACTGCAGAAACCATGCTTGGGCTCCGCCAAATGTGTGTCCTGAGTGTTACTAATACGGATGGTACCTTTGGGACTAGTGGGAAGCACAGAGGCAGGGGCCATCTGTACAGCAGGGAGGGAATCTCCAGGGTTTTAGAGGGCAGTAAGCCCTCCACTCCCCCCAGACACTTTATTGGAAAAAGAAGGAGCAGCAGAGACACAGTCCTGATAAATGTATGGATGGGTGAATCCTGTTGCACCTCTTTTTTTTTTTGAATTGGAGCTTAGCTAAATTTTCAGCTACCCAGTAAATGAAAACTTGCATCTAGCCACGTAGGTCAGGTGTGGCAAGCTGTGCATTGTTCAGTCCAAGAGCTTGCCTCCTACAGGGGATACTTTTGGGCTTATGGTAAAGCTGGTGGGACAGAGATTAAATAATACAACATGCCTTTTTCCTCACTCACTACGTTATGTGCAACCTGGTAACCTGTGATGGGAATCTGAAACTTCTGAATCAAACACAACAGAAAGGGAATACAAAATACAGAGCAGTAAATCTGGCAGAATTGCAGAGCTGGTGGGCACTGAGTATGATTTCAGGAGGATAAATTTCCTTGCTCCATGAGGACTGGACTCAGTGGGTACTGAGTACATCATTGAGACACTCAGGGTGGGCATCAGGGATGCTGCAGACAGATGGCTGCAATTTTTGTCTCTGTTGTGCACTCATAAGGTCAGTCAGAAAACTCATCACCTCCTGCATGTCTTCTGTGATGTGTTTTGGACAAGACATGCACTAATGAGGTTGCAACCCAAATCCAAGGTTAGATTTGTAGGTGGGATCAGCAATATTGCTTACCGAGATTGCAGTTACTTTTTCAGGCATGGGCCTGCTAAAGTGCCAAAGGTGTTCATGAAATTCATAGCTTGAACAGTTAAGATAATGTATATCTGGGCTTAGTGTTTATGGACTGAAGAACAGAGGACTGTTGTGAGGGTAGGCAAGCAGCCCAAATAACCAGATCTTAGAAACAGTCTCTGCATACTGAAACTGGGGTGGACTTTTTGTGCTCTTGCCACCTGCATTTTTAAATCTGTAACTGTCTGAATTTCCACTGAGGAAGAGATTTTGAGGTTAGTTGGTAAAAATCAATTATGTATACAGTCATGTTTTGATTTGCAGTTTTCTGCCCAAAATCATGCATTTCCCTGACATTTCCAAACTGGCTGTTATGCCTGGCTAGTCCAGTACATCCAGAAGCACCAGCCTTGGCCAATAATAGCAGTGAATCCCATTTTAGGTGCCACTGCTGACCAAGTGAAAATTGGTGGTGGGGTCAATCCTGTTCAAAAATGTTTGTGTCAGGACGCAGAAAGCTCTGTCCCCTACATTTGCCTCCAGCTATGTTCAGCCCTGTTCTAACTAGACATGGTCTCTGAGTCCTACTAACCTCATTGGAAGTACTTGGAGCTCAACAGAATTTTTTAAGACACTGTGACTGTCTGTCACCAGTTTCCCTGAATTTGAATCAGCCTCTGCTTGGCCACTTTTCCTTACAACCAAGTTTAACAGGCTGTATTTCTTGAGGGCACTCACAGGGCAAGACCTTTTTCTTCCAAGTCAAATGCCTTGGGAGAGAGTAAGCAGGCAAAGGCATGCACAGTCATGCCTCCGGGGAAGGGGGGGGAGCAATCAGGCTCCTTGGCTCAGAGTATCCTGTGCATCCTGTCCCCTCAGAGTGTATACACAGATACACTTCTCCATTGCTCCTTGGCTGACATTTCCCCAGCACCTTCCGTTCTTTCAGGCCAGTCATACCCAAGGCACAAGCTGGCAAACCTCAGAAAATAACTGGCACAGAACCAATAATTTGTTATTACAAGGAGGACTGCACATAGAAAACAACACAAGCTAGCAAGGTTCTCGTGCCCTTTTTGCCCAGGTAATGATCAACAACTTCAACCCTTGTCAGTGTGTCAGGGTGGAAAAACTGTACTTTAGCTCAAGCTAATGAAGCAACATCCCTCTAATATATCCTAGGATAATGAGTTTCTTATCTGACCTGGCACAGATTGCCTCTTCAAGAGCATAACGAACCCCACAGGAGCTCTGCAGAGGATCAGAGTGTGGTTACCTGGCTATCCCTACTGGATTAAGAGATTCTTTTGCCAGCCAGGGTTGACACAGGTCATCCAGCCTGACTGTCTGTTAGGTGTCAGACGGTTGCTAAGTCATATGGGCAAAGTACTGACTTTGTTAATATTATCGAATCAAGCCAAAGAGCGCACTGACCTGCATCCCTGACCCTCCCTTGCAAGGAAGAGTTACAATCACAGAACCATTTAGGTTGGAAAAGACCTCTGAGGTCATTGTGTTCAGCTGTTAACCCAGCACTGCCACGTTCACCACTAAACTGTGTCACATCTGTCCCTTGGTGACACATCTACATGCTTTTAAGCATCTCCAGGGATGGTGACTCCACAACCTCCCTGGACAGCCCGTTCCAGTGCTCGACAATCCTTTCAATGACGAAATTTTTCCTAACATCCAATCTAAACCTCCCCTGGTGCAACTTGAGGCCATTTCCTCTTGTCCTGTCACTTATTACCTGGGAGAAGAGGCCAACCCCCTCCTTGCTACAACCTTCTTTCAAGGAGTTACAAAGAGTGACAAGGTCCCCCCTGAACCTCCTCTTCTGCAGGCTAAGCACCCCCAACTCCCTCAGCCACTCCTCATAAGAACTGTGCTATATTCCCTTCCCCAGCTCCATTGCCCTTCTCTGGACACACTCTTTCTTGCACTGAAGGGTCCAGAACAACATTACCTGGTCCTGCTGGCCACACTATTGCTGATACAGGTCAGGATGCCATTGGCCTTCTTGGACACCTAGGTACTCTGTCAGCTCATGTTCTACAATGAGTAGGAATTCATTTCTGCTGCTAGTTTAGCCAGACCACTTACCTGGAAAGCATTTCCTGTGATGCAGAAAGGTCTGGAAGATGACAGATAGTATGCTTTCTTATAAAGAAGAACTGGAAGATATTTCAGAGGGGTAGATGCCAGAAGAGCATTAAGCCAATGCTTTCAACACAGCCCTTTCAGGCACAGCATCTTGTAACCACCTGTGCAAGCTTTGCACTATGCATAACGAGTAGCACTGAGGAGCACACACAAGGGTGATGGGAAGGTGAGGTGCTTGGCTCCAGCTGCCATAAACACCAACCTGTGCAGTGTCAGGTCAGCTGTTCACTGCTGCAGGATTATGCCCATGCCCTGATCCAGAGAGAGTCACGCTGCCAGCTGGTTTGGTGGTGCCCAAGTTTGATATTTGAAGTTGCCTAATCAAACCCTGGTAGGGTAAAACAAGTAGTTTTCTGTTTCAGGGAAGGGAATGAAAGATAATGTGTTAATAGAGGGTATGATCCTCCCAAGGAAAGGTACGATAGCTGAGCACAGAGTGGATATCCTTTTTTTTTTTTTTATTCCTTAGCCAGATAACACTCGGGTCTGTGGGCATGAGCGTAGGTGTCTGTGTACTGCTCACTTGCTGCTGTCTGTCTGCAGTTGTATACCCTCAGGTAGCGAAGCCTCCATCTGCTCATGCCGAGATGTGTTAATTGATTTTATAGAAAGCAAAAAGTGGATTTAACTCTTCATCAGTGATGCACAAACTGTGTTACTGAGAAAAGAAGAGGACTTGTCCCACAAACAGAAGAGGAAGCTTAACCTTAGTGTTTTAGCTATCTGGTGGTAAGAGACTTTGCTCCCAGTACATTACTGGCCAGTTGTCCTGCTAAAAGTTAGTGTTCACTCTTAACACTTCTCTTTCAAAGATGCCAAGCGTATGTCTAGCAAAACAGACTGGAAGAGCAACCTCCACATGACTAATTGTAACAAATGTGGATTTCAACTAAGTAAGAGGAAAGAAGCAACACTGGGGAATCCAGACTCAGGGTGCTGGTTTAAGTTGTTACACTAATTTGGCTGTTCAAACTGTTTTTCTGGGTTAGATCCTGATGGTCTCAAAAGATTTTTCAGCTGCATTTCATAGCCTGGATCAAACATCTGGATCCTGGAGAGGGAAAGGGTTACTGGATTGCTGAGAGTATCTGTGTTTGACTTCTCATTTATTTCATAATAGTATACTGCTCTGAGAAAGAATAACAATTTCTTTCCATTCCACTAGTTGGATACAAAACTCTGGTTTGCATTGTAGTGAGTGAGCCAAGGTTGATTTTAAATTTCGTTCCACTCACAGAGGGTCAGTGACTACTGTAATTAGAAATTCATTAGAGACCTCTTGACTCTCTTTGGCCATGTATAAGCACCTCAAAAATGAAGGGTGAATCAGAGCTGAATGAGGATCTGCTCCTGCCTTCCCTCCCCATCATGTCACTCCAGCCCTTATTAGCTCTGTCCTAACAAACACAAAGCAGAGCCACCATGAGCTTAGGGGTAAGCTCAGCCCACATTAAAACCCATAGCAAGATTTCTCTCAAATTCAATAAGAGAAGAATGAGATCCTTCATGAGATTTTCTCACTAAATAATACTAGCTTTGGATTTGTCTCAATAAATAACACAGAAATGTTAGTGTCAGAATCTCTCTGCAAAGGGTCTTTGTGGTGGTGGTTGGCCAGAAGAGGCATATTTTAGCTTGTGTTTAGTGGCAGTTTATCTGTTCATTACACCCATTACACCCATTTACATTTGTAGAGCACCTCTAAATCTTGCAAAAGCTGATTGGCTTACCCCTGTTCCAGGCATTGCCTGAGCATTCTTGTCTACGGTATCCAGAAACTCAGGCTACTGTAAAACTCAGTATCTAATTGATGATGACTTCTAAACAATGCTCTCACCAGGATTTATGAAGCATTTATAGAGATAAGTGTGTGTCCCCCCCCTTTTTTTTTTTCGTTTGGGTGTTTTGTTTTGTTTAAATTCAACAATATTCATGGTGCTGATACAGATTTCTCTGTACCTATCAAGAGCTGCACTCAGAGCTCAAGCCACACATCCCATCTGCAGACCCTCATGCTTCCTGGGTGGAACTATGTTGCTTCCTATCCATCTCTGAGCTCCGTAATTCCAGAAGCAGGGCAGGTGCTTTCTACATGTTGGGTTTGCTTTTTTTATCTTCCCCCCCTCTCCTGACAGGTTCCAGGCTATGACTTCAGTTTGCTGGCTCTGTTCACATGCTGCTCTGAGTGTCCCTAGTGAAGGACACCTGTTCTTTTCCATGTTTGCAGGAATTGGCTCTCTGTCTTCTCACTGTGGATGTTGGACTATGTAAAGTGTCCATTGCTGGTAGTTACTTTCTGATGATCTTCCGGAGGAAAGGGTGATGTCCTATTATGGTGGTTTGTTTGGTTTGGTTTTTTGTTTTTGTTTGTTTGTTTGTTGAACCCAGAGGCACTGTTTTGTCAAAGAGTTTGCTGTTGCCATTTGTAAAGTAGTGAGAATGTAAGGGAATGAACACCTATACTCACAAGTAGAGCATCACCCAGAATTTCTTGTCTGTTTGGCTTCACAAAGTATTTGAGGGCCCAGTTTGACCAAGCTTTAGCCAGAATTTCAGAGTTTCTACTTTGTTGGATTCAGGTTGTTTGTCAGACTCAGGTAGAGCTACCAAAGGATTGGTTTCCCAGGTGTAGACAGAGAGTGGCCCCTCTCTACTCCTTTCAGATGGTGTATGCACAGGCTGCTCCACTGCAGCACTCTTTTCAGTAATCCCTATCCTTCAGAACAGCCCCCATCACCCTTCTGGAGCATATCCCTTTGTATTTTTATAGCCATCCAGGGATGTTTAACACCCTTCTGTGGCTGCCACTGCTTTATCATGAGTAATTGGGCAGAATATTGTCTGTCTGAGGAGAAATAGTGCTACTTTCTTGAAATGCAGTACCTGCTCCATGGCATCTGTGGTTGTTGATACTGTGGTAAACATGAAACATCTTCTCCCACAGAGGAGGTGGGACCATCACCACATCAGGGGTGAGGGCAACCGTGTGGTTTGCACATTGCAGCACAGTTGGGTCTGGGAGATTTCAGAGAGATGTTCATTGGCCCATAGGCTTGTCAAACCACACAAACGCTGTGTGTTTTTTTCTGGCTGAAAGCATCAGAGTGTTTTGGCACAACTGCTGTTGGCTACCTAGTAACTAAAGACAAACCTTTCTCACAGGGAGGGATTACAGGCTGCCCTGTAAATTACTCCAGAGATGCAAGAACTCACACAACAGCTGTATGAGTTAAGCTGAAAGCTTGTCACATACCAATAGTGCTGATATGGTTGTTCACAGAGATAAAAATTGTATTTCTGCATGGTGCCAGCACATAGTTTATTGAGGACTCACTTCTTTCCATGGAAAAGATCAAACCAGGCTGTGAATGCACAGATACCTCACTCTGTAGTAGAGTAAGGAGAGAACCTGCCTGACATCAGTGGAAACTTGTGGCCAAACTCCCACTCAGAAGCAACTTTAAAGTAAGTTGTTGCTTTTTTTTTTTTTTTTTTTTTTTTTTGGAGATAAGCACTCTGTCTTTTCTTATACAACCAGTTACCAGGATGCAAACAACAGGTTGTAGGTTCACAGCCAGCCCTTGTTGCTCTTTGCTCCAGGATAGTTGAACCCCCTTGGCAGGAGACTTTTGGCATGGTGATAAGTTCAAGGACATCAGTCATTCTTGATGAAAGAGCACTGAACATCAAGGCCTGAGTACAGAAAGCTGGACTTCTCTGCTTGTGCCTCTGACCCAGCTGCACCAAAGTCTTCTCTCTACCACCTGTAGAAATTTCCTCTTCCACTCAGAGATCAGTTAAAAAAAAGACCAGTTTTGTTTCTGATTTGAATCTGTTCTTCCACTGTAGTTTCTGCCATCAATCTCTCTCACGCATTTCTCTACTAGTTTGCATATTGTTTTTTCTTTGAGCCAATGCTAACTAGATTTATCTGTTCCATTAACACCTTGTGTCCACGGACAGAAGTCTTCTGGTTCAAGCATAAACCCCAGAAATGGCATCCATCACAAGAAGGAACTTTTACTGATGTGGCAAAGGTCACAACTGCTCTGCCGGTGCAGAGGCACAGTCACAGGGATTTATGGTGCACCTGCCCACTCTGTCTGTCCAGACTGCAGCTCTGTCCAGCAGCACATTTCAAGCTGATGTGGAAGAGTGTGGCCACAGTAACCTGCATCTCTGTGACCTTGATCCTGATTGCTGAAATTAGCTTTACAGGCATTTAAGCTCAAAACCCTCTCCATATCTTCCACCAATACTGTCTGGACAAGGGAGTGTAGCAACAGCATAGCCCATTGCATAGCCGTGAATTCCCTACTAGATTTCAGTTATCTTCCTGGAGAAACTCATTAATTTCAAGGTCTGACGTTTAGCATCACTGGGAGAAGTTGACTTTTAATGACTTTCCTTAAAGTCCAGTGAAAGATGAAGGCTGTGACCATAATTCAACTCCATTCAAAACAAGGGGGATGTAAGAATGTAGGAACTGAGACGTAAAATGCATCCATTTTGTCTAACTTTCAGCAGCATTTTTGCATAATTCCACCTCTGATATTTAATCTCCTAATATTCGCTGCTTGATTGTACCTGGGGTGACTGGGTCACTGCTGTTGCAGATGAATTGATATTTTCTTCACTCTTGACCTAACACTTAAATTTGTTTGGAGACAAACACCTATAAAAGACTAAAATTAAGGTCTCCTTTGCTTTTACCTTCTTATCTTACCTCTGACATAGAACAAGGGACTATGACCTGGCAATGAAATTACAGAATCATAGAATGCTGAGTTGGAAGGGACCCACAAAGATCATTGAGTCCAGTTCTTAGCCCTGCACACAACCATCCCCAAGAGTCACACCATTTACCTGAGAGTATTGTATCTGTGTGACTCATGGTCCATACTTTGGTTATTGCAATCTTCTCTGAAAAATGTTTCCTTGTTATGCTGGGCTTTTCTGTTCATGTTCATGTTGAACAACTGTGGATGCAAAAAAGCTAAATACCTTCCAAGGAACCGTAAATGTCAATTTTATGTCAAATAAATGAACAGTTGGAGAACTATTTCTCCCCACCAACTACAATATAATACTGGTATTGGAAGAGATTATTCTTACCATCAGACACAGAAAACTAGTGACTATTCCCTTCCTGCCACTCATCCATTATTGAGTTCTTCTTGGGGATCAGTTTCATTAACAAGTCAGTATGAAATAAGACTAAATATGAATGAAAGATTGTAAGAGAGGGTTCCGTGATAATTAAAATTTGGAAGTCTTATTCATCAGTATTTTCAGTGATTTCATAAAATCATAGAATGGTTTGAGTTGGAAGGAACCTCAAAGATCATGTAGCTCCCTGCCACAGGCAAGAACACCTTGCACTACACCAGGTTGCTGAGGACCCCATCCAACCTGACCTTAAACACTTCCAGGGATGCGGCATGCACAATTTCTCTGGGCAACTTGTTCCAGTGCCTCACCACACCCACAGTGAAGAATAATTTTCTTATATCTAATCTAAATCTACTCTATTTCGGTTGGAAGCTGGGCTAATACCACCTATGTCTAAATAGACTGTACCATCTCTCTGCAGCCCCAGGAAAAGTACCTGGTTCTACAAATTAAAAAAGCACTTAAGACTTGCTTTGACCCATAATATCCTACTCACTCTGTTGGTGGTGTGAATCCTTTCTTGGGGTATTAGGTAGGTTCATCTGCTAAAAAGATAGACTTCTGCCACCTGGCCAAGTCCAGCCTTCTCAGGACCCCCAAACTCGCTTTGAAGGTAATCAGTGTGATCAATGGAGTTTAGGGAGGCTGACCCTATGGCAGACAGCTGCAACAGGTAGATGACTTGCAAATGTTAAGAGCCTGGTTTTCCTTCACTAAGTCTTTTAAGGCAGTCTGTGCTGACAGGTTCTGTGTGAGGCTCTGTGCTGTAAGTCATGCAGCCATTGTGCTGAGAGTCACAGGTCTCACACCTTCCTGGCAGGTAGGATCCTGCTGCAGGAGCCTAAAACCAAGACATGGTAATATTCAGGTTCCTTCTTATGGAGTGATGGGGTCTGTTTATGAGTCCTGTAAATCATCAGATTTAAGATCTGTTGAGCAGTCTTCAATTCCTATACAAAGATGTGATAGTTATGTGTGAAATACACGCGGTGATTACAAGCACTGCATGTTTCTGCAAACTTGGGTTCATACAGATAAGACATCAGTGTTTCAAGTGGGTAATAAGAAGATACTTGTGATTACACTAGAGAGTAGGTGTCAATTTAAAAATGAACGAGTTAATAGCAGATTTTAAAAATAAATATACTGCACTTAGTGAGAAAGGTAATGCTAAGAGCAAAAATGAACACAATCTGATCTAATTGTGTAAGAATGGCTTTGAAAGATTCCGTGATATTTGTTTAGTAGGCTGGGAAGAACCTGAAATAGTCACAGCAACTTTAAATATAGACTAGAGCCTTGAGTATGTGAGGTATGAAGAGGGAGCTTTGGCATGGGCCACATGAAAGCTGAGAACATCCATATCTGTCAGAAAAAGAAGAAAAAGTGCCACAGAGAAAAATATTCAACATGGTATTTAAACCTCTGGATTAGCATTTAAAGTAGAACCACTTAATAATTCTCTTTTTCTTCTTTCTGCTTTCCTAATCTGCACTAAATCACTTGGATAAATAAACCATCCTTTTAAAGATACAGCCTTTAAGGTCTTTGTGCTTTTTGTTCATTAACAGCAGGAGTATGTGGGGTTTTTTTGGAAGGTGAGGAGAGACGGCAGAAGTTCAGCCACTGGCAACTCTAATCTATGGTTTGTGTGATGTTCAGACACTGGTAGGATTGGCAGTTAACGTCCAGGCACATTCCACTGCTAAGGGGTGTTTATGGCACCCCCTGTTCAGTGTTAAGCCCTTTTATTTTTCACAACTCTGTGTGTGTGTATACACATATGTAGTATATAGAAACATTCTGTCAGATGACATCAGTAGTAAATGTAACATAATTTGGCTCTTCTAAAGAAGCTATGGGCAAGCTCTGTCAATCAAAAGCTGTTTCTTAGCTAAATGGTCTCAGTTCTAGCAAATGAGCTGCATTCAAATTGCTGGTTTGTTGAGGAAAGTTACTTTTTCTGCTTTGCAGAATATTTTAATTTGCAATATAATTTTTGTAGTGTGGAAAGTATGTAGTATGTTGTGCAGAGAAGCTCAACTATGAACAAGTTGCCTTATCTAGAATTATTCATGGAATGAGCCACCACAGCTGCAGGAACACACCCTCGTGTTGAGTGGGCACCCTGACAGTATGAGCAAGAGGGAGCCATAAACCCACCCTGTTTGTAGTCCCAATCTAGTTCACAGACTGAACCCCAGACACCTGAGGATATTTGTGCAAAGATTATGTTACATTTGCTGTGTTCCTATAATGCTTTTCCCAAATTTCCCCCCAAATACTGGTCTGTATATTGGGTTAGATGAACCTTTGTTCTGGTTCACCAATGAATTCCTGTGATCCTATGTGCTCATCCATGGTCTCCTGTAGGACCCACAACACAAAAAATGAGAGAAACATCTGCTAGGGCATTTGTTGTGTGTGCTGATTAATGACGTTTATAGCGCTGTTCCCCTGTTTTGAAGCTGTCATAAAGGACATTCAAAAAGAAGGAGATGAGCTAGGATGGAGCAGGAAGGGGCTCCCTGTCAGTATGGTAATGCAAATACAGGCATGGGGACCAGAGCTGAGGGGTTCTAGAAAAAGCATAAATTTTTTGAGTTTTCCATTGCCAGAGAGTAAAACAAACCCCAAAGTTTCCATAGCCCAAGGGGAATATTTGGGCACTGATGTGCAGCATTTAATAATTAGGGTCAATGGCATTCAAATGCTTTACCCTTTTCCTGGTTGATATTTATGTGATTCAAGGTAAAGTAGATTAGCCATTGCATCAGAAACCCAGAGATTTCTGCTTCAGAACACGTCAGGGGAGGGAATAGACTAGGGCAGGTTCATGGCAGTCATACATCTTGCTTCTCTCTGGCTGACAGAGAACATTTTGAATCTGAATTTCCCAAATCCCCTATAAGTGTGGGATGTGATTGCCCAAGTTTTCCTTGAGGGGATGGCCCAGCAGAGCATGCATTGTGATAGGGCCCTTCAAACCTACTTAGGCATATAACTCCTGAATGAGGCATGGGTTAAACCTTTGCTTTTTATTTTAGCACAGGACTCCCACGCAGCACACTGACTTTTTTTGAATGTGCTGCCTGGTTGTGTAGGAGGGCAGGGGCAAGGCCGTTAAACCAATGGAAGGGAAGGTTTCTACTGTTCTGGCCCCTTCCTACCTCCACTGATTGTGTGGGAAGACTATTTAGGGAGATCATCCAGCAAAACTCAGGCAACACTCCCCTCCACCCCCCTGGTTACCCACAGCTATTTGTTTTGTTGTGTTTTCCATTAGGTAGGTTTCCACCCAGCTGGCCTCCCTCACTGGGGCATCACACTGTGACATGAGTGCCAGCAGCGGTGCAAAGGGAGAAACCTGGGAGCTGATGGAGGTGGACTGTGAAACAGGCTTAGATGCTCTGAGCTACAGTATGTCCTAGCATGCCTGAATATAAATATACAAGAGGCATCAGAATCAATAAATAATCTGCATGCTATATATCACGTGGTGCTTGGCAGTGAGAATAAGGCCAGAGTTGTGGATAGCCTTACACACTTGAACCTGATCAGGATCCTCCCACTTATCTGGCAGGCAGCACTCTGTTGCAGAAGTGACCCCTCTGACTTCAGTGGAAATACCTGTATTTTCCAAGTAGGGGGAAACCCATGGCAGTGCAGGGCTGGCAGAGCGTGCTTCCACTTCAGTACAGCTCTCGCTCTGCTGAGGCTCTGGTTCAGCTGTATTGACTTAAAGGAAGGAATTAGCCATTTCTTTTTGTTCACGTTTATAACAAGTCCTACCAGTGCCTTGAGCAAATATAATGGGATGTGGCAGTTACAGCTCTCCAGGCCACAGAGCAGTGTGCTTTCCGGGATGAAATGCTGCAGGGTGGCAAAAATACTTGTCTATATGCTCAAGCAGGTGGAGCATTCATACCAGCACTGAAAATGGATGAGGGAAGGGCATGCAAGAAATCAGTAGTTTTTTTAAGCAATGGTTTGTGCTTTTCAGACCTCCTAGTCCCAAACTTTTCTAACCAGCAAATATAAACCAACATAGCCCTTTAAAAATATCTAGGGAGAGGGTAGGTGATGTCCTGGCTTGCCAACACAGTTGTTGGTCTCCACCCTCAGCCTACTTTAGCTCCCACATAGGGATAGAGCATCCTGGATTTCAGTAATTTGTGTTCAAATGCAAAGAATATTTTGCTCCTATTGACTTTCTTTTAAAGGCATATGAACTTGAGAAGCTGTGTAAACTGTAGGCATATGGAACAGCAAGAGCTGTACTGTACTTAAGAAGGTAAATATGTAGACAGATCTCCGTATCTGGGAAATGATCTTAAGAATTCTGCACACAGAACTCTTCAGGTGTCTCTTTCTTTCCTTTTACTCACACTGAGGAAGACACCAACAGGCCAAAGGAACACGTGTAGTGACAGAACAAGGGGCAATGGCTTCTAATTGAAGAGAGATGGTTTAGAGTTAGGAAGAAGTGAGGGTAGTGAGACACTGGAGCAGGTTTCCCAGAGAAGTTGTGGATGACCCCTGGAAGTGTTCAAGGCCAGGTTGGATGGGACCCAGAGCAACCTGGTCTTAAGGAAGGTCTGGCAGGGGTGTTGGAACTAGTTTTAAGGTCCCTTCCAACACAAACCATTCTATGATTGGATAAGATTCTCTATCAAAGCCAATTAACTCCCAAGAGCTTCACACAGCCCTGCTCTTAGCACAGCACTACAACAGAGGAACAAAAAGAAGCAAATCAGCCCACTGATTATGCAGAGTCCACTGCATAAACAGCCTTGACCAAATTTGCAGCCCAACACAGCCCTTTAAAAATATTTGGGGGTGGGGGGAGGTGATGTCAGCACCTGGCTTGCCAACACACTTGTTGGTCTCCACCCTCAGCCTACTTTAGCTTCCACACAAGGACAGAGCATTCAGACCGAGTGGGAAATAGGCAGAAGCTTGAAGGGAAATAGTATCTGCACTGACCCAAAGTCCAGAAGCAGAACCACTGGGCTGCATTTACCTACTCAAGGTAAAAGAAGTGGCTTACTTATCAGGTCAGATTTTGTTTTATGCAAGAATGTAGGAGGCTGATAAAACAACTTGAAAATGCAGGAATTGTTTAACTGCATGCACTGGGCTTTTAATATTTAATCTGCAAACTAAGGCAGTTTCAATTTAAACTCTCTGTCTTCATGCTGGGATGGTCCCAGGGCTTCTCATATGTACCATAGACGTTACAGCCTAATCTGGTTTTGTAGCTGAAATTCTTTGTCTAGAGTTTGTGCCTCATTTGTTTAAAGGTTTTTATTTTATTTACGTGGCATACAGATGGGATTAGTGCATGATATTCATGATAAAGGATTCTCATTTCTGTGCATGAACTCCAAAAATACATAAAATTCAAAAATTACTGTCAAAAGTAAATTAAAACAATAACCAACAGAAAAGTTTCTGAGTACAACATGAATGGGATTTTTGAAGTATGACATTTTTTGCATCTTGAAATTGCAGGAAAGGCAGAAGGTTCTTGAGAAAATGCAATTTCATCTGTAGGATTAAGTCACAAAATATGTGAAGTTCTTCAGAAAAGAAAATATCTAACCTTAGGTTCTCCTTGTACTTTTAGCGGTAACATAAATAATTCAGATTTATTAGTCTTTCTCTATAAAAGAAAGTTTGCACCCAGTTGCTTTAGAAAAAAAAAATCTGTAGACGAATATAGGAATTTTAAAACTCTTAATAGTAGTATATTTACAATGTATATCTGTTGAAAGTATTAAACAGGGCTTGGACATTATTTATTTGCAAATGCTTGCCCAAAGTAGCACTAATTTCCACAGTAGCACTGTAGTTTGGGGTGACACTTGGAATGCTTCTTGTCAAGTGCTGTAAATCAAAGAGGGTGATAAGCTGTCAAAGATGGCTTTTACTTCTTAGCACCCCGGTGCTTGCTGACTCCTGGCCACTGAAACAACATTTACTTAGATCAACATAAATAGCTCTGCTGAACGTGCCACCTTCATGCATCTGTTCTTCACATATTTTTCTCTTTTCTTTAAAGAGCCCGTGCCCTGAAGGTTGAGCTCAAGGACACATCCAGGCAAGTCGCTGAAGTTTTTCCTTTGCTCCGCCTGCTGGCCTCTGCTCTCTCCTCATTACTCCCGAAAAATGGAGCGATCCACACGAGAAATTTGCCTCAACTTCATGATTGTCCTGATTACTGTAATCCTCATGTGGCTCCTTGTGAAGTCTTACCGGGATTGAAAGACAATCAGAAACTTTGGGGGGTGATTTAAGTGTGTGTCTCCAGAGAAGAGTAACAGCCACAGCATGCCGCTGTGATTAGCTTTCAATCAATTGAGGATGTCATGAACCTTTTTTTTTACTCTCTGCTGTCTGTTGCCTGTGTTAATGTTTGTAATGGGTCTGTGATGGTGTAATCATTTTATGTATAGTGATCCAGCTGTAGAATGTAAGATGCTTAGGCACTGTTCGACGTGTCTCTCTCCTCCAGTGGTTCCTGTGTGTCGTATCCTCCTGCCCACCATGCAGGCTTCTTTGACAACAGTGTCAGGTTCTTGAGGGTGTAAAACTGCAGTACCTAATGAAAGTGCCTGTATTTACCAGTGTAAGAGGCATAAACTCGCTTAGCAGAAAGGAATGTGAAACCTCAGCTTTCACTTGCACATATTGTTTAAATAAAGTCCATGTAAAGCCATTTTTTGGAGCATTCATTTTCCCTCTCCCAGCCTGACTGCTGTTCACAGAGAGAACTGAGGATAACTGTGGTACAGTGTGATATGCAAGTGTGGTGGTTTTCTTGTTCCTCCCATCGCATTTTAATTAAAAAAACCCATTGTATTTAATTAAAAAAAAATGCAGTAGAATGGACCTGTTTGGGACACTTTTCAGTCCAGGATGACTTACACAGTTGGTGCCTGTGGACACAGATATCAGAAAGAACCTCTGTCGCACTGGGGCATTGTCAGTAACTGTGTTTTTTGAAGCTGGATTTCGGACAGGGATTCCCGCAGTCCTATTTTTGGCCAGCTATACTTGGAGCAGTGCCTGGAAGGATGGGCCTGGGCCAGCTGGAGGCGTAGGTGCCCTCTGGCACCCAAGTCCTGCAGGAGCCTTGCCCAGGGCAGCATTCCCTCGGGTCCAGTGCAGCACGGCAGGCGCCACAGCACACCCATGCCCAGCCCCAGCAGGCTGAGGTGTGACTGTCTGGGTTGCTACGATAGTGTCGTCGCCTGCTGAAAAATCTTAAGCCATCCTGAAGGGCCCACAATCCCTGGGATGTGAAATCAGTAGTCAGACTCCTCCTAGGCATTCCCCACCTGCTATTTTAGTGGCTTCGAAGAACCAATATCTTCTACAAAATACATCTTCCTGTAGGAAGGCAGTGAGATGTGTGCCGTGTTGCTGATACAGCTCTCCTTCTCCTCCGAGAGCCTGCAAGGAACAGTCAACATTGCAGAGTCGTGCTGAGTTACTGAGGGCTGGTCTCTGGGATGGCTAGGCGTTGACAGCTGAGACTCAGACCAGACTTTAAGGAAAGACCGAAAATGTTGTAGCACCACTTACTAAGGCTGTGTGTTACTTAAAGGTTGCTAATAAATGTCCCCTCGCCCTGTGCCATTTGTACTGCCCATCTGGGTTTGCAGTCACCCCACTGCAGCTTGTGCTACTCATCTTCCCAGTCAAGAAATTCCCGCTACTAGTGCAATGATAAAAAATTACCTCTTGTTTACTCTTGGCTGCAAATGAGGAAACTTCCCTCCAGCATTTCTAGGGATGGCAAATTTTCTGGAAGAAAAAGAAAACAAAAAAAAAAAAAACCCAAGACATTGAAATGAACTTTTACCATCAATGGATGTAACATTTCTCTGCAGCCCAGGTGCTGCTACATTATCACTATTTCACATGGTCAGTTTGTGTTCATAAGCTTGGCTGAGACATGCAAGCAATGGCTGGAGAAGGGCATGGAAAATCTATTTTTAAATACTGTGAATACTTGATGATTCAGTATGAAAGATTCTCATCTTTCACTGGCTGCAACTCCCAGAAGAGAGTAATATCATGAGCAAATTGACATGTTTGGGCTCATGACAGGCTAGCAAAGGAAAAACTAGAGGTGTGGGCTTCACTGTCTGAACCAGAAGTGGTTCAGCAACAGTTCAGGGTGATCCTAGCAACTTTCAGATAGGAAGAATCATGGAATGGTTTGGGTTGGAAGGGGCCTTCAAGATCATCTAGTTCCAACCCCTCTGCTGTGGGTAGGCACACCTTCCACTAGACCAGGTTGCTCAGAGCCCCACCCAACCTGGCCTTAACTGCTTTCAGGGATGGGGCAAGAACTTCTCTGGGCAACTTGTCCCAGCGCCTCACCATCCTCACAGTAAAGAATTTCTTCCTAACATCTAATCTAAATCTACTCTCTTTCAGTTGGAAGCCACTGCCTCATGTTCTGTCCTCTGCAGAGCTGTTTTCCAGCTGTTTGGCCCCACATACATATGTGTATATCAACATGTGACCTGCTGGAAGTTTTACACACAGTGTGCACAGGGCATGAATGCAGCACGTGCTCATGGAGAGGATTGCCAAGGTGACACTGCACTAACTCCATTTCCTCCGCCATCCCACCTACTTTGTCAAAGGCACTCTGTGTAGCAGGAACTGCCCACAACAAGCAAAACAGTGGTTGGGCATGACTTTGACCTGATTTGAACAAGTTAATTTTCATTCTGACACGGCAGTACAGATGAATTAGCCACACCCAGAAATAGAAGTCCATCAGGGGTCTTTCCATTCACTTTACTGGGCTTTAGATCAGATCGTAGCTACCTAATTTTAGATGTTCAGATTTCTGAAGTTTGGCTCTAGGCCTGGTAATTTGGAATTGCTAAGCCCTTAGCATCTCAATCCACAGAAACTAGAGAGATTGGATGTTCGACATGCTTTTGGGAAAAATCAGACCACTATTTTATGTGTCTGGATACCAACCTAAAAAAATTTTAGGCACCAAGATTTGAGACTTTGGTTAACCATTAGAAAGTTATTTTCTAGGGTTTACAAAAATGTTTTTATCTATCAAGTGTGTTTTCAGTTTCTGTATTTTTTTGCCAGAAAAGTGTTTTTATCAAGGAAAACTAAAATTTGTCGGTCAAATGTCCTGCCTGAAAGCCAGCTGTGCCCAGTTTGTTTTTGAATGATGTGGCTGCCATAGGTTGTGTGATTTGTACCCCCTTTCTCCTTTGTAGTCCAGGCTCCAGGCCAGGCAGGATCTCTATCCCACGTGACATGACCAGCCACTCTTGTGATCTGTTACCTCCAAGTCACAAGGCAGAAAACGGTCATGCAGTGAGAGAGAGGTGAGTAGGGAGAAAAAAGTGATTGACATCAAAGAACTGCATGTACTACATTTCTAAATGGATTGATTACAAACATATTCTTGCTGACATTTTTTAGTTTGCAAAAATTCACTCAAAATTCAGTGTTCTGTGGGAAAAAATTGCACACTGTGTAAGCTCTGTGTTCAGCAGATGTGAACATGTAATGTGAAATGTATAGACTTGGTGCATGTGTTCAGCAGATGATATACAAAAAGAAGAAGGAAAGACGAAACCCAAGGTTCTCAGTCTTATCAAAACAGCATTCCTGTGTGTACATAGAATTTTTGTCTGGATCCAAAAAAAAAAAAAAAAAAAGTGAAACATCAATAACTTCCTCACTACGTAGCAAGTCCAGCACAGTTCTATTTATACAACTGCATTTGGAAGACTGCCAGAAGCGATAGATGCCCTTGCAATTCAAGAAGAACTTGGCACAATCGTTATTTATATTTTGCTGGTGCAGTGAGCTAGAAGGGATCAAGAAGACTGACAGGTGCTGACACCCTGGGTTACCATTGCTGGGGCTCCTAAATCACTCTTCACCTACACAGCTGAGCTGTCTTTGCCCCTTGTGCGTATGGCTTGCCCACAGCTTAGTGCCTCAGAGGTCTGAGCTGGAAAAGCCTTTGGCACGTTTCCCAGGGTCGAATACAGCTGGTGCACAAGCCAATCAACTCTGACCTCTTAGCTTAACAGTTCAACTGTCAGCTCCTGAAGAGAGATGACAGCATTTTCAAGCAGGCTCTATTATGCATATCAGACAATGCTAATCTCTACTCACACTGGTACGTTCCGTGAAGAAGTGTAAAAAAGTATAAATCTATATACAGAATGAGTGGAGATAGTCAGCTTGTGCTGGTTGTGTGTTGTATTGCACTTCTGCTTGCCAGTTCTTCTCTGTAGTGGGTGGATGAGGGAAATGAGTAATAATTTGATGTTGGCGGCAGTTGTTAGATAAATGTAGACCCATGCTTCCTTATATTACAGCTTGTATGGTAAGGTCCAGAAAGGTGTGCCTGGATGTGCCTTAATCTTTTGGTTTTGCATATATGCCTCTTGTGTACCCAGAAGAACAGCCAGACCTGTCTCTTTTCCAAATGACTATTTTCCTTGTGTTTCACCTCTTTCCTCTTTGGAAGCTGGCAGTGGCTTATATCTCTCAGCCTCATGGCCAAAGATGTGCACAGTCTACCACAATAATGTCATGCCCTGTTCATGTCTGCTCTGCACTGCCATCCCTGCTGTGTGTAAGAAGGCCTGAAATGAGTGTGGCTCAGGTGACTTGAAGATCAAACTGATGGGGTCAGGATATTCACAGTGACTCAGGTACCTAAATTGCTTAGAGGGACTTAATCCCTTGTGGAGGTGTGCCTTGGGAGAAGGGCTCCTGGAGAAGATCCTATCTTGTGCTCATAGAAATCTTTCTGCATGCACTTGGCAAATCTTTGGGCTTGCGCATCACTGTGACAGCCTGGCCTAGATGAATCCTCCAAAACATCTAGCGGGAGTGACCTAATTCCTTAATCAAAACTGTGGGACATGCTGAGCAATAAATAATCCAGAATGGATTTTGCATGTACCTCTTTTCCCTGCAGTATTCAACCCTTTTGCTGTTCAGCTTCCTGTCCACAGACATCTGTTGGCATAGCTGAAAGCAGCGACATAATTTTTTAATACCTGCATCACAGTTTCACTGGTGACTGCCAGTTTCAGTAGGATTAACCTGAACCTTGCTACCATCTTAGGAAGGACCTGCTTCTGCTTGCTGCAAGTCATTTCCCTAGTGGGCTTCAGTGGAGCTGGGCCTGGTTACATCAGACAAGGATCTGTCCCTTTGTGTTTCTCCAGTTCTGATCTGCCCTCCACAAAGGCCTCTTTTAGCACTACCTGGAAGAGAGATGCCAGAAGTATCTTTAGATTTTTCAGTTCAACCCGGTTTTGAATAGAAGAATTTCACTATAAGCAATCTTATATCTCATATGTATTAAGCTATATTAACTAACACTTTAATGAACCTAAGATTTGGAAACATTGAGCCTCACACCCTATATCTATACCTGTATTTGAAACTATACTTCTGAATTGCTAGGTTCTAAGACTTGCTGGGCTTGGAAGAAAATAAGTAAGAACAATTAACTGAATTTAATATACTTGTTTTGCAACAAATTTATTTTTGCAACCCCAGTAGAATTTTAAATCTAGTTTGTTTTTTTTTTTAAATGGTTTAAATCAAAGTGAAGTCAGGAGCCAATAAGCATTGAAAACACTAAACCTTGTTTGTTTGTTTTGGTTTTTTTCAGGCTAGGATACTTCCCTACTTAGCAATACCTCTGGGTACTTCAGCTGCATTTTCACTTGTTTATCAAGAAAACAATTAAACTGAAACTATTCCATGAGATACAATCAATTCCATGTCTTAATGAGGCTAGATAAGGTCTCTTGTGAGATTAATAAGTGGGAACTTATACCTGCTGCACCAGAGTCACACTGCCTTTGCAGTCTTGGTTGTGAGTTTTGGCTCTTTCCTCTGCTGAGGCTGTACTCAGCTGAACACTGAAATTACTGAAAACTCCCAACTCTCTTTCAGGCTTGAGGAAAGCTTGCCTGCATAAATCACCAGTCCCCAAAACTACAGTGCTCAGCTTCTATATGTAAAATTATATCATAGTGCATCCTGTGATATAGAACAGGATGGAAGTCAGTGAAATTCAGATGGGAAACAGAAACAACAGAACAAACAGCAATTCCAACAATTAAAGGCTCATTTAGCCGGAAACAGACCAAGACCAAAGTTAAACATCTTTTAAATTATTTTTTTTGTTTGAAATACTACTATACAAAATGAAATTGGGTAGATTGGAACATCTGGTTATTAGTCAGGACTGGCCAATGAGAAAGGTGCAAAGTGGGAGACAACCACTAGGACGTGGTGATAATGCAAATATCAGAAAGACAAAGAAGATAGTATCAGTAAGGAAAGTGCAGCATACATTAAAGAAAGCTCTAGAAAAATAAACTAACTGTTGCAAAATAAAATATAATGCCCCTCTAGCCTGACTTTTCAAAAATAGAAATAGTGCAATTAGGACTAAAGTGTCAACTAGGATAATACATGCTATAGGACAGCAGCAAGGCTGTAAGGCAGAGAGCACAGTGGCCACAGAAAACTTCAGCTATACACCACCTCCACAAAGTGGGAAAATGTCAGACTGGGCTCTAATTCATGCTGCATTTCTTAACAACATGAATTATTGTTTCCTGGACAGACATCACAGAAGGATGCAGCCGTTGACAGAACACAGGGTCAGGATCAAATGTTACCTTTGGAAAATGATGGTGTGACAGTAACCACAATGTCCATAAGTGATACATCCTTATGGATGGATAAGTGAAACATCCCATCCTTATGGGAATGGGAAGGCTAAAAAAAAAGAATCAGCAAAGCACAGGGAGTAATTATAAATAAAATAGTACTGTTCAAAACACAGAATATGTATCTGTATTGGCAAAACTGAAAAGAGCTCAGAAAAATTAAATAAAAAATTGTAAGGAGGGCAAGAAAAAGTGTTGAGTAACACCACGCCAGATGCATTAAAAACTAATAATAAAACACACTAGAAGCTGGCAACCTGCCTGGAAACTGCAGTGTCTGCACATGATAGATACAGAACAGGAGTGCTCAGAGAATATAAGTTTGGTATAGGAAAGGTATATTAATTACCTACAGCAGTGCTCACTGTGGAAAGGCTTAGGAGAGTTTCCACGCTAGAACTTTTATCTGCAGGTGATGAGAAATGGTCTCAACTGAAGGGCCAGAAGCCAATAGCAGCAACAGTGATATATCAGCAGGACCAGATGATGCTTACCCAGTGATTTTAAAGGAGCTCTGATATGAAATTTCCTGCCAAGTTACTGTGGAGTGTAACTTATTGCTTACATCAGACTGGTACCAGAGGAACAGGAGGTGGCAGATACAGTATCAGTTTATAAGTGGACTGCAGAGGACAACTGGGCAGTTACAGACCAGGAAGTTTCATTTCCATTTTGGAAAAAAAAAAACAAACCACAGAAAGTCAAAGAGACAGAATTCAAAGCTGCGTAAGTGCCTTGGGTTGTCAAGCATTGTAACAGGCTGCCCAGGGAAGTGGTGGAATCACCATCCCTGGAGGTATTTAAAATACGTGTAGATGTGGCACTCAGCAACATGGTTTAGTGGTGGACTTGGCAGTGCTGGGTTAATGCTTGGAGTTCATGATTTTAAAGGTCTTTCCTAATCTAAACAATTCTACAAATCTATGATTCTAAGTGGAAAAAGTCAGCAAGGCTTCTGCAAAGGGAAATTCTGCTTTTGATATCTACGACAATTCAAAAACAGTCAGTAAAAGTGAGCTGATCAATAAATTTAAAAAACCTCAGAGTGTCATGGGACAGAAAGGGGAGTTCTCCCTTTAATTCATGAAAGACAAAGAGCGTGGAAGTGAACAGTGAAATTGCATAATGTAATAATGTGTTATAATAATAATTGGTGTTGGAAAAACTTCAGAGAGGGACAATAAAATTATAAACAACATTGTGACAGTTTCAGCTTGAGAAGGAAACCAAGACTAGACCTCCTTAACTTGAAAAAAGGTAACTGAAGAAAAGATATGAGTAATAACAAATAAGACCACAAGAACTGGCTATTTACACTCTCTCAGTCCATGCAGCAACATATGAAATGAAAAAAGGCATTTCACAGAGTAAAACTGATATGTAAAACTCAAAAAGTACAGGATGTTCTGAAAGAATACAGAACAGATATGTTTAAAAACGTTTAGACAAATCTGCAGAAGGAAAAAAAGACATTGAGTCCTTACAAATATAAGGATAGACTTGCTGGCTCATAGGAAGCTTAACCCACAAACTGCTAAGTCTCAGGAGGTATTCTGGTATTGCTCCTTGTTTTACCTATTGTCGGGGTACCACAGTGGACAGGGGCTCCCCAGAGAAAGAACAGGGCCTGGCAGTCAGGACCCATCCCACCACCACTGTGCAGGGCAGGCCAGGGGCAACCAGTGGCAGCCCCAGCAGCACACACCAAGCACCTCACTGGGAATGGGGATGGGCCAAATCAGACAAAAGAAGATTTTTAACAGCCTTCAAATATATACAACCTAATATCAAAGAAAGCAATAGACTCTTTTCCTTGCATACCAAGTAATGGGCTTGAATACTAGCAAAGGAGATTTCAGAGCAGTTTTCTTAGTCTAACTAGTGGATGGTGTAGTTGATTACTATGCTGCTCTATAGAGAGGTGCAGACCTGCCAATATCAAGAGATGTTGTCAGTGCTCCTTAAGAATGAGTTCAAAAATCCATCAGAAATAGTTTATAACAACTGTCCTACCTTGGAGAGGGATACTATCTCCTGGGAAGTTTCCATGAAAGCAAATAGCAAAGGATTCTTTCAGTGCTTAAGAGGCCCCAGCCTCCCCATTCTGCCTCAATTGAGGGCATTTAACAATGAAGAAAAATGCTAATAGAAAGTTGCTGTAATTTGCTTACAGGAATGAACAGGGAACATGTGAATAGACCTATCTGTACTGCCCTTGATGGAATTTAGAAAGTGTGTAACTGACCTAGAGCAGGGAAAATGCTTGCCTCAGGGAAGACAAATGTTACACTAATTTTATTTCCTACAGGCTGCTGCCATCTTGCTGGGATCTCTCAGGCCTTGAAGTGCAGGATCCTTGGCAGACTTTCTCCAAGGTGAGGGCACTCACAACAGCCAATTTCTATTCAAGCATCTCATGAGAGAATAGAATCATAGAGTATCTCAAATTTGAAGGGAACCTGTAAGGATCCTCAAGTTCAGTGTCTGGTTTCTTGCAGCAATATCTAAATTAAAAAATATGGCCAAGAGCATTGTCCAGCTGCTCCTTGAACTCTGACAGGCAAACTGAGTAAAAATCACCCAGTATAGTTCCAAACACCTGAAGGGGCACAGCCTCCACTTGATTCCCAAACTCTGAATTCCACCAGAAACTCAAGTGTAATTAACCTATTTTGATTAACAGGACTTCCTTGGAGATAGTTACTAAGCATCCCCACTGTTGTTCCAGCAGTCACGAGCAGCAAAAGGTTGTAACATGGGGTAGATGCACGAATTACAAGGAGCCAGGAGAGAGGGTTGTTTGTTTGCCATAGATGCCCGGTGGGCCCAGCAGCCCTGGGCGCTGTGCTGGCCCTGCGCTGCCCGGCCCTGCCTGGCGCTGTCCAGGGTGCTGAAGCACCGGATTCACCCTCGGCTGGTGCCGGGGAGACTCGGCCCGGCGGGAGGCAGTGGCAGCGCCGGGCGTGGGAGGGACCCTGGCACCGGGGGAACGGGGTTGTCCAAAACCTCCGGGTGTTTTTTTAGAACAATATCAGAAATATTTTGATTTTACCCCAGAACGGCTGTCGTTATAACTTTGAGGCGTCAACGGGAAGGCAATTCATCACACAATCCTAGAATATTCTGAGCTGGAAGGGACCTACAAGGGTCATCAAAGTCCAGCTCCTGGCACTGCACCGAACAGCCCCAAGAGTCACACCATGTGACTGAGACCATTGTCCAAACACTTCTTGGACTCTGTCAGGCTTGGTGCTGTGACCACTTCCCTGGGGAGCCTCTTCCAGGGCCCAACCACTCTCTGGGTGAAGAACCTTTTCCTAATATCCAACCTAAACCTCCCCTGACACAACTTCAGGCCATTCCCTCGGGTCCTGTCTCTGGTGACCACGGAGAAGAGATCAGTGCCTGATCCTGTACTTCCCCTCGTGCAGAAGTTGTAATTGCAATGAGGTCTCCCCTCAGTCTACTCCAGGCTGAAAGAAGCCAAGTGACATCAGTCGCTCCTTATAGGGCTTCCCATCTAGACCTTTCACTATCGTGATGGCCCTTCACTCACCATAGTGTGAGGCTGTTTATAAAAATATTGGTGTTTGTGGCTTTGAAGTTGTCTTTTGTGGTTTTATTTTCTTTCTTTTATGACTTTCAATTAATTGTATAGTCAGACATCAATAGTGAAGACTAAGTTGCAGAGGCCTTGCGAGATGAAGAGTTTTGAAGGGGTAGTGAGACTTTGGTTTTGAGCAGATAAGAATGCAGGTGAAAAAAAAGGCAAGGAGGCAAACCCCAAAGGTGTCAATGGTATGATGCTTAACTTGTTAGAAACTAAAAAATGTGCCAGGCATTAAACAGAGGAAGCTGCCCCCTCTGCCAGGGGAATCTGACTTTCTATATTTGGATGTTGTTGTGGTTTAGTCCCAGATGGCAACTCAGCAACAGCCAGCCGCTCACTCCCCAACAGTGGGATGGAGGAGGAAATCAGAAGGGTAAAAGTGAGAAAACTCATGGGCTGAGATAAAAACAGTTTAATAGGTAAAGCAAAAGCCTCACATACAAACAAAACAGAATAAGGAATTAATTCATCACTTCCCATGGACAAACAGATGTTCAGCCACCTCCAGCAAAGCAGGGTTCCGTCACATGTAATGGTTACTTGGGAAGACAAACACCATCATTCCAAGCATTCTCCCCTCCTCCTCCTTCCCCCAGCTTTATATGCTGAGCATGATGCCTTATAGTTTGGAATACCCCTTTTGTCCCAGCTCTGTCCCCTTCCAACTTCCTATCCACCCCCAGCCTACTCACTGGTGGGTTGGTGTGAGGTCTGCTCAGCAGTAACAAAGATATCTCTATGTTATCACCACTGTTTCCAGCACAGATCCAAAACACCAACCCATAGTAGCTACTATGAAGAAAACTGACTCTAATCTCAGTCAAAACCAGCACAGATGTCACTTAAGGGTCAGATTTCAAGTGTTACAGAATGATGATGTGACAGCTTTAAACAAGATGAGACAATGTCTTCCATCCTCAGTGTATACATGTATATTGAATAACACAAAATTCAGCCATGTCAGAGAAGCGTCTGCTATAGCAGCTGAGTCAAGACAGTGAGGTTGTACCCAAAATTTTTATTGACTGACTATAAACCAAGATATTTCATTCTCAAAGGGTATCCTACTTTTCTTTTGAAGAAAGCTTTCTCATGGTTGAAGCAAGGAGGGACAGCATGGGAATTCAGGCCTCTCTCTTGCATTAGCGTAATTAAAACCTAAATTATTTTGCATCAAACCTCATTTTTCCAAATATGATAAGTGTTATTTGTTCATGTACAGGGATTTTGTGAGACCAAATTCCTTATGATGTGCAAAGCATTCCTTGGACAAGGAATCAGACCCAGCCAGCACGGGTTTAGGAGAGGCAGATCCTGCTTGACCAACCTGATCTCCTTTTACGATCAGGTGACTCACCTGGTGGACGAGGGGAAGGCTGTGGATGTGGTCTATCTGGACTTCAGCAAAGCCTTTGACACTGTCTCCCATAAGATACTCCTGGAAAAGCTGGCAGCCCATGGCTTGGACAGGGGCACTCTGTGCTGGGTTAGGAACTGGTTGGAGGGCCGGGCCCAGAGATTGCTGGTGAACGGGGCTGCATCCAGCTGGTGGCCGGTCACCAGTGGTGTCCCCCAGGGATCAGTGCTGGGCCCACTCCTGTTTAACATCTTTATCGATGACCTAGATGAGGGGATTGAGTCCATCATCAGCAAATTTGCTGATGACACCAAGTTGGGAGGGAGTGTCAACCTACCAGAAGGCAGGAGGGCTCTGCAGAGGGACCTGGATAGACTGGAGAGATGGGCTGACTCCAATGGGATGAAGTTCAACAAGGCCAAGTGCCGGGTCATGCACTTTGGCCACAACAACCCCCTGCAGCGCTACAGGCTGGGGACAGAGTGGTTGGAGAGCAGCCAGGTGGAAAGGGACCTGGGGGTGCTGATTGACAGGAAGCTGAACATGAGCCAGCAGTGTGCCCAGGTGGCCAAGAAGGCCAATGGCATCCTGGCCTGCATCAAGAACAGTGTGGCCAGCAGGAGCAGGGAAGTGATCCTTCCCCTGTACTCTGCGTTGGTGAGGCCACACCTTGAGTATTGTGTTCAGCTCTGGGCCCCTCAGTTCAGGAAGGATATTGAGGTGCTGGAGCGGGTCCAGAGAAGAGCAACCAGGCTGGTGAAGGGACTTGAGCACAAGTCCTATGAGGAGAGGCTGAGGGAGCTGGGATTGTTTAGTCTAGAGAAGAGAAGGCTTAGAGGTGACCTCATCACTCTCTTCAACTACCTGAAGGGAAGTTATAGCCAGGTGGGGGTTGGTCTCTTCTCCCAGGCAACCAACAACAGGACAAGGGGACATGGGCTCAAGCTCTGCCAGGGGAAGTTTAGGTTAGATGTTAGGAAGAAATTCTTTACAGAGAGGGTGATCAGGCATTGGAACGGCCTGCCCAGAGAGGTGGTGGATTCACCATCCCTGGAAGTTTTTAAAAAGAGATTGGACATGGCCCTTAGTGCCATGATATAGTAATTAGAGTTGGATCAGGGGTTGGACTTGATGATCTTGGAGGTCTTTTCCAACCCAATCTATTCTATGATTCTATGATTCTATGATTCTATGATTGTCCTGGCTGGAACACAGCTGTTGGGACTCAGTTATATTACAGCAGTTTTCTGAGATACATTGATATTAGGTGGGATTGTTAACAAAAAAATATTGCTCTCTCTAAAGCAGAGTATTTTTCCCATTGCAGTGTTTGTTACTGGTAATTTAATATGAAGAAAATTAAGTTATTTCAGCTGCTTTGATACTAAAAGCGGCAGTGAGCTGAGGAATTAACTTCTGGCACAGTACAAGACTGATGTAGAAGTCCCATTGCTTATTCAGGTGATGCATCACTCCATAGTCCAGCCGCCATGGGTATTTCGGAGTTATTTTCTTTCTAGGTAAGTACAAAGAATGACAGAATATGCCAAGTTGGAAGAGATCCACAACCCAACTTCTGTCTCTGCACTGAACAGCCCCAAGAGTCACACCATGTGATGAGGAGTATTGTACAAACACTTCTTGGACTCTGTCAGGCTTGGTGCTGTGACTGCTTCCCTGGGGAACCTCTTCCAGGGCCCAACCACCCTCTGGATGAAGAACCTTTTCCCATTATACAACCTAAACCTCCCCTGAGACAACTTCAGGCCATTCCCTCGGGTCCTGTCTCTGGTCACCACAGAGAAGAGATCAGTGCCTACCTCTCTTCTTTCCCTCATGAGAAGGTTGTAATTGCAATAAGGTCTCCCCTCAGACTCCTCTTCTCCAGGCTGAACAGACCAAGTGACCTCAGCCACTCCTCATAAAACTTCCCCTCAAGGCTCTTCACCATCCTGAACATTTTTGCTTGTGCTTATCTCGCTCTCTGAAATTTAGGCACTTGATTAAAGGGTCTTATTACTGATTAAATTTTCAGTAGCATCAGAGTGACCTCTCCAAAATGGCACAGGCTGCATTGCCTCCCACATGCTCTATCCCCAAAGAAAATTGTGTCTTTAGGATGTGGAAAGTGTCTAATCCCCATCACTCAAATGTCTAGGAGCTGTCATTGCTGTGCCTGAAAAATAATGGGATAGAACTGTGGCATAGAAGTTAATTACTGTTATGTATGAGACTCATAGGCAGTGATTGTAGACATCCATAAACTTAAGAGGATCACAAAAGATACTTTTGCTAGACAACGATGTTTAAATTGCATTTATAGGTGCAAATTGAGAATATAGAATAAAACATGCAAGTTCCAGCATCTTTCTCTGACTTGTAGTTCAGACAGCTCCAAAATGCAGGGTCCCAAATGCACTGCACCATCTCTCTGTAGCTTTCTTATCACTATTGGAATTAGAAACTAGTTTAGTGCTCCAAAAGTACTGATATTTCACATAATGAAAAAAAAATCACTGACTGTCTTTTTAAATACTCTCTGAGGATGTGAATGTTTAGTCTACCTTTTAATACAAGGGCACTCATACCAACGATCAAAGAAGATTTTCAGTAGAAAACCACTCAGTAGATAGTTGATGTTCACATCTCTCTCAGATCTGCCTTTTTATCCAGCAAATGGAGAAGAGAACTGTGCTGGGATTATAACTTCACGCCTGGGCTCAGGATACCCTTTTCTTTGCTGTTGCTGGATTGATTTCTTCTGGGCAGACTTGGAACCAGTAAAAATTTGCTCAGGTTCACAGCAGAGAGGCATGACTTACACTGAGGCCTGTCTCAAGCATGGACAAAAAAACCAAACCAAACAAAAAAACCCCAAACAAACAAACAAACAAAAATCCTCATTCTGCAGGACAGAAGAAAATGATTCTCCCCAGTGGGAGGTTGAGGGTGCTTTAGGAGTAGAACAATGGCATGCTCTAAGTTAGTAGCTGAGCTAGAAAAGCCCTGTGTTGTCCATGCAGACACATGCTCATGTTCTTTTCCCACAGCCCTCATGAAAGGCACAAAGCAGTTGAAGCAGTTGCAGACAGCAGCCTTGAGATGGCCAAGCTTAGAGCAACCGTCCTGCCCTTGGTGTCACAGTGGTCCCCTGCAAGCTGGGCCAGGGCAGAGCCGGGGGAGGGGGCTCACCAGGTCAGCTGGTGTCTGCTCAGGCCTCTGATCCCATCATTCTTTTTGTGCTCTTTTTTGGCCATAGGGCTATGGAGAGGTGACACTCGCATCTCCTGCAAAATGGCTTGCTGACAAATGTGTGTGATGGGTCAGTGGCGACAGAGGCATGGAAACTGGAGGCAAACTGTGTGTCAGCTGACTTACATTCAAACCAACCAGTCACTAGGGATGTAAACTGGGAGAATGGGAGGAGGCAGATGATGGCTTAGTCATAACAGCTTAAAGGAACATGTGAGACCAGCCAGAGTCAAAGCAGCATTACAAATACGCCTGTCAAAGAGAGACAGCAAACTGCATCCTTGGGTCTTCTGCATCATGCCCCCTTTTGGGTGGATCTATCCTGATCCATGTTACAGTCTCAGGTTGCTCATCATTTCATAACAATTCTCCCCAGCTTAAGCCTGATGTGCCTATAAGCACTTTCCAGCTCTGGAGAATGCTTTCATCTTGTCTATGGACAGTGAGCAAGGGTTCCACTTTTCCCCTGCTCTCCATTCAAGGCTTTACATCAAGGTTATGTCTACATCTTACTGATACTTCCTAACTAGCCTCTGTTGAGAATCATAGACTTTCTTTTCAGCCATGTGGTATCCACCAGGGATCATAAAGTCATAGAATGGTCTGGATTGGAAGGGACCTCAAAGATAATCTTGTTCCAATCCCCGTACTGCTCACCTCCCTTGTGTTAAGCTGTAAGCTCTTTGGAGAATGCACCACCTATGGTTACATGTTTTTACAGTCCTCCAGCACAGCGGAGCCCAGGCCTTAAGAATGCAGCAACACAAGTCACCAGCCCTCTGCCCTTCCCCACAGCTCATTTTGAGCTAAGCTGCTGTACCCAATTTTTGCTTGGAAGTTTTAGAGCTAAATCTCTTTTCTAATTATAGTTCTATACAAAGAAGAACAGTTTTCTTTACTAGAATAAGTAATGACCTGATTTCTATGTGCAGTGCTCACAGGGGAAGGCACAAAGCCAGTCCTGCTGTATTCCTATAGGACCTTGTAGGAAGAGTCTTGTCTGATCTTTGGCAAGTCTTACAGAAAACCTGCACTGCCGCAAACTAAGGAAAACAATGAATAATTCATTTTCTTATCTGTTTCAGGATTGTTTTCTGCAAAACATCTATTTTAATAATTCACGTGATCTTTAGCTGCACTGTACTGCAGACGCAAGAGTACAGAGGGGAGCCCTACTCTTTTCCTCAGTGTAGCCTGGAGGATTCATTAGTGCAAAATTCGATCTCTCATTGGACTTAGTTGGAAAACAGGCTGGTTAACAAGATTCAAAGTAGAACAATTCTCTGAAAATCATAATTCCAGAGGAGTCTTCCTATGATGCCAAAATGTTCATATGTTGATGATGTCAAGCTCGTCAAGAGCCAACTGGGGGACAGAGGGAAATATATTCAGAATTCTCATATTTCCCTACATTGTATATAGAGTTTCCCCTGTTTCCCCAACAGTATTTGTCAAACACATGGACTTAACATTTATAGAATTGCACTCCAGTTACTATTTCAGGCTGTAACTGATTCCTACCTCAGTCAGATCCATCCAGGTGGCAGAGCTGTGGATTGAGGTTTCCTCTGGAGCTCAGGCAGGAAAGATTACAACCTGCAATACACCACTAGTGCACAAAGCTGCAGTGTTGGTCAACCTTGCGGGAGGGTCAAACACTTCTGGTCACATTCTGACAAAAATGACACAAAAAGCTAACCACAGTCCACGAAGGGAGGGATTTAAGGATGAAATGATGATCTCACATAACGGAAGCCAGCGTGTGAATGATGATACCAGTGATTCTTTGGGTCAGTAGCAGCAGATCTTAGTTCATTAACCTGAGCATCAGCACTCTGTTCACATACATCCTATTCCACCTAACAGCACTTATTTCAACCGGGGGCATGCTAAAAATACCCTGCTTGCAGCAAAGTGTTTCAGCCTGCTAAGTCATCACCACTTGGCTGTGCCCCACAGGGCTCACAGTGGGTACAAGTGCTTTTAAAGATTGCTTTTCCATTAAAAAGGACCAATTAATCCTCTTTACCCTGTACATGACAATAAATTTTTCAACCCAGCTTTGTGGCTGCTCCAGGAAACAGCCTGGAGATACAATTCTCCAAGACAAATCACATAGCTAAGATGGACCTTGTTTGCTTCTAAAAATAGTACATAGAAATATCACCAGCACCAGAAGTACCTTCAATAAGAGACAGTTAGAATCACAGCTAAAATATTTCTCCCCTCCCCCAAAGGAAAAAAAAAAAGCTACAAGTCAAAAAGTTTCAGAAGCTGGAGTAGCATTTGCTCTTCTCCTGGCTGTAGTCAAACCCCCAGGCATAGATCCTGTTCGTTCTCACAGATGCTGGTGGAGAACCAAGGTTACTGAAGACAAGTCGGTATCCACCTACATTGTTAAAGGAGCCCTGGTAACAATTTAAATACTCATTAACTGGGATAAGGAAGTGCTGTGCTACGAGAAGTGGCTGAATCTGTGACAGAGAAATACAGGCCAGCCTTATATAATTCTGCACACAGAATTAAAGAACTCCAACACTACATGGACCTTTTTTCTGGGTTTAAACAGATCCAAGGTAATCATTTCTGCATTTTAGATCACATACAACTTCCCCATATCACGTTTTCATCAATTATATTTTCATCTGCCCACCCAAGGCAAGACATTCTGCATAGGTGCAGTGTGCTGTCTTGTATTTTATAAAGTAAATTAGCAGCTTTGACTTTTTAAAACTACACTGGGCTGCATGGCACTGCCATGTACTGCAAAAATTATTTGCTTGACAAAAATTACCTCTTAAAAAAGAAAGGTATAAAATTGCTTTACAGTCTGGGCAGGCAGCATTTGCTTCCCAAGATGCACATGGCCAGTCACGAACCTGTGGGAGAGATGTCTGGTGAAGTGCAGTAACCATGAGACTGTGCAGAGCTTTCCAAAAGATCCAGCACAAATCTTCTTTGTTCTTGATTAAACCAAATTCTGCACCCTGCAGTGTCTATAAGTACTGATTCTACTTTCTTGAAACAACTTTTATACCTTTTTTCCCCCTGTTCTTTCATTTTCTCCTCCCTGTGGACAGCAGCACCCAGTTGCTGACAGGTCAGTTTGGATTTGTATCCATGACAGTGTAAATTCTGATTTCTTAAAGAAAAGCTTAAGTTTTCATCGTGGGGGGCATTCCTGGGGAGGAGGGAAGGCAGTGCCAGACAAACATCCTCCCTCAACACCACACAGCCAGTTAGGCACTCACCAGGGACATCTCTGCCCCAGGTCTGGCAAGGATTTTGAGAACAGGAATGTTACAGGACAAAGCTGAAGCACAAGTGGGCAGGATGATAAGATCTCTGAAGGCACCCTCGTGCAAGGGCTCCACAGGAGAAGGAATTTCACACTTAGCTTCGTTAAATCCATTGCCCTGAAAGACTGAAAAAAATTATCACTCAAACCAGTTAGATTGTAATGATATAATCTGACATGGAGCCAGATGACATTTTCTGATTTTATTTGAAGCTGACACCTTGAGACAAGGCATAACTGAGAGGATGACAGCAGTAAGAAGGGAGGAGGAACCTTCGTGCCTCCCTCCCCTCCGCCCAACTCCATGAACTCCAGTGCAGAGTATTAAAAATCAACCAGTGTAACCCAACAAATTGCAGAAGATATTTCAGTCAGAGTGGGACAAGGAACGAAAGTGAGAGTCTAAGATTTGAAACTATGAAAATTGTTACTAGAAACTTATTTTAGAGGCTTCAGGAGAGACATAAAAATGTCCTTAAGGCCTAATGACTATAAATAACAACTTCCCAAAATCACTGGTAGTTAAGTTAAACACGCAGAGTTTTATTCCTTATATTTTCATGCAAAATATGCAAATGCTCCATATTTCCAAATTCACTGTATAAGACTAATTATAGAATTATAATTAAGTAAATATAAATATAGAAACATAGAATTTTGCTGATTAACTCCACAATGAGTGCAAGTTTCCAGCCCTGTGGAGAAGCCCTGAACCCCATCTTACATTTCAGCTAAGAAACTAGAGGGCTTAAATCCAATAAGGAGTTTCCCAAGAAATTTAAGTATTCCTATTGCTTTACTTTTTTTTGCTTATAAAGCCATGGCCCTAGCAGGAACTAAAATGATATAAAGCACCTGATCTGAGGAAGTTCAGATCACACTTCAGACTTGGGAATACCACAGAGCTGCTACATCCCATTTTACCTGACCCATTAAAGCAAAATAGCTTTCATCTGTATTACTGCATATCTCAAAAATAAAATCCACAGTGCTTCATTTTAGAATGATGTATAATTTATTGATATAATTCACAAGTAGTTGGACACTACTCAATTTAATCTCCATATGCAAGTGATTTACACAAACATATAATACTAAAATTGATTGCTTAGAAGGTAAAAAATACCATGGGTATGAAATGCCATGGCAGATGTTGTTCAATATACTACACAATCTTAGTGTCAAACACTTTTACTCATTTATGGTTTTAGAAAAAAGGCAGTTTGCCATTTTAAATTTTTCTTTTTTTTATAAGTAGTCTGGGAAACTCAAGAGGAGAGGTTTTGCTCTAAACCTTCTAATCAGTTATGTCTCCCAGATCTTAGGAACTGAACTGACAACCAAAGCAACATTTTCAGTAGTTCAAACCGAAGATTCAGATTTTTGCCCCCTTGAATTCACCAAGCACCACGTGAACAAATCACGTTGCCTTCCAACATGTGATACAAAAACTTCTGTATATTCAAAGGAATGTGCAGGAATTTAGACCATGCTTCACCATGGTGGTGTTGGTGAGAACAACCTGATGTTGTAACTTTTGGCCCCTGCCAGTATCTGGTAGTTGTGAGTGTGTTTGCAGTTCACTGTGAATGTATTAGCATCACCAGACCATTTGGTATTCATGTAGCTGATTGTAATTCTGCACAAACTCTTCTCACTGAAACTTGTGTCTCATAAGCCTCATTAATTTTGCATTAAGCATATAGTGGCTGCATGGAGAAAACTGGACTTTAATGTGTTTGCCTGCATCAGATTAAATTACACATATTATCTTCTAGATGAGGTCCAAACATATATTTTGCTTGAAATGCCAGTAGTTATACCAGCCTTAAAACATATCGAGAAGCTAGAAAGCTTTCACAATACGAGATCCAGCTACTTATTCCACATATACAAAAACACAGCTAGAGAAATACAATTCAATTGTCAATGCTGAATTATGAGGAAAGTCTAAAAAAATAGAAAAACTCTGATATCTGGACATCAATTCAGAAGGTAACACTGCATAATGAGGCAATATGAGCACCCATTTAAAATGAAAAATCCCCAACCAGAGAAGCATAAGGGGATCATGTTACAAAAATAGATGAATACTGCACCAAAAACATGCACACGATTGCCATGGTCATTCAGTATGCTAGCGATGGTCTAACAGTGGTCTAACACAAGAGTGAGACAGTGTTTCCAAAGAAAATTAAGTGAGTAACTACATATTGATTAAACTTTCTGATGCAGCAAAGTGAGGGCACAGAGCCATCTCTGGGTTCTGGAGCTGTTTCAAGATTCGCTTGTAAAATTTCTCTCTGACACGATTGAACTCCATTATGTCCAGTGGATCCTCATCAATCCAGAATTTGTGGAATTCATGCATTAAGTAGCCTACAAAATAATAAAAAGGGAGAAGAGATGAATACAGTATGTAAAGATGATATAAAAAAATAGAAAGAAGTCTGCAATTAATAATTATGATCTGCACAGAGTCGTGGTCACTGAGGTCTGACTCTTCAGGGCACTGAGCAGAGACAAGATTAAACATATTTTGGGCAAAAAATTGGATTAATACTACACACTGGCAGAACTTCTCACCATAAATACAAGAAGTCACTAGTTGTCTTGACATATGGATTCACTAATTAAAACATTAAACTAGTGAGTATAAAAGCAGAGAAAGATGCTGCTGATGCTGCCTCACCAGCATTTTGTTTATATTCAAGTTCTGCCTCACAGATATTACCTCATAGGAATATTGCTTACTCTCCACTAAAGAAAGAGCCTACTCTCAGGTAAAGTAACAGTTGCCATCACATTTTTTTGTGTTAACACTTCCTTCTTGTGCTCGTTTGTACCCTGTGTCTGCATGACCTTGCTGAAAATGTTGTTTGACGCTTATGCCTATGATCCTGAAAGGATGGATGGATAAACAGAACCACTAGCTTTGACAAGACATCCCTGTTACAGGAAGAAACATGATTCCAAAGTAGGTTTAGTATATGGACTTT
The DNA here is from genome assembly GCF_022539395.1 of Myiozetetes cayanensis. Lineage (NCBI taxonomy): Eukaryota > Metazoa > Chordata > Aves > Passeriformes > Tyrannidae > Myiozetetes > Myiozetetes cayanensis. The sequence continues at coordinate 41,872,338 of NW_026087742.1, read as the reverse complement.
GATTAAGGCCTTTATCCTCTCAGTTCTGTACTGTCCTTATCCTCAAAGAGTTTCACTGACAGGAAAAGCTTTACATCTAGCATTAGAACGTCAATGAACCGGGCCAAGTCTCTTGAGCCCAACTTCTACAGCAAAAGTACCACTGAAGGAGTGCAAATGTTCACCACAACACAGCAAAATATGCAAGTCAGTTTTCTGTACTGCAGAAAATGAGAACATGTGCTGTAAAAAAAAAATCTTAATTGCTTTTATCCATTTTTTTCTGTTGTATGACAATTAGAACACACATGCTTCTAACTTTAATTTCAATATGTATTTCCATAGACAGGTTTTTTACTCCATCACCAATTTGAGAAACTTCATTCAAAATGTACTTCAGGTACATCTTCAAATCTCTTCCATTTATTCCAGCAGCCACAGGCAGTTTGATCCTCAGAGATGTTACTTTCAAAGAAAAGCCCAGTAAAACCCCTTTTAAAAAACCCCACTATATAAAATGAAGAATGTTGTTAGATCTTCGCCCTCCAAAATCTAGGAGATTTCCAAGAGGCACCTCCTGTATTTCAGCAGTGACCATGCTGAGCATGCCATGGAGCAATGCAGTTTCATGCACTTCTTGTACAGTTGGAGAAGGTAACAGAGGCCAAGACCAGCACACTAAGCAGAATTCTCAGCTTCCCACAGCCTGAGGGAGCAAAAGGGTGCAGATGAGGGGACATGGATTCAGCATTTAGGAGGTCCATGCAGTACAACCACTGTGTCCTCCTAGGTTACTGGCTGGTCAATGTAATTTTGACTTTCCAGCTCAGTCAGGCAGCCGGTAGACATTTAATGAAGCCTAATGTTATCTGGGATTGAAGGAAACTTGAAGGAAACATAGGATGACTGTCATAGGGAGAGGAGAGAAACTTTAAGAGCATAAGAACAGAAATTTATCAGACACAAACAGATAACCTCTGGACAAATTGTCCTTGCTCCAGGAAAGTTTGCATGTTGATGTTTCTCTACAATAAGATCCATTTGATAACCTCAAGTTTTTCTGTCCAAGCCATGAACAGTTTCTCCAAGAAAATGCTGTGGGAAACAGTGCCAAACGCTTTACTGAAGTTTAGGTAGTGTTACTCCCACTGTGCAAGGTGCACAGCAGGCCTCTGCTGTAGAAGGGATGATCAAATACAGGGGAAAGAGCTGTGAAAGCATTATTTTGGCAGGGGAGCAACTCTGCTGAAGTATGGAGAGTAACACTTGAATGTAGATGCAAGTATCATAAGACTGTTGGATTTATGGGGAAGCAAGTTCCAGAAAGTGCTTAAAGTCCCTTTACTTTCTTATTATTATTTAAAAAATCAGAAAGGTCACATGTTCAGGCATTTTTTGTTTTGTCTGGGATTCTGGTTTTCTTTTGGTTTTATTTTACCCCTTGGTTTGGTAGTGGAATCAATCACAACTAAGAGCTGAATCCAAGTCTCCTAAAGACAGGAGAGCAAGACTAGCACTACAGTCTCTGTGTTGTGTCAGCAGATTATTTATATTTTTTTTTAAACCATGGTTAGTACAAAATGGGTTAGCAGAGTACAAATTATGTATTTCCCAACCCCCCAGCCTTTCACCCTCTCCCCCCCCACTTACAGAATGTCTGCTGAAAGTGAGTGAGTGTTGGTGCTTCTGGAGCAACGTTGTAGAAATGGGTCTTCAGAGCTCCACTCACAAGCAGGTTGTATGCGAGGTCTGTTATGTTAATGCCCACAATAGCAAAAGAGTAGCTGTAAGAAAAAGCAGCAACATTTGTAGAGACTTCACCTTCTTTCAGCACTCTGTAAGAAACACTGATGACCCTGACATTGCAGATTTTGTATGTTACCGAGATATATTAATTCTTTCCTTTGTGAGTTTCCAAGGTGCGTGTGGGGTGGAAAGCAAGAAAAACATTTATCCTGGCTGCCTTGTACATTCTACCAGCAGGTTTCCCTCGGGAAATACATGAACACAGTGAAAACAGGAGATTCATCACTGTGCCAGCCTTTTCAGTGGAAGAGCACTGATTAGTTCCCATGAAATAAAAACAAGCACAGATGCCCCTGTGCTCCTGCGCTCGCCTCTGCAACAGGGCAAGGATTCCACGTGGTGGCTGTGGCTGCAGGGTGACCCACCATTTGCTATCTGCCCCACTGGAATTCATTACCCAGTTAGGAACATCAGGTTTTAACAATCCATCCTATAAAGACATTCATATGGCTAAAAAGTCTGTGAAAAAAATCCAGCTGAGTCACCTCCAACTTCTTCTTAGAAGTGAACTAGATACACAGGCCAGAAAACAGGCAAAAACCTAAGTCAAAGCATACTGTATGCAAACCCAAGAAAAATCAGACTCATGAAGCAAACTCCTGTCCTGCTAAGAGATATCAAGTGAAGTATATTTAGGCACAACAGAACTCAGAATCTGCAAGTTAATTTGTGAGACTGGTACATAAAGAACTTGACATTTCTGGCAGTGATTATTTCCCAAGAAAACACATAAAGCCTCACACTGACATTTAGTGATAAAAGCAAACATATTTGGATATTCAGTGTTTTTTTTTTCTCATCTAAACACAGTTGTCTTCTGTAGACTGCTCTGAGTATTTTTTCAACTATCTCTATCAAGTAAACTAAAATACTTTCCTTTTCTTTAACCTTGGTTGCATTTCAAGAGGAAAAAATAATAAACACTAGTCTAGAAGTCAACTGCAGCATGAGACTTAGAGGCATGTTTCACAGAAAAGTGAAATATGGACAGTAAGATGTATTACAGATCTTCAGACACACACAGGAGGAACATCCATACTCATGAATAATGCAGCTGCACCAAACCCACTCTTAAGGGAAAAAAAAATTTCATTACTATTTTTTCCCTATTGTATTTTCCTAAAAGCACTTCAGAACCTGGCTTTGACAGCAAGAATTGACATTTGACGACATTATGCTTTAAGAAGAATTAAACAGATGTTCATCACTGCACTACATATATAGCATATAGAGAAAGGTTCTCCTTGCTACAGAATTTTTGGATTATTTTGTTCTAAATGTAACAAACTGTTTCTTAGGCAATCTTTCATCAAAACCAAGGTGTGTTTAAGACAACAGATGTTAGTATGCTCCCAGAAATTTCCTTTAAAATGTAATTAGGAAACACCTTTTTCTGTTTAAATACGCAGCATCATTGTTACCGGCTGTGTTGGTAGCAATTTAAAATTAAGATCTTTAAACTTACCCAATTGCCTTATCAAACTTTTTCTTCTCCCATTCAGCTTTGCTTAGTTGGCTGAGGAAAAAAAAGTAATTAAAATTAAGATATTGCCATACATTACAAATTGACAAATATTTTCTTTCAGTTTCTTTGATATTATAACATTTGAACATGGTCTTTCATTTCCATTGACAGGGCTAAGTATGTTTAACTCTGCTTCTGACCACACGGATTGACATAAACAGACTAGTAATGGGCTTTGTAGCATTGCCCATGAACTTGTCTCACCATTACAAAATAGGTGCCTATGTCAATGCTCACAGTAAAAGCCAGTTGTTTCCTATATTGACCACAAAGATGATCCACTTCAGTTAAGTTTCAGCTATACAAAAAGTTGAAATTACATTTAACTAATCAAAGATGGTTTTAGCTTTTTTTTGTTCTCAGAGATATACATGACACTCATCACTGGAGGCATGATTCACCTGAGGCAGCAAGCCTGAAAAATACTCCTCTGACTATCCAAATTAGAAACCACTCAACAGCCAAAAATGAGGAACAGCATTTTCTATTATTTGGCACAATAACGAGGAGATTTTCAAGGACACAGAAGAAAGCTCCCTTAAAATAAAATTAGCTAGGGAACAGATTGATTTTAGACTAAATTTCAACTGTTCAATGATTTAAAAAAGGTGTGTGATCCAACCAGTCAGCCAACATCGCACTAACCAGGTCTGAGTCTATTCAAATGAGGAAGTTTAGCAGAAATCATTTCCTACATTTATAACCAGCTAAAAACAGGCACAGAACCGACCCTAACCAGTGGGCTACAACCTTGACATGGCTTGTTTTGCCTTGGTTAAGTAAATCAGAGTTTGCAAGCTTTAGATCCCACATTATGGACATCTATGTATGAAAGCATAGTTCTTGGACTATACCGGAGCTACAATGAGTATATATTACACTAAAAACAATTCCCTGAGCTTCATGTAAATATAGTATGTAAAAATTTCTGTCATTAAGTGTTTAAGATACTAATAGTTTCATACCCATCTGACCTGAGTGTTACTAGGTGGCATGCACACGGACAAAAGTTCACCTCCTAAATGGCTTAGCATACAGGAATACCTTATTCTTCACTCATTCTCTAAAATCTTAACCATATTTGTAGGCTGTGGCATAACAACACTTAGAAGACCCCAGGTAAAGACTGAATAATAAGGGGGGTACACATAGGATATGGGTAAGCAATACAGTTCAGCTAAGACAGAAAATTCATTGAACATGATCCCATCAGAAAACAGCGCAGCTACTAAGCAACCACATCAGGAAGATCACCATGGGCAGCCCCAGCAGCATCTATTTTTCTGCTGAATGTTCTGCCAAGGCATAGAAATTGCACATACTCACACAGCACTCCAACACTGCCCTCGGTAATCAAACATGCAAATGAAGAATACTAATATATTCCAAGGCCTTTCTGTCATAGAATTACCATTGGGAATTCAATCACACAAAAAACCCCTAAAGAGATCAAAAGCTTCACAGGATTCAGATGTGGACCAGCTGTATGGATATCTAATATTACTGGCAGAAGAAAAATGTCTTTTAAGGCAACTGATTTCTATGTAACTGGATAAGAGGCATCGACCACTCCAATAATTATGGAGGAAATCTCATATTCACAAATTGCCCATAACACAGTTTTTGACATCTGAAAGTACCTGATCTCTCAATAGTCAGGACAACTTGCCAAATTGTGACCATCATTAGTCAAGGTAGACAGAGTATATGACTATAAATAAAGGGGCCTTTCAGCTCTGCTAACAAATTTTTGGCCTAGACTACTTATGATTATCAAGTCAGTCACTTCAGCTACATCAAGCAAGGTGAATTTTGTTTTTGATGTATAAGCATGCTCATATATATCCAGTGTTGCACCACCAGCTATGTTTGAGTCAAGTCTGAAGAAAAGAATATGGAACTCTTGGTGTTGCAACAAAGATTTTCAGTTTATAACACACCAAGTTGTAATATGGTTTGATGTTTATTTACATGTAGTGTCTCAGAAAACTTAGAGAAAAGAAAAAAAATACCTTAGTTCCTTCTTAGTGACTTCCCTTAATTATGAAAAAACACAAACAAATGAAAAAGAAAGGTAAATAAAAATACAAAAATCACTTGAAATTAGAAGTGAAAACATTTAACACTAAATTTAAATATTTTCCAGATTCAATATACAAGTTCACCTCTTGTTCTTGATCAGTTTTCAGGATCAGTTCTTGAAAACAGACATCATGTGGCAATACCCAAGCATATACCCAACAAAGAGAAGAAAACCCAGCCCCCCCTGCCCCCCAGACAGAGCCAGCATAGTGCTCTCTCAAGTTATTATTTCTGGTCTCAAGCATTACCTGTATTTAGGGTGAAGAGAATCAGAGAGAACTTGCTGAGCTATCTCAGTGTCCCATTCAGCGAAATACCTGCAGACATATATAGGGTATTTAGGGCTAATTGTTAAAGAAACACAACCAAAAAAAAGCATCTTATGACACAGTGAGCTGTCCATACACACCCTTTTAAAGGTCACTGCGTGTGTTACACAGGATGAGTAGCGCTTGACATGTTAAACTCATTAAGCTACCACTCAGACCCCCAAAATAAAAGATTAAAGCAGCCTCAAACTACAAGTGCAATCCTGTAAGTGCTTAGTGAATGCACATTACCAGAGTCCCCTTTCTACCCATCCTATGGAAAATCAGTTGCTTATTGCTAGAGCATGTCAGGTGCTGAACTCAAGAGAAAGCAGTTCAGGCTTCTTGATCTGGCAGATTCATTATGCAAGATAAGAGTCATCACAGTAGACTAAGAAATTAAATACATAGTAGGGATTAATTTCCCATGGAAGTTCAAAGCTGGAGTCAGGACTCCAGATCCTTAAATGAGCTTTGCTAGAGAACAACATACGGACAGTGGATGATTTATGTCCTTCAATCTGTAAAAGCAGAAAATGTTTCTTTTTCCCCTCATAGGGAAAGGTTATTTTACCAACTGTTTCTAAATTACATAACTACCTGCAGTAAATACAATGGCTGGAGAAAATAACAGGCATTAGTCAATTCCCAAATTACCAAGCACAGCTATGGTACTAACACCTGGTATTCCTGAGTTGGAAGGAAGAAGTGATATAAGCTCACTGCTTCATTTTGAGTATCAACAGAAATTGAAGTAGTAGTCAAACTACAGAAGTCTGCCATCAGTGGTTGCATTTCAAGTGTTTTGCTTAAGGATTCAACACGAAATTCCCAAAGAAGGCGGCTGAGCAGTAACATAACCCTCTCACCCACATACTTCCAGGGTATTTTGTTGAAGGAGATCTAGATACCGGTGAAAATATACTTTGTAGTTTCCTTCTCGTGGGAAGAGAGTGCTAACTTACTGTATCACAGAGAAACTAAAAAAATACCACTTAACAAGTGGTATTAGCAGGTTGAAAGAGGAATACTGAAAGAGAGGAGAATTATTTGAAAAGAGAAACCCTCCAAAAATTAGGCTAACAGATAAATACTTTCATTTGTTTAGTATGAAGTCCCTACCACTTTTATAAGTTATTCCCACAGACTTGCTAAAATCTGCAAGTAATGCTGCTTTTCATGAATTTAGGCACACATAAACCCATCTCCAGAGGAACATACTTACACCAAGTTATATAAGCCCAGAAGACCCATCCCTCTAAAGTCTGTTTTAGGATCGTCACCTTGGAAACCAATTTCACACCATTGCTTTGAAATCCGAGCTTTCAGTGGTGAGTTGGGCTTCAAGCATTTCCACAACTAGGAAAATTACAAGCAAAACATAATTAAACTTCCACACGTTAGTATGGCTTTTTTTTTCTTTTTAAACTAAGTTCTGATGTAATATCACTGCATTGCTATCCCAGCAACTGACACACAAAATCAAATTAAATTCCTCTGTGCGTGTGGGGGCAATATCGCAAACATCTCTGAACTATTGCAGATGTTTCAGCCCTACAAGGCCTTATCGACAGCTGCCGTAGCATCTCACACAAAGACTTGTTTTGCTCACGCTCTGTTCATCAAAGTGGTGTCTGCCTCCCTAAGCACAGAGACAGGAATGGGCTGCATTTGGTTGTAAATCACTGACAGAGTGGCAGGCAATCAGCCCTCGAGTCCCTGAGGTTCTGCAGCAGTCTTTACTCTGGCATCTTTTGCGAGTCTCTGTAAAGGTTATAAATCAACAGTGCTGACTTGGCTACCACAGTGCTGAAAAGCAAATCAGAGAACACACCAAAAAAATAAAATCCACACAAGAATAGCATGTGCCACCATCATACTTAACTAAGGGAAGAATCATTCATTGATCTCACATTAAAAAAAGACAAAAGTGATTTAAGAAGCCAGATCGCCAGCTGGAATAAATCCACTTAGCTGCACTGGTCCAGTGACTTTAGTGCCTAAATGTTATATTGCTGGGCACCTAAAACCAGCCTAAATTGATGTCTGACAAATACAAACCTCATGTGCTATATCTCAAACTCACTCTTTCCAAAGTATATTAAGAAATCAGTATTTAGAATTAAGAAAGAGTATTAATCATCAATCATGAGTTGGTGAGTAGGGCATCAAGGCATGCATTTAGACAAAGCCTACCCAAGGGAAAGAGCTGTGTGCACATTTCCCCAATAAAAACAGAAATTGTTTTATTTTTAGCAATCCTTACTGAATATAAAATTAAGTGCCCAAGGAATGTTAAAACTTTAATGATTTCACTTTGCAATGGTTGTGTAAAGCATCATTGTTTAAACCATATTTGCTATCTTTCTTATTCATCCATCAACAGTAAATACAGTATTAATCATTAGTTCAATCATGTTAAGTTAATCTCTCTCTCATTCATAAAGTGCCCTCCTGGTAAACATGAATAAATGATAGTCATTAGGAACTTGAATTACCCATTGCAGAGATCCCTTGGCAGAGTGCATAGAAGGAATGAAAACCAGCTGACCCATTCTTCCACAGTGTGGGTTGGAAAGTGAATTAAACCCTTGGACATATTTCCATTTGACATTTGCAAAAGCAAAAGACCTGCTGTAAACAAGTGCTAATACTCAGATGAAACTGATACTTTTTTCAACATTATGAGTTTGCATAATGTTGCATAAGCTGCACTGTTTAATCTTTCCTCAGACAAATGTTGTTTCCATTCTGCTTTTATGCTCATGCAGTTATGTTTTTAAAGCACTTAACGTGACTACACATCACTGCTGTCATGATTCTCAGGACCTTGCCCTCGCAGGCTGAGTGGCTCGGAAAGAGACCACAGACAGCTCCTTGGTCTTTCTCACCTATGATCCCATCCTCAGTTCCCACTTCTCGCTCTCTGGGCAGTGTAGATGCCCAGCGTATTAAGGAATGCTTTCTTGGAGTCAAAGGCACTCATTAACTGCCAGTGTTACTTTCAGGGATAAGCCATGTAGGCTCACATCCAAGGCACAGGCTTCCTCAGTGGGTAAATCCGTGTGTCCTTTTAGTGAAAAATCACTCTATCCCCAGAAATTTGTGCATTTTATTGCACTGGGGCAGAACTTGAACAGGAGGAGTCCATCTGCCCAAGCCTACTTGATGGTTAGGGCACTCCTTCAGGGCAGCTCTGGATTCTGACAACTCCTTGGTGAGACTCCCACCTCTCAGCAAAGGGCCAGCCTTAAAGACAGCAGCTTTCCAGACACCTACACGAACTCTGACCATGTGAGGCATTTTTTAGGAATAGTTATTTGCATCTGACAGTGCTTATATAATATGCCTACTGGGATTTTTTGAAGTAGCTGGAAGACTAACCATAGTAAAATTTCCAGAAGCTCTCACTGTCATTTGGTTAAGCACTGTACTGCAAGATAGAGCATGGTTTGGATGTAGTGGTGTTTAAGTTTTCAATATTTTTGTTTGAAATATTTGGAAAAAAGCCCCCAAACAACAACCAAGCAGGTGGTATGTTTTTATAAGAACTATTAAAATTCTCTAAGAAGGCATTTTGCTTGCAGATAATAAGCTCACTATCACTTATTCTATGTTCCTTATCATTTCTCTGAAGTGTGGAATATGGTCAGAAACAGGATCAGAAGAAATACCGGGGCTTACTATTAGACTATTTTTCAGACCCTTCATTCTTTCCTCAGTTCCTTTCTAATATAAGAACTCCCTAGCTCTTCCTCTGCTTATGGCGTCAAGATAAAAAAAATGCTTTTATCATCTGCTCCAGTGTGAGGCTTTCCTGAAAGCATGAAGGAAGTAAAACCCAATTGTTATGGTTTTCATAACTCTGCCAGTATTTTCCAAAGAACAGTTTCATTTTGTTTTCATTTCAAAACATATTCGGTAACTATAAATGTTAATCCTTCCATTCCACACAATAAAAGCTAGATATTTGCCATTGGGATACATAGCCATTGTCTTCAAAGATACAAGGAACTGAAGAAAATATATTTATTCTGGTTAACAAAGAAAAATACCCCTCTTACGCTGAAGAAAGCTGTACTGAAGTAGGACATAGGGTAATTTTTCTAGAGCTCACTGGAGATAACAGCTCTGCACTACAAGAATTGTGTATCCAATGCCCACATATAGTCCAGCCAAGGGAAATCCATTCATCAACCAGGGAGTGAGCTGCTTGCTTGGCAGGTGTTATACTCAGACCTGATTTTAATCCTGTATAGTCTTATCTTAAAACAAGTACACAATGGAGGAAGGTGACAGTACCTCTCAATGTTTTAGAGAGGTTTATAAACCAGGCTGTTTGGAGCTGACATGCGTAAAGGATGCCCTCTAAGCATCTCTTAAGCACCCACCTTCAGAAGCATCTCTTCATGTTGCGGATTCTCTGAATCATATGGCTCTCTGCGCAGCTTTTCGACCTCTGCAATAAGGTTTCTGTACCCCACAATCTGCAGCAAGCATGCCTGAAGAGATACTCCCAATCTGAGGGTGGGGGGGGAGCAACATAATCCAACTCAATCATGTGTAGCTTTGAAGCAGATTTACCGTGTACATATCTATTTAATTAATGAGTAGCATTATATGCATGAATTGATAGTCTAACACTTTAATTGCAATGGGAAAATTTCCAACAAATCAATATTACAATAAACAAGGTCTTGTGAAATGCAGTCATATTTAGTGCCTTTCTTAGATTATAAAATTGGGGATTTTTTAAAAAAACTGAACAGTGATTTTCACATTGAGATCCCATTACAGCTAAACACAGCAGCATCGGATGTCTACAACAAGCACATTACTTAATCTTTCTCCTCATTCAAGTGACAGCTTCTCAAACAATACCCTGAGATCAGAGATGTTAATTTAAAAAGGGGTGAGGGGGAGAGGAAAGTCAGCAAAAAGCTAAAAATATTCATTTTGTTTCCATGCCACAAAAGCTAGCATAAAGAAGCTAAAACCCTGAAGTAATAGAATTTCAAAGATCTGCCGTCAGGCAGGGTTTTTTTGGTCTCATGTTGAGAGTTGTCATAATGGCTCTTTTCATTATAAGGCAGATTTTGTGTTTCCTTTTACATTTCCTGATGCATCATCAAAAAACTCAAAACCAAAACACATGAAAAAACATTCCTCAAAAAAACCCCCAAATCCCAACAAAAAACTGCACCAAGCAGCAGCTTATTCAGCTTTATGTTAAGATTCTATAATATGAAATGCAAGTTATGCAGTACACAACTGCCATGCTCATAGAAATTTTTACTTCTATATGGGAATAAATCCTCTAATATTTAATAATGCCTGAAGTTATCAGAACATCTAGTATGAATTTGGAGAGCAAAACTAAGTCTGCACCCTCATTCCTGTGTGGCACGCAGGTTGCACTGATATTAAGCTGTACACATTCCTCATCTGTTTTGTCTGATATAGTGAAACACATTGTTTATTCCATAACACTGTTAAATTTTTTGAGCAGGATTTTCACTGCTTATCTTTTGAGCAGGTCCTGCTTGTCTAAACTGATCATCTTCTATGGCAAGGTGACCCACGTAGTGGATGAGGAAAAAGCTGTGGATATTGTCTACGTGGACTTTACTAAGGTCTTTAATGTGGCTTTACACAGAATTTTCCTGGAGAAACTGCTGCTTGTGGCTTGGGCGGGTGCACTGTTTGCTGGGTAAAAAATTCACTGGACAGCCCGGAGAGTGGTGGTGAGGGTAGTTCCATCCACCTGGGGGCTGGTCACTAGTGGTGTCCCCCAGGGCTCAGTTTTAAGGCTAGTTCTGTTTAATATCTTTTTTACCAATGATCTGGATGAGGAGATCAAGTCTATCCTCAGTCAGCTTGCAGATGACACCAAGTTGTGTGGGAGTGTTGATCTGCTGCAGAGTAAGAAGGCTCTGCAGAGGAATCTGGACAGGCTGGGATTGATAGACTAAGGCCAGTTGTTTGAGGTTCAACAAGGTAAAGCACTGGGCCCCTAATACAGTAAAGACACTGAGGTGCTGGAGCATGCCTAGGGAAGGGCAACAAAGCTGGGGAAGGAGCTGGAGAATGTCTAATGAGGAGCAGCTGAGGGAGCTGGAGGTGTTTAGCCCACAGAAAAGGAGGCTCAGGGGAGAGTTCATTGCTCTCTACAGCTTCCTGAAAGGAGACTGTAGCCAGATGGGGGTCAGTCTCTTCTCCCAAGTAACAGGACAAGAGGAAATGGCCTCAATTTGCCCCAGGACTAGATTGGATATTAGGAAAAATTTTTTCACCGAAAGGGTTACCAAGCTCTGGAGCAGGCTTCCCAAGGAAGTGGTGGAGTCATCCATTCCTGGAGGTATTTAAAAGACATGTAGATGTGGCATTTAGGGGCATGGTTTAGTGGTGCACCTGATAGTGCTCTGTTAAGGATTTTAAAGGTCTTTTCCAATCTAAATGGTTAATCTATATAAACAGAGATGTCAGCATTAGGCCATTTCTAGAGCCGCAATTTTATGCTATTTGAGGCTATAATCCTTTAAGAAAATTTTTTGCAGCATTTTCCCTCCTTTACTGTTTATCTGTTTATTTTGGGGTTTTTTTCCTCTTTTTTAATTATTTTTTTAACATGCTTCACTTGCTATAGCCTGTAATTTTACAGAAAGACAGCATTTCAAAGAAAGCTGAAATGCCAGACAGACTGCATGTGAAATCCTGTATTGCATCACTAAACCACAGCCATAATATTTTCAGCTACTCTATAGCCTCAGAACAGTTTAAAGCAGCAAGCCACAGGATGTGGCAAAGTAGAGCAATTTTATATATATATATGTATATATATATTTAAGATACATGTTGCAGAACACATTCAAAGTAAGCCATGTTTCCACTTTATCTAAAGCCAGTCAAAAGCTCAATGCAATATTATTTGGGTGGGGGTTTGGGGGTAGAATTAGTTTCCCCCTCTCCTTTTCATTAAGGTTTTGTTCTCCTCCTTGCCAAGCACGGGAATCCTGGTGACTTGCTGATGTCCCATGCCTCCTCCCTGTCATCCTTGTACCGGCTGTGGCAGTTCTCAGAGCGCAGGAGAAATGAGCTTGCATGCCCAGCTTCAGGTGCTCCACCAGATGGAGGCAAGTCCAAAAGTGGAGCAGGGGAATGGGAACCAGATGATTGTTAAGTTGCCTTCTATGATTCTATGTCTGCTTCCATAGTTAGTGTAGACTGCACATGTCACCACCTGGTTATTAAACCTACTTGCTCCTAACACTACATATAAACATTTATCTCAGAGGCACTAACAAAGGAAAATTACTGTGTCCTGCCTTCTCCCTTTCAGGTCACAGAAGCCCACAGCCCTCAAGAAAAGCTCAGTGCAAGCACCCCTGGGGAGCTAGTTCAGCTCTACAAAGATGCTACATTAACAAAAATGACTGCATAAAGATTTGCAGAAACACATACAGTATGACATATGTCCCCTTGTCCTTACCCTGGGATATTTCAAGTCTCTACTATGCAAGGCAAGGCAAGAGCTTCTGAACAAGACAGTGTGGATGCAGGTGTTTTTTTATATTCAAGAGAAGGCAAGGCATTGGATTTTCCTTAATGATGTCTAAAAAAACAGCTGACCTGCTTTTGATGAAATATCTCCATAAAAGTTCAGTATAAAATAAATGGCTCACACTTCAGTGCAGATGTCTAAAGTGTAGCAGAACTATGATTAATTTAATATAAGGAGCAATTCAGTGGCAGACCATGTTTCTATGTAGGTGGCATCACCTTGCACTTTTCAGGCCCCCATTCCTCACTGATTTAAGGAGATATTTTACCAATTTATCTTTTGGGTTTTGTTGTTGCAGCAAGACCTTATTGATGCTCTGATCACTTAAAGAAAGGTAGCTATCAAAGTATGGATGCCCATTTTGAATTATGTACATCAACCACAAGCTTGGGAAGAGGAGTGAACCTCAAACTGATTGCCTAAATAATACAGCTTTCAACACTTATTCTGCTGATTCCTGACCTTGACACCTTATGCCCTAAGCTAGGGGCTGCGAGGTAAGGCAAACCATAGCGTTATCACTTAAATGGTTGGTTGTTAACCTCTTCTTGCTAATATTAGTTACATTGTATCATTAGAACTTGTGTTTGGATAATTAAAGGCAGTTTTAAGATGTAAATCACTGTACTGTTTGTATCAGTTACAACAGAATTCATCATCAAATGGTGTGCCACAATAACTATGGAAAACCAGTTCTCCACGGACCTAGGCACTGAAGATATCAATAATTCCCATTTATTTTGTGAGGAAACCATGAACTTACTGTGGATTTACATCTGGATTAATCCTTTTTAGCTCCATGATGTCATCTATCGTTTTTTCAATAGCATCAGGGTGAACATTTACTGATGTTTGCAGTCGCTAAAAAGAGGTTTTGAACACATATTAATTATTATAAAAGCTATTACTCTATAGAAGTTAACAATGGCAAACTTGATACATAAAAGCTTCCAGATTAAGAGCCCAGAAGACCCAACTAATACACGTGCATATCTTTCCAGTCTATTCAACCCTACTGACTAGTTTCAGAGCACTCTCCCTGTAACAGCTTGAGTCGCTTTGCTATGCCCTTGTAGTGTATCGCATTTCTGTGGCGGCTGTCAGTGAAGGTGATCAAAAGCCTCAGTGCAGATCAAGAAGGAGCTTCAGACCATCCACCTAATTCCACCAGGATTGCTAGCCTTCATCTGACATTCCCTCTCCCAACATGTTGCAGTAATACAGCAAAACATTTTCCCTTTCACTTGTCACTGCACTTTGTAGAGATGCCTCTGGAAGTTCAGTATTCAAAAACCAACACGTCATCTGAAAATTTGAGAGGTTGAACTTTCTGATGCTTTGTTTCTAAACTACACAGTTACTTAAATGCAAGCTTTTAAATAGCATTCTGTCTTTCTGTTTGTACTAGAAATATATTTGGAAGCACTATGCTGAACTAAGAGCTACATGACATCATTTTTGTTAATGCTGAGGTAAGCTTTTCAACATCACTCATTCTCATGGCAGAGAATTTAAAGCCTGAATATGCTATTTAACATATACACAAATGCCTAAGAGAAGAACTTAGGTTAGTACAACCAGTGTGCACAGTGAAAGGATGAAGTGACAGAGGCTTTTCTCCTTTAATGTATTTAAAACGGAAGGAGAGAACAAAGTTGGTAAAGTTGCTTTTCCGGTTGTGAAAGTTGCTTTCCAGACAAAAAACCTGATATTTTTTGTAAGTGTATAAGTGACTGACTGCAGATTACAGATATTCTAAGGCAGAATGAGGAATCAAGCCCAAGAAACCCCAAATTACAAAACATCATTCTCATCATCTCCACCATGGCCTGCTTTCCCCTTAATTCCATGATTGCTACAGTGTGTCTGCCCCTGGAGCATAGGACACTCTACCCGGCTTTGCAAGATCATCTGCTATTGCAGCCACAAGACCCTCTTCAGTTGAAAACTGTTTTAATGTAAAATCATACCAAATCTTAAAGTGAATTTTTGGGGTGAGCAAACAGCAGACTGAACAAACCAACAACACAGGACACAATAGAAAAGATGAATGATGAGATCTTTCACTTACCTTACTTTTTGAACCTTTCAGTGATGCCTCTGTAAGAGAACAGTATTTGAAAGCATCATGTCAGACAAGCTAAATTTATATTGGATCCATTTAACAGTTTATTTATAATAATGTCATACTATTTTTAGCATGTGCAGAAAGGTACAAAGGCATGCAGAACTAAGTATTTTGCAGTTACCTATTTTCATAGTTCTGGCAGCTCCAGGTTTGGTATTGTAACAGATCCTTTGCAATTCACATTGACCTGTTAGTTTCCTGACCACGAATTTCAGGCAGCGCCACAAGCATTTGCAGTAGAAGTACAGGCATACCTGGACAAACATCCTGGCAAAAGAAGAAGCCTGAAAATAAGAGTCTGCAGCAGAGTTTGTTTCAATGCTGTCACCACCCAAACAGAACTTCCTCATCCTAAATTCCCACTGCCTAAGGACACCTTTAAAACAAAGGCAGCAATCACACCACAAACATTTATGCTGGTAAATGTTAAATCTTGCTTTTTAGTCCTAGCCAACAAAACAACTCACGCACAAAACACCAGAACTGGAAGCACAGAGTAAGTCAGCTCTGGAGTTCTCAGAAGAGTACTTATAAAAAAACTCTTTGGCCCCTTAAAATAAAAGGCTGTATAGTTCCTACAAATGCTTTGGGGAAACAGGACTTCATGAGAAGGGAGTACAGCTCACTCTGATATAATGGATGCTGAGAATCCAGGGAGTCATTACACCCTGGTTTAGTTTTGCCTTGGCAACCAGCTGCTCCAAACAGATTGGTTGGTTATCCTGACAAACTTGACATCCTGATAGCATTCATGTCAGGTCCCTAAGACTTGTAATTAAGGAAATCAAACCTTCCACTTCAGCACAAAAGGTGTTTAAGAACCTGCCCTGAGGTTCTCCAGTTCTTCCCCAAATCAGCTGTTACATAGCACTGATGCTGCACAGTTTCTCAAAGTACAGAACTGACAGTAAGACAAGAAATCCCTTATTTAGCTATTGCATCTAATTTTGAGCCCCAGCAACAGAAGGCAGACTTTGACAACAGCATATATTTCAGTGGAGATGGTAGGACTGGAGAGCAAATCCTGTGAGGAGAGGCGGAGAGAGCTGGGCTTATTCCACCTGAAGTAGAGATACCTCCAGGGGGAACTAACAGCAGCCCCCAATGCCTGTAGGAAGATCATGAAGGAGGCAGAGCTGGGCTCTTCACAGACAAGGGACAGCAAGTACGATCGCAAGATGATCAGTCTTGTGAGGAGAAGTTTTTTCACCATGAGGACAGTCAGGTTTCCCAGAGAGGCCGTGCAGTCTACTTCTTTAGAGTTTTTTAAGCCTTGACTGGAAGAAGCCCTGAGCAGGCCAGTCTGGTGTCAGTGCTAACTCTGCTGTGAACAGGAGGTTGGACCAGAGACCTGCTTAGGTCCCTCCTGGGCTCAACTATCTTCTGATCATATGAAAGCCTGAAAAAGACTGCATACATGAGAAACGCTCTATTTTAAACCTTATTAGCACTGCAGCTGCTACTGAAGCCCACATGCTGCCACAATTACATAACACACCCCAAACCCACATTTAATGGGAAAAAATTATTTGGAAACAATTTAGCTTTCTTGTTTCTATGGTTATGAAGGCACAGATTCACAAGGTGCACCAGGTGGGGGAAGATTCACCCATGGTTCCTGGGTTCAGAGGCACATCTCAGAAAAGACAAATTGCAAAGATATGACAGTGGGAACATCGCCATCTGGGCATGGTCCTGGGCAACTGGCTTTAGATGGTTCTGCTAGGACAGTGGGGATGGACCAGATGACTTCAGTGGGTCTCTTCCAAACTCAACCTCTCTGTGATTATATTCCATTATTATATTATGGGAAAACATCAATACTGCTTTGACACGATAGCTTGCCAATAAATAGTCAAAAATAATTTGGGATTATGTTCTAAGCCTTTGTGTATGCATATTCACCATTAGCCCATTATTTTCTGCTGTTGATGCTTTCGTAGGATGGTTATTTGTTTGGAGACTCTATTAACCTTTGCAATGAAGTGCGGTGCTTATTTCGAATTACTGAATTCCAGATACTCAAATCAGTTATAGATTTAATAAAGCTTGAAGAGCTCCATCACTTCCTAAAATCATCCTGAAGGGCATGCTGTAGAAGGACATTCAAGGAAGGGAAGATGAATTAATGCATGTTAATGTCCACACAGGAGTTTAATCTGCTTTATATTAACTTCAGCTTAATCGTCTTTGAAGGAGGATTAAGCTAAGGGAACTAAAGATATTTTATGTCTAAATGGAAAGCATCAACACAAGTATTTAACATGCTTTAAAAGCATTCACTTTATCTTCACACTTTTAGTTAATTCACTTAACACTCCCAAATGCCTGCATGCAGGCAAACCCACTTGGTTTTATGCAACAGGAAGCCACTATTTTACATACAAAGTGAAATCTAAAGAATGAGGAATCAGTCCCATTATTTATTCTAATTTTTGACAAAAAATAGTTTCAGGTGCTGACACCAAAACATCCCCTCATCCCTGCTGCAAGATGTGCCAGAACACAGTTCTGTGAGGAGTTAATTTCTGTTTTACAGCAGGTTATCACCTTCAGTTTTAAGAACAAGACTGGTTACCAGTCAAAAGCCATCATCAACCAACAGCCATTCTTTAAGTTTTCAATAGTCAGAAGTAGAATCTCAGAATCATCACAGAATGGTTTGGGTTGGAAAGGGCCTTAAAGATCATCTCGTTCCAACACCTATATCATAGGCAGGGACACCTTCCACTAGATCAAGCTGCTCAAAGCCCCATCCAACCTGCCCTTAGGATATACATCTGTTGAAGAGTCAATTTCACATTAAGTCAACTAGTATCTTCAACTGACACCTTTAATAGTGGCTTAGAAAACCCTATAGGCTAACACTGGACATTTTGGTTTTCCAGCAGATGTTTGATATCAACCTTCACAGGTTTGACTAGTCTGCCATCCCTGAAGAATTCGAAAAATAGCCATCCCTTGGCTTCCTCAACACAGCTCAGCTCTGTAGTCAGGCTGAAAGCACAGAAAAATAAACACAAGAGAAAAATACCAAACCAAAAGGTGGAATATGGTCAAGCAAAGTTCTGAGTTTTCATCATATTTTTGTAGTAGAAATTAGAGTTGTTTTCTTTAGGCCTGCTTTCTTTCCACAGGTTAGGTCTCTATTAAAGCGACTCCAGAGACAGCTCATTTATATGTAAAATGAAAGACTCGGACTCACTTAACTTCATGTCAACGGTCCATGTAAGAAGATTTCCTTCTAATGAGCTAGGTAGCTCACATAAAATCCATGTCCTTTAAGAAAGTTCATGCTTATACTTAGTTGCCTCCAGCACTGAACCCATTTCTTTAAAAAAAAAAAAAGGTTTTGAGTACTGTATTGTGTGATGTGCATAAGTTTTGGGGGGTGGGGGGGGGGTGAGGAGGAAACGTATTGAGTGCATTTGAATTATATGCTTCTGCCTTAGGCACAATGACAGATTTGCAAATCAAAGGGAAAACTCCAGATGGGATAGTGCTGTGAGCATATAGTTGCAACGACTTTCTCCACTAAAATTCTGCTTTGGCTGTGGTTTGTACAAAGATTAATAAAAATGCATCTACTAAAAGCATGACACTACAGCACAGAAACACTACATCTGTGATTCACTAAAGTATACTTATCAGCTATTACTAATAAAACAAATACACACTAGTTTTGACTAGAAGAAACTTAGCCTTTGTGGGTACCTTCAGTTTTCTACTACTCATCCATCTCAGGCTTATACTAGTTGAAATCTTCCATTTGTAACATGAAAGGTATAAAAAGTAACACAAGTTCTTTATAAAAGGTAACTCTTGCTTGCAGAAGTCCTGTAATAAAAGCACACTAATAATTATATAGGACAAGTTTTATGCTAACCACTACGCACTTCAGTGAGTGCAAAGTTGAGACACTGGCAGCTATAAAACAAAACATAGTGTATCATAAAAAAGAACTCCTACGAAACCACAGCATGAGCCATATGTTTGACTATAGCACAGTGGCATCAATTTCTGGTTTGTTTTAGCATCCAATTCCAAAACTCCTTTCCAGTCAATCTGTGGTTCTTGTTTGTTGTTTGGTTTGTGGGTTTTTTCACCTCGCTTGCCCTTGCAGCACAGAAAACAGTTTGTGTGGTCATGTATGGCATTATTTCAGATCCTGAGGTGAGGTTTAAAGCCAGAAATATTATAGAAATTAAGGCATTCTTCAGAGACTCACACTCTACTCTTTCCCATTTAAATACAAGCTCTTTCTCGCCCTGTATTACAAGTTGTTGTATAGACCCACATATTTATGTTCATAGTTGCATTTCAACAGTATATGAACATTTATTGAAGTGAAACAAAGAAAGAACTGCATAACAAGACGCTGACATGCACAGGTCAAATGAACAGCCAAGGATGCTATATGACAAAACCAATCAAGCAACTGATCTCTATCAGCAAACATGGGGCTCAGAAGACATTCTTAGAGCTCTCTTCCAGAAGGAAGGGGATGAAGAAAGGAGCTTCTATGACCGTTAGGATCCTTGCAAGACATGGAGAAATTTAGAGTCAAAAAGTAAGAGTACTGCTGCTACAGTCACAGTGCTTCTACTCCCCACAGCATGTGCTGATCTGCCTGGGGAAAGAAAACACATGGCAGCAAGAAGCAGAGAACACTGAGCATGTTGTTTAACACCCGAAAGGTGTGAAGATAAGTGGTTCTCAACAAGGAGTTCTCGGCATTTGCCCTTGACTAACCATCTGATGTCGAGTCGTTGTGACAGGAACAGCACGTGATGGCTATTAGAATTTACATCTTCCTCCAGTGACATTATGACATTACATTTTCACGAAATCTGTCTTTTTATTTAAGAGTGACTGGCTCTAGACAGCCTTCTCAGTGGTAAACTGGCAGAAGCAAAATTGAGCAAAGGTTTCCAAAGTTGCCTAGTTTTTCTGTGAAGCTCTTTCCTATGTGATCTGTTCACCTAAATAGCAAGATGTATGTATAATGCAACATGAAATAGCTCCTCAAGAGAAGTAGAGATTAATTATTGTGCAACAGTTTTGAAACTAATAAAATAGAAGGTGCTTATTTTCTCCCACATTAATTTCAGAACTGTAGTATTTTTAGAGTTAGTAACAAACACAAATACTTCAGGTAAAATGAAAACTTCAGCTATATGCTCAGTGCTAGTTACTGCACTTAAAATTGGGAGGGAAGAAAGCAAACACTTCAAACCGACCGAAAATACCCCAACACCAAATCCGGTAGTTGAAAAGAATGAAAAAACTCACTGAATCTACATACACATAATTTTCTTTCCTATGTGTCCTATTTCAGGTCCCATGGATAGTAAAGATTCTTACATAACTATTTTTCCTGAAGGACATACTCAGCTCAGAAAAGAGTGGATTTCCTTTCTGATAATTCTGATTACAGTTTGAGAAGTCAAACTAGTTATGGCTGATAAGGTGTCCAAATAGGTGAGTAAGCAAGTGATACTACCCTGTTAGGAGCTCATTTACCTTGAGTATCTTTGGTTTATGTGCGTAACTTACAGTGTATATACAGGTCAACCAAGAAGTAATGTACCAACCACCATTTCTGCCATAGGCAGACCTGCTATTACCTCCTTTAAAACACAAGAAATTGTTTTCATTCTGTGCCTTTGCAGACTTGACAACTGAAATCCACCTTATCTCCTCATTTAGACATGAAAGCAAGTCACCGTGGCAACTAAGGAAGACATAAGAATAGTTTTTAACAGCAGCTTTCCTCACTTTGCTTCTCTTGCTCTTTGCTGATTTGATTTTCATTTTATCTGATATGACTCCAGTAACAGAGCTTATGCTTAAAATCTGCTAGCGCTTACAGACTGTTTTGCAGTAGATCAAGAGAAGGTGTCAAGTTTCTAGGGTTTACTGAAGAAAATCTAAATGTCTGCTACAGTTGGCTCTCCAAGTTGTTATTATTTTAGATGTTTAAGATAAATTAAAGTTGAAGTGGAAGTGTCATTGACAGACTCCACAAAACCCCTTTACAAAAAAGAGCACTGAAAGATTAAGCTTTTAACTGAGAAACAGTTTTATTATTTCATAAGTAATATTTCAGACTTCAGAAATAATTAATATCAGAGCAAACTGAGAAAGAAAAGAAACCTAAACCAGCTCTTTTCACTTGGACATCACCTTGAATTAGAGCTATGAGCACAAGAGTCTAAATTCAAGGATTTAAAGCTGTTCCAACTATTGACTGCCGAATAAAAGCTTCTCCTTTTCCAATCAAGTTGGGTGGGAGTGTTCTTCTTCTAGAGGGTAGGAAGGTTCTGCAGAGGGATCTAGACAGGCTGGATCAATGGGCTGATGCCAACTGTATAAGGTTCAACAAGACCAAGTATCAGATCCTGTGCTTGGTTCACAACAATTCCAGGCAGCGCTACAGGCTGCGGGAAGAGTGGTTGGAAGCTGCCAGGTGGAAAATGATCTGGGGGTGTTGGTTGACAGCAGCTGGACATGAGCCAGCAGTGTGCCCAGGTGGCCAAGAAGGCCAGTGGCATCCTGGCCTGTATCAGGAACAGCGTGGCCAGCAGGACCAGGGCAGTGACTGTCCCCCTGTACTCAGCACTGGTGAGGCCACACCTCAAATCCTGTGTTCATTGTGGGCCCCTCATGACAAGAAGGACATTGAGGCATTGGAGGATGTCCAAAGGAGGGTAACAAAGCTCGTGAAGGGTCTGGGAGCACAAGTCCTGTGAGGAGTGTCTGAGGGAGCTGGGGTTGTTTAGCCTGGATTAAAAAGAGGCTCAGTGAAGACTTTATCACTCTCTACAGCTGGGTGAAATGAGGTTGTAGCCAGGTTGAAGTCATTCTCTTCCCCCAAGACGCAAGTGACAGGACAATAGGAAATGGCTTCATGTTGTGTCAGAGAATGTTTAGATTGAAAATTATGAAAAACTTCTTCACCAAAAGAATTGTCAAGCATTGGAACAGGCTGCCCAGGGAAGTGGTGGGATCACCATTCCTGGAGGTATTTAAAGGACAGGTAGACGTGGCACTCAGAGGATATGGCTTAGTGGTGGACTTGACAGAGCTGGGTTACTGGTTGGATTAATGATCTCAAAAGTCTTTTCCAACCTTTTGAGAGACTGATATTGGTTAATGGCTTAAACATTGTCAAAATCACTGAAAGACTTTTGTTCACTGTAGAAAACTGTGCAAAGAAACTGCTCAGCAGAAGCCCACCCCTACTAATTTAGACCATGATAAGATAAATGATTGAGATAAGAAAAGGTGATACTATTGTCCAATTACTGGAGGAGAAGAATATATCCACAAGTGTGAGAGACAAGAATGCTGATGGCTCAGACAATCAAGATGCAAGCTGACTATGTGGGAAGGAACCTCCCAGGTGCCAAGGGCATGCACTCCTGACACCTCAAGCTGCAAGCTGGATGTTGAACAAGGTAAGGAAAGAGGCAAGTCCTGCAAATCAAGGTTGTGTTTCTTTGTCCTTACACAAATGACTTAGCCATGATAACTCCCCTCTGGGGAACTACTGCAACAATTCACGTGTAGCCTGAAGATGTTTATCTCTGCCGACAGGCCATAATGGGCCATAATGGACTCAACTGCACTAATGTAACTAACATTAGGCAGCTCTAACATCTTAGAAGGTGTCAAAGAAAATGTTCCATTCCGTGATCCAGTATTACATCATCCAGTGTAAAACTCCCTGTCCTAGTGGAGGTACCAGAGATGTTCCTAACTAGCCTAAGCAAAATAAATACTTGGGACTTCCCTTAACACCAGAGGCTTCCTCCCTAACCACACCTGGGTTTCTTCCCTCACTATGCTGGGCTTCTTCCATCACCACATGGGGCTTTTTCCCTCACCACCATGGGCTTCCCTTGACAGATCCAGACTGCAACCATCATTTCAACAAGTCTGTGACTCTCACCACTGAGAAGACCACAAGAGGATCAATGGAATGCTGTCAGAGTCCGTGGGGTGGTCATATATTTTTACTTAATCTGTCTCACTGTCACTCTCTTTCTCTACTGTGCCTCTCTCTTTTTCCTATTTCTTTCTATATCTACCTCACATTTAATGTTAAATAGAAATCCATACTATTGACTTTGGCATATGGTCTCTGCACCTTAATTTGGACAGAGGCATTTCTAAAAATTTTAAAGAACCTGATCAGAACACACCTAAAGAATTGTAGGATTCTAAACAAATCAAATAGGTTGTTCATAGAGGCTGCAGAACCTCCATCCATGGAGATGCTCAAAATGTGACTGGGTGCAGCCTCAGGATACTTGCTATAGCTGACCTTGTTTTGAGCAAGGGGATAGGATTCGATATCCAGAGGTGTCTTTCAACCTCACTGAACACAGAATGGTAGAACATTAAACAAGTCTTCTTAAATTGAAAGGTGCAGGGGGAGGGAAAAAAGACAATTCACTAACATTAAACACAGAATAGACTGTCAAAAGAGAAACAGGAGATGTCAGGCTGATTATAAAAAGTCATGTCAAAGGTCCAACGGATGAGTAGTAGGTACAGCAAATGCAGCACTCAAATTACACTAATTCCTCATTATCTGTATTCACAACTGCAGTGTTTTGTATAGAAAACCAGCTCCAGTAAAACCAGACACTACAGTGTGTCTCCAGTTGACAAACCTAACTCAGAGCTGAGTGGCAAGTCTGCCTACAGGTAAGAGTATTCTCTTACAACAAGCTGGATTTGAAAGCCGCAATTCAAAGTCCTCCTTGGGTGTCCAGGTAAATACCTGCTGCAGAAAAAGTACTGCCACTACTTATAAAGCAAAGGTGAGGTCATTTTAACTTCACAGATAAAAGTCCTATCCGTCTCTCCATCAATTTTATGGCATTTTCCATGTTGCAATCAACAAGATGACTTGCAGTTTATGCAGACTTAACTAAGCTCGATGCTTTCAAATGTAGAGATAATCTCTGCCATCAGCATCAACTAGTCCAGTGTCTGCTCCATGTTGTGCAACAAGGAAAACACTGTGCCACTGAGCACACAGCACTCAGCCCTGAATTTGATCTTCACAAACGGCTAAGAATACTTTAAGCTCCCAAGCGGCAGCTGCTAGTGGTAATGGACAAACATCAGGGGACACAATATACATTAACTTGTTTATTTTCCAGCTGATTTCCAAGCTGGGAGACTTAATATCCTTGCCTCACATGTATATGTCCCTGCAGCTCCACTCTTCACTTCCTTTATCTTCATCCCACAAACCTGCAACCACAGGCTGCAACACATATAACAGAAATCACTATCCCCAGTATGACCCCAGCTTACTTTTTAATCTCTGTTTTTCTTCTATATTGACAAATTATGAGGAGGAGAGTACTCTTATCAGTTCATGTCAAAGGATTAACACAAAATAAGAAAATCCAGATGCTTGTAAGCAAATAGAAATAGCTTCCCTCTTTCAACAGTATTTTCCTATTTTAGGTGCTCTTTATTCTCCCCCTCCCCATTCCTTAATCCAGCTTCCTGTTCAGCATTTACAATACTGGACTTCCCATAACAAAGTCCTAGACTGTGCTATTTACATAAGCAATTTTTTTCAGAATATCTACTTGGACTACTTAAGAGAATCCAACACCATCAAGACTTCTCAAATCGTTTAGGATTCACTGACTTCAGAAATACCATAAAGAGAAGCAGGAGGCAGTTTCCTCAAGACAGCCTCAGGAACTCACATATTCAAAACAGCACACTTTCTCCAATATGGAAAAATCACCAAGGGGCCAGGACAGACAAAGGTGAGCAGCACGCTTAGTTTAATGGGAGGGGAGGGGAGGTAGCAGCTTAGAAGATGGCAGTAGCTCAGCATCTCCATCAGGAGGGACCAAAATTATTTTATGCTCAGGAAATACCAGATCACTATGGGGGCAAGCTGTAACACCCTCTGCGACCCCAGCCAGAGGCTTTCACCCTACTCATGGGATGGTAGAGTCCCCTTTGTGCAGGACTCATGACCGAAATCCCTTATGGCACCAATTTGTGACCTTGGGTCAGGCTGTTGAATAAGTCTGTGCAGAGAAAGAAAGGTAAAAATTATAGAGGCAGGACTGATGAGATGGAAATAATTAGCAGGATCCCAGAAGGAAGGCTCCAGAATGAGACAATATAAAATTATAAAGGAAAAGGCACCACAGGGATGTTATCAAGGCTAGTTGTGAACTGTCAGCTCACTGGACCCACACCAATGGAGCTGGTAGAAGACTTAGGACCACCCAAGACATGGGCCACTTGCAGGGTCAATTCTTTCCCTCCTGGCTGGTGCCTGTCAGGGTGGTGAGCACACTAATCTTTAGCTCATTCAGTCTTATCTGTCTTTTGTGGATGTTAGCAAATTAAATATTTGCTTTATACTTTTGGCTTTCAATGTCCTTTGTCCTGCTTACAGCGTCCTTCTGCAGCTAGCTCAAGATACCTGAGGAAGCTGATCCAAACACCCCACAGAAATGCTTAAGCCAAGTCTGGCTTTGCAGCAAAGTCATTACAGATGATCAGCCTAGAGGTAATGATGCTGATATCCATACTGTTATAACAGTCTAAAAAGGGAGAAAAATATAGTGGCAGATGCTCTATACAGAAGCATATGTTTTAGCTCTCTTGTAAAGGTTTCTCTCATCCAGACAGATTATGATTTCTTTGGTTTATACACAAATTAGGCTCTTGATCTGTATTAATTTTGAGAAGTGCTCAACTCTCTCCACTGACTACAGAACAAAGACAACATGGGCTTTCTGCACCTATAGCTGTTGTCTCTCAAGTCCTTTGTTCTACCGCTGGTTTATGGAGAAACAACAGCAAGTCATATGTAGGAGCAAGTAACTGACGTTTCTCTCCAAAACTGAGCATGATCAGCTTCAAAAACACTTGCACATCTCCACCAAGCATCTCCCCTTCTCTGCTTTCACAAATAACATGCAAAAAATCCAGACATCAGATGAAAATGGGAAAGAAAAAATCCAAAATTTTTCAAGCAATGTTCTACATTACTATTTCCCCTATTTTCCCCTGACATATCAGACACTACTGATTTGATACATCACTGCTCCAATCCCTCAAGACAGTTGACACATTCTTTTCTTCTATAAAAAACTGGAAAGGAAAATTTAAATTAAAATAGCTTTAATTAAATAGTGAAATCTAGGTGAACAAAAAAGCAATCTAGTATAAACTAGTTTACACCTTCTGTAATACTTATAATAGCAAAAACACTTAACTCACAGTAGCATAATCAGAATAATTTAACACTTTTGAAAAAATACAGAACAGTTACCTCAGGAAGTGCTTCATGGTGATGGTTTGGTTTGTGTTGCTAGAGCCGTAATCTATTGATCACTGATGATCTCTTCTTTGCAGGTGATATCGGTGCTGTAGAAATAGAATTGAGACTTATTTACTAATAGAAAAAAAAAGTGATATTTCAATTGTCTAAATGGCTCTTGAAACAAACATCTATGCAAATACATGGGAAAGAATGTTTAAAAAGTCTCATGTCAATAAAAAAAAAAAAAAGAAAAATCATAATTTGTTTACACTTCAGCCCGTGCACATACTTTGACCAGACTATACTACCCATGTCTCCTTTCAGAAAAGTAAAAAACTTGAATGAGAATACAGAAAAAGGAGAGAAAGCTTGAAGAAATATCCAGACAATTTCAAACACTACTTGTGTTCTTCAAATACCTGTCTAGTTCACAGCAGTTTCCAAGTGGCAGTTTCAAGAGACACTCGGTTCACTCTGCTGTTAAAAGTCCTCTGTTTGCCAGAATTTCCAACAGCACTTGGAGACCTTGGGTAAAAGTAGAATGTAAGCAAAGAGCTGTTACTGATCCAGATTTTATTCACTACAAGAGATATTGGGTAATCAATTTTCCTGGTGACCAGCTATGTTAAATGACACATATGAGGTCTTAAAATAGAGTTGATCAGGTTGCCCATCAGTTCTGAGATCTGGTGTTCTATAGTTAATATTCTTTATGTCTGCCAGTTAGTCCCAGTAGAGGAGAGGAAATGGAAGAATTCATGAAGAAACATTGTAAATATAACCCTGCCTGTGTACTGCAGACTCTCCCCGTTCACCACCTCTTTACTTCATGTTTCTAAAATGAAGTATTCACTTACAAGTGATATTTGACTAAAAGATGCAGACTTCTCAGATTACAGTACTTCATATCCTGTAAAAGGTAATAAAACATTTTTAATTTCTTTACTTGTCAGAAAACAGGTACTGCTACATGTGTCTGCTGTTGGGACAGCTCAATCTAAGACTTAAAGGGAACAAGACCACAGTTTCAAGCTCTGTGCTAGTACAGACCACACACAAAGGCCTGAATAAAAGCCATGAAGAAATCATTTAAGAGCCTGTTTTGCACTAGCACTGCATGCAGCATGCTCAAAAGTACTGAAAACCTTAAGAAATTTGATCTCTTTTGTCGCAAAGCTATAAATTTAGAGAACCTCAAACTTATTTTCTTCTCCAGGACCTATCAGCTCTGATGGAATAAAAATCTTCTTGCCCTATCTTGTTCTCATATTCTTTTCCCTTTGTAACTTGCAAGTTTCACATTCTGTTATTGCATGCTGACAAGAACAGAACAAGCATTTAAGTTCAGAAAAATGAAGCTATCTCATTGGATTACATCACATACAGCTTGCTAAAAATATATAATCCCTGAACTGTGAAACCTTCATTCATTTATATTGTTTTTGACTGGCTGAATCATGTTGCTGTCCCCTGAATACAGCTGTAATTGGTGCTGGCTGCAGTGACACCTGCTTGCAAGAGCAGAGAGATGCTAACATCAGACTCTAGTTCATTAATGAACACAGTAGGCAGGCTCCTAACGCTTTTTGATAGAGATTTTGATAGGTCTTCTATGGCAGCAACCACAGGGAGCATAGGAGATAGGCAAAAACTGGAGGGGATATAACCTGCTCCTCTTCTCCAGTCTAATAATTTGCTGTTTAAAAGATACAGTTTGTGAAAGACTCTCATAGCTGAGTCTCGGCGTTTTAGCATCAACTTGAAGAAAGGAAGCTCCACCACGATATTTGACCCATAAGGGCATCAGTATAAAGGACACACCAGAAGTGCCAGGAGCTGTCAGATCAACCACCTCAAAGTGTGTGCTGGCCTCAGCCTCCGAGGTCAGCTCCCTCTTGATTCTGATCAAGGTACTTGCTGAAAATTATGCTGCTTTACTACTGCTTTAAAGGGAAAAGAAGTTCAACTTGCTTGAACTCCAGAACTGGTTCATCCAAGTGTGGCATGGAGCCTCCAGATACTCTGCCTGCAAGAACAGTTATGAGCTACAGCCAATTATAAACTCATTTTGAATGCTCATTAAAAATTAGACTGTTTCAAAGACTGGATTTTCAGTCAGTGTAGCTGTTCATACACTCTTGTCTTCTTCCCAGAAAGCTAAACTCGAAGGAAGGTCACTGGTTGCAAAGAAAGAGCAAAAAACTAAGTGACAAAACAAGCATGACAGATGATTTTGGATTTCTTTAAAAGCACACCCTTGGAATTACAGGAATAATTTTTGTTGATCTCTCCCTTTTAATGAAAAGGTGTGAGAGAAAGTCATGAGAAAGAAACTTTACAGCTGAAGTCCTGATGCCACAGAAATCAATACCAAAGCCTTTCAGCTTGGAGAGGAATAGTTCACCCTGCATGTTCTGCAGCCAGTTCCCCATAGCACAAGCCCAGATAATAACCAGGGCCATAGGAAGGCCATGGCCTCAAAAGCAGTTTCCACTGGGGCTCAATGCAAACAAATTCCACCTGACTCTGTCAACAGAAGGCTTCAAGACCTAGAGGCAAGACTTCCAGCTCAAGCAGATGCACAGAGAATCTACACTACATAAGGTAAAAGGTTTACTTTTTATGTGGGGCAGACAGGCTTTCTAAATGCTGTAATCTGCTAAGTAGAGACAAAAAAATCAGTGCTGTGCTCTGCAATTCTTGCAACAATTCACTTTTGTGGATACACATACACATGGTATTAAGCTATTTACATCCAGGTTAGACTGGGAAGCCAAATCAGAAGTTGAGAATTTACAGTCATCTTCAAAAAAGTAGGGCTGGAGGGCAGGATTCCCTATTTCTATATATCTCTGTAAGTGATCCTCTAGGGGAAATTCAGCAAAGATTTTCTGTGAAGAAAACAGCATTTAAACTCTTTAGAAAGATTGTTACCACAATTCACAGCTGATTAGAGTTCAACTATTCGTAAACCTACAGAGCCACAAGACCAAATTTCTGCCAGTCTCTTTATCGCAAAATGCAACAGATTTCACGTAAGCAAAACTTTACTTCCAGCAGCTCCGTGAATGGGAAGAGCAGTTATAGCTTAAGATAACATGTTCAATCAACACTTCAGAGTTTATCCAAAAAGTCAATTGTATTAGGTGTGTTTAGAAAAAAGACAACAAAAACCAGACAATCCCTCCCCTCCCCACCCCTCCATTTTTGGTCAGGGAGAAGGACTTGACTTCCAGCCTCCTGTTTTCTTTAGGAAAGTTGCATGTCTGCAGATCAGGAAGGCTTTCAAGGTCCACTTGCAGGAAAGAAAGACACATATGAGAAAAAGATGCCTACAAGTGAGAGATAATCTGGTTAATAAACGTTTTTGAGTTTGCTGAAAGACAGGACACAACAATTAAACAGTTAAGTTGAGAATTTGACAGCAGTTATGGATTTGGGTATACTGAAATGCAAAATTCTGAAGATGCAACTTTATGTACTTCTGAAATATCACTTCTGTCAGCAAGTGCCAGACTCTCAGCAGGACACCCAGAGCCAGAAGGTGCCTTACGGGGAGCAACCTGTTAGAAACAATATCCACTCACTACCCAGAGCCCAGATTTGCATTTTTACATGGTTTTACTTACTTGAACTTGTAGCTGCTTTCCTAGAACTTAAGAAAATGTTCTAGCTTCATGCTATGCACATATTTTCTCCCTAAGGAATCTGTAAGATACTTTTCTTCTCCTTTTGTAGTCAGTTTTTCAGCCTTTTCTGATTTTAAATCATGCAGCTGAAGTAAGTCTAAAGACAAGTAGGTCTGACTTTGTTAGCTATCTTCCATTAACTCTCTAGAAGTAGCTTGCACAACACAGATCCACTACAGAAACACTCTTGACTCAATGTTTGAAGTCGGCTCTTCGGCATGAAGAGACTCATCCACGATGTAAGGCTCTAGATTGAGAATGATGGAGCAAGGACACAGTTTGGATCTCCCATACACTCAAGTTCTCAGCTTGCAGGATTTTATCCTGTACTACACCATTTCTACAAAGCAGCTTCCTCCTCCCTCCAACACCACACCCACATACCCATTCATTGCCAATTGTTTTATCCAGTTTATTTTAAACCAGACAGCAGTTTTCCCTCCTAAAACTAACCACAGCTTTTCTTGGAAGAGAAGCAGTACTACTGTAATCACCTAAAACAGCAAAACTATTGCAATCTCTGTCTCAAAATATAAATGAAACTCTCCTTAAATAAACATCAACTATCAGAATTTCTTGTGACTCTAAGATCTTTTTGGTAGTATAGTAAAACATGCATCAATCTGAAAGGTTAGCAGTTGCTGGAAGCTCAAAGAAATGAAGAGTAAGCTTTAAAAGTCACCTCTTTATCTGAAGCTCAGGGTTTGCTTTTTTTTGTCTTCAAGAAAGCTGCAGATACAGCTGAAGGGAAAAGTTGTGTTATTTAATATAAATCACTGTATTTTCAGAGGAAAATATAAACCAAAGGTAGTTTCCTTCACAATATTTGTTTTGCAAGCTAATGATTCACCTGGCATATTGCAAACACTCAGAAGGATTATATTCCAATTACAAAGAAAGAGTATCTGTGCTGAAGAGAAAAATTGTTGGAACCATTAATACAAGTAGGCTGAATATAGAGCCTTGTTTATGTGGATCCCTAGATTACCAAAAAAACCCAAAGTCAGTAATTTATTTTTAAGTTTAGTTGTTACAGTTTCAAAGTATGTTTTCCTGAATGCCACCATCATGATGTTGATTTCAGGTTGCAGCTTTTCTTTCCAGTAGTATCCTGGTCGCCACCTATCCCTCATTTACCTTGAAAACCTGCATGCTTTTATCTGTGAGGGACAATAGGCTTGAGCCTTATGTCACCACCAAAAGAGTTTTGCCTCTGTATATTCCTTTTTTTTTTTTTTTTTTTTTTCCCTGAAGGGAATGTTAGTGCTTCTGTATCTCAAAGACCAATCTGCGATAACCAGAATTAGAAAGGGGAAGAATAGCTGACACAGATTATGAAATGTCCCTTGAGGTCCTGGAGGATAGCAAGCTGGCAGCAAGCCAACAGTATGCAAAGACAGACAACAGCACTCTGGGCTGCGTGAACACAAACATAGCCAGTAAGGAGATTGAAGGAAGGGATTATCTTCCTCTACTCAGCACTCTGGGCCATATTTAGACACTGTCTAGTTTGGGCCTCCAGCAATACACAAAAGACACCAATAAATTGAAGAGAGTTAAGCAGAGGCCACTGAGATGGCAGGGCAGAGGGTGGGGGGAGATGGACTTGTTCAGCCCCAGGTGGAGACAGCTTTGGAGGAATGTAACAGCACCTCCAGCGCCTATAGGGACATCATCAAGAAGTCTTAGATGGACTCTTCACAGCAGTGCAGCACAGGAAGGTGAAAAACAACAGGCAGAAACTTAAACAGGAGAGGTTTAGCCTGGATACAAGGCAAAAATTTTTCCTGGATAGGACAGTCAGGCAGTGGCACAGGTTTCCCAGAGAGACTGTGCAGTCTATTCTTTGAGGTTCCAAGTCCCAACTGAATGGAACCCTGAGAAGCCTGACCTCAGAGCTGACCCTAATGTGGGCTGGAGGTTGTGCAGGAGATATTCTAATGTCTCTTCCAGCCTTTGATTCTCTGCTTCCCCCATGGTCATTTCATGGGAAGATCTCAGATAACCTGAGTTATACCCAAGTATTCATAGTACTATAATGCTATAGAGATACAATAGACATGGTGTCCAAGTCCCTGCTCTTTTATCAGTTTAAGACCTACCATCTTCTCACTAAATTCCTGTATACTTTTAATGTTTCCCAAGAAACAAGCTTAGCTTTAGGATGGAACAAAATCATTCCCTCTATCTTATCTCTCCCCACCACTCCCAATCAGAAGCCTCCACCATGCAATTTGACCATAAACAAATCATTATAAGGGCTGGACAAGTCAAAAATGAGAGTCTCCAAGAGCCCTGCCAGTATCAATGCAGCACACAAAACCCTCAGACACAAATAAATCCCCAACAATTCTAGGACCCCAGTTTGGTAAGCCATTCTAATTCCCAACAAGTATTGTTTATCAGGCTATCCATGGAATAGACACATACCTATTTGCATCTTCCAGCTTGCATTCATGCCCAAAGGTGGTATAAAAGTCCCTTCAAGTGTATTAAAAAACCTGGTAAAAACAGAGGAACTTTGACCATCTCAGTTGCAGGCATAGTCATTTATAGGTCTTTGAATGTTATAGCAAGAATGCTCAGACTTCTCCAGCTCAGAAGTCACCCTGGGAAATGGCTCTATTGCTAAAAAAGCTCCCAAGAACAGGTTGCCTCAAACCACAGTTCCATGGAGTTCAAAAGCACTTTGTGTTGGCTCAGAAGTGGCTTTGCCTAACACCAATGGATGCAGCCACTGGTAGGACTCACCTCAAAGATCAACAGTGGATGCCTGTTTTCTGTGAGCTTAGTTTTTCATCTCAGTTCAGAAAGGCATTTTCATTTCCATGTGCCCATGATGAGGCTGTATTCAACGTCAAGCATGCTTTAGAAAAAAGTCTTGGAACAAAATGTCACACTTGATTGATGATGTTAATAAGCAAGACTTGACTTCAGTCACACTGTCACAGGTAATAACATTTTTTCCCCTCCTAATCTCCATCACTAGTTGACATTTTTCATTTCTGTATTTCACTAGGAGAGTGAAGAAAAGGCTAGATGTGAAGTAAAATTTAACTGAATTTTAGTCCTGTGAGCATGAGCACATACAACACAATTAAGCAATAAAAAGAGCCCTGAATAAAAGCTTAAAAGCAGAGTTGGGGAGTGGGAGAGCACAAAACCCCCACTTTCTCTCAAGCTGCAGAACAATACCTTGAAAGTCTCTAATTTTGTATTTCTACCTTAGCACCATTACTGCCTCTTTAAAGTGGTAAAGGGCATCCCTGATATACAACAATGAAGGATCAACAATGAAGGATCAAGAGGGTCTTGCAATAGCTGTAAGAGACAGTCACATAGGATTGTATTTGGCTTCAAGAAAATTTACTTATCAAGTCTCGTGTGGCAAGTTACTTCTAACACCACCCAGTTCAGTCTACACAATACAATTCCTTTGCAGATTTTTGCTCAGTGATAACCTACAGTTTAATGAAGATAACATCAAACCAGAACTCAGAGTTATAGAAGCATCTCCACCTTTTGTTGTTAATTTCTGCCCATTAAAAGAGAAGGCTATGACTCTCTACCTGACTGTTGAAAGAAAACTATATCCCAGAAAGTCAACAAAGGAGATGTTCACGCATACAGATACACTTTGCATGCAGAACTGTGGCAATACTCTTACCAATTTCTATTAGCTCTGCTCTATTACAGTGTTAAAAGATGTGGAGGACAAAACTATATGAAGTCATTTCAGGTTACCAGTGAAGACTTTGCTGGGTACATTCTATTTGTAATAGTGAATACGAAGTTAAAAAACACAGGAAGCTTTCCACACCCTAGAGAACTGTAAACCTCTAGAAATGTTGTCAGATGCCTAAATTCAACAGAAATAAAGTATTCAAGTGTTATCTCTGTCTATAGTATTTCCATTCTTAACAAGCTCACCTTACATATTGAGGAAAGTGTATTTTACACAGAAGAGAACTGAGTAGATGAAATATCAGCTAAAAATGAAGTGTCATACTTGAAAACAGCCTTCAACCCACAGCAACTTCCTCTGCCCCCCTCCTTCATATATTGTAAAATGGTATAATTTTTAGCCACCTCTCATGAACTTTCACTTGACCACTGAGTTCACCCAGGAGAACAGTGGTATCATCTGGGAGGCTCATATGTGTCTACACAGTTTGCAGTGCACAGTTTCTGGCCCACTTACTCTGTTTCCAGACACACTTATAACAGATTGAATTGCAAGGAAGTCTGTTCTAAATAAAACATCACACTTCATAGCAACATTCCATCAAGTTTAGAATAAATCCTACAAGGCTAGATGCATAAAATCCAAATATGCTGCCTGGTTAGTTCCCAGACTTATTACTGCAGAGGCTTCATGGAAAAAACCCAAAATTACTATTTCCAAAAGTGAATGACTGATGTGCTTTTGCCTTCCCTTCTTGGTTTCCACCTCACTGCCTGGAGATGAGTGGAGAGTACAAGTTAAAAGGCTAAGAGGATGTACTCCCTTGCCACCAGAATTAACTTGTTGTGCCATCTTCTCAACATTGCACCAAATTACTTTGGCACAGGAATGACAACTTTTCCCCAGAGCTCTGAGAGACAGTCATGCAAGAATACGGGAAAGAAGAGTACATGAGATCTTCTGCATTTCCTTCTGTGGTTTTACAGACAAACTGTTCCCTAAGACAGGATTCAAGAATGATGATCTCCCATGCAGTAAGCCAGTTAGAAGATGTCACAAAGCATCACATTTGTGAAACCAAGAGCATCCTATAGCAAGTGTTATGCACCAGCTGCCTGGAGTCCTGCAGTCTGCAGAGGGACCACAATAAATAAGCAACATATTTAATCAGCAGACAGGAGGACCTAAAATCCCACTTCAGTTTTTCTGCAAACTTCATGGCCTACTATTTCATCTCCTGTTCGCTGCTCAGTGAGATGTTCTACATCCCAGGAGGCAGGAAATCAGGACAACTCCAGGTACATGACCTTGTTGGAATCTCTGGTTATGCATTTTCTGCCCAGAAGGACACGTGCAGGGTAGATTGTTCTGGTTTTACCAATGCCTGAGGTGAGAAGAAGGGGAAGACATAATCTATTTTATCATTTTCTTGAGTTTCTCCAATATGTATTGTAAACTCCATGTTTTGGTTGAAACAGGTTCAAGCCCTTCTTTTAAGGAAAAGTTTTGAATGGCAACATGGTAAAAAAACTCACATCACTTAAAGGCATCTTCCCAAATCTGTTATCCAGACAGGCCTAGGTACCAGCAGCTACCAGCTGACTCTTCAACTTGGAAGGCTCACAAGTATATTACCAAATTTTAGTTTCTATTAACAAGGGTTGTGAACAATTGTTAAAGTGCATTAAGACTCACTCCATCCTACTGTAGCTTAAGATAACTAAGTAGCGTCAAAATCAAGCACTGCTTCTATAAGCAGGGGAGAAAGAAAGCTATGGCAGAGTTTGGTGACAGGGACATTTGTAGAAAAGAGGGATAAAGCAACACAACAACCACCCTAACATGACAAAGTAAGAAAAAAAGGTGATGAAGATCTGCAAAAGGTAAAGGTGGAAAGAATGGTCTGAAGGTCAATTACTTTATATCAGCTGGTGAGCAAGACCTATGAAGCACACTTTGAAGCATGGTGCAGGAACCATTTTTATGCGGTAATTGCACAAAATGTACTTTTTCAACCAAGTAGGGAAAAGGTGAGTGACAGAGGAAGTGCAAGGTGCTCTGGTGCTCTCCTGCCCTCTGCCACTTCCTTCTTGGTCCTACCGTATGTTTACTTTCTTTTAGGTGGCCAGTCTCAAACAGAAAAGGATACTGGCAAAGATTTTATAGCAGCAAACTGGAAAGAGGGGAGAAGACAACATGGAAAGAAAAAAGAAAGAAGAGACATGAAGACCACTGGAAACTTCCTGAAGCAACATCACCCAGGGGAAGAACAACAAAGCAGAGCCAGTAAGAATACAAACTAGGACAAGATGATTGACAGGGTTATCATAATGGGCTTATTCTTAAAACAGTGCAACACAAAGTCTTCTTCCTTCAGTGTCTCTACTTAGAAAAGTTAGCATATATTTTTTTATATAGTCCTACCCTTTACCCCATAAGTGTAAAGTGATAGAAAAAATTCTAAAAGAAAACAAATAAAGCAAGTTTCTAGAATATTTATAGCAGATATATTCATAATAGTTCATCAACATGAATTGGTCTTATCCTTGAGGTAGTAACCTATATGATATAGCATATGTTGGCCAGGACAAATGAGGTTCAAAGAAGAACACGACTGTCTCAGCTCCTTGAAGATATTGTTGTATTCTGCATGAAAGAGCTGGGAGCAGATTGCATGGCCTTGTCTTAATTTGTGCTCATGGTATGTCCCGTTTTCCATATCACCTTCTGGGAACACCACCACTCCTTTCCTTTTCCCACTCCTCTCCCTTCCTCACATAGTTCAGCAAGAACTCCCCTTTTCCTCCTTCAGCCCATCTGTTTTCCTCAGGCTGCTTTAACACTGACAGCATGAAGGCCTAGCAAGCCCAAAATTAACAAACCCCGCATTGATCTTAGTGTTTCAGAGGCAAAACCTGTTTGATGGCACACATCCAAGTCAGTGTTGATATGGATATGGCTTCGTGAAAGCAGAGTGGGAGAGGGAATAAGAGACTTGCTCTTATAACTGCCTACCAGAGCTATGGAGGAGGACTACAGTTTCCATGACCACAGGACAGCTTTGTAGTAAGGGGCCCAATTCATATCACCTGCACACCCACGTGATTGTGCAAGTATTATCAGTGTAGTAACAAATTATTGCTACACCATGGACAAACCCCAATACCTAAGTCATCCTGGAAGACAATGAAAGGTAGGGATTTATCTTTATTTTTCAAATATATAAGATGACTAAAAAGAGAAAGAAGAAAGAAAAATAAGTGGAAAACTTCTGTTCATTATCAGTGCAATCTGTAACTGGCCACAGAAGCACTTGCTCAATATGCTGACTGCAACAGTGTCATGATTTTGGAGTCCTAGGATACTTACTGTTTCACTTGTGGCAGACACAGACATACAATATGGGCGCACGTGGCAGATGGTGTACGTACAATAAGGAATAACTCCTGTGTTTGTGAAACTGATAGCCAATTGCACACAGTCCTAAACAAGCCCTCTTTACAGAAGCTGCCTTTCCTTCTTATGCACCATCAGCAGACATCAGTGACTGAGTTAGCAGGATGATACAGAGTGCTGTGGAGACAGGACTTGGTATAAATAATTTTCTGGGGTTTGGTCCTGTCCCTTAATCTCTCTATCTGAGTATCTTTCCCCAGAAAAGCAAAATACACAACTACTACAGAAGGTACAGTTACATCAGTAAAGAGCACAGATCAACAGAATTGCCTCTGCCAAGGAAAAAAGTCCTGCCAAGCACTTGAAATGGAAACCATATAGGCTGGGGAAAGACCACTTGTTTTTAAACAAAACACCCTGTACAGATGCTGGAGTAGCTCCAGTCTGGTCCCTGAGACTAAATGATGGGTTGCAGTTGATGTGCTCCCAGAACAGTTCCTCCTATTTATTCTCAGGTGCTCCAAGACTAGCCAAAGAAGTGAGGTGAAGAACAAAAAGGCAGGGACAACTGGACTGAAAATGCCTATGAAGCAACTCTATGTACAATTTCACCAGAGAAGGGAGACCTCACAGGTACACAGTGTCCTATAAACACAGTCATAAGGACCGCAGTGTATTGCACTTCCTAAACCTTCTCTAACAATTTGCAATTTCATGTGTTTATACTGCCAATTGTTTTCAATTCCCATCTTTGCACCTCCTGTATTTCTCCTATTCCCCAGGCTCCTTTTTATGTCTGTGACTGTATCTGCCTGAAACAGGATGGAGTGCTCAGCCTAAGGATCTGCAGACAGATTGGAAAATATAAAAAAACCATGCCCAGTTGATTAGTTTCACTCATATATATTCACTCCTATGTAGTAAGTAGTATACCTACTGTACTGCTAGAAACTATCTGTTTGAAGGGCCTCTCAGCTGTAACAGAAAGCTGAGAAGTTTTTGCTCACATTTTTTCAGGGAAGTAGGACACAGCACCCCAGAACAAACTGCCAGAAATGTTTCAAGCTAAAAAAGGTGGTGTGGGGCTCTTCATTCGTTTTATGCTGAAGTGGATGAGAACTACTCACTCGATTACAGCTGAGAGGTACTTTAAAGAAACGGATGTTTTTCACACAAGACTCAGTAATTGAAGGGGAACGCTCCCAAAGTGGAAGTCCTGGTTTAGTTTCAATGAGAGAGTTCAAGTCTCTTGTAACGAGACTGCCCTGAGACCTGAACCATCACAAGACAACTGGAGAAGGTTTTCAGGGAATGTGTCAGATACTCAAGCTGGATGGGAGCCAAATCACTAGTGTAAACATATTCATAGTTTGTCTCAAGGCAAAGTCAAACAAGTCAGTTTGCTACCCAAATTCTTGCTTTGCCTTGAAAAGGAGTGCTCATGCAGTCCCACATACCGTAAGAAGTGACTTGTGAAGGTGCTCCCTCAGCCTCTGCTGTCAGACTTCCCTTTCCACTGCCTGGCAGGAACAGGCAGCATTTCCAGCTCAGGCTTGGCAAATCCTGAGGTACAGCACTGCTCAGCACTCGCACTCAGTTTCGTGGCTGAGCTCATATCATATTAGATGGATGTTGAGGATGTTAAGCCTGAACTACAGCCACAGTCCTGCACTACCATAAACATTATCCACATCTCTTTATATCAGGCTCGTTTTTTATTTTATTTTTCTCAACTTTATCCTTCTTTCCTGCTTGGATTCTGACCACCTGGCTTCCTTCTCAGTATTCCAGTAAACCTTACCCTGGAGTTTACTCTTCACATCTACTTCCCAAAGCTTGCATTGAATGAGAGTAACATATTTGACACAGTCCTTTACCCTGCATTACCAGCAAAGGATTTCAAAGGAATGTTAAATAAAAGAAGTTTTCCAATCAAGAAGGCTGAGCAGATGTTCATTTAAAAAAAAAAAAAAAAATGTAGTCTCATGATCCAGAGGGCATTAAATCCAACAAGATTTGATCTCCAGGCAACCCACGCTTGTTCTTCTTGTAATTTGCTGCTAAGACTTCAAATGACTCCTTGGCAAAAATAAAGCTCACCTGACTCTGCATAGTTCTTATGCTCTGACTGTACAACTGAACAGATTTTTTTTTTTAAATTGTTGTATAGCTGATCACAGCTTAACTGCAAGTACAAGTTCTCTGCATAGCTCTAAAATACGAGATTATTTAAATACTAGCAGCAGTCTGGAGCCCTACATACACTAGCACTTGTGCAACAGCGTTTTCACTACTTCCATCACTGCAGCCAGCAGCAAATCTGTTTGTACAGGGGAGATGATAGATAACAAAATAGCCACTTAAGGCAACATAGCCCTGAAGTTTCCCCTCTTAAGTATAGCTTAGCTCAAGGGGCTGTAATTCCTCATCAAGAGCAACAGAAAGATGTTTGATCACAGAAAATTCTTGGGTTCACATGTGTCAGTGCAGTTAATATGATGCTGTCCCATGGGTAATAAAGTCCTGTCTCAATAGCTGATCAGGCAAAGGATTCATAGGTATTTTGTTATATGCTCAGCTGTAGCAGGTTTTTACACTAGCAGAACATGTTTTACTGTATTATCAGTGAACCAGCAGGAAAGTCAACAAATGCATTCTGTTGCACAGTTTTTCCATTGTTTGGTGCTTTCCCAGAATTATTTTCGGACCATTTTCTGTTTAGAGTGACACATACAGCATCTGATGCTGTCACATGATTTCACTCCTGAAAATCATAGGCTTCCTGTCTCTGAGCTTCTATTAGCCTTGATAAGTCAATTGCTACAGCAATGTAGTTTTGCATTTGTTTCAGTTGAAATGATTTATCAAAATGATATGCAAATTATGAGAATTTAACAAGTCAAAAAATATTTCTAGACTCCACCAGTTTGGTTTGGCAATGCAGTAGCCCACATTTTTTAAGGCAGTCAGAGAAAAGCAGGCTCTCCTAAGAATCAGCAAGTCTCATCTGAACTTGCACTTTGCCAAATAGACACAAGTATGCAACACCTACAAAATTATAATGAGTCTTTTGGTGTTCTATTCTTGGGGAGACAAAATGTTTTTATGACAAGCACACTCAACTGATTCAACTATTCATTGATCTACCGGTACAAAACAACATTCTTTAAACACGCGCAATGAAATGTTTGAAACAGAAGGCAATCCGTAAGCTTGTTGTAGTGCATAGGGATGATGCAGGATTTTAGAGATGCTATTTCTTCCATTCTATGTCATTTTAGGATAAATTACAGTAGTAGGGGGTGGGATGGTGGGGCATGGGGACACAGAAAAGAATGAAAACCTGGATTTATTAAAGCATGCAAGCCACAAAATAATTTTCTTCCAGTTTCAAAAATGGCTCCTTTGTTTCAAATGCCTTTGTCACAAAAAACCCAGCTTATTGTGATCTGACTGTTGAGTTGACTGAATTGGGACAAAGGTGTTGTTCTTCCCTTTCCCACATCGACACTCTCCCTCCACCCCCACGCCGCCCCCATTCTGACATAGACTTTCGCTACTCTCTTTTACCATTTTAAAGGAAATTATAAGAAAAGCAGAAACGGCGAGGACAAAGGGAAACATCAAAGACTACAGACATCAAACCTGGAGTAAACTCGGGAGCAAGTGTAACTTCAATGCACA
This sequence comes from Myiozetetes cayanensis, assembly GCF_022539395.1. Lineage (NCBI taxonomy): Eukaryota > Metazoa > Chordata > Aves > Passeriformes > Tyrannidae > Myiozetetes > Myiozetetes cayanensis. The sequence continues at coordinate 41,831,172 of NW_026087742.1, read as the reverse complement.
ATGACCAAGCGGGGGAGGGGGGTGGGGGAGGATGAAGGGGAAGCAGGGAAGAAGAGAATACCATGAAAAAAAAAGAGTCATCATTATCATGTGCACATGTTGATGTGACTCAGGTGGCCAGAGCCCAGGGTAGGTGCGGCGGGGCAAGCCAGGCCGGTGGGGCCGCGCAGGGTGGGCTGCGGGGCAGGGCAGGCTGCGGGGCAAGGCAAGGTAGGGCGCGGAGCCCACTGCGGAGCCGCAGAGCCGTGCGCCTGTCGGCCGCCCAGCGCCACCCTCCTCCTGCCCAATTACAAAGGATGGGGCCGTAAAAAAAAAAAAAAAATTAAATTAAAAAAAAAAAATAACATTCAACCAAAGATACCCCCAATGCGCAAACCACTCAGCGGTTCCAAATTTCCTTACGCCCCAAGGTCTTCCCAGGAAGCGTCCCGCATTCAAAAGGGGCAAAACTTCGTTCCCACCGCCGGCCGGGGAAGGGAAGGCGGGGTGGGAGTGTGTGTGTGTGTTGTGGGGAGGAGGTAGGGGGGGAGGAAAGCGGCGCAGGGGTGTGCTGCGATGAGATGCCCGGAGCCGCCTCCCGTCGCTAAGCGACCCGCGGGGCCGCCGCCGGGCCCCGCCGCCGCCGCGCACTCACCGCTCCGAGCCGCTACATCCCCGCGGCGCAGCGCGGCCGCCCTTCCCGAGCCGTCCCGAGCCGTCCTGCCTTAGCCGGGAGGGACACGGAGATGCCGCCGCCGCCGCGATCTGGGTCACCCGGCGCGGCGCCCGGCGAAGGTGAGGAGGAGGAGGAGGAGGAGGAGGCGGAGGAAGGCGGGTGGCGGTACCGCCTACCGGAGAGCGCTGGGGGCTGCGGCGGGGCCCGAACCCGCCCCGCAGGGAGGGAGGCCGGGGGCCGATGGAAGGCGGCGCGAAGGGACCCAACGCGCCCCCGGGGGCGCGTTGGGTCCCTTCGCGCCGCCTGCCATCGGCCCCGGGCGTAGGATGCACCTCTCATCGCCTGGACTTCCAGACCTTCCCCCCTCGCCTTCCCCATGCTTGCCGAGGAAAGGCGATACCTGTCCGCTATTCAGGGGAATCCAGCCGCAGGAGTACAGTTAAGGTCCCAGGAGAAAGCGGGGAACACCTCCAAGATGTTAAGGTCCCGGCTAGATAGGGCAGTATCCAGCGAGTCAGCATTCTGCCTCCCTATGCCATCCCACCGATCTGTCAAGGAGATCAGCGTCCTTTCTCCCCTAGCAGTGTATCCTGAAGGCTTTTGATCTTCAGAGTTTAAAGTCTGCTAAGCAGGATCACAGGCATGTCGGGTTTTTATTTATATGGCTCTGCCCCCACTCCCCAAGAGAAAAATGACAGTTGTCTGGAGCATCCACAGAATCCTTTAAAGTTGTCCAGTACTGTAACTACTGCCAGTAGGCAAATAGTCTCTGTTTTGTTCATCTTTACTGCTGCATGCATCTGTCCAGATGTTCCTTTGAAGCTGTAAGCAGGCTCTCAAGCCACACTGGCATCCCACCACTGTCCAAGAGTCTCAGGTTTTCAGAAGTCCTTTGAAAATGCTAATTAACCTACTTTTCAAAGTGTTTTCTTTGCTTAACTTGAAAATAGCTTTCTGCATGCCTGTTACAGGAACATGGTTTAATTTCTTCTGAATCTCCTTTTTCGGTCATTTTGATCCCATAATCAACTGTCACATTCAAGAAGTATGGTGAAAACCTTAGTGTCATTGAGTTAAACACTTAATGACTAGGAAATGCTGTTCATGTCTTAAGGCAAAGCAGACTGGTAGTTAATTCTCCTCCTAGCTAGAGCTATGTAGTCCCTCTTCCACTTGTCATGAGCATGCCTGATGCACCTGGCTGGTAGATGCTGTGATCTGCAGAGCTGATCAAATGGCAGGAACAGAGGAGGTGCCAGCAGCCTCCACAATAGCTGTGTGGTCATGAGCAAACAAGGTCTGATGCTCCAAGGAACAACTAAAATAGTCGGTATCAGACTGCAGCTTTACTGCCTCCGCTCTTATTTGCATCGCGTTTTGCACATTGAATTAATCTCACAATTTTAATTCCATGCATCAATGCAAAGAGAAAAGTAGTTCTTTCTCCTGTCTCCTGCATTGCAGCAGTTTTTCTAATTACTGTATCACATTGAATTCCACTCCCAACACGTTCTTGCTCTCAGGTCCTGTGCCTGTCAGAAACTTCTCTAGCACTAGGCCAGAGGAGCCACTGCAGGTCCCCAGCTCTCTGAACGGAGTAAATCCAGTGCTGGGGAACTTTTCAGGTGCTTCAGGAGCAGGGTTCAGTTACGCTTCCCAAAATAAATTTAGGAATAGAGATTTGTAAGACATTTCATTCATAATTATGCAAGATGAATCATGAGCATGAAAAGCCAGATCCTTGCTACAGAAGTAGCCTTACCTTCCCAGATGACATGCTCTTGTTCACAAATATTGAGGAATTCAAAATGTAAGCTGGAAAGACTTATTAACTTATTCCCTTACTGTTATGGCAAATTTAGGGGATCTGAACAACAGGTCTGGAGTTTCCAGATGTCCTTCTGCCCTTTCTCTGGAGTTACATAGTGGCATGTGGCTATACTGTAGTCATGAAGTGCCATTTCAGACTTGACAGGATTTTTTAAAAACCTTTGTTACCAAATTTCAATTTGATGCACCCGTTCACTCAATATCTTGAGATGGAAGCTACCCATGTTACTATGACTCCTATGCTCAGCATTGTTGTTCTCACAGAAAGTTGAGGCAAACCAGCATTCTATAAAAATCCCTAGGTATTTTGATTATAAGCAGTTACAGAACATCTTACTTCCAACAGCATAATTATTTTTAATTTATGGCAAATGAGAGAAACTGTGCATGACAGCAGAAATACAGCTTGTACTTAGAAGTGGCAGTGAAAACCACATTAGAAAAAATAGATGTAGGACCCCACTAGTTGAGCAATGTCACACTTTTCCAGCAATAGCTCATACAGCCTGCTGTGCTTAATAAAAACCAGCAAGGTCACCTGCATGATTAATTTAGCATTAGAAAGAAGGTGATAGAAGCAGCGAAAAACCCAGATAGCAACATACCTTACTCAGATATTGGTGAAAAATCAAAAGCTCAAATCCTTCATTATTTTGGATAAAAGCTCTTGCTGTTACAAAATTTACTGATAAAAACGAAATTGATAACAAAGACATGTGCTATGCCCTTGTGAAGAACCTAACATATTTTGACACCACCCAGCACTTTTCTCAGACAACGTGCCCCCCAAGCATTACTAAATGCACCATAAGGAATTATGTTTTAGGTAATATAGTGTCAGGGCCACTCCCGGGCAGGTGGGGCTCGTTAGCCCTTAAAGACAACCCATCTACGTCCTAAGGACCTTGCTACCACCGTCCAAGCTTGCTTGGCCCCGGCAGATGAACCTTAGGATTAAAGGGTGGGCTCAGTTCCACGCACACTGTGTCTCACCTAAAAAATCCAATGTGCAGGCTGGAAGGTGTAGAGACCTTCCCCAGATCTTTGCTCTCGAAGACTGGCCATTATATTATAATATAGTGTTATTTTGTTTTCTTTTCAACAAGTAACATTTTTCATTTTGTGAGAACATGGAGGTGGCAGAAGTATTTTAGCTACACTTGTATTCTTTTAATCAAAACAGACAAGAGAAAAAATATGTTTTATGAAACAATTCTAACACTCTTGAAATAATCAAAAAAGTTGTAGTGCAAAAAGATAAAGAAGGAGTAAGAACAACCCCTGTTTACAAAAGGGTCTTTCTTACCTCAGTTTTCAAAATCTATGGTCCAAATTATCAATCTCTCTAGTTTTCACTTAGCATGAGAAAGCATACTCTCATCATAAACGAAAAACTTCTAAGGCTGTTTTCCATCTTCCTCACCTGCCTCTTTTGAGGGGACTCTTGTCAACTGGGGGTTACTCTTGGCTTTAGTCTGATAGGAGTTTTCCAGAGACCCGTGGGTCACCAGAAAGTTTTTATTTTTTATTTCTTAGTGTTTGATCTTCTGACTCTATTAACCCAAGTGTGATTTAAGAGACCATAGTATATTAGGCAACTGGTGACAGTGCTGTGCATTTAGAAGAAAACAGCTGTAATGGAGGCATAGTGCTAAGTATAATGAGACTTGTGATATCAAAGGAACAATAGTGGATTAAGTACTGCAAGACCAGCTGTAGTTTTTCTTTATTACTTTAACTGAGATAACCAAATATTTTTGCTTGTGGAGAAAAGCTTTGCATTAAAAAGGTTATGCCTTCCTCCTAGTATTCCTGGCTATTGGAGCACATGGAGTAAGGTTTCAGTTTAAACAGCTATTTGCTCTCCATAGGAAAAGGCATCTCAGCTCTTGTAATTTGGAAACTCATATGTTTTTATGAAACTGTATGGGATCTTGGTGTTAGACCTTATAAGAAATGACCAAACACCAGTATGTGGTGAAATGGAGCCTTTTCAAAGCCAGTAACAAACAAGTGACAAAAGAATGCTGTCATCGGTGAGTCTGAGCTACAGCTTTTGCTCACAGAAGAATCAAGCTCAGATTACCTTAGATGTAGGACATCATCAAGCAAAATTCCAGATGTCTTCTGGAAGGTGTAATATGGTCCAGGTAAGTGGGATGTTCAGGTAAAGGTGCAGATGGGAAAACACTTGTCTGAGCACAGTTTGTCATCATTCTGCACACATGGATCATGACCCATATGAGGACTAGGCTGAGAGAGTTGCGGTTGTTTAGCCTATAGAAGAGAAGGCTCCTGGGAGACCTTAGAGCATCCTCCCAGTACTTAAAAGGTCTGTACAGGAAGGATGGGGAGGACCTCTTTATCAGGGAGTGTAGTGATAGAATGAGGGGTAATGGTATTAAACTGAAAGAGGATTGGTTTAAATTGAATATTAGGAAGTAATTCTTCACTGAGAGGGTGGTGAGGCACTGCAACAGGCTGTCCCAGGAGGATATGGATGCCCCATTCCTGGAAGTGTTCAAGGTCAGGTTGGATGGGTTTTTGAGCAGCTTGGTCTAGTGGAAGGGAACTACATGATCTTTGAGGTTAACTAGATGATCTTTTAAGGTCCCTTCTAACTGAAACCATTCAGTGATTCTACACATTTGGGATGTAAGGAACTTGCTGACAAAAAAAAAAGAAGAAAACTCCAGTAAGAATCATTGCAGGATTTGAATCTGCAGTCTTGGAGTCTGTCAGTGGGAGCAGAAATCATGTGAGAGGTATACTAACTATAGCAAGCTCTGTAGAGAAAAGTGTCTACAGTAAATCGCATTCCAGCTGCTGGACTGTACTATGTATGCAGCTGGACAGGTGCTCCTGATACAGTTCTTACTTCTGTGCCAGCATAGCTACAACTTTTCTAAATCTACCTTGAACTTTATAGTTTACTCTCATAATTAAAATATATAAAATATTTGGAAACAGGCTCTCTTGGGTATCCATGAGAATCTACAAAGAGAGTATGAAACATCTGTAGATTCTCTTATAGGTAAAAATTATTGCTCTTTTGGAGCCTTTCATCTGAGGATACTCATGTTTTAGCATGAGTTAGCATCTCTGTTTTATGTTTGACAGTGCACAACATATGTAGGAGCCAGTTGTTTTTATTCTATACAATCATATATATCTGCACTGGGATCTACTGGGTGGGATCTGGGGTTTGTAGCTCGTTCCTCCCCATTCCAAGCAGTGCTCAGGTAGTGGGCATGAGCCTGAATTACGTGATTCGGTCATAGATTCCTCTCTTTGATCTCCATGCACATTCAAGTAGGTGGTGATTCCATTTCTAGGACAGTGTGCTGTGTAATTGGCTGGTGTATGGGGACTTCCCTGCAGATATCCTCACCCCCAAAATGCATTCCTACAAACTGAGTTGCAGAACACTATAGAAGTATGTGGCAAAGAACCACTCTGCGGCACTGAAGAGAAGGATGGGGTGACAAAATATATTTCCAATCTCTAACTTCAATAATTTTCTTTCTTAAGAAATCTGATTCCCCACACTAAAAACTATTTTATTGCTATGTCTGAGCATCTATTTCAAATCTACATTCTACTTTGAAATATTGAACAACTGTCAGTTCCTTGTGCCTTGCTTAGAACAAGCATCAAATACAGATTGTCCTGCATTGGTGAATTATATGGCTCTCATGGACTGATATCACAGCAACAAGAGCAGTGTGCACACAAGCTTCATGATAAGTTTTTAAACCAATCTTCTAGTTATTTTGTTCATTTACAATCCCATGCTTTGCCTCTCTTGTATTCCTTTGACTGAAGATGCTATTAAGTTTAACACAGAAGACACTAACAGAAGCATGTAGATGATGAAAACATGAGAGATGAAGTGTGTCAGGCTTACTCATAGAGCCTTTGGAGAGATGACAGCTAAGTGAAGCAGCCAGTATGCTCATTTAGTTCACCCGTCTCTTTAAGCAAAGCTTTTCTCCAGAAAGGACTTTGTCTACATATGAGTTAAGAGCATTTAATGTTATAATATTTTAATTTAAACAATTCTGACTGATATTTCTATATAGAAAGAGTAAAATAAAGTGATGAATTTCAAATACTATATGCTAGGAATGCCTGCTTATTTATCTTAATAAAACCAAACACACTCAAATATGCTGTAACTGTGTCCTAATCTTCAACAAGATGTATTCTAACCATATTGTGTCTGTGTGGAAAACAAAGATTTGCATTCGTAAAAGAGGAGTTTTTTAAACCACTATTGAACTAGTAAAAAAAGGTGATGTGATATTTTTTCATCCATTCTTTTCATTTATCCTCTGTCATTCATCAGATCCATACTCTGAATGCCTGTGCTACATTTTGTTCAAGGATTACAAAGTGTTTCACAAACAATGATTCATGAAGATTCACAACCTTGGCGAGTTGGGTAAATATTTATGTAAATGTCACCGAGATTGCCAAATTGAGTCACAGAGAAGTGGTGTTGGTAAAAAAAATTCAGTAAGTTAGGATGCACCATCTTTGGTCTTGCCTATTCAGTTGAAAAACTTACAGCTTCTGTTTTTCAGATATGTCAAGTATGCATATAGGTTCAGGGAAGTAAATGAAAACCAGACTACAAGAGCAGGAAGTGGGGTGACCCAAGTATCCAACCATGTTTTTGTGTAGAAAATTTTAACTTATAGTTGCACAGCTATTCTTCTTATGAAGAAGGTAAGCCTATTGCACGAGCAACAGCGAACAAGACCTCCTGAGATGATGCTTAAAAGAAACTGAAAGGATGGAGTTCCAGTTAAAGGAATACATTACAACATTCTCACCAGTCTTACTGGAGGCCCCAAGGATCTCACTTATGATGGAAATGAAATATTTCATTCTCTGTATGTAAACAATACTATGTCTTTAAAAAATAACTTCACAGACTGTGTCCAGACTGCAAGCACTACCTCCCCAAAAATGTATTGATTGATGAAATAGACAGAATCGGTGCCTGATATTCCATTACTGTCCTTATGATACATTTGTGCCCTGAAATTATAACTGTAAGAAACGATGGTTTCCAAGGATATGCAGGAAAGCAGGCTGCCTACCTAGTGTAGATATCAGGGAGGATCTCTGCAAGGTTGCATTGCTTCCTGAGTGCCTTACAAATCCTGATTGCTTGTGACAGAACTGAATTTTGCCAGGTTTGTGTAAGATTTTGACTGTAGGAACAGAAGAATATAATATAATTCCAACAGTAATTTAAAAAAAAAAAAAATTATATCTCCTGTAATGTACATGCAGGCTTTGAAGAAGAGTTGATAATTTTCAGTCTTCAGGTCAGAGAAAACAGAAATATTTTGCTTGAGTCTTTCTAACAACATTGCTCTCAAGGCTAAACTAAACCATGTGTTCACCAATTTGGATTGTGTCTTTCAGTACTTCATATTACTTTTCTGACACCCTGAAAAGTGTACTAGATTGGCAAAAGGTCTTCCCTAAACTTTGCCTGAACTGCAGAGGAAGAATCACATGGGCAGTGAAAACAACAGTTCCTGTTCAGCAGAGAACTATGATCTCTTCTTCAAAGCCTGTATGGCTTTGGAAAGATTTAAAGCCCCAAGTCTCCAAGATTTTTTATGCCCAGAGAAAAATTAGAAAATTAAAATGGAGGACAAAACAATTTCCTGCAATGTATGGTTTGCTTAATATTGGGGCATGTGAGACTTTGAAGGCTGAAGACTATTCACTGAGAGCCTTTATTTGAGCAGAAAAAGCTGGCAGTAGCTTCACTGGGAACTTTTATCTGAACTTCATGGATATTATGTTTTCCAGTAGTTGTTCCTAGGGAATTTACATCTCTTAAATTCTTCCTTAATCAAATTAAGAAATTATCTAGTTTTTGACATATGTGTCTGTGTGTTGCAGGAGCCTCATAGGAGCTGATGCTTTGCTCTGGCAGTATGTATAATGAAATGTCTTCAGACTTACAGCATGTACATCATAATTACAGTAATTTCTGTCTTACGCCTGAAAGTTCAGAGGAATTTTCTGAGGACTCACCAGAAAAAGATCAAAGATTTTCTGTTTATTGATGCCTACAGGTGGTGCACCCAGTCGCAGTGCAGTATTAATGGTCAGCAATATAGGCTCCCAGCAATATAGGCACAGCTTTGCTGTGTGTCTGACAACAGAAGTTAAAGCTGTTCCTCCCTGGCTCTGATAGACAGGGTTGCATTTCATTAATGCATAGCAGGAGTGGTCACTTTAGCTAACCTGCATCCAATACTAAACATTCACTGACCAGTTTGGTTCCCTAGATGATAAGATCTGTAGCTGTCCCAGTACAGAACTGGAATCTTCCTACCCAGAAAAAGTTGTGTCGTCACACTAAAGACACTTGTCCTACAAGAGCATCCTACCTTCTAAAGGAGGCAGAGAACCTGCCAATAATCATGTATTTGTGCCACAAACACCATGTTGCCAAATATTACCATTTTATCATGAGACTTATGCTATTTAATGAATTACTTAAAGTTCCAGTATGCTGAGTCTTGAGATTTCAGGTAAACTGCAGATTTCATTAAAGGAAAGGGGAAAAAAATGTACTCCAAAGTCTGGAAAAAAGTTTGGAGGTATGCACAGAGTGTAGCCTAAATCTAGAAATCAGAAAGCATACTGATATTACTTGACATTTTAAGTCTCTTGAGAATACAAGAGTTTTTTTCATTATTGATTTTACCAGGGCCTAGATTTTTCTCATCTCTTTTCATTCTTCTGCAATTGCTAAAAAAATTCTTAAGGGTTTTTTTTTTTTTGAAAGAAATATGAAATCTAGCATTGAACAGTACAAATGCAGAATCAAAATGACATTTGGCACAGACTCAGCCTTGCTATCTTCCTGAAAAATATAAGCCTTTGGCATTGCAGAGGTTTGTTATGGAGAGCTTACTATCACAAGCAGCAGCAGTAGCACATTTTGAATTTAGGTCAACACATATTTGTCCAAGTGCTTAACTATTGCGTGAATGCTACCCTAAAACAATTCATCTTGTGTCTCATCCTTTACTACGGTACTCCTCTGCAGTACTAGTCGCGGATGATTTTGAGCTGGATTTTGTGCTAAGAAGTTTCTTCTTACTTCTGTAACAAACTGCTATCCTGAAATATATCCTATTTGTCATGATTCTTAAACTGCAGTTTCTTAAACTGAGAGATTTGATACAGAAAAATCCTACTATCTTCTTGTGATTTTCTTTTAATTCAGTTCGAAAGTGATGGAAATCCAGTATGATCACATTAGGCTAAAGCATGGCTTGGCTTAGTTTGCTATAAAAGGGAGTAAAATTGTTTTTCCACATATGAACCAGTAACCTCCTGTTTGTTGAAGGAAACAAAAGTGTGCTTACTTGTTATCATAGAAGTTGATTCCCAGGGACTGACAAATACCTTGACTCTGCCTGGGAATGTGGCAAAGATAAAATAGCTAACAGCACAGCAAATATTATAATTTGCTCCTGAGAAAAGTGAGTAGCATTTTATTTTTCACCTATGAATAAATGGGAGCATGATATTCTTCTTTAGAAGATGTTTCCTCATTATCAATGAAAAAAAAAATAGAACCAGAGCAAAGCTTTTCTGATATAAACTTATTTATCTTAAGAGAACTATTAAACCTTAATATCAAACTAGAATATTTAAAACCAAAATAGTATTAGTCATAAAAATTGGATTTTTAAAGGGAAATATTGAGATTTCTGCCAAAGCACTTTAAATCAGTTATCATATTAACATCAAAGGTAAATGTATTTGACTCCCCACTTCAGTGAACTATTTCTTGGGTTAGTCAGTGTTAATGTTGTTAATCACATGGAGATGTATTTTTACTTGTGGTCAATAAGCACTGTGATATCTGTAGGAGTCTGTACCCACATCATCTAGCATGGGAGGAAACTGCACAGTGCTTCAAGGCCAAAATTATGAAGGGAATAACAGTTCTGATTTGACCAAAGTAAGCTTGTATTAAAACCCTTCTAACCAGCATTTAACTGTTTTCTCTTTAAAGGGTGGAATTTTCTTATATGAGAATATTGCTAATAGAAGCAAAATCTTGACGCATTTACAGCGGAAATGTTGTTGCCATATGCATGATAAATTCTTGACCAGTGATAATCATACAGAGATACTTAAAAAAAACCAACCCCACAGGGAATTTGTTCTCCCTCAGAGAAAACACATGGACATGCAAGTAAAGAATGGAGAGCCCACACAATTTGGAATGTGGGCACTTAAGAGAAACAACCTTTGGGCAGGTATTTTCCACTTGTCAGAACAAACTGGTAATGAATTACAAACCTATTTCATTAGGATCATCTTTTCAGTAGCTTTCAGGGTTGGGTGGTTTCCAGCGCTGAGAGCCTCAGAGAATATTTTAATAGAGACAGCAGCTGTTGATGCAGCCTGGTTGTTCTTTGCCATTCATTTTGGCTCACAAGAAGACCAGATGATGCTAATGCTTAGCATTCACAAAGGTTAACAAGTTCTATGCTATACTCTTAGTAGGTAGGCAGTTAATATTCACACTTTACATATAAGAAAACTTAAGCAGATGTGTGTTATCACAAGACCTTGCTACCCTCTGTGTGGGTCAAGGACAGAGAGTGATGTAATCCCCACAGACTGTGGAGGAAGGACAGAAGTGGAACCACTCTTCTGACCAAATGCTACCTTCACAGGCTGGTGGATGTGCCCTGTTAGCCTCACATCCTTAGTGCACTTGTACCTCCTGCACACAGAAAAGTTGTGTGCCCGGCGCAGGGAATGGTATATGCTCCAAGGGAAGTATATGGTTTGTTTGTTTGTTTGTTTGTTTGTTTTCTGGGTAAGCACAGCCATGGGTAGATTCCTCCTGAGTGTGGATCTGGGACAGGCTTGAGGGGCTGGCTTTTGTCTATGGATTTACAGGCTCATCAATCACCTTACATACCACCCACCTGGGAATCCCACACATAATTGATATTGAGAAAGGTTACATACTCACAGGAGACTGAGGGAGAAAAGATAAAAATCAGCTTGGTACTTAAATAGAGAAAGAAAAAAAAATTAGAAAAAAATTAGGCTTTTGGTAATAAGCTACAGTTAGACATAGAATATTTGCCAGGTAAAGACAGAAAAAGTAGGTAATCCTGAATTTCAGTATTTTGGATAAAGAAGGGGGAAAGGTTATGTTTAAGGCACAGTATGAAGCTCCATTCTATGATGACGAAAAATGAAGGAAAGGTTTACACACTGAATCTCTGACTTAAGGGACCTCTTTCTCATGGAGTGTGAGATGCTTTCAGTGAGGCAGGTCACTTGATAGTGTGGCTTTAATCTGCAGCCTTACTAGGGTTGCTAGCCAGCTCAAGGATGGAGAAGTGAAATATTTATGTACAACCAGAGGCTTGTCTTCACGTGGCCTTGTCTGGATGGGCATGCTTTCGTCTTCCTCTGCCCCTAGTGTGGCGGCATGCCAAAGGTAACACGATCAGTGCTGGTGGCTTGTCCAGGTGATGGTCTCTTTGAGGGAGCACCTTGGCCTGGGGGAAGCTGTCTTTAATGCACCCCAGCCTGGGGGGTGATGCCTTTAGTTCATCTTGGCCTGGGGGAAGCTGTCTTTAACCTGCAGTGTGGATGTGCCTCCCACTGGCTGGTTTTCGATCCCTTGTGCTAGATGAGGCTATGCCCCAACCTGCTCTCAGTGAAGGAGCGGAGCCAGGCGTGGGGTTGAGGGATGGTGCAGCACTGCGTGTTCGGTTAAAGTATTGTACTTGTTCTGTGCAAACTCAGAGAGAGACTTTATTGAAGGAGAGGAGGATGACAAGGAGTTGGTTCTACTTGGAGGAAAGGTAGCACAAAGAGGCCCTGCTGGCAAGTGGAACTGGGCAGCATGGAATGAGCAGGAACAGGAGGTGGCACAGTGACAGTAAGCATGTGTCCATGGCATGCAGTCGTAGGGGACCGCTCATGCCCTTCCCCTTGCCAGTCCAGCTGCTCCTCTCAGTGCAGTGAACTCCAGATCCCTGGACATTGATGTCCCTTCCCCAAGCAGTGGCTGCATGTGGGTTCTCCTGGGAGAACACTGCTGTGGTTGTCAGGAAATCTTGGTGCAGAACACTGGCTGCTGTCAAAGAATCACAGAGTCAATTAGACTGGAAAAGACCACTGAGATCATTGAGTCCAATCTTTGGCTGAACACTATCGTGTCAACTTCGACCATGGCACTTTGTGCCATGTCCAATCTTTCTTTAAACACTTCCAGGGATGGTGACTCCACCACCTCCCTGGGCAGTTCACTCCAATGTCTATTACCCTTTCTGTGAAGAAATTCTTCCTAATATCTGACCTAAACCTCCTCTGCCACAGCTTAAGACTGTGTCCTCTTGTCCTGTCACTTGTTACGCGGGAGGAGAGACCAAACCCCACCTGGCTACAACCTCCTTTCAGGTAGTTGCAGACAGTGGTAAAATCCTCCCCGAGCCTCCTTTTCTACAGGATAAACAACCCAGTGCCCTCAGACACTCCTCATAAGACTTGTGCTCCGGACCCTTCCCCAGCTCCGCTGCCCTTCTCTGATCACACTTTAGCACCTCAATGTCTTTCTTGCACTGAGGGGCCCAGAGCTGGACACTCGAGGTGTGGCCTCACCAGTGCCGAGTACAGGGGGACAATCACTTCCTTAGTCCTGCTGGCCACACTATTGCTGATATAAGCCACTGTGCCACTGGCCTTCTTGGTCACCTGGGCACACTGCTGGCTCATGTTCAGCCTCTGTCAACCAGCAGCCCCAAGTCGTTTCACTGCGGGCAGCTTTCCAGATACTCTTCCCGCAGCCTGCAGTGCTGCGTGGGATCATTGTGACCCAAGTGCAGGACTCCGCACTTGGTCACGTTAAACCTCAAAGTTCGGCTTCCTTGACCTATAACAACAAAGACAGAGGCTTACACACGTTAAGTGCCCTCCGCGGCCCCGACTCCCCACCGCCGGTGCGGCCCTGCCCGCCCGGGGCGGTGCCATGACGGCGCTGGGGGGCGGTGCCGGCCGGGCTGCCCGCCCCGACATGGCCGCCTCCAGCCAGGTAACGCACACGCGAGGCCGGGGCCGCCGCGCCCGGCCCCGGTTGGGGACGGCGAGCAGCGAGCACCGCCGGGGCGGCCCCTGCCGCGGGCTCCCCTGCCCTCCCTGCCGCCCTGTGCAGGGAGCCGAGCCCGCGGCCGCCCGGCCCCGTCTGCACCAGGTGGTGTAAGGGGAATAAGGCCAAATCAGCGCCCGCGCCTGCCTTACAGCTTTTACAGCCCCACGCCGTGTTTACTTAGGGCTGTACGGACACTGCTGTGAGGGTGCTGAGGCACTGGAACAGGTTACCCAGAGAAGCTGTGAGTGCCCCATCCCTGGAAGATTTCAAGGCCAGGTTGGATAAGGCCTTGAACAGCCTGGTCTAGTGGGAGGTACCCCTGCCCATGGCAAGGGGGTGTTGGAACTAGATGATCTTTAAGGCCCCTTCCAAGCCCGTAACATTCTGTGATTCTGTGACACGTTCCTGTGGTTATTCCGATTATCGTTGTTGTCTGTACGAGTGCCCAGCGCCCGCGGGTTTGCGGGGTGTCGATGGGAGGTTTGTGTGCCGGCTGTCCCTGGCACAGGTGGGATGGGAGAAGCCGCGGGGATGTGCTGGCACCTTTAGGAGCATTTGGCCAATGCTGGAGCTCTTAAATCTCCCCATCAGGGCTGCTGAATTTCGTGTTTGTTTTTGTTTTGTTTGTCTGGATTTGTTTGTTTGTTTGTTTGCCCGCTAATTTTGATGTCTGTATGTATGCAGCATCCGTATACGTTTATGTTGACGTGTCCGCGGCACAAAAACAAGCCAAAACTGAGTAATAGATCCAAACTTATCCCTGATCGTGGCGCTCCCTCTGCCGACGGCCGCCGCTCAGCTCCACCCAGACACCTGCATTTTCCTTTTTCAGAAGCGGCTTCTACAGCAGATAAAGTTCCCGCACTGCATTAAAGCTTTACGTTAACCTTTGTAGTAGTTTCAGGCCATCTGTGTGACCTGCTGTAACATGAGCTCTCATTCCAAGGGGAAACTCTTTCAGTGTATTTTCAGGAGCTACTTTTTAAAAATACTCGTGAAAGGAGGTGACGAGTAATACGTGCAGCAGTGCATTATCCCTTTTTCTTTTGTATTTATGTTGGCCTTTGTAAAACGGGTGTGAGATCCTACCAAATGAAGTTTTCCACTTCCATGCAGTGGAGGGTGATTCCTTTACTCAGAAATCAGGGCAGACTGTTGGTTTCTGTGCCTGCAGAATTGAGCCTCGGGTAATGATGCAACAGACAAGGCAGAGAATTTAGACCCAGTTCAGAGACCAGGCTGAAGCTGTCTGAGAAGCTTCTGCTGTCTCAGCCATGCAGGTAGTACTGTTTGAGATGCCTTCAGGGGCTGGAGGCAATACTGGCAAGCATGACACAGCACGTCAAGAGGATCTTTGGCTTCTTGAGTAGCAGCTGGAAGGCCAGGCATTGTGGAGCAGGGCATCTCTGCCAATTTTAAGTGCTGTTTAGGCAGCTGAATCACAGTCTCATCTGTCCTGTGTTCCGTTATTTAGTTCAGAGGTTATGAAAAGACAGGAAGTAGTCTTTCAGCTTCAGTTTTGGTGCTAGTTTGTTAAATATTGTGGCAATGACTTCTCTCCTTTTGCCTGGAGAATGTGGGAGTTTGAGGACCTGACTAAAGGCCTGAGTAAACTCAGAACTGCTTCCCCCAGAGATCAGATGAAGTTTTCTAGTACACAGAGGTGTAGATGTTATGAGCGAGACCTGACCTTTCAGTTTGAAATCCTTTTGTTCTGGCTGAGTGTGTTCTGCAGGAGCTGCATGACAGCTGGTATGGGTGCACAGCTGGTATGCATGACTGACTGGTATGGGTGATGTGCATAGTCTCCTCCATGCTTTTCCACCTGAACCAAATGTACCTGCTTCCAAAGCATTAACCTGTACCATATTTCTACTTTCTTTCTCTAACTCCTCCTCACCAAGTCAAAGATGTGTCTCTACTGTGCTTTCCTGTAAAGTAGTTTGAGACTGCATGACCCGCTCCCCAGAAAGCCCTGCACATGGGCAGTCTATAAAGCTGTTTGCCTCTGTGCACCTGTGTATGGCAAGAAAAGTTGGGCAGGCCAAGCCTTTTGGACCAAATTGTGTAGATGGTGGTGCTTACCTATATGGTTTAGTGGTGAACTTGGCAGTCCTAGGTTAATGGTTGGACTCGATCTTACAGGTCTTTTCCAGCCTTAATGATTCTATGAAATCATATAATTGGACAGGTTGGTAGGCTTGCTGAATGACCCTGCAAATCAGATGAATCCTGGTAAGGGTAACTCGTTAGATGCACTTAGAGAAATTAACTTGATGTAAACTTTTTGGGCTTCCTTCCATGAGACTTTTATTTTTCCCCTCTCAGGTACCTTGATTTTTATGTATGTTAATGTTGTAGGGGTTTGTTTGGTTTGGTTTGGGTCTGTTTGTCTGTGGTTTTGTTTGTTTATTTTTGTTTTGTGTGTGTGTCTCCCTGTGCCTTTTTTGGTGTGAGGAAGTTTGAGATTTCTTGATCATTGTTTAACTAATGAAGGTTAAGAGGACCATTTCTCTCTGTATCTTTAACCCCATTTGCCGATTAAGTGAAGAATCCCTCAGAGAACTATTGTGAGTTACTTGTCTTTAGAAGCAAGCATGTGTTTTTCAGAAAATGAGCTGTGGCCTATGTACAGGTCTGCCATCAAGAAGGGAAAATAATTATTTAAGAAAATAATAAGAGATTTGGGAAGGGAAGGGGAAAAATAATCAGTATAAAATGAGCAAAAAGCAAAATAAAATGCTGCAGCAATCACAGGGAATACATAGTCACAGTTCCTATGCATCACTTTAATGTTTCATAACAATTTTACTAGCACATTGGTGTTTGTTTAAAGGAAAAATTTTGCTAAGTCATTCAATGCAAAGTTGCAGCAAATACTAATATGACTTTTTTCTTTTTTTTTTTTACCTTTACCGTTTTTTAGTGGTACATCATCATATTATTATGACTGTGTCTGCAGTTTAGGTATTGGGAAGCAACTCCGCAGTCTTGAAATCTAGAAGGCATGCAAGTGGATGATGGACTGTTGGAGCAGTTGACACAGTTAAATAAGTACATGTAGAAGTGATTGACCTAGTTTTGTTTTTTTCCTGTAAAATACAGTAACAAAAATATTTTGTGAGATGAAGAGGAGATGTGGTGAAAGGATTGTTGTCAGATCAATGATAATGAAAGAAAGAAAAAGTACAGACAACTGCAGTTGACTTGTGCAGCTGTACTGTTACGAGGATTTTTGGGAAAGCAGAGAAGAAACCACTAAAATATGGGTAAGGGATTATGCTATAGGGAGAGATAGAGGCAAAGTCAAGCTACATCAGTGTTTGGGAGCTTTGTTACATTACATGAGGACTCTTCCCTTGGATTTGAAAGAAGTAGGAAGGGAGAAAGAGAAAGAATGCAGGCTCAGAGAGATGTAGGAATGTACTGTATGATCTCAATATAGCAGTAGACCAAAAGTGGCAAAAGATGCAATAAAATCTGGAGGAGGCTAGTGACTCTTAAGTAACTCACTGCTTGGTAAATACTGTCTTGCCATGACATGCAATAGCTAACATATATATGTACACAGTTTTCTGTTCCTTCTCATGACAGGAATGTGTTTTGCATTAAGTTTGGCCTTGGGAGATGTTCTAAATGAAGTGTGGAGCATCCTGGTTGCTTGCTCTTGGGCATCTAAGTATTGAACGCATTTTTCTCTCAAAAAAAAAAAAAAGCAAGTTTGACCAAATGTCCTACTTGGTTGCAATTAGGAAACACGACCCAAATGAACAGTTCATCTCCAACTCAAGCATTTGGTGAGGCATGAGAATAACTTAGAAGCTGTGATGATGCTAATGTCATGGCAATTTCACACATATCTTTTTTCTCATGTTGTGCTCTGGAGAGACTGTAGAGAGAAGAAAATTAGCTGAAACTACTGTGTGAGAGCAGGAGAGGCAGACAGGTTTAAAACCCACAAATGGATGTAGTGATACTGTGAATAAAGGAGTGAAGAGGAAGAGGAAAATTGGAAAATGAAGTCAAGGATCATGACAATCTTTTTAAAGCTTTAATTTTGGGAGAGATCCTCTTAATAAAATAGAGTTTAATAGCAGAACTTCAGAGATGGGGAAAACTCTGCAATTGACTAAGGAAGAATGTAGTTTGCAGATTTGGTTTTATCAGCCCCAAATAATTCATAAAATCTGGAATTATCTAAATTCGTAATACTGTCCTAGAGATGACAATAGAGACTCTAGAGCACGCTGAAGTACTCAATTTTTCAAGCAGGACACTTACTATGTCTTGTTACTTCTGCGTTCCAGATCACCAGCATGGAAGCTAAAACTAGTGGAGATCGTTTGAAAGTCCATAAAATGAAGAAGAAGGTATTGAGGAAGCAGATCAGAGCTCAGCATACACTGATGAGACATGAAGGCATTGAGTGCATCTCCTGTGCCACACAGGTGACTGGTAGTTGTAATTTTGGTGGTAGTGTAAAAATGCTGCTTATCTGTGTTCTGTTCTTATGTATGCCTCATTTAAAATGCCGTTCTCCAAAATGCACTTCCTGAGACTGAGGGTTTTCTCTGCATCTTTGATTTCAAAGCAGAACTGTACTTCAGCAGTTCAGTGTCTGTGGAGAGACTTTGATGGCCTTTGGATAAGGGTTTTTTTAACCTGAAACAGTAGTTCCTTGGGTTGAGGAGGAGGAGGAAGCATGGGAAATGTTATTGAAGTAGATAAACTTTTCCTCTCTTTCTCTGTGATTTCTTTTTTTCTTGGGCTTTTAACTTGTGTATCTTTCTTATCTCTGTACTTTTTTTTTTTTTTATCAAGTGTAATTTGTCTCATCTGAACTCCCCATTAAAAACATGTCTATTTTGGAAATCTTTTCCACTTTGCTTTCTTTACCTAGGTAAATTAAGGCTGTGGTTCCGTGAGGTTTGAACTGGTTGACTGACTTGCAGCTGTTGAAATGGGGACATCTTTCTGTTTCCTTGCACAAAAGGGAACAAGATAGGAGGCAATTCTGCTTTCTCATGATGCTTAATGAACTTTATCATAAGCCACTTTATTCCCTAACCTAACAGAAAACTACTCAGCTTTTTGATTTGTAGTTTTCTCCCACAGTAGAGTTACAGCAGATCAGAAAGTGACCTCACAGATACTGATGTAGCAAAAGGTGACTAGAAACTCGCAAGACAGAGAGGGAAGAAGTTAGAAAGTTTTTAATTTCCCTCTGTTATTTCTGAAGGGATACTAATAGCTTGAAACACTGTAGAGCAGTATTATTTACTCTATCCTTGCTCATCCTGATCCTGCAAATTCTTCCCATTCAAATGTGGAAACATCAGTTAAATCTTTATACGATTTTGTAACTAAGTATGATTTAGTCTTTACTTGGATTTCACACCTCATGGACAGATGTTAAAATGACTCAGCAATCTTGTATGTATTGTAAACTTCTTGGAAGAAAGACTGTGTTTTTCTAGTGTTGCTTGGAAATGGGTCTTTAATTTGGGACTTGTTCCCCTTCAAACTCTTCGAGGTACCAAATTATCCATCTAATCTATCCAGAGAGTAGTTTTGTGGTCCAGCAAGATCTTTACTGGTGACAGAACATTTGAATAAGTGATATATGAAACAATATCATAGTGCTAGTGGTAAATTTGTGTCAAGAACACAGAAAATATTTCAGGCTTTGTGCAAAATTCTGATTATCTCCAAATTGCTCAGTCAGAAGAACATCATCAGTTGCTGCATGTGCTGGAGCAGTTGCATAGTAGATGCATAGTCTTTGTAGATGAAGTGAAAGCACTGGTTTGTCCTTCACATACATAAGCCTCTCCATTAATAAAATTCTAGAAAAGAGCAATAATCAATAATGAGGTAAACTTTGGAAAAGGTGATCAGTAACAGACAGCCTGATGCAGTGCTTGGAACAGATGTTAAGAGAGCCATTGCAATAGGCAATACAGCAGCACTCACTGTATAACTTTTTTTTTTGAATAATCCTTCTCTTCAGTGCTAAACCTCATTTTCTGTTTTTTTTAGAGAAGTGAAATGCTGTCATTTGAAACAATTGAACACTTTCCCATCTACCTTCAGTCATAGAACATTTATAGACTTTTAAGGAAAAGATTGTCTGAAATCTTTCTGGAAAGGTATTACATGGAGTTAGTCTGAGCAAATTGTTGCTGGCAGTTTGGAGTCACACTTATCCTTGAAAAGGATATTGAACTTCTTTCAACCACTATGATTGGGTTGAGGATCCAGTTATGGCATATAGCTACTCAGATGTCAAAAGAACTTGTTATTTGTTTTGAAAAGGCCTATGTATTTTCAAAAGATATTTCTTGAACAATAGTGCTATTTTGTTGTTTCTTCTAATATTTGGCAAGCCAGCAACAGTCCTCACAAACTGCATGCTCCTTGATAGCTTTGGACATAAATTAATATGAAAGCACAGAATTAAGCAATTAGGCATTATGCATTAAGTAGCCTATGTTAACTAAGGATAGGACATAAATCCCTTTTGTTTATAAAACAAGAGAGAAAATTTTCAGATAAAAGTGCTGGAGCAGAACTAGATGCTGTGTTTTTAGAGCGTTACTGCTTGTTTTTGGTGAACCTGACGTATGGAAGACTTATGGTGGGACCACGAATATCCATTTCTATGCTTGGAGACACTTCTTGGCAAAGATGAGAGAACCTGTCTTAAAAAAAGGAATCAGTCTCTAAAGGGTTTTCTGTTTGTTTTTGTTAGTGATAACAGGTCTCTGGAAAAATTGTGTTTTAAAACCCTCCAAAGTTATGTGTGCCAGCATCGCTGTTTGCCTGCGGTACACTTGACGCATATGTGCTGATTCAAAGTATATATTAACTGAGGAGGTATTTCTGATAGAACTTGCAAGCCTTTCTGCCAGAATGTGTGCTAGGTGAGGAGAGCTTGCCTGAGCCACATACCAAGCTAATAGAAATGTAAATATCCCATATGGACAACAAAAAAGCATGATCGTGGGCTTAATTTTTCTTTATAATGCAGCTCTCTTCGTAGAGTGTTAGTTTTAAAGGAACCGAGAGTAATCACTAATTCTTATTTTTAAAAAATTCCTTTTCAATTAGAGCCTGGTTATTGCCAATGCTGGTCTTGGTAATGGGATGAGTAGACACCAACTGCTCAGGATAGTAGAAGAATATGGAGAGGTGGAAACGCTCTTAATGCCACCAAATAAACCATATTCTTTTGTGAAATATGAGAGAACAGAAGAAGCCAAGAAAGCCTTTGATGCCCTTAATGGAAAAGAAGTAACATTGGAAGACTGTGGCCAAAACATTGTTCTATATATTAATTTTGTGGAAAAAGGTATAGTTTTTTTTGCTCTCCTATGTATCCAGCTTCCTGTGTATTGCTTCCCTTTGCATTTACTTCCTGGGTTGTAAATATAGTTAAAAGCACACTAGTTTTTGTAAGTGGGCACAGAGAATGAAAGCTAGAGTCTAAGATTCAGGACATAAAATTATCTTTGCTCCTTGTATTTCATGATAGGATACTATAATTTCAACTCTTTTACTTGGAGGCAAAAAAAAAGGGATTTAATTAATTTCCTGACCATTCAATACTGCATTTGAATGTTTTGCGGTTAAGGAGCCTGGAGATCTCTGGACAGTTCATTGGATTTCTTGCATGATCCTAGTCTTGCAATCTTTCTCTCAATTCCAAGAAGAAAAATATGCACAATAAATGTGATGGGGTTTTTTTTCCCCTTTCCCCAAGTTGTGGGGGTTTTTTTGCTGATTATAAGCTATTTACTATAAGAACTGTTGCACTTTCTATGAGCTTTTATAATGTCTAGGGAAAAGGGTTCCTGGTGTTGGTCTATACATTCTGGCAGCAAATAGCTTTTTTAGCTATTAGGATAGCAAAATGAATGTCCCTACATCATCAATGCTTGTGCTTGCCTAGAGATTGCAATGTACTACTCCATATTTGTGCATATTTGATTACAGAGTATTCTCTGTCTAGAGAAGCAATCTGCTGATACGCTACATCACTAAAGTTCTACAAAATTAAAATGAAATTCAGGTAGAACCTTGAAGTGACTGGGAAATTCTGTTTACCATTATTTTGACAGGAAAATCACAAGTGGTTTTGTGTTTGAGTAGTGTGGAGTCTTTTTGTCTTATACAGTCAAATTTTTAGGAAGTGCTTTGCATGATGCAAAACTTGAGCCTTATCCTGTTTTATCATGACAGAAAGGAATCATTCATATACCAAATAAGACCACGAGGGCTATGTTGTATCGTTAAAGTAAATGTTTCTACAGCTGTATTATATTCTCATACAAAATGAATATCCCTGTAGGGAACACATGGTTTTATTTTCTCTAAACAGTGACAGTAATCTCCTTTCTTTCATACACCCTAGTTTCCTTGCAAAATGCTGTTCCTACAAGCTTACCTCCAGGATTAACAGTAATTGAAAAGATTATTTCTCCAGAGGAGGAGAGGAGGATGTTGGAAAGTATTGAGTGGATAGGAGATGAAGATACTCAAAGTGGTGGGTACAACTATAGAAATCCAGACCTTCTATGCTTTTATGCTGTTTTTTCCTGCAGTTTCAGTTTACAAAGAAGTCTGCATCTTGGTAAATGTGTTGTCTGAAATGATTGTGTGTTTGTTCTTAGGATTTTAGAAATTGGGTCTTATACTCCAAGTGATAGACTCCTGGAGGCAACTGGTCTGAATTGATATTTTAGGATGGATTTAGTTGATTAACATACCTGCATCCAAAACCAACTAAAGCCATTTTTATGTGTCTTGTGCCAAGCATAAGATAGTTCTGTGGAGTGTCCCCTTGTAATTTGATGTCCAACTGCGGAGCTGTGTCTTCTTTTAAATAAAAAATAATCCAGTGAGACACATTCTGAATCCCTTTTTTGCTTTCACTTGAGTTCTGTGGAGCTAAATCCCTTAATAAATGAATTCTTGGCATTTGCTTCGAAGTTATTGGCTAAATTTTGTTCCTTGGAGCAATACAAGGGGTTATGTTGACCTTAGCTAACATGTAAAGTGGTGATTGATGAATATGAAGGGTCTTGCTCTTGTATGAATATCCATAGGATATTGTTTTAACTGCTAATTGAAGAACATTTAGGCTTAACAGGTCAAATGGGATAGGGAAGCATATAGCAAATTTCCTGTACTGTTTTATGTAGTCTAATCTTACTTTAAACTTGCTTGTTTTTACAGCCCAGAAGAACTTAAAGCATAGAAGAGTAAAACATTTTGGATATGAGTTTCGCTATGATAACAACAATGTTGATAAAGACAAACCTTTACCTGGAGGTGAGAACTTCCCTAAGAAATCATACTTATTTTGCACCGATATTTGAACCATTATGTAAAGCCTTTAAACCTCACTGAGATATGGATGTGAGATTCTAGTTGGAGAACTTTCACTGTATCTTAAGTATACACCAAACAGTGCTTTTGAATGAGATCCATTCCAAATTATTGTGAGTGCTTTAAGCTTGTTTTCTAATCAGTTGGAACCAGAGGTTGCTGCCCTTTGTTGAGGTCCAGTCAAGTAAGGCTTTTAGGATTGTAATTGTCATTCTTTTTTAGCTTTTTGTTTCATAAAACAATTATGTGTTACAAATTGCATATTAATTTGTTTGGGGGATGTGACGTATGTTGCTGTATATATTTATCTCGATTAGCTTGAAGCTTGCTGCATGCACACCAAAATAAAATTTCCTTTGGACTGAAAACCATTTTGAAAAGGTTTTAGTAACTCTTGTTTGGAGTTGAAAGCTGTGAGTCAGAGCAAAGCAAGTGAGTCATCTTATAGTCTTAGATTTAAAAATAGTAAAATAGGAGAGTTAAATTCCTGTAAAATTTGAAGGTGTTTAAGGTGATGCATGTGTTTTGGGATGGATGCAGCATCCAGCTGAAGGATTCTGATTATGTTGAGGTTTTAACAGTGAAGCTATACCATCATAAAAGCATTGATATTTGAATTGTTTTCTAGTCTCACAGCTAGACCATTTTATGTGTGAGAAAAGCATACACGCTTCTTGCAGGAAAACAACTATAAGTAAAAATCAATAGATTCATGGAAGGGCTATTAGTAACATTTGTGGGTGTTAACCTGCAACAGAATTTTTCAATTAAGTCATTGGGTAAAATAGTAAATCAAAGCTTTACTGAAGGACTATAGCTTTCCTTCCTGTTTCAAGACCAGCTTATCTTGAGCAGAGTTTTTTGGTCATATTTAATCTAATTCAGTAAGAAATTTTCAGGGAGTGATTTTTTTAGAGCTCTCTGCACAACTTCTGACTCTCTGCATAATAATTTTGCTTCTTGACTGAAAATTCTTTACTGTAACTGGTGAAAACTTTACCTCTGATTTGATGCACTTTTATTTATGTGTAGAGATACTGCAGTTTGCATTTGTAAGGAGCCTTGGAGAAGTGACCTTTCTAATTTTTAGATCTTATAAATATACTGGACTTGGACATGAGGCCCCCAATTCTGACATGTATGTTAGTAATCATTATTCAAGATGCACTTGCATGTATATAAAGGTGTTCTTGTGTACTTTTCCAGTTATATTTATTGTAAAAAGAAAGGATAAAAATGTAAAAAGCTGTCCTGTTTTGCTTACAGTTCTGTTTCTATAACCAGGTCTTCCTGAAATTTGCAACCTGTTCTTGGAGAAGTGCTTAAAGCAGGGATACATCAAACATAAACCTGATCAACTGACTGTAAATCAGTATGAACCTGGACAAGGTAAGTTTATTTGTCTTTCAAAAACTTTGACTTCTTTACCAGGTTTAAACCACAATGTAAGGTAGGTAACTTAAGTACCACAAAACCGCTTGCTCACTCCCCCTCACTAAGATAGAGGAGAAAATTGGAAAGATAAAAGGCAGAATACTCATGGGTTGAGAGCAAGATAGTGTAGTAAATTAATAAAAAGGAAATAAAAAATAGAAAAACAAATGATGTAAAAAAAGCCCAAACAGTTACTCACTACCAAGCAATCAGTGCGCAGCCAGTCCCTGAGTAGTGACATCCCTGGTAAACTTCACCATGTTTTATTGTTGATCACCATGTCATATGGTCATATGGAATATTCCTTTGTTCAGTTTGGGTCAGTTGTCCCAGCTGTGTCCCCTCCCAGCCAACTTGCTGGCAGCGAAGTATGAGAACCATTAAGGACCTTGATGCTGTGTAAGCACTCCTCAGAACTAGCTAGGCTAGTTCCACGTATTTTCTACACTGTTTTCATTACAAATCCAAAGCATAGCACCATACAGGCAACTGTGGAGCAAATGAACTCCATCCCAGCCAAACCAGTACAATTTCACTGAAAAACAGAAGGAGTGTAGCATCTAAATGTGACACGGTGTAGGGACAGGATTTAAGCACCTACTTAGTGCATTTCCTCTGTGACCAGAAATGCTTTGAATCAAAACTAAAGTGTTAATATTGGTTTCTGAACCTGGAAGCTTGTTTTTAGAAGTGAAGTTTTTGATACCACTGTTAAAGAAAATGATGGTGTTTCAAGGTCCAGGCCAATGACATGAAAATTAACCATAAAATGTTATGGGAATAGTCATATTTTTTTTTAGTCAAGTGCATTTTTTCACTCCAGACTTGTCTTTCTCCCTGTAATGTGCATACAGTCTCCAGGAAGTGGCTCTTGCTGTTATTAAGTATGATACAATGCGAGTATATGTGATATATGGACTCTTAAGTATGATGCAAGCAGTGTTCCCTTACCTTAGAAATAAGGAATTACTCTATTTCTGTAACCTTTTCCAAACTGGAGACATCTGAAGAGAAATATGCTTCTAATCTCACCTCTAGGGAATAAATCCCATGCTGTACTTTTTGCTAAACTCAGTCACCAAGGCAAAGTGTCTGGCATGCTTTCTAGATTGAATATCTCATTTGTCCTTAGGAAGAAAGGACAATGGCTTTACTCTCAGAATTAGTGTCTGACAGCCATTACAGTGTCTGCCCAACAAGGGTCTGAAAAGCTGATCCTATTTGTTTGTGTATCTGACAATCTGTTAAATTGATACAGTCAAATCCTTGTGCCTGGGACACCAGAGGAGATTATTTAGAATTGTAGATTTCTATCAGGGATAGAAGCAGTTTTTTTAAAAAACAAACAAATAAAAAACCAAGCCCAAAACAAAATACCCTTTCTTAAGTGCAATTTGTTAGGATATGAATGAGCACAGAGTGCAGTCAGATTAATACTTTCAGTATTTTTATTCTGAGCCATATTTTCACTGGAAATTTTAGAAAGTGACTCATGGCTTTGGGTATTTAAGCTGTAGGGGCCACACATAAGACACATTAAATGAATTCCTTTTTGAGGACACTTTTTCCATTCAGGATCCTAATAACATTTGAAGTTGTAGATTTATGCTTGGACGTTACCATATACTTTTGAATGCTTACAGAACTGTTAGTGTAGAAATCATCCAGTCCAACCCCCCTGCATTGGCAGGATCACCTGGAGCAGGTGACAAAGGAATGTGTCCAGGTGGGTTTTGAACGTTTCCAGAGAGGGAGATTCCATGACTTTCCTGGGCTGTTTGTTCCAGTGCTCTGCTGTGGGGTCTGGTTACACCAGGTGCTGCAAAGCATCCTGGGAGTTGTAGTTCTGAGTACTCTGTTACACATGCTCTGTTGAATGCTTGTATGGGATTGGCTTAAGTTACCTGTGTGACGTGGCAGCATTTGAAACTGCTATATAAGCTGGGACTCCTTGAATAAACTCTCTCTTGTTACACACCACGTTGGTGTCGCTATAGTCCCCATGGGACTTATTATTTATTATATTAATAACTGCTACATATGGCGCCCGGAACAGGGACCTAAGCCTTATCCTGAATCAGGAAGAAATACGGACCAGACGTCAGGTACCAGCCTATATTTAACGCTGAGGGACGTCCGCCGTGAAAAAGAAAGAAACGCCAGGTACCAGAGGAAAGGAAACTCTGATGGGCGAAGGCGGGAGAAACCGCGATTGAGCTCGAAAAAAGGCCTGAATTCGGTAGGAAATTGCCTACGTTTTGAGAGGACGCTCTCGAGAAGAAAAATCTACGTCCCAGGTGAGAGGGCGGGAGAAAAAAGAAAAAGAGAAAGAATGAAAACTTTTAATTCACATGGGCCGCAGAATGTTGCAAGGGCCCTAAGCTTGATATTGAAAAGACTTTGGAGACAGGTTAACAAACATGGAATAGCTGGACTTTTAAAATTGATGAAAATAACTGTTTTAGGACTGCTGTTATTTACAATGCTTAGTGAAATTACTTGGAAAGAGGAGTGGAGAAGCAGAGAGAAAGCAAAAGTAAAAAAGGTGGACACTTTAAAACCCTCACAAGAGAATTCGTCCACAGAGAGAAACTTTGAATCTTCCCCTCCCCCAAACATTGTAAAGCATGGAACTCCACGTACTACTACAGTGTGGAAAGGGGGAGGGGGTCCGAGAGCATGGAAGAAAAGTCTTAGAATATACCTTTTTGTACTGAATTTTCGCGGATGCGTGAATTCCGAGAAAAAGGCGCGTGTCGCGGATTATGTGACTGGTAAAAGGGAACAAACTTTGAATCCCCAAGCCATAGCAAACTTGCAGACACGCGGAGACCACGCCGGAGCATGGGCGGCACCATCTTGCCCATGCCGGGAGCAAGAGGTAATCCCTTCTCTTCCTGTCTCGTGGCCATGTTGTAAGCTGCCTCTGCTGGAGGCGTGCATGGAACATGGTCCGTGCTGGGAGCCGGTAGCTAAGCAACAGCTGCTGTGCCTACCAGCAACAGCGGCGCGATGTTTAAAAAAGATACGTGATAGCCGCTCGACGTTGCGAGCGGCGAGGCCGGCGGCGAGCACAGAGCGCGGGGCTGTCGAGGCGCTCAGCAGCCGCAACAAGTCAGGCCGGGAACAGAGCTGTGCACGGCTCCGCAGGACTGCTGGCGGCGGGCGGCGACTCCGGCCCCCCCGAGCCGGGCGGCTCCGAGACGGGGCTCGGCAGCAACGGCGACTTCCTCTCGCGGTGCCGGCTGGTGTCGACCAGGCTGCGGCGGCGGTTCCTGCGCAAACCCAGATGGCAGCGGCGGCGCACCACCGAGCGGCGGGCCCGGCGCACAGCGTGGAGGGAGCCGGCGGCTGGAGCGGCGCCCGCCGCGGGACGCCTCTGTCCGGAGGCCCGCAAGCGGGCCAAAGCCCGGCCGAGGCGCGGCCGAACAGGAGGCGACCCGAACCGAGCGCGGAAGCCCCGCCGCAGCTGGCGGCGACTCCCGCCGCGCCCCCGACCCGCGTGGAGCTCCTGGCGAAGCTCCGCGTGGAACCCCGGCCGGGGGGGCAGCCGCCGTGCCTGAGGAGAAGCTGCGGGGCGGTCCCGCGGCCATCCCGGGCGGCCGAGCAGGCTTGCGCCGGGACTGTGGCACAAGTTTGTAAATGCAGCTGGGGCGGCGCGGCGGCTTCGGTGAACACGTGTCGGCGGCGCAGAGCTGCGAGGCTTTCGCCGCCCACCTGCACTTGGAACGCGGGCAGCCCGTAGTGACGGCCGGGTCGGGCCGTGCCTGGAACTGACGGTCGCATCCCACTACACGAGCCAGCCGCCCGTGCCGCCGCTCCCCTAAAACGGACCACGCGGCCGCAGCAGCGCGGCCCGGGACAGCCGCACATGCGGCACAACGCCGGGCTGAGCCGAGGCCCGGCGGCGATGACCAGCGACATGGGCCCCACCGTGAGCGCGCCGGGCCATGGCCGCAGCCACTCCGGCTCCTCCGGGAGCCTCAATAGTGACAACACCGCCTCCCCACTCCTGTGAGAGGGGCGGCGGCCCGGACAAAGACCTGGGCCGAGGCCAAAACTGTACAGACACTGAATTTACTGACTGTTTTTACATGTTTTACATATAACCCTTTAGAAATCATTACAAATGTTTTTGTCTAAAATAATTTAGTTAACTATCTTTAATTTTCTAGTTACACTAATAATAGAAAAAAAATTCAACGTTACCTTATTAATACATTTTTAAGTTTCTAATTTCCCTGCAGCTTTGTTTAAATTACTAATAGTCACATTTACTGAATATTGAAGTTTATAATTATCTCGTTTAAATAGTAATTAGCATCTTTAAGAATTTCTATTGTTATTAATTAACAGATTGTAATAGTAACCTACCTGTTCATTTCTCTAAGTACTCACTCAGAAATATACACACTACTTACCACTCTTATACCTTTAAATTCATTAACTTTCCATAATCACAACAAAAGAAGGGGAGTAGACAGAATATGCATGTAATTAAGTAAGTAAATCCTGAGTCAAACAATTTTCATTCTGACCAAACACTACATAAAAGTTTAAGTTGTATAGCTAGAATATGAAAACAAAGATTACATGTATGCATGAATGAAAAATGATTGGGGTGGCCACCCGAATGAGTGAGTGAGAAATTGTGTGAATGTATGAATGTATGTGAACCATTTACACCTTATACAAAATATCTGAAATGAACACACAGAGCAAACACTACCTCTAATATATCGCCTTAATAAAAGGCAACTCAAAACATGATGTTCCTCCTTTAAACTTTTCCTTGTGTTTTAATAAAGTAAATTTTCCCCAATTATATATAAACCCTCAGATTGATAAAAGTTTTTGTTCTACCCAATTGCAAGAAACCCTTAGATAAATAAGGTTTATAATGAATAAAGTTTTGTTATTATATAGAACTCTTAAGTATATAAGGTTTAAGCAAAAAATAAGTTTACTACGTCAAGTGAAAAACGTTTTGTTAAGAATTACACTGTTTTTTGAATTTACACTGTTTGTATCTTGTTATTAATAAAAATGGGGGAATTGTGGGGTCTGGTTACACCAGGTGCTGCAAAGCATCCTGGGAGTTGTAGTTCTAAGTACTCTGTCACACATGCTCTGTTGAATGCTTGTATGGGATTGGCTTAAGTTACCTGTGTGACGTGGCAGCATTTGAAACTACTATATAAGCTGGGACTCCTTGAATAAACTCTCTCTCTTGTTACACACCACGTTGGTGTCACTATGGTCCCTACGGGACTTATTATTTATTATATTAATAACTGCTACATATGGCGCCCGGAACAGGGACCTAAGCCTTATCCTGAATCAGGAAGAAATACGGACCAGACGTCAGGTACCAGCCTATATTTAACGCTGAGGGACGTCCGCCGTGAAAAAGAAAGAAACGCCAGGTACCAGAGGAAAGGAAACTCTGATGGGCGTAGGCGGGAGAAACCGCGATTGAGCTCGAAAAAGGCCTGAATTCGGTAGGAAATTGCCTACGTTTTGAGAGGACGCTCTCGAGAAGAAAAATCTACGTCCCAGGTGAGAGGCGGGAGAAAAAAGAAAAGAGAAAGAATGAAAACTTTTAATTCACGTGAGCCGCAGAATGTTGCAAGAGCCTTAAGCTTGATATTGAAAAGACTTTGGAGACAGGTTAACAAACATAAAATAGCTGGACTTTTAAAATTGATGAAAATAACTGTTTTAGGACTGCTGTTATTTACAATTCTTAGTGAAATTGCTTGGAAAGAGGAGTGGAGAAGCAGAGAGAAAACAAAAGTAAAAAGGTGGACACTTTAAAACCCTCACAAGAGAACTCGTCCACAGAGAGAAACTTTGAATCTTCCCCTCCCCAAACATTGTAAAGCATGGAACTCCACGTGCTACTGCAGTCTGGAAAGGGGAGGGGGTCCGAGAGCACGGAAGAAAAGCCTTAGAATATACCTTTTTGTACTGAATTTTCGCGGATGCGTGAATTCCGAGAAAAAGCGCGTGTCGCGGGTTATGTGACTGGTAAAGGGAACAAACTTTGAATCCCAAGCCATAACAAACTTGCAGACACGCGGAGACCACGCCGGAGCATGGGCGGCGCCATCTTGCCCATGCCGGGAGCAGGAGGTGATGCCTTCTCTTCCTGTCTCGTGGCCATGTTATGGACTGCCTCTGCTGGAGGCATGCATGGAACATGGTCCGTGCTGGGAGCCGGTAGCTAAGCAACAGCTGCTGTGCCTACCAGCAACAGCGGCGCGATGTTTAAAAAGATACGTGATAGCCGCTCGGCGTTGCGGCGCGAGGCCGCAGCGAGCACAGAGCGCGGGGCTGTCGGGGCGCTCGGCAGCCGCAGCGAGTCAGGCCGGGAACAGAGCTGTGCACGGCTCCGCAGGACTGCTGGCGGCGGGCGCGACTCCGGCCCCCGAGGCAGGCGGCTCCGGGACGGGGCTCGGCAGCGACGGCGACTTCCTCTCGCGGTGCCGGCTGGTGTCGACCAGGCTGCGGCGGCGGTTCCTGCGCAAACCCAGATGGCAGCGGCGGCGCACCACCGGGAGCGGCGGGCCCGGCGCACAGCGTGGAGGAGCCGGGCGGCTGGAGCGGCGCCGCCGCTGGGCGCCTCTGTCCGGAGGCCGCAAGCGGGCCAAAGCCCGGCCGAGGCGCGGCGAGCGGGAGGCGGTGACCCGAGCGCGGAAGCCCCGCCGCAGCTGGCGGCGACTCCCGCCGCGCCCCGACCCGCGTGGAGCTCCTGGCGAGCTCGCGTGGAACCCCGGCCGGGGGCAGCCGCCGTGCCTGAGGAGAAGCTGCGGGGCGGTCCGCGGCCATCCCGGGCGGCCGAGCAGGCTTGCGCCGGGACTGTGGCACAAGTTTGTAAATGCAGCTGGGGCGGCGGCGGCGGCTCGGTGAACACGTGTCGGCGGCGCAGAGCTGCGAGGCCTTCGCCGCCCACCTGCACTTGGAACGCGGGCAGCCCGTAGTGACGGCCGGGTCGGGCCGTGCCTGGAACTGACGGTCGCATCCCACTACACGAGCCAGCCGCCCGTGCCGCCGCTCCCCTGAAGCGGACCACGCGGCGCAGCAGCGCGGCCCGGGACAGCCGCACATGCGGCTGACGCGGCGCTGAGCCGAGACCCGGCGGCGATGACCAGCGACATGGGCCCCACCGTGAGCGCACCGGGCCATGGCCGCAGCCACTCCGGCTCCTCCGGGAGCATCAATAGTGACAACACCGCCTCCCCACTCCTGTGAGAGGGGCGGCGGCCCGGACAAAGACCTGGGCCGAGGCCAAAACTGTACAGACACTGAATTTACTGACTGTTTTTACATGTTTTACATATAACCCTTTAGAAATCATTACAAATGTTTTTGTCTAAAATAATTTAGTTAACTATCTTTAATTTTCTAGTTACACTAATAAGAAAGAAAAATTCAACGTTACCTTATTAATACATTTTTAAGTTTCTAATTTCCCTGTAACTTTGTTTAAATTACTAATAATCACATTAACTAAGTATTGTTTAAAATTGTTAAGTTCTTAAATGTATCTAAATATGTTTAAGTTTGTAACTATCTCGTTTAAGTAGTAATTAGCATCTTTAAGAATTTCTATTGTTATTAACAGATTGTAATAGTAACCTACCTATTCATGTCTCTAACTACACACTCAGAAATATACACACTACTTACCACTCTTATACCTTTAAATTCATTAACTTTTCATATTCACAACAAAAGAAGGGGAGTAGACAGAATATGCATGTAATTAAGTAAATCCTGAGTCAAATAATTTTCATTCTGACCAAACACTACATAAAAGTTTAAGTTGTATAGCTAGAATATGAAAGCAAAGATTACATGTATGCATGAATGAAAAATGATTGGGGTGGCCACCCGAATGAGTGAAAGAGAGATTGTGTGAATGTATGAATGTATGTGAACCATTTACACCTTATACAAAATATCTGAAATGAACACACAGAGCAAACACTACCTCTAATATATTGCCTTAATAAAAGGCAACTCAAAACATGATGTTCCTCCTTTAAACTTTTCCTTGTGTTCTAATAAAGTAACTTTTCCCCAATTCTATATAAACCCTCAGATTGATAAAAGTTTTTGTTCTACCCAATTACGAAAAACCCTTAGGTAAATAAGGTTTTTAATTAATAAAGTTTTGTTATTATATAGAACTCTTAAGTATATAAGGTTTAAGCAAAAAATAAGTTTACTACGTCAAGTGAAAAACGTTTTGTTAAGAATTACACTGTTTTTTGAATTTACACTGTTTGTATCTTGTTATTAATAAAAATGGGGGAATTGTGGGGTCTGGTTACACCAGGTGCTGCAAAGCATCCTGGGAGTTGTAGTTCTAAGTACTCTGTCACACATGCTCTGTTGAATGCTTGTATGGGATTGGCTTAAGTTACCTGTGTGACGTGGCAGCATTTGAAACTGCTATATAAGCTGGGACTCCTTGAATAAACGCTCTCTGGTTACACACCACGTTGGTGTTACTATGGTCCCCATGGGACTTATTATTTATTATATTAATAACTGCTACACTCTGCCACCCTCAGTGTAAAGAAGTTCTTCCTCATGTTGAAGTGAAACTCCTTGTGTTTTAGTTTATGGCCATTGCTCCTCATCCTGTCACTGGGCACCACCAAAAAGAGTCTGGCACCATCCTGTTGGCACCTGCCTTTGAGATATTTATATCCATTGATGAGACCCCCTTTCAGTCTTCTCTTCTCTGGACTGAACAGGCCCGGCTCCTGCAGTCTCTCCTCATAAGACAGATGCTCCAGTCCATTAATCATCCTTGTGGTCCTCCATTGGACCCTCTCCAGTAGCTTCTTGCCTTCCTTGTTCTGAGGAGCCCAGAACTGGACACAGTACTCCAGATGTGGCCTCACTAGGGCCAAGCAGAGGGGGAGGATCACCTCCCTCAGTCTGCTGGCCATACTCTTCCCAGTGTACCCCAGGATACTACCGGCCCTCCTGGCTGCAGGGGCACACTGCTGGCTTAGGAGACTCATATTACGTGCTGGATGTATGGAGTATAAACAGCAGGTACATAGGTTAGTGTGTTCTTGCTTGAGTTGTGTGAGTGACGATGCAGAGAGCTGTCCTTGTTCTGCTGCACAGTGAAGTACACAGACTGCAGCGTGCATCTAAAGGCAGAGCCTCAGTGCTTTATACTGAGGCAAAGTTATGAGCTGTAACAAATGGGTATCTGTCCTTGGTTTTCAAGTCCTGCTGATTTTCTATTGGATTAAATGCTGGCCTCATAAAACACTTGTATGGCTTTCACTGAAACTAATGGAATTCAGAATATTTACATCTGGAAGTAAAATCTGGCATGTAATAAGGATGCTTTATAGAGCTGACTGATACGGTTAGAAAAAACTATTTTCAACTCAGGAATTCTTTAGTGTCCCAAATGGACATTGGTAGTTTTTAATAAACAAGTAAAACTGTTTTGGTTTGCAAATAGGAAATCACTCTATGTGTCTGGGCCTGCTATGGAGTCAGAGGAAGATGTAGTTGTAGTTCTCCCAAACTGTCTGCTGGTCTTGCACCCCTGCTGAGTGCCGTTCCCCACCATATGGTTAGATTTTGCTGTGGCACACATACTGCTGTTTCTGTATTTGATGTTAAAATGTGTAGCACAAGGTGCAGGACTTGGCAGTTTCTTTCCAAATAGAAGATTTGAAATAAAAAAACCCCACAACACAACAACAACAACCACCAAAAAAATTACTGTCCCTTTGGCAGTTCTCAGCGGTGTGTGTTTACTCATGCACATACCAATAGATGTACTACCCAGGGGTTAGCCTAGCAATGATATCTGCTCTACCAGGAACTGCAAAGCAGAGGCAGGGCTTTACCCTGAGAGTGCCTGCCTTTGTGGTAGTAGGTCCTAATTCCGAATCTGAGATGCTTTACACAGTCATTTGCTTAGCAAATAGAGGGATTTGGGATTACTCCTCTTTGAAGAGAGTGGGGGAGAAATACATGGTTGTGGATTATCTAAAGTCCAAAGTTGCCAAACATCTCAAAGTGCTACTGCTAAGGGCTGAACTGCCTACAAGAAAATCAAAATCATTTAGCTACTCCTTGCAGCAGGGAACGTATTTGGAGTCATCAGAAGGTGAATGAGGCCTTTGAGTGCCCTGTACTGTCTTCTAGATATTTCCACTGATTATACAGGACATTTAGGTTAACTGTGTCCATCTAATCTGGGTATGTAAATCAGACAATTACTCTCAGTTCTTTTGGAAGGCAACTCTGTTGTTTTGTGATAACTTTTGTTTGTTCAACCAAACGTCCCAGTTTTCCATATGGACATCCATAGAAATAGAACTTCCTAGCAGAGATAACACTCTATTACTGTTTTTGTTGTTGTTGTTGTTGTTATTACTATATTGATATTTTTGGTTTTTTCTTCTCCAGGAATCCCTCCTCATATTGATACACATTCTGCTTTTGAGGATGAAATAATCTCTCTCAGTTTAGGAGCTGAGGTAAACTTAATGTTTCCATGTGGTTTGATACTTTCCTGAGAAGTTTCATTTTTATATTTTTTAATACTGGTTAATTTGATTTTCCATAGTGTGTGTTCACATTCACCCAAGTTTAATATCAAGTATGTAAGGTAATTGCGATATGCTAATTAAATAAGTAACTGCAGTTCAGTGTTGTCAGTGGAAGATTTGCCAGTGATATCAGTGACTTTTAAATCACTATTTTTAAATCTTAGCATCCAGTTCTCCATTGACCTTCCTTCATTTTGTTTTCATCTTAGAAAACATATCACTCCTATTTATGTTCTACTTCCATTTTCCCCTGTATGATCCCCTGTTCTCTCTGGTCTTCATAAGCCTCCCATTATTATTGTATTCTGTACATTCACAGTAGGCTAATGGAGATGTTTGACCTGTAGAAGATCCAGTCAAAGTCTGAGCCCTGCTGAGCTGGTCATGGTGAGGGCAGAGGTAGGCTCTAATTCCATGAACCCCAAACATTCATAGATAATGTAGACAAAGTGTGGAAAGGGAAATGAAAGGACACTGAACTGGCATCTGTACCTGTCTTACAGGTAGTGTTCTGTTACAAAACAACAACTTTGATTATTGCTGTGTATTACTCTTCAGGCAGTGAGAGAAACATGAATGGATATGCTGAGCAGTGACACTTTTTGAATCTTTAGTCTGGTCTTTGGCATCGACTTATTAGTTTCTTGCAAGTTGTGTAGTGGATGTGGAGCTCCTGGAACTAGGGGTGAGTCTAAGGAGGGATAGCTTTCTCATTATCCCGTGTGGCAGTGGCACATCTGTGTTGTTGGTCACTTGAAAATGGGGTGTCAGTGTTGCCAGTTCTCTCAGTTTGGCTGGGGGTGTATTTATCCACCATTCACAAAAGCATCCACTCTAGAGTGGGAACATCATGGATTAGTTGTGAGGGTGGTATGCGCAGTGGCAGTAGAGTTCTTACTACTTTTGTTTTGGAATCTCTCAGTCTGGGGGAACTTCCTCATGTGGCTTCTGCACTTACCCTTGTCTCAGAGGTAGTACATTCTCCTCAGTTCAACAGCCATGTTGTCTTTAACAGTGCCAACACCTCTGTGCTAGGTGGCACATGTGAACATCCATTTCTTTCATGGAGTTTCTCTAGGAGAAGGCTTGCAATTAATCTTCTGTGCAGTTTATCCATCCTAAGTTTAATTTTTCTAATGTATGCTGAGCATCCAGACCAGCACAGCAACAGTAGATGACTCCAATTTACAGCTGTTCCTATGTTGAACTTGTAAATTAAAAAAAAATTACTTTGGTTTACTTTATAAGAGCTATATTAGTATTCTGCCTCAATCCAGAGCCCCAGTCTTTCTGATCCTTTCCATTTCACTTAGAAGGCTGAAGCTGGCACAGATACTCTGTTACTGCATTGATGTAACACCATAGGCAGTGTATTTCTAGATTATTGCATTACACCATACCTTTGTGATGCTCTCAGAGGTGATCAAAACCCGAGTGATTTTAATCATGGGAAAATACAAACCTTTCCAGGAAGTGGACTGCCTGGAGCATTATGATGCTGTAAAAAGTTGGAATGTGTACATTTCAACCACTGAGACAGCCAAACTTGGGCCATTTCTACATATTTGAGACATAGGCACTGGATTACAGCCTATTAGGTATCTCCCAAGTTTCAGTGCCTTTTCCTAATGGGCCATAAATGCACTTTTCAGGTGCAGACAGTCAAAGCACAGATGTAGTAAAGCAAGCTAGTGGCCCACAAAATACTGCATAATTTAATAGCTTTCCTTTCTAGTACTTTTACAACTTTTTGTGATTTCTTTATGTGTTTTTCTGCACTTAGCTCTTCATCTGATTTTAAAATGAAAATATCAGTTGCAGTAATGTGTGAGTTAGCTATTTTAGGAGTAAAGTTTCCTTCTCTATTCCCGCTGAAGCTTACCATGTACAAAATTTATGCATTCTGTTAATAAATAATTGGAACTGCATCTACAGCATCAACCTTTGGTGTCTTTCTCTTCTCTTTATTCTTCTCTGTGTAGGATGACTGGTTTCTTTTCTACCTGAATAAACTAGGCTGCGTTTTAGTGGAAAGCATACCTAAAGTCATGTGTCTTTTTTCCTTCTTTGTTATTCTCAACAGTAAATGCACAGGTTTAAATAAAAAGTGCCATAAAGAAATAACCTTGCAGCCCAACTCATTTTGCATTCTATTTTGGAAGTGGGCTAACCAGACAATTCAGAGGGGAAAAAAATGAAGCGGAATGCCTCACTATACTAAGTCATGGAAAAAGCATTTCTGTCAATTGCTTGTATGCTTGTCCCTCCAGGATCTGAGTTAGGCAGATTGTGGTAATTAGTAACTAAAATAAATGCTCTGGCTTATGAAAGAGAAGTCTGTGGTAAAGCAGGGGACTAAACACAAAGACCTTCCTAGCCTGGTGACTTAGTTATCAGCACACATTCTCAGAATTCTTATATCATCTTCACAGGACCACAGAATTGTTTAGGTTGCAAGCGACCTCTTGAGGTCATCTAGTCCAAGCCCCTGCTCAAGCAGGGTCAAGTGAAAGAGGTTATCCAAGACTGTCCATTTGTGTTTTGAATATCTCTGCAGATGGAGACTCCAGAACCTTTCTGGGCAACCCATTCTGGTGTTTGACCTCTATCACAGTAAAAAAACAAACTCTTTCTTTGTGTTCTGAAGGAATGACATGGGTTTTAAATTGTGCCTATCATTTCTTGTCCTGTTGGTGGACATTTCTAGGAAGAATCTGTCTCCCTCTTCTTCATTCCCTCATATCAGTTATTTACATATATTAATAAGAGCCATCTTATCTGAGCCTGAGCCTTCTCTTCTCCAGGTTGATCTGTCCCAGCTCTCTCAGCCTCACCTCATATAAAGATACTCCTTAATCATCTTCGTGACCCTGTCCTGGACTTGCTCCAATAGGCCCATAGCTTTCTTGTAATGGGAATCCCAGTCCATTCCCAGTACTGAACAGAGTACACTAGATACATCCTCACCAGGGCTGCGTAGAGAGGAAGAATCTCATCCTTTGACCTGCTGGCAGTGCTTTTATTAATATAACCCTGGAGGCTGTTGGCCTTTTTTTCTGCGAATGTACATTGGTGGTTCATGTTCAACTTCTTGTCAGGATGCCAGGCAAAGCTGCTTTCTAGCTGATCAGCTGCCAGCATGTAGCAATACAGGGGGTTATTCCTGACCAGGTGCAGGGCTTCACTCTTCCCCTTGTCAAGCTTTGTGATGTTCCTATTGGCAACAGTTCTCCAGCCTGTCCAGGTCCCTCTGAATGATGACACAACCATCTAGTGTATCAGCCACTCCTCCTGGTTTTATCTCATCTGCAAACTTGCTGAGTGTACACTCTGCCCCATCATCCAGGCCATTAAGGAAGATGTTAAACAGTGTTAGTCCCAGCGTCAGTCCCTAGGTCACTCTGCCAGTGACATGTCTCCAACTGCGCTTTGTGCCACCGCCATCTTCGGTGATACCTTGCAACCTAACTCACATTATTGAGAATCAGTCTTTTCCTCAGTCATGAATGAGTTTATCCTGTAACAAAGCACCGTGAGCTATTTTGCTAGATGAATTATTGTAAGTTTAATTTGTTTTTGCAAACCTGATTTATGTTGAAGAAGGAATAGTTATTGGCATGCGTGTTCATTTTAAATACGAACAAAAAGTCTTGAGAAGAAAATAAGGGCATGATTCTTCACAACACTGTATTTTTCTTGCATCAGATAACCTACAGTAATCCGAGTTCTTACGTGTGAATGAAATGAGGCAGAAATATAGGTGTGAGATTCTCTTTCCTATCTCAGACCCATGAAACAGCTTTGTCAAGAGGCGCAATTTTGTCCTGGTTGGTGCAATACATTGTGTTTTGAGTAGTTTACAAGACAGATTAAACTTGATTTGAAGGAGAAAAATCTCATTATTACTTTGTACTTCTGCCTAACTTATAAAAACTACTAAATAGTTTGAGGGCAAAGCAGTGAGATGTGATTTGTCTTGTCCCATAATACTTCAGGAAAAGTGGGGAGTCTCACTCTGATCACTTCTGTTTGTGACCCATTTCTTTGGCATCTCCTAGGAAACTGCAGAATAAAGTGAGACTTCTAGAATGTGCTGCGGGCTTGTAATGATATTTTATAATTCACCACATTCACCTTTTCTTTATAGGAGCCAATACACTGAAAATATTAATGAATATCAATTTCAGTGCTGTGTTATTGAATGCAACTTTCTTTTATTCAGAAATTGTCATGGCAGAAAAGGCAGTAGTATAGATTTAGTTGAGCAATCTTTTATTAAAATAGTGGCAAACCACATCTTGTGTCCGTGAATTTGAACAAAGTACTGCAAAACAGGGATCAGTCCTTTCTGTTGAGAATTTATTTCAGTTAGGTGTTATTTTCAGTGCCTCCATTTGGTGTCTCTAAAGATATGTAATTTTACAGTATTTCATCTTAGAAGCCTGACCAAGTGTGTAGCTGTCTCAAAAAAATCCTAGTTTTAAAACCTGTGTCAAATTTTCTTTTGCAGGTTTACATCAGGAGCTTGATCAACATTGAGATTTCTGTTTTTCCATTTTTCCTAATTTGCCATATTACATGCTGTCATATAAGCCTTGATACATTACAATTTTAGAAATACAGAGGCAATATTTCTATAATGAGCTAAGTAGTGCTATGAACATATCCAACCCATGAAAGAATTTTCCCTTCCTTGCTGCACATCTCAACCCCAACCAACAGCAGTCCCTCATCAGTTCTGCTTGTTCTGTCCAAGACTGCCGTGGGACTCCCACTGCACCATGGCAGAGAGCAAAGCACTGTCACAGTTTGCTTGAAGGGCATGACACTATGGTCTGTATTGTTCTGTCCCATTTTCCTCAGATCCAGTCCTGAGGTGGAAGCCCCAGGACCCTTTGTTTCTGCTTTTCCTTGAGTGCCTTGCTCTTCTTCCTATCCCTGAGCCTCGGGCTGTCAGAAGGCTGGTGTAAACACAGAATTGCTGTGATGCTCTGACTAGGCCCCAACCTAACATCTGCAAAAGGAAAGCTTTAGGGTTCTGAGCCAGATTTGTTGGGTCAGGGTTAAACATGGGATCATCCTTGACTTCTACCTAACTTCTGTTCATCTGAACACATTCATCATCTTTTAGCCTGAGTATCTCATGTGCCTTGATCTATAAAGAAAATGTGTGACTCTCCAAAGCCTTGAAAGCAGAACAATGCTACAAAGAAAAACCCGAGACCTCTAAATCAACCTTTGAATGTGGTTGTTCTAGAACTGAGAGAATGAGATGTGCTGCTGTTACTCATCTCTTAGTCTGATAATTGACCCTTTTTCTGGCACTTTTGCTTCTTATCAGTTGATCTGTTTCCAGTCTGTCTTGGTTAACAAACAGAAGCCTGTAGCTAGCATAGCAGCAGCTGTTTCTGTAATAACTGCTTGAGAGATTTTATGAGAAACTTTTAGAAGGTCTAGGCTGTACCCAGCCTTTGATAGTTAGCCCTTGTTTTGTGTCTTGCATGAGCTTTAACAAGGTAGGCAGACAGCGGATATTGCTGTGCTAATTTTGTGGTCCAGCTCTTATTTTACTTATCTTGATTCGTTGCTGATTCACTTTAGTTTGCTGTTTACATATATATTGCTTTATTTTTCTTTTAAGGGAAGGCAGAAAGCATCCTACCTATTTAAGGAATTATTCTGATAGTGGCTATACCAAAGATTTTTCTCTATCTATGCTAGCAGGATGATTGTGGTGGGTGAAATTGATGGGTATTTAAAAAAGAGATTATATTGGCAGGAGCAAAATGTCTCCTAACCCAGATAGAAGATGCTAATTTTAATCACTGCAACCCAATGCTGAGTTTAAAAGTTTGTTCAAGTGAGTCTAGCAGGATTTCTGAAGCTCAATAGTGTGCTTTTCAGATCTGTAAGACATGTTTCTTGAGTTCTACCCTTCTTACAGTCATGGATTTCATCATTTCTTGAAGAATAGTGAGTTGTCGTTTCTGTATCATTTAGCTTAAAATCCAAAGGGACCATATTTATAACTGTAGACCAAGTTTAGTTGGTTTTTACATTTTAAGTCATATTTCATTTTTGAAAACTACTGAAGAGCTTCTCCATATGAAAGATAGCCTGACCACCACAAGTTAAATGCATCAGGCTTCATAAATCTGTTTCTCTTGTTTGCATCTGTTCTGTATAGATGCATCCTGTGTGTTTGTTTCTGTCTATGTCATACCATGATGTACTGTCACTGAGCTTGGATGAGATACAAGACTCCATCAAAATCAAGGGAGAACTTTTTGTTGATGTGATTGAACATTGAATTATTCCCTCTGAGATAAGTAACAAAGCCTGCAGCCCTTCGTGGGAATATTTATAACAGGTCTTACTGCCCCTTTCGGGAAAGGTGAATATTCAGCAAACATACTCTGCTGAGTTTTTATTTCTGTGCTGGATGTCTCTTTCCCATTTGCATACAGGATTCTGTTTGCAGATATCAACACATCCTGCTGGTATTTCCACCTGATGAGTTATTTTAACCTTTGGAAGGATCTTGAAAGCCCAGCTTTCCTGTGCACTATTCAGAGGGAATCTGTCCTGCAATAAAATATCGCCTCCTTGGTTGTTTATAGGGTAACTCCTCTTTTAGCCAAAGGTAACAAGAGCAAGGCACCCATTGTGTGCAAGTAATGCCGATAAGCATTTGTTTCTCAAGTGCTGTAGGAGTCTGCTAACCAATCTTGATTTGCATTGAGATGCTACAAGAAGAGTATTTGGTCAGAATTGCCCCCAGAACAACGATAGTGGCATTATTTCTGTAGAAGCTGTGTGGCAGTAATTTGTTAAGAAACAAGACAGCACATGGAGGTCTTACTTTCTCCACTATCTCCTCAGCTACTTGGGAAGAACAAAATCAAAGCTAAGCTATGAAAGGGCCTGTATTTCAAAGTTTTGTATGTAAAAATAGGCTTTATTTTTTCCCTTTCCATATTGGTGAGACATTATAGTTTCCAGGTGCCTCTTTCTCTGAGGTCGTGCATTTACTACCAGACCAGTACTGGGCAAGTGGCTCTGCAGAGATTTGTCTTATCTCATTTTTGTTGGATTTATACCAGCCTTCCTTCCTCTCCACAGAAGGAAGTTATCATCTCCCATGCCTTTCCATAAAGCTGTTCCCTACTATGCAAGTAATCCTAGATTGGCTAGAGTCCTAGTTCAGCGCTGAGGAGGGAAGGTACCCTGTAGTTTGGTTGCTCTGGGATGTCCGATCTGCAGGATATGCTGTGAGGTATTTCTCTTGGGTCTGCTAGAGTGGGAAGTTGCCTCCAGTCTCTGTAGTGGTTTTGTTTCCTTTACATGGTTGATTATTTTGGCTACTGAGAGGGAAGGCAGAGCTGCAGCTCCTCCTGGTTCATACCACTTTGCTTTCTTCCCAGTCAGTTGGTTG
Source organism: Myiozetetes cayanensis (assembly GCF_022539395.1). Lineage (NCBI taxonomy): Eukaryota > Metazoa > Chordata > Aves > Passeriformes > Tyrannidae > Myiozetetes > Myiozetetes cayanensis. The sequence continues at coordinate 41,788,654 of NW_026087742.1, read as the reverse complement.
CTCTCTTTAGCATCCTGCATTTTATTTGACTCATTAATGTTGATAAATCATTGTGGGAAGACTGTTTTCTTTGTCTCCTGAACTCCTATGGGCAGTGCATCCAAAATGAATGCGTAAGCAGAGATAAAAAAGCCTGCAGTTAGGAGGAATTTGGAGATTAAATCCAGTCAATATCACATGGAAGATACATAGACAGGCTATGGAAAATGTCATATAGTTCCAGTTAGTTTTCTCACAATCACACAAAAATCCTACTGTGAATGAAATAGTTTCAAAAATGTTTGAAGTCTGCAGTAGAGCTTACGATTTTCTGACTGAGGTCACAACTGCTAAATAACGAAGGAAAACTTCTGCATAATTTGTTTGCCAACTTGGTTTGGTTTTAACAGAACCTGTTGTCTCCAGGCTATTTGCTGTTTCTATAGTGTGCTTATTTTGTATGCTGAGGCAGCATCATTTCATTTCTAATTCTCAGACGTCTGGCTGTTAAGGCTTTACTGTGACACGCAAATAGAGATATTGAATTTTTCAGTGGAAGCAAACAGTGTCTTGCTATTGCATACCTATTGCTACATATTTCTAATTGGTTTTCATGTAGTAGGAAAAAGATAAAAATCTTGGAAAAACATTATATAATGGTATACAATACTGCTTGTTTTAAACTAAAACCTTTTTTCTTTTCCACTTCATCCCTTCCATGTATCCTTCACTATGATACATGAACTATTTTTCTGTGGTGGTGGGATGATTAACTGTTTATATATGAAGTTTCTGTTTATTTCTATGAAAAACATACGGTTATTGTAATAAAATAAAAGAAGCATCAAAGAGAAGACCATCAAAAGCAGTGTGGGCAGCAGGCCTAGGGAGGTGATTCTCTCCCTCTACTCTGCTCTCATGGGACCCCACCTGGGGTGCTGCACCCAGCTCTGGGGCTGCCAACATAAGCAGGACAAGGATCTGTTGGATTGAGTGTAGAGGAGGGTCAAAATGATCAGAAAGCTGGAGCACCTCTGCAATGAAGACAGGCTGAGAAAGTTGGGATTGTTAGCCTAGAAGAAGAGAAGAGAGTACTCTGGGGAGTTTTCCAGTACTAAAAGGGGGCCTGCAAGAAAGCTGGAGGGAGACTCCTGATCGAGGAGTGTATTGACAGATGAGGGGTAATGGTTTGATACTAAAAGAGGGTAGATTTAGATTAGATATTAGGAAGAATGTCTTTACTGGTGAGACACTGGAAGTTGTGAATGCCCCATTCCTAGAAGTGTTCAAGGCCAGTCTGGATGGGGCTTTAAGCAAACTGGTGTAGTGAAAGGTGCCCTTGCCCAAGGCAGGGGGATTAGAACTAGATGCACTTGAAGGCCCCTTTCAAACCAAGCCATTCTATGAAAACTAATAGAGCATTTTAATTTACATTGCAATTAGTATTTTTACAGCTGAAATGATTTTTGAGTCAGGTTTTAGATTGTCATTCTTGAAATTCAGTTCAATTTTTTTTGTAGAAAGCTTCCTGTTGTTGTTTGAGTAGTTACTAATTTCTTAATTTTTAAAAGAATTTTTAATTTCTTCAAGAGGTTTATCAGTGGAAGTTACTTCTGTTCCCCATGTTATTTTAAAAAGATCAGTACTTGGTGCATGGAATGGAATCCTGGTGTCTGCCACAAATTAACAGCAAACAGGCTGAAGTGGAGCATTAAAAAGTTATCTTTAGCTATTGCATTTCAGCTGTACTTCAGTTCTGGAATTCAATAAAGAAATCTAATTTCATTAGCCAGTGATGTCATTGCTATTGTCATAGGAGCCTATTTTAAGACTATGGCAAATTTCATATATAAATGACAAGTAGTCAGTCAATAATAATAATCACAAGTAGCCTATAAGCAAAGAAACAAGCTTAACTTGTCAAGCTCCTGCTGTGGTGTATTGTTTCTCTTGGCTTTGAACTGGACTTTATAATACCAGTAAGTGTAGTAAATGAGGTTTGAAGTCTGTCTGCCTTTATACTATCTTCACAAATCTGAGTATTTTGCATAATGTGATGTTCTGTTTCTGTTTTTCTTACCAGATATGTTTTGTCAGGAGTTTCTCCACAGAGCTCTTGTTTCAGTGGAGTTGTCTCTGGAAATTTTCACTGATGCATTGGCAGTTTTGAGCAGTTAAAGTGTGCAGTAAAGAGCTGTCAAACCTGTGATGCCAGTACACTTGACAGAAAGATTCTGGTTCCAGGCAGTGGGAGAGTTGTGCTATTAGCAGAGAAGCAAGTTGGGAGGGCCTCTTGGTGCAAGGCAGGGACAATGCAGGTGAAGCTCTGGTCTGCTTGCTGGGGCAGCAAAAGAATGGTTGGAAGGAACCAAGGCTGATGGTGCCATGGGAAGCAGGGAAAGCTGGACACTTCACAGTTCCTTGTGAGGTGTTCTTGTTCCTCCTTCTCTTCTTGTTACTGCCTGCATCTCTCTGCAATCCATTGTAAATTCAGGGCCAGATGTTGAGGCCCTGGTTGAGCCCTTTTGTATAACTTCAGGCTTCATTATATGAAGACACTCAATTGTACTAATGAAGCAGATGGAGAGAGAATGATAGTTTGTGATGAAAATCGGCAGCATTGGAATACTGCCTATCCAAACTTCGGAATGTGTTTTTCCTTTATGATTGTGTTCCATGCTTTAAAATAATATGTATATGTCAGTTGTGTGGCAATTCTTTGGGGTGAAGCATAGCAATTGTGTGAATTGGTAAAACTGTTTTCTTCAAATGATTTTAAAAAAGGCTTTTTGTATCATGCAATGTTTTGAATTATCCTTTATGACCATTCATTAACTAAGAAGATGGCTTTTGTTCATTTTTTGGGTTTTGTTTAGTTTCGGTGTTGTTTCCTTTCTTTTTTTTTAATAGTTATATACTTTTGACTGCTAAGAAATGAGATTGCTTAATGTATTTAAGCCATTTCTGTAAATTCATGCCCAGATCTTTGTTCCTTGGTAGATTTCTCTTTTACAGTGAAGATGTAGAGGATTAAGAAACAGGCCATATGGTCGTTTCTATAGCAATAGATTAAAAACCTTGTCTTGTCAGCTCTTATGAGGTATGATACAAGAATTATTTTGGGAAGGCACAGTTTGCTTGTCTTGTATCCTGGCAGTTCTCTGTTACTGTAATGATCTCTGGGATAGCTGTAAGTTGCAGTTATGAGAAGAGCTTGTTGACCTTTGTTTCAAACTCAGATTGAGTGCTTAAATTCATAATTTCATCCCTTTGAATTACAGGTATTGAGCACCACTCTGTTTCCATACTACTTTCTCAGTATGTAAGGGGTGAGATTTTAGTGGTAGTAGTGCAGGAAGAGGTTTTAATTAAAGCATAACTGTTTTAAACAGAGTTGAGACATCTGCTGAGTCCATACTTGGGTGCCTTATTTAATAACTTTTTGTCAGTGGTGTTCAGTCCAGGATTAAGACACTGAAATTTTAGTGTTTACAAGTGGTGTGTACATGCGCACTGCAAGCTTGAGCTACTCTGTAACCAATGGGGATCAAGTCAATCCGTCTTACAGGGTCATTCAGCTCATGCTGAACTACACATCTGTTGTCTTGTTTCATGGGTTTCAGTTCCCTAATGGGTTGTTTTAAAATATAAGTCCAAATTTAGATATCTTAATCTTGAACTGATTCAACTATTCCCACCCTATGACTTAAAGTTAGCTTGAATTCTTGTACTACAGCATTGCGAGCAGAAAGCTGAGACCTGCAAAGGAGAGTAAGTTTTGATGAGCAACCCCAACATTTGTAGAGAGTGAGGGAAGATGGTTTTCCACTGTGTAGGTTGATGAACATGCAGCATGTTTTACCCATGCCTTGGAATACCCTGAACCTGCAAGGACTTGGGCCAATATTCAACAGCTGCTGTGGCTGTGCCGCATTAGTACGTGGTGTGAGTCTACACTCTGAATGCAAATATTTCAGATCCTCTTTCCGTAAATTGGTCTCCTGTTTTATTCCATGTTTGGCAATATTAGTCAGGCACAGCCTGGTTTGTGCTGTATCAGTTTTGGTTTATGTTACGTGGAGGCTCTATTCACAGTTCCTTACACCACTTCTGTTGTAGAAAACTTGCAATTAAAGGCTGTAATGGATGATGACAGGATGATAAATGTACAGGTAGTGTGGCATGGAACTAAAATTAAGGTTGAAGGGAGTCCTGCTTACATGTATTTGCAACCTTGGTAATGTGAAAATTGTGTGTGTTTCCACAGATTTTTGTAAACAGTCAATGGTTTAAAAATGTGAGATGTGCTTTTTGAATGCTGAAGTCTTTGCTTTTCTACTTAAGCAGAAAATATCTTGAGAACTTTTTAGTGTGTGAAAGAATTGCAGATGTCGCAGCACCACACAGACAGATGTGCATACCAGAATCCTCTAAATATTTGCATATAAAGTTGCACTTATTACAGAACAGCTGTGTCTGTGTTTGTAAGGACTTTTTCAGGGTTTTTTTGGTAGACATTTGGTACAACATTGAACATGTAAGTAAGGATCATTTGCTTTCAGGACATAGGATAATACAATAAGTGCAAGTCTGAGGAGATATATTTGAGGATGCAGAACTGCTTTCTCGTCACTGGGCACTACATCTTGGAACAAACTGAGTTCTCTGGAGGCCACTAGAGTCAGGATGTGTAAGAGTCTTCCATTCAACTGTACTCCATTAGGGAGCAAGTGATAGAAAACATTGGAAATTTCCTTTGGAAAAGAAGATGAATAATTTGATGTATTTGGGACATATTCTGCCCTGTTACAGGTTGATGCAATTCCCTGTATGTAGTAGCTCCCATGGATGTGGGAGAAGACTGAAAGAATGGAAAATACTGCAGAGGAGGCTAACTCAAGAAAAGAAATTAAGTAAAGATTAACAGCATTAGCCTCTTGCTTTCTGTTCCTAAAAGAGTTTAAGCTAAGAGCTAGGGAGACAAATTTATTAAACGATGAAGATGAAACATGAGCAAAATTGAATAAATTGGATCTTGTTGAGAACTTGACTGGGTCTTTGGATTCACAAAAGGACATCAAAGTCCTATGCTTGGGTTGGATAGCATTTTCCAGAAAGGAGAGATTTACACCTTTCGTGGCAGAGAGGGGGAAGCAGTGGTAATGCAACTATTGCCTTTTAGTGTAGGGATTGAAAGTCTTTTATGTGTAAGTCTTATATTCAACATTGCGTTTTAACACGGATAATGACCTAGGAAGATGCAAAGACCTCACAGGTCATCTCCTGACATACAAAAGAAACTTGATACTTTTAGAGGTAGTAGGAACTGATATATTTGATTTTGATTGTCTTTATGGGATTGTGGGTTGATGTTTTATTATGTGGATTGTCCTTAATGGATTAGGCTTGTTGTGTCCTTTTAGTCTGGCTGTCAAGACTAAACAGTAACCCTGGACTTATGGAGAGGCTTTTGAAACAAGGAGTCAGCTTGAGAAGACATGGAAGTGAAGCATAAAAATTTGTAGCAGCTATGAGACATCTTGGAGTGGGAACAGCAGCAATTAAAAGTTGGTGTGACAGTGCCAGAAGTACCACCAGCATCCCAACCTTTGCCAAGGCTGGGCAGAGCTCCACCACAAGGAGCTGGCATCGAGCTAGTGGCATGACTGATCACTTGGAGTTGGTGGACCTCAAGAGGTGAATCGCCGGGTACAAAGGGGGAGCGGTATAAAGTGGTATATATTCCAACTAGCTGTGACAAAGCCTGCAGAGGATTGTAAGCTACTCCATCCAACAGGGGTTAGCTTGAAAATTGCAGTAGTTTTTCTCTTCTTGTGCATTACCTGAATCTTGTAAACAGAGGCCAGAGAGTAATGGAATTTGTGTCATGGAGTTGATGGCATATGTAATAGCTAGGAGAGATACTGGCATACTGTTCAGTGGATACACTCTACTCCTTGGGCTTATCAAGAAAGTCATAACAAGATGAGACCTCAGGTATAAAAGAATGAAGTACTGTCCATATATTGAAATATTTTATAAACTCTCATGTGCTAGACTTCAATTAAGAGGAAAAAAAACCATAGATAACTTAACTTAAAATGACACAAAATTCAGAAAGATAGTAATGCATTTCATAGATAGAAAATTGAATACAATTTTTGAAGAAAGAAAACCTAGAGTAAGTACATTAAGCATCTGACTAACATCACCATAGTGCCTAAGAAGATAAGCAGGCTTAGCAAGAGATTGCATGCTTTGGCATAAATCTGATATGGGGGAGGCCTGCACATGTGTTGAGAGATTTTTGAGGTAGGCAGTACTGAAATATTTCATCGTCATGATTGTCAGTGTGGCACTGATTTTCTGAACTATGGCCAGAGCAAGGTAAATTTGCTATGATGTAGATTATTCAGGAAAGATAATCCCATTCACTTTCCTTTTGAAATGCAGAATTTTCTGAATTCCAAATTTTGGAATTTAGCATAGTTTTTGCAGTGACAGGCGCTGTGTATTGCCAATTGATTGCCTTGGTCCTGTGTAAGCCAGCAGGCTCTTGTCTCTACATAGAGCCCCACTGTGTTTTTCAAGCTCCATGTGTGGGCTTTAAACCTCTCAGCTGTCTTTGAAGTAGACATTCTTTTTCATCTGTTTTACATGTGGGAAACTGTTATGTAGGCTGATAATCTGTCTCTGCTCTCTGAAAATTCAGTAAATAATGTCAGAGACTTGAGAAGCATTCTACATTGTACTTTTTTTAGCTTTAGAGTATGTTTTGTCTAAGGTAGTCTATTAACATCAAATACAAATTGCATCAGAGACAAAGCTTAGACAAACAGTTGTCATTCCTCGCTGTAGCAGTGAAATCCTTATTGACATTGTCCTTATAACCCTATTGTATTATTTCTGTTTTGCCTTTGAATCTTAACTTATTTGATAGACCAGTCATTCACCTTCATCCTCCTGCTTTTTCATGAAGTACAGCACCACCGCACTGAAAGTGGTGCGCACTTCTTATTCCTAAGGAGTTAAGAAAAAACTACTTTCTTCCCTTTTTCTTTTATGCTGGATTATTTTCTGGGTTTTTTGCATTGTGCAGTATTTTGTGCCACAGGAACAATGCTCGCCATGTGGTGTCCCTTTGCTTTGATGTTTAGCCATCCTTGAAAGCTGTTCACTGCTTTGTGTGCTTCCTTGTTATGAACACTCTCTCTTAAATAACCTGACAGTGTGACAAGTTATTTAAAACCACAAGTAGATGTTATTATTAGCTGGTTTTTTCTCTTAAGTTTTATCGCTATATTTAGAGGCACACTTTTTCAATAGCACAAATAAAAATGGTAAAACTTGTATAAGATCAAAGCATTCACTGTTTATATTTTGTGAATGTAATCCTTGGATGATGCACCATGGGCTAGCTGGAAATTTGATCCTTATTGACTGCCATCTAAGAGAAAAAAGAAAATAGGTAAAAACTAAAATAGTAATTGGAAATAGCTCCTGTGGAGCAAAGTTCTCATGAAGCAGATTGATTTAGCAGTGGCAGAGTTGCTTTATTGATTGTAAGTCCTTAGTAAATTAAAAAGAGGACCAAATATGTTAATATTCTACGTGCACGTGTGTTTGACTGTGACAATTCAGAATGTTCTGCCAGGATAAAGACACATATAGGACTGTGGGAATGTTGCCTACATCAGTCCATAACAGACTTGTTAGAGATAAGAACAGAGTTCTTCAAAAACCCTTCTGGGTTAAATATTCTTTCCTCTACTGTAAACAAAGGATAGAGGAAATACTCTTGCTTGGTTTTTTTAAGCATTCAGATACAGTTCATCTAAATAAAGGAGTGAAGCATAGGAATTGCACTAATTTTCTTCAAAAGTTCACAGTGGGTTCCTTACATTTGATTCTCTGTCTCAATTGCAGTGTCAAATTTGTTGATAATAGAAAAAGTGCAAAACTAATATATTCTAGCTGAGGACCTCAATCTGCTTCATAAGCAAAAGTCAGTTTAGGATTTGGATTTTTGGCTCTTCTAATTACTGCTAATTACTTAATGTTGTTTCCCATTTGCAAGTAAATTAGTCCTTTATTTATGTTTTCCTTCCCATGTCCTCACAGCTTTTCATAAGGATAAAATTCATTTAAATGGGGAGCAGCCACACAATGTGAGATTACAGTACAGAAGCTTTCCCTCCCCAGAAAAGTAGGGAGCAGAAACAGATCCTGTGCTGGTGAGGATTAGACTTTCCAGATGTTACAGAGATAATCTCCTGTTTTCAGCCTCAAATTTTGCAGCATCATAAATTTTGTTTCACGTATTTCTTGTTGGCTTAGCATAGCTGAAATTTAGCCAGGAGGATGTGCCACTGCTGCCTGAAAATTGAGTTACCAGGAATAGTTTTGTGGCCCCTCACTCCCAATGTGTTATCTATTACAGAGCACTCTGAACCTCTGTTGTTTTGGATGCATGGTTGTTAACAGGACAGGGTTTGCAGAGCATCTTTTGTGAAGAGGCTCTGGAGCCATGCAGTGGGTGGGGGTAAAGGAATTGGAGATGCATGAGGTGAAGCAGCACAGAACTAGGGAGCTGGAGGTGCTGTTTCCCACTGCTTCATATAGAGTCTGGCATGTGGAAGTGAAAGGGAACAAGGACCTCTTTTGGGCTCTGAAGAGAGATGGGAACTGGGAAGTGGAGGGGACCCAGCAGATGTCTCTTCATTGACTCATGGGTAAAATGCAGTTCTTGAATATCATCTGCAAAAACTGAGCTTTGTAACTCTTACTGACCCAGAATGATGGACAATGGGTTAGTGGAGCCTCCAGGAGGGAACCTGGACATACTTACATTGAGGTTATTTTGCCATACTATCTTGTCCCTCACATCTGTCCCGGCAACAGTGAGGCAGAGAGGCAAAAGACAGACTGAGATATCATCTCACCCATTTCATCCTACCACTTCATTCCCCATTTTTTTCTTTCCATGCTTTTCCTTTCCTTGCCTGTTGGTCCTGATTAGTTATCTTCTGTTTTATTTGCCTTGCCAAATAGCTACATCTTTTTACAGAAAGTTGCTGCTGCTTGTGCTTTATGGGACAGCCTCCCCATCAGATTTGTAAAACCACTGGGTTTTCTCCTTTTTCACCCCATGCTTTTTTGAGGTTACCTAGAAATTGCAAAGTGCAAGGGAAGGAGTACAGTAGCAAGTGGCTGCCATTCATCTATTTTGTAGCTATTGAAGTATTTCATAATCAGAGCTTATAGTTGTGCTTTATTCCTCTTCCCCCACATCTCTCCACCCCTTTCAAACCTGCTGTTTGCCACCCTTGTCACTTCTGACCTTAAATTTAGATAGCCCAACAGGAGAAGCTGTGTCACCCTATGTGAGTGGTACTACAGCATAAATAATTTTTTTTCCTAAAAATGTAAATGCCCTTGTGGTTTGCTTCAATGTGCACAACATTAAATAGTAATTGTTGTAAGTGGCAATTTGTAGTGTTTAAAAGTCTTGCTTATTCAGTCTCTGTCTTGCTGTGTTTTTGTGCTGAATGACTGATCATTGCACCACTGTTTTCTCTTTGTTAAATGCATCTGTATGCAGAAGTAGAACTGCTCAATTTGTTTCAATCTGGCATACTGTAGTAAGTCTGCTTTTAAATTGCATGCTTAGTAGGTTACAAATCAGGTGGCAGCACTTTCATGGTGCTAATTCTCCAGTGTACCAGGAACTGCTGACTTGAATCGTTTTTGACCACTTTTCTTTCTCAGTAAGTCTTCTGTAACTTGTTTGGCTTGCTTAAATGACCTGCTCCTTATTTTCCACAGCAAGAGTTTCTCTCATTTGGGAAATGTAAAAGGATAACATTCCTAGCCCAAGCAAAAGCAAAATGTACCACTGCCATCTGGGTTGTGAAATTAGAATAAAGCTGAAAGCATTACCTCCATATATTGCCATGGCTAGAAGCCAGATGGCAAATAATAAAAGGATGGTCTGCTAGTTGGCATGTTAGCCAGGATCTTTAGAGACTACATGTGCTTGTTGTGCTGCAAACCTCCAAGAATGTGAGCAAGTTGGAAATTATTTCTCTCACCTAATACTGCTTATCTAAATGTTATGTATCTACAGAGTTAATTGTCTCAGCTCAGTCTGCTGGGAATGGATAAGCATTTCCAGAGGGCATAGGGTCATTCCACATCACTTAGCTCTGCATTTTACACTAGGATGAATAGCCCTGCGGAGGACCTTGTCTTTCTGCATAGACATCACAAATACACTGTAGCTGATGGTCTTAGATACAGCAAATGAGCCCCCTCTTCCTCTTATGCAGTTGCCTTGAGTTGCGGGGTAGTAATCCTTTCCTCACTCTCAGATACTCTAGAGATTGAACTGTGCTACTGTGTTCCCAGAAAAAATGTTTTTACTGTGAAAAGAAAATTTTATAGACATATATATATACGAAAATTTTAATTATATATGCATACCTTTGGTCTGCCTGAGATACTTGACATGGTGCTGAATGGGAGAGATCTTTAGGCCAGGAGACCTGGAGACTTTTGCATCCCTAGGAAATATGCAGCTGTTCCATAGCAGTATTCAGTTGAACACATTAGAGAGGCAAAGAAAGCTAGGACTTGAGAATACCTGACATGTATATGAAACTCTGTAAGTCACGCTTATTCACAGTGACTGGTTTTGTTTCTTTTTAGATTGTGATGGATTTCAAACACCCCGATGGCCATACAGTGGCAATTTTGCTGCCCCGATGCAGTTTATTGGTGATGACTGGAGAATCCAGATACCTGTGGACACATGGGTAAAAGTCGCTGCATTGCTGATAACAGAAGAATAATAAATGTTGTTTGTTTGCTTTGTTAATGACCTTCTGTATTTAAAATTACTCTGAAAGAAATCAAGTCAAGTTTTATAATTAATATACAAATTCACTCCTCTGCTCACTTGCTGCTCAGGTTAAACTGTAAAACTTGGGGATTTAGGCAGCTGATTGCCAGTCCCAGAGGTGCAGTTTACTGCTGCTGTCACAAGTGAAGTTTCACTGGGAAATCTCTCTCTCTCATGTCAGCAGTGTGAAAGTTCTTAATAACTCTGAGCTGGCAAAGAATTGATTTTGGTGCAATTACCTTCATCTTTTCCTTTCTCTCTTTCCAGCTCACAGCTTTTCCCATTGGATCACATATGCCAAAGGCTTGAGAGAGGGACTGATTTAGGAGAGTGACTTCTCTTACACAGAGAGCATGAGGGAGGGTGGTCTTCCTGAGCTATTCCCAGCTACTTTAGGGACATTTTAGCTGCTGCTAAGACTGCATTGTACTGAGCAGGTTTGGGATCCTGGAAAGAGATCTCTTGAAATATGTTTTGATGTTTTGCCTATTATAGAATTTAAATACATGCTTTTTAAATTGTGCACCACTGGGAGATACTTACAATGGGAGTGCTGAAATTGGCAAAAAGGCTAAAACCTTGGCAAGATTTAAGAGTGACAGTAATGCACTTCAGGAGAATATGGAAACTCTCATATTGGACAGAAATGCCCATGGTAAACATTTCTTCCTTTGTTTGACCCAAGCTGTCACTGGTTCAGCAGTCAATTGGAGACACTAACTACATTCTGTGTAAATTAAAAATCACATCCTTTTATTGGCAGAAAATTTTCTGCCTTTTAATTTTACTGGTTAATTGGTATCATGAAGAAGGATGAATATGAACTCTCTGATAACCTTTACATTGTTCATTTTTATAGAGCTCCCAGGGGAAGGAGGGCTTGCATTTGCTGAGGCCTCAGCTTTCTCCAAGGCTACCAGCTCTGCTCCTTCCAAGCTGGCCCTGGGCAGCCACACTCCCAGAAGGCAGAAGGATGCATGCCTAGCCCTTGCAGTACTTGCCAGCAGGCATTCAAGTTGGGGTAGTGTACCTGCCTATTAAGAACTGGAATGAGATTATTACTTAACTCACTTGTACCTTCAAGTGATGGTTGTCTTTTGAGAACCAATGACAAATTAAATTTGAAATGAAGATCCCAGATATTTCTACTTACATATAAGTGATTCCTGTCCCGCTGCTTGTCCACTTTTCCTTAGAACAGTTTTTCTGTATATTTTTAAAAGTAGTAGTGGGTCAAGATACCCAATAGGAGTAACCTTTCCATCAAGCTAGTGGAACATAGTATTGCAATCAACAAGATTAATCATCCAGCGAGAAAGTGTAGTTATTTCACTTGCACACATAATGTGTTCAAGATCAGCTGTGATGCCTTTTATCTATACCACAGAAATCAAATTAGAGAGCAAAAGAGTCAGTTTTGAAATTATTCTGGAAATATTTTCAGTGTGTGTACATATATAGCAAGGAATTAGAGACTTTAGTTTTGATCCTGTTAACAAAGTGCACAGAAAAAGGATTTTTAGTCAGTTCTCTCTGAAAGAGAAACATGATTTAGAAATAAGCTATACAGTGTCATCAAAGAGGACAAAAGATGTATGTTCTTTTTGTCTCATAGGTGAAAGTAAAATTCTGGCTTTTCTGATGACATTCATTTGTGATTTTTTTTTTCCAGTGAGTTTTGGTTTTGGTTGGGTAACCTGGTAACACTCCATTCCTGACACTGCAATAGTAAAACCACTCTGTGCCAAGCAAGAGGGTGTGGAGCATTTTGGTTTTGACATTGGGAATCCTGGTTTTAGCCTAGTGTTTATGCAGAGTTCTTGCTTGTAGTATAGGTAAAAGGAAATTATTTCGGTTGAAACCATAACCTTGAAAAATAAAACTTAATTTCTGGAAATATTATGCTTATTTTATTGATGCAGGTACAAAAGAAATCCAAAAGAAAATCTGCTAACTCAGGATTTGAAGTTCTGCTGTTGAGGGAGTCTTGGGCATCCTCAGCTGATTAATTCATCATAGCTCCATTATCTGCTGATATTAGATCCCATCCTTGCCATGGCTACCTTGGGAGATTTCCATTCTTTGGGCTATTCAATGTCTCCTTTTTACAACATCTGTATGGAGCATCAATATGCTGCTTCCTGACTTCCAGACAGAAAGGACCTGCACTCTTTTTCCCTGGTACTGCATGAGCGATCAGCTTTCCTGCGACAGGATAGCTGGCATACAGCAAAATACAGGAATGCTGATCAGGCTGCAGGCTGTTTTCTTGGCATTTGGGTAGTTCTTCGTTAAGTACAGGCACTGGTCGACAGTTTCATGTGACCTGCAGAAAATATCTGGTAGAAATTTGAGATGAAATTGAATGCTTACCTTTATAAAAATGTCAGACACTTTTCCCCTCCCTTTTTGTTCAGCCTAAGAGGGTTTAACTCAGCTAACCAATATGGAAGTCAGTTTTAGGCTGAGATTTTGTCCTGCTGAGAGTCAGTTACTTGGAAGTCAGCAGTTTTGAAGGGGCATCACTGGGAGGCCAATTCCTTAGAGATGATTTGCTTGGTTGTTTTTTTTTTCTTCCATGAAATTTCTGCAGTAATCTCCTTGATAACTAAGTTCAGGAAGAGTTTCAGTGTGACAGTAACAGCTTTGAAGTGCTGAGCTATTTCCCTGAAGAGTTTCCATTTTGTTCCAAGATTATCCACTTTTTCTCATCTGCAAGTGATGGGAAGTTACATGTAGATGCAGCTGTTTCTCTTCTCTTCACATGTTGTGTTTCTCATTTTACTTTCTCATTTCCCACTTCTCAACTTTGAGAGAGATCCATTTGTAGAGCTATTAAAAATTCTTGGCTTTGGTACTTTTTCATAATGTAAACCTCTTCATAAAATTAGAGAGTTCCAAATCACTTTAATTTTATTAATTTTGTTTCCAGTTTGCTCGCTTGCTAGATAGATTTTGCTCAAGAAAGATCTACAACAGAAATTCTCCCTTTAAGCAGTTTAGTAGATCTCCCAAGAGCTTAATTCTTTGCATTTGGTTCTGTCAATAAATGGAAAAGCAATTCTGTTATAAAGCAGAATTCATTTGAGAGGCCCATTTGAAATAAGAAACTTCAATCTGCTAATATACACCTCAGCCAATTCTATGCTTTTGTACCCATAGCCACCATTTTTAGTAGTGTATTCTATCTTTACCATACATATTTTTATGTCACATTGTCATGGTTTAACCTCAGCTGGCAACTAATTACCTCTCAGTTGCTTGCTTACTCCCCCCACCCTGATGGGGAGAATTGGAGGGAAAAAGTAAACTGTGGGTTGAGATAAGAGCAGTTTAATAATTGAAACAAAATAAAATACAACAATGACACTCACTATGATAATAATAACAATGCTGGTAATAGTAATGAAAGGGAGAGAGAAAGGAATGAAAACCAAGTGAAACAAGTGATGCTCCATGCAGTTGCTCACCACCCACTGACTAATGCCCAGTGTGTCCCATGCAGCAATGAGTGCCTCCCAGCCAACTCCCCCCAGTTTGTATACAAAGCAGGACACTGTGTGGTTATGGAATATCCCCAGTTTGGGTCAGCTGTCTTGGCCAGGCTCTCTCCCAGCTTATTGTCCTTGTGCTCTCTGGCTGAGCATGGGAAACGGAGATGTCCTTACTTAGAATAAGTGCTACTGAGAAACAGCTACACCATCGGTGTTTTTTCAACATTATTCTCATACTAAGTCCAAAAGACAACACTGTTGCTGTTAGCACAGATATTAGGAAGGAAATTAACTCTATCCCAGACAACACCAGGACAAAAATAAATATATAAAAAAAATTAAGTCCTAGACAAATAAACAATCAAACTTGATGGAAGAAAAGGGAGGGAGGAAAGGGAAATGTAATTACTTACAATTAAACAACACGTTAATTAATGTCATTAGTTTGTGTCAGCCCTTTTGTGTCTAAAATTGAATAAGTAGAAAACTGAGAAGCAGCAGTATGTTAAATAGCATGTTGTAATCACATTTGTCTTAATGTGCAAGAATTGCCTTCTTACAAAGATGGATTGGGTTTTTTTCTGATGCAAATTGAATTATTCCTTTATTTTGTATTACTTTATTTTAGGATCACACCCCGAAAATATGATATCATTCAAGCATCTGAGCTTGGGCAAAAAGTTGGAACAATCACTGCTGATGTTGGAGATATAACATTAAATCGAAGGGAAACAAGGACATCATTTACATTCAGGAAAGTGAGGAGAAGCCCTTGCAATTGCAGTAAGTGTCTTGAGGCAGTCTTCAAGTCAAAATTGTTATTTATCACCATTACATAAGCTTTTTCTGGTTTGAGCAAATCTGTTTATTCCTTTGGGTAATTTTGGCAGTCCTTGTAAGCCATTCCTGGATGGCTCAGGGTTAGGCATGCTATATGGCTTGAGTTGGTTGCTTTCATGTGGTTGCTGGAGTTTCTCTATACAGGAATGCAGTTGGCTTGCTCCAGAGCCAGACAAGTAATCTGGAATCTTACATTTCATTGACACTTCAAATGCTTAAATAATGTAACAGAATAGAAGTAACTACTGTTCTTCAGGTTTACCTCAGTATGATTGTTTTTTAGAGTGGGCCTGTACTTTTCTGGAAGTAAGTACATTAGAGAAGGAGAAGCAGACAGATCTGCAGTGATAGAGCCATGTGAGTGCCTTAGGGTAGTACAGATAATAACAGACAGGTGGGTCAATGATTACATAGAACTGAAGTCCATTTGTGCCCTCAGAACAGAATTTCAGAGGCTGAATTGCAATAATGTCATGGTCTTTGGCATTGGGGACACAGTCTCAGTTCTGAAAACATTAACATAGCAGGATTAATGATCACTGCAGACAGCATCTGGTACATGTGGGCTTGTTTTCAGGTCATCAAACACTTGTGCTGTTTGACCTGCATTTCCATTTTTAAAAGGTAAAAGGAGGAATGAAGCAATTTTTTTGCATTTTAATATTTCACTTTTAATTTTATTTTGCTAAGTACGATAAACCCATGAGGAAGCACTTAAAAAAATTATATTCTTTAACTGTTGCTATATCTAGTTTACCCATCTGTCTGTGACAGCCAGAAAGGACGGCAAAGACTGGTACAACCTTCGTTTCCCCACAATGAGATGGAGGCCTCAAAGCTGGAGCAAGAATATGTACACAAGGTGTATGAAGAGATTGCCACACACTTCAGCAGTACCAGGCATAGCCCATGGCCCCGAATTGTAGAGTTTCTCACGTCCCTGCCAACAGGATCAATAGTGGCTGATATTGGTTGTGGTAATGGGAAATATCTAGGCATCAGTGAGGATTTGTACATGGTAAGTAGTAGTTACTGTCAGTTCCTTTCATTGGTTCTATTGTTTGTTCTGTCATGCAGTTGTAGCATGTTGGAGGTTCAGTTGTGGGAAGAATGCCAAGAACAGAAAGCTGTTTCCTGGTCCAAGATCAATTACCAATTGTGTTAGGTTTCCACATGCATTCATTATGTACATTACCCTTTTCTTTTTTTCAAAGCCACTTTTGCTTTGCAATTCAAAATATGTTAATAAAAAAATAGTAATGGATGCAGTGGATTGAAAAATTGTAACAGATGGTTTAGCCTTTTGTTATTGAATAAACGTGTTAAAAGTGAAAATGGTTGGGCAGTTTGAATGCTTCCAACTTTTTCGCTTGACTTGTGTGCAGGTAACGCAATCTACATGTCCCTGAAATCTCCACGGGCGGCACTGTTTTTCATGTTATCCTCTTCAGTTCCCTTTGGCCTGGTGGCATGTCTCATTTGTGAATGATGCCATGTTTAGCTGTTCCACCTCTGGCTCTGTGCATAGGCCCAGTAAATATGCCAACATAAAATTCACTGGGAAGTCTAAACTTCGGTACAGAGTTCTGGTCTTTCTCTCACTCCCTTTTCGTCACTTTTAGACAGTTCTGACATCGTTCTTGCTTGTGTTCTCTCTTTCCCTGTCTCACAGTATGTACTTAGTCCAGTTTTACTCTTCTCCCTTCCTATCAGGGAGAGATGAAGCACATAGAAATATGAGCCAAGAGATAGTTTCTATTGCAAATATTTCAAAGCCTTTTGGAAGAAATAAAGTCAAACTTCCTGTTGTTTTAACCCAAAAAAAAAAATCTCAGAGGAGTGTGCATCATGGTATCTGCTCTCCCCTGTTCCAGAACTGTCTGATTTTTTTCACTTGCTTGTACTGGGAAACTCTTTGAAATCCATCAGTCTTGAAAACTTCTATGTAGAGCAAAGCATTCATTACTGATAATAAAACTTGGAGTTGTTTGTCTGTTTCAGGAGTTTATCTCCTGCTATTTATATTCAGCTAAAAACGTGAGTTGTTATTTACAACCCTGTCTGTATTAGTAATGGATTTATTTCCCTTACTGTTCTTACAGGCTAGAATAACATCAACCAATTTATAAGTAGTTATGTTTATGCCTGACTGCTGTAGTCTGCATATAATTATTAATGTTCAGTACCTTCCAGTCTTTCACTCATGACTCCTATAAAAAATAATCAGCAAACCTAACTAGAGAAGAGCAACTTTTATCAGGGTACCATGAAGATCAACTGGTCCTAGAATGAATTTGGTAAATTGCACCTGTGGAGGTTTGTGGTAGACTTTTAAGGTGAAATCATTGCAAGGTGCTGTGTTCCGAAATTGCCAGCACCAGTCTGTTTTCTGGAGCCCACAGTTAACCAGCTAAGGGAAAGAAAGGTCACATGTCAGCTGGCAGTCAAAGGAAATCCAGCCCCTTTCCTCTATTGCTTTCAGATTTACCTCATTCCTTATGTGTCTGCAGGAGAAAGACAAAACACGAAAAATAACAGTGAAAGGGAGGAAACTTTTAAAGAAGCAGTTCAGACAGCTGAAAAACAGAATGTGGGAATTGCTTCGTTCAGTTGGCCTCCCTCAACATTATATTTTCCACTGGTAGTCGTTCTTGGTGGAGACAGACTTTAGACTTTGCATTTGCTTATTTTCATTTGCAAGTCAGCAGAGTCTCAGGAGGATGGATGTAACTCCTTCTTTCTACTAGATTTATTCTTCTGTGGCAGCTAAAATGTGGTTAAAGAAAACCCAGTGTATATTGTGTTTACAGATTTTTTTAAAACTTTTGGCAAGGTATCTCAAATACTATTACTTCCATTTACCATGGGTTGGGCATGGAGCTAGGATGAGAGATTACAGAATATGTTTTATATATCAGATGCATCATTGGGATAAAGGGAATGCTCTCTAGATGTAGAACATCAGTTTTCTCCCTCATTTACTCCTCTTTACTTGGAAGCATAAAATCCAGGCATAAACATAATCAGTTCTGCATCTCTTTTTTTGTGCACAATGTACTGGAGCTCTTAGCCTAGTTCCTGTTGGGAAAGAAGCAATAAAGCCGTGCTGTGAAATTAGGAATTATTTAGGGGTTGGGTAGAGCACTTTTGGCACAGCTCTGTAGCTTGGGGTGTTTGACTCAGAAGTACTGAAAACCTGAGGCAAGCACTTCCTGAAGGCAAGCAATGTGCTTTAAAGGTTACTTTATGCTTTTATGCTTTAAGTAGCAGTGCTAATGGTAGATCAAAGCTAAGGTAGCTCTCTTGATGGTTTTAAGCATCAGGCACTGTCTGAAAATATCTCCGCTGTGGCCTGTGCTATTGTATTTGCTTCAGTTTTTTTGGATGATTACATGCAGCCTTATCTACTTGAGTATCCTTGTGTGACAATGAAATGCATGAGTCCAACTAGGCACAGCAAAAGTGACAGTGCTGTAATGGCTGCATTATTCTGGCACAGTGAGAGAGCAGCAGTAAAGAGCAGCAATTTCATGACAAATAAATTCAGATTAAGAATGTTTGAGTTAGAGATGGAATCCATGTCTGATGTAGCTAGGACAAAGACTGGAGAAAGGTTGAATTTAATATAGTTTCAGAGATGGCTTTAGGGTTGTTTTTCCACAATTCTCTCCCCACTCAGCCTCATTTGGGAGAATTATTTTAACAGATTTTATTTAAGTGCTTTCAAGCTTAATATTCGTATCTGTAAGCAGGGCTTTTATGGAATGTTATGTCTCAGCCTTAACCATTCCCCCGTTACCACAAGGATTTCATTCCAGACCCAGTTGACGTTATTATAAGGATCTCATCAATTTTTATGAGCTTTAGCTTTGTCTCCCAGTTTCCAGTGTTCAGGTAGGTGTGGTGATGTGTAAATCCCTGAAAGAATGTTCAGCATCCTCACAGGGCTGGGGTGTGAATGAAAGACACTGAAACCTTTCCAATTTGTGGTTTGCCTTTTTAATTGAAGGGATAAACTGGTGGGTAGATATTCTTTCTTTATATGTAAAGAAATTGCTCTCCTTGACAGAACACTGATGCTAGGAAAAAAATTATGGCTATGAAGAAGCCAAAATCATTTGTTTTAATACAGACATTCCTATTTCTGTAGTGTGTACCATTGAAAGGTAATTGGTAATATAGTTTATATTTCACAAGACCTTGTAAGACACCCTTTTTCTGCGAGGTGTGCATCTCTGTTTTCTGCATTATTGTCCCAAACTGGGATCCACTGGAAATATATAAGAATTTGATTTTTCCAGAGTGTGGGGAAGAGAGAGGATTAATATTTGCTGTGGTATGGTTGCATAATGTTGGGTGGGTTTTAGCTGCACTGGGTTCATACTAATGAAGAACAGATTTCTCTCCCAAGGTCTTGTTAGAAAATAGTACTTTCTTAGTAGAAAGTAAAAGCAGGAAGGACAGAACTAATTAGTAAAGGTATACCTGGAGCAAGTTCACCATATCTTAGCAATTGAAGGGCAAGACAGAGGAACCTTTTCTGCCCTTTTCTCTCAATGGATAGCAGTCATTAAATTGATGAGAGATCTGGGAAGAGAGCTCAGAAGGAACTGGGCAGCAGCAGCATAAACCCAGAATGAAAGCTGAGTCGCTCAGCTTAGTTCTGTTGCGTTGTCATTGAGAAATGAACTGCGTGTCTTAGACATAGCGCTTTGTTTCCAGAGACACCCTGGCTCTGTGCAATGGAAAACCAAAACACTACGTGAAAGGAATGCTAAAAGCCTGACTCAGACCAATTGGAGCAAGGAGATTTGTCTGTCTTGCTGTGGTTGTGCTGGCGTCTCTTTTTCTACGTGTGTGTGTGTTTTCTGGAATGTAATTTGGTTCCTTGAGCTTCTCGTGCTATTAGTTATAGCTGAGGTATTTCTCTGGGGAGCCACATAATTCCATTCGGTGGCTGGATTTCAGAATTAGATGTTGTTTTCTTCATCACTTTCTAACGTGCTGAATAAATCAGGTTTCCAGATACTCAAATGAACTAATTCTACCAGGTTGAGTTAGTTATAATGAGATAATGTAGAGAGAAAAAATATAATGGTGGGCAGCCTCGACCTGTCTTTACCTACATTTAAGCTTCCAAGAGGATTTATCTTTTGCAGATTTGCAGCACCATTACAAAGCAAGCTATTTATTTAGTGTGTTTTTCCCCCTAATGTTCTGTTCCAAACCATTGTGTTAAATAGATTTTATAAAATTTACTTTACCTACTCCTGGCTGAAACAGTGAAGGTGAAAGTGCCTGGAAACATGAAAGAGCAGATAACACAGGATCTACCTGTGTTATCCATTCCCAGGAAGGCAGTACAGGGCTGCTGCAAACTCAAACAGCACACAGGTGTTACATTTGTGTCTCACTCCTTTCTCCTCTTTTATCTTGGTCTTTTTTGATAATTTTATTGTCTCAAGGTTTGTGTTACCCAGTGTGCTCAGAGTGGGTGTGGTATGCCAGAATGATGACATGCCTTTGGCTCTTTCCTAGGTTTTGTGTTTGCTGGGCTTCTACTTACAGTTACAGGCCTCTATACTAATATTTCCTTGCTTAATATAAGTGTTGGATGAAGATACAATGAAAATCAATGCAGTAAGCAGTAAACAGGTTTCAGTGGCCATTCTCATGCTCCTGTGTGCTATTGTCTATATCACTGAAAGCAGTGAAGACAAGGATGGTGGTACTTCCCAAAAAAAAGCAGGAATGTGGGAATGGATGCATGGAGAAAAATCAGAGAAGCCTGAGAAGGCAGCTTCCTTTGGGGAAATACTGAAAAGTGCAGAGCAACTTGCTGAGAGGTGGACTCACTAAGAGTTAGGTTCAGATGAATAGTCAGCCATGCTATTTGAGATATATATGAGAAATTGATGGAACTCAAGAAGGAATTTGATTTGGAAAACTGGGTATAAGAAATGATTGAGAAGACTCATAGATAATAAGAAATAGAGAACTGTAAAAATGTATACAACTTGGCTCGCCAAGAGATGTAGTAGGTTTGGTTGGGTTTGGACACTGAACTAATAGTAATTAATCTACCTTTCTCCACTCTTCTGGAGAAGATATCATCAGCAGGGACAATAAATATCCTGTGCTGAGCATCAAAATTAGAGATATGAACTGGCAAAAATTAAAGCTTTCCAGTTATATTTTGAGATTTTTTTAAAAATGTTTGAACACACATTTAATTAGAGAGAGAAAAATAAACCTGTTGTTAATTAAAACAGTCTTTTGAACTCTTTTCTGTAAATGAAGCTTCATCACATCAAAGCTTCTGCATGCTTTAGAATGTAGAAATCAGTTAGTAACGGAATTGGGAAAAGCTGAGCTTGGGATCTCTGGTCCTGGCTGTAAATGTTTTCTGTACTCATAAAAACCACAGATAGGCTCATTTTCCAGCTGTAAGCTGGCATTGCACCACCAAAGTTATCTGGGTTTTGATAGCTTATTGTTTTCTAAGTGACTGAAACCAATGTATTTTGGGTTTCAGTGAATGCATGTCCCTTGTAAGCCAGAAAATGCAGGAATGTGGTGATTATAACTATTTTAAAACATTATGCAGAGATAATACTAGTAAAACAGTTCTAAATTTGCCTAGCTTCTGCACCAGGTATCTGTGGTGACTCCCTGTGTTCACCATTTATGCATCTATGCATAGCACCTATTATCATGTTTACTTTTAAAAGCACATAAAGTTTTAGCCTAATATACCTCTTTTAGAGCAGCTGTGCCTTCAGGGGCTTCTATTTCAAGGTCTCCATTTTCACTGCAAAACAGCATCTTTTGGCTGTGGATGTACATTGGCTTTAGTAAGTATGACAATACAAGTAAGCCTGACTTCATAATATTTGATATAATTTAGATGCAAATGAGGACTTTGCATTCTGGCAGTCATGCCTTTGTTCTCATTCTCGATTTCATTGGATTTCATCAACATACATGGTAGTCCTTTTCAGGGTCATTTTGGGAGCAGGGGATTGCGTTCCATTATCCAGCCTGTTTTCACTATAGATGCAGAGGGCCAAAGCAATTCTTCCTGGGAAAGCTTGCTGTCAGTGGAAGCTGCAAGTATTCTTCTTCCTCCTTCTGCCAGCAGTGAATTCGGTCCTTTGAGTTTTATTATTAAGTTCTGCAAGCTAATGTCTTAATTGCAGAAGTAGTTAAAGGCACCAGTAATGAGGTGTGCAGTCGCTAACATGCAGGTTGCCAGAGTAATTTAAAGGCACTTCAGTTGGCTTCCAGTGTGAAGTGATGGGGATTTATGTTTACTTTCAAGTAAACAGGATGTTTTTTTTAATTCATGAACAGCTCTATTCACTCAGTGCTTCAGTAAATGTGAGAGGCCAAGAAATACATGGGAAGAAAGCAATGCTAGGATTGATCTTTTCAGATCTGTTTATTGCTAATTGGCAGGACAATGTGTACATACTCATAGGGCTATTTTTGCAGAGGATTATCTTGTGTTGTCAGGTTGGCATTTTCACAACTGTTTCATTTATTTTGGATCAAAAGTCAGGGACCTGACTAGAAAGCAGCTCACATGAAAGCTTTCAGGACATAAGACTGGAACAGAATTCTAGTTTTCTTCAAAACTGTGATGGTAGGCTGAAAGATAAAATTATTTGAACTAATAAAATGAAAAATTATGATCGAAAATAAATATATTTTAATCACTGGAAAAGAGGTTTTTAATTTTAGCAGTACTGTTGTCTCTGCTGGGTTGATTAAGCAGAGCAAGTTGTTTGTTATTCTTCTTGCATCAAAGGTGGTTTAGTATTCTTTCAGTATTGAATGCAATAAACACTGTCAGTAGTAATTATTTAGGATTCTGAAACTGTTCACTGCCATTTACTTGTTGCTGGTCATTGAAAACAAAAATAAATGTAATATTCTTATACAAGCAGAGTTTGATATACAACCTGGTAGCAGGGCTTTGGTTAAGGTATTCAGTGTGCATGGCAGATGTGAAAATGAGGATGGTGCATGCCTCACTCTATTTCTTTCTATTAGAAAGAGTATTGATCAGTTTGAATTTATTGGTTTTTTTGCAAGCATGTGAAAAAACCTCTTCTATATGCTGATTTTTCAAAGATGGTAAGTTTTACTGTCTTTGACATGGACACTGGGCAAAGTTTAAAGGGCCAAAACCCAGACGTTTTATAAGGTGTTTTGAAATGGTTTCTAGGGGTCATTTCACCTGGACTGTACAGAACCTTGGAAAATGATGTTGTGCTTAAATTTTTTGTGGATCATGATACTGAAGGGTAAGAAGCCTGTATCTGAGCACTTCCTTACTTACACTGAAGCAGGAAAACCTGGTTGTGATCAGTGATACTGTATGACATACTTTAATGATGCCTCCAAAGTCACCAGATAGTCATTTGCACTTGTAGATCAGCTTTTGTCAGTTCAGTACTTTGGTGCTTCAAATGTTGTCAA
Source organism: Myiozetetes cayanensis (assembly GCF_022539395.1). Lineage (NCBI taxonomy): Eukaryota > Metazoa > Chordata > Aves > Passeriformes > Tyrannidae > Myiozetetes > Myiozetetes cayanensis. The sequence goes on along the minus strand of NW_026087742.1, from coordinate 41,764,957 downwards.
ATTAACAAATGGCAATTGAAATGGAAAGAAAATACTAAGGTTAGGTCACCTCTCATTTTGCTGATTTCAAGATACCTTGAATTACTTTTGAAGAAAAGTTAGGTTGAAACCTGGTCCATCTTAAGCTGGTTCAAAATCAGGGTGTTATAATGAGCTGTCTACTATCCAGTCTTCCAGCTTTGTTTTAAGTAAGCATCAGGGTTGTTTTCTTCTTGTCTATACCTGGGAGCCGTATATTCCTCTTAAGGCTATTTTCTCACTCTTACTCTTGTTTTGATTTCAAACTAAAATGTGTTCCCTCAGTAGGAGACTGTGATGACTCTATTACTGTAAGCATCAAGTAAAAATCATTTTCCAGTCTTGTAATTATCCTCTTATGAAAAGCTTAATGAAACACTTTCTGTTCTAGGTTGGCTGTGATCGCAGCAAAAACCTGGTGGATATTTGTGGAGAAAAGCATTTCCAGGCTTTTGTCTGTGATGCCCTGTCAGTGCCAATGCGCAGTGGCTCCTGTGACGCCTGCATCTCTATTGCTGTAATACACCATTTCTCAACAGCAGTAAGTCACCCCTCCCTGTGCTCCTCTGTGCTGCTGTACTGCTGTGCAGAGCTGCTAATACTACAATGAAAGCAAAAGGGAAGACCAAAATAGAAAGAAGTTAGAAGGTTTGCATTCAGTGTAAGCAGTTGTCAGAGCAGAGTTAACCTGCTGTGCTACTGCTTCTTCTTAGACTTTTCTGTTCACGTTCTCTCTCTCCTTGTCAGATGTCCTTGCTCCTCCTGGTGCTTTGGTCTAAATGTTTGTGTTTCATTTTTGTCTGCTTACAATTAATGACATAGGAGAAGGGGGCTCTGCGTTAGGAGGCAGGAGCTGTATTTCTTCCTGGCTCAGATCTTTGGCTCTTGGGCAGATCTTGTAGTTTTGGGTTCTTTCCCCTCTGTGCATTCATTTTCCATCTCTGAATGAAAGGGACAGTACTCACTAGTCTGCTTTATCTCTGGGCTATGTAAAGTTCTCCTGGCAGGAACTGTGTGATGGTAACAAGCTTCAAGACCATGAAGCCATCTTAGAGGGCCCCACAGATCTCTCAAAACCAGAAATGCAGCAAATGTTTCCAAATCCAGTATAAAAAAGTCGAAGTCTATTTTGGAGAAGGCTGAAATATGTTTGTTTGAGTGGTCAGAGGACCTGTGTTTAAGCTGTAAATCTGACTTCTTCGGCTGCAAACTTAGGGTGTGCATCATCAGGTTTGGTAGATTTGAATCTGGGATTTTAAATAATGAATAGCCTTATTGAAGAGGCATGTGTCATTTTCAGATGGACTGTGACACTCAGCACAGGACTTTTTTCAAATGAAAAGAGAATAATAAAATCCTTTAAGTTAGAAAAGACCTTTAGATCATCTAATCCAGTGCTGCCAAGTCCAGCACTAGACCGTGTCACTAACTGCCACATCTACATGTCTTTTAAATACCTCCCGGGATGATGACTCCACCACTGCCCTGGGCACCGTATTCCAATGCTTGACCACCCTTTTGGTGAATAAGTTGTGTTTCAGTGAGAAATGTCTTTAGAAAAATATCTTGGTTTGCACATGATGGTGGACTGTATAATGAATGAAAATGAGTAGTGAAAAATATCCCTTACTTTTAATTTTGATTGTATCTTGGGGGAACAGTAAGGATGAGTTGATGCCATTCTCCTTACTTTTTGTTTATGTACTAGCTTCACATTTTCTGCTTTTCCTTTCCAGGAGCGGAGGCTGGCTACTATCCGTGAGCTAGCCCGGCTTCTTAGACCTGGTGGAATGGCACTCATTTATGTCTGGGCAATGGAACAAGAATACAAAAACCAGAAGTCTAAATACCTTAAGGAAAAGAATGGTAGTAAAGGCAAAGAAAAGGAAATCAATACTGGGACAACGCAGAGACTGCTTACTGATCAAGTGCCTGGAAGCAGCAACCAAGACTCAGCATGTTTTGACCAACTCATTAATGACTTGCAGATCGAAGGCTGCGATGCAAGGACAGTGGGAGCAGACTTCAGACTACCTGTTCATACTAACCGAACTTCCTTTCAGTCTCAAGATTTGCTGGTTCCCTGGCACCTGAAAGGTGGTACTAAAAAGAAAGAGGAAGGTGTTGATACAGTGTTGGTTCCAGCTGACTCCAAGGAATCACAAAAACTCAGTCCTGTTTTCCACCGCTATTACCATGTGTTCTGTGAAGGGGAACTGGAAGCAGTGTGCAAATCCCTGGACTGTGTGAGGGTTCAGAAGAGTTACTATGATCAGGGAAACTGGTGTGTGATTCTAGAAAAGTTGTAGTCTGTGGTGTTGCCTCCACTATCTGTAGTGTTTTGTTTTTTACAGTGTGAAAGGTATTTTTAATGCAGGCTGCAGCTATTGCCTCTTTAAAAACAGCAGAATAAAGACTGTGTTTGAATTAATAACAGTGACTATGTGCATATTTTAACAAAATAATGGTCAAATTTGGATACTACATCTGCAGAGTGTTTACTTCTGTGAATTAGAGTGGAGAGGATTAAGTGGGAAAATACTGGCCATGCAAATCAGTAAGGCCAGTGTTGAGCTTTTAAAGACAAAGGGTCTGGTTCTCCCTTCTCTTACACCATTTTATGGTGGTGTAGCTGTAGTGGTCTCCCTGTAGCCCACAGCTATGGAGCTCTGGGCAGGAAAAGCAGAGCTGTTTGCTGTGTAAAACTGTGGGCCGGGGAGGCTGTGTACGTGTCCATGAGGGGTCACAGGTCTCTTTCAATTTAGAATTTACTCTCTTGGTTGCGGCAATAATGGTTTCCTCAAAGGGAGCTGCAAAGTCAGTGGGGATACCATTTTTCTCTTCTTTGACTCTCAAACACCCACGACTCATGCTGTCGCTCCCCAGATTTCCATAGCTCTTCATTGTAGTGTTGTTTGAAAGCTCCTCTAAGGGGTGAGTTGCCCAGCTGGAATACCCTGACCAGCTCTGCTAAATGCCTGCGTTCCTGTGAGCACAGGTCTCTGTGGTGTGGGGTGACCCTCAGATCCCCCTGGGGGAAAAACAGGAAATATATTAAAGTGAAAGCAGTATTGGTGCAGATTTTCTGCAGGGTACTTTCAACCTCTGAAAGTTGGTAGTGGAACAGGTTTTATTTACTGCATTTCAGAAGAGCAAAGAACTGGAGTAGAGAGGAACTGATGCTGGGGTGGCTGACTCAGCAGCCCCTTTGGCTGTGGCCTGCAATGACTAGCACAATTTATTTAACACAACTCTTTTGCTATCCAAGGGGAGTGCCACCTGCGATGCATTTCTAGAATTAAAATATACTGGGCTGGCTTTTGCAGGGTAAGTGGCTGTTGGTGCCTCTGGAAACCAGGGCTGCTAAGCTGCCTGTTATGTTGTAGCAAGACCTGTAGTTGTAGCAAGACCTATGGTATGGGCAGATTATGTTGCTGCAACTGATGGCATCTAAACCGAGGTACCTATCCTAAATGATGTGGGAACTTGGAGATCAGCTGCGTGCCTTTGGCCTACTCCTGCCTGCCTCACATGTGCAGGTTAAGGGCTGCTGTGCTGGCAGTTTGCTCACAGTCACCATTTCTCCTGGGCTCCCATCTTATAATGGAGAAAGCCTGATGCAAATGACAGTGGTAAGAGGGGAGTTTGCTGACACCACAATTCACCTGGTGTGTGTCTTGCTCACTATCTGCTTCCAAAGAGCACTTGGGGAAGATCTCATTCCTGAGCTGAACACGTTGTCCATGTAGCCCTGTCCTAACTGATTTCTTTTCTTTGGGTTACATGGAAGCATCTGTGGCTATGAGCCTGCTTGGGCATGTTCAGGAGTCGATTTGCATACAGTCAAGGAATATGACACAGCTGGAAGCACGTTTTACATCAAGGTCTCTGAGCTGGCTTCAGTACTGGGACACCGTGTCTGAGTGCAGCAATGCACCCAGTTCCCAGCTGGACTGTGGGACCAGAGCTAGGACGCAGTGCCACACAGTGTCAGTGTGTCCCTGGTGAGAAAGGGCAGGGACAGCCTCTGCGGGGTGTCTGAGCAGTGACTGACTCACTAAATTGAGCTGCCTATTACTTCTGATTATGTGAATTGCATTCATGTGGAATAAAGTAGGAGGGCCACGGACCACATCTCTCAAGCTCTGTGTCTGCGCAGCCCTGTGTTTGCTGGTGCCTGGACTCCTGCTGAGCACACAACAGCTGCTGTTTGTACATTTGCCTGTAGGTGCATTTTCTGTAAGAATATACAGTGTACAGGCAAGGAACACAAGCATTGCCTGAAACAGTCTGAAGTGTTGCCGTATCTTGACCTTGTGTGACAAATTAGGAATCAGCTCTGCAGCTGTGCTCAGTTGCTCAATGTACTCCTGTTCTGACTGGGGATAGCTCAGAGGTGCCACCTCCAAATTCACAGCTGGCTCTGAGCTGGGCACAGGGTTAAGTAGTATTCTAACCTGAGGCTTGAATGCATCAAGTAGACATAAACCTTGAACAGTCGAATGTGGACTTTATGTAACAGAGTGATCTATTTTTCACAGTCCTGTGGCTCCTCCAGAACTCTGCTGCTTCCCTCTGCTTCCCTGGCAGAGGCAGCATTAGGCAATATCCAGTGTGGCATTCAGCATTTCTTGACTGCCAGGCTGATTAACATCATTTGTTGACTGCCACTTGTATGAAGAGGTCAGATTCCCTCTTTCACCAGTTCTGCAGTGAAGCACCTGGAGTATCCGAGAGAAGAGTCAGATTTTGCTATCAGCCTTTGATACCTGTCTTTCTGTCAGGAATTACTTTTAGCTATGTCACAGCAGCATTTCTAATCCATTTCACCCTAGCTCAGAGCAGAAAGTGTTACTCTCCCTGTCCCAGGCAGCCTGATGGTGATGGGTCTCAGCAGATGTTGGTTCTGGAAGGAGGTTCTGGCATGGAGAACACCAGCTTGGGCAACCCTGGTTGAACATGCAATACATAACTCCTTACCAAAGAGGGTTTTCCTGGCTTTTCTGAGGGCTGTGAGCTGGAGGATGGTCGCAGCAGCACGTCAGCTCTTGAAAGATGCTAAAGGAGTTCAGAGTACTCTGACATCCTCTGGAAATGTTATGAAACATTTCTTTGATTAAAGTCAGGCAGCCTCTTCAGATGCTTGAAAAGGAATCAAGTGGTGAAGGAGAAAATTACAAGGGAGGATAGCATGTAGATGTTAACAAAATGTATTGCAGAGGTTTACTGAGGAGTTCTTCCAACACAGAATTATGTGCCACCACAGCTGCCCTCTGCAGTACTCACTTGCCCTTTTTTAACTCCTGGAAGTATAATGAGATGAAACTCTTTAAGGTGAATAGCTGGATTTAAATGTTAGAGGTTTCACAGTACAGTGGTTTTCATAGTAATTATGTTCCCTTTTTGGCCTTACTTAAATAACAAATGTGCTCAAATGCTTATTCATTTGCAGTCTAGAAGATAAAAGGAAAGCAAAGCTCCATGTGGGTATGACCTGTACTGTGAATGCAAATGCTTCTCCTTTGGCAGTCCTCCCTGATGTCCCAGACATCCTCAAAGTGCCTCAGTGCACTCAGAAGTAGGGAGGTGGGAGTTTCTGCTCTGGCCCAAAGATGACCCTTGGTTTGACTCCGGGCACATGCAGACAAATGTGGCTGTTTTGGGGTTCCCTGTCCCCTTTATTCCCAGCCTCCTGTTCCAGAGACCACCAAGGCTACCCAAGGTCAGGTACCCCTGACCCTGCATTGAGCCAAGTATTGCACTGTTCTGCCCTGACAAAGCAAGTGCTTCAGAGCACCCCTGGGCTTAAAACTACAGAAACGATGTGATTTGTTGTCCCAGGGGCAGACAGAAGATGAAACCTGCAAAGCACAGAGGACTTCTTTTAACTTCATAGAGGACTTCTTTTAACTTTTAAAAGAGTGATGTCCTGGTGCAGCCACACCAGTGACAAAAACTCCTTCAGACCTCAGAGAAGCTGGATTTCCCTTGAAGTGCTCAACTTTATCAGGGAGAGGTTTAGAGCAGCAAATAGCACAGGACAACATGCTGACTGCATATCTTTGCTCACTGAGAACCACAAAAAGCTGCACAGGGACCACAGCTTCCCTTCAGAGAGCTTGAAGGACTGGCCTTGGCACAGTGAGCAGAAGATGAGCTCTTGTACTGCTCCCCAAGGCTACACGAAGGCAGCATAGAGGAGAATGCAGTGGGAAAGGCAATTTGCCCTGTTTCTGAACTTCTCCAAAAGTTTTAATATGATGGAAGAATTCTTGATAGACTTATATGTCAGTCTTTGATCAAAACATCAAAATCTACTTGAGAACCTATTTCTGGTGAAGCTTCCAAATGATCATTCTGAGAGAATATTTAGGTCTTATCTGAACAACAAGACTCTTAAGTTTGCTATTTGCCTGTTTTGGTGGTGTGTTTGTTTTGTTTGTTTTTTTCTGTTTAGTGTTTGTTAGTATTTCAGAACTGTTTCTCTATTTTTAGCGAAGTTTGTCAAGATCTTTATTTTTCTGTGCACAACAATTTCCAGCATGATTTTATGGAAATCTGTGGTGAAGAAATTGTGGATGTCTGTAGTGAAGTTCTGCATGTGGAAAAAAAAGATATTTCCATGTGCACAGAACAATACAAAAAAGCTTTATACTTTAAGTAAAACATAAAAAAAAACCAATATGGAAAAATTTCAAGTGCTCTTCTCTATTGCAAGCCATGCTTCAGCCATTGGACTGACTGGTTAAGTCTGTTTTTACCTGTCTTATGTCAGTCTGGAAGGGGCTTCAATGTGCAACCCACAAATTTCCTTTGTCACTGGGTCCGTATTTCTGCAAATTTCACAACTGGGATTACGTTAACTTTTCTGCCTTGCCTTCTGTATGGTTAATAGTGCATACTATCTTGGCCCCTTATGTCTCTGCTTTGCAGTGGTGCCTAGAAAATACTGAAGCAGCGTGCTACCAATAGCCTGTCCCACAGCTGTGTGATCCTTGCTGCCCTTGTCTGTATCCTTATTTCTTTCTACCATATTTTGTACAGTCTCTGAGGCGTGTGGTGTTTGTGTTTGCACAGTGCCGGTGCAGCTGGCTGCTCCTCTGCTGCTCTGTTTCACACAGGGTTTGGTTCCGTAGGCTTGTTCCTCAGCAGCAAAGGCAGATTGACACTTGTCTTAAACTGCAGGTCCCATCTCTTGGCTATGCTGAAAATCTGTTTGAGATGGCTTCAAGGAGAAAAATTACATTAGACTCATTTTGTAGGAGGAAAGAAGCCTGAGACAGGTAAGATCGCTCCAGCTCAGGGTTGTTCCATGGACACATGCAGATATGTACTGAGGGTCCAGGTGGCAGGAGATGGTATTTGACCCCCTCCTAAGCTTTTGCTTTGCCTAATCTCTCCTAATTTTTGCTGAGTATATTGAAATGCTTATAATAAGCTTTTTTAAGAAGCCACAATTGAATTACAAACCATCAAGACAGAGAATTTGCTAGCACGCTGCTGTGCTAGCAACAGCATTCCAGTTTCCTTCTTCTGGAAAAGCTATTGCATGGTAGGAAATGTTGAAGAAGGATGAAGACTTAGAACAATGTTCTGTTCAGAAGAATCTGCCAGGTACTCAGCCTTTAATCCTACAGTCCATCAGTCTGTTCTTAGCAGACAAAACCATTAATCTGAAAAAGAGATGCAGATGTTTAGGTCAAGATCTTTTCTACCAATTTATGTATTCAGAGTAGTTGAGTGGAGCTGCTTTGCTTTGATGTTTTCTGTTTAAGCAGTGACACGAAGAAGGACTCACAGGAACGTGCATGAAGGGCTGAGCTCTTCTGAGCTCACCAGGGAGCTGCCCGGTCTGCGTGGTGCCATGAGGAAAATCACTCTGCCAGTGCATGCACAGACAGGGATATAGACACATAGTTGTTATTATTGCAGTGCTTCTGTTTCTGTTTGGAATTGGGTGATTGAGAGAGACATTTGCTCTCTCAGCTGTGCAGGGTTGCAATATGACAGTGTGGTGGGTTGACTCTGGCTGGATGCCCAGTTCCCTCCAAAGCTGCTCCATCATGCCCCTCCTCAGCTGGACAGGGGAGAGAAAATACCTCATGGGTTAAGATAACATCAGGGAGAGGTCACTCACCAATTACCGTAATGGGCAAAACAGGATAGAAAAATGAAAAGTAAAGCTAAATCTTAAAAACACCTTCCTGCCACCAATCCCTTCTTTCTGGGTTTAACTTTATTCCTGATCCTCTGCCTCCTCTCCGCAGCGGCACAGGGGGACAGGGAATGAACGTAATGGTCAGTTTGTCACATGTTGTTTCTGCTGCTTCTTCCTGCTTAGGGGAGGACTCCTCAGAGTCTTTTAATGTTCCAACATGGAGTCCCTCCCACAAGAGAAGTCCACCACAGACTTCTCTCACTGTGAATCCTTCCCACAGACTACAGTTCTTCACAAACTGGTCTAGTGTGGGTCCCCTGGAGGGTCACAAGTCCTGCCAGAAAACCTGCTCCAGGGTGTGCTCTTCACTCCATGGAGCCACAGGTCCTGCCAGGAGCCTGCTCCATAGTGAACTTCCCATGGGGGTAACATTCTTCTTTAGATATCTACCTGCTCCAGCATGGGGTCCTCCAGAGACTGCAGTTGGGTGTCTACTCCCCTGTGGACCTCTGTGGGCTGCAGGGGCACAGCTGCTGCCCTATGGGCTGCACATGTGCTGCAGGGGAACCTCAGCTCCGGTGCCTGGAGCACCTTCTCCTCCTCCTACTTCACCGACTTCAGTGTTTTTGCAGTGCTGTTTCTTACATGTATTTTCACTTCTCTCTTCTCTACCTGCAATTTGCTTCTGTGCAATAACTTTTTTTCCTTCTTGACTGTGTTATCCCAGAGGCCCTGCTACAATTGCTGAGGGTTCTTCTTGTAGCCAGCTGGCATTGGTTCTGTTGGTCATGGGGGGAGCTTCTGACATCTTCTCACAGAACTCACCCCTGTAGCCCCTTGCTACCAAAACCTTGTCAGGCAAAACCAATACAGGCAGAAAGAGCAGGACTTGCAGAATTCCTTGCAAATGAAACAGCTTGTAGGCAGGGGCTCCATACACAGTCTGTTAGCTCAGTGGTCTGAGAGACTCTGAGTCAGAAGGACTTGCTTGCAGAATTTGATTTTCCTAGAATATTCTCCTGTCCTGTGGCAGGAAATGCTTGCAAGGTTTTCTGCTCTGTAGAGACATGTATGTTACTGTACTGAGAGAACCAGCCTACTGTGCTGGACAAACACATCCCTGTAACCACTCAAGATTTGGACACAAACACACTCTGAAAGCTTGCTTTTACCATAGTCTGCAAACTAGTCTGTATTAGACAAGGTAAATGCTGAGTTCTCTGTTGTCTTCTCATTTATTCTGGTAATAGTGAGGAGGGTCTGGGGAACTTTATACCATACGAATTCTCATCTCTTTACAAACTGGTTGCATTGTCCTGGCAGCACTACTCTTTATGCAAACAGAACCACTGTCTCTGTTTAAGGGAGGCATTAACTGATGGCCATTGGCTGGCACACGGAGCCAGACCCAGGCAAATGGGATAAAACAGAGGAAAAGAAATTTTGTTTCAACTTTTTAGCAGTGGGACAGGAATACCAGAGTTGCTTTGGGAGCAAAATACAGTCGTAATGGGAGAAACTGTAATCACAGAAAGGTTTGGGTTGGAAGGGACTTTCAAAGACCATCTAGTCCAAACCCCTGTCATAAGCAGGGACATCCTTCACTAGATCAGGTTGCTCAAAGCCCCATCCCACCTGATATTGAGCACAACTCAGTCTCAGAGCAGGAACCAGAGTCTGGTGTACTTTCCCAAACTCAAACCTGAAAGATTTATGCACTCTCAATTTAAAAGTATTTACCTCATCCACATAGCTACAGACCACTTGAGTACTCAGTTTTCCTTTTGAGGAAAGAACAGTGCTGACTTTTATGCCCCAAATCTTATTTGGGACTTGCTTTGAAATAATCTTCTCTTTCTGAAATAATCTCACTCCCATTACTTGGTGCACTTTTATCCTTTTTATTTTCCTGACTTTTAATACTTGTTCCTCTGTATTCATGCTTGGGGAAACAGTGATGTCCTGTTCTTATGCCAGGATTAGGCCTCTTCTGCCCCTCAGAAGCATTATGAATAAGAAACTTCTAGTCCGTATAAATACAAATACAGATGTGCTTCACATGCACTAGTAAGATTAAAGTGTGTGTCTTGCAACTACTGGCTTTTGATTGAGAGATTTGATTTCCATCACACTCATGTTGATACTGGATATAAGGTAACTAAATCATATTTCAGTCTCTAAGAGTTATAAGGCAGTGTAGGAAGCCAGGAAGTTGCTTTAATGTACTAAGAGATGAAAAGCAGGGAGATTATAACAGAGGTTATAGGGAAGAGCATGGTGAATAGAAACTACAACTTAGTATCAATAGAGCACGATAGCAGAAAGTGGAGACTAATAGTGCTCAGTTAAATGCTATGATCCTATTGGAACAATTAAATGTCTATCAGAAATATTAAATGTAGGCTAGAAAAACAGCAATCAGTCTGAGTGACAGTGAGCTGCTGGTGTGCATACAGGATGAAGAGAACTTCTGAAAATTACATGGCAAGTCAGCTGTGTAGGTAAGTCCCTCCTGAGCCGAGCTGAGACATTTCCATATAAAGTGAACGGCAACAAGCGTGTTTGGGGAACCATGTGCCAGGAATAAATGCCATGCAGCTGTCACTGCACACAGCAAATGTTCTGAATTTTACAAACTATTCCCCTGACAGTATTGGGTGGATGGAGAGCCATCCCAAACACTTAGATTATGAGAGATTTAGAGTGATAACATTTTCCATACATTAGAAAATCTTCAGGTTTACCAGAATATAAAAAGTTTTAGTTTCAGAACTCCAGTTCTGTTATGCCTGTAAATATCACAGAAACACTTTCTGTTTGCAAAGTGAAAATGATAAAGATTTGTTTAGGAATACTAAAGAAGATTAATAGCTACTGTCTCCAGTTTGCTTTGTTTTGTGTATTCTTCTCACTGCTACAATTAAGGATTTCTTGTCATTATCACTTTCTGTGTGTCACTATGGTTTTCTATAATTTATTGGGAAGAAAAGAGGGAAAGACATTTCATTCATCATTGCAAATCTCTTTTATGTGTGTTAATGTATTTTATATGAAGTGATTACACTGATAACATCAGTATTGCATATTTCTTATGCAAATAACTTGCTCTGCCTTAACTAATATGTGTCCTCTTGGGGCAGAATCAGAATTGCACTGCTTTGTCCAAACTCCCTGAAAGGCCATACCTGACATCTCAAGTAGCCACAAATGAATCATCTTCCTTCTCCTGCCTGCCTCCTCACCAGATATTTGCTACAGAGATGCTTGCTGAATGCAGACAGCTTGTTCCTGTGCCTGATGGTGCTCTTGTCCACAAGATATAAATTTCTAAGCTGAGCCACCTCATCTAACTGTAGAAGATATCTCTGTTGATGCCTATATCTCAGGTCAACAGCAAAACTCTGGATATTTTTTATCTGACTGACTTCATTTTGCATAGTATCCCTTCTGCATTTGCAGCAAGCCACCACTGGTATGCAAATACTGTAATATTCTTAGAAACATTGCAATGATTTTAAGCTATTTTAAAGGTGGCCTTGTTTAAATTAGTCTAATCTGTGACTTTGCCAATAATATCAAATATAGGATATTGTGGATTTGAAGGATAACCCAAGAGGATTGCCAGAGGCAATCCTGCAGGACTCCTTGTTCTGTCTGTGTCTTTTTCCCTTCATTTCCAGTAAATAAAGTGGTCTAAGCATTTTACTTTAGGACTTAACTTAAAGCCTCCTGGGAACTGATGGATAGTAGCCCTTCTGCCTATTGTGAGCTCTGGATCAGGCTCTGAGGTAGGTGGCTTAGCCAGGAGTCTGGATACACTGGGCCTGATGTAGCATGAGAGAGGGGTGCAGGTGCTTGTAGATCTGCGAGGCATGAGGGCCTCCCCATAGGCAGGCCCTCCATATAGGCAGCTCTGTGGAGGTACATCTGGGCACTGACTGGATCAGGGACACAGAGCAAATGCTCTGATGTGAAAATTGTGTCCCCCCCTTAAGCAGGCTATGCCTGTGCTTTACCATTACAAAACAGCAACCTCAATGAGAGCAGTACTTTTTCCTTTGATTTTACAAAAGCAAAGGCAGGAAATATCCGACTCACAACTGAATAAGGTGGAGAGATGTGTCATTGCAGTATCAGTAATTGATTTTCTCCTTTCAATTCAGAAATGCTCTGTATTATCACTTCAACGTGATGACAAGCTTACTTTTGTTGTAAAATTAATGCCCTTTATCTGAAAAAGAAAATCAATCTTCTATCACAATAATCAACTATATAGATGTATTTATTTTTAGCTATGTCTTTGTATTATATTCCTACTGAAATTTAAAATAAAAGGAAAACTATAGAACAAAAGTAGAATAAATTGATGTGAAATATGTATTTTTGTAAATGATTTTGTGCTTCCTCATGTGATGTCTTATTCAGACTCTAGATCAAAACTGAAACTGTGGTTCCAAGGCCTAGAGAGAATTTAGAAATTATTAACAATAAAAGTAGTTCACAGTCTGTTGCTGAGCCATCCTGTCTCCTCAGATAGTTCATCTTTGATGCTTTGTGCAGAGTAGGAGATGAAGCAACACATTTATCATCATATTTGACTGCTAAAACACACATCAGTCCCTTATGGTAGGCTTCTTATACACTTGGATGAGTTTAAAGTATAAATTTGTGACCAAGGAACTGCTAGAGCATCCATCTCAGGGAGGCCGAGTCCTTTAGAATATGCTGCAGCTCTCTTTGGCAATCATTTGAGTTACAATCTGGCAATATCTAAAGCTCTGTTAGAACAATGGCAGAGAATCCTGCACTCCTGCTATTGGAAAGCAAATCGTGCCTGTAGTTCCAATTTCAAAGCTCCCCAGCCTTTCACACTGCCTTGTTCTTCTAGTTAAAGATGTCAAGGATAAGAAACAGAGAAGAGGTTCTTCATTCTTTTTTTTCCACTTGTTTCTTGCTTAGTTTCCAAAAGTGATTTGCACAGTATAATCTTGATACATTCTTTTGTTCTCTCTAATCTAACAACACAAATCTGCTTGGTTTTTGCCCTTCTTCTTTCTTTCCAAATCAATGTTCTGTGCACAACATCCCTTTCTGAGGACTTGTTTTTGTGCGCCATCCAGCCTTTCACCTTTATTTATGTACATACTCCCTCTCTCTGTTCTCGTGACCTCAAAATTCTCACCCACATCAGATTTCCTAATATACCAATACAGAAAGAATCCCTCGACTCACAAGTAAGTCCATGCTTGAGTCCCTTGAAAATTCTAACATCTTATACTTCCCATTCAAATAATTTCTTCAGATTATTTGCCTCTGGACCTCTACAGGCATCTCAAGCTAGGAAATTTTAACATAAAGGTCTTTAGTAAACAGCCAATCTGGTAACTAGCCTGATGCTGGTTTTAATTTATCATAAGAACTAGTTTCTGGCATGAGGGGTTATGCCCTTCAAGGGAGAACAGTTTCTTTGAGAAATGCTTCCTATCTTATTTTTTATTTATTTATTTTTTTATTGCCACTGTAATGATTTCTGCTGCATCTGATTTCTCACTTCACATCTCACTCTCCTCAATTTTCATCCTATATTCTGAGGAAGGCTCAGAGTATGTTTTACTTAGAATTCATGATTGCCTCTCACCAGGCTACCAGAATGCAAGGATATATATTTCATCTGGCCCAACCATTGAGTTCTCCATCTTCCTTCAGATTGCTTCCTCTTAAATTGTCTTTCACTTAAACTACTGCAAAGACACTGGAAACTAGCATCCATATTCAGAGCATAAGAAATATTTCTGAGTCCTCCGGACAGTTCAGTATCTTTTTTAATCAATGAGAAATAAATTGAGCTCTCCTCTAGCATCAGAACTCTCTACTCTGCCCTTCGTGAACTGGGATTTGAAGAGAGGGCCTCAGATAGAACTTTTAATGGAGGCATCTGTTTCTGGGAGGTGGTTTGGTTTAAGCCCTTCTGTGCCACTAGCAAGAGAAGCCTATCACCTGTGGCTGGTAACACTGTGTGTGGGCCTAAGGGCAAGTGTCTATTGCAAGCCTCCATGGTGGAGGCTAGAGGAAGCTGGTCACCCTATGAGGTTCCTGTCTGTCTAAACAAGCACTTCCCATGGTACCTAAGATGACAGAGGAATGCAGGAGTCCTGCCTTTGGACTTGACCTGGTTTCACAGTTGTGCAGACCAGAGGTACACTGTTACAGTACTTTCCCCTCTGCTGCCTCATAAAGTAACATAGTCTCCTTATCGAGACTAACTTAAGCCTCAGACAAAGAAACAGTTCCAGTGTATCTCATTATCTGTATTCCCTTAAAAGAAAAGCAACTGAAATGCCTGCTGAGATATCACCTTATTCAGCATTGCAAACATATTCAGTGAAAGCAGTGATTTACCACACCATTCATTAAAGCTGAACTTTTCTTCACCTGAATGGTTTGTAGGTCAGTGTATTCAAAGAACATTTTTGAACATGGGTTCGAGTTTTGTTTATTGTTTTTTATCAGAAATTATCTCTAACCCCTCTTTCTAAGGCACTGGTATTAAGAATACACTACCCTCCCTCTCACCTCCCCATGTTTATTTATCATGCACTTTTCTTGGGTCTCTGGCTGTATGTGGCAAGGATGTAAATTAGAAGGTATTCTGCAGTGAAAAACATTTGCATCAATTCCTTTTAATGAAACAATGCTAATCACGGAAATATCTGTATGGTTTGAGTTAGAGGAATTACTGAGATTGATCTGACTCTTTTTGTTGATATCATGTGGATTAAATAAACCCAATTCTGCAATCTTTGCCCTGTTCCTGTTCTTTCTGATTTCTGTGACAAAACCTGAAAGACATGGAGCCAGCTTGCAAACCACAGTTAGACTTATTGCTCCAAGATCCCTAGTAGGAGATTTGTTAGGCTGGCCAGAGCTTTTGCCTCGCCTTTGCTCTTCCCAAATGATCCTCTCAGTTGAGTCAATCCACTTGTTCAGGCTGACATGCCAAGTAGTCTCCTGGGAGAACAGACAGGAGGAAACATAGGGTCACAAATCACTTGTCACACATTTACCCTATCTAAAAAGTGCTAGGCTTTATAAGGCATAAAGACCTTACAATAAGACATTATTACTGTGTGACCAATTGCTTTCTGAATCCACCATCTTTGCAGGACACCCAGCAGGATGTGTGTATATCTTGCCTGTGTCAGCAACTCCCTAAGATGCTTCTGATAGGCAAGGTGAGGACTCGAAACCACATACGCTAAGTGGATCTTGACTGTGAAATATACTATGCTTGATCTCTCCCATTCTGAAATGACTCAGGCAGAAGATCCCAAAGAACACACCAAAAGAAATCCAATGCCCTCCCACTGTATGGTCTGTTTTCTGACTTGGTGGTATTAGCATGTTGACATAAGCTTGAAGATAAGCTTGCTTGGTGTTGCCTGTGTGTTAGCAGCAACAAGGGCCCAGAGGGCCATTAATGCTTCAAGATGAGGTGAACAGCAAGACAAGCTGGTAGTGCCACACTCCTGAGAGGTTTTGCTGTCAAGAACAGTGACAAAGATGGTGACTTGGGATGTCAGGTGTATTACTCCGTACAGCTATTTCTGGGTCAAGGGCTGAGACAAGAATTGGCTATGAAATCATCCTTCCCTCTTAACACAGTAGTACAATATAAAGAAAAATGAAAAGCAATTTCAGGAACTGTGGGGTGAAAATTGGAGAGGAGTAAATTGTTCAAGTTGCTGCCAAAAGAGACAACTATGGACACTCTCAGTGGCAGTCAAGTTCTCTGTACAATTATTGTTATAGCACTGTAGTGCCTTGGAACCCTTTCCATGGAGCAAGACCTCATTGGTTTCAACAATTTTTTTCTGTGAGTGTTCACCATTTTATCATAGAAAGACATACTACACACTCAGTGTGAGTTTCTGCTTGTTTGTTTGTTTGTTTTGTTTTATTTGTTTTGTTTTGTTTTGTGGAGATATGTAGTGTCCAGCTGGGAGTGTTACTGCAGCTCCCTTTAGTTAGCTGGGTGCTGCCCATGTGAGTGTGCATTGGACTGAGCTATGGCACTGCAGGGAAAAAGGGCAAAGACAACCCCAAGATCTTTGGAGCCAAAGGCTGTGGTTACTCTGTACAGTGTCTGCAATATCAGCTTAAGATATTTCTGCTTTTGCAATGAATAGGCTGATACAACTGTCTGTGGGACTACCCTACAACCTGTCTTCTGGAGCTAACCTACCTTTAAAAGGCAAAATTATGCTTTAATCTCACTTAAACCCAAACCCAATCCCTTTGCACTGCATTGAAACTCTAAGAATATTTTAGTTACTATTGCACTGGGTCTGATGCACAGGGACTGATAAACTAAAGCCCCAGAGTTTTAATTCCTGCCCCAGCTGGGTGATCTGAGTATTTTTTCAAATATTTTTCAAAGCAGCTGATCTAAAGCTCCCTGACATGTGCAGCTCTGGACCTCTCCAAGATGAGCAGGCATGAGAAAAAGACTTAGCCATTTCTCTCTAAAGGTGTGTTACCAGACTCAGCAAATTCCTGCTTTGAGCTTCCTGTCTGAGAAAAGTATTTTCAACTTCTCAAAGGAAAAAAAAACCCAACCCCAAACACATAAAAGCCTCAAAAGTAATTAACTGAATGAGTTATCATTTCACATATACAATAGCTTCCTCACAAAACATTTATTAGTAGAATAATAGAAACATTTAGGTTGGAAAAGACCTCTAAAATCATCAAGTCCAACCACTAACCCAGAACTGCCAAGCTGTCACTAGAGAATTTCCCAGATGAAGGATTCACTTTATTACAGTCATGAAACTTGAGTGGGGGGAGGGTAAATGCATATTTCTAAATCCCATTCTCCAGGTCTGCTGAACTACAGCTGAAGTTATCGTCTGTTTTCAAAGAAATTAACAAAATAACTATTGCTCAGGGGCAGACAACATGCAATTTGCTATTGAATATGGAACAACGGGTGAATCATTCTTCGATCCATCACAGCCTCCTCATTTGTTTTCATTGCAAGCTGAGCTCTTCTTTCCAAGGCAGGCTGCCAGGATCCTCAATGTCACCGGGGCTCTTTTGTAGCTGCCAGGAGCACTTCTTTTGATGGACAGTAGAAAATCATCTGGTTTTTCAATTCAGGTGCTCACTGCACAATTCAGGCAAGAGCAACTAATAACCTAGGCATTGCTGCTGCATTGATTTTTGGGCGAGGTGTTCTATCATTTAATGGCACTGAATTTAGACACAGTTGCTTTAATTTTCTCCCAAGGAAACATAATGAAATTTCTATGAAAGAAATACACTTTTCCCCAAAATTGCATCATTCTCTGTTGTTTTTTTTCCCCCTGCAATTTCTTCAAGTACTGACATTTTACTTAGACAAGACAATGAAAATTCCCATCACACTCTATGTAATCCCTCAGAATTGAATGTAAATGACTGCTCAGCAGTACCAACGGCAACTGAAAATCAGGTGGTTTTAAAAATGGACAGAATGAGGATTAACTGGAACTAAGTACATTTTGACTGGGGTATCCTCTTACCAGCATCCTACTGGATACTATTCTTCTTAGTATGAGGACTTCAGAATGTGTTGTTATAACTGAGGTAAGAAGCTCTCTCCAGTGGCACTAAGGAAAAACATTTCGTATTCTCAAAGTAAAAGAATCCCTTTTTCCTAGTGAAATGTTGCCTCTTGCTTAAAGAAAACTGACCAGGATCACACTGAGTAGAGAGATTTTTTCCTAACCTTTTTCATATAAAAATAAAACATCAAGCTGAGAGCTGAAGGCAAGCAGTGAAGGTTAGCAGTGTGGAAGTTCATAACACAGATCAGTTGGAGAGTCACCAACTTCTTTCACAGAAAGTGTAAAATGTGCCATGAAATGGAAAATAATAATTCACTCAGCAAGGTCGGTGCCCCCTGTAGGAGTTCAGCAAAGATCATTATCTCCAAGGCTTTATAATTTTATTAGTGTGTTTAATTTTGGCCCTGAGAATGAGAAGGCTGAACAGAGGTGCCTAGATGACCATTAAAAGTCGTATACCAAGGACTTCTTCCCTAGGCTCATTGGAGGTTTCCAAGCATGTAAGGAGCTCTCAGACATACTAATATCTTTAAAGAAATAAGACTAAATTTTCATTTTACCTGCTTCCTCTGAAAAAATGCTTTTCTTTGGATGAGGAGAGGAAATGAGATTAAATTATATCATCCTTTCCTAAAAAAAGGAGTATTAAAGTGTTTCTAAATTAAAATTTACAGTACCAGCTTATTAATGATGTGTGGGGTTACAGATAAAAAGAATAACACCAAATACTGCAAGAGCTCACCCCACCCTGTGCTTTGTGTTCTCTTCTTTGCCTGTAACTTTCTGTTATTGAAAACCCATTCCCTCGTCTCACTACCATATTGGAGGAAAAAAATTGTCCACAGCTGTCACTATGCACGCCTTGCCACAGTTTCCAGGCTTTGTGTTCTTATTTCCAAATACTTCCTAAACTGATTCAGTCACAAGTAGTCGGTTCAGCTCATGGACTATCAATTTGCTGTTTAGATTGAATATAAATCTATTAAGCCCATATGCCTGCTGTGTGCTGAGTGAATTAGGGACTACCCACTTGAGATACTCTGCTGGCTGCCTGGAACAAGTGGTAATGGAAAGAAACCAGTTTGTTGGTGAAAAGAGCACATCACACTCAAAGAAGAGGTTTTCCTTCCTGAGCTGAACGTGTGCTTTTCTTGCTGCTTGTCTCTCAACTAGTGTACTTTGCTGCATCTAGCTAAAGAATGAGAGCAGCATCAGTCAATCCTGCTGGAACGTCTTCTGTATCCATCTGTTTGCTTTGTAAATGGCTCCCCAAAGGGGTTCACATGCTGCTTTTCCAAATGGTGCCTATGAAACTCTATCAGTTATCATTCTATACCTAGTGGTGATCTACAACAGGTTTTTCTTGAGATGTTGTTAACTGTCAGCATAAATTGACCAAATATGCAAATGCAATTTACACATTTAATACCACTGCGGAGATGATGATTAAATTACCGTTATCACTTTGAAAACATACTGTCCCATGCAAATAGCTAACAAATTACCCAAGCACTTTGCTCAGACCTTTGCCTAAATAATGTTATTACTTGGCAACTGTGAACACATTTGGTGTCAGACACATTAATAATGCTCTGATCTCATCCCAAAGAAATTATGTCTCAGTTAAATATTTGCTTCACCAGAGGTAGAGCAGCCTTGTCGAACACTGTTGGCAAACTGCAACTTGTAAGTGCTTGAACGTGCCTATTTTTTAATTTCCCTGTGGTCACGCAGGCACATCCTGAGCAGTACCACCCTGGCGTTACAGAGGCAACACGCCAGCACGGATGCTCCGAACTGGCAGCAAACAGGGCAGAAAGGGGCTGAGAGGCTGCCTGAAGGTGGGTCTGGAGGTGGGTCATGGCAACGGGGAGCACTGGGTGCTGCGTCGCACTGGAGTGCTGAGCGTCGCTTGGGCCACGTTTCCCTTGTTCACCCTCATTGATGCTGGTCCAGGTGAGCAGGCTGGGGTCTGCATGAGGTAATTTTGGCCCAGTGTGTGTGAGGGGTGAACCTGGAGGTCAGCATCCCCGTGGTGGAGGAATACATTCAGTGCAGATGGCTCTTGCGTTCAGCTGCAGTGTGAGCTGCAGGTTGAGCTCCCGGTGGGTATGAGCCTGAGCCCAAAGCAGGAGGCTGTGAACTGTCAAGGGGTACTGGGACCTGACAGTGGCAGCCACGTGACCGGACACTCAGGATCATGGCAGGAGCCAAGGACTCCAGACTTTATTGCACTTGGACTGTGATGGTGTAAAAGCCCAGGGGCTCCTTTCTTTGGGGTCCCTCCTTGGATGCACCAGCTCAAGCTGGTTTTGTACCATGATTAAATTATTGCAAGGATTGAGACGTCTGAGATTCTGCTATGGGAAACCTGCTGGATTGGCTCCTGAATGTGCAGGCAGGGAAGTTTCCTTAACACCCACCATCCTTAACACCGTGGTCCTGTCAGTCAAGCAGCACAGGGTTCTGCTAAGGTGCTGTGCCACAACACGGTGCTTGCTGAGACCTTCGCCTGAGAGGTTGTGGGATGCCTTTGGTGAGCTCTGAGTGAAGTGGGGGGAATCCACCTGGGCACTTGGGACTTGTGATCAGAGTGATCCTGGATGTCCTTAACGGATTGAGGAATGAGATGCTGGAAAGAAATGCCACAAAAAGAGACCTGGGGGACCTGGCTGATGGCAAGTTGAACATGAGTCAGCAGTGCCCTGGCAGCCAGGAGGGCCAACCGTGTCCTGGGGACATCAGGCAAAGCATCGCCAGCTGGTCAAGGGAGGGGATTGTCCCACTCTGCTCTGCACTGGTGCGGCCTCACCTTGAGTATTGTGTGCAGTTTTGGGTGCCACAACACACAAAAGATATTAAGCTCTTAAAGAGTGTCCAAAGGAGGGCAACAAAGATGGTGAAGGGGCTTGAGGAGTGGCTGAGGTCGCTTGGTCTGTTCAGCCTGGAGAAGAGTTTGAGGAGAGACCTCACTGTTGTCTACAAAGGGTAGATAGGGGAAGAGGTGGGGCAGGCACTGATCTTTTCTCTGTAGTGACCAGTGATAGGACCCGAGGGAATGGCCTGAATTTGTCTCAGGGGAGGTTTAGGTTGGATATTAGAGAAAGGTTCTTCACCCAGAGGGTGGGTGGGCACTGGAAGAGGCTCCCCAAGGAAGTGGTCACAGCACCGAGCCTGACAGGGCTCAAGTGTTTGGACAGTGCTCTCAGGCACATGGCGTGACTCCTGGGGATGGTCCTGTGCAGGGCCGGGAGTTGGACTTGATGATCCTTGTGGGTCTCTTCCAACTCAGAATATTCTGCAACCCCGTCATGAGGTGAGCGCGTCCCGGCGGCCGCTGCCGAGCGCGGCGGGGCTGCAGCCCGGCGGCACCGGAGCTCGGCCCCGGGCAGGCCGGCGGGGCAGGGCGGGCGCTGTCCCCGCTGTCCCGTGTCCCCGCTGTCCCCGCTGTGCCGCTATCCCGTGTCCCCGCTGTCCCCGCTGTCCCCGCTGTGCCCGCTGTCCCCGCTGTGCCCGCTATCCCCGCTGTCCCCGCTGTCCCCGCTGTGCCCGCTGTGCCCGCTATCCCGTGTCCCCGCTGTCCCCGCTATCCCGTGCCCGCCCGCCGTTGCCAGGGACGCCGTTCACGACAGTGTCGCGGCGGTGCTGCCGTACGGCTGCCGCGCGGTTTCCGGCGGTCCGTGCCGATGGCGTCGGGGCTGGAGAGCGAGCGGAGCCGGGAGCAGCGGGAGCAGCGGGAGCAGCGGGAGGCACTGCTGGCCCAGGTGGGGGGCCTGGCCCGGCCCGGCCGTGCCCCGGTGCTGCTCAGTCCCTTCCGTCCCCCAGGCTGGGCGCTGGGTGCTGCGCGGGGTCAGCGCGCTGCCGGGGGCCGCTCTGGGGGGCCATGCCCTGGGAGAGCCCCTTGTGCGCCAAGGGGAGCCGGGGTGCGGCACCGGGAGCGGCAGGACGCAGCCGGGAGCTGAGTTCGTGCGTTTTGTCGCTCGTGGTGTTGATTCGTGTGGTGGTTCACTTCCTGCGCGTTTCTGGGCTTACACCTTTGAAAAAGAGCCAGGGCCGGTCGTCGGTAAAAATCTCTCTTCAGATTTTTATATACACTGATGACACCAGCCCCGCTCCCCGGCCTTCTCTAGGCTAAACAGCCCCAGGTCCTAGCCTTTCCTTAAATGAGGCATAATAGGCAACTCCTACTTGTCTTGCTGGCCTGTATTTTCTAAGGAGTCCATATCTCTCCATTTCAACACTATGGTCACGGAAGTGAAGTGGGGGGTGTGTGTGTGTTAAGAAGTGTGACAGCCTGTTTTCATGGAGTCACTCTGTTACTTGCTTGGCTCTGTGTTGCTGTAGTGGGAGCCAAGAATTAGAAGGCTCCCACTCACAGGTGCTTTGGTGGAGTTGCTGTGACTTGGAGACCTGTGCTGATCCTGACCCATTCCGTTCAAAACCTGTCTATGTGCCACGTTTGGCACTTGTGCCGATTCTTGTTTTAACCTGTGGGTAGAGTGAGTGCTGGTGTCACAAACGGCACATCAGTTGGGTGACGTGATTTATTTTGAAGTTTGAGGAGCAGGGGATAGAAAACTACATAGGTAGAAACTACACAGAAAGAAAAGTGTATGAGGAAGACAGGTTATGGAAAACGTATGAGGTTGTGAGGATGGGCTTTTTATAGAAGGAAGGACAGGGTAAGCAGCAACCAAATCTTACTGGGCAAAGATATTTTCACAAAAAAAAAATAAAATAGTGGGAAAATAGAAAAGCCATCACTGACATGTAAGTTTCAAGCTATTCAGTGGCCTGAATAGCTTGAAACTTACATGTCAGTGATGTCTTTTCTCAAGGCAAAGCAGAGAGAGGACTTTACCTAATTCATCATATGGGCATCTCCCTTGTACATTTGTGGAACTGTTTCTTGTTTCTAGAAGTTCTCTTCAGTGATTTCCCCCTTCCTGATGAGCAGTTGAAGGGAAATTCCTTTAATTTAGTAACAGGGAACCATACTCCCCTGCAAAAGTTTGTTATTGTTGTCTTTTGCTGTGTTGGAATTGCTGTGTGACATGTTTAAGAATGCTCCTTTGCTTAGTTCAACCTCTTGAATGTTCATAAACACACTTAAAGGGAAGCAAAACTTATGTAGGACACTGTTATCCTGCTTTGCCTTTACATTTTCTTCTCAGTTGGTGCCATTTGTATTTGCGTAGAATCCTAGGACAGCACTGGTTGAAAAGGCCTTGACAGATCACTTGGTCCAACCCCTGGTGGGGTGGGGAGTCTAGATGAGATTATCTAGTGCTCTGTTGAGCCATGCCTCGAAGAACTCCAGTGTTGGGGTTAAGGAAATTTCCTGTCTGACCATCCAGGAGCCACTCTGGCAGCCACATTCCCACCACCTGAGACTTTCCCTGCTGAGACTGGAGCCCCTTCCTAGCGGGTGGCTCCTGTGAGCCGATGGGTGCCCCACTTGACTCCCTACACTCCCCACTCACACAGTCAGACCTGGTTTCCTTACTGGCTCAGCCCCATATTTCCCACAGTAGAGTCTCCGGCCTCTGGATCCTTAAGACAGTTTAATGATGGTGCAAAACACAAAACCATCTTGAGCTGGTCCTTCAAACAACACAGTCCTCTGGGCTTTTATACCCTTAAAGTCTATGCAGTGTGATAGTCTGGGGTATTCCTGCTGAGTCCTGGGCTCCTGCTGTGTCTTCCAGTGTCTGTTCTCCTGGCTGGTCCCACAGGGCCCTATGCCCTTTGCTGTGCAAAGGATTGGCACCGGTTCATGGCCTCTCACCTGGGGCTCTCGCCATTTCCCACCACCCAGGGCACAACCTGGAGCCTTCACTGCAGCTACACCGAGCTACCTGCACTGAATGCATTCCTCAGCAGGGATTCCACCTGCTGTGGAAAAGGCAATGAATTTGTGTTTAACCTCTCGTCATATTTAGATAAGTCTCAATTTATGGAGGCAGGAAAGCTGAGGAGGGAGGTTTGGTTGCTGGAGAAACTACAGCAATGAGCCAAAATCGGTCTCACAGAGGAAGGGTTGATGTCGGGGATGAAGCAGTTCTTCATGGTGAGGATGTGTGGGGGAAAGAGGCACAGGTTGGTTTTGGCAGAGTTTGAGTTGTTACTAGAAAGCATGGTATCTTGAACGTGGCATCTCAAGAGGAACTGAACAGCCTTGGAGGAGGTGGGAAGAAAGTATTCAGAGATGGCCATGGTACAGGCTGTTCAAGGACACTAAAGGTTTTGAAATGAGGAAAAATAGGCTGAAAATAAAGTTAATTCGAGAGAGTTCTTTGAAATCATTAGGTGATATGGAGAAGGAAATGGAGAATTGCTGTCTGCTGTTTCTTTCGACTCAAGAACTAGGTTGTATTAAGGGATCTGCAGGTAGCTGGCTTAGAGCAGACAAAAGAGTGAACTTTCAGATGATGCACAGAGAAATTGTAGGATCTCTTGTATAGCATGTTGTGAATACTGACACTCCACTTCCATCCAGATGATTATAGCCTAAAAGCAAAACTGTATGTTACTGAAAGTTACTGACTGAAAAGTTGCTGAGCCTCAAATTCCTGGAGGATACAGGAATGTTTTGGAGATGGCTCACTTGGACTTAACCCTGTATTACACTCTTGTCAGCTTCCATGGGCATTGCTGGACATTTTTCAGTTGGGATACTAGCTTAGATTTTCAGTTCTGAGAATGTCAGAGCTCTCAGAAGTCCAATATAGGGAAACAGAAGGGAGTATAATTTGTGAAATACTAGGCTCTATGGTTCTTCAAGTCCATTTTTGTGGAGTGTCGTAAGGGATCTGGAGACAATGATGTTGCTTTCTACAGGATATAACCATTAGAGATACTTGATTCCCCCACTGAGAAACTTCTGTGATGTGACTTTTCATCTTCATACTGGAAATGCGCATTATAGAGTCTGTGTTATTTTTCCATGGTGTTTATCTTTTCACTTCCAAGCAACCTAAAGCTAATTCGGATTCTCAGATTTTCAGGGATTCTCCTATTTTCAGGGGTTCTCCTGGGTGCGTTGGGTAGCACTGAAACATAAATTAATGATCAAATGGTTTTCTTTGCTGCTGCTTGTGGAATTGCTGTGTTCATCATCTTATGTATGCCCTTGAACTGTTTCTTTTCCTTACAGTAAGAACTAAAACTTGTAGTAAGCAGAGGACATGTTGAAGGTTAGAAGTTTCCTCCCACCCCCTTTTCTGTACCAGAGTTTTAGAATGTGTTAGCAAAAGTCCTGTACAAGTCCATATGGAAAAAAGGAGGCTGTAGAGGCTCCTTTATCACTGATTTAACTGTCAGAGAATTTTAAGAATGAAACTTTTTTTAAAAACTTATTGCATATTCCCTTTTCTCATTTATGGACCCAATAACCTAATATTAAGCTATGTAAAAGGACAACATTTTAAGACTTCTCTTGTAGCTACTCTGTTATTTCTGTGAAAATCAATTTATCATTTTATAATGTGAAAGCATGAGGATGTCATAGTTGCCATGTCAGTACTCTGCTGTGTGCAGTTTTGGGTGAACAATATAAGAAAGATATTTAAGCTCTTGGAGAGTGTCCAAGGAGGGCAACAAAGATGGTGATGAAGAGCTTTGAGGGGGAGCTGTATGAGGAGCGTCTGAGGTCACTTGGACTGTTCAGCCTGGTGGAGACTGAGGGGAGACCTCATTGCAGTTACAACTTCTTCATGAGAGGAAGAGGAGGGGCAGGAACTGATCTGTTCAGTCTGGTGACCAGTAACAGAACCCAAGGGAATGGCCTGAAACTGTGTCAGGGGAGGCCGGATAATAAAGAAAGGTTTTTCACCCAGGGGGTGGTTGGGCACTGGAACAGGCTCCCCAGGGAAGTGGGGATAGCTCCAAGGCTCTCAGAGTTCAAGAAGTGTTTGGACAACACTTTTCAGGCACATAGTGTGATTCTTGGCATTGTTCTGTGCATGACCGGAACTCGGACTTTGATGATCCTTGTGACCTTCCAACTCTGGATATTCTATGATTCTGTGAACAGAACTGGGGGCAAACTGCAAGGCTTTATCTCAATGTGTTTTGACTGTTTTGCTTACAAAGGCAGAAAGAGATGTCAGTTATTTGGTGGTTGCAGTCCTGGAAGCTTCTGCCTTTTACTTTGGGAAAGACATTTGGGAAGCTGTATAGATCTTTGCTTCTGATAATCTGAGATGTTTGCAGTCATAACTGTACTTCAGCAGCTCTGTTTCTGCAAAGATGAGATATTCAACTAACTCACATCGAGAAGCTTTTCATTTTGAAATATGAAATATTGAACTTTTACTCTTTTGAAAAAGCAGCATGTCACTGAATTCATTGATTAAGATTTCTCTTCTAAATTTTGGAAGTGTATTCTTCTATTTGTGTAGTCTGGCTTCCCAACTGCACTGGTAAAACCCAACAGCTGGTAATGTTTATGATAATGATCAGTAATCAAATAATTAAGTGTTGACATGCAAATTGTTATTAAGCGTCAGAAATAGCATCTTGTTTTGATGAGCCTGATAGTTCATGACACTGCTGTTTTGGTTTACAAGTTTACAGTAAGAAAATAATCTGATGGGTGTTTTGGTAAGTGCAGGGATATGTACTTTTCCTAGACATGAACACTTCTTCTCTTGGTAAAATCTATCAAGATTTCAATTTTGGGTTATTCTGTCCTCTGTGCTATCATATTTTCTGTATTTTAGGGTTACTCTTCTGTTACTGGATTTTTTTTTTTCCATGGACTTTGAGTCTTCCACTCTTTGGCCTCTGAGGGGGATGTGATCTGACCATTCCTTGTGCAGAAAAACCTGCCTTTTAATTGTTAAGGATTACTAACAGATTGCAAATTTCTCTTGATAATAGTATATTCTCTTGATAATGACATATTAATTTAAAAAAAATTGAGTGTAATATTCACTGAGGTGATGGAATGCTTTGGCCGTATTTTACAGTTCAGTTTTCAGTGGAAAATTACAGAAATTTCTCCTTAGATAGAAATTAGCAGCCACACATATATCACTATAAGAGGTAATACAACTGTTATTTGTTGGAAGTTGCTTCTATGCTGTAATACTAAGCACCTCCTTTTTGTTCTTTCCCTTTTAAATCCTTTATGAAGTGTTACATCCCTGACTGTTGGCAGAAATAAGCATGTCAGCATTAATATACTCACTTAAATCTGTGATATTAGGAGAGTAGCAGCACTGAGAAACTATTGCTGCCTTTTCACAAAAAGTTTTCAGACTTTGACAAAGCACCTCTCTCTGCATTTTTGCGAGCAACATCTTTGATTTAACAGACAGATGATTTTAGAAGGTGAGCAATGAAAACAGATGTCTTTGTTGTTATATCCTGTAAGGCTTTCCTCTAGAGCTTGCTTTGGCACAGGAGTGGAGAGGTCCTACATTAACATGAAATACCCATCTACAGTTTCCTAGCAGTAGTAACTACCTTAGTGCATCTGCTTATCTGTTGTGTCTGTACCAGCAGAAACAGTTACTGCCTCCCAGATGTTTCTGACCGAAGGCTGACATCTCCTGCAGTCAGCTTTTTAAATCACATCTGACTTTTCTCTAATGATTATTGATCATAAGAAGCTTAAATGATTGAAGTGATGGTTCTCTCAGTGACCTACCTTCTGTGCCTTTTGGCAGGTGAAAATGACAAAGAGTGGTGACGTTTCCAGCTGGCACAGCTGTGTCTGTAGGTGGTGGTGGTACAGGCAGCACTCTGACTCAGCTGTGATTTGGCAAGTTGGGATGGAAGTTCTTTCTTGTGTCTCCACTACTGTCCTCCTTGGGAAAGCTTTGTGGATTTAATAATTGGAATATTAAGAGTAGAAAAATAGTCTTAAGTATTCGCAAAAATAAGTGTGTTTTTCACACAGAGAATTGGTATAAGAGCATCAGAACTGCAAGGAAGGTATGTTCAGTTCCCTCAAGGTAAGCAGTCATGTAACCAGGGCTGTCTGGCTCTGCGATTTCGAGTGATAGAAGTTGGGAGGGTAATACATGCCACAGCAACCTTTCTGGTAGCTGATTATCAAAATAATTAATTGAGTGGAGGAGTTTGTATGATAAGGTGGGAGGTGATTCTGAAATTAGAAAGAAAAGCTCATTGTTTGTATTTTGGGTGCCTTATGTTGATGTCTGAAGGACTGGGGATTTGTTGAACTTTTCTAACAGAAATCTGTTGCTGAAAGGATGTTTTTTCCACACTTCTCCCCAAAGTGCACATTTTTTCCTTTGTTCCTTGTGCTTAAACCAGTAGCCTTGATGACCTTGCTGGAGTGGCATCTTGTAAACTTGATCTACAGGAAGCTACACCCTGCTTTTGGTGGGATTTTTTGCCAGGGTGGTCCTTGAAGTGGCTTCTCCTGAGGCTGTGGTGCCAGGATAGGCCTGGGTAGGTAAGGTGGTGGGAACATGTGAGGGGGAATGCAGAGAGGAGAGTCGTGGGAGTGGAGCCCTGCCCTTCACTGACACATAGGCAGTAGAGCAGCTTAGCTGTTGCTCTTTGTGTTGAATGTTTTTGTCATACTGTATTGATCTGATGTGTTGTAGAGT
This sequence comes from Myiozetetes cayanensis, assembly GCF_022539395.1. NCBI lineage: Eukaryota > Metazoa > Chordata > Aves > Passeriformes > Tyrannidae > Myiozetetes > Myiozetetes cayanensis. Next base: position 41,736,587 of record NW_026087742.1, on the reverse strand, counting down.
TTCTCCTGGTTGCTGGTGGAGAAAAGGTGACTTTTCTTCTTTTGGAAGGAGAAATTGACTATTGAATGGTGGTGATTATTGTCTGAGGAATTAGAAATTGACCAGAGTTAAAGATGGAAAAGTGCATGGTCTCTATAGTGGTGTTGAAAACTTTCTCTGGCCTTGGTTAGAACTGAAATGGTAAAAAGAATTGGGGTCAGGAAAGAGTGTTGGTCAAGGTTTCTGTGAGCTGGAGAGGGAATTTTTTTGTCGCTAAGTGACATCCTTGGGGACTGTTGTGTAACAATCTCCATTTATTGTGTGACCTAAATCTTGGCTGTTGGCAGTGTCTTTGATCTTTTCTGCTTCTTCCTGGTGTGGCATGGTGTAATTTGTACAGGTTTTGGTGTTTGTGTCTGCAATGTATTACAGGCTGTTTTGGAGCAAACTTTATTTGTAAAAGACAAGTAGCACATAAAGTTTTGAAGCTAATAGAGTAATGTAAACAGATTTCCCTCCTCATCCTCACTTGAAATAGTTGTGTGTGTGTGTGAGGGGAAAGCATCACCAACAATACAAAATAAATATTGTAATTTGAGGGAGCTAGATAGTTTTTAGAGATAGAAAGATTCAGATAGAAAGATTCACTGCTAACTCTCTAGTCTTGGGTTAAAATGATAATTGAGGTGAAAATATAACTTCTTTCATATTTTTAAATCTCTAGGCAGCTTTCTTTCTTTAATTTTATTTTACATATATATATTGTTAAAAATTTTCTATATTTTGCATCTTCTTCTAAGAAAAACTTTCACCTGATGTTTTTTTTTTCTTTCTCTTTGATCTGCCACTACAGATTCACTGCATCTTGCCCAATCCTGTTTCATTTAGTATTAAGGAGACAACAATCTGTAGTCTGATGATGATCTCTAGTCAATCTGTGTTCTAAATATGTATTCTTCAGCCAAAATGATGATCCATCTCTTTCATTAGGATCATGTATTTCAATTACCTAAATGCTTGCCTTTGTCTTTTTCTATTTATTTTAAATATAATAAAATGTATAAAATCTTCTTTTATACCTTATTTGTAACATTAACCTCATTTTATGCAATGTTTATTTGTAACTTTGGTAGCATGAAGAAAATACTAATTTTATGTAAAATATGCTTGTTATTATAGGGAAGGATGAGGCTAAATCTCCCGTGACAGGCAGAGAGCATACTCAGTGAAGACATGTTGACAAGATGATCCTGACTGGCCTTTATTTGAGGTCTATGTAGATTTATATGTAGATTTATATGCCTGAGAACTGCTAAAGGGGTTGAACGGAACTGTTGACTCCAGCTCCAGTTCTTTCTCAACCAAAAGTGAAATGGAGTGTGCAGAAAGCCTGTCCTTTTCTCAGTCTATATCTCAGCAATATGATTTCTGTTTACTTTTGGAGCAAATGAGCTTGGAGTCTGTTTTTGTTTTTATTTTTTCTCATCTAGAACCATATTCAGGTTCCTTTTATCTCCCCTGTTTCATCTCTGTCCAGTTATAAATTTAAGTTTGGAGTCTGTATTGCTTATAGACATTTTGGGAGTTGCACAGCTGAGGTTATTATCCTTCTCTTGTCCATGGATGTGCCATGTTTAGTTATTGTTTTTTTAGTCAGATGAATGTATTTTTAAAACAAAAGGGTTAGCATCATCTGTATGGACTAGAACAGAAGATACCAGTCAGTGATTTCTGCATGAATTTTTAAGGATGTTGTCCCAGATGCCTTAGAGTGGCCAGGGTTAGCCAGTGCACTTTCTGGATCGTGCAGGGATAACAGGAAGCACACCTGCATTTTTTTGAGTCCTGTGTGGTTTTGGAGACTCTGTGTTATGCTTAATGACTGTTTCATTTTCACTGAATTATAGTCCTGCTTATTCTTTTGTTATTTTGTTTATTTGTAAAATGGAAAATTATTTCGATATTGAAATAAATTACTCAGTGTGTTCTTAACTCATTCTTTCTTTATCTTTACCTTTTATATTTTAAGAGGTAGCATTCACTCTTGTAGACTGTCAGCTTCTTTCTAGAGATGGAAGTCTGAGACTTGGCCTCTTTATTTGAGCGGATTTATACTATTTTTTGTTTTGCAATATTCCTTTGTTTAAAGTCAAGAAGTGTGGGTAGCAACCTTGCTGTACTTGCATTTAAGTGCATTAGAAAGTTTATCACCTGGAGTTTGTAAGAAAGTAGACAAGGAAGATTTAAAAGGGTGCTTTGTTTGGGCACAGATGTGTAGTATTTTGATTTTCTTTTTTGCTTTGTTTAGTTTTTTGTTCTTTATGTTGTGCGACTTTCAGTAGTGTTAGCGACAATGTTAAAAAATACAACAGCAGTCCTACCTTGTGAATTAGTGCTTTTTTAAAAATACCCTCTTAATCTTATTTTTTTGGCACTTATTTTGTTCCTTGAACCCTTACAGTATATTGGTCATGCCCCTGCAAGCACTGTTTGCTGTCAGGACAAAAGCTGCAGATTTCTTTCTTGGCTGTATCAGAAAGGGAGAAACTGGCGTGTGGTAGGGAGGTTGCTGTCTTGTGCAGTGCACAGGCATATATGTAGAGAGCTAATAGCTGACCAGGAGGAACAACGTCAACTAGCTATGTAATCTCCTGAGATTTTTTTGTTTGTTTTAAATATTGGTCTTTTTAAAACTTGTATGTGTTCTTTTGGCTTATGTTTGACCACACTTTCTGGTGGAACTTGTTGTTTCAGGATAAAAATTCTAAACTACACCTTATGTTTTTGCTGTGATTTTAGTTATTTTAAAACAAAACCCTCAAACAAACGAAAAACCAAAAGCATGCTCAAACTTGAAAGACTTATCTAACACAAAATGAGGGGTGTAATAATGTAAAATAACTTTTCTCCTGTTTAATTAGGGTGTGCTGTATTGCACTTTGGGGCAAAAAGTTTCCTAATGACAAGTTGTATTAAGTAAACTTGCTTCTGAAAGTTTCTTCTGAAAGTAATAGAGGGACATCAGAAGCTGAAAAAAATTATTCTTTTATTTATGTGGCTTATAAAAATCCTTTCCAGGAATTGAAACTGTCTGCAGTGATGGTTATTTTTTTCAGAAACAGTAGTGAAAGTATTTCTAGTTTTATCTCCATAGGCAGAAAGGGAGAAACATTTTGCAGCCCAAAATGCTAATCCTTTTATACTTGTATACTCCTTTAGAATATTTGTGTGGATTTCTGCAGTTCCAAGTTTTTCATCTGGCTGAGATATTTTCAGAGTTGAATGTGCACAGAGATAGGCTTGCTAACAGATGGTGAACTGTGCTTTGCAGTGGAGTTATTACACAGAAAATTTTTTGAACTAGAAACTCAGAAGTCCACTGTATCATATCATGTATTCAGTTCATGAAGGGTGAAATAAGAGAAGACTTCTCTGAATGAAGAATGGAAGCTGAATGTCTTTGTGTCACCCTTATTTAGGATGATGGGATGAAATCAGTGATATGGGACCTGGAAGGCTGTAGCTTGAGAAGATGGGTGTGTAATACGTTCTAGCTGAATGTCCCCTTTGACATGTAATACAAAAGTATTTTTATTACTGTCCTCTAAAAGGAAAACTTCTCAAGCACAGTTTTCAACACTGTATATGGTTGTGTCAGTGTGGGTTGCAGTGTATGTTGCAGTGTGTATGTAAGGAAATGCTACTGAACTCCCACTGGTTATTTTTCTTTTCTGTTCATCTTTGGCCAAAATTAATTATGAAAAGGAGAGGTGCAAGCTGCTAAAGCATCCACAAAGTGAAGATAAATGGATGCTTGCTGATGTGAATAAAGGTGTGGAACAACTGGAAAAGGTGATGGAACTGTAAATCATTGGATTGGATTGTTAGCTTTACAGCATGTTTGTGTGAACAGAAGACTTTGAGGGCTTTAAAATGATCTTTAAATAAAAACTTTTTAATTTCTGATTTCTTTATGCTTTGATATTAGCTTTTTTTTAACATGGAAATAACCTTTTACTCGCAAAGGCGAAAAATTTGTGTCATTCAATTTCAGCTTTAATTTCTACCAAATGCAGAAGAGCAAGTGCTGCCAGGCAAGCATAGTCCCATAGGAAGAAATCTAGAGAACCCAAGGCTTCACAGCAGTCTTGTTTGTGGTCATTCACAGGAGATATCTTAATGGAGCCTCTGAATATCACATCCTTTTAGTGTAGCAATCTGTGCAGATATTTCAGCAACGGAAAGATGTGTCTTAATGATGTAGTGATACCCGAAGAAATAGATTTGACCGAAATAAATGTAGTGTAGTAGATATTCTATGTATAGTTATAGTGCCTTAGTTCCAGTGAAAAACATATTGAGAGGGGGAAGAAGAACCAATTATAGATGTGAGGCATGCCCTCTCTGCCTCTACCACCCCACCCCAGTCCATCCCTCCCACCACAGAAGAAAGGTTAATAAAAGTAAAAGATAGCTATGTGTGGTTTACCTTTCTTCTATGTGTGGTTTGGTAAGTGGGTTGTGATTATTTCTGTGTGTGTGATTTGGTTTACTGGATCTCATTTGCAAACATTTACTTGTAGGAACATTCTGTGCAGAAAAAAAAGAAAAAGGATAAGCATTCAAAAAAAGCTAAGAAAGAAAAGAAGAAAAGTAAGAAGCAAAAATCTGAAAAGAAGGATGACTTACATGATAGTTCTTCGGTAAGTAAGGAATTTTAAAATACAAATTTTAAATTACAGTCTTAAAACTTGAACCATTTTAGTCACTGTGGTTAGACATGGTTAGTAAAATTTAGACTCATTCTTACCATTTTCTGTTGGAAAAAACTATGGCAAAATCTGTCAATTTTAATATTTATGTGTATTTAATCAACTTAACATAGGCAGTTTTGTGAATGCTTGTGAATTTTATAACATTGAATTCACTCATTAGGAACTAAGGGATTTATAAAAAAATCCTTATTCTGGGATAGATAGGAAAAATTTTTAGGTACCCTCTTGTCCCTGGTATATGGTAGAATGATGTGTCTGAAATTGCAAATATACTTTGATTCTAAGCATGAATTACTTCTGCCTTTTTCTATGGATGTTCAACCATGGACACCCCCAGCAACATGTGAATTGTACATGAGTCACGTGCATTTGAGTCTGTAAGCAGACGCCTTCACATTGAGGAGCACTCTGGCAAAAGAGCACAGAGATTACGTTAGAAATCTGGTGCTGCTTTCAGTGTGTTTTTTCACATTGTGGAAAACACCCTCCCAGCATTTTGGTGTGAGTCAGCTGGCACTGTGATTTTTAATTTTCGGAGAGTCAGGGAGTCTCTTTGGTTGAGTGAAGGAATGTGCAACATGATGAGATTTATTTTTTACGGACTGATAGCAGAGACAAACTATGATATCAGTGTGGGAAGTAACCTAGGGCACAAATGTCCTGCGTTTCACGTGGGAGTCACCCAAACCCTTCAGACCACAACAGTGATTCCTAGGATGCAACACAGTCCTGGCTGTAACTTCGGTCCAAAGTATGTTATTGACAGGCTCATGTAAATAGCAAAACAACTGTCAATGGAGTCCTGTGTACTTCAACCGCAAAAGCGCAAGTGTAGGAAGCTGGATGTGAAAAGAAGAGGCAATAACATGTGCAGTGCTTTATATTGTACTGTGCAACTGATTTTATTTTTTTTAATGTAAAACATACTTAATAATGAAATAATGCATTTTTATTTTGCTTTTGTAATGTCGTAATCCCAGTTGATTTTGGTTTCATTTTTATTATGACAGTTTTAGCTTTAGCAGTATTATGCAAATACCAGTATGAAGTAGTGCTACATAATGTGATGTGCTCATGAAGTATAATGGAGTCTTTTGATCATGCTGGAACCATCTTCCTTGGAAATATCAATATTCTGTTTTTATTATCAGTATTTTTAAATATTAAACAGTATTATATTAGTAATGCTAAGGACAATTAATTTTTGATTATCAATTCAGGATTTTTTATTATCAATATATTTGGTTAGTATTGCATTTTATCAACTAATGTGTTAAAGTGTTATTATTATTCTTTACATTAAACTTTCTTTTTAGGATTCTTCAGTTGAATGGGTTGAGTCAAATGTGTCACAGTCAGATGACACAGAAAAGGCTTGGAAGGTCAATAAGCAACCAGATGCTGTGAGAGAACCCTCACTGCAGGTGAGCAGACTGATAACTAGTCCAGAGATAAACTCAGCATGAGTAACTGTGAAACATGCTTAGGTTTCTTGACAGCTCTTTTGCAATGTGTTGAATAAAACCTATTTTACAGACAAATGTCTTTGCTAAGCTAGGTGAATGCTACTTTTCATTCATTGGAAAACGTCTCTACCTAATAGTTCTTAGTGTTTAAGAAAGCACTGCTCTTAATGTTGCCCAGCACCAATTCCTTTCATCATCATTTGTTTTCATCATCTAACAACTTGGTATTCTTGAAGATGTCACCTTAATGGCCTTGACTAGATATACTATTTTTTCTTCATAATCTGGGTGGGTGTTCTACAACTGAATGAATTTTTGCTTCTGTGGTGCTTAAACAGATATAAGGAAGAGAGGGGTAGAACTTTTCAGCAATTATATTTATGGCATCAATGTCTCCTCTGATTTTCCTGAGTGAATTCTGTGCCCAGCACTCTGGAAAATGGAGTAATACTGAAAAGGACTACAGTGATTTTAGTAACAAGTGTAGTCACATACCACAACATCCTCAGTTGTGTAAAAATGATTTTTAAGTTAATGTTTAAATTTTTTTCTCCTGAAAAAGGTCCCTGTTTCTCAGTCTGAATTGGTGCATCTTGTTAAGAGAAATAAAAACGGACTCTGGATTATATATATCTTCTTGGATAAATATGAAGTAATGCAATGTGTGTGTCTTGATAATTTATACTGCAACTCCCTTTTTTAAAAGCATTTTTTTGTATAGTGTATGGCCTAGGCTTGTCTGGTTTTGGATGAAGAGTGTGCTTTTGACACAAATTTCCTAGTCATCTCCACTTTTTTATTTTAGCTTATGTTATGAGGAAGTCTTGAAACATATATGGAATAAACTAAATTAGAAGATGAGTTCTCAAAGTGCACCTAAGGTGCTTGATGTGACCAGTCTTGGCCTAGTCCAGAGTGCTTGCTTAAGAAAAAAAAAGAAAAGACAGAAACAAAAATGAAAATAAAAATCCCCAACCCACAGATCTGAAACCTATATAGAGTCGGAGTCAGGCATTTTTCAGTGGTGGCCAGAGGCAGGACCAGAGGCAACGAGCACAAACTGAAACACAGGGGGTTCCTTCTGAACATCAGAAAACTTCATTTTACTGAGGGTGTCCAGGCACTGGCACAGATTACCTGGAGAGGTTGTGGAATTTACAGTTCATCTGGACATGGTCCTGGGCAACTGTCCCTAGGTGTCCTTGCTTGAGCAGGGATTTAGACCAGATGACCTCCAGAGGTCCCATGCACATCCATGTTTGTTGATGCATGTTGCTGGCTAATGTGGCCATAGATATTTTTGAATCACTTGAAGATAGATTATTTTTCAGTTGTTTCTCTTAGAGGAGATCTGAGAAGTGGAATGTTGGGTTTCACCCCTGAAACTCCCTGGTGTGTTGCCTAATATGACTTTTAAATAACAGTGATAGCGTGACACGTAGCATCTGTTCAGATTGACAGCTCAGACTTGAACCCTGTTGAAGATAGCAAGACTCTCCTGCAAGGAGATGTTTCAAAGTAGATATAATATTGTCATTTTGGATTCTGTGCTAGAATCATAGAATTGCTCCAAATGCTTCTTTTTATAATGTATATGTCACAGCCTTCTTTTGAGGCTTCAGGTTTTGTGTGTATAGATGTAGTAGTTATATCTAGACTTTTTTATATACCACTTTTCTGTAGAGTAGTCCTCATTTTTAAAATCTCCTTAGTCTGGCTTAGGTTTTGTAAATGCAGTTTTCTACCTGATATCTTGGGTACAGTTTACAGGCTTTAGATGTATAATTATTGAATTTGAGAGTTCAGTTAGTGCCTAGATATCCGAACTATAAACTATGCTTAGTTACTGATTGCAGATTTTGTATGCACTAGAAGAGATAAAAGATCAGGAGGTCAAAATTAACAAGATGAGATGTACAGTGTTCCTTGAAGCAAATAATTAGCAGTATGTAGAATCTGCATGTTTACTACTGTGTTAAATATTTTGTGAAGATATATTTCAAATTACAGAAAGACATTTATGCAATTTACTTGTGTATTAAAAAATTGAAAGATTGGGGTTCTTAAAAATGTATTTCCTTTTCATTAAAGTATTTTATATGTGTTCGTAAAGCCTATACTGTTTACTGTCAGAAACATTTGTCAGTAGTTGCACTAGTTTGATTTGTACATGAGCCATCTTTTTGTTGGAATTATGAATGCTGTTTCCCTGGTTTTATTTTAAAGAGAGAAGAATGGATGAATTTAGACTTCATGTCATTGAAAACAACGTCAGTAGCAGCTGTCAAAGGTGAAAGACACAAAGATAAAGTACTGGAACGACAGAAAGCTCAAGAACTTGAGCAGGTAGGAGGAATTAATATATTAATTTTTTTCTGCATTTTACATTTGGTTCAAATATATAAGTCTTTATTGTTATTTAAACTAATGCCTGATGCATGAAGTGATAGTTATTTTAATTAAATTGGTCTTTTTGGGATGAAAAGGCTTCATACATCCAAGATTATCTTGTGGAGAAAGGCCTTTAAACTATATTCTAGGTGAGGAGAAAGTCAGCTTTGTTAATTCTGAGTTCTGTAATATTTGAAGGACTCCTGAGATGTTTTACTCAATGACAGTGACAGATTGTTGGTCTGACCACCTTCTCCATGGTGTGTGTGACAGGAGCACCACTGGTTTGTGATAAAAGCCTACTCAAATTGCTGTCCTAAAGTCTAGAGTGCTAAGGCTTGTTTTTTCCTGACGAAAGAGTTCAGAGCAGATGTTGTGCCTTTCATGTCACTGTTGTTGGTGAATACAGGGCTAGATCAGGGTCTTGCTGTGGAAGGGGTTTTGGTCATTAAATTCATTCTCTTTACATACAATTGATGGCTGTTTCATTCACAACCTTAAATGCAATTTAGTCTGATCTGAAAACACAATTACTGATCACCATCTAATATTTAGTTATCCTCACATTTTACAGTAAGTCCTTTGTTGCTGGTAGGTTTTTCAGTTAGTTGTGTCTGGGAACCAGATTGACCTGAAGTGCTGTTCTTGTGTAGTATGTGGTGCTTTGGTTATTGTCTTTTGAGAAGGGATTAATCTTTTTTGTTTTTTTCTCCACATAATTTTTTTACTGAACATTATTTCCGAGCTGTTGAAGGACCATTTAATGTGGAGATCTTAAATCATCAGAATGTCAGCATGTATTATATATGGTTAATGACAATTTATATATCTGCTTAATCCTGGAAGAGTATGATTCTTACAGACTCTCCCACCCAAACCCCTTGCTGTCCATGCAGGTTTATACTCTTTTGTTTTCTGCACCAGAGCGTCTGTTCTTTCTTTGATACCCAAAACAGTGTGTATAATGGATGCATATATGCTATGCACATATTAAAATTATTTCTGTTTTAGGCCATGCTGTCTGAGAGAGAACTTAATCCCTATTGGAAAGACGGTGGTACAGGTTTGCCACCAGAGAAGGATGAAGAAGCTTCAGTTAAGAAAGGTAAACAGCAACTTTTGGCAGTATTCTTAAATTTCTGCTGCAGTTTCTGATCTCTACGTTGCTAACAAATTACTGGTAATGTTTTTATAAATGCATTATGAATATATATATATTATTAATAATAACATTAATAGTGTAATAAAGTAAAATTTGAATGGAAATTCAGTAGTGAATATTGGGTTCATATCATAGTACATTGTTTTGCAGAATTTCTCTTCACTGGTTTTTAATCTTGAGTGGTTTGACCTTCAGTATTTTTACAGAAATTCTCCATTTTGAACTAATTAAAAGAAAGCATGATTTAACCAAGACAAGATAAATTGTTGTCGACTCATTTGGTTCCTTTCATTCCATTACACAAATTACTGTTTTAAAATATTCACCCACAGAAGACTGAGTCACATTAAAATGAAATACATTACAGATGCAGTTTGTGAAAAATACGACTTCTGTAACCTTTTCACTGCTTTCCTTACCCCAGGGTTATCCTGCAAGTGTAGTTAGAAAAACGTTTTTCGTGATGTCATTAAGCATTTATTATGTGATAAGAAGGGGTCCTTGTGTTCTGTCAACAGGGAAGATTGGGGTCTGTGGCTTTTTGAGAGCCTTTCCCTGTAGACAGTCTGATCTGCAAACCTTTAGCCTCATGCCCGCTTTAGGAGTCACAGAGATCAGCGACCTGTAAGAGGTGACAGGCATCAGTGAGCGTGTGTTCAGAATGTTAAGACCCATGCTAGCTTCTCACATGGAAAGCTATTGGTTACTCATTCCTTTTCTGAGGAGGGGAATCCACTTGTTTGTGTGTAAGGGGTATGCCAAAGAATGGACACAGAAAGTGGAAAAAATGAGAAGGTTCCTTAATGTCATTAAAAAACCCCAGAACTTCTCATATACTAGTCCCATCTTGGAAACTGCATGTTGTGTTCTGTGATAAAGTAGAGAAGCTTAAATTAAATCTGTAGTACTGCTGAGGTATAACCAGCATTAACTTATGAAAACGTATAGCTGTGTTATTGTATTAATTCTGTTTTTCATTTACCCCCTTGAATTTTTACATTAAGTTTAGGTGAAGGTTTGATGTCACATGCAGAGTAAGGTTAAATAGTAATAATTACTTGAGATTTAAAACTATGACCTCTCATTGTTTTCTACTTCAGTTACAGTGGTAGAAGATGCTGGATTAAGTTGGCTGCGAAAATCATACCAAAGGATGAAAGAGCAGGCTGAGAGAGAGAAACGAAATTTTGAGGAAATTGTAGCTGAGAGATATGGGGTGAGAATCTTCAATTAAATTTTCTTCATACTAACAGATATACTTCATGTGTAGTGTAAGACCTAAGGAAGGAAGCAGGAAAAAACAGCCTCTGAAGCTTCTCTCTAGTGACAAAGAGTTTAAAGCTACCTAGCCATTTATGTATTTTGTTTTGTTAATTTTTTTTTTTTTTAATATATGGGATATTACAGCAGATTTAAAATACTTACACAATACCCCATGGTCTTAAAAGTGGCATAACTTTTTTTATTCTTTTTTATAGTCAGTGGAGGTATTTCAGTCGCGATTAGAAGAAGCTGAAAAAGCTGCATCCAGAAAGGAAAATTATCATGGAAGTGGAAGATGGAGGAAAACTGACTATTCAGAAAGTGAGAGAGGGAAGAAAGAACACCATATTGAAAAGGTGACACGAGATGATGATAGAAGCAGAAACACATTTGGGGGCCATACTAGGGAGAGATATGACAAGGGTTGGTCACAAGAGGATAAAGATTACAAAAGAGGTATGTCAAGAAGAGACCAAGAATGTGGACACAGTAGCATGGACTCCCTATTAAGGGGCTACAGCTCCAAAGGAGAAAAATACTCCAGTGAAAAACGAAATCAGGAAAAGAGTTCATCTTCAAGCAGTATGAAACACAGATTTTTGAAACCCTCTGAAGATGATTCATCATCTTACAGTGCACCTAGAGACTGCAAGTCAGAGCAGTCCTCTTCCAAACTGCCGGTTCATAGCTCTTTGAGCAGCCGTTTCCAGAAACCTGGAGAGGATACTGCCCTGTGGACCAAAACACACAGAGAAGATAACAATGAGAAATTACTGTGTAATAAAAAATCATCAGGTACTATGGAACAAACTGATGGCAATAGTTGGGAAAGAACTCCAAGTGATGAAAAAGAGAAGTTGCGGCAGGAGTACCCAAGCGATATCTCTGAGAAGAAACAAATGTTATCTGACAGTAAAATATCATACTCTAGGTATTTTATGAACTTCTTGTCTTTTTTTTGCTGTATTTTTCATGGCAAAGTATACCAGAAACTCTTATCTCCTTTGTGGCAGTATCAGACTGATCCTATCAGATCTCTTTAGTTTGGAGGAATCTAGCCCCAGCTAAGGGCAGCTACAATAGACCACTGCAGAAGTAAAACACCCCTTACTTGTCCTGTCTCCTCAGCATATTTGAGAATTGCTAATGCTAGATTATTTTCTGTTTGCTTCTAATGTTAGTTCTCACTGCAGTAAAATTGGCCTCTTAGGCGAAAAACCTGCAAAACAATATCTTAACTGTCATCAAATTTATAAAAGACACACTTGAAATGTTATAAAATGCTGACTAAAACCTGAAATAATTAATACAGCAGGGATAGGTTTTCCACCTGTGAGATAAGTTTATATGCTTAAGTAGGGAAAAACAGTAGAAAGTATTGATTAGAACATGCATTTTGTTATGGAGAAGAGGAAGAATTAATAGTGGGAAGGGAAACATAAACTATTAGGCAGCAGGAATTTAATTTTTCCTGACTTGCTTTAGTGAAAGACAGCAGAGAGTCATAAGGAGAAGTGGTCAGAAAAGTAAGTTGTAGAGAACTGACCTTTTGCTCTGCTCAAGGCCTCCTGTTCTCCAGTATTAGCAGCTTCCTGGTTCTCCCAGTGATTTGTCTAGTGTGGTTATTACTGTGAAGGCTTTCCTTCAGATCTTTCCAATAATACGTAGGCACGTGCAAAAATATTTTAGTGTCGGGGTGGTTTTATTTAATTGTTTGGGAAAGCTGGACAAGTAAATATTCTTGGTTGGAGTATGTAAGAAGAATGGTATGATTTGGTTCAAAACAGCATTTGATGAAATATGATCAAATGTAATTCCTTCTTTCTTGTATGCTTATGTCAGTTATGTGCAGAAAACTTCTTATATCAGGGTTATCAATTTACTTTTAATTAATTGTTGGATAGGAATAAGAAGATATTTTAAGATTATTTATTTTATTTGTAATTGTTCCTATAGGTAGTACTTGCAAATACCTCACTGTATTTCCAAAGAAAAAATGTACACAAATGAGATACTGCATGACTTACCAGCAGCTGGCATCCTACTATACACAGTTCTTTATTTATGTATATTGGGTATCTTTTTCCAGATTTAGCTTGCTATACTTTGATAGAAGACAATGAAATTTAAATTTGCATTAATAGCAAGAATATAAATTACTTGATGTTCAGTTAATCTAATTTTATTTTAAAGCATGAACTTGAATATATGTCATGGCAGGAGTAGTTCCAAATTCTGGCATGAATAGTTTTTGCACACTATGGGAAATCCCATTCATAAATGTTTGTCATCTCTTGTTTTATTGTTTATTTTAGTGTTTGCCTAGGTGCTATTTTGCTGGAAAATGAGAAAAAAAATTTTATACCTGTTGTAGCTACTGTGAAAAAAAGGTCTTGTAGCATTAAACCTGTGATGTATGAGACATTATTAGACATTCAAATTTAGTGATCCTCTTTGTTTCCGTATATATAGCCCAAATAGTTACTGCCTAGAAATGTCTGGGTTTTGCTAGTTAAGTGTACTTTGTAAACTTCTCATTAGAATGTTTCATGGTGCATCTGAGCTGAAGCCTATGAGACCTCCTCTGCTCTTGAGTCCTGATTTGTGTATGACTTTGTTCAGGTACAAGGTCTCCACAATCCACAGTTGTTTTCCACCTGTCTTGAGGGATAGGGACAGGGGTGGGGGATGAAGGGGAACGTGTGAAGCTGGGTGTTGCTTTGGATGTGTGGTGTGTTGACCCTCAGCAACCAGCTAAGCACATACCCAGCTGCTTGCTTGTTCTCCATCCTGCAGAGGGAATCAGAAGAGCAAAAGGGAGAAAAACTCCTTATTGGATAAAGGCAGTGTAACAAGTGAAGGGTAGGGGCAGCAACGTGATGCAAAGGCAGTCCCATGAGCAGACTGATGCCCAGCCAGTCTTTGAACAGCAGCTATTTTTTAAAGACTGCACTCTAGCCTTTTTTTCCTGAGTGTGATGGTATGTGGCATGGAATAGCCCTTTGGCTGGTTTGGGTTGGCTGTCCTGGCTGTGACCCTCCCAAGCTTTTGCTCACCCCCTTCTTGCTGGGGGTGCACTGTGAGACCCAGAGGAAGCCTGAAAGCTGAGTAAGCACTGCTCAACAATAGCCAAAAGAGCAGTGTCTTACCAACATTGTCACCACCTAAGTCCAGACCACAGCACAATACAGGCTGCTGGTCACGAATGAGTGGTTTAGGGTTGCTCAAAGAATGACCATCAAAGGTATTAGCAAAAGTGAATTTAATATGAATCTACAAAAATGTGACTTAAAGGTTCACTCTATTATGTACTACATGAGTGAAAAATACAAAAGAACATTGAGAGAAAATTGATTTAGAATGATTTATACAGAGACTGAAGACACAAAAGGGTGTAAGGGAGACCCTCCCATTGTGTCATGAGGTTTGAGTGAACCCCCCCTTGCCTTCTAAACTCCTGATGGAGATAAGTTGTGGCTAGGTCCAGTCTTAATCTCAGACTTGATGAAAGCTTGGTATCTAAAGGATTACATTTGTAATCAGTTAGGATCACCTAAAGAACCACTGTCCAAGATTTCAACAAAAGGTGATCTTAGTACAATGATGTAGAAGTATCAGTTCACCACAGATGAAATTTTTACATGGCTTCTGGTACAGCAGAGCTTTTTTCACAGATTTAAGATGGATCAGAAGATTTTAGCAGTACTTAATCATTGACTGATTTAACATTTATGAGGTGAGTCAATATGATTTGCTACAATGACAACAGTGACTTAGTTACAGATCTGAGATGACAACATTCATATTATACTTTCTGTAGGGTATTTAAATCAATTCATACACACACACACAGACAGAGATATTTTATAGGGATACATGTGTATAAATGTATAAAGATATATGTATCTAAATATATGAAAGTATGTCTTTTAAGGGTTCCTCGAGTTCTGTGAAATACTTCAAATGTCTTGGAATTTCTCAATGGGCAAGAGTTGAGCCTCAAGCAGGGGAGGATTTTGGCCCAGGCCCTCTTGTCAGCTTTCTACCATGGTCCTCTAAGCTTTGCAAATTGGAGAGTTGGCAAGTTCACCACCACAGTGCTATGGAAAATGTAAATTCCATCCCAGCCAGACCTAGTAGAACATGTAATTACTAATACCATTGCCTCAGTATTGTTTTCTTCAAAGAAACAGCTGCATTATTAGTCTTTTTTTTTTTTTTCCCTTATGTTCAGTAACGGCGATTCACTTTTTTTAATTACAAATACAGAAAACTGTACCTTTTAGCTTTTGTCTCCCACATGTAGTAAGTGCAGTGCTAATTGTAACTGGACAGAGCTGGAGATTTTGGGAAATGAAGTTGTGTACGGAAGTGGTTTGCTTATTCAAGTTCAAAAAATTCAATTATTAAGATAGACGTGATAATTCTTTTCCTCACAAAAGAGAAATAAGCATAGGAACTGTTTAGCTGATATTTTCTTTTGCCTGTGTTTTCTGGTTTAGTACTATTAAACCTAATTGCACATCTTCGTTGATATTTTAATTGTATTTCTTAGGCAATACAATTACTGAGCTGATATATTAGTAAAGTAGAGATTACTTAGGCTTGGAAAACCATACAGCCCTTGCTAATTGACCTATTTTCAGGTTCCTTTAAGCTGAGTCTTAACTTCAGAGGTTTTATGTGTTTGAAATACCAAATGACCTGTCTTCCTATTCCATTCAGTGAGAATTGGTTTTTTTTGTTTGTTTTGATTTGTGGTGTTTTGTTTTGGGTTTTTTTTGTATAATTTTGTAGAAAATTCTGGCTTTTGGAACGCTTCAGGTTTTGATAGGTGCAGTAGTTATCTGTTGGGAATAACTTATAAGCTGCTGCTTTCTTTTTCTTTCGATAGTTTCAAGACTTGTAATACATGTCCTCTTTCAGCGGTGTTGTCACTCAGTTACAAGAAGCAAATCTTCTTTCAGGTGAAAGTTTGAATTAAAAAGTGTTACTGTTTTGGTTCTTTATCTCTCATGCTGAAAATACAGCTCTTAAGTTTTATCCCTTCAAAAGCACAGAGGAAGTTTCTTCAGCCTATAAATCAAAGTGTTTTGGACGGTAGTATGTCACAGGTTAATTAAAAGTGCTGATTGGATGTCGAAGGGATCTCCCCAGAGGAAAAGTCCATCAGCTAGTGTTTGCTGGAAGTCACACTTAATAATGGGACTACTTCAAAGTTTAATTTGAGACAAGATAAAAACAAATCAAAACAATTTCTCAAGTCTCAGAAAGTTCAGATGATGATTCAAGCACTAGCACCACTTAAAAAAAACATATATGAAGTAATAAACACCTGTTCTTCCCTTTATTTAAATAGTCTCCCTTGTTTTGAAAAATATAGTTTAAGGAAAAGTGAGAAGGTAATCTTTGAGGGTTTTGTTTCTGGTGAAGTTAAGGTAAATTTTTCTGAGTTTTGGGGATTTGCATTAGGCACCTTGAAAACAAACAAAAGCAACTTTTGTAATTTTCTCAGGACTGGAGAGACCCGGCAGTTAAAGACGACACCATCTTCAAGTTTTCCTATTCTTCAAATCTGACGGGGTTTAATCATATCAAGTAGAGGGTGAATTCTCTCTGTAATAACAGGAACAAATATCATAACTATATTATTATGTCTCTTTTGTGTTAGATATTTTTGTTTTAGATTAAGTTGCCTTTAGTCTTTCCTAGGGTTAGAGAACAAGATCCAAACTTATCTGATGCCTCTGCAATATTTCTTAGAGACCTTATTTATTATCATAAGAACTCCTATGCTGACCTTTTAATATTAAAATTAAGATACAATACCATTTATTACTAGCTGTGGCTTCCCTAGAGAGACTTCATATTTTTAAAATGCTACCGGTTAATTTTCCAGGGAAACTCTGCTGTATCAGCCATAACACGTTCAGAAGCAGAGATTGTACTGAGAGCAGATAAATATGGGAAAATAAGTAGTTTCCAAGAAATGGAAAGCCATTTTGGCTAACAAGAGAACAACTCAGAAAAGGGCGATTTTGCTGAGAAATAAAAGCATGGCCAAAGCCAGAAAACAGAATTAGAATGGGTTGAAATAACTTTCTGTTCCTCTTTCCCTTGCTTTTTGCCTGCTTATACCTGTTACTGTCTCTTGACTGTTTTTTTGTGCTGAGTAAATGGTTATAGATAGTTCTTTTCATTTTAATTGATCTCAAATGTAAAAGGAAACAAGCTTCATAAAAATTTTATTCAAGCTCTTTGGCTTCAGAATCCTTGGCAACTTCTGACTGCAAATACATTTTTATATGTCATTTTCAATTATTTTGACATTAGGAGCATATGTACCAGTATAGCAGGCAAATAATACTTAATTACACAGGTGAATACTGCAGTATTTTTCCATGGGTTTAACGCAGCTGGTGTTTTACAGATCATCAAAGGATGAGCCACCTCGGGTCCTCAGTGAAGAGGAGATGAACAGACTGGGAGCGAGGATTGTGAAAGCAGAACTCATGGGAGACATGGTAATGTCTTTGAAAAACTGTCATGATTTACTGCATTTTTTCTTTAGAGTTCAGAGTGATTTAATAGTTTTAGTTTTTTTTTTTTTAAAGGGTATTGATTCAAGCAAATAAAGACCTACAGAGTTTGGTAGGGTTTGAAATTACTGCTTTTACAGTAACTTTTGCTTTAAATGCAATGGTTCATAGACTAGAGTAGAGGATTCAGATCCCCAGGCTTTGTAGGATAAGCAGCATACCCGAAACCAGTTTTTCTCTGCCTTTCTTTAGAGTATTTAATATCTTTTTCTTAAAAAGGGAGCAGGTGAAAACTACAGAGCTCCCTGTCTATGTTACAAGGTAGACAGCTTCTGGAGCTTTTCTTGTTTCATCGGCTTTGTCACAAGTAGGTGCATGTGGTCCATGGCTCTGCTTTATAAGCATGCTTAATAATTATGGTATGGAGATATAAAACTGAAAGGAATTGCATAGGCCATTGCATCCAGCTCAGCATTGAGAACAACTGTGATTGTTCAAACAGTGCTTTGTGGTCAGCTCCACAAAATGCCTGCCCTGAATGAGACTGAGTCAATAGAGGGGAGAGAAACACTCCATGTTTAATGTTGCTTTAGGAGACTTGTTTTCATTCAGCAAACTGATCCTGAAGGATCAAGAATTTCATTCTTTTGGAACACTCTAAACTCTGGAAGTGTATATTTTTTATTACACTAAGCATGGCTATAATGAGTTAATTCCATTCAGTAGAATTCAGTCTGGAATTCAGTTATAAAAAGGTCGTAGTCTGTTAGTTTTTAAACCGTGTTTTTAAGTGTTACTCTGAATAGCTGCTCTTAAGGAACTTTTTTCTGAGTTTTTAAAAGTGAATCCTATCACTGTGGGTTTTTGTATCTTTTTTTAAGATTAATTTTTACTACACTTGTTTAGTTGTGACACAGTATTTGCACCAAAATCTGCATCACGAAGTAATAAATAAGTGTGAGTTCAACTGCTAAATTAGACTCTTTGATTTGTGGAAAGTTTTAGGATGTTTTGGCATTATTGCTGGATTAGGACATGCTGTACATATTTTATAAACATTTTCTTTTCAAACCTGTTTTATATTATGAATTCTTTTCCCACATCTTTAGACATAGATGTATCTATGTAGCTTTACAATATTTCAACAGCTATACCTTTTCTAGAAATCTTGTCCATTTGAAATCTTATGAACTTCAAATATGAATTAAAAGTAGCTTCAAGCAATGTATTTCCTACTAAGATATGAGTGTTAATGATTTAAATTGATGTCTCCATGTTTTAATCTGTAGTTTTCCTAGTTGATACACTACTGAAGGAAAATATATTTATGAATGTTATTATATGATAGGTTTGTGAGGGACTGGTGTCCCTTAAGATATTACTTTATTGTTTAAGACATTTTCCTACCAGGGAAAATGGTTGAAGCTATCTATATATTAGTTGCAAAAGTACTGGGGAGGGGAAAGTTTTCCAAAGACCTTCATAGAGATCAGCAAAATTTATAGACTTTTTTTTCTTCTCCTTCTGCTTAACTTCAGTAACATTGCCCAAACAGAAGTTTGGGTGCAAATGTGTTTGTTTGGTTTTTTTTCCCCCACCTGACAGTAACTGATATGAGTAATTTGACAAAAAATATACACATGTTCTTCGGGGAGAGTATAACAACAATATAAATAATTAAAAAAATTATCCTTGTCTTGTTTTATTTTAAATATTGTTCCTGGTCTTCCTCTGATCAGATTGAAAATGCAACTTGTTTAAACAAGTTCGTCCCCACACACCAGAACAGATGGTTATGTAACAGCATGGCTGGAGCTCAAGGTTGGCCATGTGGGACAAATGAATTCTGAATCTATTTTTGTACTGACTTGCTGCTTGGTGTTGACCAAATTACTTAATTTTGGGGTGGCAAGTATGGGCATGCTTGTTGGAGTCCAATCAATGGAACTGGTAAAGGGGTCAGAGTATAAGTGGTTCTATTTCATGTAGGTTGATAGGTTGCCACCTGGCAATTCTTAGCAGTCCAAGATATTCTAAAATACTTCTATTTGTTTAATAAACAGATGGTCGAGAGAGCAGGACCGTCAGAAACAATTTACACAAGTCTGTAAACAGTTCTCATTTTCCACCTTTTTACATTTTAATACTCAAAATAAGGTCTAAAGTGCAAAAGTTGGACATTCAGTGTGGGGAGATGTGAAACTGCATAGCAAAAATGTCTGAGAGATATTTCCCTAGACCCACTGCTTGCATGTATGCATGTAAATGTGTATGTGTGTATATATAAAAAAAATAAAAGGACATGTAGGATAACCTGGAAAGTTCATACACCTGATGTGTTCGGGCTTCCATATTTAACTTCCTATACATAAAGTAGTATTTATGCTTAGCATTTATTAGTAAAAAAAGCATTTTAGTATAAGGTAATAATGTTTAAGGATACTTTTTCTGCTCTTTGTATGGCAATTCATGTTTCTATACTTCAGATGCTTCTATTCTGAACATTTTTTTTCAATTTTATATCCAGTAAAGAATTCTGTAAATTCTACTGACGTGTCTTATTTAGTCTTTTGTGTCATTAGAGTTTAAAAAATTATTTCGAAACACACAAGAAAATGGAATGAATAGTTAATTCTGATATAAAGGTCTCTTAAAAGTTTAAAATGTTTAAACTAATGGAGTCTAATCACTTTCTTTGAAGGAATTGGCTTCAGAACTTCAAGCAGAACTTGACAATGCTCGCAAGTTGAGAGAGATTCAAGGACCAATTCCAGCAAAGGCTGGCAAAGAGGTAAGGGGGAAAATATTTTTCTTTTTTTTGCACTAACACAATGGTATGATACAGGGAGCAGTTGAATTAGGGAACATCAGATGTACTTAGGAAAATTAAAAAGTGTGACTTCAGGTGAGTTACTGTTCAATGGGAATTGTGCTTTTTGTTGGCATTTTTTTACTGGCAATAATTTTCTCAGCAAGGACATGTATCTTCCATTAAAAGTGAAACTGCTATGTGTTGTGTTGTCAACTGTACTGGCTGTTAAATAACTCTTAATGTCTCTGCAGAAGCTGGCATTTTACATGTTACTCCTTTTGAAGGGTGGTATTCAAGAAAATGATAGTGAGCATCTTCCATACCTTGTAGCTGATGCAGCTACAAGGAAACATGGTTGATATCTCAAGTTATGAGTTCTGTCCTCATGATGGAGAGGAAACTGTAGGCAAGAACTACTGTTCTTGTTTAATTTGACCCCAATCCCATGATGAAGATTCATCTGCAAGTGAGCTGAGTTTGAAAAGCCACTGACTTTTTTTTTCTAAAAGACTTCATGTCAGACCTCATACATTGATTAGTATTTCCCCTGTCTTTAGAAGACAAACTGAACTGGAAGTTAATGTGTGGCCTCTTGCTGACTAACTTGTGGCAATAGTAGTAAAGTCTCAGACTTTGAATTCACAAGAATTTAAAGTTACCAAAGCTCTGTGTAGGTAGACTGCTTCATTGGAGTGCAATTCTTGGTGTGTTTTTCATGTATTTATATATATAAACCTCTGAATAAAGCAGATTGGAGTTGTGTAATTACACAGGAAAAATCCATTCAGATTTTAAAACTGGAAAGTAGAGAGGGTGTTATGGGTGGTCCTCAAAAATGTTGGTGGACACCTGTTTCTCAGAAACTGAGTCAAGAATAACAATTTTAGTCAGCCTTGGTCTTAACCACGGTCTGATTTTTATCTTAATTAAATTAAAGCATATTTAAAACTAATAGTATGTAGTCATTGCAAAAGTACCAAATATAAATATTTATGAATATGCCTTGCCTGTGCCTGTTTCCTGGCTTCTTCTGGACTATATTATATGGCTTTTGAGGATAAGCAGTCCAGCAGAGCTGACAGTCCTAAGTCCTGTCTTTGTGATAGTGCCAGGGTAATCTTACTGGTTTTACAGCTTCCAGCTCTTGGACTTACTGGGTCACAAGCAGAATGTGCTTAGTATTCCTGTGTATCAAGGGCCAGCTACATAACCCTGTGTGTCTAAACAGCCCAGCTGTTCAGAAACCATCTCATAACAGAAGAGAAGCTGATGTGTGAAGGGGTGTTTGATTCTGTATGAATCAGCCTTTCCACAGCATTGACCACCCAGTTCAGACATGTATTACAAGTGAGGTACCTGAAGCAGTTTTCACAGAAATGGTTTTCCAAATGGATGTCCCATTGATTGCAAAGTCTGATAGCTTTGCCTCCACTACCAATAACAAACGTGTTTCAGGTAGGTCTCTCTCTGGTTCCTTGGACCTGCATGTCCAATGTCATGCTGGGAGGTCCTGAAATGTGGCTTTGCCTTATTTTAATTTTGGTTGAGAGAACTGGGAAGATAAATCAGGAAGCAGTGAAGGCAATTTTGAATGCATCTCCCTGGGAAGGTTTTTTCTCTTTGATTAATTGGACATGGATCAATTTCCCAATTCAGTTCACTGTGTGACTGAGTGAAGACTCATGTAGGGGGGTGTGTGAGTGGCTGGGGTTGGTATAGGATCAATTCTTTTGGCAGTGATGCTGGTTTATTCTGCCTCAAAGTGATCAAGAAACTAGAAACTTAAGAGACTGTAAAGTGTTAGCTTAAATAAATTTTTGGGGGGTTTTGTTTGTTTGTTTTTTAGTTTTTGGGTTTTTGTTTGTTTGTAAGTGAAACTAAACGCAAATCTAGCTTTTACAGTGTGACTTAGTGACTACTTTTGTAGGTTTTTTTGACTTAGGCAGGAATTTTACCTCAAGCAACCCCAAAAATATGATTTTGAAGGACAGTTTTCAAAAACGATTAAATTATCTACTAATGAAATTTGGGTCTTAATGGGTATTGTACTTAAATACTTCAGTCACATGTGTACAACTACAATGAATGCACATGCAAAGATCCTTCTAAAATGATTTATGAAAATGTAGACTGTGTTTGTTTTGTCTTTAAGTTGGAGCAGGAGGTAACCTGGAAATGAAAAAAACTTTTGACTTAATTTGTCATAGAATGATGCTTATTTTCAGGTGTTTATGTCTGTTTTATCATGGACATTTTGAGAAAAGCAAGGCTGCAGTTTGAGCCCTAGTGAAATTGTGTAAAGAGAACGCTGCTGTGTTAGGATACATGATGAGAATGAGTACTTATTGAATGTGAGGATGCAGCAGAAAAGTGTGGAGACTTCAGCATTTAGAAAATAACTTTCATGTGTTCATAGTTTACCTCTCAAGTACAGTTTATATTTCTGTTACCTGAGAGTGCTACACAACTCTAAATTTGAGTACATTAGTTATAAGGATGCAGCCTCTGCCATGTGTCAGTACCAATCACAACTGATGTAATTTTTGATTTTATTCATTTATATATTTTATTCATTTATATATTTTATTATTTTGTCTTTTTATTTAACAAAATATATCTGAAACATTAGCACTCCTTCAAGACACATAATTTGCAGTGGTTTTTGGTAGTACAAAAATTGGGAGGTAAAAATTTAAATGAGGAACAATATATCAGTTGGAAGGGACTTAAAATGATCACCTAGTCCAACAACATGATGGTGAATGAATATAGCATATAAGAGTATGCATCTTTTAAAACTGTTTTCAGTCTTAAATGAAGTATGGTTTAGAAAAAAGCTTCTCAAGCCAAAGTGTTTCTGTGTTCCATAGCACTTCATTAGTATGCAGGAAACAGAAAGCAGTCTCAGCTGAGCAAATGCTTGAGACAGCCCTCAGTAATGATGAATTACATCCAAAATTCAAAACACAAAATCAATGCATAATTGAATGAGAGCTAGAAGGTGGTACTTTAGGCAAAATAGCATGGTAGAGGATATACTATCATGGAGTATTTACAAGAATAGAATTCTGAAAAATAGAAACAAATACTGTTTTTTCTGTCATGCTTTTGAGAATGTGTAGGGAAAATATGAATTATTTCAGCAAATCTTTGTTTGAATAACTGAGTTTTCTGTAGAAGTCTGTCAGCCCTTGGTCTAATATGATTGATTTAATAAATATACTTAAAACATAGGGAATAAAACAGTGATTGAGATATATATATATATATCTATCTATTTGTATACACTCCCTCTTTCTCTCAAATGTATTCCTCAAGATAGAGAAAAGAAATCAGAAAAAAATCTAAAGTTTTTCTACTGAAGAGTATGTAGTGCTTCTGTTATGCCTCCTGGGCATAGAAGAGATCTGTAGGGCGATAGTCTTGAATTTTGGCAGGCACAGCATTTCACTTTACAGTAGGCATCTCACTGATATGATACTTCTTTAAAAGAGAAAATCTTTTCTAGGCTACCTGTTACATCTGTAAGAGTAATGGTCTCCAGTCCATTGCTTGTGCATCTCAGGTGGAGAAGGTTTATAGTGCAAGGATAAGTTAATTTAGCAAGTTTTATGGCATAAGTAAGGCTTGTCTTTCAGTGAAAGCCTTTGTAATATTAAGAGCTTCATGTACTTCTAATGCTTCTACTATTTTTATTTAATTATGCTTTTTGAGTATAAAGATGATTAGATTTCCAACATGTCCTATCTGAACACAAATTTTGATGTATTGAAGATCTGACTTTTAATTTGGATCCCTGAGATGCATTAGAGTCCAGACTGAGGGAGAATTCTAGAGAAGCTAGCTCAGTGTAAACGATTTTTTAAAAATTCTTTTTGAAGAGCTAACACTATTTTTCAAAAAAGAAACTGAATACAACAGTTTGACTTGTATTTCAAATCCTATTTATGATAAAAATTGCATCTCTTTCATACCATTACTTATAATTCTTCATTAGGAGACACAGGATGGAACATGCTGGATGTTTATCCAGAGAAGCTATTTGCATCACAGTTAATGTCCTTGTTTTCAAGAATGACCTTTTCACAAATAGCTTAAAGATGACAATGATTCCTTGGAAAAAAGAGAGAGTTATCCATAAGTACAGTAGGGTGTGTGTGTACATATGTGTTTGTATATATGTGTGTATACATGTAAAATTTAAATAGTGATGAATACTTTGGAATACGAGATGAAAGAAAGAAGGAAACTAATCTGTGCTTTTCATGTGAGGTTTTTTTTATTTTAAAAAATCCCAAACCAATGCTAAACAAACACCAAAAAAAAGCAAAACCAAATCACCCTGAAAATTAACATTCAAAATTGCAGGTGTGCCAGGATTAATTTTAGGTTTGGGAATTGTGACTATAAACACAGATGTTTTTCTGCAATAAAAATATTTGGTTGTCAAAATTTATCTGTAACATATTTTAATATCACACGGTTGAGTGACCTTTCATTCTGACTTAACCAATGCAAAACTGAAATATTGTTGAAGTAATGCTTATAGTCTTACCATGTATAAAGAATCCTTTAAAAACTATTTAAAACTGCTTTGCAGGAAAGTATAATTAGACTTGTATAAAACCTAGAAAGATGGGGATTAATGATCCTCACTAAATGCACAATAAAAATCTCTGATTTTATTTGGAACTTCAGTTGGTGGGGAGATACAGCAACAGATGGCCTGTGGCCTGTTTACTTTCAGATGTTTTCAGCTCATCGTAATTTCTGATTCCTGGTGTTCCATCACACTTGAGTCATGTGTGCAAGATGGCTGTGCCATTCTTTCTTCAGCAAAAGTTTGTGTTTTCCATGCAGAGTTGACTGTGTCTAACTGGAACAGGGAATAATGAAGTGGGTATACTGCTGCTGAACAGCTTTAATATCATTAGTACATACTTTTTAAAAATAGTAGGTATATGCAGTTATTGGTGAGCGTATTTCCTGGACACTCTTGTTGATGTCAGTAAGAGAGGATTACACAATTATTCATAAGACAAAACCATATTAAGACAAAGTTGTTTTAGCTTCCTGAATGTAATTTATAGGAAATTGACTTTTGCAATTAAAAAGTATTGGAGAAATCGTATCAGTAAATTATGTAAAACAGCTTATGGTTTCAGTACACGAAAAAGTATGAAAGGGCAGAGTGGATAAAACTTTGTAACAGAGTTCAAACTGACAATACAAGAGCTTGGAAGTATGCTTTGACACCGGAGGCAGCAGCCATATCCAAGTGCCATGCAGCACTTGTAGCTGATGGTGTCATTTTTTCTGGCTCTGTTTTTCTCCTAACACTGTGTTAAATTTCTGCATATTTTTACTGCTGTCTAGAGCCATCTAGTCATTATTTTTTTTTCCCAAGTTTTCCTACATCTCATGCCTACAGTGGTAGGTATGGCTGAGTGACTAACCATTTCAAAGTGTAGCTAACAATTTAAAATATCAAACTTCATCTTTAGATTTTTTTTTTTGAGGTTGTATTTGCAAGCTTATGTTGCTTCCTGAAATCCAGTATCACTGTTAAGTTAAACTTAATTACTTTAGTTTTCCTCACTTGGATGCATCACTGGACAGACTCATTACAAGCTGCATATTATTAGTTATATTTATTTATTTATTACAAGTTGCATATTACTAGTTCCAGCCTTACTTCCTCAGGCTGGCAGGGTGAATCTTACTGAATTTGATTTGAGGTTTGTGTGTGTGTCCATTCTACTCACAAGACATACTGATCACCATATCATAGAGATGCTCTAGGAAAATAAATACTGAGTGTAAATAGAAAGATTTTTGAATGCAGGGATGATTGGAGACATTTTATAAAGAGGAGATTAATAAGAAGGTCAGATTGGTTATTTTGAGTAATACACAGTTTTGCTGAAATACCCTTTTCATAATATAAGAACAAAGAATTGACGGGCAACTGATGTTATATCAGTAAGAATAAATTAAGTTTTTTGCATAGTGTGTTAATAACACGTGTCACTCACTGACTGGGGGAAAGAAAGGATAGAGACCTAATCGTTTTCCATGGCTTGGAGTTTTTGGAGCTTTTTAGTTGTATGTTTTATACACAAAACAAAGCACTACCTGATAAAGATACTCTTCTGTAGACCAGTTCACTTCTGTGTTACAGCCTGCATTAGATTTTCTAATGCTTCTCTCCACTGTATTAAGCACAAGATCCTGAATATGGCAGATGGACTTCCTGATCTTGTAAAACCTTTTTAAAATCCCATTTCTGTATTAGCTTAATACTTTTTGAAGTTGTAATAGTGATTCTTATTAATATGTTCACGGAGTCTTTCTTGAAATAGTAAATTTTTAACCGAGTAAGAAGTTTGCTCTTGCTTTCCTTCCTCCTATAGCTTTTTTTTCTGCTATCAGAAACTCACATGAAAGACAAAACTTTTATACAATGGACTACTGTTAAAGACTTCTGCCTGTTTTCATTTCATCTTGCTGTGAGATTCAAACCTCAATCTTGCTATGGATAATGGTCTGCCTACAGGTTTTGTAAGCATTACCTTGAAGGTTACAGTTCCATTATGCACAACAAATGTCAGAGCCTGAAGGGTAGCTTAAATGCTTTGAAACCTGGTACACGGGGATTCCAGGTACTGACTACATCAACTCCTCAGTGATGAGACATGGTACCCTTACAAATAGCCAGCACTGAAGGAGGCAGACTGCTCCTTCTGGATGGATTGACTCATCCTTCTGATAACTGTGGTGGTCATGTGTGAATGCAACCTGAGAACCTAACAGAGAGGTAAATGAAATGGTAGATGAAGGAGCAATGGAAAGGAACAGGAGACCGTGGATGGAAGAAATAGCTGCGTCCATTACTCAGAGGAGTGCTGGATGTCTTCTAGACACTTGGTTAATATTATAACATAAGGACAGACTTTTCCAAAGAGAAATAAGACAATATTCAAACCATTTCCAATGGCCATAGACTGTAAGAGAAAGGAGACGGGTGGTGTACTTAGTGCAGCATCTGATTTGTCCATATAAGGTATTTGGTTGTGAAGGTTTGTTCCTTGCTGAAGATTATTGCTGAGCTTTGTTATTCCTTCATTACTCTGTGCTTGTAGCACTTAAGTGTAGCTCTTGGTAAACATTTGCAGACAGCTCTCAGCTCATGCAGCATCCAGCTGTTGGCTCAGTTATTAAAAAAAAAGTTTATTTTTTTCTGACTCTGGTTCTTCCCTACCCCACAGTATACTGACTCTTAAAATGTATTTTGTTCCCTTTAGCTAATAGCATTAAAAAGCAGTTCTAATTGAGTAGATCCTATCTGAGATGTTTGGCCTGATTACTCCTTTCATTCATCTACTCCAGTGTCTCAAATTAAGCTATGCACCTGGTGTGGCAGAGCTTTTCCTCTTCCTCCTGCTGGATTATGGAACAGGCGACATCTCTGGAGAGTTCAAAAATCTTTTTCACAACTGAATTTTATTTATTTATGTATTTAATTTAAAGCTTTTATCTTTCAAAACCAGACTTGCTGTCTTTGTTTTGTTCAGTTGGGTGTTAGTCGCTCTATAGTGGTTTGTACATTTGGTGAGAACAACTGGGTACTTTGCATATTTAGTTGGCCTGAAGTAAAAATTCGTGTTCCTTAATTAGTGGCAACAAACAATTCCTCACTCACTCTGGAAATATGCACCATTTTTGTTCATTTCAGACTGTAAATTATATTGTTAGTTTAGCAATAATCACAAGATTCAGAGATCGTGACTGAGCCTCTTCTCCAGTTTCAACTTTAACATTTAACAGTATGAATTATATTTCAAGTACTTTAATATATATTTTTAAACCTATGTTGCATTTGTATTAATAGAGGTATTCATTATCGGATGATAGTTATTAATGAGCAATTGTATCACTATCACCATATAGGTGTTAGTTACCATATGCCATGTCATATACTCTTAGGAATGCAAATATATAAATGTGTAAAGAAAATATCAACAGATAAAATGAGAGCATTAAGTAAATTTTGCAGTTAGGTTGGGATCAGCACTCCTTTAAATCCTTCAGAAAAGTCCATTACTTCTGTGAGTCATGGCTTTTTCCTGCAAAGGCTCTGTCACAGTATGCCATATTTGTTCAAGTATAGAGGAATTTGGGTTTTTATTATACTTTTGTGAGCTTGTCCATTACAAATGTTAGATACATTGCTCTGGAATTCCCAGAGTCATTCTTTGGCACATTTTTAAGAGTTTATGTCATATTTACCACTTCCCCTTATTTTTTAACTGAGACCTATTTAAAGGATATAATGCATGTGGAAAGATTTGGACATTATATATTGGAATTCATTTATGGGAGCCCTAGTGAAAAGCATTACTTCATGGCAGCTTGCTTGAAAACCTCTTTTTGCTGATATTTCAGTTTAAAGATGATTTATAAAGTTTATTCTGTTTTTTCTTTCTTTTTTTTTTAAGGTTGTTGAATAGAAAAACTTATATTTAGAATGCAAATAATGAATTTATTATTGAAATTTCATCTGATAATGCTATAGCTATTTGACCGTCTTTTTTTTCTACCAGAAAGGTTTCTACTTCTGATGTGTTTGGAAATAGCTTTAGTAGATATTGTCAGTAAGATCCTCCTAAAAATCAACTTTTACCTTACCTTTTTATGTTAATATAATTAATTTCTGTTGTTATGGTGTGGTTTTAATTCAGTTCTGTTTAGACAGGGTTCTGACTTCTGATGGATGTCTTTACCTCTAATAACATCTCTAATTTTCTGAATAATCATGCGTGTCATGAATCCATTGGATTCATCTCAGTTCCTAGTATGCATTTACTATTAGTCTCTAATAAGACTGCACATTAGTTTTCATTCTGTTCATAATTAGTTTATCCTTTTGTCTGCTCCTTTTAATTTCTCTTTGATGGACAACTTCTATTTTTTTGTACTTTGTATTCTAAAGCTAAAAATTAATTTTTTGCCTTTTCCTTTTCTCTGGAAAATTAAATCTAAATATGTTATGGTCAGTGTTACATGCCTTGTGTCAGGACTCAGGAGTCTTTGAAATTAGGGAGAAAAAACCCCAAACCCCCATAAAACACAAAATACCTTGCCAGCTGTAGAGTTTTGAGACAAAGAATTCAGTGTATTATATATACTGCCCCCCACTGCACCCCTGTCTCTGTCCCCACTCATTCTGTGCTTCAGATCCAGAAAATACTCTTCTACTGCCTTTATGTTAGTGTGGTGGCATGTAGAAATGAGAGGAATAGAAGAAAATCAGATATTGTTAGGATCTAACATTTTGGAGCCCGTCTTCAAAGGCAGATGGCATGTAGAACACCTTGTGAATTCCATTGATTTTTGGAAAATAACAGCCTACACATTCCTTTTTGAAACGTCTGTATTTTAAGAATTTTAGTGAAGACAAATCTTGGTGTGGATGTCTTTAAAAGGAATTAGATGGTTTTAGGTTGACTTAAGAATCTGATATTTACTATTCTTTGCAGTTGTTGAAGTACTGCTGTTGTAATGTCTGTTGGTGAATAATCTAACAAGTAACCATTTCTGAGGTGTCCTGTTCATGTGAAATCCTCACTCAGGTGTCTTTCCACTCATTCAAGTCCTGTTACCTGCTGCCCCTGTGTGAGGATTTGACCAGTCCTCTTGGGAGAGCTGCTGGATCCCTGTTAGGCCTCATGGGCATAGTAGGTTTGGGACAAGGTGGTGTTTTTCCTTTTTAAAGATCTGTTTCATTTCAAAGTAATTAGCAATACTCTGGATTTTTGAGTTTTCACTGCAAAATCTGTGGTTATGTTCTTCAGCTTCCAAGCTGAAGAGGGAACTTTGGCTTAACTAGACAGCTTTTTGGTCCTTAACTTCTACCTTCTTCAGCTTGGAAATGTAGACTTTTCTTGGAAAATGTAATTAAGCCATACTTCAGTATCTACAGATTTTTCAGACTTTATTTGGGTTTCTGGGACAAGCTTTGCTTAGTCAAAGATGGCAAGTTAAAGCAGTCTGGTAGAAAATAGCTTCAAATTGAGATTAATAAAGTTGTTTATAAGATTTGACAAAGGCTGTCTTAATATCATCAGATTTAGTAGTGACCCCATTATGTGCTCTAATTTGATCATCTGATTTACCTAAACATCTTTGGAGAGTAATCAGGAAGTTCTCGGGCTTTAAAATTATTTTAAAAATTATTCTTAATATTTTAGAAAATTAAATACTTTTCTGGTGCAGAATTTCTGCCTTTTCTTCATATGTGTGTGCGTGTATATATATCTTTAGGTAAGTTTGAGAACATCCCTGTGAAGTGGGGGCCCTATGAAGGGCCTTCCATGAGAACTGGTTCTGTAATTTTTTGTGGGACTGAGGTGAAGGTAGTCATT
The DNA here is from genome assembly GCF_022539395.1 of Myiozetetes cayanensis. NCBI lineage: Eukaryota > Metazoa > Chordata > Aves > Passeriformes > Tyrannidae > Myiozetetes > Myiozetetes cayanensis. The sequence continues at coordinate 41,705,776 of NW_026087742.1, read as the reverse complement.
CTGTTCCCCAGGTGTTTCTTCTTTATCTTTCTGAAGGTGACTGTATACATTCTACTTTTTCCAAGAGCATCCACTGCTACTCCTCAAATGTGATTGGGAGAGACCTCTTTTCCCATGTGATATATGCATCCCATCTAGCTCCATAAGCTGGCACATTTCACGTTGCTTAACTAAGGCCTCATCCTTCTATCAGGTATACTTCTGTTCTCCAAGCTCTCCTGGTAGGCACTGGGGCCTGAGAAGCCCAAGGGCAGACTTTGCTGGTAAGGATCGGCACAGACATTGAGTGTCTCAGCATCTTTCATGGCCTTTCCTCTCTTTTGACAGCAGACCCCTGTTGTCCTTGCTTGTAGGCGAATATCCATTATGTTCATAGAATCCCTGTTTAGTTTTTTGCATCTCTTGCTAGTTTCATCTTCAGCTGTGGTTTTCCTAATTCTATCCCTGTATGCCTGGAAAGTGCTTCTGGGGCCCTCCTGGGTAACTTCTCAGATTTCACCTTCTATAAGCTTCCTGATTGCCTTCTGAGCTTTGTTTGAAGTTCCCCGTTTAGCCAAGTGGGGATAGCAGATCAAATGGTCCCTTCTCATCCTCTGTGGGGGTTTTCTTTGAAGATCAACCCGCTTTCTTTGGCACCTTGTCATTCAGGACCATCGCTCATGAAATCTAGCCAAGCAGATCCCGGAATAAGCTGAAGTCCATTTTTCTATAATCCAGGATTTTTCCTTTGTTCTGTTTCTTGCCTTCAGCACTTCCTGTAGAATCTTAAGCTCCACTGTCTTGTTGCTGTAGCCAAGGGAGCAACTGACTTCCACATCCCTGATTAGGCTATTTTTTTTTAATTTATGAGTAGAAAATTCAGTAGAGCACTCCTAGTTAGTTTGTTTGGCATTTGTCCTCAGTGCTTTTGAAATCTGTACTGCTTCTGCCCTACTGAGTTGCGCTTCCAGCACATGAACTGGTAGTTCTATTCCACCCTGAGTATCAAGGGTGAGTGTGTGAAAGCTTTCCTTGTTGCCCTGTCTTGTGTGTGCCTCTCACCTCACATGCTCCTCAGCAGCTTGATTTAGGTTTAGAAGATACCCTGCTCATGATTTCCAAGTTTCTTTTGGTATGTAGAAGCTGTAATTAAATACATACAGTTTATGTGAGATTGAATGAGTTTATCATCCAAAGGCAAATAATTTATTTGACATATGTCAGGTAAATACTTCTTATTGTGTCCATATATTTTGGCACAAAACCAGATGATTTAAATGTGGTAATTTCTGCCTCAGTCTACAATTTAACTTCACCTAAATAATAAATGTCCATCTATTTATCTGTTTCTTCATCACCATAGAGACAGACACTTGTGTTGAGTGGTTTGTGTTTCCTACTTTGCATATCCTACAATCAAAATTTTAAAAATTTTAGTATTATAGTGTGTTAAAAATGACAGGAAACAAAAGTCTGATCTGATGGAATGTGTTGAAAAACAATACCTAACGTTTTGGCTAGTTTGTTAGCCAAGTTTTAAAATGAAAAAAATTCATTAAACACAGAAAAACTCCTTTTCAGATGGTTTTCAGGAATACACTGTTATGAAGATGGTGTGGTATATTAATTCAATTTTATCTTTTCAGTTTTCATATGCATTGTGTTTCTTCTGGGGATGAAGTTTAAGAGAAAAAAACAAAGAATATAAACTTGTTTCTTTGGAAAGTATTTATTAGCTCTGCACTCAACTAACTGAATATATTTTTAATATTCTGTACATTTTCAATGTGAAAAAGAGTACCTTGTTAAGGTAATGCTGTCTGCTTTGAATTATAGTGAACACATAGAATGTGAAGAATTTGTTATTTAATATTTAGTATTTTAAACATTTATTTAATGTGGTTTGTCTGTGCCATCTGTTTTAAAATATGCCTTAAAACCTGACACAGGCTTCAAGCCGTCAAGAAGATGAACAAGTGGTCCTTGTCAGAACAGATGAAAGTGGAAGGGCGTGGCCTGTGACCGGACCAGCTGAACCACAAGAGGCAAAAGGAGGACGGAGAAAGCGACAGATGGTAAGTTTTACAAATGGAAGTATTAAAGTGTAATTATTAAATGATTTTGTAGTTTTACTTTGATGATGCCATAATTAATGAGTGTCTTATCAGAATGTCAGTAGGTAGCTAAAATGTTCCTTTCAGAAGATGATTGTAATTAAATGCTAGAGTACATATTTATTAAGCATATATTAAGTTTATTTTCAGATTATATTTCCCTAGGGATCACTTTACAGCTTATTTAAATGCACACTCATGGAAAAGTAGGTTTTTCAAGTTATCACAGTCTCTTAGCCAAGTAGTTTATATTCCATAAAGTTATGTAAATAATGAAGATTAGCAGAGCTGAATATTTCCAAAATAACAAAGATTTTACCAAGTTACTGAGGTCTCAAGGGCTAATTTTACTTTTCTTCTAATAAAAAATATGGCTACTGCTGTTAATAATAATTATGACCTAATCTTTTTAACAAAGTGCTTTGGGGAACAAGAATCTTGGAGGCTGGAGCAGTGTTTTATTCTTAGGATAATTGCTTGCAACAGTAAATGAAGTACTATTTTGATCTGTTTGAGATAAGAGGAGATGACAGTACCTCATGTTTCTAACAAGCATGTTCTTGATTAGCAGGACAGATCATTTTGCAGCACTGCTGTGGAGGAGCGAAAGGCATAAGAGAATGAGGAATTTGTTGTCATCCTCCTGTTGTTTCCATTTTAGAAAATGCCATCTTGCTGTATGTTAATGACCATTCCCTGTGCTCCTTCAGGATTTAGTTAAGTCCTAACCTAAAGGACATGTGTTCTCTAGCGCGATCTGTCTAAGATGGCAACATTTCCCAGCAGAAGTTCCATATTCATATGGGTTTTCAGTACGCTCTGTGATTACTGTGTTTCAGTAGTGACCGTGACTTTACAAAACCTTTTGAATTGTCAATCATGAAAATTACTTTTTAGAATATTTCATTTTTGTGAGCTTATTAACTGTTTCAGTGCATCTTCCCTGAGTAATAATGTTGTAGCTCTGATACCTTAAGGATGCAAAGGATATAGCGATTGTGGAAAGAGGCTACATTTTTATTTAGGCATACTGATGCAGTTGAAGAAAGGGGTAGATATTATTTTCCTTAGATGAAATGAAGTAGTCAGCCCAGTTGTTTCAGATGTGCTGAGCTTGATTCGTGATTCTTTAAACTTGTTGAAATTATTGGGATCTGAATTTTATAGCTGATCTTTCTCATTAGGTAAATATTTATTTTTAATATGTTTGTTTCCAGGTCCCTACTCATGTAGATAAAGAGAGAGTACGGTATTTTCAGGATGATGATAATATGGACCTGAAGGATTTAGTCAAAAATGAGAAGATGAGGACAGCAGAGGATCAAAACTCACTGTTCATGCGTATGGCGTCAAAGGTAATGTGTTGTGTGTGTGTATTTCTAATTAAAGATGTCATTTTTAGAAATATCAAGGAGGATATGAGGCTTGAGTGCTCTAGGTATGTTGCTTTTGGTTGAAAATTCTTACTGTCTTGAGTAGTAATCAAGTCTTTTGTGATATGGTCTTCGTAGATGTCATCAAAGTGATGGAAACCTGCACATAATCAGGAAATGTGTGTGTTCAGTTCCTTTATAGATGTGTTTGTGCTGTTCCTTTGCCTGTAGAATTTGACACGGTTGAAGTGAATACTTTTAAAGTGCATCGTATATTAATAGGTTACTTATGCCCAACAAAGCAGGTTTTCCCCAAATTAGTGATGGAGAAAAGCGCCATTTTCTTTGTGTTTGGAATGTCACTTTCATCTAGAAGTTACAAAAATTAATGAGATTTGAAGCAAATTACCTGAATTTCCATCAGGATGTCTTGGATAATGAGATAATTCATGCTTACAGGCCACACAGATTTATGCAATATGGTTCCATGAGTGATTCCAAAGAGCAGCCAGCTTACAGACAGACACTGCAGCCCAAATGGAATGATTATTTTCTGTCATCCAAGTTGAGTAATAAGGCATACTTTTTGCACTTGATATGGAAGTGTTTGACAGAGAGGATTTCCAATAGCTACGACACATGATTTCTCTAGCATGCTTCAATTTTTACTAGGTTACTGCCCCAGTATTTTGTGCATCACTGAGCAGGTTCTGAAGAAGTTTGCTTACATGGAATTAAGTAGCATCACAGAAAAAATTTTATTTTTCCATTTATCTAGAGGCAGACAAGATCCCAGAGAGTAGGTTTTGGTTTGTTGTTTTTATTTTTTTTTTAATTTTATTTTTCAAAATTGGGCTTCTTCGGATGGAACTTAAAATAATTGTAAAAGACATGATAGTGCCCAGTAGAAAATATTTAGACTGATACCATAAGCCTTCTGGCAGGAAGTTCTTCTGGAGAGATTGTCTGAACTCAGTGTGGTTTATACACGTTGTCATTCAGCTGCCTCTGGTAGAAATTCTCTCTCACTGACATACTCAAAACAAATGAAACCCTTGGGGTCCAGTTAAACAAACATGACTTGTTGCCAGTATTTAATTTCTTTCTTTACCTTCTTGTCCAGAAAAAACCCAAACACAATACAAATTTTCTTCAGGACTTGTGCAGTGGTGCAAACTGTTAGCATTAATTAACCAGCATATCTGTCATGCAAACACTTAAAAGAAAATGAAGGTTTAAGGACACAATCAAACATTGTACTGTCCACATCATATGATAAAAAGCATAACAGAGGAAATGCCATTTTCTCAAGGACCCTATTCATCCCATGTTGTTTTGTCTCCATTAAGTGTTCTTGTTATGAGAGAGAACTTTCATGATAAATGGTGCTGGGGGGCTATGTGTATGAATGTCTATATTAAAACATAAGTGTAATGGATTTAAAAAAATTCTTTAACTCACGAATGAGCATTGAAGGTGAGTTTGTAAATCCATATCAGCATGTTGTTCTGAAATTACTATTAACATGCTCAATTTGTTCTTTATTTAGTGCTTTCATGTGGCTGCTTCCATTGAACAGTTTAGAGGGTTGCTTTTTGTGCTCTTGACTCTTTTTGGGGATGTGTAAATAAAATGAGGCTAATTTGAGCTTCCTGAGTTTTGGTAATAGCAAATGTTTGCAGTGACCCTATGAAAACATAGTAGGAAGTGCTTTTAAAAAGAGAGATTTTTTTTTTTGCTTGCATTTTTCTAAATGCAAATAAAAGACAATGCAGACTCTTTTTTCTGAGAAATGTGTGTATTTACACAGTAATTTGTTTGTCTTGCCTCTGGACTTTCTAAATTTTGTGAAAAATATTGTTTGTCTATTGGTGTATTTATTGATTCCAAGTTTCTTCACTTCAGACTGGAAAATAACTTTTGACTCTTAGAGCCCTGAACTGTTGTTCATCTGCCTTTGGTTTCGTTTTTGTAATTTTGACATTAATAATGCAAGAAAGGCTAGCAAACTTGAAGGGAGATCGGAGTTTTCTATATTATTTAGTTTTGTAAGTCTTCAAAGGCAAAAGCTCTGATAATTTTTCTTTGTAATTTTTGTTCTGTTCTGTTCTTTTTTTCTATTCAATTTTGAAATGCTGATCATTTTCCAAGTTCTGAGACATGTAATGCAAGAGCAGCTATATGAGAGATTCACTCAGCCCAGTATTCTCTGTCCAACAGTGATTGCATAGGAGAAAGAGAATAAGAACAGGTCACATTTCCAGTGATACAACTTGTGCTTTCCTAGCATTTAGCAATTTGGAAGTTTTAATGCTACCTCCTTACCTGGTACCTCTGTCTGTTTTATGGATAGTTATGTGAATTGGGGATTAGACTGAATATCCCCTGTTACTTCCTTTCTGTGGCTCCTCATCTTCCATTTTATCATCTCTACCTGTTGTTAAAAGGCATGAGCTATAATTATTGAATTTGAAGAAAACAGAAAACCAAATCCTGTATGTGTAACATCTTAGGTTAGCATTCTTGTACCTGGAACCAGTTCCTTGAGGATTCCAGTTACTTGCACCGTAAGGATTTCTGGGGCAGTGGTAAAACTTGGTCAGGCTAGGAGTGGTACAGAAATGGCCTGGTACAGTATGGAGCTGTTTTGAAAATACAAATTCTGTACAAATGAGGGTGAACTTTGGGAACTGAATTTTTGTATCCATGTAGTAGAATAAAACGAAATATATCATTTAACTTCTATAAAGAAGCAATTATGAAGAAATGTGGAGTATCTTTAGTGGGATTTTAAAAGGACTACATAAAGGGAAAATGCTTGCAGATGTATGTCACTGGTAAAAACGTTCTAAGGGGGTGAACACCCTCCCAAAACAGGATAAAACTTTGATTGTTTTTATTTAAAAATAAATTCAGGGGTGAGAGAAGAGAAGAAGAAAGAGCTTCTGGAGGTTGAAAGAAAAGTCAAAATCAGAACCCAGCCATTATTTAAAAAGTACTTCTCATGTCTGAGTAAGGAGAATGAAAAAGAGAGTGAGCCTAGCAGGCTTAGAAGGCAGCTTTGATGAGAATGAGCAAAAAATTATCTTGAGGGAAATTCTGTAATTATTTTGAGTTTGCTAAAAGGTAAAAAACTAGGAGTTAGATTCATTGAAAGCAAGAAACCAGCAGGAATGTGGTGTTGAAAAACCCGATCAAGGGATAATTGGAGCATTTAGGAAAGATAAGTGCATGGCAGAAAGATTAATGAACTATTTGCATTAATACCCTCTGTAAATGAGGTCAGAGCAATTGTTTTGTGTGAACCATTATTTACATGGAATAAGTGGAAAAGCTGTCTCAAGTTAACAGTGTCAGTAAAACAAATTTTAGTTCAAATTTATAGAAATCCATTATTTTAAAATGAAAGTTGAATTTGAGATGAATAATAACCAATAACTAAAACTGAATAATCCTCACTTAAGTGAGGAAGTGAGAGAAGTCAGGTGTGTCATGCTCAGCTGTGAACTTATGAGTGTAATCTTTATTCATCCTGAGGAACAGAAGATTGCAAGGATAATGGCAGTTTTTAAAAAGAAAACAGAGGGCAGGAGTAAATGGTAAATTTTTTTTATAAAAGGAAGTTACCAGTGGATTCATCATGAATTTCTTCTGTTCAACACATACATAAACCATCTAGAGGAAGAGATACTTTATGATCTGAGAATTGGTTATGATTAGGTAAATATGCATGACTGTCAAAAATAGAGGTCACTGTAAATTGTAGAATTTCAAACTACAAAGCTGGAATTTTTCTACCATTGTGAAACATACCTGAACTGATTCCTAGGATTCACTTCAGAGAGTTTCTTGAGAAATGTATGTATTTTAGTGATGTGAGTTACCTGTTCTATTTTAAACATTGTCTGAAAGACATTATGAGTATAAAAGGAATTAAAATGTCTAGCTCAGACACAGGAGATTATGCTATAGACCTCTCAAATAAACAGAAAGAGATCCCCTCGTAGGTATTGAGGCAATAAATTCAGATGAAAGTCAGGGTTGATGAATGCAAAATTATGGTAATTGCTGAAGCTGCGTGAAGCCATGACTGTGCATATACCACAAGAGGCTGTTGATGCTTGATTTGAGAGTCATTGTGAGTCTGCAAACATCATCTCCGTGCTGGTGTGATTAAAATGAAAAACAGAATTTTGGAGGTTGTGAAAAGGGGGAATTTAGAACCAATTTAAAGTGTATAAGGCTACTGCAGTGCACCCAGGCTGCACCCATATCTTGAATGCTACCCACTCTGATAAGCATAGGCTGTGGTCAGAGGCACAGAATGGGGGCCATTTGAAGAAAACCTAAGTAAGCAAAATTTTTTCAGCCTGGGGTGTGGAGGGGTGGGTAGGGGAAGGCAGTTGCTAGACTAGAACAATTGGCATAAAAGTTTAATAGAAAACAACAATTTTTGTTTGTCATATGGGAAGTGGTCACAGAACGGAGTTTGATGTGAATTGAGGCTTTTTTTCAGCGAAGAAGGCCTTAATTGTGAGTGGGAACAAAAAAAAGGTATAGTAACTTTGTGAAATACAGTTTCAGTGGTAAATATTAAACAGGGAGATCTAGATAGGCTTTTGGCTCAGGATTTCCACAGTGATGAGCTGCAAATGTATATCAGAAGAGTCAGCTCTGTGAGCTTCATTTATGCTTTCTGCCATATGTTTTAGCCATTGCTGGAGATTGATTTTGTAACATAAACCAATCACACTGGGTGAGTGAGCAATTGAGTTTAGTTATGTTCCATTCTAAGGGCCTTTTTCTTTTTTTTTTTCCTTGTTTTGTTTGCTTTTTAAGGCTAAAATTTCTTAATAATGCTACATTAATGTATTGTGTTTCCTGGCTTAAGCAACTGCTTTATTTTAGTTTTAGAAGGCTCTTAAAGTTCCTACAGACTTCAGTGAGCTTTGGATCAGATGCTATGTATTGTGGTTTTTTTTTTTTTTTGTTACTAGGCAAAGATGTACTATATCACATTATTTTATTAGAACAAGTTTCTTTAATGGATACCTAGCTCTGGAATAATCTTTTAAGGTTGAGCTGTATTACTGATTTACTAGCTAAGTGTACTGGAGAATGTGCTCAAAGTAGATGTTTTGTCAATTACTGTTGTAATGTCCAAATTTTAATTCATTGTACTGTAGTCCTTCAGTCCCATGCAATGTCACATTTAGGTTTTGAAGGCATTTTTGTATGGCTTTCATGAAAAGAAGCATCATAGATGCCAGTTTTTCTTCTCTGTTAAGATCTGAAATGCTTTTGGTAGTTTCTGTACAGGTGATTCTCAGCTTTTGTTAACCACAAAATATGATGGTCTTTCCCAGATGATGATTGTTTCTTGATCCTGAATTAAGAAACAGGCTCCTAATGTTTCCATGTCTTTCCATGTCTGTAGAATGCATTCTCATTCATGGCATAACAAGATCAGTGTTAGTGTTGAAGTACTGGCAGCAGTGTGAAAAATTTGAGTGTGATCACAGGTATTCTAGATGTAGATTTATGTACTTTATAAGCCTTTACTGCATAGAGTATCTGCATTAAGATCTGGGGCTCAGTGAAGTAGTCTTCAAAATTCTTCTATCTCTACTCAGTGGATTCAGCAAGGTGTTTTATGTCCAGCAGGAAGTCTAGCAACCAAACCTCTTCTGTCAGTTTTAGTTTCATAACATAATACACAAATTTGACACTTAGGAATTAATTGCTCTTTGTGCCATCATCTGAGAAATTGGAAAAATCCACAAAAATGAATGTCATATTTCAGAAGACCACAAGAGCTGCAAGTCTATAGATGAGATCCTATCTAGGATGGGAGAACGGAGATCCTGTCCCTTAAATTCTGTTCAATAATTTCATTCATCTTCTACAGGGAACTACAGCTACTTTTTACCTTAAAATTCTGAATTTCTCTAGGTTTAACTCTATCCCACAGGCCCAGATCTTTAATTTACAGTGGCAAAAAAAGCTTTCTTTAAACAAAAATTTAAAACCCAAGACTAATCTTTTTGATATATGGAAAAAAACCCCAGACCTTAAAGTTTGATTCTTTCATGTTTCACTGTTATATCTAAAGGAAAAAAACCACGTGTTTGAAGTTACTGTGAATTTACTTTTAACTTTATTCAGCTTGGAAAGCAGTTTGTGTTCTTACTGTTATAGAAGCATGACTATAGGATTAAAAAAAGTCAGCAAAACATTTGAAAACTTTTTGTTTGTTTGTTTTTTCTTTGTTGTTGTTTTTTTACATTACAGTTTTAGAGTACAGAATATGTGTGAAGTCTTAGGTTTTCACTACTGATAGCTTTAAGTACCCTGTAGTTCCTTCAGCTCTTGACTGTAGTAAGTAGTTCAATTTTCCCAAATTCATGCTGTTAAGACTTATATAATTCTTTCACTTATGTCAGTAGATGCTTGTGGGTGTATAGAGACTGATTTCCAGAACATTACCTCAATAGAAATTACCTTCTATTTGTATGTATAAATTCTGCTAAGGCATTTCTGTTCTTTTTTATTACGTTTTACTAAAAGAAAGTGAGAATGATTATTTTGTGCTGCTCATCAGGCCATGTTAATTTTGCCCATAAACTCCTTTTATTTAAAAGTCTCTACAGTAATCCCTGACATGAATTTCAGCAGTGAAAAATACAAAACTTTATTAGTAATGCTGACCTTCCTTTATGGATTTAACCAAGAGATACGCTGGTATTACAGGTTTGCAAAAAGGGTTTGCATGTTGCCTTTCATTGGTTCTGTAAAATGGAAAATTGCTTTCAGCCTTATCATTTTTACTTGCTGTACAAACCTACCTGTTGCACAGCTTTGCATTTTCATCACCATAAACCAAAATAATAGTCTAGAAAAAAATTTAGAAGCTAAAGTGAAAAATGCAGAATGCTTGCTACTACTACTGTTATGTAATAAACATTTTCTCCTCTTTCTTCACATGATGAAGCGATTCTAGTACAGTATTTAATAGACATGATAAAACTCTAACAGAGCTCTGTTGTTTTTACATTTACTTAGAGATCATGTTCACGGTTTGCTGTAAAAAAATTAATATGAAAACCCAAGAGAAAATAATTTCAACACCTCGTTCTTTGATCTGCTACATTTCAGTTCAATGCAGTAAACAGTTTTCTGTGACTATTAAGTGGACACAAAGTTAAAGCTGTTCCTGCATTTGGAAACAAATCAGCAGCAGTCACAGCTGGATTAGGAAAGAAAACCTGGCAACAGTAAGAACTATTTAGACGCAGCCCATATTAAATGAGTGCCTAAGCATTTAGCGTTCTTCTGGAATTATGTTAAAATTACAAGATGTGTTGCAAATGAAGACTTGTGCAGAACAGTCTTTTCTAGGCATTAAAATTATGACCAGGGTTAACTGTAAAGTTAAATGCTAATCTCACTTTTAATAGCAGAATTCCGTGTCTGAAGGTATTTTATTTGGTTGACACTCCATTTCGTTGACTTGCATATAAGGTTTTATCTGTCCTGTTAGCTAATTATAGCAAAATCAAGCAACAGAAACAAACCATTGGGCAGTACTCTGTTGTCTCTTTATTGCTGGACCTCTGCTGCTCAGAGGTACTCCTGAACTACCTTGCTCATCGACGTGACTGATAACCTTTTCCTGCCAGTGACATAGGCCTTGAAGAGCACTCTATGCATTGGTATGTTAAAACCTTTTGATACTATGTATTTAAAATATTGTTTATTTCCCTGGGGTGATAGGTGTTGGAAGTGCCTGTTTATTATATATGTTGAATTAAACCTACAAGTTCAGATGTCTGTGCTTGTAGGAAGATCAGAGTTGTAATAAAGTTTACATTATAATATTCTGCCTTGATTTGCCTTAAGCAAATGCTATTTGAGATCAGAAAGACTTTTCAGAGGTGATTTTGTTGTTAACAGTAGGTGCCAAATGCTGAATAAATTTAAATGTGATGAGATGTATTCTTATGTCACTGAGGTTTGTATTCTAAAATAATAGTTTATTCTCCTTTATTGCAGCTTCCCAAAATATATTATGATACAACATTCCACAAATATTAACTCTGTCATTTAAAGTTGAAGACGTCAGTGTTGCCATGACAATTTAAACCCAAACTGATACATTTTATACAATCTATAGACTTTTTTTTCCCACAAATTTTCCAAGCAGATGCACTTTTATTAGCTTATATGGAAGTAACTCCAGCTATGATTGCGTTAGCAAGAAGACAGGAAAAGCAGAAGTTCAATAGTTGCATACAAAATGGAACAAGTAAATAAGCAGAAAAATAACTGTACAAAAAAAGCTGAAAATAGCCAACACTGGAACTGTGCAGGTGTCTTTTGTTACCATGCTAATTGTGTTTAATAGAATTTCCTGGTTTATCCACAAATTTGCAGAGGGGGGAAAAATTGTACTTGAGGTATTACATAGGTATAATCCCTGATGATTAGGAGTTCTGTCTCTTAGCATTTCCTTTCAGTATCACAATGATATTAAATTCTTAACTATGGCTTTTTTTTCCAAAGGGCCACCCAAAGAGCAAGTGAAAGCAGCAGAGTGAGCGATAAGAGACACAACGCCCAGCACACTTCAGATGTAGTGCGTAGGCAGCCAGCAGTGTATAAGACTCCAGGGGTTTTACTGTGGAATAAGAAAAGCAAAATTGGTTTAAAATTAAACTGAGAGATCCAGTTCCAGTGATCTGAACACAGGTTGGCAGAAAAATGAGGCTGACCCTGCAGTGTACCGTGTACAGGTCTGCCAGAGCTGCTTTAGGAAGTAGCCTCATGCCAAAGTGCCTAATGGCTTCACTAACGTAACAAATTAAAAAGGACATAAATTATTTTATAAACAGAATATTATATAATGAAATTATTCATGTAATATAATCATATTGTTCATGGTAATTATCATGTAAAGGATTTAATCAGCAAATACAACATTGTAATTTTTCCCTCTCTCAAATCATTCTCATGGATATGAAGTAAGATGCTGATTTCTTTCTGAAGCCCTATGCTGAATGGTTAGAAATCTCTCTTCTTTTCTTGGGTTTTGGCCACACTTGCACTGTATTTGAGCTTTCCAAATGAGATTCCAGAGGGCTCCTGAGAGAAGTTTGGATGCCTTCCCTGACTGCTGTTTAAATGTTTGTGTATTACAGGCCTTTCTTGGCCAGGGCAAGCAAAATTGTGATGCTGTTCTGTTGGTTAAACCAAAAGTGCATCCTGGTTATGGAAAATGGACCATTCTTTTTTGGACACAGAGGAAATTTAGTTAGTTACCAAAGATAAGGAAAAGGCTGAGGTACTTAACACCTTCTTTGCCTCAGTTTTCAACAATAAGGCAGGTCATCCTCAGGATAACTGGCCTCCTGAGCTGGTAGACAGGGATGGGGAGCAGAATAGCCCCCTGTATTCCAGGAGGAAGCAGCCAGTGACCTGCTGAGTCACGTGGATCCTCACAAGTCTATGGGACTAGACAGGATCCATCCTAGGGTGATGAGGGAGCTGGGGAAAAAGTTTGCCAAGCCGTTCTCCATCATTTATCATCAGTCCTGGCTCACTGGGAAGGTCGCAGATGACTGGAAATGGGCAAATGTGATGGTCATCCATAAGAAAGGCTGGAAAGAGGATCTGGAAAACTACAGGCCTGTCAGCCTGACCTCGGTGCCTGGCAAGGTTATGCAGCAGATCATCCTAAGTGCAATCACACAGCACCTACAGGACAGACAGGGGATCAGACCCAGCCAGCACAGATGTAGGAGGGGCAGGTCCTGCCTGACCAACCTGATCTCTTTTATGACCAGATGACCTGCCTGGTGGATGAGAGGAAGGCTGTGGATGTGGTCTGTCTGGACTTCAGCAAAGTCTTTGACACCATCTCCCGTAATATACTCTTGAAAAAGCTGGCAACCCACGGCTTGGACAGGCACACTGTGCTGGATTAGGAACTGGCTGGAGGGCCGGGCCCAGGGAGTGCTGGTGAACAGGGCTGCATCCAGCTGGCGTCTGGTCACCAGTGGTGTCCCCCAGGGATCAGTGCTGGGCCCAGTCCTGTTTAACATCTTTACTGATGATCTGGATGAGGGGATTGGGTCCACTGTTAGCAAATTTGCAGATGACACCAAGTTGGAGGGGAGTGTCAGTCTGCTAGAGGATAGGAGGGCTTTGCAAAGGGACCTGGACAAACTGGATAAATGGGCTGAATCCAGTGGCATAATGTTTAACAAGAACAAGTGCTGGGTCCTGCACTTCGGCCACAACAACTCCCTGCAGCACTCCAGAGTGGCTGGAGAGCAGCCAGGCGGAAAGGGACCTTGGGGGTGCTGATTGACAGGAGGCTGAACATGAGCCAGCAGTGTGCCCAGGTGGCCAAGAAGGCCAATGGCATCCTGGCCTCTATCAGGAACAGTGTGGCCAGCAGGAGCAGGAGCAGTGATTCTGGCCCTGTACTCGGCACTGCTGAGGCTGCACCTTGAGTATTGTGTCCAGTTCTGGACCCCTCAGTTTAGGAAGGACACTGAGGTGCTGGAGGGTGTCCGAAGAAGAGCAATGAGGCTGGTGAAGGGATGGGAGCACAGGTCCTATGAAGAGCAGCTGAGGGAGCTGGGGTTGTTTGGCCTGGAGAAGAGGAGGCTCAGGGGAGACCTCATCACTCTCTACAACTACCTGAGAGGAGGTTGTAACCAGGTGGGCATCGGTCTCTTCTCCCAGGCAAAGTAGGACAAGAGGGCACGGTCTTAAGCTGTGTCAGGGAGGTTTAGGTTAGACATCTTCTTCACAGAAAGAATGATTTGGCATTGAAATGGGCTACCCGAGGAGGTGATGGATTCACTGTCCCTGGAGGTGTTTAAGAAAAGACAACGCAGTCAGTCTCAGTGTAATGGTCTAGTTGAGAACGTGGTGTTTGGTCATAGGTTGGATCCATGATCTCAGAGGTGTTTTCCAACCTAGCTGATTCTGTAATTCTGTCGGATGGTAGAAAGGACACAGTTGCACAATTATGCTGTGAGCTGTGGGAGGCAGTGTCATTTTACCTGGTACTAAGAGTCCCAAAGCTGCCTGTATGTTAATTGGTGCTTGACAAAAGAGAAGGTAAAGTTGGAAAAAAGAGGGTACATACAAAGGAAGAACATGGCAGATAAGCCCAGAACAAAGTAAGTGAAATAGGAAAAAGAAGAATGGGGACTGTAGAGGTGATCTGTCTTATGAGCATGTCAGCTTAGCTCAGCTCTTGGCTTTGGCTGGTGTCTGATAGAAAGAAGGACTTCAGGTGTATTGCCTTTATAGATATCTGAATTTCCTATTTTAGGAATTCTAGACAATTCAGTGATGTTTTGTAGGACAACCCAACTGTAAACTGATATATCAAAGCAACTTCCTGCTTCTTTCTGATCTCTGTACAGCACCTGAGCAGGAAGGACAATACTAAGCAATATAAGAACAGTGAGAGAACTAAATGCCCAACTTCCAGAATGCACTGACTTTCATGTTTAGCAGGTGTGGTGCTGCATCTGTGATGCAGGACAGCAGCTTTCCAGCAACTCTAATACATCAGCATAATTCCTTCTTTGGATGTGTACTAACTCTGTCTTTTGAATCGAAGAAGATATGTGTGAAAGAAATCAGTTTTTAAATGATTACTTGCTTTCCTAATGGCATTTTGGAGAACACTTTCTTCTTGTTCTTTCAATTCTCCTTTAACTTTTTTGGAGAGATTTAGTTATAGCCCAATAATGCAATTGGCAGAACACATTGGATGCCTTATTGTTCAAATAGGAGTATAAATGTCTTAAAAGAGAATTTCCATTTTCTTCCTGAATAACTTTATGAAAAGGGCCAGTATTTAAAGTTGCAGTTGAAGAGTACTCTATACTCTGCCATAGTAGCAGCTGCATTGTATTTTATTTCATTTTTGACACTAATATTTGGCATTTGTAGGACTTGAGGGTTAATCATGTTTAAGGAATTCTGGCCTTCAAAATTTTTTTTTTCTTATTGGTACTGACCAGGAATATGTTAGTCATGTTCATTGCTACTGTTCCAGTATTGCAGAGTTAAGTGTCATTAGTGTTTGTTTGCTTGTTTGTTTGTAAGACAGAAAACATTTCTGAGTGGATTTTCCCACTTATATATCTTATTTCAGTAGAAGAACAGAATTCTTGCTGCATGATATTTTTACCTGGTTTTCATTTTCTGTGCTTCCTGTTTTGAGGTGTGTTGGAACGACACTGTGGTAATAGGGAAGTTGCAAAAAAATTCTTATTCCTTTCATGGCTGCTATTAAAAGTGAAAATATATCGTAACACTCTTTTAAAGTAATCTAAAGCATGTGATGAAACACATCAAGGAATGAAGATTCAGGAGTAGGGTGACCATCTGTAACTTGGTCTCTTTGTCTCAGAACTGTAATATAATGGCACTGTGAATTAATGTGCTGGACTTACAACCTGAATAAAAGTCTTGTAAACTTCTCTTTAAAGGTATGAAAAAAGGAAAAAAAGGTAACTTGTTGTTTTTACACTTTGTCCTTGTCTGTTTTTCACCAAAGGAGGGGGATAGCGCTTTAAGAGCATCCAATTGGGCCTGAATTATTAATGACTAGGCTTTTTTTATTGCATAAGTAGGTTGAACTTTTTTCTAAGACCCTGCTTACTTCAAGCACTTACTTATGTCTTTGAAGCTGGGGTGTTGATTTCTTGAACTGCATTGCATTCCTTATTATTTTCTGTTATTCATTAATATTGCAGTAGGATCTATAATTTTGTTCCTGGTAGAGACTCTGTGGTAGAGGTAATCTGAACCTGATCTGTGAATATTCCTTCTCTGAATATCCCTTTACTATGTCTTCTCTCCCCAAAATCCTACATTTCTGCCTACTTTTTCTTGTTGTTTTACTTCTCCAAAGTAAACTTAGGTGTATTTTATTTCCTTCCCCAATGTGCTTCATCTAGGTCTGTTGATCAACATATATTACATCTTAAACCAGAAGTGCAGTGTTGTCTGGATCCCATGGCCTCTGGCTGTATGAAGAACACTTCTACACATCTTATTATTTCCAGGAAAAAGCCCCAAAATTTTTAAGACTCTCCACTGATTTGCTCTAGCCTGATACATATACCTTGGGTGGGATCCAGGCTGCACTAGGAGCTTACATTGAATTTGTTGTGGAGACACTTGTACCATTTCTTTAGCAATTCTTGGAGCAAACGTACTCATACATAAATATGCCAAGACTGAAGAACCAGCACCTCCAATATCAAGAAATCTGTATAGCATGATGGGTTTTTTTCTCCCTGTCATTTTGATAAGTAGATGACTGAAACTATCCAAGGTAAAAAATCAAATGTATCATAAAAGTATTGCAGCACTGGGATTTCATTTAAAGAGAAAAACTTGAAAAAATTCTACTGAATGCTCTTTACGTTTGCTTTAGCTGTAAGTTTTGAATGTTTAGGGTTTAATGGTACATAATTTTAAAGTCGTGTAGAGTGGTCAAGGCAGAAAATGGAAAAGTACTTTTCCAAGTAATTTAAAAAGTTAATCTTTGCAATCAAGACTTGCAAAGTCTTGATTTATGGCAAGATGTCATGGGATTTGTTTGTCATCCCCCCAAAATATTTATAAAGCCTAATTTTATACATATATATGTAGGAGTATTCTGTGAGTTATGAAGCTTAGTGAATCTACTGCCATTTGGGTTTGAATCCCATGATCCCCAGAATTTTTTTCATTCATTGTGTTGCTTCTTACTATGTCCTCTGTCTCCTTGCGTCTCCTTCAGTTCCTCCAGTTTATGTCTACAGACTCCATCCCTTTCAAATATCATTTAGGTGAGAGGTGAGACATACTCAGTATGTGTGGGTTTCCACTATTAAGATGCTGTAAGATGCCCCTCGTGCTGAAGACTGTCTTCACATCAGATTCGGTATTTTCAGAGTTTCCTTTGACATGTGGCACATTTAACTAAAATACAGCAATGAATGAGCAAACACAAACCCTGCAAATCATTCAGCCTTGTTTCTGGTAATGTGCTAGTTGTGTTTGTTATTCGTATTTAGAAACAGGTGCACTCAGAAAAACTTAGTATTGAAGGGAAAGACTGTTTCCTTCTCACAGTGGCTTAGTACTGTTCATTTGATAAGAAAAACTGTTGGCATATTTTCACAGAATGTGAATATGAGGTGCAGAGTCATGGTCTAGTTATTTCACAAAAGATGATTTAATGGTAGTTGTAATAGGAGAGGGGCAGAAAGGAGAGGGAAAGATATATGATAATATATGATATAAAAAATTGGGCATGTATTTAAAGAGAGATGAAGTTATGTAAAGATAATATTGAAATGCCTAGCCCTTAACTTGAAATGGAATATAGTAATATACTGTTCTCATTGCTGTCACGCATCTACATTTTAATATCTGTGCTGCCTGAGATTGTGTATGACTGCTCTCAGGAGATGCACCTGATGATTGTATCTGCTGCAGATGCCATATGAGGGGAAGAATTGCTGCTGCTTACATACTTTATGCTTTTCTCAGTAGAGGATGCTACAAAGAGCTAAGTATTCTTCCTCGCTTGTTTATATATATTTGCAATTTTTCTTTGTATCCTTTCAGCTCATGGAAAAAACTGACAGGGACTACTACACTCTGGATGACATGTTTGTTTCCAAAGCAGCCAAAAGAGCGCGTAGTGGGGAAGAGGAAGAAACACAAAGAAGAAAAGCAATACAGGAGCACCAGCAGCTTGCTGCACGCATGGAAAAGTGCCCATACTGCTTTGATAGCAGTGCACTTTCTAAACATCTTATTATTGCAATTGGCACCAAGGTAAGAAAATAGCCATCTAACAAAATGTAGAAATAAAAAAGAAATTATGTTAGAGGGCTTGAAATTAAGAATGAAATCGCTTCTATGGAATTATTTGTGATTCTTTATCTTATTTTCCTTGCCCTTTCAGTTGCTTCCACAAACTTGTCAAGGGTGAGGGAGAAAAAGATTTAAATCTGTCATGAATTTTGAAGCTAATCTTTGATATCAGAACTTGTGGAAGACAGGAGCCTTAATGAAAGATCTCAGTGCAGAGATTAGACTGTAGGTGGATTTGTGGAAGACTAAATCACACTTCACTGGAGGAAATTTGAACTGGTCAAGAATTGTATCTTGTTATCAAAGAAAATTAAATGCAGAATTCCATTTTTAAGCTTAAAATCCTTTGAAATAGACAGAAGTTTGGTTTGGAAACCTTCCTCTTTCTGTAAGTTCTTTTAAAAGTTGCGTAAATATTTGTATTTATAACATCTGAAATGCCTTAGTATAGCCTTTTCTGTAATTTTTTTCTCCAAAGTTTCCATTTATTATTGATGTTTTTATTTGATTAACTCTTTATAGGCCAAGAAATTAAATACATAGATATGTATTACGGTACATTGTGGGTTTTGTCTTTAACAGAGATTATAAATTCATACAAATCTTTGTGCATATGTATGTATATAATCTGTGTTTATATATGTGTTTATATATCTAATAGGTAGGTGACTATACAGAGTGTCCTGATTTTAGCTGGGATGGTTAATTTTCTTTCCAATAGCTGGTACAGCGCTGTGTTTTGGATTTAGGGTGACTATAATGTTGGTAACAAACTAACGTTTTGAGTTGTTGTTAAGTAGTGGTCAGGGACTCTTCAACTTCTCATACTGTCCTGCCAGCGAGAAGGCTGGAGAGGCGCAAGAAGTTGAGAGGGGACACAGCTGGGGACAGGTGACCGAAACTGACCAAAGGAATATTCTTTACCATATGACACCATGTTCAGTGTATAAACTAGAGGGAAAGCTGGCCAGGGGCCACTGCTTGGAAAATGGCTGGGAATCGGTTGGTAGGTGGTGAGCAATTACACTGTGCATCACTTGCTTTCTAAGTTATTGTTATTGTTGTTGTTATTATGATTGTGTAATTTTCTGTCCTTTTAAACTGTCTTTATCTCAACCCACAAATTTTTCTGATTCTCTTCCCTGTCCTACTGGGGGCAGGGAGTGAGTGAACAGTTAGGTGGTGCTGCCAGGATAAACCGTGACAGAGTATGCATTTTACATATATATATATATATAAATATATACTTATATGAAATACTTTATTGAAAATGCATGGTGATATTTATCTATATTTAAAAAATATTGGAATGGACTAAACATTGTGATTTATAATAGTTATGATACCAGTTGGTTTATAAGGCTGATATTACTGCTTTGTTGGTGGAACTACTCTTTAGATAATACTAGTTCATTTGAGCTACTGGTGGATAATAGGATCTTTCAAAAAACACTAGAATTACTAATACCTTGCTGTAATTAGTGGATAATGGCTTCTATTGGTTTGAATTTAGCAAATGATGAATTTCTTCGCTTCAGCAATGGGAAGGTTTTTAACACTTGAAAAATGGGCACTGCAGTTTTTGTTTGCTTTTCATAGGTGTACTTGTCTCTACCAAGCAACCAGTCCCTTACTGAAGGTCACTGCCTGATAGCCCCTCTACAACACCATACTGCAGCCACTCTTTTGGATGAAGACATCTGGGAAGAAATCCAGGTCAGCTGAGAAACTTTCTCCTGTCTTCTGACAGTTCTGTAGAACAGTTTTGTTTTGAATAATAATATAGTTGTCATAAGTACCTGTTTTCATAATTTGCAGTCTGGCAGCTCTTCTCTCATTCCACTAAGGGGCAGAACGTTCTCACATTATGGATGAAAATTAGCGGCCAAATATTAACTGAAAAGAGAGGTAGGGTAAATACTGAAGAAAATTTACGATTCATAAGCTCTAGAAGAAGTTTCTTGGAATGTTGCAAAACATGCATTGTTGGAGGACTTTGAAACCATGTTAGAGGAACATCTCTTGGGGATAAAGTAGGTACAGCTGCTCCCTTACAGAAAGTGGAATAACTGGCTTCACATGATTTTATTGGGAGTGCCAAGGAAAAGAAAAGGACTGTCAGAACAGGCAGATAACTTAAAATTAAATGCAAGCTGAAAATATATTGTTCATATATCCTTAGTTTTTTAAGCTAATCTGGGGTTTGGGTGGATATCGATTGAAAGAGAACAGTCTTACTCTTAAAATCAGTGTTAGAATGCAGTTTTTTACCTTCCTTGAAAAAAATTATTAGAATGAAGTGCCAAGCATGATGGGTTGTGCTTTCCAATTGTCTTATGAAGACATTTTGAGGATTTGGAGTTCTGTTTGCTTTGGAGATGGAAAATCAAAGAAGGGATATAACAAGCTTTTGCCTAAGAGATTCACTGTGATTGTCAATCCTCCACTCTCTGCCATCAGGATTATTACAAGGGGAAAACAACTTGCAGCCTCTTAAATTGAAATATTGGAGACTATTTCAGACTATTGAATAGCTTCATTTTTGCAGTTGCAGTGATTTAAAACTGGCATAATTCATAAGTTTGGAAAAGTTTAAGTGACATTGGTCTTACCTCAAGCCTGGCAGGTAGATTCTCTGACTTTCCAAATTTGCTCCCTGCATTGATTCTTGTGGCTGATTGTAGTTTTTATACGGTGTTTCCTAGTAAATTATGCTGCCCTCCAACCCCTTCTTCAACCCAGAGGAAGGAAAAGGAGTTCTCCTGTGTATGACAGAAATGCCTAAGAAAGTTGGATAAGAAGCAAATAAGTGCAAAAAATACGATCAGGAGGAACAAAAGAGCATGGGGGAAAGTGATAAATATGTTTATCCTAGAATTTCTCTTTATCCTAACCTCTTAATAATTATAATAATTATAACATTATATTATTACTAATTATATATTTTTATATTATTATATTATTAATAATTATAAATAATTATTTTTCTGAATTTGTATGTGAAGGAAAATAGGATAAAGGAAAGATAAGCAAATGCAGTTCCTGTATTTAACACTGGTCTTTTACTTGCTAGTAAAGGCAACTAGTTGCTAAGTCATTATCCTTTGACCCTGTGAATGTATTCATAGATGGCTTAAACATTTCTTTGCAATAAAGCACTCTGGAAGGTGATGGACACAGATGACTTATTTTTTCCCCAGCTTCTATGTAATAAAAGGAGTCAGTATGTAATAAGGAGGAGTCTGTAAGGCTTTAGCAAAAGTATGAGCAGACAGTCAGTGATAAGCTTTCTGATGCCAGAGATGTATTTCATATTGCTATTGAAGGGAAAAAAATTATCACACATCAAATATTCAAAAAATGTTGAATGGAGAACATGTTTTAGCTAACTATTTTTGCTGAGGTTTTTTTTAGGATATGGTGGAGTAAAGAAAAAAAGGGTTCCTTTTATACTCTATGCCTTCAAGCACTTGAATTTAATATACTGTGTAGTTTAGACTGATGTGCTCACTTGCCAAAGTAAATATGCATGTAATACTTTTAATATGAAAAGATATAAATCTTTACACGTTCTGCGTTGACTGAACTGTTGCATGTATTAATGGCATGTGCATCCAAGCATAAACCAAGCCTTCTTGTTTGCCCTTATGAATGGTTTTCTCCTTTCCAGTGCAAATTATCCTTGATGGTTTGGCCTGCTCAGAATTTGGAGGAAAAGTGCAATGTATTTAAAAACAAGAAAATGCAGTTAGGGAAATGTTAGCTAACATCTGCTGATATTCTAGGCTTTTTGGTGGATTTATATTTCAGTTGATATTGCAGGGTAGCAACAGTAAGTGATAGTCTTTCTCAGCCTTTGGTTTAGTGTTTCCCTTACCTCACCACAGTTGCTTGTTTCACTGTATTTCAGAAGGTCTGGGGGCCGGAGCTAAGAGGAGAAGGCCACAAGCTATTAATTCAGAGTAGCCTGTTGCTCTGTGCTGTAAAGTTCCCTATCAGTCATGGAACACTGGGCAGTATCTTCTAGCTGTGTTTCATCAGCTGTGTTAGGGGAATGATGGTATTGTTTTTCTGTCATGGTATGGAGCAGCTCATTAGTGAGGAAAAATTCAGGGCACTAGGCCTGCTTTGAAGAGCTTAAATACCTAGTTAAGATACATATTTGGTCAAGTTTCTTAGCCTTTTAGTTTGATTCATACTGTGCAAAATGGCAAGGGGGTAGGGAGAAGAGAGCTCAATTTGTAGATCTGTTTCATTGAGAAACTGATAGTGATTTGTTTTCACTCTGTTTTACTTCAGTACTTGCTGATGTTGGTGAATATGTTTTTGCTTATGCTAGTTTGATTCATCAGCTCTCCATTTATATTAAGATAGGGAATATTAAACTTTTAGATGGGATTAACCTTTTAATGGTGCTGTTTGTGTTTCTGAGCATTGTTAATTGAAAAAGAAAACAATGCAAAAAGGACAACCTATGAGTTATGTGAGTCGTAGAGCTATGGTATCTCTAAACTATGAGGCTCTTACAGTTTCTGTGGTTTCTTGGCTTACACTGTGGAAAGGGTATAGGGAGTATGTATAATACAAAAATCATCATGTTTAAAAAGCATTTTTCAAGATCTTGAGAAACTTTCAGAAACGTTCACCCTGTCAGGAAGTCATATCTTTTGTGCATTTGAAAGTAAGTCTAAATGACTCTCAGAAATCATCCCTTGTGCTTGACAATTTAGTTCAGCACCTATGTTGTAAGCTATAGAATGATGCTCTTGCGTGTCTTGGATGCAAATACCAACTGTCGAGAGTCTTGGAGCAGCAAAAGCGAGCTGCTCTTCAGGAAGGCAAGTCAGGGGGAAGCAGGTGGGGAAGGTCATCTCACTGGCAATGCAGTCTCATGGAACCCAGGCCAAGAGAAAAGAGCAGTTCCCATGGTGGTGGACAGGGTCAGACATGTCCCAGAGGTGGCCAGACAAGTGTGCGGTGATGACTTAAGTTCAAGAGGAAGTCAGGGCCAAGAACTGCCAGATACCTGGCTGGGCACAGGCATCCCTGAAACTCAGACAAGGAACAAAAGTGAACTTAAGTGCAGTTCCCAAGTGACAGGGGCCAGGCCCACACTTCTCACCACATGCTAGATGTATTAAGTGTTGCATTTGCTTTGCCTGAATACAGTGAAGGTGGTGGTTACAGCCATGGCTTTCTTTTGAGGCAATGTTAATATTTTACTTTGAGAAAGAAGAGAACTACTCACCAAGCACACCTTGCTCAGCCATCTTGCCATGTCAGAAAAGCAGCCTTTCGACTTGCATGTAGCAAGCTTTTTTTTTCCTCAAATCTTTGTTCGCGAAGCCTAGCCATGAATATTTTACTTAAAGATCAAGCATGCCTAGTGAAAATATCTTCCCTTTTTTGTTTTTATTTTTTAAAATTAAACTGTATAATTGGAAGGAATAGTGAAGAGAGACTGCCTATATTAGGAAATATAGTTCATATTAAATTGCTGAATAATACAGAATTTTCCTAGTATGATTGTTACAGTTTTCCATTTTACTGTGAGTTTATTACAAATATAATACATTAGTTAAATAATGTGTCTGAAAGCTTTGAAAAGTTAATTTAAATTACACATTTTTTTTCTTTAAACAGATGTTCCGAAGTGCATTGGTGAAAATGTTTGAAGCGAAAGACTTGGACTGTGTGTTCCTAGAAACAAACATGAGTATGAAGAAACGGTATCATATGGTATATGAATGCATTCCTCTTCCAAAAGAAGTAGGAGATATGGCTCCAATCTACTTTAAGGTGCACGAAAATGTTTTCTTTTTCTGAGGTCATTTGAATGTTTGTATCATAATTCACCTATTTATGGAAAACATTCTGATATTCCAGTGCTATTTTTGAGAAGATGTGTTCTTTGATCCTACTTCTTGATCCATTCTTTGATCATATTCTTTGATCTTAAAACAAACCCTGTGAGGTAATTCAGTTTTTCAAGTAGTCAGTGGAAGACCTGCATGTGACTGAGCACTTGTCGCAAGTCTGACTGACTGCACTGACAAATACTGAAAGAAGGTGAGGAGAACTGTAGTCTCTTGAATTGCTTTAAGGATTGCAATACTTCTCACTTAAGTCCTGTGGTCTAAACTTAAAACACCATGCATGTGCCTTGGCAAACATAAAATGGGAAAATGACATCAACTGTTTTAAGAAATACCAATGTATATATTGTTTCATCCCCATTTTATTTCAGTAAGTCCAAATTTTAGACATATCTTAGGTTTTTGATGAATGTTAAGGCAGCATGATAAAAACCAGCTTTTCTGGTTTCTTTCCCCTGGCCCGGCCTTTCAGCAACTGGATCATGATTCAGCCTTTATAAGTAAATTTTTTTATTTGTTCTTTGAAATATTAGTTTTGCTTTCTGGAAATAATGTGAGTGTTTTTTGATGAAGTGGAGCAGCAGTATGATGAACCACAATGCAGTAACTTTTACCACATCTGAAACTTTCCACCTGTTAGATAGGACTACTATGCTTCAGGTTCTGGTAAAACTTGTATTTTGTCTGAATATTCAAGGAGGAAGAACAAGATTTAATGCAATGTTGTTTGCTTAAAACTTTTCTTTCAGAAGTTTCTACCATTAAAATACACAACAAATGAAATTTAAAAGACACCTACATGATACTATATCCAATTCCATACTATAGAAAATACAGAGTCAGCTTTAAAGGTTTTTAAGGGCAGTTAGCCTTCTAAGATGGATTCTCCTCTTAGTGTTTAAAAAACCCAAACAGGTTAATAAAGTGTAATGAATTCATAAGAGGGTTTGTATGGGACAAGTAAAAAGAGAATGTGACTTTGTAGTTGAAACTTGTTAGAGATGATTTGTGTAAAGCAAAAGTTAAATCTCAAACAAAAAGAAATAGAGGAAATGAATTGAGTGAGTCTGAAGATATATGATGTCTTTGTAAAGTAAGTAAGTTGTGGAAATCAGAAAAGTTACCAAAAATATAGTTACCTTTTAAAGAAGTAATTGTTACTTGCAGTACAATGTACTTCACTACAGTTAGTTCTTTGCTTGCTGCATGTAGGACCATTTTCACATTTAGATAAAATGATTTTACAGAAAGCTATAATGGAGTCTGATGAAGAGTGGTCCATGAACAAGAAGTTAATTGATCTTTCTTCA
This sequence comes from Myiozetetes cayanensis, assembly GCF_022539395.1. Lineage (NCBI taxonomy): Eukaryota > Metazoa > Chordata > Aves > Passeriformes > Tyrannidae > Myiozetetes > Myiozetetes cayanensis. Next base: position 41,680,220 of record NW_026087742.1, on the reverse strand, counting down.
AAAGATGTTCGGAAATCTGTAAGTAATTAAATGTATTGAACACTGAATTTCTCAGCAAATTCTTCTCATTTTTTTTCATTACTAACTGTTTCAAAGAGAGAAGAAAGGGAACACAATTAGATTAGTGCATCAGAAGATGGCATAGGTATGATGAGAATTAACAGTCTGACTGAACTCCTAACTAACATTAGGGCAAAGATTCTCATTTATTTCAACAATTGGTGGACTGAGCTGCAAGCATTTGTTGAGAACAAAGCTGACACTTTGAGGACATGTACCAGCATAATTTTCTAGATTAAGAATTAAGGTAGATCAAAGGTTTGCAAATTACTTTCCTGGAGAAATTATGGTATTTCTTTTTTGTTGCCCTACAACAGCCGTTTGCGTTGCTAAGTTTGTGAACTGAAAATATAAATAGCATTATGATTCTTTCTTTCTAAAACAAGGGAACAGTGCTCTTTCTATCTCCTGGATACTGAGCTGAAACATCTTTATATAAACAAATCTTAAAGGAACAATGCTGGATCTATTAGGTTCAAAGATTGTTCTATCTTTTTAATACTGAAGTGGAAGATGTGTGTTATATAGACTTTACCACAAGTAGTTTACTACTATGTAGTAATAACACTCAATTTTTAATAGTGTCTTTTAGTAAATATAGCACCTTTTCACTAAAAAAAGAGCATAGTTTAGGAGAAAGAGGAGATGAGTTTTAATAATAAGACATGAAACCAGATACTACAAAAAGGGAGATGGAATGCAGAAGAGTAAGGGATGCAATTAATTTGCAGCAAGGGTTTAGGGAAGACTGTAAACTTAAGGTGGATGTAACCAGACGACAAAATAAGTATGTTTGGGATATCTTCTGCTTACTGTTGTATCAAAACAGGAAAAAACAACATCTGTCACCTATAAGTGAAGTATCATTTTTTTGACACATAGGCATTAGGACATCAGGGTTCTTGAAGAATCTTCCTAGCCATACATTTTTGTGACTATTCTGTACTCATTTGAAAGTAGGCCAGTTTTCAGATGAAGTCAGGACAGTTCTTTAAATTAGTACAATGTATCTGAGTGTAAATTGTTACACAGTTGTGTGATTTTAATATTATTTTAGAGTAATAGAAATTCAGAAAGATCGGAGAGTATAGTTTAGAGACAGAGCTGAGGTTTGGGAAGTTGGAGAGTTGTATTGGGAGAGGGTGGTACCTGGAAGGAGGGTCAGACACAGCTGAGACATCACCTCATGGGTGGACTGTGTGCCAAACTTGTGTCCAGAGGTAGAGCTGGAGCATCCAGCCCTTGCACAGCATCAAGGCTTTCTCTGCTTCTCTTGCTCCTTGCTGCAAAGGTGCTAGGGGTGGGCAGTGGGCTGGGAGGAGACACAGCCAGGAGAGTTGACCCAGCAGTCAGCACTATTCAGCAGTAGCCAAAACACTGGCATGCTATCAACACTGGTTTAGGCACCAGTCTGAAACTCAGCACTATATGGGTTGCTGTGATGCAAATCCACTCCATCCCAGTCAGACATGATGCTTTGCTAGACACAAATAAGATAATGTTGACCTTTTTCTTCAGGTGTCACCTGCCAACCCATTTTTCCTTATTTAATGATTTTTTTTCAGTCCATTTAAAATGTTTTATGTTTCTTTTGATGCTACATTGCTCCTCTGTATTAAATCTTAATTATTTTTAGAGTCAATTTTCAAGCAATACATAGAAGACGGCTTATAAAAATTGTGTAGCTATTTGGATTATAGAAGAGAAAATGCTTATGAATTGGAGGCTTTGTAAATCTTATCAGTACAGGAACATCCTCAACAATTAAAAGAGTGGAAAATAAGTTATTGCAGTGAAACAGCAAAAATTACTTGCAGTACTGTAGCAATAAATGGATCCACTTCTCTCTGTCAGACTGAAAGGTCTTTGTTGGGGGAAGATATCCACCTTCTTCTCTGTAGTCTGACTGAATTATTAACTTACCTGATTTGCCAAGTTAATGATAACTTCCAGTCATTTAGAGGAGGTTTCTCCTAATGTATTTTCCATAAAGGTGTTTCCCCTTCTCCCTGAGTGTCAGTGTTTTCACCGGGTAAATATTTGCTGTTACCACTCAACACCTTACCCTTTGACAAGTGCAACTTGCTAGTGGTTGTCTTAAAGTTTCTGCTAAACCCACGTAGTTCAGAGGTGTGGAGTCAGGAAGGCTCAGTGTGCCCACTGCTGCCTGGTCTGTCCCCAGTGTCTTACCTGGTGCTGCACCGTGGCCTCTGGAGCTTCTACCACCCAGTAGTCATCTCTTCTGTGTGTTTTATCTGGTTGCATTGTGCTCTTCTTGCCCCTTACCCTTAAGTTTGCTTTACTGTTTCTCTCTTGCAATTTTATGCTGCATGTGGTTGGTTTGAGAGGTGGTTTAAAATAAAATGTTATAATATCAACTGCAAAACCATATTGAAATTTGTTCAGTTGTGGGGAGGTTGACTAAATGCCAACACTTTGTTAAACATCTGAAAATGCGGTTTTGCGCATACAGGTTCCTAAAGGATTACCATACTTTTCTGTGGACTTTGGCCTTCAAGGAGGATTTGCTCATGTGATTGAAGATCAACACAATTTCCCTCATTACTTTGGGAAGGTATTGTTATATAAAAGATTAATTTGCCAATTATACTTTGTTTTGGAAAATTTAAGTAATTAAAACAGACGCTGCCAGAACAGTTACTTTGATGTACCCTATCTCAGTTTATTATCTGTCTTTTCTTGATGAGTCATTGTAACTTGGCTTGTTGAATAAAGGAGCAGTTGATTTTTTCATTATCTGATACTCAGATTGTGATTCTAGGTTTGTGTTTCTTTTGAATTAATAGGAACTGTTGATATTTGCATTGTAGATATATGATCTTACAGATGGAAAATACTTGCGTCAACTTAAGAGTTTTCATGGCCATAGTATTGACATGTAGGTACACTGAATTCATGCTTGTATAAATTAGGGTGCATATACATACAGACTCACAGACAATTCCAGTGAAAATCCTCAAGTGGTTAGATGACTCCCCATGGTATACAGTGTACCGTTTATACAGGAAGAGCTGTAATGTGGAAAGATTCAGTGTGACAAAGACATTAAGAGTGATTGGGGAGAAATATAACACCAGAAAGTGGGCAACTTTCTTTTTCTGAACTTGCCTTAGTCACAAATGTACTGATACATTAACAATCTTGCAATTTTAGGATGTTTAAGCAGTACATCAATATGCTGTGCTTAAAAGAATTTTGCTGAGGCAACCAGCTAACAGCTACAGTTCTATTTTTTAAATTGTCTTATTTTTTAGATTGTTATATTTTTCAGAATTTTGAAAATACATATTGCTTTATTTTATTGTAAAATAGTATTAAGTAATATGGTAATTTTGCATTTACCATTATCTATCTTTCTTGTACTTGCAAAGGAAATTATTGGTGGCATGCTGGACTTGGAACCACGGCTTTGGAGAAAAGGAATCAGACAGAACTTTGAAGAACAGAGGAAGAAGGTGTTGCAGTTTGCACAATGGTGGAAACCATATGACTTTACCAAAAAGAAAGAATGAGAACAACCCTGCAGTCAATTACCTTAAAGGATACTTCATATTTTAAGAATAACACCAATGTGTTATGTATTGCTAATATATTTTAAAACATAGGATAATGTTTAATTGCTGATTATCTGTTTCTGGTTTGGACACTATGGATCCCATGAACCTGCAAGCCTAACAAACCAGAAGTGTACAGTGGGTTTAGCTTTTTGTTTTTCAGCTGAGACTAAAGAATAGAATCGATGTGGCCACTGGAGTTCTTAAAAATGTAACTTTTGCTTATGGAGTTTTTACAATCTTTGAGACAACCGATATTTTTTTTATATTGTATTTAGCCAGTGCTGAATTATCCTGGTGACCTTCTGTAGAAAATGGTGTACATTTTAAGAACATTTTTATTAAAACAAATACATTGTTGCAGAAGAAAGCTGTACAGAAAATGATTTTCTGATTCTGAGTCCTTGTGGTCTTTAAGTCATTGCAGTTACATAAACATTCACAAAGGATGGGATTGATAATCCTGCTGCTGCCCCCCTGCACAAGAATTATGGCACAAGAATTTTTCGTACTTGAAGCACAAAGGGTGATGAGACAGTCCATAGCTGTTGCCAAATGACAGCTTTAATGGTAACAGTTACTTTTGATAACAATTGAAACTAAAGAAAGAATGAGAAGGGTGGAAGAATCTTAAGGGAAAACACTCTGCACTGACCAGCAAAGAAAACCATCACAGGGATATTTCCAGGCGACTCTTCTCTCCCTGGGCGTCCCATCTAGTGCCGCAGGTGGTTTGCAATAATACTTTGCCGTAATAGTTTTCATCAGGACCTGCTTGAACTCCCTGCTGGTTTTCCTGCTTGTGATGCTGTTAGTGCTGATTGGAGCACACTCTGATAAGAGGCAAGAGTTGCACATTAATTGATTGTTAAGCATGGATGGCACTAGGAAATGCCTGTCTACTAGTTAAAGGACCACTCTCCACTGTTTTATTTGCTGGGTTTTATTTTTTCTTTTGTGTAAATGTTACGAAGTGGGAGTAGGGAAGTGTGAGGGGGAAAAAGGATGATTCTTGCATCAGTGTCCATCTTTTTCTGTGGAAACCCTGACGTAGCAGGCTTGGGCTTTGCATGTGCAGAGTTGGGAGAACAAGGAGAACAGGAGACAAGGACAGAAGGTCATGGACAGAAACATTGCCACAGTGTCCTCCCAGTGCTCAAGGCAAAGGGTGCAGACTTGTGAACGAAAGGCTTCAGTGCTACAGGGAAAGGCTTAAACCAGCAGATGGAAGGCCCTTGGCAGTAGGAGAGGTTAAAGCATTGTGCAAGTGTCTCAACGTGCTTCCTATTCTTTTCCTGCAGAAATATTGCTCTCTACAACTCTCTTAACTATTGTGAGATTGTGAACTGCTCAGATTGTAAAGGAATCACTAAATGTTAGAGGGCTGAATAAGTGTTCATTTCTAGTCCCTTGGTGGTCTTTTGCAACTTTCCTGAAGAGCTTGTACTTGCCCTGCTCCCTCACCTGCCACCACATTTTGGTAAATAAGTCTGGTGGAGACAGAAATCTGCTGTGTTCTGAATTATTTTCTGGAGGATCTTTGTAAATTGGTGTCAACTGCAAGAAAAATAACTTAAAAATAAGCTTTCATGATAATTTCAGTGATTTAATGTTTATTTATATTGTGTTCACCAGTAAACCATGGACAAAAGGGACAGTTCTAGCTGTTCTCCAGTAAGTCATGATCTTCATTAGGCTACTGGGGAGATTGCATGTTAAATGCGATGTGAAATAGCAGCTGCTGGTGATCGCTTAGAATGTGATAATGCTGAACCAAGTTTAGGTAAAATGTAGTTTTTGGTTGTGTAAAGCATGACTAAAAATAGCTTTCTCTGAAAGCATATATTGCCCCTAGTCTTATCTGCCCCATGGGAGGATAGCTGGAAACAGCAACAGTGACTGTTTTTAAGCCATGGAAAAGTCTTTATCCAACACTGTGCTGGAAATGCAATTTTTCTAACTGATATCACTTCTCTGAGAATTCGTGTTCCTCAAGGGAAGCACTGTGTTTCACAAAGGATATCTGACTTGTATGTAGGAAAGTCCTCTGACTCATGATCTGTGCATATTTTATTATTCTGGTTTCAGCAAAACTACGGGTTTTCTTTGGACAGAAAGAACTCTGAAATACAGGAACTCTGAAATACGGAATAAGGGTAACTCAAGTTAGTGATACAGGAAAATGTTTTTTACCGTATTAGAAGTTTTCAGAATGGGAGAATGTGCTTACCACATAGGCTGAGAATAGTATCTTCTTGTAATTGGTTACAGACCAGACATGCGTATCTTCAGGGTAAGCTGTGCCTCTTCATAATTATCTTTAAATATTCATGAGGCCATGACAGTCAACACAGCTTGTTAGGGCACTTGTGGAAGGCCTGGTATGCTTAGACTTCAGTCCTTACTCTTATAAATATTAAAATATTTTAAATAAACCTCCTTCATCCAGAAGAACACCCACTACCTAAATTCTTTGGGACTAAGAGGTGGAAAATGTAAATGTAGGTGTCTTCAGGGAGAACAGGGATTGGAAGCTGGATTTCTTACATTGTTGTAAATGTGCATCTATGTACCCTTCTGTATTACCAGGGAGGAAGAGGATCTTCTCCCTTCAAGTGAATCTCAGTGTGTGATTTAACAGGTGTTAGAACACATCCATGTCCTGCCCTGTCTTACAGAGAGATCATGTAATATGTGCTGCTACTTTTCCACGCAGTGCCTGGCCTAAAATGCCATGTTTCCCTGGTATCAAGTCAGCTTTTTCCAACTCTGAGGTCTTCCCTCCTTTGCATTCCCTGGCTATGCTGAAGGAATTGTGTCCTCTCACTTTCATTCCAGGTCTTTCAGCAGTTTCAGGGAAGGGTGCTGCACCAGCATGGTAGCATTACTGCTGTTTGATCAAGCACTGGATGAGGCCTGAGCAGGAACTCACACTCCGGACTCTTTATTCAATTATATTTGCCACAAAATTCTCTAAGAGAGAGCCAGAATGGATGCTGCAGTTAGGCAGATCTCCCTTAAGCCTTGATACCTTGAGGATTTGCTGCTTGGTCTGTCTTGGGGTAAAAGAGGTTAACATGCTCCAGTGAGATGTTCACTTTCTTTGCTTTTTCTCAGGCTATTCTCTTCAACCTGGGTACTCCCCAGGCCCATGTAGTTGCTGTAGAAAAGCTGCCTGAAGCACGTGTCTTCTTGTTAAGGAACCACATCTGAACGTTATTATTTTTGCTCAAATGGAAGGAAAGCACCGTGAATTTGTACCGCCCCATTAGCTACAAAATGAAGTGCAAAAGCTGCTGCGGTGTCATTACTCTTATCCATAGCCAGTGTTGATTGATGTCAGGGTGATTGCCTGAAGTCATCTGTTGATACAAACTGAGGTAATGAAAAATGAGATTGTTGTAAGCTGGGTGAACTCAGTGGAGCTAAAGTGGAAAGCAAGACTTTCTGCTGACTATTGGTGTTCTTCCAAGTATGTAGTTCTCATTTATGCCCATATTCCACTTGCTTTTAACTTCTCCTTATGTGTTTTCTTTCAGAGTAAGGCTGTGAGATGCTGCGTTTAGTACAGGTTTAGTGTAACAGTGGTGGATTGTTGCTTTGTACTCGTTAAAAGACCTGGGAGAGAACAATGTGGATTTTTGTTGCTTTGCTGGAAAAACAATGTAGCAACATTCAATCTTAGGTCTATTTGAGCTGATTTTTTAAAATTTATTTTCAGTTTTTTCATGAACCCAAACAATGGGTTATTCTCAGAGTCATAATCAAATGTGAGAGAGATTTTACATACTGAGTTCAACCAACTTGTTTTAAATTTCATACGAGTTCTGAATGGAAAACAACATGTTAAAATTAACAGTAACTCTCAATGGCAGAAGTTCACCAGTCCCTTGAAATCTATGAAAGAAGAAAAATTTTGAGGAGTCCCTTGAGAGTTCTGTCTTTGGTTGAAATTTCTTGAGCATTTCCTGTTTTCTGCATTTGTCTTTTTATCATTACAGCATGTTTTCTCTTCCTAATCCCAACTGGACTGTGGATGAAAAGTCAAGGATACAAGGGCTGTTATACTCTTACTTAAAGTGTAGCTGTATTTGAAACAAGATCCTTAATATCCTATCTAAAAGTGCCATTTTTAGTTCTCACAAATCAAGACAACCTAATTCAATAAGAAGAAACAGTTGTTAGAAATCCAGTCTTGCAAACATCATAATTCTCATGTGCACACTGATGTGTCTGTGTGGTGATATTACTTTTCTAGATGTTGCACTTGTTTATGTTGTTAAAAGTGGGAAGGGAAGATAACATACTTCAAGGAAGTCATGCTGCTACACCCTTTACAGGGAAGTTGGTGTAAATTTTACCCCCCAAGTTAAAAACCACTGGAAGTTAGTTCTAAATGAATATTTAAGATTTCCTTGGGAAGCAGATTTCAAAGCTAATAGAATCCTGGGGTTGTCCCAGGGAAGTTGATGTATTTGACATGGTATCCTGCTTGGTGATGAATCTTGAACAACTGCCCTGCTATCTCTGTTTATTCTGAGACTTATAAAAAAATCTGTGAAGTACTAGAACTGTATTTTAAAGGGACTGCGTAATTGCAGGGCATCTTTACCATCCCTGGTGTCTTGGCTCCTATGTGTGACCTAAGCACTGTACACAGAGAGCCCAGAGGCACATCATGCAACACATAATGACAGTGTTGGTTACATTAGAGAAAGCAGAGTCTGAGCTCTTGATGTGTTGGTTGTAACAAGTTCATTTCTCGATGGCCAAGCTTCCTGTGCCCTTGTACATGTGGTCTGAGGACAGACAGCTGGCAGTCTGAAATGGCTTTGATGAACCTGCTATAAGTTCCATATGAGAACTGAAAATGCATCAATTCATTATTTTTAAATGTCTAGCTTTTGTAAAACAAGTACCCTAGAGCATACATGCAGTAAACCCAATTTTAGCAAAAACCCACAAACATAATTAACCTTTTAGAATAAAGTTGAAGGCATTCTTTATGGACCACTGTCTTTGAGGGTAATATTTTTATTAAAGATTCTCTGTTTTGTGATTTCTGGCCATTGATGTTCAACTCTTGGTCACCCACCAGCCTGGAATGAGAGATAGGTACAGTTTGGTTTTGAGATCAGACAAGATGACTTTTCAAAGTCTCTCCCAGGTCTTTCTGCTGTGATTTGAGGATCTTATTTAATTCTCATCTTTTATGCGAAAATGTCTTGGACCAGCAATTGTAAGACAAGATATGAGCAGCTAACAACTGGTAAGTATATAATGGGGCATAAGTACATAGTTACCACTGTACAGCTTCCCCATTGCTGTTGTCACAGTTTTGCAGGGCTTCGTTTGGGAATGTCAGTGGATCTGTAATGTCTCTGCGTGGTTTTTGTAGCCAACTCCAGGTTTATAGTTGTTTGAAAGCCTTACAGTTCTTCCAACTCTTCCAATGTTCTGCCTTTTAGTGCTGATCAGCTCTGAGTATTTGACTGCAGTGCAGGTCTGAGAACTTGCCTGTGAGGTCGAAGACAATGACTAACAGTCCTGGTGACTTTATGGATGATGGCATATCCAACTGGGACTGAATATGTAGGCTTTTAGTTTGGAGTTAACGTGGGCAAATGGAATCAGAAATGGTGACCTCTTTCCATCAGTTTCTCTTCTTTCCTGGCTGTTATTGCAGGACTTAGATCTGCAACTAGAAATTATGCACATCCTGCAGTATTTTGGTCACTGGCTAAATTATTTCCCTGCTATCGCTTTTATTGTTGCTGATGGACTTACTTCAGCCTCTGATCCTGTTATTCTTGCTGTGGATGTGGGTGCTGTGGGCATCTCAAGTAGCAAATGCAGTAGGAAAGGTCTCTTTAGTAGAGTCAGAAACTAATATCATCTGGAAAAGGAGAGATGGAAATGAACTCCAGAATTATACTCTGCTTTTCCATGGGGAAAAAATGGGCTGAAAACCAGACATCGCTGGGATACTATTCCAGTTCAGGTCATCTGCCTTGGCTGTGCCTCCTTCCGACCCTTTGCACACTCTCAGCACTAGGGGGGCAGAGGGAGAAACAGGGAACTGCTCAGCAAAGTCTGAAGCTTAAGTGTCCTTAACAGCATTGTGTTGGTCACAGATCTAAATCACAGAACTGTACAAGCTTTGCCCTTTGCTGTTGGCAGATAGCAAGAGGGCCACCACCCAGCAGGAGTTTTGAGTGTCTTAATTGAAATTATGTGCCGTGAGTTCTTGCAGTGATTTACAGACAGTTTGGTCGAACTTAAAGTATATACTACTGGCCATTCCTGGAAACAGGAAAATGTTGTCTATAATTACAACATAGATTCAGGATTTTAAAAGCCTTAACAACTTAATATGCTTTAGAAGGTAGATAGAGAATTTGGCTCTTATCTCTTTTTACAAACAGTACATGCTTCTCAAGAGACTTCTGTCCACCAGCTCCCCACTTTTACTGAAGTGGGAAGTCTTCTGTGGGAAGCTTTTAGGTTATTTTCTCTTTAAAGCAAAAATATTTTGGCCAGCATTAGAACAGAAACAGTTGATAGGGAATTCATCTCACATCTGTGTGAGCAGTTCTTAACTCTTTATATAGCTGTCTGGAAGACTGTGGATAAATAACACTTTATATTTCCTACCAAATACGAAACCTTTTAAAAATTTTGTTATGACTGGAAAAAAAAAAAAAAGCATTCTCCAAGGAAATCTTAATCCTCAGGACTTTGATCTTCACAGCTCTTTGCAAACATTAACTTTATATGTCTGAAAGCTTTGACAAACACAGCTCACTCTGCCAGCTGCGAATCTGCTGTCCCTTTGGACCAAGTGAATTTGCCCCCACGCCTCTGCACATGCCCTGCCCCAACCCAGCACTTGGGATTTGGGTTGTTTAGAGCACCTAGAAAGTCCTCTCAGATCCCAGCATCCTGTGCACTCCTGAGATCCCATTGACTTCAGTTGAACACATCATCCCTGAAGTGTTTCTTGCCTATGAATGCTGTTTTAAATGATTTATGACTGCACAGTCTTGTATTTTTAGCTTCTGTGCAAAGCTTCCAAATCAAATCTTTGTGGGAACTACTGCCTGTGATAATTTTGTTGTCTTCCTCTCCACTAATGAAAAACAAGTAGCATCTTGCAGTTAAACAGTATGGTTGTCTTCCTTAGTATATTTTTTATACAAATCAAGCAGGAATACAGGTAGATGACAACAGTAATATGATTCTGGTGTATTAAATAATTAGAAAAGGTCAGTGAGTCCCTGTCCAGCAAAACAACAGTTCTAGAAAGCTTAGATTGTCTCTAAATGATGGGAAGTGAGGACATACAAGAGGTTTGTGAGCTGGGTGGTGCAGCTGGACAGAAGGACAGAATGCCATCTAGAGGGGATGGACAAACTTGAGAAGTGGACCCATGGGAAGCTCATGAATTTCAAGAAGTCCAAATGCAAGGTGCTGCATCCAGGTTAGGGCAATCACAGACATGAACACAGACTGGGGGAAATAAGCCACTGAGAGCAACCCTTTGGAGAAGGACTCAGAGTGCTGGTGGATCAGAGGCTGGACGTGAGCCAGCAATACATGCTTGCAGCCCAGAAAGCCAATCGTGTCCTGGGCTGCATCAAAATTGTGTGCCCAGCAGGTCAAGGGAGGGGATTCTGCTCCTCTACTCCTCTCTTGTGAGTGCCCACCTGGAATGCTGTGTCCAGATCTGGGGTCCTTAGCACAGGAAGGGCATGGACCTGTTAAAGTGGCTCCTGAGGAGGCCACGAAGATGATCAGAGGGCTGGAGCACCTCTTCTATGATGGCAGGCTGAGAGAGCTGTTCAGCCTGTAGAAGGCTCCAGAGAGAAGTTATAGCATATTGAAGTACCTAAAGGGGGCTTAGGAGAGAGCTGAAGAGGGATTTTATACAAGGGCATATAGTGACAGGACAAGGAGGGATGGCTTGAAACTGAAAGAGAGTTTAGATTCTTAGGACAAAATTCTGTACTGTAAGGGAGGTGAGGCACTGGTACAGGTTTCCCAGGGAAGTTGTGAATGCCCCATCCATGAAAGCATTCAAGGCCAGGTTGGATGGGGCCTCGAGCAACATGGTCTAGTGGATGGCATCCCTGCTCATGGAAAAGGGTTTGGAATGAGATGATCTGTAAGGTTGATTCCAACCCAAACCATTCTGTGATTCCAATTCACCATTTTTTTGCTCTGGATTCAAAGAAGAGTTGCACAGTATGTGAATTTGCTGTGCCATGAGGATGCTCACTTTTTCCATCCATCCATCCATCCATCCATCCATCCATCCATCCATCCATCCATCCATCCATCTTCAAGCCTTTTATCACACTTGGTCTCTGTGAATTGCTGTGATTTAAACATTAATACTTCTTTTGAAGGTATCAGAGATGTCAAAACATAGGATAGTGATAAGGATTTCATCTAAACTAAAAGGAAGGGGCTAATTTGCAAGGTGTTTGGCCATCTGGTGGCAGAGCTGGGCTTTATTTACATTGGAGGCCGGATATCAGTGGCAACATTTCCTTCCCACTGGTATCTGCCACCTTCATCTGCAATGGCTCTGCAGGGAAAAGCACAAAAGGCAGAAACAGAATTAAATTATCAGGGTTCACATTTGCATCCAAGGAGATTCAAGACTCTGAAAAAAAGAGAATTTTTTCCTTTGGAAAAAAGAATTGAAAGGTCTGGAATCAAGATGCTGAAGGATGAGCATAGTTGCAAATACATGGCTTGTTACAACCCAGACAGGTACCACTAACAATAGTTGCAGCATCCTTCATTTCTTTAGTGAATGTTATACCAGCATATCTGAATGTCTGTGGTGCCTTCTCCAGCCAGTTATGGAGTGCCTGAGATGCAGTAGCATACCCTGCTCTGTGCTCCAGAGCTCTGGGATCCGGAGCTTTAGAGAACTGGCTGAAGAGCATTTTTGGGAAATTGCATGGTTGGGGTGATCCTGTTTTGGAGCAATGGAGTGCACTGAGTCACCCTCAGAGTCCCTCATTGACCTGTGTTTTCTAGGAAATTTGCACACCTGCTTGTTTGACAGTTCTATTATTTTGTCACAGGAGTGTAGGATTGGGAAAGGGATATTTTTGTCACCAGTTCCAGGGGACCAATCTGCAAGTATTGGTCTTGACTGTCCATATTACAAGCCAATTACACAGCAAGTCTAGACAAAAAGTGCTGCTTGGGAATAGAGCATGCATGAGTCATGATACAAAGAGACAAGAAGTCAGGCAACTACTAGCCATGAATGTGGGTGGAAAAAAGCATCTGCACAGGTTTCCAGTGTAATTTACAGATGTGGAACATCCCATCTTTCTATAATCTTGTTCTGGTGGTTCACAGGAAAGAAAAGAATCCAGGAGTCAGTTTTACACAAAAGGAGACTAAATTCAGTGTGATTGCTTTGGGAAAAAAAATTGTCAGCGATCTCAAACATCCAGAAATTAATTTCTTCTAACTGGAAAATCCTACCTTAAAGTCCCCTGCACAAAAGACAGTGCTATTAACAAGTATTTTGCCAACAACAATACAACTCCTCTTAATAAATGCTCTTTTTAAAAGAAATTTTTGTTTCTCTGCTGCTCATATAATTTCCTTTGCTTTTACCATGAGGTGATTCCTCAGTTCTGATGCTACCAGTCCTGTGGTGTTTCACACATGTGGCTGCATTATTCAGGGCAATAAAATTGTGATGTTTCATTTCCTTAGATTAACCTATACACTACATCACTTGGGTTACACATCTTTGTGCAACTTCTGGTTGATGTGTTTTAGACGATTTCTGGCTATGTAGGTTTCATTGCATGTCTTTCTTGTTGGTTTTCTTTTTTCCCCCCTGTAACACGTGGCCTGCAGTATTGTCTGCAAATATGAGGGTGCCAACAAGAGTGCCTCTCCTCTGTGGTGTCATGCTTAGCTTCTCTGTTAGTTAGATTGGCACTGCCTGATCCTGGGCATTTCTCAGAGACCTGCACTGTTCTCTTTCCTAACAGATGGGGACTTGGGGACAGGATTTGTTTATTAGAGATGGGGTTATTGATCATCTCTCTCTTCTGAAGGGAGACCATTGTGCAAGATGACAGATCTTGGGGAAAAATCTAAAAACTATCACTCACCTTCTCAGGGAGCACGTTTCACATCTGGATCAGCTTATTAAGGACATTTACTAATGAAACCACAGTATGGTGACACAGTAGCCAATTATTTTTTACACTGAGTTCCCACTTGTTTAATGACTGACAGCAGGACCTTTTAAAACTGCAGGCCTGACAACTTTGTGTTAAATTTGTTATTTCGGTTTAGTCTTTAACAACATGTCTAAACCCCAACCTGAATCCCCTAATCTAATCACATTACAGACCAATTATTCTTCTTGCTGAGTCACCTTGTCAGTTTGACAGCATGCCTAGCAGAACATTTCGATTCCTTTCAATTCTTTGATTAAGGAAATGAATTAATTCAGAGTTTTATTTTGTCTGGAGATGTGAAAGTCTGACTTTCCCACTGATTTGTAGTCACCATTTCAAGCTGGAGCGTTCTCTTTTGTGGTAAACATAGTAAGCAGTCACAATTCTGGGCAAAATGCTTCTTATTGCCATGCTGGGGCACAGATCCCTGGTCTCCCTATATTTGAAGGCCAACTCCCAGATTATTGCTTGCATTGGTCAGAAGTTAGACTGTATTTCACTTTAGCAGCCATGACTGGCCAATGCCACAAGTAATCATGAGAGGGGGTTTATCCTTATGTAGTACATCTTTCTGATAGATTATTATTTAAAACAAATATACGAAGAATACAAAGATGCGTAGACAGAGTTTGGAGCCAGGAAAGAATTTTTTAGTCTTGAAGTCTGAAGTTATCAAATATTTATAGTGTTTGACCTTCAGAAGATTTGGTTGCTTAGAAAAGTTGGATATCTGCAGCCTGCAGTGAAGACTGAGAACTGTTAACAAAATAGTACTTCATAGTCTCTGTTTGATATATTTTTCAAGTCATTATAATGGGAAAGGAATAGTATTAGCATTGGCATTTTGAAACTGTTTCTCAAATACAACAAATACTTTACAATTTAGAATTTATGAATATTGCATTGCTATCAGCATGCTACAGACCAAATCAGCTGTTGTGCTGGCTCTTGCCTAGTCACATAATTAGGCCACAAGTGCAATAAGGAGTTAAAACAAACAAACAACAAACAAACAAACAAACAAACAGAAAATCAGAGGAAAACTTTTCACTCTCATTTTGCTAATGAGGAATGACCCACAGGAAGAGTAGAGCTGGGGGGACTTCCACTTAATACTGTGCAGTCCCTCCTGTGCAGATGTGGTCAGCACAGGGCAATGTTTGATGGGAGGGATGATAATCCACTCAAAATTAGGGGAAATAAAATTTTTAGAGGTCTATGTAAGGACATAATAGGAATGTGTAATGATAAAATCAGAAGGGCTAAGATGTGAAGTGGACCTAGTGACTTGTAGGGTCATAAAAAGACAAGGGGAGAACCTTCTGCACCTGTGCTAAGAGGAAGGCAATGAAACCACAGCATCATTACTGAGTTAGGAAGAACACCAAATAATGGTGCAAATGAGATATGAAGTAATTTTGGCTTCTAACTTTATAAAAAAGAATAATTTTGACCAGACCCTAAACACAATTAAGTTTTCAAAGGAGAAAATTTTTGTCATGAATAAGGAAAGAAGAGGTAGAACAAAATGTTCAATAACGTACATGCATGTCAGTCTCTGAAAAGTCAGCAAGAAACTATCTGGATGCTGTAGAATACTTGGGGGAGATGTGAAAATAATAATACTGCAGGCCAATAAATACTTAGAGATACATTCAAATAGAGTATGTATAAAATTGCCTCTACCTATTGCCCATAATTTTGTTCCTACTTTCAAGGACCTTTAAAAAAATAAAATAAAGCAATCAAACTTTCAAAGAGAATTCATTTTTCTGTGTTCTCCTCATGGGAATCTTCACACTTCCTCAAAAAGATGTCTTTCCTGTAAGCAAAGCTTGCAGTAATTCTACTTTGGGTTTTCTGTCTTTATGCAGTCCAAATAAAATTCATCTGTGAAAAAGTTCTTTCAGATGTAGCTTTGCTGCCAAGAAAGAAAGTATAATATTCGCTATCCTCTTGGGGTTTTGCACAGCAGAAAGGTTGTTTTGAAGTGCACAAAACCTGCTCTTTGTGCTGGGTAATTTTGCACTCTCCTGTGACCATGAGGCTCCTTTTTTAGTTCTAAATTCCCTAAAGTAGATAAAACACATTGCTGCAAGAAGCAAAATGTTCAGACTCAGAAAGCCGTCTGCATGCTCTCTTCTTATAATCAAATAATCCACAGCCATTTCCAAAAGGATAAATTCCAATAAATTTGCAATTTTACAAACATTTTCTCCTTCTTTCCACTGTATTCTGTGACTGCTGGGGAAAAAAAAAAAATCTAACCTGTGACATTCAGTTTATGCTTGATAACTAGCATAGGCAGGCAGCAGTCCTGCAGCATTTTCTTGTCACCTTTGACAAGTTTTTAGTACCACAGAAAAAATGGAAATTAAAAAGCCCAAGCTGTGGTTCAGTGTCTGCATCTCCAAACATCTCTCTTCCTTCTGTTTGGACAAGCCCTCTGTGAGGAGAAACCTCTTTGGTGCTAACACAACTTATGTGCTCTTTCCAAGGCAGGCATCAGCAAGAGGTAGTGAAGTTCTGAGCACCTCAGTGGTTGCCTATGTTTGTTCCCAACTAAATCACAGAACTGCTTGATATTTTGTCCATTAGTGGAAAGAAATGTCTTTCAAATATCCATCAGCATCCTCTGGAAGAGAACCTGATACGCTATTGTGGATTGTAGATGTATTTCAAGCAAGACCCCTTATATCTCTCTTGAATTCAGTTTTTACATTGACCAATTCACCTTTTCTCTTCTGAGAAGCCACCGAAGGCAGCGTTACCCATGCTGACAAGTAGCCCTTAGCCTTTGATTCTTCTATAACCATCATCATTTGCTTGGAAATTAATTCTGCAGTTTCACTAAGAAATGTATCAAAAAGTGTAGGCTTTTCACTACTCAGTGGTGACATGCAAGGAGTAGAATATATCCCACCTTAAATTCAAGGAGGTGACTTAGCACCAGTATGGGGAAGACATCTGAACTCCTTTTACAGTCAGTGTAGTGAGAGGAACTGACAGTGGTTCAGTCTACTGAGTGTGAGTGGTGGTTTTTGGATGAGCCAGTGGATTCCAAGCCATGTCCTGCCTGGCCCTCCATGGGTTGTAATGGGAACTTGGACACCTGCCCCTTGTGTAGATACCTGCATTGTAGAAACTTGAATCCAGGAAGGCTGAATTGTAGCCTGTATTTTTGTACAGAAAATTATCATCACTATTTTTTACTCCTATATAGGAATTATATTCTATAGGATATAATTCTTCTACTGTGAGTCTTGCAGCAGCCATCAGAAGAGTATTGTGTCTTCTTGTTCTAAGATATTAGCCAAATTGTGTGTTATTAAAGGTGGGAAAGCTTCGTATTTTTTGTGTATTGAATGTTAAATGTTTGTTAATATATTTTAATATTCTAGGGAGGGATGGAGACTGTGGGGACAAGTGAGGGCTCCTCTTTCCGAAGCCACGGGATATTACCAGAGGCCAGGCCCCAAAACCTGAGGGTACGTTTTCACATAAACCAGTGGTTATATTTCAGAAGTCAAAGGGGTTGGACAGCATCTCAGAGGACTGTCAGAAGACAAACATTTTTCTAAAAGCAGCCTGAAGAGAACCCAGTGACCTATGCTCTTCTAATACGTACCTTGGAACTGGAAAAAAAGTAAGTAAACATGTAAGGGTGATATACACGGGTAAGAAAAAACAAAGAAGAAAGGATTTGGCAGATTCCTGAAGATTGTTCTTTTTTTTCTTTGAATGGCCTACAGAGAAAGCAATAAATATATGTGGAATTTTCGTGATTCTCTAAGTGTGATACTTCCATAAGCAACCTATGAGGGTAACGAAACCCTGAAAATGTTGGTACATTCCACAATTCAACACACATTGGTACGTTCCACTGTCCCACACATTTTTGGTCTCATGTGGCACTGGGATCCAGATGATCAATATGATGCTATTAAATGTCATGCAGTTGTTAGGTTTAGGATGTATATATAATCATATATATATATGATTTGTAAAGCCTTAGTACAACCCTGAAAATATGAAGAACAGCAAGCAGGTGATTTTGGTGGAATTATTTTGAGCTTGTATTCAAATCCCCAGTAAAGATGAAGGACCTCAAAAGACCATTTTGGTCAAGATGGGATAAGGCATTGTGTGTAGCAACACGTGATGTTTCTGGAGTGTAGTTTTTCTGCCTTTCACATAAAAATGAGATGGTAACATACCAGAAGTGATAGAAAATAAAGAAGGCTGTAGACTGGACAAAAGCAGTCACACCCCTCTTCTCCTTGTCCTCCTGCCCTTAATGGAAAGAACATGGGAAGAGCAGCATACATGATTTTTTCTTTTTGTTTCCCCAGTTAAGTCAAATTTAAACACGTTAATTGTGTTCTCTGAGTTCCAGTACTTATGTTCTTCTTGCACAAATGGTACTATGTATTCCCTAGGTCACAGCAACAGCCTCTCCCTCTGACCAGTTAAGACCCCTGCCTTTAATTTTTGCTGACTTTTATTTAATGAGTCAAGGTGGGATATTTTTGCTTTCCCTGGTACAGGCCCCTGAAGAAGTAACACTCTCTCTTCACACCACTGTGGGTAATACAACATAACTTGGCATTTTCAGTCAAGTCATCAGAAATCCCAGGGGCAGGGCAGCTCCAGTCTTTGTATTCATACTGAACACAGCCAAAAAGAGGAGTTGCTGACATGGAGTTCTGGATTCTTGTGCTGACAGTGAACCTATTATTTCAGATAGGATATGTATCTTTGGAGGATCTAGTGTTCCTCATGGCTCATATTTCTGGATGCACTGCAAGAGCGTCAGGAAATAGAAGGTTTAATAAAAATAACATACAGCTGTAAAGGCCAAGATTTTGGTTATGGATTCATGACAGCCTTCATTGGAAAAAAAAAATCTCTCTTTTTCTAAACTGTTGCTCAAAGGACTGAGAAGAGCCCCTGGCTCCCGACTGAACAGCCCACAATGTGGCATCTGTCCTCCAAAATTCCCCAAATAGAAAGTAACACAGATATTTCCCTAAGCTTGAGAAGATAATATGATTGTTATATGAATCTTGACTGCTACTGCAATTGCAATTATAGCAGAAAAATCTTTCTGTATCCCTGTGTTTGTTGTTTTTGATTTTTTGTTTGGTTTTTTTTTTTAATAACTTTATTCTGGTGGAATAGCTCAGGACTTTAAGAACGCAGTGATGTTTCCCTCTTAGTTTGCTAATTCCTGGTTAAATTGATTTCAGACTACTAACTCACTTCTCTAATAGCATGATGATTTTATTGTCTAATAGTTATTTCTCTGATGAAACAAAAGTGATTTTGAATAACAAAGAAAAAATACATTATTACTACTTGGGTCTCCAAGAGGATCAGGCAAGAAATGCTGTGAATATAAAGAACAAGAGCAGTTTCTGTCCCAAATACATTATGAGAGAAAGGAAAGACTATCAGCCTTTTATTTAGAGATGGGAAACTGAGATACAAAAAAATACTTTTTCCTGTTATGCTACAGCTGTGGTTATGGGTACTTGTATTCAAGGTGATTGTTGTGTGTTTTCATTCCTTTCAGATTTGAGCATGAGAAGTGTTGGCATGTACACAAGAACTTTCAACTACCTGTAAAAAGCTTTATTCTTAGACATGATGTTTCCTCCTTTGGTGAGACAATTGGAACTCAAGCCAATGCAATCCACTTAAGACAAAAAATCTTTGTTTGCTGATAAATGGGCCAGTAAAGGACTTCCTCAGGCACAGCCTTGAAGGCATCAGCCTCAGTGTTGTAACTGATAGAGAGGAAAACATGATTATTGCAAGTGTTGTTCAGTATTTGAGGGGGATTTTGGGCCTGTGCAAAGCGTATTATGGGCTATCAGAAGACATTTGTGGGATTATGTAAACTATATTATGGGAAGTTTAGGCGAAGGGGATGGATCAAGGTAAATGTATGAGAAACAAGCATGAGATAATGAGAAGGAGGAATAGAAATGGTTCACTGTACTGAGACCTGACCCTGGCTAGCATTCCTGTCCTATTTTTGTATTAAATCCTTTCTCAAACCCATTCTTCCTTTGTAGTCGTGCTATGCTGTTTGTGAGAGCTGTGAGCCCAAATGCCAGCATCTGGAGAAGGAATGAGGGGGTCTAGCTGTTAGCGACTGTATATGATAGACCTAACTGCCAGTAACTGGAAAAATCTGAGTGTGTGAATATTTCTGCCATGAATTTAATCCTGTGTCCATATGTGCATATGTTTGCGAGCAAACTTTGAACTGGACTAGCTGAAGGAGACCCACCTCCAGCAAGACTTGAGGTCTGAGTCGGTGGCTGGGTGAGGGTCCTGTCTTGCATGGATATTAGGAAGATTGAGACTGTGCTGATATCTGAAGGGCCAGTAGGTGTGGAGTGTCTGTGAGATGAGTGGGTGAGTGTGTGCATCTCTTTTGCTGGCATGGGTGAGCCAGTGGGTAGGGAGAGAGAGACCCGCATGTGGGGTAAGAGGGCTCCGGTTTGGGCGTGAATGTTGATGGGGTCTCTGCTGACATCTGAGGACTCAGTGAACATGGACATGCCCATGAACCTGGAGAGCATGTGTGTTTTTACTACTGAGTTTCAGTCCTGACCAGTTGGAGAAGAGGGATGGGACTGAGCCGTCAGTGCCTGTGTACGAACATTGCTGATGTCTGTGGGGATGCTGGCAAAGGCCATGCTGTCTGTGGCAGCCTGCCTGGCACCCCACATCGTCTCCTTTGTGTGTGTGTGTGTGTGTGTGTGTCAGGGATACTCTCTCAACCTCACTACTGGCCAAACCTGCAAGCATCTGAGAAATTTGAAGACTATTTTGTAGCTGACTGGAATTCCTGAAGGCTCTAAGTATATGGTATTAAAGGCATGGACTTAATTAAATTAGTCTCTTAAAACAGTGGCCATATGCTATCCTGCTTCCCCTGACTGCCAGCAACAAAAGAAAAAAAAAAGTCATGTCATGTCAAAGGTCGTGTGTTATTTCCATGAGTTACTGAAAACATGCTTGCCTAAAACTCCCACAGGACCAAATGAAATGACTCATTACCTCTCTTTATTCCTTAATTACTAAGTTCCTGTGTGGGGATCTTAATTTTATGACAGCAGATCTCACTGGCATCACTTTCATAATGATTCTGTTCTGTGGCATGTTTGAGCTCAAGCATGGAATTAGGCTGGGGGCAAAACACTGCCAGTGGGGTTTCCAGTGATGGAAACCTCCACTGTTCCTAGCTTCAGCACCTACTGACTCAGAGCTGAAGAGAAAATGGCAGGAAAGTTCTTGGGAAACTGCTGTACCTGAAATGAAACAAGAAAACTGTAAGACTTAAGGCAGAAATAAGTGATGTATGTGGTGGTACAGGCAGAACCACATAAAGAGAACAACCACATCCAGGTAGATATTCCATCACTGTGCTCTTCCCACAGTGCTGCTGGACACAGATGCTTGAAAATAATGCTGTTTTACTCTGAAATTTTGAAGCCAGAAGGAATGTTACTTATCCAGTTGACTGATGTCCAGCCTTTATCTGAAATTTGCTAATAAAATAACCTTGTTTTTCTGGCTGCCTCTAGTTACAGCCTAATGTCTGCTCCTACCTGTTGCAGTCTCAATTAATAGCTTTGGTAGTGATACTGCTTCTGTGATAGGAGGTCCTGCCAATCTGGAGAAAAGCTAATCCCAAAAGAGAGGCAAGGCACAAAAGGGGAAACTGCTCTAGGAGTGCTGGAAAAGTTGATCAGAGAGGGAAAAGGACAAACTCTGATGGCCCTGAAAATATGCTATGTGAGTTGGCTGACGGTGCTTGGAGAAAGTACTAAAATGGGTTTTGAAAATAAGAAGGAAAATGAAACATTGAAAGAGCAATTGAGAGAAGGAACTAGAAGTGAATGCCTTCCTTCTTACTTTCACCCCTGATTGGTATGAAGATTAGGAGAGACAAAAGAGTTTTCAAGAGGTCTGAAATCATCTCTTCTAATCTGGGGGAAAAATATTCTGCAGAGTCCCCTCTCCTCTTCAGGATGTGTTTCTGGGAATCAGTCTGCTTAACTGAGGTGGCTTAGGCCCTGCAGAAAGAATTGCAATTGCACCGAGTCTACTCGCTGCCTTCAAAAAAGCAGAAGAAAATGTGCTTGAGGTAGCTGAGCTTGAGTGCTGACCTTGCAGGCACCCACTTTTGATGATTTGTGTTTCAAAGACTGCAAGTATTACCATTACATAATGAAAGTGTTATCCTAATTAATCTGGACCTATAGATCATAGTGTCTTTGAAATACATTTTCCCCATTAATTAGTGATTTTAACAGTGTGTTTAGGTACGACAAAGTTTGCCTTTTTCCTGGCAGGGGATTTGCTCTAGCTTCTTTTAATATGATTTTCCGAAAGAAAATCAAATCTCATATCCTTTTAAAAAATCTTCATTTGGACAATAATTCTTTGTGAAACTGTGCTAAAAGAAAGAAGGGTCTTCAGATACTTATGTAGAGAATCCAGAAAGAAATAATTGACACACATTCAACCTGAGGAGCTGGAGATGACTCTTTTCCACCAGCCTTTAAACCAAATCGGTGTAGGTTGCAGCCAAGCAAAAATCTGTATAAGTAGACAAGCAATATCTAGAGAAGAAGGAGAAGTGAGTACTTAGACAGTAGTTGGGTTTTGATAGGCCTTCCTGGTGAACTGGAAAAAAATATCTTCACAATGAGACTTCAGTATATGTACTACAGCCGCAATCACGACAAAGATTTTAGTGAGAGGATGAAATTGTTGCAACTTCTTGGTGTCTTGTTCTTGTAAAACCAGATGTTCCATGTATTTGAGGCTTGAAAGCACCATGAGAACAGCAAATGGTGCTGTCTGCTTTCTTTATATAATCAATTTTCTATTTTTTTTTATATATAAAGTCATGTCAGAGAGAAGAATTAGAGGAGATTTTTTTCCCCCTGCTATTAAGGCCCTGCCCCAACAGTATCACCATTGCAGGTTGGTAGTGGTAAGCTTTCAAAAAATGTCCTTATCCCCTTAAACACTAAGAAGAAACTCCATCCTCCCCCAGCAAAATCAGGTGCACAGGCATCATAGCTTAGACAGAAAAGCTGCAATCTCCTTTGCTAAAATGTTCTGTTGAAAGTGCATTACCGAAATCGATATAAAAAGTCCAGGTGGCTGTGAAGAGCAGCAGTGCTGGAGCTGATCCCCTTGCATGCCAGTGGGTGGGCAACCTCCTAGAAATGTGTACTTTCCTCTTCTTCAGCAAGGCCACCTCCAGTCCTTGGCAGGCGATCAGCTTCTTCATAGGCACGCAAAGGGATCTGCTCTAGCTGTTGGCACACTGGCATGGGTGGTGTGGTGCCCTTCCACTCCTCCTTCCTAGTGACAGCAACATTTGAAAGCTACACAACAAACTGATTATTCCTACATCATCATCTTCTGAATCCTACACAAGGAAGGAAGCTGCTCTCCATGGAAATATCCCTTCAAACACTGTGGTGAAGCTGGTGGGCCAAAGAAGGAAATCTCCAATACAGCAGTGAGTGTTAGAAACCATGTATCTGAAGTCATGGCTGAGGTAGAACAAGGAGAAAATATTCAGACCAAAAGAAATGACGGCTGACACTGGTTAGCATCAGTAGAGATTACAGCCCTTCTTTTACTAATGGACTTTCCTGAAGTAAAGAGTGACATCAATTTGTCTTGAAATTACACTTGACAGGGGGTGAAATGTCTATTATAATCTCATTTAATAAACTGTTAGGCCATTTAAATATGCTTTCTATCTCATTTATCCACTGGAAACAATTCATTAACCTTCCTTCTAATTATATGGATATAGGCAGCACTCTGCTATGGCACTGCAGAACCATAGCACAAGAAATTTTGTTATTTTGTTCAAAGTACATGTTTGTTTCCAAAAGGGACACAGAAAGGTTAGAGGGATGTAGTTGTTTGTACCCTCCCTTGGATTTACTGGAATAATTACTTACTTGTTGAAACTTAGCCATTACTTCAGTACAGATTTTATTATAGGTCAAAGACACACTTGTGGAAGCAAAACCAAATCTCCTACTAAAATGAAAAATAGCAGATAATATCAGATACAGTACTTCTACTTCAAGGAAAATATAAATAAGTACTTCATTAAAGATCTTCTCAGAGGCAATAAGCTGATTTGGAAGAGTTCTGAACTTCAGGGACAATTGCTCAGCATGGAGCCAAGTTCAAACTTTGCAGTGCTGGAGATATATTACAGTTTTTCTGAAGGGAATGTGGCAGGCTCAGAGGATGAGAATGCTGATAAGCACAAGAGAGCTTCTGGGCTGCAAGGTCTCCCAGTGCAGTTTATTTTCCAGTTTAGAGTGAAGTCCAACACTTACTGCTTTTAAGGAGGAAACAAACTTTCCAGGACAGTTTTGGGGCTGACGGCTGTTACAGAGGTAGTATGCTTGAAATGCCCAGTGCCTAGAGGTGAGTTCATGATGTCTGACATGAGCACTTTGCAAAGTTGGAAGAGTGCTATTTCCCAGCTTTATTATTTATTATTTCAGTTTATATGATCTATAGGCAGATTTAAGCCCACTCACTTGAGAATCTGCGAAGGAGATTGTACTGCCTGGATTATGTGGCAGTGATGTCCGAAGGCTGCTAATGCACCAGGGGAACCAGCCTTGGAATGAAAGCAGGGAAGATCAAAATGTTCTGTCTTCCTTCAGTACTCTTGAGAGAAACACTAGGAAGATTTCCAAGGTATTTTTCATCCTGCTCTATTTTATTCCTCATATTTATTCTCTCACTCCAGAAAGGGCATCACAGGTGCTGTGACAGCTGGGGTTTAGGCCTACGACTACTAAGAAATGCACTGTCACCTCACTTAGCATGTGAAGAAGATGCTTGCTAATGTGTGTGCTCAAGTTGCAACAAAGATTAGAACATCCTGCTGCTCCCTGGTTGCACAGTGTCAAGTGCCACACAGACCCTGGTCCATTACTGGTGTTTTTTATGTACTGAGTCTGTCACTGGAATAGATAGAAAAATGAGAGAGAGCTCCTCCAATAGTACACAGGCTATCAGGTGCAAATAATAAAATGTGAATGCTGCTTTAAGCAGCTGTCACAGAAATGTTCGTGTTCTCCCCATGCCTCTGTCTTTTGTGAGAGAGGTGAGGGGTTTAAGGGAAAGCAGGCATTACCCTGCATCTAGCAAAATATGGAAGAACAAGTACAAAGTTCCACATTAAAATTCAGCTTAGAAGAGTGTGTGGGAGCAGTGGGAAAGCACTGCCAAGCCCTGGAGAGAGAGGGCTAAGGACAAAAGTAGGTCTGTCAGTTTGTAGATGTACTCTGAGCAGATATGAGCGTATTGCTGCCTCTGTTCTGGACTGGATGCTGGATAGCTAAGTTGAGCATTGTTACCAATCCCACATGGTATTGCATTCAATTGCCTTTACTATCTGCTTCCTTAACAAAGGTTTTAGCTTGAGGATATCCCCTGATGCACCTCTTTATTGTACTGGAACTCCATTGGTACTTCTCTGGCTGAATCAATTTGCATTGGACAAGTAACCAGGACTTTCTGAGGAGGAAAGTGGGTTGTTTGGGTAGAACAAGACCACCATCCCTCCACATATACAACAAAGGTGTTGAAGGTGAACCCTGGGTGTTATTTTAGAGCTAGACCCCATTCTCCAGATGCTCAAACCCATACATTTGTGAATAACTGATGTTACTTTATTAGCATTTGTTGCTGCACATAAACTATGTATTTTGAGGAAGTGCACCTGTGAATATCTTTATATACAGTAAATGGGGGAAGAGTAGATGCTGCTGGCTATTTTTCATCAAAGGTGTCTAAAGACAAAACACACATGAAATGAGGAATTTAAGATTAAACATCTCAACCAGCCCTTGCTGTGCATTACGGTGAATAACTGCACAAGAAGCAGGACTGTTATTGAACAGCCTTGTGTTTCCATCTGGCATTTCATTCAGGTTTTCTCGAGAGGAGAGGGGCCACATGCTGCTGTGAATGGACAGAAAGGGACTGCTTGACATGAGCCTTGCAACTTTGCAGTGAACTCTGGCAAGCCCTGGGGTTTGCTGTTGTAGAGTAGTGGTATGCACAGTACAAAATCTGACATTAGTCAAATAATGAATTTGAAGGAGTAATGGACAGGGATCTATCTTCCAGTATTTCATTGTTAAATCTGCTCTGCCCAGAAACTGGAATATTTATTATTCAAGAGGATCTGCCATGGCATTTGGATTCAGCTTAATCAAATGTTTTTGTTATTGGGAAGACTAAGAGCTGAGCAGAGAGACCATGAAATTATTTTAAGACCAGTTTCTTTGCCTGTGTAGACAGAATAAAATTCATGTTTAATGCCATGTAAAGTGCTGTGTACAACAACTTGCTTAACTGAATGAGTAATAAGTAATATGAAAGCGATACAATAATACAAAGACAACATAAAAACCCTTGAGACATTCATGACAAGAATCCCATCTTTTTGCCTCAGTGCATTTCAGAGTGCCCTAAAGGAACCTTTTTTTCCAGAAGAAAAGCTGACTTATGAATTTTCCTATTATATCTAATTGTAAACAGAGATTCCCATAACAGAATATGAACTACCTTCAGAGTGCCTTCATCTTTTAAAATTGGATATTCACCCATGATGTGTGACCTTGTTGCCAGATTATTTACTCCATGATTCTCTTTTGATTTTAAATCTGGTGTTCTCCTTGAGATAATAGGTGGCTCTGTGGGGTTTACCAGTATAAGTACAGAATAAGAAAATTATGCAGTAACTAAGCAAACAGGCAATAAAGATATGACTTCTTAGAGTTTCAAAACCCTGTTTTCAAAAGCGTGGTGGGAAGAGTTAAATATGCTTGTAAATATACCTTTTGTAAGGCTTCTGCTGGCACCATGCCAAGTAGTAAGCAGTCTGTTTGGATGCATTAGGGCACAAACATGTAGGACATCTGGAATCCCAGTAGGGATTAAACAAAGATAACATTGTCTGCGTGTTAGCTGTGTGCACAGAAACTTCTGGCTCACAGGTGTGTTACTGAGGACCATTCACAATCTTCCTAAGGAAGAATTTCTTATCAGAGACAATACCATAGCAAACAAATTTCAAATACGTGAGTATGGGAAAAGTCTATGAAATTTACAAAGCTGAGGATATTCTCCTTCCCTCCTTTGTCTTTCTCAGATTTTTACCTCCTCTTTGTACTCTTGGGACTGAGGAAAGGGTTTGTTGTTGAAATCTTTGCATTTCACTCTGGAACTCTCTCCATCCTTGGTCTCTGTTCCTTTCCTCCTTGAAGCCTTCCTGCACGTGTGCACCATAATAGACTCCAACCAACTTCTTTGTGCATAATACCCTGTGAGACTTGGGTTTGTGGCTACTCCCTGTACCATACTTGTTATCATGGTCAGGGTCCTCACACACAAGATATTGCCTATAGCCCCAGAAAGGGAAACAAAATAGGAAGTCCAGAGAAGTGCTGAGCAGGAGGTTTTGATGCTGAAGGAGATGATGGTGAGTTCAGGAAAGGTACCTATACAATGGTACATTCCTGACTTCATTGCATGTGAATTACTGCAGCCTTCAAAACAAAAAGTCCTCAGGATGCCTCTTTTGCACCTGGCACTCGGAGAGGTTGAAATGCTGAGATGCTGTGCTGAGCAGGCTGTCAGGAGAGGCATGGAGCTAGGGCCATGAGCTGCATGGAATATTTGAACTTACTTGTGGGTGAATAACTGTACAATAGTCATCCTTCCTCATCCAAAGCATTATAATGGAGATAGGATAAAGAGTTCCCCTTCCTGTCTTTTGAAACCATGGTTTCTGCCAGGGCAGATGAACCCTCTTCTTCTACTTCACTGTTCAGCTCTTACAGTCCTGCCTCCTACCTTACTGATGGATGTGAGATTCCCCTGTGCTCCTGCACAGGAACTGGGTAGGTTATAAAGTGGTTACAAAGCTTTACCACAATGAATGCAAAGACCCAGCAGGAATCAGAGTGGCAGCACCAGGCAGAGAAACCAGTAACCTTGGCAGTGCCTACAGAGCTCCAAACCTGCTCCCTGTAATTGTTGGAGGAGAGCCATCAGCCAGGGGCACCCGGTGAACTCTACTGAAGAGTCAGAGGGGTCACCCCCTCCCCAGAAGGACTTGCAGACTGGCAGGGGTGAGCATCCACAGGGGCATGGGACTCATGGGAGCTGTAGGGGAATAGCATTTGGGGATGTTGTACTACTTCTTAAGAAGTGTTTTAAGGGAGTTGTGGTAATGTGCAAGTATTAGTATGGGACATTTAGGGAAAGGATCAGAGATGGTTCTGCTGTGGGAACTACTGTGAGAAAAAAGGGGATCAAAGATGCTGGTCTGAGTGACATCTGCCAGTCAGTACATTCCTCTGGCCAAGGACCGAGACCTGCACCTTGTCACCACAGCCTACAGTCTTACTAAATATTCTTGCATAATAATAACAACTATTTGTCACTACTGATACTAATTACTCTACACTGACTTTCTGTGTGGGCACACCCTCTATTCTGAGCACATGTGAGAGACCATCAGCAACCTTCAAGCCAGATGAATGGGCAGAAGCACCTGAGCCGAGTGCTGGCAACTGGAATGGGATCACGAACCTCAGAGGCTGGAGGGTGCCAGTGCCAGCACCTGGGGAAACTGGGGTCTGAGGCCAGCTCTGGCACAGACTGAGTAGCTAATGTCAGCTACCAGAGAGACCCCTCTTCCACGTGTGAGTACAGATTTCACCAGTGGACACTAATGCTGATCAGCAGGAAAGGAACAGTACCTGCCTTTTGTACTGTTTATGTGTGTGTGAGCACTGTGTGTGTGTGTATGAGTCTATGCAGGTGTACGCACAGTGTAAAGGCACTGCTCTCTGTGTCCATCTGAGGCTGGCCATGCGTGTGTGTGTGCATGCACTCATGTGTGCACCTCCTGGTAACATGTCCTCAGCCTTGCTGCAGGGTGGGCCTGGAGCAAGGAGCTGCAGCAACCTTGCATGAGCTGGATGGGGGCAGGAGGAAAGCCCCAGGGTGCTGTAGCTGTGGGATCTGGCTGCCCTTGATAAAACAAGACAGAAAAAAATGTGCACTGCTACTTGTGCAAGCAGAGATTCAAGGTTTAATGCCGTACAACTTTGTCGATGCTGCCATGGGTGGGGAGTCAGCTTACTGACAGCAGAAGACTCTCAGGTCATTGAGAGCTGTGTCATCCCTCTTTCCCTGGGGTCCCTCCACCTTTGTTTGGAGCCCACAGATAGCCCCAGAGGTGCAGTTGCTGCTCCATGGGCCAAAATGACCCCTTGAAAGTCCCCAGCCCTCCAGCGTTGTCCCGTTTGAGCAGGCGAACCTCACATTGTTGGCTGCCGTGTTGTCATGAAAGTACTGCCACTTTTCCACACGCAGGGAGAAGGAAACCAGCTTGTTGCTGGAGCAGAGTTGGGCCTCGGTCCAGTTTCCCCACCTGCCAGAGAAGAAAACAAGTTGCCAAGCCTTTGTTCAGCCTCTGCTGTGCTGCAATCAACACTGCAACGTGCTTGGGTTCCTGGCAGTCCTGGGGCAATCCTGCACCCCTACACAGAGATGGCAGGTTTCTAGGAGCACCTGTTTCACTTTGCTTCCCCATCATTCCCTGGATGCCCAGCCATCACCAACACCAGGCTGCTCTGTTCCTGCAGAACCCCTTGGCAATTTCAGCTGCTTGCCTTGGTAATTTCAGCTGCTCTCCTTGAGGAAAAGGAGAAGGTACAAGTTTAAGAACTGCATTTTTTTGAACTCTCCTTCATCTTTGACAGCATTGTTCCTTTGCCTAGGACCAGATCTTTTCTGTAAGACCTTCACACTTTGTGGTCAAGGGGAACTCACCGACCTCTGCAAGCAGGTGGTGAACTCCCTTCACAGGGGTAGGGGGGCCTACGGAGAAAGTGCCCCTACGGAGGCACTGTGCTGCTTTTCCTTCATATTTCCCAGAAGCTTCTGCCCTGAAGGAGGATGAGAAAGTGAGGATACTCACCACCCCACAGAGGACTCGATGACTGTGCCATCCGTGCACAGCAGGCGGATGCCGTTCAGAGCCGTGTCGTCGGCAAACAGCCAAAATCCCTGGTAGGGCTGGACCTTAGAAAAGGGGATGAAAATAGGAGAGGTGAGCACCATCCCCCATTTAAAAGAAGTGATGAGGTGAATCCTTGTGATGAGGTGTGGTAGGAGGCTTTGTGTACAGAGCGAGACAGTGCAGCTGAGCAGGGCTGTAAGGCAGCTCCGTAGCATTTCTCAGGAAGGCCTTTTTGCTGTTGCCCACCTCTGTTTTTCTCCAAATGGTGGGGCAGTGGCTCTGGACACAGGAATGCTGGGTGTCTGCTGTCCCAGGTCATGCCCACACTCTCACCATGCGCTGTGATAACCAGATCTGTCATGTTGTCAGGTGGGACTTGTCCCAGACACCCAGGAACAGGATCTGCTGAACTGGCTCCAGGTCTTTTTTTCACCCATTGGACTCCTCTGCTAAGAAATCATTTACTGGCAGGGAGCCTGGAGAGCTACTCTATGCTAGAGAACTCTTGCTGAGAAGCCTGCATGAGCAATGCAAATACAATGCAAACTGCTGCGATGGGACAAAGTGTTGTGGCCAGCCCTGCTAAGACCAGAACAAAATAACATTGTTTCACAGCAGGTTTTCTTTCCCCCATGAAGAAGAAGTGAAATCTTACCTTCAATTCAAATCCCTTAGCGTAGCCAGTGGGGCAAAACTGTGTGTGCCCCCAGGAGCCCCAGTGGCCTCCATTTGGCACGGTGAGCACTGACTCATATTGTCGTGCCTCTGTGCCCTGGAGGCAGCAGGAGACCAGCAGGCAGAGGATGGCTGGGATGAGCAGCTGCACTGCAGGGAACCTGCTCAGGTTCTTGCTACATGGAGGTGATGGCACAGGGGAATTTATTTGCCAGAAGCGTGGGTGGGAGTCCTTGGGGAGTGTCTACAAAGCTCATGGGGAGTGCTCATTGTTGCTAGGTACTGCTCCTGGTGACTGCCTGTCCCTCAGTGGTGAGGCCACCTTTGCCAGGTGGAAGGGCTGTTGCTGGTATGCACTGGTCAGGGGACTTGCAGGGCTGTGAAAACTTGTGGATGTGAGGAAATGGAAGGGGGTCAGAGCTGGGACTATTTGCCAAGGGAGTGCTGTGGTTTGGAAGAGGGTCCTGACAATGCTGCCAGGAGGGTGTTGGAGAGAGGGAGATGGGAAGAGCAGTGGTGGACTGGAAGGGGAAGAAACCTTTGAAGGGGATGAGGCAAAATTTGAGATGGTGCAGTCTCAGGGTCCTTTGCCTTGTGGAAGTCCTCACTTGTTTCCTCCTTGCTTTCCTCCTCTTCTCACCATCCTACTGAGGTTGAGGAAAATGCCTTCACAGGAAGCCGTTGCATTTTGCTCTGGGACAGGCATTAAGTGTGGGTGACTAAGTGTGTCAAGCCCTCCTCACAGAGTGAGTGCTTCAGCAGCCATCCATCTCATGGAGCCTTTGCTGAATTTAATCCAGGTTATTATGTCCGCATCCGTCTTTCACTGGGGACCAGAGAATAGCAGCAAAACTTCATGCAGGTACATCATCCCACGGAGTTGTGCCAATGCAGCTCCCAGCTGTTCATGTGTATCTTTAGGAGATGTGAGCATCCAGAGAAGTGAGAGTGTCCAGTAGAAGCAGCCCCTACTTTTGCTGTTGTGCCTCTCTCAGATGTGAATTCCTGTTTCATTCCTTGTTCCTTCAAAGGAATTAGCCAGAGAAGCAGCAATATTGACAGCAATATTCAAGGGTATCCTGTGAGTAGTTGCAGAGTAGGATGAGCTGCTCCCAGTCCACTGAAGAGTCAGTGATGATGACACCTGGAGAGTTGTCTTGTGAGGTTTATATCACCAGTATATCAGAATATATGAGTAGTATATGTGTATCTCAGTATATACCAGCCCTATAAGTGTAGTCGAGGTAGGGAGAAAGAGTTATTCCAGGCTTCAATCACTGAAGAATGGAATAGCCTGCTTCTATAAGAGCTGTTTTGTACAGGTGAAGGAGGAAGTGTTGCTTTCAGCTGAAACCCTTGGGTATAATTGTAAAGGTCTTCAGAAATTCACAGTACCTCAAAGGAGACAGTGAGAACAAAGATGTTTTACTGTGTTATTGTACCTCATACACAGCATGAACATGTCAGGAAGAAGACAACAGCGACAAAAGGCTGTGTGGTCAGGGTCCTGGTCAGGAGAATGTATAGCTCATGGCTATTTTGTCCCTCCTGGTGACACAGGGCTTTCTAAGCTTGAGGTGTTGACTGGATTTCCTCAGAAGAGTGACAGCAACCACAGCAAGAGCAATGAGCCATTGCCAGGTTCCATGTGCAGTGAAGAGCTATGAATAAGTGATATTATCAACCCTCTTCATTAACCATGCTGGCTGCATGATGAGGCTTCAGGGTACATGGAAAGTTACAGCTTTGCGGTGGAGCAGTGTCAGAAACACTGTACAAGGATCTTAAAGAGAAGCAGTGAAGAGGAACTAGGTGGGGGAGGACATCCTGAGCTGGCTGATACCAAAATGGTAGAGATGTTTCACTGTTTGTAGTTACATCCACAGAGCTGAATCTTGCTCTGTTTGAGTCCCTCTTACTGAGGGGGCCTGTTTTCTCTGTCTTACACTTTCACACAACTTTTCCTGTTTCCTCTCTGTCAAACAGTCTGAGTTCCAGCCCCAACAGTCCTGCCACTGCAGGTGGAAGAATGGAGATCCTGGCTGCAAAAAGATCCTGCTCAGCATCTTTCCTGATTTTTTGTTGTTCTTTTCGGCTGCCTGGTGAGGAGGTGGCAGAGACAGTGGCACTGGGTCAGTGGTTCTGGGATATTCCAGCAGTAAGCAGTGAAAACTATTCACACAAGTAATTAACTGCCTGTGGGAGAAAGCAAACACTGTATGCATTTCTATAACTTCACTGTGAGAAGCAAGAAAACAAATAAAGAACCAGTCTCAGCTTTATATTTCTCTCTCCTGTCTCTCATTAATTTTCAACCCTTCCAGAGTGGTGAATCTTCTTCTTGAGTCAAAGAATTTCGCCTCCATTCTGCCATCCACCCCCAGCCCTTTCTCTACAGAAAACCTTCCCAGCTCTAGGAGCGGAATAAGGACTGGACTGAAATGAAGACAGTGGTATCAGTGTCAGCAGTTGAATTTGTGCTGCTGGAGTGCAAGGCCAATGAGTACTTTTGGGTAGATCTGCTCATATGCTGGTCTCCCCTGAGTATCCAGTGATGTCCTTATTATCCCTGCTAATCAGCATTCTGTCATCTGGGGAAGCTCTTCACCCTGTGTTTGTTTTTCCCTTCAGTTAACTTACGGTTCTCCAATCAGGCAGGAAAAGTACCAGGCTGCAAGTGCAGAATGGGTGGATTTTTAATTATGCCACACTGGAAAGCTGGAGTTTGAGCTCAGTGAGTCTGGCAACTTCTGTGCTGGTTAGGTAAGGCTGCTAGTTGCAGGGTCATCTTCTTTGAATCAAACTGTTGGAAGGCAGGATAGCATTATACTCAATAGAAGCAATAGAAGACATGATGGCTAATGCAGACCAAAGATCAGTTCTGTGTTTTTCAAACATATAAATTAAAAGGAAATATTTGGTTTTCTTTTTGGAGAACTTGAGTCCTCCTCCCTATGATAAAAAAGAACTGTGGGTTACAATGAAGACAAAATATCTGAACAGTGCAGATGCTTGAAATAATCAGAAATGCGCAGAATAGAGAAAGGTGATCACAGAGCTGAAACATCAAGATTAGAGAACAAAGTGCTTGCATTGCATGTATACATTTACACTGTAGATGCCTAAGTGCAGATAGGAGACTCCCACCTTCTGTAGGTCAGAAGGTATTTTGTTATTTGCTGGTCATTTATAAGATGGTGGGGCTTTCCAGGAGCTGTGTTCTCAGTTGAACTTCTCTAGCAGCATAAACCTTAGATGGTGGTAAGAAACAGCTACTTTAAGTTGCGTGTGGGCTGAAAACATTCTTTCAATGGCCCTTGTACTGTCACTGGAGATAAAGCCACTTAAATTGTTCCCACAGCTAAAAAACTAAAGATAGTTTTTTTGATAAAGGACATAGTATCAAGAATTCTTTGGTGCTGCCAAGGGGGTCAGTCAGCCTTTCAAACTGACTGACATAGTACTCCTGTTGCTGTCATGTCAGTTTAAAAACAGATCCAGTGGCTCAAGCGATATTTACTCTCTCGTGGTCCTCCATGGGCTGCAGGAGCACAACCGCCTCACCACTGTCTGCAAAATGGGCTGCAGGGGAATCTCTGCTCCAGCACCTAGAACACCCCTCTTCCTCCTTCCTTAGTGCCTGCAAGGCTGTTTCTCTCACTAGTCTCACTCCCCTCTCCCAGATGCTGTGCAGCATTTTTACCCTTTCTTAAAAATGTTATCACAGAGATGCCACCAGCATCACTGATAGGCTCAGCCCTGGTCAGCAGTGGGTCTGTCTTGGAGCTAGCTGGCATTGGCCCTGTCTGACGTGGGTGGAGTTCCTGGCATCTTCTCACAGAAGCCACTCCTGCAGTTCCCCCACTACAAAGACCTTCCTACATAAATCTGGTACACATCGGCAGACCCCACTGTAGTATCTAAGCTGGAATAAGAGGACTATAGTTACTCAGATCAGTCTTCAAGGAAATTTTTTTGAAACTGACCACTGTATAGCTTTCCAGTAATTTTAAATGACACATTATCCATCACTGCTATGACCTTATGTCTTCCAGTTTAGAGGCACCTTAGACCTCTTGAGTACTTATTATCACTTCTACTCATTCCTTGCTATTCACTCTGTGATTTTTTTTCATAACTCCTCTAAAGTAATTTTTATTTCTACCTAATCTTTCTTATGATCCCCATCCCCTAAGAATGACTAGAACTGTCTGAACACAAAGTTTCTTCCACTGTGAACATTGAGCAACTGAATAATTTAAAATAACCATATCTACTGTAATTTTCTTTCATACAGTCAGCTGGTCCTACAGATTTTCTGACATGCTCTTGAATCTTTGATGTGAAGAAACATTAATAGTGTTAATTCCCTTTGCCATTTGTTCCTTAAAGTGCTTTTTGTCTGCTGTGTTTTCACATGCAATCTGTCACCAGATATGTTACTTCTATTTTTTCCATCTGGACACAATTTTAGCACTCACTATCCCTTGCAGCCTCTCTTGCCTTGTGGTTTGACATAGCCTATTTCCTTTTACCCTTACTCAAGTACATGTTAATAATTTGTGTTTCCTCTTCCTGTACTTCCAGCACCATAACCTTCAGACTCCTGCTGTCAGTCAGTCCACAAGCTCTAGGTTTTCCTTTGAAGACTGCCTTTTGGCAGGAAGAATGGAGAAGGACCCTGTGCAGGGTCTGTATTTATGGTTTGTCAGTGAGCAAAGGGAATAGAGAGTCAGGAGCTACTCTGAACACTCCTGAGGACTTGCTGACAGAGAGCTGCAGCATCACCTCAGCCCTGAGATGCAGAGAGATGGTCGGTCCTGCAGCTGTGAAGATGCCTTGTGCCAACACCATTCTCCCTTTATTAGATTACATCAATTACAGCTTTTGTCCAAGAAAGCTGGAAGGCAGGTCAGCAGCCTTTCCAAGCATCCTGCCTGCCTGCTGCCCAACGTTTCCCACCTGATTAGTGAGCAGGACCCCTGGCTGCAGCTGAGGCAGGGAATGAGGGGTTAATGGTGTCCCACAGCCACCCCAGAGAGCTTTCAAGAAGGGTTTTTTGGAGAATCTGAAGAGAGAGGAGGGTACAAAAGTGAACTAAAATTAACTGACATACTTCTCTTTGTATATCAAATCTGACAAGAAATTTTTTACAGGTGGGGACTTTATCACTAGCAAAGTTTTGTTGGTATTTCATACCAAGAAAAGCCATAGCTATCCTGGCAGGATGTACTGCTGCCAGCTGTTGTTTACTTTGAAGAGTGAAAATAACCAAATTTGACCAAACAATTTGTTGGGGGTTGGGGGTGGGAAGCCTTCAAAACTTGACTGGGTATGACCCTCAGAAACTTAAATTTTCTTTGAAGTTGTCCCTCCTTTAAGCAGGACGCTCAGGTTCTGTGAAAAAGCCATATCTGCTGAGATGTTGTCTGAGACTGAACTGGTATGAAACTAGATATATGGCAGTGTCACTGACAGAACTGTGACAGCAAAATGCTTCTCTTCTTCTTGTCCTCTGAGTTAATTCTGAACACATTTCTTTCCTGATTTATGCTCTCCTCCCAGTTTACACAGACACTTCTCTACTTTAATCAATTTCCAGACATTATCTCATCCCTTCTCTTTCATAAACCACACAGATTTATTCTTTTGAGTTCTTTCTTTGCACTTCTGATATTTTCTGATTTGTCTGGGAACTTTGGACTTTTGAATAGTTAAATCCCCATTGCTGTTGTCTGCAAAGGCTCAAAATTCTTCTTTAATAACATCCTTGCAATCTAAAACTTGAGTTTTAGGTATTCCTTTAGCTTTTATACTCCAAGGGCCCGTTTGCTGATTGAAAACACAGGGAAGAAAAAATCCCAATAAACCACCTCACAAGGAAAATACCTCATGAGAAATTGATTCACCTTGTGGGACTGGATATTGGATGTACAAAGGCAGAAGGGACATCACGGAAAAGGAGAGGGTTTTTTTGATGTCATTGCAAATCCCTTGGTATAGCCCCAGGAGGAAAAATACATAATCCCTTTGTTAGCCCAGGAGCCTCCATGGGCACAGCAGGGACAGAGCTGTGCTGCTGAGCTCCACTGTCCTGATCACGCAGGAAGAGAGCAGGCAGAGAACAGCTGCAGCAGGTTTGCATATCAACAGTTCATCTTGAGCCTACTGAAAGAGCAATCCCTAGCTTTGGAAATGGATGAATTTATACTCCAGCAACATAGGGGAATGGAACCTTTATAACCAACACTGCTATCTGCTCCTGTGTCCTCTGAGAGCAGCTGTCAGGGCGAGGAGAGCCATTGCTCAGTACAGCTGCAAGACAGGAAAACTGGCCATGTTTACTGAGGAGCTGGGACAGTTGGGCAACTTTTTGAAGTTAATCAATGGGAGACATTGGAGTGGGTGTAAATTAGGACCTCAGCTGTCCGAGCAAAGGTGCAGTCAGAGAGCTTTTCTGTTTTTACAGTCCCATTTTCAGGACTGATGGTTTTTTCCTTTTGACCCCTGACATCAGCAGTGTCCCCTTTGGTGGGCTCCCCTGGGCTTGTTGATAATCTTTGCCCCAGACACTGTGTACACCAACCTCTTCCATCTTTCAGCTCCTTTTTGGGACATGCTGGCATGTGGGAGGTGGTCTTGATTTGGTGGCTATGTAACATGACCACAGCATAAGGACACATATTTGTGACTTGCAACTGGCTCTGACCACTAAGATGGAGCAGGTGACATGCATTATATGTTACTCTTTTTTGCCCTCAGGTGGGAAACAAGTAATAACCTGAGTTTAGCTTTGTTTCCTCTTTTCTCTTGCCTGGCCAAATCCAATTTCCCCAGAAAAGCTTCATGAAGACTGAACAGGGTGGCCTCTGGGAAGAAAGTCAGCAGGAGGGAAATGCCAGGCCAGGTCGTTATTAATGGTTGTCTATAAAATAAATAACAAGCTTATTAGCTTTGCAAACCACAACCAGCTGTAATAGGCTGCAAGTGCTTTGGAGGATACAGCTTGAGTTTGATAAATGGTCTTGTCAAATTGGAGAAATAGTTTGAGAAGAATAGGATGCGATTCTGCAGGGACAGGAGTGAGCTCCCACCTTATGCAGAAATAAGCAGCTGCATGAGGTAAAATACGTGCATTAACATCACTCTGCAGAGAAGGTCTGGGGGTCATAATGGATCAAAGGCAGCACATGAGTCAGTGGCGTCAGGTCGTCTCCATGCCGAGATATATGAACCAAATTACAGACTGCAAGACAAATGGAGTGATTTTTCTTCTCAGCATGTGTGAGTCCCCAGCGGGGATGCTCTGCTCAGCTGAGGGCACTGAGCTTCCAGAAGGAAGCCCAGTTGGATAGAGTCCAATGGAAAGTAACAAAAATGGTCAGCAGTCTGGAAAACATGACCTGTACATAACGAGCGTGAGAGCTGGGGCTGTGTAATCGAGATGGGGAGAACAGGGGAGAGAGAGTCGTGGGAAGAGTAGTTCAGTTAGGAGTCTACAGCTAGTGCTGCTGTGGGAGGATGTGGGGAGGACAATGCAGGGAGCTCAGGGAAGAAAATCTATCCCAAATTTTTCTGTCTTCATCCTCACTGGGCTGCCTCCATGCCAGGTAGAGCCAGGCTGGGAGCCAGCTGTAAGGGGCCAAGGTGGGCTTCAAGGAGAGTCAGGATGGGAGGGAGGCTGGTGGCTGTATGGGAATCCCCACTCATGTGGGATATGTAAGGAGGGGAGGTATGCATGGGTTCAGGGACTTAGAAACCATATCACAGTAGGAGTGCAGTCACCTGGGGTCTGAAGGGAACGAGAAAGTCAGCAAGTCCCTGTGCCCAGCATTACAAACAGCTCGCAGCAGCTGCAGGGGGTGGGCAGGATAAGGACCTGCAGTGGTACAGAATATTTCTGCAAAGTGGAAGGCAATGACTTGGCCTCTGTCTGGCTGAGGCAAAGAATAATGGATAAGAACTGCAGCAGGTTGAGATTGGCCAAAGGAGTGCTCTTGATAACAACAGTTAAACCTAGGGAGGTTGCAAGACCTCTATCACTGGAAGATTTTTGACAAAGTTTGAGCAGATGTGCCTCAGTGGTGATTAGCATGCAATCATTGCTTTGGGGTAGGAATGCACTAGAAGAGCTCCTGAATATCTTTCCAGACCTGTTTGCTCTAATTGAATGATTAATTGTGCAAGTCAAGAGCCCACCCTGACCTTCAGCTGCTGAGCTGTGGCAGAGCTCCCAGGAGCTGCTTTCTCCTCTGGAGACTCATGGGGCGTGTACTTGTGCCTGGGGCTGGAGGGGACCCAGG
Source organism: Myiozetetes cayanensis (assembly GCF_022539395.1). Taxonomy (NCBI): domain Eukaryota; kingdom Metazoa; phylum Chordata; class Aves; order Passeriformes; family Tyrannidae; genus Myiozetetes; species Myiozetetes cayanensis. The sequence goes on along the minus strand of NW_026087742.1, from coordinate 41,641,261 downwards.
TGGGAAGGGCCTCACAGGGAGCAGGGCAGGTACCATGTGCATGGCTCAGTGTTCACCACAGGGACTCTGCAGCCACAGGTTCTTTGCTGAAGTATTGGTCGCTGGAGGTGTGAGCAAATGGACTGGGGTGGGAGGGAGATGCCAATTTTCCCCCTCAGCCACGCATGATCATCTCATCTTTGTGTGTAGGCTTGCTGGAGACAGCTTTCCCTGGGGCCTTGCCTGACTGCTTGCTCTGGCCCTTGCACCACCGTGTTCCTGGGCAGCAAAGCCTCCATTGGTGCCACAAAAAGGGGAGTGTGAAATGGCAAGTGACAGGCATATACAAGAGCTTTGCATTGGTAAATGGGTGAAGAATCCTGCCCAAAGCACTGTTACTTTGTGTTTATTTTCTCTGTATTTGCAGGGTAGAATTGGGAGAAAAACCAGAATACGAGCAAGGGCAGCTGAGCTGTTGGGATCTCGATGTTTATACAAATTGTTGATGAAGAATGTAAGTAACCAGGGTCATATATCCGTTACAGCATGTGCTGCATTTATTAGATTAAGTAGATGAAAATATTTATTAAATCACATGTTATTGCATGCATTATGTTTTACTGTGAATGTAAGCCTGTCCTGAATTTCTGAGCCCCTCTACAGCTGGCTAGCAGACTGGAAGTACTAAATAATCTTCAAACTTTATTAATACAAGCTGGACTAGAGTTGCAGATAAACTGTCGGGCATCGAATTCCTGCTGCCTGGGGAGTCCTTTTCCTGACCAGCAGCGTGAGCCTAGCAAAGGGTAAATATCCCCCAAGCAGCAGTGAAGAAAACAAACAAGGAAATAAATTCTTCTTAGCACTTACATGAAAGAAATGCCATAGAGCCAATTTTCTGGGATACTTGGCACTTCCCTCTAGCTACAGCACTGTTTGTGGAGCTGCTTGAGTCCAAGTGCGCCTGCCTGAGCTCTGGCACAAGTCTGGCCTGGGTTATGCTTAGGAAACACCCTTTCAGACTGGCATCAGCTCTTACTTGAGGTAGGTATGGGAGCTGAAAGGATATTTTTGGCTCAAATAGGGAAGAGTAGAAACAGTGGTTTACTTGAGTAAACTCCCACTCAAAAAGAAAAAAAAAAATCCCCCCAAAAAACCCTCTGAGTTTCTCTACTATTGCAAAAAATGGACTAATTATTTAAGTGAACAAGGACAAAAGAGCAGGACTTGCACTATTTGTGTGTCTTGTAATATATTCACTATTTTGCATCACTTCTGTGTAATGCCTCTCCAGTCTGGGTCCCCACTGGTGCAGCATCAGTGAAAACCTGATGTGGGAACAGGGACAGCAGATCTCCAATGCACCAGTAGCAGCCAGTGCCAGGGCAGCAGCTGGCTGACTCATCACCACTGCTCTGCTCTGCAGCAGTGCAGTATATTCTGGTTAGGAACTGTCTGAGACAAATGCCAAGTAACAACAAACCTCAGGAAATCCTGCTGCAGCCAACTTCAAGGACTTGAACACTGTGTGAGACTGCTCTAAACCCAGAGAGTGAATGGAAAAAAGCTTCTTTAGACCCTGCAGGGAGGGACAAAGGGTCTACTAGTACTTTGAACGCTGTAGGGTCATTTGTCACCCTATCAGAACAGGACCTGTTTACAGGACCTGGTTGCAGAACACTTCAGGTTAAAGTAAAATAAGCCATTGTCAAGAACCACAGTGGGCAAAATGGCTGTGGCCCCAGGCTGGAAAGCCAGGCTAGGAGCACTGTGGTTGCTCCAGAGGGAAGATTGGGATGGCTGTATTGTGGCCATTGCAGAGGGACGGTCTGTTTGCAGTAACTGCCTCCAACATTCCCAGCTCTTCAGGGAGCAACTGGAGAACTGTTCTGCCCCATGCCTGTCCAGTCTTGTCACCTCTTTTCCAGCAGTAGGGTATAGGGAAGTGATAATTACTGTGGGGAGAAGAATGGCTGCAGACAATGCTTCCAAATGTCCCTCTGCCCTGGCACCAGGAAGAATAACAGGTCTTCATCCGTTTCTTTCTCTCACAGTTCTACCTCTTCCTGCTAGTCTTCTTTTACAAGGGTAAACATCAATGCATGCTATATCCTCCTCACTGGTGACTCTGAGCTGAACTTTGCTATGCTGATAAGAAGATTTGAGCCATCTCCAATTTAGTTTATTTGTTCATTTCCTGACATGTCTGAAGAAGACATTTTCATGCCTTGAAATACTCTGCACAGGGTATAGTCTCGTTGACGCTGAAGGCTCAGGCTAAATCTTACTGGTGTGAGCAAGGTCTCTTGGACTGAAGGTGAAAATAAGAAAGGAGAGGTATCTCAGTCTTGCAAACACCACTTATCCCAGGGACACAGATCTACACTAGGGACATTTTCCCATTTCCTCTCTCCTGAACACCTCAAAAGTAGCACCTCCCCCCCCAAATGCTGTCCTTATTTTCCTGGTAACCCAGCCTGCTTCTTTGCTGCTGCAAACCCTCGTTCTGCTTTTCCACACGCTTTTCCACCCACTTCCACAAATTTCCCTGAAGAAATCAACTTTCGTGCCTTCTGTGGAGACGTGAGGGTTGTCAACTCTGCACAGAAGGTGTACCACTCACAGGTAAGTGCCTATGACTATGTTTGAGCTGCTGCATGGCAGGAGAGAAGAAAATCAATTGCCACTCATGGGAATGACTCAATGACTTTGATACCTGTATAGTAAAGCAGGTGCTCTTCAGAGCTGTGTCATCACATCTACTTTTGGCAGACTCCACGTGGAAGGAAACAAAGATCTAGTGACAGGAAAAAAGACTGGAACACAACAAAAAGTCACCTCAGTTTTATTCAGGGGTTGAATGAAATTCTCTACATCTTTTGATTTACATGAGTCTCTTAAAAAAATTTCATTAAAACTGAAGTTGACACACCACATGGTTTCAATACCAGTCCACAAAACAGACTATTCTTTGAGTATTTCCTTCTTATCTGGGCTGTAAAGATGAGGTCCTGGACCTTGTCTGCTGCCTTGCCCTTGTCTCCCCTCTCATCAGCTTGTCCACAGGCTTCAGCAGAATATTAATTTCTTGTAGCAACATAGAGATCATAACAGTTCCAAGAATCATGGGAGGGAAGAGCCCAGGCTTGATTTGCATTAATTTATGCACTAAGGCTTCCCTTTGTCTGAGGAGCTTTTAGCTAATAGATCCCTCACTGGCAGGAGCCAAGGTCTAATTACATGATAAAATTGTGCAGATGTGTCCACAGAAGAGACACACACTGTTAATATTTTTCCACAGTGACTTGCCCCAGTTTGGAAAGAAAACTGCCTTTTTTTTTTTTTTTTTCTGTTGGGAGGGGGGAAACTCTGAACCCCTGCAGTCACTGCAGGTGGTTGTGCAGTGGAAACTCATGTTCTGGAATCAAGGAGGGTTTTCAGAGGAGCTAATGACTTGTGGATAGCTGGCATGCAACACTACTGGAAGTGGAGGAGACTTTTACCTGTAGTACAAATCCAGTGTAGCCACTAAAGCGATAGTGGAGATTCCCCTGGTTGCCCCAAGAACCTCCTCATTAGGTTAGGAACAGGGAGGGCAAAAATGTGCTTTTGTGCTCCTGCTTCTTGGAAGCAACAGGAGGAAAGGAGACCAGGGCTGTGGGTGAGTGACCTGTTGAGTATCTGGATGATAGCACAGCCAGTGCCAGAGCACTGAACGCAGGCAGGTCCTGGAGGAAAGGTAAGCTCAGTTTCACAGCAAGCAGTGTATAGCTGTATTTTCTCCCTTTGAGGAAAGTCCAAGAAGTCCTTGTGATAGTGTGTTTTCCCTCTAAAAATTGTACCTACATTTTGCCAGCACAGAAATATCTCCCCTAGCTTTGGTAAAGGACATGCGATGTCCGAATTTTCTAGCCTTGCCTGACACTTAACCCTTGCTCTGGGCAAATATAATTTTAGGTTCAAACTTTCCTCTCTGATGTTGCTTCTAATTATTCACCACTGTGAATAAGTTCAAATTTCTGCAGATAGTCATTCCATCTTTCCTCCAGGTATCAGCTATCTAGACCATAGTGTTTTGCCTCTTTTAAACTCTGCCACCAAGCATAATGCTGGGGGATTTCCAGCGCTGAGGACTTTGGGACCCTGACCCTAAACCTAACCTCACTTTAACTCTGCCATGGGACAGAAGAATAGCAAATAGCTAAGAAAGGGATATTTTTCACCAAGGCACTCTTTTTTGCCTGAAATAAGAAACCAAGCAAGAACCCCAGAGAGTAGCTGAAGGGCCAGGTGTGTTTGCTCAGGCAGGGTGACACAGTGGCAGCCAGGGACACCTAGACCTGCCATTTGGCTGCAACCCACACAGACCTGGAGAAGTGAAGAGTACCACTTCAATTTGGGCTTTGACCTGCAGGTGATGCCATAAAAACAAAGAAAGAAGATGTCTGCTTTCTTCTCTCTTTCTGCTGTTTTGGAGGTCCTTCCTCAAGGCGGCAGGGACCACCCTACAGGCACTCTCCCTGGTACAGTGGCAGGCTTTGGTTTGGACCAAACTCCCTTCCCAAAAACTGGCTGCAAGCATGCACCCCAGGTCAGGAGACGTGGGAGATTCAGCAAGCCATTGGAAGAGAAGCTTCCTCTTATCAGCAAGCACTGTCCCAGCCAATATTGCCTTCTCCAGGTGGACTTCCATGAATGCACAAGGCTAGGGGAAGAGGTGGGAGAGAGTCCTGTGGTTGCACAGAGCACTGTGGACATGTGGATGATACTCTCCTCCTGGGCTGGCAGTGGCTCCCTTGCCTTCTATCCGTAGGTGTTCCGGCCTGTGCTTGCTTCTCTCCATGTCAAGGGTCAGTACCTGGGTGCAAGGAGAGAGATATCTGTCTCCTCTGTTTCCCTCTCCACTACTCTTTCTACCTCCTCAGGACTTTCCTGCTCCTTGCAGCTCTCAGAATCACCCATGACAGCACAAACTAGTGGGATGCAGCACATATACCCCATTTAATGCTATAATTTTAATGATGTTGTGATAAATGTTCCTCTTTCCTTTTCAAGTTTTTGGGCAAGGGACAAGGCAGAAAATGTTTCAAAGGGGACTGGATCTTAGCACTAGGGTTCTGTTAGGGAGCTGGGGTCTAGATATGGTAGTCTGGGATGACTGGCAGCAAGACAGAGCCTGGCAACTTGATCCTGAGCCTTGACTGAGTGTGAATGCTGCCTAGGGCACCTCTGATATGCTTTCCTTGGTGGTTAAAGGTGGATCATTTCACTAATCCATAGATGGATTCCCAATCATTTGATGTTTGTTGAGTTGTTTGCGAGGAGGCACTAGGGTCTCAATTTTAGAACGAAGTTTTTTACAAGCAGTTGTAGCTTTGCTTTGTATTATTATATCCTATTTCACCTGGGGAGTCTTTCTGCTGTACCTTCTGCAACCAGACTTGTCTATCCCGCATTGGCCTTTTTAGCCATCAGCGCGCTTGTAGCAAGCGTGGGTAGAGCCCTTCTCAGATCTTTGTTTCTGAAGCCTAGCCATGATGATTATATCCTATGTAATATCCTATGAAACTTTGAAATCTAATCAAGGAAATCCTGCAGTCAGAGTAAATGGACTCTGCAGTAGCCTGGACTACTGCATGGAGAAATGTGAAACAAAGGAGTGTTGTGGAGCCCTTGGATACCTCAGTTAAGGACGCTATGGAAACTCACCAAGTAAACTGGACCTTTCCAAATCAGGGTTTTAAAAGAGTGTAAATAATAAATAGGTTATGCCCCAAACAGCTACCATTGTTTGCAGGTGGTGACCAATGCTCGCACTTGATGTCTGTGACAGAGGTGAGGCAAGAGATGGAGGTTTGGATCAGTGCATTTGCAGGAGTTAAGTCAAGCATATAGCAGGTTCAAAACCACAGAAGAAATACCTATTCATAACTCAGAGGGATTAGTCTTCATGTTTTCACTCCAAACTACTCCCAGCTACAGAATATCTTGGGTTAATCTGAGCCTAACTAGTGCTTCCCCTAGTCATCTGTTCCTGACAGAGATCCCAGAGTAATGCGTCAGCAAAGTTGCTGATCATATGATTTATCTTCTGGTTAGTCCAGAGCTTCACACATGGGTGAGTCCAGATGCTCAGGCAAGGCCACTGGGCCCAGATCATTGAGGTTCACACAGTTTCATGACACAGGAGAACTGTATCAGGACCAGGCCTGCCTCTCAGGTTGTTGGTTCTCTGATCAGTGGTGAGGACTTTGGGACGTTGATTTGAAGGCTCCTAATTGAAGAGCTTTTAAGGTGCTGCAAGCTCAAGTACAGCAAAGCCCTTTAGCACTTGCTGAACTTTAGGAATATAAATGAACTCTGAAAGATTAATACTGTGCTTAAAGGCTTTGCTGGATCAATGTACCTTGCAGCATCAATTCCAGAGCTGAATGGCTAAGTGAAGTAGACAGGGTCTGTTTCACAGTAAATTCTCTGGATCATCATGACTGCCAGTGAAGAGCTCCTGAGAGAGAGAGAAGATTTTACTTGAATTGCCCCATCAGGACAAATATTCAGACTGCTATGGCCAGCAGTAATTGCATCTAGTAGTTCCCAACAATCATTGATTATTTCTACTTTGCTCTGGACTGGAAAGGGATTGTAATTCCCCATGTGGGTTTCCTGGAAGAACAATGGGTCTTTGTCTTAGGGTGATGGCCTCAAGACTCTCTGCCAAAACATGTGGCATAGTACAGACCACCATATTGCCTGTCTCTGGGCATACATCAATCTGCTCTGCTTATGAATATGCATGTTGCAGTGGTGCCTAAAATCTTTGCAACCAACACCTGAATCACCTTAAGATATGCAAAATTTTGATATAAGAAAAAAACCTTTACATATATGAAACACTTTTAGACATTTTGATGACAAAGAAAGACATGCACTCTCATTTCTTTTCATCCTCCTCTTCACCTGTGTTCAGTTAAACCTTTTATAAAAAATAAAGGTAAGTTTGACTGATCTGGTATTTATCAAAATAATCCACAAACATTCAGTTTTATTTTCAGAGTTTTTGCACAGTTTCTTTCTTTTCTTTCTTGCTTCCTCCCTCCCTCCCTCCCCAACCCTGAGTAGACTCCAGTCTGTTCTCTTTGTCTTGGTGTTCTTGAGGCAGCACTCATAGCTGCCCTGCCACTGCAGGCACTGCCAAACCCCAGCCACAGTACATGCTGCCATTGTCTGCAGGGCAGTTAAAAAGGCGAGAAAGGAACTGAGGAGGATTGTCAAGATCCACCAGTAGGAGCCTGGGGAAAGTGACATCAGTGACAAGAGCAGCTGAGAGGTCCCAGCTCTCTTCAGGTGACTGTGGGAGTCTGAGGGACACTCTGGGACTGAGGTACCCCTGCTGGCATTGCTGTTAGCACCAGACAGCTTTCCCCGGCCAAGTGGTGAGAACTGGCTTGCTTCTGTAGTGCTGATCAATCTGCATCTCAAGGCAGTGTTTGCTGTAGCTGGTGGCAGCCTGACCCCACAAAGAGAACCACTTGATTTACCAAGAAAACCAGATATGCACTAATGTACACAGAATATAAAGCCAGGGAAGTGCAACTCTGACATGGATCAGGGGATGGATTGCTTTGGATACACCACAACACTCATTTTCAGGGAACTGAAGAGCCTTGTGGCTGTGGTTAAGGCTGAGTTACCTGAGAGATTTTCCCAGTGAATTTTCAGAATAAGTTGCTAGAGTTTTCATATGTGAAGTGATCTTTAGTTGAAGATTTGCAGTGGATGTAAATTGGCATTTGATTTCTGGCTCTCAGAAAGTCTGCACTACAGGAGAGTCTATCTCTCCTTTTTTTTTTTTTTTTAATTAATTAGCAATTTGAATCAATGGTGAAAAATGTCGAAAGCCTGATCCAATTGTAGAAACAATATCGAGCCATGTTCCACAGGAGTCTGCTCTATATCTGAAAGTACTCGATATTTTTATTAATGACTTGCACAGTAGAATACAGAGTTTGCTTATTAAATTTATAGATGTCATCAACCTGGGAGATGCTGAAGAGAGTAGAAGATGGGGATAGAATTCAAAATAAGCACAGGTGCAAAATATTACACTAACATAAGAATAGACACCCTCAATGTGACTCTCAGTCACTGACAGTCACTGAGAGAGAGTGACTGGCGAGGCAGCATTTCTATAGGAAGAGAGATGCCAGTCTCACCCTCACTGTCTAACTGGGCATTTTAATCAAATAAACAAGTACAAAGCTTTCACCTTTCAAGCATCAAGCTGCAGTGGCAAGGTCTCTGTTGAAATGCTGTTCAAAGCCACATTTGACTAGTTGAGTACAGTCCAGAAGAGATCAGCAAAAATGATGAAAGGTCTAGAAAACAGCATATGTGGGATTAAACCTTAGAAAGAGTTAACTATCAATACCAAATGAGACAATGCCTCGGTTTCTGTTCTTACCCAGTGATGTCCTGTACCCTGGGCAGAAATGGACTGAGTTGTCTGCTCTATCTTTATCTACAGGTCCCAGCTGTTCTCTTCACAGCTTCCCTCCACCTCCTTCCAGCACACCTGGACTACAGCCAGACAACACCTCTCTCCATCCTCATCTGCCCTTGTACAATCCTTTCTGAACATATACTCCTACTTTTTTAGCTACTGTTATCTGGTCCTAATTTGTGAAATTCCTTTCCTGCCAATTCTGGACCCAAACACAGCCTTGAAAAGAAATGAATGTCTCAGTGCAAAGAATGTAAACAACCATGAGACACAAGTAAAACAATTTCTTTGGTACTGGCAGTGGTTTCTCCTTGCTTTCTGCTCAACAGGTTTTTTTAAGGATATTTGATTTGCTCGCTGGCCATCCTATGCAGGTGGAAATCACAATGAGATCTCTATGGCAGATGGACCCTTTATGTGTTTTCTGTTCTTGTGTGGGCAAGTAGTGCTGAAATTAATTTAGTATGAAGGAAAAGAGAAGGATCTTCTGTCAGTACAGCAGATCATAACCTGAGTATGAGACAACACTATCACATCATTGTGAAAATGACAGGAATTGTACTGGAGTACTTAAACAAAAGTGCAACCTTCAAGCCACGCTGAATTATCCTTCTTCTCTCCTTAACATTTTGGTCGGGCAAACATCCTTCATCTTTAGGGAGCACTTAGTTGTGGACTGATCCTGCCTTAGGGCTGCAGGCACGGACAACCTGTCTTGTCTTCTTGTGTTTCTGCATGTTCTCTACCTTAGGTTTGTTTATAGAGAGGATTGTTCTGTGGCAGTCTCTGGAAAAAATAGGCAGTTTTGGTATGCTGGCTCCTATACAGGAATTGAAAACTGCAAGAAATTGAGAGATCCCACACCAGAGCAGTTAGTGTTTCACAAGAATGTGTTAAAACAATATGAGTAATAGTAAACAAAAATTACAAGGAGCAAATGAAGAATAAGGCTATGGAAAGAAGACATACATAATTTATAGAGGAAGGAAATTAGTCCTATTAATAGTACAGAAATTAAAAAATGTGAGAAACTGTAATTTCGGTGTTAAAAACACTAGTGGATAAATAATAAATAACTAAAATGGCTTAGTTTCCAAGGAAAAGTTTTATATGAAAACTGGGGGTTACAAGCAGGTGAGAAACTCCCTGAAAATAAGTTCACAACATAAGGAACATCACCTTGTCATGTGGATCTTCTTTATATCCAATCACTAATGTGAAACTCTCTCCTGTCTGACAAATGGCTATACTTAGTCTGTTGTTTACTGAAAGCTTCTTTCTCTGCTCATGTGTCTAGAAAATCCTAGCTCTTGTATCACTTCTGACGTCTTTCACTTGCATTTTTCCTGCTATTCTATTTTCTATTAATCTGAGTCAATTTAGCAAATGAGAAAATGAGGACCACGCAACACATAATTTGATTACTCATTTTCTCTTAAACAGTTGCCCGTATTACTGAAAACTAATTCTCATTCAGCACTACTGTTTTTAGCCTACAAAAGTGTAAAAGGAATCTGAGGTTATAAGACTAGTCCAGATGAGGAACATGCCTCCCTGCAGTCAGCAGGCAAGAACAGGTATTTTTAGGGAGAGGTTCATGTGGAGGTATCTGCTCCTCTCTAATATTGTCCTGTTGTCTCTCTTGGCAGCTATAAAGGGAGCCCACTGTGATTATTTAAGATGCAGACATCTGCACTATAGATGTCTATGTTCATTCAGAATCTCATCTCTTGTTTCTAAATAATACAACCCTTTGCATATTCATATTTTAATAGAATAGAATAGATTCTTTATTGTCCTTTCATGTTTCTTTGGCAATAGGTGTGATTTCTGGTGTGATCTTTGCTGATATACTGTTTCCATGAGACAGTGTGTTCTTCTGCAGCATGCAGTTAGCTGTGGAGCATCTTATCTACATTCCAAGCTGCAGGTGAGGAAGGTCTGACAAAGCCAGGCTGTGTGATTTACAACTGGTTTATACCTAATTGTAATGGTCAGTTTGACATTAGAGCTGCTGAGGAACATGGCTACTGAGAGCTGATGGGTGGCAACCAGTATCTTGGTAACAGTGTGGGAGGAGTATAAAATGGCCTAGAGCACACAGAAATACACAGTCATTCAGCCAAAACCATCCCTTTGTCCTTACTACTTCTTTGATGGATGCTGTTTACCCCCACTCCTGTTCTGAGTTTCTGGGCACTTATTGCCTTCAACCCTTCCTACAGCTCACTCAAAATACATCACTGAGATTATCTTCACGAGCATTTATCATGCCTCATTCTTGTTGAGTTCTCTCTTCCAGTTCACAGAACCACAGAGTCAGAGAATGTCTGAAGTTGAAGAGAGGCCATCAGGTCCAGCCACCTCCTCGAGCAGGGCCACCTAGAGCTGGTTGCCCAGGACCCTGTCCAGATAGCTTTTGAATTTCTTCAAGGACAGAGACTCCACAACCTCCCTGAACAACCTGTGCCAGTGCTCAGTCATTCTCACTACAAAAAACTTTCCCCTGATGTTCAGAGGGAACCTCCTGTGTTTCAATTTGTATCTCCTGGTCCTGTCACTGGGCACCACTGAAAGAGCCTGACTCTGTCCTTACTTCAGGTATTTATAGATACTGATAAGATTCCATCTGAGCCTTCTCTTCTCCAGGCTGACAGTCCCAGCTGTCTTGGGCTTTCCTTATAGAGGAGATATTCCAGTCTCTTAATTATCTTTTTTCCCTTCACTGGACTCTCTCCAGCATGTCCATGTTTCTTTTGTACCAGGCAGTGCTCATTTCTACTTCTGAGTTTTGTTGATAAAATTAAAACTTTTTCTAGATCACTATATTTAATATTGTGTAGAGTATTCTCCAAAACACATAGTGGAAAAGGCGATAGGAACAGATTTTCTCTGTCCACCACAAAAAATAATATTGATTACTATTTTAAAAGTGCCCAATCCTTACAATACTAAAGAAATAAAACCCAGAAATTTCCCTAGTGCATGACCTTCTTCTGAACACAAAGAGTACCATACTGAAATAATCAGGATCTCCATATACAGTGCCTGACAGACCGTCAGGAGCAAGGTGGACGTACTTGGGCTGTGAATGGAGAGCTGAGCCATGAGGACTGAAAAGGGAGTGAGAAAACTGAAGCAGGTGTGGTCTTGCATGTCCTTCTAGTCTTTTCCGTGCTTTTCCAAAGCTCTAGGAAATGGTTAGGCAGTCCAATGTCTCAAATGATCACTGTCCTTTGGGAAGCAGAAGGCATACATGAACAGGAGAAACTGAGAATATGAGAAAGACAACATACAACAGTGCCAAATGAAGCTTGTATTCCTAAGTGTGCGGTATTTTCAAGGATAAAAATCAGAAATTAATAAATTTTCAAAGGCTGCTAATATAGATTTTTTCAATAATATCATAAAATAAGCAAACTGTGTATAATATATGTTTTTATGTGTTATAGACATGAATTTATTTTCCATGTTCCATATAGACTATAAATGCATCATAGCATAAAAATATTAATTTTATAAAATCAATATGCTGCTTAGTATTATATTTACCTTTTTGTTAAAAAATCTAGAGGTATACATAAAAGCTGAAAACTCGTCGCATAATTTTTATGCTTCTCTTCCTGCAAAAACAATTGTATTTAACTGGATGAATAATGAAGGGATGAAATACCCTCTGTCATCATCATTTTACTATAATCATGTCTCATTAATCAAATTCATCAATTTCCCAGTTTTCTTTAAAACTGTTGTGACATTTTCAAGGATATTAAAATATGGAGAGGGAGTGAGAAAGCGGGGCATGTGTCAGTAAGAGATCTGGATCTTACCATTGTAAAGTTTTTTGATTTTGATAGTTTATGTAAACTGATCTTTATGTAAACTTGTTGAGGCATCCAAGCAAAATTAGCATCATTACATGGCAGAAAAAATCAATATCTGCTCTGCTTTGTATTTATTAAGTGCTATATCTAAGCCATGTATTGTGAAATCAAATCTAAGGCAGCTCACATGTGGCACCCTAGGTCACCAGATTGTTTTGTTACAAATGGAAAAAATGATACTTCCCATGTCCCAGAGTGACAGTTCTTGTCCTAGCCTTGAGTTTTCTCATGAGAAGTTTTCTTTTGGGCCTCTGAAGTGTGCATGAGAGTCACTTCTTAGGGCCAAATCCCTGAAAGTGGCCTCATCACTCTCTGGCCTCATCCAACTCCCCTGTACACTGTGGGCTCACTGTGCTTTGGGATCCTACCTCTGGGACTGGGAAAAGACAGGAATCTCATGGCTTTAACAGAATCTGAGGGGAGGTGGGTCCTGCCAGGCTACGCATCCATGTCATTGCTGCCAGAGGTGAAGGGGCCAAGGGTGACTGCTTCAGGCTAGCAAAGGAGAAACGAATGTGGGGATCTTCTTTTGTGGTGTTAACCAGGTCCCAGCCTTTTCTTTCTGACTCCTGCTCCTTTCCATTCATGTGCAGCCAAAGGCAGGTCTGAGTGTCCCCGGCTACCACATTGTGACCCTGTCTGAGCAAACACACCTGCTTTGACAGATGTGATTGCATAGTCCTTGTGAGGGAAAACACATCTCCTCTGGATTTTGACAACCCTTTGGAGAAGTAAAATTAAAATTCTGGCTTAAAAAGGAAAGGAGGTTGTGCTTCCATCATATGCTGTGCTCTTTTGGTGCCTTCCACCAAAGACTCATTTAATTTCCCATCATCTCAATTTGCACATGTTGTACATACCTTTACATGTTGTACATACCTTTACATGTTGTACATACTTTTACAAAGCACTGACAAGAATAAGGAAGTCGGGGGTGGGAAAAGCAACATCACCTCTTAATGGGGCAGAAACAGAGGCAGCAAAGCAGATGTTGGAAGAGAAACTTAGGAGAGGGAAATTCTTTGCCTTATGATAGTTCCAAATTTGGCACCACTCCTTGCTATAAAATCCTGAGGCTCAAGATACTTCTCTAAAATGTATTCTCCGCTTTGCCTATTGAACAGAGAAACAGCTTCTGTCAGATGCTGCAAGTCTCACCAAGGACCCTGGGGAACATTGGTTAACTCTGTGTTAAGAGAGTCTCGACTCCAGGATTCCAAATTCACCTCTCCTTGTGTTGTGACTTCCTCTAAGACTGTGCCCTCAGGTTCAGTATCACCCTTCTGGAAAACCTGCCTTCCATGCCTGCCAATGGCACTTAGCTCAATGGTCCTTGAGAATTATTGTGGACATCCCGGCATGTCTGACTTCAGTTAAGCTTATTGCAAAGCAAAGCGTACTGTTTTTTATTGAGCTAAAATGACAGCTGAAAAAAAAGAACATTTAAACCATAAATTATTGACACATTTGTTGAGCTCACCAGGAATCCTATTTAACAGGAGGTGTTGGGAAACACAAGGCTTGAGTTTACTTACACGTTGTCTCAGACCACGTCCATTGTTTTTCTTCATGTAGTTTGACCCACCTTTCCAGACATCCAGCAATAAGTAAAATGATTATGACAGTTACTCTCAGAAGGTAAACATCCCCATGGCCAAATATCTGCATTGCCAGTAGCAGAAATCAATATTAAGCTTCTACCATGAGCACAGCAAAGAGCACATAGGTATTCGTGCAGCCCTTCAGTGATGGTGGGTACACCTATGGTCACAGCATCTGCTGCTTGTTGGCTGTTGAATTCCCAGAGGACCTCCTCATGGGCACTGCGAGCAGGTCAGCAAGAGCTGTGTCACTGCCTGGGTAGAAACTATTGTTCCAGTGGTGTTTGTCAATGGAGTGGTGGGGAAAAGCCATCTGCCTTGGCAGGGTATAAATTCCCCTGTGCATATACCAGCTCTCCTTCAGCAGATGCAGAGCACTGGAAATGAAATTCCCCATGCCAGCCACATTCACCCTGCTCCTCCTCTGCACTTCAGGCAGAGGGGAGCGTGAATACACCTCTGTCCTCGCCGTGCCCAATGGAGGCCACTGGGGCAGGTGGGGCACTCGGCAGTTTTGCCGCTATGGCTATGTCAATGGATTTGCACTGAAGGTAAAACTCTCTCCATTTCCTACCATCTCCCTTTCCTGTACCCTGGTCTGAAGCTTCTCCAGAGTCTAAGGAACTTTCTGCAGAGTTTTTCATCTTCTTAATTATGGTACTCTGTACATAAAACTATGAGTCTTCTGGAACATATTGCCAGTGTAGGTACACCAGAAAAGAAAAATACATTTTTTTTTCTCTTCTTAGGCCAATAGTTCCCCCATTAGATACAGCAAAAACAGAGCTACTGCCAGAATTCTTGTGCTGTCAGTCAGAAGAGAGGTGTGCTGGCAGTTGCGTAGTCTGCATGTGGCAGATGTTGCTGAGAGAAGTCATGTCAGTGCTAAAATATGGTGCTGGATTCAGGGAGAGAGACACCATCCATCAATGTCTCTTCTGGAACTCTGAGACCCTGCCTTACCCATTGGATCAAAAATAGAAAACATGAAGAGCATGTTGCAAGGGTTCCCAATAACAGGCATCTTTTCCATGTGCTTCCCAAGACATTTTCTCTTTCTCATTACAGAAAGGAGTTGGGACTGTTTATGACAGGCATGTCAAGGGTTTTTCCTGGATCTTCTCCCCCTTACTTTTACCTCTGCTCTGTGTGACTTCTATTGCAGGTGGAACCAGCTGAATTTGGAAGAGATGACACTGCTCTAAATGGCATACGCCTGCATTGTCAAGATGACTCAATAATTGAGTCCTTGGTGGGGGAGTAAGTAACACTGTGTTTTTTCTCCTGTTTGTCATGCACCAACTCATAAAATACCCACGGGTGTTACCATTTACTGGAGTATCTTCTCTGACTTGCTTTGTAGGCACAGTGCTGTAGTATAGTGAATTAAAACAGGTGGTTGGGGCTTGTGTTCATTAATTTTTATGGTAATTAAACAC
Organism: Myiozetetes cayanensis; assembly: GCF_022539395.1. Classification (NCBI taxonomy): domain Eukaryota; kingdom Metazoa; phylum Chordata; class Aves; order Passeriformes; family Tyrannidae; genus Myiozetetes; species Myiozetetes cayanensis. Next base: position 41,625,858 of record NW_026087742.1, on the reverse strand, counting down.
GGTTACCTCACATTACTGCTTTTTGTTTGCTCTTGAAATTTTTGCGGAGCACTGTAAACACCTGAAATACGGTCCCAAGCATAGAGTATTTCTTTGGAAATCTGCAACATATGGGGCAAATGTGAGAAAAAAGGTTTCTAACCACACATTTAGAAACTGCTTGGGTGGCCCTGCTGCAGGGAACAGTACTGCACCTCTGGACAGCAGTCTGCCTTCCCTAGTGTCTGGTGTGTACTTGTTACACATGTCAGGGATGCATCACAAAACATGTGCTGAGGCTGCCCTTGAAGTTTCCACCAGAACCATAAAATTATCCTGGTGTTTTTCTGATGAGATATCAATGAAGAAAAAAATACACTCTTGGAAGACAAATTAAAAAAAAGGAGAAAATAAGGGGCCCCAGACTGCAGCAGGATGCTGTGCTGGTCATGACTGTGAGCAAGGAAGTGTTAAGCTTCAGAGTAGTGTGACAAGGAGGAGGAGCCCTTTTCAGCAGTTTGCAGAGACTAGACATTCTTGCATTTGCTTTTCATCAGGTGGGGTACCTGGACCATCTTCCAAGTTTGCCCTGGAGGCTACTTGACCTCCTTTTCACTGAGAACAGAGAAGTCCCAAGGAGGAGGTGATGACACAGCAGCCAACAACATTCAGTTCAGATGTTCAGATGAAACTGTGCTAGTAGGTGATGGACTGTCATGGGGTAGCTTTGGCCCGTGGAGCAAAAGCTGCAAGATATGCGGTCTCCAGACCAAGGTAGAGTCACCACAGGGGCTTAAGGATGACACAGCACTCAACAACGTGAAGTTCTTCTGCTGTAAGTGAGCACTTGCTCCATGTTCATCACTGCCTACACATGCATATCCCACAGCAAATGAAGTATCAGCAAAGCTTTGCTCTAGCTTCATGCTGGGACATGCCTCTGATGTTTTGATTGCTTGCATCTTGCCATACTGGCCCATGTCTTAGGTAATAATGTCTTTTACAGATACTGCTATATTAGCATGGCTGCTCATAGTTATGGAAGTACATTATGTTCATAAGAATCATTGCATCATGTACTGCTGGTAATGTTGCTGTGAAAATGCCCAATCTCTGACAATTGTTCGGAGTGGACAGATTTCTTAACTCCTTTTTTTTTTTTTTTGACTAGCAAGTTTGTTTGCTCTGCCTATTTTTCCCTTATTTGAAATAATATTTGCTCTGTTGATATGACAAACAAGGAAGAATTCGTATAAGTTTGAGTCTATTTGAGGTTTCTGACCAAAGTGAAAATGACCATTTAGCTCTCTAAATGGGTCAAAATACAGCATTGGGTGGGCTCATGAGAAGCATCAAACATTTGCTGTCATTGCCCATTCCGAGCTTTAATTTTCTCAAGATTTGTACATGTTTTTTACAAACAATCTGTTAGCTCATACCTGAGTTCCTGCCTTCGGAAACACTTTCAGCTAGAATGTGTGTTTACACTGTGCATTCATCTAAATGTGGTACTGTATCACCTGGGTGGGCTGTATCTCCCAAAGGAGTATGTGCTCTGCTGGCCTACCTAGCTGTCAGAGCAAACTATTTTCATGGGACTTGGTTTTTTTTTGATCGTTGCCTCTGGGCTTCATGCTCTAAATAGAATGAGGAGAATCCCAACCACAAATAAACTATATGTTATTAATCTGTTTTATTTATGCTGCAGTTTTCTGGGTAAGCTGGAAGTTATTACCTTGTCCTGATGTGCTGGATATAAAGAATGTACTCATCATTTGGGGAAAAATCTTGCCTGGAGATCGTTACTGTGCACTGATGTCTGAGCCACCAGGCCTCTCTGGCAAGGGTTTGAGAAGATTTGCTCTCTCTCTTTTAGGAATTGTGGCTGTTGTTATTCCCTCAAAGCAAAGCATTATGTATCTTTGTGTACTTGAAAAAGGTAGGGACATGGCATTGTCATTCTCTAGGTGACTGGTTGGGCTGTAGGAATGTTGTGTCCAGGACCACAGCCATGTGGAAAAACACAGAGCTGATGGTGGATGTTCATTCTGCATGTTCACATCCTCTCTCTCCTTAGCTCGTACATAGCAACCATCATCATTCTGTGTCTCTTCATCCATGTAAATTTTTCTTCCTGTTGTTTACCTCAAAAAGTACTTAAATAATAACTGTATTTTCTATTAAGAGAAGTACTATATATCCGGCAAAGCAATAGAACGAATTTGATAAATTCTTTGGTTAAAAGGGTTTTGATAAAAATATCAGGGGTTTACTTTTGAGTAGATCACTTCTCTGTCTATCCTGTGTACTGTCTCTGGTGGCAGTGCTCCATAGCTAATTCTTGCTGCAATAAAAGGTTTCTCTGCATCAGGGAAGTGATGAGTAGGAATCTTATTGGCAAAGCCAACAGCAATCATTGGATGTTTGGTGTTTGGTAATGTTGTACAATGCCGGTCCTTGGAGCACACAGTAATTTCTCATGATGCTTGTGTCATTTTGCCTTCCAGTCCCCATTTTGACCTCACAGGAATTTTCTTAGTGGTAGGTGATGAGTGGAGAAGCCAGACATACAGGACTGAGGACTGATTGCATGTACTGCAACCAAGTGGAGAATAAAACATTTCTCTTGGCTCTATCTGTACTGCACAGGGTATTGTTTCCCATCTTCTGCCTCCTCAGGCACAGCTGGGATAAACTGATGCATACCTAATGACATTATCCAAAGTCACTTCAAGTGAAGCACTTACCAAAGCCTCAGTAGTGCAAGAAGATATCTTAGAAAGACTTCTGAATTTGAATGATTTAATTTTTAAAAAATTAATATGAAATTTTCCAGTCGGACCTTCTGCTGCAACTTTTCACAAATCAAGCTCTGATTTGTTTAATCTCAGGATCTGACTTATTTCTTAACATTTTAAGTTGTTTTATTTATTTTTTTTTTTATAATTTATATTTCTAAGTGATCCTTTCACTGCTTTCTGTCTTCCTCTCAACTGCAGATATTGTAAGTGTGCAATTGCTTTACCAAAGAAAAGTTTATTTTGTAAACCCAATCCAGTCAGCTTTTGAAATACAAGGGATTGTTAACTTCAAGGGAGCATTTTGTAACTTCCATCTCAATTTGGAAGTTTCTGAAAAAACCTTTATTTGTCATATATCCAGCTCTCTGTAAACATAGAAATCCCTCAAATTCCTCAGCTCTAGCATGTAATTGCAAGAAAAGAAAACAACAAAAAAACCCTAAACCACAAAAACCAAACCCCCTACAAAAAACCAAACAACCAACCAAAAAAAACCCAACCTCCCCCCAACAAAGTAAAAAAAAAAAAAAATTTGGAACCTTTTCCTAACAAGCTGAACTAAATTAAATTAAATCTAAATTCTGATGCTATCAGAGTTAATTGGGGTTAACAATGACCACACAGAAACTTACTTTCCAAAATGACCCTTTTCGAACCCCTTACATGGGGTGAGGGGTTTGAAATCTTGCATTTCAAATCCTGCATCATCTTCCAAAACCTGGGGAATCCCTTTGCTCAGGCAGAAGCAGGTTACTGCATCCACTCCACTGAAGTCTTGGAGGGCCTTCCACCTTTCACCTTCCACCAGAACATGTAGGACAAAACACATAAATTATTTTATACTACAGTACTATATGATCATGTCACCAGCAAATGTGGCAACATGGCATTTCAAGGTTTTTTTCTCACTGTGTGAGTAAGTTGTGTCTCTTGGAAAGATATGCTGTGTAAATCTAAGTTGTGTGTGGAGCCAGTTCTGTGTGGGAAAAGAAGTCTGTTAGTTTTTCAGTTCTCCAGGTGGAGCTAATTCTTGGAATGACCATTACCACTGAGCTAAAGTGCTTAAAAGAAGGAATTATATTATTTTTGAGTGATTTGTTCAAGAAGCAGTGCCTGTTTTCTTATGTGTGTGTATGTGTGTATATATGTAGACAATTGAAAAACTTGAACTTCATATTGCACATTCCTTCTCCAGAGAGTAGGCCAGGCTGGAAGGCTCTAAACATCTGATGCTTCTCTGCAAATGAATGACTCAGTTAAATTTTGAGGTTTCACTTGGGAAGAATTATTCACAGCACCAGCAAAACTGAACTTTCATGCTTCTGTGTTGTGCCAGGTGTAACATAGTTTCCTACCAGTACATGAATGGACACTCCAAATGAGAACTGTTCCAAAAAATGTTTGGAAGACAGAATACCACCTCCTCTTCATGTACTTTCTTCTGTACTAATCAGCAACTTCAAAACCAAATGGGTATGTTTTTGTCATCTGAATATTGATGAAATGCTTTCAGATTGGTCTGCACTGAACAGTCCACTTGCAAAACAGGAGTCATACACAGAAAAGGCAGGGTGGGACCTGAAATCAAGTGTCAGCCACTTGCTTCATTCAGAGTGGAGGAATCAGAATTTTTCAACAGAAATAAAGGTATGAAAACAACACCAAAGTGTGCTGTAACTGGTATAGCTGAACACATTCATAACTGGAATCTGTGAGTAACCGCATGTGCATCACTTCAAAAAGCCACCGTATGCCTCTGGCACATCTAGGAGTCAGGAACAGGTTGCCAAAGAAACGAACATACAGCTCCTATGCAATGTTAATGAGACTAGTGACAAGACCAAGAACCAAGCAAGAATTATTCCTGAATCTACTGTTAATATGGCCATTTTGGATCTGGAGTATGAGTAGGCTCGGGGAAGGCAAAGAGGAGCTTTCCACCAACTTATGCATATGTGGCACAGCTCCCAGGGAGGCTGGCAGAAGCAGCAAGTCTAGAGCATTCCAGAAGTGATTTTTAAAAGCCAATTCTATTGAATAAGTCTGAATCAGACCCAGAACAGACATACTGTTAGTGGTGCTTCAGTGAACCAAGCTTTGAGTCTGCTTCTGTAAAACTGGCCTTAGAAATCTTAGCCTTTATGACTGCATTGTTCCTGTTGCAAGGAAAATAGATGTCCCATCCATCACAGGTGTTCTGAAGCTTAGTTATTAGTTTTTGTGAGATGCAGAGAAAACATCCAAAGATGCCTTAGCTGCATACAATTTTTAATACCATACATGAAGAAGATTTACACCACTTGCTCATAGCAAGTGTTGCAACCTCATAAAGCCAGCCCCAATTAACTAGTGTGATTGCCAGTGAGGACTGAAAACATTCATTTTAGAATTTTCTGAGTCTAATTATTTGGAAATGTTGCTACAGAATGTGAGCAGCAGACAAAATTAACCTATGGGTCATGAACAGAAAAACAGCAGGGCTTGGGAGAGGTGATTCGTGAAGGATTGAATTCTGGCTTCCATCCTCCCTGGCAACACTGAACCTGTTGACATGCCTTTGTCCCACAGGACTGAGTATCTATGGTATTGTGCTTGAATACTAACTTCTTGTATGAGAAGTTGTTGGTTGGTTTGTACCTGACTGCTTTGTCTTCTTCTCTGTAGAAAGGGAACTTACCCAAGGCAATCCAGGCTCCTGCAAATAATGTTGGAAACTGTTGTCCTGGCAGGAATAAGAGGTAGAAAGTACACCCCTGAATCAGTGAAAGCTGGGGAAAATGAAGAACTGTTGGGCAATTCAGAAACACAATGAGTAGAAAGGTGGCAACACCACATGTATAGAAACAATATTTCTCTTGGACAGATAATGTGGAATCCTTCTTAGGGAATTTTGGTTTTGAGGCATGTTTCCTTAGCTTTCCATATTCTACCAGAGCAAAACTTGGAAGACACCAGTCACCTCATAACTCCTTACAACACAGACAAACTCTGTATATCTTGATGTCTTCTGCAATAGGTCACCTAGCTGGGTGACATTTGGGTGCACCAGCAACTGGGCTTGTCCAGCCAACTGTAACAGCTTCTCCTTTTTGATCACTCAAAACCACTTCAACAGCAGTGATGGGGTTAGTGATAGTTTGGTGCGCTTCCTAATGAACATAAACTGGCAAAATGGACATCAATGGCATCTTTAGTGCCTGTGTAGCAAAGAAAAAAGTGAAGGTACTGCAAGAACACATGCATGAGTTTATTAACTCAGTCTGTGGAAAAGGATGTTTTCAGAGGTACCATGACAGCATGAGAAATCAGGTTACTGCATGAGTCTTTTCAGGATCAGGCCCTGAACTGGTCTGAGATAGCCACTTTGTGTTGCTGCTGTTCTCTTTTTCAGGGGAAGCATTCTGCAGCTGTTTGTGAATGACTTAGAAGTTTACGGACAAAAATGTAGATGACTGGCTTCATTAAAATCCAGAAAGGGCCATTCATACCCTGAAAAACAATGTATCTCCATGCAATCAAAAATAATTAAACAGTCAATCCTCCAATACAATGTTGTGCCTAGAATGCCCTTCAATTCCTGCTCCAGCAATTTTTTTTCATGTCAGTGGACTTTTTATATTGAAGTAACCTGAAGTAATTTAGAAAATGACTTTCCATCTCAGCTTTTGCGACTTATCAAATAAGACCAGCTTTATTATTTCTGGTTTATTGCCATAGCATCCTCAACATGGCTAGAATGGCTGTCAATGGGAAAATCTGAAATAGATTCTAAAAGTTTATTTGAACATCTTTACTGAGGAGAAAATAAAAAAATTCTGACTCCTGCTAGATACAGCGTTTGTGCCTCTGCAACAGAAACTTCTGTGTGCTTACTGGGAAGAGCAGTGTGAAGTGGACAAAGCTCTTTTAATTTTAAAGGGGACTTTCATCTCAGAACAAGTAGTAACACAGTGAAGAAAACATAACTTCTGTTTCTAAGTGTTTGCAAGCAAACACTTTGGAATCCTTCATTGTTTTATGGAAAAAAAAACATAACAAAGTTTCTCCTCTGGGTCACACTGGAGTCAGTGAAGTTATAAATGTATAAAGTAGGGGGTAAATAAGAAAAACAAAAAACTTAGGAATCATTACTGTATAATCTACTTGATGAAAAATTTCCTTTCAAGTCTAGCCAAATGACTGTAACTTTCCATGTGAGATTATAACACCCAGGCTACTGTGCTAAGTAGTTATCCCAGTACCTGCTGAGTCTCACTCCTATTAGAGGTGTAAGAAATCCACTGGTGTCCTCTCAGACTTTAAAACTCAGTTGGAAGTTTATCAATGAGTTGTCTCAGAGGTGGCTCACCTTGAATGAGATACAGTGTCACACTCTTGCTTGTTAAACAGGCTTTTATGTAAGTGTTATGGTTTCCATAGAAACGTAACTAAATCTTTTCTCCAGCATAATCCCAAAGGCTTTCACAGACCTGGAAAATACACAGTGAATAGTCAAATAATTTTTTGTGCTGACAAAAAGAATGTCACAGTTGTCACCCAGTCAAATTTCTCACATGGGGCAAAATAAGTTTTAATCCCACATGGAAAAATTGCCTTGCAACATTCAGACATTTTCTGGAATCCCATTTCACTGAAAGTCAAGTTTTAAAAAGTTCTAGTGAAACCTTACAGAAATGTGTGAGCTTCTGTATAGATGGGAAAGACCTTAACTGTCTTCCCAAAGCATGTTGACAAAACTCACGGAACAGAAGCAACAATTATGCTGATGATCTCTTCCCCCAGGCCTATGTTGTTTCCAGTTGTGCATTTTCTAGTATTCTTTGTGTCAAGTTTTAAATGTTCCTCTTAATAGTTGGGACTACGAGTGTGTAACAGGGATTTTCTAGGCAGAAGAATTTCCCCTAACAGCCTGTTTACACTGTCCTCCTGGGTAATTTCACCCTGCTTCTCTTAGCAGTTTAGGAATCCATTCAGTTTTCTAGGTCATGGCTGAAAATACTTCTTGATAGTGTTTTATAACAAAGATGGGGCTGATCTGTACTAATTCTTTAATATTTTATAGGTGTTTTAATACTTTCAACAAAAAAAAGGGAGAAAATAAGCTTGATGACTGGGCACTGAGTGTTAGCTCCTACTTAGTTCCTTAGGTGAGTTTTCCTATCTTTTTTCTTTATTTTTTTCAGGGTTTTTTTTGGGTTTTTTTTTTTTTTTTTTTTTTTTTGTTTGTTTTTTTTTTTTTTTTTTAGTGTTATAGACTTGAATAATAGAGTTTTGGGGCTGTTTGTGGGCTATATGTTTTGTTCTTTCAGTGCTCAGTTGTGATGTTTTCATGTCAACTGAATAGACAAAAGAAAACACAGAATTTTCAAGTTTTTTATTATCTTTGTACTCCACAACGAATTTTTAATCTCTGTAATACTTAGAGAGTTCCTCTATAAACTTTTTGCCACCTCTCTGCATCCCCAGCTAGTTTTACTGTCTCCTGCTTTATGACACTACAAAGTTAAAGAAATTTCCTTTATAATTTTCCTGACATGGCTAATACAGCACACAGAATAATTTTTTTCTCACCATTAGAGCACATATCCACTAAACAGGTTTGAATTAATATTTAGGGTAAGATTTGCTGGATGCTTTAACAAGGCATTTTGAATGAACATTGAGATCCTGAGCCATTTACCATGAAGCCTTCCCGTTCTCCTTATGCTTCAGTATGTTTTTATTGAGTCAATGCATATTCAGTAACTAATCTGTCACGAGGCTTCAAATGCAGAGTTCATGACCAGCAGAGTTTCCACAGATGGTCTGCAAATATGTAAGGCCACGAAATGTTGGGCTTGATGTTGCCTGTAGCAAGAACCATGTAGCAACTTTCCTTGCTCAGGCAAATCCCATCCTGTGGGTAAAACCTGGTTTAAAAATAAGGAAAGTCTACAGCATAAAATACTGGAAAAAAAGTAAAATCTAAGTACTGTCTGTAAGAATAATGGATTTTAGAAAACAGATCAGGCTGTGCAATGTGATGTCTGATCTGTCATCCAGTGGTCAAGATGTTGTGTTGGTGCTGAGGGAATATCATCTCTCTGGGTTTATGCTTTCAGACCAAGGAACGTGCTGAACATGAGCTGGCAATGTACCCAGGTGGCCAAGAATCCTGGTCTGTATAAAAACTAGTGTGGCTAGCAGGATCAGGGCAGTGATCATCCCCCTGTACTCACCACTCATGGGGCCACACCTGAAATCCTGCATTCAGTTTTGGGCTCCTCACCACAAGAAAGACATTGAGATGCTGGAGTGTGTTCAGAGAAAGGCAATGGAGCTGGGGAAGAGACCGGAGCACAAGTCTGAGGAGTAGTATCTGAGGGAGCTGGGGTTGTTTAGCTTGGAGAAAATGAGGCTTAGGGGGGACCTTATCACTCTCTGTAACCACCTGAAAGGAGGTTGTAGCCAGGTGGGAGTCAGTCCTTTCTCCCAGGCAACAAGGGACAGAACAAGAGGAAATGGCCTCAATCTGTACCAGGGGAGGTTTAGTTGGACATCAGGGAGAATTTTTTCACTGAAGGGGTAGTTAGGCAATGGAAAGGGCTGCTCAGGGAGGTGGTGGAATCAACAGCCCTGGAGGTGTTCAAGAAATGACTGGACATAGCACTTAGTGCTGTGGTTTAATTGGTGTTTGGTCAAAGGTTGGACTTGATGACCTTGGAGGTCTTTTCTAATCTTAACAACACTATGATTCTAGGAGGATGATGTCTTACAGGTCTGTGTTTAACCCTGCCTACTGTTTACTCTGTTCAGGAACGTGAGCAGAGCAAGCTGAAACAAAATCCAGATGAAACTACAGTAAGTCATCTAACCAACGCTGTATAAAGTTCTTCCTTTTTGGAAGTTTAAATACACGATGCTGTTCTAATTCAGTTATGCAGTTGAACATAGGCTTAATGTAGGTGCACAAATAGTTCTGTCACTTAAAATCAAACACAAGCAGGTGCTTTATTAGATTGGGGCTGAATTTGCTTGCTAAAATTGTTTATTGTGAATGACAGATATCTGAACAGCAGTGCCCTCAGGTGGAATTTACCTGAGTGAATATGTAATCTATAGTCCATCAGCGACAATGTCCTTGTCTTCTGCTTCTGTTACAGGAACAGATCTGAGATTTATTAATGACCTACCCCTATTCATTCTCTCTCTAAAGGGGAAAATGCAGTTCTTTCAGCTTGGAGTAAGGTGATACATTCCAGTCAGAGAGAGAAAACTCTTCTGAGGAGTTGATTAGCTGCTGGCTGTGAATGACCAATGGGTGTTGATGGGAAATGATGGCTTGGTTGGAGCTCTCCAGGCACCAGGTGCTTACTGTGCATGCAGTCCCTTCTGCAAAACAGATGGTCTACTCCACAGCAAAGAGCCAGGTGGGTATCAAGAGCTGGACACAAATCTCCCAGACTCCACATAAGCTCCACTTCATGTGGGAGCATGGCACAGTCAGCTCTCATTACAACCCTGTGAGTGAACTTGATGCCTTCCCAGCTGGGCTGAAGCCAGACTGGCTGGTGGAGACCGGAGGGATGGCAGCTGCTCTGGGGACTCTCTACTTCCATGGGGGAAAATCCCTCCACAGTTTGCTGGCTGTCCTGCATGCTTTCCTCAGGGCAGAAGAGTGTAGGGGAAAGCAGGTCTGTCCCTTATGTGCTACTGCATGGGGAGAGGAGGAGAGGGGTAAGCTGTCCTCCTTCATCCTGGGAGTGACACTCAGCCCATCAGGAGGGCTGAGCTGCAGCTTTGAGTTGCTGCAACAATCATCAGGGAAGGTAGCTGGGCTTGAAAGGGGACACAAACATTGTCTTGAAGCTAAAACAGATTGAGAAGCAGCTGTGAGCTTGAAAGCCATAGAACTAGCCTAGGCTCTGCCTGTACACAAAGTAAATATTGTCTAGATTAGTGGGACTGAATCATCACATGGAGACAACAGTCTTGATGAAGGAGAGGGAAACCTAGACACCTGGCTTTGACTGGGCATCATTTGCAGTTGGAGTAGATGATCACTGTAGGTCACTTCAAATTGAACTGTTCTATTCAAGCCTAGTCTTGTCTAATTTTAGTCTATTCAGTTGTATGTGACTACAGTTAGGTGAAATTATTCCTGCAGCACTCTAGCTGAGCTTGAGTCTGCTTTAGCCTAACTAGCTGTTGACACATCAAAATATTCCAGCAGTCAGTATAGCTGCTCGACATTGGCAGGGGAGCCAAGTGTTTGCCCAGCTTTGGAGGTGGGCTGAGGGGAAGAGCATCTGAGGCAGTGTGAGCTTCTAAAGTGATGTTTATCACTTCCAATAAGCTTCCTGCAGCTGTGGCTTTGCTCACTGGCACTGAACTTTCCTGAAAAGAAGCTAACCTGGGTACACTTCTTTGAACTGTAGGTATCGTAAGGGAGCTACAGGTAGCACTGTTATATATGTTATGTGTGTTCCCACTGTGAGAAACCATCATGATCTCAAATAGCCTAGAGTCAATAGAGAAAAAACATGAACAGGCAATGGGGGGTAGTGAGGTAATGTCTTTGATGGTGTCCAACAAATCGGTGGCAGAAATGATGGCATAAAAGCTGCAGGAAAAACAGGAATGAACAGGCAATTATAGTTTAACTTCTTCCCAAGGAGAGCCTGTGGTATTTTTGCATAGGTATTTATAATATGCAGTCTGCATTATAATTGTCCTTTGAAGGACTAAGCTTCATGAGAAGAATAAAGAACAGTAATACAATGACATAATTTAATTTCAGAGTATATTTCATATAACAACATGACAGTGTCTTGTTCCCATTAGCCCTGAAGGCTGTGTCCTTGATTTCAACACTGACATTGATGCTGAGGGAGTATCATCAAACTGGTAATGATTTGGCATGCCAGACTCTCTGCTGTACTGAGAGGGATGTACCAGCTGCCTGCCAGCATTGCCTCTGAATGCAGGTAAATGCAGGCCACAGCCATGGACTTCGATGGCTTTGTGAGGTGTCTGATGAAAAGCGTGTCTCTGAGACATGTTCATATGAACATTTCTCCCAATTTCTGCTAGAGAGCATTAAATAAGAGGAGTCAGTGTCATATATGATATATACCCAAAGTAAACAAGGAACAAAGAGCTCAGCAGAGAGAAAGTGCTTCTCTAGTGTTGCTGCAAGTACGTGCCACATCCTGGAATGTGAGAGAAAGGAAAAGTCATCATAAAGTTCCATAAACAGTACTTAAATCCTTGTTAAATATCAGAGGCATGCAGACCAAGATGCAGATGCCGCTGTATCCCTTCCAAATTTTAGAGCTACCCCCTAAGAAAAACCTATTAATCAGGTTAAGCTGCAAGTAGGATTTCATCCTTTGGCTGATCCAAAAGGCCAAAGCTGGATGACAATTTCATCTGAAGGTGAGAGGATGCCACCAGCTCTCTGAAGGCATAGGACTGCAGAGACATTGCAGATCTGCTGCGGAGTGCTGGTCAGAATTTTCAGATGTGAAAAGAGTGGAGCACAAAGGGAAAATCTTGATCCATCTTAGAAAGGAAGATCACTGTCCCTACAACTGATATCAAAACAGACCCATCATTGACTGTGGCTCTTTTCAGCTTCCTTAAAACCCCTAGACACTAGGGCACACCTTACATATCAAGAACTTCCAGAGCACTAAGGATGTATACTTTCCTTCTTTGTAGCAGTGACAACCACAAATAAGTCCAATTTCTGCTTAGATTAAAGGACAAAGTCCCCTAGGAGTCCAAGATCTTGGGAAGGAGACGTTGAGAGCTACATATCGGCAGCCTAGATGACTATTTACCATGATTTTGTGACTTGAAGTGAGTGTTGCTTTTATGACCAACTTTTGATTCGGCACTAAGTGCCTCTCTGCTGAATGCCTATGAGCCAAGAGTCAGCTTTGAGTTAGGGCTTGGTTTGGGAATGGTTTAAAGCCTGGGTACTTTTTCTGGACATCTATTAAGGAGACTCCTAGAACTCTTTCTATCAATCACCATGAGGGTACCAAGTACTGTGTCAAACTCAGCAGAGTTTTCCTACAGCATTTTTCTCTCATAGACTCTGGGAATCATCTACAGGTGATCTTCAAAAGCAGTACTGCTTAGTGTGTTCCCAGTCCTTTAAAACACTCACAGGAAAGTAATTATTTACCCATCACTGGAGTTAAGATATGCCATCCATGTGCTCACTCACCCTGCACCCTCTTTATTCTCCCTCAGAGCCCTGAGTCATCCAGATGACTGCTGTGTGCCAACTGAGGCAACAGCCCAGCCATTAGTCACTGGGGCTGTAAGATACCTCTGTACTCACCCAGGTACAGCAAAGGCAAAAAGTTTCCAAGTTTTCTTCAGGCCGTTTCTGGGAAGGAAAAGAAACATCCTGAAAATCGGCCTTACCTACAGGAGCATCTCTCTGATGTGTTGGCTCTGCCAGGTTGTTGCCTTAACCCCCATTTTTTAAATAAAAATTTGGCTCAAAAAAGTTAATTCCACAAATATAGCAAAATCTTGCAAGAAAGCTGGAGAGGGACTTTCTACGAGAGTCTGTAGTGACAGGGCAAGGGGTAAAGGCTTTAAACTGAAAGAGGATAGATTTAGATTAAATATTAGGAAGAAATTCTTCACTATGAGGGTGGTGATGTGCTGGAACAGGTTGCCCAGAGAAGCCGGGCATGTCCAATCCCCGAAAGTGTTCAAGGCCAGGTTGGCTGGAGCTCTGAGCAACATGGTCTAGTGGAAGGTGTTTCTGTCCACAGCAGGAGGTTAGGAACAAGATGATTTTTAAGGTCCCTTCCAACTCAAACCTTTCTATGATTCTGTGTTTTCAGAGGTCTTTGGTATCCTGTCTGCAGCATGGAGGTGAAACAGTGTTCATGAAAAGTGTGGGCATTAAACGGACAAAACGCTGGCTCACCGGCAGGCTGCGAGGGGCAGCAGGGAATGGGGAGCCATCAGGGTGTGGGATATGCCCACTGAAATGCTCCATGGAGTGGCACTGCACTCAACGTGCAGCAATGGTTTTACCAGTGTTCTCAAAGCAAGTCTAAAGCCACTGACAGCAGAAAATCTGCAGATGATACTGGTGCAATATCAAGCAGCGGCAAGAACTGGGTAGCCATTCAGAGCAATTTGGAGCATTTGTGTATGCCCAGGAAAAAAGCGTTTTCCCTGGTGCTGTGCTGACCTTTGAGGCTGGTCACAGGGCCAAAAGCATGCTCAGCCCAGGTGGCTGGGGTGGCTGCAGGTGCTTGGGGCAGGCTTGTGAGGACGTGGTGGGCAATGTCATGTAGATGCTGTCAAGCAGGTGGGGTGGCCTGGGGTTCTTACCACAAGGCCTCACCAAGGAAAAACTTTTGTTGAGTTTCTGCAGGAGCAGACAGGATTTTCACACAATCACCATTTGGGTTGTTCATGAAGGAAACATGAAGTGAGGGTTCATGAAGGGAGGCGGTGGTGTTTTGGAGTATTTCTCCTCTGAGTAGGGCCAAGGTTTTCACACTAGATCCGTGGGATGGGGGACTGCAGCCTAGGAGGTAGATGCTTGAGAAAGGATTATGGTGACACAAGGGTCCAGTGTCAGCCCCCTCTGAGACACTTTGAGAAAAATGCATTTTCTGTGTGCCTCAAGAGAGCACTAACAAATAAGTAGGGACTGATCTGTATGCACAGCACTGGGAGATCATACTGAGGATCTCTGAATGTTCAGAGGATTCAGGGGATTAGAAGCAGATGTATTTATCTGAGCTAGGCTATTCTGCGTTCGTTTTAGTCACTGAAGGTACTTTTGGGCAGGGGCACGTTGCATCCTATCTTGGGCTTTATAAAGGATGTTGAAATGCTGCTGAGACACAGAGAAGACATAGAGAAAGGATGTAGTATGTAGAGGAAATGCTGACATGTGGGAGCTTCAAAGGTTTTGGGATGTTCAGACTGCCAGAAATAAAATGAAACATTGTTTGATTGTGACCTGGAAAACCTTGACAGGAAGAAAATACGAGTTAGTGAATGGCTCGTTAAGTTCAGGTAGGTATAATAAGTTCCAGCGGTTGGACGCTGGAGATGGAAAATTTGAGTAAGAAAAAATAAGGTGCTGATATGAACTTGACATGAGTAATTATTAGAGCAGGCAGTCAGGGAAGGAACAGGGTCTCCACTTCCTGAGGACTCCCAGCATCAGCAGGAAACTTCTCTGTAAGACTCTGGTCAAACACAGATTGCTAGGCTCGAGGAAGAGAACAAGAATACCACATAGTAGCTGTGACATCTGTGGTGAGGTGAGGTAAAGTGCTGTTCCCTAAAGGGCTTAAACTCTCTGGATCAGTTAGCAAAAGGAGTAGGATCCCATTTCATCTTGCTGCAGCCATCAATTGTTTCGTTGAAAGTCCCAATTTAGACACACGCATCAAGCAGAGGGACATATAGAAAGGCTTGTTGGGTATACTGTCTGTCACTGCACTGAGCTGGACTCCTATGGGAGTTACAAAAATGCACAGTCTAGTTATTAAATTAAATTAGTACCAGTAAGGTGTCGGTAGGTAGACTCACCCGGTTTTCCAGAAGGAGGACTTGCTGCCCGAGATGCCATTTTGCAGTAAAAACAACTATTATGTACCACTTATACTTTTTACAAACAGTCACCCAACAAATACCTGCTTATACCTAGAAATGGTTTGGATGGGAGATGCAGAAAATAGGATAGCCTAATCAGAGGCAGGCTGAAATCATGGTCACCATACCATGGTCCATGTTAAGGTACAAACCAGCTATTCTCTAGGACAAGAATACATGCATGCAAATGATGCCACAAACATTTGTGTCATGTTTTTGTGGTGCCTCCCCTACCCCCATCTACTGTCCCTGACCCAGAGACTCTCTGTGTTGATCTCTGTGCCAGGTAATGGTAAGTCATTTCCCTTGCCTGTGCCTTGCAAGGAAGGTCATCAGGGATTTACTGGCATGGCATGAGAGCATGTGAGACCTTATATTTGTGTTCTCAGCTTCACCCCAGCATTAGTCTGCATTCTAGTAGAAGGAAATAGTTTCAGCTTTATGCCAGTGGTATCCCTGCAATATCAAATCCAGAAAAAAAGGTTAAATTAACTGCCCAAAACCCCACGCCTGTGCATTCAGACTTTCATTTGGTGTTTGCCTTAATTTTTTCATTGACAAGATACACAAGATATACATTGACAAGCATAAGAAATAAATAGCAAGATTTACAGGACCATAATGAACAAATCCATTTGAAGTGGTCTGACTTTCTCTGGAGAGAAGCTTTTTTTGTTTATTTTTAAAGGAAATCAGACAAGGATTTTGGGTGACCAGCAAGTTCAGAAAATAAACTACCTGTGTTATGCTGAACTGGTCTATTAGTATGGATACCAAGAGGCACTCTGCTCATCATTTACACCAAGAAGGAAAGATTTCACATGTTAATGCCCTCTCTCCATCAGTGTCTTACAACTGGAATATAACAGCATCTTGCAGTTTTGCCTGGATGCTTGCAATTGTACAGGAAATTCACACTTAATCCTCACCTTTGTCACCTGAGAAGAGGGGAAGGTTTTTAAAAAAGACCCCAAACCACCTCTGAACACAGCAACCCCTGGAAGATGCATTAGCTTGGCATTGAATCATAATATTTTCAATGGGGTTCATGTTAATTTGAAAGAACATTTAAAAAAAAAAAAAACAGAACAGTTCCTCAGTAATTATAGCTATGCCAGCTTAATTTACAAACTCCTATAAGTCTGTTGACACATGGTAATAGTGGTATTTAATTATTGTTCTGATATCAGATTTCTACTGCTTTGGTACCTTTGGTGCCTTTCTTTACCAATTTCATCCAAAGTGCCCTTTCTTTTTCAAAATGGGCAAAGGAAAAATTTCTCCGAGACATGAGTGCCTGGAAATGCACCACGGTGCAGGTTTCATTCTCCTAGGAGAGTGAAATATTTGTGTCAAAAGCTTTGTATTTTCCAATACAAATAGAAAGGGGAAAGGGAAAAGGGGAATGGGAAAGGGAAAAGGAGAAGAGGGGAAGTGGAAAGGGAAGGGAAGGGGAAAGGATGACACTTAATTGACAACTGGTCAGGAACTAAGACTGGTCGCAAAAAAATAGATTCCCTGTCCCCAGTGATCCAGAATGGAGTTAGTCATTCTTAGATATCCTTAAAAAACTCTGAAAGTCTGACTTAACAAACAAAAAACTGAAAACTTACTTTCTTTTCCATCACAGTTTGCCCACAGGGGAACCACCACATGCACTGTTGAGAGCAACAGAGGACAGACAGATCTCTTGGTACTAAGAGAGAACCATAAGTCAACCACTTCTGTTCTTCATGCTGTAGTTATTCAACACATTCTTTAAACTATACATCAATTTTTCAAAAACAGATCAAATTAAAATCTCTAAAATTCAATCCCTAAATATGTTTATTTTGAAAGAACCAATAACCATCACCATGTAGAGCTGCTGTCCCTCTTGCAAGCAGTAATCCTTTTATCAAGAGGAGTAATAAGTCAAAGTATACATAACCTTTCTGCCCACGGTGAAATTCTTAGTTAGCCCAGAGCGCCCACAGAGCTCTGCTGGGGCTGTGGGCAATGCTGGGGCTCAGGCTGGTGAGCCTGATGCTCAGGTGAGTTTTACTCCCCAGGACACGTAGAGAACTCCAGGACCAGAAGGAAGGCAGGAGCAGAGCTGGGTGGTTGGACGTGCAGCACAGGCACAGGTGCTTCTTGCCCCTGGACCTGCTCCAGACAAACTTGGCCCTGGTGTAGTGTCGAAGGGAGGCTGGGTGCAGCCATGTATTTGCATGGGTACTGCATCCACTATCAGTTGCAGGAGTCAGAGGTCTCTGTCCACGCCCTTGGGCTGAAGCAGAGTTAGTGAAACCTAAGAGGAACAATAAAGGACCAATAAAGAAAAAAATCATACATATAAGAAGTTAAATACATGGTCTGAAATGTTTTTAATACAATTGAATTGCACTTGGAGATTTCCCTCACATCAACCAAGCCAGCTATTAAATATCTTTCATGTGAATCATAGGAATATTTGATGCTCTACACCATTAAAAACAAATATTATAATGAATTTCTCCCCATGGACAGTATGAATCTCTTATTAATCATGCAGCACCCACTGCAAGCTATTTCTACCATACTATTTTTGTTCAGTCTTCTAAACTATTGCAAACCATCTACTACTTAAATTTCCTCTAATGGATTGTAAGAAGTCCTCTGTGCAGCTTACTGAGTGATCAGAAGAATTGGCTTTTTCCTGCCTTTTCAACATTTTCATGCATTATCTTTTGTGATTCATGTGCTTCAATTTTTTCCAGGTGTGCTTTAGGGAAAAATGAAAATAACCCACCTCCAGCAGAGGCTCAGACTCTCAGGAGAAACTGCAAGTTTTTGTTGTTATTCTAAACAAGATTTTCTATTGCAGAAGATCCTGTTAGAGCCATTCCTGTTCCCTGTATCCTCTGGGCAGGAAGTCTCTTCTCAAGCTATTATTAATCACTTCCTATTTTTTTCCTATGGAAAAGCAATAAACAAACAAAGGATCATCATCAGTAGTGCTGTTCGTATTACAGGCTCAATTGCCAGAAGAAATACATAAATTTTCATATGAAAATTTATCTATAAATCTTTATGTAAATATATAAATTTTCATTCCTGTCAGCATAGCCATTTGCAGGTCTGCACAGAACAATGAATTTCAATGCCAGTGCTGTAAAAACGTCACTCAGCAGCTCTGTTTCTTCTCGGTCTCATTGGTAATAGATTGTCTAAGAAATCTGGACACGTTCATTTTGCCAAGGGATCATGTGTTGCTGGAGGTAATGCACATCAGATGAGATGTCACACTCTCAGAAGAAGTGCAGAGGCGTTAAGACAAGCCAAATTCTGGGCTGCCTGTATTCTCCTTTACCAATCAGGGTGTCAGGATGGGGACTGAATTCATAAATAGTAGAACAGGATTTGTTGCATGACAGAAGCTCTTGGAGAAGAGATATAGGCTAGACTTTTTGCCTTGTTACGTCTCAAAGAAAACTGATTATCTGTGTTCACAGTTCAAATTAAATAAGTAAGTTTGGATGTGGAACGATAGGGAGATTTCAGAAAAAAAAAAAAGCTTCAAACAGTACATGCTGAGGATTGTAAGGAGGGAAGCAGAGAACAGCAGCTGCCTGTGTTTTGTGCTGCACAGGTTTCAGAATGCCATGCAAAACTTTACAAGTGTTTTAGAAATAACTGTCTCCAACTAACACTAGTTCTTGGCTCCCATTTTAAAGCCAGTTTCATGGCAGTGGTAACTTCCCCTAAGAAGGATTGAAGAGAAAAAAATCTCTGCTGGGGAATTAATGAGAGCCAGAGACATGGCTGTGATTTCATTGCAGCTGTAGAGGCACTAGTGGAGCAGGGAGGGAGGGCTGTGGTGGGATGCTGTATTGGGTTTAGCTGGGGAGGGCAAGTGTAGCAGCAAGAAGACAGAGTCTAATGCACATCTCTTTAGCTTTTGCCTTTCCATCTTTTTGCCTGCCATGATTTGGCTAATCCTTTAAATATATTTTGCGTTCATTTCTCAAATAACCAGCAGACATATGGTGTTAATGAGAACTAGAGAGGGTTTGTTTTTTTAATGATCAAGAGCAGCTGGTAAGCAGAACGTAAAATTAAAAATGGAGGGAAAAAAATAAGCCCAAGGGGATAGATAAGGTTATTAATCACAGTAGAATTCCTCTGCTCTCTCCTCTGATCAGAAGAATCAAGTGGAGTGGGACACCAGTGACCTTGAGACAAGTATGTGACAGCTTATTGCACTAGGTGAAAAATAAATGACTGCCTGATAAATCTGACTGTGTAACAGCACTCAATGGCAGCAGAGGTGCTCTGCCCTGTCCCCATGCAGGCAGCCTCGCTGGCAGCAGCCCCTCCAGCTGCCCCAGACTCTGTCACATCATGGTCCTTCAATCAGGAGGGAAGCCTGAGACCCCATGTGGATGCAATGTGCAGAGGGGCAGGTGAGCTCAGAGCAGCAGTGACACATCTGAGAAGAAAATCATTTGAAAGAGGAAAAAATTGCTCCAGTACATCCAGGGGTAAATTTGCCATTTCTGAGTGGTGCTGCATTGCTGGGAGGGTTTGTGGCAGATGCTCACAGCTTTCTTTAAATGAAACCCACTTCATTTTCTGCTATTTAAACATGTCATCCTAAGCAACACAGAGAGCATTCCCAGGATGCACCTCTCTCTGACCGAGATACTGAAACTAACACAGCCTGCCCAGCAAACCAGAGTTTCTGCTGCACTGCACTGCTATTTTTTAAAATCAAACCTGTTTCGTTAAAAGACTTGGGGCCCACCTAACTGCTTCAGTGACAGCTTACCTTCACCAGGACATACATACCTTTTAGAACTGCTGTGATTCAATCTGCCCCTTCCACTCAGCAAGACTTGAGTGCATTGTCTTGAAGGCTGTTCCTGTTACGAGCCTCCTGCTCACATGGTTACTGTTAACCTGCAGTTGGGTACCTCATGCACCCTCCTAGACAACACCTGACTCAGGATGGAAGTTACTACAGGCATTACCTGTCCTCTGATGTGGGGAGCCCCATGTTCTCAGGGGCCCTGAGCACCTTGGGCTGTATTGGCTCCACAGCTGATATGGTCACTGCCTATTCAACCCCACGCTCTTTGCCAGAGAAACATGTGTTGTTTGTAGATACAGCTAACTATTAGGGGAAGTCAAGTTGTCCTCTGGTCTTTGTACATCCCACTAGAAAAGATAGAAATTATCTGGCCTAGTTTTAGGTGTGTATATGTGAGCCAGTCCATAGGTTTTTCCTGTAGTCCAAGGAGAGAGAAAGAAGGTGTGACTTTTCTCCCCATGACACAGACATGATAGGTTAATAACTTTAGAAACTTTTCCGTACTCTGGCCATTTCAAGGACCAAGGATAGTCTCACCCTTCTATATGCTTACTGGTGTACCTTTTGATCCCAGTAACTTTTAGGTAGAAATACAGTTGTGATCCCAATTTCTTGCTCCTCTCAGCAGGCTTAAGGGTGTTTATGGACACCAGTGTTGCTTTCAGAAAACTGACGGTCCTTTTGGTGCTGGGAATGATGGGGAGAGACAGGCATGGTCCATGGTCCAATTTAGCTAATATTTGAAAGGATCCAGTTTGCATCCCCTGAGACCTGCTTTATTATGTGCAGAAAAAAGTGAGTGGCTGCAGTGTGTGTTCTTCATTTGAACTGCAGCCCTGATGTGGACATACCTTAAGAGTGTTTAACAGACTGCAGCATGAACATTACCCTTTGCCTGTTCCTGTGGCACTATTGATCTCACAATTATTACTCTGAGAGATGATGATGATTTACAAAAAACAAAAGCAGTCTCTTTTCCAAAAAGCATCTTTGCCAAATTATTCATCCCTTGAACTTTGTTCAGATCATGTCCTTGATTTCCAGAGTCAAATGGATGCTGCAATAAAGTGACCACTACAAGCATGGGTCTGTGCCATGTTTTTTCCTCCTTGAGTGGTGTAGGCACCTTTTATTCCTCTGAGTGTACTGAAGGTTGCTTTTTGTTATAATTGAGTAAAATGTAAATTGTTATAGCTACCAGGGTAGCAAACCAGCCATTGCAAACAGAATATAATGGTTTCTTTACTAGGTGAAATCATAAAAATCTGGCTATACAGGAGAAAGCTCTTGTTTGAACATGTAATTTGCACTGGTGGCAGAGAGAATCCTCACAGCTGAGTGACAGTAAGTGGCTTTTTCTGTTTAATGAAATATAAAAAAAAATAAATCTGTCTAGATCAGTTGGGTGAGTAATGGAAGCACTCAAGCTCCCTAGGCACACTCACTTTCTTGCAGGATTGGGCATCTGTTGCATCTGGGATAGGAAGAACGGAAAAGACAACAGTGGAAGATGGTTGTGGTGCAAGCAGCAGTGAAGAATGAGTGCAGATGTATTGAGGTTTGCCTCCTGCATGGTAACAACCTCCCTAGGATCAAAGAGATGTTGTGTGCTATGGAATTTAGTGGAAAAGAGGGATGTGAAACTTCAGGGGCATGGCTGAACATGCTGGGTTCAGAGAGAGAGAAAACCATTCCAAATCCATTTGCTTATATCAACCTGTAAAGCCTTTGGTGGACTTAAGCATCTGGCATGCTGTGGCAGTCCCAGCTCTCTGCCTAGAAAATGCTCTCCTGCTGTATGCTCAGTCCCAGCAACCTCTTCAGGAAAAGATTCCACATGGCACACTCTCGCCAGGACTGGAAAGTGCTGTTTGAGCTGTGCACTGTGAGATTCCCAGTAGCCCATTGTGGGGAATGCACATTTGCAAGATCTGGCTGAGGCAGCTCTCTCTTGTTCACTCCCCTATCGTGATTATGGTGATACTTTTTGCTACATACTGCGCAGAGAGAGAAAGGTCCCTTGGTGTGCCTGAATGTTGCACAGTGTACTGCAATACAGTGCTTCCTTCTGCTTCTCCCAGACCCCCGCATCAGTCTCTCAGAAGGGAGAAAAATGCTTACGTAAAAGGGGGTTTATGGTGATGTTATTCAAATGAGCAACATACAAATAAAATGATATTTAGGCATCGCCTTTGCTTCTCAATAAATTTCTCCAGGAAAAATTACCCACAGTGGTACTGAAGCCTCCTTGGGGGTCTTTAGCTGTTGGCATTATTTTCTTTCCTGCCTGCTACCGTTTGAAGAGAAAAAACAATATTCTTTATTCTACTAGCACAGCCCACAGACTTGCTGAGGCCCAGATGTGAAACACTTCTCTTAAGAGCCAGGAGGAGAAAGGAATCTGAAAAATGGTAAAAAACATGTAAAGGGAGACATTTGCAATTACACAAAGTTCCTCCCTCTGATTTAAATGTTTCCCTAACTTATTATAAAATTCAGCATTTGTAAGTAAGAATAAAAACATTGCTATACTAAACAGTTGCTGGATAACAAGTTTGTGCCGAACAGAAATATTCTAGGGCCAAAAGTCCATACTCAGAGGGGACTGAGTGGCTCAAACTATGGGTAAGTGCATAGAGGCTGCTGTCAAGTGCTTAGCATTTCGAAATTCACGCAGGTCAGTAGAAAGGAAAACTGATTTCTAGCTAACACCTTTTCTGAGGTCATTTGCTAGAACCTGACAAATTGATATGTCCTCTCTTTGAAATCTCAAGAGGGTAAATACTTCTATTTTCTATTTACAAGGTGTTTGTCACTGGGGCAAAAAGCAGTCAGCCATTAGACTGGAAAAAAAATCCCACCTAGCCACAGAAATAGATATAGTTCCTCCAAGGCAGGAGAATAGCATATTGTAGAAAATCTGCACAGCCATGGATCACGCATTGGAGAACAGTATTGACTGTAGTCAAACTCACATGAGCTTATGCAAGTACAGGGTTTGGCTGACTTTGTGCGAGAGTGAAATCAGTAAATGAAAGGTGCCACAAAGCTCAGTCAGGAGAGGGGTTGCCTCTTTGGCTTTTGAATCCCCTTTGGTGTTAAGGACACAGGAAAGGCATTGAGCCTCACCACCTGAGCAAAGGACAGAGCAGTCATCAAGGGCGGGTGACTGATTTGATTGATTACAGGAGAGAAAGGCAGGAGAATAGTATTGACAAAAAATGTTTTAAGGAAATGAAATTATTCCAGGAGAGCTTTGCTTTTACTGATTAAGAACCCAAGGGCTACTCAGTGTGGACTTATCTCAGTCACATTCATTTCTCCAGCATAGTGGACTGGTTGGAACTCGTCAAAGAAAAAAGCCCACTACTAAACTCAGACTAGATTTCATGACAACTGTAATCTATCAGCCACTGATAATTCCATTATATGCTGGAGTTGGGGAATTTTATCTCACTCTAACTGGAAACTGTCAGTTGGTGAGCAGATCTGTCTTTGCCTATGGAGAAAATCTCCCTTCTCTGGTGCTGAAGCATGATTAATTTACCTCCCAAATTATATCTTCCCCCCAGAAGATGAGTTGGAAAATGTTGATTGGGATCAAATCTGTAGATCTGGAGGTCAACTGGGCTATTGCCTGTGCAAGTCAGAAGTGCCAGAAAGGGCAGAATTACAGCTGTGTCTCAGGTGGGGATGTTCTGGAAGGAAGTGCATTGTGAGAGGGCTGGCTGACTGTTGGCCCCGATGACCTGCAGTACCACTGGGAATGGGAAGGGTGAAAGATCTCATTGCCTCGAGCTTGACCCAGCCAAGACTGTGGGCAGTCTGTCCTGTACCTCTTACTCCAGCCTTATCAAAAGTCATTTTTATTTACTTAGTGATCTAATTTCAACTCTTTTTACCATCAACAGATGAGAAGTGGCCCATAGCCATTCCCTGGCTGAGATGAAGCCTTGTATGTGCACTGGAGGGCAACAGGTTGTGTTACCTGAGAGACCCCCCACTGGCTGACTGCTTCCCATCCTCTCTGTGTGCTCCTGGCAGGAGGTGACATGGCAGCCACCACCCTGGCAAAGCACAGCCTGCACAGGATGAGGTTAATATCAGTTGGTTATATTAGTTTCTTTACTGAGCAAGGAGAAAAAATAACTTCTTTTCTTTGTAAGATGACTGTATGTGCTGTAGATTATTTCCATCATGCTCTTCGTCTGTATTACCTGCATTAATCTAGTACAGCGTGGGATGAAAATGTGCCCCTGAGACTAAGCATGTACGGAACTTTAACTACCAGCTGCCAACATGGATGCAGTTGTCTCTTCAAAGCACGCATAAAGCTCCATGGATAGTGACATTAAGCAGCTCTCTTTTATGCAACGCAGGCATTACATTTTTGTTAGTGTGTTGACACATCATTATATTTCTGAACAAGGCAAATTAGAGCAATGATATGAAGTTTTGTCTTGAGAGCCTGAGGATTTTTTATAGTTCTGGGAGCCAGCATTAAGATAGGCTGTAAAATGGGGTATAAATATTATAGTGATGAGTTATTTCTTCCTGCTTGCTAAGAAGCAGCAGAACTGCTGGTAGAAGCCAGTATATCCCATATGGATTACTTGCATTATATTTTAACAACTGCTGCATGTATTAATTGCTTTTAGTTCATAGGGACAAAATATAACATTTGAATACTCAAAGGAAAACTTGCATTTCATAAACAGTCATGGTTAACCATCTCCTCTGCTGGCCTCCTTTGTCCTACTCTTACTGTGAAGACATCCACATGGGATCTTCCTTTTATTTTTTTTCTCCTTTTTTTTTTTTTTAATTTATTTTTATTTTTTCTGTCATCAGTTTGGATGTCACTGTGAACATGTGCAATAATCTTGACACACTTGTTCCAGAGTCTAGCTTCATGACAACCCGTGCTATAGGTGCCTCTAAGGATGGATTCCCAGCATCTTTCCGATTGCTGGGCAGACGATGTGTATTGACAGAGTCACTGTGGTACAACCTTGGGCCTGTGCAACCTTTTCTTCTCCTCAACCCCAAGAGCCAGGGGCATCATTTTGTCTGTGACAGCACAGCCTTTATCAAGAAGGAGGACTGGTATTAGGGAGCACTGTAGCCACCGTGCCATGTTAACTGTATCAGGGAACACTTCTGCCTGCTAGCACTGTTCTCAGCCCATCTACTCTGACTAGCTGACAGGTATCCCAACAGACTTACTTACAGCACACCCCATAGAAAGTACATTTCCATATGAAAGCTGAACAAGTAAATGCAGAACTTAATATTCCACAGGACTCCTTATTCCCTGCTTGGTTTCTACCCTTCTTGTTTCAAAGAGGTATAATTAAGCACAAAGATAAGCAGGGCTGGACCTCCTGAGGTGTCCTGCTGCAAATTCAGTTTCAGTGGCTATGTTTAAACTTCCACGTTGCTGGATGCTGGCATCTGTTCAGGCTGCACCCAACTTCCTTGTCAGGGGAGGGCATGGGTGAGAACGACTGTGCCCCAATTCTCCTGTGGAGAAAACCTGACTACAGCATCAGGGCACAGTGCTGTGTGCTCTTTGCTTACAGGGGAGGCAACTGGAGATTACCTCCTTATATACATTTAATAACATGTATGTTTAGCAGTAGTTACTGTTCAATAAACACTACTGGTACGTCATCTGACCGACTGCAAACCGCAGGACCCATCATTCTACTATGCAACCAGCAGTTTGTGTTTGATCTCTATAGGACTTGTATTTTGCCGCACACAACGCTACAAAAAGCCATCCAGTCTTTATGTGACACTACAAAGCAAGAGAGAACATATCATTTTCCTTGGTCATTTGTTCTGTTTGTTAACCATCTTTGTTCTTATAATTCTATGCTTTATTTCTGATTTAAATTTATCTGACTTCAGTTTCTAGCTGCTGCAATTAATTTTTTTTTTCTGCAAGATGAAGAAAGCATGTGGAACTGAACATCGCTGTAGTCAGGTCACCCTCCAGCCCCCTTTTTGATATAGGAATCACAATGAGTGCTTTAGGCCTTGTGAGGTGTTTTCCATAGCTCTCAAATAATTTTAATTAATGTTTTTAAAAGCCTCTAATTTTTTGGTCAGATCCTTCAGTTGAGCAGATTATTCCAGGAGCAATTTTTGTAAACAGGAATGATGTGAGCTGCCAGCTGCTGCCTACTTCTCTGCACTGCTGCTACCATCCCCAGCGAGACCTTGCTGCTCCCACGCTTGTTCAGTTTGACCCCTTGTCCCTTGTGCTTCAGAAGCCATGAAGACAGCATCTCTTGCTCCCAGATACAGAGCTTGATGCTTGGCTATTTTCAGCATTGCATTTTGTATTTCACTTGCTGCAGTTAAAGGTAAAGCTAGATAAACATCGCAAGAATAACACCTTGAAATCCAGGTTTCTCTCTGTGTTCTCTACCCTCATTACTTCACTACAAAAGCTCACTTCTGTTAATTTGCTTTCCGATTCTTTAAATCTGCCCTCGCAATTGGGAGCACAGAACCATAAAGAGGAGTCAAAGGTGATTTTGTGGCACCCCTATTGCTATCCTAGGGGTTTGGGTACTCCCTTGGCAAAAGGGTGTTCAGTCCCTTATCCAGCCTGAGGAAGGCGCGAGTTTGTGTCTCCCTCTCCCTGAGCAATTGCTCTGACCACCAGTCTTTCCTATCACCTTCAGCTTAAAAACAAGGAATGAGGCAGTGTTGTGTGCCCAGCGTAAAGGTGACAACCTGATAGCAGAAATCTCTTTCGGAGGGGGCATGTCAGGCTCCCTCAGGCACCACGGTAGAGAGGCAATAAACTCAAAATTTGTTTCAGATCAGACCTTAGCATTTGTAAAGAAAACATGGAGTATTTAAAACCCTGTTCTAGGTGCTTTCCCCTCCTCATTCCCTGTAGAGAAATCTCAGGAGGGTAGTCCTGGTTTGGAATCCTGAGCCAGGTCATGAGAGCTGCTATTTTTCATGAATCAAGATCTACAGTTTAACATCGCTCCAAATAATGTTGTATTAAAGGACCTGAAATGTGCAGATAGGGGAAGTGCCAGTTATGCTTCTTAAAGAGAATTCACTTGGTAAATGGAGAACCTTTCAGCAACAATACTAAGTTACATTTAAATCCCTCAAAATAGTAACTATTTTCTCACTTAATACATTTATTAGTGATAATAAATCCTTAATTAATGGTAAATGTAATTGCAAACCCAAGACTAAATTCTCCTCTTGCAGGCATCAGTGTCAGTCTGGGGAGTAATGTGGTCATTTGGTGCTGTGAATGAACTAAATTTGGCCCATAGTTGTTTGATTTTGGATTTAAAATGTCTTTGATATTTTGTTAGTTATTTCTTTGAAAGATAAGCAAATGCTCCAGTGGAAGAAATGGAAGGACACATGAATGAATAAATAGTGGCCAATGACATACAGATTCAAGCTCTCATACACTGAAGTATAATATTATGCACACTGGCATGTCTCATAAACACCTTTGGATAGAACTGCTAAGGCAGATCACTGCAAACCCTGACAGATGAACCATTTGTGTTGTGTGCCTTTTACTTAAAAAAGCTGGAATTTTATAATTTGATTGCTTAATGCAACAGAGCTCTGAAATTTAGGATGCTGACATTTTAGGAAAAAAGAAACAAAGAGAATGCAGACCAGATTTCTAGATCATAAGATGTAAATACAGCAGGCGTCAGCTGTTGGTGCACATTTTTTCTATTTAGAGGTTCAACGGGAAGGTCTTTCCTTTGAGTGTCAGGCAATATTTGACTTCCTTCCCCCTATAGTTTCATGATTTTTTAAAAATCAAAACAGTCAATATCAAGACAGGAAACACTGGTTCCCTGTCTCTCCTCCATGAGCATTTTCCAATGTTGTTCACATTTCTGACTCAGCCAACTTCTTATCAATGAAAAGCTAAAAGGAGTTTGCATTAAATTAATTAGTTTGAAGCAGCCTTAATGTGTACCAAGAATTGTGATGTACACTGGGATTTGTTACCAAAGCAGGGGAAGGTATGTCTATTGTAAATGGGATTGTTTATAAGGATTTGACTGACATGAAGTAAGAAGTTATTTAATTCTGGCACTGCAAGCTTTGTACAAGAAAATTTTTCTTCAATTTTAGTTAAATTTAGTGTGTTGCTTGTATAATAATATTATTGCCTCCTTTGGAAGACAAAAATTGGATGTTCTTGAGTCTTTCCTTTACTTTACAAGCAATACAAGTGGACATTTAATGACCTGCATAATATGACACCTGAAAACACTCATTGACACATAAAATTTATAAGAAAGATTCTAACAGAAAGTCAGAACAATAAGTTCCATTTTATTTCCCATGCCTTGTAATTCTGGTGTATCAGTCTCACCATTTATTGTCTGTCTGGCTCTTCACCCCTGAATAACTTCCTAAGTACACACAGAGACAGAGGTAAATAAAAGTCAAAATAATTCCAAACAAATTCCAATAATTCCAAAATAATTCCAAACAATTTGCCTTCAGCATTGCTTTTCTTCCTCCAAAATGAAAGCATTTACTGAAAAATTGTCATTAAAATCAAAGACAGTACTTCTGTTATCACTTGTTATCTAGAAGAGAAATTCTTCAGCCTGAATTCTTCAGCTTCTGCTGAAAGTCAGAAGAGTATATAAGGGTCACTGGATGCCTATTTCTATTTCTGTCAAGTTAGTGGGAACAGAAGGACCTTTGATCCAACTTTTTTTTTTATTTAATCTAAAATTGCATTGAAAAAAGCAAGAATTGGGGTGATGGTGGTGGTGTTATTGTAGTTCTGCAGACTAAGAAATATATGTCCCAACTGTTAGGTCTTTATAATCTTCTATGGAATAGAAGAAATTGCTGTAGCATACTTTCTAAGAGCATATCTACTTTGTACATTATATGAAAACAAGAAAATCTATTCTTGATTAAGAATATTTGCTTTTTGTATCCATTAGTCCCTGTTCACCGTTCTCCTTCTTGTGTCATGCAGAGAGCACGTCTGACATCACCTGACCTACCTGGTCCATCACACATTTCAAAGATCCATTGACACACAACACAGATGATCAGCCAACTAAAAGTGACTCAGAAGTAATGGATTATACGGATTAATTCACAATACTTCTAAGATAAAGTTCAGATTCATTAGGAACATTTACTTTTTGTTGATAAAAAAATCGTCTGGGGACTTTTGTGTTTTAAAATCATTGTGCCTGGGGAAAGCATCCTCAGCTGCTGCATTTGGGTCACAGCAGACTGGATCCATATTTTCTTCAGTTTTTCGTCATTTGAATGGACTGTGATTTATTTGGTCCATTTTTAGGCTTCTCTGCTTAGAATAGGCTCTTTGTCTCTCTCCTCATGAGATGAGGGTTTGCAGCCCAGCAGCCTTAGACTGCCTGCATTGAAGCTGTCTCTTTGGATTGTCAGAAGCTTAAATACATTTTTTTTCCAAGAAATTCTACCAAAAGCAGCCTGAATTTACAATTTTCTCTCCAGGGGCAGCCGGAGAGAAAGAGTCTACAGCCCAGGCTTTGTAGACTCTTTCAAAAAAAACAGTCCTGCTTTTAACTCAGAGCTGTACAGATTGAGACCCAGCTATAGAACACCTGTACACAATTCAATGCCTCATTTCCCTCCTCCTTCACAAGTCCTCTGGGGAATACAGTGCACCACTGCAGACGGCTGCTTCTTCAAGTCACGCACATGTCTCCTGCAGCCCATCTCCTCCCTCCTTAGGTGTTTCCACAGTGAAAATGACCTTACTTCCCAGGCAACCAGCAGAAGGACAAGAGGGCACGGTCTTAAGCTTGTCCAGGGGAGGTTTAGGTTGGATATTAGGAAGAAATTTTTTACAGAGAGAGTGATCAGACGTTGGAGTGGGCTGCCCAGGGAGGTGGTGGATTAACTGTCTCTGGAGGTTTTTAAGATGAGACTGGATGTGGCACCTAGTGCCATGATCTAGTAACCACAGCAATGTTGGATCAAGGGTTGGACTTGATGATCTCGGAGGTCTTTTCCACCCTGGTTGATTCTATGATTCTATGATTTCTACAAAAGTGGATCCCTCAGCTCTACTATCCTGCTCAGTTACTATTTGTTGGGAATTCCTCATTAAGTTATTAGTTCCCTACCAGAACAGTCAGTTAGTGACTAATTAGAGAAAAGATAACCCTTAGCATATTCTATGCTGAACCAAAATATTTTTTTTTGTTGTTTGGTTTTTTGGTTGTTTTTTTCTTGGGGATTGTTTGTTGTTTGGTTGGTTGTTTTTTGGTTTTCATTTGTTTGTTTTTCTAAGGAAAGGCCTCTTAAATGGGCAGTCTCCAAAGTTCACTCATCCTTATTTGCTGATCATAACCAGGTGCAAGCACTTCTGCCACCTTCTGGGGATTTTCCTGTGTGAAGCACCCCATGGAGACACATGCATCCCTGAAAATAATGCTATGTAAAATGCCAAGAATTAAAAAAATTCTTCCGTTTTCATAACTTTCATGCTCTGTGTATAGACCCCAATGAGTTTTAAGCAGCTGATTCAGACCCAGTACCTTAAGACTGGTTGAGGCGTCCACTTCTTTAAAGCTTCGTCCTTCTGAGGAGGAATGACAGTGGTTTTCAATTTTCAATCTATGTGATAGTTTTCAGTGAAGTAAGTGCGATTATGTTTTTGACTTTTCCTAAATCTGCTTTCATTCTTCCTTTAGTAAACACATGTTAAAAGCAACTGAAGGCTGGGTGTCTTAATGGCCAGTCTTCCCGAGTAGGCTGGGTGTGGTACATTTGTTTTTCTTCATTTACCTGCAACAGGACCAACCGCTCATTCTTGATTTGCTAACTTTCATTCTGCAAAAGGCAAGATCTGGATAAATGATACCCTTGCACCTTCCCACTGCCAAGCTTGGTCACCAAATACCTGCTTGTTTGGTATATGTCAGGTTAAGTTGTTATATGTGCATGACTTTGCTTCAAAATCCTGACAAAATACTAGTTTCTGTTACTAAACAGGCATAATTCTCTCATGCTTCAGCCTCAACCATAGGCAAGCTGCTAAATAAAAAAATAAATGAATAATGAACTTAGAAAAACATGCAGAAGAGTAAGCAGTGAAAGAATGGGGGACATTTCCCAGAAATCTCAGCTTTTTCATACCACACAGACTTTCTTGTCACTTTTTTCCCAAGTGAACTACCAGAACTATTTCAGACAGACGCCCCAGTAACCTTTGATGCTCCCTAGAGATTTCTCCTTGTCATAGAGATTACAAAAGCAGTACTCTCAAAGAAATCAGAAACCTTGTTTTCTGCAAAAGCTCAGTTCTTGATCTTCTGCAAGGAAATAGAGTATCCTCTAAGTCTCTATACCAGATATAGCAAAGATCATCCACTGTGACTAGAAGGTGCCAGATGAAAGAAATTTATTTTCTCTACTACCTAATTTTATTTTTATATCTGTATATTTATAAATCCTACTTTCTTAGTATCTGCACAATGCAATAAGTGAATGAAAGTGATATGAGTTATATCTTGTTCTGGGAAAAATATGAGAGGGGTCATGATCACCCAGTGAAAGATGAACAAGAGGCTTGGATCACCTTGGATGTCTGCCACTGGATATTGGCTGATTCTCTTTGGAGAACTCATTTGTATAAACAACTTCCTTCTTGCAGCAAGTGTTTTGAGGCTGTTGATATCCACAAAGTCCTCATGACCTCAACTATGCACCTCTTCCAAAAGATGGTTCCTTGTGTGGCATTGTAACAAATGCTGTGCGGAAGCATTGGTTCATAGTGCCACCTACAGAATCAACACTTCCACTTGATGATGAATTGGATTGCTTCTCTCTCCTTTATGTTTTAAGACTTATTTAATATTATGAAGAAACTGTGAAACAGGAGCCCCAAAATTTAAGTGTTAAATTAACAAAGATTTTCAAGCAAGGAGTGATAGAATGCACCAGAGTATTCTTAAGTATTTTCCTTTAATCTAGGTTGTGATGAGGATATTCCTATCCTGGAAAGCAGAATAAAATTGAACTCAGTTTGAAGGTGGAAGGGAGAAAGATCTTAATAAAGCATTAAGAGAGAAGTGTGGACACTGAATGACTTAGCAAAACATATGTAAGTTATTAGGTGTGAAAATACAGAATTTTGATATTGAAGAATATTTTTTATTTTTGAAAAATAGAAATTTGATGAATGCACTTGTTTTCAGAAATGGAAAAGCACCTTATATGAATGGAATCTGTACCAGTTGCTGTACAAATAAGTGTAAAGAGTTGATATGTACACTTGGAGAACTTCAGTCTAGAGATACAGACTAAAGGATTATTCATGAGAAAAACTTCAGGAACCAGCCTAGTCCTTGAAGGAGGGAGACTTGTTGGTACTTAAGAAAATGAAAGCTGTAGTCAAGAAAGCTATCCAAACAACACATTGGTTTGAAGATATCCTCTGGAATGGCTTACTTTTCTTACAGCTAATAAATATGTATAGATTAAGAGAAGTAGACTGGACAGCAAGGCAAAGTTTGGACTTCAGACATGTCTCTGGACTTCCCTTTATGCTTGAAAAATTGAAGATTCCATGGGTCACTGCTAGAAATACAAAGATTCATCAGCTGAGTTTTGGACATGCACTGGCATCACCAACAGGACAGTAATATTTATCTCTTATGTGACCAGTTGTTTTTGTGTTCAAAACCAGTTGTTTTTGTTTTCAGAGGGAAAGACATGTGGCTTTTTCCAAAGACAGGGTGATTCATGTTAGAGAATGATTTCAGTTTTGTGCATGTTCCTACAATGACTGTTTTCAACGAAAGCTTACACACAGGTAATTGCACATCATCAAACACTTATTATGCACAGTGAGGCAACACAAATTGCTTCTTGTTCCAGGTCAGGCCAGGTGCTGGAAAAGAGGCAAGCTGCAGTTTATCTTTATTTGCTCTTCCACACTGCACACCACATCCTGGAGTTAATTCTTGTCATGTGAGGAAGTCCTGTGTATCTGTCCCAAGGACATTTGCCTGCTTCTGGTGTCTGTGATGACAAAGCCCAGGAAGAACTCATTGACAAGCTCTAAAGAGGTTTAATTGAAAACAACCACATGTGGAGTCATAGCATAGAAGAGTTTGAGTGTCTTTGCTACACTAAATGTTAGAGTTGGAGAACATTTTAAAATTATTGTGGAAGCTCTAGAGGTGAATTAATCAGTGTATGATTCCTTCCCCCATTGAGAGTAGTACTTGAGTGGGAAATTATCTTAAATAGGCAGAATAGAGTAGGTGTTATCAGTCTGACTGTCATTTTGTTCAGTTTGGGGAATCATACTGGTCCCTAAGGAAAGAGAAATCACATTCCTTTACTCATGCTGTGCTGGTAAGGGATGATATGTTCAAATTACTGGGAACATGTGTTGTATTGGATAACATAGAGGGGAGAAGGAATAGCTCTCTTAATTATCATCCCACTTTCTGAAGTACATATTGGTACAAGCTGGGCTGAAAATTTATGAAATAGGAAAGAAAGAATAAATAACTGAGAGATAACTTTCTCAGTCCCTCTGTGAGTAGCTACAAGCTGCCAAGATCAGTTCCTTTGGGTTGAACTGCTTGGTTTAAATGTACGGCAAAGTGTAAAATCAAAACCCAGAAGGAAAGGATGAATTAAAAATACCCTTTTATTGCTATAAAACAGAGAGAAGCTGTATATCTCTTCTCATGTTTGCCCTTTAGATTTTGATGCTCTTTATGGTGAAGTGCCGAGTGAAAATGATAACTGGGATATAGATACTGGAAAATGGGAATGTTGCTTTTCAGCCTGTGCAATATAAGCTGCCACTCATTCAGTGGAAGCAATTCCAGTTTTAAATGTCCTTTCTAATGCTTCTTCTACCCCTACACCTTTTCTTTCCTGCCTCTTTCAGAGATAACAGCTTACCATGAGATACGTGCTATGTATTTAATTTATTTCCGTTGAAGGAAAAAGAAATCTTAGTGCCTGGTAGTAAAGTCTGTCAAGTTTGCTTTTGACTCAATGTGAAAACATGCTGTTTAACCTTGCACCACAAAGAATGTCACCTTTCTTTTAATCCAGCTCTCTTAACAGAACTACAATAAGACTTTAAAAGAGCCTTTTCATATTAAAAGGTGTTCTAAAGTGCATAAAGGGTCTCAATTTTTCTTGACTAAATTGACATTGGACTGTGGGAAACATCACCCAAATACATCATACCTATCCATCCTCTTGTTCTCATCACTACAGATAAACAAACACAAACAAGTAGTGCATTTTCTATCTGATGGTACATGGGATAGATTGGAGAGAAGATACTGAACTATTCTATTGGGATTTGGGATTGTAACTTTTTCACTACTTCTTAGCACATAACTTAACAACAGGGAGAGAGATGTAACTGTGATGTTTTTCTTGCCCTCCCATATACTGATTCACCTGATCAGAGGTTTGTATTTAAGTCTGAGGCATAGATTGCCTTTACTGTCAAGGAAGAAGAATGGACACCAATTTTGTATACTTTGAGTGTAACTGAGCACAAGAGATATCTAGCACAATTGGAGTAAACATTCTGGCCCTCTAGGTGCCAGTTCAGCAGGATATGTGTCCCACAGGACCTGCAAGACATGTGCCAGCTTGTCCTGTGATACCTACAATGGTAGTAGGCATCTATGTTTAGGCCTTTATCTCATTTGATTATGGAGAGAGCATGCAGTGGCAAAGTAGAAACAGAAAACTTTAGTGAACACAGTCTTTAGTGTGACCACTCAATTTTTGTGAAAAGTCCAAACACATGGAATTTCTGGTCATTTCAGTGAGTAAAACACTTATCCTTTCTCCTGATTAACTCTATTTGCTAGACCTGGTAGCATCTGCTGGCCTTAATACTGAAATGAAAATCTAATTGCTTTTGTCGCAATGGAACCTGCTATATGAAGTGTGCTGAGAGGGAGATATGAGCTGTACTGGGCTGTGGACAGCCAGTAAAGTGAAACAGTTTGTAAAAGTGGTGTGGAAAGGAAGCCAGGAGGGCTAGAGAAGACAACTTTATTCCTGTCAAAAAATGGTGAAGACCCAGCTGCTACAGATCAGAGGAGAGTTACTCAAGCTGAGTGCCTGGGTAAACTAAAGCCTAAACATGGGAACAGCAGTGGTACAGACATGTAAGTGATACAGGTGATCCTTAGTTTGATTTCCATAAGAGGCTCAGTTTAACAAGACTTTTTGACCCTGTCATTATAAATTATGTCTATCAACATGATCAGAATTGCATCCTATATTAAATTCAGCGGCAGATAGTATTTCTTTCTGGATCAAGGAATGTCTTTCAGTTATGCAACTGCTTTCTGCACAGACCTTTTGCTCAGAAGGGATCTCCCTTAGAGGGATCCAATCTACCTCTTCCCCTTCACAGAAGACTGCTCTAACTACCAGATTATAAACTCAGTTGTGGGAATTACTTTCCATTGCTCCCTGCAGATGTGTACTTCTCTATAAGAAGGCACTGCAGCCTAACTGGAACAAAACCTTGGACCATGAAAGTAAAGATGGCTTTGTTGCTAAATAGTCAGATCATTAACATAGAGAGGAGTGGCTTTTGGCACTAAGTATGTGTTTGTATCATTTACCCAGTAAGTGGGTATTTATTATTATTACCCAGTAGCTGGGTAAATGCAAAATAGTGTAATATAAACTGAGAACTCCACAGTGCAAAGACCAGGACTCACATTCCTTCAGTACTAAGTAAAGTCCCAGGTTGCTTTGGAGTCTTGTAAATTCAATTCAATCCTATCTCATGTAAAAATGGAGTGCCCTAGTATGACAAGGATGACCATGACTTTTGAGTGAGGAAGTCTGGGAGCTTGCTGTTTGAGCCAGAACACAGTTACAGTGAAGGGCAACCACATCCTTAAGATATGTCAGAACTGGGGGTGGATTTTTCTCATCTGTCTTGTTGAAACCATTCCAATTTATGTCAGAATGTAAATACTCTGGGGCCTGACTACAAATGAGAATATCCAACTCACTAAACTTCATACACAGGGCACTCAGACGGGGTAAAGGAAATGATAACTTGTACTCACCCTGTTTTCTGACAAATCTGTCTCTTTACAAGACAGAACATCCCATAACATCTGTGGTTGAACATTCCATAGTGTCTGTGTTCAGAAAGCTGATTCTCAGTGCAGCTGTTTCTCACAATAAGTGAAGGAAGAAGTCTGGTGCTAATCTCAGACAATAAAAAAGAGTTGGATCAGTTATGTGGGATTCAGATAATTGTACCCCAAGCTTCCTGTATATTCTAGATACAAAAGGCTCTGAAATGAGAGGGTGTTTTGGGTAAAAGACGACTTTAAAAAGTTTTGGTGGCTTTTTTTTTCCTCTAAGTATTGAATCTCAACTGGTGCTCAGTTACTTATCCACTCCATAATGTGTAACATAAAATGCCTCATTTTAAAATACCATTCACAAAATATGTACATTTCCAAAACATTTTCCTTCTCTTGGAGGAAAAGAGGGCATGCAAGGGAGGGAAATGTGAAGAAAATTCCATCCACACCTCAGTTTGCATATAATTCATAGAGTCATAGCATCATAGAATGATTTGGGTTGGAAGAGAACTTAAAGATCATCTAGTTCCGACCCTACTGTTGTGGGCAGGGACACTAGACTAAGTTGCTCAGGGATGGGGCATCCACCACTTCTCTGGGCAACTTGTTCCAGTGCCTTACCAGCCTCACAGCAAAGATTTCTTTCTAAAATAATTCATGTTGATAAGAACAAAAAAGTACAGTTTTGATAAGTTATTTACTAATAGCCCTTCTCCTTTCTTCCTTCCCTTCTAAAGTTAAAGAATTATACAAACTTATAATGTTAGAAGAGTATAATCAGGAATGCCAGATTAGACCTAAAAATAATGACATGACTTGAAATTAGTGCTTAATGGGCTGCTTTTACTTGCCTTCAGGTTTTCTCTTGTGAGTTTCTTTACAAAGAATTTTTCTTTGCTGGGACCGATTTGACCAGTGGCTCTTCAGATCCCACAAGATCAGACCAAGCACTTAAGCTAATAGAGAATTTTCATTATCTCCCTCTCAAACTACCATGGTGATGAGCACTGGGGAAATGACTATTAATCATTTGTCAGCTGCAGCAGCAATATAATTTATTTTTTATCAGGCATTTAACCATATGAAGACAAGAACACCAAAGGGCAAATTTCACCTGGACAGACTGCTCAGTGTTTCACATTGTTCCTCACACAAAGTCTTGGGTGTTCACTGGTCTGACAGAGGGGAGTTTGCTTTGGGGAATCAGTGATGATGGCTCTGTCTGTGTGCAAGGTGGGTTAGGAGTGCCCAGTGTTAATGTTGCACTAAGGATGGTGCCTGGGGAATGTAAGTCTTACTCACAGGAGGGTACCAATGCTGCTTCTTTCCAGTGGAAGGCAGGAGGAGACCAGATGAGTGGCTGGAGGTCAGCCACTCATAGGGATGGATTTTTTGGAACACAAGAAGCCTAAGAAGAGGGCTGAAAGTCTTCCAAAGAACAGGAAAAAAAAAAAAAAAAAAAAAAAAAAAAAAAAAAAAAAAAAAAGAGCAATTTAGATATCATAGAAACCCAGTAATGAAGATTGTTGTTAATATGTTAATTTAGTAAATATGAAATGGGGGTGGTGGATGGGAAGAAAAGATATGAGAAAAATGACTAATTGTGTCATGCAATAGTTATCTTCATGACTTGCAGTTTGGAGAGCTGGTATCCTTACAATCTCCCCCAGATCCCTGGTTGGACTTCTTCTCCTAGAGCACACACAGCTTTCCCCCTTGTTCATGAGATTATCCAAGTTCCTTGTGATTCATGACCTTCCTGTCTACCAAAACGTGAGTTGGTGATGCTTTCAGGACATTTTTCAAAATGAAGCCATCAGAAACATTCATAATTACAAGTTTTTTGTGTGACTTAATTTTCATCAAGTCTTTATTGAACCTTTGCAGAGAAGTTTGAGTCAGAGGTGTACTGGGTAGAATCATATGCTCTATCCAGCCTATATAATTGTTAGGAGCAGGGATTTCTGCAGCAGTAGTTCACTGAGTTCCTGAGAAGAAGGCAGTATGGCCAAAATGTTCTCCTAAGGTATTTTTGGTCACTTGGAGCATTAAACTGAGACATTTCTTGAAAATGGCCTTTTTGAACAGAAGTCATTATTTCCTACAGGCAGTAGTCGCTGCCCTTGCTGTTATTTCATAGGGATGCTCTTCTGCTCTTGTTCCCTTGAGGGTCTGCAGAACTCTAAGCATCTGCATGGGATATTTCTGAATGGGATGAAGTACTACTCATGTTTCCTGAGCAGCAGTGCTGTGACACAGCCAGAAAAAAATAGTGCTGTAAGAAAAGCTAAGAGGTTGTCTTCTCCAGCCTCCTGCCCCAGTGTGTGCCTAGCTGTGCCTAAACCCTGCCTGGCTTCTGGACTTCCAACTTACTCTTAAAAATCTTCCCTGATAGAGAGCCTGGCATCTGCCTAGACAGCCTATTCCAGTGTTCAACTAGAGTTAGATATTTCTTGCCTTGCTGCAAACAGTGGAGCAGCCCATGGTGCTGGCACTCAGCCCTGGATCTCCAGTCACAGCTCCCTTACCAGCCAAGGCTTTGTGATACAGGAGAGTGTCTTTTAAAATCACATTTAAAAGTCCTAATCTTCCTCTCTGAATGAATGAGTAGTCCAAGTGAGTTGCTTAGCTGCTGTGCTCTGTCATCTCATTCCAGCATGGATGACTAAGGAAGGAGTGTGGCAAAATGATTTCCAGGCTGTGAGTAGCTACCCACATTGGGTCAGAGCGCACTAGCCCTATTATTAACTGTGGTCCTGTGATTTTTGCATTTGCATGGGAATCATCTGCAGGTTTCATGACAGATCCCCTTTCTCCCATGGGCTGAGCTCACATGGCTGAGCATCTGAGTAATACAAGGCTTATTGGTGACTGCAAGGCATTACCTTTTTCCTTTTCTCAGCTGCTTGTTCTCCTCAAGCTTGATCCTTACAGCAAACCATCCCCATATCCTAAATTACCACTAAATCCATTTATATGCAGACAACAAAAATCACCTTTTAAAGTATTTTATTACTCAATATATTATTAATTAGGTTTGAGTTCTTTTATTTCTGAATAGTTTAAATACTTATAAACTAAAATTTAAATAATTATAGCCTTCTCAGAATATTTTAAAGAAAGAGCTATCAAGTATAAAGTTGAATTTTCAATGCCTCATTTAGCATGCTGCAAAGAAGGAAAAGAAGGATATTAAAATATTTTGTATTGGAGGTTTAGAACCAAAAAGAAAGACCTAGCATTCTGATTACTAATTAAGTTCACATTTAACACAAATAAAACATGCAGGTTTGTAAGAAAGTTTGACAAAATGAAAAGCCTACAGAGATCTGTACTTTTGGAGCTATAATTATATTGGTATTTCTATATTATTATAGTTATTATCTTGCCAGTACCCATGAAAAAAAGCCACTATTAAATCCTCTGAAGTTGATAGTGGCTGCATATGTATGTCTATATGTGTGTAAAAATGTGGAGAGTTGTAAAAATATTGAATGGGGTTCTGAAAATAGTCCCAAATTATGCAACCACTTAACTGCAGCTACTGCAGCACGAATTTCACCTTGTGTCTGTGAGAAACTCAACACAGGCCAACTTGAGAGGAGCCTTGGTTAAGTCATGCATGACTAGTTACCCTTCAGTTTGCAGGACATCCACTGAAGTCACATGCCAAGAGCAGACAGGTGAATTACTAGCTGCAAACCCAAAGCCTGATATAGATGTTAAATACTGTAGCACTTTAGGATGTTGGCTTGCCTCACAGCACTCCACCCACTGACTGTGAGCAGTGTGTCTCCTGAGAGATTCTTCAGTGTTGCTCTTGGCTGCAGGAAATGAATAAGAGTACGAGGCTGGCAGAACAAAGTCTGATACTGCTCACTGTTCATTGCTTGCAAAATGTGTGCAGTCATGACAGGTGAAGCCTGCTTACTGCAGGAACAGACTAGTCATGACTTCACTGGTTCCAACAAGGGAGTTCCAAGATTTCTTTGCTTCAACTGGGGTGAGAACGGAGCCCAGTACATCTTATGTGTTGCTCTTCAACTGTCTCCATCATTCCTTTTACTGATGATTTTGTTAGCACAGAAATGTTTAATTTACTGAAGAGGACAGAATTAATTCTGAGGCAAGGCATGTAACCATTTTTCAGAATGGACTAAGAGTGATTCTTAGCAAATACACTTGGATTTTCATGGAAAAGACATTTTTCTATTCACATTTAGATGTATTAAAAGTTCTTATGGAGAACGTCATTATGCATTTGAAAAGTTGCACTGACATGAATTAGGGATAAGGATTTTTTTGAAACTGAAAAATTGAATAGCGTTGATCAATTATTTGAATGGAAGTTAAAGGCTTACTGGAGTCTGGAGATTAATTTGGAAATGGTCTATGTACTCTTTTTTCATGTACATTTATGCATTCAAAATGTGAACAAACAGGTGCCAGTCAAGAGGAAAAGAAGTAGCTTGGGGAAGACAACTATTTATGATTATATTAGTATTACGTTTTCAGAATGAGGGTTTGTCCAAACCTCTTCAGCTTTAGTTGGAGAGTTGGTGCATTTAGGTCAAGCCAAGTTTCATTTACAGAAGGTTGTCCACAGTAGCAGGTTTTCTTTACTAAAGTTGCAGGAGGCTCTGCCCCTTTGCAAACCCTCTCTGTCAATCTCTGATAAAGAAACCAGTCAAGCTCTGCTGGTCATTTTGCACACCAGCAGAGCACAACAGGAGAGGCCTGCAGTAAGGAGCTGATCAGAGTTACTGAGCCACTGTTACTACAGAGCAGTATTGGCCACTGGGTTCAGAGGTCACCAGGAAGGCTTAGGGAGGTTCACACCCCAGACAGACATTGAAATAGAATATCAAAACATCA
Organism: Myiozetetes cayanensis; assembly: GCF_022539395.1. NCBI lineage: Eukaryota > Metazoa > Chordata > Aves > Passeriformes > Tyrannidae > Myiozetetes > Myiozetetes cayanensis. Next base: position 41,584,597 of record NW_026087742.1, on the reverse strand, counting down.
TAGAACTGTGGAATGGTTTGGATTGGAAGGAACTTAGAAGATAACCCAGTTTCAACCCCCCTCGCCCCACCACATGCAGGGACACCTTCCACTAGATCAGGTTGTTCAAAACCCCATTCACCCTGGTCTTGGACACTTCCAAGGATAGGGGTCCCACAGCTTCTCTGGTCAACACCTCCTATGGCATCTTCCTTGGAAATGAAACTACGAAATGATAGTGCTGTATCAAACAAAGGTCTCAGGCTGTTTTTCAGAGGGAATATTCCAGTTTAAGACTTGTTCCTCCTTAACATTCAAATGAACAATTCTTCAGTAACATGTGGCTAGCAGTTGGTAGATATCTATATTTTGAAATACCCAGTGTTTGTGTCCTAATCTGATCTCAATAATTCTCTCAAAAAACCAGTGCCAGCCTGTCAGTGTGGTCAGGTCAGTCTTCTGTCGCACCAACACTATGGTCTGTGCTTTCTTCGCTCCTCTCTCCTAGCACCTCCTGACCAAACATTTGCTTTTTAAAATGCTATTGGTGGATGGATTGACTGCAGAGCAGTTTCCTCACTGGTACCAGGGCCTATGCCAGGCACAGCCCTGTGACATCATTTGGGGCTTCTCCTACAGAAGAGAGAGAATGTCCCTCTTGCAGTCATCCATGTTTTTGCTAAGATGTCAGCACAGAAGTCAGATAATGACAAATTTTGGGGTATCAAGACACCCAAGAGACGGAGAAAAGTGCCATTCTGGAGACTAGCTCATGGCTGTGGGCTCCATAAAGGGAAAATTAGACTGAGAAGTGAATGCTGGGGCTTGGGTGCCTGCTGCCATGCTGACACAAAATGCATTTTCCAACTGCAAGCTTCCTGGAGGGATATTTGCCAGTGCTATTAGCAGCAGAAGGGCACTGGCAGTGCTTTACTTCACTGAAATTGTCAGTAGTTTTGTTGGTGGTAGGCTTTCCACCTTCCCTGCAGTCCTTGGCAGGTAGAGCTCTCCTTCTTTCCCCTCACTATCCCCTCTGCCCTGCAAGCCGAGAGAAAGAGCCTGGGGTGATGGCAGGAGTTAGGGGATTATCAGCAGGATTTTGGGCAGGCAGGAGCAGCTTCTCACTTCAAGGGGAGTCTGAAGTGGGAAGAGACGACAGAATCATAGAATATCATATAGAATATATCATAGAATATACTGAGCTGGAAGGGACCCATAAGGATCATCTAGTCCAACTCCTGGCCCTATGTAGGACACCCCAAGAATCACACTATGTGTCTGAGAGTGTCTGCCCAAACACTTCTTGAACTCAGGCTTATACTTGTGACCACTTCCCTGGGGAGCCTGTTCCAATGCCCAATCAACCCCACGTGAAAAGTTTTTCTTGATATCTAAACCAAATCTCACCTGGCTCAGGTCATGTAATTTTCTCAAGTCCTGTCACTGGTCATGAGAGTGAAGAGATCAGTGCCTGCCAGTCAGCTTCCTCTTGTGAGGAATCTACAAACCACATTGAGGTGTTTCCTCTGTCTCCTCCAGGCTGAACAGAACAAGTGATCTCAACCACTTCTCATATGGCTTCCCCTCCAGACCCTTCACCATCCTTGTGGCCCTTCTTTGGATGTTCTTTAATAGCTTAATGTCTTTTTTATATTGTGGTGCAAGAGGGATAGAAAATGTGTATAGAGTAGCCTGGGGGGGAACCAACTGTAAAGACTAGAGGAAGAAAAAGGGAGCAGCAGGAAGGGAAAACCATAGTGCAGAGAATCTTTCACTGATTTTTGCTCAGGGAAGAAGGGTTCCCCCAGAACAGAGTGAAACCAGAATGATTGCAACGAAGAGCAGCTCATGCGCATTGGCTGACCCAGATTGTGGTGGGGTTGTGACCACCTGCCACTGACCCCAGTTGGCTCTCATACACTGTCAAATTCAAATGTTTCGAGTAAGGCAGTGATTCGTTAAATTTTCACATGCAACTGTATGAACTGCATGGAGAAGACTTCTGCTTTCATCTGGCATACTCTTTCTCAAAAGCATGGCATCAGCCTATTGTGTGGTTGTGAGTTGCAGAGTATCTCTGTCACTATTAGTGTATCCCTCAGTATTAGTACATTTACCCTTCTTAGCTGATTGCTGGTATAGTTTGCTGACTTCTGTTGGTTGCTGGTTGGCTTTTTTTAGTAGTTTTGTGACAAAACCCAGATACAGGTGAGAGTTGCTGCACAAAAAGCAGCCAAGCACAAAGGGGGAAAAACCTGCATCACTCCTTGGTGGCAAGGAGCTTCACTGTAATTCATTGTGCCACTGCTGAGCTCATAGCTCTCTGCTGTTTTTTCAAATGCTGCAGGCAAAAGTCAGATCAATCTGTCTTAGGTTTGTTTCATTGTTGTTATTCTGCACTGTCAGTCACAAAGGCAAGGGGATACTCACCCAGAGACAAACGGATGATGGCAATTTATGTTGTGCCAGATGGGGGAGGTGCGATTGAATACTGAGAGGAACTGCTGACTAGAAAGACCATCAAGCATCACAGTATCCACATTTTCCATATGATTACAGTCTGTCAGATCCTTGCCAGTCACAGATATCCACAAGCCTGACATTACTTCCATTTTGGATTGCTTCTCTGCCCAAGGAGTTATACCTGAGCATTTCTTGGACTCTAGAACATCTTAGCTGCCTGACTGAGGCATGGAGGAAAGCCCAGCAAGATTTTGGCACATGTGGACTGTACCTCCTGTTCTTTTCAGGTAATCTCAGCTGACTAGGACAAATTAAAATTCTGACATTGTTGCAGTAATTTATAAGGTAAAAAATTAACCTGTGTCTTTAAAACACCTACAAACATTGGCAAAATATTTTTTTACACCATAATCCTACAGTGTAAAGGTCAGTCTTGCTTCCTTCTGACACAGATATAATGGGCTTGATTTGCTCTTCCCTCTGTCATTGTAAAAGAGCAAGCTCCCTGTTATAGAGAGATTGTCCCCAGCAGACACTTGTGGAAAGGTGAGACATCTGTGCCCAAGGGGTTGGAGTCAATGGTCTGCCATCATCTGAAATCCTTTGGTACGGCCCAACACTGAAGGTATGACCTTCCTGGTAGGACCAGTTGTCAAGTTCTCCCACCACTGTGACTACAGCACTGTGATTCTCTGTGCCCTTGCTGAGTCTTACTCCAGGACAGGAAGATGACAGTGGCTACGACACAACCATTGAAGCACATCTGGATGTAGAATGTATTTGAGTTGTAGTTACGATTTCTGTCAAGTCAGAAATATATACATATCTGTTAGCATGGATATTGTGGACTGCAGAATCTCAGATTTTAAACATGTTACTGGATTGTGAGAGGAGAAAATAAACCTGAGGCTCCTTACCTGTCCCCCCACCTCTTGATTCTCTTTGGTTCTTCCATTATATCACTAAATCGCTTCATTGTTGAGCTTTGATGCTCACAACACATCTGCAACGATATTACTTCTGCAGACATGCTTATCTCTGGCATTGCTTTGTCTTCCCCAGCTCTGTTAATATACACAGAATACCATCCAAATCCATGAAAATCTTTGGTTTGGATAAATTTCTGATCAACTTTATATCTGAGGTGGCCCAAAATGTAGGGGAAAACCTAGTAAAGAGCATATCTGCACTAGAGAGCAAAGTAGAGTCAGCTGGGAGAAGAGGAAGAGGAATGACTTTGTTTGCCAGGCTATGGTGTAGGACACAGGGCTGGGGGATATCTGTGAGCTATCTGTCCTCAGTGCCCCCAGTCCATGAATTGCAGTGGGAATCTGGCCCCTGATGAATATCCATCGTATGGTCCACCTGCTGTGGGTAGCTGCAGCAGCTACATGACGTGGAGGTCTCAGTTTCCCTGAGGGTGCCTTCTGGCCACAGGAAGGTATATGTGCCATGTCCTTTCAAAACACGTGATATTAGCAGAAGGGAGCAGAAAAGATTCTTCTGGTAGCTGGTTGTGGCCCCTGATGTTTCCAAAACCAGCTGTGTGACCCCAGGCTGGCGAGGCTGAGTGGTGATGGTGATAATTTGCTCCAGATATGCTGCTTGCCCACCACTTATTATCTAATATCAAAGCAACCTCAAAACAATTACTGATCCACTTTAAATGATGGGCAGTATTCTCCCTTCAAAGTTGTAGTATTTGAACACAATTTTTCTCCCCCTAGCAGATGACAGAAGCAGAAAACAACAGGGCTGCTGCTGATTGAGAACCTGACTCTTCAGTAAGCACAAACTGCAGCCCAGGGTAGAAGTATCCCAACAGCCTTCTCATCAAACTCTGCATTTGGTAGTCTCTGCCAAAGTGCAACAGCTTCCAATGACTGACTGTTTGGTATTCTTATGAAATGTAATTGTTTCCACCTACATAGAGATTTTAAATATGATTGTGTCCCAAATCTTATCTTCTCTCAATATCAATCACAAAATTTCTCTGTGTGTCTATAGTGCTTACATTAATCTCATTACATGTCAATAATGGAAGACTGGGTAGTTAATATTTGCAATGATCTTGAGCATTTTCTGAGGCATTATACTAATTTTTTTCAAGTTGTAACTTAGTATATAACTGCATCAGATATAATTTTGTATAACCAAATAAACATACTTAATCCAATGTATTTGGTAGAGGGGACCAAAAGCCAGTCTGTGAGCTGAAATAAGAGTCTGCAGAGGAGCTTCCACTGTCTTCATGAGGGATGCACGCAAAGATTAAGTGAAGGATCTTGTCTTTGCATAGTGGTTGGAGAGTAGGATCATCTCATCTAATTACAGCTATATGGTATAAGCATAAGTCACTCTAGGTTCCTTTCAGAGTCAACTGAGAAAGTAGGTATTTTCAAAAAGTGATTCACTTGACCTATTTGTAGCCACCTATTTTAGGATGAAATGATCAAACCCCCACCCCACCCTCCAAGTGCCTATTTCTGTGCATTGACTGTAAAGAGCAGTGAAGGTACTAGGTGAAGGGTAAATGCCTACATTGCAGGCTTTTGCTTTTGGCCAAATGAATCAGTGGATCTTTAGACTTTACTTATTATTGGCTATGACCCTTATGCTATAGTAATGCATGGTTTTGAGGCAATATGATCACACCAAGGACTGCTCTTTTTCTGCCCCTTTCATCTCTGTCTTTCTATTTTATTTTCTATCTATTCTAAAATATCTTAATTTTCTGTTTGTCTTTTCTCTCCCCTGTCTTTCTATGTCTCTTCCTTTTCTCTGCAGCAGTTTCCAGACCTTTTTTGTTTTATTTACTGAAATTGTGTTCAACGAAATAAATTAATACAAGTCCTTAAAATATTGTTAAGACTTTGAAGGTATGTTTGAAAGTATGCCAGTAGGAGTAATGGGAAGAGAGTACATAACTCTCAGAACTCCTGTGTTGGTCAGGTTTCAAGGTTATCTTGTTATCTTCACAGCCTGGAGGGATGGAAATATGCATTGTAAAATAAAAGCTTAAACTGTTCTAAACCTGAATGAGTCCTAAACATTACACTAAATATGCTGCATTCAGACAAAAGTATTCCAGGGGTGAGCTGCTCAGTGTGTTTGCTCGATAATGTCAATTCCAGAACACCATATTTCACTCTTATATTTTTAAAGTTGCTATAGTTTGGGTACATTTCTTTCTTTACCCTTTGTTGAGCTGACTGATGAGGTTACATCCTGGCCTTGCTGCAACCCCTGGGAGTTGACTCTGGACCTGGATTTTAGCTGCTCTCTGATTAGAGGGGCATATGCTTTTAAACTCAGTGGCTATGGGCCACATTGTACCTTGTGTTATGATTTTCCTCTCCACTGAGGACTCTCATCTGTGTGCTAAATAAGACTGGGGAGAAGACACAGCAGAGGGAAGAGGATTTAGTGGGAATGTATTTCATAGGATAACCAGAGTGTGCCACAGCTGTGGCTCTCTCAGCCAGTGCAGGGCCATTTTTCTAATTTAATTTTCAATCTCTTTCTCTTTTCAGAAGGAAATGTAAAGTCTGAGTGGAAATATTTTTTTTTCCCATTGAAATTAATAAATCATACAACTATAGAACCCTACAGAGACATGAGGGCTGTGAGTCTCACACTGTTGGACAGACCTCTTGGGAACAGGATATGAAATCATCTGATAGTCAACAAAGGTGTAGAAAAGCTGCTGAGCAGAGACAGGCAGACACCCTGATATTTTCCCTACTGTGCCTGAAGTCTCAATAATATCCCTCTGTTCTTTCTGCTCTACTGAACCTGGGAGCATGAACCATCCAGCAGGACATTCGGGATCTGCAGCACCTGCAAGGGCATGAGGTGGCTTGCTGGAAGGTGATGAGTGCTGGGGCAGTTATGTGGGCTTGCATGCCAGGAGCCCAATGAAAGCAGGAACAGCTGTATCTGTCCCATGGAGTCCTGACTCCAAACTCAGTTCCCAGCCCTGGGCTGTGATGCTGAGGTGAGCAGTGGTACTCCCTGATATTTTGGGGGTGGGATCTCCTCTCTCCACCAACTCTAGTCACTGCTCCAGGACTGAAGATTAGTATTGCTGCCTCTGACTTTTTCCCTAGCTAACATAGTGGCTTCTTGCTTTTTTCATTTCCAACAACATTATGCAAAACCTCCATAGCATTAAGATGTTTATCACCTCATCTTTTTAAATCTTGTTGCTTTCGTGTTTATGGTTCAGTAGTTCTCAGTAGTGCCTGATTTTCCTCCTGTTAGTCATCTTAGTTTTCTTAGCCAGAAAAAAAAAAACCAGGAAAAACTCATAAATTCCAGTCCTTTAGAATAGTAAAACTCTAGTATTTGTGTTGTCTTCAGTGTAGAGTCATATACATGCATTATGCACATTGATCTCTCATCAACAGTAAAAGAACCCAAAGTATTTCAGAAGGAGAAACGAAGAACACAAATCTTGTGGCCCTTTATAACTTATCTTTTTAAGTCAAAGAAAATTAAGGAAGAGTTTTAATGTTGATTGGAGTGACCCGTTTCTATATCATAATTTGTTAGCAAAGTTCAGTTTACATTGCTAAATTTCTTAATGTGGAATTATTAACAGCTACTCAGCTTCTGGTTAGGCCCATAAAAGATAATGGGTTGCCTACAGGAAGTAGAGATTTTCTTGGAGTGGTTTCTTGTTTCATGTAAAGCCCAAACTGGTATTTTCCAATAAAATCCAAAGAAAAAAAGAGAAAATAGCTCAAGTTTGGCAAGTTTAAATTAGCAGAACTTTCCCTTTAATAAACTATATTTTAGTACTTTACCTATCCATTTCTAATTTGCCCCTTGTAACATCAAATCTGTCTCTCTGCCTGTGTCTCACACTTATATTTCTGTTCAACCAAAGATGAGACTTTGCTCAGTAAAGGGACTCCTCAGAAGACCTTTCACACTATTTAAAACCCAATTACCCTGAAAAATCCTTCTCTTCCCAGCTATTTCTCAAGTGTTCAAATCATGATGAAATTGCTCTTCTTAATTATAACAAGGTACACTAGCCTTACTAATAGAAGAATAAGAGCTTTTGCTTCTGTTTTCTATGTCCGTACACTTATACAAGTCAGCTTGAAAAAAAAAAGTTACTGTTTTTAATATTTAATGAGCTTTTTAAAAAAAATATAAATAAGGGTGAACAGAACAGGACAGGAGAGGACACGAAAGAAGAAGAGAACAAATAATTATGAAACCTGAAATATTTAAGAATTACTGGCAGCAATGGACAAGGAGGAAGCTACTACAGACAGTGCTTCTGTTACTTATTCCTGGATTTCTTGAAAGATGTTATTTGATTTAGGAACTTATTGGTTTTACTAATATTAGAACAACTCAGGTTCCTTACTCTCATACAAGTGGCAATAAATTCAGTGTTTCTTATTCATGTCTCTATAATTTTTCTTAGCCCTTCTCAAATCTTCGTTTGTGAAGCCTAGCCATGATGATAATAATTTTTCTTAATGTGATTTCACATTTTCCTCTTTCATTTTAAGTCTTGTCTGCATTAAGCCATTTTAATGCTTTTGTGGTAAGTAAAAATTAATTTCTACAAAATGATGAACTGGATGGGGTAGGACTCTAATTCCATGCACTTTCTCTTAGTTTTTACCTGCAAGCAGTTCAAGGTGCTTCTCAAAACCTGGAGAACTGTTCAACATTTGAGGTAACATGGACGTTTCCAATGTTAACCTGCTTCTCTCTGCTGCAGTGCATTTGCATTGTGTTTCATTTGTATTCAACCAACAAAGAAATTGCTTTTTAACATTTTTGACATATTGTTGGTGTTGAGTCATTAAACTATTGTCAGTGGATGGAAAATACAATACTAGTTGAAGACAAACCATGTCCCTGAAGGAAAAACAGTGTTGTCAATTTGAGATGATACAGCAGGCATACATTCTACTTCATGGCAGAAACAGGACAAGAAATTTTACAGAAGCTTTGTATTGTGTGGTGATCAGTACTAAAAATACTTCAAACCAACCATATTAGCACTTCCACCTTTCTGGAATCAAATTCTCATTGTTTTTCAGAAGCTTCTGTGGTTTAGCTTTAGCTGACTCTTATTACTGAACAGTGATGTGGAAAACTGATTTTATAGAAAACTTTAGTAGTGACCTGAACTGCAGCACTTACTCTCTTTGCAAACTAGGCACTTGGCTGCACCATTGTAGTGGGAGCTAAGATTTGCTTCATCTTTTTAAAAGAAATATTCCAAAATATGGTTTACTTATTGGTTTTAATAGTAAAATGTTCCATTGTTTCAGATTTTTAATGGTATTTTTCTGTGAAAATACTTTGCATATCTGTCTGTTTATTTATCTTTATCTAAGCTTTTAAAAACATTATTCATTTAGCATCAAATGTTGTTGGTAGCTGGAATTTATTTCTGCATCTTTACAAGCAGTTAAATTCCCATTATATCAGTATGTAACTTTTCTGTAGCTGTTCTTTTTTTTTTTTTTTTTTTTGTAAAAGATTTTTGAGACTCATTCACCCAGGGCCAGATTCAGAGAAGTCCTGAGGATTTCTGCAAGGTGCTGAGCAGCTCAGCCCATATCAGCAGGGATTAAAACTACTGGATTTGGCCCACACTGCTCTCAACTCCCCCATAAAATCATTATTTGTTCAAGCGTATTCACATTAAAGATATTTGCTCTGTAATTGCTTGCAAAACACCTTCAGAAGTTTTGAGTAAAACGTGCTGCAGAAGTGAAATATTGATGTTATTGCAAGCACATTGCAACGTTCCCCAGGTGCATGATTCCTTCACAGTAACCTACCTTTGCTGGAAATTTCTGCATAAAATATGTTGACATGAAAGAGAACTTCAGAATTCATTAGGAGTTTTCCACAGAGAAAAGGATTTGTCTTTTTTTCTGATATTTTCCTTTTTTTGTTTGTTTGTCTCCTTCCTCTCCCCCTCAACAGAACATTTTAGGAAGGGTTCAGCTCAAATTCTGCAGCTGAAATCCATGTATAGATATGTAGTTGTTTCTAGTTATGTCACCATTACAAAATATATTGACTTAATAACTCTTAGTGCAAACCTTTCCTACTAGTATTCACACTACTCTCTGCATAGAAACATTCCTCTGGGAACAGACTATCTGTTTTTCAAAGAGCACAAGAAACTTTGGAATATGAAACTGTGGTTAAGTAACATCAGTGGGAGTGACAGTGCTCTGAGTAGCACAAATGCTCATATTTGAAAGTTGTATTCCTTCACCAAAATAAAGTGACAGGAACTAAATGATAGGAAAATAATTTACCTTCATATTTGCCTGTAGCCTTGTTTTAATGAGCCAAGTGGAAGTGAAGAATGAAGCAAAAAGATAAATTAATTGTTCATGGATTAAGGTACAGGAGAAGAAAGGAAGGAACAGAAAAGTGGATTCTGAACTGATACTAAAACTTAAGTCACCACATTTTGCAATGCTTTCAAATATTTCTCTGGAATATTAGGATTCTTTTTATACACATAGTCACAAACAGCAGGTAAGATAGTTAAACATCTGGAAAGGTTGCTGAGCACTATTGAGTATAGTATATAATATTAAAACTATGTGCGGTGGGCTACTAGGCAGAGACAGACTGAAGTTCATAAAGATATATCTGGTGAAAGAGGCTGGGACAGTTGTAGCCAGCATTGTAAAGCCATGCACATGACGTTTTCCTGCTTGAAGGAGTTGCTTTTGCAACAAGATCATTTGCCATCTCTGGGTTAAAGAGAATAGATTTTATTACAATAGATTTTATTTAGAGGTTCAATAGGATCTTTCATTTGGACAACATTTTGTCCGACTCTGTTTTTTATGAATAATATCCTGTAGATAGATATTCTAGATATTTTTAATTTGCTCAGGTACTATCTTAATGGTTTCTTATAATCTACATCTATAGGTATGAGCTTGTTCCTTCTCTCCTCCAGTTGCTGAAACTATATGTAAAGTCTCTTTACTATTTTACTATAAGTAAAATCTCTTTATTCCTTTCTGGGCTTCATGGGAGCTAGTCCTTACAGACAACTGTAATAAGATGCAAAGAAGTTTCCAAGACTCTTCCCACTCATTATATGACACAAGGTCTCACTTTTCATCAAGTCTGAGTAAAATATTGTGGGATTTTGTGTCATTAAGGTAACATAGAAAAAGGTAATCTAATCAGACAAGATGTCAGTGTGAATTAATCTTAGACCAGCTGGTAAGGTACATTGATAGAAATGACTTAAGTTTTGGAATTTTTCAATTGGAAGTCATCTGGTGAAAGGTAGCAGTTTGAGAAGAGATGAAATGTAATAGAAATGTGTAGTGTTTGTGGAAAGGACCATCTTGTTTAGACAAGAACAAAGAACATGCAGTACAACACTATGTGTTAAGTACACTGGTTTGGCCTCCTTTGATAGAACTTGCTGTCCCACTCCTAGCCAGGTCCTGGGTGAGCTAGTACAGAAAACCCTCCTCACACAAGCTCTGCTGCAGGCTTTCCATCTCCCAGATGTGGTGCAGTACTACTTGCCTTGGAAAACTACTCCTTCAACGGGTCAGATTCAAACCTAGCCAAACCTGGTCAAACCCTTAACTTTCCCAGTACTTATCTGCTAACTCCTTACCTTTCCTTCCAGAGCTGCTACATGCTTTCCCAGTGCCTCCTCAGCTTGATGAGCACCACAGGGCTGCTTAGAATGTGCCGTGTGAGAGACCACCAAGGGGAATTTCTACAAGCAAGCCAGAGTACTGGGAGAGACACAGAAGACACCCTGCCTCATGGGCACCACCTCTGCTGGCCCTCAGGAGAAAAGGCAGTCCCAGCAGACATTTCAGAAAGTTTAAGGGTCCTGGTTTAATTCAGCCTCTGGCCCAGACACAAGAAGCTCTTAAAGACCTTGCCATTTTGGATTCTCATGTTGTATGAAGAGTGCAGGAAGTTCTTTCAGAAGTCCGGAAAAATGTCTGTTTGAACCCCCGCTACAGTCATACAGAGGATGATTGAAAGTGAATTGAATTTTATTTTGTATGTAGGTACCATTATATTTTCTTCAGATTAGCCTTGTTGATGACATTGATATCCTTACAAAAAACCCTGCTTATAGCAGGAGGCATCTCTGGGCTGCAAGAGTGAAAACAAACTGGCTTTCTGTAGGGAGATGTTTTTCTATGAACAGTGGTTTGACCAAGCTGCAAGGAGTATAGGGCTGAGGTAGCTCTAGACCATAGAAGATGCCCATCAGCGTCTTCTTTTTTTGTGTGTTTTAAATTAATATGGATGGGGTCTATAAGTAACTCTGAGGCAGAACTTATGCCACCTTTGTTACCTGCTTTCCTCAGGGCAAAATACTCAGGACACAGACCAAATGCTGATCAAGAAAAGGTTCTATTTACCTCACCTCTTGTTGAATTCAGTAAATCTGTCTCTCTCTGCAAGTGAAACAGAAATAAGAGGTTTTGAGTGCTGTGCTATAGTTTTTCCTTTGTGATTTATAAATTTTCAAGTCTGAATGTTTAGCCAGCAGCGTGTTTATTCTAGACAATTAGTTAAAGATGTATGCCATCACTTCTCCCTGAGATTTGCAATCTTGGTTTGACCCAGTCATCTGAGTCAAAGCACTGTTATTTGGGCATTCTTATTTTTCTCACTCCATCAGTCATTTCCATCACATTTTTTTGTTGAGAAATAGTGACGATGTCAATACAACTTCTCTTCCCACAGCTTTGACATCTTGTTTTGATCCTACTTTGGCAAGTCAGTATAGTGAAATCCCTGAATTTACAAATGTATCTGATGCTGGCCACTCATGTTTCAAGCCAATTGATTCCGAATAAAGTTGTCTTGAAGTTAGATTAGGCAACAAGGAATTCCTGATTCTGCTATTGATCTGCTATGTAGTGTGAGACTTGTGGTATCAGTCACCTGTGCTTTGCTTTCCTCATCCATGAGAACAAGTCATAGAAGTGTGCTGAGGGTCACAGACTAAACACATTTTATGAGCATTAAGACGGATTCCTCTTCTTTCATTATGTAATATCTCATCTTGCAGTTTAAAATAGATTCATTACTGCTTCAGTAACACATCGTATAACATGATGGACTCAAACCTAACCTGGTGACCAGAAGGTCAACTTTGAGCAATGTGCGTTTGCTGTACCTTGTACGTTAACTTTATTTCTGAGTAGTTGAAACAGAGAATGGATTTGTTCTTCGAGCCAGTTGTAATTCAATGGATCATTAATGACGAATGGCAGAATGCCCCAGCCATCCTTCCAGGCACTACTCCAGATGGAAGTCATTGGATAAAGAACAGGAAGGTTTGACAGAACGTGAAAAAAGAATAAATTCGCTACACATCATTCATTTTGCCTGACTGCAATAAAATAATTATAATAGAATGTTGTCACAGGATAACAGTCTCCTGCTGCTTTAGAAATGCTTTGCAAAACAGATGTTTACTTTCTCTGTGGGAGACATTGATCCCATGACAACAATCTTTTCTATTCAGGGAAAATTAAGTACTTATAGGTTCAGCAGTACTATAAAAAGTTCATTATAAAAAGCCATATAATGTAATAGGTGAAAAAATATGAATTATATATGTGATGTATGTGATACATGCAACTAATAACTAAATTGGATTAATTCAAATACTTTCTTTCAGCATCTTTGCCAGCAACAGTTTCTCAACAAAGGCAGATAGGACAACACAATGCACTATGATGAAGTTGTTTTGGTATTTTAATCTTCTAAGGCTATGTGAGCTTCAGGAAAACAGCATTTGTGAAAAAAATAATAACACCAAAATCCAGCATATAATGTCTGATGAGAAATGCTTGAACAATTATCGATAAATGAACACATTGTAATTAATGGAAATTAAAGACTATGCATTTTGTGTCAGAACTGGACTCAGTTTTGTGAGTTTTGCTTACTAGCTCCAAGATAAAAAATTTGAAAAAAGATAAAAAATAATAGAATATTTGTGATTTTCAAAATATTTTTCTTAGAATCACAGAGTCACAGAATCATTTAGGTTGGAAAAGACCTTCAAGATCATCAAGTTCAACCTTTGATTGATCACAGCCTTGCCAACTACACCATAGCATTAAGTGCCATGTCCAGTAGCTTCTTGAACACCATCAGGGAAGTCTGTTTCAATGCTTAACAACACTTTCTGTGATAAAATTCTTCCTGATGTCATCCTGAACCTACTCTGACACAACTTGAGGCTATGTCCTCTTATCCTGTCACCAGGTGCCTGTTGAGAAGAGATCGACCCCCACCTAGCTACAACCTCCTTTCAGGAAGTTGTAAGGAATGATAAGGTTCCCTCTGAGCCACCTTTTCTCCAGGTTAAACAACTCCAGTTCCCTCAGCTGCTCCTCTTAAGACTTGTGCTTCAAACCCTTCTCCATCTCCATTGACCTTCTCTGGACATGCTCTTGTCCTTCTTGTAGTGAGTGACTCAGAATTGGACACAGGATTTGAGGTGCAGCCTCACTAGTGCCAAGGACGGGAGACAATCACTGCCCTAGTCCTGCTGGCCACACTATTGTTGACACAAACCAGGATGCCATTGGCCTTCTTGGCCACCTGGGCACACTGCTGGCTCATATTGCGCTGGCTGTCTAATGAGAAGGGCAACTTTACATTAAAAATATTCATATTTTTCTCTGACCTGTCTGCAATATATGTGAGGCACATACATTGCATTCTGTTCTAGTGAGATAGAAATGTTACAAAGGCTCTGTTTTGGTGAACCTTATACTTTATACAGACACTTCTGCTATTTATCCAGTAATGTGTCAACTGCAAATTTGGGTTGATGAGACATGTATAAAAGAAGAACACTTGTTCTCTTATGTGCTGTAGATGTCTATGTCTATGGGCTGTCAAAGGCATTTGACTGTCAGATGAAAAAACCTCCGTGGTATTTAGCTTTTGCCAAGGTTGTGTCTGAATCAGGATGAACAAAATGAGAATAATTAACTAGGCTCTGAATGACTTATTGGCTCACCAGACTCACCTCTAGGACCTGCATCATCTTGGATCTTCTGCTGTCCATTTCTATTTAGCTTGAGACACCTTATGATGGTGTTTGGTAGTTTTCCAACTGGTGCCTCTATCCAATTTCATGTGTTTCACATCATGAATCCCAAATAGAGTTGCAAAATGCAGACTACCAACATCTTTGTAGCTGGACCAGGCAGGTTTGAGGTTTACTTCCACAAGTTTTAAAGTTTGTAGCTGATCAGAATAGCCAATGAATAACACTGAGTCTGGGTTTACTCAAAGTATTACTTTAGCTGAAGCGAAGATTTTTTGAAGAATTTAATGGCATTTTTACTAGGCTGTGAATTTCACCATCTAGATATTAAAGGAAAATGTCTTTTACATTTTTGAAAAGAGTCCATTTGGTATACAAGCACATTTAGTTATAATAATCCTGACCTCAGGAGTAGTCACTTTAGCTAAGAATTTCCCTTCCCATTTCATGGTTACAACAGGCACAAAAGGAACATGGTCATGAGGGGAATGAAGAAAGTAACCTTTAATGCTGCAAGGGTAACTCAAGAGCACTGTCAAATGCTAGCAATAAGTTGCATTGGGGAGTGCTACTATAAACTTCAAGAAAAAGAGGAAACTGAAGTCTTAAAAAGTGACAGCTTTGTCATATTGAAACCCTTTTTCCCTAGTGCTGAATAAAATGCAAATTTGCCTCCAAGGAAGTTGCTTACCCTACAGCTGAAATGCTGCACATGGAACCAGTTGACACTTTGGTATTTTAGCAGTTTAGACTTATAAATATGTATTTATATTTTCCACGCTAAACTATGTGTCTCTTACCCAGTTGTCACTGTCACTGCATCAGCCAAGAAACCAGTGGAAGTTTGCTTCACTGAGGACTGTACAGAATGGTCTATGAGAAGGAAGTAAATTTAATGGAAATGGAAGCACATGTGAAGAAAGTTAACATCTTAACACAGAGTACCCTGTGCTAGGGATGATGTTTAGCACCAAAGGGCACCTTCCAGACCCCTTAATTCCTGAGTGCCCTCAATGGCAGTAGCTTGGACTGAGGGCCAGCAGGGACTTGTGCAGCAGGTTTCAAAGAACCTGTGAAAATGAGGATTTCTTTAGAGAGAAGAAGGAAGAAATAACTGTCATCTCCCTACACTCAGACACCGATGAGTATTGTTAATCACTAGAGGAGGAAAGACAGAGGAGGACAACAGATCTGATGTTTCACGTGTGAATTAACTTTACATGTCCGATTTGTGTCCTAGGGCTGCTGAGGGTATCACCAGTACTGCAAAAAGAAAGTCTATGCATCTGAAGCGTACTGTTTCACAAGGTAATAGAAGGTGGTATGGACCACTCTGGCTTTACTATACATCCTTTCAAGCCTCAGGCTTCAAGCGCTAGGAATTAAAAAATTACAGCAAGAGAAAAGATTCATTGCTTCTCTTACTCTCTCTATATTTCTATAGGAAAAAAAAAAAAAAAAAGAATAGGCACTAGGTGAGTCATAAGAAACAGGGATGACAGCCCTGAATGCAATGTCCTGGCAAGGGTTGTTGTGCCCTAGTTAAAAGCAGCATGCTCAGCCATGGACTTGTGCCCCTTCTGAGAGCAGACACTGGCTTAGCCTGCCTAGGGTCATGCTCAAAAGCTCCTTCATGCCAGTGGAAATCTTCCTAGTCTCTTTAGTGACTTCTTGTTTAGGCTGCACTCAGACATTTAAAAGGATAAGGTTGTAAAACATGTCATAATACTGGGAAAAGGCAGAGTAAAAACTATCTTAAAATCATTGCCTTTTAAAATAAGTTTTATTTGAACAAAGGCAAAGTAATGACAAGTTGTCTTCCTTGATGGTAGGACGAACCACTACAGCTGAGATCACATTTTCTTGGAGCATTTTTACTGAGAAGAACTACATGGGGTTATCACTATTGCCATGAAACTCTCCTGTGTCATGAAACAAGTGTCTTTAGATTGACAGCACGGGTAGGGAAAGCTGGGAAGGAGACACCTTGCTTGTCATCCTGGATCCAAGCTCCTCTGCTTTGGGTCCTCTAAACCAGTCCTTTCTCTTCTTGCCAAGACTGTAGCAGACGAATTAATTTAGTTTCTTCTTTTCTGTTTTGGACATGACCCCCAGTGTTAGCAGGAGAAGTGCTTGCACAAAGGTGAGAAGAACTTTTGACTCTGAAAGCTGGTGGCCGGCATCCTGCCTTCCCAGTTTTCGAAACGATTTATTTCCTGAGCTTCAGCTCCACAAATGCCATTCCAAAAGTTCGCTGGCGGTGAGCGGCAGGCAGGGAGCGCGGACCGGCTTCCCCGGCCGCCGGAGCTGCCAGGGAGCTGTCCAGCACCGCGGCGGGACGGGCGGCGGCGGCCGCAACGGGTGGACGCCCGGACCGTCCCCAGCCGCTTACACGGGCACCACCGCTCCCCGCGGGGACACCGACCCGCTTCCCCCTTCCCCTTCGCCCAGCTCCACAGCGCAGGGCGGAGAGCGGATCGCCCTGCCCGCCCTCCTATCAGCTGGTGGCGGTGGGAGCGTGGGCTGCGGCCGGCCCGGCCCTCGGGAGCTGCCGGGGCGGTGCGGGCGGTGCCGGCATCCCCCCGGAGCGGGGCAGCGGGGCCGGCGGCGGCCGCGGCAAGCGGGGCCGGGCGCGACAGGCGGCGAGCGGCGCGGGGGAGGCGGCAGGAGGAGGAGGAGGGGGAAAGGGCTCCAAACAACACGTGATCCCCGCGGAGCAGCGAGGGAGCCGGGGGAGGGGAGAGCGGGGCGGGCGGCCGAGGCAGAGGAGGGCAGCAGGCGCTGCCGCCGCCGCCGCCGCTTTAAAGCCTCCCGGCGCGGCGCGGCGCGGCACCCGCGCTCCCGGCCCGGCCCGGCGCGGCGAAACGCGGAGCGGGCTCTGCTCCGGCCCCGGCACGGCGGCTCCGCCGCTGCCTCTCGCCCGCCCAGGGGCACCCGCGGCCATGCGAGGCGGCCGCCCCCGCGGCTGCCCAGCTCGGCGCTGCCCTGCGCGGCTGCCCGCCGCCCCGCGCTGAGCTCCGCCGCCGCCGCCCCGCGGCACCATGTCCCGCCGCAAGATCTCGTCGGAGTCCTTCAGCTCGCTGGGCTCGGACTGCCCGGAGACGAGCCCCGAGGAGGAGGGCGAGTGTCCCCTGTCCCGCCTCTGCTGGAACGGCAGCCGCAGCCCCCCCGGCCCCGCCGACACCCCCTTCGCCGCCGCCGCCGCCGCCGCGGCCACCGCCGGGGCGCGCCGCGCTCCGCGCCGCCGGCGAGTCAACCTGGACTCGCTGGGCGAGAGCATCCGCCGCCTGACGGCCCCCGCGGTGAGTGCCCCGCGCCCGGACCCGGCCCGTCCGCGACCCGCAGAGCCCCACGGCCGCCCCGCTGGGTCGGGTCCTTGTCGGGAAGGGGGCGGCGGTGCCCGCACCCCCCTCCCAGACGATCCCACCGGGCCGCTGGAGCCCGCTGCCTCTCCGTGCTCGCTTCGGCTGCCGGTTGCCAGCCCCGCAAAACCTGCGGGAGTACAGCAGCCCGGTGCTGGAAATCGGGTCGGGAGTCACGCTTAGGCGCAGCTGCCGCCTTGGTTGGGTTTATCATCTCTGCCGAGTTCCTTTCTAAATGAAATCAATATGGTAAAGTGCTTATCACAGGCCCTAGCAACATTTTTTTTTTTAAATATAAAAAGTTACATCTCTGTGATGCATGGCATGCACATTCTTTCTTCAGCATCGAGGAGATGTGAACTTACTACGTTTGTAGGGCTTCTCCGTGCTAAATAGGGTAAAGCAAAGTTCTGTCTATGTGTTCAGAAATATTTCAGCAACAGATTTCCCTGTGCCTCCTGGATGCGCAGACATTCCTGATGGATCAGTTTCTTTAAAGTGGACTTTTAAATGCATGACTTGACGATTATCTGGATAATACTCTGGATAACTACACCTGTAGTTGAGAGTCTGTGAACCATTGTCAGTGTGCTAAAATAAGGAGTGATTTCGGGTTGATCCTGTAACATATGGTAGTATCCGTTTGTATGACTGAAATCCGTGTCTCGGGAGTTCTGATAGATTAGTGTAAAATAGAAGATTCTTCTACAGCCTTTCTGTTACAATTGCGTTACACTCCTGTACATACCTCTGTGATCATCACTAATATTTCCTCATAAAGTTTTAGCTGCAACTGAATGCTTATTAGGTCTCTGGAACAGTTTAATGTATTAAGGCATAAAATCTTATTTGCAACAAGTAGTCTTAATCTGCAGGACAACTCTATCTGATATTGTGGCATTGGATCATCTTTTTGCATTATTGTTAGCTAGCTTTGGAAACTACTTACGAGTCTCACCACCATCAACTATCAGTTTGTGTTAATTTTAATATACCCTTTTCTGTTTGGTGTTTATTTAACTGGCTGGATAGGAGTAGACAACCTGTTTAATGGGCGAAGTCAGTGCATCACATACCAAATAGTCATCCAGTTTAAGTTAAGAATTTTCTTTCCCATTGATTTTTTCCCCTCTCCACTGGGAATCTGGTCTTGTAATGCTGGTATTAATAGATGATATCTAAGGTGACCTGTCTTGTTTTAGTACAAGAAAAAAGCTATTTAATTTGATAATGATACAATGGTATAATTAGAGCATGTGTTACCCAAAATATTTGAAATATTCTGAAGTAGCTCAGTGCATATTTTTAGATAACCTTAGTATTTGTATTTCTCCAGCTTGCTATAAAAGACAATTACAGTTTTACAGCTTTGGTGAATTGTCAAATATGTTTTCAGAATAAACACATTCTTTGAATTAAGGGATGAGGAAAACTGATAGATCTAATAGTCCTCTTTTCTTCCTGCACCCAGAGTAATTTTGTTTAAGAATGCAAAAAATTTCATCCAACCTGGTTTTGATGTCCCAAACAACAGCTTCCAAGGTTTCTTTGGGATGCAATTATAGCAACCCTTATTGCCAAAAAACTATGTTATTTTAAAATTTTAATGTGATACACATTGCTTAAAATTTCCTTTTTTATCTTGGCATTGTAACTACTGTTTCCCTCCCATCTTACACATTTTGGCACAAATTAATGTTATTAAGTCTAAAAGGTCATGTTGTTATAGTCCTGTTATAAGTCAAGAACCAGGTTCCCCGCCTTTTCATTTTTCACTCAGAGAAACTGCTGTTCAGATGCATTGTTATTTGGTGCATTCTTACCGAGTTCTGGGATACTGAATATATGCCTTCATGCAACAAGTCAAGTTGCCATATGTCTAACACTTTGGATGTGATTATTTTTGCACATCTGCTGGTATAAATCAGGAATGACTTTAATTAGAAATAAAAAACAAACTTTACCTATGAAATTGATGTCAAATGGGACTAATTTCTGTTGTTTGTAAAATTAGAAGGCAAGTTTGAAAGGTGCATTGACAGATGTTCTTTCTAAACAAAAAGCCTTAATTCTTTTTTATCAGTGTAGGTAAACCTTCATTCCATAATACTATAGATATGGGTCTCTGTTAAGCATAAAAACATATTTATGCACATACAAATGTATATACTATATATCTAGCTTGCAAGGTTTAATGTTTTCTTTTTAAACATGAATGCAGCGGTAATTTGTCCCCATCCCAACAGCTGAAGGATGCTACAGGTTCCTGATGTTTGTACTTAACCTTAGTTTTGTGCTTTCCTTCAGCAATGACAAGGGGCGAAATCCTCAGTAAAATATTTGTTTGTGCTTTTCCTGAGGAAAAATTCTCTGTGTGTGTTTAATACTACTGTGCCATGCAGAGAGGTCTCAATGTTGTTTCAATGTGGCAGTAGCAGGAAATATGAGGACCTGCTCTGGGCATGTGGAGAGCCTTGAACAGAGCAAGAGAAAACATGCAAGAGGCAAAAGAGGGCTGGGCACTCAAGAGGAGTGTCTGTGGGGCAGAACAGCAAGAAGGCTGTGCAAGCAGGCTGCATCTTATGAGTGGTAGCACAAAACTGTGTATGAAAATATTAATATCTTCTGTGCAATGCATTCATGAGTTAGTACAGCTGAACTGTAAAAGATTATGTAGAATGAAATGCAGTAATGAAGTATTTGTAAATACAGTAAAATACAATGAAAATAAGTTATTGCATTTTTTATCACTTGAAATCTTGGTCTCAATTTTAGCTGAGTGTGACTTTGCACAAATATCACTTTTTGTGGAATCGTGGGAAAAAAGTGAACCTTGCTGTGTTGCAGCAAGGGGTGAATCCAACCCCTTCTGCTTGCTCCCAGAGAACAACTTCCAGCACTTTCTAGCACACAAGATTTTGCAACTTTCCTCTTAAATTGATTTTTGGAGATTTTTTTTTTCCCCTGCAGTTGTTATACTAAAGGATATAGGGACCTGATCCGCAATTAGCACAGGTTTATTTTATTTTCCTGTGGGTTTGTAAATGTTTCCCAACATACCTGGATGGGTGAAGGATTGATACTGTTCATCTGGAACTTGCTTACCACAAGCACTCTCTTTTTTTGACAGCCAGAACTAGGAGGATGATAGGGCTCACCTCCCACCAAAACAGCTGCGTATTTTGAGGAAAAGTGTGTAGTGATGAGACCTGCGTTCATACCCTGCCATTGGCTGTGCTGGGGAAGGTCCAGGAAACCGGGTGCACAGGGCAGGGAGGCCGAGCAGCAGCAACTCAAGGAGAGGCAGCTTTTTGTCACAGCTGCAATCAGCAAACTGACAGTGCATATATTGGACATCACATCAAGTTTCTGCCCTGCTGCCTCACCAAGTACCAAGTTTGCTGAGTAATCAGGTGCACTGACAACAGGAGGGTCAAGGCTGTGCCAGCAGCTGGGCACAGCCAGGCACTGCAGACCGGTGGGAGGCAGTGGAGTGTGAAGATGATGTTTTGTGGGACCAAACTTGGCTGCTCATTGCAATAAACCCCAGGTGTTGCACACAGCTCCTGTGACTCCTTCAGCTCAAGAGATCGTGGCCAACAATACTCCATGCATATTGCCCCATGTCTGGCTTTGCCCTCTCACAGCCTTTCCTTCCTGTGATGTCCCCACAAAGCTGAGCTCATAATTGTGAAGGCAGCTCCTATTCATTCTAAGGTCTTCCTAAATCATGTTTCTGACTGAGCACAGGTGTCCTCTGTCCTCCTGCATCTGAACCACTGTCAAAGGGTCTTTGGTTATGCACTCGGATCAGGAAAATCTGGAGGTAGATCCAGCTGCTGTCCAAACACAGTTGCCCTTGTTACTGGGCTGGTTCAGTTTATTGGAGATAAATAATAAAATGTTGGGATCCTAATAGGAACATTGATTTAAGACCTTGTTTTTAAGAAATAACTCAGTAATTATATGTATATCACCAGCAAATGTAATGATACATTTTACTTTTGATTCCATCTTTGTTACTGTGTTTCATTTTAAAGGATGAATTTTACACCCACAATGACACAAATTTTGATTAATTATAACTGAAAAAGATGATACTATATGTTATTCATTATCAAAATGATTTTTTTTCTGCCCTTAAGAACTCTGTTATATGGGAATGGTATCCTGGCACCAGTTGACATAGCTCGATTCTTTAGAAATGGCATTTAGTATCTTACTGAATTCCAGTTCCTTGCAGCAATTTTCACATTTGCTCCAGTTTTATCTTGACTTGTATCCAATACCAGGCTGAAAATAGAAACAAAATCAGAAAAACGTAATTTGTCACTGATTTGAAAAGTCAAATACTCTGCTTGGATCTAAGAGTCATGGACTATCCTAAAGGAGCTGGGAGTGACTGGCTATTCATTTAGAGGAGACTGTGTACCCCCAAGCACTGTACTGATCTTTCTGGAATGAGAATTACAGCATGACACAGCTTTAAACTGACTAACATTTACGTTTGATTTTATTTTCTGAATGGTCTATGTAATGCATCTCTTGAACTATGAACATTATTAAGTGAAAATCATTTCTGTTACACTTTTCTGTTCATCTAGAATTATTCCTGCTATTCTTTAAAGGTCCAGTTGAAGACATATTAAAGTAAGAATGTTTTTTTCCTATATAATTTGGGAAGCTGCTACTGGCTGCTGCCAAATAGTTGGAATTTAAGAATTGTTGTTTTTTTTTTAAATAGCCTTCCTCCTGACAGTGGGAGAAAAGTGAACCTAAAGGCAGTCATTTACGTTACTGTGTAGGCTGTTACTTATGTCACAGTAACTTCAAATTGCTTAATGGCAAGTGAATCCGCCAGTGAGTGGAGGTGGGGTTTTGGCAGAGAAGTTACAATATAGCAGCTTATATCTAACCTGGCTCCATAATAAACCTCTACCTATTAGTCTCAAGGAATGCTATTCCTTTTAGAAGCTATAACAAGTTGCTGCCACTAGAAGGAGAGATAGCAAATTGATTTTTGCATAAGATTTTTGAGAAAAATTTGCATGAGTATTCTGAGCTCCTTATGACTCACAGTAACCCACCAGGTATAGATAAGCTCTGCTGTTGTAGAAATGACTTCCACCTAACTTTATGAATGAAATAAGGTAATGCCAAATGATATCCATATCAGTGGTGTGATGAGCTTATTCACCTGATAGGCCAGGCTGGCTGAGCTTCATGAATAACATCCTTCTAAAGAACGTGGTTGTGAAGCATGAAAGTGGTTAAGAAAGGCACATCCCATGAGAAACTTTCAATTCCAGCAGGCAAACAGGATGATTTCTTTTTTTTAAAAGCATAATAAAATCAGACTTTTGCTGAGTGTCTTTCAACTTAACAGAGAGTAAATTCATTTATAGGCAAGGTCACATGAGTAGTCAATAGTCAGTTAATCTGTTACTTCATAGCATGGAATAGAATTGTGGTGTCTTAAACAGGAACATTCTGGAAAACTTTCATCAATATGAGGATCATAGTGGGTTTTGTTTGTTTGTCTTGTTCAGTAGTCCAGCATCTCATGCAAGGAAAACTCAGCCTTGGCAAATAAAATATTAAAAAAAAAAATTAGCTGCACCAGAAGGCCTTCAGCATTGAAGCATGGCAGTGTTGACCTAGAGGTCATTTTATTGAGGGTGAATTTGAATATTTGACATCTAGGGCTTAGATTGATCATAGCAATATTGGATTTCTTAATGTTTGTGCAGTTCCAGGCTGAAATCTTAACTTCTCTACAGTGCTTGGGAAAAAAACATGTCCCAGTAACATTCATACATTACAGACATCTTTGCTGCTTGGAAGCTGTGAGCATATCCCTGCAGGGGAACAGGTTTGCCCACAGACAGAAGTGACCCGCTGGCTGACAACCCAGAGTGTGGCAGCACCAGTGTTAATCCTACAAAATTGAACTAAATTGTTTTGAACTTCTCTACCTGTCCCCTGGCCAAAATGTCCACGTGCAGGTAGAGAAAGACATAAAGTAGATGAGAATGTCATGATCATTAATATATGCCCCTCAAAAAGAAATGTGCTGTCATGGCTACATCAAAATGAGGGTGAATGTCCTTCATTTGAAATTGTGTGAGCAGAGCCAGTTACCACCTCGCAGTGGTTGGGTGTACTCTGGTAAACTGTGATGTTAACACAGAGGAAAGCCCTCTCTTTCCTTCTACCTCTTGTGCTAATACTAAAGGCTGCTATAAAGTGCTTTGAGTAAAAGAAATTGTACCATCTCATATCCAGATTCTTTCTAGATGTGTCTGTTTGCTAATTCTCAGACTGAGTTTTAAAATTAAGCCAAAAATTCTTTGGATTGTCCATAGGTTTCGAAGGGATAAATACCTTTGCAGATCTGCATATGAAATTAGGTCCGGTTATACTGAGGAAATTGGTTCTTTCTCTCTCTCAGCAGAAGAAATTCCTTGAGAAGGACTGACATGTAAAGCCTTTCATTTCCTATCAATATGCTGGAGTAGCAGTGATTATTATACAGCATACACTATTATGTAGTAGATGTTTGCTGCATTAAAAGATGAACAGGTAGTATTAGTGGTAGATCATCTGTTTTATTCTTACCTACTGAACACATTCTCTCTGCATCACAGAACAGGTCTTCTATCCATTTCAGACATGGCGGAAATTCAAAGATGAACAAAGTGATCCCAGACGGTGTTATAAGGGAAAGCACCCTGAGATATTTATCTTTCACTGTCAAGGAGTTAGACTAGATGATCTAATAGGCAATTTCCATCTGTAATGTCTGTGATTCTTCTAGTTGAAAGGCAGCTGGGGATGCAGAAGTTATAATTTCTAATTATTATTTAGCTCTGCTTTATTTCTTCACAGTGTTTGCGTTGTTGCTATGAAATAGTATTGGGTAAAATTATTAGTCTCAATGTTATTTATTAAATTAAGGGCATTTTCTCTAATGTGCACAAGTATTTCTCTGTGAAGAGTATCCCTGTTTGCATGAACTGAGGAGCGGAATAGTCTCAGGTTAATCTGACAGTGGTACTGAGCTCAGACACTTCATCCTCACCTGGTCCCATCTGGATCATTTTGGGCTGTTGCAGGGCAGCTTCTTTTGCCTCCAGTTGTCAGTCATCCTGCCCTGTATCCCCAAAGAGTCCCTTCCTGGGGATTCTGCATCATGCTCTCTTGATACCAGAACTGGTGCTAGTCATGGAGGTCTGCAAGGAGTTGATGCTTTTATCCGAAGTACAAACATGAGGAATTGGGAAGCTGGTGTTCATGAAGAAAAAATATATTTTTAGCTCATATAGTTGCAGAGAAAAAATAAGTGCACCCTAGGTGTTCAGAAGCCAGAGAGCAAAGGTATATTTTTTCTGATTGTATTATCAAAACCACTAAAATTAAATCCCCAAAGATTATTTATTTTTTAAATTTTCAGATGATTGCTCATGTCGAGACTCTGCTTTCCATTTCTGATTTCTGTCTGTTCCCTTTGATTCCATTCTTCACTTACTGGGAGTGGGAAAGGGAGGAATCCTGGCCATGCAGGACCTGCTAGGATGCCTTCCTCCGTTCTGCATCATCAGAAAATTGTTGGATGCCAAAGGAGCCTTCCTTTTCTTTTTGCATTCTGCTTTTCCCTAGCTACGTCAATTTCAATGCTTATATCTCCACTCCTGGCACTTGGGAATGTTGATAAGTGTTTGTTTTCAGCTGGAGCCTTGATTATTTGTTTAAAACCACTTTAATTCAATATTTTGGTGATCAGAAGGACAGGCAGAGAACAGTTTCTCACTGCTTACATGATCATGGGATAAATATTAAAAAAACCCATTCTAAAAATTATTGTTTTGCCATTTATCTTCTTTTGGATGGGCCAGATGCACACCTGCTCATGTGTGCTTAGAGATCTGTAATCACCTATGCACAAAGGCTTGACTAAAATTGTATTTGAAATATGAAAAAAAAAAGTTTTTCATTAATGAATGATCACCAGCAGTGGAACCAGCAAATGAAGTATTACGCATCTGCTGAGTTTGTGATTGAACACTTCAAATTCAAAGCATTTAAAACTTTCAGCTTCAAAGTGCTGATTTGGCTGGGATCCATGGTATCCTGTCTTTACTGTTTGCAGAGGTACAGATTCCCCTAGGAAGGACTTTGCAACTCCCCAGGGCACAATAATCTGGAGGAACCTCCTGACCTGACTTGAAGAAATTCTGATAGAAACAAAGTGATTTCTAACTGAGCCTGTTATGCTCTTCAGTGCTTCAACTTGCATGTTTCAAGTTTTAAGCACTCAGGTTTTTAACAGTATGATTGCTGAAGCTCTTCTGATGCTCAACTAGGAGCCATTTAGCTTTTACAAGGGAAAATGTTAGGGTTAAGGAGGAACTGTCTGTGTACCGGCCTGCTCTCTTGGTTCTGGACCTCTCTGTTCCATTCTTCCCTGATACTGTCTAGGTATTCTTAGGATGCAGAAGGGATGGGATGGAGAATTTGAAGCTGCATTTATGTAAATTTAGGCTGAGTCATCTGGGATACTGTGTGCAGTTCTGTCACCTCAGGGTGGGGTTTGTCTGTCCTCACTTAAACATTAAAAGATGTCAAACTCTAAAGCAATCACTCAATGCCTTTTCTAGACAAAAGAAAGAAATGGGTATTTATAAAGACTGAGTCCTCAGGCGTGTATTAGATGCCAGCTGTAGGATGAAATGAATCACTTTGGGTGCCTACAGTTGGGCAGATGAGC
Organism: Myiozetetes cayanensis; assembly: GCF_022539395.1. Classification (NCBI taxonomy): domain Eukaryota; kingdom Metazoa; phylum Chordata; class Aves; order Passeriformes; family Tyrannidae; genus Myiozetetes; species Myiozetetes cayanensis. Next base: position 41,557,950 of record NW_026087742.1, on the reverse strand, counting down.
CCTACCATTTATTTCTGAAGGTGTTGCAATCAAATGAAAGACATTTCACAGGCAACAGAAAATGGCTAGGGAATAGGCTGAAGTCTCTGTCCTCTGAGAAGATTGGAAAGCTTATGTTTGATTGCCTTAGGAAAGACATTTATAGCAAGGGATGCAATTAAAGTGGAAGTTCTTTTCCTTTGTCTGCAAAACTGAGGCAATGAAGCTGCAAGAAGGGAAAATTGAACTAAGAAAAAGAAAAAAAAAATGTACACAATGTTTAAAGTCTGTTTTCAGAGGAAGTTGTCTGAGTTAAAAAAAAAAAAATTTAGGAATATTTCAAGTTCATTTAGACAAATATCTTCATTAATATTTTTTCCAGTTATTCACAGAAGTGTTTTTGAGGAGTTATTACTCCTCTGTCTTCAGGACTTGAACTGGTCTTGCACTACTGGAAAGCAAGGTGAGATCTAGAAAGAAGTGCAGATTTTTTAGGAGTGCATCTTGTGAACTGTGGCAGCCGGTGGCATGACAGCGGCTGTCATGGCAGGGCTGCCACTGTCAGGATTGCTGCCTGACGGTGTCAACAGCTGTGTGCTCTGGTCATAGCACCAAGGTGACAGATGGAAGAGCTGTAATAGATAGTAAGCAGGCTATGTACATTAGGGAGGATGGACAGGTCTTTCCAGACACCCTGCAGAGCCAAGAAACTGGCCTCCATGCTGAAAGAAAGGAGAGAAAAACAGAGATAACCTTTGAGAGTCAAAGGTGGAAACTCCCAAGGTGGAGGAGATTGGAGGTTTGTTACTTCTGACAACACTACTAGGGCCCCTTTTCCACCTGTGATTTCAGCAATTACAGAGAAGGTAAAATGCCCTAGGAAAAGGTGGAAGAGATGACCTGCCTTGGGATGAGGCAAATGAGCAGAGCCTCAACTCTTAGAGGCTTCAAGAAAAGGAGGGTGGTAGGTATCAGAAGCACTCATCTGCCAGCCTGCCTTTCTGTCTCAGGTTTGCTGCTTGCCAAGAGCTCACACATACGTGTTGCAAAGAGGCTGCCAAAGCTTGTTTGTCTCCTGGACTATGACTCCTGCTGCTCATCCGTGTGGGCACCAATGATAGAGCCAGGGGAAACCTGGAGAGTATCAGGAGTGACTACATGGCTTGGAATGCAAGGGCAAAGGGTGTGAGTGCCCAGGTGGTGTCTCCTTGATCTTGCTAGTGAGGGGGGTAAGGCTCTGGTTGTAGCACATACATCTAGTAAGGTAGTCTGTAGCTCTGTTGGTGGTGTTGCTGGCAGGGCAGGGCTTTGATCTCCATGGACATGGGACATGCGCTGAGGAGCAAGGACTGCTGAGCAAGAATGGCATTCATCTGACAAAGTGAGGCCAGGTCTCTTTTCACTGGCTGTACAACCTTGGGAAGGGGTTTTTAAGTTATGTTTATTGTGGAAGAGTGTTCATTCTCTGAAGAGTGAGCAAAAAGATGGAAGAGGTTCTTGTGCTCACCTCACTGGGATCCCATCTCAAGTACCTGTGCCCAAACACAGGCAGCATGGGGAGCAAAAAGGTGGCATTAGACATCCCCGTGCTGCCACTGCGCTTGGACCTCCTGTGGGATTTCACACACCCTTGTGTGTAAGGGCTCTCAGGATGAGAGCTCTGCAGGAGATAGACACAGGCTCTTCAGAAAGGCTGGACTGAGAAGCTGAGGAGCAGGATCTGCACTCTGTGTAAAGAGGTGACAGCAGTGAGTGGGCACTTCTCTTTGAACAGAGCAAGGTGGCCCAGAGAATGAGAGTCAGGAGCAGAAGACAGATGAGCAGGTTTGGTGCTACGTCTGCTGCACACTGTCAGGTCAAGAAGTGAAAGCAGAGGAAACCTTTAGACAGCTAGATGAAATTTTGAAATGGTAAGCTTTGTTATTTATGGGGGACTTGAACCCACTCAAAATCCATTACAAGAGGAATAGGTCTGAGCACAAGCAATGCAGGAGATTTTTGGAGTGTGCTGAGGATAGTTTCTTAATGTAGGTGATCAATGAGCTGACAAGGTAGGAATACTCTGCTGGAGCTTTTACTCACAAATGAGGAATAACTGGTTGAAGGTCTAAAGGCTGAAGCATCCCTAGAGAAAGTGATCCTGATATGCTGGAGTTCAAAACACTGAGAGGGGTAGGAAAGACAAATAAGTGGACTCATACTTCAGGAGAGTAGATTTTGGCTTCTTCATAGATCATTTTGGCAGGCTCCAATGGGAAACTCGCCTATAGGGTAAATAGGTACAAGAAGCTGGTTGAGATTCACTCTTCTCAAGCACCAGAACAGTTAATTTGTTCAAATGCAGAAAAATATATCAACAGAAGTTGGAAGCAGTCACAGGATATTGAGCCCTCGAGGGATATTGAAGCATTACCTAAACCTGCAGGGATAGAAATAGGAAAGACTCCAAGTCTCCCTCACTCCAGTCACGGGAGACACTTGATGACTAGAAAAAGGCAAATATTGTACCCAGCATCCAGAAGGACAAGGAAGATGCTAGGGAACTACGGACCAATCAGCCTCAATGCACGGGGAGATTATGGAGGAAGTCCTTTTGGAAGTCTTTTCTTAGCACAAAAAAGGACAATAAGGTGGTGATTTGGAACAGCCAAATTTATACCCTTTACCAAGGATGGATTGTATCTGACCAACCTGACTGAGTTCTGTAATGAGATGACTGGCTCAGTGATGAAGGGATATTGTCTACCTTAATTGTAGGAAAGTCTTTGACATGTTGTCCTGTACTGTCATTAGAGCCAAACTGGTGAGAAACAGACTGCTTAAGCAGATGGTAAGGTACATGGAATATTGACTGGATCTTAGGGCTCAAAAGGTGGCCATTAGAGTCACAAAGTCAAATTAGCAACTAGTTAATGCTGCATACCCTCCAGGGATTGCTATCGAGGCCAGCAGAAGATTACCAGGATGTCAGGGATGGAGCATGGGACGTCTGAGGAGAGGCTAGGGAAGCTGCATCTCTTCAGCTTTTCAGAAGAGATAGCTTTGGGGGTATCTTGTTGCAGTCTACAGTTGACTCTTCAGGGTTTCCATGGATGCAAAATGGAAGAAGGATGAGAGGTAGGAAAGCTGGAAGATCAGCTTCTTAATTCAAATCGGAATTAAGAAAAAAAAATTGAAATGTCATGAGGGTGTTCAGACACTGGCACAGGCTTCCTAGAGAGGTTGTGGGATTGCTATCCTTGGAGACACTCAAAACTTGTCTGGAGAATGACCTGAGCAATCAGCTGTAACTCAAATTACTTTGAGCAGGAGGTTGGACTAGAAGACCTACAGAGGTTTCTTCAAACCTGTATGAATCATTATTTCAGTTTTGTTTTACAGTTTATTCTGACACATTAGGGTTAGCCATGGCCTGATATCTGAATTCAGAATTAGTTTTGGGAAGCCCTGTGGTCTCTGCCACGCAAGAGGCCTGTCTGAGTATCTTCAGTGTTGCCTTCTACCTTATATATTGTCATTCCATATGGAGTTTGGATGTGATTTGGTATGACAATCCTTGAATTAATTTACAGTTAATAATAGCAATAATTTGCCTCTGATTTGCCCTTAGAAACATGAACTGATGTGACTATTACTTTTGTAATGCATACCAAATATTAGTAAATCATTCTAATCAAAAGGAATTGTTGACATTTGATTGTTTAAGTATCAGTCACTGGTTTATATTTACACTAAATCTTTCATTTTAAGTGGCCATGAAGCTTTAAAACCTCTCCAGTAAATAATTGTCACTGGGTACCTGAATGGCACAGACTTACATTGCAGTGGAGGAGGTGTGTGGTTAAAAGCTGTCTCTTACTTTCCTGAGTGGCAGAACTATGCTTCTTGGAGAGGTGATGTGTGTCATGCTTCCAGGAGAAGGTTCAGCTATATTGCCTCCATCCAGTCTTGGTGCTGGATACAGAAAAAATGTGGAAATTTTCTCCTGCTCATTCTCTCTCCTGTGGGCAATGCATTGTCAGTAATGGAAGAAGTAATACACCAAACTGCTCTGGTAAGCAGCTGTAAGCAGGTGTCTTATCTCCTCGCTGGTTTGTTTAGCCATGGCCCTGGTTACAGAATTACATCTACAGCAAAATGACATTCACCAGTGATGAAAAATGGCAAACTGAAAAGGTGAGGATAGTGGCTTTTTAACTGTGCATAGCAACATGCCATAATCATTTATGGCAGAGACAAAAAAAGATTTGTGACTCCTTGGATAAGTTTTCATACTGGCTCTGAGCATATTACATAAAGCTCTGTTTATGACCAATGTTTTAATATTAAATCCTATTTTTGTCTGTACTTAATTTCCAAGATTTGATAGGAGTTGCCAGTAAAAAGTGGTGTGAGTTCCTGGGATTGTATGAAATTTTCAGACAACAGCTAGGCAGTCAATTTAGCTTTCAGAAGAGAAAGTTAACATGGACTAGGAGATTGCTTGTATGGTCAAATCCTGAGATACTCAAAGCCATTTTTTCCTGGGTAAGGAGTGCAGCATCTGTGTGTCAGGCATGAGAAAGGCAAAAACAATCCATTGCTCAGGTGTTGTAAGCTGTAAACTTCCTGAGAAAACAAAAAACTGTTTTCCTTCCTCTGTGCTGTCATACCAAGCATTGCTGCTTTCCATATTGCCTTCCATATTGCTGTAAAATCACTTCAGCAGAACCAGAAGGGAGATTTAATTTAGCAATCAAACATTTCTATTATTCCCTATTTCATGTCAGAGGAGTCGATGGTGGAGTTCTAATGTTTTGTGTGTAGGGAGTGGGGCTGAGGGAAATACTGTATGGAGATGGGAGATGGCAGCTCTCTGGACTTCTTTGCTTAAAGCTATTTTGATTTGCTTTGTTGCTGGTGTGGGAAAATACATATTTTCTCTGTGTGAAGAGTGGATTTTTCTGTGCTGAGCACAAGAAAGCTTCTGAATCACTGTGAGAACATGCCATGAAATACATGTGTAGCCCATTAGACCTAAGGACTTCAGTACCTGTTGGACCACTGAGAAGGGGCTGTTTTTCTTGATGTATGATGGTTTCATTCCTGTGGTGCTTCCATTGTGTTTTACAAGAGAACATGTAACTTTAAAGCCTTTTGGCACAGGTAACTGAGCTCCCACAGAGAAGTAAAGTAATTATCTGAAACAGAGTTAACAAGAAAAACCTCTTTCAAGTTTTGCATCTATTTTGAGCTTATTTTTGTTCATAGAATCATAGAATAGCTTGGGTTGGAAGGGACCTTTAAAGGTCATCTAGTCCAGCCTCCCTGGAAGGAGCAGGGACATCTTCAGATAGATCAGGTTCCTCAGAGCCCCATCCAACTTGACCTTGAATGTTTCCAGGATGGGTCACCTACCACCTCTCTGATCTGTCATGAATTAATACAAAATAATAATACCCTCGGCAACAGTAGTAATTCAGAAAATAAACTTATATATGCACCTAAGTATTTTTGGGAACACTGTAGTTGTATTAATAATGCAAATAAAAACATAAATACATAATGCTCATATGTAGTTTGGTGAACATCTATTAAAATGAAATAGCATAGAAATGCTTGAAGCATGTCATGATTTTCTTTTGATGAACTTGACTTTCCTGATAATTTGAAAGATGACTAAAGAGTCATAGCTTGTCAGGAAAGTAAGCCAAAATAAATTGCATCTTTTAATATTCTTTATTATAAAATGCCCCAGGGAGCATATAGAGTTTAAAAACTCAATGTCTTTTCCTGGTGATACTTTCATCACAAAATAATAACATTTTCTTGCAGACTATTTCAAATTATTTTCAATTAGTGAGATAATTGGTTGGTGATAGTTTTTGAGAGATGACAGTGAAGTGGTTCCTTTGTTATGTGCAACTAGTCATAAGCAGTATTAATTATGTCACATTGTAAAATTCATTCCTGTTTAAATGAAGTAACATACAAGGAATGTATAATAATATTTCATATCCATTGTTGTGTTGGGTGTATGGCAGGTAGAAGATGAAGAGGAGTAAAACTAGGGAAAAATAGTGTGTTAAAAGATCTGTTAATTTAACTGTGCTATACTCCCTAATCTCACAATACTTTAAATTATTCTTCCCTAGCCTCAGACTATTCGGCAAACTCTTCAAAAGACACTGCAGTATTTTGAGCATCAAGTTATTGGGTAAGTGCTAATGTGAGATAGTAAAAAGTGCATGGTAACATTTGCTCTGTGCCTCCCAAATCACAGCCTTGCATGATAAGCTTTTTAATTTTATTTTTTTCTCTCAAATTCTTAGAGGTGCTTTGAAGTAGCAATACATACTCTGGACATTAATGGTAAACAGCTGTTTGGACCTGCTTCTGTACAATCCCATCAGAAGGTGACTGCTTAATGAACTGTAATGTTTCTTATACAAGGAGAATAGGCAATCTTCTTCAATCATAGAATAATAGAATACCAGATTGGAAAGGGACCTTAAGGATCATCTAGTCCAACCTTTCTTGGTAAAAGCATTGTCTAGACAAGATAGCCCAGCCCTCTGTCCAGCTGAATCTTAAAAGTATCCATCATCAAGAGGTTTTAATCCTTTGTCACCACTCCTGAAAGACATTTGTTGACTTTGCATTTGTATAAGGAGATGCTATAACTTTATTACTTTTTAATTTTTTTTTTTCTGTAGCTACAGGGATGCAGAGAAGAATTTTCACAATATATCAAACAGATGCTCCTATACAGACTGCTCTGGCAATGAAGAAACTGAGGATGTCTCAGGAATTCTTCAGTGTACGGCTAATGTACTTGGTATGTATTTTTTCAAGGGAATTTGTTTCCTTTCATTGAAAGGAAGGTTTACTGACTGTATAGCAATGAAAAAAGAAATTTTTTTGTCTGGCAAAGGAAATTTAGGATGTGGGCACTTACATACCAGTGCACTGTTGCTACATTTTCTCCTTTTCCACATACATTTTGAGCCTTTGTGACAATCCAGACTGGTTTTCAGTGGAGTCAGTGAAGGTGTATTGTGCAATACCTAATGATTAGAGAAGTTTCAAAGGCTTTCAGTGCAAATAGCCTTGGAATTATCTTACGTGTTTTTATAGGAGCTCTGCAGAACAACAGATACTTTTATCATCCGTGGACCTGGGGGAGAGAGGGCCTGAGAAACACAGAGCAGGATGTACCTGAGACATAAAACATTCTGTAATCTTAGAGAGATTTTCGTCAGCAAGAAGCACAACACTGAACTCTGGCCATGTATGATAATTTAAGATATAATTTAACTTCCATGTCAGGGAACATGGTGAGGAGATACTCTGCTCACATTCTGGTCTGGGCCCTTGTATCCTGCTGACTTAAAATCCATTTGGAGGTATATACATGACATATCTGTCTATTCTATCACAAACTGTTAAACAGACTTGGTACGCTCTGTGAAACAGCAAATGTTCTAGCTGACTGTTTCACTGGTATTCAATATTCTTTTTTTTTTTTTTTTAATCAGGTGCCTTATTCTGCAAAATGCTAGATGCTGTCTGGGATGTTATGTGTGCCTGTAACTGCTGTTTGGAAGAGATGGTACTTGGCATTTTGCATGTTTGGTCATGGAGAGAATTTAGAGCAAATTAAATTGTAAATGTGTCCAGGGTTAATTGCCTTTTTAATTTTAAAATAATGGAATGTTAATTCTCCAAAACAAATGTTATGAGTGATAAGGTGGAACTCCTGGAAAGCAGAGGGTTTTCATGTTATCAGGTGCATATTATAAGAAACAAAACTAGACATTCAGTACTTATTTTATTATGACACAATGTACATGTTCTAAGAAACAGCTATGAATACTTTTTCAGCTTTATAACACTTTAAAATCAATATATTAATCCTAGTACCTTAGCATGGCTGAGTAACATGCAATGTGTTTCTTCAGTGGTGTCTTCATAGTGCATGTGCATTAGGGGCATATCGGATTTTTGGGATCAAAGTGTAGGGATAACGTCTAGGCATTACTGACTTGGGAATTATTAAATATGACTTCGTTGAAAATTTATTTGAAGACACTTATTCTTGGAAAAGCTCACCTCTTGAAGAATGAATTTTAGTTTTTAGCAAAAAAAAATTAATTGTGGGCAAAACACTGAGATAATTTAAAAGCAATACTTCACCCTGTCTACGACAGGAACATAAGGGAATGAGCAGTAAAACCAGCTTTTTTAATTGTAGCTCCTATCATAACAGGTAAATAATTAATAGAGGCTGTGTAATTAATTCTCACATATGCATTTATTTTTCTGGTTGAATCAGGTTTGGTGAGAGCTGCCTCTCTGAAAGAAGGATGTAACCACTGGGGTGTGTACCTAGAGCAATTGGCATTGCTGAGGCAGGAGGCAAGCATGAATCTGGCTGTGATGAGTACTAGAAAAACTGTTGAACCAAATCTGGCTCTTAGTTTCTTTATATGAGCGGTAAGAAGCACTTTCTGTCTAGGGCTGGAAGAAAGTGTTTTCATAAAGATGCTTGGAAGCAACTTCTGCTCTCTGACCTTAGATAATGCCAACATGACTCACCCCTCCTGACTCTCTAACCACCTCTGAAACAGTCATTTGGCATTCCTTATTCATCAGAAGACTGCAAGTGCTGAGGTCATTAGTCAGCTTGGAAGACTGTGAGCTGATGCTTCACACTGTGGTCCTGGTGCTTACACTGCTTACAGGAAAGTACTGACTGCAAGCTGTACACTCAGCTCGGTGCATGTGATTTATCATGTATGAATACTGCAATTTTCCTCTTGTCAAGTCATGACTAAAGTGTGTCACCGTCTTCCTGCAGTGGAAGGATTCTCCTTGTCTCCTTGCTGAGTTGCTCCTGCTACAAGTCTAGACATCAATAGGACTCTTCCTGCTTTAATCCTCTGTAATTAAAGGGAGCCACGTCCATCACGTTCACATACTGTGAACCATGCCTGACACCAGATCAATCACAGCCTTCCTTTATGATGACAGCTTTGGAGGCTGGAATATTTAATTTAACTTTTTATCCTTTCAAAAATAGTCCAGAGAGCTTTATGAAGGACTCTGGTCTCTTTAATTGGTGCATGCACAGTTTTAGAGTGTCCTTCATAAGCATATAGACACATCGAATCATAGTATCCTTTAGATTGAAAAAGACCTTTAAGGTCATCAAATGCAGCTGTTAACCCAGCACTGACAAGTCTACCACTAAACCATGTCCCTGAGTGCCACATCTACATGTCTTTTAAGTACTTCCAGGGATGGTGATTCAGCTGCTTCTCTGGGCAGCCTGTTGCAGTGCTTGACAACCCTTTCCATGAATAAAGTTGTCCTAATATCCAATCTAAACCTCCCCTGGTGCTTGAGACCATTTCCTCTTGTCCTGTAACTTGTAACTTGGAGAGCAGACCAACCCCCAGCTGGCTACAACCTCCTTTCAGGTGAGTTGTAGAAAGTGATAAGGTCACCCCTGAGCCTTCTGTTCTGCAGGCTAAACAACCCCAACTCCCTCAGCCGCTTCTCATCAGACTTGTGCTCCAGACCCTTCCTCAGCTTCATTGCCCTTCTCTGCATATGCTCCAGCACCTCAATGTCTTTCTTGTAGCGAGGGCCCCCAAACTGAACACAGGATTTGAAGTGTGGCCTCACTTGTGCCAAGTACTGACCATCACTGCCCCGGTCCTATCGTCCAAGGGAAAATCAATTGACAATACACTGGAAGCTGGTAAACAGAGAAAAGAACTCTAAGCTTCTAAAGGGATCCTTTAGAAAGTTTCTAGTTGGAAAATAAAGTATTTCAAACAATATGCGCTGGTGTATTCTGTCATGTTGACACAGATAATGCTTTTAGCTGGCTAGCCAAACTGTGTTCAAGGCAGATTGATAGTGTTAGTTTGAACTTATTTTAGAAACAATGATAAGAAAAAGATTCCTATGATGAAGTATGTTATGTGGATGACTACCACATTTCTTTATTAGGTGACTCTAAATTTATACTGAGGTGTGTTAGAGAGAAAAATGGTGTCTAAAGAGATTTCTCATTTGACCTTGGGCAAGTTTTTATTCTTTCTATGCCTCAATTTACCATCTGTATAATGGAGATAACAGGATTTTTTTTAATCCTTTAAACTATATGTCAGTGCTATTCAGATTTTAACCTTCTAGAAGTAAAGACATGTTCATACCATTTGTATGTTCAACATTTTGAGCAATGACAGCAAATCTCATTTGGGACTGCTTTTGTCCTCATAATTTAAAATGATTCCAAGTAAGATTTGAGAGCGCATTTTTACTTAACTGTGGTCAGAATAAAGTAGGAAAACTTCATGCAGTTGCAAATTAAAACTTTGGCAACAGGAATATAAGGATGAAAACTTTTTTCTTGGTCTGTAGTTACTACTTTTAGGAACTTATTTCAGGAAGCCTTCATGACCTGTCTCCTGTTTATTTTTTTGGCAGATATTCCAAGAAGGTCTGTGCTACTGAGCTTTACAAAGCACTAGAGAAATGCACAGTTTCCATTTTTGAACCCCGCTCTGTACTTCTGATGTATCACATGATATTTCTCATGTCTCAAATGCACAAACCAGATAAAAATTGTGCAGTCTTCACTTCCTCCAAACACTCTTTTCAGATACTGCATGCAATTAATATAGCTTTTATGGACATGAACTATTTTTCACTCTTCAATCCTTCACAGAAAAAAAAAAAAAAAAGAGTTTCATTACAGCAGTTACCTACCCTTCTTTTGAACAGCACCTGTATTTCCTTTGGAGCCACTTTGCATCTTTCTGAGGAACTCTAATCTGTCATAACTTTGATAGTAAAACTAATGAAAAGTAACCTAAATTCATAAATACTTAAAAAAAGAACTGTTGTGCAGAATTTGCTAAGGAGAAGTCACTGTTCATACCCAATCTTTAATGATGCGGAAGAAATGTTGTCTTTGAAAGCCCATTTGTGTATTAGACTGCTATATCTAAGTTGCATGTACTGCAGCACCGTGCTAAATATACTGTATAAATAACTCTTGCAACACCTTGGTCACACAACCCCAAATTACAAATGCACTTCTATCAGATAGCTGTTTCAGCAGTGAGGCCTGGAGAAATAATCCTACCTGAATTTCCATTGCTTAAGATACAAAAAAAATCCTCTTACATTTTTTTAATTCAAAGAATTAATTTATACAACAGATTTCTTTTTCATCCCTTATAGAAATTTGGCTCCTAAATTTTACTACAATTACCTCATTTTCCTTAAAAAATGCATGGCGTATGTCAGTGGCTGCTAAGTTAGCTCTGCATGTGGTCTCAAGTTTATTGCAAGAATTTTTCCTGTTAGGCATTTGTTAACTAATGGGTTAATAATGCTCCTTCTCTTGTTTTTGCTTCTGAGAGTGGTATGAGAACTTTCCTTGTCTGTCTTTTCTAAGTGAGTATCTTTCTGGGCATTTTCTGTTTGCAGGATGATATGGCACAACAGCAAGGATTCCCTAATCCCTTGGTGATAAGTTACGTGGAATCCCAGCCCAGAGCTCTGTCCCATCAGGGAGATAAATCATGTTTCTGGATTCAGCCTCCCCAAGGCACCAAGGAGGAGGTGGAATGCATTGTAGTGTAGGGTTATGGAGAATTCTTTCTCTGGGTGACATTTGCTTGTCACTACCAAAGAAAATATGTGCTGCAGGCTGCTTTAAATAGGGCAAATCACTTCATGCCTAAATATATTTTGCAGGGCTGTTCCTACATTTAATGCAAAGGGCATAATTCTATAAAAGTCGTTTGTTCGCTGTACATTTGTCAAAGTTGAAGATTTGTGTTTCCTTTATGAAATAGAAAATCTCATCTCTTATCCGAGGAAATGGCATGAAGCTTTGTCAGGGGAGGCTTAGGCTGGCTATTAGGAGAATGTTTTTCACCTAGAGTGTGGCTGGGCACTGAACACACTCCCCAGGGAAGTGGTCACAGCACCAAACCTGCCAGAGTTCAAGAAGAACTTGGACAATGCTGTCAGGTACATGTTGAGAGGCCACTCTGCAGGGCCAGGAGTTGGACTCTGATCCTGATGGGTCCCTTTCAACTCAGGATATTCTGTGATTCTTGATATTGTGTTTTTAAAAAGGAATAAATTTGGGATCATTCTGGTAGCTGTTAAATAATAACAGCACATCACTGCTGAGAAATACTACATTTGAAGAGGTAAGAAGTAATTGAAAAGGAGGTGTCAGGACAGATCTTGGCATACCATGAGGTTAGATCAGGTAATGTATTTGGAGAAGGTGGACAAAGGTTTGGCACACTAACTGGTCAGGAGGTGTCTGAGAACTAAATGCTTACATATTGAAAGTATATAAATCACTATCACTGTGCTAAGAACTGCAGATAGTCATTAGAATGCAACTAAATTAGGATGCACAGCCTGATTTATAATTAAAGTTGTTGGTTTACAAACGACGTAAAAGGAAACGTTACATGGCCCAGAGGACTGGCAATACTAATGGAATTTAATAATACTTTATCCTGGGGGGTCTAAGCTATATACACAGGGCTCCTGTTATTTAGCAGATGTTACAGTGCACTGGCAACACAAAAGTAATCTAAACAAGAATCACATAATTCATGTGATTTCAAAGCTGAGTAGATATAAATGAGAAAAGGACAAATGTTTATAGCAAATGGCCTTAGACATCCCACTCTTCTCAAATCAGAGCTATTTATTGTTAGAAAGCAGATGAACTACCAGTAGATAATGAGCAGTTTGAAGTTATGATGTACAATAGCATCTTGTAGAAGCCTATTTATAAAGACATTCTGACCATGATTCATCAGCTAAATGTAAGTGTTTGTCATTATTTGAGGTGCTGTGAGGTATCTTGTGGCCTCTGTCAAACCTTCAAAAATGTGTAGGTCTTCCTTAAGTCCTATACCTTGGCAGTAAAACTGTTAGTTCTTTTGTAGATATCTTGCATGCCTTATGAAGACTGATGGAGTATTAGATTTCTATGTTTAGTCAGCTGAGTCAAGCCTTTCATATATGTGAGCAATTATGAGAGATAATTTTGCATTTCATGGGAAGAGTTTTTAAGTTTCATCACAATTTTATTAATTCTAAGAAGTGAAGTTCTGCTCCCTATGTCAATTCAAAGACATATGCTTAAATTTTCATGAAAAGAAAAAAAGAAGAAAAAACTCCATTCTTAGTGCTATGTGATCTCTTGAGTTAGCGTGAAACAAACTGGATCTGCCTAATTTTTAGGAATTATCAACCTAGTGATTGTAATTTTCATTTAATAATTGTACTTGGTACTGTGCAAATATAAGAAGTGAGCTTTTCAAGATTTTGTAGGTGTCATAAAATGATGATAGTAGAGCTTCAGATAGCTTGGTTTTGCTTGCAGAATTGTCTGCTACTGAAAGCACTATATGGGGAAAAAAACCCTCCATTGCGTGTTCTTAATATCTCATCTGAGCTCCCTGTGTCAACAGTTTGGAGCAGAATCTTTTATATATATGCTTAGCACAGGTGATCAGGTCCTCCCAAAGAGGCAGCAATTACAATGATATTTCTATGATTGGTCAGAGGACAGGGAAAGAAAACACCTCACTAAAAGTGGATAAAACAAGTATTATAGGTTAACAAGTGTGAGGAATTATTTTTAATGGTAATTCTGATTTATGTTCTATGAAATCTTGAGAGATATTCGGGCCCTATATGTCACTGTAAGAGAAATGTAGTACAAATTTTACAGTAGTGTCGCAACCATATGTAAAGGCATAAAATGTTGTTATTGTATTTATATAAAAACCACTACAAAGGTAATATAAAAACACCGTCTGGATTCCCAGGATGAGATATATTGACAGTGATAATGAATTAAGATCAAAGCCTTTTATACAGTAATTACATACTGGTACTAGGCTCACTTAAAAGCCAAATGATTCATCTAATGTACCTTCAGCATTAGTCTGTACACATGAAAACCTTTTTTATTGAGAGACTAAATGTTGCTTTCCCTATCATCTGAAATTATTCCTTGGAATTCTGGACTGCTACCTGTCTTTCTGTCCAAAAAGCTGTTTAAGTAGAATATCTTATTCCTGACAAAAATCTGATAATCCAAAAATATTTAAGAAATATTTGCTGTAACTGAAGGTGGAAAATTTTTCTTCCATCCACAGTATGAGATGCGGAATTGAATGTTGAATTTTTCCATCCCCTTAAGGTTTGATATTTACAGATTCTTAGTGGGTATCTCAAAAAAAAAATAGTATTTTTCTGTGCCAAAGGAATCGGATGCTGGCTGCTCTGCAGCCACTGTCTTCACTTTTAGGAAGAACTGGATAGCTTGTAACTGCTTCTGCATACTCTACTGATTAATGGATTACTTTGATGTTTTTATCACACCATTCATCTCTGTTTGTTTCTGAAGAGCCTATGATTTTGATTTTCTTTATGGGAACAGATTCCCATCTAATTTCCCCACTTGATAATGTACAAAATACCTAGAAATATTGTATTAATTCCTTGACATTTTATAGTGGGTTCACAGTTTACAGAAATTGCTGAAGAGAAAGTGAAGACCTTTTACTAGCATGTTATTACAGAATGAAGTCATCTATTTCTGCTCCAGTTCAGTGAGATACTTAATTTGTACTTTGAACCTGTTCTTAAAGACTTGGGTAATTTTGGATCCGGCTCACAAGTACAGGATATCTTCTTTTAATTTCTTTGAGACACTGTTTCAAAGAATAGTCATAGACCTTACATAGTAACTTTTGTCATAAATCCCAAAATGTTTTGTAGTGGAGACTCATGTCAATATTTTCATTCTATGGTTTCTTTTACCCAATTTCATATGCAAATGTGCATATTTAGTTTCTCTTCAGTGTGGGATAGAATAAAAATGAGATTGTAAGAAAAAGAAGCAAAAAGAAACTACTAAGAAAAAAACCATCAGACTTAAGACAGGTGATTTGTTCTCTCAGAGTAGGTTAAGTAGTAGGAACACAGCACATCCCTTTCCAAGACGAAAGCAAACTGAGACTGACGAATGTTTAGAATTTCATTCAGTGTATTAGTAGAAGGTGTGTAAATAGCAGAAGCTCAAAACAATAAATTACTACAGCTGGGTAACAACAGAGAGTGTTAGGATGATTTTTGCTTTTTTTTTGGTATCACTACCATTTCGTGGAGTGTCTTGGTGAAACTAAGGAAGGCTTTTTCCTACTGATCAGTTGCAAGCCAGGGCTCATTAGGGAGCTGTATTGGGGTCATACATGAGGTGATGTGGGAGCATAGTGGCCTCTGCATTTGGAAGTGCTGAGCACCAATACAAGGTAGCAAATATTATTGTTTTCTGGGTAGCTGAATGAAAATTTTGCTTAGAGGTCCACAGTGAAAAAGAAAGAATGGAAATACCTGCTTTTCAGAAAGTGATAGCAAATTGTCGATTTTGCTGAACAGAAGTTGACTCACATTTTCAGTGCCATCTTCAATTTGAATTATCCCACTGCAAAATCAAACAGAGAAACGATTTAATGTGAGATGAGTTTGAAAAGATTGGACTGTTTATGTATGTGTATAACCTGAAAGTTATAAAAAAGATTATTTTGATTTTGTCTTTTCTCAGAATAAAAGAAGAAGAAAAAAGTACAAAATACTTTGAAATTGGAAATCATACTGAATGTAATTTTTAAAGGTAGTAACTATGCTGTGGAGGTCTCCAAATGTAATAAAGTTTGCACTATAGAGATAATGAATTCTGGGATTCATTCTTTTTTGACAAGCATGTTTTTCTATGTGCAATAAAACTATCTCCCAATCTGGTATTATCCCAGTTTCATCTGGGATAGGGTTAATTTCTTCTCAGTAGCTGGTATAGAGCTGTGTTTTGGATTCAGCATGAAAATAATGTTGATAACAGACTGATGTTTTGGTTGTTGCTAAGTAGTATTTATCCTAAGTCAAGGACTTTCTTTGTGCCTCATGCTCTGCCAGTAAGGAGGGGCACAACAAAGCTGGGAAGGAGCATAGCTGGGAGGCCAAAGGGATATTCCGTACCACAGAACATCATGTCCACTACATAAACTGGTGGAGTTACCCAGAAGGGGGGCCAGTCTGGGTTCAGGGACAAGGTCTGGCAATGGTCAGTGGGTGGTGAGCAGTTACATTGAGCATCACTTGTTTTTCTTTGTTATTTCCTTTTGTTTCAATTATTAAATTGTTCTTATCTCAACCTACTAGTTTTACTTTTGATTCTTCCCCCCATTCCACCGGGGTTAGGGGGTGAGCAGGTGGCTGCATGGTGTTTAGTTGCCAGCTGGGCTTAAACTACAGCAGGTATGTATAGTGATATGTGTAGGGAGAAAACACAGAAGATATTCAGAAGATTGTGATCATTTATATGTAGAAGATTATAATGAAAACATTATAATGAAGTATTTACAGAGTTAATGCTAGGTATGCATCTGTTCATCATTTTTTTCAATAGGAGAGGCAGGAATAAGTCAGTAAAAATACATACAAAATATTTTGTGCCACTTCACACAAGCACATCACTGAAGCAAAAACCCTTGTACAGAAATGTGTGTGTTTTGTATAACAAGAATTTATTACATAGATATTTTTGGTTTAAGGGAAAAATATGCTTCAAGTAAAAATGATCTCTTGTTTATAAGGCTTAGGAAAAAACTTCCCTGATAGGTACATTATGCATTTTTGTTTTAGAGAGTTGTTTGATTTAATTTAAATTTTCTCAGTATCTCATAGTGTCTCATAATGTCTGTTGTTACAGAGAAAATTCCTGTCTAAGGCAGACCAGCAGTTAGGTTGAGTTTGGTCATACCCATTTTTCTATTAGAACTGATCTCATTTTCTGCTGGTACTGTGTGTAACTCAATTCCAAGCTAAAATGTTTTTAAAAGTAGTAGCACGTCCTTGAGCCAGGTAATTTACCTAAATTTCATAGTATAATTCATGTTACTTGGAGTCAGAATATTGTACCCAGATTGAATAGGCAATCCTCCAGAGTGGATAACAAGACCAAGCTAAAGCAATCAGCAAAACCTTGGGCCAAATACTGAGATTCACATTAATTATAATGAGATGAGGCTTGCATATGTAGCAGTAAAGTACAGGAGTGATCAGTCTGCAAACTTTATTTTCAGTTAGTGGCGCCAGGGCAACTGACTGTTTTACTGTAATTTTATAATACACATTAAAGAGAGTTCACCTCTATTGTTTTTTTGGGCAGCTTTGTGGGATGTGTTTGGTCATTTGTCTGAATAGCCCCAGGGTTTCTGATGCTGTCCTGTTCCCATGCTTTCAGAGCCTGTGCAATCTTACAGCCTCGGGTGCCCCAGCTAGACGGCTCACTTTTACACACAGACTAAAACTGCTCACAGTTCACTCTACAGAACAATGAGATTTCAAAGAGTGAATATCTGTTTGTGTATACATGTGAATATGATGATTTCTTAGCTTCTTGCTTTTAATATCCAGTTATGACATTATTGGTATGGGTTAGAAATTAATTATTTTTGGGTTATAGTGAGTATATTTGTGTAAGATATTACAGCACCATGTTATACAGACGTAGTGGTAATAAGTCAGGAATTGGCACACAGTCTTCTGAATCAGGATATTAGGGGGCATTGTGTACCAGAGGTACTTTCTTTTGGCTTAACCACAGAGCTGACCATCTGTGGTCATAAAAGATCCTGGGAATATTTTTGTAATAACCTAGTTTAGTGGCCAAATTTGATTATGACTAATGACATTTGAGTAAACTTTCCAAAATTACTACTATTACCTCTCTTATAAAATATGCTTTGTCATGTTCTCATGTTGTCGTATTTATATATGTAATTTTATGAATTTTAATCTGCTATTAATCATAAAAGTTCCAAACAAAACTATCATTGCAGATTGCAAAGCTGGGGAACACTCACATCCCTTGTGAATATTGATCATTATAACTATGTATGTGTGCATAAGGCAGTTCAGACACTGCCTTGAAATTATTAAAGGTTATTGTCTGCAAACAATATGGCTTCTTCTGTCCCATTATACCTCTTGGGCATAAAAGTCACGAATCACTGTTCTTCCCAAACCTCCAATCAATCTAAACAATGCGAAGTTCAGTGATCCGCTGGGATATTATCAATGCTGTAAAGAATGCTGAATACAGGTAAAGATAAAGGGCCTTTTGTGTCCTCAGGAAAGAAATAACTGCCCTTCATTTCTGTTTGAATTTAAGATAAATATTAAGGTGTTTGACTAGTTGATTGAAATGTGATGTGATTTGGTTTTAATACATTGAAGGAACTATGTTTATTCCTATATTAATTTCCTTTGAAAATTCTTACTGGATATTTGTAGTTCACATACAGCTGATTCATACTTCTTTTTACTCTACTACATCTTAAAACAATACAAACATATCTGATGAATTTTGTAACTCTGCTGTGATATAGGGATTATATACTGACAAAACTTAACAGAGCATGCCTTCCTTGAAATAAAACAGAGGAAGATGTTTAATAACCATAGCAAAAATATTTTTCTAAGTTACCTTAGGATGATAAATAACAAACTAGAACAGGATCTGATGCATTTCCATTACTGATATTTTTTTATCCCTTCAGCAATGCCAGTCTTATCACCTCTGTAAATCAAAACCTTTTGAATTTCTGTGATGGAAATCTGAAGTGACATTGTGAGATATCAGAGTTGTCCCATCTAGGCAGTTTAGATTCCTCTGAGGCAGGCAGGATTTTTAAGGATGGGTGAGTGTAGGTAGAAGCTTAAAATTGAAAAGCTTTTCTCTCCTTTGCAGGCAACCAAAAAGAAGTAATTATTCCTTTGTATCTTCTGGCAGAGCCTAATGCCTATAATGATAAAAGTATTTTGTCTGAAAAAAAACCCCAAAATGCACAACACCACTCCACCAGCTATTAAAGTGTCATCTGACTGCAGGGTTTTTACATTGCTTATGGAAAGCCAAACACCTAACTTTGAGCTCTTTCAGTAGCTTATTCTTGAAGCTGGGGAGAGCTGGATCCCTCACAGAGGCATTATAAAAGTAGAAGCTTCATTTGTGATTGAGGAAGGTCAGCAGTGGAAGGGATGCAGCCATGGCTGGGTGCATTTACACAGTGGACTGCATGTGACATGCAAAAGTCAGGGAAGTTGTAATGTATCCTGGATTCTGGCAGGGAAAAGGAGACAGGCCCCCAAATAACTGAGACAGCAAGCTGAAAGCATGATGACTTAAAATGACAGGCAAAAATGGCTTCTATGGTTATTCCCACCCACCACAGAAAACCCATGGCTTAGGTATCCAGTGAAAAAGCCACTCTCACTGACTTGGAAATATACTGGGCAAATAGAGGACAAAGGGAAAATATGACACAGTAACAATATTATATTATTGATATCAGTGTCTCCTTGCCCTATAGGTCTGAAGTTTGAGGAAATGCAAGAAAAGTTTGGGGAGGAATTCTTCAATATCTGCTTTGATGAGAATGAAAGAGTTCTTCGAGCTGTAGGTGGGACCCTTCAAGACTTCTTCAATGGCTTTGATGCTTTGCTGGAGCATATTAGAACTTCATTTGGAAGACAGGCCACCCTGGAATCCCCTTCTTTCCTATGCAAAGAACTCCCTGAAGGCAATCTCATGCTTCATTACTTTCACCCACATCAGATTGTGGGATTTGCAATGACAGGAATGATAAAAGCAGCAGCAAAGAAGATTTACCACTTGGAAGTGGAAGTAGAACAGGTCACAAATGATAAGCTGTGTTCAGAGGGGACAAACCCAGGTAACTGCAGTTGTCTGACTTTCCTTATCAAAGAACACGAAAATGCAAATATCACAAAAGCACTTCCACCAGGAACTTCCCAGTCCCCTTTAGACCTGAGGATTAGCATCAGCACCTTCTGCAGAGCTTTCCCCTTTCACCTGATGTTTGATCCAAACATGCTGATTCTCCAGCTTGGAGAAGGTCTTAGGAAGCAGCTCAGATGTGACACTCATAAAACCCTGAAATTCCAAGACTGCTTCGACATAGTTTCTCCTAAAATCAGTGCCACATTTGAACGAGTTCTCCTGAGATTATCTACTCCCTTTGTCATTCGGACCAAACTTGAGGATTCCGACTCTGAAAGTAAAGATAAGGTAAGAACATTAATTTGCAAGGGGATGTGCTTATATGTGTGTGATGGGAGAGGATTATTTACTCAGAGAAAAGCAGCTCAAGTCCTGTGCGCTTAGAAAGCTCGCTCACGCCTTGCAAAAAAGGTCTAAGTGATATTCCCCAGCCAAGTGAATATTTTCCTAAATTATTTATAAACTTTGCCTGCGATGCTGTAGCAAATTGTGACATTGCCATTCAGAAAATTCCGCAATGTGGAGTTGAATAGTGCTGCTTAAATCAAAAGGATGAGGAATTTTATAAAATACCTATAGGTAATCCTTAATTTCACTCCAGCTATATTATGGTAACAATAGTAGGTTTTAAGGCATTTACTAGGGAGTAGCTTTCAGTAGTTTTTTTGAAAGATTCTCACTGTAGGGGTATCATTGCCACTTTATTATATCTTATTTTCCTGTTTTGGAATGCTGCTTTCCTATATGTTTCTTCTTACCTCTCACCCCGCACTCAAGTAAACAAGAGCTGTAAGTGGTACAGAGCATCACTTATGCCAGTTTTAATGCTTTTCAGTCATTTAAATAGGCACTTGTCCTCCTACACTGCCTTTTCACCTCAGTGTTGTAGGAGACAGCTGCCTTAACTAGTGAGCCCTGTGTTGAGTTCAGTGCACTCCAGGTGAATAAGCTGAGAATGCGTCTTTAGAGGGTACTTCTCCAAAGGTTGGATGGAGTTTGTCTCATTGCCTATCCTTGAATTACAGGAATGCTTCTTGGTGTGAAGCTGGGTTCCAGCTTTTATGCACCAAGCTACATAAGGCTAACACTAAGGCTTGCTTAAGGCTTGTGTGTCGATGCCTTGGAAACACTGCTGCCGTAATTGAATGAATTATTAATTTCCAGGAGTTTTACGAGATAGCCCCCAAGAATACTCATTTCAATCTCCCTAGACACCTAAGTTCTGCCTATGGGTGCAACATTGACCATTTAGGTGATCTGGATACAGCTTGAGAAACTCTAGCCTAGTTTTGCTGCCTGCACTGGGTCAGCATTTTAGAAAAACTCCTGTGGTAATCGCATATTGAGTTCTGGGTTCTTTTCAGTTCACCAAGGTGATAGTCCCAGTGCAGGCACATCCCACAGAGCAGTAGAGGATTGCAGTTGAGCCAGAGGAACCCCAGGGAGTGCCAGAACCACCAGGAGCTGGTAGCTTTCACCAGAGGGGCTGTTGAGGTATAGGCAGGGCCAGGAGTAGCAGCAGTCACCCCCTACTCCCTAAAGACAGCCCTAGGGGGTGTGAGACCTCATAGCACCATCTAGTACATAGAGGAGGCCTACAAGAAAGCTGGAGAGGGACTTTTCACAAGGACCTGTAGTGATAGGACAAGGGGGAATGGCTTTAAACTGAAAGAGGGTAGGTTTAGATTGGATATTATGAAGAAATTCTTTATTCACTGGAACAGATTTCCCAGAGAAGCCGTGGATGCCCCATCCCTGGAAGTGTTCAAGGCCGGGTTGAATGGAGCTTTGAGCAAGCTGGTTTAGTGAAAGGTGTCTCTACCCAGCGCAGGGTGGAACTGGATGATCTTTAAGGTCTCTTCCGATCCAAACCAATTTGTGTTTCTGTGATTCAAAATATAGCCACTTCTTACAGCAGTGATGGTTTCCAACTCCTCTTTGGTACTACTCTTTGGATGAAACAACAAACCTGTTTCTGGTGCATTTTCCTCTGGAAACAATATGTTCCCTCAAGAGAAGCAAACTAGTGCTTTTCATTTTGAGTTAGTTGATGTAATTCGATATACTTGAAATCAAAAGGGAGTTTGACATAATTATTTCTCATGTGAAAGAGTCTCGTTTCATACACCTTCCTCCTGTGGAGTCTGCTTATCCTTCTCAGACACCTTCCCCTGCCCTGGGGCAGTCGCAGCCCTTCAACTGTCCTCTGCCCTTCATGAATCCGCTGTAAATCACTCTGAAAAAGAAGACAATTTAGGTCTGGGAGGGAGGCTTTTAAAGCCTTTTCCCCTATTTAATTGTAAGTTAAACACAATATATTCTCTTAGCTGGGCAAGTTTCATATTCTTGTGGCTTGCTCTTAGGAAAAGTGGCAGGAGTGGAGCTTGCTAGGGGCACAGTTTAGCAGCCAGTTTGGGAAGCAGCTTTCACTTGAAATGGTTTTTCTGTACCATCAAGCCATACAGTTCTGAGTGCATCCTTGTGTCATTGCTGTGGTTTGTACCATGTGTCATTACAGGTGGGTAATGAATTGAATCAGTGCTGGGTCCACTTACCACTTGGGAGAGTGACCCTCTGTATCTTAAAGTCATGTGTAGAGTGAGACCCTGGACAGCAAGTGTCAGTACTAGCACCATAGAAGCAGGTAAAAGGGGATGGCAGTAAAAGAAATCCTTTCTCTGCCAGCAGTTAGGAGAAAAATTGTGTCTTGAAGAGTAAGGTGTAAATGAAAGAGAAAAGGGTGATGGTGAGGTGCAGGGGAGCTAAGGTAAGTGTTGTGCTGCAGGCATAGGAATTAATTTGAGAACATCAGTTTAGCTAAGAGATATTTTCTTCTGTCTCAGACATTTTATAAGCATTTTACAGAAGTTTTTGTTTGCAAATAGTTATAAAAACGGTCAGCATGTGATGCATTTTGATAGATATTACCTTTTTTAAAAAATGAAAGGTTTCACAGTTTTGGAACCTGTGGTTCTCTTGCTTACATAGGTTTTGAGAGAAGAGACACAGCAATACAGTTTATGTCATGCTGAAGTCCTTTATGGATAAAAAAAGTAGACTGAGCCTTGGGAACTGCGTGCCGTATTATTTTCCCATAGCTCACATCACTCACATAGCTTGTTTAGGAATTCTTTCCAGTTTGCAAACACTTGTTTGGAAGTCGAATATTAGGCAGGTAGATCAGTGGCTGTAAGCATGACGCTGCTTAAGAGTAATGAGTTACTGACTTAGGTATTTACCTATTTCTCTTTAACACACCTCTATTCAGTTCATACTGCAATTGCATAGCACTTATAGCTGTTTATCTCTCTTTTTTTAGAGAATTCTGGCTTTGCAATAACCACCACTTTTCAGACTTGGTTACCTTAAATGACAGTTGTAGGCATGTGACTCAGACAGCTCTGCTGCATTTTCGAAGCTGTTCAGATAGCTTAGTGTTTCCTCAAAAAAAAACCCCAAAAAAACCAAAAAACAGCCAAAAAAAAACAACAACCAAACCAACCAAAAAAAACCAATTAAAGGGCTTTGCAATGAACAGAAGACCTTTATCTTCATTTCAATACATAAATTACATATTTTTTTCAGATTTGCAGTGAGAAAGATTGACACCAGCTCTGTGTTAAGTTGAAAGTAGATCACAAATCATGATCTTTCTCTAACTAAACACCCATAAGCAAAATGAAAGATCCCACCTGTCCTGACTTTCAGGGTGCTTAGTGCTTGTCCCATTAATATAAAGGCTTTTTTGTGTGTTTCAATTTACTGGTATTTGAATCACTGGAATAAATAACACTATCCTAAACGTAAGGCCTTTGAGGTCTGGGTGATAAGTGACACACTTCCTGTGGAGCTGTATATACATACCTTTGCAGAAGCACAGCCTCATGCATTAATATCTCAGCAAAGCTTTCATTAATTTGATAGTTTTGTTAATTTGATGTGTCATCAGCTATTCCTTGGAACTCATAGCATTTACAGGACCCCATTGTTCTAGGGACCAAACAGGAGAAAAGAACTCCCCACTGAAGAATATGGAAACTTAGCTTTAATTCCAATTTTCAACAGTATCTGTACTTCTGAGTCATAATTCTAATGTTTTAGTGTTTGCTTGGCTGATATTTCAGCTCCATTATACAATAAACACGTGGACAATGTATTCCACAAAGCACTAAGCATTAGGTCTTCACTCTTACTGACTTTACCTGTACTTATAAGTTTGCAATTAAACCCACTTGTAAGCCTGTGGATAATTGAATTCTACAAAGTAATCTAGAGTAAGACAGGATGCGATGATTTGCTTCCATCCTTTCTTGCCTCCATCCTTCTGTCCTTCAATTTTATTTTCTGCAGTGATCAAGTTACCCACACTACTGCTTTGGGTTTTTCCTCTTGATTATTTTGCATGTTGAAAATTTTCTATATGAACAATAATGACTGTCTTTAGATCAGGATTCCTAGTAAAGAGGTATTTAGATGTATAAAAACTTAATTTCTGAGGTTTCCCATTTTTTCATGCAGCTAAATTGTAATTGTTTTTTGTTTATAGAAACATTCTGTTGTTTTTCACATTTCAGACTAGTTTTTATTTAGGGGTTTTTTGTGCTTTTAACTGGAGAGCTTCATTAGCATCTGGTCAGATTTTCCAAATTTTGGGTATTATCCCTAAATAACAAGGTCATAAATGTTGCTATTTCACCTCCCTCAGGAAACTCATTCTAAACCTCCCTCTCTGGGAGCAATTATTTATTGCAACAATCAAAAATACATTTATTGAGACAGGTAACCATTTGGGATTGATAGCTTATAGCCTCACACATATTTAACACAACAGTACTTCACAGTAGTTTAAAGAATGTTAGTGGAATCACGTATGGAATAAGAAATAATTTAAGCTGAGAGGACTAGGTCTGAACTGAGTGTTCTCAAATCCATGTCAAGCCCATCCACTGAGGTTTCCTTCCCATGAAGGTAGTGACATGTGAGAGAGCCAATAACCCAGTAGTAAGTTGTGCATGTAGAGGAGTAGAGGTTGGTGTCCCTCCCACCATTTCTTGACCAGACAAGGGCTGGAAGCACCTGATAGGTACTTCCTGAGTGCAGTCGTTTTCTGACTATAATAATGAGCAAGGCCATCTGTGACAAGTTATAAATACTCGTCTCCTTGACAGTACAGTGAGATGGCTGGAATTGCTTCAATTTTTAGCTGAATGGGAATACAAGGAATGACTCTTCTGGTATTCTGCTTCTGGCTAACGTCCTCCTCACATGCCACTCCTGTGCCATAAGTGCTGGGCAGATTGAGAGGAGGTGGGGCTGCCCTCACAGAGACCCACAATCCCTGAGGCTTCGATCCAGGCTCAGTCCTCTTGGGGAGGACTTGATTGACAGGATGAACCCTACTAGCACTGGTTTGTGGGCAGCTTTCTGAAACTGTGACTTGGCATGCACTTGGCAAGAAAGTTGAAAGTGAATCGTGAAAGAAATGATTTTGTTCCCTGCCAGATACTGTGCAGCTGTATTTTCTTTGTGTTGTTGCTCTTCTGCTCAAACTAACAGCCCTTTTCCACCTTTGAAATAAATCAGTTTTTATAAGGATACTCACTGGCCTTTGACTTAGGCCTGTGAGCACTTTTGGACCTTGTCTAAGAATAAAGCTGGCAGCTAAAACTGCATTATTGGAGGTATCCAGACTTTAATTCTGGTGGAATATATTCATGTTGAATATGACATTTTATTAAAATCATAACTTCCCAGTTAACAGTTCAGCAAAATGTGTTCTGGCAAAAAATTTAATTTGTTTATGTATGTGAGTCAAAATGCTTTGTTCAATAATTTTAGGTATAAAATACTTCTTATTAGGAAAAAGTTGCACGTTATAAATTATAATACAACATTTAAAATATGAAACACTGGGTTTGACAAAAATAAGCCTTTGAAATTTTTGTATTGTAAGAAATTCCAAATGCCACATATAATTCAGATTTTCAAGAGACACCAATTCTGTAATTATAAAAAGTCCAACAGAATAGTAGAGAAGGCTTTTTATAGCTCTACTGATGGTGCAGGCTGTCTGAGCCAGTGCCTCATCTGTTGTCAGTGGGGAGGAGAGGTTTGTGGTGAATGAGCTAGACTGCCCCAGCAGGACTTTGTCCCAGTGTACTGATTTAGATAGATGAAAAATAAATAAAAATCAACCAGACCAGAGCCAACATTAAAAAAAAACAAACAAAAAACAAACAACCAACCTACCCTGTATCTGAAAGGTAAGATTCTAAAGTGTTCAGGTAGACATATAGTAAATGGTCAGATTTTTAAAAGTGCTGAGTAATAAACAACTGTTCATTTTAAAAGGTAGGCTGATTCAGTGGAAGACAGTGGGAATTTCCCCTGTTCATTTTCATTGTTTTGTTTAATGGAGATGTTATTCGTCTAGTCTTTCTTCCGTAGCACAGGTGCCATCTTTAAGTCAAATACTCCTTTCAGTCACTCAGCTGTGTATTTGCCATGTATGATGGGGCAACCCTGGATATACATACAGATTGGAGAATGAGTGCCATGGAAAGGGACCTGGGGGTCCTAGTCGACAGTAAGTTGAATATGAGTCAGCAGTGCCCTGGCAGCCAGGAGGGAAACAGTGTCCCAGGGAGAATCAGGCAAAGCATCACCAGCTGGTTGAGGGAGGTGATTGTTCTGCTCTGCTCTGCACTGGTGCAGCCTCACCTTGAATACTGTGTGCAGTTTTGGGTGCCACAATATAAGAAGGATATTAAGCCATTAGAGAGCATCCAAAGGAGAGCTACAAGGATGGTGAATGGCCTTGAGGGGAAGCTGCATGAGAAGCAGCTGAGGTCACTTGGTCTGTTCAGCGTGTAGAAAAGGAGACTGAGGGGAGACCACATCACGGTCCACAGTTTCTTCACAAGGGGAAGCAGAGAGGCACTTCACTCTGATGACCAGAGGCATGATCTGAGGAAATGGCCTGAAGCTGTGTCAGGAGAGGCTTAGGTTAGATATTAGGAAAAGGTTCTTCACTCAGAGGGTGGTTGGGCACTGGAACAGGCTCCCCAGGGAAGTGGTCACAGCACCAAGCCTCCCAGAATTCAAGAAGTGCTTGGACAACACTCTCAGGTACATGGTGTGATTCTTGGGGCTGTCCTGTATGTGGCCAAGAGTTGGACTATAATGATCCTTGTGGGTCCCTTCCAACTCAGGATATTGTATGATTCTGTGATGAAAAGTCCACCTAGACCAGCATGCTGATTCTTCGAGTGACCAACAGACAATCCTTAATGAAATAGGTAAGAAAACGTTCAAGCCTGCTATGCTCTTTTCTGTAAAACACCTTCCTAGCTTTTAGCTCTCTGAGGATAAAAGCACATCCTCTTACAGTGGTATCCAGGATGTGGCACCTGATAGCCTTGCCCACAACCACTCCTCGATTATTTTCTCTAGCACCTCTTGAACCAGGCAAATTCATACTGTCAGCTTCTGTGGCATCCTGTGGACAAAAGGTCCACTGTTTACTAGAAACTGTGAAGATAAGAGTTCTCTGGCCACTTTCACCCAGGTCTGTGGGGCCATTATGAACAGAGTGGAGCAACTATAAAGGAAGCCTAGTTACCCATTGCAAAAGCAAAGAACTTTCTCATTGTGTTTATTGATCATTGGAAACTGTGTAAAAATAATGCTTTTTAAATGCCACATTGTCCCCCTTTTTATACTGAGATTTATACTTTATATTCTTTATCTGCTACTTCTGTATTTTTGTTCTGGACCAGCTGAATGAAATGAGCAGTCCTGACAGTGGCAGAGTAATTTAAAACCCACTGCACACAGTCGTGTGTTTTGTTCTTTTCTCAGTAACTGTGTTTTTCCTCCTCTCCTAATAAAATTCAAGTGAAATGGCCTGAAAGTCATTCTAGCGTAAGGGACATCTGTCACTTACGATCTAGGAATTCTATTTTTTTCCTAGAGCTGATTTATTCACAGTCGGTCAGCTTTTGACACTAAGCTCCCATTGCTTTGCAGGCTCATGGAGCTCTCAGAATCAAATTTGTGTCTTCTATTTCTGCTAATGGTAATATCCCACCCATTTTCTTGTCAAAACGTGTATGGGCTTTGACGCTTTTCAAGATGGATTGGATTGGCTGGCTTGACTGCTTCTAGAGATTGTGGTGGGTTACGAGAAACAATAGATGACAGGAGTTTCTTATCTTGTGAACAGTTGTGCATTGGAGAACCTTAATATTGTGAAACTGGCCCAGAATTGTTAATTTCTTCTTTAAGACAGGCAAATGAAAATGTCATTTTAAATATGTTTTCAGTGACAAGACTGAAGTGTAACAATCTAAAGGTAAAATACTTCCTTCTCATTTCCATTAGCTGAAAACTAAAGAAGCTGTTTGGAAATTGTTTTGTTGACTGAAGTGGTTATTAAAACAATTTGACTCCATGGTAAGCTATTCCCTCTTACGATTTGTATAATTTTTTATAGTAAGGAAGCTGCTTGGACATGAAAATGTCCATCATTCTCTATTTGACTGAAGGCTTTTGAATGGGTTTCTAAATTACACTATATCATAACTGGAACCAAAAAAGTGCATTTCATTAACTTTTACATTAGAAGGTGAGAATACTCAGACACAACTTAGTTTGATTTTCTGGAATGCTTTTTTCCTGACCTCGTTCTTCCACTGACTAAAATTAAGTATTGATTATTCACAATACACTTTTATCCTTTTCCTCGTTTGCTTATCTGAGTTTCTGAGTGACTTTGCTTTTCACGGCATCTAATCTGAATAGGTGTGATGTCAATAAAAGGCCATTTTTCCTGGGATGGTTGAATCAAAGCAGAAACATTCAGTCACTGTTTACCTTTCCTGTTCCTGTCCTGGGATTTGCAACTGGGCAATGCATGAAGCCAAGCTAAGATTTCTTTTCTGTATCTCTTTGCAGAGGCTGAAGTGGACTTAAAAAGATAGGGGAAAGCCCGAGTGTCTCCCTGTGGATTGAATGGGCTTTGTGCATGAGCTCTCACAAGCACACGAGTGGGAAGTCAGAGCCCCTGAGAACATCTAGGTGTGCCTCTGAGCATAAACACTTGAGTTTATTGCTGTGAGGGGCAGTGAATGCGAGGGCTGGCACTACGTGTGTTGATCAGCTTTCAGTTGTAACATCATTTCTACCCAAGAAATGCCAAACCTCCTGCTAACCCTACACCTGGGAACATGCTCTGTGCCTGAGAACAAGCCTGAGTTACCCCAGGTTACTTGCAAAATGACACTGCACGGCCAAAGAGCCCACATGAAAGAGGAAGCTTAGCACTTTTTCCCTTCACCTGAAATTTTGTCTTCAAATCTCAAATTAGGACCCTTACTATTTGGTTTTGAGTGTTGCCTAGTAGTTTTGGACCAGTTTAAACTACTTGTCTTGTTTCCTCCATTCATATCTCCTAAATATCTAGTCTTTTGAGTTTAAATTGTAATTGACAATATGGAGTGACTCTAAATATGTTAATTTACTCATGCTCACTAGGATTCTACATGCTTTATTTCCACGGAAGCAAAGCTCTGAAATTCAGAGACTCTCTATGAAATATGAACTTGCTGGTCCATGGATCCTTGCAAAATAGACAGTTAATAGCAAATTACTTTGCTGTGACTTGTACATGTGTTTGACCCATTTATATTCTGGGAATGTAGCTGAATCGGTCATTATAGATTTTGTAGGTCATATGACTCTAATCAGAGGGAATATTACTGTGAAATAACACCTAGCTGATTTTGCATTAGGAATGCAGTAGTATGAAAGACTGAGACACTTGTGAATTGAAAGAGTCGAGACACTAAAGCCAGGTGCTGATTTGCTAATACCTAGCCAGGTACAGTGTTTCTGATATGTCTGAGCAGTACTGGATGTGAACAAGTTTGACTAGGTAACATTTTGCTGCCTTTTGCTCTTGCCAAGGAAGGGTGATATTTACCCTTTGTCTTTTTTGCAGAGTCCTCCAAGAGACTGAGAGTCTCAATAACAGCAGATCACCTGCAGCCAGGTGGCCCATGCTAGTAGTGCTCATCATCATTTCAGCATGTGTTTGGCAATGAAATAGCTGAGGAAGCCAGAATATTCAGTCAGGAAGGATGAGCCTTTCCTTTACAATTCTTTACACTGCTGAGGATGTAGACACAATTCAAGCTTACAGCCCAGCTAGGCAGAGCAGTGGTTGGATAACTGTGGATTTGCTACCCTTTGTCACTTGTGGGTTTTTAGGACGTGTTAAGGCCGAAGTTACCTCACTAACCAACATGTTAGAAGTTACATAAACCACAAAGCTTAGAGAGAACACAGGGATGTGCCCAGGTTCTTCTACTGGTACTAAGCAATCACAGGGGAAAAAAAGATCCAGATATTTGTAATGAGCTGTCTTGAGGATTCCTCAAATATTTTAGTTTGTGTCATTCGTTGTTTTTTTGAATATACCCTTTATAACCATATATATACATATTCACATGGCCTTCAGCTAAACTATCTAGGATACATTTCCTTTTAAAAAGTGTATAGCATCCACCTCATATCATCATGATTAAAGAGAGTGAAATGATTTAACCCATAAAATAATATTTATATGATTTGTTCCTGTCAATAACCTTTGGCTTTTACAAGTGAGGACTTAGTGAGTATCTGAGAAAAGAATTAAATGTTCTTTTTTCATGGACACAGTACAAGCATGTAAGATATTCATAACACATAATTTTCCTCTTTACTTAAAAGAGAATAAACTTTTTCCTCTTTGTGGATTGCAAACAATTAACAATTTGAGGTGCTTCAACACCTCAAAAAAATGTAAACATTTTAAAATTCAGTCCTAGGTGAAGACATATTTAAATATTATTTTGAACATTTTGACCAATGTAGTTTCTGTCTGCCTTGTGAGTTTTATGTATTTTATAATACTTTTTACTCTGTTCCTTTCTTTCTTTCGAAGAACAGAAATTGATCTTCTTGTTCATTCTGCACAGCTTTTTTCTGTAATGATTCTCATTCTGCTGTGGGCCCACAGGCAAAGCAGGTTTTGTGCAACTATATCAGAAATATATTCTGTTTTCATTTTCACATTACCTTTCTTTCTCTCTGAGAACTTAAAGGTTTAATTCTTTTTACCTTATGCCTAGAAGGAACTGCTATGAACCTATTGTGTGATCTGCATAAATAGAGATTTTAGCTATTATTTGCTGTGTCTAGGGGATCCTCCTTAAAACAGTACAGATAATATGTTGAAGTGTTTAAAAAAAGATGGCTTAGACTGACAGGTTACAAAGATAACTGCCTCTGAAAATTCATAAAATAAAAGCCAAGTGCTGTGTTTAAAAGAATTTGAAGAATGACCACAAATTTGCAAGCAATCTATTAATAAATCCATTTCTCAAGCAAGTATTTTAATGGGCAGAGCTATTTGAACTGAGATAACTTTAAAGTCTTCAGTCATGGCTATTGAAGGGCCAATACATCTGTCCCCAAACAAAAGTGAAGTCATGCCCAATGGCTTGAGGAAGAAAGTAGCAACTGGGCAGACTAACTTCTTTTTGGTTCTGTGTGTGATGGGGGTAGGTGCCTCTGCAACACCTTGGCACATGCTTCTGTTTTGGTTTTTTGAGAAGGGAAGTTCAGTTACACTGAGACATGGTCTGCAGAATAGGCATGAGATGTGAATTGGGGGATGCGGTTATGTCCTCTCCTTCCACTGATACTAAGGATCTTTACATCTTAAATTCGCCTTTTGATCCTACTCGCCCCAGAAAGTTGTGGGATTATTTCAGTCATCAAGTAGCTTCTCCTTATCTGGATGACCTTGATTAGAAAGGGATTGTATTAAAAATGATCTTACAAAATTCAACACAGGCTGATTTCTTGTATTAGTATAAAACTTCTGTGGGGAAAGCCCAGTGAATGCTAAATTAATTATACTTTAAGTGTTCAACTTAAAAGAATTGTTGCATTTTCTTTGTAAAACTGTTGGTGCTTTCTGCTTAGTTACTCCAAAGGCACCCAGCAGAGGGGATGTTAGAATGGATTAACAAAGCCTGACGATTGTTTTCAGCTGTGCCTGCTGTGGCTCAGAGTCCTTTGCAGTACCGACTTTTGGATGACTCCTCTGTGAAAGTACTTTCTGCCTCCATGGACATTGCACCTGGTAGAAGTCAGGCAAAAGTAATGAAGAGATCCTCTATTTTCAAGAATTCTGTTAATGCCAATAGAGGAGAGCTACCAAGGAAAGAACAGATGAGGCTGTGTTAATTTGAGCTCCACTGAGAACCAAAGGGAAAAATACCAGTGCCTGGCAAAGATTAAAGGAGATACTTCATACTGAAAGAACTTCAATTTTCCAGCTTCACTGAATTGTATTTAGTTTTTCATTTTAAAGGAAAAATATGCTATAAAAATATTGTCTATGGCAGCAATGTGAGTGCTGTGCAGACAAGCAGTGTTGTTTAATTTTCATGTGAAAGAAGCATGGAACATATTAAAAGGGCATCAAATTTTCTCACTCATCTCAGTGGACTGCTGATTCAGTCTATTTCCTCTTTGCTCAGGAAGGCTTCAAATTCAGTTATTGGATAACTTCTGTTCTGTGTCTTGAACATTCAGTTTCTGGCATTTGTTCCTGGGAATAGGAGGATAAAATAACAGAGAATATTTTCTGTCAGCCAAAAATGCAGAAACATCTAAGAGGTTTCCTAGCTATGTTCAGCAGCATCAGAGGGTCCTGAAAGACTTTTGGAACCATTTTGGGTGATGGGGAACTCCACAGAGAGTTCTGGGGACATGGGAATAACACTTACAAATCCATAAACAGTATTTAAAAATAACTGGCTTACTGCACTGATTCTGGTATTTTCCCATGGTGTCATATAATTATATAGGGGCTCACTGAATGTTGTGAACACAGCAGGGTACCCTACAGGACTAGCAGGACTTGAAAAATCATCCTACTGGCCCACTGTTTACACTGTCCAGAAATTACAAATTTTTTAGTAGAATAGTCTGTGAAACACCTGTAGGAACAGAAAAACCCATTTAAATCAGTGAGTATTAGGGTAGTCAGGTGTGCAGATGTGCCTGAGAGTATAAAACCAAAGAGAACTCCTAGTGGATGTGCTCAGGATCTCCTGACCCCTAACTGATGACATAAATCAAGTTACAATTCTAAACTAAGTCCATCATCGTGCTGCTACTCTGGGACCAAAGCCTGTCTCTGCTCAGGATAAGTAAGATGTTACATCTTGATTTGTCTTACTGGTTGTCATCAGTCCAGTTGCAACTTTGGGAGAAGGTATTTGTTTTGAGAAAGAAAAGGAAAAAACAAGTCTCATTTGGCATTGAGAGAGCTGTGGCTGTTCAGCCTGGAGAAGCAGAGCCTTTATGTCAGCCTTCCAGTATCTAAAGAGGGCTTTAAAAGAGCTGGAGAGGAACTTTTTACAAGGGCATCTACTGATAGGACAAGGGCTAATGGCTTTAAAACGAAAGAGAATAGACTTAGAATAGATATCAGGAAGAAATTAGTTTCTGTGAGGGTGGTGAGGCACTGGAACAGGTTTCCCGTAGATGTTGTCAATGTCTCATCCCTGGAAGTGTTCAAGGCCAGGCTGGATGGGGCTTTGAGCAACATGGTCTAGGGGAAGGTGTCCTTGTCCATGGCAGGGTGGGTGGAATTAGATAATCCTTAAGGTCCCTTCAAACCCAAACCTTTCTGTGAGGATGAAATGGAGAAAATTTATTTGGTGAATGCTCCTACAAATGCCTTGGGTATGAATCTCTTTTCGTAACAGAAGCTGTCCATATGGCATGTTTGGGGAATTAGACTTCTGTTTCTATATAGGAGTCATTAATGTCATCAATACTATAGTGCTGTATTCTTTTAGTTTAAAAGAGATGCAATCATAAATAATTCTCTTGTTTTCCTTTTTAGAAAAGCCTTTTGGCTAAAAAAAATATTTACCATTCAAGAACTTGTGACTTAAAATATTGTAAAAGCTTTATGTTTTTGAAAATGTTTATTTGATTGACATTTTAAGACTTCTTTCTATAGTCATTGTAAAACTGGAGATTGTAGTATTATTAATTAATGAAAATGTAAAAAAATTATCAATTAATAATCAGTGTAAAATCAGAAGTGTGCCAAAATACAGCTCTAAAAAAATTATGAGTTGAAAGAACTGATTGATTATCCACCCAAGTGTTTATTTCTGAGTTTGCTTTCAGCTACAAATGACTCTTTTAGGCCAATTCCTGGGCTTATTTTACTAGCAGATGTTATAGTGAAGTTGTCAAATGCTGATCTGAGTCATTACTGGAGAAGGATAAAAAGCAACTCTGTGGAAATGGTCCTGCTGGGTGAAACTTTGAAGGACATGTTAGTCCATTGCTCCCACATCTTGAACTCATCATTGGCAAGACTGGCCAGGAGATACAGTGGACACACAAATAACTGTAATATACCCTGTGTGGTATTTTGATGGAAAATGTGGATGAGCTCCATCCACCTCTAAACTGGTGCAACCTGGCCGGTGAATGAGGAGCCAAGCCATGGCTGCTGGTGTGACACTGTGCCTGAGCCATGCTGGCGCCAGGGGTTGTGGGCTGAGCAATGCTGCAGCTTTCCCCAACAGCGGGTCAACAGACTAATCAGTATCCACAGGAAAACAACGTCATGAGGGTCCATGGGCATGGAAGTTGTCCAAATGTCTCCCAGAGCATGAGTGGCTGTAAAAGAGCTAATGACCTTACAGAAGTCTTTCTGCTCTCTCTCTCACCTATCTTCATACTCCTCTCTTTGTAGAACCACCTTTCTAAACCAGGACTCTGGCTCTTCACTTGCTGTGAAGACTAGATGTTTTTGAAAAAAGTTATTCTGGGACATATGCCTCTCTGTTTGGCTATCTTCTAATGCCTTTGTCTATAACTGCCTTCAGCTTATCTGTTTTCTTGAGCAGTTTGAAGCAGAGGGAATCCTCCTCCCCTCTCTGTGGGCAAGGTTTACTTGTGCAATATGCTTCTCCTTGAAGCAAAGCACAGCTGAGGTTCTTCAGGGTCTCAAGGTCCTTGCCTGGTGAGAAGCCTCAACCCTTCAGCTGTGGTAGCCCTTGTATTTGAAAATAATTCTAGGAGTGAGTGATCCAAATTAATGGACACACCACTGCAAATTTTTACTCCTGTAAATAGTCTTCACAGAAGTGGATACTCAGGAGGCTTCTTTAAGCAAATGCAAGAGTACTTTCCTATTGAGGGTCCCTTTTGGAAAGGAGACCTTATTGTAACACTTTTCCCAGCTAAGCAATATTCAAATTTAAGGCAGAAATATCTAGTTTCCAGATCAGAGATGTCCTTAAGCTTCCCTCTGTTAATTGCTTTACACTGTGGATTATACAGCAAGTGTCAGTGGTTGCTGTTCTAACAGAACTTGAGTGCGTGACTGGGGAAGCAGAAGGATTACATGCAAAGCAAAAACAGATTCTGTTTTCTAACAAGCTGAAGAGATGTTAACATTTTTAGAGTATCTGCATGTGTTTGTGCATTGTATCTGCTGAAGTGAAAATTTTACAGATGATCAGTATTTCATAACGTTGTGGAATTAAAAAAAAAAAAAAAAAAGAAAGAGAAAATTTCTGATCCCTGCACAGATTAAAAAGCATAAGGCTTAATTCTTTGAAAGAAGTGCTGTGTGAATCATAAAAAAATGCCTTGGGAGTTCAAGCTTAACAGATCTTTCCCCGTGTAATTCTTCAAGCATTTGTGTTTTCAGGTAGTAATCTACCTAAAGGCTGCCTAGTGCTTTCCCACTTGAGTTAGAGAAAATTAACAGAAATAAGACATTCTACTGAGCAATACTGATATCCCACAGCAGGGATATGAAGGACATGAGTAAAGCTGTCTTCCCTTTAGCAGAATTAAGACTGAGAAATTAATTTATTTTGTAGGTTTATTCCCTTTGAAGAAATGTATCAGTAAAGGGTATTTGTCAATCTGCTACTGTAGATCTGTGAGAAGAACCTAATAATATAACTCTCTGTTCTTGTTCATGAAAGTGATCTAGATTTAAAATAACCTCTCCCAGAGGAGTGGGAGGGGAAAGCTTGTTTTAAACTGGGATCAGAACCATCCTGAAAAGTTTACCTGAGTGCCCTAGTTACTGGGACCCATTTACTGCTAATATGTTTGTTACAGATATATTTTTGCAAAACATAGGGCTTTGGAAAAAGCTAAAAAGCTATAGGAAACAAATGAGTTCTTATAAAGGCAAATGAGAGTTTTCTGAGGCTATCTGAGATAGCCAGACAGAATCTTGTACTTGACACTGCACTTGCCCAAAAGCTTGGTGCTAAAATGTTTAGTAGTGCTGATCTTTGTTGGAAGAAAAGTTCTGTCTTCACCGAATTCAACAGGATTTGTGAAAATTTCTGTAAAAGAGGCAGGCAGGATTTTATCTAAGGTGAAAACAAACAAAAATATATTTCTTCAAGTACCCTATTTTTTGAATTACAGAACCACCATATCATATAACTCAAGTAAAATTCAGAAAGTCTGATCTTCTGTTGCCTTGCATTTTGTTTAGGAGAGAAA
Source organism: Myiozetetes cayanensis (assembly GCF_022539395.1). NCBI lineage: Eukaryota > Metazoa > Chordata > Aves > Passeriformes > Tyrannidae > Myiozetetes > Myiozetetes cayanensis. The sequence continues at coordinate 41,521,442 of NW_026087742.1, read as the reverse complement.
GAACACTTCTATGGTAGCCTTTCTTATCTGCTTTGCACAGACGTCTGAGAAGGAGAGGTGAATAAATACCTTTTTACTTATGTAATGTAATGCAGCTGATTATCCACTAATGTACTTACTTTTGAGAGTACTAGTTTGCTGGATTTCCTTTTTGCATTTCCCATTGAAGGGTTTTCATTTTTTACTTTAAAGATTTCTGCTAAGTAAATAGAAAAACATGAGTAGTCATCAGCACGTTTTGATTATACCACTGTCGATATTTAAAAATTTAGAATTTCTTACTTTCAAATTTAGTAACAATAATATTAATGTAATATTTTTAAATTATATCTTAATTGGTCTAAAATATGGCATGTAGCCATGTTTGCTTTTATAAAAACATAATATCTGTAGTCCTTGTTTATACCATGCTCTTTGGTTAATCATAGTGTGTACATCATAACAGAGTGCACCTTGCATAGATACTCTGATAGCAGGTAGACAGTGATGCCATATATATAATTATTTATATATGCTTGTATTGGGAAAAACATTGATTAATTAAAAATAAGCATTTATTTTAGGAGTTCACATTGCAACGGTGTGTAGAGTATCTCTGTCCTGTCAGGCATTTGCAACATTTTTCTTTTGAAGTGTTTGCCCATCAGTGTCAAATAAAACAGTTCCTTTCTCTGAATCCATCTTGCCAAGTAAAACCTTATTTATTTCCTGTTCATGTAGAATATGAAAAGCAATACAAGATACACTGCATTAAAAGTCTTCTTTAGATGAAAGAAGACATTACCTCCCAGTACTTTAGGTTTTTGTTTAGGACAGTAGGCCTTGGAGGAGGCACCCATGATGAGTAAGATTCCCCTTGAATTGCCCTTGTTACTTGGTAAGTGAGGCTGGTTTGTGCTACTGTTAATGACTGGTGAAGTTCCCTAATGCTTTAACTAGATAGTTTTTAATTAGAGTTTTAAAATGTTTTCTTCTCTGTTGTTTTTGAAAATACAAGTCGTCTGAATCATACATATTCCAGTTAGTGAGTGATTTTCTTGTAAAATTAAGTGTTCAAAATCTGTATAAAATTCTGTGTAAATCAGTAAGAGGCTGTATATATTAGACACTGCACAGTACTAAATAGAGTGGATCTGTTCTGACTCTATCTTCAAATCTGAACCAAGATATAAACAAATACTGTTTGTTTGAAAAACAATCCTGAATCCTTTTTATACATCTTCCAATCCTACTATCTTCTGATAGGAGAAGCCAGTGAGAGCAAAGCTCTATCTCTTTGAACTTGCTCATGAAGCTCAGCACCCAGGCTTCCTGTTCTGTAAGGCAGCGGATATGCTGAGTTGTTTGAATGTGAATATTTTTCTTTTTGGTGCCTTATGTCCATAAAGAGACTGATCTGCCATAAGCTGCCTCATTGTGTGATGTAACTTAGAAGTTTCATTGACTCTTCAAGTAAAAAAAACACCAACATTTTAAGTAGGAAGGGAAAAAGGAACAGAGAAAAATTATTTTAAAAAGGTGTAAATTTTTCTAGTATAACTTGACGGTTAGAGTGTAGTTATAACATTTGATGTTTTCTGTGGTTTTTTCAGTTATGATGTGACTGTCTAAATATTCTTTGTTTATTAATGGACTCTTTCACGGGGGAGATAATCTATAGTAATAAATATGATACTGGGGTTTGAGTAAGTTGATGTTGATTTCAAATATCCAATAAGAACAAAATGTTTCTTTGCTTTGGTATGAAACTGTTGGCTAAACACAACATCACATGATAAGCCATGCTATGTGTTGACAGAAGTCCAAACCAGCAGCCCCGATATCATTTTCACAGTCCAAACCATTTATAGTTTGTTGTCAGATCCAGTCAACAAAGACCTTGAGCTGAATCCATCTGCTGGGACAGCAGAAAGCCCTTCCAATTAAAAACTCTTAAGAATATCTAAAAAAATATTATAATATTAAACCCTGTAAGATTTTATTTTTTAAAAGTCTGTAAGATTCAATGGCAAATGAGTATCAGAAAAAAAACAATTGTTAAGACAATGCTAGACCTAGGAAGTACAAGTGTAAAACGGTAACAGATAGAGAAGCCAAAAGTCTGGCCAAAGACAGATGTGGCAATGGCAGAACACTTTCTGAACAATCAGGGGAGTAGGGTGGCTATTCAGAGTCATTCTTTAGAGCTGAATCTGTCAGAAGAAAAGGCAATAGAAAACTAAATAAAACTGTGTCATAAAATTGTACCTACTGGTTTTTAAAACCAAAGAAAAACAGCCTCTGTATTTTGCTTTTGTCTGCAAGGGCAAGCCTTTAAAACCAAAAATGGCATCTGAAATCCTGGTCAGCGTAGCAGTATGCCATTCTGTGTCCTTGCTCTACTGTGAGGCGCTAAATACGTGGAATAGCACGTGTGCATATCTTTTTTGTCCCCTTTTACAATTTAGTTTGTATTTCACTGTCTAGATGTACTGATTTTTAGATTTACCATTTCTGTAGTGTAAAACTATTACCATAACACATTTAGATATTTGAATCTTGGAATTTTCTGAAAATATCATGTCTTTTGATGGGGATGAAGAAGATAAGGAAACAGAAATACCTTTTTGTTTATGGATTAAGGTAGTTTAAATTTCAATTTACACTGAGAATGCAAATAGTGTGGGCTAATTCCAGCCCGTTGCAGGATTTATGGGAAGGGACCTGCTGGGATGTAGCCCCCATCTTTGCTCTTCCTCAGGTGTTGTTCTCACAGTGAAGTTGAGTTTTAGAGGTACACAGAAAAATTCTGCTTATAGCTATTACCAGGATAAGTATGAAGTGCTGAAATCGAAATCTATCCTTTAATTCTCTGCTCAAGTTGAATTGCTTTAATGAAATAATGTTTATGAACGATAATGAATGACTGTCTGAACCATGATCAATTTCAAACAGAGTACAAAGGAAGAAATGTAATTTAACATAAAAGTCTGACCTTGATATTTGGTAGAGAAAAACCTCTCAAACTTAATATGGACTTTATACTGGTTGGGGTAGGATCATCATCATCTTTTTCTCTGTTATATTAGCACAGCAAAGTACCAATCTAATTAATTAGTTTCCAAGGCACACTAAAACATTAGAGCAATAATCTTAGCAGATAAAACCACATCTCTACCAGAATCAAGGAATTTATCATTCATGAACTTTGTTCTTCAGAATTTACGTCAACATACCAAAATCTATAAATAATCTCTACACAAGCTGTTTCGTGGCTGCTGGTGTCAGGAAGCAATGTTCTGGGGTGCTGAGTGAAGCGATTCTCACTGGGAATGCCCATGAGGGTGTTGCTGCTCTGCTGAAGGCACCTATTTGGATTTAATTTTATCACAAATGCACCTGCATTTGAATCTGTTTTGATTAGAGTAGTTATGACTCCCTCATGCCCCCATTTCAGGAACTATACAGCCTGGAAAACACTTAAAAAAATCTCAGTTTTCCTCCTCATCCCTTCACATTTTCAGAGTGCTTCTTTGATTTTAATAATATCAGTTGATGTAGTAAGTGTTTTCCCTCTTTTCTTTCTAGGAGGTAAAACACTCAGCACCCTTTCCATGGAAATCTTTATGATTGAAATTATGTTTAATGTTTTAGTAATGTCACTATATTTCTCTTTTCCAGAGAAGAAGCAGCTTTTTTAAACACTCATAACTAATAATACTTCCTTGTCAAATGTAGAGTTTTGGTTTAGAGTCATTCTGTAGGAAATTAGAGACTGATGGGACACATTAGAAACATTAGCTACATTTCAGATCAGCTCTGTCTAGTGAAATAGGCATCAGTCCCATTTGGAAAAAGTAAATTAATTGCTCACAGCTATTAGGAGAGTAAGTAACCTATCTAAAAGATTGTAGCACTATGTTCAGTTATTTTCTTCATTGTTTTAGCTATATTCAACTATTTTAGTACTTTTATGTAGTCTTATTACATAAATCTGTAATTTACTCCTTTGTTAATATTCTAGATATCTTCATTTTCCGTTTCATCCTCTGTAACAAATCTTTTTGTTTTTTTCAGTTCTGACTTTACTAAATGTAATTTTCATCGTGTTGTATATTTTTCATTATAATCCCAGTAACTGCATATTTTTAGGACCCTAAAGGCTCCAATTTCCAGTGATTGCAGTTAACTTTTTCATAAAATGATCAAATGCCATTTTAAATTGTTTCTAGGTTTTATTTTGCCGCTAGTTTGCCTACTCGCAAGAATTTTCCAATACTTTACTTCACTGAAGGTTGGAGTAATTATCTTCCTGTTTGTTGTTAGCTTGTGTGTGTTTATTGTTGTGCAGGGAGTGTTGAAGGTACTCCTAAACCAGAGTAATCTAGGTCCTGGCGGTTTCTTAAGAGATATGCGATATGAATGGCCATGCTCTAGGCAGAGGAGGATTTAATTAATGTAAAAGGTTGCCAGATGACATATTAGACCAGTGGGAATGGTCACAATCTTTCTCCTCTTTTAATCATATGTTTTTATATCACAACCCAGTAAGCCTGTTGAGAGCTCAAAGGTTTGAGATGATGTGTATGGAAGCTGATGTTCTACTACATAAGTTTGCCTTTCTAGATGCTTTACTTTAAGTGTGTGACTGATTATGTTGTTTTTGTGGCTGCTACTGCTGTGTTTTTCAAAAGCTATATTACATACATAGGCTTTAGCAGGAATTAGCTTAAACATTAGCCTAGCCCTGATATTTTAAGTCTATAACATCCAAAGGGGCTCAGAACCAAAACTATTTGATTTGATGTGCTGTATATATGTGCTGAAAATCCCAGTTTGGATTTGTGTTACAATTATCCACAAAATTTAAGGCTCAGAATAGACTTGTTTTCAAAACCAAATAATAATGTAAATAAATCTTTGCAAATAAAACTAATTGCATATTTACATTCTGAAGAACAAGCTGATTTTATACTGGAATTACTCTGCTCATTTCAGAGCAATAACTCTAGTTTACCTAAAAAGTACATAATACTAAGATCAAACCTTGAATATAGTTCCTACTTTTGTCTCAGAAAATGTTGCTGACAGAAGGTCATATAACTTTTGTTTTTATGTTTCCAAGGAAACATAGCTTGTTTCCACTGCTATGTGTGGAAAATACATATTTTTTTCTCACTGTATAATTCTCTGGATTGCTTTAGAATTCCCTTCTGTGATTACTGCATATTTTACTCTGCATCTGCATTGTCTTTGCGTTGAACTGAACCAGGCTTCCATTCTAATCTTGATTTACTCAGGCACCACACAGATTCAGCTGTCTTCCAGTCATAGTACATTGTAGCTGATCTTACATTTCAGGTTTTTTGGTACTGTTTGGTTGGTTTTCTTCCCCTTCACTAAATGCTTCCATCACTCAAGCTCTTTTGCTCCTACATGCAGAACGGTTCCTATGGTGACACAGCTAAATACCTCTCTGCGTGCCTTGCATTGCCCCCTGTCATCTTTGCCTTCAGAAAAAAGGTGGTATCATGGCATCCCCTCCACACTGCCTTTATAACAAAGCTAAATTAACTTTTTTGGTATGGTTTTTCTACAGAGCATTTTCAGTATGTTTTTTTTTTCATTGTAGAGATTCTTAATTAAATAGCAATATGCGTGAACTTTCAGTTCTTGCTCTCTTTGTCTCTGGCCATATTTCTTCACCTCTGTAGAACTTACTTTCATAACTGCTCTCTGCCTGCAACACCTGACATCTCTAATGCAAAGGGCACCCTCCAGAAGATGGCTGTGCTCTTGACTTTTAAAGTGCTTCAAAGGCTTTATTACAATTTGAGTAAATGGCTTCATATCTGTGAGTGTTGCACTCATGAATATTTATGTTACTTTAGAGACCTTAGTAAAAAAGGTACAAGGATCAGCTACATGATGTTAAGAATGAGCTTCATGAAAATGTTTCCGTAAGGGCGTCAGTATTATTTATAGGGCATGCTCTATGCCCACTGAACAGTTCACTTACACATGCTTTGGGAAATGTAGAGTAGTTTGGACAGTTTTTACATAGCGTGATACCTTAGAATTATTGCAAAGTAAAGCATGTCCTGCAGCGCAGGGTATAGTAGGTTATAAATGCTTTCTTCGTGGTACATTTATACTATAACCATTCTTACACCTGACTTGGTTCCAAATCTGACACTTCTGTGAACTTTTATGGGTTTTAAAAGGGAAAATGAATATTCCTCCAACAAGATAATAACATACCAGTTTTGTCTGCCTATAGCTTGTTAAATACAGGTGTGCCCTATGAATTATTACAGGCTGCTTTGGTTTCTCACATAGAAAAGTTCACCTTTGCTGCATTTATACCAATTTGAGATTTTCCATTTTCTTTTAATTTTTTGTTTTGTTTTGTTTTATTTTGTTTTGTTTTGTTTTGTTTTTTTAGCAAAATATTCTGGCGAGATCTTCTTTATTTGTCCATCTTTCATTCATGATTTATATGGAAGATATACTGTGGTGCTAATAGCATTGCATGCATAAATCATTATTCCTACTGACTCCTGCATAACTGCTCTGGCATAGTTTACATGTAGTACAGTTGACTTTTCAGTGAATATGCTATCTTGACTTGCAACTGGGAGGAATTTTTGCAGCTTCACTTTTTTTTGTTTTGTGTGTGTGTTTGTTGAACCTCAATACAGCAGATGAAATATGGAGAAGAATCTTAGAAGTAATGTGCAGATTATGCATTACAGAAACGGGTGATTAGGTTCTGGTCTAGTTAGAAGAAGAGGCTCTGCATGATTACTGCTTCTGGACTTCTGAACTGCTAGCAGCTTTCATAGATCAGTTGGAAAAAGTGTGTATCATCTCACTACATAACTGCCAATTTTCCAATCAATATAAGGCTGATATTTTTTATAATTTCTGTGATTCAGAATCGAATCTGTAGCATAGGGAAAATCTTCTCCAGAAATAGAGGGAAGTTGTCAAAAATTATGAAAGATTGTCATTGATTAAGTATTTTCAGCTGTATCTTTGCTGTAAATAAAGTCTATTAACCGAATTTCTTTGAAAATTGGAGTCAAAATCATGGAAGTAGCACAGGTCCTTACTGCATGTTCAGTGATATTTTTAACAGCTCTAAATTTTTTGACTTTATACTGCTAGTAAGTCTTGCGTGTTTTTGCCTATAAAGATTGTCAATAAATTACTCAAGTCTGGAGTTCTTTATTCATAATATGGTAGAAATTTGAAAGCTTTGAATTGTTAAGTACCAAAAATAAAAATAATATTTGTATTATATTTGTATGCTCAGCTTGCTGTTGAACAAATGCAAAATAGCTTTGCTCACAGAAAGTGAGAATTATGCCTAAAAATACATCCTTGGGAAAAGGTATGTTTTATCTTATCTGTATTCTGATAAAACAGATCCTATTTACATTTTACCTTTTTACCTTTTTCTTTTTTTTTTCAAATCTGGAATTGTGTCTGTTCAGCCCTGAACTATAGCAACACAGGAAATGTGCTACCAGCTGTCAGAGAAACACATTTTTAAGGGGTTTCTGCATCTGTTAATCTGGATGAGTTGACAGAACGGCATAACCCCATGCCCGATACAGACATGAAATTTCAAATTCCTATTCTTATGTACAGAAGTACTAGAAGTCACCAATGTAAGGGTTGTTATTTCCTACTAGATTATGATTGATTTGCTTTAATCATAAGAACTTTATGTTTGGTTGGTTGGTTGGTTTTTTTTAAATGGTTCAAACCATTTTGGTGTAAATTCTCTAATGTCATGACAGCCTGAGGGAGACACTGGAAATGGAAAATTTCAGCCTTCAAATATGACAAATTTATGAGCAATGGAAAATGAGATCTGTTAATGGGAAATGTTTGTCACCTTCAGTAGTAAAAGAGGCTTGTCACATTGCTTATGATGCAGACAGAACAGCTTTTAGTCATGGTGTTTTTTAACGTTCACAGGATGCGAAGGGTAATGCATCTGAAATGCTTAGATGGTTTTAGCTTATGACATTAAACAGTTCTATTACAGGTGTAATCAATAAAATAGATTGTGGCCTTTGCCATCTACTTAAGTTACGTTTACAAGAAAAACGCGAGTGACCATTCATTAAAATTCTTAACTCAAAAAAAGGCAACAGAAAAACATCGTAGGCATGTATATGTCATGTAGTTGTAGTGTATTCACTGAAATGCCTTAGTTCTCTGAAGATGCTCAGTGAGCCCCATGCCTGAGTCTGTGGTGGCTTTATCAGTACTTCTGGGCTTAGCTTAAAATGTCTGTCTGGAATGGGAAAGATGACTTAGAAGGTGATAATGAGGAGAAAAGAGGACAAAAAAACTGAGGGCAAAGATGATGACTCCACCTCTGTTTCTCTGTTCCTGTGGCATTGTAGATTTTAGAAAGACCCAAGAGCCAGAGGCAGTAAGTCTGTTGTCTGATCTACACAATGTTATGGGGTGCCTAGTATGAGGTGGGATGCATGATATTTGGGCCTCTCTGAATTATGCAGCTATGACACAAATCTCTGGTGGTTGTGATTTCTAGATTTCTGACAGTTCTGAAGCACTCAGAGGTTCCTGGGATTCCTCCCCTTCCAATGAGTTTCATGCCAAAGTTGCCTTAAATCTCTCTTTAACTATCAAGAAGATGCCTGAAGATGTCTGAATTATTGAAACATAAAGATTACCAGGCATGTGTATTTTCAGCTTGCATTAGCCATTTTTCAGGGAAATATAACAGTCTGAAGAAAAGCAAGATGTGTATTTCTGAATCATTTGTACCATATGCCTGACTGATTTAATCCAGGATCTTGTCTCAGTGACTGGCAGAATGTAACTGGAGGCAGTTAAAAGGTGGAATGCACACTAACATATTTGGTGGGGAATTTTTTTCTGACTTTCTGTCTAGTGTGAGATGTGAAGGTTATCTTTTATGGGTTAACTTAGGATGTTTTATTATCCATATAAAGGCCTAATGATTTCTAGCTCTTCGTAAATCCTTGGTTGGATGAATCTTTCCACTAGTTGAACAAGGCTATTTTTCTGTGTTAAATAAAAAGGATATTGCCTCTCCTGCTTTTAATTCTTCTTTCACTGAATGTCGCCTTCCTCCTTCATTATGAGAGAGGATCATTAAACTTACAAGCTCAGTAGCTTTAATGTCTATATTACAGATCCCCTCCAACCTTTCTGGCTGCTTACTTTATAGTTGTTACCGTTAAGTTTTACCATCTCAATATCCCTCTGGGTTTTTGGATTTTTTATTTTTTTTTAGATTACCAAGGAAAAAACAAATGCAATTCCTTTAAACTTCATATCTTAATGGCTCTCCTTTGAAAAACTGATCATTCTTTGTTTGCCATTCCTTCCCTTACCCTGCTTCTGAACTGACAGAACATCATCCTATCCCACAGATACATTTCCTATTTACTTTCTCTTATGCCTACCAAGGTGTGAAATAGTATTATTTCAATCATCTCATAATGAATGTACTGGTTGGGACCAAGTAAATGTTCTACTCACCCAAAATTCACGTGGTCAAACATGATGCTTTTTAGTTGATTGAGCTGCTAGCAAAATGGAAAAAAGAAATAATGCAATGTCTTCTTGAACTCAATTGGACATTGGTATCCTAAGAGCCTACAGACACCCTTACTCAGTACCTTCCTAGGCTACTGCCTGTTGCTAGATAGTGATTACACCCATTTTTTTCCAGCTCTTCTGACATATCTTTCTCAAACCATGCCTCTTTAATCAGAGCTTCTTAGCACCCTTTGTGTGAAGAAAATTTCAACAAAGACATCATCTCACCTCTTTGCAAATGTCCTTACTTTCCTTAGTGAAGAGTTTTATATTTTTTACACCATATGTTGCTGTGGTAGACCTATGAATTCACTGCTCCTTCCACAAATAGAAGTGTGAGAGGATAAAGAAACTCACCTGAGTGATTTGGAAAGTTGCCTACCATCTGGACATACCTGGCTGTTGGTATGATGGTGGCAAGAAGCCTTATCAGATCTGATCTTGCCTGGATCTCCTGTAGGGCTGCAGCAGGTGCATCTGACATGCAGCATGTGCTCAAAAAAACTAACTGCTTCAAAAATGGCAATTCTTACTTTAGGAAAATGAACTATATGATGTGATTGTCTCCAGCAGCAGGAAACTGGACAAAATTAAGTGGCAGATCCTTAATGACCTGTGAAGCAAACTAATGAAAGGTACTGAAAAGTGCACAAAAATGCCATGAGCATTTTATATCCACTCTACCTTAGAGAAATGCTTGGTGAGACTGACTTCATAAACATGCAAAAAAAGATATGAGACTGATGATGTATTATAACTTCTGTTCTATAAATAAATTTTTAAAAACTGAGATTATGATTACTGAAAAATAAACCTGTATGTGATTGGGAAAAGTACTGTACTGTGTCTCAATTTAATGCCTTGCCAAAGGGCTGAAATATTGAATAACAGTTTCATAATTTTATTCATTGTAATTCAGGAATTGCAGAGCTAGTTGTCTTTGAGGATGTAATACCAACTCTATGTATTATTTGCATCCATAGAACATGGTGTGGCAAATTGATACTTGAGGTAGGGGTCAAACCTTACATACAACAGCAATGCAACAGCATTTTCAGAAGCTGTTAAGAACAAACTGATACTTAATGGGACTCCAAAGCACTTTAGATGGTTTTGAAAGTCCTACCTGTGGTCTTATGTTGTAAAACAAATAGAAATCTGTGATCACAAAAATGGATTGTTTTCTGAAGCATTTGTATATTTGTGATAGCAGCAGCACCTGTTAAGGGCAACAGGTAGTGTGATTATTTGAGAAGCTAAAATGATGCAGGGTCTAACTGTTGCTGCAGATCAGTGGACATTCAAACCTGGGTACAGTGACATTCAATCTCTTAGGAGTCTGCTGCATTCATTTAGTATTTGAACAAACTGCTTGAGTTTCTAGGCAAGGAAGAATAGGGGTCATGACAATTTCATAGCTGTTTCCAAGTTTAGCTTTAGATACATACGCTAGCAGGTTGGCACAAATTTAAGCTGGCATAGCTCAAGAGCCCTAAATTGCATGTCAGAAAGGGCACGTCACACAGATTAGTATACATGACATTAACTCCCAAAATTATTCATTAATTTTACTTTATATAAACATGGGATTGGAAACAGACACAGCCATGAGAGATGACTGTATCTACACTAACAAGCACTGTTGAGCACTAGGAACAGACCTGGGGGGCAAAACAGTAATTGTTGAGTACTCAGTGCTGACATTATTTATATTTCTGTGGGTTTGACTGTGGACAGGCTCTAGTCTGGTCCTGTGGGCTGGTTGCCCTTTGGAACACGGAGTTCAGAAGGGAAACTCCTGGAGAGCAGTATGCTCTCTAAGACTGCTCTGCCAGGCTTTGCTTCTGTAATATGATCCTGATTCAAATTAAAACACTATAATAGATGAATCTCATGTGAATCTACAACTTTGCTTAAACAATTAAATGATTCAATCATAATCACTTTGTTATGAGCTGTATAAACCTTTCATTCTTTTCTGTGCAGGCTCCAAGGTCAATGTAAAAGGTGCAGCAAGTAAGTTCAAATGAACCCTGACCTTTAAAAAAATCCTGTGGAGAGATAGTTTTGAATCCTGAAAACACCTTGCTGGAGTAGCTGCAAAAAGGAGAAATCTTCAATCTTAGATTTATCCCTGTTCTAGCAGCCTGGCTGCCTGCTGAACATATGGGATTTTCAGTTACCTTCCTGAGGCACATGCATCTCCCCAGGCAATGTACAGGAAACTGGGAACCCAGGGTTTGATACAGTTGTCTACACCGAATTCATTTGGTCTGACTGAGATGCCTTACAGCACAAGAGAAGGTCTTATAGGGCTGGAGGGAAGTGTGGGAGACCTGTGCTCTTTGGAAGCAGCAGTAGGAAGTCAAGAGCAATACCACAGAGCACCTCAAATGCTATTAATGCAAATGTGCCAGTCAGTGAATTTAATACCTACATTTCATGCCTTGCTGTGCACCGTGCTTATTAGATGTATAAATTGTTATTTGTATGTAACACCCAAATTCATTCATTTCGATGCTGAAAACAGAAATGCTCCACTGTGAAATAATAAGACACATGACTGTATCATAAAATAACACCTTGTGACGATGATGGTCCACCATGCATTTGAAGGAGTAGTTAGCAGGGACTTGTGATATTCATGACTATTGAAGTGTCCTTTTTACTTATTTCTTTTTCATCCACTTTTGGTGGCCATTAGCTGGGTTTTTTTAATATTGTTTTGTTTTTTGTGTGTTTTGAGTTTTTCTAAAGAAATCTCCCTCAACTTTTTTTTGGCTTCACCAAGTTTTAAGTTTACAAAGCCTTAATGTTTCACAGTAGCACAGTTCTAGTGCAAGATTCTGAGTCTCATCAACATCTTCTGCTGATTTTTTTTTTCTGGTTGTCAGCAGCTTAGTGTTTTAAGAAAAGGATTTATTCCATTATAAATCTATGTTTTGATATAATAACATTACTATTCTGTTAAAATTAGAGTACACATGTAAGACATTTGTGTTCATGATTCAACCAATGGACTTCATGATCTTCGAGGTCTATTCCAACCTTAATGATTCTATGATTCTGTAATAAGTTACTGAGCTTTTTAAAAGTTTTTGTTTAAACATACTGGATCTGTAAAGCATGTTTTCTAAGAGTAGAACATTAATTCACTTGCTTCAGTTGGCTTTCCTTCAATCTATTATTGATTTTAGTCAAGTATTGCTATGCATCAGAAGACCAGTTAAGTGGATTCTTAAAGCTTGGCATGTGCTTAAATGGTTCTCTGAAAAGAGATGAATCGCCACAAATGCCATCAAAACTCAAGGATTTGACCACACATAATGTTATTTCCTCTCTGAAGATATATTTGGTACAGAAAGGAGGTGTATTGACTCTTCCATCAACTGGGTAGATCAGAACATGTTTCAATTATTTCCTGCAGAGAATATAATGCAATTTTCGTTATGAGTAGCAAATGATAAGCTTAAATTCCTAGTCGATCTTTCCTATTAATGACAGAATCAAATATTGCAGAATGTTTGGAAATTGTCCTCCTGGCATGTTTCATTTTCTGTAAAGAGCAAATAGAATGAGACACTTATTTGCAACATATTTCACTTCCACAGCAAATCCTAATAATAGTGACATTTAAAAAAATACTTTTTTGCAATAATACCATTACAAAGCCATCTAGGCTTGGTACGAGTAGCAGAGGTCATAATGAATCCTTATTGTTTTCTGTTGCAACATCAGATTTCTTTTAGAGGAAAAATCTGAAATATATTTGCTAAGTGTAGCATAAAAGCACTGTTACCTAAGGTTTTTTAATTTTCCTTGTTAACAGTCCAGTTTGATGAATTGTCCTGATTAGCTCTGAGGAAATTAATACTAAAATTAGGTGGGACTCAAAAGGGAGAAAAATTATGACATGTTCAAGAGTCATTACAGACTGAATCATATGAAGAATTAGCATATCTGTCAGCTAGGAACAGGTATCACTTATTCGGTTTGTTTTATTTTCCTCTGCTAGGGTCATGAAAACTGTCTCATTGGTGAATTCAGAAAGAGATTATCATTACCTAAACCATGCAGTGATCTAAAACTCCCTCTGCTGTGTTCTGTGTCCCCTGCTCATGGCAGGTTTCCTCAACTGTAGGCTCACATGGGAGCAGTGCCAGCAGTCAGAGCAAGTTCCCTCCAGTATCTCATGGGAGTGGGCTGGTGGCACATGCCAGGAAATAGCAAAGTAGGGTCTGCCAGCACGGACCTACTCTGAGCTGCTGTAGGGGACTAAAATCCCAGGCCTGATCTGAACAGAGAAACAGGCAGGACGCTGGCTGCTGTAGACCCTGCTGGGGTACCTCTGTGGCATGGTTACAGGTACCTACAGTACAGTTTAGAGTCAGCAGGGAGATGCCCAGGGAACTTATGTGTCCCTGACCTCTGTGTGAGACCCTGTGCAGTTTAGGACTTCTGCTAAGAAAGGCTGCTGCAGGGCTATTTTAGGTGTCTAAATCCCTTTTTTGGAGCTGGTTCTTGGTTCTCTCTGGCTAATCAGCAATAATAATTGAGATAACATAGATAATGATTTTGTGTAGATCACTTTTCAAACTGAATATTTTGTAGAATGGAGGGGAAATGTATATTGATGAAAAACACCCTCCCAGTTCAGTTCTATAAATCAGTAAGAACAAAACAACTAAGGGGTGTTACAATAAAACCAGAATGTACATTTTAGTATCTTTCCCATCATGCAGTCTGTTCTATAAATGGAAGGCTACAGAAAGGCATTCTCCATGTTGTCATGCAGTTTAACTCCTTAATTTGGCTATTCAATTTCAACTTAAAATGTCTCAGTCTTTGGATTTTAAAATCTCTTGACTAATGGAATAGATGGCTTCTCAGCATTGTCCTGTGAGAAAAAGGCCTACTACAGGCTGTGCCAAATTAACTTCATTTCTTTAATTTAAGGGGCACACGCTGCTGGATGACAACTAGTATGAAATTGGACATGGTTGGCTAACAGTAATGATATAATTTCTCATTTTTGCATTATTATATCTTCTCAGTACAAATTTACCTACAGAGTTCAGCCAAGAGGAAAAACATTGACAATATTAGCATCCAACAGAAACTAATTTTTTTGTTCTTTTAGCCGATCTTTTTCTTCATTAGTTGTTTTTTAAAGAGACTTAGTTTAAAGAAATTTAATAGTTCCTTCCTATGAATGCAGAGATTGTACTTCATGAGTACCCTTTGAACATTTATAATCTTTTAATAGCCTTTTTTTCCCAGACAACATGACAATAATTGCTAGATTAAAAAAAGAGCAGTTTGATCAAGCTTGAACGGTGGCTTGATCCTATTTCCGTTGAAGTCAAAGACACTTCTTTAGTAAGAAGAGAGTTGGAATTTGCTTCGTGATTGTTTCTTTTCTCCTGCCAGATCCTCTTTCACTCATCCAAGACAGCAAAGACTTCTGCTTTCAATCACAGTGCTGTAACTCTTTCTAACTGCATTGACTCAATGGGCTCATTTTTGTAGAGATCAGTATAAATGAGAAAAGGATTTATCCCAGTTGGATTCATGCTTCTTGTTAGTGAGCCAATGTACTATATAATTGGTGCTATCAATAAGACTTTCCCAGTATTGACTCCTTTTTTCAGTATATGTATGGAAACAGATGGAATGTATCATAGTCCCTAACTGGTACAAAAGGTACAGTATCATGGAAAAAAAAAAGTTTTTATTTGGCTATGGCTTTTAATCTTTTATCTTGAGATTTAAAAATAGCAACGAAGTGACATGTATCACTATCCCTTCCTCATTTTTTGTTGTTTAACTGTTCTAGAAGTTGTGACTGGAGACAGAATCATAACTGTTTGAAGGATTGGATCTTTAAGCAAGAAGTGCACAAGGTGCTGCTTATTTATAGCACCCACAAGATGCTCTAGATAGAATATCAGAAAACATATAATTTGACTCTTAGACAACTCACAGTTAATGAAAAAGAATAGGAAGTTAACAATTGAAGAAAGGCAAAACCTGACAAAATTCATATGCTCATAGTTGCATTGAGAGCAGGATTTTAGCTTCAAAAAGTTGTAGTTCAGACAACAAACGTTCTTCAATACAGTTATAAGAAAACAAGTAAGGAGGGGGTCTTTTCTAGACAAATGGAAGAACCTTAATACAAAATCTGGAAGGAGTCTTTAAATTGTTTAACTTTGTGGAAAAACAGTTTTGAGTGATTGCTTTGATAATCTGGGAGCTCTCAGGCAATCTCAGTTATTACATTTCAGAGCCAAGACTTTGTTTGGCATGTATTTTTTATATGACCTTTGACATATTTATTTTTGCTGCAGTTTTTCGAAATCAGCAGGGACCATGCTTAGACTGTGCTTAGAATTCTGGAATATATTCAAATAATAAAAAAAGGATAAAAGATAATGTTGTTCTTGCAAGTTCTGATATACCAAATAGCTAAAGGAAGCACTAATTTATGTGCTTGGCTCCTCTTTTAAATTTTGGCAGATTTATGCATATATATGTTTTAGCTATCTGTTTTTTACCTGCGTACACATGTTTGAAGAATTCATGCAATATAACTTAAACATGTATGTCCTATCTGATGTGTTACTTTTGAGGCAAGAGCCATTACACCATGTCATTTAGAGATTATAACACTTTCAGGAAGTTTAAATTATTAATCGCTACAAAAGAAATACAAAATTAAATTCTTACTCTAGTATGCCATTTCAAACCACCTTAGTTCTCATTATGGTTCTGATAATCTAATGTTAGACTCATTACCATCTAAAATTATTGCAATCTGCTGCCTTTTGTTTTTACTCCATGTCCATAATTGTTCCACATGATGTCAGTAATTACTGAGGCTGCTTTAGGAAGATACGCAAAGACATGGCAAGAAAGGATGATCAAGCCAAGTTTAGATTTGTTATGTGGTTGTGCATGTGCGTCAGAGACTGCGTTTTAGTAGTGTATCTGTTTACACTTGATATTGCATGGATTCCAGAAAAGCGGGAATTACACTGCAAGATTAGGAAAACAAATTAAATATAGGGTTGAATAACTCAAAATGGAAGGGAACAGACTTCTAGCTAAGTGAGGATGAAGCTTCAATTGTATATAACAGTGTTTTGCTCCAATTTCTTTTAAAGACAATATATGTTTTTCCTTTGTAGTACCTACTCCTCTTCAACGCAAAATAGAATAAAACAAACACTCATACCTCCTGAAAATGAATGTTACTGACTCCAAATTACATTGCAGATTATAAAATTTGAAATACAAAAATAGTTATTATATATATACTGTAGTAATCCATTTTATTAATTTTGTCTCCTTTTTGTAAATGAATACGGCACTCTTTCCACTCCAAGAGGAAGGATGAACTTAATTTCTGCTATTTGCTTTCATATACCTTATTATGAACAATTCACTAATGAGAGTCTACAGAGAATTTAAACCTGAAGTACACATTCAGAGTAGTTTACTGTAATAATGTAATATTACATCATAATCTGATACACCATAAAAAAAGTTATAGTTTTGCAGCAACCTGAATCCACTAAAGGCACACAACACTGTGGGTAATGTTGTGTCTTAGTTGTGTTTTGTAAGGTTAAAAAAATGGATTATAAGAACTAAGATGTGGGTGTGATGGTGGTTGCTGAATGTGAAGTATTTGAATGGCCCTAATTTTCATCCCATGAAGTTTTATTTCTCTTAAAAATGCCAGTCGTCGTTGCCGGAAGCAGACTCTTTTGAGAATTTTGATGATTTCCTCACTTTGTTTGTTTGTTTTTTATTCTAGTACACATACCCACCTTTCTTTTAGAAGCTTGTATTCTTTTGGAGACAGATGAGACTTTTTTAGATTAAATCAAATCAGAATTTCTGACTAGAGATGCAGTAGATCTTGTGTGTTTCAGTTTCTGATCCATCAAATTAAAGGATTTTCTATGTTCAGCGGTTGGAATAAGAAAAAAGTAGTAGAAACCTGTAAAAAGTCAAGAGTTCTCAAATATAAGCGTATTTATTGGAGCATTTAAAATTTAGAAAGATTAAGGAAAATCAAATTGAAAAAAACTGTTCATTTTGGCTTTGCCATGAAGAAATGAAAAAGTATGAAGTTTGATACTGGTAAACTGTCAATTTTTGGAAGCAGCTGTAAATCAAGTACTGCTTTATTATATTACTGCATATTTGGAATAAGCTGGGTTACTGCAGTGGGAATTATTTTAAATTTATACTACTGAAAATGAGAACATGACGTTTCTTAAAGCCAAAGTTTATGACAAAGGCCAGAATTTACTAAGGAAAAGAAAAAAAAGGAGAGAAAAAAATCATGTTAGAATCAAATGTCAGGAGATTACAGTAAATAGACTCTTATTTAGTTCTTAGTCTTATTTTGTTAGGTTTAAGTGCTGCCATTTGTTGTGAAAGATATGTAAGAAGCAAGAAAAGAATCAAAGCTGGCTAAAGACAAGTATGATGTCTGAACAGTGTTAGAAAAGTAAGCTCCCTTTCCAGAATAAAGATGTTTTTGCCAGATGATACAGACAACAGATTGTTGTTGATTACCAGTATAATGAGAGAGAAGATATTTGGAAATTGGCCTCAGATGACTTGGAAAATTTAGTAACCAAAGAGATGAAACTAGATTCCCTGGAGGCATCAAGAAACCAGAGACCAGAGTAAAAAGTCTTTATTCCCACTGTTGAATGAAGACTAACGATAGTAATCCTGTCAAAGAGTTCTCCATCTGTTTTTATAAGAAAGGGAAAGGAATTAGTGGCTAAATCAGAAACAGATTACAGAAAAACAAAAATTAGCTGCATTGAAACAAAGCTGAGAACCTCTCATGGCAAAGCTGCTTAAATGGGAGAGAAGATCTGCTTTTGCTGTCTCTGAGCTCCCAGTTTGATTTTGTCATTAGCATCCCATGTGGGGTATTTAGCTTTCTAGCTGGGTCATTTTTAAACCCTGATCTCTTCCTCTTCACCTCAAGCAGAAGCTTTTTAGACTTCCTCAAGATAGCTCTCAGAAAAAAACCCACAGCAAAACCAAACAAACAAAAAATCTAAACCAAGCAACAAAACCAAACAAACCTCCAAAACCACCTCCAATGCCCCCCATAAAACCAAATATGTCTCCTAACTCACAAAATACATCAGCCCAGGCTGATGATAGCCTGGGCTATCTTATTTTGATCAACAGCAGACAGAGGGCAGGAGAGTAGAAGCACCATAGCTTAGACTAACACAGCAAATTTAGTGATGTACTTGTAGTGTTATCACTGTGACAGTACAAAAGTACATTATTACCTCTTTTTAAAAAGAATACATTTTATTCCAAGGTTGATGTGGGAATAAGCAAAGAAAAATCATTATTTTTGTGTTAGGAATTCAGCTTGGCTACTCAATAAACGTATAAAGCTGATGCAGTTTGCCAAAGACAGGCTGTTTATGGAATTGGTTGTTTAATGAGAGTAATAGCACAGCAGCAGTGTGAGAATGTATAACGTACAGTATTTGCTACTCTAACTAATAAAAATATGGTCTCATATTACCTGGGTAGGTGTACAGAGGTCAAAATGGAGACAAAGAGGGGAAATTGCTTTGGTGTTGCAATGAGCAACAGTTTTGGTTAGCATGTATATCAGTTAGGTTTGATAAAGAATATCCAGTGGAAAGGTATGTCCAGAATTCCTCATGTTGCCAAATTTCAATTCTGACTCCAGAAGAATTATTTTAGAGGTTGTTTCACTAATTAACTTCAGTGTTAAAAGTTATTGTTGTAAGATTTATTCTGTTGGTGAAACATTTGGAACAGTCTTGCATCTCTGAAATTTTTCCCTTCTTCTATGATCTCATTTTTATACAGAATCAGGAATTTTAATTTCTGTAACAAGAATATCCTGATAAAACACTTTAAATATCTAGGTTCTGTTAGGCAGCAGTGTTGTTGTCATTTTTCCTTCTGTGCATCCTAGACAATTTTCCTGACTTTGGCAATTTATATGCGTGAAACTCTGAGATTTGACTGAGCTGTGCAGAATTTAGGCAGTTGGTGATTTGAAATACGCAAGACAGGTCTGGGCATATGGAAGGTGATCTCTGGAAAGCTTTCACAGAATAATCAAAGATTTAATTTTTCTCTTGACTTTAATTGTTAACTGCTTTTGTGAAATATATGCATTAAGATGTCGTGAAACTTTACAATAAACAGAGACTGTATTTTATATATAATCATCAGTGTTCATATAGTACATAATTTCAGAGCATAAAAAAAAGCTGCAATGGAGTTCTGGACATAGTGAATTTGGGTGTTTATCCATTTCTTTCACCAAGTCAGGATTTTTACTCCAGGGACTTCAAAGTAATTGACATGCCTTGGTAATCGGTGGTCATTTAACACACTTCAGTTGGGTTATTGTGTGTGAAATACAAAGGTGTTTTAGGTTGACTGAGTTGCCATCAACCAAAACAGGAGAGAAAAAGATTTAATTTTTCCATCTTTTCACAAGTCACTAATACTTCAAAATGAGTTTTGGTAAACAATGCCTTGTTTTCTTGCTTCTTGAGCAAAGGGTGTTATTTTTATTTCCTTTAACAAATGTGTGGGAAGAAAATGGTTAGTTACACTGTCCAGCTATGACTGAGAAATCACAAATGTCATCAGAGGGTTGTTTCCATTTATTATAATAAACTGATACAATGTATACGTTTATATGTAGGTAGATATAACCTAGAATCTTTTGTTTCCTGCAGTAAAAGATAAAACGTGTTTCAATCATTTGAGAAGGAAGGGCTTTTCCACTCATTTGTGACCCTGTGTCCTAGAGCGTGCTGCTCTCAGAAACAGCCTCCCTATTAACTTCATACAACTTCAGATTAGGCCTTTTCATTGGTACAGCTCAAGAGCATCCCTCCTGGAGAATCATACATTTTAAAGCAACACATGACAAGCTGAGACCCAATATTCTGTACTCTTAGCATATCAACCAGTGTAATTTTGAGGGTGAGAATTTTGTTTCATAGAATCAATACCTTGATAATGCAATGACATTTAATGTTCCTTAAAGTGCTTCCTGTACTCTTAATACTTCAGCAAAAGATTATGAAAAATAATGCAATAAAAGTAAAACATTCTGAGGACACCATGTCTAGCCAAATATTGCAAGTCATATTTGAAAACTAGCGAAAGATTCCTGGGTTTTGTGTTTGTGTTAGTTTGAGTGCTATGAAACATAAAGAGATACTGCTCAAAACAGAGGATTTCCAGTGTAAATGTGTAGGAAAAGCTTACATATTACACTATACTACAGCACTCTAGCAATATCTGGTATCAGTGCAAAATAATTTAACTTAGCACACGATTACGTACCATGTATTACTAGGCCCCACACTAGTGTCATTTCTTGTGAATCCAAGTAGATCATGACTTGTGCTGAAGGAAGAGACTATGTATGAGAGTCTGTGCATGGAAATTAAATGCATGAGGCAATGACTGGCCATGTAAAGCCAAATAAATAAAAATGAAGTACAACTAGTGAAAACACATGCTAGAGGAAGTAAGTACTACAGATGCTCAATAAAACTTAGTCTTATGGTGAGTCATCACCCCAGAGGCTGCAGATTTCCAGTTAAAACCTGAAAAAACTAAGGTAAGCTCATTTCCACTGAGTGGGGTTTTTTTGGCCCTTTTCATGGGATCATTTTCATGGGACAGTCTAGGTAGTGTCCTTTTTCTTTTGGGAGGTATTGAAGGAAGAGCATCATGGAACTCCCCTGCTCCTGCTGACCAAGTGTCAGGCAAGGTCTTTAATAACCTTCCCCAGGAGGGACTGAGAAGAAGAGGGGACAGTCCATGGGGAAAGCCTGCCTGTGACACCACAAAACATACACTGGTGAATTACAGCTAAGGACAGCATTAGGCGTCTGTATTTCTACAGTAACACCCTTGAATGTCATGGTGGTTGACTCTGGTTGGATGCCCAATGCTCATCAAAGCTGCTTTATCACTCCCCTCCTCAGCTGGACAGGGGAGAGAAAATACGACAAAAGGTTTGTAGGCTGAAATAAACACACAGGGAGAGATCACTCGCCAATTGCTGTCATGGGCAAAATAGACTCAACTTGTAAAAATTAGTTTAATTTATTACCAATGAAATCAGGGTAGGATAATGATAAATATAACCAAATCTTAAAAACACCTTACTACACTTCCAGTCCTTAACTGCTCCTGAATTCTTTACCTCATCCCCTCCTTCTGAGTCTTCCAAAGGGAGTAAATATACAAAGAGTGAAATTTTGAAAGGTGTCTAGATATTGTTCTTAAAACTGACTTTTGAAGTCTTGATTTTAGGCTTAAAAACTTTAATACTCAAAGAATTGTAGGAGTCAAAATGCTGAAAAATTGGGGAGCTCTTTAAGTGCTCTGCCCTTTAGGGAATTCACAGCTCCAAATTAGCTGCAGGTCAGTATTTGCAGAAATTGGTTGGAGTTGATCCTGTCAATGTGTGTACAGAGAGCTTTTCATTAGCTCCACTCAGCCTCTCAGTCTGTCATGGGTAGGCTGGCCCTGATCCAAAAGCAAGGTGGCTGTGCTAGCATCATGCTGTGCCTGAGCAAATATTTTCTGCTTCTCAGCAGGGTGCTTCAGCAAAGGCAGAGCACTGCTAGGGCAGTCCTGTGATTGCTGGGGCTGGCTGGCTTGTGATCTGCCTACCCACAGCAAGTCCTGAAAAATTGTGCAAACTCCCCTGAGATATCTGAGGACAGGAATCTGCATGCTGAGTGGCAAGCTTCCTGAGGCAGCAGTTCTCAGCATTTTTAGGCTGATCACTTCCCTTGTCCTTCTTCACTGTAACAGCTGGGCCTCCTGTATGCATCCACACTCACCCTTGCCCCGTCCCACCATACTCCCTTCAAGCTTTGGTAGCCCTCCTGCAGCAGTGGTAAGCAGCTAAGAACTTGGGAATAACTTCATTTTTCTTGTCAGCCTGGGTCATTGAAGCAACCTGATTAACTGCTTTCTTCAATTTGCGCTAGAATAATTCAAGGCAACAGAAACTGACCATGTTTTGTTTTTAAAATATCACCTTCTACCTTCATATTTCATTTTCTTTGTTGTCATTTCAAGTAAAACTGAATTAGATGCAGTGAAGAAAATTTAGGTTAAACAAGTATTTTAATGCACACAGAAATATGAAAATACTAACTACAACTGGCTGTTCCCTCTCACACTCTATATTTGTTCTATTTATAATTAAGGTAAAGGCATTTTAGTGTTTTTATTTGCTTTTCATTTCCGGATTGGTTGTAAAATAAATACACAGTGGAACTGGTTAAAAATTACACCCTTAACCTGAGACTGCTAAACTAGGCCAATACATTCTTCCCAAGTTCAGAATGCTAACACAACCTGTAAGGGACTCCACATGAAGATTGTTTTTTAATATATATGTCAAATATGCTAGTTTATAGAAATTTAGGGATGAAAGGTCTCCTAATGCCATAATGTATTCTGTTGAACATCCTGAAAGAAATGCAATGCTTTTAAGAAAAATACAGAAAATTTAATTTTAAAGTTCTGGTACAGTTCCCACTTAAACCAGCTGGATATATTTTCAATTATTTCTGTGAGAGATAGAATGGCTCTTTCTAATTATATCTAACTTAAGAATGGTTGCACTGGGAAAAGAAGAAATTTCTTCTCATGGTGTTCTGAAAATTTATACTGCACGAAGAGATCAGAATTGATTAATCCCAGTATCAAATTCTAATGATAGAGTCTTTTATCAAAGCTGCAAAAGTACTTGATATATGGAGTAATAAAAAAAACCCAACCAAACAACAAAGTAAAAATACCAACAGAGGACTCCAATTTTCATCAGTTTCCTTGTTATGGTGCTGGCAGGAATTCAGAGTAGATTTATATACTTAAGATGAAATAGGGAAAGAGTTGCACCATGTAAGTCCTAAAGGAGAAAAATTCTGCAAACTAGCTAGGGCATCGGCTAAGAGATCTTTTAATCATAAGAATTTTAAGATACCTAGGTTGGTGATAAAATGCCACATCTCCTAATGGTTGCTATATATATATATCTGTTCTGCACAGATCAAAGGAGAAAGCTGCTTGTGTTGATCTTTGCCTGCTGTTCTCATGAATAAACATATATACTCATTTAACCATTTCACTGCATTTTGGTAAAAGCCAATTTCCACAAAGAAATGAATGAACCTGGATCTGAGAAAAAAAAAAAAACAGCAAGAACTATCACATAATGACTTAGTACTTTCTGCTAGCAGGTCATCTCAGGCAGCTGGAACAGATAACATTCAAAGGAGAAGCTGTTACTAGGAAGTGAGCACTACTAGTGGAAGGATTAGATACAAGACTGATTCGTGCACTTTCACAAATCTTATGGTGAAGACAATAGGAACTAATCAAAAAAGTAACAACACCATGGAAAATGGGAGCCTTTCCACTCCCTTCAGTATACTGACTCATTCCTCCATAATCTTGCTTGTTGACATTGATAGAAATAAATAAAAATACCTGTCTTTAACAAACTGACAAATAATATTTGTCAATTATAAAGGTTTGTACAGGCGTGAGATAATTAGAGATTTGATTAAGTAAATATATATAGCATTTATTTTTAACCAGATGCTTAACAAACTTTTATTGTAAATTTAATTTCTTTAATTTGTCTTTCATAAACACAGAGAGAATATTAAACATGGAAAATTTCCTTTACACTTTGAGTGATATGTTGTAATCAAACTCTTGTGGGGTTGTAAGTACAAAAATGCATTTTGCTTTGGTTGAAATGCAAAATTAATTCAAGTGTGTGGCTTGGTGACACACCAAGCTCCTGTTTGGAGCATATTTATTGCTACCACCAGTTTCACAGTTCACAGATCTTGAGCTTGTTGCCTAGAGAGGCTGTGGTGCCTCATCCCTGGAAGTTTTCAAGGCCAGGTTGGGTGACCCTGCCTGTGGCAGGGGGGTTGGAATTAGATGATTTTTATTGTCTCTTCCAACCCTAACCATTCTATGATTCTGTGATTCTAAACAAATGGGCATTTCCCCAAAAATTGTTTTCACTGCTCTTCTGCTGACCAAAGCAAACAGACTTTTTTAATGCTGATGCTGTACATTTGTAACTCTGTGTTGCTGCAGTAAGGTAGGAAGCTGAATGTCTGCACAGGGTATCCTGGTTTTCAATAAAGCAGCAGAGAGATGTATTGTTAATACCTAAAAATCCAGCATGCTAATCAAAGTGTGTGCAAAAAACAGTCTTAAGGGATTAAATAGGTTTTGCAGTGAAAGGAAAACCAAAAAATCATAGAATATCTTGAGTTGAAAGGCACACATTAGGACCACAGAGTCCCACTCTTACTTCTTACAGGTCTACCTAAAACTAAACCATGTGGCCAAGACTGTTGTCCAGATGGTCCATGAACTCTGATAGGTGTTTTAGGTAAAATCTTTTCTGGATGCTGTCAGGGTACAGAAGTGGCCAGGGCTTCCAGAGTGCCAGGAGCTGTAGGAGTTCCCAGCGTGGAGGGGTAGGGCCTGGAAGCCAGGACCTGTCCCAGCCGCCCTGACCTGGAGCCTGGGGGCAGCCCCAGCACTGTCACTGGCACCTTCCTGAGGACAGGGGTGGGAGTACCTTCTTAAAAGCAATTTCTGTGTTTTGAAGCAAGAAAGGATAAATCGTAAATTGTCGTGATCTTTTCAGGTGGAATCCACTGTTGCCTTTTGTTTATCCAGCTGCTTTGGCAGACTAATGTGTAATGGATAGTAATCTCTTTTACCTCTTCTCCTTTCACATTTACTTACAGGTGGCTCCATGCTTTGATTTTCCTTGCACACCTGTGTTTCATGTGCAGCAGGTCCTATCTAACCTTCATTTGTATGCTTTTAATCTGCCACACTTACTCTTTTGGTATGAAGAACTTACTTTTGAGGTCCCAGTTTACAATGGAAAGATTTTAATATTTCTCTCATTATCACTGTCTCTCTCTCTTACATTATGGAACATGAATATATTTCCCCTAAAGATTTGGATTTCCTAAAAGTAAAATATTTCTGTTGCATTCTGGTATCAGTGATGAGGTATATATGATGTACAGAAAATGTTAAACTTGGTCACTTTGATCTGAATACTACTGCACATCATTTAATACACCAGGAATTCCTACAAGTAACCAGAAATTTGTCAGTTTGCTGCTGTGTGTAACAATATTCTTGTGACAATGTGTTGAGCTGGAAATTCAAACTCTTAAGCAAATGCTGAGAGTTCTACTTTCAGTCTTTTAGCTCTACTTTCACTACTTTTAGAACCCAAGCATGTCCTGAGTTATGCTGAGCAAACATTGTCTAGTTTATTCAATTTCATCAGGCATTGATTAAAAAAAATGATTTTTCAGTTTCTGTGGGGATGATATGTATTTCTCTTAGATTTTTTCAATTAAACATAGGTGTAATGGAAGCTGGTGGTGATTTTTTATTTTTGGTTACAGATAAGATAGCAAATCAGAATTTCATTAGAATACAGTTTTTTCTTATTCATGAAAACTTTCTCCATAGCTAATTTTGCTGGCTGTGGCTCTAACTTATCCCACTCTACAAGCAGAGCTGGAGTACCAGAGAGGTTGTAATGGCTGTTGCTTTTTCTCTCTTTAAGATCAGAGTCATGTTCTGCCTGTGTTGGTGCTCAGCTAGCCACAGAGCAGCATTAACTTTATGGGCATATCCAGTTTTTGTTTAATTGAATTGAGGTTTGGAGAATTTAAAATATTGGTCCGTTAGGTCAATAGAGAACTTATGCTTCCCTTAATGTACTTATATAATGGCATTTAGGCATCTTTAAACACACAGAAATACCTTCACTTCTATGAAGTCAGTTTATTCTGATAGGATGTAGGCTTGGCTGACCAGTATAGGCATCTGTATCCAAGCCTTGTGCTCCCTTTACAACAGAAAAATGTAGGTATTTCTACACATGGGACACGATTCATTTGACCTTGACTTAGATGTTGCTCATAGATCACATGACTTTTATTCTAGAAGCACCTGCTTCTGTTGTTGCCTGTAGAAAGAGTTGAAAACTGAGTGAAGCAATGAATTCCACACGATCTCCACTTGTACTACATTAATGATCTCAGAAATAACTTGTGTAGTTTTTGTTTGAACACAAAATGATACCCTACTACCTCTCTCCTTCTTGTTTCCACCTAAATTTCTGCTAAGTCACTGGTTCATTCCTCTGCTTCACAGAAAGACTGATCCTTTGGCAGGTCTCACAAATCCCCAGTAATGCAGGCTCCAGAGCCTCACTACTTAATGTTTGCATTCTCACCATCCCTATGAATAGAAGAATATCCCACATTAAACTCAGTTTTTCCAATTTGAGCCTTTTACTTTTTGTTCATCTCACAGTTGCAGAAAGTTGAGATTAGAAGGAACATTTGGAGGTCTGGTTCAACCCCCTGCTCAAGGAGGGTCACCTAGAGTCAGTTTCCCAGGACCATATCCAGGTGGTTTTTGAGCATCTCCAAGGATGGAAACTCCAGAACCTCCGCAGGCAACCTGTGCCAGTGACTTGGTCACTCTATGTAAAAAACAGTGTTCTCTGGTGTTCAGAGGGAGCCTCCTTTGTGAAAATGTGTGTTTATTGCCTCTGGTCCTGGCTCTGGGCTGTCATCTTTGCACAAGTATTCTCTTCAGGTATTTATGTACATGAATAAGATTGTCCTGAGCCTTCTCACCTCCAGGTTAAATAGTCCCAACTCTTTCACTCTTTCTTCATAGAAGAGATGTTCCAGCCCCCTAATCATCTTTATAACATTTGCTGGATTCTCTTCAGCATGTCCATGTGTCTCTTGTACTGGGGGTACTAGAAATGGACACAGTACTCCAGGTGTGGCTTCATTAGTTCTGAGCAAAAGTGAAGGATCACTTCCCTCCACCTGATAGGCTAATGGAGCCCAGAGTATTCTCAGCCTTTGACTCAAGAGTCCATTGCTGGATTATGTTCAATTTGGTGTCCACTAGGACCACCAAGTCCTTTTCTGCAAAGCTTTTGCCACTGGATTTGTAGAAGAGTCTGACCTCTTTGCATGAGCTCCAAGTGTATTTGAAGAGTCTCATATGTCCACCCTTAGATTTTTTTTCTTTGTGGTAAACCATCAAATATTTTCAATTTTTTTTGTAGGTCATACTTTTTAGACCTTTCATCACATTCATTGCTTGCTCTGCAACAGCCTCTGAATTGATCCATCTCTTTGTTATACTAAACAGGAACAGATTTGCCCGTCTGGGGCCTGAACACTGGTGGTCAGAGCATAAGGATTACTTTCTGTGTTTTGCAAGCTCTATTCTTGTTTACATAGTTCTTTATGGTGTTTTCTTTCTTAATGACAGCATGACATGTTGGCTTACAGTCATCTGTTCCACTCCGTGGACTCAGGGTCATCTTCTTAGGAACAGTTAGCCTGCCTGTATTTTTTTCCATTTGATTATTTCTACCTAAACATATTAATTGCCTTTGTTTTGAATAATGGTTTTAGCCCATTTTTCCAATTTAAGAGATTTATCTTTTTTTTAATTACAGTATTGTCCATCATACTTGCAACCCTTCTAGATGTGCCACAGAAACATTATAAGCAGAGTCATTACATTTCTTTCTGGAAGTGTATTGTTGCCTTCTGGAGTGCTCACAAAATCCCCTAAATCCTTAAATATTTTGAAATACCTTGCTGTAAATGTTCCTGAGACACTACCGTGTCTCCTATAGGACATTCAAAGAAGTGAATCCAGTTGTCTTAAAATTTAGGCTAGCAGCTGGACCACCTTTCTAAAAGTCAGCTTGCACTCTTTGTACCTTGAGTGATGATGGTGTCCAGGTTGATTTGTCATAAGCTGATTTTCCCCCAGTCTTTCCATCCTCTAAATATCTATGGGCCTGTTAAGGAAGCAGATTTGTTTATTCTTATTGAGTTTGTTCATTGTATGAAGTCAAGCATGCATGTGTAAACTTATGAAAGTGTGGCCTAGCACTGTAAGTTTCTTAACCCAGTCCCAATAAATAAAGCTAAAAAAAGACTATAATCACAATTTGGGAAGGATTATGCACGGATCAAAGTAAACACAGCAGTTCCATTAAAATTTGTAGATTAAAGAGGCTGCAGAAAATATGGTCTGGCCTAATGAGAAAGAGAATTATTTTTTAGCCCCCCAGTTAGTTCTCAAGGATACCATCTCATATTTCCCCTAATATTTTCCAGGAGATGTGTATACCTTCTCTCTGTCAGTATTCCAAAATACACGTATTTGTACAGAGCAATCTTCTCCCTCAGTGCAACAAATGAGGGTTTTCCCTGTGATTTTCCTTAAAGACTAGGCTGTGGAGTTGGCATTTGGTTCACAAGCTTTTGATCCTAGAGTGGCTTGCATCCAGAGTGTGCGCAGAGCATTCGATATCGTGTCCTTAATTTCACAGGATATTCTGAGTTGGAAGGGACCTACAAGGATCATTGAGTCCAACTCTTAAATGAATGGCCCATACAGGGATCAAACCCACAACCTTGGTGTTATTAGCACCATGCTCTGACAAGCTGAGCTAATCTCAGGGTCATGAAGTAGCTGTTGGTGCACTGCTCAGTAGGAGACTCGTTCTGAAACAGCAGCTTTAGAGTCTATCAGATTTTCCTGGGTGGGTCTCTGGGGAGAGAGGCTGAAGAGTTCCTGAGAATCAGGAACTCTTTTCTCTCTTTCTCTCCTTTCACTGCAGTGGGTTTGCAGTGAAATTAAAACTCAGTGATAGATTTTTTTGTTTTTCATCCCAGAGCTACTTAGGCTGCACCATCATTTCACAGCAACATTATACTGTAAAATATGGTGTGTAATTACTCATTTCAAAATGTTGTCTTATAGCACTGTAGATCAGGAGAATGTCCTCTGAAAATGGTGGAATTATTATAATTTTACTCAGTGAGAATATAGTTAAAGAGACAGGAAGGCAATGAAATGTAGCAGTAATTAAATACAATTAAGGACAGAAATGTTTCAATCTTTCCTTGCTTACAAGAAAGCTGGATGATGTAAGCTCATGGTCCATGTGAGAAGCAGTCCATTTCTGGGGAGGTGCCCAGAAGCGTGACTTTGTCAAGCTACAGGCAAACCTGATGTCCTGTGATGTACATTAAGATACAAAGAAGAATCCAAGAGGTAAGAGAAACCAAAGAAAAGAGACAGAGGTTCAACCAAATCACAGTTGCAGACTGAAGTCTGATAGAAAGAGCCTGAATCATCTCAGAAACTTCTTTGGAAAGGAAGGGGATTTGCAACGACTTGGAAGAGTGATACAGTCTTAGGTCTTCCCTACCGTTGTGCTTTACAAGACCTGAGTGTTTCTCCCCAGGCAAGCTGGGACAGCTTTGTGTCTGCTGCCCCATCCCCTGATTTGGCAGCTTGAAGAGACTGGAAGGCCATTTTCTTAAACAACCCATCAATCATCAAGAGAAAGCAGAATATCAGAACGAGTAATGTAACATGAAAGGAGTGATAGGAAACATCAACAATTCCTGTTAAGCAGAGCAAATGATAAAGCTGGAACAACATTGAACCTTTTGACGGTTTTAGGAAGCTAATCTGTCGTGTAGGGAAAATATCTTTGCAAAAGTTTCTATAAATGTTCTAGAACCCCTCAACCTTATTGAAACAGGAGCTTGGCTCACTTGGGCAGAACAGATTGTTATTTTGGCATTTTACAGAATTGTCTGTCTTCTATTGCTTCTCACACATAAGTCTCAAAGTGTATTATAGGGTGGTCAATAGCATTGTTCCTGCTGTGCTGAAGGGCCAAATAAGCACTCAGGGTTGATAATTTGCTTAGGGTTACCGAAAAAGCAGAACAGGGGACTCCAGAGTGCCTGTTTTGTACGTTATTTGCTCAGTCAGTGTTTCCTGAGAAAAATCCACCTAGGGAAGATTGGCACAGTATATTAGCACGAACAGAGATCATATCAAAGAGTTTAACACCTCAAATTGACAAAGGTGAAGCAGGAGAACAGAGGGATGTATTAATTTTCTTCTAGTCTCACAGCAGGTTAACAGGAGAAACACGACTCCAAGCCAGGTCCCTTGCTTTACTGACCAGCAGCCCACCCCCAGGCCAGGCTGGCTCAGCCAGGGTCTGTGGTCACACTCTCTCCTCCTGAGATGACACCCTATTTTCACCTGGAGGTGGAAGAGAGAACTGATAATATGAGATACATTTATTTTGCACAAGAGTGAAGTTCTACAAACAGAAAACTCTCTGACAAAGGAGAACAAGAGAAGAAGAAAATTTAGAAATGCTGTACCATGTATTCACATTTGGCAACTTATACTTCAGAGTTAAAACAATTTTGCATGTGCCCTTTTGAAAGCATGAGGCTGCATGCATGAAGAAAGCACCCATTTCCCTTATGTTTTGAGCAGGGAACCATATGTTTCAAAAGCAGAAAAAGAACAGTTAGCCTTGGAGCATTAAATCTGCCCATCTAGGTAGCTGACTAGCTTTCTCACAGAGATGAATGTCCTAGAACAAAGCTGAGGAAACAAGGCTTAGAAGTGTAAATATTAGTAGGTGCGTGGGGAGATAAATGAGAAAATTTGACAATTTTAATTACTTGCACTTACTTTCACCTGCTGAGTTCCCTGGCTGACATCAGAAATTACATCTGTTGGGTTACTAGCGGAGTAGGCAGAGGGAATGGGGACAGTATAGTCTCAGTTTCCACATTCACAGTAGAATCTGCACTAACAGCATATTATCTGATGTAAAAAAACCCACCCTAATAGAAACAGGAGCTTCCTCATATCTCCCACAAACATGGAAAGTACCATGTAGGGTTAGCTGTCAGCTCAGCAGGAGCTTCCAGACCTCTGGACACTTAAATCACAACATCATTACAGTCACCTCTGGATACCCTGATTGAGGTTTTCCTATTTTACTTGGTAGGGTTATAGATGGAAGGAGGATTAAATGATAAAGTGAATCATGTGACAGTGTTTGAATGCCTACACAATAAAAAAAATAGGGTGATAGGAGGAGAGCTTTTTATTTCAAGAGATTGTGTGGAATAGAAAAACACAGATATAGGGCATTACGGTTCCTCACACTGTTCTTAGTTGCACAAGGTTTGTGTGTTGTGTCTGTTTTGACTATGACATCCTTGGGGTAAGGACTGTGGGTTTTTTAGATCACCTAGGACAGCATTGCCCTGGTCTGTGTGTAGCCCTGGAATGAAAACATTAATGACTGTTTTTCATGGCAGACACTACGGCAGGCTGTATTTTCAAAGAGGTACAGTGTGTCTGATTTAATTTAGCTTTCAATATCCATTTCAGTCTGGTAGTTTTGTGCTTGACTGCAATCACAGAGCAAGAGGTAACAATCCATGGCCTCACTGATATCAACCCCTGGACAGCACTCAAAACATCTAGCCATTTAACAGACAAATACAAAACCTGTAAACCAGTGTGATGAACCATCTGCTGTGCCTTCCCTACTGTTCCTTCTACTATTTTGCAAATACAAATCTGCAGATTCTAACAGAATGTCAGCCTTCAACTGTGCTGCATGTATGAGAAGGCAAATAAGAAATAGGAGCACTAGTACTCTTTTTCCACTCCATTTATTAGTTTATAGTGTTGTTTCTTAAATCTGTTTTTCTTCAATTCCTCTATAAAATAGCTACAACTTACTATTAATAGATGCTTTGCTGAAAAATGGTGCTTCACCATTTCACTAACCTGCTTTCAGATAGTTGTAATTTCACTTTAATTTTGTGCTTTTTATGATTTAGAGCGAAGTAACAGAGAAGGAGCAACCACGAAATTTGCTTTTAATGCCAGGTACATTCCAGAAGAGTTGTTTAGACAGCACTCTGAGAATACATGTTATTGTGGTTGCTTTCCTATTTAACTGGGTACAAATAGAATCCAGCATCTGATTTGGGCATACTTCTGTGTCAGTATAGGCCATTTTCTGACTCAGTTTGGTGAGTAGACTGTACAAATCTCATTGCTTGAATAGGTGAGTGTAAGAGGCTTCTGTGTAAGAGGCTACAGTTTGTGTTTATCATTTTAGCTGAAAAGGAAACATAGGGAAAGTAGAATGAAGATCCACATCTGTCAGCTAATTTTTCTCCTTTTCTTAACTTTTTTTTTTTTTATTTTGCAGGTGATGGAAATTAAAGGACAAATGATTCACGTGCCAGAATCAAATTCTATTTTGTTTCTCGGTTCCCCATGTGTGGACAAGCTGGATGAACTGATGGGCCGAGGCCTCCATCTTTCGGACATACCTATCCATGACGCTACTCGTGATGTCATATTGGTTGGGGAACAAGCAAAGGCACAAGATGGCTTGAAGAAACGAATGGATAAACTGAAGGCAACGCTAGAATGTACACACCGAGCCCTGGAAGAGGAGAAAAAGAAGACAGTAGATCTCCTTATTTCTATTTTCCCTGAAGAAGTGGCTCAGCAGTTGTGGCAGGGGCAGCAGGTTCAGGCCAGGAAGTTTGATGATGTCACCATGCTGTTCTCGGACATTGTTGGCTTCACTGCCATCTGCGCGCAGTGCACGCCCATGCAGGTCATCAGCATGCTGAACGAGCTCTACACGCGGTTTGACCATCAGTGCGGATTCCTGGACATCTACAAGGTAAGAACTCGAGTCCCAAGTTACCAATATCTAATGGAAACTGAGACAGGAAAAAAAATTCCGTCAGCTTTCTTCCTAAACTGCAGACTTTCCCTCATATTTCATAAAAATATGAAGGCAATAGTTTTGTTTTATGTGAAAAAAAATCCAAATTTAAAATGTGCCCATTGAAAATCTAATACTTTAACGTGAAACTGTCACTATGGTGCTCCCATGGGAATATAGGCCTTATATTCCCATTTTCCTACAGAAACATGCATCTCCTTTATTATAGCTTGGTTTCCTTTAGGTGACACATCAGCCACGTCATCCTAAATATGAAGAAGTGCAAAGTGATGAATCTTAGCCCCAGCTGCAGCTCCTGAGAGGCACTCAGTTTCAGCTGAAACTTGAATGGTTTAGGGTTTAGGCACTTATCTTTCTCCTGAAAGAATTAAACTTTTCCATAAAAAGCAAACCATTAAGTGAAAAAATTGTTATAAGAAACTTCAACTTCCACTGAAAAACAGGAAGAGGACAGCAGAGGTCCATGCACAGCAAATGTAATGAATGGGACATAGCACTGGTGTGCCATGTTGCTTTACTACTCTGCAGGAAAGATGCCACATATGTTAGTCCTGTTACAGACCTCATCATCTTCACTTCTTTAAGTGGATCTGGTGTCCAGTATGTATTTCAGAGAAAAAAGAGGGGAGGTAAAATTTAATAAATGCAGTGAAGATATTACCTGTGTAATTATCCTGTGGAATCTACATTGTGTTTTGTATATGGAATGCCTTTAATTTTGAGACGGGAGAAATAGAGTAAATTTCTTTTTCTATCTTAATGCACAAAAGAAAAGAATGTGTTGCAAAATTGTATATTAACTTTATTTAATCTCTGTGAGGTTTGCAAACTAACAGTTTTCAAACTGTTTCATAGAGTATATGTTGATAGGCTGAAGAGAAATGGTCTCACAGGAGTGCTGTCCCTTTCATTTTTAGCCTCTATAAACATTTTGAAAGGAATTGCAAAATAATTATTACACTCCTAAATAATAATCATGGCTGAAAAGTTACAAATATACCACAGGTAGAACTGAAAATGGTATAGATAAAGATTGGTAGGGCAGTATACCAAAGTATACAATCACACTGTAAATAAGTTTTGTGCTCCTGGACTAGGGGTTTGTATTACTAACGATCAGAAACCAGACTGTGTTAGGAGAGGAATGCAAGGGAAGATATCAGCCCTCATTAGAAAATTGTTACAGTGATACAGTCAAAAAAAAAAAAAAAAAGGGAAGTTTGATCTCAGTTTGTTTGAGTCTTATGTTGCTGCACTGGATTATGACCCAGCCCTGAGAACAGGACTCGAGGAACTTCTGACCCACAGTTAGGAATGATACCCAGTGACCCTGCTTCACGTACTGTGTGTTCACATGCTTCACATAGTCACTGTGTTCCCAGGTGATTAATTTTAGCTGTTTTGAGGTATTCAGGACATTCTTTGCTGAAAACTACGGTTGCAAGGGAATAGGATATAAAGTATGCAAAACTCTATGACCAGACTGCAAAGAAAGTTGGTTGAATCCTGTGAGAACACTTAGAAGGAATATTTATGGAGGGTCATGAATATTATATCACTTAGACCATGGCTTTCTGCCTTTCACCTAGTTTTGTGCTACTTTAGATAGAAGGATGTTACTGTATGAAAATACTGTCCTGAGCAGTGGAAAAAAGATCATTGGTGAGATAGGCAAGATAAGATTTATGCATTCAAAAACAGGAATAAGCACTCCCATGTTGAGACTAATATGCAAGTTTATGAGCAAAGGTATGAATAAAACCTGTTTTTCTATGGAAGAATGGCTTACACCTCTAAAACCATTTCTCCACTGTTACTGCCTTAATATAGGCTGTTCCTTCTCAGATCCTTTCATCCTGGATTTTCTTATCTCCTCCGTGTCCCCTGAGCTTCCCTACATGTCCGCTCCTTCCCACCGCAGCCCACACATGAACAAGGCAGCATGCACTGTGGATGCGTGTACCTTTTTTTCTCCTCCCCAAATCCTTTTTAGTTTGTTGTTTTTTAACCAGAAGTCTAACAAAGCTACTGTGTAAAAAATGAAGTGAAAGCGACTCAATTGAGTAGCACAGAAAGACAAAACTCAAGCAATGAACCCTTTTTCTTTTCCTTAGAGAATCAGGCTTAAAATAGAGTAACAATTCTTTTGAAAAAAACATTTGCATTTTAAAATGAAAATAGCTTGTGTGTTTATATCTTTTCCATTTGTTTCAGATGAAATTATGAAAGCTAAGTGTATTACTAGGAATGATCACCACCACAACAGCTATGATTTTAGAAAATATTGTCAGGCAGTGAATTTTAGATACATAATCACCACTATTTGTATCCACAGCCTGCCTCAAAGATATACTTGAGTAACTAGGCTACAGAAATTTTTCATGTGACCTAAATATACATCAAAAGAGATCAATTTTCAAATTTTCTTGTTTTTAAGCAGCATGGTAAAAATAATTTGCAAAGATTATTTGGTGAGTACTTCTGAATATCAAATTCACCATTTTGTAAACAGAAAATTAAGCAAAATTCATTAAATAAATTCCGTGCTGTAAATTATTTACCCAGCTTTACCCTTAAAGAATTTTGAATGCAGAACCTCAGTGCTTCTAATCTTGCACTCAGACAATGAATACAATATTTTCAATTGTCTCATGCTATTCATCCAGAGATGTTTGTAGAGAAATATGACACGGAAAGAAGAACAAAGATCCTCACATTAAACAAGTCAGACATAGAGGGCAAGTAAATGAGCTGTTGGATACAGACTAAGAAATCCTTTGAGAAGGCAGAAGGGTGATGAATTAGATTTTGAAATTTTTTGGATATGAAAGTAAGTAGCTATCACTGATGAGGTAGGGAAAGGTTATCCAATAGATGGATGCACAGGTAAGAGTGACACATACAGATGGTGGGCTCAGAAAGTGAATTTCACAGCAGCATTTTGAACGGATACAAATCAGGACAGATTACGTTTGTTCAGGCTGAGGGAGAACATTGCAGTAATTGAGATGCATAGTGTTATGAGCCTGGGTGACAATTTTTAGCAATCTAGAAGCATCTGTGTTTTAGAGAGTGAAACTTCAGAAAGAATCTGCTGACATACAGTCTCGATGAAGAGATCGAGAGGGACATTCTTGTAGTAATCACAGAAGGGAGAGGAGATGAGAGAACTGAGACCTGGTAATGTTTTTGGAAATTGGTGCTGCTGGCTATCAGAGCTAATTATATTTGGCTTGGAATTGAGGAATGAGAGAAAAAGATGCTGTCAAGCAGGGAGAGCAGTGTAGGCGCAGAGGCTTGGCAAGCTAGTGTCTGTGGACATGGAAGTAGAAAGATGGACTCCAGGAGTAGAAGCAATGGGAAAAAGTTCTCAGTAAATTTTGAAAGCTGTTGCTTTGCATAAAATACGTACTGGGTGGCCTGACTGTTTTGACCTGTTTTTCTCTGTATCTGAGTTCCTGTTGTGCTGGGGAATGATGCTTCAGTTAAGCCATCCATTTGTCAAATAAGCTATTTAGATATGCTTCAGCCATGTCTGATGGCATTTAAAACAACCTTGCAAACTGAAATCTTCCCTGCTTAAGATTCCTACAGCTTCTGTTTCTCCTCCACGTAATATATCTTTGACATTGGTTCATTCAAAATATTTTTATTCTTGTTGAGTCCTTCTGCCTGTGTAGGCCTGCTTTCTAAGCTCTTTTCCGTTCACTTTCCTTTAACTACTGCAAAGAGTAAAGGCAGCATGTACTGTGGATGGTTTTTTGGCTGTGTGTGCACTGGCTGTGTGGCTATATGTGCTGGCTGGGTAATGCCAAGCCAAAAAGCGCAGAACCAGGCCTAATACTGTAGGTGTTAGTTTCTTTGTCCTTTCTCTGAACAGGACAACATTTGTACTTAAAGACATTTGCAGATTTTCCCAGACAATAAACTTCTCATTCTGTGAAGTGCTAAGTCCCACTTTCCACATCTAACCAGAGAGTCCTAAGCATTTTTGACAATGAACTATTGTCAGCTGCCAGAATTTCTTTGCTTTGTTATCAAAACTTTAATTGAAAGTTTATTGAATATTTATTGAATAAGACAAAATAATTACATAGGTTTATTTTATATATGTGAATTTCTACTTTCTTTTTGATTTCATTATTTGGCTAAACCGGTACTCTTCTCTGGGGGGGTGCCACACACATGCCTCCAAGTCTTTTACCAGCTTCCTTGAGCTTTTATTCCTGGCAGCATGATACAGTTAGTATGTTAGATCTTCATTTTCTGATTTTATGTGTTTAACTCTGGCTACAGCCTCAATTTTTGCTCATTGTAAAGACCTGAGACTACAAAAGGATAGGAAGTCTGGACTGCTCTGCAGTCAGTTAAGGCTGATACTCACCAGACTTGAATAATGTTGTTTATGTTTATGTTGTGATATAGTGCTTTTAGGAACCTGATTTTAAAATCACATTTTCTGAAAATATCACTTTACATTTTTTTACTGGTAGTTAAAGTTGCAGAAATCTGTATTGATTTTACAGAACATACCAGTACATTCTCAGTGCCGTGAGTATTCTTTCTTGAGAACTGATACATGTACATATATATGTTCTCAAGCTTACTCTTGGTACTATAATGACTAAAGAATACTGCAATGACCAGGGTCATGAGCTTCAGACTATTTGGAAGTTTTTCAGGCTTTATATTTTGTGAGTTAAAAAACATAGCCTCCAAGTTATAATGCAAAATCTATGGCCACTGTTTTTATCTTCTTTCCACCACTTCTGCAATTTTAATTTTTTAAATTCAGTGAAACCATGGCCATTTTGAGAAGGTTTCACATTCTAAACTTCAGCTCAGGCATCTGCAAAATGTAGGAAATGCAATTAAGATGTGTAAAACGATAGTGGTGTTCTCATATGAGCAATATGATAGACATAAAATATTGTGATATACCTTTTCTTTAAAATGGATAGATGCAGTTTTGGGGATTACCAGTGTTCTAGGTGTTGCTTTTTCCTAATAGATTAAAGTCAGTGAGTTTTGAATGTGTAATAGCTGAGAATGGGTAATAGAAAAAAATTTCCACTCCCCAGAAGCTTGCTGTCTCCGTGGTGCCACCCAGCCTGGTAGAGCTACCTTCAGCAAATTGCTCTGCTTGGTCCCATCACAGAGGGTTCCTGAACATTCTTCCTTTTCTTGCTTTGAGCAGGCTATGACACTGACTTTTTCCATCTTGCACTCTCTGCCCATTTGTGGACTTGCTGGCACGCTGGTATGTCTCACTCCAGTACGAAGTCAGGGCAAATCTGGGGCAGCTACTTTTTGGGGAAATCAGAAACGCAAAAGGTTCCATGGATTTTCCCTGCTGATCTGGTGTATCACCACCCAAGAACTCCAGAATATTTGAGACTTTTCATCACCTTAAGCATGTACTTTTCCCCAGCCTTGTGAAGGATTTACACTTTTTGTCTTTAGGGAGATCTGCAAATGAAAAAACAGACATGCAGGCTCCAGAAGACTTATTCTTTGCTTTATAAACATAGAGTCCTGCACAAAGCAGTAAAACATCTGTGCATGTTCCCCTGCAATATATCACCCAGGAATCTTCTAAAGAGTGTAGGATTTCTGTTTCTGTGTAATTTCTTCTTCAGCAATACTATACTTGTATATATTTACTTCGTTTTCTTTTTTTTTTTTTTTCTCTCACTTTTCTTTCATCTGAAAAGCTCACATTTGTTGGTAAGTGTCCTGCTCCATTTCTCTCAAATTGCTTGGAAGCTTTAGAGTCTAATTCCATTTTACAGGTCCTGGGAGTGCTTTCTAAGTCCACAGTTTGTGTGTTAGGCCTGGCCATAAGCTGACCTTTAGAATAGGACCGAGCAGGATATTTTCCTTGCTCCACATTCAGGAGCAAGCCCACACACTGCAGCTAGGAACCATGCCCAAGAACATGCCCTGTTACAGCATATGGGTCTCCCTGCAGCCATGTTTTGTAAAATACCTTCATTAATACTTAAATCCTTTATTATCGTGTGTCAAGCTTTTCCACCTTCTAAATTTTAGTATTTCTGAGGGACTAAGAAAATTAATTACACTTTCCATCAGTTTTGGCTTGTTTCATTTTTAAACAGTCTGGCATTGTGCCAGATTCAAAGAATACACAGGACAACCATGACAGTATATGGGTGGACCTTCATATACCAAGGTGCAACATTTTCATTCATGCAAATAACATTCATAATTGTACATTAATTTTTTAAATTGTTAAAATGAATATAGAGTATACTTAAGTTAATAGGAGCTAGATAACATAGGAATTTCAGGACAAATAAATAAAACTTGTGTAACGTTGAGGAAGGTGTTATGGTTCACTAGTAGTTTAAATACTGGGGATACCTATACCAAATTAAGACCACTCTTATGTCTGGAGAAGAACAGTCACATTAAACTCAAATGTGTCTGAAGTCATTCATGATTATTTTAATGTTTTCTTTACAGACATATTTAGTCTGATTTTTGCAAATTAGTACTTGCCTACAGAAGAGAGACATCATTTATGCACTCTGACGTCTGTATTCCATGACTGTTGTGTGCAAACCTGATGCTGATGTCATGTAAACTGCAAGCCATTTAGCAAGTCTCTCTTTTAATTAGTGAAAAAACCCACCATCTTTCAAAATACTAGATAATAATTCTTTACAGCAAGTACTATTTCTTTTTTCTTCCATAAAGAAAACAGCACTCTGAATTACAGGGCAGATGAAAGAGTTCCTCCATATATTACATACTGAAAGATCTGTGCTTAAGACTGCTAAGTAGGTGCAGTAGAAGGAGTTCAAACACAGCTCTTCCTGCAAGATGCTCCCGAACTTGCCAGTATGAAGCATCATTAAACCCACTAAAAAATAAGATGCCCTCAAGCCCAGTAAGACCAATTGCTTCAAAGCTAACCTCTTGGGAAAGGAGCCTGGTTTTATACTAAGTCACTTCTTTTAAAAAATGAGCTTTACAAGATGAACAGATTTCTGGACTTCATAGGTGGACACTTGGAATCCATTTCTGTTCACACGGAAGGAGTTTTCCTGAAGTGCTTCCACAAGCAGAATATCATGTCATAAAAGTGTTGCAAAATTACTTTGAAACTTGGGCACAAGACTTCATTGCTTAGGAGTTAATTTTGAGAAGTTGATACAGAAGCCAAGGGAGTAAAACACTAAATAGAAACTGAAGGAGATTCTTGGGTCCATTTGGAGACAGTTGTGTTCTCAAATCCTGTCTTGAAAACATTAAAGTCCTTTCAAAATAAAAAAGTTTTTTATAATATCCCAGAGATTTTTGAAATCTATAAATAATAGTGTATCCAACATGTAGAATTAATTTCAACAAAATCCCCCAGACCTAAGGTCTTTAAACTGACAGATATTATTCAGCCTCACAGTGTTGCACAGTTCAACTGTTTCAAAGCTTTTCTGACAAATCTGTGCAGTGGAAAAACATATAGAATATTTCAACATGTAAACTAAACTGAGTCTTAATGTCTATTCACATAAGAGCAGGAAAACAAACAGGTTTTAGTTAATTTGAAAAAGGACAGTAGCTATGTAGAGAGAAATGTAGATCTAGAGCTACCTCAGGAACAACTATACTTAGCCAAGCTCAGAGTAGGCTTTTCTGAACTGCACTTGCACCACTTCCAGAGAAAGAGCACACACACTTCATCTCTTAAGGAAATAACCTTATCTGGTTTCTCTCTGGTGTGTTTATTAGTTATTTCTTTCCTTAGAATCTGTACTTTAGATTAAATGACTTGTTCAAGTCTTTCTGCTAAAAGCTGCCCAAAATACTTCATGTCTGCTCTCTCTATGCTTAGTGATTAATAACATCCCCTGACCTGCATGCCAAAATACGCGTGCCAAGATCCAGGACTTTCTGAGTTTAACAGGATCTTCTTGTGCTGACAAATGGTATCGTAGGCACTAGCAGTCAATACACTCATGCAATCTTTCCCCTGTTTTGATGTACTTTATGGGAGCAGGAACATGAACACCGGGGTGCACTTTCAAAGGCATGCAGCTCACCCAGAGTCTTCTGAGAGTTTCACAAACTAAGGCTTTGTAGTCTGTGGCCATCGCTGGTTTTCAGCCATTTCTCAGAAAAAGCATACTGGTGACAACGTGGAAGGGGTCTTGCCTATCAAATGACAGTCTGGGCACAGAAGCAGGCAATTAAGCAAAGATACACACATTAGCATCCTGCTGTAATAAATGGGAAATAAAAGAGGTTTCCAGAATTCAGGATGGAATACATCATGCACTGGAAGTTCATTTTTCTCTTCAGTTATTACAGAAGGGGTATAGAAGGAGTATAGATGAGTAGATCAAATTGGAGGCTTCATTGTTTGTGTGACTGACACTGGATAATGTGGATAATGTGGGTTCCATCCTGAATGACAATGTTGTAAAGTTATTACTGTGATATATCTGGAGAGTGATTGGGGTAGAATTAAATGTGGGAGATGTCAATGACATCTTGAAGTAGAATATGGATATCAAATAAATTGTTCCTTGTGATGAGGGCTGAGATGGCTGCCTTACAATACAAATAAAATATAGAGAATCTCAATTTTCTTCAGTTAAAAAGGTATCCTGCTTGCTGCTGAACTAGAAGTCATGGACAGGAATAAGGAAACCCAAATGATAAGTCTGAAGCATCACTTTGCCATATACTATGGCCTTTTTCTTATTTTTCTACGGTATAACTTAGGGTAGAAAACAGATGAAAGAAAAGCCCTTTGAGAGATACCAGTAGCTTCAAAGGTTTCCTTTAGAATTATAGTTGCAAGAATTTCATCTTAAGGCTGAACTTTGCTATATTCCTTTAA
This sequence comes from Myiozetetes cayanensis, assembly GCF_022539395.1. Taxonomy (NCBI): domain Eukaryota; kingdom Metazoa; phylum Chordata; class Aves; order Passeriformes; family Tyrannidae; genus Myiozetetes; species Myiozetetes cayanensis. Next base: position 41,479,173 of record NW_026087742.1, on the reverse strand, counting down.
AGTGAAGGCTTTTCAGGTTTCATAAAAGAAATATATAGTTTTGAGGTACTATGTAGTTCAGTCTTGGAGATGGAATGAAATATGGATAAACAGGATAATGAAAATTTTGCGAAGGCAGAGGTATTTACTGTAGTACCTGATAACTTCCAGGTCAGGTCCATTCCCATCTTGAATCTTGACTTTATACTGGGATGAGACTTAAGAAACCACCTCCTTGTACATTTATATGCTCCCATGGAAATGCAGCTTGGGTGTGCAGGAAGCTAAGATGCTCTCCAGTGTGTCTATGCTGATGAGTACATACAGAACTTATTCTGACTTTTCTCTTTAAGAAACCATTTCCTTGGAGAACTAGGCATACCATACAGTTAAAGCTTGGGTTACAGTAGAAACTGCCATAACTAGTGCATTATAATGGTCCATGTTTGATAGTATTGAATGTGGGTACTTGAAGAAGAACAAGAAGCCCCATGAGCTACTTATGAAGTGTCAGGTACAGAAGTTTACTTTCTAGCATTTTTATTATGAGATTCTGCATCCTAGAACTCAAGGGTTATGTTCTTTATCACTGTGTTTGCTGAAGCATCTATGAAAATCCTTACTGTCTGCAGATCTGTTTGATTGCTTTAAAAAGCTTGCAAAGTTCTTTTTTATCTGAGTAAGACCTTGTTGTCAGTAAGTTTCTCAGATTTCCCTGTTTCCTAATCTGATGCTGATGTCATTTTTTCCTCTTGCTCTCTCAACCTCCACCACTGTGAAGAGCCCACCTTGATCTCCTCAAGTGCCCTGAAACCATCTCTGCTCGAGGCTGGACAAGCTCAGCTCTCCCAGCCTCTTCTCTGAGGTGCTCTAGCCCCCACCATCTTGCTGGCCTCTTCTGGGCTGGATCCAGTTTATCATTCTCTGTCTTGTACTGAGGGGCCTGAAACTGGGTGTGGTATCTAAGGCTAATGAGAGCTGAGTAGGTGGTGATAAACACTTCCCCTGATGTCAGTTCCTACAGCCCAGGCTATCACTGGCTGTCTTTGTTCCCAAGACTCATTGCTGACCCACGTGCCATTTGCTGCCCAACGGGACCCCCAGGATCTTTCCCAAAGAGCTGTTCTTCAGGAAGTTGGCTGTATCTGTTCCAGACAAATTCTTTCACATGGACAGGACTTTGCACATGTCCTTATTGAAATTCATGAGCTTCCAATTCATCCCACCTGTCCGTGTCCCTCAGGATGGCACCCCTGCCCTAGAGCAAATTGACTGGTCCCCCCATTTTAGTCAACTGCAGGCTGAGGAGGGTGCAAATAATCTTGTTGTCAGGGAAAGAAGCACAGATTTTGTTGTAAAGGGCGGATATATCTAAAAATTCTAGATAGGTGGTTTTTTTTTACATAATTGCATTTTGAAAAGTGTTAACTTACTACCCAGTACACACTGCTTGCACCTAGAACAATATGTCTGTATTTGGTAGGAGACCAGAAGGCAATAGGAAAAAAGAGAGGCAGGTTAAGGTGGAAAATAACACTCTTCAGTGCAGATAAAAACCCAAACCAACACACCCAAACCAGAAAGGTTGTTTTTCTCAGAGAAAAAAGTTAAGTGAGGAAGGCAAAGAGCATTAAACTATGATTACATAAAACATTACCCCTTTCCCTACTGCTTATTTCTGGTTGTTCTTTTTTTTTTTCACTCTCAAACTCTTAAGGAGGAAACTGATATAATTCCAACTGGTGTTTGTTATTATTTCAATATTATAAAATGAAGTTTTATATCCTCCCAGCAGTAGGGTAGTTTCAGGCTATTGGCAGATTACTCATAAGTGATCAGAAACAGTTTAGTAATGATCTTTTCTTCAGCTAAATATAGCATATACACTTTATACAGGTCCTGTAAACAGGTTGTTGAATGTAGAGAAATTGTTTAATATTCCAAGTTTTCTTGCCAACTGAAAATTAGAATGATTATGACCAAATACTTAAGCAGAAATAAATATTTCTGGTGATTAATATAACATAAATGGGGGAGACCACAAGCAGCATTTGATGCATAGAGAGCCACAGATGAATTGGAGGAAACATCTGTTGCTCTATAAAAAGGAGGGTAAGAAATCAAGGCATGGCTGAAGAATATCTATATCTGGTTACTCTATCTAAAATTTATGTGTATGATACATTTATATACATGATCTATATTTGTCAGTGGAATAAACAAAAAAAATAAAATTGATCAGCATAATATACTTTTCCTCAAACATGTATCACTGAAAGGCTTCCTTTTCTCAAGGAAGAGCATCCTTGAACAAAGGATAGTTATGAAATCATACATATTTACTTTCCAAAGTAATCTTGTATTCACTTGATCCTCCGTGTATAACATGAAGGCATCCAGGAGTGTATAGACCATAGTTCTTTATCCTCAGTTGAAAGGCAGTCCAACTTTTTATTTCAAATTTTATTAATTTTGCAAACAAGCATTGAACAATCCATAAGGGACAGTGGCAAAGACTATTTTAGGTTGAATGGTTACTAAATATTAAAACACTTACAAGTAAGATAATAAATAACTATGAATGTTTTGAATTAAGATTAAATAACTGTAAGACAATTAACATAGAGGACAATTTCTGTAAAAAGTACTCTTCAGGTCTAAAACAGACATACAGTCTCTACTGAGCACTAACAGAAGCTTGGTATATAGAAAATGACTTCCCAAAAGCACAAGATATTTTTGTTTGCTTACTGCTGCAAGTGTTATGCATTATCACTCTTCAGTATTCAGCAGGCTCAGGATATCTGTCAAGAAATTTTTACTGAATTGTAGACTGCACACAACTATTTAAATTAGTTATTTATTTTACTATTTGATTTATTGAGGACCTGACTGAAAAACATTTGGGCATTTCCAGTGACTAGACACAGAGCTGCAAAAGGCTCTAGCAGAGGCCTTAGTACAGCAGTGCAAGTAGCTGCAATATTTCCTGTATGATTTTTTTGTTAATTCTGCTAGAGATTCTGCTAGAAATTTTTTTATAGGTCAGTCTAATTTTGGAATCCAAGTTCAACCCCACTTCTTTCCTATGGTGCTGTATATTATTTACCAATTAATGAAAGCTCCAGTGAAGCTGGACATTGTAAGCATAAACCGATGAAGAGGGGTGAAAAGTAGGTAGCAGTAAACCAAGCTATTAGTGAGTAGCTAGAACTATTAAGAACAGTAAGAAACTATCATTTAACTAGAAAAAAAATGTACTAAATCTTGATATTGGTAAACTGTCAATCGTATGCAAAAAATGGCTGTAACATTCAGAGCAGAATATATTTCATTTTTTAAAAGAAGCAGGATAATGTATTCCAATCTCACAGTGAAAGCAAAATATCTTTTCCTGCATGTTGTACCTAGGAAGGATATAAAAGTCAAATATACTACTACTAATGCAGTATAACAGTCACATTACAAAGTCAAAAACTCAGAAGTTAGTTTATCACATGGTAGAGATTTCCTCTGGAGTTTTATTACTGCATATCAGCATCTTGAAGAGCATCCAATAAATCTGAGTGCAGCAATTTTTAGCCATCTTGACTAGTGCCTTCCTTTTCTTTTAATCCTATTGACATTTACTTGAATATTTATGGAGTAGGTTGCTCTGTGGTGTGCACAGTTTCAGGATCTGCCCAGCAGATACTTTGGAGTGAACTATAAGCAGTGCTTTATATTTCTGGTCCAATTGCTACTCCTCAGCTGAGGTGAGAGAAATCTCTTTTTGCATGTGTGTCTGACTCACTGACAGGCCCATGTGATGTATCACTCTTACTACAGTCTCTATTTTAATGTCCTCATATACTCCTGTGTTCAAAAAGGCCAAATGCAAAGGTTCTGCATCTGGGTCAGGGCAATTTCCAATATTAATACAGACTGTGGGATGAATGGATTGAGACCCTCTCTCCAGAGAAAGACTTGGAAATACTGATAGATGAAAAATTAAACATAAGCCAGCAATGTGCACTTGCAGTCCAGAAAGCCAACCAATTTCTGGGAGACTCCACCTGGAGTGCTGCTTCCAGCTCTGGGATTTCCTACATAAGAGGGACGTGGACCTGTTGGAGCAAGTCCAGAGGAGGGCCATGAAAAGGACCATGGGGCTGGAACACGTGTCCCGTGAAGACAGGCTGAGAAAGTTGGGGTTATTCAACATGGAGAAGACTCCAGGAAGACCTTTTTGTGGCCTTTGATATATAGAGGGGCTTATAAGAAAGATGAAGAGAAACACAGTGAAGGTGTTGAGACACTAACAAGTTGCCCAGAGAAGTTGTGGATGCCCTGGAAGTGTTGAAGGTCAGGTTGGATGGGGCCTCAAGCAACTGATCTCGTGAAAGATGTCCCTGTCAATGTCAATGTCCCAACCTGAACCATTCCATGATTCTATGACTCCATGCAAGTGGGCCAAATCAAAATGCCATGAACAACCTGAATTACAAGAACTCCTGGAACTTTTTTTAGAAAAAAGGGTTGGGGAGAAAAAGGTCAGGTAATTGGTAAATTTGTCAAATCTGATTTTGAATAAGCATGGAACCAAGGTTAAAGTTAGACAGAGATACTCATAATGGAAATTTCAGCTTAAATGCTTAGTTGGGGAAAATCTTAGTAGTGACTGAAAACAGGGTCATAGAATGGTAAATCATTAGACAACCCTGTCAGTACTCATCCAGCTTCAACTACGAGGTCAGTCTAAATAATCTTAATCCTTCCGTTGGTTCTCCAGTGTTGCTGTCAGAGGAACTTCATAGTGAAAAGCACTTTAAAGAGCAATGGCATTATTATAATTTTTATATTAAGATTAACATGAGGCAGCTTCAGTTCCATTTTACTGGTAGTACAGTACATTCAGTGCATGCAGTTTAGCTGTTAAATTAGTTTACACATTTATGGAAATTTCCAAAGGGGAAGAAGCTAACAAAATAACCAGTTTTGCCTGGACATTATGGAAACAGTGTATGGTTCCAGATCTCTACTTATTTACAGTGGTGTAATGTAACTTCAGTGCAAAAGTCCTTCTAAAATTTAGTCAGTCAACAAAGAGTGGAATTTGTGTTTCATTTTTGTATTTTTCATCATGGACTTGGCTCTTTCTGTAGTACCCCCTTTGTGTCTATTCCTACTGGTTATGTTCATCCATGATTTTTAAGAATGACAATGGATTTCTGCTAGTTCTTTTGATTTAGAGATTTTTTTTACTATTTATTTCATAGCCATCCAGAAAGTCATTTTAACTTCTGATACTTGTTCTCACTGTGCTTGTGTATTTTCTTCCCAAGTTTCTACATTTTTCACCAACCATTGCAGTATACTTGCCCATCCATTTGTCTTTGGAAAGACAACCTCCTAAACTGCAAGGTACTGCCAGTCTCTGCTTGTGGACAGACATCCAGAGATACATCTTGGGTAAAACAGGCAGGCAGATTGATTGTTCCTACATGTTTTTTTCTATTAGGAGCTTCCAAAAGTGACAAAGGAGCTTAAACAGCTGTCTCAGCTCATGAGAAACCCTCAGCTTCTTATATATATCCTCCTGCACAATCATCTGGAAAGGCTAAGGTGGCAAACTTGGCAAATGGGTCTACAGCAGCTTCTGTTAAGTTTGGTGATGGGAAATATTTGCTTATACTGCTTTTTTGGATTCACACTCATGTTGCATTTACATGTAATACTAACTGTTTCAGATACTATTTCTATTGAGATACTGGTTCCAATTTATCCAGATGGGAAATTGACTTGAGAAGGTCCAGGTCTACTATTAGTAGATTCTCTACTGAGAGAAAAATCAGCTGTATTTATTCTCTGAATAACTCCTTTCTCAGTACTTGCTTTCTTCTCACCCTAGTCTTTGCTGAAGCATTTTCTGACATTTCTGTAGTGTTCTGTTCACGGTGAAAGCCAGATTAGTAATGTAGTAAACCCAAACTAATTCTTGAGGTCTGGCTGGGCATGTGTTAACAGACCGTGTGTGAGAATGTTACAGATGTATGGGCAAGCAGACTGCACAACACAATACTGTCAATAAAGCTTGAAGGCCTCAGGATTTCTCAGGCTGCCTTTATCAAGAGCCAGAAGGCTTCTGCAATTCACTCTGCTCTCTCTTCCTCCTGAGGGACAGCTTTCTTTAAAGAAAATAAAGGATAAGAGAGAGGCAAGGCCTGTCTGATGAGACCAGAGGGATCAGTCTGCTGAACTTCATGGCCTTCAGGTAGGGAATTCAGAGTCAGATAGCCTGTGTAGTAGAGAGAGGCATCAATTCTTATTTGAAAATAACAGAGAAAGGTGCAGTCAAAAGTCTGTAACAATAGCATCTATTTGTAAATTATCCCTACAGCAGGAAGAGCTACCCACTAATGAGAAGTTATATACTCTACAGTGGTTTTTATGGTCATGTTTTGCTTTTTCTAATTATCTTCCTGATATAATTTTCTAGCACAGCAAATACTAATTATAAATTATAATTATGTAGCACTATTCTTACCCTACAGCAAGCTCAGCCAAGATAGTGTGAAACAAAGCTGCAAGCAATCTCTCATTTAGGAAAAGGCAGTTTTCTGTGTTACTGCTATGGGAAAATGTTGTCCTACCTCAGCTGATGATATACACAGGTCTAGATTATCTTCTTTGGTTATAATGGAGACAAACAACTATGCAATTGCAAGTCAGGTTTTGACTGCACCTGTTTGGAAACTCAGGTAATTATGCTCCGTTGCCTAATTGCTTATTTATGGATATTTTGCTCACGTTTTAAGAAATGCTATTTGATTGCAACCCTAATGGTAGGGTTCCCCTCTCATTATCATACTTTAACATTTGATTTTTCTAATTGCTGCAGGTGGAAACAATAGGTGATGCATACTGTGTTGCAGCAGGGCTCCATAAGAAAAGCCTTAGTCATGCTAAAGCCATTGCCCTGATGGCACTGAAGATGATGGAGCTTTCAGAAGAGGTTCTCACTCCAGATGGAAGCCCTATTAAGGTAACCCCTTTACTCTTTATTCTCAGCTAGTCAGCGATACATGGACCTGATTCATTATATCGTATTCTTTTATTAGAAGTCTGTTTATTGCTAGGAGAATTTACAATTGCATCAATATGTCACAGTCCTTTTTTGTGTGTTACATATATTTCACTGGTGCTCATCAATAGCTGTGTACGTTATGCCCTATTTTAGTAAGCACAATAGATCACATGGACAAGCTGTTGCCTTTTTGTATGCATTGAATGCATATTTGTGGCTGAAGGGCACCCCTAGAGCCCTTCTTCCAATTCAGTATCGTGTGAGAAGGAGACGATTCCCATGATTCAGGACTGTCCCATGCTACAAACCAAAGCACAGTATGTGATGGCAATAAAGAAATTTGCTTCAGGAGTAAGCGCCTGATCTGAACTTCAGCAGGTAGTGTAGTGGCTCTCAGAAAGTTCTGCAGCTTTGGGAGGCCACATACCTCTTTTCTTTAGTTGTAGACTTGCATAAAAGAACATGTAGACTGACTGTTCTTTCTCAGTGTTAATCTGCTTTCTTCCCATGCTCCTCCAGTTCCTTTCCCTAAGTTTGGTATGGAGATAGCAGGAGGAGGAAAAACAGATGTCCTCTTATACCATTTTAAAGTTCCACTGCTGTTCTGCCTCTTTTGATCCTATACCAACTTTGTAGCTGCTGGCACTTGGAATTGGTAATGTTTAGGTAGGAGATGGAGATGTAGCAAGGAAGAAAAACCATGGAGATAGACATGTGCCTTTCTTTCCCAAGGGTCAGATTACACACTGTTTTCATTATGTGTATTCACTCCTATTTTTGGTTAAATTGTTCTTCCCATAACACAAACCTTCAGTTTTCAAAGAGAATGGGAATATTATGGGAGTATTATGCAGAACAGTATTCAACACTGTCTAAAGCCTCTAACAAAAGCTATATGTGGCTGGATGAGAAGGCCAGGCAGACTTCCCACGGGATGATTTCTATTGTGGTTGAAATTTGTAGGAACTTTGTAAACTGCAGTTCCTTTAGTCTGTTAAAAATGAGGGTTACATCAAAAATGTATCCTTTCTTTTCCCCCATGAAATGGAAAGACAGTTTTGAAGGTTTAAAACTTGACAGAAAAGAGATAATTTAAAAAAAAATATTCAGAGGGTTGTTAAGATGTTTCTTGAGCAATAAAATTGTATAGTTAAGAGTTCCAAATCTTCCTTATTTATTAGTTAGGTTGTATCTTGAACTATATTCCTTGAACTCTTTGTGTATAGTAAATTGAGAGAGATTTAATCCAAATCATTTATTCTGCCTGCAAAGGAGAGTGTGGTTGCAAAGCAACCAAGCTAAGAAATTCCATGAAATAGAGCAACACAATATTCAAATTAATAAGTATGATGTTCTAGATAAAATATTTTTAAGTATTAATGCTGCTTATGAATTTTTTTAAATGTCGCAATAAAATATTTGAGTATTGAAAAATGTCCACATATTCAAAAGAATAGCTTTCTGAAAAAATATGTTGGACTATGGATCTTGAAGAAAAATGGTTTTAAAGCACTGAACACAGAATAAGCATTAAAAGACAAATGTTTTCTGAGGATACAAGAAGACGTATCACTTTTGATTTTGATAAAAGTCTATTTCAAACAGGTATTAATTTAATGCTATTAAAATATATTTTCTTGGTTGATTGACTTTTCTCTATTTTTCTTGTAACTGTGGACGATTAACATGTGCTAGCAACACTGTCACATGCTGGGAGAGTGGTCTTCCAGGTCTTCTTTATTTTCACTTTCTCTTGAGTAATTGCTGCAATTGTGAGGAAATTTTGAAGGTGTTTTATTCGGAGAGTCACACTTTGTGACGGTTTTTATTTGCATTCTATTTTTAAGAAAATTCCTCATGTTTTCACTGACTGTGTAAGAGAATCTATGAAGACAGTGCAGTGGAAAAATGCTTGCATAGAATAAAATGCTAGGAATGACCAAATATTTTCAAAAAGTGCTAGTAAACCTCCTTTAGAATGCAGAAAAAAAATTCTTCATACTCAAACTGAAAGTAGAAGTACTGAGAAACTCATTGGCAGTTCTTGGTTGTCATCTTCAGTTTTAGGTGTAAGGGATTTCAGAACAGGAGGGATGGTAATATTGCAGAATGTTGCTGTTACTTTTTCATTTAACCTAGAAATGGTGTTTAAAAATAAGGCTTATTGTTAACAGAGGCATTCGGATTTGATTTTAAATATATTAAGATAAGGATTCCTCTTACATGGATATTTACCCTGTAAAACTGTTGAAATAAGGACTTTTGGAGAAGTCTATTAGTCTACTTAGTTTGTCCTAATTTAAGTATCTACTCTAAGATGAGGTAAATCACACCTTAAAAATGCGCATTTTTTTCTGTTGTCTGTGAGGGAAATCTATGATCTTAGTCTAACTGTAGATGTCTACTCTGTAAGCTTCTATACTCCATCAAATGAGTCCTCCTACAAATGGCAAAGAGTGCATGGTTTTTCCAAGTCAATGACCAAAACAGTTAAAAACATACACGTTATTTCTAAATTCAGTTCATGTGGCTTTTACCTTCCAGCCAATGTTAAATTGGCCAAAGTGACCCCTATTTTTGTTAGTTGGTAGTTTTTCACTTTAAAAACCACGAAGACTTCCACTGTGTCATATATTCCCATTACATCAAATGCTGCACATGCATAAAAATGTCTCTAAGGGGCATCAGGGGAAGTTCAGATTGGATATAAGGAAAATGTGGTCAAGCATTTGAACAAGCTCCCCAGGAAAGTGGTCATGGTCCCAAGCCCATACATGTTCAAGAGTTTGGACAATGCTCTTAAATACATGGTTTAACTTTTAGGTTGCCCTGCATGAAGTTAGAAGTTGGACTTACCTGAAGTTTAAGGAACCCCTAATATCTGTAAAAGTTGCTATGGACTCCACTCAGAATCATTTATAGGTTACTTACTGCATGACACACTTTACAACTAAGCCTTGTCATTAAAATATTGACATATTCGTTTATATTAAAATCACAGTACACAGTGTAGTCTATAAGATATTTATAAGTGGCCTGACTTTTATTGCACTATAATGTGATTACTTTGAGATCGTCCTGTTGATACAGATGGCAAAACAAATGCAGGGTTTTGACTATATTTTGACCTTAATTTTTATCTGTGATTCATGTTAATGAGTACAAGTCACATTTTCTGAGTCCTTGACAAGTGTGTTGGATAAAAAATCCTAATGCATCTTTTATTTTGTCATACTGAAAAACCTACATCAGTATTTAGATATTTGAAAAGAACTTGAAATCAGAGGGCAGTTTTCCTCATACCCAATACTCAATAACTTTGAAAGCTTTCATGAGTTCCTGTGACTAAATTCTGACTTTATTCTTCAGGATAGTCTAGAAACCATTTTGAAAGAGACAAGTGCTTCACTGAGACAATTTTTTGAAACATAATTCTAAAAATAAGGGACGTCCTGATCTCAGGAATAAACAACTCTGTTCTGTTCTGTTACTGATGGTCGCTCAATTAGATATGTCTACCTTTATGATTATGGTTTATGGAATATATTTATTTTCTCAACTAGTTTGATGAATATATTTTGTTGTCATCTCAGGATTGAATTCACCAGAATGCAAGTACTTATTTTTTTGTAGTGCTTGAAATGTTCATCCATGTGATAGCAGTGGATCTTAAGTGACAAAGTGTCAGAAAGTTAGGGTGAAAAAGTGAATTAATTAAAAACTACCATATCACCTAAACAGGAATTTAGGATAAGATTTTCACCTATAAAGTACATTAGCAGATAATCAAATAAAGATTGTTATCTGGGTACACAGTTCTCATATGAAAGTATTCATTGTATTGATCACAGTAATAACTTTTTTGTACAGTCATGTAGAGTTTACAAAAAATCTGCCCTTCAGAGCAATGCTCGTGTGGCCAGCAGAGAGTGATGGACCTCAGGATGGTGACCAGGTGTATGAAGCAGGTCTGGTTTATATCCAGATGATGCTCCTGCCTCTGACTCAGAGCTCAGAGCATGCTGATGAGAGCACCACGGTGTGCAGCTGACACATGCTCAGGCAGTCAGCACTCCCAGCAGAGCTGAAGGCAGCAGAAATGCACGAGCAGAATGGAGACCCTGACCCTGCACTTCTCATACCTGCGTGAAAAGCCCATGATTTGAAGGGTAGTGAAAAACTGTTGTTTTGCAGAAAGAGAGTGAGCTGTATTAAAGCAGCACCCACAAATCCTGTTATCAGTGTTGTAAGAAAGAAATATGGGTAACAGAAAATGGGCTGATTATTCCCCTGTGGGTGATGGAGAAGGCTTCAGTATGTATATGATTTTTTTTTTTTTAAACTCAGATCTACTTGAGGTAAAATGCCATTATTTTAGGATAAGCTAAGGCCTTAGTACAAGAGAAGGACTTTTGCCACAGACACTGCATGTAGAATTGGATATGCGTTTTTATCCTTTCAGTAAAACATTTTACTCTGGAAGCACTCCTTTCATATAGGTTCTGTACAACAAATTATATGTAGTGCTCTATGATGGTAGTCTGAAAATATTGATTTAAAATTACCTCCTACATGTAAGGGAATTTTACTTGAATTTAGGATATGCTTCATATTTTACTACATTTTTTTTTTTTTTAGATAAAGTGGAATTACATGTATTTTAATAGCTAGAGATAATGCTGTATGGAAAATTCTCTACAGAATTGACCTTCAGTGAAAAGTTGCAAAGCAGATCTCACTTGATGTGTTGAAACCCATAGAATATTATTGCTGAGATCACTTTTTTTCATGCTTCAAATCTTACCTGATAATTTAATTGTTTAAAAGGGCTGCTCTGGTAGAACATACTTATTTTTGACTAATGAGATTTCCCAAGAGAATATTATCCACTTATTTTTGTGGTGTGTGAAGGTGATCCTAACAGCATTGTGAAGAGATACAGAACTGGGAATGCAGAGAGGAAAAATAAACTATTAACATAAAGCTGCTGAAATTAACTACAATTATCTAGATTTGTTGTGTACAGGTATTCCTGTCTAAAACATAAACATTGGGCCCCACCACAGTAATTCAAAACACATTTTAAAATGTTTTGCTACAGCAGAAAAATGTCGTGTGTCTTTCAAATGATTTATGATACAGTAACATGTGAATTAGGCCTGTAAATACTGTAATCACAAACTGAAGCAAATACATACCCTCATTTTTCCTTTTTTTTCACTTACTAATGACTATTCATGAAATAATCAAATAGAGTACTGCAGAAAATTTCTAGCTGATACTAGAAATATGATACTAGGCTTCAATTCAGTTAATTTATTTTCAGGTGAGGTATATGGGACCTTGTATTTGCATGGCATAGTCTGGTCCTCGGCTCAGTTGTTTATTATCACGATACAATGCTTGACACACTTGAAGCTTCCAGCTTTCAGATGTGTATTGCCAAAGCTATTTTACTAATTGATTTGTAAACTGCACTCAATGTAGTCTGATATCAGCACTATCAACTCAAGAACCAATCTTCATTTATAAACTAGAGGAAGAAGAAACACCATGGGAGAAGGACCATTTCATGTAAAGAGTGGGATTAACATAATCTAATTTCAAGAATTGATGGTGTGAACAAGTACAGCTAAATTTGTTACTTTAGCTCCCTCTTTAAAAGAGTTAAATTATTCTAGTCTAGACATGCTTTCTGTGTCTACTTTATAATGAAATATATGAATTAATATTTGTCAGGTAAGTCCTACCTAAGCAGTGAACAGGTTAATACCTTGCAGGATAGATGATTCCTCTGAAAGGAGCTGGACTGAAACACAGGTTCACAACTTTGTTTGGTCACAGGCTTTCCGTGATCCAGACTTTCTATACTTCAACTCTCTGTGTATAGGTGACAAATAATGCTTTAAAAATAGAGCCTTTACTGTAGCATGTCTAAGCTGTGGGACTTTACGGCCATTACAGCTGCATTAGTTTTGGTTTATGTTGTCTATTTAAACACCTGTGATGATGAGGACTGCAACAATGAAAGCCTGACTCTGATAAAATCTCTAATCTCTGCTTGCCAGGTGGTAGATCTTCATTAGCATGAGCTCTGCCTCATGAGTAAGGGCACAGAAGAGTCCAAAGGGCTGTGTGGATTGTAATGGCTCATGGCCACAGTGAGAGTGATACACTTTTCTAAATAACATAGAAAGGGGCAATGAATTTTAGTGTGCTCTTCTGCTGGCTCATTAAGTATTCCCCTTTGCATTCCATTAATATGTCGCTTGGGTCAACAGCACAAGTAGAAAGTGCCAACATTTGCTTGTATATATGGGATTTCTATTTTCCAAGAGAGGAGACTGTTCCCGAAAACAATGAGGGACAGTAGTGAGTGTTGTTTGTGTAATCCCTTTCAGGGTTTGTTGCCTTGCTTTTATTCAGATTGTGGCATGCTAGTTTTATAACAATTCTATGGTCCTCACCAAATGTACATGTTTACGTAAGCAGTAAAAGGTTGTCTGGTTTGTTTTAAGTTGTGAAAGGCTGACTGCTGATGCAGGCATTCTCATCAGCCCTGTGTGAAAAGCTGCTGCGTTACTGCAATCCTCCTTGCTTCATCTGTGGTCTCCTAGCAACTTTGCCTTGTACCTAATGTCTACATCAGACTCTAGAAGGTATATAATATCCTGTTTCAGGCTGCATAAGTTCAAATCAGAAATACCCTTGTATTAAAAAAAAAAAAAAAATCAGAAACAGTTCCACAGAAGAAATGTTTCCATTAAGAGACTTGGCAGAGTTCTTAGTTTCATGAGTTTACTGGCATTTGGACAGCACAACAACTCTGGGGAGCATTCAGAGCTACATGCTTCAGGGAAGCCTGGTACTTTTTCTTGAGAGCCTGCTTGGGAGATGGTGACTCAAAGTCAGCCCTGGTGACAGTTCCCTGGACTTAAAGAAAGTTCATGATTGCTCTTCCTTGGTTTGGCCCTGTGCCTTTGGAAATGCAAAATGAGAGGAGCTGGTTGAAATATATCTGTCCAGACATGTGGGAAATCGCCAGTTTTTTTAGGCTACCTTAAGGGAAAATTTACTTTCCTCAGCCCTCCAGTCATTTTCACTCAGGTCCTGTTGTCTGATTTTAATAATTACCAATGGCTTTAAGAGAACAAACCCACACCCATTATTTGAGACTTATTTTCTTTTGAAGGGACTTTGTCATGTCCAGTTATATGTTACACTCAATCTAGGACAGTGTTACTGCATGTGTCTTGCAGTACCAAAGTTCAGTGGGATTTTGTATGACTAGTGAGTGCACAGCAGCAGCTCTGTGGAAGAATCTGATCTGAAAAATTAGACTGATATTTATTCTGCTGAAGAGGGTAGTTTCCCAGAAGATTGGTTGTTCTTTCATATGGAATGTATTTCAGGGACTTAGGTAAAGTCTGCAGTAGATTTTTAAAGCTACTAAGGATTGATCCTGTATAACATAAGGGTCAGCCTGCCCAGGCAGAGGCATGATATCAGGTTTGGCAACCCAGTGTAAGCCCAACTTGAGTAAACTATAAGGCTGTGAAGCTGCTCTTTTTCTGACTGCTGGAAGAAAGAGACCCACGGGATGAGCAGAAGGCTAATTAATAACATGAGGATCACTGAGTAGAGGTTTTGTCCTTAGGCCTGGTCATTTATGTTCTTTTACATTTCCTTTCTGGTAAGTAGGAAGCACAAGCACCATTTTATCTATCCTTGTCTCTGTGGCAGAGATAAAGCATACTTGTAGAAACTGGGGTAGTTACCCAGGGCACCTTGTGAACTTTTCCATTGTTTATTAGTTCACGGTGACTACTACATGTTCACAACTTTTGTGACTCATAGTATTTAGATTTAGCTAAGTATAGAAACGCCTCTGTAATTTAGTCATATTTCCTGTTCCTTAAGGGAGACAAAACCTTCCTATGATGGTTTCACCTAGCTTGTAACTTTGTACTGGTGCCTCACAGTGAACAGACACTTTTATTTCCTTCCCCAGGTGCTATAAGTAAATGCATAGGAAAACCAGTAAGGATTTCAAGGTTTAGATCCCTACAGGGGATTTGTGGCCACAGGATGTGCAGCTGTATTGTGGGGTTAGATTTAAGGTCATGGTGTGACATCTCCCACGGTTCAGCAGTCATTCCAGGCACAAACGCCTCCAACTAATACTCCAGATGTCTGGCTAGTAGTAGAGCTGGCTTGGGAATTTTCCATAGAAAACACTTTTTGGCTGAGAATACTGAATGCTAAAAACCAAATCATCAGGAAAATTTACCAGATTTTGATAAATTTCTAATCAAAACTTGCTTCAGAATGCTAAATACGAGTAGTTAGTAGGACAATGACCTGGGGGAGGGGAAAAAAACCTCAAAAACATAATAAAGTATTGAAGTTGTGTTCTTTATGAAGGAAAAAAAAACCTTGGGTTCTTGGTTATCTAGGCTGGAAGGCATCCTATGATACTGTTTTGCCTCTGGGCTGGTGTTGGGATACTGTGTAGCTGCCACATTCTGGCTTTGACTGTTACGGTCAGTGGAGGACTTTGATGCTGAAGGTGAAATTTTCTATTGTTATCATTGTCATTGATTCTTTATTCAGACAGAAAGTAACCAATAGTAACAACAGAAACACAACCCACCAACTGAATAAATAATTAATCTATGGTGTATACAGGAGTTTCAACTTTGTAAAGTTCAGAATCTTTACAAAAGGAACAATGGACAAAAATCTAAAGTTAGAATTGCAGAATATACAATGGTGTTATATGTTTTTATCTAATAGAGACATAAACCCATATAATTCGAAATTATTAATGAATATTTAAAGTATCAGCCTAGGGAATCCAGGATAGCTGAGTGCTGAAATTTTATTTCTTTTAAGTCCTAAATATATGTTCTCTTCTTCCATCAGTATGTCTTCCTGTCATATGAAAATTAAAAAGACAGGCTTCCACCGTTGACTACAAGACTATTTTTTATTGTCTCCTGAAATGGAGAAGAGATGAAATACATTACACAAAAACTGAAAAAAGTAGTGATATAATACAGAAACCTACAAGTACGCACAGAAGATAAGCAGTAATGCACTAAAAACCAAGCACAGACTATGCATAAAAATAGTACTTTATTGACTTTCATGCAGTATGATGACTTAAGCATGACCAGAAAATGCTACTGGGCCTGAACTGCTACCTCACTGGGTTAATAGGCACAGGTGATCCCAGAGGCCTCAGAGGGAGATGTAGAGATGAAAATGCCATGCCCTTTGCAGCTGCAGAGGTGGTTGCTACCTCAGGGTCTGTGTTTCCAGCTGCTGAGATGCTGTCAAGAAGCTGCTGCCCTGTACTGTGACCAAGCTGGCTGCACCTGCTTTTTGTTCTGACTGCTTGAAAATAAGAAAGTCTCTTCTGTCCAGTGCTACTGGTATTTATTTACTATTGTAATCTCAATGATGTGCACTTTGTTTTCTAAACTAGACAATATTTTTGTTTCATAACCACTGTTACATCACTGATACCCAATTTCTGTCTCTTTAAAGGGACCAAACACTGAAGCCCCCTAATCCAAATGGTTTACTTTCTTTGGAGTCAGAGTGTACCATAAATTTCAGGTTTTGGCAGTGAATAGGGGAAATCTACCTCCTCCTTTCATCTGACACTCCACAAGGGCTAGGTAACAGTGCTATCATAGCTCCTTCTTCTTTCATTGGAATTTAACCTGGAGAAAAGTTTCAAGAAAGGGCCTCCTCTACTCTCCCTTTTCTGCTGCTGCAGGAATAGTTTTGGATAAAGTGCAATTGGAAATGAAAAAAAAAAAAAAGGCAAAAAAAAATGGAGCTGACCTCTGTTTTATACTTCATGGCTTCCGTTACATATTTAAAGGGCATAGTTCTCCTCTTCATGACCTGTTAATTCTCTTGTCCCTTTAATATAATTTTACTGGGAGGATTATGCTCACTGGAGGAAAGAGCCCGCTTGACATAAAACTTTCTCATGCTGTAAGAAAGAGCACCTCAGTAGTCCTTGTCTTTTCTGACCCTGGATTGCAAGCACAGCCTTACATGGAGTCCCAGAGGAGCTGCCTGTGGGTGGTCTCATTGAGATCAGCATCTTTTTCAGCCCCACTGGGTAATACTGCGGACATGGTAACCTTTATGCAGATCTTGCTTAATACTCTGACATACACAGTTACGGGATTTTTGAAAGCAGCTGCCGGCATCTACTGTGCAAGGTTAAGAAGAAAGTGTAATTGTCAATGGCAGTTCTCTACTTTGCTTCCCCCATCCGCTCCAGCCCGCACACTTCTGAGGAGAAAAGTCAAAGTCTGCAGTTGTAAGCACCAGTTAAAGATCTCTATCACATAACTGTTGTCGTTATTCTGAGCTAAACAGTGAGTCATTACACTGTGCTATATTTGAGTGAACAGTTCAGATGAGGGGTGGATGCTGGAGGATTATACTTGGCCTTCTGTTTGAAGCAGTCAAGTTCAGCAATGTTGTTCAACTCTTTCAGAATAGTTTAGTTCCCTAAGGAAGAATGCATTTCCTGTCATAAATAAATCCATAAACTGAATGTTTAATGGTATTTCAGCTTCCTTTCATATGAGACATAGAGTATTTTGGAAAAAATGCCAATACTTCAGAGGAATTTGCAACAGCCTTTTCTGTTCAAATATCTCCCCTAAGTCTAGACTAGGGTAAAAGTAAGTCAGTGTAAATAATTATCTTCAGAGACTTTGTTGAATAATCTCAACTTTTTTTTTTTTTTAACAAAACAATCTCCATATTTCTATGGAATTTTGGTTTTGCTTTAACATTTTAAAAGTAGATAAGAAAGGCAGAAACATTAGTATTTAATGGAGAAGAAGGGAAAACAAGGTACAAATAATATGAGGATGTTCAGTCCTAGTATGTGACCTATTTGATTGTGTCAATAAAAAGAAAGGGGAAAGTGGATTAGGATGTGCAAGGATTTCTGCCACCTGGCAGAACTTGGAGGGGTTCAAGTGATGATTATCCTAAAGGAAGTTCTGATTTTTATCTAGCTTTGGAGCTTTGTTCCAGGAAAAAAGAATCAACCCCAAGGAGGAAGATGGGAAGAGATATATTTCTGAGATTCCATTTTTTCTTACTGCAAAATCTCCACACCATAAAACAAAGGGCCCTGGATAATTTTTGCTGGGATATAGCTTTCCTAGGGTGAGCAAGATAATTTTTGACATTTAGCTAAATATTCTAATACTAGTCAAAGACTTCACAATTATTTTAATTTCTAAAATGCCAAGAACTGATTAAAACAAAGTTTATGGAAAGTCACAGAGTCATAGAACAACCTTTTAAGGTTGGAAATGATCTCAGAAGATCAGAAGAGGAAGACCAGATGACATTATTAAGCACCCTGTCCAATTGCAACTTGAAGACTTCCAGTGATGGGGACTCCACTACATTCCTGGAGAGGGTGTTCCAGTGATTGATTGTTCTCACTGTAAAAATTTTTTTATCGTTGAGATGAAACATCTCCTGGTACAAACTGTGCCTTTCACCCCTTGTCATCTCCTTGTGCCCTCTGAGAGCCTCTGTTCTGTTTGCAGCTCCCTCTTAAGTGCTGGAATACTGTGATGAGTTTCTCCTCTTGGAAATCTCTTCTCCAGGGAGAAAATTCCTAACTCATCAGCCTTCCCTCACAGGGTAGGTTCTCCAGCCCCATGATTACTTTCATGTCTTTCCTTTGGACACTCTTCACTCTGTCTGTGTCTTTCTGGAACAGTGGGGGCTGACACTGGACACAGAGCTCCAGTGCAGCCTGACAGAGGCTGAGTAGTGTGATGACATGTCTCCATCACTGCTAAAGATGGCCCTGAGAGGCAACCCAGGATCTGAAGTGCCTTTGTTGCTGCAGCAGTGCCCTGCTGACCCCTGTCAGCTTGTGCGACAGGACCCCGAGATCCCTGTCAGCAAGGCTGCTTCCCAGCCACAGAGATCTGAACCTATACTGAGCTCTTTAGTTATTCTGTCCCAGGTAATGTGATGACATATTTATATTGTTAAAATTTGATGCTCATCTGGGAGACATAACATGTCCTTTACAACAGCATAAATTTTCACTTTTCTGTGGAAGTAGTGACACCTCGTACATTAATTTTAATGGAAAGTGAGTAATTAAGTTCCTATGTGCCTATCTAAAAATTTATCTTTTCTGTCATCTCTCTACAGAATACCTGTTTTTCTTTCTGTGACAGCTTACTTTGTATTAGGTCCGTTTGTGCCGCATTTTGAAAATGGATGAAAAAGTAGTAAAAACCTTCATCAGAAGAAAAAAAATCCTAAATATAGGGAGATTTTTTAACTACCATTCAGTTCTTTGGGAAAGGGACTAGCTGCTGTTGTTATTGCTTTACTACTGTTATTTCTGCATAGTGACGCCCACTCTGTAGCCACAAACAACACTTTGCAGAATTAAACTTACCATTTCTTTTGGGAGCATCAATATGATTCACTTAAAAGAAACAGACTGTTACAAAACATTACCTTAAAGAAGTATTTTCTTTTTTTTTTTATTAATCTATGATGGTGGCAACAAATATATATTATGAAATGACACAAACATTTCCCTGTTGTTCCAATAAGTGTGTCTCTGTTTTTTTGAAAATAAATGCTGTGATCTCAAGGTGTCAGAAAATAATTGAGCTTTGTGGTCTGAAAATCAGGCTTTTGTGGTGTATCTCAAGTAGGACCATGAAAATTGCTACACACTACAAACTTTAAAGTAGGTAGTATAAAAAAAAAAGTTGTATTTATAGTCCCTGATTATAGGAATTTCATATTTTATTTATTTTTGATTTCTCTTTGCATCTTACAAGTGTCTTTTTATCTTTCTCAGTTTAAAGAGCTGGTTGTATAGGCCATCTTCACTACTTGGTTATTGCACCTTCTTTACAGTGTTATGAAAACGTGATCATCTCACAGCACACTGGTTGCTCTAACTTAGAAAACAGCTTCATTATTCAGATGTCTTTTCAACCAAAACTCCTATTCATTTAATCAAAAATAGTCCAGGTTTTATAGATAATTTCAAACTTGGTTAGCTAACGATACATTTGTACATCTAAGTGGTTTGGGTGCTGAGCTCAGGTCTCTTTACTTGAGTAGTATTTAGCTGCCTTTGTTCAGACTTTGATTTTCTGAGTGAAACTCAGGTGAAACTGTCATTTCTGACCATCAGTTTATAGAGACTGGAAGGGATATGTATGTATATATATATATGTATGTATTTGTATATATATATGTATATATATATATATAAACTGAATGTTTTCTTCTCTTTATTACAAGTCTATTTGTCTTCAAGAATTTGCTCAAGGTGGTTCCACTGCACCAACCTGTAAAACCAAAAGCATGTGCAACGTCTCTGAGGCATTAAAATCAACACAAGCCACAGTTGCTCAGCATCTCTCTGGAGTTAAATGACTTTAGAAAATGGTGGAGGTTTCTGAAGGTCTAACCAGATCCGTGAGAGCTTTTTTTTATAGGTCAGTATAGGAAATATTAAGTAAGTTTTTAAAAATAAATTACATTTAATTAGCAACTATATCTTCAATTATTAATGCATGTAAGAAACTGGATCTACCTTAGTTATGTTGAATTACAAAGTGAAAGACTTACGCCTACAAAATTACCTTCAAATTTCTGTGCATTTAGCTGATGCTTGCAAGACCTAAATTGATCTGGTTTTTACTCTAGAAAACTCTATCTGTCTAGACTTCTGAAAGAAAAACTGACAGCTGTTAACCATAGAAAATTACTTAATAGCAAGTTCGTGTCCTGTAGACATGAATTTAGGGTCAAGCAATAAAGACAGAAATGCAGAATCATCAGAACAAACTGAAGTCTCTGCTTCGCTATATATAAATTTTCCATACCTGTGTGTGTATACACATATGTGTATTTTTTGTGAAAGGCCAAACTCAGCAAACACACATGAGGCTGATCTGCATATGTGAGCAGAGTGTTGCTTTAGATGTTATTGTTATGACTAAAGGTAAGAATAATCACTGAACAGGTAATTTTGGTTTTTTCAATAGTTAGGGGTTTCATGAAAAAAAAGATCATTACAAAAAAAGTTAACTTCAAAATATGTTAGTGTAGCTACTTTTTTGAAAGGTGAATTATTAACAGAAGTGTTCAAGAGAATGTGAGTTTAAGTAGTAATTTTATTTTTTAACACAGTTTTTGCAATAATCACAACTTCAGCTTTAAAGCCTATGGAAGCCTGAGAAATCCGTAAGGTTTCTGTAAATGTATTGCTGGATATTTTCTAAGGATGTTACTTTAAATTCTTAGCTTGTATGCACCAAGGGAACATCAAAATTAGTGATTGTGTCTTTCCCTTTTCCTATATAAGCTCTTAAACACTAACTAACCTAATTTCAGTGCATGCTAATTTTAACATGGACAAGGTATCGTAAATTCTGAAGTTTTCTCTATCATAATTGGAGTAAAATTTTCACAGGCTTTAGTGAGTCTGTCATTTAACCCCATTTGTCTCCAGGGTACCATGGGCTGCATACTGGGCTCTCTGTTCAAGTGTTATGCCTGCTTCCAAGGTCACAGTACTGGACTAGATGATTCTTTGGTCTGATACAACAAAGGCAACAAAAGAGAGTGCAAAAAAGAATTCTGTCTGCAATAACTGAGACCATGGTATATGTTTCAGTATGTTTACCCTACAACTTTTATAGAACAGAATTGTAGAAACCATAGACTCATTTAGGTTGGAAAAGACCTTCAAGATCAATTCCAACCATTAAGCCAGCACTGCCAAGTCCACCAGTAAATCATGTTCTCATAGTTTACTTACACACCTCCATTTGCTCCCCAACAAACCCATAGGAAGTTTGTGAAATTGCTAGTTAAAAACATATTGAGGAGGCTGTGACATCCTTCTATTCTCAGAGCTTTCGTTACTTCTGAGCATTTGCCAAAAAAATTTTTAGCCTTTTTGTTTTTCATGAGCTCTTCCTGGATTTTTGCCATTTGTTGCATTGTGTGTATTGGTTGCCTAAATTATGTGACATTCTTGTTCTCTGGACAGAAGAATAACTTTTGAGGCATGAGAATGAATGGCAAATAGCTAAGTAATAAAGCCTACTCTTGTTCACATGCAAAGGCTATTGTTTATGGGAGATGAGATTAATTTTGCAAAGCTCTGTTCCATAATGAACACAGTGAGTGAGCTTTTTGGTCTGATTGTTGATGACTAGAAAGAAATTAACAGCCACTCAGAAACAAAGGAATTGTTTGCAAATTCATCTTTTGCAGAATGGAGAAAGGTTGTTCTTGTAGTATAACTGTCTCTCAACCTATGTCTTCACAAACTTACTAGTTACTCTAGTGACTGCAATCTGTAACACAGTGCAGAGTTTCCAGTCTAGTTTTCAATGAGGCTAACCAGTGCATGCTGGATAATGGTAATATAGGACTCCACTTAACTTAGAAGTGTGAATAAGGTATATATCATGCTTGTTGCTTGTTTTGGCAGTTCTGTAAGTACAGCCATCTGAGATTTCTTTTTTCTTTGTTTTTGGGGAAATGTTTTGCACATATTAAATCAAGACTTATTGTAAAATGCATTAGTTTTGATGATCTTTTAAAATATTAGGATGACGTTTCTGGTAAGACAAAAAGACATTAAGAGCAGCCAGTGTTTATGAGGAGTGAGGAAAACCAAGCTTAGCCTCCATGGCTTACATGATAAAAAGGTGAACGTCCCACACTCCATATGAGGGAGTACCATTAAGCTCAAAATAGGATAATGGCTGTTCTTGAGACTGTCATCATTTGCAGGGTATACAAAATTAAACTTTCTTCTTGCTAACCCTAACAGCAAACATCATCATTGCACACCCACATAAAACAAAAAGTATTAAAATGAAATCTATGCTTTAAACAATGTTTTGCAAGAAGAATCAAAATTTTTTTTCAAGTAATTGTAAAGTGAAAAATAATGGCATGTTTTAGAACTTCATCTATGTTTAGTGGACATCTGACCCCCCAAATTACTTTATAAATGTCTTTGTTTGGAGCTATAACCAAATTTCATCAGGTGATTGCTTTTTGTTTGGTCTTCTGAAGCCTGGAAAGCAATAAGGAACCCTGAAGACCTAAAGTTCTTCTCTTGTATCTTTCTCCTCCCCAAAAAAGGAAAAGGAGCAAAAAGCCCATAAATTCTGTAGAGGTGGTTGTACAACTCTGAACAGAAAATCCATGCTCATAAGAACCAAACAGACAGGTTTACAGGCTGCAGAAAGCAGTGACTTTTGTGGAAATGTCTGAGAGGTCTGTGATACCAGATATCTGCTGCTTCCATTGCAAGGACATCAGCAAAGAACAAATTTTTAACTGGAATTGTGGCTTCCTCAGCAGGATGCTTGGTTATGAAGATGTGAATGTAAGGGGTTTTTATGCCATCTAGATAAAGCATTTATTTTAATTGATTCTGTTTGCAAACATTTCTAAGTCCATCTCCTGATGTATCTTGCACTGTAATGACAATGTTATGAATAATGCCCTCACCTCTGGACTTCCTGAGCATATTGACAATTTAGTTGGACAAGGTTCCAAAACGAGAATGCGATTTGGGTTCTCTCATTAGTTTGGGCTAACAGAAGATGATACCTTTATAGCCCAGTACTGTTTCATGAATTATAGCTTTTCCATGTTTGCTGTGACACATCTGAAATTCTTATGGGTGCATGAAAATCAGATGTGCATCTTTCTCTGTTGCTGGCATGTTTCACTATGGGCTTAGCATACCAAAACTTGCACTGGTCCCCTTGCTCCACACTCCTCTCTCCCTTTCCTTTGTTTTGTCTTGTATTGGAATTTTAAGTTATTTCCTATGAGCAAGATTCTCATTTACTCCATGTGCTTGTGCTCAGACATATTGTTTATAGTCTTTAGGTATTTGATAGTTACAGCTTTTAAAATTCCCATAGACTAATATGGATAAACATATATTGCCATCTTTCCCAGGAGTCCCTTGATAGAGGCCTGTGTTTTGTCTTCTATTACATCCTTAGCTGCTGCAGCTCCCTCTCCGTTTCCCAATAGCTGTTCTCTTTACACCCAGGCATCCTAACCATCTCACAGCATACTGCCCACTCACCAGCTTGCATTGCCCTCTGCTGTCCTACACTGCCTTTGACCCAAATCCCTTTCCAGGCAGCCTTTGAGTCAGTGAGAGTTCATTAAAAAGGTTCGAATGCTGCTCTGTGTATGATCCAGATCTGCTGCAGTGTGCTGTCAGCTGTGGGTGTCAGCACAAGGCTAACTGGGTGGGAAAGCAGTCAGCTAAATCATGTGCTTTGATGCTACCTTCTGTTTTAAACTCTTTTGGACTGTACTGAGGTGACGTCAGAAGTGCCACTTGTGACCTCCACAGAAATGGCACATTGTCAGAACTGTTACTTTTAGAAACAATTTCTGGGGAAGGTTTCCAGATATCTCCAGGCTAAGCAGAACTGATTCCATTCCTATGAAAAATATTTAAAAATTCATTGTATGCCAATTTTTTAATTAGTTACTTCATAAAGTCAAGGGACTTTGGCTGCTGAGTTAGAGGTCAGTTTTATCATTGCCTTGTTCTTACAGCCAGGATGGTAGACCAAGGAAAAAGGAGCTTCAGTCAAGTAAGCTGCCATGCTTGAGGGTTACAGCAAAGGTTTCCCTCAGTCCAGTGAACGTTTGAGGAATCCACCCACTGCATAGCTTTGAAAAATCCAGCAAAGATGACCAGAAATATGCTGGGAATTAAGGGAGAGACAAATATCAGAGTTATCTGTCCAGGTTTACACCAGTCAGTTCGAACAGCCATAACAATCTAGTGAGGGCATCACAGAACATGAAGCTCAGCAGAAGGTGATGCATTATCACCTCAGAAGACCCAGTCAGAACTGGTTGGAAGCAAGGAAGGCTGGAAGGTTATCATCTGCATTTGTCACCTTCTGACAGTGTTTTATGGGTGGTGACAGCTGCCGTGTTTTGTGTCAGGACAGTAACCTCACGGCCCCTTGGGCTGACCCGGTAGCATTGCTGTGCCTCTGTGGCTGTTCTGAACAAGTTTATGTCAACCTAGCACGGAGTCTGTATGTTTCACTGAGACATACAGTGCAGGTAATAGCTCTAAAGATATTTAAAATTTAAAAAAAGCCTTTCTTGGTTTGGCAAAATTTAGAGATACAAAGAACTTGTCTTTGCTTGACAACATTTCCTCATGATTAATGTGAAGTGTACTTCCTTGTTCGCAGGTTCTTCACACATAAGCTTGATTTTAAAAAAGTCTTCATACTTTTTGAGGTACACTGTTCTATGATTTAGACAGACATTAGTGAAATGTAGACTTTAAAGGAGGAGATTTGCTTCTCTTTGTTCCAATCTGTGTATTAAGTTGATCTGCATGAATTTCTATGGTTGCTGATATAAAGAAAGCTCCTGTTCATTTTTATATTCTATATAATTAATTTACTTCAGAAAAAAGGAAAGGGAAAACTCCTTTTCCCACATTACTTTTCCCACATTTCTACAATGGGGAATGATATCTGTGGAACACATACTCTGAACATTATTCATCTTTCCCATGGGGATTATTAGAAGTACATTAAGATTCTCTGAATTTGCTTACAAACCAAGATCAATTTCTAAGTAAGATTAAATGAAGAAAAATTGTGGTGATTTATCACACACAGTCCACTGTAGTAACTGCTTATAATGAGCTTTGAGACACACCATAATGCAGTCTTTTGTTGCAAGTATCTTTTGTACACACACTGCCTACCTTTTATGAAGTAATTGGAATTTAATGTGCTACAGCTTTGAGATGTATGAAGCCAAACCCTTAATGTGGGAAGCTTCTGGGATTAAAACACTTTTACAATGAGAAATTTTAAATATGTTTTGACTAATTTTATTCAAGGATCATCTGCAGAGTTTTTATATAAATAAGTCTCTTAATTTTATGGGCTTTACCAATCTAATTAAAGATGTTATTGTTTTCATTTTACATTTCAGTCCTGAACATTTCTAATGCAGCCATGACATTTTAACTTAGTAATGAATTTATTGCTATAGAATGTTAGTCACTGATTAAAATTTTAACAACTCAGTTTTTAAATGCATGATCACAGGTTTGGATGGGTAATGTAACATAGTTTTGCTCTCTTGACTGTGTCACTGATGATAGAATAGGTGTGCCAGCTCTTCAAGTAGATCAGTGCAACAGAAAATGATCAGTGAATTGATGGAATTTGTGCTTCTATACTTCATGTGTTTTGAGATTTTTACTTGGACTGACTTTGTTCCTCATACTAAATGACTCCACAGACCTGAAAGATCAAATGTGGATTTACACCCTAGTATGCCCATAAGAGTTTGTCTTGACTTTGGTGTACATTTTGAGAACAGCTACTGCTCTAATTTCCTCTGAACGGGATCTAGTTCATGCAGACCAAGCCATTTTGTAAAGTGAAGCATTACAGAGTAAATAGGGATAATTGGCACATGTGCTTCAAAAGTGCTTTGTTTCTTTGAATCAAAAGCACTGTAGAATGTAGCCTTGTTATACACTGGAGGTTGCTGCCTTTTAGTGAGGTGATCCTTTTTCTCATCCTCATGGAGGCTTAACGTACAGCTGCCAAAGTATTTCTTGTTTGATTTGATAGTTATTTGATAGTTATGCACATGAAGTTTAGCTGTGATAATTTGTGATGAGGAACAGACCAATGCCAAATAACATAACTAGGTATTGTTGCAATGTATTAGCAGAACTGACAGTCCCGTCCCTAAAGCATGACTGTCTAAAAAAATCATGCTACGTTTTCTGCCAAGATTGCACTGATTTGCTATGCATGGTGTGTACTTGATACTGCAAAGTATGTTGTTGACATAGATCATCATGTTATTATTATGAAAAAGAAGTTAAAAATTTGAATTTATAATGTAAGTAAAACTGGTTCGACGTAGTTGCTGTACTCTTTAATTTTTAGTTTTAGTGAAATTTAAAGACAATGTGAACTGAGTTACACCTCATTTAAAACTGAAATTCAAACTTCTGTTTCTGTAAGTGGTTTTAGGACATGAAAAATTTTTCTCCTACCCCATCTGTTTTTAAGGATGACAGGAAAACAGACTTTGTGGCAGTCATTTGAAACCCTCAAATGCATCACCACTTTCTAATTAGTTGTCCTTAAATGCAGTATGATGTTAGAGTTAAAAAACACATATATTAATTGCATCCTGTCCATCTTCCTGTCAACATCCTTACAATGTGTTTACAAGTGTTTTGCTAGTGCCACAATGAAAGGACTTATATGGTGTAATTTAACACACTTGCCTCAGGAGCCTGTCACTGCCATTAATATAGCCTATTTAGGCCTATGTAAGTTGGATATTCACCTATGTCTTCAATTAAATTTTATTATTTATACTTGTGTCCCCATCTGCCATATCTCCCTCTTTGTTGTTAACACCTAGCAGATATTTGAAGATTGTTATCATGCTTTCTCTTTTGAGTAATCCTTGGTCAAGCTGTGAGTACAGATTTTTAGTTTCCCCCTAAACAAATCCTTTTTGAAGAGATTCTTGATCTTCTCAGAAATCACTATTGTTGACAGTATCTAGGTTTTAACCTAGTAGTCTTGGTGTGGTTGACTAGAAGACAGTGGGAAGGAACTATTACTGTCATATGATGTTCATAGCCCCAGATTACGTTTTTTATGTGACCAGATTGCATGTTAACTCAAGTTCATTTTGGTCTTAACTCAGAATTTTCCAATTTTCTTTCTTGAATTGTGTAGTTTTAGTTTGAAATATATTTCTGGATACATTTAGTCTGTGTGATTGGTTAACTTCTATTTTGTCTTGTTTATTGCAGATAATTAACAAACACAGTAAATAAATATAAGTAATAAGTAAATAAAAATAAGTAAAAGTTAGATGCAAATAAAAAAATTATTAATTAGTCATGATCGAAACTTCACACTCATCTCCCTCACAGAGACACACTAACAAAGAACATAGCACCAGAAAATAAAGGGTGTCTTTCCAAAAAAACACATCTTGCATGCATTTGGGAAGAAAAGAATAAAGAATGGGACTCAGAGCTAAAGGACTTGTCAGCTCTTGTCAGCAAAGGTTGCACCAAGAGAGATTCTTCACTCACTACTTGGGTGAAGAAGTTGACTGGAAAAGTTTCAAATAAAGCCTAATCAGACAGAAGCAATATCAGGAAAAAAGCACGTAATGATAATGCTGGATAAGCAAAATTCAGGGCTAGGCATCTGTGTTCTTCAGCTGCCAAATGCACCCAATTAGTGTCATTAAAGGTTGGCTGGGCAGCAGTGGCAAACAAGGATGTTATAGATATGCCATACTATGATCTGCTACTGCATCCAAAACTAAATGTGTTTAATTATTTAGTTAGTGTTTAATTTTAAAAAGATCATGCAAGGATAATTGAGTTTTAAAGTCTCTTTCTTTTTTTGTTTGACTTTCTCACCCACACAAACAATAGCACAAATATCCTTGAATTTGTGTCTATATGTTTGTGGATTATAGTAATATAAATTAGTTGATAAGAACTAGTGAAGATGGGCAGAGATAATATTGACTAAGAACGTTAACATGCTTGAATTTTTGCAGCTGCAAAATGCATACTATACATAATACATATATTATAGTAATTCCCTTTAAGATTACTGGTTTTAACAGAATGCACAGGCCAAAAACAAATGTATGTGTTCCCATGCATTGTTCTTTATTAGCATGTCTTTGAGAGGGGGATGAGTATGAGACACAGTGGGAGAGATCACTGAATGAAGTGAAGGAAAGTTGAAGTCTTTTTTTCCCATAAGTGATTCACCTTCATCGGAGAGCAATTTGTCTCTGTTTGGATTTTGTCAGTGTTGACATCAGGCCTTCATTTGTTAATTGCTTTGAAAATAAGGTCAAAATCTTTCTAGTAATGGAAATACTAGAACATTCAAATTTGTCCTGAATCATCTTAAAATTGCTAAGCAGATAACAATTTTATCTGAAGCAATTGAAACAAACAGTAAAATAGTATCTCATTTCCATTCATGGCACATCTGACGTTCAATAATAATCAGATATTGCTTGTAGATTTGCAACTTAAATCTAGGAATAGAAAATCTTACATTTTGTATGAGTTACAGAGTGGTTTTTCATTGATTTCATGAATCATTTTATTTAAAAATTTCTTTTTTGGCCTAGATTTTCAGTGAAGGTAACAGAGCAGTGCAGAATACTCTCTGAGTTCTGATCCTAGCTTTTGTTATGTTTTGTTTTGTTTTTTGGTGTCAAGAAAGTTTGACTGACTTGCTGAAGTGCTGTCTGTACAGAAATCAGGAAACTCTGTAAATGCTTTGCTAAAATCCTCTGTTCAGTGCAAATCAGCAGCCTTTCACTTCATGCTCATTCCCTTTGTTGTATGAAGTAGTTATTCTCAACCCAGTGGATTTGCCTGTCTAAAAGACTTCAAAAAATCATTTTATGTGAATGTGTGTTTTGAATTCACTGAGGAGGAAATTCACTTTCCCTGCACAAAACTGAAGTTCTGTGATGGTGAAGTACAAAGGCCAATAAAGAGTTTTAATAACCCCCTTCCCAATTATAGCCAAGGGGAAGTCTTAGACTCCTGTTTATAGAATCCATGCAGTCACAGAGCCTCTTTTCTCTTTGTATGCAATTGCCATTGCCTCTTAGGCTAATTGTTACCTGCTAGCTGTGGAGATTTGCTCCAGGTATAAGAATAGGGTAAATTCTACACAAATCGTTGCTGCGATCTAGGTCTTACATTGTTTTACATTCAGTCCATAGAAATTGAAGTTCTTAAAATCAAACTGGTGAACTAGCAGAGGAACACATCAGCATTCTATGATTCTATGATTCTATTAGATTGAGGTGTTTAAGCATGATCTAACACTGTGAGCTGTCCAAACATTGGAACATATGTGGTATGAAATACCCGTATGCCTCAGCTGTCATGCGGGAACTTTCAATATTTTACAAGCTAAGTTATCCTTTAGTTGAGCATGAGGAAGAGTGATCATGCTGCACATCTAATATTCCAGTCTCTATGATGGTAACAGTGCTTCAAGTTTCTTCACAAGGAAGCAAACAATTTTTTAGCTATTATAACCTATAACACTTAAAATTCTTTATGCACAGCTTGGGGTTTTCTTAGCCTTTGATATTTCCATGTGGTCATTGCTTGATTTACTCTATTTCAAAGGAGGGCATATGCTGACTTGTTTCCGGTATTTGTCTTTATCACAAAAAATCACACAGAATCAGTTAGATTAGAAAAGACCTCTGAAATCGAGTCCAACCAACCTGACTAATCACCACCTTCTCAACTAGACCATAGCCCTAAGTGCCATGTCCAGTTGTTTTTCTAACAACTTAATTGGATATATTGTTTGTTAGATTGAGAGGTGCTGAAGGAACTAGTCTCTCCACTTTTCCCAACTTAAGAATAGGTATATTTGCAAAACCTCACCCATTGATTTATTTTTTTTTGTCATGTCTACAGTGTCCATATGGAGGAGGGAATTCAATAATTTTTTTATCTTGATTATGTTTGCTTTGGTGCTGATTGCAAGTAGCTGGGGAATCCAGTAGAACTACACATTTAAAACGTATCTCCTCTTTGTGTGAAAGGTATTAAAACACCTTGAAGTGGCAGATGTTTAAATGGCATAGGCAACAATTTAGGTCTCATTGATAGTGTAGAAACCTTGGGAAGAATCTTGATCCTGATACATCGTTATTGTACATCGGCTAGATAAGGTTACTTCAAGTAGTAAATCTGTAAGATTTTTATGGTTATATTTTAAAGCTGCTATGTAGCAGATCCTTGTCGATTAGTTCCTAGCTCTTCCCACAGCTGAAAAAACTTGACTTTCATCTATGCATAAAAGCACATATTAGAATCAAAAGATGAAGCATCACTTTTTCATTGAAAGGTCATTTCATTTTACAATTTAAAAGATTTCCGGCTAGATTCAAAGATCGTTATGTTAAGATACCTGAAGAAATTTCAGCAGTTCTACAAAGAGAGTGATCTTCTGATGGGATCCTATCCATCAACACCTGTTTCTCTGATAATTTATGCACGGGAGTGTAGCTCATTTTAAGCAAAGAAGATGAAAGTGTGACAACTTTGCCAGTCCAAGAGTTGGATTCATGTCACCTTTCTTTAGCTGTGTGTGCATGAGATGTCCAAGCTAAACTTACCATTAAATGTCCCTACTTGTTCAACCAGGAAAGTTAGACAGCTTCAGGAGTGATTGATTCAGCCTCTCTTAGGTGCCAATTTTAGAATGTGAAGAATTGCAACCTTGAGGTTATTTACCTCCTTGGTTTAGCAGGAGTCTAGAAATCTAACTTAAATGAGCCGGAAAACTTCTAGGTGGTTGAAATTAGATGAAATCTACCTCAAATGACTAAATAAGCAAAAGTATCAAATATTGTTTGTTAAGGTTAAAACCCTTAGGTCAAACTCTTTTTTTTCTTTTTAATAGAGTTTTTTTGTTCTCTCAAATATTTTGAGCATGTGTCATTTATCCTTGTTAAAGTATCACCCAATCCATTCAGTATATGTCATATGATGGCACTGTGAGACAAAGATGTCCTCCTACACCAGAGATCAAAGAGAACTTTCTGATGAATTTTTCTCTTTTTCGGGTGTCAGTAGAGAGGAGGCTGGGAAAAATCCTCCACTGCTATGTGGGCCTGTGTGAATGATTAGCTCTTTTTTGAGTGCCTGAACACACAGGTTCACATAGTAATGAAATTCCTACTGTGGAAATTGCTATTTAAAGAAAACAATGAAAAGTGGTTTGATTAAATGCTCCATCAGAAGTGAAATGCAATGGTTTATTGGTGAGTTAGAAGCAGCTTATGAACATTAATGTTTCTTCACTGGAATCTCAGGGGAAGGATATAGGTCTTCTGTTTAGCAACTCTAAATATTCTGATTTACATCATATAACACCCACCTCCACCCCACCCCACCTCCTGCAGTAAATAAGTTCAGGTCAGATGTTTTCTTACAGATAACACAAATCCTCCTCTAACTTAGACCCTGCACAGTGCCATAGTGAACTGACATGGTGACCCTATAACAGAATTTGGCTCAAAAAACTTTGCCCCAGTATAAACATTTCCTTTGATACCAGAACTAATGAGCCCCCAAAACTAGTCTGAGTCTTTGATTTTCACTTAATCTGATTTTACCTTATACTGATGATGAAGGTGTGTAATTTTTCGTCATAGCATATGAAAGATAGAATCATGAAATAAAAGGAACCTCGGAAGGTCAATTAATTCAACCAGTATTCGAACCAGGGCTAGCTTAGATCACAGTGGAAGAACTTGAGGAGAAAGTCAAAAAGAATTTCATACTTCAAGACTAGGACTTCTTTATGTAGATATGAAATGCTTCATAGCTCCTTTTTCCACATTCAGTAGAAATGACTTTATGCCAAGACCGTAGTCCAGGGATGTATGTATGTAATGTGCATCACATTGGTTATAATTTAATTGTATGTCTTTTACACAAACCACATTATTGCTTTACCCAGTAACTGTTTAAAATAGATGTATTGATCCCAAGGCATTCAATATTTATTAGTTCATTATTTTCTTTTTCATTGTCCTTGTATAATTTCCTGTGTCTTTTGCTTCAGATGGGTTGAATATGAGTAAGAAACCTAGGAAATTCTAGTTAGAAAACAGTTAAATGTTCATTTTTCCAAATGTTTTTCAAATAGGGGGAAAATATATCCTGTAGCTTAGTTCTATAGAACACCTTGTGAAATTCAATTGATCTAAATTTTTCACTGAGCAGGTCTGTTCCTTGGCAACAATTCTGTAGTGAGCTATACTGTCATATGTCCCTTTCCAGAAAGACACTGTGATATTTATAAATCTATCTAAGAATACAGATAACCCACACACTAAAGCATATGTCAGGACATAGCTGTCAGTCCTGTTCTTTGAAGGAGCATAAAGGCATGTTGACTCACCAGTGTGTGGCCCTCATTTTAGACCTCTGAGCTATGTACAGTCTATTTTACGTTAATATATTTCACAAGTAAATGTCCTTGTGTAAGGCATATGTTGAGATTTAGAGATAGCACTGTCATAGAAGCTGCTAGAAAATATTAGAGCAGAAAACATCTTACAGATTTTGGCACGTTCTGTTTGAAAGGATCTGTCAGCGCGTCATGGACTAATAGCTAAGACACTGGAAGAAGTGACTTTTTCCTTTCTGAAGGACACTGCAAGGAGAGAAGGGAGAAGGTCCATACTGAGACAAAGAGTATCACTCAGCATGGTAGGGCAGAAAGTTAGGAGTGCTTTTTTTCTGAGGAATACTACTGTACAGATATCCATTTACATTATTGAAACTGACATCGAAAGTCCTGATCCAGCTTCCTATTGTATTTAAAAGCTTTGCTGGTTTGCGACATCCACGTGCCCGGAACTATTTTCATACAGCTACTGCCCTGTACCAACCCTGAGCTCTTCTACCAGCTCAGCACAAAGCCTTGAGCAGCTGTCCAGTCCGTCACATTATTGAGGCTTGGAGAGCTCCAAGCTTGCCGAGTGGGGGATCATTTCTGCCTGTGGCAGCTTTCCAAACTGTGTCACCTCCTTCCCAGCCTGCCCTTGCTCCTTCATCTGTGTCTGCGTAATCTGTGAAAATGGATTTTGTGTCCTTCTGGATGCAGTTAACCTGTAAGGCAATCTGAGACTTCTCTTTCTAGCATGGAAGTATGTTTTTCAGAGTGTGAGAACTGTTTATTAAGGTCCTTCTCTCCCTGTGTGTGGTGGGAGGAAACAATGTGTGCTGAAATGTTATCATAGTTCATATTTGAGGAGGAACTGTGAATAACAAGCACCTTTTCTCTACAAAAAGAATTTCTTTTGGCTCAGGAAATCCCTGAACTAAAAATTGCTGGTTGCAGAGAGAGAATTTTGGAAATGAGCATGTATTTTTGCTCTGTGCTTATCAGAAGACAGCTTACATGGTCACCTTTGGTTTGAACTGGAAAATCTGCTTTCGTGTTTTAATATCAATTACTCTTTACTGGCAGACAAAAAAGAAAGGTACCTACAGGCTTTTCTTTTTCCTACTCTGCTTTTCAATACTGTCTACAAGAGACTTTTCAACTCAGAAATCATTCTTCAGTCATATGTTTATGCAATTCTTCATGCTGCTGCCTATTAGTCTCTTTTCTCTTCTTTTGAATTAAGCACAGGTTATGCTTTCTAAAATAGATTTGTAAGCTCTTGAACAAGACTGCAGATACTTTTACACAGCACCTCAAGCTTACTGAAGAAGCTTGAGGAATAATTAAAAAAACAGTTATTTTCCTTCCAGGAATCATTACAGCTTGAACCATTGTTCTGTGGTCTAATTAATCAAGGAAGTATTTTTAAGTCTTGTAATGCAATGTCTCAGTTTTGACTAACAGGAAGTTATGTTTTTAATGTCTTCTATTGGTTATCAACATGCAGACATATATTGACCAGAAATTTTAAGATCTGAGGAAGTTTTTTAAAATGTTCTTGAGTAGACAAGTGCTACTTCTCAGATTGTAGAACGGTATCTTTTCACTTGCATTTTAATTTTTGCCTTGAAAATTATATGGGGAAATGAGGAGAGGGAAGGAGAATGCATTTTCAATAGGGTTTCAAAAGAGAAAAACTCAAGATCTTTGAATAGAAAGAAAATTACTGGATTTTTAATTTTTTTATTTTTTTATTGTGAGTGTACTGATTAACAGAAAAATCTATTAAGAAATAAATAAGCAATTAGGAAATTTACTTCAGGCATGCCAATGCCTTCCTTTACAGCTGTTAAAATATTTTTGCCTCTTCACCATAAAGTGAGTATAGATGGACTGTGAATTTTCAGTGTTGCATTTATTCTCATCTCAATTGGAATAGTGATGGAAGAGTGCAGTTTTCACTATGGTGCCTAAGGAGACGTTCAGGCTTTATTGAAAGTAATTGAAATGGCATATCAGATAAAAATGAAACAAAACTTAACAAAAAAACCCCAGCTCTTTCAGATATGAAAGAGGAAAGTCATGCTTTGGCAATGAGGAGATGTAAAGGGGTAACATACAACTCTTCTAAGATTCAGTAAATCAGAAAAACACAGTAACAGAATGTTCAGTTCAGAAAAAGAACAAATATTTTTGTGTTGTTCATCTCTGTTCCTGTTTGTTCTTGACTTTTCTCTCACAGTCCAGTCTGGACTATCAGTTCTCATTGATACCACTTCTGGCACATTTCCCTGTTAGATCATGACCATAGTTTTAGTGCTCCTTATCTTTCAGGCTCCTCAGGGAAGTGGTCACAGCACTAAACCTAACAGAGTTCAAGGAGTGTTTGGATGATACCCTCAAGCACATGGTGTGACTCTTGGGGATAGTCCTGCGCAGGGCTAAGGGTTGGACTCAGTGATCCTTGTAGGACCCTTCCAACTCAGCAGATTCTGTGATTATGTGTGATTCTGTGGTTCTTTATCACTATTAAACAAAACCACTATCCTTCCTCTCACTCAGGAATTAGCCATTTCTGCTCTCTGTGCCTTATCCTGTAAGCAATATTCAAATACTGCTACTTCTTTCTTACAAGTAAGTTTTGGTAGCTTCTTTTACTTTCCACATAGCTATGTATTTCGTTCCATCCTATGCTGATCAATGCACTCTACTATTCTTTTACAGCTCTGACACATCAGCTTTTCTCCACCTCACTATTACCACAGCTCTTGCAAAGGTCAGATTTGTTAATCCTTTTTTCTCATTTTTCATTCTAAATCTTTCCAGTGCACCCAGTTCAAGCTGTTCCTCTTTATTTAAAAGATTTCTCACAGGTCTCTGGGTCTTTTCACACCTGTTCATGTTTCATTCACCATTGTGCCTTCCAGTATTCTGTTCTAGAAATGTCGTTTGCCTTGTCTCTTCACTCTTCCTTAACGGCTGGGGGATTGTTATTTACAGTTGTTTTTATTCATGGTTGTCTTCTTTTTGTGATTATAGAATCATAGAGTCAGATGGGTTGGAAAGCACCTCTGAGATCATCAAGTCCAACCCTTGAAATAGTTTCCAAAGAGCTGTATTTCCATTTGTATGCATAATGGCTCTTTCACTTTCAGTTACATACTACCCTTTTATGATTAACCAAATCCTTTTCTCATTAGCCAAATAATTAAGGATATATAAAGGAGCAGTTGGTACAATGAAGAGCATGAATCTTATTTTTATTAAAAATGCTCCATTTAAGTATGACAGTTTACATAAAATGTATACTACACGTACATTAAAAGGAATGAAGTTATTATAGACAAATAATGCATCCTACTGTTGTCACCTAATTTATGCTTTATATGGTCTTTAATGGTAACTGTTCTGGGAAAGCACTGACAAGGGCTGCATGTACAATATAGCTTGGGAGCTATAACTGTACACATATAACTGTTATTATTGTTCTAAGTTATGTACTCTAGGCAGGTTTTCTTTTCCTGCAAAGGCAATCTGAAAGTTTGATGTGCCCCAATAAGTGTCTTCTTGTTAATAGTTTGATCACACATTTTCTTTTGTAAAAAAGAGCCATAAACTGTTAACATAACACTTATCAACTCAGTGAGGAAAAAGCCAGAACAATGTATCTGCAGATGAAATCAAATCTGGAAAAGAAAATCTTATGAAAATATATTTCACTAAAAAGTAATATATGACCAATATAATGGTTATTCTCAGTATAAGAAGGCACACTAAGGAACAATTCACAGCAATAACATCAGTGTTGCAGGCTCTTTTCTTATAGAGAACCATATAATGAAGCAGAAGTGGAGTAGTTTTGTAAGCCATTCTTGGCGTAATTTTGTCTTGTATCAGGCAGTTTTCTCTAAGGTTTAATGAGAAAATTTGCATGAACTTTCTTTCACCCAATGAAAACGTTAGGTTCTGACACTCTCATCAGTTTAATGTAGTTTAACCTGTGTTTGTGAGGATATCTACCTTTTTTTATTGTAGAAGTACCTTTTAAAAAATCTTTTAAAATACTACAGAAGACAAAATCTTATGTACTCAACCAAATAAAGACTTTTAAAATCTCTTTAGATACACACTATATTAAATAAAAAAGCTGTTTACTTTCTTTTTTTCCTCATTCCTTCTGAAATTCAAGCAGTTCACAGAAGATCCAACCTGTGCACTTCTGAGTGAAAGTTTGAATGTCCATGTATTTTTATTCTCCAACACAGTTTTTCCATGGAATCTGGCATAGCTTTAGCTTCATTCACTTAACTTTGCAAATGAAAATATTTTATATCAAGAGTGATACATCCGCTTGTATTTTTTTCAGCATGTCTGATTGTGTAATATCTGGTTTCCTTGGCACTTGCAGAGCAGGAAAGTCATAACCACAAATGCCGTTTATTTCCCCAGCGTCTTTTTGAGACAATCATGAGAAAATGTCTTGAAAGCATTTACTGTGTGAGTGGGGTTTGAGTTCTTCAAGGGAGACTAAACTTTTGCTACTGAGAATTTGAATATCCTGATGGACTTGGAAATCCTTTGGAAGTGCTCTGTCACTGAAGCACTGAATGATAAAAAACTATGTGGCCGTGTAAAAGGAAACACTTTGAGAATGAAAGTAGAAAAAACAACCAACAACAACTTTAGCTTTCACTGCATATAATATAATATCTTCTTTTCATTTTTTTAATATTATAAAGTTAACAAGAGAAAAAGACCCTTCTATCTGTAAAAAAATATTTTCTTAGCAAACACTAGTGGCAGCTAGAATGTATGCAGAATAAATCTCTGTTTATTCACTCTGAAAAAAACTTGGATGGTGACTGAGCTTTGCAGATCAACGTAATTGCCACATCTCGGACAGTTGCAGGGGATGATTGCTAGAATAACCACACGGGGGTTTTTAACTTGCTGGGGATTTATTCCTCCTTATTTTGAGGAGGATACAATTACTTGAAAAATCGTTGGTGCCTCAGTCTTCAACGTTCTCACCGTTGTGATATCTGTCTGTCTGACAAAGTGAGAAAGACTTTAGACCTTGAAGAGTTTGGAAGAAAAATATGAAGATATAGGTACCTTATTCGTTTACTCCACTTTACTATTATGTCTGCCAGTTTGAGAAAAATTGGGTCTTACTTTAAAGCCTGTGTTAGAAGTGCTCGTGAAAATAACCTTTGGTAATATATTTATTTGTGTAATTAGGTGTCTGATATTGCAGTAACTCATGATGATCCCATGCTGTTCATGATGCCTGTTTTGACTGTCGTGGTCTCCAGCAAATGTGCACAGAGGAAGAAAATAGTTTTAGTAAAAAGATAACCATGTTTTCATTCTTTTTTCTTGTAACTGCATCTGATTTAAGGTAGAGGAATAGAAGAGCCTGTTATCTTCCACTTCACTCTTTCTTCTTTGGTTTATTATTCATTTTAAAGTGTTGCTGTGACTGGCTTATATGTATAAGTGCTAATGACGTTACTGTGGGCAGCACAGGACAAACAGACTGACATGGATCTCCTGTTTTTTCCAGATGAGGATAGGCATTCACTCAGGTTCAGTGCTGGCTGGCGTCGTTGGTGTAAGAATGCCACGCTATTGTCTATTTGGGAACAACGTCACCCTTGCAAGCAAGTTCGAGTCAGGAAGTCACCCACGCCGCATCAATGTCAGTCCCACCACATACCAGTAAGTCCTCTTAGCCTTTTCATGCTGTCTGTCTTTCAACCTGTTTTGAGTTTGATCTTGTAACATCCTCTGTCCTCAACACATGAACTTCATCAGAAAGTTATCAAGGCACCAGGACAACTGGAAAGAGGTGTTGCCTGGGGATGCTGGTCTTTCTTTTGCAGGTTTGCATCAGAATGTGCAAAGAAGTCAGGCAGGGGACACAAGGAGGCACAACAGAATGGCCAGCTGTTCCTGCCTAAAGTAACTTGTCACAGAAAAAGCAGGAGATATTTTCCAAAGCACCATAGTTTTATGCACTATTACAGCTTTTGGCTAGGAATTTGGATTCCACCCACTAAACACAGTTCATGAAAGTAAGGATATTCCCATTGGCTCAGAAGAAAGTCCCTAATTTTTCCACTAAAAAGCCAAGCTTTCAAAGAGTTTTTATGCTTTCTCAAAGACAAAATTTCTTATTTAGCACTTTACAGAGACATACTCTTAATGTAGGAAAAAAGATTGAAAATGGCTAAGCATTATCCCTAGATCTTTGAAGAAATTATGCAAATAGAGAGAAGGCTTGATTAAATCTGGTTGTGAGGAACAGCTCCTAAATAAAGTGTTCCTTATTGTTCAAATTTGACAGTTTGACTATTAGAATTTCTACTGCTTGTATTACAATGTACTCACTTTTTTGGCAGATCTCAATCTTGCTCTTCTCCAGTGTTTTATATCTGAAGTAATTTTCTGAAGTAAGGTTTTTCTCAGGTTTTGAAACTGCATGGTGAATCTGTATACAGTTGTTCAAACAATATTGCTTTTCCTTAGTTTTTTTCCTATTGAGAACTGTGAATATCAATTTTTTCCTATACTTATCTATGTAAATAAAATTTTAAATTTTAAATGGGATTTCTTCCTGCAGAATTGAAGTGTCTGGTGTGATAAAATGTGAATCATTCAGAAATTACAGTGAAAAGTAATTAAACTAGTGCATAAAATGGCATTCTTCTGAAGATCCCATTCACTTGTGATCAGATTTTGAGAATGAACCAAGTGTAGCAAATTGAACAAAAAGCAGAATAACTGAATAGGCTTTGTATCATCAAGTGAACAGAAATAGATTGATACAGTAACCTGGTAACATGCAAGATAAAGACAGACACAATCTACTATTGTTTATAGAAAAAAATAAATTCAATAAATATATAGGAAATTTCTGTTTGGAACTTTGGAAATGTGGTTCAGGGGTGTGATTTCACTCAAGGCTATGGGATTGCTTGCTCATATTTGTGTCTCTGAGAGCAGAAACTGGTGAGCTAGACAATTTTATGGAAATGTCAGTAATGTGCATTTAGGGCACTAATGATGCACAAAATTCTCTTCTTTCATGTTGGAGCCAGAGTCACTTTCAGTGTACAAGTACCAGTTCTGTAGAGTTTTGTTATGAGTGATATGGCACCTCCTCTGTGAGACACAGTTTTGGTGTCACTGTTGAGCAACCTGATCTTCAAGATGTCCCAGCTCATTGCTGGGGTATTGGACTAGATGGCCT
This sequence comes from Myiozetetes cayanensis, assembly GCF_022539395.1. NCBI lineage: Eukaryota > Metazoa > Chordata > Aves > Passeriformes > Tyrannidae > Myiozetetes > Myiozetetes cayanensis. Next base: position 41,438,768 of record NW_026087742.1, on the reverse strand, counting down.
TTAAAGGTCCCTTCCAACCCAAACTATTCTATGATTCTGTGGTTACCTTTTTTTTTTTTTTTCTCCAGCACATTGCTTATCAAAAGTTTGTTCTGAAATCTAGTTTGTGAGATTCTATAGGGAGCTTGTTAAAAATCTATGATTTTATGCTGCCCTTTATCTGACTCTTAGCATTGTAGCACAGAGGAGATGTATTCTCTCAGCTCTACCTGGCTGCCAGTGGTCATACTGTACCACAGCAAGTCAAATGCAGATAACCTGGCCTGGAGAGCCTTCTTACTAAGTCCTAAACAGCATAATGTGAGTCAGATTTTCTCACCCTGTGTATCTTCCAGGTTGTTTCAAAAAAAGGGCTATGGGTTTTTTTCACTTCCCTTTTAATCCTAGAAATCCAGTAGTAATATGACCATTTGATTCAAGATGGCCAAATTTTCACCTTCTATGACTATTATGTCTATGCTTATCTTCCAGAAAGTTACAAATTTAGACTGTTGCTTCAAAATGAGAAGATAGTAGAAAAGTGACTGGCATTGTAGTAACACTGTAACATAAAATTGCAAAACAAAACACAGCAAAATATAGAATTATTGGTATTTATCTCCATTTTTGTACTCTGTAAACAATCTGTTGTTATGTGCTGAATAAATTCACTGCTTGATTCAGAGAACTTTCAGTTCGAGTAGCAGACTAAACACATGATTACAGGTAAAGGAAGAAGAAATGCCAAAAAAAATGTTTGAATGAGAGCCAGTTATCAGTCAAGGTAAATGGCTAAAAGTAGTGCTGATCAGGCTAGGAGCAATTTTATATTACAGGCTTTGGAGATTACATGACAAGATAAAATGAATGTGCATGGGGCAACTTGAAAAGGCTATTTCAAACCATACCTTCTGGTATGATTGAAAGCAGGCAGGGAAAAAGTGAAAAAACGACACTGCTGACACAGTGGCCAGGAGAGATTGCGATTGAAAATAGTCTAAGGAGCAAAATTATTCAGAGGTGCTGAAAGTGATCTAGGAAGTTTGGATATAATATCCCAGAACTGTCCAAATAAACAAGTAGTGATCTGATACATCTTTATATAACTTTTCTTAAATATAATTTACATGACTATATGTTCACTGTGCACAGATAAAGTGATTCATCACAAACTGAAATGCCTTTACATTTGACTTTATATTCTATTAAATGCTTATATTTATTAGACTGTGCTGCTGTGTACTCACTTGACATTTCTATTATTTAGGAAGCAATGTTTTCCAAACTATATAATTCTGCAATCAGTATGCAAATAGCAGAGTTTTCAGTTAAATGAAACTAATGACATACAACTTTTGTGCTTATAAAGTATACAGATACTAGAAACTTGACCAATACTTATCAGCTTTCATTTTACAGTAAAGTTTATGCATCGTAAAGTGTCATTAGCATTCAAATAATAATCACACTTCAGAATACCTATTATTGGTTTCAGACACTTCTCTGCAAGCCTATAATCTGCGTAAGTAAGAATCATAGTCTAAAATTATAAATATAAGATGTGATATTTGTTGCCTAGCAGCAACGGTGAACCTGGGGCAGCCTTGCTCCAGTTATACCTGCCTGGGCAGAGCTCTGCAATGTGTGAAACAGCACCTTTTAAAAAGGTGAACTTAGAATCTGTTGAATCAGAATCCTCACTTCTGTTTGAAATACCTTCTCTAAACTCAGCCAGGTCTTTTGACAGAAGGATTACAGAGCCCTGTTTGCTTTGAGTCACTGAGCACTGTGAAATGAAATCATCACTGGAAGAGCATTGGTAAAACTTCCAGTGGAACATGTGGAAACTGGAGAGCAAGATCTCGAACTGGTCTCTGTTTAAACATGTGGACAGGAAGGAATAGGAAAAGAATCAGCTCAAGGTTTATTTAATTCATCCACTTTATCCTGAACTGAATAGAATTACCCTTTTTTCCATACTCAGGAAGGAAGCATAATGAGTTTATGAGACTCTACAGCACAGAAGAGAGATTAAATATTTTTTAATTCTTTGTTTCAGCCATGAATAATTATTTTTATGAGATATTAATATAATATACCAACATTCATCTTGTTTTCCTAGTAGTGTTGCAGCATAATGTCTTGGGATTTCTAGGCAGTTATCAAAAGCAGGTAAACACAATTGTTGCTATTTATCAAGTAACTCCTGTTTAAAAAGAAAATTTTTTTCCTGTTCTTTCTACCTCTGGTCTTTTCCATTGCATATTTCCCTTGTGGAGAATGTGATTCTGGAATTAAGTGTTGCGTACAGATACTTTCCATTATCATATGCTGGGTGATACATCTGGGATCTGAGCTTAGACAAAGTTGAACAGCCTGTATCCCACATCTTTAATCTTGATTTAGGAATTTCTTTCCTACGGGTTATATCTATATCTACATCTATATTTTTCTGCCTCATATGGACAAGCCAAAGGGTATGCTCTGCAGGAAAGCAGTACATAGTTTCCTTTGCTGTAGTGCGTTTCATTTCTTTTAGAAATATTGTTCAAATTTGATCTGTACAGACTGATTCAGATTCAGTCTTTTCAGATTACTTTGGAGCATTCTTCAAGAAACTGTCTGTTTTTATATTGTTCAGTTAACTGTGTATGCTTTCAATAAACGTTGAGGGACAAACAACTTAGTTACGGACAGAACTGGTACACACATTATACATGGACACAAAAAATTATTTTTAGTCTAATTACAGTATTAAAAGTGTAGGCAAAATGCACTAGTTTATTCTTGGGTTTCTGTTTTCCGTGTTATCTCAGTGTTATGAGGCTGCACCCCCCATAGTGGGTGTGTTTATGGTCCTGGGGCTTCTGTTGCCCAGCCATGCTTGTGTTTGTACTTTTATTCAAGGCCCATCGGTAGTTCACTCTACACAGAATAATCTGTGTGTGAGATCACTGTTCGTTCCTTAACAGTGTGTGTTACACTGCAGTTTCACACAGCTAATCTAAAGCTAAAACATGTTTGGGCAATAGTCATCTGACAGCTACACGACTGCTAAAACTACAAAAAGCTCAAGCCAAGACAAATCCAGGCAAGTCCTGAGGCCAGCACTGTTACATCAATGCAAAGCCTCAGGCCTTTTCCTACTGATGATGCAATCCTGTGCACTGAGCCTTTTTCTCCCATGTCCCAAACAGAGGGCAGAGATCCAGTATTCTTTCTGCTTAGGTGGATGAGAAAGAAAAGTATTAAAGATCAAAAATAAACACTCACCATGCTGAGCTACATGGAGTATGCAATATATTCCATTAAAAATCATAACTAGTCCTTTGATAACCTTACTACAATTGATCTGTATAAAGGAGAAAAACCAATACATGAACTTCCATAGTTAAAAAAGTAACAAATATAATCTGAAATTACTTAGATGTAGTTAGGGTTTTTTTTCCTAGTCTCCTGGTCTTTCTAGCATGCATAGAAACTGAGGGAGAAATTCAAACCCACCAAGGTTTAGAACCAAGTACACTGATTTTTGGCATTACAACTGCAATTCTGTATGAGGAACAGGACAATCCTAGTTGTGGGTACAGACTAGGGAATGAGAAGCTGGAAATTAGTACCACAGAAAGGGATCTGGGATTCCTGATGGATGGCAAGTTGAATAAGATTCAGCAGTGCCCTGGCAGCCAAGACGGCCAACTGTGTCCTGGGTGAGGGGGTGTCAGGCAAAGCATTGCCAGCCAGGCAAGGAAGGGAATTTTCCTGCTCTGTTCTGCCTTGGTGAAGCCTCACCTTGAATATTGTGTGCAGTTTTGGGAACCACCATACAAAAAAGACATTTAAGCCATTAGAGAGTATTCAAGTGAGGGCTACAAGGATTATGAAGGATCTGGAGGGGAAGCCTTATGAGGAGTGGCTGAGGCTGTTCATCCTGGAGAAGAGAAGACTGAGGGGAGACCTCGTTGCAGTCTGCAACTTCCTTGTGGGTGGAAGAGGAGGGGCAGGCACTGATCTCTTCTCTCTGGTGAACAGTGACAGGACCCGAGCGACTGGCATGAAGTTGTCAGGAGATGCTTAGGTTAGACAATAGGAAAAGGTTCTTCACTCAGAGCGTGATTGCGCACTGGAACCGGCTCCCCAGGGGAGCAGTCACAGCACCAAGCCTGACAGAGTTCAGGAAGCATTTGGATGACACTCCAAGGCACATGGTGTGACTCTTGGGGTGTTCTGTATAGGGCCAGGAGTTGGACTTGATGATCCTTGTGGATCCCTTCCAATTCAGTATATTCTCTGATTCTGTGGTTTTCTGAATATAGGAACTCACTGATGAAGATGAGACGTTTTCTTGCCACAATACTTTGAAATATTACCCTGTGATTTTTCCTGTGCAAAAAAGGAGCTACAGCTTTTAAAAGCTTCTTCAAGGTTCCTACTAAGTATGATTCCATTCACACACAGACCTCCTGAGTTTTTTTTAAATTATGGAACTGAAAATTAAAAAAAATAATGGGATAATTCTCAGATACTCTTTTTGTCTGAAAGCAACTGCACTTCCACCAAGGAAGGGACAGAACACGAATTTAAACAGTTTTAGAAGATATCAGATTAGGAGGGGATGGTGTCAAAGTTAATCAGCTGGAAATCAGTGTTTAAGAAATTCTTCCTCCCCTGAACCATCAGCAAAGAAGATAAGGTGAGGGTAGACCTAGTTTCAGGCAATTTATAGGAATGCTTGAGTACCCTGACCCTCACAATTTTAGCACTGAATTGTAAATTGTATATCGAACCACTTGAGTGGAACCCAGAATTTTGAACTTGTGAATAACCTACTATAAAAATACCCTTTGCAATAGTGCCCTGAAATGAAATACACCGATGTGATTCAGGAAACACAGCCAAGATAAATGCTTTGGGATATTTTCAGACTAGTTGTTTTATGCATATTCCTGAACTGCAGAGATTATGTAACTTCAGTTTAAGCTCTATGAATATGAGACAGTCTGGGGACATTTTTTGTAGAGTTTAGGCTGCAACATAAGTTCTTGAAGGTGAAGGATAAGACTGTGTGCTTAGGGTAGACTGTGCTTTCAGACTTTCACAACAGGCAGTCTGACTTTATCACAAAAAAAGCACTCTGAGAATGGTCTACAAGGTGAGGAAACCAACCAGAACTGGGTGGCATCACCCAGGAGATGTTGCAGACCAGGTTTTACACTGCATCTTCCCTTGAGCCAGAGGCGAAGGGTAAAAATGTTTGCGTGGAATAGCGTGGCTTGGTGGTCATCTGGTGTCCAGCCAAGGTCAGTCCCCTACTGTGTGGCCTTGTCCTCACGGAGGATGTGCACTATTTATTCAGCTGCTTGGCAGAAGTATCTTTTGGGGTTCTTTGCACCCATGAAAAGGAAGACAAGAAACTTAGAAATGGCCATGGCTGTCAACTGCTACTGTTTTCTTTTTAACATCATGAATGACCTAAATATGAGGCAAGATTCCTGCAGAAAAATGTTCTCACTACTATGCACGGAGAATATGCAGATAACTTGTTTCTTTGGTGTATACACAAAGCTGTAAGAAATCAGAGGCGATTTCTGAACCACGATCTCATTCTTAGACTGGGAAACCAAAGTGTCAGAACAAATATATTTAAGGAATTCAAAGAATCTATTCTTTAGGTGAATGCTAACAAGAAGCCATTTTCATCATGATTAAAATTTTTCTAATAGCATTATTCCATGAGCCAGAAATGCCTTTTTTTTTTGAAAAGCATAAACTAAAGTTATTAGGATAGAATGTGATCATAAGTAGCTTTCATTAGCATTTGGTAAAGAAGGTTTTGTGCCATGCTTGCTTGAGAGCTGAAATGTTATCCCAATAAAGGTCAACTAGAGAATTTCTGAGGGTGAAAGGCTGAATTGAGCAGTGCATCTAATACAGAGATGTGGAGTCTATCACAAGCCACAGTAGTGGAGTAATCTCAAAAGGACTAAATGGTTAGTCATCCATCAGTCCTGGAGCATTTCATTGTAACCAAATTACAATTTACAAAACAAGTGAAAATAAGATTAATAATAAATATCATGCACTTTAGTTCTATGAGGAAAACTGTGTAAAATATCAATTAATTTCAGTGCCAGTCCTGACCTGAATCAATGAATATATATATTTTACAGTGTCAGACTTGTGTAACTGTCATTAAAATTAGATAATGTTAGGTTCTGAGAAGGAAACCATTGATTTTTAGCAAGGCCAGATGCTCCAAAGTGAATAGTCAGTTTGGGGAAGAGTGACTGCAGTGAAAGCTTACAGATTTAGCTCAGAAAGTTCTAAGATTTCAGCTGTCATGTGCAGAAATAGAGTTTGGAAAGCAGTGAAGAGTTGTTTCAGTGTATTAAGCCTGTGATTTGGAAATATAAAATATTTACTGCAAGCATTGCAGAGATGAAAAGCCTCTCTGTAGGGGCTTCTGCAAACATTTGTTTAATTTAGAAAAGATTACATTATTTTGATCATAACATTGACAATCTGGAAAATAAATTATGACCTTCAAACCACATCCTAACAAAGACTGCTACAGAAGTTCAAAGGCAAAAACATTGCTGGATTTATAACCGAATGATTATTTAAAAGATGGAAAGAAAATGCCTTTCTATTTCAATGACCTTACACAGATTGTCTCAGTCAAAACCCATGAAAAATACTCAGTAATGGAAGTGTCATTATATGTGCTGAGAATCCCAGAAAATTCTTCTGGCAACAGGATTTATTCATTCATTTACTTCCCAGAAATCAACTTTACAGACACTAAATAAACCACCTATTACAAAATTTACCAAAACACTAATAAAATCCTTCCCAGTGATGTTTTTGACCTTTGAGTTGATTGAGAGAAAGAATAAATATCTTGGGAGAGGAAAAGAGGAAGAATGATTTCATATATCCAACTGTGCTCAGAATTTACCTTCGTCTCGAAACTGCTCTTTTCAAAATGGAAAGGAAATGAATACCACTAAATTAATTTATTGGAATTTACAGTTATTTTCTTTATTTTACAAGTCCAGCTAGTTTTAGGGAAGATACTTGATAAAGAATCCCTAAATTTTCAGATGTAGCAAGACAGAGATTTCTGCACTATGGAGATGACAAATGGCAGAATCATAGAATCTACTGGGTTGGAAAAGACCTTCGAGATCAAGTCCAACCCTTCATCCAACACTGTTGTGGTTACTAGACCATGGTACTCAGTGCCACATCCAGCCTCATCTTAAAAACCTCTAGGGACAGTCAATCCACCACCTCCCTGGATAGCCCATTCCAATGTCTGATTACTCTCTCTGTAAAAAATTTCTTCCTAATACCCAACCTAAACCTCCCCTGGCAGAGCCTAAGATTGTGCCCTCTTGTCTGACTTCTGGTTGCCTGGAGAAGAGACTGACACCCACTTGGCTACAACCTCCTTTTGGGTAGTTGTAGAGAGCGATGAGGTCACCCCTGAGCCTCCTCTTCTCCAGGCTAAGCAACCCCAGCTCCCTCAGCCTCTCCTCACAGGACTTGTGCTCCAGTCCCTTCACCAGCCTAGTTACTCTTCTCTGGACCTGCTCCAGCACCTCAATATCCTTCCTGAACTGAGGGGCCCAGAACTGGACACAATACTCCAGGTGTGGCCTCACCAATGCAGAGTACAGGGGAAGGATCACTTCCCTGCTCCTGCTGGCCACACTGTTCCTGATCCAAGCTAGGATGCCATTGGCCTTCTTGGCCACCTGGGCACACTGCTGGCTCATGTTCAGCTTCCTGTCGATCCAAATTCCTAGGTCCCTTTCCACCTGGCTGCTCTCCAGCCACTCTGTGCCCAGCCTGTAGCGCTGCAAGGGTTGTTGTGGCCAAAGTGCAGGACCCGGTACTTGGCCTTGTTGAACTTCATCCCACTGGAATCAGACCATCTCTCCAGCTTGTCCGGGTCCCTCTGAAGAGCCCTCCTGCCTTCCAACAGGTCAACATGCCCCCTCCGAAACTTGGTATTATCTGCAAATATGGTGATGGTACACTCAATCCTCTCATCCAGATCATCAGTAAAGATATTAAAAAGGACTGGGCCCAGCGCTGATCCCTGGGGGACACCACTGGTGACCGGCTGCCAGCTGGATGTAGCCCCGTTCACCAGCACTCTCTGGGCCCGGCCCTCCAGCCAGTTCCTGACCCAGCACAGAGTGCCCCTGTCCAAGCCATGGGTATAGAAGGCAGTATAGTCAGGTCTGTGATGTTGCGCACCTTCAGCAGGTGTGCCAGGAGAATGGCTTCCTGGCTCCTGTGAACCTGTATCCCTTTTTGACCCCAACCAAATGGCATAGATTAAACCCGTGGGTACTTTTGATGAATAGTGTCAGATTTTATTGGTTTTTGTTGAAGCTGGATTTGCTATATTTGAACCTAAGTTATGAAATACAGTACTACTATGTATGAGAAGGGCACAAGCTGACCACCCTGCATTAATCTGTGAGAGCTCCCAAGCACTGCCACCTTCATACCTGCTTTCTAGCAGGAAATGTGGTGGTAGTCATCACTCTGAAATGTTGATTTCTGTCCAGTTGGCCAGACTGGAGTGTTTTAATTAAGTGAAATGATATGTTATGGACAATGATCATTATGAATTCCATTCCCTTTCTGGTACATTGCTTTCTGAATGCTGACACTGATTTTCAGAGAATGTTTTTTTGGGGTCATTTCCACAGCTGATCTCAGTCAACAGCTCCTTGAAGTTCATGATGATAAGTACATATATATATCAGCTAAGGATCCCAACTTAGGATTTCTTTAGATATACATAATACTGTTAACTCATTTTTCACTTGGTACCACATGGGCTCAACCTTTCCCAAAGAGATGTTTCTGGAATGTGTTTTACAGTTATTTATACCCCTCTCTTCTGTTTTGTGTTTTTTTTCCCCCTAGGCTTTTGAAAAAGGAAGAAAATTTTATTTTTATCCCTCGTTCCCGTGAAGAGCTTCCAGAAAACTTTCCAAAGGAAATTCCTGGGATCTGTTACTTTCTTGAGGTCAGAAGTGGTCAGAAGCCGCCAAAACCCTCCATCACATCTGCCAGAGTGAGAAAGGTTTCTTACAACATTGGCACCATGTTCCTCCGGGAGACTAGCCTATGAGGCCTGCTGCAGATCAAAGACTCGTCAAAAAAGCACAAGCCCAGAACTGGGTCATGACAGGGGAGTTGGAAGTTCTTTGTATGTCTCTGCCTTGTTCTGAACAGGCAGTAAAAGCTCCATGTAATGTCAGGCAATAATCATTTTAAAAGGTGGGTGACTGCTGTCAGTAAATAAAGTGGAGATAGGAAAAAAAAATATTAAGCAATTTATTTCCACTTCCAGAGGAATTTCTTTCGTAAACTTCAGTCTGGCCCCTCTATGGCAAACAAAACGAAACAACACCCCAACTCTCAAATTAGAGGTTGGTTTTGTTTTGTGCAGAAAGGATGGTGGTTCTCTGTAGATTTGCACCAGCTAAGCAGAATTGAGAGTCAGTTCTGATTATGCATTCCTACATTTAATGTGTTCTTCAGTAAGGTAATGATGTTTTTTAACTTTATGAACAAGCATTTCATACATATACTGTAGAGCTGTTGTAACCTTCCTGGCAGGAGGAATTATAATTTAATACAAATATTGTAGGAATTTTACCTATTTTTATACATATTTCACTTTCTGGATAATTACATTCCACATACTGTAAGCTGAGTGAGCTTAGATAGCTTTTCAGAAGAAGTTGCTGTATATTTCATACATTTTACCTATCAAATGTATTATTATACTAGTAGGAAGAAGGCATTTCTTGACTTTTTTTGGCAACAAAAATACCAATATTTTACAGGAAAAAGACCCCACTTTGGTAAATCTCTTTACCTGATGTTTATGCTAAAGCTTTAGATGAGCATTGTCTTCTTATATAAAATAGTGTTCAGTATTTGTCCTACAGTGCTGTATGTCTAGTCCTTCCAGAACAATGCAAAGTGCAGAAGATCAATGTGTAGACAAACAGATAAGTTCTCTTCAGTGGGGTTTGTTTGCCTTCTAAATTATCAGGCAGACTGAATTTTGGTAGAAGCCCTGAACTTTTTAAAAAAATTTGGTCCTGTGAAAACTTATTCTGAGGAATTCCAGCAGACACTGGAAGCTTTCTGGATACCAGTTTTCCATATTTTTTTATTTGGACTTGTGCTCCTAGTCCAGATTGTATATTCCAAATCCAATCTGTTAATAATGATTGCTCATACGGAAATTTCCTCTGTTGCTGGATTGGCTTGAAGGTCTCCTGCTTTATCTAATGAAGGTCAAAAAACTACCAAAAAGAGGAAGGCAGTACTTTCCCTGGTTATTGGAAATGGCTGTTCAAGATTTAGATTAGTCTAGGTCAATTGAAAAAAAGAAAAAAAAAGTCCAGTTCTTTCCTGTTATAAATTAATATAGTATTATTGTCTTCAATTAATCCAGTGGAAGCAAGATGTGTATCTGTCCCCTAATAGGCACATTTTTCAGCATTGCTTATTTCTCAGGTTTTCCTTTTCAAAATAATGGCAGACAGTTTTCCTCTGTAGATGTACTGCCTTTGGGGTTGTACTGATGTGGGCTGTTGTCCTGGACTTGCATATTGTTAGTTAAAACTTGTGCAGTGATTTAAAGTGGCTTTGCTTTACATGAGCATTAATCAAAACTCACTGGCATCAAAGGTAAGACTCAGCAGCACTAGGAGGCATGAGAAACTTTGCATTTATCTAATCCAGACCAGAAGTGAGTTTGCTTATCGATTTGGCAGCCATAATGTGAGACACGTTATGAAAATAAGTAAATAACTTTCACCATATGTCCAGATCATCCAGTTAGATCTTTCTGTCTTGAACGTGTACAGACTTCAGCATATCAAGGACATCTGAACTTATTATGCAGGAGTGGGGTTTTTATTGCCTGAGGAGGGTAGGTGCATGGGAATTAGCCCAGAAATTTCCTTGAATTGAAATTCATTCACTTTCTAGAGCAACACTGATATTGGAACATTAATATTAGACCATCCTTGGGATTGGAGGAGTTAATCTTTTATCTCCCTTGATAAACAGTATCTGCAGTTCTATGGCCTGTCTGAAAAATGACTTATAAAAACTGTTCAAACTTGAGGTTACAGAATTTCCACCCAAACTACAGATCTTACAATTTTCTGCCCAGGATGACAAGTTTTAGCCTATTAGTTTGCACAGACACAGGATGTAGCATGCATTTTTTTCCCTGGGAACACCAGTGAGACATGTAAGAATCATAAAAGGATCAAAGTTCATGTTTCACCAGTGGAAGAAGAACGCCACTTCCCAGCTAATAAATCTGTGGTTTTGATGTTTATATCTAGTTCCCTAGAGTGAAGATTTTTCAAATAACCATCATTAGATTGAGATTTCATTCTGACTTCACTGGCACATCCTTATTGTTCAGTAGGTGCTGATATCAGAGTGCCAATCTCTCTGGCCAAGATCTTTTTCTCTTCTCACCACCCATAGTCCTGTATGATGAGAACAAACATAGAGGTTCAGACCAAAAGCTTGTGGCTCAACTTGTCTCAGACAGTTGCCAGTAGGAAATGCCTTAGGTTAATTCTGTAGCTGATCTTGTTTGAGGGAAACATTTTCATAGGAAATGGTGGATAAATGCTCATTCTACTAGCAAATTGGAGAAACCGTCTAAAACAGTTGTGTCACCATCCTCATCCTCTCAGATACTCTTTATTGTATAAGGAAATTTATAGTCACAAAGATGTATGGTGTCAGCATCACCATGGAGACAATGACAGTGTTTGCAAATAAATCACCTAACTCCCCAAATTAGAGCAGACTTACTGTGTAAGAATATACTGTCTCTGCTTTTTATAAGCTTGTGTAAAGGTAGCATACCTAGAACTTCAGCACTGATGCTAAGTATAATGTTATTGTTTCTGTGTTATGACAAGGGAAGTTAATAAAAAAATTTGGGCTATCTAGGGACATTTTTCTATGTAACTGTGAGAAAAGTGTAAAACAAATTCTCAGCACTTTTTAACTTTGTAGTTGCATCAGCTGCCTTGAATTTCAGGTTGCAAGTTTTTTTTTGTTGGACACCTTTGTGAAGTTAAATGAAATTCATTATCAAGAGTGATGCTGTGATGCCAAATAGGTGGTAGTCAGACTCAACAACGCTTACTTTTAGTGACAGGGAAAATGTTCTCATTGGCCTGGCATTGTCTTCATAAATAAAAAAGTTCTCAGAATGTTTTACCTTGGAATGATGATGAGGAGAGGTTAGAGGAGCTAAAATGGATGCAGAAATCATATACTGTAGTTGAAATTTTCTTTCAATACTTTCCTTGCTATGAAACAGATGGTCTTTTGTTCCTCTGAGTAAGAATGTACGTGCTTGTGTTTCTTCACATAGCTACAAGTAGCCACATCTGCTGTCTTGAGTTCTGTGTGGGACAAATCCACCCCTCTGAAGAGAGAGGGAGGAGATCTACTACATAGTGTCCGAACAAGGCAAAGGAAAGCTGACTGGGCTCATCGGTCTCTTGGCTACAAACCTGTTCTGTGCATCTTCCCCCTGCTCCAGTCTCAGAGTGATGAGAGACCACGAACTGATCACAGAGGCAGATCCAGTGGTCTTTTTTTTGTGTACAAAATTCATGAGGCCCAAGTAAACAGACTCAACAGTCATTCCTGCAGAGCACTTTTTACAGATCTTGTGTCAGATTTTTCCATCTGGTTGAAGCTCCCCATCGCACAGGCTTTTCTGTGATGCAGTGCATAGAGGTCAGGAACTCAGAGCAAGAAGGAAATAGTGATGGAAGTGGTAGAGTGGTGGATAACTTTTGTTCTGCATCACTCTGGTAATATTTGCCATTCAAAGACAAAAGCCCCTGCATGGGAGAATTGCTACTAAACCAGGACTCTCCAAGTGTGGTTTTCTTGCAGGATCCCAAAGGATATTTCTTTTTTTAATTCCAGAGAGCCAATAGTCATTAACTGAGATTGTGGTTTTGGCTTCACTGCTCATTCCCACTTCCAGTTTCAGATCCGAGTCTGTTTAGAAAGACATTTTGAAGCCTGGAAGCATGCCTCTGCAAACAGAAAACCAAAGCTTTTAAAACCTGGGAAATCTTGTATGGGAATTGCCTGTTCTGAAGAAATCCTTGTGGTTGAGTCATTAACAGGTCACACTGCAGTTCATGTATACATATACCATTTTACAATGCTATCTCTTCTTGTGCTTATGGTGCTCCCCACCAAGTGTAACAGCAGGATCAGGTGTATTTAACAGCCCTCTTAATTTTTTTCCTATATAAACCAAGCAGTGCAAAATCATGACATGTTGCATGTATTTAGAAGTATCAGCACTGCACTGTGGCTTAAACTCTGATAAGCAATTTCACACTGTATATTTCTTTTTCTGAAGAGATCCTTCTCCCCAGCCATTTAAAAATGAAGGGAAAAGATACCAACAAAACTGCTGTGTTGAATTGGAAATGAGTCTGAAACCACCATCAGTTGTTTGGGCAAGTTTAACTGCTGGACGGCTTTCAGATTCTTCAGCTGCCACAAGCTGCCACACTTGCATATTCTTGCAGACCATCCTGCCAAGAAATCTGTAACCCAACAGCAGCATTGCAAACTTAAGACATTTTCTGGGTTTTCCTCTTCAGGTCTCAGGCCACTACTTCACCTCTGCTGAGTTCTCAGAGCTCACTGAGAAGAGCGAATTCCCTGTCCTAATGCAGTCCCAGAGCTTCTGGCTTCATTTTTGGGTTCTGGGGATTTTTTGCAAAATTTTACATGCGTAGCATTGGAAATAGCAATATGCTTAAATTAGCAACAAAACAAGAAGCTTAAAAAAGCTTGTCAAACTCAGAAAAAGTTGGTTCCCTTCCCTCAAGGTAATACATTATTTATAGCACTGTGCTAGGATTGAGGGTGCCAGTGACAGTAGAGGCTGTGGATGAATTGAAGATGCTGAGTGTGCAGGAGACTCAACAGGCAGGAGTTAATTGGCTTCTGCTACTGTTCATAATTCCATCATCTTGCGTGCTCTGTTCTGCTCTTGATCAGGCTTCTGCTATTCAAAAGACCTCCACTTTCCTTCCCTTAATACACTGTATGTGATATAGATAGTGAATAATTTCTATTATTGTTCTTATTGGCATATATTGTTGACATGGCTGCTTATATCTAAAGAATAACTGGGGTTAAGGGGCTGATCTTTCTCTTCCTTTCAGCAAAGACAAAACTGTTAAAATGACACGGCAGGCACTCACATCACTAGAGAGGGAGAAGACTGCAGTGCAAATTGTCACTGGTGGATTTGGCTGAAGTCAGTGCATTAACAGTCCATGGCATGTTTTTAGCATGTTTTATCTGTGCAGATAGGAGTTACTCCTTAACAACATTACTAATTTGCAATGCATGAGCAGGCTTACAACAAAAATCTGTAAACTGTTTAACCTCATAATCAGGATTGATCTTTCATGGCTTGGCTGTTAATCATGCATGAAAGCAAGAAAAACAGTGAAACTGAGGAAGGCAACAATTCAGTCACAGGCAACAGGTCATTCACCTCTGCACATGCTTTCTTGTTCCTGTGACTTAGAAAGGTTGACCTCCAGTTATCTGTGGTCCAGGTTAGTATCTCTGTGTCACTATGACAACGAAATGGCCTATGAAAACCAGCATGGAGCGTTTCAGTCTGCTTCCCCCTGGGCTGGGATTCACATTAGAGAGGCCAATACAGCATGTGATGTAAAGTGGCAACTATGCTGGCAGCCTTAGCAAAAGGATCAGTGGAGGCAGATGTTAAACCAGGTGTTTGCTCCGGGAACTTTAGTTTCCAAGGTAGAGTAAAACAGAACATGTTTTATTTTGGACAAAAAGATAAGACAGAATTTCAGAGAAACAAGTGTTTACCAGGGAGGCAGCGGATTTAAAGTGAATCAAGAGCAACACACTGGCTACCTTGGTGGCAGCAGTGCCTGCAGCTCTCTGGCCCGCTTTGGTTCTCCAAGAATCAAGTTTCCTCTGAAGACTGGAGGACAGGTAAATGTTTCAGGCACTTGTCCCCTCTACTCTAGATACAGCATGAGGCTGCCTAAATCCTTGAATGTGCTTAACTTTCTCAGTGACCACAGATGCAAATCTAGACTAGAAATCTGGTTTTTTTTTGAGAATGGCCAAGATAAATGAGATTGATCCCACTGATTTACATTCTTTTCAGCCCAGGTGCTGTTTCTCAGATCTTCTAGTCTTACTGCTTTCCAGCATTTTGCATTGGCCAAAATAAATCGAATCAAATTAAGTGTCAGAGGGATAGATAAGGATATTCCAGGATAAATAAAGATTTGATATGGTAGCCATAGTGACTGTCAAGAACACGTGCTACTGCAGTTCTGCAAACCTCTACTCCTCGTATCTGAAGCCTTCACAGATGAGGCTGGCACTGCCAATCACCACTCCTGGATGCCATTAAGACTGTGATTTAGAAAAGCTTTTCAGGTCTGAGCTCTTAGCCCAATTATGCAAAACCTCTGTGCCAAGTTCACCTGAAGTGTATGCTAGAATGCCTGTATAAACCCTTTTAGTTGTTCTGTAATAAAGATGGTGATAACGTAAATTGTAAAGAGCAGAGACAGAGTTGCCAGGTTATCAATACCATACATTTTTTGTGCTTTTGTGAATTTGTAGGCCCAGAATTAACTTTCCATGAGTAGAAGGTCTCACATTGAGCTACTTGTTTTCTAGGTATTCCTTAGCAATACTCTCTAATGACTACACTTAAAGCAATAAATAAAGCCATGCTAATCTCTTCTGTGTAGACTCCTGTACACGTATCACCTTAAAAAACCACTTTCTAGCAGAACATTAAGTGGCAGAATAATGCCCTGGCATTTGTTTGTCCTTCCATCCTTTTCCTCACAGAAGAAGAGCATGTAGTGGAATCATTTGATTTTATGAGGTGGTGTCTTTTTGTTAGTTTTCTAAAAATATATGTTGCTATTTACTTAAATAAGGAAGAGCAAAATCAGAACTACAGATCAGAATTAGAAAAGAGTTTTGGTTGTAAACAGAGTATTTTAAAAGGCTGCCCACTGAGTAAGACTGTTCTCACATCCTAGAAAAAAGAGTACTGGTAAGAGATGTAAGATATTCCCAGATATAAATATGAACAATGAAAAAGGCAGGTATATATAATGGATGACTTCTGCTTTATGCACAACAGTAAACAGATGCTAAAACTGATTAATACCCAGAGAGGGCAAATACTGTTTACTCAATTCTGGCATTTGTTTATTGCCAGTACTCCTCTAAGGTGTTATTTTTTCCTTCCCTAAAGAGATTGGAACATACTGTTAAATCAATATCAGAGCTTCTGAACTTATTGCAAAAGAGCAAGGTTAGAAGTGAATAACCATCAAGAAGAGATTTTTTCAGAAGTGAGCCATTGCATCACAGAACAGATCATAAGGAAAAGAGAAAAAGAGTTACTGACAGGTATATTTATTTTAGAAGTTTCTATGGCACTTCTGGTTGATTGAAATCATTCTGAAACTGTATACTCAAAGCATGGCTGCCCAGTTCAGATTATTTGTATTTGCGAAGAAGAAGAAGGTAAAGTTTTTGAAGTCACACAAGGGACTTACTTCTCAATCTCATTTTCTCTGCTTAAATGCAACTTCTTTCTGAAGGTTGAAGGAAACTTTGCTGAGTGATCCTGAGGTTCTGAATGCCTAAATAAGTTTTGGAAATGTGGGTTATAAATCTGTATCATTTATGTTTCTTTGAAATGCTGTTCATGATAATGTATAAAAGCAAATTCTAAAGTATCCAACCAGCAGCAAAGGTGCATTTTTCTAGTACTAACCTGTGCTGAATGAGGAAATGTGGATTTTTTCTAATCTATGCAGTTTTTTGTACCTTTTTTCAAAGTGATGCTCCCAGATGAGTTGCTGTGAGTGTATGAATGTTCTGATTTTCAGTGGGGATGGGGCATGTTACCCCCATTTATAATGTGATGAGGGATTGTAAGGGAGAAAGCACTGTTAAGCCAATTCCATCGAATTCAACTCATCTATTGAGGGAGTGTCAGGTGAGTGTAAGTGATTCTCATTACATCTCTAAGTTAAGTCCTATGTGCTTGTCAGTGTTTAAACATGTAAGCATTCCTCTCTGGAAACTTGTCGTAGGTCCTGCAAGTGGATAGGAAAGAATCTTACTGAGAGAAAGCGTCTGAAGAAAGCAAAGTATGTGTGTAGGAGAGAGAAGTTGTGCATAGAGGTGCTGGTAATGTTAACTTTCATCTATCTGGAAGCTGGATGACCCAGAGATTATTCATACATAATGGAAGAAAGTACTGTACATAATGCGATGAACTCTCAAGGCATAAGGATGAATTTTAGAGGCCATAATCCTTAGATTTTTAGTGGAATTGCATGAGAAATGAACTATTTTTTTAGTTTGGGTTTGGTTTGGTTTTTTTTAAATAATAGTTGTATTTCTAATTTCATAGAAAAATTGTGGCAGAAAAAGAACGTCTAAGAAGTTTAAATGCAAAGAGCATCCTGGTTTTTTGTATGATTTGACTTTTTTGGAGGTAGGAGTAGGAATTCCTTTGTGAGTTTCAATACCGAATGCAAAACTAGATGTAAAACAGAAACCAAGAGCCATCTCTCCAAATCATCATCTGCTTGATTCCTTCTTGGCATAGTGGCAGTTAGCAAGCTACTTAAGGAATCCATCGCTCCTAGGAATGGATATCTGGTTTTTTTAACACTGAAATGGTCATTCTTTCTCACCATTTTTTCCCCCCAAAACAGTATATAGGTTGGTCTTTGTAATCACTGGGGAAAGAACAGGAGAGCAGAGGGCAAGGTGCTGGCTGAACATTCTCTCACTATGATCATATTTACTAAAGCTTCTCTCTGAGCTGTCCTAAATTGTGTTAGTTTTGTTATGCACTTGGAGTAGACAGATTCTCTGACAGGATCTTGTGTCAGGCTCTGAAACAGGCAAGTGGGAAGGACTGAGGCTGCCACTCTGTTATACTGCTCCCATATTTCTCTCTTCTGTTTGCAATTGCCATTCTGATCCTTGGACATCTGTGGTGATTTTCACAACAATCATGGTCATGGAAGCCATGGGAAACTTCTTCTTGGGAAGAATCAATATATGCAGTCCTCCACAGTGTGAAATGTCACTCTCCAGAGAAAAGGGATTAGAAATAGTATTGTCCTCAAGAGCTGAGAAAACTTGCAGAGAGACAGTTTCTATAATTACCAGGAAAACAAAACAGAGAGGCAGGGTTGTGCAGCAGGGACATCCCATCTCATACACACTGCTGTGATAATGAAATCCAAACCCTGTGGAATTGCAGGCACATTATTCTCACTTGCTTTAAAGGTCAGCTAAGAAGCTAATTTCTCAAATGGGCTCATAGCTCAGAGACAACGTAACACTAGTCATTTCTTCCAACAAATTGCAGTTGTCAGAGAAACTGAGTAGCTCATGGAGTTAAAAATAGACACTGTGAGCTTGCCAGAGAAGGATTAATTCAGTAACAAAGGTGAAGGTACATCAAAATATCGTAACGATTGGAGAAAAAGCAGCAAAAAATGCTCAACTGAAAGCAAGTTACCCGTAAAATTACGTTAAAAATAATCTGAATCACAAAGCAGAAGAATAGCAGGGTTTAGTCTTCATTCTGTTTTATTCACCTTCTAGATCCACCCTGCAGTTTCTGCTTTATCAGCTAATCAGTTTGGCTACAGTCCTTTCCAAGTCATGTACCTCAAGAAAGGCACGATAAAGACATTATTTGAATACTGAAGAGTATTTGGCTTGACATTTCTATCTTCTTTGCAAGAAGGAGGGGAAAATAATTTATTGCTAAATGTATTCAACTGAAAAATAAAAACTAAAATCCCCAAATCCAAATCTAGTAACAGAGCTACAGAGAAAGCAAGTTTCCAAACCTTGGTATATCTTTACTAAAAAGTGGGTAATTATTTTCTATTGCCTCAAACATTTGCATTTTAAAGAATTATGTTTTGTGCCATGATTTTGAAAATTCATATTGCTATATTGCTGCTTTCTTGAATTTAACAAACTAAACAAAACAAACCAGTTCTTCATTCTTCTTCAGTTACTTATTTTCCATAGCAGAGCAATTCCACAGTTCTGCATATGACCCTGAAGTTGCAGCAGTGCACTGCAGATAGGAAATCTAAGCCTGTGGTGAAGGTGAAAAGTTCTGCAATGTATAGGTTGGGTCTCAGCTGAAGACAAGGCTGGTACTAGTTTCATGCCGTTTCTACTATGACTTAAGTAATTCTTTTTACTTATGTATTCAGAAGCTATCTGAATTCAGACCTATATATAGGTCAGGATATATAGCTCAGGAATAATATTCACCACTTTCTTTAGAAATTCTTTCTGTAGCGTGTGTCTTTTCTGCACACCTGTTATAAAACCTCTGCATTTCAGATCTGAAGCATTGACAAGTGTAGGGTATAAATAATAAATTATGCCAGCAAATCAAATCACTGTGAAACATATTTGCAAAGTATTTATGCTCATTCTCTTTTAGATATCTTATAAGCTAGATTCCTTTCTCCAAATTCTGTTGTCGTGGAAGCCTTTGGTCATCACTGTAAGAGAGGTCAAGACTAATCTTGGTTTTGGGATTTAAATAACATCTACACGATTTATCTGGCATTCACTGTGTGCCATTATTATCATGGCATTAAGGTTCAGTGGTGAAACAGAAATGTCAGGATAAGCAGCACCAGCAGTTATCTGCATTGCACATCCTACGCATTATGTACACATTCCATGGCATACTTTTATTTTATAAAACATGATATGAATGCTTAAATATGTAGAAAAAAATAGTTAGGAATAAATAATACAAAATATATGAACATTCCCTGATAGCTATCTTGGGATATGGATATGTTATCATCTACCCTTGGGATTGCTCTGAACAAATCATGTATCTTTGGCACCTATCCTTGAGTAAAAGGCGTGGCCATCATCATCCCTTTAGTTGTTAAATTTCAGTTACTTCAGAGCCCAGAGATTAATGACACAAGTATTTTTCAGCCAAGCATTTTAAGAGAATAGTAACTGCCTGGGGATTTTTTCTGAATATGGTGGGCTCCACTTTTAGGACTGACTTTAAATTCCCTCTTGATTTGATATTAACCTTTCCCAGTTCACGAAAATTCTACTAAAATTCTTCTTTGCAGGATCCCGTAGTGTTTTGAGGAGGCTATGTATATTCTGTTTGTGCAATTCACTGGTGTAACATATCAATATTAAGGCATTTTCAGATCACTATCCTGGAGAGTCCAACCAATGTTTCACAGCCACATATAATTCTCTAATTCTTTTTACCACTTTGCTCTGCCTCTATTGCCAACTTTAAAGATGGAACTGAATGCTACTAAAAATTATCTGGTGGTTCATATTTATATATTTCAGTGGGATAAATTCATGATAAGGAGATACTTTTGCAAAACAAGCGAGTATTATTGGCATGAACTACACAGACTAGGCTCATAAAGTCATAGTTCAGTCTCTTCCCAAAGCCTTTGAGAGCGAAGTGAACTTTGCATGCAATATTTCACCTAGAGGAACTGATAACAAATTTGCAGATTTCTGTCAGTGTGATCCTGACTCTCCCATCTAATCAGAAGTCATGAAATTCATGAAACCAAAAATGGAAAATCGTATACTTCTGATACTTGTTTAAACACTTTTTCCGAGAGTCATCTGTAATTCTGAAATTGGTGATTTAAGTGGCGATTCATTCAGACACATCTTCATTTCCTCTGTAGTTAATTCTAGAAAAAAATTAACTTTGATGCCTTAGAGTTGTATCTTTCAACTTCTCCCTTTAATTTCAGTGTTGCCAAAGTAATATCTGAGGGCTAATTCATGTCTAAGGTGGTCAAAACCATCTATAATAATAGAGATATATGTGTGAAGATAGCCTGGATTGTTGTAGGAAGATGGATATTCACCTGAGTTCATGATGCTCAGTTTTAGGAGTGGGAATTTTAGGAAGAGTTATGAGCTGCACATTGTTGGTGCGTCACTTACTGAGAGCAGACCAAAGGACAGAAGTGCAGTGGAGTAAAGTTTTAGTCTCAGCTTTGAGTGCTGAGAATTTCTGCTTGTCTTGTTTCAAACTTCCCTGTTTTGGAAGCTGGATAAAAATATTTGGTAGTCCTAGAATGTGAAGATTGACCACCTCAAAGTCTGCACTCCTGTGAAACAGACAAATCTCCCCTCAGTGCAAATGCTTTTTGTGTAATTCTGTAATACTGGTTTAGTGTTGTCTTATAAAGCTTCTCTGAAGAGACTTGTACTAGCATTCTGCACTAACAAGATTACAACCTTGCACTATCAACAACGGATGCTTAGCATTAAAATAATCTTAGATGCCATTAAAGACTGCTAAAGCTCTATCAGGGTTTAGAGCACTGTGACATTTGTGAACCTAAGCTGTTTGTATAAAATTTCTTACAGGCAAAGGATAATCTAATTAATGACAGTACTTACATTTTAGTAAAACACAGAGGAGATAAGGTGGTGTCCCTAGACATTTCTGTCAACTTAGTGGTTAAGAGATTAATTTTAGTACTCTGTAAAGCTGAACATTATTTTAAAACATCAGCCTGCAATCTACTGGAAAGGGATGTGGCAAGTTAGATGATTTTAGGTTTTGCTGTCAGATGGCATGAACAGAAAAGCTCAGAAAGCATATAAGCCAAGATCTTCCCACACTGAAACCAAGGGAGTAATTGCAAAATTGAGTCTGGTTATTTGTCCTGTAACTAGCTGTTCCACAAAGGAATCCACCTGCCAATGGAAGCAGAGTCCACACAAATTATCACATGCTGCATTTCGGGTTTTTTACTGGGAGTTGTTTGGCAGACTTAGTGGTCTGGAAGTTCCAGCAAGTACCTCTGGTTGAAAGTTTCTATTTCAGTTATTATTGCTTCCCCAGAGCAACCAAAGACTTACCTACTTGAAATAAAAAAAAAAAACAACCAAACAAAAACACGAAAACACAAAAAAAACAAACAAAAAGCAGTGAAGTTTGATTCTGTCATTTGTGTCTTTGACTGTGAGCAGTTGAAGTGCATGATGTATGTACCAACCAGGCCTGTGCTGTGTCATTGAGCAGGTTATTCAAGGCCACAGCAGCAGTATAACACAGCTGAATTCAGTATTAATCCCTCCATGGTAACACGAGTCTATGTAAAAAATTGATGTGCCATATGTGTAGGCCATGGGAAAATTGTGTGTGCAGTGAACTATATATGGTCTTAAAAGCTTTAACATTTGTACTGCTCTTCCTATAACAGTGTATGTCTTGATACCTGTGACCCTATGGGCTTCTGGAAAAAATGTAATCTAAAGTTTATTCTTCTTGTTTTAAAATCACTGCTTTGTGAGTTACTGTTTACACAGGTCTGCATACAGCAAGGGGTCTTTCTTCATGTGTTGCTGGGAAATAAAAAAGCAGATGCTATTTGTAAATCTTACAGGCTTATAGAGATCAGTGAATGCCTTTACTGAATCTCCTCCTGATAAGCCACTTCTTTTCTCTAGCAAATGCAAACAGTGCCAATAGTCTGGGCCTTCTTTAAAATAAACTAGTAATTTGTTAAATGGCCTTGTTCTCTTCTGCTTCTATTGATACTTCTTAATTTTATCTTTTTGCCTCCTTTTGAGTGGGCTTTGGTGATATGATTCTTCCAAAGTGTAGCTGAGGACAGACAGTTTGTCTTTTTTTACCCTTCCTTTTTCAAAGCCACTGAAGGCTTCAAACAAGAAGAAAGAACTTTACAAAACTCATGCAGGTATGTTGTTAGAAGGTAGCAGAAGGATAAAACAGCCTTCTAAGAGTACTCCAGACTATCTTTTAACAGCATGCCTGCACTGTGTTGTGACTTGTCATCTTGCTTTCATAGTGTGACCTACTATAATGGTGTTTGTTACAGTGAGGTCCTTTTAGTTTGTTCTAAAGATTTTACTTGTTTGTTACCATATTAGAAACATAATGTGCACTCTATAAGAAAAGCAATATACAATATATTCTCATCTATTTCAATGCCTCTAGTTTTAGGCTAGTATTCATATAAATGTTTATAAACAAAGTACAGGTTTTCTTGTTCTTCACAGGACCAAGCAAAGTTTTGCCTTGTCTAAATATAAACAATTGTCTAAATACTAACAGTTGCACTCTTTTCTCATGCTTCTAGTTAACCTGTGGTGGGCTCCATCCTACTGATTCCCCATTAATGCATTTGAAATGGAAAAGTAATGAGCTATTTCAGTGCATGACCTTTGCACAGTACCTGATTCATAAAGAAATAGATCCAGTATTTCATTTATGAGTTACTAGTGATCTGCAAGACAACAAAAACCCTTTGAAGTTCAGCTGAGTAACTTCTGAAGCTCTTGCATTGCTTATTCAGTTTCACAGTTTCTTGAGTCATTATAATGGATATATTTGATGAAACCTTTGCCATAGACACTGGCATCAGTCTTCATAAAATCTGTTCTAATTTCTGTTTTCCATTATATGTGGAAGTGTACTGTAATGGAGAAATTATGTGCATTAAAAAAAAAATCATACAAGTTTTCTTCAAGACAATTCTCACTTTATTTGACCTTGTCCTCTGGTAGGTAGCTCACTTTAATTATTTTTTGTCATATTAGTAACACAATATCCATAAAAACATTCTCCAGAGAAACTCCGTTGAAGAACATTTTTTTGTGGCCAGGATACCTCTATTTCACAGCTAAGTCACTGAAGAGGTGATCAAAGAAGACAGAATATTAAGACAAATTGAGAAATTTTACACACAAAAAATGTGTGTATATGGTTATAAAAGTGCTACAACAGGGAAGTTACTGAATTGGATTTTTTTCCTCATTAACATTTGCTTATACACATAAGAGCTGCTTATAAAATATTTATTTTGTCCCTCACAATCTTTCTTTTGAAGCCAGAAGAGCTTCAAAGTAAAAAAAAAATGACTTGATTACTTTGTATGAATTACTTAGTAAGTGCAATCCAGACGCCAAGTCCATCCAGATGCCAAGTCCATCCAGACTGACTTTAGTTGCCACAAAGGTGGCTAATTCACTGGAAGTCATTGACAGTTTGGCTTTGTAAGCATAGTAATGAGACACTATGAAGTGCTCCAGTTCAGTTACATTGTCAGCTGCCCAAAATACCACCCAGACTATTTATTACTTTTCTCTTGTTACTTAAAAAGGCAAATAATTAGCTTAAGTCTGTGTCTTTGCATTATTCAAGTTCTTGTTTGTGAAGACTGCATCTGGTAGTATGTTGCAGTCTTGTTTTCCCATGGTAGAGAAGATGGGTTTATCTCCTTTGTGATATCTTTTTTTTCTTTCTGGAATTTGTTGACATCTCTTCAACCATGTCATTGGCTTTGTTTGGGCTGCTCAATGCCTGGAAATCCTGGATAAAAGACCACGCTAAACACGTGCAGAACAATTCTTTATATCAGGTGATAAGTTTTGTATGGATATTTTATGTTTACTGCTAGGGGCAAATCAACTTTTTAAGTGCACTGGGCTCATCTTATGCTATAGAGCTGATGTGTGTGGGCACAACACATGTTGACACATTGCTCAGCTAGTGCAGACACATGGTCATGCACTTCAGTGGGGCAAATCTTAAGGAAAAATTTGCAGCATTTGGAATTTCAGATGTTGGCAGGAGTACATGATTTGTATCACCTACTCTCTCTCGTGTCATGAAAACTGTCTGGAAATATAAGAAAAGAGGAAGGCAAAAAAGAAACAAATGAGGTCAATTGTGAGGCAGAGCTCATTTATCAAATTTCATGTCCCACATGTGGAACTAACACCATTCAAATACAGTAGTCAACACTGATCATCCATCTCATAGGAACTGCATTTCTATTTCCATAGATAAAATTTTTACTGAGCAGCTATAATAGAATACTGTCATGAGGCAAGAGGTGACTTTTCTTTTTAGTAACAACTATGTAAAGATTGGTTGCTGAAATGGTCAATACCCAAATACCCTACTGGGACTTAGCAAGTAGGATTCTCTTTCCAACAAGGTTTTGTGGTAGGAACTTTGAATGTTCTTGTGAATCAGGACAGATCAATGGTGGTCCTAAGCCTTCACAAGTAAAGCAGATTATTGCATCACAGTCAAAACCCTGGTCAGTACTGCATGCCAGAAACCCCGTGTTCTGAACAACTGCAGGCTTCCTACCTCCTGGTAATCCTTGCAAAACAAACCATGTGGCTCCAGTTTTACCTAATATGAGGCCTTGTTTGGGCTAAGAGTCTGCAAAGAGCTCTGAAACCGTATCCTACACTCCTTGCTGTGCAAAACCACCATTGGTCTGATTTTGTAAGAGTTACATTTGCTGGGTAACGTGTAGCCTGTAAACAGAACCATAGTCCAATATGTTGATGTGTGGCGCATTCCATTTAGGGACAGGCCAGCGCTTTTCCCTGACATGCATTTGGATTGAAAGCTTAGTTACATGGGCCATTTAGGCTGCAGTTCCATGCGTGTGCTCAGGTGAACAGTGAGCAAAGGACCCAGGGGCCTCATGCAAGGCCCAGCGCAGATGCTGTGAGCCAGGGTGGGGCACTGCGGCCGTACCTCATCGGGTGGTCATAGTGGGGACTCACACGTCCAGTGTCTAATGCAGCATTCCAGATATCTAAGGACTAATTTTTCCATACATCCTACACACATGCCTATGTATTTTATGAATCAGGTCTGTGGTCAATGTCTTGAACAACTTGTTTGCTGCAGTTTCATGCGGTTATTATCTCGTTGGTTTGCAATGTAAATAATATTGTACATCTGCCACTTTATGATACAAATGCCATGTGAATTGCTTATTTTTAAAATGTTACTACTCTGTTATGGTTTATTTGCAATGCCATCTGACAGTATTGGTTTAATATACAATGTATCTGTATGGCATGAATTCAATTGCTTATATTTTGCGATGTCAAATATTTTTTTGTTTGTTTTTTAAAATGATTACATTTCATCCTATGCCCATCCATAAATGTTTCTTAAGTGGCTCATTATGTCTGAAAATATTGCTTCCTCTCCAGTAGTGCAGCCATAAAACTAGTATTCCTGATCAAAATCATCAGATATACCATCTAACAATTTCAGATTAGAAATATATGTACAAATATGTAAGCATTTATAGTTAATCAGAACATCTACTATGTCTTCTTTGCTTTATATGCAATGATACATTTTAGTCATTTTGTATACTTTTTATTTGTAATTATTTGTGATTCATACACAGTGTAAATAACATGTTTCATTATGCAAGATTTCTAGGTATTCAAGATTTTAAAAAGTTGAATTTGTATATGAAAAGAAATTGACAGTAGATTGGAATGACATAAAATAAAGTGGTGATGACTGTGTTCTATTTATACTGTTCATTTCCAAATTGTATGTTAAAGAAAACACATTTATTTGCCCTTTAATGTTCAACCACTTATTTGCAGTATATTTACATCAATAAATCATGTAAAAGCCTATTAAAAGTCATAATGCATCATTGACATTTTTTCTGTTGATGGCTTATCTATGGAGAGCAGAATTTAAATATACTAAAACCCAACTGAGTGGATACAGTCCAAAAAGTCAGTGAAGACATTTGTGGAAAAGAACCTCTATTCACTCCTAGATCTCAAACCTTTCCTTATAATCCAAATGCAAATTGATTTTCAAAAAACAAATTATTAAAACACATTAAAAGAAAGAGCTAGATGCTTAATTTCATGTATATCTCTTGATATGTAAGCTTTGGTTTTGGTGGACATTGCCATGTAGAAACCTTACTGAAATCTTTGTTCTTGACTGAACTTTCGGAATTTTGAGGCAGAGCTTCTTAAGAAACTTAACAGATTGTTGGAAAGAAAATATCTGGTTTGAGTGACCATGACAGCTGATTTCAGTGATTGTTCAGTTCTTGGTTCTGTAGAACAACAGAGCAGAACCAGATTTCAGTCCCAGAGAACAGAGTGAAAAAACAGGTGATACTGCAGTGAAATCTCAGTACGTTGCTACCAACACAAGAACAAGGGAAGTTGGCGTGCTGTAGTGTCATCAGCTGTACAAATGCCACTTGCATTTACCACTCTTTCATTCCTTCTTCATCTTTTCTGTAACCCCAACTGAGAAAATGACCCATTTTGCTCTACTTTTTTTTTTTACAGAAGACCATTAACTAGAATTGGTTGCAATATTTTTCAGTGGAATATGCTACTGGGTGAAAGTGGAATTTCAGTTAATTCAAAATGCTACTGGGGGGTTGATTTTGACACTTTTGTACCAAGTGTGTTTGGTTTTCATGTGACTAAAGGTAACATTAAGGAAAGCCTACGCTGTCCTAGAATTCCAGGGATTTCTGCCCTAGCCACAGCTGATTTTAAGCCTGGTGAACATTTTCTAAGAAAGAGATCAATAATTTGCCTATTCCTGTCTTCAATTGTTCCAGAAAATTATTTGGAATTTTTAGATGGGACTTTGAATAACTGGTATGTGGCAATAAATTCTGGTCCACAGTATACTTGAGAATACTGTGTGTCAATTAGGAAATTATGATAAAGACAATTTTCAGAGTCTTCTTAGATGGGTGAGCTAGTCTTCTGTTGACATAACAGTAAATTTTGAGATCTCACTTTCTCCAATAAAGTTTGTTTATGTGACTGTATAAATGTAAAGAGTGTAAGAAATGTAAGGAATGCCTTCAGCTTAACATCCATATACAGTCCAGGTAATTCCAGCACAGAAGGATACAACAGGAACAAATAACTGCGCAGGCAGGGACAACAATTATGAAACCTCAGAATTGCTCGAGTTTGAAAAGACATGACTATGATAAAAGATCTGTGAATACTATAGT
This sequence comes from Myiozetetes cayanensis, assembly GCF_022539395.1. NCBI lineage: Eukaryota > Metazoa > Chordata > Aves > Passeriformes > Tyrannidae > Myiozetetes > Myiozetetes cayanensis. The sequence continues at coordinate 41,410,755 of NW_026087742.1, read as the reverse complement.
GAAAGGTGATAGAAAATGATTATTCTGTGTTTCTTACAATGGCAGAATTAGAGGGATTTTGATGAGGTTAGAGGCAGCAGAATAAAAACAAGTAATGCAAGAGAAAGTACTTTTTTTTCATGAAGTGTGTAATCAATTGTGGCTCTGAGTGCCAACAGAACATTTAAGAGACTAAAATAGGAACAATTAGAAAAGCTGATGGAGGGTAGCTTCATCAGCTGATTGGAAACATGTTGAACTGCATGCCGTTGTCAACTCAGGAATCTGGGAAAGTGTCCCAGCCAGGGGTCTCGTAATACTTTCTAATCCTCTTTGTGTAGCTTTCCTATGGATGCTGTTGCAGGCAAGTCACTGCATAGATGGACCTCCCAAAAAAAAAGTCTGGGTTTATATTTTTATCTGGGAGACATTAAAAGAAGAGAGTCCAGGATGATCTGCAGGCTGGGGGAAGAATGAGAGGAAAAGAAATTGAAAATCAGACCAGCATCAGGGGGAGATCATGTAATGCACAGGAAACTTGTTGTTAATATACATACTTGCTGTTAATATACAGAGTTGGTCTGGGGGGAAAGAGGTGGACTGTCTTCTGGTAGCAAACATGCAAGGTAAGGATTATAGACTGAAAAGGATATTGACTGGAACAGGAATGACCACCTGGCAGTTCTTCTCTAGAGGACAAATCAAAAAGGAAGATCTCTACTGAAAAGTCTCAGCCCAAAAAAGTTTCATGTGAACTTTCACAGCAGTTTCCCTATTCCTAGGGAAAGGAAAAGAATATGTGGACCAAGGAAATAAAAGAAGACCCAACAATGGGCCGAGATCATGTTACGAGAAAGACTTGAAGATCTTTCATCATCCTGATGGGAAAAACACTCCATTGTGTGTTAAGTCTACCAGAATACCAGGATCACAGGCATGGTGGGATGAGACATCATCAATAACAGCTTTAAGCAAAAAGAATTGTCAAGTTTTCTTACATGTAATATTCCTCCTTGAGTTCAGTACAGAGGTAGAGAAAAATAGGTTACAGTACTGAATAAAGAACCTATTCTTGTAGGTCTGCACGCTGTATGTATGAGCAGATCACATACTTTAATTCTGTTTTGCTAACCTCCTAAGATGTAGGCATGTGTGAGATGCACAGGCAAAGTGGAACAGAAACTGAAGCTGAGGACCACTTTGATTCAGTACTTTCATTAAAGACCTTAGTGCAGAGGAAAACATATATCTGTTGATGGTACAAAACAGGGAGTTATCAACACAACAAGAACTAAGTGAAATACGGGAAGAAAGGAACAGCCTTCAGGCTACATAAAATAGAAGTAGGATGAAAGGATAAGCAATGTCTGCCAGGATTAATTGCAGGTATTCCTGTAATAACTGAAAACTCATAATTTAGAAATGACAGTAGAAGAAAAAGAGATAGAAGGGTATTGACCAAGAAGTGTATGATTATACCCTCTAATGTCATCTGAAAAAAACCAAATGTAACCATGAGAGAACTGTTTCTGATAGATACAAAGAAATATCAATGTCATTGCATAAGGTTCTTAGGGGATCATATCTGGAATATTGTATGTAACTCTAACTATTTGAATGCACAAAGGTACTGTTTTCTTGTGACTAACACAAAGGTAAAACCTAAGGAAAGTATAATTATTTAATTAACCTGTTTCTTTTCCCATGGACTATACATCTTTCAAAGGGCATACACATAAAACATTTTAAGTGTTCCTGATATAAAAGTATGTCTTTGGGTAGAGAACATAGTCCATCAAAAGTGTTCAAAGCGCTCACATTGCTCCGTGCTCAGCAGGTTAAGGAGGCACAAAGTGATGCAGCTTAATACAGCCAAGAGACAGAGGAGGCTGAGTTACCAACTGGTGTATCTCTTGACTGATCCAAGTTGTGGTCTTTAGTTTTTCCTGCTTTATGCGGGGCTAAAATGAACAGGTGAAGGGTCTTCAGCCATTACCTGTGCTCCTGATTTGTCTCAAAAATGCGGGAAATGAAGTTATACACCAATTTTTCTTCAAGGCACCTTGGTTCAGCTTCCTAAACACAGACTTCTTCTGCATTTGAGGTGCCCTAGTTCACCTTGTTTGGCCTCTAGCTCCTATATAGTCAAAGATCTTTTGTAGATCCTGGACCATATTTACCAATGTCACATTGATCTCTTAGATGCCATAAAACAGCACTGTATGCAGGCAGCTGAATTAATTACATGATACTGAGTTGATAATTGATTTCTCAGATAAAACTATCACACCGTTTGAAGGAAAAACTAGCAAACCAGACTAAGATCACAGGGCCTTCTTCTATCAGTGTATATGATTTCTTTTACTAGCATACATTCACGACTGATAAAATAAAGCTTTGCATGTGTTCCAGATATATATTAGTAAAGTTTCAATAATATGTTTGACATAGTAATATAATGATTTGAATACTTTTATGAGCAAGTAAAGCAGAACTAGGATTCGGTTTATTTAACTTGTATTTTAAAATATCTCTTAAAGTCCATTGAAATAGACATCTTCATCATGGCTAGGCTTCACTAATGAAGATTTGAGAAGATTTGCATTTTTTCTGCCTTCTCATTTATTTCTGTAAATACTTGTCCCTTGCTCAGTCTGCTAATTCTTTTACAATATGCCTTATTGTAAATGCTTTCAGAAAAATCATTTTAATCCTACAGTGCACAAATCCAGATAGACTGCTTGTCCTATGGTGGCACTGAAAGAACAAATCCTGCTTTTATTTCAGCTGTCTGTCCAGACCTGACAGTTTATTACACTTTGCAGTGGTATGGGAAGCCGAGTGTAATGCTCTTCAACCAAAACAGCTCTTGATTGTGTTATTGGCAATCTACAATTCCCTGTCACAAAGTCCTGTGATTGGCAGGAGGTGGCTGCTCAGCTCTGAGTTTCATAAACCTTAGATGGTCCCTCCACAGCGACAGCAGCCTGGCAATGTGTCAGGTAAGAGATAGACCTTTTGTCACACACCTGAGTCGTTACAGGGCAGGTCATACAGGTTGTTATTGATATAATTTCCTTGTTCCAATACACCCATAAATACTTCTTCCCAGTTTTAGGACTGAATGTTGCATCTTTCTTTCTTTCTTTCTTTACTCTTTCTTTCCTTTTAGGTACCTGCCTTGGGAAATGCTAACCTGGATATGACAAAATGCTTAGCTTCATTTCTCACCTATTTTTTATGAGTACTGGATGCATTTGCAGTTTCTGACTAGTCCAGTTTTTTCAGGTCTGAAGATGTCTGAAGAGGAGAAGTTGATTAGATTTTTTTCATTTGCATTACTAAGCCCTCTATTATCAGAATTCTAAGATCTTGTGCTAGTTATCTTAGCCTTTAATAGATTCTTTGTCCAAGTGGATTCAGAGCTTCTCCACCTCTCCTACTAATGCACAGAAGATTAAAAAATCCTCAATGCACTGGGAAAATGTTCTTCTTCATGAGAGGAAGCAGAGGGGCAGGCACTGATTTCTAATCTCTGATGACCAGTGACACAGTACCTAAGAGAATGGCATGAAGCTGTGTCAGGGGAGGTTTAGATTAGACATTAGGAACAGGCTCTTCATCCAGAGAGTGGCTAGGCACTGGAACAGGCTCCCCAGGGAAGTGGTCACAGCACCAAGCCTGACAGAGTTCAAGAAGTGTTTGGACAATATTGTCAGGCTCATGGTGTGACTCTTGGGGTTGTCCCGTGCAGAGCCAGGAGTTGGATTCAGTGATTATTGTGGGTCCCTCCTAGCTCAGTGTATTCTATGATTCTCCAACAATAGAAACATGGTATCTGAGGCAAGAGTACCTAGTTTGGATTGGGAGCCTCATCTTCCTCTCACATATCTGGAAATCTCATATATCTGGAAATTAAACACAGCAGAGAGGAAACAGACCAGGAGTGTGTGGAAGATAACTTCCTGGCATGCACAAAATCAGGCTTAAGCTAGAATCTAGATCTGAATTGAAAGTTAAATGAGTAAAATCCATCTGAAAGTGACATCCATCTGAAATAGCAGTCTAGAAAAAATGGAAGATGGAGGGAGGTACAGTATAAGCTAGGCTAGTGCATCCTAAGAGCAAAAGAAGAAAAGAGATGCTACTGTTACCTGTAGAGGATTTTTCAGAAAATTGTTATCAGGAGATGCTGAACTTCTGTTTAAATCATGAAATAGTAGTATTACAGCCCATTATATAAATCTGCTGCCGAAAACCCATCAATAGCAGTATAATCTTGAACTACGGGATAAGCGGGAGTTTAAAATTAGCTTGAACATTGAAGAGTGTCATTTATAAGGGAAAAAGAATAATCTCTTGATATCTGTGCTGGTATCCAAGGGAGGAAGACAAATTTTTCTACCACTAACGAGAAGATTATTGGTAGAAAAAGGAAGGCATATTCTTTGCTTTAGGCTCAGATTTATTTTGTATTAGAATCAAGAAAAATTCTTGTCTGTCTCAGAAAAAGCTATAAATTTCTCAGATACTCTGGAAAATCAAGACCTAATCCATTTTAATTGTATATAGCAGATTATTACCTTGAGGAAGCGTAATATAGATTACTACTTGGCTGAGTATTTGCTGCATGCTCCAAGTGGAAAGGAGCTTGTGTAAATGTCAGTGGCATAACTGATCTGTGACACTGGAAGTGTGTGGTAAATCAATATTTTCTTAATTAAATTTTCTTGAGGCAATTATATAGTAGTCAGAGAAAGATGGCGTATTTAGTTTGAGCATAATTTATAAAAGCTTAACTAGTTCATCAGTAAATTCACTGTCTGCAAATCGTTAAATAAAACCCCAGTAGAGGTTTTCCCATACTACTCATCTACCTGGGACATGCCTGATGGAGACTATGTAATAGGCTTTGGTCAAAGCCACACATCACCATGCTGAAGTGTTACTGTAACAAGGATCCAGAGGGATCATGGCATTAGGGTTCACCGTCCCTGTACAGCACCCAGCAGGCACAACCAGGAGGAGGGTGCGAGGGTAAGTGCTGCTGTTTTGTACAGTACCATCTCCCTTTCAATTGGTTTCTGAAGTTTCTTGGCTGCTTTGTGGTAACAACTGTTCATCATCACACATCACATCAAAGTGGTTGTGAGTTAACGAATTCAGGCAGTTCAGCTCGCTGCCCATCTCACTGCCCCATGACAATTTCTCTGTCTTAATCATAGCAGTACCCTTGATCATTTTCTTCCCTTATGTAAATAATTAATGCCATGAAAATGCATTCCTTCTTTAATCTGTGCACTGCAATTTCCAGTGACACTCCAAACAGTTAGGAACTTAATTCCTTAATTATGCTCCAGTGTAGTCAATTTTGAAAAATGTAGGATCTCAGGAATAAATAGATGAGTGAAATGACTCACTGGTTGCACTTTAGGCATGTTTGCAAATTCCTCCCCTCTCCCTGCACACCTCAGTAGATGGTGTGGTGTAAATGAAAGAAATGGACCTAAAGAAAATGGTCCCAGAGGGATGAATGTGGTGGAGAAATGTGGTAAGAAGCAAAAAATTAAGTAAAGGCTAGGAAAACAAAACATTTGTGGAGAAAGAAAAAAAAAAAAAAAAAAAAAAAAAAAAAAAAGAGGAGAGAAGGCTCTAACTATCCAGAATTAAAGTATACAGAACTATTCAGAACTATTTTAATAGAATCTACTGAAGAGGTTAAGAAAGCCAACAGGTTACAAAAAGTACAGACATTAATTGAGGAAAAACCTGTTCTGCACAAAGACTATTCCATAGTCACATCAAGCTGAAGAAAAGTAATGGAGAGGATGGCATAAAGACAGGGAACACTGTCCTCCTGATGTGAGGAAATGTGCTTTTATCTTTTGTACAGATTCATTACTTTTTAATGCAGCTCCATTTGCCATTTCACACAGAAAAATGTTCATAATTTAACTTCTCTTTTCTGTGCATGGTCCTGATTTAGCTGAGCTGAATTTTCTTCAGATTTCTCTATAACAATTTCCACTGAATATATACATTATTTATATTACTATTTCAATGTTTACTTCTTGATTATTTACTGAACATTGCTCACGACTGGACTTTTTTTCAGTTTTACATGTTCGATGACCATTTCTGCTACAAAGAATATTTACCATAGTTAATTCTTTTTCACAGTAGTGAAAATATAAAGATTAATTTCTTGGCATACTTGGAAACTGCAAAAAAGAAATCTGGGGGAAGTACTTGGGTGAAGTGAAAAAAGAACCAGAGAATGAGGTTCAAACAGATATGTCTTCAGACAGTGAAAAATATAAGTCTAATATACCAGGAGCCCCCATGGATAACAGAGCAATGAGGAGCAAACCACATCAGTATGTGAAGAGAAAACAACAGAATACCCATCACTACTGGTTGCTTTCAAAATGGCATTACAAGTTAGGAGGTGCCAAGAAGGCAATCAGTTTAAAGACTTCGCCTGTGATCTGTGGAGTTTAGTACAGCACTTCATTAAGTCTTGTCCAAAGAGCTGATTTGCCTAACCGATTTGGCAAATTATCTTAAGCAAAATAAGGTCCAGAATACAAATTCACTTGCTAGCATCCAGCAAGAGGTGTCAGAAGTGTTAGTGCCTTGGGAACAGACTCGTTTTTCCCTCTAGCTTTGCCTGTAGACAAGTATGGAATTTATCTGCTATGGAACCATATCTGGGCTCTTTGCAATTCCTTACCCTGCCTGTTCACTGCCTACTCATTGCCAGGAGGCAGAGCAGCAGCCTTGGCTGGTAGGTGGCTGCAGCAGCAGGTGATGTGAACACAGCCCAAAGACAGCACATGCTTTGACATCCTCACTGATTCTTGCCCCAAGAGAATCCATATCACTTAGTCTGATCTTCATAATCCTGTACGTAAATCCTTATCTAATAGTTCATCATCAAGATCATATTTCTTTTCTCTGTAGCAAAGGCCTTACAGAAAGAAAACCAGGTTTGGCTTAAAGCCACTAGCATGGACCTCTGCAGGTTCAAGTTCATTATTCTAGAAAGAACCTGCATAAACACAATATCCATTAGCCTGTAGTACAGCTGGATAATTTCTGCATAAGCTTAACTGCAAGATGACACTGTATATTTGGAAAAAAAAAAACTAAAACAACTGCAAAAAAATACAGGCATTCTGTGTTCTCAAGACAGTGTAGAGATATCAGGTCTGTCAGCTGTTAAAACTGGAACATTTAATTGTCCTTTCCTTTGGGACCACAGTAAACCCAGGCACATCCAGAAGCCCTGGTAGGGAAATGATGTTTCGGGCTTTTTATTGCAAAGAACTAAAATAATAAATAGTGGGATATTAAAACCGCATACCAGGCACTGTTATATTAGCAGGTTTAATAACTTTCCTCAGATATTACTTTGTTGTAATTCGTAAAATGACCATGAGTACATTAGCAGTGTGGGTGACTACTGTGTTGGTGGGATACAGCTATTGCCAGGCATATTTGCTGTCACCATGGGCTCACAGATAATAAACATGATTACCTCCATGGTACCAGCCAGTGCTTCTCCTCGCATAAATTATTTTGCAATAGCGTGACCCATCCTCATGTGGTGTGCTGCACTGGTGTTGTATGTCATGATCCTATTTCAGCACAGTATTAGCTGCTTTGTATCCAAACCATGGAACTGATGAACACAGCTCCTAGAAGATTTCAGCTGTTTATTTAATTCCAAAGAAGGAAAGATTCATTTATTACCAGAGCTTCGAGACAGTCCTTGGGTTTTTGTCTTGATAACGTGCAATTTTTTTCCCTATACCCTGTTGCATAGGCATGCTTACAGAATCTGATTTACACTTCTATATTTACACATATATCTGATTTGCACTTCCACCCCCTCTCCTGGGACAGTCTAGACAGCTTTACAAGATTGATAGACAGGAAAGTATATCAAAGGCTGCACTTCTCTGTCCAAGCTGCTTAGGTGTTTAACATCCTTTGACAATAGACCTGAATCTGGGGGAGTAAATTCACTTCTTTGGGAAGGCACCAGTCCTTGGAGAAACAATACTGTATCAAACATACTCAGCTGGAAATTGAAGAGTGTGGTCTTGCACATAATGCATAATATCAGCAAGCTGTTAGACAAAGGTTAGCTGATCTCTGGGAGTACAACTGCTTTTTGGAGCATCCTTTTTCCCTGCTTCCTAGTATACCTTTCCTGCTTCAAACTCCTTGTCACCTTCTAACCAACAGCAATACCATTTTCCAGTGCCGAGATGGACTGATTCACCCTATACTCAGCCAGGGGCAAAGCCTGTTTCTAGCAACATAATCCCTATTTCTGTTAAGGGAAGGTAATGGCACATATCTGACTTTCTATCTCTGTAATATTTTATCTTCAGAGGGATTGCAGGGCTGCCTTGATCATTCTCAGTGAGTGATCTGTCTCCTTTCAATCTCCAGTCTGACAACTATCTACTTCCTATCAGTATCACTGGGTGTCCACTAGGACTTACTTGCCAGTGGCATGAAATAAGGAAAGCATGTTTTCCATGTCTGGATACTGGCTGCCTTCCCGAAGAACTGCTATCAGGATTCTTGGTAGGATCCTATCAGGAAGGTTTGTGTGTACCCTGTGCTGTGCCTGACTGGGCACCACCTCTGTGCAGCACCCAGACTCGACTGGAGGAAACAGACATCACACTTACCCTTGGACGACTTACAAGAATAGCCCTTTGCTTCAAACTACCTGGCATTCATCAAGGACACACTCGCAGTTTGTGCTTCTCTAGTGAATTAAATTCTTTGTACTCTTCCTCTTATCTACTGTGGGGGTTTATGTACTTGATTTTTGCTTTGTGAGTCTTTTAACATCATCATTAAAAGCACAAGGCTTCTCAACAGGCTGCAAAAAGGAAATCTCCACTGGCATAAACAGCTCAGGAGCCCTCAGTTTGGCCTGTGAAATGGCTGTCTGCATGTTTCTCCAGGTGGTCTGCCTTTATTCTTTAAATTAATAAGCAAAATTCCAGTTCTTCCAAAATTTTTGCAAGTGTGAAATTATGACTGAACTAGAACAAAGGAAACCAGGCAAATAAAAGTGAACGGGGAAGAAGTAGCATTTTACTATGCATGGAAGTAAATGGCATTTTACGTTCTCATTAAAACAGTGAAATATTTACTTGATTTTCCATTGCATCAGTAATTTAATAGGTTCTATCTGACAGAAGACTCAGATACTGATCTCAGTCCTTCCTTTAAAGTTCTGGTTACCAAATACATCTACCATGGCAAGAGTTACAGTATTTAAGTTGTAAGTCTGATATAAAAATGAAACTGTAGCTTGCCCTGTAGTTGTAACTGCGATGGCAAGGATTTGCCTGTGTGCAAACCCAGTGCGCTTAGTCACTTGTTCCCTGGGGACTTGAGGAACTCCCCAGCACAGATGAGTCACAGGACTGGTTTGGTTCAGTGGACTAATGTGTGACGAAGTGCTCAGCTGAACTACTGGCTTCACAATGAAGCGACTGACCAATTTTGACAGCTGCTCTCCAGGGGGGCTGAACAGCCCTGCAGACTCCCCCTGGGCAGCTGCTGCTGTGCTCAGGCCGATGGGTAGACACTGATGCTTTGCCTCTGCCTGCTGCATAACATCTCGGGTGTTGACTCCAGCAAAGATGCCCTAAGGCCATTCCTGCATGTCCCTGCAGCAGAATTGACCAAGCCGTAGAGATACAGGACACCTGTGTGGTCAGTAGAAACTGCTTCTGCAGATGCAGGAATGATCACACAGGAAAGTACATACTGAGGACAGGAAAAGCTTTAGCACAGTTTAAGAAAATCAGTAGCAATTCACCTTGCTTATGTGGGTGTTACAAGTAGGACCATAGCCCAGCTGGACACGAGAAGAATCCCCATGAGTACAGTTTGGAGTGTCTCATTTGATTTAGCTGAGGACGTTGCTGCAATAACCCCCACAGAATCCCATCATCAATAAGACAGCAACTGTTCACCCTGTCTGAGAGATTCAATTTTTCGTTCTGACTATTATCCTAGGTAGAGATCTCAATAAATCAATTTATCTAAAAAACATTCTCTGTCAGTGTCTGAACCACTGTGGCAGAAGCCTTATATTTATATGTAGAAAACCAATGAAGCCTTTATGGTAGAGACCTAAAAATAACTAGTACCTCTCAGAAATGTAATAATAATCTTAAAATAATTAATTTTAAAAACATTAGTAAAAATAGGGGTGCTTTACTTCCTCACAGGTTCATAAGCAATTCTGTAGAGTTTTAGAGCAGAGACAGTTCCTTGGTAAGTCTATTAATGACATATTCTTTATAATTTCTTCTCCCATTAAACGTCACAGTATCTTCTCATACACTTGGGGTAAAATTCATATGCCCAGGTCTCAGGAAACTGCTAGTCCTCTAAAATTCATCACCCCTTCAGCTGAAGAAAGGCTGAAGGCCTGACCACAGTGGATAAAATGAGTTAGTATGAAAATAGTACCATAGATATCAACAGTCATCCCACAGATATAAATTGAGTTAGCTTGCTTTTGTATTAGTAGCAATAAAGGTTGGCATACTGCACCAATGTCCTAGAACCTCACCAGCTGGAACAATGTTAAGGGAACAAATATTTTGGATTTAATGATACACAACCACACAGGTTTTAATTTGGAAGAAGGAAATGAAAGAGAGAGAACTGGCACAGAATCAACTGTGAAAATTTTCCTATATGATACATTTGCACAATTTTGATATACAGAGAGTCTTATCAATATGAAGAAGCTTTACAGGCTTTTTCTGTGAAAAAATGGTTCACAAGAGTTGATAGTGTTGTGCTGACATTTCCTCTGCCAAGTGGGAGAACTGCAGAGACATCTCTGTGTTAGTCCAGGTTGTCCTCAACTGCTGTGGCATTTGTGAGGATCTCAGTGAATTTTGATATCTTCAGGAAAGAAGATATTCAAAGCTTTTTGAAGGTTTTCTTTAAAGTGATGAGTTTGCTGTCAGCTTTCTTCTGTTTCTCCCACAGGTTCTTGTGGCTTGGTGAGAAATATAAGATCAGTTACCAAGTCAACCTTATATTTACAGAGCCACCATTGCTTTTCAGCTACCTCAAAGGTTTTCTCAACCAAAAAAACAATTCTTGTATTATCGTGTTAAGACAAAATATTATTTATCCACAGATAAATATTTATCCACTACTTCCCCCAGCTCCCTTCCTGACTTAGTCCAATGGGCTCAAACAACTGTGGCTGATCAGTGTCCTTTAACTGTGATTTTTTACCTACATGGATCATATCTGGAGCCTAAAGAACAGTGTTCCAGAAATGCAGAGCATTTCTGTGTTGGCTAAGTACCAAATACATGATTTTTCTCAAATAGTTCAAGGCAAATGGTTGGATGCCAATCAGGTTGGATGCAGCTTTAAACAAACCGGTCTAGTAGAAGGTGTTCTGCTCATGGCAGTGTGGAACTAGACAATCTTTAAGATCTCTCCCAACCCAAACCATTGATTATATATATAGTATACATATAACTCTATGATTCTGTGAACAAGCTTGAATCACTGGTGCTGACTGTTGGCAATGTAGTCATCTAAAATCTTTTAGTAATGGGCACTGGTTTTCTTTCTTCTGACACATTTTGGTGAGTTATAGTGATATTTCAGGAGATGAGAGAAAGTCTGCATCACTAGGGTTTAGGATCTGGGGATTCATCTTGCTCTTCTTGTGCCTGCACCAGGTTTTCTGCTTATCGTTCCCTGTCTAGCCTGCCGTGCCCAGTTGTTCTGATACAGCACTCCTTCGTGCCAGAATTAGCTGGAAATGCAGAAATAAGGGGTTTACTACAGTAATGGCTAACTATTTCCCTAGAAGTGTGGATTAACTGCTGTTAATTCAGGGTCTTTCCTATTTTCTATTAAGTGAATGTAGATGGAAAGCTCTTTATTTGCTAATTAGAATGAATTGACACCTCTCAATGTTTAAGATTCCTTACCTTAGACTGAGAGATTCTGCTTTATCCAAGGTGGAGGGATCCTTCATTCACAACAGGTCCTCGGTTAGTGACTGATAACATGCAAAATTAATACTAATGGAATCCATGTAGTTATTTCCTTTAGACATAAACAGTTGTCTGAGTCTGACACTAAGACTGGATTTACCTGCAATTAGGCTCCATACAGAGCTTAGAAAACATGCTCTCAGGCACATGGTGGCATTCTTATGGTGTCCTGCACAAGGCCAGGAGTTGGACTCAATGATCCTTGTGGGTCCCTTCCAACTCAAGATATTCTATGAGTCTATGATGTCATGATTTGAGATGTGATAAGGGCTAGAGAGACTGTGAAATAAATAATGGAGCCATGGTAGAGGCCCCTGATAGCTGGAAGAAGGCAAAAGGTCTCCTGTCTTCAACAAAAGGCAGTTCAGGGAACTACAGGGTAGTCGACCTCACTTAGATACCTGGAAAGATTATCAAGCAAGTCCTGTTTGAACATATTTCTGGGAACATAGAAGAGAAGTTGGTGCATGAGAGTCACCTCCAGCACAGATATCCAAGGGTAAATTTGGCCTAACCAACCTAAATTTTACCATGCTAATATTACTGGATTTTTGAGCAATGGGAGAGAAGTCACTTACTTTGACTATAACAAGACTTTAGAAACTGTTTTTTACAATATTCTTGTATGCCTCTTCTGACACTGCGGTCTGTGTGGGTGGATCAGCAGAGTGGAAAATTGTCTGGATGGTCAGGCTTACCTGAAGCTACTGGTTGATGGGACCTCTCTGCCTGGAGACAGGTGGTGTGTCATAGGGTCTGTCCTAGGACTCTTCTGATTTAATATCTTTATCAATAACCTGGAGGATTAGATAGTGAACTCATCAAGTTTGCTGATGTCACCAGAATAGGGGGACCAGATAATTTGCACAGGGTCAGGGCTTGTATCCAGAGGGTCATGGACAGCCTGGAAGAATAGGCCAGTGGGAATCTCATGAGATTCACCAAAGCCAAATGCCAGCCCTGCTCCAGAGAAGGAAGAGTCTGCTGCAGTAATGCAGGCTGGGACCCACTGCCTGGGGAACAGCTCTGCAGGAAAGGCTCCCAGGGGTGCGAGTGGGCAGCAAGCAGGACATGAGCCAGTAACAAGCCACAGAATCACTGAATGTTGAGCTTGAAGGGACCTCTGGAGGTCATCTGGTCCAAACCCTGTGAACAAGCAGGGTCACCTAGAGCCAACTGCCCCTGACCATATACAGATGGCTTTTGAGTATCTCCAAGGTGGCTGACCTTGATGCACTTTGATAAGATCCCCCTGAACCTCCTCTTCTTCAGGCTAAACATATCTGGCTCTCTCAGACTTTTCCCATATATCAGATGCTCCAATTCCTTAATCTGGTCAGAGGCCCTTCATTGGACTCTCTCTGGTACATCCATGTCTCTCTTGTACTAAGAAGTCCAGTTCTACAGGTGTGGCCTCACCAGTGTTGAATAAAAGGGGAAGGATCACCTGTTTCCTGGTAATGTTTTGTCTAATGAAGCCTTTTTTGCAGGAAGGACCAAATTCTGGCTTATGTGTCCACCAGAACCTATACTGTGGTTTCTGCAATGCTGTTTTCCCCAGTGTATATAGGTGTCATGGGGTTGTTCCTTTCCAAGTGAAGGACTTTGTATTTCTCCTTCTTGAACTTCTTGAGGTTGTGCTAGCCCATTTCTCCAGCCTGTTGAAGCCTCTCTCAAAGACAGCACAACCCTTTGGCATATCAGCCACTCCTCCCAGCTTCGTGTCACCATAAAACTTGCTGGTGGTACATTCTGCCCCACCATTAATGAACTTATTGAACCATGCAGTGATTCTGTGGTCTTCTAAGAACTATGGCTGATTGTTGCATGCCTGCTGTTGCCAAAGAACCTTTTTCCCATTCCTTCAACTACTAATTGTACTTTTTATATCCCTTTTTTCATATTTCGATGTGGCACTGTCATACCCACTTGGGTACTTTGAGTTACATGTGCTTGACAGAGCACTTTCTAAACTGGAGAATGGTTAAGGGTGGGCTGAAACCTGACTTTTGTCAATACAGAAAAGAACTGTGCTGTAATTTTTATATTTTTTTTTCACTCTGAGGATATACATAGAAATTTGTAGAGCTTGATGTTCATACAAATACGTTTACCTGTGGGAGAGGAATGACTCATCTCTGGATTTTGAAAATGGAAGTGATGACTGAATTGTTTTTTGGAGACAGGTTTTTACACCATCTGCAATGCTGTCATGTTACTGTGAACAGACCTAAAATGCAATCAGAACAACACTGTAAAATAGACTAATGTGAGAAATTCCATTGGCCATACTGTGGGAATCTTACTAATAGCAGTTTATATGAAAAATAAAGAAGCCTGGTACCAAGAGACTTCTACCTGTTCTTAGAAGTTAGAGACTGGGTTTAGCCCTGAAAACCGAGGCTTTATCTTCTTTCTGATATTCTTGCTGGCATTATTTTGTGTAACCATTCATATTTCATTAAATGTTGCAGAATCCTTGACCTCAATTACACCTCTATCAATGTGTTTGCTCAACACTCATCTGTTGCAGGAGATGGATTTTATCAGTTTTTATTCTGCCAGCTTTTGGGTTTCCTAGCATATTCCTTGTTCTTGTATTGTAAGACAGAGGAAACAGAAATTTTTGATCTACCTTTCCTATCACATTCCTTTATTTAGTATAGTTATTTCTCATCTCCTCTTATTAATCTCGTTTCTAAACTTAACAATTCCACTCTTTTCAATCTCCCTTAAAGTATTTTTTCTGTGTTCTTAATAAGTATGCCCTTCTCTCAAGCCCTCTATAATTCTGTGCAATTTTTTTTCAGAAAGATGGTGGCTAGTGTTGTGTAACTGGCAACATAATTGCATTAGTTTTGCAGTATTCTTCCTCAGAGCATTTTTGTGTGCAACCTAACACACCATTTGCTTTTTTCCAGCATGGTGATGCATTCAGTAGAGGTTCTAGTGTTCTATCTGTAATGATATGCAGCTTCCTTTCCTGAGGCAGTAAAGCCAACTGATTTCTAAATCAACTGTTGAAGGACAAGAAGTTTGGGGGGATTTTTTGTATTTACCAGCTTCACATTCCACTTGTCTTTATATTGTCTGTCCTGCATTGTAAAGTTCTTTGTCCTATTTTCATGTTCTGAATAGGCTAAATAACTTTTTCAGGTTTTAGATTTTGTGGGCAGATTCTGTAGGTAAAATTCTGTCAGTTCTTTTGTATCATTCTTGTTTTTTGTTAAGGTTTTTTTTTTCTTGTGCGTAGTGCGACTTCAATTTTGGTCTTCTTGTGCTAGGGATGTTAAATTCCTCCTAAAGCAAGCACACTTACCAACTTCCTTCATTTTCTATTTTCCACAGATTCACCCACAAATAATACAAATCACAGATGGAGAAAGGAATAAATGAAAGGAGATAAAGGAATTTCCAGCTTAGTCCCCTGCCTTTTCAGATTATCATGTAGAAGACACTAATTCAGGAGCTGTGTATAAAAGCATCTATCCTTCATTCTGTCTCCCATCCCAACACACAGAAAACCAGGAAAGACTATATTTAAGTTTGTAAAGCTTTTTAAAATTTGGAATTACCTGCAGTGTTAATAAAAATTCTGAAAAACATTCATATGATGAGCAGCCACATTCAAAGGCGTTGCTGGGATCATCACTGGGATATAATTTCAAAGTATAACTTGCAAAATTAAGAAATATGTTTGTTTGTTTGTTTTTATTTGAGGACTCTCATTCACTATAAAAAGAAACAAGAACTCACTTGTTAGTTGTGGAGGCTCCATATGCCTAATAATATATGAGAAGACTTACTGAAAAAATTCCTATACTTCCTTCTTCCGTGTTCATAGATCAAACTACCCATGGGAGCAGAAATATATGGCAATATAGCAACACATTGTTTTGATAATGGAACTAACTAATTGCTGAAAGCAGGACAATGGCATTAATTCAGCCTTCCTCTCAGACTGGCAAGCAGGACCTGATGAAAAGATATCATGCCACCATGGCTCCACCATTTCTCATATTCAAGCTTGTGTGTATAGGGATAATGCCTAACAGACAGCGTGCAGCACTATGCAGATCTCACTGCACATCACTGCAGAACTTCCATCCAAACTCCAGACTGGGGTAGCCTTTGAACCAGTACAGTGCATCTGAATCCTTCTGCAGCAAGTACTCTAGTGAGTTGTCTAGAAAGCATGATGTAGCTGGCTTTCAAGTAAAAAAAACAAAAACAACATATGCAGAAGGAGGCTTGGAGTACATGGAGAACCACAATGCTGTCCTGAAAATGTAGGCAATGTCAGGTGCAACTCAGGTCTGAGTATCTTGCACTCAGTGCAAAAAATTTCTCAGGCATTGTGTTCAACTGATTATGACTTGTACAGCATAAGGCCATCAATATGACCTTAAAAAGAAGTAGGGAAAGAAAAAAATTAAAACATCTAACAGCAACAGTTATGAGGATTTTGTACGTTGTACTATGTGGTGTTTTAGGACCATGGAACTCCAGTTCTGTATTTTTTAGAAAAAAATAATGGAAATGTTTTTGAAATTATCCTTTGGAGGTTTACAGTAGAGCTGATATCCACCTGTAGCCCATGGAGGATGCTACACTTGGAGTAGGCTTCTGACGGAACCTGTGGCCCCATGGAGAGAGGGGTCCATGATGGAGCAGGTTTGCTGGCAGGAATAGTTATTAAATGGCAATAAGTCGATTTCCCCAAATTGAGTCTGTTTTGCCTATGTTAGGAATCAGTAAGGTGTCTCCCTGCCTTTATATTGACCCACCAGCTTTTTTCGTCTATTTTCTTTTCCTATCTTGATGATGAAGGCAGGGGACAGAGAAGATGGGTGGGGCTCTGATAGCCAAAATAAGTCAAGCCCACCACAGAACTCCTCTCTGTAACCTCAAAATACTTGACATCTACCAGACACATACTTGCCAATAGAGAATATTTTTTCACACTATTCATTCAGTGATTACATTCAAATGCAAAATCACCACACATTACCTCTTCCACAAATAAAGGCATAATCTTCCACATTGTACTTTGCATCTTCATTCCTATGCCTGGTGTTAGCTATCACCTTCAGCTTTTCTTGTTGTTCAGGACGAATAGCTGCTGACATTCGTCACTACTAGACTCACTTGATGTTACTCAGTTTAGGATTTTCAGTATCTTCTAAAAGTACCTTTTAAAAACAGTTTTGTTTTTTTTCCCCACCATATTCAAACTGTTTAGAAGTTCCATATACTGAGCAGGTCAGGGAATAAAGGAAAGTGTCTTTGCTTTGCCCTCATTTATGTAGTCAAGCTGACAGAGTTGAAAGCATACAAATACTAAAACCTGAGCGTGGAGTCTTGATTATCCTACAAGAAGATGCTCCATCTCTTCTGCCTTAAAATGGTATGAATCAGCAATTTAGGATCCAAATATTTGGAAGTCCAGACTTCTTCTCTTGCCCTTTTTACTTACACTTGCTTCTTCAAAACCCCTTGAAAGCAGCCTGACAGAATCAATTTACCACCAAGAGAAACTGACATTAGATTAGACCAGTTACAAAGAAGAGTAGTAAAGCAGAGGAAATAAAATCACAGAGATCCATCTGAGAAAGAGATGATGTGTGCTGTGAAGTGCAGACAGACAGCAGAACAAAAAGGGCTTTTTAACTGAAAACAAAACCTGTAAGGCATGTAGAACCTGTGATTGTTTCTGAAGCAGCTGTGTTATACTGGTACTGAGATAAGGAGATAAAAAAAAGCAATAAAACAGCCAAGGCTGATGGCACTAAGCAATGAGCAGGAAAATGACTTTCTGTGCTATGAGCTTCTGAGGAAAAACTGAAAGCAAGGCCAGGGACAGAAGAAAAGAGTTTAGATTAGTTTCCTAGAAAAGACTTATTTCTAAGTGAAATGTTATCAGTGGAGCAGATATATGAAATGCCCTGCAATGGCTGTTTGTATTGAAAAAAAAAGGGGTGTAGATTTTATTGGGTTGTCACTGGAAAATAGCACTATTGTTTCTCTTTTGCATGCATTGCATAAATTAGATTCCAGCTTCTGAGCCATGAAAAGCAAAACCCTGTTTAATATAATACTCGGTCTGAGAGGGGCAAGCCTCCTGCTATATCGTATAGCAAGAAGGAGACTAGCGGAATGTATAATAACAATGGGGATGAAATCTTGAGATAACTGAGAAATTTTCCACATGTGACCGGATGTGCTTTTTCATCCACCCATGTATAGTTACCCCCTGGAGGGACTTCAAACCCATTCGTTTTTCAGTCAACACCCCACATATTATAGAGATAATTTTGTTGCATAGAGACATTCCTCACAATCTCTTTCCCGACCTTCATGAATAATTTGTCTTTCTATCCTAGAGCGTAAAAGTCACTTTGACTGTGCTGGAAAGTATTTGGTAATGTTAAAAGTAGAGATAACTTTAGATAGCAAAGAATGCAGAAGCACTACACCATTTTCCTGTTTGGGAGAGAAATCTGCCTTTAGATCTGTACATACTAGGTTTCCAGCATGCCTACACTTATGTCCATCTGTTGGGTGGCACTGTGCCCATTTTCAGACATGTAATGAAGTTTCAAGGAGGAGCAGGCACCAGCCAAAGTGGAGATGACCAGGATAGCCTTCATATCAGAAGACCAACCCCACAGCAAGCTGTGTTGATTAGCACTATACAACTCTGAAAGATGCTACCTTTGTAATCAATCAAGACTCTTTTCGATGGGACATGAGCAGAGGCTGACAGAGTTACTGGAGGTACTAGTGGACATCTCCCTCCAGTTCCTTCTGTTGATGCCTTCTGAACTAGTCTATCTCCAGTGCCCCACTGTTTTCTTTTGGATATCTTGCAAACAGCAGGGAAAGAGTGAAAACCTCTTTTTGCTAGAAATAAGAAAGTTGCAGCCCACTTTGTTGTAATTCTTGGCTCTTCAGCTACTTTTGAATTCCTCCTAAGACTCCTTACCAAACAAGCAACCTATGAAAATATTTGCAACATAGATTAAAAGGTACTGTTTTGTACATATAGAAAAGCAACCTTCTACTAAGGGAAGTAATGAGTCATACTTTAGGAGTCTCTTTAGTTGGCTGACAGAGACAGAGCTGCATGAACCCAGGAAAGAAACTCATTTCAGGCAATAATTTATTGACTTTCATGGGATGAACCATACAATTCAATAGCCTGATTTATTTCTGAGCAGAGAGACTTCTGCCACCATACTGACTTTCAAACCTTTGGTATGCAAGCTGGACCTTGATCTCACTGTCTTCTTACTAAAAACAAAAGCCTAAAAAAAGTCATTTGCTGGCTTACTGAAGATTTGTTGCAAGACTGAAGTATCATTTCTTTTCTTTTTTTTTTTTTTTACTGTCAGTGTAATCTTACTTTCCTCATCTCCCTTCTGTATCTCAAAAAATGTTAGAAAAAACCTTGACACAGTTCAGCAGGTCCTTTCCCTCAAATAACAATTTCTCTTTTAGTATTCAGTATGATTATTTCACAGTTGTGACGTACCATCTTCACTGTCATATAGTATCCCATCTTCTGATTTCATTCCCATACCTGGTCAGGTATCTCTCAGTGACAAAATCCTGATGATCAGCGTGTCTTTTGATGAAGCCAGTCCTGACTCAAAAAGCACCCAGTGATGGGTCAGGGAAAAGACTGACACTCAGAGCCTCGTGTTTTCACACCAATCCTAAATACTTGTAGCCCACCACATTCATATATTCTTCTTTTTGACAAATGAGTATTCTTGATTGCTCACACCTGATTAACATGGAGTGCCTACTGGAGCACTAACCCTTTTAGGGAGGAAACATCATGAGCTGCCAGAACTAACAATGCATTTATGAGTTTATAATTGAAATTATGAAAGGCATCAAAAAACTAATTTTCAATTATTTAGTAATTGTTTCAGCTAGAAAAATAATTACAGCAATTTATTGAATGTTCTTTAAAGCACAGATTGCTTTAAAAAGGATTTCTAGTTGACTCAGAGTAACTTGAAAGAAATTCACTGCAGTCTTTGCATGACAATTAAGGAAGGAGGCACTACAGCAGGGTAAAAATGGACTATTCTGAGTTTGTTTAATAGCTCTTCTGAAGTGATCTGTATCTGGACTGGCATTGTGTGTGCTTTTTGTGCCTGACTTACAAGTATGCGTTTGTTGAGGTCTAATCAAACTATGCTGTCAGTCAAATCCATGTCTAATCAGCAAAATGATGCCAGGTACCAGCATCTTGTGGTATCAACACCTTTGTATTAAGTACTCATTAGGAGACGTATACAAAAGTGGATGAAGCTGGAGAATTAACACCTTTTCCTCCCCCAAAATCCACATAGAAGGATGATTCTGCCCTACCAGTTCTGACAATTGCCTCAGATCTAGAAAAGTCTTTCTTTTTCACAGTTTGTTTTCCCTTTCCCCTTCTTGTTTCTCCAGAAGTCACTACTGTTAGTCATGGCCATTATGAATCAGAGATGTAGTTTTTATTTAATTTTTAAATTCTTAAATGATTTTTTTAAATGGAGTATTGAGCAATATTTTCTCTTGTTTCTGTATTTAAGTGTAGGATTTAGATAAAAGTACAGACTTCTACAGATATGTGACGCAATGCAAGTCCATTTTAGAAAAGCCATTAAAGCAACTCAGTATATTCCAGTTCTGCCACATATTAGGACTGTTCTCTCTCTAACTATAATGCAAAGATTCTTATTAACATCTTTAACCTCTGAGTCAGGCATATAAACTCCCATTATAATCAAGGGAGATTTAATCCAGTCAGCCAACAGAGTGTAGAGACATATTTGCCTGTCAAAATGTAGGTGCTTACTTTTAGAAGAGACAGATAGCTCTCTGGAGTCCATATCTGTACTGGCCAGATCTCCACTGCCTACCAAAGGCCAAATTTCTGGTTTATACAGATACCTAAATTTCAGTATCTAAATCTTCAGATAAATTGTCTCAATTTGATTACCTGCAATGTGTCTGACACTTCTTTATGAAATAGACATACTGACATAAAATATTCTAAAAATCACTTTTCCTTGAACTGTTTTTTTTCCGAGCATAAGTTAAGGAGGAGTTTTGTAACACTGGAAAGTCCCAGGAAGACAATGGAAGTTGTTGTGCTCAGTAATGTTTGTAGATTTCACAGAAGAGTCCCAGTTGCAGGTAGCTATCACTTTTTTAAACCAGTGCTGTAAGTAGATCTGTATATAAGCAAAACCAAAGAATCAACAAAAAAACAGGTGGAACAAATCTTAAATGTTTCTTTCACACCTGCAAAATTGTATTAATTCTTTGCACTTGTATTTATCTGGACAGTCTGCTGTTTTGTCATTTCTTCGAGGCGGCAAGGTGTACATTTGTGGAAATGTCCTGCTTTGCCTCTCTTCTTCCCCCAGAGGTCTGTTATGATCCAGTTATTAAAATTATTAGAAATGCCTCTGCCTGAACTAAGGTGCGAACCAGACCAGATGCCAAAGTCAACAGTATGGGTTTTATTTAATGGTAAATGTGAGACAGAGAAAGTAAGACAGAAACAAATACAAAAAGGTAGGGTGGGGTTGGGGGGGAGAAAGAAAGGAGCAGAGAGAGATTAAAATAGAAAATGTATCACTACTGTGGAACCCAGCAGAGACCCATTGGTCTGGTTCTTCTGGTCTTCTTGGTGGTGAAAGTCCTGAAAAACATAGAATCCAAGGATTAATATATGTTCAGGAGATGCCCAGGTACCTCCCCAGCAGGGAGCAGGGAAAGCTTTGCAGTCTCTTGCAACATACCCCGAATTTGGCCTGTCACTTGGAACATGTGCAATCCTTTGGTGGTAGAAGGCCTCAGGAATGACTGGGGGGGATGCTTTGGGAGTCTTTGATGGTTTATGACCCCTTCTCAGCTGCCTCTCACATGAATGACCTATGTATATGAGGTCTTCCCAGTGCTGGGGATTTACTCCTTCGGTTTGGTATGGAGAGATTTTGCCATCATGTACCCAAAACCCTTCTCTTTCACCACCCCCTGGCCCCAGTTAGGGCTGATGCTTAGTACGGATACATTCTTCTTTTCTGAGCCTTGTTTACTTCTCCTCAGACTTGAAATTAGACAATGGTCTTATCTCAAGTCCCCAGTCACAGTCCAAATTCTAGTCAGGAGGCACTGGGAGGAGACAGTACCTCGGTGGTTGCACACAGGCAGTTGCTTCTTTGCAGTTTGACAAAAAGTCTTTCTAAGATATTGACAATGTTTGAGACATAGCTGACATTTCAGTCCATCACAAGGTCTTTCACAGGTGAATAAATTATTTCCTTTCTTGCTCATTTCTTATTTTCATCTTTTCATCCTTCACGTTTTCTCTTTCCTTTCTAATCTAATTCTTACTGGTCTGTCCCGTGGTGTTTCTTTTTCTCCTGAATACCTCAGGACTCACTTTGCTTCTCTGAAAATCAGAAGTGTATTAGCTTGAATGCAAACAGCTATTTATTAAACGTGAACTTTGCTTCTATATGTTTGACTTCCCCTCTCAAATATATGATGCATCTATTTTTTAAATTTTTTTTTTTTTTAAGAAAACTAGAAATTTCTACTTTGTTTGAAAAAAATGTCTGGACTTTCTGCAGAAAAGTAATACAGGTTTGTGTTTTTTCTAGGCTGTCACCCTGTATTTTCAATTCCCTATTTTAGCAGTTCTTTTTTATTGGGCTGCAGTGTGATTGTTCCTCACTGGTACAGTGAAATGTGAAAGTATAATCATCCTGCTAATATTTCTTTTTTAGATGTTTATTAAATAATAATGTGAAATGTTGGTAATATGATGCAACATGTCTATTACAGTTAAGGACATAAATATATGACAACAGAAAGAAAAATAATAAGTGCAACCTTTTAAAAATTTGAAGAACAGTGTAAAAAATATATTTGTTCAAATGCCTGAAAAAGCATGTTGTATTACACATCTGCAGAAATAACATTGTCAAATATGCTACTTGACTTATAGTGAAACACTGGATCATTTCCCTACATGAGTACATGATGAGATTTATGCATTTATTTTCCAAAGAGCTCAATAAACCTGATCATACATGCTTGATCTTCAGTGGTAATATTTTCCTTCAGGAACTCCAATCCCCTGAAATCAATGGGGAAGTCTGAAGCTGAGAATTTAGTATAGGGAACACTTTAACCAAACTAGGCATATGCGAGTCACTGGGATCTAATGGAATACACCCAAAGATGCTGTGGGTACTGGCTGATGTGAGACTTCTCTCAATTACCTTTGAAAGATTATGGTGATCATAGGAGGTTTTTTGGAATGGGGAGAAAGCAAATGCCACTTCAAGACAAGAATGAGAATCCTGGGAACTACAGAATGGCAAGCTTCATCTCAGTCCTGGAACAATCCTGTAAACTGTTTCCAGACATATGAAAGACAGAAAGGTGACTGGGAGTACTCAGCACAGAGACTGGATAGTACTCAGCATGGAGACACAGGATAATTTTTGCTCTAGGAACACGATCATCTCCTACAGTGAAATTACTAACTTGGTATATGAGGGGAAAGTAGTGGACATTGTCTGTTTTGACAGTAGCAGTTGTTGTTTACTATAACATCCTCAAAGACCAGCTACCTCTGGCCTTTAGGTAGATTTTGGACTTTAGTGAATAGAATTCAGTTTATTTACTTACTGTATGTGTTCCCACTTAATGGTTCTCAGGCTAGGAAAAGATATAAGACTTTTCTCTGTCACCTGATGAAAAGCAAAGGGGTGACACCCAGATTACATGTGTCAACACCTGTCAAATTATCTCAAGAAGGATCCTGATCCCAAATGAGATTGCTTTCAGTGCATTACATTTGCAGATGTGAGGGTCTGGAGTAGTCTGGATTTGCCAGGTCTTTTGAAAACTGATTCAGTAGAGAAAATGTTACAAATGTTGGGGCCTAAATGTAGGCACTCATCGTTTTAGTCTTGGCCATGGATTAGGCTTCTACTTTTGCTTAATTCTCTTTTCTCTCTTGTAGTATTTTAAAGCATATGATTGAAGTTATTTTGCATCTTGCTAAATGTGTCATCCAAGCAACTCTGACACTTAAAATGTTAATCAGATGGTAGTCTTCTATTTGACAAGCTAAGGATATGACACTGTGAAATTCTTGGTTTCTTAGATGCTTCTAAGTATATGTAAAGTATTGTCATTTAATGGGAACTTCAATTTGCCATCACCATGCATTGCATCAGAAAATATAAACAGATGTGTCACCTTGTGATAACTAGGAATAAAATAACAAATGGGGGAGTTATTCTACTTTTATAGCTCTATAAATGAGAGTGGAAACTGACAATTAGGGCATTTGCTGTCAGACTGAAGCCTGACCAATTGCATTTCAGTTCCTGACTGTATGAGATACTGTGTGGATTAACAGCAACTGAAACTCACTTCTCATAGACTATGATGTCATATATCCTTCCCCCACTTATTCCCTCTGCACTATCCTCAGGTCCTCTATGTTCTCTGAATTCCCATAATACTATTTAGTTTATCACATGCCCAATATCTCTCTTACTTCCCCTCCTCCCAAATTATTCCCTTGCTACTGTGTTCTCTGTCTGATTTCTGTTTTCAAAGCAAGAAACAATGAGGTCCTGTAGCTAGGCTGGAATTACAAGTGCACTGACTGGCCATCTGGTACTCATGGCAGGTTGGTCCATTGTCTATTAACTCTCAAAATGGATAAACACTGAATCTTAATCTCCTTTTCCTCATTATCAACCATCTGTTGATTTTCACAAAACTTGTTGGTTCTGGGCTATCATGTGATGCCTCTCCCAGTTTAGGTGTAATTGAAGTTAACCAACAGGTTTAGGGGTTGCAAGTGGAGTGGGACAAGTTGTTGTATTCCCATAGCACAGCAGATCCAATAAAGATAGTTCCACGAGGAGACAGCCCAAGCAAAGCATGGGAAAGCAAAGAAAAAAGCAGAATAGCATATGTAAAATCCTAGCTACTGGAATTCATTCTTTTCAAAGCAGAGGACTACAGAAAATGTGGATTTTTTTTTTCCCGTAGGTATTTATGCTGTGTAATTTTTGACTTTGTGGGGTTCTATGAAAGAAAACTGACAATTGGTAGGGTTCATGTCTTCAGAATTATATGTTTAAACTTATCTGTCTATGTCATTCCATAATCAGTGGTTAGAAGGATTTTGAAAGATTAACTTTATTCTATCGCAGGTCAAATGAATCCTAACTTGATGTTCACCTCTCACAGACTAAAATTAGATAACAAGAATCCCATCATGTAAGACTAAAAATAGTTCAATCTGATTTTTTCACTGAAACATAAGAAAAAGCTTTTTATTCTAAAAGAGATCAAAGACTTAAACAGGCTTTCCAGAGAGGTGTGAAGTCAAATAAGGAGGAGGGGATCAAGGATTGGACTTGATGATCTTGGAGGTCTCTTCCAACCCAGTTAATTCTATGATTCTATGAGGCTGCTGAAGCGCTTGTTTTCTATCAGGAAACACTTGTTGGAGCACATCTATATTTCATAATGGAACCTAAATCTTCACATAACTATGACCTGAGGCAATCTGGTATAATCTGGGGGTTTGGCTGGACTTTTGTGGGTTTTTGTTTATTTATTTGTTTTGGAGGGGTTTTTTGAGAATAGGCAGTGTTTGGGTTCTTTTGTGCTTAATTCTAAGTAGGCTGGTATAGCTTGAACACCTGTATTTTTATTGTAGGTAGTAGAAAGCACTGAAATCTGAGTTCATCGTCAGTCAGTACTAGAAAAAAGAGATGAGGAGTGAATTGCCATTGTCTAAACACAGCAGATCTGCTGCTCTTCCTAACTCCTCTTGACATGCCCACAAAGACTGGACTCTCATACCTCCAGATCACAGGCTTGGAAGCAGAGACAAAACTTCCCCCCTACTCCTCTTCTTCCTCCTTATATAAACAATCATATATCTGCATTTTCCATTCTCTGTGTAAGTGTTGTGGTTGAGATGTACATGGACACTAAACACTTGCAAGATCCATTCCTTCAGGGGAACAGACAGAATGCGATAACATATTTTTTCCATAAGCAGATTGGATTGACTTGCATGTAATGTAGCTTGAAGCCTTCCTTTCTCTGACTCTCAAATGAAAGCACTGGAGTTAAGTCTCTGATCTTTGCTCATCACATTAAGTCCATGTGTTCATCAAAACTGGATGAACTAATTTGTCCTTAATTCAATTATGTTTTTCCCCTAGATCTTTCTACAAGATCCATTACTCCATTTTCATTTTAATGTTTTTTCCAGTGGGACTTAATACGAAAGAAATTATTCTAAAATTAAAACCTCGGCGGAAAAATTCTTTACCATTGCAACTCTTTCATTTTCAATGGATTCATTTGTTACCATTTCAAAAACTCTTCCATTATTCAGGTATTCATTTTACATCTGTGCATATATATACCTAAAATGCTATGAAAGTAAAAAAAAAAAAAAACCAATACAAGTGGATCAGTGGAAAAAAACAGTTGAAGTAGAGAACAGTGCAATTATCTGACACGTCAAATGAATAAAATCTCAGAGACCCACAATGAAGTCCCATCATGATTTCCTCATCTCTAGTCCAGCAGTTTAGTAACACAATATTGCCATTACTAGTAACAGGCCACAGAGTTTGTACTAGTTGGCAAGGTTTGTTAACATTTTTCTTGACCTACCTAGAGTTTTGTGTTCATTTAATTACAATGACAATTTTTCTAACGATAACTACTATGCCTGACTTGTTTCATTGTTGCTTGTCTATAAATAGTGCAATTATAGTTTTTAGATAGATGGTAGCAAGTAGGCATTCCGTGTAGAATGAAATACTTAAGATTGTGACTTAATAATGTGGTGTAGGAAAACTCCAGTCCATCAGATAGCAGAGCCCTGAAAAACAGGTTTGCAGGATGCAGTGGAGACTATTGCAAGCATGAAATGATCAGAGATGGGGTACAGCCTTTGCACTAGAGACCCCATGGTTCTAGTGCAATAGGGTTTCTCACCAGTACTTATTTGAAGAAATGCAGATGTAGAACAATGAAAAAAAAACCTGTGTTTAGGAGAAACAAAGAGTACAAAGGAGTAAGATATTCAAAATGCACCCTATACTGTAAATTCACGTGTAATAAGGTATTGTAGACCAAAGAAGAAAAAGAAAGTTTAGAGGTGAGCTAACAATCATATGAAAATTACCCCAAATGTATCCTAGAGTAAAGAAAGAGAAACCATCATCACTTCTCCTAGTGAAGGACTCCAGATGCTGACAGCTTGCTAAACCTTCTCCACCCTCTTTGGACAGACACATTCCATCTGTGAGTCAGAAGGGCAGTGGTAGCACCAAGAAAAGGGGTCCTGCACACACATGGAAATACATGGATAAGGAGTGCAACTGCATTATTATTGCTACTGAGATTTTTGCCTCATATAATAACATTACCTTTTTTTAATATTTCTAAAGTTTGTCTTTTCTTTTGGAACTTGCAGCCTATCTCTTCACTAGTTTATATTAAGACAGAATAGCTTAGATGAGTTTAGATGAACTCTCATCTGCAAAAATAGAAGACTACATACAGTGGTCCCCAAAGTCTAATCTAGTTCATTGTTCTTTGTTTAATTTAGTATAATGGTATGAAAGTAGCTTCTAGGTGATGATAATTCATATAACTCAGTCGTTTGTGTAGAAAGTGAGCTTTAGTTACACTCATTTGAGAAAATCTCAGTATGGCAAGACAAACTGATGGAAACATAAAGGCGGCCTCTCTCAGCCTTAATATCTGCATTTGAGTTGCCAGTATTTAATTATTGCTTTAACACTGTTTTTAATCATTACCATTAACATCTTAGTATGTTCCCAAATACAAACATGAATCCTTGGTACCTGCATCACCAATCACTCACTTACCAAGGTATCTAAACATTAATCTCTCCTTAAGGATCCAAGCAGACGTTTGTCATGCACTTTTAGGGCTATATAAGAAAGCATTCAGGATTGTCTTGTTTGCCTGACAGCCCTGTAGAAATGTGATGGAGGTAGGTGAGATATCTGGTGGACAAACAGAGCACAGTTGTTCCAGACAAACTCCAGCAGGGTACTTCCTTCGGTTCATATTAATGGAGTGTCCGGATCCAAGGTTTCTCTTCTAGTGTTTCTCAGAGAATATTTGGGTGCCTGGACAAAGTTTCTGTCCTCACAGCAACTGAACCACACCTCTGGACTTCATTGTAGGCTGTACAGAGTATACGTGTGCCTGTCCCTGATTTTTCCTGTAGCTGTATGATCAGTTCAGGCTATGATATCTGATGTGGATTGTCAGGAATAACCTTCCCTTTCAGAAAAGCTTTTTTTTGGCCTTAATTTCAGGAAAGAAGATCAGAAGTCTTGGGAGACACTTCTGAATATGCTTGCTCATTTGCATTTCTTTGTTGCTTATGTTAGTTTTGCAGCAAAAACAACCTTGGGGAAATGCTTCCATCTTTTCTTGCATGGGTTAACCTTTTACTTTTAAGTTGCAGAAATGAGAATCATTTTGTGTGTGAGAGTGGGATAGCAGGAGGAATGAAAATCAGTATGTTTCTAATGAATGAAGACTCATCAGAACTAAAACCTTTGTGAAATAAAACAGAAGTTGCATCTAGCATTTCTTTAAGTCTGCAGGCACAAGGTACTACTGAAAGATGAAACTTTCCAATGTGAAGAAGCATTATTTCTTAGAGGGAAGGAATCTGTAGTCACATCTGTAGAATGCAACATCTGTACTCTTTGTTGCAACTGACCTATGCAAATCTTCCCACTTTCTGTCCAACATTTATATATTTCGTTCATCTCCCTGACCTTATCACCTTCCAGCACTCTCAGTGGAAGGTCTGTCATTGTGGCTTTTCCCCTGGTCTCTAGCACAGTAGCTTTTGTTTGTCTAGTACAGTAGTCCTTGTTTAAAATTCCTGACTATGACTAAAAATAGAAAGAGAAATGTATTATTTATAATAGGAGTTAGGAATCTTGAATAGTAGTAGTATTTCATTTTGGCCTGCCACTGAACTAAATACTTTATGACCTGACAAGTTACAAAGTGGCTATACAGATATTCAAGTGGGAGAAAAATAGACATAGAGGCTCTGAACATCTGTTAGGCTAGTTTTTTTCCCCTGCTGTTGAATATTTGTTGAGATATAGAGTTATGTTTTTCATAGGACAAATTCATCACATGAATCACCCTTCCCTCCTGGATCATGCTGTTATGAATGTGCCAGGAAGGTCTTCTGCAAGACCTAAATTACTATTTCCTTATTCTGATCAGTATAATACAACTAGGTCTAAGGGATCAGCAGGTGATACCTAGGAGGTGGTATGTGATATCTAGGAAGTGGGTATTGCAGCACCTATGTCTCTGTGAGGGTGCAGCCCTAGTGCTCTGCTCAGAGGCATGCCTCTAACTTTGTGAGTCTCATAAGTTTGTAGCTTATTAAAAGAGCTCGAGATGAACCACAAATTCTCCTTTTCTTGGAGAGAAACCGAGGGGACTCTGAAAGCTAACCCATCACCTTCAGCTGCCAAAATTCAGGTAGAAGTTTGAAGAGGTAGAATTCTAAAGCAATTAACTCTTACTATATTTTGAAACAGAAAGTTCCTTACTGGCTTGGAGAGAAAAAAAAAAAAAAAAGATATTCCAGGCTTTCAGGTCAGAAATATTATTGGGTGAGCTAAAGCTAAAAGCATAGGTCTAACAATAGATAAGTATCTAATCCAAGGGTAGAGTCTGGCGATTCACACCATGACTGGGCTTTGAACTCACCCAGGAATGGTTGTCATTTATATGTTGGTGGTAGGCAAACCTTTTCTTCTTTCTTTTCTGGTTTTGCCATGACACTGAAAAGTTCCTTGTGTAGACATCTGGCAACTTAAGCTGTATTGTAAAGTTACGCTGAACCAGTGTGATAGGAGGCAGATGGTTTCCTTGGCAACTTCAAAGCAAATTTTAGAGCAATTTCTCCCCACTCTGGTACATCTCAGTATAACACTCAGCACCTGCTGGCTGTAAGACTGTATTTGTGGCCACTTGAACTGATTAGGCATGATCAGAATTAAAAGGAAAGATGACCCAAACTTGACTTCTTCAGTCAAAAATCTCATGCATGGAGGTACCCCAGACATAACCTCAAAGCTCCAGGTCTCCAATGTTCTTAAATGAAGCACTTGCCCTACTAAAGGAATGACAAACCCCTCTGTCATGGTTGCAGTGGAAGAAGTTTCTGATGAGAATTTTGGTTTTGGTCATCTACTTCCTAAACGTCAAAATGAATTTAAAGACAGCAGAAGATTCATCCCCTTCTATCCATATATCACAGTTAAAAGATTAAAGTAAGCGTATCTAACAGCATTACAGGAAATGTGAAGTCAAGGGAGATGATCAAACCTTTAACTGCACCTTTACAGGTAAAATGAGAGAATCATTTGGACTTCAAGGAGCTTTTAATGAACCTTGGAATTCCAAAATTACCCATACAACCTGGATATAAAATATGCTGTGTCTTATTTTTCTGGTTTTTTGTAGGAAAGATTTGGAAACACAGCTACTATATAGTTTTGTGTTGACATGTCTGCAGGTATATTAGCAAACCCACATTCTCAGACGTTAATTAATATAAGGGCATAAAATTATGCTTTTCATGATGCTTGATAAGGTCAATAAATGCCGTATACATAAAAGACATTAGATAGGTTTACCAATACAAATGAGATCAACAAAGAAATTTTCCTATGGAAATTCTCTGTGCAATGTTGCATTTGGTACTGATAAAATGACTTCTGAAGCCAGGAAATCCTTAGGAAAGGCACTTGTAAAGGACCAACAACTTTCCTTCTTGAAAGTGTACAGCTAAACATAATCATAGACATCTGTTTTAAATAAACCCTTTAATTAACAAGAATTAGGTATGTATAATATAATTGATGCAACAAATACAATAATATTCAAACAAGATTTATTCCTTCCATTTTTACTTGATTAAAAATTGTAAATCTGTGTAGTGTCAAGCTCTCCTGTTTACATTCAAGAGTAAAATGGTCTGTATGATCTAGACTGGGAAATAAAGCCCATAGACTAAGATTGGCTCTGTATATAAAATAACCTTGTAATGTGTTCTCAGTGCTGAAAAAAAAAATAAATTCTGTCATATATTAATTCAGATTTTTTTGGTGGTTTTTTCTCAGGATTGCACTCTGTCTGTTAATCATAACTTGATAGAATTGGGGAAAACAAACAGGCAGTGCTGCCAGGGCTGGGCTACTGAGCTAAGCTAAACATGTATTGCAAGAGGCTAAAAATAGGATTTTTTTTTTCTTTTGAAGTACAACAAACATTGCTGAAAATCCTGGGTACAATATGCCAACAGTTGGGTATCTAAGTGACGTATCCAAATGTGCACACATGTGACTCTGAAATTTTAATTAATCCACTCCAGAGAATGTTTGCTTTCTTGCAAGATTCACAGAACAAAAGGCAAAGCTACAGTGCAGATCTGAATTTGACTTTTCAGTCTAATGTGACATCCAGAGCTTCCTCTGCTTTTATTACCTGCACTTTTTGATTATTCTACACAGTGAGGAAGATAAATACAAATCACTGTCACAGTCTTGGTTACCTTGATGCTATTGAAGAGGTGGGATAAAAAATTCGCTCTGGAACAAACTCTTCAGAGGGAACCTACCTATACTAGGTACTCCTGCTTTGAGATTCTTTGGAGAAAACTTAATTTTATTATTATCTTTTGCATAGGACAATACTACATCACAACACAGATATAAGCCAGTACATGTTTTTTTAAGGACGTTAGAAAGTTACTACTGAACACGGAAAGGTCAGCAGCTGAGGTAAAGAAGGAATGTAATATGAAGTTTATCAGGTAGTTAAAACTTTTTCCTTGAAAGAGAAGATGAAGAAAAGCTGAATGGGAAAAAGGTCCAACTTGAAAACCTATTGCTTTATTAATAATGAAGTGATTGGACAGGACACGTATAAATCTCTGACTATGTATTGTACTCTTTATTCAATGATTTATACCCTAGTGTTCTCTAGTGTAACAGCCTCCTTATCTTACTTGGCTCAATTCCTTTTCTTCAGTCCTGCCATTTTGTTTCTCTAACATGCAATTTCCATCAAAACACATCTGACACTCACTTGGACTGGTTTACAGCAGTATAATTTACAGCAGTTCTGAATGTTGACCTTATGGTTGACAATATAGCAACCATTATTTTTGTTGCCAGCAAAGGCTGAAAAGGAATGTCCAGAGAATAGCGTGAGCCTCTGCAAGGAAAAGATAATTCCCTGGGCTAGGTCTGCAGCAGTTTGGTCCTGTCTGTGGAAGAGTCACACACCCCACAGCAATGGCTAAATCACATTGTGTTAAGAAATTGCATTGCACTGTGAAAACCCCCAAGGACTGTTTGGAGATGTAATTTATTTAAGGATGTTCTCACTGACAACAGAGCAGCACCAGCAATACTAGCACTGTTCGAATCCCTTCAGTAGGAGAATTGCTGCTGATATTTAACAACCAGCCAAATACCTACTTGTGAAACATGTTTAATCACTACTGACAACACACTCACACTTGGGTATCCCATCAAGCTAACTGTAGTGAAATGGTAATATGCTGGTGTCAGTGGGAAATGTATACGTGTCCTCAAAGGCTGTATGAGTCTGACAGTGTGTCTAAAGGCTATGTATGTCCTACAGTGCTAGTGCACTCAGTCATGCAAACAGGGTGGCGTGTATGAGTGCATCACTGGTACCCTTCTGCCTAACAGGGCATATCTAGACCTCACAGTGACATAAATGATAGATATCATCAAAGCACACAGCCACAGAGAGATGGGAAATGCTCCAGGGTCCCTCAGATTTGAGTTAACCATTAGAGAACCATGCCTGCAGGTGTCCAAGTGGCAAAACTAAGTCTTCAGAAGCAATCTTTTCCCCTTGGTTTGAAACTTTTCTTCTCCTCTCTTCCAAGAGGAGCACTCCTTCAAATTTTTAAGATTTTGGAAGTTGTCAAAAGGCAAGCCGAGGCTGGAAAGTAGTACCTAGAAGTAAATTAACTACCATTCTGAGACAATCAGACCACTTCAAAATATTTCTGGTGAGGGAGTTAAATATGGATTTTATCTAAAATCATCAGATACATATGTCAGCTGCAACCCCAAGCTAAGAGAAATGTAGACAATGGTAAGATACAGTAATTTCTCTTTTGCTCTTCTTTTCCAGGGAAATCTTACTCACCATCAATAATCAGTGCAGCTTTCTATTCAGAGTAATGTTATTCAACAAAACATTTTATAAGTCAATGTAAAGTTGAGACATAAAGGAGATTTGTGAATAAACTCAAAAGCTATAATAAGTCAGATGCCAGAAAGTTAATAAACTGCCTTAGCATAAAGTAAACACCAGAAAAGTACCGCAACGGCCTGTAGTGAGCTAGAATTAATAAAATGGTCATTCCTTGCAGGGAGGTATTTACTGGGTCAAATAAAGTATTGTGTATTCCAGGTGGTTGGTATGCTGCTCATGATCCAGGGACCATCAGAAGTTCTTAAGAGGAACGTCCCTTCTACTTTTATGGTTACCAAGATGCCATAACTACTCCCACCTCTGGGGATGTATCTGTGGTGCTTTTGAATGCTTGGGTCAGAAGAGGTGGTGGTTTGGTGGTGAGAAAGAAAGGGATCCAGCAACAGGCAGGGAAAACATACAAAGAAGAATTTCCCCTATTCTGCTTTATTGATCATTTGGTTGTTGTGGTGAGCTGACCCTGACTGGATGCCACCTATCACACCACCCTTTCACTCCACTCCTCACCTGGATGGTAAGGGAGAAAATAAGATGGAATAATGTCTCATGGGTCAAGATAAAGGCAGTTTAATAAAGCAAAAAGCAAAGGCTACATGCAGAAGAAGAGGAAAACAAAAGGTTTATTCTCTACTTCCCATCAGTAGGTGATGTCCAGCCACTTCCCAGGAAGCGGACCTTCAGTACGCATAGCAGCTGCAGCAGCTGCTCCAGAAGACAAATACTGTAATAACTAATGCCTCCTTGCTTCTCCTCCTTTCTGTTTGCTTTTATTGTTGAGCAGACAACTTATGGTATGGAATACCTCCTTTAGTCAGTTTGGGTCAGCTTTCCGAGCCATGTCCCCTCTTAAGGTCTTGGCCACCCCAGGTCTCCTGGTGAGAGGGGTTGTTGGAGAGGCAGTCTTGATGCTGTGCCAGCACTGCTCAGCAGCAGCCAGAACGTTTGTGTTTTATCAGTACCTTTCTAGCTACCAATGCAAAGCACAGCACTGTGGGGCATAATGGCAAAAATTAACTGCACATCAGCCAGACCAAATACAACTGTATACAGGTACAGAAAGAAAAGATTGATCAGTGTCTAGTTTTTCTGCATTAGCATATGATCTTTCCAGTTTTCATTCACTCTCATGTTTCAACTGTTTTTCGTGTAAAATTGCCATTTCAGATGACCACTTGTTCCCTATAGGTTTATTTACCCATAAGTATTTAATAGATTCAGTTTATTTGACACCATCCTTGCTGTGTACTCCATTTTTGTACAAAGGCTCCTGATAGTGCTTCTGTTGCAGCCAAGCCATCAGCGGTGGGAAAAACTAAATCTAACACATTTAATCCGTTGCAGTCATCTGATGTAGGCAATGCTATTTCTTTCACATCCACAGTCACAAGCCTGAAATACTCTCTGATTCTTCTGCTAGCTGGAGCTACTGCCAAAGTTATGGAAGTAATGAAAAAATGTGATAAGGTTTTCAATAAACTACGTCTTATGCATGGGGAATATAAGGCATGTCAGCAGGCATGGAATTACAGAAAATATGTCTTATCGAGCAAACTCTTTACGTATTTTTTGATGCATTTTTAGATTTAGTCAGTAAAAAATGAGCAAATATAGTAAACTTGCTGGAGTTTGAGTTGACACAGTTTTTAAAAATGCTTAGTATCATGAACCAGGAGTTAAATGTTCAAAATGTTAATAAGAAGGTACCAAAAGATGGAAGTTTATTGAAAATGAAACCTTTTTAATCAAATGGAGGTTTTTCAACTAGTGAAGGTGTGCAAGGCTGAAGATAAAGTCTCATGATGCTCAGCATTGTTACTAGTCATTAGGAAGTAAATATGCATGACCCATAAAATCTCAGATGGCAAAAAGTGATGAGAAGAGTCCAGTCAGAAGGGGGACTATGGAAAGCAAATGATCTGAAAGGGCTAACAAATCATAATGAAAAAGCCTAATACAATAAGATGCTAAGGGGGGAGGGTGGCCCTTCTAGCAGAACTCGTGAGAGAGAGAATTTCCCATTGATATGAAATCTGCTGGAAAGAAAACACTGGTGCATAAGCATTCCAGGAGATTTGGGGCACCAACTGGCAGCACCTATAAGCTGTTTCTAAATATTCAGAAGCTTATTAGGAATAGTCAGCAAAGATGTGCAGAAGGAAAAGCATGCCTAACCAACATGATAGCACCTGTAATGAGATGAGTGGCTTATTGACAAAGAGAGAGCAGTATCTTGACTTTCCTTGACTTCAGCAAGGCTTTTGACACTTGTGTAACAACTTCATAGGTGAACGAATGAAGCACATGCTAGATTAGTGAACAGTGAGATGGACTGGCAAACTGTCTAAACTGTTAAGTTCAAAAGGTTGTGATCCCTTTTTTGGTCAGTGGGAACTTCACTGGACTGACATGACTTCTCATATATGGATAATGGATTGTCCACTTCATCTGCCAGTTCTCTCAGGACCCATGGATGCATCTTATCAGGTCCCATGGACCCATGACTATCACGGGGGGGGTTTGTCTCCCGAGAATTGACCCTCGTGGCACACCTTGTAAGGAGACAGTCACACAGGAGTGACCCACAAAATGGGGTTTATTAAAACAAGATGGCAGTTTATATACAGGGGAGTATGGAAGAATCGGGAACAAAGGAGGGATTCTTACCAGGAACATCAAATCCTGAGGGTCAGTGATAAGAGAAATGGAGGAATTGGCTGCAGGGAATATGTCCGGCCATATAGGGAGAAGGGAAGAGTTGGGGAGGAAAGGAAGTGGTCTGGGGTACAAACAGGGGAGTTCTACAGAAGTTTGTGAGGCTGTATCCTGTATCTGGGTCTCAGGCAAACAGCAGCAGTTGTTAGAGAACTTCCAGATAAACTTCTTCCTCTGAGACTTCCTCGCAGCCCTTCTGCATCTTTCTCCATTCTCTGTAGGCTCCTGCTGGCCCACCTCTGACACATGCCCTTTCAGGTTCCTTAGATGGTCTTGAACCTGATTTTCTACTACAGCAGACAGTGTTTCACAAAAAGAAGTGCTGTAGAGATATTCCATAATTTCCAACTACCTTAATCCAGTTTTCCCCAGAGGCCAAACCTGCACAGTTTATGCTACCAGAGCATTAAAATGATGTTCACACGCAATAGTCTTTCCTCCTGCCTGCATTTTCCAGTGCAAAGTCTTGGATGATGCCAGAGATTAAGGAAATTGAGAAACTACCCTACCAGCTAAGAGGTCTAACAGACTCACAGTTTTTGTGGTCAGGCAGAGGGGATAGAAATTGTCCTTTTCTGAAAAATTATAGCTGTGCCTTTTTGATGCAATTGCAGGTCACTCAGTTGAAGTCTACCATCTCATTTCTAGTTTACCTTAAAAATAGAGGTTAAAAGCAGTTTAATATTGGTTTGATTTTTTTCCCCCCTTCTTAGTGAATGATAGTGGGCTGTTGAGACAGGGTAAATATAATTAGGGGAATTTCAGTGACATATGATGTCAGGTGGTTAAAAGACGCAGTCATTCCTTGCCCTTCCATTTTTCCAGTCATGACCTGTTTATGAAGGAAAGAAGAACACGGTGTAAGAGCTGTTCTGTTGATTGTGTATTGTACGGGAACATGGGAGAGCAGGGACCCCTTAGGAACCACGAGGAGAGTTGTTAATTTTTTTTTAATTGATATTGAATTACACTGAGGTTTGTAACAATTCTGTTACAACACTTATGAGAAAACATATGTACCTGAATTGCTATTCATAAACAGAAGTGGTAATATTAATACTTCCATGTTGTCCATATAAAGCTGGTTCTACATGAATTTTAACGGAATGATAGCAACTTCTTAATCATAAGGAACACTTTAAACTGCCATTAAATCAGTGGTATAAAGCTATAGATGTGCACATTTCATCCAAATACTGAAACTGTCAGTCTTGATTCAGTGTATTATGCAAGGCTGATGTAATCTCAATCAAGAAGACATATCTGTGTGCACCTGAGGTCTGAATTCAAGCTCTTGTGGTCCAGAGGAAATGGCCCTACTCTTCTGATGTGAGACCTCTCTGAATTACCAACCTTACCAGAGATTAGACCAGTAGATTGTGTGAGCATGGGGGTGAACTGAGTAGAGCTCATCAACCTAGTAGATCAGGGCAGGACATTTGCAATCAGTAGATCATCAGCAT
The DNA here is from genome assembly GCF_022539395.1 of Myiozetetes cayanensis. NCBI lineage: Eukaryota > Metazoa > Chordata > Aves > Passeriformes > Tyrannidae > Myiozetetes > Myiozetetes cayanensis. The sequence continues at coordinate 41,373,107 of NW_026087742.1, read as the reverse complement.
GGTGACTCTTTTCACTACTTGTGCACAGAAAAAAAGTGGACTTTCTAATAATCAGAGACTTGTCTCTCTCCCATTATACAGTACCCATACAAGATTAATATCTTACAAAAGTGTCAAGGGATTTTCTCTGCTTTGGTAGATCCCCTGGCAATACAGGTTATGGATTATTTTCCTCAATTCTCCTTTACAAATTAGTAATTTAAATTTTAAACTTTTTCTCATTTTGATGCTTAAAGAAACTATTACATGCCAATCCACAGGCAGAGCAGCCTCTCTCCAAGAATTTGAGAGGCTGAAAACTACCTTCATCTCTTTATATGGGAAAAGGAATAAAAAGACCTGCAGATTTGGCTGAACTACTAAACTCATTAAAGGGCCTTAAGCAATTTCTATCTTATTAAGAATTCTTTTGAAAGTTCTTAAATAACTTTTTTCAGTTATTAAGCCAGCTCCAGAAATGGCATAATGTTCATGTTAGTTCACTAACCCTTTTTTAATTTCCCTGAGAAGGACCATAATTTGGATACACTGTTTCAGAGCTTCTGGATTATTTTAAAATAAGCTTTATATCAAATATTGCACAGTAGAGATCAGAGATGTCAAAAAAGTCTTTCTCTGCTTGAGATATGCTTTGTCTCTTGTTAAATAAATTTTACTATATCTTGCCCACTTTGAAAAATAATTTTTTCACTGCTAAGATATAAAACGACATAGAAAAGCTCCAGTGCTCTGGAACACCTGGATCACAATCTTCCTGTTGAAAAAAACCCACCAAAATTCTGTCCCTGACAACCTAAGAGTCACCAAAAGGATGGAGATGTCTTCATATGTTTTTTAAGAGCACATAGCTTTCATTTTAAGAAATGTGTTTTTCTGTATCTCACTGGACAGGAACAGATGGAAATTTTTGTAGAAACTCAGCCCTTCTCTAGGTCACTAAACAGAAAGCAGAAGAGATGCTTTTATGAAGTTTTAAGCATGGCTTTTTTAAGGACTGGAACAGTCCATTGGACAGTTGGGACCTGACAAAGTTTGAGGTCTCTGACTTCCTCCAACAATATATGAAATCATTTGCCAGACTGGTAAAATATACCAATCCTGCCCTGATTCTATCATCATTACATACAATGAGTTGTATTTTACTACTGATACCCTCCACAGGGTAAGTGCAAGGCAAGTTCCTAATTGTTTTAAATTTTGGAAGCTGTATCTAGTCCTTGAATGCTAAATAAATTGATATCAATATAACATCAAATCTAGTGTATAGGATGCCTCCACAGAGAAAGCAAAATACCTGTGGCTTTCTCTTTCAGAATTTAGGTAAGACTACAAAATCAAATACCACACATAAGCATTTTTTAATAACTAAATAAAGGTTTTTCAGCCTTGTTAATAGCCAATCTTAAATTACATGAAAAACTTAGATCTTTTTGGGATGGGGACAAGTCATAATGACTTCTAGAAGAGAAGCTAGTCCAAGAAACTACTCTGCCAGTTCATTCTGCCAGAGGTCTGGAGTAGACCATCTTAAGTCATTCAAGCTCACACTACATTTGAACACAGAAAAGAGAAACATCAAAAGTTGTGAAAGAGACTCTTAAGGAAATCAAATTGTCATGGGTTAGTAGTGTGCAGTCACCTGTTGAACTCTGTCTATCAACTGAGATAGAAATAGAAATAGAAGGGTAATCACCAAGATTGGTCACTGACAGCATGTTAGCAGACAAACTTCAGCCTTGGCAAAGGACACATCTTTTGACTAGATAAACTCAAAAGTTCATGCACATTACAGGGTTCAGGCTGAACTGATTAGTTGTAGGTATATATTCTATACCTATATATGCATGCATACACTTCTATATTTTAACTTCCTACCCATCACAGTACTCTGTAGTTTTCATGATGCTGTTGCCCTATTCAAAGGTCAGTCTTAATTCTGAATATTACCTTTTTACTGATTCTCATTCCAATAAAGTTTTCATCCTTCTAGTATGGAGAAGTCTTAAACTCATTTACAGTTAATTCTACCCTGAATGTAAAGTCATGAGGGAAATATGACACCTAAAGCTGAATATACATATTTTCTATATTTTCTTAAATTTATTAAATATTAAATAAATATTTATTAAATAAGTATCATAGAAATAATGTGTAACCTTTTTTGTGTGGTTTTCTATTTCCATTAGCAGTAAATAAAAACCTCTTTTATGAAATTGATTTTTTCCTTGATAGGATTGTAATGTCCATTAACAGGAAACCAAAGTGCACTGTATATTTTCTTTCTTCCTTGATATAACTCTTATGAACACACTGGAGCTACATGAGAAATTTTGTCTTCTATCTTCTTCAAAACACATGTAAGCACTTTCTTTTCTATTCTATTCTATTCTATTCTATTCTATTCTATTCTATTCTATTCTATTCTATTCTATTCTATTCTATTCTATTCTATTCCATTCCATTCCATTCCATTCCATTCCATTCTATTCTATTCTATTCTATTCTATTCTATTCTATTCTATTCTATGCTATACTCTTCTATAATCTCGGAACAAAAAGAGCACTCTATTCTGTTCACATATGTGGAAACAACCATATTTTGTACCATGCAGAGAAATTGCAATGAGGTTATGTCAGATATTTGAGACATGATCATTTCAAGAAGATGTTGAAGGACCCTTTTTCCCTGACCTAAATAACAGACTTAGGAGGAAAACTGTTAAGTGAATGGTATCAAAGAAGCACTTCAGAAATTTCCTTTGGAAGACAGATACTATAGCCCTAATGTGAGACAATTTTGGTAATCCTGTCACTTTTCCTGTTTGCTGAGGTCACTCACCATCTGCTTGAACTGCTTGGTTGTGTGGCTTTACAAGTCAGCTTGTTTCTCAGTTTAGGAGGAAAAAGTATCTTTTAAAGTTACCAGAGGAAGCAACTCTGAACTGCAGAACAATATCTAGGTAAGATTGTCTTTATTTATATTCTTTCTATTTTTATGAAACATTGTCTCTTCTAATCTATGGATCTATTTTCTCTCATTAGTTACGTGAAATTTTAAATAAATTTTAACTAGTAATAAAAAAAAAAATAAAAAAAAAATAAAAAAGGAGACAAGTGAGACCAACAAAATCTGGGTCCAGAATATCAAAACTTACGCCCTATGGAAGGAGTAGGACTGTAATTTGCATTAATTAAACTACATATCTATGGCTGCCTTGTCAGCTAGTCTTGATCTCCTCTGGTGATCACTTCTGGCTGACACTGTCTATATATTTATATCTTCACCCCCATACCTTTTCCCAGCTCATCACTTTTGCTCTGCAACTCCTCCACCAATGCACCCCTACCATTTCGCCCAGGCCCAGGTGTTTCCTGGTAGCTCCACCATCTCAGGATTCTTGTTCAAGTCCCAGCTCCTTGTCCATCCCTTCACTTAGTCAGCCTCCCAGTTTTCAACATGGTAAACCTTCTCCATAATCCTTTTTCTTCCATTTTTCCCACAGTATTAAAACTTATTTTCACTCTCTTCCCATCTCACTCATTCACCTGACTTGCCTTTGCCCCACGGTATCTTTGTATCTGAGTTGACAATTAAAATCCATATTCCAAATGATTTTTTTTCTTCATTTCATTCTAATCTCTCTTTCCATTTATGATCCCAGCACCCCTTGTCCTCTACTTCTCTTTTCCTTTATTTCTAGTTTGTTTGTGAAAATCTACTCTCTTTCCTTGTCCCAGCACTTTTTTTTATTCCTTCTGGTCTTAAAAAGGAGCCATCCTTCCCTTAAGTAATTCAGAAAGTTTTATTGAGAAGGGCTGGCTGAAGATGTGCAGTCCGTTAGAAGCTGGTGGAAAGATAAAGGAAACAAATCATAAAGCATTCAGTTTGTATATATATTTTTATACAACTTTGAATGATATTTTTGTTGAGAGAGAAAATGTGTCTTCAAACAAAGCTTATAATGTAAGAATGTGTAAAAGTCTGGCAGGAAATAATCATTCTAAGTCTGGCCAGGATGAATGGACATCTTTTCCCAAAGCAACAATTTGCTTTTTCCTCTTCTAGAATTCCTTCCTTCAGATAATTTGTAACTAATTAAACTCAATTACGTCCATTGTAAAAGGGTTATTTCTTCAAGATGATCCCTTCTGGTTCCACTTCAGATCTTACAGGGATTGTACACTCACTCACTCACTCCTCCATCATTAAACAAAGGGCACCATGCTTTCAAACAAGGCAGTTTTAGCAAAAAAATAACCTCTGTAAATTAATTTAAACTACATTAATTAAAGTATAGCATTGGAAAATACTGGGGGGTTTGCTGTACCACATTTGTTTATTCACCTTGGTAACATCTCAGCAGCTCAAAGTACACTAACAGCAAAAAGGAAAAAAAAGAAGTTCGATGTTTTCTAGAACTGCCTGGGGTTTATTTTATTTAGGAGTTTTGATACTGAGAACAGGAATTGGATAATAATTATTAGCACACCATGAAAAGCTATGCATACAACAACCTGGTCTAGTTGATCTTTAAGGTTCCTTCCTACCCAAATCATTCTATGATCCTGTGATTCCGTGATCCTAAGTAAAAATCAGTAGCAGTTGCAAAGCTAACTGCACTAAACAATGTAATTGAATGATATAATAGCAATAATAATGATGCCAGAGTAATTTGTTGATGCAGAACAGATACAAATTTAAAGGCAAGATGTAAATAACATTGGAAGAACATCTATAGAGAAGTAAAAAAACCCAAATATAACAGGCAGCTGAAAACTTAATATGCATAAAAAAGAGCTGGTAAAATAGAGTGTGAGAAGTATTAAAGGATTAAGTCTCATGATGAGATTTTCCAGAGTAGGTGGAAAAGGCAGCAGCAAGAGAGAGTTCTCTGCTTGGGTAGATCTGAGTGAGTCCCTCTTTTACAGTAATAAAGGAAAGCTATAAGAGGGTGGTGCTATGCTAGTGAACCTGCAGTCTCTGCACAAAGAGTTCAGATTGGCTAGAAACAGATTAAATGAAACAACTCTTATCTTACTATGCTTGATAAATCAACAATGTTAACTTTTTCCTTCCATCTACTGTTAAGGATTTGCTACCTTTATTCCCAAATATTTGCCATTAAGTTAATTTCTGAGGCCATATTTAACACACTCGATAAGGAGAATATCCATATTTGCATCTAAATCCATCCATTTATATACTCATACCCATCCATTTATTCATGTATTATGACATGTACACTTTCTTCAGTAATTCTTTAGGAAGAATTACCCTTTTGAAATCTGGGAGGGTCATAAAAAGTAGATTATTTTACTAGTGGGTTCAGAGTACACCTTACATTTTAGATGCTGCTGATTGAATAATTCATTAAAAAACCCAAATCAATTCAAACTGGTTGTGATTGTTTTGTTTAGGGCATGTTTTGGATTTTTTTGCTTTGGTTTGGTTTTTTTTTGGGGAGGGGGTGTTGTTGTTTTTCATTTTGTTTGTTGTTTTTGTGGTCTTTTGGTGGGTTTTCTGTGATGGTGTATTGCTGACAAAGTTCAACCTATAGAATTTTTTTTTTTTTTAATGTTTCATTGTGACTATTTGCTGCCTGCTGATTATGACTTGCTCTCTGAATTGCATGGAATTTCTGCTTATGATTGGTCACTGGCATTTTTAAAAGATGGGACTAGTTCATGAAAAATACTGCAAATTTCTTCCATCCCTCTCTCAGTGTAAATAACTGTTCATTCTAAACTTCATGAAATGTTTAGTAGTCACATAAGCAATTATAAATAAACTGATGATCATCTAACCACTCAGAAAAAAAATATTATTACACTATGATAGAACTCAGTATGTTAAGAGGTCATTAGAGCAATGATTTTTACATTGTCTGATTGGTTCCCAGTAATTTTTTCCAGAAAATTGAAATCTGTATTTCCAAAATTATGTTTTCCATCATCAACTTTCTTTCATATATATTCATATAGTGAGTGTCCTTTAAATTTCAATGTTGTGTTTTGACAAAAAAATGCAAAGAAGGCATACTTTGTAAGTGCTTTTTGCAAGCAACTGATATAAAACAATGTTCTATAGTTTGGCCAAGTGTTAGAAATGCTTTGTCAAAACACTCCCTCAGCCAAATCTAAGGTTTTATTTTAAGGTGACACAGAAATATTTAAGCAAACAAGTAGGACGCTGTTCTAAGAAATGCATTTTCTGGTTGGCAGAGTATTACTCATTATCCCTGATTTATTCATTGTACTTATTTTTTACTCAGTTCTATTGAATTCCCTAGCAGGATGTAAGTCTGTTTTAAAGACATATGTGTGTTATAGAAACCTTTAATTTATTAGTCTTCTACAATGCAAAATTCCTATTTGTTATTGGTTAAGAAAGCTGTAATCCTGCTAAAATTTGTCATTTTATTGGCTCGCATTAGTTGCCTCGCATCTTCAATACAACGCTATCATTAACCTTATTAATGAACCAGTCCGACCTATTGTTTGGAATAGTCTTCTCAAATATGAAGAGATGACTTTCTTATTTCACTTCTGCAAATAAAAATTATTGTAATGCTAAACAGCGTTGTTTGTTGTTTTGCATGTAAAATTGCTCTTTTGAAATCTCTGTGAATTTTGATGGGTATTCAGAGGTTTAAAACACTTTGTGTGTGTGTGTTTTGAGGAAAGATATCTATATCAGATTTTTACCAAAATGTCTTGATTTCCTACCACTTTTCTTTTAATAAGCTACATCAAAACCAACTTGTATTGAATAACTTAAGAAAATACGGTTCTCACTCAATCTCCTTTAAAATATCCTTGGGATTTCCAAGGGCTAGAAAAGCAGATTAAAAATTCTTTTATAGATCATATGAGATATTGCTTATTAAAGCACCGATTAATTAATTGTAGATAAATTACTTCTGACACATGTAATTAAAGCAGAAGATTCAATCGTTAACTTCAATCAGTGTGAAAGTACACTTAAAAAGAACAAATTGTAATGCACAAAGGGTAATAGCCTAATGGTACACTGCTTTGTTTTATATATATACTATAAAATATCTTTTACAGGAAAATGTTTATTAAAAAAATCACTATATATATCTGATTTTTCATATGTTTAGAATAATAAATCACTAAAACAACACAAAAGAAAAAAATGCTTGAAACAGATTTTAAAAAAAGCTTTGGAGGGATAACGGTTTGACATGTTATGGCACATATATGTAACACACAGCTGTAATGTTCCTTAAATGCAAACAGGATGGTATCTGACATTGCTAGTTATCATACAGTCATGAAGAGAAAGGAAGTTTCTGAGTTAGAGGAAGGTTTGCGACACTAATAACTGCGTCGCTGAATGACTGCATCACACCGCAAGGAGAAAAATGCTGTACTTAACTCAGAGGCAGACTGATGTCACTTGGCATGGTTAAATGCCTTGCTAATGCAAACATGCACTGATTTTCAGTGGCATGACTGCCTCGATGTGTCTCATGCACTGACTAATCTTAGTAAAGTGGTTCTCCTTTGAAGTGGCAGGTAGGAGCCAGTTCTGTGTCTTTTCCAACTCAGACTACAACAGTATTACTACATCTGCCTGGTAAATGAGCCTACCAGGGTTGAGGCACTGCTAGACCTGCTGTTCACAGAGAGGGGTTAATGGGAGATGTGGTGGTCCGAGACCATCTGGGGTACAGTGACCATGAAATATTAGAATTTTCAATACTAAGGGATGCAAAGAGGGCCATCAATAAAGCTTCTACCCTGGACTTCCACAGGGTAGATTTTGGCCTACTCAGAAGACTAGTTCAGAGGGTACCTTGGAAAACAGCCCTTGAAAACAAAGGGGTCCAGGAGGGATGGACGTGCTTCAAGAGGGAAGTCTTGAATGCATAGGAGTAGGTTGTCCCAGTGTGCTGAACGGTAAGCCATCAGGGAAGATGGTCAGCCTTGCTGAAAAGGGAGATTTTAAAGGAAATTAGAGTTAAAAAGAGAGCTCACTGACTATGGAAAAAGGGCTGGCTAATTATGAAGAGCTTAGGAATATAGTTAGGTCATGAAGAAAGAAAATAAGAGAGACAAGACACACTTTAAACTCAATCTAGCCACTTTTGTTAAAGATAACAAGAAGTGCTTCTACAAATACATCAAAAGCAAAAGGAGGGGCAAAGAAAACCTCCATCCTTTGTTGGACATGGTGGGGAACATACTCACCAAAAAATGGGGAAAAGGCTGAGGTAATTAACTTCTGTCAGTTTTCAACAGTAAGACAGGCTGTTCTCAGGACAACTGGCCTCTGGAACTGGTAGACCGACATAGGAAGTCGAATAGCCCTCTGTTATCTAGGAAGTAACAGTTAACGACCTGCTGAGCCACTTGGATCCTCACAAGACCAGGTGGGATCCATTGTAGGGTGATGAGGGAGCTGGCAGAAGAGCTTGCCAAGCTGCTCTCCATCATTTACCAACAGTCCTGGCTCACTGGGGAGGTCCCAGATGACTGGAAGTTGATGAATGTCATGCTGATCCACAAAAAAAGGCTTCAAGAAGGACCTGAGAAACTACAGGCCTGTCAGCCTGACCTCAGTGCCTGGCAAGGTTATGGAGCAGATCATCCTGAGTGCAATCACACAACAGCTACAGGATGGACAAGGGATCAGACCCAGCCAGCACAGATGTAGGAGGGGCAGGTCTTGTCTGACCAACTTGATCTCCTTTTATGATCAGGTGACCTACCTGGTGGATGAGGGGAAGACTGTAGATGTAGTCTATCTGGACTTCAACAGAGTTTGAGACTTTGACACTGCCTCCCATAGTGTAGTCCTGAAAAAGCTGCAGCCCATGGCTTGGACAGGGCACTCTCTGCTGGGTTAAGAACTGGCTGGAGGGCCGGGTCCAGAGAGTGCTGGTGAACGGGGCTGCATCCAGCTGGTGTCTGGTCACCAGTGGTGTCCCCCAGGGATCAGTGCTGGGCCCAGTCCTGTTTAACATCTTTACTGATGATCTGGATGAGGGGATCAAGTCCACGATTAGGATATTTGCAGATATAACCCAAGCTGGGGGGGTGTGTTGGTCTGCTGGAAGGCAGAAGGGCTCTTCAAAGGGACCTGGACAAGCTGGAGAGTTGGGCTGATTCCAATGGGATGAGGTTCAACAAGGCCAAGTGCCAGGTCCTGCACTTTGGCCACAACAACCCCCTGCAGCGCTACAGGCTGGGGACAGAGTGGCTGGAGAGCAGCCAGGCAGAAAGGAACCTGGGAATTTGGATCGACAGGAAGCTGAACATGAGCCAGCAGTGTGCCCAGGTGGCCAAGGAGGCCAATGGCATCCTGGCCTGGATCAGGAACAGTGTGGCCAGCAGGAGCAGGGAAGTGATTCTTCACCCTGTACTCAGCGCTGGTGAGGCCACACCTTGAGTATTGTGTTCAGCTCTGGGCCCCTCAGTTCAGGAAGGACATTGAGGTGCTGGAGCAGGTCCAGAGAAGAGCAACCAGGCTGGTGAAGGGACTGGAGCACAAGTCCTGTGAGGAGAGGTTGAGGGAGCTGGGGTTGTTTAGCCTGGAGAAGAAGAGGCTCAGGGGTGACCTCATCACTCTCTACAACTACCTGAGAGGAGGTTGTAGCCAGGTGGGTGTCGATCTCTTCTCTCAGGCAACCAGCAGTAGGACAAGAGTGCATGGTCTCAAGTTGTGCCAGGGTAGGTTTAGGCTGAATATTAGGAAGAAATTTTTTACAGAGAGAGTAATCAGACATTGGAATGGGCTATCCAGGGAGGTGGTGCATTGACCATCCCTGGAGGTTTTTAAGATGCGACTGGATGTGGCACTGAGTGCCATGGTCTAGTAACCACTGTGGTGTTGGATGAAGGGTTGGACTTGATGATCTCAGAGGTCTTTTCCAACCTGGTTGATTCTATTCTATGATTCTATGATTCTGCACTTCTATTTATCTATTTTAAATCAGCTACCTCACCATTCCTCTGCTGGAAGCTTCAGAAGGGATTCTCTCTAGTAAAGTCTTCAGCAAACCAAGGTCTGTTTTAAGGAATTCAGAGTCCTACCTCTGCCACTTATCTTCAGACCTTTTCCTCCACATCCTCAACTCAGTCACACTGTGGTCACTGCAGCCCAAATTGCTATATGTGACCAGACTGCTCAACAGTTATCCCTTGTTTACGAGCTGTGGGCTGGTAGAGCATTACCCCTGACTGTTCCCTCTGGGATTTCTATAAGAAAAGCATAGCAGCATTTTGCGTTGCTTGCAAAATCCTCCATTTTCTGACCTGTAGATGCCTGTTGTTGAAATCTACCCTGAAGAACAGGACCTGCCATTGGGAAACTTCTCCAAAGAATTTGTGGAAAAACTTCATCCTCTTCATTCTCTACGTGAGGGACTCCATAATAAGCTCCCAACAGATTGTTCCCAGTGTTTCTTTGCCTTCTATTATGGACTCTCAGGCTCTCAGCAGGGAAAGGAGGAACATAAATTTATCTTCCTTCTTAACATCTGATACAGAGAAAGGGGGTTAAATCTGATGTATCAATGGGCAGTGGTCAGGTCTGATAAATGTTTATTCTGTGAGAGTTCTGATGTGTTTCAGAGATGTCTTCCTAATAAATTAGGAATAGTATGCATATAAAAGGGGCTTATAAGAAAGATGGGGACAGATCTTTTATCAAGGTCTGTTGTGAAAAGACATAGGGCAATGGTTTTAAACTGAAGTAGGGTCAATTTAGATTAGATACAAGGAAGGTTTTTTTCAATGCAGGCAATGGAATTCTGGAAGAGTTGCCAAGAAAGGTGCTAAGATATCTCATCTCTGGAAACAGTCAAGGGTTGAATGGGACCCTGAGCAACCTGATCTGGTTGAAGATGTCCTTTGTTTATTGCAGGGGTGTTGGACTAGATGACTTTTAAAGGTCCCTTCCAACCCAAACTGTTTTTTGATTATTTGATTTTGAAGTCTAAGCCCATTTCCAAAAGTGTCTGGAGTAAGATAACACTTTTGGAGAGTAAAAGCTGAAATCTAGGCGCTAAGGGCAGGAGAATCCATCTAGAAAGGCCAGTGGGAAAGCTGTTAAAACATCACCCATGGGCTGAGAGACAGAAGAAGCTAGAAACAGATTTAATTGTCAATGCTCAGCATTTTCACTGAGAACTGGAACATCAGGGTAGGGAACAACTGGCAGCAAGGACAGGTCACCCAGGAACCTCAAGTGTGAGTGTCTAGTGACAGAAGGTCGGACTGGAGGGTCCACAGTGGGTTGGTTGAGTCCTTGCTCTCCCCAACAATCCCAGTGGGTGAGTTACATGCTACTGCAGGAGGAAAAAAACCAATTGCTCAATTTATAATCTCTATTGTCTATGCAATGAGTACATTTTATGATAGATGCCTAAATTTTAAAAGACAAAATTAGATGAAATGAATCTCACCTATAAAGGTGAAGTACTTGCCAAAGATCATAGGGAAAACAGGAAATAAAAAGCAGCACATTAATCTAAAATAGCCTGTGATATAGAGGGTGATTGGGAAGAGTACAGCTCTGGTTCCATTTATGGATATGAAGTTGCATCCACTTACATTAGAAATTATTATAGTTGCCACTGTCTAGATAAAATCAGCCTTCAGGTCCCATTTACCTGATGTGCCCAAAGCTGAGATTCACCGAGCCTTTCCCAACATTTGAAATAGCAATTTGAGGCTTCAATTCTTTCCGTCCTTCTTCATTCACAATTGTTAAACTCTAATTACATTTTTAATGCAAGCAGCAGACCAGTGACTGTGTTAAGCCTGAAGGATTTTTCCTTTCTGTTTTTTCGCTTGTTTGGTTGTATGTTGTAACGGGGGAGTAATGACATCTCAAAAAAGCTTAAAACTTGTGAGTAAAGCTATCAGAAGAAGTGTACATTCCTTAAATCTAATTCTCAGCCTGTTATTGGTAACATGATCATCAGACATTTTATTAAGACTTTTTATCTGTACCTGTTGCTGTCAAACAGTTTGGAAGAGATGTATATTACTTTCTTGAGAGAATTTAAAAATATTCTCATTATTCTAAAGGTATTCTTACTAACACTGTTTCCTAGGGTAAATAACAAGCACCTGGTAGGATGCGTAAGAAAACTATGTTGCTAGAATTAAATTTTGTCTTGAGACTTCCCAGAAAAGTGATTAACCCAAAATACATTTCCTTGATATACTCTTCTACATTTTGGTAGAATGCTGTGGAATAAGATACATAGATCAAGGAACTAGCAAAGAGAAGAAATTACTTAAAAAACAACCTTCATATTTGATTGTTCTTCGTTATCTATTTGTGAAGAATAGTGGAATGATGGTGTCAAGTCAGAGCAAAGGTCCTTTTAGCCTTGCTTTGTATACCTAACAGTGGAGGATGATGGAATCACAGAATAATTCAGGCAGGAAGGGACCTCAGAAGGCCTCGGAAGCCTCTAGCCCACCCTCCTGCTCACAGCAGTTTCAGCTCTAAGGCCAGTCCAGGCCGCTCCAGCTTCTTCAAGTTGGGGCTTGAAAACCTCCAAGAACAAAGACTCCAAAACCTTTCAGTCTGCCTGACTGTCCTCTGGTGGAAAAAAAGTTTTTCCTTATCTTGAGGATAAACTTCTCCTGCTTCAGTTACTGCTCATTGTCTCTCGTCCTGCATAGGCATGTCTCTGCATGACTGTGATGAGCCCAGCTACATATCCTTGATGACCTCCACAGAGACACTGCTGCCTGATGTTAAGTTCCCTGCAAATCCATAGCTCTAAGATATGCAAGTACAGCTCCCCCAGCCTCTTCTCAGAGAGTTACTGCTCCAGTTGCTCCCACTCACCTTCCTTTCCTCTCTGTTGTCAGAAATATGCTCCAAGGGGACAGAAAAGGCAGGTTTGGTTGCTTTTGTTTTTCAACAGATTTATTTATTTTAAAGTACTTGCTTGGAAAAGTAAATAAAACAGCATGAGATGAAAGACTTGAATAGAATGAAAAAGAAGTTCCTTCCTCCGCCCAGTGACCTTTGTCTGGATTTATCAACATACTCAGAAATCATAATAATTTTTACTTCCATTTGTTTTTCAGAGTAGAAGGACTTCATTATAATTACTTCACTTATAGATACAGTTTGCACAGGGGGAGGCCAGGGAGTCTTGCTGAATGTCTTGCTAAGCATGATAAATGCAGTTACTGAGCAGCTTCCATGAGATCCCCAAATCATATTGTTAGATAATGACTCTTCTTATCCTAGCTCAGATGCATCTTCTTTGTTGTAGGATACCTTCTTTCCAAGGGTTTTGCAAATACTAAGGGTAACTTGCTGAATTTGGCTCCTGTCATTCAAGATGAGACCCATGATTTGGTCATAAATGCTTAATCACAATTATAACTATAATCTGTCCCAGGGCTGACATGCAAAATTTCACTTGAGACCATATCAGCTTTAGCCACATAACTGACTGTGCTTCAGTTTCATTCTGCTGATTCTATACTTCTGAGCATAAACCACAGCCAATTTCTGTGTGTACCTTACACTAACTTCTTGAATAACCATTAATTTATACCCAGCTGTCAACTTCATTTTTCCAGCAGTAGGAAGGTGTGACATACTGAAGTCTGAGTCTGAGTATTTTTAATATCTTAAGGGGCAGAGAAGTACTTTAATATGCTGGGTTTTTTTATGGTGAGCTTTAATTTCACCTAGGCCCAATGCTTTGAAATTTGCATGGGAGTTAACAGCATTGCCTCTTCACTGCTAAACCTGGTCACTTCCATAAATATTTCTGGGAATGATCAGGCTCCTGTAGCTGTTCAGTATTCATGGTTGAAACTGCATTTGTGATTAAAAATGCCTAATTTCAAGACAGATCCCCAAAAAGCTGTTTCTGAAGGCAGGAAACACCTAATATTTGTGCTTAAAGGAAAATACTATGTATTGCTGTCAAAACAAAAATGATTATTTAGGCCTTTAATGGTACAGTCTGTTCAGGCAGGGGTGCATGTATGTATGTAGGTAGGTAGGTAGGTATGTAATACAGCTGTATTTCATACATATAAAGGACAGTTGAAGCACTGTTTCATTTGTTTTAAAAAGAATCTTTCTTTATATAGAAAGAGGGCATGTGCATATGAATAAGGATTTACTTGAAATATTTAAATATTTAAAAAAATACCCTCTGCTGTTTTATTAGGAAAATCAGCAGCTAGTCTTGAAACATCTCATCTGAAATCTTTGGACAGGTTGCACTTGCAATCCCAAGGTTTTCATTTCTAATTTTAGAGTGCAGCCATCAATAATTGAACTTGAAAATATTGCTGTTTATATAGACATTACAGATATTTCTTTTTAAGGTAGGAGCTAGACAGTCCAATTACTGTGTCATATGTAGTTGGTTTATATAATATAGAAATATAAAAGATATACCAATATACTTCAGGGAAACTGCATGAATGTAAACCAAATATACCTCTTTGAGAAAAATTAATGAACCTGGTTGCTGATGTGCCAAGTAAGTGGCATCTTAAAAAGATCAGTGCCTGTAACTCAGTACATTCCAATTTACTTGTACTTAAGTTACATTTTCTTTGACTTGAAAATATCATTAATCTACAGGCAACCGCAAAAGAGCTTGTGACAGGGATGATATGCTTAAATAGAACTTGAGAAAACTTACAATATGACAATGCCATTGGTGCAGAAATTTTGAACTCTTAACTGCAGAGTAGCGGGAGAAGATTACATTATAATTCACTTTGGGTAGTAAGTTGAATGAAGTTTCTCTTCTGCTTTGAGTGAAAGGAATAATAAAATTGCAGTTGACTTCCTTGGGGACAGGATGGGGTCCTGCCAGGCTTAGAATGATAAATAAAAATAATATATCAGCAGCAGATGGTTGGAGCAGATGATTGAATAAAGGCTATGTTTAATTTTTATGAAATAATTTTTTTTTAAATATACAACTTGTCAAGAAATTAATTCTGACTCAGATGAATTCTAAAATGTGCTATATTTTCATCACATTATGCAGGGGGCAATTTTACTTGCCCAGTAAATCTCTATAGCAATAATATTATAAAACAGTAATGTAATATATATGTACTCATTCAAAATCAGAAAAAATAATGTTGCATGTAAGAAGAATGCAATAGAAATAAGGAAAGAAAGAACAAAGAGACAGTAGGAAGAGTTTTAAAAACATTAACGACTCTCCCTCCAGACCTCTTTACTCACAGTACAAAGGCATTTAGGTACCTATTCCTGTGAAACTGGAGGAGTCTGGATTCTAAAAATGGTGAAGTGCCTACATATCTCTGTGGATATGTCTCCTGCACGCAGCTGAATAGGGTGTTATATATAAAACACAGCAGCCAAAACAGAATGAATGTTTTGACTCATCCTGTCAGCATGCATTATAGATGGTAACAATCGCATGCATCCCTATGGCTACTACATACACAGCTGGGATTTCCCAGATAGGAGTGTGAAGCACTGAGTGCACAGAGAGGGAGCTTGATCTGTCCTGGAGGCATATAACTGCTCATGCAGTGGACAAATAATCCATGCATCTGCAGATATCTACCACCCATCCAACGGCTCCATCCAACAGCTCCAGCCCAGCTGTTCTGGATGGGCTGTAGGTACTCATGCAACCTGGGGAAGGTGTCAAGAGTCTTCCCTTCCTTCTGAACAAGTCTGATAGTGTTTTATTACTACACCCCTGTAGTTGTTTGTCATAATCATGGAATTATAGAGTCATAGAATGGTTTGGGTTGAAAAGGATCTTAAAGATCATCTAGTTCTAAGCTCCCTGCCATGGGCAGGGACACTTTCCACTGGACTAGGAGCTCGGGGCTCCATCCAACCTGGCCTTGAACACTTCCAAGAATGGAGCATCCACAAATTGGCTGGGCAACTTGTTCCAGAGCCTCACCAACCTCACAGTAAAGAATTTCTTCCTAATGACTACTTCCATAATGCCTACTTGGGCTTGCACAGAAGTTGTGTTTATACCACGTGATTAAAATAACAGGACATTGCTTGTCCTCTGCCTCAGAGGACAGATTGTGCTCACACAGCTAACACTGTGAGGTGTTAGCTCTGAGGTGAATACAAGAGTCACTGTATAAAATTCCAACTGAGGTATCTGATGTCTGAAATTTTGGGAAATGTACTGGAAATTTTGCAGGTCTGAGGATTCAAGATGCTATAATTTTCCCTGCCTCCGAGTGCTAAGCAGTTGACACGTCTCAGTTTGGTAGCATCTGGATAGCAACAGTCGCTGATCTAGGGATTGCTGTTCAACCAGATGTTTGCCATTGTCCTTTGAGACCTTCAGGGAGAAAAATGAAGTATAATCAACAGCTATTATAAATAGCAATGGACCCAAAGACGCTCATAGACTGCACAGTATGTTCAGCATTCACAGAAATCTGTCTTTGCATTTGCTATGAGCAGAAAAACACCAAGAGTGGCCCACCTCCCTCACAGATCTTTTAAGAGTCTGCATTTCCTGAAAGTTGATGGGAATCTTTCCAGTTACTTCATGGAAAGCTGAATAGGGTCCAGATAGTGCAGATTCAGTTTTTCCTACTGAATGCCATCCTGTGAAATGTATGTACCATGAAGGGATAAATAATCTGAGTAAACTTCCATATCTACTTCAAGTAAACAGAGCTTACATGGTTACAGAGAAACGCTGCAATTACAGTGTGCAGCATTCCAAGAAAGAATGGAAAGCTTAAAAAGGTAAGTTAAAGGAAATACTACTGTGGTATATATGAAATCCAGTTTAGTTTAAAAGTTCTGTGCACTTGAATGGAAAAGCAAGAGCTTAAACACCATCCTCAGCACTCGAAAGTCACAGTACAAACTCTTCAATGTTGACTGGTACTCCTCTGGGAGTTGTTATGACTTCAGTATTCCCTTGATAAATTAATTTCTCCAAGATGTTCCCAGGGCTTGTGTACATTCTGCTTGTGGCTGCACTGATAGCAAAGTCACATTCCTCAACTCTAAAAACCCAATAAATACATTATGTTGTTTCATGAGATTTGTCTGGTTTGCACTGGAGAGCCAAGAAAGAGGACTTGACATGACCTTTAGCTTATAGCCTGGTTATGAGAACATATTTTTATTTGTGTGCTGGAGAAGTACACGATTCCTTTCAGGAAGCACATCTTGCACAATCAATAGGACAAGTATGACCAACTTTGACCACATATGGGAAAGAGATATCTGAATGACAGCATACTATGACCAGTGATTCTGTGTCTTAAAATGGATATTAGATGCATGAAACTCACACTAGTGAAATACAGATACCTTATTCTAACAGGACAGCCCCTAGCCTGCTTAGGTGCCTGAGACATCCCTGCTGGCTGTTTCCTCTAAAATTCTTCTATCCAAAGTCTCACTCCTCTGCCTGATTAGAGATTTTGTTGTACTGGGCTCATATAAGATAACATATGTGGATGGTAGGTGAACTTTTCTGTCCTCCACTAAGGGAAATTTCCAATCACTCTCACCTGTTGCTTCTTCCTAGCACAGATGTTTGTTTCAAGTTTGATCAAATCTGAAGCCTCTCATGATGCAGCTTGTTCCCCCTTTCAGGACACTGAACCTGTCCCTGCCAGTCTGCAGGTGGAGTGGGAGCCTTCCTCTCTTGCCAAGTCTCATATTTTCAGCCTCTTCCATCTCTACCATTTATCACTGAATCCATTACAGCCTCTGGCCATCCCTCGTTTGGTGTGGCACAGGTTCAGTCCCCTGTCTCTGAAAGGTCTCTGTGCAAATCCTGTTAGTCCTCCTGGATGTGGCTAAATCTCCTCACCTCCTATGGCATCCCTTCAGATGGCAAGTTAGTTCCTCAACCGGAGGATGTTTCCAGTAGGTAGGACACCATTTCTCCCAGTCCCAGGAGCACCAGGCACTCCCTGTAGCCCGTCTTGGGTGGCCACATCCTCCCTCTGAACCTACCTGGTCCTCCAGAGATAGTTTCTCCAGTTTGTGATCCGGACCATGCCCTTGGCATGTCTAGTTTTTCAGCAGCCACTTGCTCTCCTAAGCAGTTTTTGAGATACTTCTGAAAGTGAAGTTCCTGTACCCTATTCTGTACAAGGTGCTGGGTCTGTTAATTAGAAAACCATGTTCCTGAAGAGGTGAGCCCTCATGAACTTCAACAAAGGGAAATGCCAAGAATTGCACCTCAGGAGGAATAACCCCAGGCACCAGGGTGGGCTGGAGCACTTATACGTCTGAAGCTAGTATTATAATTATTAATAATTATTAATATTAGTTAAAGTAATATTTTCTATTAAAAAGAAAAAACAAGTAAACTGAAAAAAATCTGAAGAAATTAAAAGCAGCTGCAAGACTATTCATCACAGTAGTTTGGATGGTCTGAAAAAAACCCCCAAATGTCACATCAACATTCCTGATTATATTAAGCCCCAAAAAGATGTTCTCATGATAGTTACTGTGCCACAGATAACAAAGAGAGTCAGAAACTTGAAATACATCCAGAAATGAATGGGGGGGTGGATGCAGGAGAGTGTCCAAATCAAAAATTAAGATAAGGGTTAGTTTTCTCCCATGAGCTCATTAAATTGTATATTTTGGCTGCAGTTGTATGACAGCAACTTGACAACTGTGAAAGGGACAGTTTCAGGACATTTTTCC
The DNA here is from genome assembly GCF_022539395.1 of Myiozetetes cayanensis. NCBI lineage: Eukaryota > Metazoa > Chordata > Aves > Passeriformes > Tyrannidae > Myiozetetes > Myiozetetes cayanensis. The sequence goes on along the minus strand of NW_026087742.1, from coordinate 41,354,431 downwards.
TCAGTATTGCCCTTAGCTTGTTAGGTTCTTGGAGAAAGTAAACCAGGTCCCAGTTTTCTAACATATTTCATCCCCTAATTTAAATTCTCTGAAATTATTTTTCATTTCTTTCAGTGTCATGATCAATTACCTTTTTTTTTTTTCTTTTTTTTTTTGGATGGTCATTTCAGAGAGCTACAAATGCTGCTGAATGTGAAGCTGTCTCCTGGGGAACCCTCTGCAAGGCTTCTCTGAAACTCAGTCTATCAACCACAATACAATTGCTGTTTTTATAAGCTGCCACGCAAGACTAAGTAGCCAAATGGCTTTTATTCTCTCTCAGCTTTAAATAGACACCTAGCAGTTTGTAAAGCAGTGACTCTGAAAGGTCACAATCACATTTAAATGCCTCATTCTATTATTCTTACCAAAACTGTGTTTCATGCTAATGAGGTCTAAAGTAATGAAAGACATTTATTCAAAATTTACTTGCGCTGCAGGAGCAAAAAGGGTGACGACAAATGTAGCTACAAAGCACTGTGGAATTTGGCCTTTGGTACCTCTTAATGACCTATCGCATGTAATGAAAATTGGCATTATGTTCCCATCACCAAGTAGAGTCACTGGCTGAACAAATATTATAGCAGTTTTGTATGGTTTTGTTTAATGCTAACTATTCAGGCTCTTTTCTCTGTGTATCTATCTATTGATTGCATCATTAATTGGCCTATAGATTCTTGCATTTCCTTTCTTTTCACTTTCAGAAGAAACTGATTACTCTCTTTGACCTTAAGTCCTCTACCACTTTGTCAGTACTTCTCTTGTTCACTGCCAGTTGATCATCTCCACTTACAGCACTGATTGTAGATCTTCAAAGGTCACAGTAAGACGTAGCATTCAGGTGTAGCAAGATTGGTTGGCCAGCAAACTAAACAGAGGGATAATATCTTTCCAAACATAACTTGCAACTGTCACGAGGCAACCTATTAAATTAATCATACTTAAAACTCTGTGCTGTCTTATATTTCAACAGAATAATGCCTAAAGTATATTAACTGACAGCCTATTCCTTGCAAATAATTTTTGTGCATATACTTGAACAGTGCCAAACACAGACAGTCCTTGGTCCTCCACTTGATCCTGTCTTCCTACCACAATAAAATTATGATATTCAAGTCTCATAGTAATAGTTCCTTTTATGATGATGTTCCAGTCTCATAGTAATGGTAGTTGTTGCTGAGAAGTACTCAGAATCTGGTCCATTCCTTATTCAAAGTTTGCTTTTATTTTAGATTAAGAAGTAATGCTAAGTGATTAAAGCCAAATTTCTCCACTCCTTTTATTCCAGTCATGTATACCTGGTGACTTCAAAGGCTACCATCAAATTTTTATGAGAATCCATCTTCAGGAAGACAGTGACAAATTATATACACAATCTAATTTGATTTCTCAGGCAGGAATGTCTCAGATGCTAGATATAGTGTCAAATCCAAACAGCTTCAGACTTCACTGGCACCTCCAAACAGAGGCAAAAAACCAATTTAGTTGTAGACAGATGGCAAAAAACACTGAGCTGCTGTGTTATCTTGTATGCTCAACTTTTCCAGAAGTAAAACTAATTCAGAGGATTGGTAGAATGTAGTAAATATCCTGACCTTGGAATAAGAAGAGCACTTCAAGGAAAAATGCCTGAGATTCAGCTCATTTAACTTTCAGTGCCTGCAATGGAGACACTGGCACATGTGACAACACTACAAGCTTTTTGCACACTTCATAGAGAGGAGTTTACACTTCTAGGACATAGGCTATCTCCTTCCCCTTTTCAGGTATCTACTTAAAGAAGAGATAAATTGAGCTCTATCTTTCCTGACCATGATCACTGGTTCTCCAGCAAGTGACACTGGCAACTGTGTAACACACTGGAAACCTTAGGAGAAGAGAGGGAGATATCTCCTCTAAAGGAGGCTCCAAGTGTTTTAAAACTATTTTTTCAAAGCAGCAGAGAAGTTGCAGGTGAGGCACTAAAACACAGATAAGAACTCAGGAAACTAAGAGTAACTTCTGCTACTTAAAAGGCAAAAAAATGAAAAATACAACTTTTATTTTCAGATTATCTTCAAAGTACAAAACTCCAATGCATTTTCATTAACCCTTAAAAGCTATTGACAAGCATGAAAAAAAGAATCTCCAGACTAGTCAGGAAATATCTGCAGATACAGGGAGATAGGTGAAGTTTCTAAGGCCTCTTTTAAAAATTATTTTATTATATTTGTATCTATTCTTTAGAAGTGCTTGAGGCCTTTAGAGGAAAGAGAATCTTGTAGCTTTCTCTGTACACATTCAATAAAGTCATCTGTTACCTTATTGTCATATTTCATATTTTGTCTTCCTACCCATTTCCATTTCCTACCAGTCATTATTCCCTCTCTCTTCCATAAACTTAAAAAAAAAAAAAATTGAGGTACTGCAGCCATAATGAAGCCACATTAAGGATGATAGTAGGTCAGTGCTCAAGCCAGCATTCTACCCTATTCACTTTATTGGTGCAGCTCCAACACAACTGCCACAGTTCCTGGGGAGAAACAAGCAATTCAAGAGAACCACTTATCATATGCCTATTAACTTGCTCATTCATCCTCCTGTAGTAACCTTTTTCCTAGAGTAGCCTTTCTTGACTCAGATGGCAAACTTACAGATGCTGAAGTTGAAGCAGAAAGCAGTCTCACTTTCCAGCTGTCAGTACTAGGCAAGCAAACACAGTGGAAGCTATACCATAAGTATTTAATTGCAAACAGCCTTAAATTAGCATTCTTGAAAATAATTTTCAGTGAGCTTCGATTCTCCCAGCTATCACAGAATATGTTAGTTTTCTTTCTAAGAATGTTGCAGCATGTCACTTGAATCAGCGCCACAGCTGCAGTTACCTTTCAGGACACCCATTACTGGCCACTATCTATTTCATTTCTGCATGGTCTTCTGTTCATTCATTCTCCAGGCTGGGAGACATTGTGATGAGTTGGAGCCTTCTGTATGGAAAAATGTGTGAATGCCTATTATGTTAGAAACGTCTGTTGAGGCTTCTCTTGCATATTCTATCCCTGCACATCAACTAGGACAGACATTAAGATCAAAAACCTGTCTTCATGGCTAAATTATTTCACCTCCTGAATCATATACTAAGCCAAGATAAAAACAGCAAGAGCAGAAAACTGCAAAAATTTTCAAATAGCTTTTATAAGGATAACCGTAATCTAATTCAGGAGCAAAGCATATTTTGGTTTAGGAATTTTCATTATTCCATATTGCAAGTAAAATTTTAGATAAGAGTAGGGATGTCCATCAACCCCAAAAAGAAACATACAGTGGGAAGCTGCTTTCAGCCTGTGCTAGCAGACACATAGTGCCTATACATGCATAGTAAAAAATGTCAAATAACAGAATAGAATTCAATACACAAATTGACATGATAGAGAATGGGATAGGGATTTTTTTTACAACAGGTTGAAAGCAGGAACAATACGAAAAATGCAAGAACAACTATCACTTTTACTGACTTTGGCACATAGAGTAGCCTGGGCAAATGTGATTCTAATGCCTGCCTAATACAAATACCGTTTATTAACATTGTATTGAAAAAAGTACTTTCCCTACAAAACTTTCTGTGGGCTGCTCAATGTATAGATGGATCGATCAACATTCATTAAATAAATTGTCTAATTATGATAAGAAGTGTTTGCTGACCCTTACAAAGCTACGTATCTCTTTAGTTTGCATTTCAGACAAGCAGCTCAGAGGGCAGCAGAACTAGTGTAGCTGCAGATAATGGAAACGGACTTGAGTAACTAGGCAGAGGCATGGCTAAATAGCTTTTAAATGAGATTGGAAGTGTGGGAGGGAGGAGATGTAATAGAGGTCATCTCAGAGAGAGCGCATAGCAGAGTGAGGTGCGTGAAGGAACAGCTCTTGCAAGTTTAGATAAATAATCGGAAAAATGTTTCTCTCTGGCTGGCTGGAGATTAACTCTGAGAGTGCTGGTGTTGCTTACTTTAAAAACATCATCATTAAATACTCCAATTTTCCTCTCTCTTCTTGTTTTTTTACCACATATGAAGCCATGTGTTTTTCACCTTCAGAAATAAACAAAATCCATCTTTATTGTTCAATGGCCTCACTCAAGCCCTTCATGGGCACAAGGACCAATAGATCCTTTCACCAGCCAAAGAAGTCAGTCACCATGAGTGTAATTAGTTTTGCTTTGCCCTGTTACATAGCAAGTCCAGTGAAAAACTTTTGAAAAAATAAGTCTGGGTCAGAACCAGAAGAGTTCAGATTTTGGCTCCTTGATCTTTGAGGGTATCTTGTTAAGATGTAGGAGCTCCTCTTCCTAGTCTTTCAGTTGGATTTGTCTCCCACTTAGGGGAACCACCCTATGGAGATTCCTGTCACTTACTATAAATTATGGAGAAAATCATAGACTTACTCCTTGGAAATACTGGAAACGTACAAGAGCACAGGCCAGAGCAACATGCAGAAGGTGACCATGATTGAGCAGAGGGTTGGGCTAGATGATCTCCAGAGGTCCCTTCCCACCTCAGCCTCTCTGGTTTTGAGAATCTCAAAAAACTTACTGCGTCCAATGGCTGTATTTTAGGTGACCAAATCCAGAGGAGATGAGTCCAAACCATTGAAGTTATGCTTGTCCTTCTTGCCGGGAAGAGCTGAACAAAAGTCTATAGGGTTGAGTAACAAATCACACTCCAATCTTCTACAGAAGAGAAAGGCAATGTGACTACGATGGGAAAGAAACAAGTATAAGAACTGGTGCAGTGATTGGATATTGTACTGATATTACTCTTTCATGAAGAGGTGAAGAAAATTCTGGAAAGTTGCAGGTAATGTTTGAGTTTGTTCAACAGCAAAACAATTTAGTGAGCAGGTCTTATAACACCAAACTGTGAGAGCAACTACTGTAGCAGCGGAACTGTTATTAAATTTTATGAGATTTTTAGTGGCAATTTGACTTGAAAGCAGAATTGGAAGTAGAAACTGTCTTAATCCTCTTCTTTTCATTAAAAAAAGATGCCATTTGGATTTTGTACCAAATCTTAGAGAATTCTTTGGTGCAATGCTTGCTGCATTCTCATTTTTAAGTGCTCACAGAGTTTGGGAGCACTTCTCAGAACTTTCATACCCAATATAAGAGTAAGAAATTAATGTGCAATGGATTTTAATTGTGTATTTTAAGCTTAATCTTCACTTTTTAATCTTGCACTGCAGGCCCCATGAATGACTGCTATGGCACAAAATGTGTAAGAACTGGTGTTTGGTCCAGAAGATGCATACATACATGCTTCTCTTGAAGTATTTAGACAATGACTATGAAAGAATACTTCCATATTTAGTCCATGACTAGGACCTCAAAAGACAAGATAGCCTCTGAATGTCTGAAAGCACAGACAAATGTAACACCACGGCAGATGTCATGCTTCCTGTTGTACTGCTTGATGACATGCAAATCTAGCCCCATACTGTATGTATTACACGGTAATGGATGATTGTAAATGCTAGAAGAAAAATGTCACCGTGCCACTTTCAGGGTAATTGCTGTGGAGCAGGGCTGATTTCCTTGAAATTTGGAGTCAGAGCTCTTTGATGAATGGATTGAACAGTTCATTTTTAGCTACAGTATAGACAATCTGGATGTTTACTCTTCATTTTCTGTGTTTGATTCTCCAAAGGAATAACAACAACAAAAATCCCTCTTCTACCTGCACAATTTGAAAGGATAAGAAGACTTTTTGCTTTCCTAAATAGCTCTAAAAGTTTCTCATTTCTCAAAGCACTGTCCTCTGGGGTAAAATATTTCTCCTTCCTGTTTCAAAGACAGCATTTCTACTAAACCCTGGAATGGACCCTGTACAAAGATGAAATAATACCATAACATTATTTTCAAAGGTGGTGTAATTTTTGATGCAACATTCATAGCTTCAGCACAAAGAGGATGGAACAGAAATGTTCAGAGACTGAGTAAAAATCTTGTGGAAAACCTGAAATTCAATGATGCAACATTCCAGTTTGATAAGCACAAAGATTATATAAATAATGAAACACTTTATTAACCTTCTGGCTACACTTATTTTAAACTTGCTTCTGTTACCTTAAAAGGCTAAGGTTTATTTTTTACCAGCAAAGAGGAAGCCGAAACTGTCACATAGCACAAGGACACCAGCTGCTTCTACTTGCGTAAAAACACAATCAGTTTTGAAACCAAAATAAATGCCAAAAATTTCACAGATATTTTATAGCTGGATTTCAGGTAAGAACTCGGGACTGAAGGTGTTTTCATCTTCTTGGACAGGGTTTATAAGTTCTGACATAAATACAATCCATGTATTCAGGCAGCCTTTGATGTTGCCAACTTTGAAAATTCATACTATTTTTGGTGTCCTGTCAGACCTTATCTGCAACGCCTCTACAAGCTCCAAAATTTACTAGATCTTCTGTCCCATCAAGAATCTGTCATTACCTCTCCCATGTTTTTGAATACTTGGGATGCTAAATCAAGGCTACCCAGGAGGCAGGTATGGCTCTGCTTCCACCTCTCTTGACATGGTTTTCTGTTCATAAGTCCAGGGAAGAGTCAATAACCAATACTTTCCACAGGAGATGAAGTGGGAGCAAAATTACCAAGCACTTTGAGAAAACTCTACTATGAATTTTCTCCTCTTACCTGAAGATTATCACGTTATTCTGCTCAAAACTGCAGAGAAGCAGATAAGAGAAAAATATGCTGCAGTGATTATCCTAGACTGGGTTTTCCATTAATGAAGTCTTCCACAGGCTAAACATTAGAGAATATAACCTAGCTGAAATCCAGCATTATGTTTACAGGTATGGTGTGGATGAAATTTATAGGGACCAGACTGATGAGTAAAGAGGTCCCAAGATATTTTCACTCTTTCTTGGAGAAAAACACCCAGTTTCCCTTCTCCTCCACACCAGCCCGAAGAGTCTCAGAGAGGTGACTGTGTGCCATGTTTAATAAAGAGGAGAAGCACAGCACATGCTCCCCTCTTTCTCAAAACATCTTGGAAGAAAGTCTGGAGCACTCCCTTGGGCATTGATTGTCCCAGTTCAAGAACTTATTATGAAAATAAGACTTTGATCTAAGGGATGACTCTGGGTTTTTCTCACTGAAAGGAGACTTGGCAAGTCAGGGTTGACTTCAAACATGGCAATGTTTACTGACCAGCCAGGATGAGCTATAAATGAACCCCTGTGCCCATTTATTCATGCCCATGCCTCTAAAAGCCTCTACGCTACAAGGTTCTTGTGTAACCTTGTGGAGACTATATAGCATGACAGTCTGGGAGTGAGATGTTGTGAATGAGTGGTTTAGGTCAATTAAAAAAAAAAAATCACTGGTGAGTTATCAGCAAAAGCAGGTTTACTATAAATTTGCAGAAGCACAATGCAGTTAAATGGTAATGTTCATTCTGTTACTTACTATATAGATAAATCATTGTAGAGAGCTTTTAATCTGATTTTAGTTTGTGTGCTTTATGAGGAAACCAGGCACTAAAAAGGGTAAGGAGGGAAAAGAGTAAGGGAGACCCTCCTATTGAGTCACAAGCTTCAGAATAGACCCCCTTGCTAAACTTAGACTGGATCAACGGTTTAGGTCTAAAGGAATTAGCAACACTTAATCATAACAATATCTGATCAACACCGTAATAGCAGTACTTAATTAATTGACTAATCCATCACTTACAAAATTATTAAATAGAACTTTCCATTAGCATAACAGTAATTTAGCCAGAAGTCTAAGTTAACCATAAATTCAACTTAAGTTTTAATATTTACTTTTAAAATTTATTATGAATCTAAAAAAGCAACATTCATAATATGCATGCACACAGACATAAAGAAGTATGTGCAAAGGTATACCTATGAAAAATGTCCTTAAAGTTCAGTGGAATACTTACGTCAGAAACCTTTGCATCTTTTCAATGGGCAAAGGCGTGAGCTTCAAGGAGTGGAGGTTTTGGCCCAGGCTTCATCATCAGCTTTCAGCAACAGTCCTCCTAATATAGCAAATTGGAGACTTGCCAAGCTCCAAGAGTTGTCTCACCCACAGTATGACGCCCCAGAAGAGCTCAAAGGGCTTCACTTAGCATGGCTGTTTGTGAGGTCTCAAGATGCTGGGCTTTATTTGTCAGTAAATTTCCATCCTGGCTGCAATCTGGGTCACTAATTACAGTAATTTTCCTCAAAAAGTTCAGTAACAAAATTATTATGTCATTCAATCTATTGTTCAGACAGAAAACTAAAGTCTTAGGACTATTTATTAGAAAATGAGCTCATTAGACCACAGAAGTTCTGAGAGTGCTGTTTCTGATGAGTTCAAAGGGAGGTAACTGCCCAGGTGCCATTAATTAATCACAGCTGAGGCCTAATGAGCATTCCTGAGACCATAGTATGGTTGGAAGGGGGGAGGTATGGGCTGTGGTGGGGAGGGATGCATCACCATATGAAGCTGTAGAATGATCTGTAGATGATGTACTTTATGATCACGGTATTTCAGCTGCTGATTTAGTCAAAGTGGGATTTTTGAAAGGAAAGGGTTTTATCTAAGTGCCTTATTAAAAATTTAGAGAAACTTATGTGATGGGAAGAAAGTTGATATTATCTGAATCCTTTATTAAAAATGTAAAAAGCATAGCTGTGCTCTGTGGTGTTTGTTCCACAGCATAAGCATATGTAAAAGGGGGCATTATTAACAATGGAAAATTATATACAGTGCCATCCCCACTCATACCCCTGAAACTCAACTCACCTTAAAGCCAGGTTGTACTGAGTACTGGACCCTGTTGGAGTTGGGGCTTCTCAACACCTCACCCATGAAGGATACCCATCATGGGCAGGGAAGCATCATCCTTTGGAAGCATTTCACCCAGGTCTATGATGGCATAGAGTTGATGTGGCTTTGCTGCACGAAGCAAGTGTACAGGGCTGTGTGAAGGTCTCCCTCTTCTACTGCTGCTGTGGCAGCTTGTGGGGTTATGAGAAACCCATTTGTTTTGGGGGCTCATTTATGTACCTTAGGAAAAAGACACTTCTCTACTGGATTTTGGTGATCCTTATTCAGCACACTGTTTGCTAGTGGCAATAAGCCGTGATTCAGTCAATAGAGATTGAAGTATTTAAAATGACTGAGGTCAAATTAGTGAAATAATGAGACTGGACTTTTTCCCCTAGATAAGGGTAACAAAACTGACCACAGGGGAAAAGGAGGATGAAAATGTCAGACAGAAAATGTCCTACATTTTCTAACTCTAGTTGCTGCAGTTCTTGCTTAGACATAGTACACTCAATAAAGCACAAACAGGTGGCTGTGGAGAATATTTTCGTCTGGGTAGAGCAAGGGTGGAGTTACCTCATGGCTGGGTAGATAACTACAAATGCAGCAGAGGATATCAACTCAGTTTTATACTGGCAGAATATTTTCTGAGAATGAAAAAAAAAAGACAATTTATAAAACAGACTTAAGATATTTGTTTATTTGGAGGACATGGTGTTTTGGTTCATTTGGTTTGGGATTTTTTCCACACATATTTTGTTTGTAAAATGCAACTAGAGTTTTTCTAAGCTTCCTGCTACAGCTGTCCTGAATAGAAACTCATTATCATTAAGTAGGGAGAGTAAAAACAATGGATTTGGGAGAAGAAATTAGAAGGTAATTTATACATATTTTATAAATATATATATGTTTTTATACATTGATAGACTGTGTGGTGTTTCAATATACAGAGTAATAATAGGCTAACACTCCTGCTCATTTTTTTTTCGTGGAGTCTTGGGAAGTATTTCAAGAACTCCAAAGAAATTGGTGCACCTCTTTACCTCCCCCATGCAACAGAGAATAATGTGGAATAAATAGGGATAAAATTACTTACACTGCACTGGCGAGAGACAACAAACGCTTCCTGATCTTTTGTGGAAAGTCAAAGATTCCTTTGACTCTCAACTGAGTTTCTAGTGAGAAAAGTTTCCAGAAGTAAAAAAATTCCTTCAAAGGGTTGCACAAGGCAAGATCCCTTAACGGGGCCATGGTTACACCTCTGGAGAGCAGCATTACTGCTGTGAGGTATTAGACAAGTTGTTTCCAGACTTTGCCTGCCAGTATCTGAAATTCTTGCTTGCCACTGCAGGTTCATTTGACATAAAAACTGTCAATGGTATCTACAGCTACATGTAGCAGTGCATCAGCAGACCACTTCTGTTTCTGTGTCTTTCACTGTCTAGGGAGGAAATTTCTTCCACCTGAAAATAGTAAGACACAGTGACAACCATACCCATGAGTCTGGGACAGGTTTCTCTTCGAGTGTCTTCCCTGGGCCTTCTTCTCTGTCCATCCCCAGCACCTGTAAGCTACTTTTAGCATGCAGCAGATGCCTGCTCTCTTGAGTATCTAAGAGAATCCATTAAACAACCACTCTGCTACAGCTATGAAAAGAGGTTATTCTGATGCCTCAGAAAAAGTGTTTGGAAGCCATTGTTAACTCAGAAGCATGGCTGAGTAGTGTAGAAAAAGCATCCCTCAGGAGAGAGTAAACGTGTTTTTAGAAAAGGAAGGTTTGGCTGTTAGGTAGGCTCTAGAGGACATTTCCTTTTCTTTTTCTCAAAACCTACTCACTCCAGTCCTTCTACAGTGGCTTCATTCCATGAACAAACCCCCTTTTCTCACCCTTCTCTGCATTACCTGGGACTCAGTTCTCTGAAGTGCAGTAGGGAATGCAGAATCCTGGTCTGTAATTCACATAGAACATGACTGGAAAAGCGTTAGAGCTGGATTCACTCAGTTCTGTCTTGTTGGACCCTGCATTAAACATCAGGTGGATAAAAAGGGCAAAGGATGATCCAGGTTAGCAGGGCACTTGTGGAGGCAATCAGGAGAGGAGTGCCAGCAGAGCCCTGTTGCCTGAACCTATGAGCTAAGTCACACTGGGAACAGCAGCTCACCAAGGCTTCACTCTCCTTAGAACCCAGCTGAGAGAGAATGGTCTGGTGAGGGATATCTGTCTTGGATTTGCTCTTTGGAACTCCTGGTTATTTTGGAGTTAGACACTGGCATCTGACAGGATTGTCTGAAGAGGGTCACAGTAACCACATAAAAATATTTTCTTCTAATTGGTAACTTAATGGTATCTTGTCATTAGTCTGGGGCAATGTGGCTCATTGTGTGCAAGTCCAGACAGATATAATTCATGGTTTGTTCTGCCTGTGAGGGAAACCTTAAAAATTTGAGAAATTAATTCCCCTTTGAGCTGAAGGATAATTAGATAACAGAGCCTGTTGTTAAGATAATAACTGCAGATCTCCTGCCCTTGGCATTTCTGCATAATACTTTACAGACCCTTCCTTCTTGGCAGCTTCTGAGAGCACCGGTCTTTGATTCCTGATCCTTCCATCCTCTGCACAGGGAGACCAAGTACTCAGTGGCCAACAGCGCTCAGCCTTGGCAGTGGATGTTCATTGCGGAGTCCTTCAAAGCCAAAGAAATGTTTTTGTTTAGCTCACAGTTTGGAAGGTTAATAGATGGGCTGAAAGATCTGATCTATAGTTTTCAAAAATAACATCCATTAAATCTTAGAATGTGAGTTTTGGTTTAATACCCATGGGAAATGGTCTTTGATTATTGTAGTTTCTGGGAGCTGGCAAGTTCACATGTGACTGGGGATGCAGAAATGGAGTGAGAACAGGCAAAATCACTGATCTGGAACCAGAAGATGGGGGCCTTAACGAGCTTTGAGAAAATACTTGGTGCCAAAGGTGCTCCACCTCTGCCTCCATGAGCAACATGCTGATCCCTTGTGCTGTTTCCTGCTTACCCTCCCTGGGAGATGGAAAGGATAGAGAATGCTGGCCTTTAAACCAGTTTAGTTTTCAAACTCACTCTTTACCTCTTTCTCCTAAACTGTTTCATCTACCTTAGAGTAATAAACTCATTCTTAAGTAAAATAAAGGAGAAAAAGCACTTAATAGCCCACAAGTGATTGATCATCTGGGATCAATCAAAATTACATTCAACATGAAATTACATCTCGTATTTACAAGTAGTGGTAAGTGCAAGTGACAGGTTATATACAGCAAAAATATCCTAAAAACACACTGCAAAACAAAATATATTTGCCAAAATGCACGATCAGTAAACCAGTAGAACAGTAAACATTTTTTACATTATAAAGAGGCATTAACCGTCTTAATTTCTTACAAAGTTCTTATCGTCAAGCATTTTCTTTATGTTTTCGTTTTGTTGGGTTTTTTTAACATAGAAAACAACCAAGTTCTATGGACCAGCATCTGACCTTACAGTCTCACAGCCCACATTTTATTCAAAAACACACTAAACAGATTTTCCAGACTGTTTGAAGTGGAAATTACTTGCATGATGTTTTCTGTGATACTGCGTGACCTAGTGTCAAAACTCACAAATATCAGGAGGAGTGTTCATATTTCCATGTCCTGTAAGATTAAGCAGCCTGGAATAGCAGTTACTCTTCAGGGAAGCTACTTCAATGCCTGCAACTCTTCACATCATTTCCTTGCTAAATTTTCTAGTACATAAGAGCTCTGCATCTCTGCAGCTACTGGAACTGAAATTTTGAAGGAAGCTTCTGTCTGGCATTGAAGTTAACCTGAACTCTTCAGAGGCACATTTTGGGGGCTAGGGGTGGGAATAATATGATGCCAGGCTCTGCTAAAACAAATCAGCTAAGCTTTGCTTTGAAATTATTTCTCAGCTCTGTGCTTTAAAGTAGGTATGCCTTATTCAGCTAAGTGATTCACTTTGTGCTGCCAGTATCAAATCACATTTGGCCACACTCTGCAGTTTTCAAAACCTGCAATATTTATCTACTTAGTTGATGCTACCTAGAGTTGATTGCTAAACTCTTTAGAAATTTTGTATAAATGCAGCAGAGATCTTATCAGTGTCAGGAGAAGTGGTGCTAGGTAAGAAAAATGGTTTTGTGGTGTGGGGAAGACTTAAATGGAGATTGCCTAAGTAAAAAATAGGCATCGGGGAAATGGAGGAAGAAGTGGGATATACTCACAAAAACAGACAACCTGATAACCAAATTTTGGTTGAGAAACTTAAGAGCTGACAAGAGGATATTAAAGGTGGATATAAAGGCATCAGAAAGCCATGCTGCTAGAAGGAGGAACTGGTTGGACAGAGGTTCTGTGATAATTAGGATGATGGGACTGAAAGGCAGAAATAGCTGGGGAAAGAAAGGTGAGGTCCAAATGGAGACTGACAAGGATGAAGCTAGAGGATAAGGCAAGTACTTGGGGATGAGTTAGAGCCTGAGGAATTTTATTCTCAGGTGTTAACTGCTACTCCCTTGTCTTTTGGGAAAACTGGAGGAAAAGTTTATGACTGCTAAGTTTCCACAGATTGATCTGTCCAGTGCCTACTTTAGCCTTTGCCTGCATGTAACAATATCCCTATGTCCTCCAGCATCTCAGCAAATACAAAAGAGGAAGTAGGGGCAGGAGACTTCCTTTGACTATAAGATTTCCCACAGAGCATCTGGCTAATATGGAATTTCTACAGAGGCAGCAGTAGGATATTTAATGCAGTTACCCTTTCAGCCTGAGAGGAGGGCAAACTGCTGGCAAGGTGACTTACTAACAGCTCCCTCAACAGTACAACAAAGAAGTGACATTCAGGGCTTCTGGCAATCTTTCTAACCTTCAAAGAGACCAAGTATTTCCCAATTGTTTCCAAATTATTTCATCCATGTGCTAATAAACACTTCAGGACAACAGTTGAGTTACGGAAGAGACACAGTCAGGGGCTTGGGGGGTTATTTTTCATTTTTTGTAACCAAAGAGAAAACAATTCATCCACAATATGTTTTCTCTTTCTCTGTTTTTTCCCTTCATAAGGCACAAAGCATTCCTGTTATCTCTGCATAGTACTCTAAGTACATAGTAAGACAGATTTCCTCTCCTCTATAGTAAAATGGTAAATCCACTAGAGGGGGCATCTATCCTAGCCGATCTTTGCCATACTGAAAGTCCCTCATGTTTCCCTTGGCTTTTCAGATTCCCTGTTTCCTCCCACATGACTACCCACCCTACCCCACAGCTCGATAAGGTCCTAATGGGGCCCTTTCACTGAAATCTTACCCTATGTAAATGTTTCCGTGTGAACAAATATTTACAAAATCCAATACCTATGTGGTGCTTATCATAATCGTTTTTAAGCTCTATGGGAAAGGCCATTTTTCATCCAGATGCTTCCCTTCCCCTTTACCAACACTAATATTGTAGAGGAAAGATCTGATCTTCCTACAAGGTTCTTGTTATCATGTATTGACTGTATTGGTTTTTCAATAAATTAAGTTTTAAAAAACCCTCCTAAATTATATATAAGCTGTCCATGTAGACAACTGAGTTATAAAATAAAGAAATGGGTTAGCATGTACTGCAGTAATGGGTGTATCTTAAGGCCTGAAGACATTCATGCATAAATGTCTCTTTAAACTTTGAGGTGATGGCACCCATCAGTATTGTTATAAGACTGTAACAATACTTTTGAACTATCCTAGTGTCACAGGCTACAGCAAGGTTTTTTCTACCTCCTATTGCTGTGCAGCATATCAGAGTAGAAGCTTTGTTTGTGGCTTCCCACACCAGTGGTAGAGGCTGCTGCATCTCCCTCAGAGGGAGGGAATTGTGGTATATGCCCATGCAGAGCTCACAAACGTGTTTCAGTTTAGAAAGCACCATGCTAACATAAAATAATATTGCTGTTTCCCACCTCAATATAAATTGTCAACAAAATGCAAAAGGTTGCAAGAAATACCAGAAATGCCAAAACCCATCAGTATTCAGCTCTCCCCACACCCATTATGTTAGTTTAGAAATTCAGGAAAGCAATAAAAGAGAATTGAAAACAGAGCTTGCTTATAGAGCCCTAGCAGAACCCGTGGTCTGGGGTTTACCACAACCCCCAAGGCCAGAGAAGGATTGATCTATACAGTATAGTTCTAATGATTATTTGTCAAATGTGATTTCCCTAATGGAACTATCGGGACTAACATTTTCCATAGTTTGATAGATCATAGTTTCCTGTTGTTTATACTCATTTTTCCTCTACTCAGTTCTGCAGGTCTGTTGCACCTCAGGTGATACCTCGCCATAATTCAAAAAAATTTTTGTTGCAGCTTTTTGTCTGAAAATACTATAGAATTTTATCTTTCATACAACATTTTTTCTCTATAAACCTAACTTTGGAAGAAAATGTATTCTGTGCAGCACATATCCTAACCTGGGTCTTTCCACCAAGAACAGCAGATGTCCAAAATTTTTAGGAAAAGCACTTTAATACACATCCGCAAGTTGAACCGATCTGGAGTTTTCCAGTGTTAGACTAATTTGAATAAAAGTGTGAGCTACCATGCATTGAGTTCCTTCTAAAGCATGGCTCCCATGGCAGCAAAGACTGTCCTGTTAGGGGTATCTGATGAAGTAGAGAGCACTGAGTGACTTCAGGTGATGGCCCCAGGTATTTGGGCAACTGCAACTCTACTACTAATTTCTGTGATGGGAAAGACCAAAATGACTTCAGATTAACCAAAGGACTCCTGTGGGCAGTTGAATCCCAACCCTCATTACAGAAGAAACAATTAGAAGAATAGGTTAGCTTATGTGTTAATGTGCCAGCAACAATCTATGCATTTGTTTTTTCTTTCTGTTCCCCTACTATTGATCAGGTCTCATTATGTTCCCAGTAGCATTACCCCTCCCCAAAATGAATGAGAGCCATTCAGTCAGACACACAGGCTCCTACTGTTCCTTACTAAAATACAACAGGAAAATACCTGGTATCAGAATATGAGACATTTGTCCAGCCTTTTACCTCATATCGCATATTCAGTCTTGGTAGGTATATTCACCGAGACCAGGCTGGAAGAGGCACAACTGAAGGGAAGTTAAGAGCCTGGCGTTTGAAATACATTGGTTTATATTGAGTTTTGAAAGACATTAAAAATATTGCGTAGCATAAAATGTTTTGAAACAAAATATGTTCAAAATTAGCTCTTAAGGAGCAGCCAAAGTAACTCTGAATGTATTAGACTGGAGCACAACATGTGATTAAAAGCAAATGGCATGTGGTAAATTGAATATACAAAAAAAAACTAAATAAGATGCCGTGATTAAATGGGAGCAATTGTATTGTATGGAAAGAAGATATACCTAACTGGAGATGATAAATACTGATCTGACTATACAGCACTGAAACACTGACCTCATTCAGCAGATGAAGATAATGGTATGACCTAAAGCAAAGGACAGAAGAGAAACAAATAGACTCTGATTGATACAAAGGCACATGTTTAACGTGAAGGCCTATCAGGCATACCATATCTATTAAGATACTGACGAAAAAAAGCGTGGTCTAAAAGAAGTGTATCTGCCTCAGATTTCCAAAATAATTTTGCCCCTAAATCTTTTAAGAGGCAAAGTTTCAAAGAATACATGTAAACAAAGCCTGTACCTGGTAAACTGATACTATGATTTATTACAAAAATCTGATCCAGCCGCAATGCACTGAAGAATGATGAGCAATATGGTGGCAAGATATTACTTCATTAACTTTATTCTGATCAAAAGGCTTTTGTAAAGATGTTTTTCTAACATTACAAAGAATATATGAGAGTTCAGCTGAAAAAATTAACTGTATTATCAGCTAAAGAAAATGCAGAAATCAAAGCAAAAACCATCCAGTGACTGCTTTGAAGAATCATATCTTGTAGTCATGAAAACAGCATTTTTATTTCTACAAAAAAAGGAATGAAGAAAGTTTGACGTCTACTGCTAGTATGACAAACAGTGCAGCCAGTGTCATATTTTTGTGCATTCTTTCTGCATTCATAGAGGATATTTTCCTGTTCACAAAGATTTTAACAAATTTCCCCTCCTCTGAACTGCATTAGAGGCTGTAGTGCACAGACACATGAGTAAGGCCTTTGCAGACAGACTTGTGATCCCTTTTTCAGCAGAAGACCAGCTCCCTGCTGAATATGACTGGGCCACAGCTAGGAAATGCCTAAATCTTAGTTTGAAGATTTGCAGATCAACAATGAAGAGCAAAAAATATACACGATTCGAAGATAAAACTTGTCAAAACTCTTCAGAAAACTATTCCAACTATTGAACACATTCATCAAAAGCTTTTTGGTTTTTTTTTTTCACTGCTTTGAAAATGGTAGAATAAGGGGATATGTGATGTGACTGTGGAGCAGGTTCTCCCTGTTCTCCATGCAGTAAAAGCATGTTTTATCCTGGAGGCCACAGGTGCTATCACTATCAGTGAAGAGTCTACCCCACCGTTTTTTAATTCCCAAGCAGTCACGTTTCCAATCCCCTGCTGAGAATGTTGTTTGGATGGTAATCTAAGGCTTACTAAACTTTACTTCTACTTACATATCAATCTCCTGAATGCCTGTCTCCTTTTTATAGCAATTGTCGCTCCAGCTTTCAGTAAAGATGCACATCAACCTACAAATAAAAAAAAAAAAAAAAAAAGTTACTAACCTCTGCTCTAACTTGCTGGCAAAGCCATGACCGCTGTGGGAGGCTGGGAGAATGAGCTCATTACAATGCATGAGCCCAAGCCAATCTGCAGTGCATGGGAGAGGTATAATCGGTTTTAACTTCTCATTGTAATGCTTAATAAAAATAGATAATAAAGCACTTGGAGTAGCGTTGAAGCAAAATGCTGGTTAAAATGAACCTGACAATAAAAGGCTCAGTGGGTGTTCCTGAATCAAGTGGCAGCCTCACGCAATCAAAGAGAATTTCCCAAGAGCTTGCTTAATAAAGGAATAAAAGGAAACATTTACTTCACATGGCTCATTCTCCTCATCTTCTGTGGTTTAACTGTGTTTGTGCTTGGGACCCATAGTGATGCCTTCCAGTCTTTAGAGAGCAATAATATCCCATGTACCTTTGTCAGGGCAAGCTGCTCAGATTTCAAGTGCAGAAACCACCTCTGTTTCTGAGATATCCAGAAGAACCTTAAGAAACCTTCTAGTTAAGCATGAAGAGAGGAATAAGGAGTAAACCTTGTTTCTCTCAGTTCTAAGTGTCAGAAATGTCACCTATGGATGGTGATGGACAATAGTTGAAAATGCAGGGCAACGTGCAGTTGGATATACAATGTGAGCGATGTGCATTTGAAGGACATATGGCTAGGAGAAACCCAGGGCATTAAAAAAGTATTAAAAACGCATAAGCACTGTCTATTTTCCACATTCCTTTAGCTGTCTCTCAAGTCTCAAAATTTGGGGGGCTATTACACAATGCAAACAAGATATTTTTCTTGTTATTTTATTTTACTCAACCATTCTGTGTTTATGTGCTGCACTTTTCCCAGTGCCACCTGACTAGGAGTGGGTAGTGGGTCCTGCCTGTAAATAGGAGGTGGAATAGACCATCAACCCCGGCCCACTAGGGAAGGTCTAGCCTTCAATCAAATACTATGCTTTGTCAGACACCAAAACTCTTCCAGTAGACACAAACTTTAGTATTAATCACATTATATAGGGTAAATTTTGCCTTTCAGTGAGGAGAGAGCTTTTCTAGTTTGAAAGAAAAAGCCTGATCTATATTCGATTGAAATAAATGAAGATGTTCCCCTTAACTTTTAAAATAGAAAATGGATTGGGGTTTTAATTCATTATCTGATTTCATATGTAAAGTAAGTCTGGTAAATCTTCTATTTACCTGCAGCACTGAAAACTGTCAGGACATGTTATGTGTTGCAAGGAAAGGTGGCACAGTGCAAGATAGTATGTTCCACAGCCCATGGGGTGGGAAAGGGAACCTTCTGCACGATGCTTCAGAGAAAAACTTGCAGACCTCCAACACTCCAACCTTCACCAGCTATAGCATGGTGAACTGTCACTGTGGTTTGCTTTTTTCCCCCTAAATGCAACATTTATACCCATACAATCTCTTCCTTTAAAAAATTCCTTTTTTTCTTACTCTGTATCTTACATGTCTGCCAATTGACAGTAATAAATTGATGAAATCCATCTAGGTTTTCTTTGAGGATTATCAGAATATGTTTTCAAGAGACAGAGTCAGGGAGAAAGGAAGATGCATCTGTTTATACATTCTAGTCTTGTGACAAAGTAAAATATTTAGCAGTTTACTAATGAAGGTGGAAAATGGAATGTGTTCTGCAAAACAAAGCAATCCTTTGAGAATCTGCTTAATGAGATGAAGGTTAGTTGATGACAGTTTGTGGTTTAAAGTCCCAAACTACCTGCATGGAGGAAAAGATACAAAGAAGAAAGAAGTTAAATGTTTTCTCTTCTTTCCTCTAGCCTCTCCCCCCACACACCTTTTTCATCTTTTTAAGAACAGAGGAGGGGAGAAGATAAGCACCAGGTCCAAAAATAGCAGAAAAATAACATACACACTTACATAGAGAAAGGAGCTGTTCTCATTTAATAACACTGTAGGAAAAAAATTGTACACAATTTGCAATGGTAAGCTACAAATCAGTTTGCTGTAGTTGTTTAATAATCCAATGCATTATATTTAATAGCCTGACAGTATGAACCCATATAGCCACATAATATCCAGGATTATTCAGTTTGATTGAATTTAAATAGAAGGGCTAAATACAGTCAATATTTTCTCCAGTGGAATTAACAGAATAAATGTAAATATGACAAATATGGATACAACTCACTGGCCTGAACTGCCTTGTAGATTGAATCAAGGACAGAAACAGCCTATGTGTATGTGCTACTGACTTGGAGAGTAAAATTTAGAAGCATTACACAGGCTAAAAGGCTACAGGAGCCTAGACTATACAAGCTTCACAGGCATATTTGTCTTTTCCTTAGTGAGTGATAGAATTTTGAAGCCAGGAAGTATCCAAGATTGAAAAATTCACTAAATCCACTATCTCTATAAAGTTCATAAAAGACAATTTTGCACATATTGCTCTTAAATTGCACTTTTATTTAAACAAACCACTTCCAGAAAAAATTTACCATGCAATTCTACAGTTCATAGATGCTATAGAAAAAGAAGGACTCTTTTCCATCAATCTCATATTTGTTGAGGTTCATACGAAACACCAATATTTACCTCATAATGAAAGATCATTAAATGGCCCTTGAAAACTGTGTGAAATTATCATGATACAATGCATGTAGAAGGTATTTTATATTTTTAAACTCCTTTTGCATACAACCTTAATTATGGCAACTGGCCAGTTCTGGACTTCAAAGTTACTTAGAGTGTTGTGCCCTTTGAAACTGAATGGAACTAATGGTCCCCTGTGTATCTGGCACTGAATAATCTTACTACCTTTTGTAAAACGTACTTTAACCACAAAGTGAACACTGACTTTCAGTGTACGACACAGTTCATGATAAATGGATTACTTAATAAGTACTGCTAGTGCATGACCCTGACACATTTGTGTTTCTCACTGTCCTGGTTATCTTCATTCCATGTGTTCCTACAGCACGTAATTTCATTGTTAAGAAAGAGCAGGTGTCTCAGTTTAATATGTTTAACACTTCTTACAAAGCTCACAGAACAGGAAAGCTGAAATGTGCAAATACCTCCTCTACTTTTTGTCTGATTAGGGTGTGTCAGAGGGAATAGATCCAGCACACAGAGCAAGAGATTATTTTTAAGGATGGTTTTAGATACATTCTATGTTGTTTGTTTATTAGAAATAATTCCTATGAATTATCCACATTCAGAGCCAGCAACTGCTACTTAATTATGATGCTATCAGTGCTGAACGAAGAATGACTTGATGGAAAACAAAATCCTTCATACAATTTATCAGCCTGAATAACAATTCCAAATAATTAGAATCATAGACTGCCACAGCATGCAGATGGTGCTGCAAAGCCAACTATCTAGAATCAGTCCAATCAATATGGTTTTATCTTGAAAAGGGTGTTATTCAAAGCCATACAAAGGCCACCATGCTTCCATTTTTTATGAGCCTCTCTTTCCTTAAATGACTGTTGAGAGGTCTTTTTACTTTAACCTTATCAGTGCATGGCATAAATGATGTTCAGAAAGGTATGTTCAGATTCTAATGTATCATATGACAAATGAACAGAGATGAAGAAAGAAAAAACCCAGAGACTAATTGATAGGACTCAAAATTCCCATTAATTTTAACACAATGAGGAGGCTAAGTTCATAATTAAAAAAAAAAAAATCGGAAAAGCAAAGTTAATGTTTCCTTGGAAACCTTGCTTTGACTCTTCCATGACTTAAAAGATGGTCTTACATTCTTTTGCTCAGGCAATTCTTATCTGACATTTAATTTTTCCTCCCACTTTAGTGTGCAGTTACCATCCTCTACTTATTGTTTAGTCACTTTATTGAGTCAAATAAAGCTGGCTTTTTCCAAATCAAATTGAAGGAAAGGTCAACATTTTAATATTCACAGAGAAATAAAAGCAACCTTTTTAATATTTTGACTATATAGTTATTATTAATTTACTATTATAATTAATCATCATCATCATCATTATCATCTATATTTTTTCCTCTATTCTGCAAAGAATCATGAATGTCTGCAAGACTGCTGCGTAGCCCCCAGAAACCTAAACCAAGACTGAAACTACTGCTTCATCCAGTTTTGCTGGTCCTGCAAGGAGCTGAATGGTGACACTATTCCATTTCCAGAGTGCTCATAAGAGCACTGATGGTCCCTAAAATTTCATGTAGCCAGCACAAAGAGATAGGGAAGGTCTATCAGTCTTGATGTTTACAGTGGAGAATTGTGGACAACTCTGGGGCCAGAAGCAGCTACTTGGTAGTGGTGGGGAGGGAGACTTGAGTGGTGAACAAAATGGTGAAAGGAGGCTCCTCCTCATCTCCTTGTGACAGTCTCTGTATCTCTGCACAGCCATAAATGCTGAATTCAGACCTTTCCTTTCTGTACCTCCTCCTGACCAAGGGCACTGCAGCAACTGCACTTGGTCAAGTTTGGTTGCCAGAGACAAACTTGGCAAATTTGATTGTTCAGTGAAAAGGAAAAACTATGTTCTCCATGAGTGAAATCCAGACCTGATGTAATACAGCTAATTTCAGCCAAGCTCTCTTCTAGGATTGTAGCTAAATGAAACAAGACAGATGTAATTAAAAAAAAAAAAAAAAAAAAAAAAAAAAAGAGAAATAAAATTTTGTGTCTTTTATTGCAACTCTAGTGAAAAATGCACTAAGATTCGTACAAATTTCCTATAGAGTGTGTGACACAGGCAATGCTCTCTAGCCCTGCTCTTGATTCTGTTTTTCTCTTTTTTATTCTTTCGTAAAGAATTAGCTCAAACATGCATATATATTGACATAATTTGGGGTTGTCATGGCAATGCTGCTATACTAGAAATAATGCAGTGCGAAAGTATAGTGTAATTATAATCAGAACTGAGATTCAAATGGAAATATTTCTGAGACAACTTTAAGTCAATACAATGCAAGTACCTTATTTTTATGCATCTGAGGAGATCTTATTTTTATAGCAAATCTTTAAGAAGAAAGGGTTCACTGAAGTCAATCAGATTCTCAATTCTCACTCTTGATTTTAGCGATTGTTCTTTCAGAAGTGTACATTCGTTTTGCTTTGAACCTATGCCTGGAAAAACACAAAAAGTAGACTTATTCCTTTCAGTATTTGTACTTCTGATGTTTTCTTAGTTTCAGGCTGTGGTCAGTGAGAATCGATGTGGATGCAGGTGAAGGGGGGGCTTTCCTCTAGGCAGTTTGTAAGTTCCTGTCTTGCAAACAATGGCTGTAGCCTTCATCTACACACCAGTGTATATAAAGGAAAATGTGTGGGGAGGAGAAGGAGAGGGATGAAGATTAAATCATTTACAGTCTCCTCCATGCTGCCTTTGAAAGGACAATGAGAAACATAGATGAAGGGATGGAGGGAAATTGTGGCAAACCATGCACAGAACATCACAGGGCAGAGGAGGGGGACACATAGCTAATACGCCCTAAGGTAGCAGGACTCATGTCATAGAATATCTTTTAAATACTGTCATGATTTGGAAGGTAGGGGGGACTTCAACAAGGTGCCTGAATTTTTAAGCATTAATAAAAGGCTGATCTTGATAATACAGCTTCAAGATAGAAGGTTGTCTTTCTTGTTACAGTAAGTCTCTTGCAACTATTTCTGCTGAGATATCTGTCTGAACATCAGTGATTCTTCTGCAGTCAGTCTTAAGACCCTTCAATACTTTTATAAAGGACATTTTTCCTCCTGTAAAAAGCCTACCATTTGATACCTTTACCAAAGCTAAGAAATAGTTCCTTGTCTTTAATTTCAACTACTTCTTTTAAGAAAAATTACTTACATTTCTTTTTCTACTTTTGTCAATAAAAAGAAAAATCAGGGTATTTGTATATCTTGGTTGCAGATACATCTGGTAATAAGTGTGAATTTCACTTAAATATTATAACTGCATTCAGAATGTCAGTTTCTAGTATAGGTATGCTATCTAAATGGCAGTTTTCCATCACAGGTTATGCTGTATCATAAAATAAGACAGTGCTCTTAACCTTTATTATAACCTTTAATTTGCTTACACTGCACATGGTACTTGACGTGAGGCTGCACCAATGCTGAGTACAGTGGGATAATCCCCTCCTTTGCCTGGCTGGTGATACTGTTTGATGCACCCCGGGATGAGGTTTGCCCTCCTGGCTGCCAGGGCTCACTGGTGTCTCACACTGAGCTGCTGCCGACCAGCACCCCCAAATCTCTGTAGGGCTGCTCTCCAGCCACTCCTCTCCCAGTTTGTACTTGTACCAGATGTTACTCTGTCATAGGTGCAGGGTCTGGCATTTAGATGGTTAAACGTCAGTGGTGACGCAGGAGGCGCTAAACACCAAGGTTTCTCCAAACATCTCCTGCTGCACTGAGCACTCACAACCCTTAAGCACTCACAGGAGAGTTAGCCTTTTGCTTTTTTAAGTCAGGTCACATTTTATACATATGTATATATACCCACAAATGCACATATATATATATGAGTGCATGTGTGTGATTCCTGCCATCATATTTTTTAAAATATTTTAATAAATATGTAGAATATTATATATACTATATAATATAGGTATTTATAATGCATAAGAAATAATATCATACTGGAAGCATTCTTAAAAGGCATGGAGGAAGCTGAATAAGAAACACTTTGTGTTGACAGAAAGTAGAAAGGAAAATAACATATTCAGTGAGTGCATTATCATTTACAGGTGATTTTGATACATCAAATAGCAGAGTCAGCATAGCAAGTTAGTGTATCCAGAACAATCACTCAATGAGAAAGGTTTCCTAACAGTAAGAGCATGTTTTTTGATTCAGGAATTGAATTTAATGGATATGATGTGGATAAAATGCTGCACAGTATTCTGAAAGTTGAGGGCTTGCTGTAAATGTTTTACTTTGCAGACAGATGATTCTGCCAAAGACGGTATGTCTGGTTTTCAAGGGGCAAAAGAAACTGAGTGGCAGGAAACTTTAACTTGTAGAACGTACACAGCATACTACCACAGTATGCTTTTCAGCAAGGAGGAGGAAGGGAGGAAATTAAAAACCTTTCAGACAGCTTGTAGGTAACTGAGACACAAAACTGTTTTTTCTTACACGGTGCATTGCTATTTAGGGGTCACTGGGAAGCAAGAAGCACTGGACACTTCCATGTCTCTGACACTAGCTGAGAAGGAAAACGGACTTGTAAAAGAGATATTACACTTCAGTGGCACATGGGCAAACAAACTGACTACTAATAAGGCCCTGGAATTCAGATTCCTGAAACAGTGAAACAGATTAGTTTTCTTCATAAATAACAATTAAAATTTGAATTCACTTCTTTCATGGATCAGTTTTAAGTACAGAGGACTGCACTACTGCACAGTTCATTCTATCTATAATTTATTTGAAAGTAAAACTATCAGATCTGCTACAAGAATTGTCACAGCCTACTCTTACTGAATGTCCACAATAAGATGTAATTTAGAAAAAAACCAAAACAATCCAGACACAAAAAGCCTTACAAAATTGAGAATATGTAATGTCAGGTAAAAGACAGGCATCAAGAATGTAGTAATTTTTCTAAAACAGTCATAATTTTTAAATGAAAAATTTAACATAATGAAGTGTGTGAATTCACATCTGAGCAATTAAAGTAATTTAAGTGTATCATCTAAAGTTATAGCAAGGAAAACAAGTTGTAAAAGATTACAGTATTTGTCTTTAAAAAGTAGTTCAATCTAATATGGTACCACAAGCACTGAAGGCAAAACCAGTTTTTGTTATACAGCTATTTCTAACATCACTGAAATCTGAACGAAGGATAAATTAAAGAAAGCTTAATAGGTGCAAGCACTGCTTCCTCCACACTGCTTCGCAGTCTTTTGGATGTTGCTTCTGGGTCACAGCCTTTGCTATGTTCTCGCCATCCTCTTAAAAAAATTGTTAGTGGAATGGAATGATTTATTTGTATTTATCAACTCTGAGACCAGAAGCTGTTGCTCTAAATACTGTATCTAGTTTCCTTTATATGTAATCTATGTATGTATATTTGTCCCAGAAGCCAAATGAAAGAATTTCGTGTTCTTTTCAAGACACCTAGTCTCATTTAAAAGACTCCAATGCAATGGAAGAAGTATCTCTTCTGTATGTAACCTCTCCAATTGGAAATTAATTTCATTGCTAGGAAATTACATCCGATTTCAAGGTTGAATGTGTATGACTTCAGCTTTAAGGTGCCGGTTCTTTTTATTTCTTAGCACATCAGAGAAAAGGAAAAAAGTTAACACCACTGTCAATTAACTTTTTCCTTAATTCTTTTACTACTATACCACAATAAAATAATTTCTTACCCTTCTTATAATTTATAATCATAATATGTGAAAACATAATACTGCAGGTATATCTTTAGAATTCCAAGTACTTACTCACTTTGTGATCCATCCCATCTTTTGCAGACAGGGGACTCCAGAACCAAGGGCAGCACTGCAGTACTGATCTGCCTAGTGTGATGAACAGACCTGCACAGTCATTAGTCAACGTGTGATGGACCTGTTCCCTTCCTTGGCCTGAAGGGAAGATGACTCCTGGCAACTCAGAGCCATTTCTGCTGCCTTGACTTTTTGACATTGAGCTGCATTAGAGAGCAACTGAAGAGCATTAGTTATCAAGCAGGGAAAAGAAACAATGACTAAGCCCTATCTCCTAATTCCTTAATGGGCAAAAGGGGACAAAATGCAATCAAATAGCTAGGTGCTGTAGCTAATGCATTTAGAGGGGAAATGAGATACACATCTTTAACAAGGAGGATTACTAACCACTGGAACCACTACCTAGAGATGCAGTGGATACTCCAGTGGGCATTAATTACTCGAAGTAATTTTAAAAAGGAGTGATTAATTAGGTAATTATTAGGTAAAATGTCTGGAGTGCCTTTACAGAAAGGCAAACTGCTCCTTTCTGACCTTCAAAACTCTAACTCAGGGGAAAAGATGACTGATAAACCCTAGCCACCAGCAGAAGATTGATCAGGCATCAGTTAGCAAGTAATAATGTGAAGCTTAACTTGTGGGAAATACTGAAGTAAAAATGAACTAACAATATGCTTGCAGATATTACACATCGTTACATGCACAAAACCCTCCTGTAACAGGTACTGAAGTTTGAAGGCTTGGACAGCTTCTGGGTGAGAAGGGAAGCTCTGCTGAAATATCCTGCTTAACGGGACAGAACAGCCCCCACAAGGGCTGAAAATGCTCCCCAAAGTCTCCTTGGATATAGCTGGTGGGTTTTAGCTCTGAATTTCACTACAGCTTGGAGACCACAAAGCTGCATAATATCCTGGCTGTAAACGTGAAGGAATGAGGTAGAGCAAGATGGGGTTTATTCAGTTTCTTTCCTCCTGCTAAGTGAAGTAGGTGTAAAACCCTCTTCCTGGAAGTTCACATGAATCCTGTTAAGTAGTAACATTAACAACACGCCCAAAAGCAAATGTGAATTTACTAACGTGATATAATAGGTTATAATGTCTTGCCTTTAGAGTGAGGAGAAATGTTTGGAATTTGTCTTAAAAATTTCTCTAGGAGTCCAAAACCAGTATCTTAAAGAAACATGGATTTTTAAAACTCTCTCATAGTTTGAGACTTTTTTGTTTCTTGGGACTCAGATTTTTGACTGTTTAGGGTTGGGAATTTTTTCACTCAAAATTGATGCAAACACTAGTAGGTTTCCTTGCCTTTCTGAAAAATCACGAGGTGCTTGATGAATCCTCTAAGCATGAAACACGGCAGCTCAGTAGGTGACTAGAACTGATGTATTTTTCCTTTTGAAAAAACATAAACTTGATTCCAGTATGAATAAAATACAGCTAAAGTAGCATTACAATTTTGCAAAGGGCAAGTTAGAATGAGATGATTTTTATCCCACTAATGAAGACATTTGGAAAAGGAACCAGAAAAAGAAGTACACTTTGTACAGAGAGTTAAGTCTATCAAACCTACTGTGGACTTGAGGAGGAGCCAGCAGAGGTCTGAACGCTGCGTGTGGACCGTGCAGATGGCAAGTACAGCAACTCCCTGCAGAGTTTCCTCTGTGGCTGTGGGAGTGGGATTCTCGATTACTGAAGGTGAGGATATTTCTGAATTGCTCTCCCGCACATCTTTCAGCTTTCCTGAGCCCAGGAAGGTAACAGAGGAGTCTCTCTTGCCCATGTACCATTGTACACAGCCCACTGTCTCCAAAGAGAAACTCCAAGTAGATTTCTACTGCTTACTTTCTCTGCTACCCTCCAGCATGGGAAACATCTCTAGCAAGAGTGAAAATAGGGCTTTTTTTATGGGTAGTGCATCACAGCAATCACGGCAGCTGCCTAAAAGAGGTTGCCGAGTGAGGGGGTAATCTAATCTCCATGTGACACACAGAGAGCTCATTGGAGGGGACACTTAAGTCTTATCACAAGCCACTGAGGGAAAGAAAGTGGGTAAGGGCAGAAACAATCCCTTAGTTCAATGAAGACTTTGCCACATCAACTCTTTCTTCTCACCTCTTGTGGTTTTGATTGTTGTATCACCTGTTTCCTCTTCTGTTGCCTTTGGATTTTTTAATTTTTACTCTCTCAAGATTGTTTATTAGTGCATTAAGTCACACTATTAGAGACACAGCTTTGTCCCCGGTTCCCAGGTTGGCAGCTTTCAAACCAAGTTTTTTTGAGTCCACATACCACAGAATACGCACCAAAGCATGCAAAGCTTTGAAAGGGTCTTCCTTCAGGCCTCCAAAAATAGTCTTCTTATTTGGTTTATGTAGGTTTGGCTTTGGACTAATAGCTATTTATAGAAATATGAAATAATTATCTAGATAATAATATAAACTCTAATGGTTAATTTTAGGATGCTCCTTGGTATTAGGGTCCTTCTATGTTCTTGGACAGATACAGTAATACCACTGGTCAGCGACTGCTGCCTACTGACTGTGGGATGGAGTGTAAATCACTACTAGGTACATCATTTAAGAATAAATAGCTACATAAAGATTATTTGTGAATTTTGACAGGGCTGTGAAGCCAAGTGGAAAACTACAATTTTTTAGTGTCAAAGAAATAAGAAGGCTCATTTTCTGCTTGAAGGTACCTGGTGAAAATGTGTAAAAATTTGCTTTCCAAGAAAAATCTTTTGTCAAAATTATGGATTCTTAATACAGGCTCCAATTTATTTGTTCACAGACTTAAAGTTTTACAGGCAGAGTTATAAATTCATAATAGTTTTTCTGAGTGCTGACATTTTCCATTTGGGAATACGAGTGAAATGCAAGATGTTCACAGTCACAATTGCCATTGTATATTTATAAGAAGGGCTCAGTGTTGTGACAGCATTTGCATATAAAAATCCAAGATACCTGCATATTCTTTAAGTACATGATTGATTGGGTGTCTTTATTTTGCATTCAAATATGTTTTAATCTTGGTTGAAAATTCCCTATGAAATTTACTGTTTCTGATCAAATTTCGAAAACAAAATCACTGCCTTTGTGCTTGTATTAATAATACATACGATGCAGTTCAGATGCAATCAAACATTTAAGCTAATGTTAAAGGAAAAACAAGCAAAAAACTAACACAAAATCTGGATAGTATGTCACAAAAACGCAATACATTTAAGACCGTGGGAAGAGTAAAGGGCTAAGAGACCAGTGGCTTAAAAACATTCAGCTTTTCAGGTAAGGAATTGGGGTTTTTAGCTGGTATTCCATGGTCTCTGACAACAGCCTTGGTTCTTTTTTTCCAGTCAACCAGTGATGGGACAGGCAACGTGTTAGCTCCCTAGATGAGACTTCTCAATGGTAACTGCCAGACACTACTCCTATATGCTCTGAAGCCAGTGTACCACAGGCATTGGAAGACATCATATAGCACTGAAAGAGAAAGAATGACGCAAGTCTTTTCCTGTCAGCAAGTCATTTTGAGTGCCCTAGTCTTCTACTTGCCTGGACCTTCCTTAGCCCTAACCCAGAATGATTAAGTTCCTGGTATGACTACTGCAGCACCATAAAAGATAGTGGAGTGCCACATAAATGGTGTTACCTGTACTTTCTTGTCTCTAAAAGCCATTCAACATCCTTAGTCCTCTAGCTTCCTGTAGCATGAAACTGCTCAGACACAACCACAGTGCTCATCATAACACAGTATGTCCAGAAACACAGGGAATCATTCCCCACTGTAGACGACAATATAAAGCAAAGAAAAATCCCTCTTCCTATCCATAGGGCCCAGTTAATACCCAGTAAGCTACTACCTGTCAAGACTGCTACATTCTTCATTTCTAATCCTCACGTCATGCAAAGCTTGCAACCAGGACAGTAAATTTCTCCTGTAGATAGGACAGGGAACTGAATTTATTTCTTTGCTAGGTTTTCCAGGGCCTTGTACGCCGTGGTTACATTCACTTTACTCTGGAAATTTAATATAGGCTGAGGTTAAGGTTAACAATCCTGGTGCCTACCGAGTTCTGGGATATTTGATATGTTAGACATTATTTTTGAATTTTTTTTTGGTTTTTTTTTATTCTTTTGCCAGATCCTCAGAGACTGAGAAGGGTTTAAAGCCAAATAAATGGAATATTAATCTAACTGAAAATCGAGCAATTGTCCAGATAAAACTGTTGGAGGATAAAGCAAAAACATTATTGAAATTACTTTATTATTAATTCACTTGGTTTATTCATATCAAAGAATTATTGTAGTTAAAAAGACAGAATTTTTTATGACCTAATTTAATCTTCCTGTGTCAATTATATACATACTATATATTTCATGTCTCAGAAACGTAAAGATAATTTAAACACTTCAGGCTGCAGACCAATGCTTTGTTATATTTGGAAACATTTTGCTTATATTCAGTATAGTGTATTATTTTCTAAATCTGCAAATTTATCTAGTGTGAGAGCCACTGAGCAGTATCTAATACATATATACCCTACTGGATAATCTCCTTTATACTTGACATCTTCTTGTTAAAAAAGTAATAACCTAATTTATCACAAAGTTCAATTTATTTGGTTGAAGAGAAATACTTTTATGTAAGTCAGTCACTGAAAATGATGAAATAGTCTATTGGAATGAACACAATTTTGAAAATATAGATGAAACTGAATTAGAGGCAATTACAATCCAGCTAATCTGAATAGACAGCACGTCTACACAACAAATTCAGAGTAAATCACGTCTGTTCATCTTGTGACTAGTGTTTCCTTTTTTCACTGTCAATCTAGCATGCTAAAGCAAACTTTTGAAAAATTAGTATTGGAATAGATTGTTTGAATAATTTGAATTTATCCTACCAAAAAAAGCCAAAGGCAGGAGAACAAAAGAAGAGTCACCATGGTCTGGGATGATCCTAAGGCTGTGTTTACACATGGCCCCAGCCCCATTCATACTGTCTCTAGACCTACACATTTGGGGGTATCCAGGGCAGATACCCAGGTATCAGATGGGAGTCAGCTCAGAGCAAGACACAGAATTACTTGACTTGCCCATGGGCACGAGCACCCCAAGCATTTACTCAAGTTTGAAAGCAAGTTAGCTGCAAGATTGCACTTTCCTGTGTGAATTGAGGAACACAGAGCTCTGTTAATTTATTGTTCTGTTCTCCAAATAACACTGTTTCACACCTGCAGGCATACTCAAATGTAAAAATGCACAATTTCCTAGGAAACAACTCTTTTATATTAATCTCCAAAAGGAAAATTGCCATGGTATGTATCTGTTTCTAATTATAAGTTTGTTGCTTACAAATAGCTATTTTTAATAGGAAAAAACCACCAGATCTCCTTTCACACTAATTTTCAGCTGTAGAAAGTCACTGTACTGCATCTACACAGAAATTAAAGAAACTTATTCTATCTTCTTCACCTGGTGGGTGACTAAGGAAAGGTCTTTTATCTGTATATGCCTCATTTTATTCCTCCATAAATGGAAATAAAGACACTCTTCTTTTTCTTATAGAATCTTTAAAAATCTTGTAATAAAATGTTCTAGAAAACAGCCTGTTACTCCTAAACTGGTAATTCTGCACTATTCTCTGTAAGCAGTGCATGTGTTTGCGACAAACTATAGGAAGGAAGCTCTTCAATCAGTGAGTTCAGCCCCCCTGCTTGGATTGTATCATCATTGCATCATCTTTCTCAGAAAGCAGTTGAGCTTTACCTTGAAACTAGTTAGAGGCCTTCTGTTGAAAGTCTCATTAATTGTGTGTAATATTGATGAGGATTTTTTGTTTTTAAATTTTATTATTTTGAGCCTAAATGCATTCCTACTCAATATCTATCCATATGGGGCTTTACTGGGAGTTGGAGTTTTGGGCTTTTTCTTGCCCTCCCTGTAATACTGTGCTGTGGTTTAAATAAGTGTTCATCCCCTAGCATAAGCCACGTCTTCCTTCAGCTCTGCCAAGAGGTGAATATAGGCATTTGCAGAACAGCCAGAAGAAGTCTCACAAAAACCACAAAAAACATTATTACTTCTCAGAAAAGCTGTTAGTAGTCTTTTTATCTGCACTGAACTTCAGTCTGCCATGCAGGTAAAATAGGTTAGTAGTGTCTGCTGGAAGCACCTCTCCCAAAATGTCTTAGGAACCCTTTTACTTTTTTATCCTGCTTCTCTGTGGTATCTCAGAGGATACCTGTGCTCACATAACACCATTTCTATGCCTCATTCAGCTTCAGCTGATGAAGTCTTTATTACTGCAGAAATCTTCTTATGAGTCCTTAAGCACACAGTCTTCCATTTTATACACCATTAAATTTAATCCCATTTCCATCACTGCAGTCCTCAACACCATGTTGTTCTTCCTGGCCTGCCTATTTATTGACAAAGCCATGTTAGAAGAAAATTTTATCGTCCCAGACTTGGGTTTGCTCTAAGAAAATTAGTGAAAATATTAATAAATTACTCTTATGAGCAATTTTTGAGGATCCTCACTGTTGCCTTTGCCTGGTGACTTACCCTCTGGAGAACATCATTTTCATTTCATCTTTGATCAGTTCTCCTCCTACCTCCGGTTAGTTACACTAATACATTACCCACATTACAATTAGCTCTCTTGTTCTGCAGTCACACTATGATTTTCTTAATGTGAAATGTCTTCTATATTTAATTTAAGAAATAATTTTTTTACAGAAAATTCAGAATTGTGTGACATAATTTGAGGTTTTTTATCACTGTGTGTTTCATAATTTTTTCCTTCAAAATTTGTTTCAAAGCTGTGCAATCTAATTTGTCCTTCAAACTTTAATGTCTGACTTGGACTTCCAAATTTTAACAAACCAGTTATCCTAAAAATGCCTAAATTCACAACATGCAAGAGAGAAAATCTGACATTTTAGAAATTCTTCAGAGAAAAAACCTGTCTACATCACTAGGTGTTAAAACATAGGCTTTCTAAAAGTCTTCAAATACCATTTAAAAACTGTAAAAAAAAGATTTTATTTAATTTTATATCTTTGACTTGTTTTTCTTATTTTCATTATTCTTAAAACTCTATTGGTGATTTTTTTTCTGTAATTTCCCTCCATGTGAGAGTGAAATTCATCTCAACTAATCTTAATTGTCCAAAGTATGTACGCCTAGTATAAGGCAGACTCTTCAAATTCCCTTACAGAGAATAAAGAGACCAGAGCTTCTCAAAGTAGTCATCCCAAAGCATTGTTCAAGATATATGAGATGAATTAAATTTGGCTGTAACGTATTTCTTTCCACTGACTAATAGGAAACTAGGCAATTATAATGAAACAAGATGCCTAAAGTTTAAACAGTTAAAGTTTAAAATGGTTTAAACTAGGGAAGATTAATTCCACCCTAAAAGATAATTTTTTTGTATTACCTAATGTTTCAGCAAGTCCATTTTTTTTTTTTTTTAACCTCCTTGGGTGTCTGATTTTGCACTACTGTTCATACTGACTCTCTCCTTGTTCTCTGTTTCGACTAACTAACTTTCTTATTTTTTCTTAACAAGTTTTAATTGTGTGCAAATAGACCTGAGTGGTTTAGTACACTTCAGCTATACTCCAGAGCTCTATGGTTTCTGTCAGAATTATAAAAAAAGATCAAATCAATGGGAAATTATTGTAAATATTAAAAAATCATGATCCTGGCTCAGAAAATCAGCCAGCTTCTATTTAAACTGAATAGATTAATAACTAATAATACATTGATAATTTAAGAATTATAATCCAATTATTTTTCTTCACAGCCTTATGAAAAATGTGAAACTTTCAGAAATGCTAAAAAAACAAGATTCAAAGGCAGTGCAGGTGTTTTTCTGACTACCAAAGCTAAAGCTTTAATTTCTTGTTTCATGTTAAAACACTGAGTTATGGCAACACCATTTGAGAATATTATTTAGTTTTCCCTAGCCCTTTCTGTGGGTGATAACATTGTCAAATAATCCTATATATATTTCTGTGAGTTCTTAAAATCTCCACTTATCTCATTTTGATTGGTTTAGGGTATACTATATTTCAGAGCACTTTAGTCCAGTTGCTAGATATTTCCCCACATACAATCCTGTTTTCAGTTCTATTCTGAAGTAAATTTATTGAGTTGAGCTCCAGGTCTACTTGTCTGTTGGAACATTTGACACAATGACACCTCCTCTGAAAATCCTGTTGAAGTTCAGGTCTTCATGCAATTTTCATACATGCCTCAATCTGTTAAACTTTTTTCAGAATGCTGGAAGCATGAGTGTGCCTAGGCTGGGTAATGAAGAAAGCCCTACTGAATTCCTTTTAACTGTCTGTCCTAATCCAGGTGATTGCTAAGAAAAGAACAGCAAATAATTATTTGAAAAATGAGATACAACCATGGGTTCTTCAAGAATGTAAGAAAAAGATAACCTGATAGGCGAGTTAATAGGCACACATCTCTTCAGATAGGCACGCAGGGATGGATGAGCCGGGCAGGCTCCCTATGCTTTTGAAGCAATCACTCATTAGACATGTTAGCTATTATTATTATTGTCTATTTGTGCTACATACCACTAGCAGCCTCCTGCTGAGACTTCAGTGTCATTGTGCTAAACATGAGCACACAGTAAGAGACTACTGACAGCCTCAAAACATTTCCAGACTCAGTGGTCAGAGGACAGCAAATAATTGCATTATTTGTGCACAAGAGGTAGAGGCACTCAAAGATGAAACAGCTTGCTCTGCAATTTGTCAATGATGCTTCAGGGAGGAGTCATTCTAAGGCAGCTGGATGACTTCTGGTAGCCAGGCCAGTTTGGATATTCTTTCATAATGTTGTGCTCTATTCTTGTTGTGCTGTAGTTGTATTTTTGGATTCTCAAATTGGATTTTCCAATAGGAGAAATAATTTCCTTGACTTCCCTTTAAATTATGAGCTGAATATCAGATGCATGTGTTGTACACAGAAACTATGCCTGGAATAGATTTCTCAGAGTTTCAGCTCATGGAAAAAACCTACTTGTCTTTCTTGCTGCATTTTCACTTATATTTGTCTCTCCTTTTAGCCTGCTGTTAGAGACTTATGGAGAAAAGGAATGCTTCCCAAAGAAAGACAAATGAGATAAGTTACCAGATTAGTTCATTTCAATTGCTTTTGTTCAAGTGACAGCTCAAAAGGACAGTAGGCTAAATGACTCAGAAGTGTGAGAAGAATTTGAGTACAATTTATTATCTTGACATCCTTTATATAATCTTTGTTTTGTGCTGTACTTCAGAAACTGTCTCATTAAATAAATTCCCAAACATCTCATTATTTTCTTTACCTAAATCTATTTTTAAGTAATTTCTTTTTCACCATGTGAAGATTCATTTTTTGACAGACATCTGAGGACCTTCACAGGATTTTTATATACCTCCTCATCACATGCTGCATACACAGCAGGGGCACCTGTCTTAGAATTGCTGTTTTAATGGGTTTTGTCAACTTTTGGCCCCCACTTTTTTTTTTTTTTTTCTAGATTTGAGCTTTGCTGGCAAGTTCATATGCACTGTATTCTCTTACATCTTTGTCTTTTGATTCAATTTATCCCAGTATTGGTGATTGGCATAATTGTTAGTTTTCCTTTTCTCTCTCTGTCAAGGTCAGATTTTAAGAACCAGACTGGCAGAGCCAAGCAGCAGCATGCTATTTCCCTGTGCCTCTGAAGGTTGCAGGGGGTACAGGCAATAAAAAAACACATCAGAGTTGCCTCTGAATGACAGGCCCAGATCTGAGACTCTTGGCAGCTTTTATCTGTACTGTTTGAACTGAATCAGACTGGGCATCAACTTTATCTACAATTAAACAAGAAGCTGACTTTAATAAGAGCACAAATAGAGACTGCAGTGCTGGCCTCGCATAAAAAGGTGTAGAAAAAGCCATTTCAAATCTTGACAATAGGCAGACAGATCAAAAACTTGAATATCCTAATGGTCTACACTTCCTATTCTATGCTTCATATAAATGTTTCCTTTTCAGTCTAATTTATTCCACCATTGTTAAGAAGTTCATGTGAAAGAAAAGCAGAGCATACGTAACGATACAATTCACACTTTGCCATTAATCACATGTACATGTACACATGTTTTTGCTTATGTAAGAATATCTACAGTGGATCAAATCATCTGCTTTCCAGTAGTGGTCAAAAAGCTTGGGGCACTGTATGGGATCAGAACAAATACATATGGTATTTTTCTGATGATTCTTCCAGCACATTACCATCTGCCCTTTAGGCACCTCCTGAGCTGGGAGTTGCTTCTATGAAATTAGCAGCTCCTGGTGCATTCCTCTTCTGTTAAATTCTCCAGTCTCTCCTTGAAGTCATCTAAGATTTTACCATCCATGACTTGTGGTGAGGAGTTCTGCCACTCAACTGCAACACTGCCTGCAAGAAGAGTCTCTTTTTTTTTCTTTGAGACTAATTTCTGGCAGCCTCTTTTGATGTACCAGCTACCACAATATGGTGTCTTAGGGAGCTACAGTGGGAAAAGCTTTGGTAATGGAATGCAGCATTTTGTAGGAGGCTGTGTTTTTTAGTGTTGGGTCCCAAGTGAGAGCAAGTGAGAGATCCACCTCTTCATAAAATGTCTGAAGAGTATGAAAGTGCAACAGATCTAGTGAGGGGAAGGAGGTTTGCCTCCTCTTATCAGAACTGATACGGTTATATATAACTCTAACACCTCTCCTGCTCTTTTTATCAGGTTCAGTATGTTTGGTCTCATGGTTTGGAAAACCAGATACTTCAAGGTTTGTTACATTTAAATACACATTTTAATGCTTGCTATAGTACTGAAGCTATGTCATAATCAGAAGAGATTAATTTTAATAATTTAATAGTAAAATTCACAGAGTTGCCTCTGCAAGGAATGCTACCTGTGGATTTATCCAGGGAAAAGGACAGGGCAAGGGGCTGAGGACAGTGGTTCTGTAGCCATCTCACTGCTATTCCACACTCCATGGGTAATCCCTCCCTGTGTACATCCCTCTGCAACTTCCCTCCACCACAGGACTCGTCCAGCTGGATCACTGTACTGAAATGCCTGGTCATCGGTGTTGAGAGGTTTTGTGTCAATGAGAGATGGCAAAGCAGCACTTTGATGGGGACAGAGCCCAGGAGCTGCAGAGGCCAACCCTTCCCCTCCTGCCCTACCAGCAAAGGCTCTGGGGTGCCTTGTGGAATGGTGAGTATCACCAGGGTCCTTGAATCCCAGCTATTTTTTGTGTTTGTTAGCCAATAAATAATTGTTTCATATTTTCAGGTGTGAATACTCTTCTTGCACAGTCTTCTTATGCAGAACTGAAGATGTCCAATGTGACTCAGAAGAAAGGTGGTGACATCTGTTATGTGTCAGATAGCTTCATCTCAATCTTTTCTTATTTTATCAAAACCTGAGGAATGGCAACTTGCAAAGACAATGGCAGTCTGATCCTGTGAGAGCAGATAGGAAATGAGATGAAGGCATAGGTTAACAAGCTTTTCCACTTGATCAGAAATACCTGAATATTTACTCTATTCACATTCTACTTGTCCTTATTTTTCTCAAAATGTGCCTTCCACAAGTAAATCTAAGCTGTGTCAGAAGTAAGGATGGATGTTTCTGCTGTGCTTAGCTCTAAACCAACACAGTGTTTTTACTCCCATGCAGAAGATCTCTCTGCTGAGTTGATACTCTGCTTTGTCTTTCAAAATCCACAAGACAACCTCCAAGCCAGCCCTTTTAGCTGCAGCTTAGAGAATCACAGCAGAATTGACAAATAACATATAGACTTATCCTGTATTATATATTTTTTAGTCTGACAATCTCAAATATTATTTATAATGAATTCTTTCCCTTCTATTCTTTTGTATGCAACATTTAAAAAAAAAAAAAATTGAAGACCTGAAATGGGGAAAGCTTTGTCATACTCATGTTTTTTATTAGACCTGTTTGGGTTTTTTTAATAGAACTACAAATAATTCCTTTGGCAAAGGAGTTTAGCCTCTGCATTGCAGAACTGCAATGGTGTGAACAGGCCATAGTGAGGTTCAGCATGTGCAGTCTGCA
Source organism: Myiozetetes cayanensis (assembly GCF_022539395.1). NCBI lineage: Eukaryota > Metazoa > Chordata > Aves > Passeriformes > Tyrannidae > Myiozetetes > Myiozetetes cayanensis. The sequence goes on along the minus strand of NW_026087742.1, from coordinate 41,316,310 downwards.
AAAAGCTCCAGTTCATTCCAACGAGCAGAATGGAAGATTTAGTGTTTAAATTAAATTCTGATGGACAAAAACATCCAGAAGCACTAAGTTGACAATATATTTATATCATAAATGCAAATGCAAAATGTAGCCACAAATTTCAAACTCAGTTCCCGAAACATCCTCTTAAAAAATATCTTCACAAGCTCTTGAGTCTCTTCTTTATTCATTTTATGCAGTGTCTTCTGACAAACTCATTTTTTATTGGTCATTTCAATGCGTTGCAATGTGTGAGGCTCTGGTAAAAACTGCAGTAGTCATGCCTACTTACTATGTCATAAAAGAATTAGTCTTTCTCCCTCTTTTTTTAGCCTTCCCATTTTCTATTTCAAGGAGATTACCAGCATGAATGAAACTCTAATGATGGACTGATGGCTGTAAGGAATTCAGTTCTTGATGCACCACATCAGAGACTGAGAGCAAGAATACAGTTCCCTCTGGGGATCCTTGGTAGGCAAGTCATTAGTCCAGTCCTGCAGGCATACGTGATCTGCTCTGCATAATTGCGGGTAGATTGATTTTTCTAAAGGTTAAGAAAAATACCAGAGTGTGAACAACACATTGAAACAGCTCATTCCTTATTGGCCACTATTAAGTTGCAGCAGTGTTTTACTTCCTTTATTGCTGCAGTAAGAAACATTTTCTGGAAGAGTTCCTTGGAGGTAGTGACTAAAGAGAAGGAAGAGAAAGTCAAAAGCTAAATAGAAAATTTCTCTAGTAGTTCAGTTTTGTTACCAGATATTGAAGGATGAAACACTTTCTAGTACGGAACACTTATGAACTGCATGGAACTTAAAAGGAAATGCTGAAAAATTCTAAGGTAACTAAGTATCTAGGAAAATAATTTTATTAAAAAAAAAAAATTACTGAGATTTATATGGAGAAAGACTCAAAAACTTCTGAGGGAATATTCAAAAAACAGCACCACGGAGTTTATTGTGCAGGTAACTCTTCAGATGGTTTGTGAACAGCAACGGAAGGAAATTGCAAAGAGAAGACCTGAGGAAGGCATTACTAATAATCTTTTGTCAATATTTTGGAAAATAGAAATTGAAGTTCTATCTAATAAAAGGACAAATTGTTTAGTGTGACACCTTGCAGAAGGGAGACCTGCTCTGAATTCAGTTCCCAGCTTCCCAACAGACCTTTGCATCAGTGGCGGAGACTGCACCAGACATACTGGGGAGCTGTCTGGTCAATGGCTACCCTTCCTCTGAAAAACAGCACTTTATTTATAGCCTGAGTTAATCTAATTTCAGTTCCCAGTCAACACATCTTGTTATGCTTTATTCACTAGATTCAAGAGCTCTTTTCACAAGTCAATTTAAAATGGAAACAGCAATATTTTCTTTCTAAAGCTCTCTGAAGCCACTCAACACAAGTGCCACTCCTCCAGCTCTGACCCCTCTGGGATGGATCCTGTGCCCTTCTCCTTATCCCAGGCACTTATGGTTCCTCCTGTCCATTACTGTGATCCCCTAGTAGGTATGGTGTAGGTGTTGGTCCCCTGCTCTCATAGAGCTAACAAACCAGACACCTAAGGCAAAGGACAACTATTTAGGACAAGAGCTTTAAATATAAGGAGCATACATTTCTGTTCTGTTAATCCCTACTTTGAGAGCTTTTTCCCCTCCCCTAATGCAGGTTGGTCCCTCCCTGCTGTCATAAGGGCTTTGAGAGGAAATTTTCATCAACCCATTCAAGCTAGCCAAGGGAAAAATGGGACTGTGGTTCCTTACAGGCAATTTTTTTTCTGTCTAGCTCTTGGTATTTCCTCTAGCTTACTTTACTTCATGAAGAAAACTTCTTTAACTCTGGAGAGAGAGGCACATGTAATGCCTGTTTGGCCACTAGAACAGCTTTTGGGTTTCATTTAATGCTTATCCACTTGATACTATGGAACTGATTATCCTCTGAGTTTCTACCATTTGGCATGCCCATTTTACCCATGTATTTCAATGCCCATTCTCTTAATTTCCTTCTCATTAGTACAAAATGAATCAGGTGCTCCACCTCAGAGAAGATTATTCCATGCAGCTTAATCAGACAGTAAGAACTACTGTTGTACCAAAAGGACATGGAAGAATCAAAACTTATAGTGGGTATGAAGTGGCATAAACAATAACTAGCCTGGATGGTAATGCAGACATACCAAACAGGATGCTATGGGCAGACACCAAATTCAAAACATGAGTTTGTACCTTTCTAGAAAAGTCCAAAAGCACTGCCTTGTTTTAGGAGCTCTCCAAGACAATCCTGTTTAATAGCACCAGCTAGCTCTCCGGGAACATAAGGAACTCATTCATTTAGCCCTGGTGTCTGAGATACCCATGAAGTTAATGAATGTGTTTGCTTAAAAATATACAGAACTACGGTGACTAAATCACCCCCTTATATAAATTCCACATGGCTCCCCAAGGAGAACAGAGAATTTAGACACCTTAACTTCATAACACTGCCCTGATTTCAACCCAGAATGTTGTCACAGTACCTCCCTTTTTCATAAGAACCTTATCCTTAATGCCTTGTGCTCCTCTTCTACTGCAGCGGGGCGACAGCACAGGACATAGAAGGCTGGCTGACTGCACCCATAGCAAGCTCACCTACTTAGGAAGGAGCAAACGTGAAGGATTTTGTTCCTAGGACTATGACTTTATTTTTGCTAGTAATGCACAACCATTTCCTAGAAAACAAGGTCTAAATTGCCTTCTGAAGCCTCTCAGAGATGTCTGCAGTGATTATGTGGGACACAGGCTTTCTTTGGGCTCTCATATTTAGATACTGCAACTCTTAATTCCATGTTTTTGATTTAGTCCAGATCTGACTCGTTGTGCAACAGAATTGAAAAACGTATTATCAAATGAAAAGTTTATTCATAAACTAATGGCTGAATCTTTTGAGCTGAAAACTAAACCAAACCAAACTATAAAAGATTGTATTTCTTAACCGATTTGAGTACCAGGGCTAAACTCAGTCTGATGTCTTCTGGAGACATGCTCCATTGTGGGGTCCTGTCAGTGAGAATGTGCTGCTGTCCGATAAACACAGCCTGTGTTTTCTTGCTTGGCCTGTCCTGTCCTGGAGGACTGTGTGGAATGAGCCTCAGAGATGACTTGGTTCCATTCTTCAGTCAGTAGCAGAGTACTAAGGGACAAGACAATGCATTTATGAAAGTTTCATAATGAAAGTTCAATATTTCCTGTTCTGTTACTATTGGATTTACTGGTCCAGGAGGGGAATTTCTGCATGCTGTTCTCTTTGTCTAGTATAGTCCTAACTCAGGACAGCCTACAGATGTGTTTGAGCACTCTACTGAACAAGTCTGAATGCAAAAGCATGATTAAACTGAGTCCTGTATTGGGACCTTTTTGGTACTAAGTTAAATTGAAAATCTGCACAATGGAAATTTAATTTTCATCAGAAACAGGAAAGCATATTTTTCCTTTGCACTTTTCTTCTACAGAGTGCTTTCAAAATATTAATTAATTAATCCCACAGTGATTCTGGCATTCAAACTTTGATTAAACTTTCTGTAAATGTTAATGTTCCACTGAACTTTGAAAATGTAGATTGCACTGAAAAAAGGGATGCATTCTGTCAAAAAATACTCTGTCTGAAGCATAAAGGGTAAAGAATGACAGATTATGCATAATAATATTGTTCGAAGATACTTAAAGGTCAGACATACATTTTAAAATTTTCTCCTTCTGAAGACAAAACTTTTCTCCCTTTGATGTGTTGTTATCAAGCCCTTTTAGGCCTTTCTGTGACCCAGGCCTTCCATTTTATCTCATTCAATTCTAAAAATGAGTGTACATTATATTGACTAAGTGTCAGTGAAATTCTTCTATAGCAAAATAAAAAACAACAAAAACAAACAAACAAACAAAAAACCACAACAAACCAAAATAACCACTTCATTTGTGTAATAAAAATGCTAATATGCTCAGAGCAAACTACTAGAAGTTGTCTTAATCCTTGTTCTTCAAAGGGGGTACAGTCACTGACAGAGCACTGAGAACCCAACTGAAGACAGTACAGGTACTAAGCAGGATGTTGCTTTGCTCTCACAAAATTGGTCTGTCAGTGACTCCAGAAGGAGCACAATAACAATGAGCATTTGTCCAGTAAGGTCAGAAAGGAGTTTAGCACATACCAGGTAGTGATGAACAGATGTCACCAGCTTTTATTTTCACCTGGAAGTACTGATGCTGAGCAGAACCTCACTTCTTATCACAGATGCCTTCTGACAAGCAGAGGAAACCCAGACATGAAGACTGAAAAGAAAAATTGCTAATATAATAACAGTGATATGATTAACAATGTTAATATTACTAAGAATAAATTAATATTAAAGAAGACTTGAAATTACCAAAGCAACCAGCCAAAAATAAAAACAAGGTAAAAAAAAGGACTCTTCTGCAAACAAGCTGAGCACCCTGGCAAAGCTGGAGAGGTTTCAGAAGTTTTTTAAGGACTTTGTCTGTGAAAGGTGCTTAGTACCCTGTACCTTTGGCCTGTGTCTGTCCTTGCAAACAAAGATTTCAGAGCAATAAGTAGTATTCAAAAATTACAATTAGCATACATTATGATAAGCAGTTAGAGAGTTTGCTCTGACATCCTCTGGTGTAAATCAGGAATAATCCCACTTAATTCTTTATTTCATCCTGTAATATTCCCAGTGGAATTATAAACAGAGTGATACTATAAATGGTGTAAAACTAGACTGACCCTGAAACAAGACATTGTCCCTGTACAATGGGTGCTGAGCTGACTCCTTGTATCTCGAGATTTCCCTCCTGCTTACATAGCCAGACTGAACATAGGTAAAAATCAGCCAAAAAAGATCTCCGAGGTCTTCACACAGAATTTTGTAATGAGGATGCTGTCTGAAGAATACTTGTCAACTGCTCTTTTTCCTCAGCTGGCAAACATGGCCAGCTGGCTGTGTAAATTTGCAGTTCTCTGTTGGTCTCTGATGTACCTGAAAGAGTTCCATTTAAATACTTACTTTTTGTTCAGCATACTTAATGACCATTGCAATTATTTACAATTTACATACTAAATTTCATATGCCCTTGTGCTGTCTAGAGATCATTAGCTTTAATGAAGGCAGAAACGTACAGTAAGGTAAAAGAGTCAGAACTTCAAAGAGACTTGGGGACTAAATTTATGTTTCCCATCCATCCAGTACAGGGGCATTTGCTCCAAGTTCAGGCATATTTTTGCAGTCTTCAAAGTTGAATTAATGCTTTTGAAGCTATTCAGTTTTGAGAAGAAGAGGAGTAGGGATGGCAGTCGTTTAGGATTATTATGCCCTAATGGGACCACACTCCTCCAGAGTCTCAGAAGGAGTCGGCACACAACTGAGACATGCTAACTCTTACAATTGATCCAAGCTGTTCCAGAAACAAAACTGCCCTCACAGGCCAAGATAAAGGAAGGAGAGCTCATTTGCCCTGACTAACACAAGTCTCAGTCCCACCACCCGGACAAACAGGATCCTCTGCTGAAAAGTTTGCACTACAGAAGAGTCTGACTATTTTTCAACTGACTCGAGAGTGAACAAAGAGCTGGTATATGGTCTTCATCCCTTAAGGGTGGCTACCTTGTTTTCCCAAAAAGAGAAGCTAGGTAGGTTTCAGTATTAAGGTCATGTAAGAGAAAAAACTACCTTTCCTACCACAAGTTAAAAGCATAATCAGGGTATAGGAGTACATTTCTTACATAGGCAAGAAATAATCTCCCTCTGCTGTTGACCTAACTTAATGAGGAAAATTTTGCAGCTGGTGAACAAAGAAAGATATTTTCTAAAGGATAAAAATGGATCTTCTCCTAGTAATCTTATTGAAATACTGTTGTGGCAAATTCCTGGAGACATGGTAACAAGGCAGCAGAGCTCACTCTAGAAGACAGACTAGCAGACCAACACATGAGTTAGATCAGTGAGCAGAGAAAATGATGCAGTGCTCTACCTGGTAGAGCTGTAGGAAATCTTGTGATTCTTCTGTTTGAATTCAGATGGTTTTTCTCTTTGCCGAATGGTTCTGAGAATATTTTTTTCAGGTTTTGTAATTTTTATTTATTCAAGATGTGTACTGAATTTGGGGAAGCTGTAAAGTACTGCGCAAGTTTGAAATATGTGCCACATGATCATCCATCCAGATCACGTGGACCTGCTATTTCACCTGAAAGAAACAGTAACTTAGGCAATGAAAATTCATGTTACAGAAAAAAATGGAAAAATGTCCCTTCCCTCCCACCCCCTAAAAAAACCCCTGCCAATCCAATCCAATCCAATCCAATCCAATCCAATCCAATCCAATCCAACCGAACCCAACAATGATACTTCTGGTATATTTGAAGTACTGGCACTCAATACAAAAAATGGTGTGGACTGAATGCTAGTCTAGTCTGCACCAGGGGAGAAGTGTCATTATACAGATGACTTCTTTACAGTAACTTTTCTTGTGGGAAAGAGGCAATGTCACAACTATGCCACCCAGAGGTGTGGAAAAGGGCTTACCTATGTTGTACAGACCAGGAGAAGGGCTGCTGAGGTTCATGAAATCCTTGGACTATAACCCTCCCTGCTCCTCCAAATGGGCACCAACACGGCCAGGAAGAGCTGGAGTGTGTTTGAAGTTACTACGTGGTTCTGGGGAAAATGGTCAAGACCATGAGATCCCAGGTGGTTTCTATTTGGTCCTTCCAGTGAAGAGTAAGGGCTTGGTGAGGAGGGGACAGATTCTGCAGGTCCACAGCCAGCTCCGTTGTCCACAGGGACTGTTTTGTTGACAGGGTTTTTAAAACCATAGGACCTTCTTTGAGGATATAGAATAAGCAAGGAGAGATGGAACCCACACAGCCTGGAGGCCTTCTGTTATAAAATGACTGGGTTTCTGCATGAAAGGAGAGAAGTGTCTCCCACAATATCCTTGTATGCATGTGGGGACATGAAGGTCTGGAAGGTGGATAAGCAGATGGTCTTAATAGTTGGAAAGTAGTGTTTAATGGTTTGTACTCCACCTGGAGGCTAAGAACAAGGGGAATAATACAGATATCTATACTGCTTAACATCTCTATCAATGACCTGAAGGAGCAGATGGAACGCTCTCCTCAACAAGTTTGCAAATAGCACCAAACCTGGGGTGCAGCTGGAATCCTGTACCATGCAACAGGAAAGCTCTCAATATGCAAACTCTGCTGATGTGCTATTCCCTTGCCCATTCTGCTGCGTTGTGTTTGCACCTGTATAGTTATAGACAGAGGATGTTGCTAGAAGACTTCTCTTACTTCCTTTGTCTGAAGTTTTCAGGAACAAAGAGACATCATGATGATTAAAGTTTTAAAACCTTTATTTGTGTTAGCTAGCTTTCCCTCTTCTCCTCCTCCTAATAGCCTTGAATATTGCTCATGGGGAAGATGAAAATGACAACTCTTTCCACATCTGGAAACCGAAGAGACAGATGATGAACACTTACCAAAAGCTTTTGCTTCTGTTCTTGAAGCTCTGCAGAAAGAAATGATTTCTCCTGAAACCAGCAGAACTACTTTTGCTAGGTTTCCCATATAGCTATTCAACTTCCTAGGACTCTTTTGGCTTCTTTTGCCCTGAGGTCCTTTCTGTTCTTTGGGGTTGGGGGTTCAAGCAGAACAAGTTGGTTTTGAGGTTTGTTCCTTGCCTGCTCCCTCTTCTTTTTGCTTTCTTTCTTGCCTTCTCATCATGTGTTTTGATGATTTGTGCATGCTGAGAAGCTTCTGGGAATGCCAGTTGCTATTTAGATGCCTGGAGGAAAAAGCTCTTGTAGGAAGTTGCTGATATTACTACTAAAATCATTTAAATCTTGTGTTCTTTTGTTTTCCAACTTTAATCATATGTGATCCACTTGGAGGCATTATCCTGATCAAGAAGGCTTTTCTATTGTTTGGGCTACACTTCAGTTGAATATGCACTCAATTTTTTTCTTTTTGGAGATTCAGGGACATGAAAGATGCAAGAAGAGCAATTACCAGTCAAAACTGAGGCCAAAAAGTTGTTAAGAACATCAGCTTTTTCCATTACAGTTGTTATCAGATCCCTTTTTTTTAGTTCTTTTTCTGATTAATTACCTTAAGAAGTCCTTACTATTCATCAGTTCTCTTGCCAAATATAGTACCAGTTCTGCTTTTGCTTAACCAGTAATTCCTCTTTTATTTTAACCTTTGCATATCTGAAAACAAGGATCATTGCTCACCTGTTTTCATAAGGACTCCAAGAAGTTCCAAAGAGAGACAGGAGGAAGAAGAGGGAAGCTCCTCTGTGCAAAGATGTCTGCAAATCAGCTGCTTCAGAAGGTAGCTTACTGCAACTGCAGCCTGTGGGACCCAGCAGGGACTCCTTTGATGAAGTTATTAAATCCTTGGGCCAAAGGATTTGGAGCAGAGCATTAGCAGCAGAACCATGCAAACTCCTTGGAGGTCTGCCACATGATGCTACCAGAAGATATGGCACAGAGGAATGTGAGAAGATACCCTTAAATCACACTATACTCAAGCCTCTGCAGTGTAGAATCCTGTATCACTATGTGGGTCCTGGAAAGGATGCTCTAGGAAGAATATAAACATTGAATTACAAGTCCAAATGTCAGCAGCTGTGGACAGTATTGTCAGATCCTCTCAAGTCGGCCCTCCTAAGACCTGCAGAAGCCTGCAAGCCTCTGCAACAAGGTTTTTAGTGGTACACCTGAAATTGTGCGGTTGGCAGAATAGCTTGCACCATGCTGCTCATAGGACTATCTAAGCACAATACAGTGACCACCCCATGGCCATGTTGGACAAGCATAAGCATTGCAGCTGACTTTGGCAAGTTAGAGCAGCCTCTGAAGTTGTGATAGCAGATTAGAAAAGACATTATCCAATTTTACCTTAGGAGACCATGTTTACAACCAGCTCTCTGTGCTGAGCTCTTTCATAATGGGGAATCTGGCTTTGATTACTGCTTGGACATAACTACTTATTAAAACTGTGGTTTTAACATTCAGGCCTCCTAAAAAGCAAGAGCAAGAGCAGAGCAAGTCAGAGACCTTTGATGTTTTCTGTGATTGTCTCAGCTATCCTTGTTATGGCCACCAGATATTAGGGAACTATTCATTTCCATGCAATAGAAGGCAGTGTACTTCAACACACTCAAGAATGGGGAATGGGGCACAAATAACAATTCATACAATTACCTAACCAACCTTCTCAAACTACCCAGGCTGATTTGATAGTTCTGGATTTTTTCCCCATCATTTGATTTTTGTGAGCATGCACTACCTCGCTGGCATGCTCATTGGGATTGAAAGGTAACAGTCTCAGTCATAAGCTCTGACAATGTTATTAGACATGCTGCTATTAAGCTACTGAAGGAAGAAGAAGTGACTTTTTAGCATAAAGATTGCTACTTGGTGCTACAAGTCTTCACAGGCTCCCTGAAGCATTATTTGTAAGCAACTATCTTTTCTGTGTAAGAAAAATTCTTACAGCCTAGAGGTTGTTTTGTTCCCTGAAAGGAAACTGCAAAATTTAGTCATAGCACTGCTGATCTTGAGTTTATTCTAAATAAGAAATAATTTCCTATAATGGAAAATCCTGATCAAGTTTAATTCTAAGAGCTGAAAATCAACAGTGATTAAAACTGCAGTGTCTAGACCAAAGCAATATATGTTTTAATGATAAACAAACTCAAATGGTTGAATTAAGCAGCTGTATTTGTCTAATCCTCTTTGATCTTCAAATGGGTTCTCTAGCTGCTTTTCTAGTACAGTACACAAATACATTAGTGGACTCTTTAATCTGGCAGTTAAAAGCATAACAATGTAAAATGGCTAGAATTTGAAGTAAATCAAATTCAGACTGGAATACAGTGAACAGTTTCAATAGTGAATGTCATACCTTTTGATCAGATTATCATTAATAAACTATATAGAATTATTAGATTATAGAGAAAAGACCATCCAATTTAATTTTTAAAATGTAAATTGCCTGCCAGCCTTTCCTATCCAGAATATATCACATTCCTGAAAAATATTTTAAATGCATTAAATCAGTGGCCACATGAGAAACAGTAGATCCATCACCACTATGCAACAATGACTTTATTGTTCACATCCTGCACAACACATCTTTGCAAACAAGCCCCTGATACTGAATTGACCCTCAAATGAAGTTGCCATTGCCAGAAGAGTTTACCACATCTACCCTTTTCCTTTCCCCAGTGTGTCTTGGAGGCAGACACGTGTAATCAGAGTGTCTGTCCATGCTGTGTCTCCACCTTGGTGAACAGGAGACAGGGTTCCTCCATCCAGGTCCAAAGCTGCAGTGGTACAAGGCAGACCAGGGAACACCAATAGGCAACTGAACAAGGTCAAACAAGGAAAGGAGAGGAGAAGAGAGGGGAGAACAGTACAGGACAGGAAGGATATTTCAGTTGGAAGAGACCTACAAAAGACTGCCTGAACACTTGAGGGCTGGCCAAAAGTTAAAGCATTAGGGCATTTAGGCCATTGTCTCTTAAAGTCTCCTAAACATTGGCAGGCTTGGGGCATTGACAACCTCTCCAGGAAGGCTGTTCCAATGTTTGACCACCCTCTTGTCAAAGAAATGTTTCCTAATGTCCAGCCTGAACCTCCCCTGCTGCAGCTTTGAACCATTCCCACGCATCTTATCACTGGATAAGAGGGAGAAGGGCTCAGCACCTCCCTCTCCACTTCACCTCCTCAGGAAGCTATGAAGTGAGATGAGGTTGTCCCTCAGACTCCCTCTCTCCAAACTAGAAAAACCCCAAAGTTAGCTCAAGTGTATTAACTTCAAGAAATGTTCAGACTTCAGAAGTCTGGAACTTTTTTCACTACAAGTGTTTACCAAAAACGATGCCTTAGAGGTGGACATGCAATTAAGTCCTGGTCTCATTAGGATCCATCAAAGGCAGAAGGCGTATTAGTAACCCAAGGGTGATTGTCAAACAGGTAATGATGGAGGCAGAATTGCCCATCATTGTGGCTTTTTCAGAAGTTTTGCAAGAATGAACAGTTTCAGAAAAAGAATTGCAAAATTCTGCCTTCTAGGGAGTCCAGCCATTCAACAAACACATTCCTCTTGTCAAGTCCATCAGCAGCTCCCTGTGTGCTTAGTCATGCTGAGGAAATGCCACCACCTTTATTCACATCTCTTTATCCATCTCTGAAAGACACAGTGGCCACTCTTGTAAAGATTGGTTGCAAGCTGATTACAAACTGGCCAGTTTTTAACTTGCTCAGCTGATCCTGCTGAAGGGTCTTTACCAACCTGACTCCAGACTATCTGTGCTCCATCTCTTATACCACAGGGATTATTTCAAAGACTGCAAATGGCGGAAAAATGATAGCCTGGATATTTCTTAGTAATTAATGAGTTGCATCACTGGGATGAACACATATGCTTAATACCAGCAACTGTTAAGACAGAAATACTTTTCATATGTTAAACAGAATGAAACATAACCACATACCAATCAGTTCTCTATGACAAATAACACAAGATGAATAGAGTTCTGAAGATGAGTTGCAGATTGGAGAAGTATATGAGAATGTGCAAACCAGGATGAGACAGCTTGTTAATACAAAAGTGCATTACAAGATTTATTTTCGACATATGTTCCTAAAAGTCTGACACTTGAGCTAGCTTCACACCAAAGAAGACCAGATGTAACTCATATTTTGCAATGGTATTTAAATGTTAGCACTGACCACAAGCAAAAAGTTATTGACAGTCATTTTGCTGGACTCATTAGAACAGTTTTCTCCAGTATTCAATCATGCCTCTCATGTCATAATTCAAAGTAAACTATGCTGGCAGACTAAGGCATCGTTGACTATATTGGTGATGATGAGTAAAAAGCCGTGGCTAATCAAGGTGCAGGAGGGTAATTTGAGTGGCAGCACAGAGTGCCCTAAGATGCTATTGACTTTCCATCTTTTTGCAGCTATTTGTTGTGTATTGTCAAAACAGCTTGTCATGAATAGACAGCTCCACAGCAATGTTTTTGTAAAATTCTTTAGTCAGAACACGAGTGAGAAAAATCAGGTCTGTGGATGCTGCAAAGTTGAGATGTACAGTTTTGCTAAACAGCATATCAACATAATTTGTTTATAGTTGTTATTTCTTCACTGAAACCTATCTGGACTGGTTATCAAAATGATCTTCACTTTTGTCATATCTGCTCAAGGATGACTTCCTCCAATAGAATAATTCAATGTTCAAAACCTACCAACAGAGGGATATCAGAAAATAATTTTACTTATAGCATTTAGTTGATAGCATAGTGAGCATGGGCCAGCCAGGACCTTTGAAAGTTGCCAGGTCTCTGAAAGTTTGGAATTTCTGGGCTGTGGCTGACTCTGGTTATGGACACAGCACTTGCTCTGCTCTTCTTATTTGAGTGCCATGGGGGACTGCACCTTGGTGGTGAGGTGACGGCCCTGCTAATGTGGCTGTCACCCTCAGCCCCCAAATCACCTTCTTCCACGAAGCAGCCCACTTCTGCTGCTCTCTGACAAACAGATGGTCCAGAGAATTGTTCAAAGTTGGCAGAGGATTTTTGATTTCAAGTACATAACACATTCAGAAATTAGTATTTCTATTATTCTTGCATTTTCTGTTCTGAAACTGAAAAATGAGCATGACTGCGTGGGCTGTGGGTAGCATATTTGACTTCCAAAACTCTTTATCAGTTTGATGCAAAGATTTGCATTGTATCCAGTTTTATCTGAATTAGATCTACTAGGCAGAGACATGTTTTCTTCATATCTCTCCTCTATATCAAAACTTCTCAAGTTTAAAATCAATATTGCATTACTGTGCAGCTGTTACAATATGGCTAGTATTTCCCAGTATTTTTATCTCTTGACTGCACACGAAATCCTTTTCAATCCAACAACTCTTCTGTTGAAATTTGGGCTTGTTATTTTGGAACCTGTCAATATATTTAAGACATACCCAAGTCACACCGTCCAAAGATTGGTTGGCATGCAAATGACACCATGATGCCAAGGCTGCCAGTGTGTGGGAGTCTGCTCCTCAGAGGAGTGGCAAATCTGAACAGTTTTGACAAACAGGAACCAAGCATTGAAATTCAGCTCTTGAAGAACACAATTCAACACCAGGAGACAAAATTTTTTTAGGGTTTTCAAAACCTACTGTTAGGAATATTAGACATTTTAAGATATTGTGGTACTCTTCTGAATTGGAGCTAGTGTCAATGTCTACTCACAATTTGTGAATGTGTTTAATCCCCATTTGGGAAGTCTTGGATAGAACAGGTTAATAGGCCTCTTCATTTAAAAATTATAAACAAGCCTAATCTTTTTTTCTGTTATTACTAGTTTTACATGCACATAGTAAGATGGTAACTCTAATAGAAACACCAATTGCAAGTTTTTTTGGATCAGTGTTGGGAAATAGCTATTACTCTAGATGTAATATTTCTGAGTAGTGTAATTTCAGAATTGTGGTTTATATATTTTAAGAGTAAAAACTAACAATAAACATCTATGTCAAGCAGTATGCCTTTATATAAAGGTTTGAAAACATCTTGAACTGCTAGAGCAAAAAGAACGTACATTGTTTTTCCAAGCCAACATCACAATGAAATTTGAAAGCAGAAAAAAAATACTATGTTTGACTGAAAGAATATGATAAACAAGGGGTCATCTAAACTGCTTGTCATGTATAAGCATGTTTATTAGAAGCTCACAGTGATCAGAACAAAGCCCACCATTACTGAATGATTTTAATCTATAATCTCAAAGTAGATATCAAATGTCTAGTGGAGAAAACATGCAGATGAGAAACAGTGAAACTTGATGTGGGCAATAAAATCATACATACCATGGAAAGATGAGATATGAACAACAGTGGTGATTAAGAAGGAACCTAGGAAGATGGAAGCTTTTTCATCATTTGGTGTCCTTCACTGAAGATTTCAACTAGCTTCAACTAAGTTAGTTTGCTCAAGATGAAGGCAAGTGTATAAAATTAGAGGAAATGCCTTGAGATTTATAGGAGGTTAAATCTCTTCTGCACTCTGTCAAAAGCTGTCAGAACAAGTTGAAAACTCTGAATTAAATGCACTAGTGATACTTACAATTATTTTTTTCTGATACAAGTAGCTTTAAACATCAATTCTGTCACCTTCTAAGCCAGATTTTCAAGTGGTATTTGGCTAATTTAGTCTTTCATACATTAATAGCAAAATCCAGATAGAGGAGAGAAAATGGCCTTCTGAATTCCTAAATCTGGGTGCACAACATGATTCCACCATAGGGGTAACCCTAATTGTTATTTTCCAGAGAAAAGAAGTCTTTGGGAGTTGAGCAGTGGCAGAAGCAACATGCTTCACAGCTTCCCAGTCCAGGCAACCAGGGGACCAGAGTTTTATGTGCACCACAACGCTCACTGGTAGGTAAATCTAAAGAGTGACTTCAATGACAAAGTACTTACAATCTTTGCTGTGTATATACTGACTGTCATGCTTATTCCTTTACTGAATAGTAATGAGATAACAAGCTCTTATGCCGAAATCACTACCTTTCTCTGACAGTTTATCCTATATATTAAAATACTTTTTTTTTTTTTATACATAGGTCTGGAGAACAGAGAGTCTGCCTTGAAAATTGCCTTCACTTTGCCACATCAAAGGACTTTCACTGGTTAACTTGGAGGGTCACAATTTGAATTGTGCAATAGCAAAGATCAATGGATCAGTGTTGGAATGGGTGATCGATATTGCCTTCAGATTTGCCCTACACATACTACTTAAATGAAGAAAACATTTATACTTTTACAAATGCATTTCTGAGCTCTTTCTATTGCCTTTTTTTCCCTTGAAAGTGCAGGTCTGGAGCAGCACTGGAGCAATTCTCAAATATGTGAAATATATTTTCCATATGATTGAAGGGCCAAAGATAGAATGGTTTGGACACTTGAAGAGATGAACTCATCAATTCACTTATTTTTGAATAAACTGTGAATAAATTCTATTTTAAAACCTGATCATTTGCCTATATGATAATCAACAGTTTAGGAAGCTGTATTGTGGACATTGTCATATAAACTTGTAAATGCTATACCACTGTGGTTCAGATATTTCTGTCCCAGGGCAATAACTACTGCACAGTAATTCTTTCACCAGTTGGCTTTCCAGTTTGGAAGCACACAAGAATTTTCCTATGTCCATCTCAAGCTTTATTTCAGGCCTGGTTTAAAACATCACTTTTCCTGGCTTATCTCTTCGATAGTGACCCATATGGCTAAACTCACAGAGATGGAAAGCACCCTGGCAGGAGGATTTCCATCTGAGGCAAAATTGAACCTGGTGACAGATTCTGTGTACCCTGGAGTAGGGTAGGAATTTGGACACTTTTTATCATCAGAGGAGGATTACAAATTTAACCATATGTTCTGGAAGGATAATTGCTTCAGACTGCCGTTTTGTATAATCTTCATAATCCATTGAGTTAATTTAAATGCTCCAAACATACTAGTACTTGGTTATATGATGAAAACAAGTACATTTTTTTCTGGGATTTTGATACAAACCGAAGAAAACCAGACACTCAGTTCAGCTTTTAATTGTAAAATGGATGGCTATCTGTCAGATTCCTCTGAAAAAGCCTTTTCTAAATGTGCCTTACTGGTGTTGTCATACTCAATTTTTTCCTATAAGGAAAACAGATTGCTTGCTTCTTTATGGCAAATTACTGTACCAATGTACTCAGAACATCACTTAATGGTTGTATAACCCACTCAGCTGCACTGTATTATCAAAATTTTAATTTCTGCATAAATTTACTGGGTGACTGGGCTGTTGTAGTTTCAGAGTACCTGCCCACCTTATGTCTACTTACAATATTACATATGCTGCTCCTTTAATTTTCATATGTTCCCTGGAGTTCATACTATTCTGAAGAATTTATAGTCAATATTCTAAGAGTGTAGTTTATATTAGCTGAGCAGAATGGTCTTGCATTGCTCCCATGAGCAGCTGGCATTTTCAATGAAAAATATACTTCTGCACACCCATGCACTGCTTTTCAGAGTGCTGAGCACTGACTGTACAGATGTGTTAAGGTGTTGTACTGAGAGAGGGTTCCTATTTCAATCACCAGAGTTAAACCTGAAATGTACAAAAGAAAATATGAAGCATACCATTCAGGAATCAGGTTCTAGATGATTACTACAGTTCCTCCTTAAAATTAAGGACAAATTTGTGAAAATTCCTGTTAAAAATTATTTTTAAATTATCATTGATTTTGTTTCATGTCTGATTTAGTTACGTATACAACACTGAGACAAAAACTTGGAAGCCAGAAACCCCTATAGAATTAAAAATAATTCAAAAGATATAAAACAAATCATGGCTGATGAGATGTTTTATTTGCTACCTTCAAAACAAACAGTGGTTTTTTTCGAAGTAAAATCAAAACTTGTTTCAAAGCTGAATTTTGTCAAAATTGACTGCACAGTTCAGTGTCATTGAATTGGCACTTTCCAACAGAAAACCATTTAACCAGAAAAGCCTTGAGAGTCTCTGGCCTTGGGGCAGAGCTGCAGTGACCTGCCCAGTGATGCTGAGTTGCCTGGGCAGGACACTTGGATTCTTGCGGCTAGGGTACTGTCAGGGAGGCAATCTTCCCTCACTCCTCCCTACAGCATGTTTGCAGAAGATCTGCTCAGCTTAGTATCAGCTGTGCCTTTAAGGCAATACTTTCTTCCCTATTTTAGGGATCAGCTTCTCCTAACTTGATGGTCCCACAGTCCCTTAACGCATACCGTGTTCAGGGAGCTGAGGCAACCAGCTCCTTCTAAGGCTATTTTCCATGATAAACAAAATAGCACCATGTAAAAACTGCTAATAAATGGCGCATCCCTCAGGGGAGAAGGTATTACCTCAGTATTATCCCATTTTCTGCTTATTCAAAGAGTGAGACACTCAAGGTCAAACAAACCAAGGCTTCCCTCGAGGCAATGCTAATGCCAGACCAGCTGTGCATGCCAAGCTGCTGGCCCAAAGGTTATGCATTACAGGCTTTGACTGTCAATATTCTTATACTGCTGCTTTTCCTTTCTATTTACCATTCTCCTGCACTGCATCACTTTTATGTCAGGTTTTTAAAAAGCCTCTTCTCCTCCTATTACCTGAAATTTTCAAAACAGTAGCTACCATTTGTACGTGAAGAGGTAGGCTATATATAAATACTTACATTTGCTATGCACAAAAAAAGATGGGTTGAAGGAACTATCTCAGGAGAATAAAGCACTTGAATTCAAGCCTTAGGAAGAGCAGGACTATCTGCACAGTTTTAATTTATCCCCTTGCCATCCTTATATAAAACCGAAGTGCTAAAGTGAGTTAAGTTATTGTACCACACGAGACTTATAATTCATTCTCCTTTTTCCTTTTTTAAGCTCTGACTGAACCACATTTCTGATAACCTACTGCAGACAAATACTCCATGCTGCAGTGTTCCTTCCAAGAAAGTGTATGATGATACACTGCTACAGAAACTGGTAAGCAAGAAAAAAATTTACTAAGAAATCAAGCCTGCATGCTTTGTATTGAAAAACAAAGCTTCAACTGAAACATGGTCATAAAAGGAATCTGTCATCCAGGCTGCTTCGCAATATACTGACAAAAGCAAATTCAGGTTGGCAGTTCCATTCCAAACTTCTCTTTTCATTTTTAATCTATTACACTCAAAAGGACCTGTGAATGTATTTGCATTAGGAAAGGCACATACAGAGGTTAAAAAGCCATCTGTATTCATGGGGAGGGAGAGAAGACTTGTGACTAGGATTTTCTTTCTACTCAGTCCTCTCTTCATGTAAGAAAAGCACCAGATTGCTAAAGGCAGAGAAGGAAGGTGTGCTACATTCCCTGACTGTCTCCTGGGCCCTAATAGCAGGGAATCTGGGAGAGGAAGACAAGGAGAATTCTTCCAAGTACCTCACGATTGGCACATGAATTCTGCTGTTATTGAAATAAGAAAGTGCAAAATTTTTGCGGTGTTGCCCTTTAGGGGCTGTGCCACAGTAGATGGAGCGGAGGGTGAACACCTCTTCTAGGGTGGAATGAAAACAACAATTCAGTCCAAACACGTGCTGGTTTTCCCCCCTACAGTAGACAATAAAGGCCTTCATCCCAGTTTAAAATAAAAGTTTGAATTTCAGATAAAATGTTGGTGGGAGAAGGGACTGGATGAGCAGTCATCCTTTGTGAGACAAAACTAAAATACTTTGCAAAGCACCGTTCAACTGAAATGCCACCATCAAGCCTGTATCAGGTATTTGAGAGGTTTTGCTCCTGAGGCCAGTACAAACACTTTGCATTGCTTTACCACAGATGGGCCTGTAAGTTAGAAAATTACTGACTCAGCATCTTTGCATAAATATTCACGTTTCTGCAGAGTTCAACTCAGTTGCAAGTATATTTTTTATTCTCCCTCCATTCAAACCTTGTATATTCTAGTCAGGGTCAGATCACACTAAAAATCATGATTTTCAGTCAGTACCTAGCTGACTCAGAGAATTTCAGATGCAGAGTTTGAACAGCTGATTTTACTCTAATTCTCTGAGCAAATGTTGCAGACTGCAAATGTCTGTGATTGTGTCAGAGGTGTTTACAATTCTGTACATGGAGAGAACCAGTTCCAACAGGGAAGTGGCGACTGCTTTCAACATTCAGAAATATCTATTTCCAGGATGGCTTGAATTTCTATAGCAAAATATGCCAAAGTTCTTCTGTTCTGAAATCTGAAAACTAAGCATCGTGGAAGATTTAAGAAAAACTGATAGGATATACACAGTGCATTAACCATAGTTCATTATGATTTCATAAGGTAAATTTCAAAATGTGTAAATTAGAGTTGCTAAAGTGGATTTGCTCAAGTTCAGGGTTTTAACCCTTCTGCCAATTTTGCATGAAAATCAGCTGCTTCTATAATCATACTTTGTTATGACATTTCAAATGCTGTTTAATTAATGCTTACAGCAGCCTTGGGAGTAAATGGAAGATATAATAAAACAATGGATTTCAAAACCTTTAATACAGAAAGTCACTATTTGCTCAGATCCTAATTTTCAAAAAATAAGGTAAGATGACAAGACAGCACATCACACACTATCCAACAAAGTGGACTGAAAAGCCAGTTCTGCAGAAACAGATCTCAGGACTCAAGCAGATGATTAAGTATTGACTTTCACAGAGGACACATGGATGGAAGGTTAACCATACAGCTGGGTGACTGTCACCAGTGTGGCCTTAGTACAAACCAGAGACATTCCAAAAAGGAGAAACTCCCTGCATGGTCCCTACATCTGCAACTTTCATCTGCAAACTGATGGTAGAAGGAATTATTTGTATATAGTTTCTGGAAGGTTTTATTCTTACTTTAACCAAATGGATTTCCTTGAACTTATTAGTTGTAAGAAGAACCCATAAGGGGATTTATAGACAGCTGAAATATAGGTAATTCACAAAATACCCACAGTAATACACAGAGGTCTGTGACCTCCACACCATCTATGGCAATTTACTGTTATTCTAAAGCATTAAATGGTTTCTTCAGAGTTTTAGGAGAAAAACAAGGTTTACATTATTTCCTAATGGCATTAGTACCAGAAAACAACCTCTAGCTGAATGTCTTAGGTACAGTTCATTTGATAAAGGGCCATATTTTTTCAGTAGCATGTGGGGAAAAAGAAACAAATGCTAATCCTCAGTGCAGCCTTGTAGTCTTTGGGATTTGCTGCAGATGCTACCAATTGGAAATCACATATTCTGCTGGTAAAAAGGAGAATCAAAATAAAGGTTCTAGTTTTCTCCCTATGTTACAAAACACTCCTGGGTATCTTATAAGTTTGTTTTCTAAATTTTCAACAATCAATTTTCTTTTTTCTCATTGCTGGATATCAAAAGGGATACTCTGAAGTGATAGAATCCTCTGAAAAGGTTGAGAAAGGTTGAGTTGAGAAATCTCACCTCTGATGATGATGCTTGTCTGTGCATTAGCACTATATGCCATCCCAGTCATCATCCACTTGTAGCTGATGGGAGAAATGGGACTTGCTTGGAGACAATGGCCTCGCTGTGTCACCTGCCGAATGCCCATGAGGTCAGGCCATGCTGCTGACACTCACCACCTCAGTGCCAGACTGTGTCAAGGCAGTCAGTTGTAAAACGAGCAAATACTATCTGAAGTGATGAGATTCCTTTCACATCTCCACAGTGGAGCTTGTTCCTCTAAATCCTGCTGTTAGTGGAGACAAGTGGCACTTCTAGCCAGCAGTTCATCTTAGTATGTCAAACACCTTTAACAAGCTGATAAGGATTGTGCCCTAGAAGAGCCTGTGTTACTCCAGATAAAAGAGATGCACAAAACTCAGTCTGCTGCAGACAGCATCTGCAGATGTGCATCCCTTGTCACTTGTCCCTTCAGTCAAAAGCGTAATTTAGTCAAAAAAAAGGGCAAAGAATGCACCCAACTTCAAAGGGGGTTGAAAGGACAATGTGGGGAATTGAGGGTCACTCAGCCTCACTTGAGAACTTCCTCCCTGAGTGAGGCTTGTTGTAGAGCATTTCTGAGCACAAGAAGCAGCTGGCAATAGATTTACTGAGGATAAACTCTGCCTGACCAGCTTGATTGCCTTTGGTAATAAACTGACTAGATTTTCCAAGAGCAGAGCAGTACAGAGTGGTTCAAGGGGAGCACCACAGCAATCTCCACTGGAACCTATCTGCTTAACATCTTTGTCAGAGGCTGGAGGCGATGACTGAGCGCACTCTTGTTGTGCTTGCAGATGTTGCCAAACTGGAGGGAGCCTCAAAGCCATCCGAAATGGCTGAGTCAGGCTGGATGAATGAGCCATGAGGTTCAACAAGGAGAAATGCTGAGTCCTGCCTGTAGGAAATAACAATACCTGCAACAACTCAGGCTGGGGATTGACTGCAGGGAGATGCTCTGTAGCAAAGGCCCTGGGGATCCTGTTGGGCAGCGAGCAGGACATGGGCCAGCAGTGAGTCCTGACTGCAAAGGTGGCCAATGGCAACCTGGACACAGTGGAACAAGGTGAGGATAAGGAATGGGGAAGGAAACAAGAAGGGCTTCTAAGGCTGCATCATGAGTAAAAGAAAGGCGAGAGGAAATGTGGCCTACCTTCAGAGAACAAGGAAAGGGCTGAGCTACTCAATAACTTCTTCACCTCAGACCTTACTGGTACAATATGTCATCAGAAAACCCTGAGAATCATAGGAAAGACTGGATCAAGGACAACCAGCCTTTAGTAGAGAGGAATCCAGTTAGGGATCACTTAACAAGCTAAACATACACAACCGGATCAATCTTACAGGAAGCACCCACAGGGTTGAGAGAGTTGGTCAGTGTAATTCAAGAACACTCTTGACTATGCCAAAGAGATTGTGGTGGTTGGGACAGGTTTCTGAGGAAAGCAAATTACACTTTTTCCTTTTGCCTTCAAGAAGGGCAAGGAGGAGGTTTTGGGGAACTACAGACTGATCAACCTCACCTTAATCTCTGGGAAGGTGATGGAGCAAATCCTCCTGAAAACCACTTCCAAACACATGAAGGACAAGGTGATGATAGGGAGTATTCAGCATGGATTTACAAAGATGAAATTGACCAATCTGACAGCTTTCTGCAATGAAAAGACAGGCTCTCTAACTGGGGGGAGAGCAGTTCATGTTATCTGTCTCAATTTCAGCAAGATTTTCAACATTGTCTCACATAACACCCTCATAGACACACAGATGATGTCATACTAGACAAGCAGACTGTGAGTTGGACTGTGAAAATTGTCTGAGAGATTTTTGGTCAGCAGCACAAAGTCCTCTCATTTAGATACAAAACCCCCTTTTGTTTTGCACTCATTCATGACCAAGCAGTAAAGTCTTTGGACTGGAGTGTTTTTATAAACTATGAAAAAAAAAGAGTATTTAACTGTTATATCATCCTATAGGTGATTATCTCATAGTAAAAAAAAAAAAAAAAAAAAAAATGTATGGCACTATTTCCCTCAAACAAACAGAAATTTTTACCTTAATACCAAATAGTATCTCATTCTGTGACATGCTGCTAGTTGGAATCAAATGCTGCTGAGAGAATTATGCTGGCAAAGGAACAGTCAAAAAACAATGAAAAGGAAAGATAAATCACTGTTAAAGACAGTGAATGTTAGAAAGAAACCCTCTCCCAATTCTCAGTTCTTTTTAATAGCACTGGAGTACTCTGGAGAAGGGAAGGGACGAAGTAAGATTTGTCTCAGGGTTAACTGACAGAGAAAGTGAAAGGGAGCTTACAGGTGAAAAAGAATTTATAGTCTGGGTTTCTGAGCATGGTGTTGCCATCAAAATAATCTTCTTGTGATGCTGGTTTGAACAGAGAAGAATGTCAGTGGCTGCAACACTCTCCTGCCTAAGTAGGGAGCTCCATAGGGAAAACCCAAGCCTTTCTCTCTACTTTCCCACACAGTGAATCACAACTTACTCAATCTCTTATAATTTCACTTGCTCAGTGCTTTTCCCAGGCAGTGACTGGGGCTCCTCTCAGCAGCCAAGGGATGAACTGGCCAGTACTGTGGAGCAGGAGCCTGGGCACTAGCCCTGCATGTAGAGCCATCAACACACAAAGGGTTCATCTTTCCTTATTTTTCCCCTTGGAAACTTCATACTGAGCCCATGCATCTCCTGTGCTGGTGTTCCTATCAGAAACTGCTAATGTATCAGAAAAAAACCCTATCATTTCCGCCCCTCTGCCCTTTTATATTTTCTGTCTTTGGCTCCATGCTTGGACCGTGTTTCTGGAGAGAGGTGGTTTTTTTCTTCTGTATGTGTATGGCACTTATTCAATTTTCATTAGTTTAAGCAGCTTTTTTCATTAAGAGCTGCAGAAACTTTGTAGCCTGGATGCTGCCCTTGGGTCTCCTGTTCACTTTTAGATTGCCCCTGAACTCCAGCAGCAGCCAGACTACATCCTCTGGCTTGTTTTGTAAGCATCATCTCGCTGTTGACAGCCATTCTTCTCCAGATGGCAAAATCCACATTCAAGTGCACAACTTTTCATATTGTGGATTTATTTTGGGGATTTAATTTCTTTTCTTCAATTTTGAAATGCTACACAGAGCTAACTAGCAGCCTGCCCGGTTTCAGATCTGGCAGAAAGTGCTGCAGAATTTCCATGCTGATTCAAGTGGCACAACTGTTCATTTGTCATACTGCCAGTTGGAGAAGTTTTTTATAACTCAGCAAATTCAGTTGGTTTCCATCTTATACTATTTTCCATAAGATTTCACACTTGATTTTAATTTCTTTTTAAAATTCTCTTATTGCAATAACTCATACTTTTTGAAGTGACCTTTGCTTGCTCAAGGGAGAGCAATTATTTCCAAGAAACATGTAAATCTCTGGATTGTCTTGATCTTTCTTTTTGGCTTCTACTGCTGACACTCTCAAATTATTATTATTTTTTTTAGTGCTTGTTAGAATTGTCAATAATGTTCTAGAAATCAAAATTCATACTGCAAACAGAAACTCTTATGTTTTTGATGGCACGGGTTGTAGCTAACAGATTCCAATTATCAAGAAACGATTTTTTTCACAAGCTCTACCTTAACAGCACATATTAACCTCTACATATTCACCTAAAAATGCAAAAATGACGTACTAAAAAATCCTACCAGTTTAATTGGAAAGAAAACATCACCCCCTACCTAGTTTGTACATTCTTAAATGGGCTTTTATTCCAACAGGTTTAGCTGTATGAGGATTGAACAGAGAAAAGCAATGAGTTTCAGAGATCTCTCTGTCCACTGGGTCTTGAAATTTGAAGTAATTACATAATGATTGTTTAAAAATTAATGGAAAACCGCTAAGTAAAATTTTTAGGAAATGTTATCTCCACAGCAACACTTGGCCATTGGGTTTCATAATTACTTATAATGGTTTTAGCTATTTAGAAGTTTTTCAGAAAATGTTAGAAAATATTAGTCTCCTATTTCCGTTATTAGCTTCCTATTTACTGTTCTGCTCTCCTGTCATTTTTAGGCAGACTTTAGAAATAGGTTACAGAAATAAAGACCAAAAAAATACCATAATTTCTCTGTGGAAGACTCCTCAGTTGCAGATACCTCAGAGCAGCAGTGCAGGAGATATTCCTGCCTCCTGCACAATAATCTGTGCTGTGGATAGACTGCAAAATAAATACCCACTCCCTATACCAGCACTAGTGCTGCATCCATGTTTAGCTGGATATAAGTTGGCACTCCCACTGAATGTACTCTTTTCAAAGCAATTGTCATTGACATAAACGAAATTGCACTCTTGAATTAATTCTCTGAGCTGTCACCAATGCAGCATTGTGCAAAGCAAACGCAATAACATTGCTTCTTAAAATACCAATGATGATATAGTAACCTTACATCCATTTCTCAAACTGGTTTTGAGGGGTTTTTTTATAAAAAATGGATAGTATGACAAGATAAATTTTAATGTACTGCAAACCACTTACACACTTTCATTTAGAATTAATTTTCAAATGACTGTTTTCCCAATTTGTTGCTGATATTAAGGCTTTTACATGTTCAACATGCTGTGCAAGCTCTTAATTGTTAATTACAAAAAGGCACCACCCTGTTTAGGTAAGTTCCTATTACATTTTTTACCCAGGAGGCTGGATGAAGACTCCTGGAAACCAGAAACATCAGTGTTCACCTCTTACTCAAAGTAAAACCAAAAAGCAGACAAGTTCCTCCAAGAAATGAGAGGCACCTTTGCTAAAAACACACATTGCATGTTAATGTGGTTAGAAACTGAGCTGTATGAAAATGGCAGAGTAATCTGGGAGGCTGATTGACAGCTGAGTGACAAGTGAGAGTGTGTGATTTTAGGGTAAGGAGTGATAGATGGGGAATGGGAAACACTCAGAAGAAATACCCAGATATTGCTTGACCCCTGTGAAAACACAGCTTGGAACATCTCTTTGGAAAACTGATCAAGCTGTATGAAAGAAGTCCTTGTGTACTCATTCAGCCCCAAATACCAATAACTCAGGCCAAGTAATTAACCTTCCACTGTATCTGTGAGGAAAGCAGATAGCAAGTTACAGCCACTGTTCTCATATTGGACACCACACATTATAGCATTTAAAGCCCAACACAGCACTTAGGCCCCCCAGTGCTGAGAACCAATAGACTCTAATGATATGTGTTCTTCCCCAAAGACACCAATGTACTCAGCACCGCTGAACAAAAGGGCATGTCACTTACATCACAAGCACATGGTTAAAACCTTCCTCCTCTCTGGAGTTTGTGCCTCAGCACTAAGAAAAAAAGCCAAAATCCACTGCCAGAAAAGTACCTTGTAGTTCTGGGATACAATGACTAACAGTTAAAGCACGGGTTTAATCCCTCAGCTTCATTCGTAGCTGGTCATTTCCCATAAGCCACAGAGCAGGCTG
Source organism: Myiozetetes cayanensis (assembly GCF_022539395.1). Classification (NCBI taxonomy): domain Eukaryota; kingdom Metazoa; phylum Chordata; class Aves; order Passeriformes; family Tyrannidae; genus Myiozetetes; species Myiozetetes cayanensis. The sequence goes on along the minus strand of NW_026087742.1, from coordinate 41,290,745 downwards.
GGAGCACAGCACTCACCACCCACTCCTGGGCTCAGCAGGTACATGGACTCTCCTCCTGGTGAGGAGCATCCCCACTCTTGAATTCAGGTACCATTTGTGTCGCCCACATGGAGCGCAAGACACCAACTCATCCCACATTAATGGTGTGGCTTTAACATGAACCCTGTTCTCCACTAGTATTTCTTTTGCAACATGAGAAGATGTAAGTGATGAGGTAAGAGGCAAGGATATCTCACCATTGCTTTGTGATGAAATAAATGCTGGGCTTTAAAAATGGGCCTTTTTGCCATAAGGGGACCTGCACAAGATAAATGAAGTAACAACGAGAGGCTGTGATTGAGACTGTTCCATACAGAAGAATTGAAGGTTTGAGGAGGAAGACTGTCAGCTGAAAAGACTTACGTGCTCCTCGGGAGCTGAGGAGGAGACTGCTGTACCCTAAAGAAGTGGGAACCACCTCTGAGACCTGATTCTTTTGCAGAGTGAGATCATCTCAGGCTGCCCTTACTTCACATGCCCTGTCCTCTGCCACTCAACGTCCCCCTCCTGAGTACCAGCACTGGAGCCATGATGGGTAGGCCAGTTAAGGGAACCGAACCAGATGAAAACTGAGTCATCAAAAGTCCACAGACTTCTCTAGAGGACACCTATGCAACATATGCTTTCTGTTTGATTTAATCTTATGTGGTGTATCTTTTATGGGTAGCATCTCATTGCACTTCTATTCTTCTGAATTATGACAAATACAACCTCTGCTTGATGAATTGCATTACTGAAAAGGGAAAGTAACACAAACATATGAATCATGAATATGATGATGAGGAGGCCTTTCTTTTACAGCAAAGAGAGGCAAACAGAATGAACATTTATTGATTTACCTTTATTTATTATTTTGCAATATACCAAGGTAGAGGTCTCATTCTAAATACATAATACAGAAAACATTTACTGAAAATTTCAGCAGGTTTTTTGAATAAACAGTTTTCACTTAGAAAACCCTCACAACCATTTCTTGCACTGATAAAAGTTTTATTTTAAAAAGTTTAAGCATTCTTTTCAGAAAGTTTATCAAAGCTCTTTCCCTGACTAAGTGAAATAAAATGGTACATGTATATATGAGCAGCAACGTTCTCATTTGCATTTAAATAAACATTATAAACACAGCTTAAATAGTAGATATTCTCAGAATCCTTATATGGTTTCTGGTTGTAAATGCTAAGCTCCACTTAGCTTAAATAGTTACTTATGCATCATTAGATTTTTAATAGACATCCTGTATTTCTACCCTCAAATCAAGGCCAGCCTTGAAAACATCAGGTGGATTTTGAATGGGATCATTACTTCAAGAATACTGTGCCAAACTATAAGCTGGTTTTAATCTGCAAAGTTCTGTTACCTTTAGTGGAATTAAACTGATTTGGGCCTGCTAAAAGTGTGGCCCACAGCATTTATGTATTTAAATGACAGTTTTTTGCTGTTATTATTTAACTAAAGATATAAAGATATTTTTAAGAAGTGAAATGAGTAGCATTGGAAATTAGTTTATAGCCACGGCACAGACATCTACAACCGTTAACTAAAGAGTTTAGCAAGCTCAAGGAAACAGCTCGGCTCGTGAGTGGTCTTCAGTGGGCTGATGGAAATAGTCTGGTGGATTTTGACACAATTGTACAGAATATCTGGCTTGAAAGTAAATTTGAAATACAAAGGTAAATACAGCAAACAAAAGGCCTATCCAATGCTCCAGTGAGTGGATACAGCCTCTGCTCTTCCTAGGCGTAGCTCCAGATCCTTGGGAAATCAGAACTCAGCAGTCCCACTGGGAGCCTCTGAGCCGGACATACCTTAGTGGCAGAGAGGTCTGTCTGTACATCTGCCTTTGCTGATCCAGGGTAAATCAGTCCTCATTTACATCCATCAAAATTTGCAAGCTGTCTGGCAATAGCACCACAAATGTTGAAATAATTGCTATATTATAGACAATTTAAGGGTAAATTTATAGAGAAGAGAAACTGGGAAAGGCTTTTCTCCAGAAAGCATTCTGAAACACTATTTGAGATTCTCTAACATTTTTATGATTATATCTGACATATATCTCCTGTTGTTTCACATCAGTCTGCCTGCTCTATTTCTCCTCTTTGTTGCATTCAGGTAGGAGTAACAACAGGCTAACCTGGATGCTGATCCTGTAAATGTAGGACAGTAAGGCATTTGCAAAAATGGTCCACTATCATTGCCAACACAAGCTCTTGATCCCACACGCATCTCAGGTTTTCCAGATGCTTCTGCCTGCCTGGATGTAGCACTGCTCAGTGATCACACAAATCCCAGCTGCCTTCAGGCATAGGTAGGTAAGCCAGCTGTCATTGATAACAGAGAGGCAGGGGCAGACACCATTTTTGAGTGATTCCATCTAATGACCTCCCCAGTTCCAGTGAGAGCTGGGCCACGCTGCTGCATATAGATCTGAAGGTAGAGGAGTGTCTTTACATTAGACATACAGCAGAATAAAGGGAGGGAAGCAAAGGGTAACCATATTCTCTTGATCTCACCTTCCCCAGATGGCAATGATGTATTTTCTAGTAGAGCCAATGTATTCCCACTATTTTGCTCTCATAAAAAATTGAATTTTGCCTCCATTGCTGTAAAGGCCTTGAGACATCGCAAGGAGTCTGAGGTCTGTTTCTCTCTAGCTGCCACCATGCAGCATGATCTCTACATAACACATTGCCCAGCTCTTACCAGAGTTCATAAAGACAGAGCTTATTATATTTTCCTTCCCTGCTCAGACATAACATTAAGAATTTAAAAAAATTACATAATACCAAATTAACATAATACAGAATCTCAAAACGATCATCTCATTGACTAAAACAGTTAATGAGATTTCGTGGGTGCCCAATGTACCTTGGGATGTTCTGTGTCTGTTGCTCTTATTTCTCAAATGGTTGCAGGCATAAAAAGTCTTAGGTCTCTGCCTGATGGGCTTTGTCACCTACAATGCTGAAATTCCAGCTCATACATTGCCCTCTTGTCCATCCTGCAGGCATGAGAAGATACTGCTTCTTCTTTTATAGCTTATGTCCATGTGGGCTCAAAATTTCTGCAATTGAGAATGCTATTTAAAGGGTTTGTAGGTTGTAGATTTCCTTCACAGGTTCATACATCCAGCTTTTAGACATGGCAGCTCCTGAGATCTTTTTGAAGCTGCCCCATGATATTTAAAATGTACCAAAACTGGCTGGTAATTTAAAAATTCAAAATATTTGTCTAGATTGCTTCATTTTATTCCTACAATCACAATCTTTTTCATTCCTTATGTTTCCATTCAGATCTTACATATTTATTGGAAGAGAAGCAGCAAACTGGTTACATGTCAAGTTTAAGTGCTGCTTTGATTACATCTTTGTTCATTGTCCAATACAAGTCAGTTGTCAGCAGGTCAATATCCAGATACACAATTCTCTATCACAGATGACATAATAAGTACCTTGGACCTCATAATTCTGTTGAATGGACAAAGATTGAAGAGAAGCAAAGTCTCAGCTATATTTATTGGAAAATATATTCAAGTATATTGAAATATTTATATTTCTCTCATGAGGAAATGATAGAAAACTTATTATGCAATGCAGAGAATAATAAAATTATTATTTTACTTTTTATGCATAATTAAGCTTGTCACTGTTTCTGTTCCTGTGCTGTACAACATAAATCATTGATAAGCAATTACAATATAAAACAATCTTTTGAAAGCATTAAGCTAACATAAAACTATTCACTTGTCACATTAAATGAACATTTATCCAATTCTACAGCTTAGCAGTGTGGCCTCCAGCTATCTACTACATTTTCATACCTATGAGAAATTATTCTATCCTGACAAACTTCTAAATACCTTAAGACTAAAAATGGCACTTCGTGTTGCAATCAGAGTGTTCACACATACCTAGGGAAACCAGTGCTCTTTTTTGACTTGCTGCACTGTTGGGCTACCAACAGTGATTTCACCATTTCCCTCAAACTAATAATTTGAATACTTTTGTCTGAATTGACTCAATACCAGGCTGCAAGGTCCAAAGAAGCAGCAGAGCCACAGTGCACTACAGTGTCTGTGTAGTTGGCTCTTTGGCTCTGCCTGCACTGCTAGAGGTAAAGAAAGCAGTAGGCTGGCACCTACATCCCTTCAGGCATAGCCTATAGCTAAACTCTATTCTACTGGTAGTAAGTCTGCATGGATGCACTCAGGAAACGCCACAGTGGATTATGCTGATTTCTGCTTGAACATTAAGCTACTAAAGCCTCCCATAGATGTCTTTCCACAACCTCTAGACACAACTGGAATAACAATTTTTCCAAATTTTTTCATCTCTTTAAAAGCTTGAATCCAAGGGCTCTGAGGCACTAAACAAATCAAACCATAGACTGATTTGTTATATAGAAATGTATCACCCCATTTTACATGAGGAGAAGCAAATGCACTGATGACTTGATGCAGCTGCCATGTAAAGAGGAAAACAATTCCAGTCAGACCCATGTGGCATAAATCCATACACTTAACTCACTATAATTTCTAGTCCTGCCTCAAAAAAATAAGTTACAGATGTTTATTGAACTAAAGTAGCAACATAACCCTACTGTAACTCTGCTGCTCAAAAAGAGTGGGCATCATGTCTGCAAGAACCTGGGTGACTGTACTCCTGCCTGAAAACATTGTCACAGGGTAGCTTGAGGCAATCTAACTGGATGCACCTTCCCCAGCTCTGTAGCAAGCACACACCAGTGTGAGATCTAAGGACTGTGTAGCAGAAAAGAGAAAGTGGAAGCAACCTGGGAAGTAAAACATGGATTTAACAGGAAAAACAGAAGGGGCTTTGTACTGAAGAAGAGGAAAGTGTATCAGCAGAAAAAAGGAATGGAGAAAGAGAAAAGGGAAATCATAAAAGGGAGAGTGGGTGGAATATCCAGATTCGCACTGCAGGTATTCAATCACACTTGTATAAATGGAGGTCCATTGCTCAGAATGGCTTTGTAGACAAGAGAAGGACAATCTCCACTGCAAGACAGACTCAGACACAGTCCTCCATAGAGGCAATGAATCATTATTCATTCATAACCCATAGAGAGTGTTCATTACTCATAGAAGGAAATTAAACTGGAAGGGGTAAAAGCATGTGAATAAGAGGAGGAGAGTGCTGGAAGAGTATGCTGTGCCTATAAAGTACATTGTGAACTTGCTTGGTATGTAATTGGCATCACATGGGATCTTGGTCTGCAGAAGATAAAAATATCCTGGACAAGAAGTTGTAGGTTAAGCAGAAAAGCCTGGCAAGCAGAGGCCATATACCCTAAGCACAACTGAATTATCTTTTTGTTCATACATACTCTGACATTTAATTAAGTTATGATATTGTCAAGCCTTTGGCCCACTGCCTGTTGTATAAACATTACTGGCATAGATATTCTGTAATTCCATTACAGAGTTATTAATTCAAATGAAGAAGCAGGAAGGCATGAAACCAGCTGGAATTTTCAACTGAAACCCACCTCTGGTTCAGACAGAGAAACACAACATGCCAAGGTGGCAATGACATCACTCACAGGAGCCACCCAAGGTCTCTGCTCATCTCTTTAGTGCATCAGCAGACAAACATCCAAGTCTTTCTTGTATCAGCACAGTGACTCTGGATGACCCTCCACATACAACAACAACATAATTTGAGCTTGAAGGAGCTGCTGTTGGATTATTAGGTTTGTCATTGTTGGGATTCAATTAGTCCTGCATTATTTATGTAAGACCAATGCAAAGAGGCTCCAGCTGGGACTGAGCCTCCATTTTACTAAGTATTGGGAGACAGTTTCTTTCTCAAAAGGGGCTTGCAGTTTCAGCTGACGATATGCAGACAGAGGGGAAACAGGGGCATGAAGATGTGATTTTATTATGGTTGCACAGAAATACAGCCAGCAGGCAGAGACTAATTCTAAATGACACTTTAATATTAGCTGGTATCCAGTTAAAACATAACCACATGCCCTTCCTTGATTAAAATAGAAGAAAGGCTATTTTAGACTTATAAAATAAACAAAAAGTCATATATAATAATGACAAGAAAATCTATTTAGAGATACAGAAATGTTGCACTTTGGAAGCTAGAGGAATGGAGAAAAATATTTTACCACCAGAATTGGAAAACTTCTTAATTTTTACTTCCCCACTGTGCCATTGTCCTGTACTGTTTGTAACTGATGCATGCTTTGCTTTACGTTAAGGAAAAGTAGACAGACTGAAGTCTTATCTTAGAATCTATACATCTTATAATAATAGTTTTCACCACAAATACCACACTATAAACTGCTCAATATAGAACTGGATTTTAGCTGCCCTTGTACTTACCTTTAGAATTAAAGCTTCCTCTTCCAAAATCTTGTTTGATGCCAGCTCAGATGCTAGACTGGTTTGCAGTGCTTGGCCTGACTCACACTTCTTATCAATTCCTCGAATTATCAGAGCTCTCAGAGACCCTCCTGAAGCCCAGGGGGGAAGACCTGGGCACTGTAATGGACAAATATCTGCCTCAGTGTCTTACGGTAGAAACTGGATTCCCTAGAGCTGGGGAATCGTCTCTAGCAGGCATATAATATCTAACATCCTCTGCACCTCAGGATGGAAGAACTCACAGGAGTTTTGATTCAGCTTTTGTTAACACTTATGCTCTTTATCATTCTATTACCAATAATGTTATTTTGCAGACAACAAGAGTAATTTTGTCTAAGTTCTACAGGACCTGTACTGCATGGAGAAGATGCTGGCAACGTTTCTGATACTGTGCTTTATACCAACACAATGAATACATCTCTTCAAAGCAGGACACAGTAGTTATTCGACTCTAATGTGCCCACCAGATTTTCTAATCAACAGGTGTTTTTCTACTTGCCAATCCACAATGTCAAGAATTCCTCCTTCTCAGAAGCATTTGTTTTCTGAAACAATTGCATCTGGACTCTTTCAACATAGATACCACAGATTTTCCCATTCCACTGAATGTTGAACTAGAAAAGACATATGGACTAAAGCAAATGCAGTCTTGTTTGTCTGGTTTCTGTTATTGACTTCCTTCATACAAAGTACCAATTGTTAAATGAAAAGAAAAAAAATAGAAAAAAAATAGGTATTTACCTGTATCACTCCTTTTCACAGTTTTTTAATTCAAATATTTTAATAAAAGCTTCCAACAGATAAAAAAGTTATGTCTTAATCTGCTCCTTCTCCTATTTATTCAAGGCACTTCTTTTTATTTCTCAGCTGCTGGGCTACAAATTTTCTTTTGCATCAGCCCAAGGTATTTGTATCATTTGTACAACTTACTTGTGAAGCACTTCTCTTACACTTCCTGGTTACAGAGTTAATAAAGATGGGGTTGGTTTCTAGTTCTTTTAAGGTTGATTATGTGTATAGCATGTGTGTGTATATATATATATGTATATATAACAGTATATATATGCATACATATATGTGTGCATGTACGTGTATGCTACACGTCCACAGCAACACAACAAACAGATATATTGGCATCAACACATTTAAATTTTAATACAACTGAATTTTTATTTGCCTTTTAAAAGTCTGTTTATACAAACTCAATAACTCAAACTCCTCTCACTCCAAATAAAGAAAACCAAAACCATATCATTCTATCACATGGCTTCAGAAGTCCCCATATTGATTTCTATAAATAAATAAATCAGATCTGTTTTAGAATTCCTAGCACAAACAAGGGGTCTTCACTACTTCAGCAGCCCTTTACTTTAGGACAAAGTATTGCCTTTATCTGATATTACTTTCTTCCTTAACTGAAAATTTGCCCCAGAAGAGAAACTTGTTTTCCAATTAGTTAAAGGCATTATTTACATGACCAATGTTAAATACCTGTATGGCCAGCATGTCTGCCTTTACCAAATCCAACTGAAATCAATGTGCTTCCTCTGCAATGAGCAATTTGCTATTTTCTGGTTTTATCCTGAAAGGTGACCAAGAGATAACACTGATGTCTGCAAGCCGGAGTGCCTGACTGACCCAGTTGAAATGCAAATATATATCCTACTGCACTCTAGGGAAAACATTCCAAATTGACAAGGCAAATCATCTGAAGATCCTAACAAGCAATTAGACAGAAACAATGATATCAGAAGTATCAGTCTCTTTGTAATAAGCTATTTTCACTCACATGAGAATTTTAATTGTGGTATGTCCAAGTACAAAACTGAAGTACAATCTCTACCCACACACAGTTTCACTATACAAAATTAATCTATTTTTCTAATGTTGTACAGGCAGCTAATTAATTGTAGACCACGTACCTGTCACAAAATTAACAAAATGCTTTTATGCAGGTAGTAAACACTGCTTGCTGAGAATATTACTCTATTCAGAAGACAGTGTTTGAACTGAATACCTGTAGGAAAATTCCATTTCTCTTACAAAGAGACCAGTGACCTCACTGAATAAGAAGTTCACTGTGCCTGTCACAAAAGCTCTCAACTAGGATGAGAAGCACACTTTACAACCAACAGATACACAGGCTGAGAATACACTAACCTGATGGCAGCCATGATAAATTACTGACAACTATGCTCCTGAAGCTGAGAAAAAATTACCTAAGTATCAGTCATGCAATCGATAGTTTAATATTCAGTGACATCAGTACTCATCTGAATGAGGCAATTCAAGAAATAATGAGGCTGCTTAAGAGCCATTTCAGCAGGAATATATACTCCACTCCTTTGACCAGAGCAGTGTCACGCTGCTTTGCACAACCAAGTGACCACCAGCTGTTCAAGCAGCAGCAGGTTTTGGATGAAGCACTGCCCTGTCATGTCCTTGCTTCTGCTGATGTGTTTTTATGAAAACCTCTGAGACTTACCATCCAACTTCAGCCTTTGCCATCATTTAGCAATGAAAAGGGCTACGAAGGGGCCTGGACAGCTAACATGCTCCGCAGGCACACAGGGGATGGACACATAGGGCACAGTCGAGCAGGAAAATGGGCAACTGGTTGACTTGTATGTAAATTCAGGGGCAAGCCAAGTTCCTGCTTTCTGCCTCTGGTCACAGACTCACATGGTTTAAGTGTGTGTAACCGGCTACTTAAGTGAAATTCAGCCTATTTCAAGATTAAAGGAAAGCAATTTTTAAGAACAATGAAGCAAGGCTGGAAACATTAAGCTACCGCAGCAAGAGAAACTCACAAGATAGTTGGGAAATCTTAACAGGGACTTTGAAGTGTGTAATATGGATACTGCTATTTAACCTTGAGGAGAAAAAAAATAAACCCAGTTAAAAGGACTGAAATAATTTCAGCTGCTTTGAGACCTTAGAGCAAAGCAGAACTATGAACTTCTGAGTTAAAAGTTAGCACTAACATACTTTGTCTTTTACATTTACTACTTATTATTTGCAGTACAACTTTAAAGTCTTAACATGTAACTCCGGTACTCATATTTTCCTTTAATTTACTAGGGTTTGGTAATAGCACCAAAACATTTTCTTCTCAGCTCAGCATCACCAACCTGCCAGCAGAATTTTCAGCACACTGAGACTAGCCCACTGAAAGTTGTTGCAGCAAAAGGAACTTCTGATGTGTTAGAGGTCCTGTGGTACTGAGGGCACAGAACAAGGCACACCAACGCACACAGAAACAGGATGAAATTGATGCACCAGCTAATTCAGGCTTTTTAACAGAAAAGGCAAGTTTGCAATGAAAATCTCAGTGCCCTTATCAAATATCTGACTAGACTCAAATGCCTGAATAAGTTTATGAGGTAATTACAAAATCCAAAGTGAGACATTTGTATATCTACAACACTGAAAGCCTAAACCCACAAAACTTAAATAAACCCTCACCCAAACCCTTTAGAGCTTTGCCATTCATAAGACCATTACTATTTACCAAAGCTCCATCTGTCTTTCCAAGTTCTGGCACTGCCTATAGGTCTGGCATTGCATCTGCTGGGAGTCTTGGTGTCAGCTTCCTGCCCAAAGCCTGCACCAGATGTCAACAGGCACCCCTAATTCCCTAGGGTGTATCTAACAAGGAAGTTTGGCAAACCTTTTAAGTACTCTAGATGCTGGAGATCAAAAGATGCATTTCAATTGAAATATCCATTTTCTCACTGTTTACAACACTGTGCAAGTTAAAAGTTCTTTTTCTGTGTGAAGCTCCTACTACAACCTAAAGAACCTTTGTGTTCTATGTCTTAATTAAAAAAACAAATCTTCAGATATCTTCTCATGTATGTAGGCAATGCTGTGCAGCACTGTAGCCTTGTACTTGAAAATGTGTATCTTCCTGTGAACTTTAAGCTTCACACTATTGCAATTTCGACCAAATAATGACACACTCACTCCTACAGAGAATTCTGTCAGTTATGCCAAGAAACAGGGTCGCATGTTATTAAATTAAAATTGTGGAAAGAACCAAGGAGCGGACAGCTGATCCAGACCTCTGAATCGTGATTCATCCAAAGGATACTATCAGGAGTATACAGTTTTGTGGCTCCATGAATTGTTTCCAAAATAGCAAGACAAGTGTTTCAGTAATCCCACCCATGTCTGGATCTAAATAATAGCAAGATAAAAAAATAACCACAAATAGACAACACAATTACAAAATAACCCAGTTTTTATTTCAGTAAAGAAACTATACTCAATCCTAGAAGAAATAAGTTTCATATATAGCATCTGGCCATAGAAAACTGCATGTACACCACAAGACAATAATATATTACAAAAAGTGACTTTTTGAAGAAAAAACAAAACACTTTTAAATTGTTTTCTCTCTTGAGAATTCAGAATTTATTTTCATGCCTATGTTTTCTATACAGAGTGGAGCAAGCCAAAATATCTAGCACATATTATGGAGGATAACGAAGCACATATTAGAAAGTCTAGACACCTGCAGAACTAGCTAGCAGTTAAAGAGGACAGGTTCTTTTAGACTTGATTGTATCAATTCTGAACCAAGAACCACTTATCTTTTTTGTAAAATGCAGTACTATAATCTTGCAAAGCTCCAACAAAGAGGCAGTCTATGCTGACTTGTTTAACTATCTTTTCCTTTCTATCTTCTTTGCAGAACATTGCTTTATTGCAGTGTCTTGGGTCAAGGTGGCTGTTTAAAGTTGAGCTGTTGCCTGGATTTTTCAAAAAACATATATATTACAATCATATATACACTACTTCTGTTGCAGCATCTATGATTTCTTGTCTAAGATAGCACACTTGATTAACATCAGTGCATTTGATCTCATAAGATAGTAACAATAAGCATCTTGTGTAAATTTATAGATTCCGTAAAAGGTTAGGAGTGCATTCTCATGATCCACTTTTCAAAGTTACAGATTTTCAAATCAAATGGTACTGGTCTCTTGTCACACAACTGTAAATTGTCTTGAACACAGTTCTGCCCCCTGAAGTTCCTAATCCACTAAAACAATTTTGATGCAAGATACAAAAAAGTTTGAACAAGGCAATATAATCGCAGAGACACAGAATATTCTCAGTTGGAAGGGACCCAACAGGACAATAGAGAGAATGGCCTGTACAAGATTGAACCCACAACCACGGTGTTATTAGCACAATGCTCTAACCAGACTGAGCTAATCAGGGTCCAAACTAAACCACATTTATTCCCTTTTGACAATCTTTTCACTGAAGACTAAAACTTTTAAAACTTTTTTTTAGATCAGAGACCACTTCCAAGTACTTCTCAGAAAACACTGGGTTGATACATAGTCTAGGCCAGCAAATCTGATCTAAATTTCTACTTGGAGAAACAGGAAAGCTGGGCATTCCTGTTCCACAGGGAAAAAGACTACCTAGCCACAGACCCTGCTGGAAAAGGCTCATGAAGCGCAGAGCTTGTGATTTTGCAACTTCTTACCCTCTAGGATCCAGGTATGTGATACGGTCATGCCAAGGACAGTATCTAGAAAACAAAAAAGATGAAGGAATGGAGCTCTGGAGAACATAAAGGTCCGAAGGCTTCTTGATGTAACAGGTACATTTCTTGCAGAACAATGATGGGAGACAGCAAAGGTCAGCTCAGCTGCACTGGACTTGGCCAACAACTTGAACTAGTGAGGGAAGCTGGAGCTGTGCTGGACCAGCATTTCTAAAACGGCAGAGGAACTCTGTAGCCATTAAGACCATATTGTGAGGAAAAGCAAGGAAGTCAGTGTTATGGGCATGTGTGGATATATGGCTCAATTATGTTTATAACACTGAAAAATGTGATGGTGAAATATAAAAACCCCTGAAACATTAATCTTAGAACTGTGAGATTAATTTATCTGTACACACTAACCACACTTGTTTCAATATGTGCCTCCATATCATAGATGCCCAGAAAAATTTCTGATGACTTTGAGAAGGATCATTCACATTCATAAGGAGTTGGAATGTCCTGTGGCCTTTTAGGAGTGTGCTTTTAGCTGGTAATTCTACAACTATCCAGCTGCTCTTTCTCACAGTGGTAAAAGGAAGTGTAACAGTTCTGTCCAATTTGCAGTGACATGAAACAACATGACTCAAGTGGCTCTTCACAAGGCATTTCCATTACCTAACCTCATTGCTGTCTAAGATTAAAAAGGAGATTAATCTTACTTTTCAAATAGTTCAGTGTAAATTAAAGACTTGGAAAAAATCCTAATGTGAGCAACTGCAATCTTCTACGTGATTCTGTCTGAACCACTGGAAACTGTGATTTTATTTCATGGAAAACTAACCAAAACAAACACTTTTTGTTTTGTAACCTTTCTAATTCAATACAGTTCTGAAAACTATCATATTCCTGGAAAGCAAACCAAGTGGAATTTTCTCATTTAATAAAATTTGTTTGTCCTCTACTTGGATGCAAGCACAATATTATAAATAATGTCATTAATACTTTTAAAACTCTTTCCAATGAAAGAAAAATTCTGGTTGGAGACACTGATTCCATGCAGAAATAACTAATCTCTAATATGAAATTTATTCCTTTATCACCAGAAACCTAGATCTGAAGTTTCTCTATTCATCTCACCCCATATTTGCAGTTCATTTGTACCCATTCTCTTGGCTTTATTCATCCATCTGAGAATAAAACCTTCATATTTGTAACAGAAAAAGCAGTATCATAATTTAAGCTTCAGCATAAATGAAGTATGGAAACACATTTTTATATACTAAACACTTGACTAATAAACATTATTGTACATCTGCTTTCTGTTCCTAGCATGGATAATTATCAAAGTGTGAGAACCACAGGCAAGGAGATGCAAAAAAGCATGTGGTCAACTTAGGCTTTTCATTCAGAATTCCTTAAGCAAGGAAACTTGTGTCTTCCTTAAGATAAAGCATCAGTTTTGAAAAGGTGAAAATCATGTTGTTAATTTAAATAATGAAAAACATGCTTCATCTATACAAGTGCACTTATTCCCATACTTGGAATTACGTAGAATAACAGCACAAAAACTTCGACAATTTTCTTTTTCTTGTAAACATTCTTATCTTGAATGTGAACTCTGTTTCGCTGGACTCTCCTGCTTTGAACAAAAATTGTCCCAGTATGCAGAATCCTCAGGTGCAACTGGAATACCAGATGCAACTAAATCTTCAAAAGTCAGTAATGTAAACTGTGGTGGGTTAGGCTCCGTGGAACATACCTAAAGGAAACACATATTAGCATAGCACAAATCAGTAAGTATCAATTTTCTTCCTGTAAAATTCTCTGTCCAGTTTAAACTACACATTGCTTACTGAAGAAGAAAGGAATTTGAGACCAGTGTCACTGCCTCTAATTTAGGCTACACATTAACTAATAGAAGCATTTGACAGGCCACACAGAAAAATCAAGTTTTCCCTTGAAACACAGTTTACAAACTGACAGAACAAGGGCTATAGAATGCTGTAAGTATGACAGAATGCGTGCTTAAGTAAAAGAAAGACAAACATCACCATCAAATAAACTGTACTTCATTCTCCAGCAGATATGATTATTTGAGACAATTACGTGAGGATTTATTCCACTAGAGGTGTGCCTATTCATAGTCTTTTTAATACCAGGAATCCTCTTGGTTGTGCATGCTTCTCTCAAACTCAAACACTACTTAAGAACTAAAGCTATCACAACCAACCCACAATTCCCCATGTTAAATCCACATTAAATGCAGACTGAGATACTGGAGATGAGAGTGTCATGGTCTCCATGCTACATTCATACCTCTGAGAAAAATCATATTTCAAAGAAAAAAAGATTTGTTGGTTGTTTTTTTTTTGAGCACATGTTACTGTGCAGCCTGTTGTATATGCCTTCTCCAAGTGTTGTTCCCAGACAGCAGGGCAAATAGTACAGCTTGCATGAATCCAACATAAATACAGCTGATTCTTCTAAACTGGCATTTGCTCGAACAACATATTCTTAATGTTTAATATCTGATAAAGTTCAGCAGGGCTCCTCTGCAGTGGGGATACTCTGTACATCACATAAACTGACTCATGTCTGATCAGACTAAGCCTACCCAAGTTCCTCTGGTGTGGCAGCATGACCCACTATCAGCCACTCCTCCCAGTTTGGTGTCACCAGCAAACCTGCTGAGGATGCACCACAGCACCATTATCCAGTTTCATTAATGAAGATGTTTAACGGGACTGGACCCAGTTTTGATCACTGGAGTACATCATTAGTTACTGGCCTCCAACCACACCTTGTACCACTATCACCACACTCTGGTCCAAAATGTTCAGCCCCTTTTCAATACATCTGCTCATCCAGTACATGCATCAACATTTCCAGGATCTTCTGAGAGAGAGTGGCAGAGGTAGAAAGTACTGAAATACAGGTAGACAAGATCTACTGCCCTCTCCTCACCTACCAGGTTGGTCATTTCATGGTAGAAGTTTACTAATCATGACTTTCTCCTGGTGAAGCTATGCTGACCAGTCCTGACAATTTCTTTGTCCTTGCTGTGTCTGGAAATGCTTTCCAGAATCAGCTGCTCTGTCACCTCTCCAGAGATGATACTTTATTCCTCATACTGTGTGGACTTACAGGCACTGTAAAGGTACCCCAGCACATTTTGTTCCTGGAGAAAGGCTGGGGAATTTGCTCATAATTGTACTGTATAGGCTCTTTCTTGCTTACGTACCAGTGCTGGAGATGAGCCCATCTAAGGTCTATTTTGAGGATTTTGTTGCCCCTTCCTGTCACATCAATGAACGTGGGTCAGTAAAAGTGTTTGAGCAGTAAGCTACTGTTAGGAATACATGCAGAGACAACAACATGGGTTTTGCTTGTTGTAACAGCACAGAAAAACCTTAAGTTGTCAATACAGACTGAAACCAGAAGTTATTGAGCTGGCTGTCAATTTTTGTCCTTACACAAAGGACACAGTGTTGAGACACTCCTGTTCATCTGACATTTTGGAGATGAGGTAAAGCTGCAGGAACTGTGCCTAGAGCCATGCAAGTGACATCATAGACGCATACCAAACATGAACAGATCTAGTTTGAACTTCAGCACATGCTTGTCTGAAGGCAAGTGTGTTCTGACTGAATTAATCTCAAGTCTTATGAAATTTAGCAAGTGACAGACAAAAAGATATTTTATAGCCTATATAGGAATTATAAAGAATTATAAACTCAGACCTCTTTCATTGAAATTTGCCAGAGATAACTGTCTAGATCTTGAAAAGAGTGCAGACACATGTTCTGTTTAAAGCATATAGCAGTCACTAGCAGACACTTTGTAAAGATTCTTGGAACTAGAGATTTTTAACTGGATTTTAATTGGATTTTACAGACCAGTGTAAAAACTGGTCTTTCCTGTGGATTGTAGGTACTTGCTATCACTCCAGGAAGAAAGCTGAAAGTATATGTTCTGCAAACAGGACATAATGAATTACTCCTGTGACTGCAGAGAGGGAACAGACTCAAACACTGACATCCTGGAACAATTGCTCATATTTAACAAGGATGAACAACTTTTTCTCTCAACACATCTAGCAAGACATTTAAAACAAAATCATTTTTACAGTTCTGTTACAGAGAGAAGGTAATTTTAATTTTCTCCATGTTCCTGTTAGAAGGAGGTCTAAAAAGGTACAGTGCAACAGTATATAAATTTTCACTTAATTTCCATACTGGGGAGTCACAGGATGCTCACTTGTCCTGCTTAAAATGACCTTTTTTCAGTGATTTGAGATAATGGAATTCAGGTCATCACAAATTTATTCAGTGGACAAGTATGCCTTTGAGATTTCTCTTGATTCAATGATTTTTCATCATAACTCTTGATATCATTACTATTCTTCCTATGATAACTTCAAGGTATGTGACAGTGGTGTGGAAGGTCAATACTTAAAAATCCTGGATTTTTGCAGTATACTTAGGTAGCTGTCTTTATAAATAATGGTCACCTTCTTTTCACCTCAGATTGATAATTATCAGCATTCCTGTCAGAAGAATGATATGCCATCCCACTGGGAACTTAAGTATGTCCTGTCTAACAGAATGAACATATTTTCTTAAAAAAGTATTTGTACACTGATTCAACACAGAAAATTCCCAAAGGCAGTTTATCTCTTTTTCTCTTTTTAATCTAACCCATACTAGTTAAAAGGTCTGCCTCTCTGTGTTATTCATGAACACAGACAGACTTTTTTACCATGACAGATGTGTGCATTACCACTTTTATGCTTTTATCCATTCCTACACTTTTTTTTCCTAGTTCCTGGGAGAACCTTTGTATTTAAATAACAGAAAACAACTAACCCATTTTCTTATGAGGAACTAGAACACCACAGAAAAATCTGGCAATTTGTCACACTCTCCTTTTCTGATTGTCTCCTATTTCAGCTACAACTTGCCAGTCTGCCTCTCCCTTAAATTTGACTTTTATTGCCATTTTATGACCGAGATCTTTGTTACATTGCACAGAAAATCCTGAAAAGCTTTAAAGTAGCTTTGTTCCTTCTCTCAATAGACACCACATGGAATGAAGACTAACACTGCTGTTCTTCCCATCTGTTGGTTGTTGTTGCTTTTCTCAAGGGTTATCTTGTCATAACGGTGTTTGAATGATGGATCTGCTCAGGGATACACGCACTGACAGTCCCCCATTAAAATCAACTTGGTGAGGTGTCGTACAAGTTTAGCAAGTCCAGATTGGTTCACTGTCTCCATTTCCCTCTGTGAAAACCATCTTTCCCACATGAGTACTAGCAGGCTGTGACAAAAATCACTTAATCTTCTCCTGAATGAACACACTGATCACGGTAACACATGCATTCCAGATTTGACATTATCTGTTGCTGTCCTCTGAAAGCATTTCTCCTTCCAAGACCTCTCCTGAAATAGACACAACAGAGCTGGAGGAAACAGTTCAAGTAATACTGTTTGGTTCTGGTTAAAACAGTGCTTAAAATAAGTTTTTTCCTTGGCCTTAAATCTGAGATAACACATTTTTAGCTACAGCATAAGAATAAGTTTATGTTCAGACGACTACTAAGACCTGAAACTGTTTCATAATTTCTTACATCAGAATCCTTTTGCACAAATCCCGCCTGTTTCCCGAGCGCCACTGCAACATGATGATGGTCATCTAACCGGGTTTCCTAGATAAGATGAAAAATGGCAATGTAAATGCATTTTCTTTACTCTGTTTTCAGCAAAGACTATATAAATGTTTAGAATATAGTTCAGAACAATAGCAGACCATAATTTAAAATACTTTAAAACAATAATGGGGGTTTTTTAGTAGTTTTTAGCAGTTTTGTTGGAGAGCTCAACGATGCAAACACATTAAAAAGTCAGCAGGGCTGAACTGATTACTATAAGTTATCGTCACCTCACCCATTTGTAGATACTTATATTCAAGTTGGTGACCTGAGCATTCCTTTACTAGTCCCTTCTAAGTCACAAACCATATAACCCATCTTAGCTATCCACTTTCTAGTGAGATGAACTGAACTTCTGGAAGGTACTCTGAAAAACAACGATTTAAGTGTAAACTTAAACCAATGACTCTCTTACTCTTGGGTTCAGATAGCAGGTAAGAGCACAACTTTAAATTCCCTACACACAATCAGAGCACTGCTATGTGTAAATACAAATCAATTTTTCTCAACATTCTTAGGTACCTAACTATGTATTTAGTGACAGAGCTTTTACCTATTTAATAGTTTCATTTGAAAGTGTTTTCCTCTACAAAGGCTAAGAATTCATCCTAAACAAATAAGGGGAGAAAATAAAATTTTCCTTGCTCTTTCATCCAAAAGTTTTCAAACAATTTCTGCACAGACTTTCTAAAACAGAAATCAAGAATAACAAGAATTTTAAATAGAAAACAATGATTTAGATATTGCCATTAATCTGAAAACCAGCTAGTCATTGAAATATTCTCCTGGGAGGTAAGACTGAATCTCCAGTTTTGGCTTCCTTGGGAAACATAATATAAAGTAAACATCATGATGTCCTTTTATTTCCTCTGACAGGTTGTTGGTTGTCTTGGGGTTTTTTTCCACTTTTAATCTAAGTAAAATGTCTTTTAAAACAATGGTGTCAGTCTGCATTAGGCTTCTATACAGTTCATCTACTACACAGAATTTTCAAATATTTCAGTTGCCAGGATACCATTTCTGTGATTCCCAAACAGCCCTATATATATAAAAAAAGTGCCAAGATACTCAGCTCAAACCTACGCAGCCCAGCTCAGCCAAGACAGCAGCTGCTCCAGGCATGTGTAGCAGCAGTACAGCTGCAGTGTTGGGGGACTGTTCTGGCAAACGTGGGTGCCTTGGCAGAGAGGTGCTGGTGAGCAAGTAGAGCTGTGTTTTTAGTTTGATCTCTTCAGCACCAAAACTGTGCCTATTCGACAGCTTTAGCAGTGAACTTTTTAACCCTCACCCACTTAAACACATGTGATGGTTTTGGTCTAGGCCTTCCTGGTGACCAGTTTGTAACCAAGGAAGTGGCCATGTACCCAGTATTCCATACGATTTTTACGTAAGTCAGAGTATAAATAAGGTGAAGATTAGAGACCTCGCTCTCTTCTCTTCCAGCGAAGTTCAGGAGCAGTAGGTATCACGTTGGTCTCGCTTATCTAAGGCTGAGGCCTGCAGCATCCACTGTCCTGCCATGTGGAGGTTCAGGGAGTGCTGGCCATGTCTGCCAATCCTGCTTTTCTAAGGGACGTGGTGAGATCTGTTTTGCTAGTTATTAGTATGTTCTTGAGTTTGATCGCGTATACCTGTTCTGTGTCCCCTTTTGTCCCTTTTTCCCCTTTCCCTATCCCTTCGGGGGGTGTTTGGATTCTCTTTTACTGTGTACATATCATCTTAATTATATATAACTGTAATATACGTAAATATTTATATTTTTATAGAAGTTTGGTTTCTTTAATTTTTATAATATCTTTTTTTCCTTTACCCTAAGGGAAGAAGGGAGGAAGGAAGGGGGCTGCTGCTGTG
The DNA here is from genome assembly GCF_022539395.1 of Myiozetetes cayanensis. Taxonomy (NCBI): domain Eukaryota; kingdom Metazoa; phylum Chordata; class Aves; order Passeriformes; family Tyrannidae; genus Myiozetetes; species Myiozetetes cayanensis. The sequence continues at coordinate 41,271,242 of NW_026087742.1, read as the reverse complement.
ACTTTTGGGCATTTGGCAGGGAGCCAGGTCCAAATTATCACAACACAAAACATCAAGCTCATGTTGTTTTACCTTCCTGCAAAGTACTAGTAAGAAAATGACTATTTTAATTCTGTCTAGATTAGAAAAAATATTTAGTGATCATAAGAAACACTAACAAACCTACAGCATAAGCAGTATTTTCCATGACTGCAAGAGCTACAGATGTATTTACTGTGAAGTATTTTACTGGGTTTTCCGTCCCTTTACTAGGGTACAAAACTGAAAATAAAAGAATGAAAATAAAGAATGCTACCGTGGAGGTTTGATGAAATATAACCATTTGTACACAGTGTGCGCATTTCTATAACTTCATCAAAAATATAAAAGACTATGAAAATCAGATGCTCGATCAGGTGTTGCTAAATCATTTATATAGTTCTAGAGTGGTAGTGTTTTGTGTTTGTCTAGATGTAAAAATCACTACATTGAAGTTTTTTATCACTTAATTTCCCCCTTCTTTCAAACACTGTTTTCCTTTTTTTCTTGTTCAAGAGGTTAAAACCAGATTGGAACAGAGGACACAGTACAGCTCATTCAGCACTGCTTACTACACCTGTAGTCAGAGGTCTGCAAACAACTGTGTTATGGCTTTAAGTTAAACACATTGAATTTTCCTTTTATGAAGTCAACTAATGTATTACTTATTGTTTGAGCAAATAAAAACATATTATAGATAGTATTTTAAACACCATTAATAATGTTTTCTCAGTTCAAAGCTGTGTTTAACAGACAGTGACTCTTTAGACAGACCATTCCCTGAAGAGACCCTGCTCAACGAACAGTGAATTTAAAATGTTCCAGCTCATTTATTTCCTATCTTCTCTGTAGTCACAAAAGAATTTTCAGCATCTTGCAATAAAACATAGTAAACTATGTCCTTCATCTATCTTTGTTGTTTCAGAGAAACGTAAATCCAAATGAAATTGGAAGATCTTTCCTGGCTCCTACTAGTGGCCAGCAAAAACCTTAAGCTACAGAGTTAATGAAACATACTGAAACAGCAGATCAACTTGCCTCCCTGGAGATATTGCTCTACCAGCTTGTAAAATTAATATCTTAAAGGGAAATAGATGAGAAAACAAAAAGAGGACAATCGTACAGAATTCCTTTGAGGTAGAGAGTTCATTTTGTTAAGATTCCTCTCTATAAACCAGAAAACATATAATGGAGGAAAATTGTTCTCTGCAAAGAACAGAAGTGTTACTAGAACTGTTCAAGCTACAAGCAAACTGAGACTTATAATGATATCATTTCAAAGACTTGGCGGAATGATGTGTCTGGGATTCAAATCATTATGAATTCACTCAACAACAGACAGCTTATGAGGAAACTGTACCTTCCCAGACAGCAGAATTGATAGCTGCGTGAATCAAGTCAGATTAGCTAGTCTTATAAATAAAACTTTCTATTCCTATTTATTCCTGATAATGCAACAGGATTAATTTCTCTTACCAAAGGTGAAAGATGTCAACTACAGTTGCACACCAGCAATTACTAAATACGTTTCAAATTGACCCAGGTAATCTTTGAAATTCATGTTATGGAAGTAAAGTATTTGCATATAAACAAACCAAGAAAATATTTGTTGTGAAAAAATGCAAACAATTATTTGTGCAGCAGCAGTGATGCCAAATGTCTCTTAATCCCAGAGCAACGTTTATGATAAATTGTGTGCTTCCTTTATAAGGTAGTTGTATACAGAATTGAGGTAGGTACCACAACAGAAATGTCGTGTACCTCATTTAAGATTCTTCTTCAATATAGATCCCAGAACATGCTCTCCAGCCATTCTTCCTTAAAAACTGTACACAGTCACAAATACATTTAATATTTGCAAACCAATAATTTGGATTTTTTTTTTTTCAAAGAATGGGTTACATTGGAAGGGACCTTAAAGATCATCTTGCTCCAACACCCATGCCATGGGTAGGAACACCTTCCACTGATGAAGTTGCTCAGGGTCCCATCCAATCTGGCCTTGAACACTTCAGGGATGGGACATCCATAGCTCCTCTGGGCAACCTACTCCTGTGCCAATATCTGTTTCCACATACAAAACACATATATATACAAAATAAACTTATGTTTATGTCTTTAAATTATAAAGCTTCTCATAATTGTTTTCAATGAACTTCTTTCACTCTTACTGAAATTAACTACTACTTCATTCTTCTTGTGGTTTAACCTAGCAAGCAGCTAACACCACAGAGCCTCCTCACTGGCAGAGCATTATGAGGAACTAAAGAGTTCTTGACTTAGTGTTTCAGTGTGTTATCAACACTGTTCTCATCCTAAATTCAAAACACAGTTTTATGCTGGCTACTAGGAAGAAAATTAATTCTACCTGAGATGAAACAAGGACAATTCTCCAAGTTTATTTTTTTCAGAGGAAGTAAATGGAGCATACAGAATTACCCATAATAATCATCATCATCATAATGACTCCATCCTAAATTAACACTCTGACACAAATATTGTTATCACTCTTCACTGGGTTAGTTATCTTTTAATTATTGCTAAACAAATTCACCTTTTTAAAATGAGGAAAGCATACACTATCTATATGATTAAAGCATATTTAATACACATAGTAGACATATCTCAAAATTAAATTGATGTTTTAAAATGAAATTTTACAGTATTTTTTCTCCTACTCCTTCCGAAGCAGTTGAAGGGAATCTGAGTAGCAATCTCTAGAGTACTATATGAAAACAAGTGCCTAAAGCTAAATCATTCCATCAAGATCAAACAAGAAGAGGCTGTTTCTGAGCTACTACCTTCCATCCAAGCTCAAAAATATATGAGCAGTGGAGGGTAAAGACACTTAGAGCAAAACTAAACCTGTGGTAAAGGGCCCACAAACAGTCAACTATATAACAAAGTAGTTGGTTTGGACTCACAATAAAGTAATTTTTTTTTTAAAATGTTCACAGAAAATTCTATCTCAAATATGGTTTGGCTTTGCTCTGACTGTGAACAGTGACAGGGTGTCTGAACAGTGTCAACTTTGATTTGGTCTGATTCATTAGTATTTCTCTTGACCTTTTAGGCATGACAAGTATAAGGTGGTGGATCTTTTTCTAGTCTTTATGCATTTAAGTTGTCTTTTTCACATTACATGGCACTTACTGAAGGAGATTTCAGAATATTTTGTGTAATTTAAATGGATAAAATACCCTTTGTTTCTCTCTTCCGTTTTTGGTAAATTAGGTTGTTTAAAACTGAAATGAGGCAATCCAAAACACTGGAAAATTTTAATTTTAAACAGTGTCTAGCTCTCTTTGATCATCTCCTATCATAAAGATATAGGCAGATCTGACAAGCAAAACTGATACCATTTTTCTTTTTCTTTATTTGATAGAAAAGCTTCCTCAAACTCAATAGGGAACCCAATGAAAATACTGTATCAGTAATATGTAATCTTACAGGTAATTTTAATGTCTGCTCCTGGGTGACTCTCAGATTTCTCAAAACTTAGTGTTTTCGATTAACAAGTTATTTCAAGAACCTGGCCCAAGGCCAAATAGTGAATCAAGAAAAGGACTTTTCTGAGTAGGAAAATGGACACAACATTAAAAGAAACTTGAGAAAAGACAAAAAAGTAAAGCAATGCTTAATTTTAGGCTGGGGATTGGTAACTGAATTTTCTTCATTTCATTTTAATAAATGTTGATATTTAAATAAAATCATATCCAAATTGAGCTTGTATTTAAATGAAACTTGATATTAAACCCTTCTTTGAAATACTAGAATTTGCCTCATTATAAGCCTTCGCTGTTGGAAGCAGGAAGACAAATGTGGAAGTGGAGACATTCCTCAGACAAAAATTACATGAATCTTCCAGCAGTAATTACTAAGTAATAATGAAAAATGAAATAATTAGAAAGCATTTAAGTATTACAGGGAACTATCTACATCATCATCATGCTATTTTAGTCAATCAAGCATAGGCATGTCGTCAAAGACCAAAATTAGGAGTTCCAGAAATCAATCTAAAGAGCTACACCACAATAGTACAGAAAGCATTCTAGTACAAGATGAGTCACAGTCTTTTCCAAGATTTTCTTTTCCCAGTGTGTAATTCCAGCCAGTGAATTTCATGATATACTGAGATTGCCGAACTATATAGAAATTGAGTAAGAAGGTTGATTTAATATGGATAGACTTGTAAAATAATGCAAAACCAAAAGTGGATTGGAATTGCTGAATGGAATGAACTGTGAAGAGATAAACTCGTAGTACAAGTTAAACATTACTAGTTCATTCATTCTTTTATACCACATGCACAGGACACATGTAATTTGTATACTAAACAAAACAAGCACATAGCAGAAATCTATTATTTAGACAGCTCTACTGAAACAGTTGTCTCCAACAGCCCAGATATTTTCAAAATGTAAATGTGTATTTGAAACTCAATATGCTTGCTCAAAAGTGGACTTTGTTTTTTTACATTTCTTCCTTTAAGTGGTTAAATGAACATGCCTCTGAGGTGTAGAGAAATGGCATTGTGATTTGTTTTTAAAGCTCAGTTTCTTGGGGTAATTAAATAATTTGAGATCATTGCATAGATTCAGAATCATTTAGGCTGGAAAACACCTTTAAGATCAGCAAATCCAACTGCTAACCCACCACTGCCAGGTACACCACTAAACTATGTCCCCATCAGTTGTTTCTCTATATATCCTTTAAACTTTTAAATGATACCAGTAATTTCCTATCAAATCTAACAGGATAGATGTTTTAGTGATAAGCCTCAATAACCTTGAAGAAGGAAAACAAAAGCCCAAACCCCAACGCTCAGATAGAAGATTGAGCCCAAACTGATGCTCCAGTTAAGCAAAAGCAAGTTTTTTCATCTATCCACTCCCACAGACAGCAGCCATTTCAAACTCACAAAAACACATATTTTTGTATGGACAAGAAGTAAGAGCCCAATGGAACTGAAGACACCTCCTCCATTTCAAACATCTAACCTAAACACTAATGGAGTTGCTTAATCACTAAGCCTATTCTAGACCAACTGATGAAGACCTTTAAAGTCTTAGACACTGTTTAAGAAGACAGGTCTAAATATATTTCAGTGAACTTCCTGCACACCCTAGGATGAATTCCATAGAGTGCAAGAGACATATTCCAGGAAAAGAAAAAATAAAAAGCCATTATAATGAATATATCCATGGGGTGTTTTTGCAATCATTAAAAATACCTTAAATTGCTGCAGTTTTATAACCTAAATTTTGACTGATATATGCTCACTGGTTTTATACAGAGTAAAGGTGTGAAGTGGCAATTAAAAAAAAATCAAATATGCAATGCAAACATAGGGAGTCAAGACTGTTTATCCTTAGTGAAAAAGTATTCCTTACCTCAAATGTCCACTCCTCTTCTTTTTCTCCATCCAGAAGCATTTTTGTCTCCTTATACACCTTCCCTATTTCCAGTTGCAACGGGGACACATTAAACTCAATCCTTTGCAAGTTAAAGCCAATTCCAACTCCAATGGCCTTTAAGAAGCTTTCCTTTAAGGCCTAAAAGACACAATAAGTGTACTTTATTCATACTGTTTTCAAACTGTTCTAAAAACATTACTTCTGACTACAAATTGTAGACAATATAAATTTAAGACTTATACTACTCTAAATGTGAGGGTAGGCTGATGCAATTATCAAGGGAAAAAGTTATCAGCATTGTTAATACCCAGCCTAACTTTCTGAATTAAAATAAACATGAAACTGGAATTACCCAGTGGCACAAATAGATATGAACCCTCTACCTTCTTCTAGCTATGTGTTTAAAAGTAGTAATAAAACCTAGAAATGTCAGCTGTCAAAGTTATTCTGATATTAAAAAAAATCATTAAAATATCAAAATTATTTTTATCTTCACATGAAATGGTATCAGGTGGCACCAGGAGATTTAGATTGGATATGAGCAAAACCTTCTTCCCTGAAGAGGCTTTGAAGCATAGGAACAGGATGCCCAGAGAAGTGGTTGAGTCATCATCCCTGGAGTTCTCCAAAAGATGGGTAGAGGTGGTGCATAGGGACATGATTTAGCACTGGATTTGATGATCTTAGACATCTTTTCCAACCTAAACCATTCTATGATTCTATGCAACTATAAAAAGTAACATTATTACTATGATGAAAATAATAAGTTACATCAAAAAATAATGTGCATGTTTGAAGAGTATAAATAGGGAAAAAAGTATTACCCAGTGCCGATAAAACATATCCAGCTGCATCCATTCATTACTCATAGACTTGATTACATCCCACTCTGTCTCAGTAAACTGTCGCTTCATGATGTGAAAGAAATTTGGAATGGAGCTACTACCTATAAATTAGACAGAAATATTTACAGAAATTTTAATAGAGTAGCAATAATAAGCAAATGGATTATCTCATGTTATTTCACCAGAAAAAAACTCATAAGAAAAAAAATTTATGAACCAACTCTGCTCTACAACTTGAATTTATACAGCCTCAAAGCAGCGAGCTGATGATTTTTCAGGACACAGTATGAAAAAAACACATTTAAATAGCAGAATTGCTGTATTAAAAATGTGAAATTATGTATTTCCAGGATTCTCTAAAAAGCAAAGTATTTAACCAGTGCTGATTTTACATATACATAAATATATTATATTAGCTACAAAAGTAGTATATACAGTCTCTGGCATCTGACAGCTTGGTCTAGTAACATTTTAAAAAACAGCATGTTTGTCAAAATTCATCAATTCTGCCTCCTGCTCTAGGATGCTGTGATGCAAAAGAAACCCTTTTTTAAGCACTTGTTGAATATAGTCTCCCAAAGTTATCACACACATATTAAGCCTTTTGGATTGAATTTATTCTGCAAGGAAAATGGGGGTGGAGAGGTGCCCATAATAACAGTAAGATATATACCAAGGAAAAAGAAAAATCCCCCCCAAAAAAAACCAACCTCAAATCACTAAACCTTCAAATCCTTAGATTAAATTTAAGCTTCCTCAGGGGCTATATCAGTTTTCCCCACCAGTCTGAATTTACTTTGTAGAAGACACTACAGATTGTGTGGTTATGTTGATCAATGGCACTTCTATAATACACTGGAAGCTACAGACCTCATTACATGCTTGGCTGCTCACCCAAGAGCCTATATTAATTAGCATACCATGGAATCTGTCCAGTTTGGCTTACTGCTGGCTAAAGAGACAATGGCAGAAAACAGTCTATTTTCTTTAGTAGGGATAATAAAAGTCTGGATAGAGGCAGTTCCTATTATTGCATAACCAATTATTGCATCAAAAAATTTGTTTCAATTTTCTTATTAAAAATAAAATATTAGTCATATTTAATCTAACAAACAGCCAGCCCTCCTAATACCACACTAGTTTTAGGAACCCATCACCAGATAATGGCTTAACAAAGATGTAGATTCTAATCACACCTGGGCCAGTAATTCTGTGAGTTGACTATTAGCAAGGAACTTTTTTTCCCTTCACTAATGTTTGCTATCTTAAACCAAGGATAAGTGTATTAACCCTTCTCTATAAAGTGGTTGTCTTCTATAGATATCTAAGCACTAAATAAAAACAGGTATTGACAGCAGGAATAATTGATCTGAACAGACTAATTTCACACTAAAGCACACATTCAGGTTTTCTCAATTTCCAAATCACACCATAAAGTGTTACCTGACAAAGACATTACACAAGAAATAGCAGTGACATTTCAGAGATGCCCTCAATTGCATTTATAAAGTGAAGAAAACATCTTAAACCTGAAATTTTGTTGACAGTTGCAGTAGCCAGCTAATGGAATGATCCAGAACAATCTATGGACAAAACTATCTTTTCTCTCTGGAGAGAGAAAAGCAACCACAATGTTAAGTATGCTTTGATGAATTACCAAGACAAATGCCATATCCATCTACTTACACAATCCCACTTCCATGAAACAGTGAAAAACCACAAAAAAAAATTGTTGAACTTGGAGAAAGGTATTTTCTTTCATCTCTCTGCATTTATATGACCCATTTTAGAATCAACTGTGTTAATATCTGCTCCAAACAATCCATTTTTTTCTATTATTTTCTGGAGTATTTAAGACAACCGTGGTAAGGCTCCAGCCTCTTCTCGTGATTCAAACTATAAAACATTCCAGAATATCCTGATGCACCCTTCCTCCGTCATCACTTTCAGAGAGCTCTCCTGCTTTCAATAGTCCAGGGCTACTCACACCACCAGAGAAAACCATCCAAGACTATCCATAGTACCTTCAGCACCTAGAGGCATATAAAGGCTCCTGCATCATCAGTCCTGCCATCTAAACTTTATCACACAAGGTGAATACATTTGGATTTGAACTGTTTAGTACACTAAGTGTATATCAAACCCATATGCTACTGATATGGGTTATTTCCTTTTTTTTTTTAAATATTTCTTTAATTGTTCATCTATGCTTCTTGACACTTCTGTTCAGACTTACATAGAACTTTCCCATCCACTCCAGCCGTTTGTCACATTCTTCCTCTGAAAACCTCAGGCACCACTTTGTCCTTAAGTGCCCTCCCCTCCTGTCTCCTTATTGTAGTACAGTTGCTTTGCTCTGAGGAATGGATCAGGTTAGAGGACCTAGGACTACTATTCTCCATAAATTACTAGCAGTACCACAGCCTGCCTAGTCCACTTCCCCATCTTTGCTTCAGCATCAGAGGAAGATTCACAGAATCTTGAGGAAAATTTAGGTTGAAAAAGACCTTTGGAGATCACCTGGTCCAACCTTCTGTTGGAAACCAGAGCCTTATGCTGGGTTACCCAGGGCCTTGTCAAGCAGAGTATTTCACCCCTTCTCTGGGGAACTTAGTCCAGTGTTTTACTGTTCTCATGATGAAGAACTGTTCTACAGAGACGCAATTCCCCCTGAATCAACCTGGGGCTGTTGCCTTTTGCTCTGTTACTGTTCATGCTCATGAAGAACCCTGTGTAAATCATCTTTACAGTTACCTTTCAGGTATACTGTGATTAGATTCCCCTCCTCAGGACTTTCACCTCTTCAGGTCAAACAAACACAGCTCCACCAGCATTTTTACATAGGTCAAGTCTCCAACCCTCTAATCACCTTGATGGTTCCTTCACTAAATTCCCCTCAATTTTACCATGTCTCCCATGACCTGGCAGGTATGAAGGAGACAAAACTAAACAGTAGAAAGTTTCCTTTCAAATGCTAGCTATTTTGCTTCTAGTTTGATTAAAAAAACCAAAAAACAAAACACACAAAAAACACCAACAAACAAACCAACCTTCTCAAATGTACTTGCCACAGTTTACAAAAACTTTCTTTCAAAGAATGGGAACAACTCCCATACAGCAATTATTCATTTGGTTTTAAATTTTTATATCCAAAGTACCTCCTATTTGTCAACTTGTTTCAGAAATAAACTCACATCTTAAATAAATACTTCTTACTTACCCATGCCAAGAAACAGAACTCTTCAAAATCTACATAGCTTCTTTCCAATACAAATTGAGAAACAAACTCTTTTAAATGCTGAGCAGAATTTTATTGCCCTTGCTGATTTTAAAACACATTTTCATTTGTATATGCTTTTATAATTCAATTCTTTTCTTACCTTCACACAAACTGTTGTGGATTCTTTTTATATTTGATTATAAGAGCTAGTATTCTAAAAGCACTTTTTCTAGTCTGCTGTAAACTTCACACTTCAGCCTGCGAGCTCTGAATACTGGAAGCAGTTTTTGCTTCTACATTGGATCACCTTGCTGAAGAGAACTCTAATAAATCTAACCAAAACATACTACAGTTTCCTTTCATAACATTCAATTAACCAATTTGTCCCAGTATCTAATTGCCTAAGAAATACAAACCTGTACTTTCTTTTGCATTAGACAAAACTGACTGGATGGTTTAGTTATTCAGTGGTCTAATTTTAAAAAGTACTTTTTCCCTGGAATGTTTTAGCACTGCCTCCTTCCCATAACACTCATTAACTAGCAAGTAAACATGCTATATACATATAGGTGAGCATGTTCATATGTGTGTATATGTGTGTGCATTTTGGATTTTTTGCAATAACTACTTACATTGCAATACATAATGTCATTTTTTCTACTGCAATGAGAACTGGGTATTTTATCAATTTTTTTAAAGACTAGGCAACAAAAATCTGCTTTTCATTTTCTCTTTAGAACAGCAAAACCTTAGATCAGATATAAAAGACTGATTTTAAAAACATGCAGGAGTGAAGAGTAACAAAACAAACTATGTTCTCTAGTCCTGTATACAAATGTGCTTTAGAAATAGTACATAAATACAGGGTAATTTCCTCCATTTTTCCACCTGCTAAAGAAGCCAAACAAGCTGCCTTTGTAGGAAGATACAAGACAACCAGAAATACGATCATTTAAATTATGATGCTATCAACAGCAAAGATTGCTATCCAGGTGGCTAATGCAGAAATCTTCATACTATTTTGTTTACACTGTTACAAACATCAGGTCAATCATAGGTCTGCTTTCATAATATAATGTACATTTAAAAGCAGGGTACAAACTTGTACCCAAAGTTATTAAAATCATGACACACCTTCTCAAAAATAGTGAGAAGAGTAGATGACTGATTGTCTTCAGTTTTTACCAGGTTTACAGTTTTCAAAGTGTTTGGGTCACAGTTGGTTCAAATTATTTGCGTCACAAACTATCTAGCTTATATTGTGGTCTATATCCTGCACTATGGAAATTCAGATCTAAAAGCTACCACTGCCAGCTCATTGATTCACTAACCCCCTTGAAAAACAAAGCAAACAAATAAAAACAAACCCAAACAAGCACTCAAACCAAAAATACAGTACCAACCCCCAGAACGTTAACAGGCTCCTCATTGCAGAGAAGAAATAGGTCAGTGATCAAGAACTAATATCTAATCAATACAAGTTTTACTTTCAGACGGCAAATAGGCAAAGTGGCAGTGTGACACATTCTACCTTGCAAAATGAAGAACTGAAGCATGAACAAATCAATCTACTTAATAACATGAAACACACAGGCTAGCTATGAATCTTGCAAAATAACAAACTGTATCAAATGAATGTTTCAAGCCCTGGACTCCTGGTCTGGCAATCCTTTTGGTGTAGACACAAGCCATATTTGATCATATTTTACTAATCTCTAAAGGAAACCAAAGTGAACTGATACAGAGAAAATATTTTTTTCTACAACAGATGCCCAAGCCCTAATTGTTTTTTGATACCAACTAACCCTTGTACAGGTGTTTAGAAACTGACAACAGAGGGCAAATAATTAAGAAGATAAATGACTAACTTAGAAGAACCAGATAGAATATTAATAAAGCATGTTTTTTCAACTTACTAGGTCATGTAGCTTTACTGTGAATTAGAAATTGGATTTATGTTCTCCAACCTCTACACTTCCTGCCAGTATCCTGCAATTCTCCAAATGATATGTATGTTAAACATTCATTCTTGTCACGTAACTACTGAGGTACCTTGGGGTACCTCAGAGAAGCAGCATTAACTTTAGAATGGCTGAAAGTTTGACATTGCTTCCTATGAATTGCTCAACATTTCCCAGACTGTAAAGATGGAAAAGTCATAAAGAGACTGAAATAATTTGATAGTGTTTGATATTTTCTCTGCAGTTAGAATCATTAAGTCTTTTCAATATTAGAGAAACTGCTAAGGTTTCAATAACATTACCGTGGTTGAGTCTAACAGCAGTGATGAACGTTTAAGTAAGCTGCCTTGATACTCAATGCCAAGCAGAAGAAAATAAAGAGTCATAATGGCTGAGATACCCCTACCTTCAAAACTTCACTGGAGAAATACCAGTTTTGACACAGCTACGACTTAGATAAAAAAACCCTGAAGAAAAGTCACAAGTTGTTAACTGGATACCTCATATCTGATCAATTTATAGACATGTAGAGTATGATCTGCAACATATTTTATACTTTTTGTCATTTGTTCTGAAAATAAATTAAAAAACTACCAGATGTTCTCAAGTTTTTTTCAGACTACAGCATACTTTTACATGCTCTTTCTATTCCAAACATTCAACTGTAATATATACTTGCCATTGAAGAGCTTGGAGACATAAACACACCTGGATGCAAGCTCATGGTTTTAGCTTGCTTCTGAGTAGAGAAAATAAAAGTATTTAAAATATACAGGGTCTTAATCACTAAGATAATTCAGGAACCCCAAATTCTTTTAATGAAATGTACCTATAATAATAGCAAAATAGTAATGAGCAGTAATATAAGAAACCTATTCTTAACTTGCCTTTGCCAATGATTATACCTTTACTAGCTTAAGGGCTTTCCACAGCTCGTGGAGCTCTGGGTAACCAGAATATTTCAGCAAAAAGGTAAATTACCCCATGAAAATGGCATTTAATTAGTTTTCCACTACAGAACATATCAAACAGTTAAAGCAATCATTCCATTGTCAGAACAGCAGCAGGAACTCTTCTTCCTTCCAACACTTGAGATGCATCACACTAAAAATAAACACAAAATCCCAAAATCTAAATAAACATAAAAATGTACTTTCTTTCACAAAGCAAGTTGTGAGGACCCAGATACAGATGTAAATGGAAAAGTCAAAAGAGTCAAACATGTTGAGATCTCTTTAAAAGTTACAGGCATTTAGGAACATAATATGTTCCTCACTACATCTTCTGATATTCCTTCAAATAAAACAAAAATGTTGCTAGTGCAATAGCTCCCACATATATATCTGAGCATCTATAACCTTATAGTACAGTAGTACTAGCAAACCACCAGAACTCTCAGACGTTACATTTTATGCCATAACATATTAAGGGTCTTTCTACACATTCAGAAAGATTATACCAACCAAAACCTTTGGTAATTAATCCTTTGCTTAAAAATTAACATTTTAAAGAAAACATACCACTCAATACAATTTATTATTCCAAGAAAACGGGCAAAAGAAAAAAAATTTAATCACAGTATCAAATTTTCCTTTCAGTTTATCAAGCAGGAAAAGGTAGGTGCTTTAACAAAAGTGTCATCATAGGGAGAGTAGTAGCAGTCCCATCTTAAAAAAACCAGTACCACCACAATGCATAGGGGTGCACTCGAATCAGTTTGGTACTTGTTATATAAAACGTTATACTCAACAAAACTGGGAGGGGGAAAGCCAATTTTCAGTTCCTGTCATCATCTTCCACATGAATTTCACTATATAATCCACACTTTCTAACACCTCCATGATCTGACTAATGCAGTTTGTTTCCCTCCTTGAGAAGGCTCTGCAACCTTAGAAAGCACAAGCTGATTCAAACTGAGCTAGTTTCCCTGAAGAAGTCTGATAAGAAATCCCATATTCTAGGACTATGTCCTTTTACACCATGATATCCTACTGCAGTAATGAATCCACTGAACAAAGTTCCTCATAATGGCAGAAACTGGGACAGTGCACAGAAGCCTGTCCCAGAACACAAATCGGACAGCCAGATGCAGTAAAAACGTCCCTTATCATTTTCACACTTAAAACTTCCCCACCTCTGTTTATACGCTATCCCTCCCCCATTTTATACTTTTTTACAGAAAAAGTATAAGTGTTTTAAATTTGGGGATCAATCAGTAACAGGGAAAATAACCAGTAAGCATATTCTTTAATAAAAGAAAACCAAACCTAAACAAAACCTCAAATCTTATAAAGCTATTTGTTTGGCTTGCCAGCAGCTGAAAGACTGTCCCACTTGGCAGCTAAATCCAGCATGTTTTGCTGTGTGTGGTCATTCCACTGAGAAGAGACAGCAGTCAGCTAGTCACTGGCACTAGCTAGTCACTGTTCCCCCACATCGTTTCCCCTATCAACCCACAAATCAACTTTGCCACTGCAAGAGCCATTTTTTATCCAGTCAAAAGGTTATATAAGCAAAGATGCAACAGCAAGATAAATGTATCACAACATGGCAAAAGCAGAGGATGGCCTACAGCTGAAAACTTGATGAACTTCAGTAGTCCGTTCACCTCTATCAGTTTTATCTAGTCTTGTGGATACTATCTCCAGGTGTTTGCTTTACTTTTATTAAATTTCTTTTTACTAGGGAAAAACAAAAGGAAGATACACATATTTAAAACAAAACCCAACAAGTCTGATGAACAAACAGGAAAACTATACAACACAAGTAATAATTTTTTCATGCCCTACAAAATTGGATTTTCCATTAAAATGCAACATAGCATATAACAACCATGAATGCCTAGAATTCACAGCCAACCAACCCAATAAATGGCAAGAAAACAGCTACTCAAGGAAGTAGCAAAAGTCTCCTGGTCCTAAACTTTCCTGAAAGCCTGATGTGACAACAGCAACCTGTCATCTTTATTGAGGAAATATAAAATCATTTGCCCTGTTGAAAATCAGAATTTCTTTTAGAAAGGAAATACATCAGGGAAACGCAGCTGAGGCTATTACAGTTACTGAGGAAAGATGTGAAATATTTAAGTTTCTACCATTTCGTAAGTCAGTCTAAAAATCTCAAGTCTGTCTCTAAAACAGTCTCCCAACCTTGAAACCAATATAAGCTTCAAACTGTAATATCTGTAGAGAAAACATCCAAATAAGCTTTTGAGTATACAGAACAAAGACAGCTTCTATTTTCCAACTCTTGCAACAAAACATGTATCTGTAGAACTGAAGCTATTGGAAATGGATAGTGTTAGCAAAAAACTCCTCAAAAAGCGTATTTTCAATATCTACATAGTAATTACTTAACCTTAGCCCTTATGTCACATTTTTCTGCTAGACTTCCTTAATTTGGAAAGCCAAACCTAACTGTCACTAGTGCAGGCTGAGAAGTACTTTCAGTTCTCTTAAGAAAAAATAATTCTATTTGACTTAACTGCTCATTGTGAATGTATAACCTTATTTCCCAAAAGACCAAGGAAGGAATAAATTGTGATTATTTTAAATTCAGTGTGCAGAAAGGAAAAAAAAACCCACAACACCAAAACCCAAAAACAATCAGACAAGCATTCTTGTATTTGCTCTTTGTTCCACCTCTTATTTTTACTAAAAGCATCTGGTTTAAAATGTTTTGCTTTCTTTATTGCTAATTTATCCCTTATTTTAAACATATCTACTCTACACAGGTTCATTTTTACTGTTCTGCATTTTGCTATCTGTTTATATTTTAATCCAAATGGGTTTATGTTTTGCTATTCAAGAAAGATTCACAAAGGATTTAGACGATTTCTTCAGGGGAAAAAAAAAAGGTTATTTTTCCTTAAAAGAGGAGATTTAATCACAACAAATTTTTCTTTCACAGTTTATCAAGCATTGGTGCCTCATCAATTACAGAATGATGTAATTTCAGGTTAAAACAGTGTTAGAAACGTGACTAAATAAAGCAAAATAATGAAACTGCTATAAAATAATAATGTATTCTTTAAGAGTACATTTAAGATGGCTGTTTCTTCCCAGTTTCAAACAGAACAAGAACAAAGAAATGCCTCCCTGTTTACTCAGTGTAAGTGCATATGACCACTGTGATTCTTTAACTCAACAAGGATAACAGCTGTTTTAACACTCCCTTCACATAGAAAAATTATGTGCTTACATATTTATAAATTCTGACTTCTTTGAATAATTAGAAGTAACATTTAAACCAAATCCTTTGTTAATTTCTTCATCCCAAGCAGTGCATCTACATATCTAAAGCTGTAACATTCACTAAGAATTTGATGATTATTATCTTGCAGCAAAAGATTAGATGGTGATTGCTGCTATTGAGATTTAGTGAAATACGACAATACAAACAAAACCTAACAAAACTTGGTTTAAAGTAAAGTTAAGGTATAGTAAGGACAAAAGCACTCCCAAGAACAATCTGCTTTGGTATTTCTTCCTAGGTTAGGAAATTCTTATTGAAAAAGCTGAAAAGTAGCAATTAAAAAAGCACTTCAAAAAACTGAGCATGGTTGCTACCTAAAAGACATGCCAAGTACCTTAACTATGATGTAGGTATGCCTAACTCTCAGTTTAGCTTATGACTACAAAAACAAACATCACAAAGCTTTTAACTGTCTGGACAGACAGAGGGAGAGAGAGAGAAAGAGCGAGCTTTCCTCCCCTAGCTAGACTGAAGCATGGTAGTTAGCTTCTTCCTGTGGGACTTAGATACCCCGATTCATGTGTGACACATCTCTCACTTGACGATATCTATCATCTCTTGCATTATCTCACCTCGATGATGAAACAAGGAGAATAAAAAGCGAGAAAATAGTCAAGTTCTGTTTATATTTATTTGCCTCAGAGAAAACCAATATCAATCAGGTGTTTGCACATAATAGCCTATTTTCTTAAAAAAGCATTTCATGGAGTATATTTAGATCAAATGAATTTTTCTGTAAAATTCACACACAGAAAATTTTCCCTTTTGTGTCTTTTAATATGCAAGCCTATCATAAAACCAAAATATTAATAAGAAAAGTTGATTTTTATTGTAATAAAATACTTAATTCTGGAATAACATTGAGATTGGAGGTGTCCAGATCAAAGTAAGCTATAATGTGACAGGTAAGAAAAACTACAGGCTGCTTATGAAAGATACAGAAAAAAATTGTTAGTTTATTTACCTTTGCAAATCCATCTAAGCTAAAAAATGCATTACTGAACAAGAAATTCACTTGCACAGCAAGAAAGCTCTTGAACATAAGAAGCCAAACTTTTTTCAAGGGCTTCAGGCAATTTTTATTAAGCTATAATTATTTCTTAAGTCTTTTAAAATGTTCTACTTTGCAAGAGTTTAAGTGACTGCTAAATCAACATCCCACACACCACTTAAACCATGTTGACACTTGTTGCAAAATTTCTTTTCCATAAGTTAAAAATCAAACACAAGCTGAGTTTTTCCACAGGAGTTAGTAGTACTGTGAGAATCCTTCTCCTTTCCTTTGGTGAAAGGCTTAAAATCATTTCACATGCATTAGCTCTCTGGCCAAAAAATGTGCACAAATACTTCTACTAACAAATCTACAGTACTACAATGTGCCTGTTCCCAAATGACTCAAAGTCTCTCTTAAACTGGTCTAAAGAGAAGAAAATAATCACTGATCAAAGTAATTATTCAGAAACAAGTAAACTGAAAGACTGCTTTGAATCTACAGTAATTACCTGCCAGATAATGAAAAGGCAAAAGCACATAATACCTAAGGAAGCTAAATACCTAAAGAGGATATTTTCTACCATCACTACAGTATTTAGTTCAGTATCTGAATAGAAGAAAAAAAGTGATAAACTTTTATCACCTTTAAAAAAGGTGTGGAACTTTTGTAGAACTGTCTCTATTTGCAGTACTATGAATAGTTTCTCTTGTGGCCCGCCTCCACCTTTTAAGAAGTCCTGCATCTCCTAGCAGTTTCATTTTTCAGATTTTAATAATGAAGCAGAAGTAATATGGAAAGAGGAGGCTTCTTATTGTTCACAAGTAAAACAGAAATAGATAGCGTGGATTAAGCAGCGACATAAAATATTTACACGCACCAGGACTCCTTGTTACATACTAGAACACAATTAAATAGCAGAATTCTCAAAATTTTCAGCTGCATGATACTCTCTTGTATATCTGCACTGCAGATTTTGCATCTTCACTGGTGGAACAATAAAGGAATACAAGAACTAGAATAGTGGAGACCTCAGTCAAGATTCTGTTGGATAACATCACAAAATAAAGTACTTTGTATTTAAACAAGCATTTGAAAAATAACCAAACAAAGCTACTTTAATGTATTTTGTACATAGGGAAATCTTTGTCCTTGTAGCTGTTCCAGAGAAAGAGACTTATAGTGGATTCACCCTCTGAAATCTAATGTACTCAGCAACTGCAGAACAAGAGCACCGCTCAGTGGCACTATCAGAAAAAACAACACTGGTAAAGTCAGTTTTATATATTCACAACATAACAATAAAAAAGGAGTTTCAGGTGATTCTACTACGACAAAAATTTTTCCCACTGTCACTAGTTGGAAAAGTCATCCCTACTTCTACCTAAGAGATAGAAATCCATAATTAACGTATCTGCAAATGCTGATCCTGCCAGTATTATAGCACAATTCACGACTTTACTTTTTTAGGGTTCTGCTTTTCTAAATGGCAAATAGATCCATATTTCTCATAACAGAAATAAACAATGAGAAGTGCATTTAAAAATAATAAAAAAACCCCAAAGGCACAATACATGCATATGCTCTTTTCTAATCACGCAATTTCTAGGACACAGTTCTTTGTGAAATGTGAAAACTTTCAGTACTCAAAAATTATAGAATCTGTTTTGCTCAGAATAATGCATTACCTGGTAAATTAGTCTTCATTATATCAATGCCCACTTGAAGCTCAGGCTCAGCTGCAAGGACTGCATAATCTCCTTGATGAGAGATATTGAAGTTGTAATTCAAATTGATACCGAATATGGTATTGGCCAGGAAAGGTTTTCCTTTCGATGTCCTTTGCAACTGTACTTCATTCCAAGGTATGCACATCTTTTCTGCAATTAATTTCCGCATCAACAGGCGACCAGCCTATGAAATAAAATGGAAGTGATTCATACAGAACTATTATGCTATCTGCAAAATATCAGCGGCTGCTAGAAAACCACCTGCCTGAAAAATATGGCTTTATTATTGCTGATACAAAGTAAGGGTGTATTTTAGCTGAATAATTTAAATTTCCCCCTTTCATAAAAGCGTGTGTCAACGAAGCAAGAGTTCACCAGACCTGAGTATCGAATACATTTATTATCACTATTAGCACAGAGGCAACACAAGACTCAAAAGCAGTCCCAGCCTAGAAGAATCACAAAAATAGTTGCCTTTCCTACCTTATTTACTTACTTAGGACACTTCATGGCACAAATAAATACTTTTTACACCACCCTGGACAGTAACATCGTCTCAACAGCCTTCCTTGTAGTACAGCCACTCCATTACTTCGGCACTAATCGAAATACCACTGAGCAGCTCAAAGTGACGGGTAACTTCTTACAGACTAATCACCAGGTCTGTTTTACGACCACATCGGGATGCGAGATTTAAAACCTGAATCGTGTAGAACAGCTTTATTGTCTTACACACGACACTGCTGTCTTACGTCCCAGGGTACGCTGATTTTGCCTCCTAACTTGACATCCCCAAACAGAACTTGTGAAGCCTTTCATAGTAACTACTGACAGCAGACTGCAAACACCTCTTTTTGCTCCTAGGCGAAGCAGAGCTGCACACTTCACGCATCAAGCTTTATACTTTACGATGCATTTACTTCCCCGAAACGCCCTTGTAGAGCATGTTTTCCCACGAGGAGTCAGACACTTGGGCAATGCCCAGTCTGCAGAGAGGCAGCCGCGTCCCCGTGCCCCCATGTACCAAGGCGGCTTTGGCATCGCGGGCAAAGACAAACTGGCCGATGCGGTCCTTCTCCTCGGGCTGCACCAGCTGCGCGGCCAGCAGCCACTCTCGGCGGCGAGGGCGCCAGGCGCCGCAGGGGAAGGCCCACCGCACGCTGCCCATGGCCCCGCACGGCACCGGCCCGCACGGCGCCGCCAGGACCCGCCTCTCCAACACGGCGGGAGCCTATCGGCGTGCGGGACGGACGGAAGGCCCCGCCCTCCAGGCATCAACACCAATCCGATGCCAGGGCACCCTATGAGTGACAGGCGAATGCGCCAGGTACCGGCCTATCAGGGGAAAGGCGGTGCCTGCGGCGGAGCTGCACCCGCGGTGCTGTCAGAGAGGAACCAGCTGGCGGAGATGGGTGGGCTCTGCCCGGGACTGACGGCCGGCGAGGCCATTCGGAGCGCAAGGAGCGAGAGAGTGACACCAGAAGGCTCCAATCTGCCGGCGTGGCTGCTGCGGAGGGTGGGCCAGAGCGGTCGGTGAGCTACGGGTGTTGACTGCAGGTGGGTGCGCGCTGCTCGGAGAGAGCGCTCAGGGGGTACTGGCGCTTGGCTGGCTGCGGAGCAGTGGCAGCGCCGGAGGCTGCCACACCCCTCGGCCGGGCCCCGCGGTCGCGCTGTGAGCGCAGGGAAGCCTCCCTTCCCCGCATCCCGCCCGCCCTGCTGGGATTAGTCCTCCCTTAGAATGAACGGAGCCGCCGCGGGGCGCACGCGCGGGCGGCCCGGGCATGCGCGGTGGCGGCGCTGACTCCGCCGGCGGGCGGGGCGGCGCTGATGGCGGCCGGGGCTGAGGGGAACGGGGATGGCCCGTAACCCCGGCGTCCCGGCCGGGGTAGAGGGAACGTAGCTGCCCTTTAGCTTCTGGCTGCACCCGGCTCTGCGCGATGCAGGGACGCGTTTATGCCGTGGGGGACGGGGGGGCTGTTGGTTCTTGGTGGCACCGTGGACCGGTCAATGGCAGGTGATGTCCCCACTGTCCCATCGCTGCCATCGGCGCATCCGGCTGAGGTGTTGCCGTCAGTGTATCCATCCTGCTGGAGAGCCGTCCCGGACCGTGGCAGAGCGGTCGCAGCGGGGTGGCCTCTGCCTGCCCTGGCTTCACTGCCTATTCTTGCCCGATTGTCCTCCCACAGCAGATGCATCGCGCAGCATCACTCTGGTTGGGTTCTGGCTTCAAAAGATCTGTCCCAACAAAAGCCTCTTGTATCCTGTGCTCAGTGAGGTGCTAAGATCTCTTAATTGTTGTCAGAACTGGGTACCTACGTGCCCTCAATTACAGGCCATATGTAAATACTGAAAAGGTAATAAATTTGTTTGCTCTTTGGTTCTGAAGTTGGGCCATGGTGAAAAATTTAGGGCCTCTTTGAAAATTTATAACCCTTCTTCTTATTGCTTGCCTTTAGAAATATTTATGCTTCGACCATTCTGTACTGACCATGTACAAATGATGCAAAAGTATTGAAAATTATATTATTGAGGATGTTTCTTAGAATCCTTCTTTTCTTGTTGCTGTTGTTTAACATTCACAGCTCCCTGGTCCTGGGGGAAAAGTGCTGTTTCTACACAGGCCAGAAGGTCTTTCTGCCTAAAATATGTCATAGTTATAACTGAGTATATGTTGCTCTTTGCAAAATATTTTAAACACAGAAGTAGCGATTTTGAGTACAAATATGTTTCATCAGGAAATCAGTAGTGTAATTATCGTATTTCAAAATATTATTCCCATTTTTCTTCATGACTTAGTGAAGCAATTGATAGCATAATCTATAGTATCCAAAGTTAAGTGACAGCAAAAAAGGATTTAACACAGTCAAAAAAAAAATCCAGGAAAATGCTATTCACTACTATCAAACTGTATCTTACATTTCAAGCATTGTATTCTGCACGCTTTGAAGAGGAAATTGTGGCTGTATCTACATTTAGTTACTGATAGTAGGTGATACTACTAATGGAACATGAATCTTACCCAGTTCCAGAAAACCCTGCAGGATCGATTAATAGGTTTGACTTGTCCCTGCTGTCTACTTGGAGAGATTTAAACATATAGCAAGTTTTTTCACTAGCGGATTTATTGATTTTCTTTCAAAATAGGACTTCATGTGTAAGTGCAAACTGAAGCTCAAGATGCATTGTATAATATGTAATAAAATTATTGATGTAATGAATATAACCCAACATTTTTATTATAAGTAAAACATGATAATAAGCTATGCTAAATTACTGTATGCTCAATGTGGCATGTATGTTTTGGAAAAAACATATTTTAATCACATACAAAAGTGACAGACTACAGAAGCCATTAAAAGCAGTGATTTTCTTTTCTGGAATTTGCAGTCATTATTTTTGCCAGAATTAGAAGTACAGCATGGCATTTTAATTACAGGGTTTTTTTCCTGGAAATTAAAATTACGGTTCTTGATCTTTTTTAGCTAAGAAAATACTTTGCAAAGGAACTTGATGACTTTGAGGAACTTAGCTTTAGGATGAAATCCAGTCACTTTTAGTTCTTGCTTTATCTTAATGGATTCATGTGTTTGTGAGAGGACATGCGTTTAACGATCACTGCCTGCACAGTGGGAATATCCCACTTCTGGAATGCTTCCAGGGATCAATGGAATTTCATTCCTTCCTATTGATATCATGCTGGCTTTTTTTCCATGTTGGGTTTTTTTAAAATCACTTCTAAACACAAAGCTTTGAAGTCTCTGTGTCACCTCTCAGTGTGAGAATACTATCTCAATATGTATTATTGATAAATGCCACTTTTGTGGATTAAATGTCTCAGAATGTCACATGCATTTTTTCTGATTGTCTAAAGATGATTGACTGAATATGATTTTTCACTGAAGTTCAGTTATTTATGAAGAAGCTGTGAGGCTCAGTTGCATTGAAATTTCCAGACTAGAACCTGGAATTCTCTTAGTGTTTTCAATCTTAGGCAAGTCAATAACAATCAAAACATTAATACAATATAGAAATACAGAACTTTTTACTCAGTATTTATAGTTTAGTTACATTTTAAACCACTTCTGTCTTTTTAGTCAGCAATTAGAAGTGTCACCAACTCCATCAGATATCTGTTCCACTCATACTCACCTTGGTGAATGTTAAATTAGATGTGTAGTGCAGAGCAATGTCTTTTAAACTTCTTAACAAATTATTAATTTCTCCCCTTTTGAATGGATAAGGAGTGAAAATAGCAAATCATCTTAATGGGTATATAGTAGACTTAATAATATAATACTTATTTTTAATATTAGATTTTAAAATGCTGACCTTGGCCTTTTCAAAACATAAATTATTGTCCAGTTAAATTTTGTATGAAAAAAAATATGAAACTTCTCTAGAGAAATGTATACAATTTCTTCATTGGTCTTCTTTCTCCAAAGGTACATAAATCGTGGTGTAAAATATCAGCTCTTACCTCTTTTTTAAAATCCTGTTATCCACTAAGACATACTATCCAAGATGGGAGAAGGCCAAGTGACGAATGTAATGTTCCATTGAAGAACAATTTATTTCTCATAAACTACCTGCTAAGAAGTATTAAGAACTAATTTTTTTTTAATTGGTGAAAGGGTGTTGTAGCACAGCTTTATTGTGCTCTCAGATGAAGCAGATAGATTATTTTGCAGTTGTTTGTAAATACTAAAGTACCAAACAAAGGTTGAGTTTAGGCTGTTATTGCCAGCTGTGTTGGTAGAGGAGAGAACAGCTTCACACAGAATGTTATTTGTACTTCCTAAGTGGCTACACATCTCATGTAAGTTTGGTTCCTTCCTGCTGGGAATAGTGTCGAGCTTCAGTCCCTTTAGGAGTGTTTATTGTCAGGCAGGCACAGCCATAACGTGTTTTTCTGACAAGGTGATGACCTAGCTATATGTGATACTTATGTATGCTCAGTACTTTCACAAAACAACATCCCCTAGGCTTTTTAAAAGTCACATATATTTGTATATATATTTTCATCTTACTGTTATAAAGTGATCAAGCAGTTTGGTCTAAGTCTTTTGCAGTGTCCTTCTGTACCCTTACATGGGTGTTTGTGCTCCATGCTTATTACACACATTCTCCCTTTTTTAATAAATTTTCCTTCGTTATTCACTAAGAATTAATTGTACATCTTCCACCATTCTCAGCTTCGTTGGCACATTTAGACTTCTTAGGGCAAGTATATAAACTTTAAGGGAGTTTACTTTTGGAATTGTTTTGGATTGTCTTTGGGTTTGTTGTTGTAGAAAACCAGGCTAATATCTAATGGGGCATTTGTGAGTGTAAGATGTGTAAGCATCCAGGATGTGAGCAGGGGAGCTTTGTCAAGTGGTATATAATTGGGTCACCTGCAGCAGTGCTCAGGGTCTGACGTATCATGTTATGGGAGATGTTGGAAGGCTGGTTGCTCTGCTGCACACAGCTAAGAAACAAAAGTAGGAGTTCCCAACTCTAATGGACCATCTACTGGAGTTTGGGTTTTGGTAAACCACATAAAGACAGGCTTTGAAACTGGAATCCTGTGGGTGTTAATAGAGCAAATAAAAGGAGGCTTGTAGCCCAGCTTTCCTGAACTACAGACCTATGCAACATATGTATGCACCCCCTGTGTTTTCTACTCTTGTTGTCAGTAACTTGATCAAATATTTATTAAAAAACCCTCTATTGATTAATTAATATAGCTTTATAGAAGAAAATATGAAATAATTATAAATGTTAGTTGGCCTTGTTTAACATATCAAGTTTTAGCTGAATTGTTAAGATAGTGTGGAGGGCCCTAAAATCATTAACAGAGGGGTAAATTAGTACCAAAATTATCAAATAACTCAGGAATTTGCTACAAGAAAGATGAGAATTTAATTTTTTTAATATGTATTTTCTCAATGGAGGCAAGGGTGAATTAGGCTAAGTCATAGCACAGTATTCATTACTATGTTACTTAATGGTGGACAAAAATATTAAAGATACACTGCTGAATTTTGCTCTTAATAAAACAATGAGACACTGCTATTAGAGATCTGAATTAGGGTGCACTAGATGACCTGCAAACTGGAGTAGTGAGACAATGATGAGTTCTTAACTATAATGCTGTACAACAAATCTGATATCAGTGAAAAAAAATTAAGATCCAACTGAGTGGATGAAGAGAAAACTGCAAGAAATAGGACGGAAAAACAAAAATTCAATCTTATAAACGGACCTTTGAAAATTTGGCAATTATTCATTCTAATGAAAGTTGAGAGAAGATATCAATAATATTGCTTTTGATAATTAAGAGTGAAGAAATATACATCAGAAAATTAGGTCAAATTACAATTCAACAGAAGAACAAATATATGTTAGCATTAATAAATTGATCATGTAATTAAGAAGTTTTCAGTCTCGACACCAGTATCCTGGGATGGTCTTTTACCAGTGTACTGGTAATAGTGTGGTAAAAGAAAACTTTCTGAAACTTAGATTGCTCTTATGAAAGTGATTATATGATTTTTTTTTCCTAAAATAGGAGAGATGGATTTGATGACAGTAGGTGTTGCCGTGATCATTATACAAAGATGAATATTACTGAAATTGGAAATTTTACCTACAGAAAAAAAGTTGTAGATTGGAGCTTGTTATAGAAATTACATGTAAAAGGAGAAAGATGTCTACTATCTATTTTCAGTTCCAGAATTTTGTGAAAAGGTTTTGTTTAGAAGAAAAGTTACTCTACGTGATGCCAAATAAACTTTGAAATTCACTAGCTTTTTTAAGAACATTTCATTAAAATGTAGGAAACTAATGTAACTGAAACAACTCTGCTTTTAAAGATTCAGTCTTTTGAGGAGCAGACCTCTAAGTTCATAAGAGAAGGGTATTCTAGAGAATTCTGACATATAAAAAAGCTTTATGATTTATTGAAGTTAGGGTTTATGAGGCCATACATTATCAGAATAAATGCTGGTCTTGTTCTTCTGTATTTTCCTAGTTCCTCAGGCTTAGAATGGAAAGAGTGAATACGTGAGATTGTCTGGCAATGGGAAGGAGAAGATGCCTGCTGCAAGGGTGCCAGTGCTGGCAGCAACATCACTGGATCTCTTCTATTCCAGGAGACCTGGAGGTCTATTTGTGGTTGGAGCTACCTGACTAGATAAAGTATAGATCAGTTTGCTGTGAAAGTATCTCCCATGAAGAAGACTGTCCAATGCTTTAGTATGCTCTGAATGTATCATGTTATCAGATAAGCCTTTTCATGAAATTAAAAGCCAAACCCAGTATTTTTCTGTTTTCTGAACTTGGCTTGGAATTTTTTATACCCTTATCAATTCAGGTGGGCCATTATTTGTAGCTAGCTTACAATGTTTCTTTAAGCTTTAGAATAGGCAACCTCTACTCAGATTTGCAGTAAGGCAGTTTATGCATCTGCAACGTATAAATAGCTCTTTAAATAGGTGTAAATAAAAATAGTCATGTTTAAAGCTTCTTTATGTTGACAAAGTCGAGTAAAATATTTTCATTGTAAAAAAAAGCCAACTTACCATAGTAAAAATACACTTCAGGATGGGGATTTTCACCAGAACCAAAACCTTGGCTGCTGAAAGGGAGATTGCAGTATCTTAAGTTTAAACGGGTTCTGAAGCCAGTTAATTAATACCACTGTAAATGAAGCTAACGGTGGGCAAACATACAGCTACCTAGCAAAACCAGAGCTGCAAGACCAAATCAGTTTCAGTTGACTAAACACTCAAAGGTGTACTGTCACCAAAATAAGTGACCCTGTTTTGTAAGCCCCAGCAGTCCTGTGATTCGGCCAGGCTGTTGGTGTCCATTTGTATTCTGTTATTTCAGCTCCAGAGTGCCTCATGGGAATTCACTTAGGAAGCAGTCTAGTAGCCTGTGTCTCCCTTCCACTACAAGCTGTAGAAAGATGAGCCTTTTGGAATCTAAAATATGTAAGAAAGTTTTCTTTTTCCATCTTCATTTTACATTAAATTGTAAGAGTTGGGGTTTTTCTGAGGGTAAACCTAGGACTAGTCGTTCTCTTAAATGACCATTACAAAATTAATCATACTCCTTGCTTCCTCTGGACTTTACTGGAAAAATTCCTATAGGTGGATATTATTTGTAGACTTGTTCTTTGACATGTGGCAGATATTTTACTTTTCGAAATGTGCTGTGTGTATATATTTTACAAAGGAGAAATATTGTTATGAAATTCAGAGTAAAAGTCACAACACAGATTTCTAACTGTGCATAGGATTTACAAACTAAATTCAACACTGGGAACTTTTTTGCTTGTTTTATGGTATATTGATTTTGCTTGGTTTTTTAATAATAAGACTGAAGAATCAATTATTTATTTTTCCATTTCAGGAATAGATTGAAGAAAACATGGCCAATCAACGGGATTACATTAGCAGACCTATTTGCAATGGGATTTCTGTTCCTGAGAATAAAATCAATTCCTTAGTGGCCGAAGGTCATGGACAACAAATTCTAAAAGTACTACAGAAGTTCAGAGAACAAAATATATTTTTTGATTTTAAAATTGTTGTGAAAGATGAAATAATTCCCTGTCATCGTTGTGTACTGGCAGCATGCAGTGATTTTTTCAGGTAAACCTAAGTTTGTCATGAGTTTGCAGGAAATAGATCATAAGTTCTCTGGGTGGGAGGAAAGGAATATAATTACAAAAAAAAGAAAAAAAAATCATCACAACTTACATACGTGTGCAGAGTTTTGAGCCAAGCGTTCAAACATCATTTTAAGGATACACCAGACGCATCTGTTTGTATTTCCAAAGTGCCATGAGGATTCTGTGAATTCAGACAGCAGTCCATACTCTGAAATACAAGTTTCATACTATAAGTGTGTGGTTCTGCTCTTGGGTAGAACTGACACAAGTTAATGTATATTTAAGAGTTACCTGTTGTCTGTATCAGTACTTAAAGGTCTGAAAGGATATTGTTTTACTTTGTATTAGACAGTCTATGTACTTTGACACATATATAGTGAAACGTAACAGGTTGATTACAAATACATCCATTGAGCAATTGTGGATTAATTGTACACAGTTGAGGAATGGGACTGCATTTTGTTTGTCTAAGGTGAATGATTGGTCTGTAGAGTGTCTTTAATTAGGACAGATGTATTTAAACAGATGTACTTTTTCTAAACTACAGATTTCAGCCTTTCAGCATGAAATGGATCTGTGATCTTCCTTCTGGTGCTTAAAGCTATATGTTCTTAAGGAACAGCCTTAAGGATATTAATTTATGAAGAACCTTGCTAGCCTTTTTATTAGTGATTCTCAAACTTGAAATTCTACACTGAAAGTCTGTTTCTGAATACAGTGTTAAATAAAACAAAACTAATACTCTAACAATGAAAGAATGGGCTCTTGGAAGCGAGTTAATGACCTCAATTCAGTTGCCCGTACATAGGTTACAAGTGTTATTTTCAAATGTCCTGGAATATCGCATGTTCTATGGGAGTCTGCCATATCTGACAGAGGATAGCTAGACATATGCTTAGAATTACTAGAAAAAAAAGGAGAAATCAGGTGAAATGAGCAATTTCTCCCCTGTAGCAGCACATTTGGTTTTTACTCTGACACAGAGAACTATTTGCATTTATTTCTTTACTGCTTGACAGCACAAAGATGCTCTAGTAGAAAGAAATATTAGGATGAAATAGATTCCTGTGGTAATTTTTAGAACTGAAGTTATGCACATGGTAACCTATGTGTCCTTTTCACTACCTACAGGCTCTTCAGATGAAAATTTGCTAGGAAAGATCTCTCCCTGCTGCTAAGAGTTGATAATAGCAGCCATCAGATTCATAAATTATCCTCAATTGCAAGGCCCATTTTTTACCTTCAAGGAATAAAAAGTACTTAAGTCCACTAGATATATTTGAAACAGAACACCTTTTGTCTTCCTTGGCCTTTGGACTTCTCTTAATTTTGGTTTCCTTGTGTAAACCCAAAATTCAGCAATATTTTGATCCTTGTTAGCTTTCAGAGTCAAGGCCTTTGCCTAGATTGCTCTCCTACTGGTATTGTTCAGTTACTATATTACTCTGTAATTAGAGATTTCTATTATAGCTCTTGGTTTAATGAGGAAAGGATTCTAAGGGTCATCATTTAGTATGCAAAAAGGTCTTTGGGACATGGGTGTCTTACTGTAATTTTATGTTCTTGCTCAGGAAGTCAGGCATCTTCCTGCTTTACCAGACGTTTACTTCCCAAAGAGGATGCTATACACAGTACATTTTTTTTCACTCTTTGGCTTCAGAAAAGGATGCTATTTTAAAAATCCCCTTATATAGAGATACTTATTGTATAACTGAACTGTAATACTTAACTGAACTATAATACTTTCTTTTTAATATGAACTATCCATGATATATTAATAATCCAGATTCTATGCTTAGTATCTGGTAATTTATTTGAATCTTCCTCCACTATCAGCTTTTGTCAAATTCAGAAGCCATTGCTATCCCTGATGCTTAGGGTAGGGCAAGGGATATTGCAGCACTCTTCTGTTGCCAGCATTTATCCTCTTGAAAAACTTTAGTTATTTTATCTTGCCATGTTAGATTGTGTGAAACAGTTCAACTACTTTATTCTAAATATGTAACAATATTTAAGTTGTAATAAAATTTCCATAAATCTACTGATCAATAATTCATTCCACAATTTCAATTGTCTTTGTATTCAGTCACAATCTACTTTCTGCACAGTTTCATTGTGTCATGCAATCCTACCTGAAAACCTCATTTTTTTCTGACATTGGCCTGTACACATACATCTGTCAACTCTAAAGCAAGAATTAAGTTGCCTCATGTTTTTTGCCCTTATTCACCACTCACATACTTTTTATTTCCAAGGAATGCACCCATCATCCATCCTGCCATTTGCTCAGCCTGCAATTTGGATGGCTTTTTTTCACTTAATTTTATGTATTCAACCACAGTGCATGACCTAAATCACGGGCCTTTTTTACTCTGTATTTTTTAAATCAGGCTTTCTTTCCTAAGCTGTTGAAACTGGTGCTGTCCTGAACAATTTCACATTTTCTTTCATATCAAGAGCTGCAGACTTCATTGCTCTCTGTGAAAATCCATACAAAATGCAGGTGCAGCTATCATTTTTTTAAGCCACCACTGAATATGTTCTTATCACCACTCCTTTCTTCTTCAAACATACCAAGTAAATGCATTGTACTTTCTTATAAGAACTTCCATACTTTAGACCTATTTTAGATCAGCCCACCTTATTATACACCTGATTGTCTCTTTCTTCTCACATCGGTGTTCTCTGCTGTTTGCCAACTGTTTAATTTGTGTGTATATCTTCTATATTTTATTCACAGAGCCATGTTTGAAGTTAATATGAAAGAACGAGATGATGGCAATGTTACAATTAGTAATCTATCACCCAAGGCAGTGAAAGCTTTTCTTGATTACGCTTACACAGGAAAAACAGAGATAACAAATGATAATGTGGAAATGCTCTTTCAGCTATCGTCATTTCTTCAAGTTTCACTCCTTTCCAAAGCTTGCAGTGACTTTCTAATAAAAAGTATTGATCTTGTGAATTGCCTACAGTTGCTTTCTCTATCAGAAAGTTATGGGTCCATCCGCTTGTTTGATCATGCTCTAGATTTTGTACAGCACCACTTTTCATTGCTGCTCAGATCAAGTGATTTTTTGGAGATGAATTTTGAAATATTACAAAAATGTCTTGAGGCTGATGAGCTAAATGTCCCTGAGGAAGAATCAGTGTTGAAAGCTGTCCTCCAGTGGACCAAACACAACTTAGAAACACGGCAGAAATACCTGCCTAATTTGATTAAAAAAGTGAGACTACACCAGTTACCTGAAAAGACTTTGCAGGACTTTCTGCATTCTGAAGAACACTTACTTAAGAGTGCTAATTGCTCAGTAATAATCAGTGATGCAGTTAAAAGTGTGCAAAACTTCAGTGGACTGTTTCCAGATGCACGTCCTTCAACAACAGAAAAATATATATTTGTTCATAAAACTGATGAAGATGGAGAAAACAGACATACATTCTGCTACAACATCAAAACAGATAAATGGAAGGAACTACCGCACACGCACATGATTGATCTGCCAGGGTCAAGTTTATCTAGCTACGGAGAGAAAATATTTATAACTGGAGGATGTAAGGGGAATTGTTATAGGACTGTCAGACTTCATATTGCTGAACCATTTCATGATGCTACTGACCAAACCTGGTGCTACTGTCCAGTCAGCAATGAATTCTCCATAGTGTCAGCTATGAAAAAACCAAGGACAATGCACACATCTGTTGTAACCTTAAATCAGCTCTTTGTTATAGGTGGAAAGACAAGAGGAGCTCAAGAAACCCGAAGTCTTTTGGATGTGGAATCCTATAATCCTCTTTCCAAAGACTGGAAATCTGTTAGCCAATTACCAAGAGGTATCTACTATCCAGAAGCTAGTGCATGTCAGAACATAATTTATGTCCTTGGCTCAGAAGTAGAGATTACTGATGCCTTTAACCCATCTCTTGACTGTTTCTTTAAGTATAATGCTATGACTGATCAGTGGTCTGAGCTTGTAGCAGAATTTGGGCAGTTTTTCCATGCAACTCTAATCAAAGCTGTTCCAGTGAACTGTACATTGTACATATGTGATCTCTCCACTTACAAGGTCTACAGTTTTTGCCCAGAAACCTGTGTTTGGAAAGGGGAAGGATCTTTTGAATGCGCTGGCTTTAATGCAGGGGCAGTTGGGACAGAAGACAAAATTTATATACTAGGTGGTGATTATGCTCCAGAAGAAATCACAGATGAAGTTCAAGTCTACCATAGTAGTAGGTCTGAGTGGGAAGAAGTTTCACCAATGCCAAGAGCCTTAACTGAGTTTTACTGTCAGGTCATTCAGTTTAATAAATATAGGGACCCCTGGTCACCTGTACTGACAATTTGCTCTGGAGAATTTTGAAACTCCTGAGTCAACAGAATCTATTTAAATGCACAAGTTTTAGAACAGATTTTTAAGTATTCATTTACAGATGGAGAATTATGTACCTGTTTGTTTAAATCTTCAGTTTAAATTGTATGTTGTAGGATTGCTTTTGGAAGAGCCCAATAACGTCATTCATGTTAGTTATTATACAGAAAGTATTAATTTTATATACAACTCTTTAATTAATAATTTTGAAAATTATGTTACTTGTCAAAAAAGAATAGTCACGAGGAATTCACTGTGTAATATGTGCCATTATTTCTGTAATATTCACAGTTGTCCCAGAAGACAAATAGCTAAATGAGAAAATTGATTGTGATACTATTTTCCCTATATAACTGAAGTTTAAAAGAAATCTACATTAGTTGATGTTTTATTTACATTTTTTATATTCATAAACCTGTAAGAGAAATTAATTGTCAACTTTATCTTATCAGAATGACCTTAGCAAGGGCAAGAGCCAAAGTGACCTTCACAGCATTAAAACCAGGTATCTAACTTGAAGAGACTGATAATTCCTATCATCTTACTTCAGCTCTTCAGTTTTACCAGTTTTTCTCCATCCTTGTGCCTTAGTAGTAGCTTTATTTTCTGTTTCCGTCCCATTACCTGTAGCAAGGTAAACTTCAAAAGCCTACTGCAGAGTGGGCAAGATTTATTAAGGATGGATGATTCATGTGATATCTTTGTTTCAGTCATGCTGTTAACTAAAGAAAAAACCCTTCAGGATGTTTTCTAACAGAAGTCTTCCATCTCTGAAGTCTCCAGTGCTACCTACTAAGCAGTCACCAGGCTGCTTACAGCAGCAAGCTGTAAAATAGATTGTAGTTGTTGCTTTGGTTAACTATGGGAAAAGTTTGTATCTTGTCATACAAAGTTACAAAAATGCACCCAGTATTAAAAGTTAAAGTAAATAGTGTTTCTGAGGTGAAAAATCTTCTGTAGTGGTTTAAAGAATTAAAACACTTGTACTTCATGGTCATTTTAAGTGTTAAAACATTTCACAGTAAACACTACACAATATATTGCTTGATAAACTTTCAGTAGTCATCTCTTATAATGTTAAAATTGTAATGGACTTTTAGTATTAATATTAGCCTAGGCATACATTGTGAAGTAAATTCAATCTTATGCTTACAAAGGGGACCCTCTTTCTGACAGGAGAACAATGAAATTAGCTAGGTTTCATAAATTCATTTGTAATCTTTTACAGCCTGAGAATTTTCTTTTTGTAGCAGGTACTCGAATAAGACACTGAGAACCCTTATGTTCCTTATAAGTATCTTGTAAGCAGTAAGGTTGTCCTACACCAGAAGGAATGGTTCTAAACATCTAAGCACACCTTTTCCAAGCAGTTCAAAAATTAATCAAGTTTAGTGAGGCATCTGAAACATCTTTCATATGACTTGAGACAACTGTGCTAAGTTCATTATCACACCACTACTGCATATACTTTTTGCAAAACTCAAGCTCAATATTAATGCTTAAAGCTTAATATTGCCTAGAACATACTTCTCTTTAAACAGTAAACAACCGAAGTCTGTGATTGACTCTATAATTCGTTATCAGATACCTTTATAAATTTAGATAACATTCATTATAACTATTTTCATAAGTATGTAAATTAAAATTATTCAGATTTGGAGAACATAGTAATAGAGAAGGACCCTTCCACTCTGTAATTCCTTTGTATTAAGATGTGTGTCAGTTCTGTAGAAGTAAATAGCTGCTTGTTACAATATTTCAGGCAACTTCCACATATATTTTGCTTTTTGCATAGTGAGTCTCCAAATCATATTGTAACTACAATTAGCTAGGTAACCTCTACAATCATCTTATGGAAATGCAAATATTTTTATATTGGAACACAACTACTTTTTATTAGTACAAAGCAAATGTATTGAGTAGTATTGAGTAGAGAGAGGAAGAATACTATTCCTGCTTACTGAAACCCTAGGAGAAAAATAAGACACATAGGAAAAGAGTAGTTTTAGCATTAATAAAAGCTACTCAGCATAGCTTAAAGACTTCATTAACCATTAATTATTGCAGCTTGTCACATCGGAATACAAGGCCCAGTTCTCTTTTGCTTATTTATTTGTGTTGGTTTTATACCTGAATATTGTGAGTATGCAGTTTATGCAATGACAAAAGTAACATACTATGCCCATAGTACATGGGTATAAATAGCTATGCAAATTGGAAGAGACCAGAGAATTGCAAGGGTTTTTTAATTGCCACTGTCATGACCAAATTGCTGGATCACGTAAACAGCGAGTGAGTGAGTCAGTAATTCAGGTGATGCTCTTTCCCCAAAATTTTTCCTTACAGCAGTTTTTTTTTTGCAGTCTTCCATCCAGCTACTTGCTATATGTATAAGGCTCTAGCATAGGACACCAGAGCAATGACATACAAGATAAATTAGTGTTGATAGTGAAAACTGAATGAAGCTTAATTGGGAAAATATACATGCTTCTTTAATATTCTATGCTATACTTGCACAGGAACTAATGTCAGTTCCCAGTTTGACCAATCATTCATGAATTTCACATGGAGTTGAGCTTTTTTACTCAGTGATCAGGAAATAGTGTAGTAGTGTCAGTTACTTTCTATAATTGCTTACAGAAAAGTTACTGTGAAATAGGACTGATTTTCTTCAGTTAGGCAGGGAAGGCTGTACTACAGATCTCACAGAAGGAAAAAAAAGGTCATGTGCCACAATTCCACATACAAAGTATTAAATCTGATAGGAGAATTGAATGCAGAAGAAGCTGTGTTAGAAAATTGTGGTTAAAAATAAGGCTTTCTCGTGGAATTAAAGTACTATGTTCCAAACCCTCTGATTGATTGCTGAAGATGTAAGAAATCTCAGTGAAGTCAGCTACACAGAAAAATATGCATTATTTGCATGAGTAACTGCTGTAGGTCTGGATCAGATTTTTCATTCTACTTTACACAGCTGTTACGCAATTTAAAAAAGGTCACAAAGTCAGTGCAAAGCGAGTTTTTCTATATCTTTTGTGACTTTTCAAAGCTCACAGTACTTTATGAAAAAGTACCTTCCTTAAAAAATAGTTGATGACTAGATTAATGATTACCAGTGTTCTCACTGAAATAGAGTAAGATGTTTAAAACAAATTGCATGTAAAGTTATAATTACTATTTGCACTTAAATGATGTAACCAAAACATTTCTAATAGTATTCTATTTTATGTCACAGAACACATTATAAGCATGACCAATATAATATACATGGAGATAATATATATTGTATGTGGGATTTTAATATCCAGTGATGATTATATTGGATAATCTTAATTTTTAAAGAATGCTATCAAAATATTTAGCACTTTGATAATATTATCACACTGGTTTAGTTGTTATAATAAATATCAGTTATTCAGGTGTTGATTATGTTTGCACAGACCTGATTATTATTATTTATATACTAACTTTTGGGTTTCCATATTCAAAATACATTTTTAGTAAGTCGGTTTATTGCTGTTAAAAATTTATTATATTCACAAAATGCAGTAGATTTACCAAGTCAGATTTATTTATGGTATTACTCCATGAAGAAAGCTGTTTACCTCCTCTGGTTAGTATTAGGTAGTAGGCAAGGTATAGGCTGTAGAATATGCTGACTGCAGTTTGTAATGTGGAGTATAACTAGATGTTTCTGTTTGTAGATGACCAACAGGAGGCAGCATAAGATCTATTTTAATTAAAACAGCCTGAAAACATTTATAGTTAACCATTATGCTCAATTTTTTTTCCTTCTAACATCCAATAAAGCATAGAGATCAGTAACATTTTGCTGCTGCCTGGGCTCTGCTGATATGTGGAAAGTATGATACTACATGTTTGCCGAGATGTTCATTCTTTTGTGAAATAAAGCACTGAGCAAGCAAATCCTTCTCAGGTCTGATTTTTTTTTTTCCAGTCAGTTTCAAAATAAAAAGAATCTACAGTGTTTCTATTCTTTTTTTTCCCTCCCCCCTTCCCCCCCAACTGGAGAACATTTTGAATGTTAAATTATAAGCAAAAATGCAGTTAGCGTGCATGAAAACTGCAGTGAGGGGGTTTTGTAATTACCCTTGGACCTATTTGTATACAAATACAAATTCCTTGTAATTGTATATCCTTTGCATAATGAGTTGCTGTTCCCATGCTGAAAAGTTCCAAGTTTAGTATTGTAATGTGCTCATTTAAATTGGGTTTAGTGTTGTTTTGTTTTGTTTTTTTAATTAGATCCATACAGCTTGGATTGATAATACAGGGAGTTTTAAACAGTTTAAGTATTGCAAATGATTAGGTATTAAGTTTTACTGAAATGGACTCCCATACTACTAGAAGTGGCTTTAAGTAAAAGGAGATACAAGTTACTTTGTCTAAAATTCACATACAAAGGGTGCAGAAATGGCATCAATACAAAGTGAGGGAGCCCTAGGTTGTCTTGCATTCTTCCAAAACTTAAAATTCTGTAAGCCTCAAACCTCTGTATAGATAAAATAGACTTACAGTAATACAAATCAGTCTTGCAATGCTCCAAAGCCTTTGCCCAGCAACTAGCAAAAGCCATTTGGAGATACTTCCAAAGTGTTCCAACACTGTTCACAATGTTAAAAGGTTATGTTGAACAGTCAAGGAATGAATAGACCAAATTTGAGAGGTCTAGTTGTGTAACCCTGTGGACAATCAGAAGAAAATTGCATATGAATGTTCTACAGAACCAGCGAATTCACCCTGCACTTGAACAATTTGTATCTGAACTGTAGACCATGTGGCGGGGCTTTTCCTATTGTCGTCAAAAGCAAGTAATTGAATAAAGTGCACATAAATTACACATAAATTCAAGACATATCCTACATGAATGAAGGAGATCCAAGCATTTTTGTTGGAGGAAGCTACCACACACCAAGATTTTTCACCAGTGATCAGTAGTCTCCACAATAGCAGAGTAACAATAGAGAGAGAAAATAGAGCTATTTAAAATTATGTGCACAGCTACTCTAGGAAATCATATGCTTCCTAGTTAAAATTATTCTAATGTATACTAATCATATTTAGTGGGTTTGTGCCTCACAATAAAAGAAGGACACTTAATGAGGTGTAATTAGGATTAATTATTTTTGCAGATTGGCAGAGGTTCAGATTGTTAATGACTTCCACTTTCCATCATTTTTCCATCTACTTGCACCTGAATCTAGTTTGAAGTAGCCTTTAGGGCACACTTGAATCTCATTTCTGAGCACTGACAAAATACTAGTAATAATATAAATGAAAACCTAGTTCATACATAGCCCTCAGTAAGAAATATCCCTGTATTATATATGCCAGCAACGTAGCACAGGCTTGCTACCCTATTCGTTCGTGTTTTCCTTTTTAGTTTTTTATTATTTTCAGTACTCTATTTGAATCACACACCGCGCAGTTCGGGACGAACCGCCGGCTGCCGCGCGTTCGCTCTCTATTGCAGCACCTTAAACCTGTCGCACACAAGGTCTTGCACGGCAAACTCGCACCTCCGGGCTGTCCCTGCCCTCTCCCTCCCTCCCTCCCTCGCAGACCCCGCGGAGAGGCGCCGCCCTGCCCCCGCCATCCCTTCGCTGTGCCGCGCCCTCAGACGGAGCAGGCAAGCCACCAGACCCAGCCCGCCTGACTCCGCCGTAACCCCGCGGAGGGTCCCCCACGGAGGGGAGAGGCGGGCCGTGGCCCCTCGCAGCCAATCACCAGCCGGCCTGCGAAAGACAGACGGCGGCTTAGCCAATGGCTGCCCGGGTGCGGCACGCCGCGCGGCCCCGCGGGCGGAGGGACGTGGGGGATCCCGGCCGGCCCGGCGCGTCAGGGCGGGGCGGGGATAGCGGCGGGCACGGCCCGCCAATAGGCGCGTGGAGAAGACTGACAGACAGGTAGCTCGCCCAATGAGAGCGCAGTGGCCGTTAAAGGGCCGGCGGCCCGGAGGGGAGCGCCAGGCGCAGGTGAGCGGGCAGTGCGGCCCCCGGGGACCGGGCGGCGGCACCGGGCGGGGAGGGGGCGGCCGCTGCTTTCGCATTGTGCCGGCACCCCCTGGCACCTTCGGGAGGGGTAGAGTGGTGCGGCTCTGCCGCTCTGGGCCCCGGGGGCGGCGAGGCGATTGTCCTCCGCCTTCTCTCGCCGCGGGGAGGCTCCGCTCCTCCTCCTCCTGCTCCCGGGAGAGTCGCGCGGCCGTGCCTCCTGGAGGGACCCTGGGCTGCGGCGGGAGCCGCGGGCCCGGCTGCTCCCCGGGGCTCAGGGCTCGGGGCAGCCCTGCCCCCGCCTTCTTTTGTTGCCGCCTCGCTCCCCGCAGCGCTCGGGTGGGACCGGGCTGGAGCTGGCCCCGCACCCGGGGCTGTGCCCGCACCCATCCCTCCGAAACGCGCACCCCGCCGGGGAGGGGCTTTTGTGCCGCTCGTGGCCGTGGCTGGTTCAGAGGAAGGGGAATTTCAGCCTGACGAGTCTGTGGATTCATTAGCCTGAGTCCACAGCTGCCCCTCCTCTTTGCTTCGTTAAATGGTCCTTTTAGGTGGTATTGGTTCCCTTCCCTGCGTGCCTTTTCGTTTGCGCAAACAGTGGGGTTCTTGCAGGAGGGGCTGTCTTTGGGCATGTGTTGGCCAGCACTCATCCTCTCTTTGTACAAATCCTGAAGTTGTGCCAAGTCAACGTAGCCATCTGTTGGGAATCACATACGAAGTTTTCTAGAAATCCCCAGGCTTTAGTATCATCCAAAGATAACTCAGACTCTCGAATTTTGTTTTAAAAAACTTAGAAGTAACAGGTTCTCCTAATTTAAACTTTGGGTTTTTATTCAAGCATAAACCCTGAAAGTTAGGGGGGGGGGGAAGGACTATCAAGACATCGTATTTAAAAAAATCATGATTTTCCTAAAGAATAATTCTTAGACTGTTGATGCTAGCAGCAATCCTTAGGTCCTGGTGAATGCAAGGATGTTTTTTTTTTTTGCTTCCCTGTTTATTTTGGGGGGGGGGTTGGTTAATTTTTTTTTGTTAGTCTAGCATTTAGACAATAAGGTGTGAACAAAGGAGACAGAAAAGACAGAGGCAGAATGTGGATGCCTCTGCCATTAAGTATGTCAAAGGTATTCAGTATGTGTGTGTTCTGCATGTTTAGGGAGTTTCGAGCTTAGTTTTACAATACTTGTTTCATTTCAACCCTGACAAAAAGTTTGTGTTTCTTTAGTCCAGCGATGAAAACCTTCTTGACACTGGGTTACTTCTGGCCTGACAGGACTCTGAAACTTTTAGTTCCATGTTACCATCTTTTCTGGAAGACCTTTGAGATCTTTGCTACCATACAATCAGATTTTTTTTTTTTTTATTGTCAGCGCTCTGCATTTCTACACGAACTGTAAAGATAGGCAGTTTGCATTTTCAGTTTCCCTCCCCCCCCGCCCCAGCTTCTTGTGCTCTTCCTCACAGAGGGGGAGAGCACAGAAAACTGAAAAGTCTTTGACTTAACTAAGAACTACTTAGCAACAACCAGCACATCAGTGTGTTAGCAACAACCATCGCATCAGCGTGTTATCGGCATTATTGTCACAGTAAATCCAAAACACAGCACTGTCCTGGCTACTAGGAAGAAAATTAACACTATCCCAGCTGAAACCAGGACAGTGCTGTATGTCATGTTTTTGTAAATCAAGCTTTTCAAAGTGGTGGTAAGGTAGCTGTCTAGAATGTGTACAAGTCCTAGATTATTGCCATTCCTGTTTCTTATGTACTTTGAGCGTGTAACAGTTCATTTTTCTGCATTAAAGAGTAATATGCTGGAGATCATCTAGCCATGTCAGAAAACTGAATATCCCAAACCTCAGGTTTAGTTAGATAATAAGGCTTTTTAGTTAATATATCAGAAAAGTACAGTGCCATAGTGGATTTGAGCCATTCCTGGGAATAAGTACACTGTTAAAACAATTCACTAACACCCATTTATATTAATAAGATGGGAATCGTCCTTAATGAGGTGATGTGCTTTTAAAAAGGGAAGGATTAGAAAAGGCAAGATGTCCTTAGCTATTGGAAGTTAGTAGTTATGGGTTTTGAAACAGATAGATTTGGTTGATGCTTCACTGGGAAATTCAGGGCTTGTATCAGACCTGTTCAAGCAAAAGTTAAAAAAAGCCTAAAATAAAACTTTACCTAATGAAGGAGTTGGATGCCAGTAGTTTCCAAGTTAGTATTGTAGTTCTTAAAGGGCATGTCCTTGGCTTAGAGCATAAAATCCAAAACCAAGATTAGACACTTCACAAAGAGTGGCTAGGGAAATCAGTCAGATGGTAGGAAGCACTGGCACAAGGAGCAGTGAGGCTGACCCACAGGGTAACCTGACATTTGCGTGTTTTAACTCTGAACCTTCTCTGGGGCTAAGGAGAAAGCTTGGCTGTCTGTGTGTTCTGTGTTCATGTAGAACTGTGTTTAGAAGATGATGAAAATTTGATTTGAAAACCCAGGTTGGTTTTTTGTTGTGTTTTTTTTTTTCCCTTTGTTTGTGCCCATATTGTCCTACTGTGCTAGCTTTGAGAAATTTAGGGAGGGCCAGGGTAACTAGAGATGCCA
This sequence comes from Myiozetetes cayanensis, assembly GCF_022539395.1. NCBI lineage: Eukaryota > Metazoa > Chordata > Aves > Passeriformes > Tyrannidae > Myiozetetes > Myiozetetes cayanensis. The sequence continues at coordinate 41,231,168 of NW_026087742.1, read as the reverse complement.
TATGAGTCTAAAATCTTGTGGTTCCCTGTTACTGGGAATGACCAGAACCTTGTTCATGTAGCTGGGGCTAAGTAAAGGACTTAGCTAGTGTATACCTTGACATGAAAAGTCTTCTGTTTAAGTATCTTAAGAGAAAAGTATCTACTGGTACTTTCAAGAGTTTGATGTACTCAACTGGGGAGTACTTAGGAAAGTTTGACCCATTTTCCCATAGTTAGCAAGGTACTTGAGTGTTCCCTTAAGTTCTACTTAAAACCAAACCTGAAGTTCTACTGATTTCAGTGGAGATAAGTGTGACCTTATAAACAGAGATTTCATGTCTTGGTAGTGACAAGTCAGAAATACTGTAATTCTTGTGAAAGTTATGTTGTACCTGAGAACTCTATGTAATTCTTTTTACCTGGAAGACCAACTCAGGATGGATACCTCTGTATCTTTCACACACACTCCCCACCTTGAAAACAGGTAAGTGCAAATGTATGTGTTTCTAAAGCCAGTATGAAGATATGAGTACTTGGTCATTCCCTGCTAACCAGGAATCACTATATATTTATCAGTCCAAAATAATTGCCTTGTAAATAGTGAAGATTCTAAAAGTGTTCTAAATTTGTTCTGTGTGCAGGTAGCTTTCCTGAAGAATTTGCTTACTCAGTGACTTATCAAAAGGTTGAAAAACACCCACAACCAAAGACTTTACACAAGATAAACATAGAATTTGATGTAGTAAAGCATCAAAATATGTAAAGCACTAATGCTTTAATTTGCATTTATAAAGCTCAGCAGGTACCAAAAAAAATTGATTTACTGAGAGAGAAGCAAATATGATTCTGCTTTCTTGATACCTTTTTGTGATAAACTTATAATAATCAAGGTTAAGGGATATACTTAAAGATCAGATAAAAGTCTTAGAAAAAAAATGTAATTTTAGCAGATCCAGTGCTGTGTTCTGGTATAAATCTGATTTTCTAAATTGCCACAAATTTTTTCACTATTGGCCATTTCTAGTTAGGGGTCTGCATTAAAGCACTACATTACGTTATTTTGTTAAACAATTCTCTTTTCACAAAACCAACTAGAATTTTATTTTCAGAAGGGTAGAATATTTCACACATCCTAAACAGCAACATGCAGCTTCCTACTTGAGTCTGAGGAGTCCAAAGTGCTGGGTAGCTGCATGGGAGAATCGGGGAGTGGTGTGTGCTAATACATGCTCATGCTTTATGCAATTGATTTTCTCTTGGGACTTTGTTTTGCATGTTTGCTAGCTACTGATCATTGGAATTAAGTGGATTAACAGTGAGAACAGTATTGTAATGATGAAAAGTAGTTAAGCAGTTTTCTAAATGCAGCATTTTAAAAAATACTTGATGGCAGCATGTTTGCACGTTTGGTATGAAAGGTTGTTGCTTGACGTGGAAAATTGCAAGTGAGCCACTTATTGGCAGTCAGTAGTGCATAGGAGATGAATAACAATATCTGCACTACATTATCCCCCAAATGGAGAGTTGTGTTGTGCTGATGTGTATGTTTTAACCAAGTTTAGGGAGAATAACAGAATAAAAAAATAGCTTAGTAAGTTAAGAATCCTTTATAGCTCGTGGAGGTCATGGAGGGGGAGGATAAGAGTTAAGTCCATCAGTCAGTAGCAATTGAATATATAATCTGCAAGCCATTCGCCTTCAGGTGGACAAATGTCTGCCTGAACAGTGAGCAAACACAGCAGCTTGAAACTGGATGGACTGTGGTACTATTGTAAATCACTATGGTAAATCCCTGGCCTGCTTGGTTTAAAGCCTTCTAAACCTATCTAGAGTGGTAGGTAAGACAGTACAAATGATTGGTCAAAATAATCCTAAATTGGACCCATTACCAAGCAATCTGTGACCAAGAACCATTTTTGATTCTCAGTTTCTGCTTTCAGGTTTTGGTTGTTTTGTTTCTTTGGGTTTGTTTTTTGTAATAAAATCTATGTTACTGCAGTGATGTTCATTACTGCATTAATAGTCCCCTGTTTTCTCCCACTCAAACTGTTCACCTCTGTACAGAGTTTCACACAATCTGTCAGGTGTATTTATGGGGTTTAGTGTTCTCTTCAGCATCAGGGACAGGACCAGCTGTTGCTGAGGGCAGAGAGCTGAATGAACTTCAAAGCTGCCATTGCATCTGACATGTTTTGCGGTGTGAGAAGGACAGAGCTGCATGTAGTGACTTAAATCTGTTTACTGTTAAAACATCTCTCATGCACGACATTTGTTTGAGCTAGTAGTTATTTCGTGACATTAAACAGGACTGCTTCAGCTATTTTATTTCTGACTAAGATAAGTCAGAAGAGCTTCTAAAATTTCCATTTTCCATATTAATCTACTTTTTTCTAATGGAAATGGTGTCTCATTTAAAATATGTCTCAGAAATTTCAGTCCCCTACACACTTGATGTTTTTGAAGTAATGATATAACAGTTTCAGCTTCTTTTGGAAATAATTTAGCATTCAAACTGAAATGTGTATGTCAAATTTCAGTCCTAAGCAAATCCTGACTGGCAAAACTCTTAAGAGTTGAAGGGAAATAGCTGTGTTTTTGTAATGGAAATATCCAATCAACTGTAACAGCTCATGACATGGATATATTAATGGTTGTGTAATTCATAGGACATTAGAGAAGGTATCTATGGCTACTTTATATTCAGAGTCTAAGAAAATGGTTTTATCAAATGAACAATCAGGTCAAAATACGTATTCCGTAAATGATGATTGAGGAGTCAAGTTGTTAAATGAAAATATATGGTGTGTACCTTGGAGATTTATGTTGTTTGCTCTTTTTCTCTTAGGAAGCCTGACAAATAGAAAAATACTACAAAGTGAAGAGAAAATTCACTTCACGAGAACTGAGCTCTGCTTTCATTGGCTTCTAAATTTATTTATATTAGTAGCTGACTAGTGTCAGATCATCTCTGTAGTCTACTGTGGTGAAATTATTAGGTTAAAGCTGGAAAAGATGAAACAATTAAAAAGAAAAAGAAAAAGCAATTTTAGTGTTCAGGAAACTCAAACTCTCCTTAAGGAAATCAGAAAAAGGAGAGAAGTACTCTTTTCAAAGCAACTTAATACAACAATTAATGAGATGAAACGGAAAGCTTGGGAGGAAATAGCAGAGTGTGTCAATGCTGTAGGTGAAGGAGAGCAAAGAACAGGGACAGAAGTGAAAAGGCGATACCTTGACTGGAGAGCACTCATGAAGAGAAAACGTCTGAATGCAAACATCAAAGTAGTAGGTGCTGGGTTTCACCTTCCTTCATCCAATTTAGATGACTCTCTCAATGAAGACATGGATGAGAAAATGGGATTTTCAATTGAATCTAGTTTTGAATGGCAAAATATCACTGACTTCAGAGAAGCCGGAGGATCTTTAACAGAAATCAAAGTAGAAGAGGAAGAGGAGGATCCACAGAATTTTGAAGTGAGTGACTGACATGCATTAGCTGTGTGCAATATGGCCTTTGTTTCATTTCAGCATAAAGCTACTGTGTTTCTTAATAGTCTCTGTCTCTGTTTTTTTTCCTGAATGTGTGAATTAAAGAAACCGTAGAAACAAATATATTTCAGAGAGATAGTATTCAAATCTAGCAACTTGGAATTGGGTGTAACGTCTTGGATGTTGATTATTGAATTGATATACCTAAAGCTGGAATATGTCTTTGCACATGTATTTTCCATTTGTACGTGCCACAGATAAGAATTAGTTCAGTCAATAGAATGAAAATAACACTCTTGAAGGAAACTGGTTATTATTATAATACCCAGGCTGTCTGGATGGATGAATGGAGAAGAAAAGTGCACTTCTTCAACAAATGAAAGCATATGTTACCTGCAGGTACAGATGACCATTCTTCTCTTTCAGAATTTTGGTGTGATTTTGCCAAGCAGTTACGGATTCTCTAGACAGGTTGCTACTCCTAGTAATACTGTGATTGTCCTGGGGAAGGCAGCCAGCTGGAGTCAAGTCAAATGTTGGGATAGTTTTTCTGTACCTCTACAAATATATAGTTCTTTTTTCAAAAAGGGGTATTCAAACAGTTTTGCCTTTTTTTTTTTTTTTTTTTGCCCAAGTGGGAAGGGTAGGGAAGCAGCTTCTGTCTTAGCTCATTTGATATATGTGCTGGGAAAAAATCAGCAGAAGCTGTTAAATGGTAGTGAGACTACTGTCAGACAGTGCTGAAGAACAGTGTCTGTCTTCTGCTGAGAGCAGTGGTCCTAACCATCTCATCATCTGCATCATAAATAGCTTTACAGCAAATGTGGTAATACAGAGTGGTTAAAGTCCTGTATATAGACCCACGTAATGGAGTTGGGAAGGTTAAGAGCATGTGAAAGATGTCAGTGTTAAGTGTTTTATAAAAAATAGAATCCTCAAATTAGTGAAGGTTGGGTTAGCTTACATAGCACATAGCCTATGAATCCATCTGCTCTGATAAATAATTAGTCTCAGCAAATTCCTAGTGGCTTCTCTAAATGTCACTCAGGTCTATGAAAAGTAAGAACAACATATGGTCTCTTACATCCGTTTTTCTGTCAGTGGTTCTGAATGATCTGTAATAACCGTGCCATGTTTTCTGTATGTTCTTGCGTGTCCTCTGTGTTGCATTTTGTATGTTCCACTGACAAGCTGATTTTGCATTTTCAATTACCAGGTATTAACTTACAGACAAAGTGTGTTTCTCTACCTGTGTAATGGTAGAAAAATTCTCTGATCTAAAATGGTTATTTCACAACACGTGATTTAAACAGTTCTGAGTAGCTTTAAAGATGAAAAAATGCAATATGTTCTTTTCAGTCAAGTTGTGTGTAACGCATTTATTCTGGCATAAGGACTGGAGAGTAATTCTTGTCTGTCACGTTCCTCTGCAGTTTCCTATTGAGGAAGAAGAAGAAATATTGTCATCAGTTTTGCCGGATTCGAAAAAGGAAAATGACCTACCAGACTTCCCCCACATTGAAGAGTTTGGAAATCTAAGCTCTGCTCAAGCTAGGCTAGCCTATGAAGATTCTCACTTGCTTATAAATCTGGAGAAGCAGAAGCTGGATCTGGAGAAACAGCGACTAGACATTGAAGCAGAAAGGCTGCAAGTGGAGAAGGAGCGCCTGCAAATTGAAAAGGAACGGTTGCGGCACGTTGACCTGGAGCGCGAGAGGCTTCAGGTTGAGAAGGAGCGACTTCAGATTGAATGGGAGAAACTCAGGCTGGAGACTCTGCAATCCGAAAAACCTGCCCTGGAAAATGACCTCACCCAAACAGAAAAACCCATCATGCAGCCTCTGGATCTAGAAACTGAAAAGTTAAAACTTGAAAAAGAACGTTTGCAGTTAGAGAAAGAGAGGCTGCAGTTTCTAAAGTTCGAGTCAGAGAAGCTGCAGATTGAGAAGGAACGCTTGCAAGTGGAGAAGGAGCGCCTTCGAATTCAGAGAGAGGGTCACTTGCAGTGAACTTCTCAACTAAAGTGTCAACATTAGTGTTTTGATGTTTCTAAAATAGAAGTAGTTCTTTTCGTAATACTGAAACTGTCCTAGAGGATAAACATTTTTCTGTTCAGAGTTGAACATTATGTTAAACTGAAAAAAAATGGTGCTCAATATGTCAGTGTGCCTACATAAGTGAGCTTATATGTGAAATTACTTTTCAGTGTATCAGAACTAAGTGTTATGTTCTCGTCTTCAGTATTGTGCTGTATTAGTTTGGTATCCTCCTCTTATAGACATGTTGGGAAGAATCAAGGCTGAACCTTATGCTGTTTTTCACTGTAGTAACAGTAAGGAAGGATCAGAATAAATCAACATATGTTGTGAGGACATGGTGCTGACAATTGCCCATACGGTAACAAAGTATAATTTAGGCAGAACACAGTAATAGAGAGTCATGATGAGATTGATTCATTAGTTTTCCCTTTTTTGTTTTGTTTTTTTTCCCACTCCCACAATTGCAGAAAGAGTTGAAGAGTTTTATAGAAGTTAAAGTGCAAGTTAAATTTGTTGCAGTTGTTTTTACTGTTGTTCCATGGCTTGAACTGAATGAGAGTGCAGAAAATAATATAGTTTCTTTTGCATTAAGTATTCATACTAGATAAAGTTACACATCAACCATAGCTACTGTAAGCTAGACTTTTGGTTGCACCAGATCCTTAATAATGCTGTATGGAATATAGCACAGGGATTTGCTCTCTGGTGAGTCTGTGATGACCCCCTGAAGGAAATTTCTAGACGTGGTTTGTTTGTTGAAAGACAGTAGCTGGTGATGGGAGTTTCAGGAGTGGAGACACAGAGGCTGAGCGGAGACTAAGGAACACTGAGCTTGAACACGAACATGCCTGTTGCTCGTTCTGCCTGGCCAGCACTGGGGTCATGTCTGCAAGGCAGCCAGAAGAGGCTTCTATGACATCATATGGTATATTTTAACTAGACAAACAGAAATAGTCCATGCTGGAGGCTGTCGATATTTTTCATAAGCAATGTATTCATTTAACAAAAAAAACCAAGGAAGGAAGCTTTCATTATTTTGTATATGTTTAAATCCCAACTGAGCCACATTTCACATTTCTCATTTTTCTGCAAGTAGCTATCTTTTGTTGACTTCATTTGAAACTTAGGACTATGAGAATGCTAAGTCTAAGTATATGTTGAGTGACTTACGTGAATTCTTGTGCAAGTAAATATATTTATACCACTACAGGTTTACTTTTATTCTGCAAAGAAAATGTTATTTTTTTATTACTGAAACAAGTATGCTTCTACAGTGGAAATAAATTTGACTACTACACTCCAAAATGGCTCTTGAAACTGTCTTTCTTCACAGAGAGAGAAGGCTATATCTGAAGAGAAACCTAGATGCTCAACACTGCAGCACCCCAAAATTTCTGTTCCCTATATTCCCTGTGTAGTAAATCACAGAGATCAAACCCCTCAGAGTTGAACCAGCTAGATAGAAATGTATCTGAAATTTTTTTTCCTGGATATGGTTGGATAGCAGAGGCTTGATGCCAGGTGCCCCCCAGAACTGCTCTATCACTCCCCTCCTCAGCTGGGCAGGGTAGAGAAAATGTAACAAAATGCTCCTGGTTTGAGCACTTCTCAATTACTGTAACAGGCTAAACAGATTCAGCTTGGGGAAATTAGCTTATTACCAATCAAAGAAGAGTAAGGTAAGGAGAAAACCTGAATCTTTAAACACCTTTTCCATAGCCTTCCCTTATTCCCAGGCCTTAACCTGATTTTCTGTACCCACTCCGCAGGGGAATGCAGGCTGTGTGGTCAGTTCATCACACACTGTCTCTGCTGCTCCTTCCTCCTCAGGGGGACTTCACAGTCTTCCCCCTGCTCCAGCATGGGGTTCCTCCCACAAGAGACAGTCCTCCACAATTTTTTCTAACATGAGTCCTTCCCACAGGCTGCAGTTCTTCATGAACTGCTCCTGTATGGGTCCCTTCCACAGGGTCCAGTCCTTTAGGAACAGGGTGCTTTATTGTGTGCCTCCATGGGCTGCAGGGACACATCTGCCTCACCATAGGTTGCACGGGAATCTCTGCTCCAGTGCCTGCTGCACTTGCTGCTTCTCCTCCTTCACTGACCTTGCTGTCTACGAGGCTTTTTTTATCTCACATGTTGTGCCTCTTCTCTCTGGCTGCAGTAACTTTTTTCCTTTCCTAAATAACATTATCCCAGAGTTACTACCCCTCTTGCCAGTGGACATGGCGTTGGCCAGTGGCAGATCCGTGTTGGAGCCGGGTGGCATTGGCTCTGTTGGATGCGAGGAAGCTTGTGGCAGCTTCTCACTGTAGCACCTCCTGCTACCAAGACCTTGCCATGGAAATCTAATACATTGAAATAAAGTGACAAATTTTTAGCTCCCTGATATGTATGAAGGAAATTAATATTAAAAATAGCTTTCTGTGTTTTGGAGAAATTACGTATCTTTTCCTTTAAAGCATGAGAGAAGCAGAATTCAGGAGGTTTGTCAGGATTTTCTAGTGCATAGAGCATTGACTGAGATAGTGGAATAACATGGATTTTATGATTGCTGCATCCTGGGGTAACCAACTTTCTAGACAATTATTCTGACTGCCAAACAAGGTGAGTAGGAACAAGGGGCAACATAGCCAGCTCTGCAAGAGGAAGTGACCAGAAAGACCAGACCAGGACAGAGAGAACCTTCCTACAGTCTTCTCTGTAAGAAGCAACTGACCTGAAATGACAAAATGTGGAATCTGGGTCCTTTTTTGACAGATAGTTGAGCTACTGCTTTGATTCTAGTACTTCTGTTTTCATGTTTTACTCCAACTGTATGACTTATCCATTAGGATAATGGTTTGTATATTACATTGGACACCTTCAGAGTTACGCCCCAAGAGAATTAAAGGTTACAGGAAAAAATATATAGATAAATTTGAACTGTTTCTGAATCCAGAATTGTTTCAGAAATTTGAACACTTCTCCAGATGTTGATAGTGCAGTATATTAGCAATTATTTTCTAACAGCTATTCAGCCTCCTAGGGAAATGATGCATTCTTTGGTTATAGAAAACCAATTGGAAAATACTGAATGATGAAATTAAATATCCTGATAAATCATTGAAAATACAGTTTCAACATAAAATTTAGAGAAAATTACAGAGTTTTATACATCAATTTTATAGCTTGTTCTTTTTAAGAATGAAAATGCAGTCGTTTTCTGGAAATTTGAATTTAAATGTCATATCTTTAGATACTAATCTGCAATCTCTTTAACCTCAATTCTTGATTCACCAACCTGGGATCCTGACAGCAAAGCCTAAGGGCAAGATTTCAACCATGTAAATGTAACCAAAGGTAGGACATACAAATGAACTCAGTTCTCTGCTAGAGAGGGAGAGATTTGTAGCCCTGCTTAAAAGAAGGGCCTGTGATTTTAGGTAGCGAGTGACTTTTCTGGACTGGGAAGAGGTTTAAGACAAGGGGGAAACCACACCTATTGAAGGAAGAGTATTGGAGAAAAAAAAGAGAGGAGTGAAGATCAAACATTTGGTAGGGGAGGCAGGGAAAACTGGTGATAGAGAAACATCCTGTTTTCATCTTAAACTGCTTTATTGAGGTTTTATCTGGTGTACTGATGTCAGATCTCATGGCTCTGTGACCCTCGTGGGAATTTACAAACAGGGAAGGTGAGTGGCTTGAGGTCCAGCATGCAGCTTCACAGCTGCTGACAAAGGCGGCAGTTCACAGACTCCATGTGTGCCATCTGATTTCTGGTCTTGCAGTGGGAACATGTGCTGGGACCTTTGTAAATGCCATTATGTCCACTACTCTATGAAGAGGTTTCTAGCCTGTAATTTTAGAACCAGAAGGCTGAATAACAAAGGTAAAATAAAAGCTACCTCAGAAAGTTCCTTACTGTCTGTTATTAACCATGGGTTCCACCAATTTGGGCCTGGCTAAGACATTAATGAAGAGAGGCAGTGTGCTCCCAGGTGTTTTCACAATGCAATTTGGAGACAGGCTGGCTAATGCTTAACAGTGTTCTACCAACAGCCAGAGGAGATCACAGGGTAAGGTTGTAAATGCGGTCCCCAAGAACAGCCCAGGATAAACAGCAGCCATACTCCCAACAGGACACAGCTGACAAAGCACAGTAGGATTCAAAGGCGACTTCTTTCCCTGGAGTAAGTGGTCTTGTTGTTTCTCGGACATTTTGAGAAACTTTCATTGTGTCTAAAGAGATGCTGCAAGCAATGTGTACACAAGGTGTAAAATAATAATTTATTAAGATAAACTATTAAATTATCATTAAGACAAATAAGAGATGGTTAGGATTTCATAAGCTCTCAGACTAAGCATTAGCATTGTCATCGCCTCAAGGTGTCTTTACTATCCAGGGAGTCATCAGCCAGGAGAGTAAAGGTTTCTGAAATCCCCCTTGCAAGTGGGAACAGAAGCTAGTAACTCATATTTCTTCACCTTTTCACAGAACAGTTGATGCAGTTGCCACAAAAGAGCATCAGTGATATCAGCTGCCTCTCTGGCTCATCCTCCTCCAGAAGCTCCCTTCAGAAAGACATGGAGTTCTCCAAGGAGACGGAGTCAGACCTAGGGCTGATATTTGACAAACACAAAAATACCCTCAGAAATCCTACTCCATGTCAATCAGGAGCCTTGAGAGAAGTGCTAGATGGGAGAAGAAGGAGGAGGAAAGACTGATTTTTCTCTGTTGTTGCTGAAATCAATTAAGCGAATTTAAGCCAGAGAGTGTCCAAAAATGCTACCACATGCTATGGTGTTTTACATCAAGGACTCAGAATCTTTGTAGCTGGTATTAGGACTATAGAAAGATTTTAATCTAGGTTTGTTGTTTTGTTTTGTTTTGTTTGTTTGCTTTTTAACTAAAGTGAGAAGAAAATAAAAAATATTGCATTTTATAATAAATGCCCACCCTTTTTTTTTTTTTCTCAGATAATCAACTTTTTTGAAGATGCTTGCTCCAAGCAAATAGGAAGAGGCAGGGAAGAACACTTTCCAAAAAGAACTTGAAACAACTTATAGTACTTCATCTTTTCCTCTCATTCTTTTTTTTTTTTTTGGTCAATTTGTAACAAAACAATGATTTTTTCAAATGACTAGCTGCACCACCAGTGCTTTTGGCTTGGTGTCACCAGACAATCTAGCAGTGACACGGCAATCTAGGCATTTGCCACTCACAGCATCCAATGGGAGTCAGGAAGGGAACACAGGGCAATGGGGCTGAGGAAGCTTGTTTTTCCTTCCTGGCCTCTTAAAGCAAAATCTCCTGATGCTAGGTCATACTTCCTATGCAAATGAATGCAACAGTTCTCAGCCATTGCAAAACATAATAGAAAAAAAATAGGTCCACTGACAGAAGACCAGGAGAAGCCCTTTTCAGATACTGCACATAATCCTGTTTAACTGGACCTATTTTAGAGGACACTTCCATCCTCTCCTTTTACAGATTATTAAGAGTACCACTGTTATTTTCTGTTCCAGTTTTATTGTTTTTAATTTCCCTGCTTCACACTATCAGTGGTTTTATTCTATACATTAGCAGACTGTGAAATACCTTGTCTTACTACTTCCATATTTTCTAATTGCAACACTCCATCATTAGTCAACAGGTTCATAATGTGGAAGGCAAAGTTGCTATTTCATTTCATGCTATATAATACAATGCTTTTGGTTCAGTAATTACATTGTGCCAGACTCATGATCAATCCTAAGATAGCTCACTTGTGATGGATAGCCCCATCACAGAGTGTATAAGAGTTAAAGGAAGAAGCAAATTTTTAATTTTGTTCCTCTGTCAATCTAGCTACCCAGATACTGCTTTTCAGACTAATATTTATTTCACCGAGATAGGTAGAGATTACACAAATGAGAACTTAAAAAGAGAATTGAAGTTTGAAAAGCATTTTCTGAAGTTTTGGGTTCCAAAACAGGAAGGATATAAATTAGACATTGTTCCACAGAAAACTATTGTGTGTTAATCTGTTAATGGATTGCAAATCTTTTAGTCACCTGTTTAATGTACTGGAGAAAACCATTAACTGCTTCTTATAACTATTCCAAGGGTTACGTGAAATGAGATGATGATCTTACTTACTATTACTTCTCAGTACTAGGCCTGTAAAAAAAGAATTTCCAAAGGTTTTCAGTCATCAAAGTGTTGGGAGTCAAACAATTTTCTGAAATGGCAGCCAATTTTCAAACAGTCATAGGATATAGGGAGTGCCTTTTCCTAACAAGGGAGGAATTGGCAGGTATGGGGTGCAAGAGTGCAACGTGGGTCACAAGGACAGCCAGGACAGCCACACCAAGCGAGTAAAGGTAGAGAGTGCTTTAGCCTTTGGGGACAAGGGACATCCTAGTGCCCTGAGGTTACAGCAGAAGAAAGCTTGATCCTAGTGGGGCATGTTTACGCTTTTCTGAGAAGGATCTGCTAGGACCCAATTTCAGGGACAGAATTTCTGGTCAGACAGACTATTACTTTGGTTCAATAAAGCAATGTTCATGTTCTTGCATATTTTATAGAATTGCATTATATGAGGGCAAAAGCTATTTCAAGGTTTTGAACATAAATAGAAAATATTCCTATTTATGTTATAAAATTCCCTTGTCTTCATTGCTCTTTGACTTTTGCTGAGGGCCACACCTTGGACTTTTCCTTCTGCCTTCTATCTGCCATCCTTTTTGTATATCATCCTTCCTCCAAGGACTAGCAGTGAGATCCCACTAGTCAGAAATAAGAGTTAAAAACGCTTCAGAAACCCAACCTCCAGTACCCTGAGGGGGGATTGGTCATCTCACCAAAGCAAGATGAGGCAGATGTGTCTGCAAAAATCTATCAAGGTTATTTTGTATCCAGAACTTTGGTAAAGGTCTAAGGTTCAACATTCAGTCAGAGGTAGTTCAAGGACAGAGGCCAACAGGAGGACTTGGGCAGTAAAGCAGGTAGTACGCACTGCTGTGACAATCGATATTAAAACAGCTGAAAGGAGTTAACTATGATACTTAACAAGTAGAGAGAGAAGGAATTGGGGAGACTAGGCATCAGTAAGTGAATACCAGAGACAAGGGTGAAAGCCCAGAATGATGGCAGCTACAGAACTGAATAGCACCTCACCTCTTTTGTCTCTCCAGGACCAATATACTTTTCTATTTATTCAGGTATTCAAATGACTCTTAAATGGAACCTTCACTACTATTTTATACACATGCTAATACTAACACAAAGGTCTTTTAGTTGAAAGACTTTGGGTTGCTTATGCACAGAGCAAACTCCCAACCCAAGAGGATTCAGGAGAAATGCTATGAAGACTGATTGTTTGATCAGTCACTTCACTTCTAGTATGCATGGTTTTGCACTATTGCATCAAAATAGCCATTAAGAAAGGAAAAACACAGCAGAAACAGTGGGGAAATTGAATATACAAAGGTGAAGAAATTAATTTTTAATTTTACCATGCCTAGGTTCAGATATACTGGACAAGAACAGCTCCTTAGCCCACTGATGCCTTGAGCACTTAAAGAAGAGGGCTGCTTGGTGATCACTCCCTGAGGAACATGCCACAAGATTTCTGGAGACAACCTGAGAGCCCAGGAGGTGAAACCAAGGTGGTGGCTGGAGGCAACATAGACACATAGGGAGTATGAGGGTCTGTAACCTTGGCATCCCAGGGGTCAGTCTGTGCCGAGTCTGAGCAGCTGAGGGAGAAGAAGAGCTTCAGCATCCCAGTGAGCTGTGACTGGTCACTTCCAAGTGCCCAAAACCGTAAAGAATTGCACAAAAGACAGAAAGGAATAAAATCCATAGGTAAGTGTTATTATTCTTTCGTATTGCTTTTGGCAGAGAAAAAAAATCTCAGAGCTAAAGGCAGGAGACAATAATGGACCAATCTAATGGAAACATTAAACAAAAAATCTTTATTTTTGGTTTTTGACTGTAGGGATGCTGCTTTTCAAGACCTGCACAGGGTGTGGGCAAGGGTACACTTGCTTTTAAACATGTGCAGATCTCCCTGCAGATATCTTCCAGAGCACTGGCACATGCATCATCCTCTCTAGGGCTGGTGGCTGGTGCAATAATGCACTAAGAGCAGAATAAATCATTCAGAGCAGGCTGTAGTTAAAAGAAATAACACTGTTTCTCTTACAATTTTGGACAGGAGAGATCTTTTGGCTCAGAAATATAGAGAAAAAAATGTGGGCTAATCCAAAATGGTATCCAGGAAAGCTCTTACTCTTAAAGGACAAGTTAAGGGTTATTGTCAACCTCTGTGCTGTCTCACAATGAAGAAACAGCATTTCTGTCAAGTCAAATATGCATAGTCACATACTATTCTAAGGACTGATTTATAGCTGGCCTTGTATATACGATGTAGATAATCTAATTCTTTTTTGTCATAGATCATCTTGATAACAAAATATTTTCTGGAAGCAGTTCTTTCAGAGGCAGAAATGAAGACAAATACTTGCCCTACTTAATTTTTATCACAAAAGGACCCTTCCTGTGAATCAAAGGGCACGTGCCAGCTCCTCCTCCTTCCTGCAGCCTGCCAGCTTCCCTTCCTTCAAATTGTTTTCCCATCTGCAGTGTTTATAATAATTGCAATGTTTCTGCAAGAAGAAGACAAGGCTGTTTATTTAGGAGGCTGTACTCAGAAGCTTGTCAGTTTAGCTGGACTGTTTGCCAGAAAAGAAAATTCAGCCTATTAGAAGATGCCAGCTTTTATTCAGGATGAGCAAATTCATTCAGAAAATAAGTCTCTTGTGCCTTCTTCACACTGCCTCTTTTGATATATGAACATTGTTAAGTCTGAGTAGTTAATATGTTTATTCTTTTTGTAGAAAATAGTTATTTCCTGTAGAAAACAAATCTTTCGGAAAAGAAATTGATCTTTGTGAGCAGTTCAGAGCTTTTCATCCAAGAGTTCAGAAAGAGCTTAGGGGAAAAACAAAAACAGTGCAAGTGGAGCAGACTCTGAAAAGCCTCCTCCTGAACCAGCTCTGACACTGCCAAAGGGAGGGGAGCAACCTCCAGACATGATCTGCTACCATACCTTGGGGTCAGCAGAACCTTCTACATGGTGTTTATGGTGTCAGAGGCTGTGGCCCTTCTCCTGGGAAGCACTGAGCTAATGTCCTCACTCTTGCCTGCATCAAGGGAAGCTCAACAGTGTCTCTGCTGCCCTTCAGCTGATGGACATGTGAACAGCAATGTCTCTGTGTGTGCACAGAACCCAAAGGAGGTTTAGCAGAATAAAGGTTCTGGTGGAGATGGATCCCATGGTTCCTAGGATAAGAGCTGCCCCTCAGCCCGTGGGGGATGCAGTTGAACACTTGTCCCATGTATGGGTGTGCACCTACCGAGGTGCATGCTGCAAATCTGAGACACATGACTTTTTTGGTTGGGTGATATTCATCAGGGGGAGGGAAGGAGGTTGTTGTTTTCCTTAATTAGTCTTGTCCAGTGTAGCACAAGTAGTCCAGGTCCTGTGGCAGGGCATTTCCCACCTGCTGCACAGCCTCTCCACCGTTGCTGTGCTTCCCTGAGTGGAGCTAGAGAAGAAAAGCGTGGAGAGCAAGGACAGTTGGAGAATTCAGAGATACTCTCAGGACGAGACCAAATTAACAACACTAGTAACTCCAAAGGAAATTTAAAGGACTTTCCCTATCAAGTGACCAAGAGGACATCATGGGCACTGATTCAAAGTCTCCTAAGGAAAAAAAAATAGTACCTCTTAGAGACAGAAAAAAAGGAAGGAAGAAGCAAGTTCCCTTGTTAAGAATTGACAATACTGGTTATTTAAACTGATTGTATGATACTGAGACAAATGGATTTTAGTCTGAAATCATTCCTCCAAAAGTAATGGTGAACTTTTGTGGTGTGACTTCCAGAAAATCAGTGGTGCACCCAAGGAAAAAGAAATTGCAGAACTGGAAGGGCGGGATGGAGCTGCTCAGGTTAATTGCATAGAATATTTCTTGTCAAAGGCCTGGGCTATGTGACTCTGCTGAGATGAGTGTTTGAGAAGAGTGAGCAGGTCCAGATTTGTAACAGATACAGCTTATGTATTTACCGTTTACATTTCTAATGGCATTGTTTAGAGTTAATTTTAATTTGATAGCTAAAAATGTATACCAGAAATCAAACACATACAAATGGGGAGCTTTGAGACGATGTTTTCAGGTGAACCTATATCTTCCCATCGAGCTTCTTTTCTGTCAGTGTCTTTGTTTTTTCCTAATGTAAATTCCACACTGATCCTATTAATCCTGCATTTTTGTTGGTGATATTTTTTCTATACTTATCTCTGCTACTTTGTCATATTCAATCAACCTGGAGTTCAAACAGAAATTTTAAATTCTGTTTTAAACCAGTGTAGTGACATAAGGAGTAAAACTGAAGTGTCCTGTTCAGATTTCCCAAAGCCTCAGGTACAACAGTTGCCCAGACAATTTTTGCCCAATATACAGATTTATTTTTTTTTTAATGCTACAGAAGGAAGGGAAATAATAGGGAGCAAAGGGAGGAAAAATGGTAGGAACTTGTTTTAAACAAATATTAAAGGAAATTTGAACAAGGTATTTGTGAGAACTAAAGCCAAATGCCTCCAGAGTTTTTAGATTTAGCATTTTTGGCTTATTCCTTTTTGACATTTGACCTCCAGTGGAACTGCTGGTAATCTCTGCAACCCAGGGGATGATGTTTAAGAGGTGATAGGGATCTTCAGGGAAAACCAGGTTTGCAAAAGCCGAGCATATTTATGTCAGCAGCGGAAAGAAGGGCTCAAATCAATTCTCAGCACATGCGCCTTTCAGTGCTTCCCATACATCAGCACCCAAATTTGACAACATTAGCAAACTCGCCCAAGAGGGTTACAGATGGACAGACAGCTTTGTCACCAAACTACCAGGCAGTTATTTCTGGAAGCACAAATGAAGATGAAAAGACTGAAGGAGAATTATAACAAATGTCATTTTCTCTGTAAATAAAGGCTGATGTAAAGACTTACTGGTGTGGTCTGCGAGCAGCTAGTGCCTGTGCAATATTTTTCCCAAGGTTACACAAGAAATTTTAGTTTCAAAGAGAGGCTGTTTGGTAAGTTTTAGGAGCTGTTATGTATTTGACAAAAAAAAACCCAACCCAAACCCAAGCCACCAACCCCCTATGCTTCTAATGTACACAAAGTACAGCAGCCAAAAAACTTTTTATCCTTTATTTTGTGTGTGTATATGTGTGGGTATATAGGAAATCATCCAAAAAAATCAAATTAGGAAACACATCACCAATTATCAAATATGCATAAATTAATCTTTTCTGCCTGAAATACCAATTTAGAGGGCATATTCACCTACTCATCACATTTCCCACTGAAATTAACAGAACAAGGTTGTAGGCCCACGAGGAGTAGGCAGGGAAAAAGCCACCGCATGTTCACTGCAGCATGTGATAGTAACTCACTGCCGAGTGTGGTTGGGCTCTAATCCCATCCTGTCCTCTCTCCAGCAGTCTGTGGCTGCCCTGGGATTTGGCCAGTCGTGTTGGTCCAGGATCAGCTCTGGGGGAAAACCTCTCCTAGGGGTCCCAGGTGGGAACTCGGCTTCATCCTTCTCTTCCCTGAGTGTCCATCCAAGACTGGTGGCTGTGGTAGAGTCTGGGAGGTGCCCTCATTGACAGCTTTCTGAGGGAAAGGTAGCAGCAATTGGGAGCATCTCTTCATTTGAGTTGCTGCTGGGACAGCAAACCTGCCATGCTTTCAAAGAGAGAAGCAGGCAGATCCACAGGAAAGGCAGACTTTTCTGTCTTCAAGTGCACACATCTGAATGGGTCTCACAGAGCTGCGGTGAGGTTTCCCTACTTCCTGCCAAAGTGGTCTCAGCTTGACAAAGCTTTTAGGAGTATAAAATATGGCTGACTAAAGTGTTGTGCTGACATGGCCCAAGGACACTTGTATCAAGAGTGGCTCCAGATTGAAAAAAAAACCTTAGTAAAAAAAATATATTTAAATAATAAATCAATTTAATTTATCTGAGAGAATATGTCATGACAACATAGCTTGATTAAGGTCTAGAAATATCCGTATAGGAGATTTCAGAGGGTAGAGTGTTTTAGTACATGAAGGCAAAACAACACAGTTGAATTCCTGGATGCAGAAAATAGCTGTGTTTAACATTGTAAAAAGCCATGTTTTACCCCTGAAAGCTTATAACAAAACACCAAGGGATCTATATTTTCTTTCACTCAACATCTTTAAGTCACTTCTGTGTGGCATTTGAAGCCCAGCACCAGTACAGGAGGTGCCCTCTGATGAGATGCTTATAATTTTCCCTTCTCAGTGGTAGACCTGTGAGTCTCTGAAAAGAGCAAGGCATTGCCCAAACTGTCTGTGCTAATAAATGATCACAGTCTTGAGTGCCTCAAGTAGATAAACACCCCAGGTGGTAGGTGGGTATCGTGAGATGGGACTCAGCATGCATCACACAAAATTAGCTTGTGAAACCAAGTGACCAACCCACACAGCCCCCAATGTGGGTGTACCTATTACCATCAGTGTTTTCTCTCTCATCTTTATATGGTATAAATTATATTGTATGCTAGTAAATGCTCCTTGTGTCCTTGCAATCCTGCCATTATGTTATCTTCTTCCAAAATAAGCACCAGAAAATAGCAACCCCTTGGACTTTATGGTTAGTGGTGGACTTGGCAGGGTTATATTTACAGCTGGACTCGCTGGTCTTAAAGGTCTTTTCCATACTAAGTGATTATATGATTCACGTGAAACTGCTTTGCGTTTATTCTGCTACAAATGATTACTCCCATCAGCAAGGACCACTGCATCTATCAGCACTGCATCTATCACACATCTCCTTTTCTCTGCAGGGACTTGACTATAGCTGCTCTCCCCATTCCTCTGACTCCATGTTTTTGTCCTTAAATGTCTAATTTTAGAGATGAAAATATCCCTCTTTCTTGTATATAGCAAACTGTGTGCCTTTAGAAAGCAGGAGTCCTGGCAACTACACATGGATCTTGCAAAATGGGGAGTCTTCTAGTAGAAGAGATTTGGAAAGTATGTGGTACCTGTCATGAAAGGAGCAGATAGAGCAAGGAGGCTGTGGGGAAGCAGGGCATTATAAGGAGCAAGGGTTTAATATATGATCTCATCTTTTTGATACTATACTTTAATAATCCTTGGTGAAGAATGCCAGTTCCCCATTGGGGTGGACAAATAAGAATCTGTGGGTGTGCAGCTGACTGTTAAATTTTGTGTATGATCGGCATCTAATTGCGCCCTCCACATCATGTCACAGAACACGCTTCTGTACCACATGCTTAGCATGAACCTCCTCCTCAGCAACCTGTTCCTTCTGTTCCAGGAAACTTGTTGCTTCCCTCCTCTTTCTGAGACATTGCTGCCACATTGGCCACAAAGGGTTTGAAAGCCAGAAAATAGTACTTATGGAATGTACTTTTATAATGACCCCAAAATCTCATGTCAGCCAATCATGCTGCCTTTTTCTCTTTGATTCACTCTGTAGGAGCTGCTTGGCTACAAAAAGACTGTTTCTATCTCTTTCTAGGTTGTCTACTCCAGGAGCAATACTGTTTCATGTTGCAGGGCCAGTGACAGGAAGGAAACAGTCCTCCACTGAAAAATATGTTCAGAATAGCATTTAAGTTGAGCAGGAAGCTCAAGGCTATTGCAAGTTTCTGTTCCAACCACACTCAGAGCTAGGACATCCCACCTCACAGTTAGATCAGGTTGCTCAGAACTGTGTTCAGCAATTTTTAATTACCCCTGAGAAAGGGTATTCAACAATTCCTCTGAGCAACAGTCTGTCTCCATGTTTAATCAACCTTTCTGTAAAAATTGTGTATTACTTGGATTTCTGCTGTTGCTACTTCTCTCCACTGAGTCTTGTCCTTTTGCTGTATGTTTTCATCTGTGTGTCCCCTTCAAGCCTTTGTACACAGCTCTTGACTTGGTGTTTCTGGAGATTCTCTCTCTTTCTTTGGAACAGTCTTCCTCCATTGGATTTGTTCTAATATTTTCGAATTTCTTCTTGACCACTAGGAACAGCTCAGTACAAATGATTTAGCCTTTCTATGTCTCATTCCAAGGACTTCCTCCAAGTACTGTCCATTTTTGTGAGTACTGCCAAAGTTTGTTTCTATTTAATTTGCACATTTTCTGCTGGACATTAATAGTAGTTGGAACTGTGGAGTTTGGCATTTTTCCTTTTTTTTTTTTTTTTTTTTGTAGGCTGACACCAGTCTTCACATTGACTGAAATGTTGCTCAGCAGCATGTGCTGATTCTCTATAAAAATTTCAATACCACAGTTGGAAAATGTACAAGTCTTTTACTTTCCTTTTCTTTCTTGTTACAAAGAACATATGAAAGGATGTTTTAGAAAGGGAAATTTTTTTGTCTTAGCATCATTTTACTGAATAAATATTTTTTAAAGTTAATTTTGGCTTTTATCCAAGAGGGCTAATTAAAAAACAGAAGATAAAGCTTTCTGATTGATGACTTCATACCTAACCAGAAAAGAAAAAATGGTTGTTCTGCCTAGAAATTACTTCTGTTTTCCGGCTACTGGGAAACTCTTCAGATATATCAGCTTTACTAAACTGTGGTGTTTATCTCTTATTACAAGCTTAATGTGTGGGTATAAATCTTATATTCCTAATGGATATTAAAGTAAATGGGCCTGAGGAAGTACTGTTGAAATATTTATCTTTCAGCTGTAGATTTGGTCGGAGGGAAGTTAAGATATTTGGCATTAAATACACAGAAAACTTTGTATTTGCAAACCTTCATCTGGCTTTTGGCTTCAAAGGCAAGCTCATAAACAAAGCAACTGTACCCAAACTGTCACCGTAATGTCAGTCAGTTCCACAAAGTCACCACGTCACTTCTATCACTATAATAACCCAACATCATCGGTTTCTAATGCCACAAAAACATTAAATTACCATAATTTTGAAAATAACTCTGAAGTGACAATTTTAAATGCAGTCTTGCTGCAATGTTTTTCATAAAATCACCATTTTAATAAGAAAACCTTTGAGTGAAATATTGTACTACATATTAATAGCATTCCAGTTTGTAATTTTTCATATTTTTTCTCAATATTAAAATATGCTTTTTCCTTTGTTTCTCCCTTATTATTTTCTATATTGTATGAAATGTTGAAAAGTTTTACATGAGGCTAACATATTGGATAAATAATATAGAAAAACTGAATGCAATTTAAGATGGACAAATGTAAAACTGTATATTTAAACAGGAGTAATCCACTTCAGGAATGCAGAATGAAGTCTGAATGGCTCTGTAGCTTTACTGAAAAAATTCAGGAAGAAAAAGCACCAACATCCTGCAGATAAAACAAATATAAAATTTAGGAATTCTGTCTGCAATGAACCATTCAATTGTGATGACTTATCTGGCTTGAGTTGGAGGAGTATTTTTATATGAAACTTCAAGATGGACATGGTTCAGTCGGGAAGAGTCCTGGGAACATCACTGTATGCAGTCTGAGGTTTAGAAGTTAGTCAGAAGTTCGCTGTCATGAAGGACTGGAGATACTGTATTTCCTTGAAAGGGTGGACTGAGTTGTGACAGGATCACAGCCTTTATCATCTTGGCACAAAGAAGAGCTGCAAGAGTGGAAGAAGCCCCAGTGGGTGGGAGAAAGCCTTAGGGTTTGATGTAGGGACAGGCAAGGAAATTCATGACCAAGTGGCAAGCCAGGCTTTGACAGAAGGAGCTCTGACAGGAAAATGCTGGAGACCAGAGCTGTAGTGGGGCTTGAAATATGGAAAGAGAATGAAGAGAGTGTGTGGGACAGCAGGAGAGCTGTAAGGGAGGAAAGGCAGCCAAAGACCAACAAGTAGAGCAGGTCCACAACTCACCCATTCAAATTTCCGTTTCCATCAATCCCTTTCCTCCTCCCTAGCTATAGCCCACTGATGCCTTACAGGCAGAATTCTAGTCTAGAATCTCACAGACAGGGAAAAGGGCCAAGGTGACCTAGCAGGGAGGGAAGAATAAAATGGATGGGACCAGAAGCAGGACCTGAAGCAAAGCACCTGGGAAAAGGCCTTTCTGCTCCACTGATTTGCTGATCCACAGGTGGCCAGATGAGCATCCCATAAAGTGACTTGTCTGTGGATTGTAGATTGATTATTACTGAGACTCATAACACAATGAGACAGTATGACTGGTTTGGGTGAACTTCGCTTTCACTATTCTGGTGGAAAATCAAAAGCCTCTGTTGCCTTGTGGGAATAAAATCTCCAGAGACCATTTTTCAGGTTAACCACAAATTGCTAATGCTGTATGACCACACGCAGTCCCCAAGAGCTTCAGTGGCCTTCAGAAAAAAACATGATTACAACAATGCTGAGTGGAAGCATCAACCAATTTCCTCTTTGGGTCAGGCAGGACACCTATGATTTATCTGTAGAAACATGCCACAAAATTTGACCTAAGTAGAAAGAATGGGTTCCTGCTTGTCACTTCTTTTTTGCTAGGTTAATTTAATGCCACAGTGACTCCTGGTTTTCAGTTCCTAACAGAAGATGTGGTAATCAGCTGGACAGGTCTGAATGCATGGGAAAGTAGATCAGCATGATGGACCAAATCCTATCAGCTGTGTTTGTTAATGGCTTAAATGTCTTACAACCTTCTTTCAGGCTTTACATGCTGCCATGACCAAATAACATGGAAGGAGAAGGATGTAGCAGCATTTCCACATCAGCTTCTTGCCTTCTGAGCACTGAGGAACCTGTCTGAAAGCAGTGACCTTAACTGCACTCTCTCGCCTGAAACAGATTCTGTTTGATGGGGAGAAAGAGGAGACAAGTTAGAAGTTGTGCCCATATGTTTAAGAAAGAAACCTCCCCTTCTGTTCAGGAGCTCTGCAGGAGCTTCAGACTCGATTGCATCATGCTCACCACTTCAAAGCCCTCAGCAACTGATCACAGGCTTGCAAAATATCAAACCTAACTTAATCTGACACAGTTATCAGTGTAACTCAACCTGTTTGACAGCCTCCTTCCTCAGGGTTGTTACAGCTTCCTTGCAGTCAGAAATGTCTCTGAAGAAACAGCAGGCATTTCTTTCTAACATAATTCAGTCATAATTGCTTGTTTTGAAAGGAAGCACTTGTGTACATTTTCTTTGTGAATAATGCAATTCAGTGTTTCGTACAGTGACTTTATTTTGTTGCTTTGTATTAGAGTGAGTTTTAATATTCTCTAAATTAAGATGTGAACTCATATCTACTCTTCATATAAATGGTGTCATTTTCATGTATTTTCAGTTTGCCTGTTACTATCTTATGTCTTATCCATGGAATAGTTCCAGTGACGAGGATAGAAACCATTCTGTCCCGTGGCTTGCCTTTCTTCTGTAGACTTTCCACTTGGTGTGAATAATTAAATATTAATAGAGTAATATGAACATGGAAATTTCTATATTACCAGTAGATAGTTAACTCACTTAAGCTGTAGGAGATGCAGATTCAAGTTCAAGCTGTAGTGGAAATGTGTCTATTTCAATGCACAGAGAGAGTTTCCTGGTACCTGCAGAGGTCCTCAGGCTGCACTGAACTGCCTTCAACCCTCTTGATCCAAAGTGTCATGCCTGAGGTTTGCTGAAGATACATTTATCAACAGTGAAATATGTTCCCACCTCCTCTCACTTCTCCTTTGAGGATTCAGATTTCAGAGCATCCAGCTACTGTTGTAACCAGGGTTCCCACCAGCTCACCAGTGGCTTGTATTACTAAAATGCTAATTTTAATAAAGTGTGTACCCACCAACATAATATTTTGGAGCTGAGGAAATGCAGTCATCTCTAGGGGCTGGTGTTATCTAAATAGCAGCTATGAGAGCAGTAGGGAGTCCATAGCTGTGTGTTTGTACACACAGAGTGGCAAACAAGCAACCTCTAGGCATCAGGTAGTCTGTCATCACCATGGCTAGGCTTTGCAAAGGAAGATTTGAGAAGGGCTCTACCCACACTTGCTACAAGTACGCTGATCGCTAAAAAGGCCAATGCAAGATAGACAAGTCCGGTTGCAGAAGGCACAGCTGAAGGTCATAAACATACAGTTTGGAAGTGATGGTAGCAACTTCTTTCTTGTCTCCCTGTCTCACTGATGCTGTGATCATGCTAGCCTCACTCCATTTCACAATGTCATGGCTGGACTTAGATCATCATGAGTAGGAGCCATCTGGCCAAATTTAGGCATCTGCAAATGTTAACATTTCAGTAAGTCATTCTAGGATGTCTTCTCCAACAAAACTCAGAAAAGATTGTTAGGGCATGACTATGTCACTCACAAATAGTCATCTACAATCAGTTATACATGCTGCATCCTCCAAGTTCCTGGATAGTTAAATTAGAAATGTTTAAAGTCAAGGAGTGTCACCCCAAATATCATCAGATGTTCTCAGAATGCTATTGCACTTAGACAGGCTTTCCAGCAGTTATTTCTTAATCTTCATGATGGAGCTTTTAATAGATGAATTTTTTGTGCAATATTGATTCTGTTCTTTAGCCAAAAAACATTTTTTGCTCATAGTTGTTTTAGAAATGTCAGGGAAATTACAGCAATTGACAGTATTGTAGGTAGCCAGAATATAAGGGTTCCTTTTACAATACAGGCAAAACATTAAATTGTTCAGTCTTGTGGTCTGCTCACCAAAGCAGGGAAAGTATCTCATATATCTTGGCACTGCAGAAGAGAAGACACCACCTCTGTTATATTTTTATGGACTCGATGACTATTGTAATGTGTAGAATGATTCTTTTAATAGAATTACTGGATTTAAACTGCTGAAACCTTGTGCCTTCCAAATTCTCCAAAATTTCTACATAATTAGACCAAAATGGGTTTGAAAACCTCATGAGATCAGATCTTCCCATCCACCCTAGTGGCTGTATTTTTACAGCCATTACACGTGGATTGAAACAATTAGTGTCAGGCGTAAGGCTGGGTAGAATCAAGGTCTTAGCACTGGAATCCTTACAGGAATAGCTAAAATATACAATAACTTAAAAAGTAATATGATTATTTTTCAAGGACTTAACAAAATGTATAACTTATCTTAAAGCACTTTAAAGTCCACTTCAACAGTTTAGCCTTGTTGAAGGTCTTTAGACCTATTAGAGATAATGGCCAGTCTTCGCGAGCGAAGATCCAGGGAAGGTCTTTCCACCTTCCAGCCTGCGCATTGGATTTTTTAGGTGAGACACAGTGTGCGCGGAACTGAGCCCACCCTTTAATCCTAAGGTTCATCTGCCGGGGCCAAGCGAGCTTGGACGGTGGCAGCGAGGTCCTTAGGACGTAGGTGGGTTGCCTTTAAGGGCTAACGAGCTCCACCTGCCCGGGAGTGGCCCTGACCGGGAATCGAACCCGGGTCTCGGCGGTGACAGCGCCGCGCCCTTACCACTAGACCAACAGGGGCTCCAACCTATTAGAGATATATCACTTAAAAAAGACATTCAGGCTATGGCCTTTAAAACTTTTTAATGTTTGGTGTTAATGAAAGATGATGGACTAGTGAGCTAGGGGTGTGAGTCCATGTTTTAGCATAAGGAAAGGCTGACAGAAGTGCACACTCCTCTGAAGTGCGATGATAGCATGCCTTAGTCTCCTAACTGACCGGTCCAGTTACACTGAGCTCAGCTACACATATTTCATTTAAGTAAGCAGCTTGGGATATGTGTTGCTAATTTTGGATATACTCTCAATGCAGAATAGCCACAAAAATTTTAGGAAATGTTTGCCTTCGGGAAGATATTGAGGGTGGTCAGAACTTCTGAAGAGGTTGCCCAGAGAGGTTATTCAATTTCAACACTGGAGATGCTAAAATTTTGGTAGACTAACACTGAGAAACCTCTCAAACATTGAAATTGCATCTGACTTCAAAGCTGAATCTACTTTAAATGGAGGTTTGAAGGAGATGACCTCCAGAAATTTCTTCCAATCTAAATTATTCCATGTTTCCTATTTACTAGTTTCAGCTTCCCTGACCTTACATTCAATGCAATTGTTAGGAAATCAATAAGTTATTTGGAACCTGTGACACTCCTCTCATTTAGAAAAGGAAGTGGCTCTAAATTTCTATTTATAATTCCACTGGTGACTTCTTACCCTTAGACATTGCAGCTGAAGTTAAATTTGCTGTTGCATGCC
This sequence comes from Myiozetetes cayanensis, assembly GCF_022539395.1. Lineage (NCBI taxonomy): Eukaryota > Metazoa > Chordata > Aves > Passeriformes > Tyrannidae > Myiozetetes > Myiozetetes cayanensis. The sequence continues at coordinate 41,205,425 of NW_026087742.1, read as the reverse complement.
AATTACACATTTTGTTGTAACAATGTTAATTTATCCATGTCTACAAAAAAATCTTTGAAGCTTCTTGCAAGCTGCCCTTTTCTTGCTTTTGGCATTGGTATGGTAGGTAAATTTTGCAGGTTGAGAGCTTTAGGAGTTCCCTTCTGATGTAATTTTCTAGTCATTGATGAAGGTCTACTTACACTTTGAATACTAAAGGATATTTGTTCTTCATTTGGACATCCTCTCAGGGCAGAAGGTAGTACAGAATTACCAACAGAAGTGAACAGGTACCACTCTCCTCCTTCATCACATGCAATGAATACAACCAGTTGTTAAAGTTGTACTGCTTTCCCCAGGCTCTGTTCTCAATTGCACTGAGGCAAATTCAATTCAGAACATGTACATGCAGCTCCTAGGATAGTCTCTAGGTGAAATTCAGCAATGACAATTGGTGGTATAAAACTAATTTTGCACAAGAGGTCCTCAGACAACCCAGCAAGTCTGTACTGATTTTAAATTTAATAGGTGTTTAATAGAATACACAACCAGAGTGGGAGGGCTGAATATGTAGAACAAAAAAACTACTAACTAATAACAGTGAATGTCAAAACAGGCTGGTCCTACAGTGTGATTCACACCAGCTCAGATGACACTTATTTTGTAGATGAGTCTAATATTGTTGTGAGTGTTAATGTTAATAAATTGCTCTTGATTACATTGACATTAAAATTATTTTAGAGCACACAAATACAGGTATCATCCAGTTCATCATTAAGACAGATAAATGAAGAGATCTATAGGAAAATGGTGTTTCTAAGGTCTTTTCATACTTCATGGAGATCTGGTCGATGGAGGCTTGAAAATAACTCAGCTGAACACAATTCAGTTACTCTCCCACAGGTGTTTCTTACCATTTGAGATGCCTTAGGCCATCTGAGACATCTGCATGGGGCTTTTAGATCTAACCCAGGATTCCTTCCCTTCTCCAGGCTGAACAACCCCAACTCTTATCTCCTGTCTTCACACGAGAGGTGTTCCAGCCCTGAGATCAATTTAGTGGCTCTCCTCTGGACTCGCTCTAACAAGTCCACACCTTTCCCATGTTGAGGACTCCAGAGATCGATGTGGCAGTCCAGGTGAGCTCTCACAAGAGTGGACTAGAGGGGCAGAATCACTTCCCTTGACCTGCTGGCCACAGTACTTTTGATGCAGCCCAGGATGCAGTTGGCTTTTTGGGATGCAAGCACGTATGGCTGAGACATGTCAAGCTTCTCATCCACCAGCATCCCCAAGTCCTTCTCCCCAGGGCTGTTCTCTATGGTCACAGCAGTCATGCAGCATCTACCCTCTTGGAATAAGATGATAGAGTAAGTTACTATGGAGACAGCAAACCAATACCCTGAGATTGCTTTCTCAACCATTTGAACTGTAGTCGGCTCCCTCTGCTATAGTATTTTCCCATCTAGTTTCTTTTCTTTTTTTTTTTAAACAAATATGCATATGAGAGGCATCAGCAAAGTTGGAGTCTCCTCTTCACCTCATCTGACCAAGTTTTCTTTGAGTAAAGCATTCCCTTGGCAAGGAAAAGCCTTGGAAGTTCCCTGCTGTGGCTGCTGGCCCCATGCCGTCACATCGCTCCATGGCCATGGTGCTCAGTGCCTGCATTGCTCACGCTGCTCAATTCTAAATCCTTCTTGGTGGGGATCCTCAGTTGTTGCTGGAAGTGGACAAGACATCTCAAAGGACTTGAGTGCCTCATTGCCAAGTGGAAAACGGACTTAGAAAATTAATAATGAGCTCTATGGATTGATATTCCCAAGAGCAGTAATGGGCTGTTTACTGAAGGTGAAAAATAAATATAATGTGTTAAAGAGACAGGGGAGCATATAAGAGGAGAAACACTGAAAGACAGTAAAATATCCCAGGACACTCCTGCTCAAGTCCTGGACAGGGAAAGGATGAAGACAAGCTCCTGGAAAAACAGACAGACACAGTAAACCAAAATAGACAGTATTCTTCGTATTCAATCTCTCAATATGTTCAGTCTCTAATATGTAACTTTATGAAAAATTGACGCAAACACTTTTTTTTCTTAAAAAAATAAACAACCAAAACCCCTAAAACCTCAAACCCCAAACCAATTTACCCAGAAGCTGTGTTTTTGTTTGTTTGTTTGTTTTGGTTTTTTTTTTTTTTTTTTTTTTTTTTAAATTTAGCTGTAAAAAGAAGTCTAGGAGGGGTTTACTCAAAATAAGGTTTCCAGTTTTATTCAAATTAGAGATCATCAACTCACCTATCAGTCAAAGAAACACAAAACAGTTCACGGTAACTCATGAATGTTCTAAACATGCCAGTAAAACATGGATATAAAGTAAGTTTAGTCACAGTGATTCATTGTAGTCTTATGTGTCTTTTGTCTCTCAGACCCCCTGTACACATTGTAGTCATTGTCCCTTAGGGGTAAGTGTCATCTTATTTTCACGTTTGCCTGCATTGTCAAGCTCTGTATAAGAACTGGTTGCCCACAGCCTATACTAAGGTTAGTGGAAGTATCTAGGCTCTTGTTGCTGTGATTCAACAGTCTGATGTTTTAAGGTGTACTTTAAGATGACATTATTCACTGTCATTAAGTGAGAGCAACATTTCCCCCCAGTAACTATAAAGGGTCTCTAGTATTTTAAGCAAGAAATTTGTATTTATATTGTTGATGTCTCGACTAAAACTAACACCTGCTTTTCTATTTTGTAGCTGTCTGTATCACACAGAAAGAGTACCACCTCAGTAGTGCCTTTGGTCATCCTTTGTGGTGGTTGCTAAGAGTTGGTCATTGCTGGACAACATTAGGCTCCATCCAGTGCCCACACTCTGCTTTGTGAGAGCCCTAGGGGCTGAGATAAGCACCAGAACAAGGCTGTGGTGAAATGTAAGTCACTGAAACATGACCTCTCATGGACCTGGCAAAGTCATGAGAGCATTAGAAGCTATGATTAATCCAAGTTTGCTTTGATTTGCAGTCTGGGCTCTGGCATGAAGTTGTTACACTGGTGGCAATATGCTGGATTGGGACACTACTGATAGTTCTAGTACGGCCAAGGAGAATGACCCTCACAGAACAGACCTACTGCAACTCTGCACCTACAGACATGCCTACTCCTGTTGACATTTGGCTTTTATGCAAATGGTGGCTGCTACTCTTTTCCTGGTGTGCCATTCATAGGCTGGATGATGAAAAGCGAGATTACTGGGTACCAAGTAAGCTGTATCTATCACATCATTGTGAAAGACTGTCATTTGTACTTTCTTGCTCCCTGGCATCCTGTCCCTTGACCTACCCAGAGGACACTAAATGGTTCCCTAACACCTCAGATAGGGTTTTAGTGACTAGTAGTAAAAGATTTAGTGAATAATCGTGACAATACTTTGGCTGTTTTGAGTCCCTCCTCTCTATGGATTTAAAAACACTTAAAAAATCTTCAGGGACTCAGACCTTCTCTGATAAGATACTACATCCTGTTGTAAGTAATAAACCACCTTTATCTATTTTCCAGGTGGCATCCCTAATGATCAGAAAACAACTCAAGCTCTGTCAATATTATAAGAACATTTTTCGTTTTATTCTTTTTGGTGGGTACAAAAACCACAGTTTCTTACACAGAACAAGATTATAAATAATATCTGTAACATGAGTGACCCGTAGTCTCTTTTGATTCTACACTGCAGACTGATGAAGTACTCTAAACATTTTATCGTTTTGTTTCTTGTATTAGACAGATGAAAATCTTTTGAACACAGAATGATGGAACAGAATGAAGGTAACAGCAAACAAGAGGATGACCAACAACTTTTATAAAAAAAAAAAAATTCTCTGAATTTTATTACAGTGATGGCATTTTATATCAATTATTGCAATGATTTTTCCCTAAGATGGTTAGAAAAAAGAATTGTGTTGTCCTCTACTGAATTTACATCAGTTAAAAAGCAAGCATGTTTCAATATTCCTCTTTTTCCAAAGAAAATGTAAATAATTTCTTTATTTTTTTCACAGGATTTACATATTTATTTTTTTTATCACAGTTTAGTGATTCATTTCTACAGCTGAACAGCTGAGTATTCTTCCATTGTATATAATGATGTTCTGGAGACACAGGTTAGCATGTTCATTGACTTCTATAGCTATTTTTCTCTCTCTCTTAAGACAAAGACCAAAATGGTGTCCTTTCTGAGCATGTTCTTCACAGTTTAATGCGCTAAATTGGCAAGTCTTATTAGTTTTAAGTCCACTCAAGTGAAATTTGTTGCTGTTAATACACCCTTCCCAGCCCCCTCCCCCCAACAAAACTAAATTATGAATTTTCCTGATATAAAATCTGAGTTTGGGTTTCCGAGCTGAGCTCATGCACACATTGTTGCTGATGATGTCTGGCGCATTTGGACGTACTTCCCTTTCTCAGCCAAATTATTAGTTCATCAATGACACTCCCATGTCGTTACAGTCTGTGCTGTGTTCCCATCAGTCACCAACACAGTTTGATTAAGGCACTCAATTATTTTTTTGGTTTTTATGGTAGGTCCGATGCAATTACAGCCAATCCTGAACTTTGTCTAATTGCAGTTCCAGTATGCACGGCCTTCGGGCAGTCGGGAGTCAATACACGTCCGTTTTCTCCCACGCTCCCTGTGATGGATAATCTGGCTTTGTTTCTTATGGCTTCAGAAAAGGTAAGCTAGGTTTGAAGAAAAAGCAGAAAAGAGGAAACTGTTATAATGTTTCTGTCCTTCAACTAACCAGAACACAGCAAACACCAAAATATTAAATTTTAGACATCTGCATTTTTTATGTTAACATTAAATATAAAAATAGTAATAACCATAAATAATAATACATAGTATTTAAGTCTACTAGGGGAAAAAAGACTAGCAATTCTGAGGGTAAATTTCATTACAATAAATCATTACTGATTTAAATGTAAAATCTGAATTTGATAATGAAATTAACTGAAGAGGCAATACCTTCATTTAAACTTCTTCAAACTATATTTATATACAGTGAAAAGATCTTTATGAACCTGACAGCATTAGCATCTGTGAATATGACAGCATTAGCATCTGTAAATAAAATCATGCACAGGTGTTTATAGGCTTAGACCTTCAACTAGGAATGTCAAGATAAAATCTAACTACTGAAAATTGTTTATAAATTGCAATAGCTGGATCATCTATCTCTGTGGCAATTCCATGGATCAAATCTAAAGAAATTATTACTTCTTTTCATAATGCACATATTTAGTATCAGGAAATCTGAGAACTGTCCTCAAATCTCTTTCAGATATATATATTTCCCTACAACTAGAGAAGGTAGGAACTTTCAAAGGAACTGTAATTTATTGAAAGAAAACATAATTTTCTACATTGTCTAAATTTTCCACAAGAAGGTTTAAACTTTTTTACTTTAAAATCTTTGCTTTTAGACAAATCAGAATAAAATATATTGTTTAGTGACTAAATTACTCAAGCAAAAAATCTGGATTTGTTTAAAGATTTGTAGTTATGCTATCTAACTTAAGTCATCCAAAAACGACTAACAGAGCATTCTCATGTCATAACAGAAAAAGTGAAGATGACTAGTTTAGAGTAAATGATTACCAGATGACTAAATTTATGGGAGGTGTTTAAAGTCAAACAATGCAGCAAGGACACCTGGAAAAAACAGGTACCCAAATTATGCTACATTGAAAGAGATTTCGGAGATAACCATGTTAAGATATTAGTGGGGAAATCTGACTTCTAGTCAGCAGAAGCTATAGTCTAAGAAACTAACTCATGTACATGGTGTGTGGGGATGCAGTCTGAAATACCAATTGGAAAAAAACAGACAGGAGGGTGCATTCACAAAGGAGCAAAGGGATGACAAACATCATAATATCATTTTATTTGCCTTATTACTGATCTCTGAGTTTCAAACTTTATCCCTCTGAGCCCAGTTTCTCCTTCTCAGATAGCAGTGAAATTCTGAGATGGTGTTTGATATGTGAAGTTAATTTTATATACGAGTGCAAATGTATAGGGATAGGAACTCTCAAATATTTCCACTGCTTCTGATGCACTTCTATGGAAATGCACTAGTCTAATGTCGCATTGCTATCAGCAGCTCCTTCCAAAGGAGTCATCAAAAATACAGTGACTGTTGTGGCACAGCTGGGGTTTGGAGATAAAAGTAACTTTCCAAATCAATTACTCTAAAAGCTTCAGCCCTCATAAGTAATCTGAATTCAGGAAAAGGCCTCATCTTATAGAGGGCATTATGGCATTCCCTAATGTTGAAAAACCTTGGCTTTGGTAATTGTCAATTGCAATGTCCAAAGTCACCCTTTGAAAAGTCTCCCTGCTGCCACTGTACTTTGTGACAGACTGTTAACAAACAGACAACACCCAGATACAAAAAGGGTGGCAGAGGTAATGAGGGAGTGGGAACCTGCGCCTATACAGTACCAAAAATGTAACTACTTCCCAGCAGCACATAAAAACCTCTGCATTTGCAAAGCACAGACATAATGCAGTGTGGTGTAGAACCACATAGTGCATGTCCAGAGTCCTGTTGCAAATGGATATTGAGGACTGGTAACTGTCTGTAGAAGTGCACAGAACATGTTTTGGTCAATGGCAAGAAAAAAAACCAAAGGGGCTTTAGTTTGGGGGAAGGGTCAAAGTCCAAACCAGACTAGAAAGCAAACTTGGGTGGAAAAGAGACAGCTTGCTCCAGATGTGATAGATTTCCCAGAAAATCATCATTATGTATCACAGTCTCTCCACTATGTTGACCAGCTATCTGTCCACGGCCATTCAGAGTTTGCCACTGGGAAATCTAAGTTGGAGCACAGATTTATATGGGATATATGAGTTGTGTGTAACTGTGGTTTAGTAGCTCAGTCTATATGGCTTTCTGGCCATTGACAACACACTCAGGACAGAAAGACAATAAAAAGGATCCATCAAGAAAAAAAAAAAAAAAAGAGAGAATAACAGTTTCTCAGCGCTTTCCACAGAAGAACAGAAAAACTTCAAGAAAATAACTCTTCTCCTCTCATGGCAGAGGTAACAACAGCTCAGCAACACACCACAGAAACAACTCAGACAATTACAAAGCCAGGAAAAGCAGGTCAAACTTGTACTTGGGATGGTGCCATAAAGCCAAGTAACCAGGTAAGCTTCTACTTTGTATTTTAAACTATTCAATAGCTAACAAGTGAGGCTAATACTCTGTTTAATTGTTCTGCTGCAATTTCAGATTTACAGCCTGGCTGCAGAAACAGTTTCAGGAGCATCTGGGATGAGAGGGAAAAGTCTTGGTATTTATTGTGAATACTACCCAAACTGTGAAAGTATCTTAGTGGTAACTGTATGCAGTTAATAGTGATAATATATTTTTAAATTTGTCATTAGTTGTGATTAAATTAGTTGTGGAATTAATCATGTGAAAACACTACCTTGTTCCTAATGGGAGATGGGAATTTAGGAAACTAATATCCTCAGTCTATGTAATACAAATATCCTGGCCTGTGTGGGTTCTTTTGTTGTTCACACTCCTCTAGTACCTGGGTCACATGGAGGTGTCTTTGGCACAAATATCTAAGATGAACTTTTAATGGATTTTTCTATCTTGACTATGAAAGTATACAAGTCAAAATAAGTGCACTACACATTTACTGAGCCATCCTGTAGCACTTCACTTTTTCTGTAGTTAATTGTAATAATAATGTTTTTCATTGATTTTTGTGATTTTGTAATTAATTTTAGTCATTAGTTATAAACACTAGCATGGTATAGGAGAGCAAGAGAAGACAGCTGAGCTGGAAGCTGGATCCTGAGCTTCATGGCCCACTAAGGCAGCCACTGAGAGGATGTGGTGGTGGCTGGCTGGATAATAGGATAATCCCTTCAAAAGCCTGTGGGTTTGGGGTGAGGAACTCAGTATAGGGCTTTGCCCTAGAGCAGCTGGAGAGAAGGATATAAGGGTCTGTTCTCGGCATCAGCTCCACTTGTACAGTAAGGGCTTACTACGGATACACAAAAATGGACCCAGGGAAGAGGAAGGGATTGTTTCCTCCTTAAGCAAACTTCCTTCTCTGCCTTCAGCAGGTGCCACTGCCTATCATCCCTTTTGAATGTACCTATCCCACATACAGATATTAGTCCTTTATCATATAGACCAGTCCATACATACAGACCAGCCCTTCATTTTCTGCTGCCTCACAGGCAGGTGAGTTTCCCTGGAGTAATTCACATTTCACTGGATGAAACTAAAATAAAAAAAAACAAACATGGTAATGAATATTAATAGAGGATTATTTAAGCTATTTTATATTAGTTTAAAACATACACCATTAAAACTATTTGATGTTAGCTTAAAAAGTCAGTGTGTTGGTTACTCGCGAAGGTTAGAACCACCAAGCATCTTTCCATATTAGCAAGTTTTAGTTCTAATACAATCTCTTTACTCCTTGGATAAAAAAATATATTTAAGGTTTCAAAATGCAGAAGACAGACATATTTCTGCAGAAATAACTGCAACCAGTTTTGTGGGCTTTGTACTGCTGCCAGCTAAACAGGGGTTTATGACTAGCACATATATGAACAATAGATGGCATAGTCATCCTGTGCAGAGTGCAGCACACAGGTAGCCCTCACTGCCTCCGTGGCCAGGGGAGGATGACTGGACCTTGGCAGTCTTCCACATATGAGCATAAGCATTTTTATAAGAAGTCCACTTGAATTTTTTCAAGTAAATATTACATCAAATAAGCGGAATAAAGAATTTCGGAAGTCTGTAAATATTTGCTCAAAATCCTGGTAATTTTTTGTGAATTTTAGAAGTTTGTGCCCTAAAATTTTTTTAAGTGAATATTAGAAGTTTAGACCAACCCAAACATGAATTTTCAATTAAAAAATATGCAACATTCTTATATCTTTTTTTTATCCTTTTAAATGTATTTTTCCTATAAGAATTCATCTATGTGTTGCAACAAGTCCCATGGAAGTCCAAGTTGTAAAGAAAGCCGAACTTTTCTTAAAAATGATCTTTTCTTAAAATATAAAACTCAGCTTTTTTTTTTTATTATAAGGAAAACTTATGCTAAAAATATTTCTTCAAGTATAATCATAGTGTCTCACTTAAATCACAGACCTGTGTGGGAACTGTGGGGATTTGTCAAGTCATGCCATGTTTAATGTGCACAGATAGTTTGGGTCAGGTCAGTATTTGAATGAAAGCCTAATTCTTTTGTTTGCTTTCTTTAAGGCTATGTTTTGAATGCATAGCATTCTGTAAAATTGGTAAGGAATATGTTTTCTGGGGCTCTTACTGTAATACCAGCCTGGGGACACTCTCAGTTGCGAGCGCATCACTAAACAATGCAAAGGAAAAAGCACTCTTCATTTGCATTTTGCACAATTACTTGCACAGGATTACTTCTTTTTAAGACCCTTATTACTGACAGTAGGGAGTGAACTTTGGAGATTAATATTAGCATCTGGAAGTCCTGATTCCCAGTTCACAGTAATGAACACTGGTCTATACGCTTGGAGTCCTCTTGACACCTACTCTGCCTCACATTTTCTCTAGTGAACAAAGTGCACACCTAACACTTTTTTTTCTTTTTTTTTTTTTCTACAAGGGAAAAATTGGTGGCTCTGTTATGATTAAAATATACCCAGGGTCATGACTTTTTCTTCAACAGAGAACAAAAGAAAACTACACAGCAACATTATGTTTGGGACAATTTCCCAGCCAGCGTACACCAAGCCCCCTCCCTCGCCCACCAAGAACCCACCTATTCCTCGCAGCGCTCCAGCTATCATGCTCAAACACCATTCTCTGCTCACTCTGTGTTTGCTCTGTACTGTATGGTTCGGTATTGTACCGGCTGTGCCTTTAGGCCGTAAGCTCCTCGGGACAGGGACCTGTTATGTGTTTGGCACACTTCACCTATTGTACAGCGCCGTGTACTCCAGCGCTATATAAATAATAAATAAAAAATGATAATTTTATCTCCAGTTGTTTCCTACAATTTTTTTTTTTTTCTAGGTGGCAACATAAGTATTTCCTTAAATCTGTGTTTCTTACTTCCACTATAGGGATGGCTCAGTAGCTCAAGTTTTTTGTTAACGGAGGAGACATGTGGCTTGCTATTTGCAAGGGCAAGGGAGCTCTAGGTAGCATGACAGGGTAGGGTCCTAGCTGCACATTCATGTATAAAACAGCCCGTATAGCTTGGGAGCTATGTAAAAGTTATATTTAGAAGCTCAATTTGCTACTACGTGCCATTTCCAAAGGTCAGAGAGTTGATTTGTCTAATCATTAGTTGGCAAAATACTCACTGTACAGATGAAAGCAAGCACATTAGTAAACCACCCCTGCATGCCTACTCAGGAGAGCTATGCAGGATGCAGCCTGGCAGTATCAGTTGTTCAGCCTCCGAAATGACTGTGTGAATATCTAAAATGCACTAGTCTTGACCTAAGTAAGGGGTATGTTACTGAAAGCTGAGGACAATAATCAAGTTCTATCCACTGGTTAGTGACTTTATATGACTATTATAGTGGGCAAAGGTTGACCTGAAGCAGGATATTGTGGAAAAAAAAAAAAAAGTGCCACACAATTAGCATAAAACATGTATCAAAGGGAGGATGAAGGGACATGGAGGGGAGGAGGGAGAGAATGTAAAACAACATTTAGACTTCTTGTAACAGTGCCTTTTCTTCCATTAGGTTAACTATGGTTCAGTGACATTGCCTATGCTAAATCTTGATTATAATGAAGTTCCAGTTAGGGCCAACATCAAATAATACAGGTTTGCAGCAATTGGTCACTAGTAGAGTGCAAACCTTTGGCAAAACAGACTGCCAAATCAAGTACTTAAAAACTGGCCCTCTGAATACATACTTTCTGATTTCAAATAGTTGTCATCTTCCAACTGATTTGACAACTCAAAATGTACTTTTCACGTTAAAAATTCCTTGCAATGCAGATGTCTATTAGCAACATAGAATAATATACTGTACATCTGCAGCCAAAAGAACTGAACCACTTTGCACTGAAGTTTTCCAAAAATATAAAGCTCTGTTCAGAAGCAAGCACCACTAGACAGACATGTCACAACACTGCGTTACAAGATGCATCACCCACTCGCTATAGTAGGCCCTAAGTCCTACCCCTAAATTTTAATACTTTCGGTTCCATATACGTTGTAACCTTCTCTATAAGTTGCTAAATTCTGGGTATTCTGCGAGGAAGTTGGGTTAAAAGTCTGTGCACTCTTTGCCACCTTCATTCGTTTCGCCTCTGCCCTGGACTTGTAACAGAACTCTATCAAAGCCACCAGCATTGCCAAGCCCAAGCCTCCAACCAGAATGTAGAAGACTCCAGCAACGTTGCTGAGACTCAAGGCACTCGTCTTGTCCTGGGAAAACAGAAGTGACACAGTTAACCCTGGAAAACAGATGCCCAAAAGCACAAGCCACACATTAAAACATTAGAAATAGAAATAAATAACAATGTTTAGCTGAATTTAACAACAGTTGTTTACACACTTTCTCAAAATTTGACCTATCTGGATCTATAAAATATATTTTAAGCAACTAGTTTTCCTGGTTGGCATAAAAAATATTGTAAGTTTATTGCCAACATATCAGGATGTCATTGCTTGCTTAATGCAAAGCACTGCTTCCATTAAGTGGAAAATTAGGCAATGACATGTCTAGCTCTCTTTAGGGGACATTTCAGCACTGATATGAAACTGCATTTATGTAAAGCTCTTCAGAAGCCTTGGAATCCAGAAATCCATTTATATCAGACAAGACTCTGCTTGATCTTTACAAAAAACAGTAATTGTACTTGTGGTAGGCATTGCTGTTAATTTAAAAGATCCAGACTGAGCATCTGATACCTAAAGGACAGGTGAAAATAACATGTGAGGCCTAATTTCTTTCTTTGAACAAACACTTCCTCTGACAGTGTACACTGTACCATACACATCGTGATATATTTGCCTCTTACCTATTATGGTATTTTTTGTTTTTGTTTTTGTTTTTGTTTTTTTTACTATAGATACAGTTCTGGAACATGCCCATGGACTTCTAAGGCTCAATAACAGTATACTTCTTAATAGCAATTTATAAAATTTTATACATTATTGATAATTTAGACAACAGTGAGAGCTTTCTTTAACAAATTATTAAATATATATAATTTTACAAACAATTGCCTTTTTGGATGTATTTACCACTCTACATTTCTCTATACTTCCATACTGCTTAGTTGTGAATCACATTTTTTTTACTTGAAATCCCTGTGTATTTTTAGCATAGTTCTCAAGGAACTCTCTCAGGATTGACTTCCATATGCTACATTGGGTGCCTTAAGATACTTATAAAGCTTTATTCTTATGCAGACTATATAATCTTTAGCTAAAGTAAGGAGAGTACTTAAATTCTGATTGTAATCTCTATGAAATTTTAACTTACGAAGAATGCAAAAAATTTGGATATTTAATTTAAGGAGGCACTATTTATTGTGTAATCAGTAGATTAGCACAGTAACAGTTTCCATGGATGTACAGAGGTGATTTGGGCTTACAGCTGTGTTCTGCTTTGTCTGTGTCTTTTTAGATGGCTAAGAGGAGTCTGAATATCTTGGAGATGGCTGTTCCTCTGGTGGCACTTACTAACATGGTGCTTGCAAACAAAGAGGAGACAGAACTGAGAAAGACCTGCCCTAATGTAGGTGGTGGATTGAGGCTTTCTCAGCTGTCATTTACAGGTACTCTGTCATCCTCCTAACTGGTTTTCACTCCTTTCTTCAAAGCACTTGCCAGAAAAAGCAAAATGTGTTCAAAGCTTGCTTCCCACACTGCTTTTACCTGGGTATCTCTCAGGACGTGCAGGCAGCAAGCAGCAGGGCCCGTCACTCTTTCCCTTTAGCTGTGGCTGCACAGGCTGGCACTGACTCAGCCACTGTGAAGAAATGTCAGACTTTCTGGATTGAGGGCTGGAACTGACTGTGGTGCTTCCCAGCCATCAGAAAATACCTGCTTCTGGGTCTGTCCCCAGAGACAGAGAAATAGAAGAGGCTCTGCTTCCTGGACCTGTCAGGATTACTGTTTGGGAATGGATTAGGATGAACACTGGAAGCTATAGAAAGTGATTAATTATTGAAGTCTTTCACTTCAAAGCTCATGTGTTCCTTGGCTCCTCAAGCAGCCAGGGCCATTCCCAAAGGCAGCCAGACACCATCTTCCTGGGCAGCAGTGAAAGGCAATCCTTTCCACTAGCATTCCTCCTTCTCAGAAAAATGCTGAGGTAGGCCAGCTCTAAAAGAAGAAGATGGGAAGGGACATTTCCTAAGCAGTCAGTGGGAAAAGTCCATCCCCTCCAGGCAGGAAGGAAACTACTAATCCAGCCTGCCTTTCCCAAATGCAAAAAACATGCCTTGTATTTTTTCAAGGAGATGCTCTGAACATGTAGGATGATGTTTGGTGATCTGTATCACTGAAGACTTCAAAATGCAATAGTGCTTCCTTAAATTAAAGTGAGACCCCCTCAAGACGGGCCGAAGCTGTTTTGCTCTATGGATACAGCTACTTATTTTATTTCTAATTCATTTTTGTTTATTACTTCCTCTACCGCTCTGTGAACACGATAGTAGGTCCCGAACTGTAGCGACTGACCTTACTTCCAGAGTCCTTGGGTCCACATTCACCTTTATCGTACCACCATTTGTTTTTCAGCTTGTCTAAGACGCCTGCCTCACTGAGTTTCAAAACGGCAAGGTTTACAGGAGTTCTTCACGTGGAAAATAACATAAATAACATTATATATGTTATTTTATGTTATTCAAGTAAAACTACATAGAATCGCATTGCAAAGTGACAGAGCAGAGGCCACAGTGGGTGCTATGTCATGTACTGTTGGCCCAGGTTTAGAGACAGACATATGACCGGGACCTGCTCCATCGCTTTAGGTAACAGGCACATACTGCTGGGGAAAATTTGTAAATAAAAAGTATGCAATTACTGTGAACCCAAAACTATTGGCTTAGACATATTAACAACATACCCTTCAGAGATATACGTAATACAACTGGATATACGACTTAAGAAACATTAATTTGTGTTCCTTGCTTTCAATCTATTCTTAGTTTGTATGCATACAAACTAATAATATGATTTGACTATAGGTATTTCATTTACTGCCCTCAAAATTATCCTGGCAAGAAAAGAAGATGCTTCAAACAATTTGCTGCCCATAAACACTTGGCACAGCCTTGTAATAGGTCTGCATGCTGATACACTTATCTTCAGCTAAGAGCATGACAGTGAGGCTTTCATTTCCATTTCCTGTTTCAACACTATTTTAAAATTCAAAGTTTTTCCTTAAATCTCACTTATTCACATCAGTGTTTAAGGGGTCCCAGGCTGATGATAAATTTCTACTTGGAGTAGCTTCTTTTACTTGTGGTATTTGCTGTGGGTGATGTAACAGAGTTAAATAATGAAATGAAACATAATCTGATGCCTCAAAGTTATGAACCGCCTGGGGTTTACACTGCAATTACTTAAACTCAGTGAATAATCTCAGAGTATTATGGTAATGCCCCACTTCATGCAGTTCTACCAGTTTATTTTTTTAAAATCAATTTATTAACAGACTTACTTTATGTACTTTCCACTTTGAATCATTGTCTAATTCTTAATGTAGTAGCATATGGATATCTATTTATGTGCAGGTGTGCATGCAAATACAATATATATCAGAGAAGCAGGTAGATAAACAGAAATGGCATGTGATAGATAGCCTTCTGATGATGGTGTATGACATGGGACCTGATCCTGTGCATGCCAGCAGATTCCTAAGGGAAAATTTATCTCTCATAATATGACATAATTCATTACTAAAATGTTAACTCCTGAATTCAAGGCTTAATAAACAAATAAATAGTGCAAACTTTTAGTATAGTGTAACTGAAACTTCTAAGATAGTTACCAATGAAGAGAAAGGGGCTTGTTACACTCTATAATTGGTTTAACTGGAAATCCCCAAGTGCTTATGTATTAATATATCTGTGCATGTTCGTATAGATATTTAAAACATAAATAAGTGCTTCTGGACCCTGTATGCTATTCTTAGCTTTAGGGATCATGCCTCTTCACACATTCGGGTTATTCCTTGTGTGTGTACCTAAAGTGGGGGGGGATTCACTTCACCTGAGTTTTTTCACCTCTAAATTATGCCCCAAGTTTTGTCTGTCTGTACTGGCCTCCCTGTAGTTAAGGGGAAAAGGTAGGTACCTCCAAATGGTGGGCATAGATTAGTTTTAACAAAGACTATGTCTTTTCATTTACTCTTGAGGAAGCCTTGGTGCCTTGGAGAAACTTTTGGTAGCCACAGTTGTATGAGATTTCCCAGGTACTCTCATGTGATTCCTCTAAGTAAATGCTTCACCCACTTTCGAAATCCCACACATTTAATTCATATGGAATACTCTCCTTCTAGAACTGTAAATGCCCATTTCTCACTCTTTTCCAGTATTCAAACTTATATTTTGCCTTCAGGCTTCCTGGCAGCAGGCTGTGCAGGTTGATAGTGGAATATGAGAGTCCCACAGCTGTGAAATGAGTGGGTAGCAGTTTGGGGTGCTGGCAAGTTGCCTGTCAACATGATCCTCTGTTTGCTTCTAGTACAAGTGAGAAATAATTTATATTATTTGGCTAGCTGTCATCTGTAACATGTCATGCACTGGCACTGAGCCACATTTTAGTGCTCCATCAGTGTAACAGGGCTGGTTATGACAAATATAAGGGGCACACAGGTACTGTTCTCACTTGGAAAATCAGAAGCCTGTAGAGTTTTTGCAGATTAAACTGATTGAAGTGATAAAAAGGACTAGATATGAACTATCAAGACCAGCAGCAAGGTGGGAACATGTCAGAAAACAGATGCCTCCAAGTCCTTTGCTTGTTTTTGTTTCAGCATTAACAGTTTAGGCACATAAAGCCTGAAACAGGCAGGGATCTTTTTCTTCTTTGCAACTGCAGTTTCTATAATATCATCCTTTCTGCATTGTTTCTGCAAGGAAGCTCCCAGGTTTTTCTTTATGAAAAACAATCTATTTCATACTAAAATCGCCATGCTATTCTCACTATATAACTGAATGCAATGGCAATGGCCAGCACGGATGAGGCAATTCCCACTTTTCACTGGAATACAGCCAGTGATGTGACTGAGGCCAGGCCCTTGTTTCTCCTCTCCATGAATTTTGTTGCAAATGAAGGCACTGCAGAAGCTCAGGGAAGCCTGTCTTCTGCCCCTCACTTTCTTGCCTGTGCTAGCAAGCCTGTGGTGTGCCCTTTGCACCTGCCCTCAGACAGTCCCAGCTGTGATGAGGGAGAAGCATTCCAGGCAAAATTTAAAACTATGAATTCAAAATATTTTAAAATATTTTACACTTTCAAAACAGGATTTTGTCCTAATTTAAATCAGTCAGCTGCAATGGGAAATGTATATTATCCAATATAAGAAGCCCAGACTAAGGGGTTGCAAAGTGGAAAAGGAAGATTTTTGCTTATGCTTTTCAGAATAGCAACATAAATACTTCTTTGCAATCACAGTAAGTGATTGCAGGTGTAGTGAATTTTAATGTACGTTAGGCTTTGTTTCGTTTGGTTTTTTTTCATTTTAGTAGATTTTCAAGAGCTGTCATGGGAGATGCATACCCAGATCACCTCGACTCTCAGGGCAAGTCGCTTACAATTTGTTACTACATTGCTTACACAATCAGTTGGTAAATAGTCCCACTGATACTAAAGGTGCCAGAAACTAAAAATCAGTAAGGCTTGCTGTATGTGAACAAGAGCAATGCACTGACCAAAGTTTTATCCAGGGGATAAATCCAGCATTTATAATTAAATTTCCCATCAAGTTCAGCATTTCATACTTAATATAGCAATGGGAAATTACTATACATTTGGGTTTTGTTCAAGTTATTTAGTGATTCATGAATTACTAACATTGGGCTAAACTTTCAACTAGAGTTCAACTAGCACAATTTGTGAAAACTGGTGTAGTTTTTCCAACATATGCCTGTTGAGAATCTCTGCTGTTATATATAAACAGGATCCATCTGCCTGAAATTCATGTAAGGATAATATATGAGAAATAGTAACTAAAACTGCCCTTTATCTATAGAAAACAATTTTCCCCCTGTAGTCATAGCGCAAAACTGTTGAGTGATAGCACAGGAGACCCTGTTCTTCACCCATGTCCTGAAGTTGCTGTTGGTTGTTACCCAACCTGGGCACAGGGTCACTGATTTTCTACCATTTCATCGTGTTCCCAGCCCTTCTACTTCCTCTCTTGGCTCCTTACTCATTTCCTCCTCTCCTGTCATCAATCACTTGCTGTTGGAAGGGCTGTTTTTTAAGAGCCTCAGGCTGGATCTTGAGCCAGCAACATCAGCAAAATCACAGAGCTTTAAAAAGGCATTAATGAAGTTGTGAGCTAGCTGCATTCAGGAGAACAAATGGGTAATTATAGCATTTGAATCACAATACTGAGTGATTGCAAAACCGATATAGAATTCTAGTAGACAGGGATTTTAAAATGCAATCATGGCTATGCTTTAGGAGCATTTTCATTACCCACTCATGGCTGAGCCAATTAATTAAGTGTAAGGTCAGTCTCATCCGCTGAAGGAAAGAAACAATGGCTCCTATGTTCTCTTGAGGGCTGTCGGCAGAGTCTGGAGAAGATCTTCATCAGCACAACTTCCTTCCACTCACACTTTTATAAAAAAATGGAGCAGAGCGGTGAAAACTGTGTTTCAGTACCTTCTCATGCACCACATGAAATGATGATGGCATTCAGTTAGGATCCGAGGTAATACTTCCAAAAGCACTCAAATAACTTGGAGACCTCAGTTTTATCTTCAGCCATGAACCGATTAATGAGGTCACTAGAGCACAGGTGGTTCACACAGGGCAGCTCTCTGAACCATCTTTCTGAATTTTGGAAGATTGTCCCTTAAAGGGAACAACAAATGGGGAGGCTAGAGATGACTTTTTAAGAGCATAGAATGGAGGTAGGAGCAATCTCATTTTACAGAGCAATACAAACCTTTGGAAAACTGCTGAGCTCTCAATAAACTCCCTTATTTCTGTAGTCTTCTGGTTATTCTGGGTCTAGACTAGTGAATCACAAGTAGTAACAGCATAGTTATTAGTCAAGCCTCCAGTGCTGTATTTCAAGAGAAAAGAATGTTCTTTTTCTCATTCATGATAGTAGGAAGCCCTGTAATTTGGACTGGAGCTGCTAAAAAAGCTCAGGATTTGTTCTTTTTGAATTCTTACAATGAAAAGAAGTTCTAGCTACAGATGCTTACAAACTTAGTTTAGAACTTGTTGGTAGCTGTCAGGTTTATAACAACAGTGCATAGTGTCCTGGTTATTCTACTAATGATCATTTGCCAGAAAAAACCAAACCAAACCAAACCAACAACAAAAAAAACAACTTAGAGCTTCATTAATTCAGTAGAAAGGCTCGTATTGAATTCTATTGATCAAAACTGTTCCTGAACAAGGAAATTGATTTTATAGATGATAAATGGCTAATTAATACTTTGGGGAATCAGACTGTCTATAGTTTATAGCCCAAGACCAGATGCTGCTGCAATGCAGACTTTGAGAAGCATGGTAATGCCTGCTCATCTGCATGATCCTACCGAACGTGGGCAGTGCAGGTGCATGACAGACCTGGATCTTCCCAGGAGTGCTAGTACTGCCTGCTCACTCAGCTATGCCTTGGAAAACGTGTGGCAAGAAACAGGCCTGAGGTCAGATGAATGCTCGTGGCAGGCTCTATACACTCCTAGAACCACAGGTTGTGCTCCATCGTGTTCTCCATCTTTCGCTAATGCTGTCTTGCCCACCACATTTTCTATTGTGTCCTGAACTGCCTTTGTCACCTATTGTTTATTTCCACTGGCAATGTGTTCCTTCCTCCCTCCTGCATTCATGGGTCCTTCCTGTTCTTCCATGGACTGCACTCCTTGCCTTTCCTTTCTACTCTTTCCCCCCACTCTCCTTTTCCTGTCACTTGCCATCACACCAAACCTGCTCCTTCAGCACTTCTAGACACTTCCCCAGTGAAGCCCTGTCTGTCCCCCTACCATAAGCTGCTCCCCTTTTCCTGCTTCATGACTCAAAGCACCTGTGGCAGGGAAAGTAAGTTAAAAATATCCTTATTTTCCTACCTAGCTTTTATCTCACCTGGCAACCACAGGAAGTTTGTGAGAATCGTATTCTAAGAAAATGGAGATATTTTAATGATTTGACTCCCTGCCTGTGACACTTTTAAAAAAGTAAGTAAATACCCCTGGGGCCCCAATAATACAAATAATACAAAAGTTCAGGCTTGGGTGGAGCATTTGATAGTAACAATGTGGTAGAGCTATGGTTCACTTATCAACTTTCTTAATAGAAGATGGTGTCTGATCCACTTGCAGTTAAGTGCTATCAGATCTAAAATATCTAAGCACTTTGGAAGAGAAAATAGAGACCATTTTTGAAACTGTGACTGCTGGCGAGCAGAGCGGTGTGGGGAAAAATAGGTAGAGCAGCGGGATTGAAGGCAAAGTGAAGAGGATTAGGAGACCAGTTCTGGGTGAACAGAACAGCCCAAGGGATGGTCCCTGAGGCCAGGACACAGCATGAAAGAGCAGGAGGACTAGAGAAGGAGAGAAAATAGTAAGAAAAAAATATATGTAGGCAACTGTAAAGAAAGCTACATAAACTGTGTATGAAAAATCAGTCAAGTGTAATCATCTATATCTGACTAGCTCTGTGCCTGCACAGTTACCTGTGCGGCATTCTCTCATGTATTGTTCACACACAAGCACATAAATAAATATTATTACATGCTGCCTGGCATGGAAGGGGTAGTTTTTAATATCTTCATTCTTCCCCACTTCCCCATCTCCCACATTGTTGCTTATTTTCAGCACCAGACAGTTTGTCAAACAAGGTTGTGCTGAGGAAAGGAATTACTGGTACTGGCCATATGGAAGATATGGGAATACAGAAAGAATAAGAAGCTGTCAACACCTCAGCCTAATATGCAGCCTAAAATTCCTGTCTGATAAATTCTGATAAATTATGCCTAGGGAACCACTGTGGATTTCAGTTTGCTGGAATGATACCAGGAAATCTCAGCATGAAGATATTTTATCTGAAATTTGTCTTCCTATTTTGGGTACTCATGAAAATTGTAATTTGTACCAGTATTGTTTGAGTCAATAATGGATCCCTGAGCCTAGACCGTACATTAAATTATTTCTTGGAGGTAGTCACACTGATTTTTGCCTTTTTCCTCTACTGTCACTGAAAAATATTTTGGGTAGTAGGAAAAAAGTCTGAGCTGGTGAGCAGGCTTCTGAAGGTATCAAACTGCTTTTTCACAAGAGCAAGCTTGGAAAAGGGTCAGCACAATTTCAGAAGATGCAGGTTTCCGAAAACCAGTGATAGATCTCACCCCAGAGGCAGTGTACGGGTTCCCCTTGGGGTGCTTAAACAAATGCAAATATTTTTGCTTTGACAGTAATTGCATACACCTCGATTTCAGCTGCAGGTGCCAGCAGTGCTGTGCTACTGGTGAAGCTGTTTTGTCGCAGGTAAAGCCCCAGCAGATGCACCAATTACTTTACATACTGTTTACCCGCTTTTGGTGACATTGAGGCTAACCTTGGAGTCACCTCCCCCGCTGCCACATTCTCCTTTGTCGTACCACCATTTGTTTTTCAATTTGTCCAAGAGGCCTTGTTCATTCAGTTTTAAAACTGCGAGGTTAACAGCATTTCTTGAAACGATAAAACATATTTTGTAAGAAACTGCACAGCTGTTAAGATGTTAGAAGGAATGAGGACTTAAGCTGTTTATAAGCTTGATCCACACACTAAATAAACCTCTCATTTCCATATTTCAAAGCCCTTGACAGCACAAATAATTGTGGTTACTTTCAAATGTGAAAAATGTGTTTCCAGCATAGAAATGATTTTCAGAACAGCTTGGATTTTAGCACAAAAATTCTATCAACCAACCCAAACTATTTTTGCAAAATGATGATAAAACTCTGCCTGGAATTATAACTATACAGAATGATACAGATTTATTTGAATCTATATTTGAAATGTGTTCAGTGTCTAGGCTGTTTTTTCAAGCAGATGGGAAAATGTAGTCCCATGTACTAAAGAGGCAAGATCCAGACTGCCTATGCTAGACGCTGCCAGTCACTTTGCCATATACAGTTTTGACATGTAGCACTTCAGACTGATCCCACACAAGCTATGGGACAGTGCTCCAGAAACAGGCAATATGAGGAAGAGCTGAAGAGGAGCGCTAACAGCTCACGTGCTGACTAAGATGCTGTCTAGAGCCAGTCAACAGAAAGAACGGGACAAAGGTGCCAAGAATCCTGTCTGTCTGAAGCTCTATCCCCTGCTGTAGGCACATCTGTACATTTGGGATGCAGGCTCTAGAGTCCTGCTCCCTTTGCACAGTACAGGCTTAGTTGAAATGCAAGACCTGTGGTCTAGTTTAGTGTTGTGACTCTGGGGACTGTCCTTCTATTTTGGGAGAGCACACTGTCTCCCAGCCCAAAGGGCACCTGCAGCATGAAGGAACAAGATGGCAGTGGAGTGCATCCTCGCTCGGGAAACCTCTGAACAGCCAAACAGAAGCTCAAGCTCTAGGAAAAACAAAACCAGCCAATTAGCTGGATGCTGAGTTACAAGAAGGTTGTTTGGACATCCTGAGGACTTTTCCATGGAGAGTTTATACATGTTATGCTACCACTGGATGAGAGACAAATCCTGCTTTGGTAGCAACAAAGTGGCATGGGCACAATAGACTGAAAGGGGTTCCATGAGCCTGGTGGCCTCTGTATCACATTTAAATGCTCTTTTTTCAGATGAGAGAAATACCTGAGAGAGAGTTCGGACCTGTGCAGGCAGAGGGGTGTTGCCAACACGAAGGCTAAAGCACAGAATCACTGCTTCTGTATGAAATCAAGGCTGATGGGAGTGGTCTGAAATTCATGTAAGAAATAGGACACAGCTGGTCCTAGGATGCAGTTGCTTCTGTGCATGCTCAGAGGTTTTCCTTTAGGTGTCTAGAGAGTATTATGACTGGATGGTAGAGGGTAGACAGCATAGATCATCATACAAACCCAAATGTAAGGCATCTGGATTTACTATAGGAACTACAGGCACTATGTAACATTTTAAAATCAGTTGACAACTAATCTGACAAGGTATTTATGCAGCCTTCATCACCTCTGGACAAAATTTGCCCTTGTTTAAGTGTACAACTTCCTATCTGTATTACTAAGACTTTCAACAGTCATGTATCACATACACAGCTACATCAATATTTATTTATAATTCATAATAATAAACTTTTATCTTCCTATTTTTTATGTCCAGAGGTCCCTAGTGCATTGATGCCTATCAGACACGTACACTCTTTCTGATGCGTGTCTGCCCAGGCTCACTTGTGCATCTGCAGAGGCACATGAAGCAGTGGCACCAATGCATCTCCAAAGTATCTGAGAAGTGTCAGCAGCTTAACTACTGCTCTTTGGGGATGATACGTGGTTGAGAAAGATGAAATTTTTCTCTCTAAATTTGTTTAATGCTGTCAAGATCTGTCCATCAGTAATGAGTGGGATTTTACAAGAACTATGTCAATGGCATCATCACCTCAACAATAGTGAGAAGATGCAGTACCTTCAAAGTACCTGGAGAAGGGCTGGAAAGAGAGATCCTCTAGTGGCAGGGTTCCATCAGATCCTATGGCACCAAAAGACACTGGGGATAATGATCCACCCTCTCTAGAGATGGCTGGACTTTGGTCCCTGTGGGTCCCTTCTGGACTTAGAAGAGAAATTTTTCTCTCACTTATTAGGTGAGATGTCTTCCTGGAAGACAGGTACAGACAACGGTACTTCACAGCTTATGAAGCGTTCCTTACTACCTTGGCTCATCTGTGGGACAAATGTCAGCTTCGGGACTGTCTTCTGGTAACAGTTTTTTATACAGCTCCTGCTGGAAGCAAGACAGATCTTTGCTGGCTGGTCATGAAGTTTGGAAACTGCTTGTATGTAGATCTGACTTTACCTAGCTTCAGTGTAGTTAGGTTTATATGAGATTTTCCATACAGATAAAGTAATTGCTTGTCTGTCCCTGACAGTGAAAATGAGAACTGTAGGCTATAGTGGGAGTGACAACAGACTGCTCTTTGTGGATAAATCTTTAAAGGGAATTTAGCAGCCAGGCTGACAAATGTGATTTTGTAAAAGTGCTCTAATTATGGTTCACACTCCAGAGGGAGAGAAGCAATTGGAAAACTGGAATGAAATTTTTTATTTGTCCCTTTTGTTCTTGGAAGAAATTGCTTTTCAACCAGTCATATTTACTACAGATTTTTCATACTCAGCTTTTAAATACAAAGCCTGTGCTTTCGGTCTGTTTGTGCTATTCAGAAAGGTAACTGTGTGGTCAGCCTTGCCACTTAACAGACAGAATTCCAATAAGCTAAACTTAAATTTTATCCTTGTAAGGACATTGGGACTGAGCCATAGATGAAAGATGATCCTAGAAACTCTATTTTTTTGGATGATGAGCAACATTACTTATTTTGAAAATGACTTAGATATGTATCTGGAGCCTGCTGTCTACAAAGTCAATGTCAAAACTGCTTCTCCCTTCAACAGGATCCAAACCAAGGTCTAATTTAGTGCTGCTATGTCAAATTGTCACACTGGGTGGCAATAATACAAACAGCTGCTTTGACAGTGCTACAGATGCAGGCAGGAGTGATCACTCCCATGAAAAACGAAATGTGTCTCAAGGAATATCACTAACTCTCAATTCAACAAACCACTTGATCTCAGTCTGATTTTAAAGTAGATGGGAAGCCCTCTCAATCTGTCTATCTGTAAAAGCATCTTCATACTATTTCCTCTAAGCTGTAGTCTCTCAAGTGTCAACATTAAAGCTCACCAAATTAGACAAAGTGCTTATGCTAAAATGTTTAGAAAGGTCTTTCTTTTCAATCTTTATCTTATCTCGGATGAAGATGGTACCTGATAATTTACAACTTTTTTTCAAGCTTTCCAAGTTAATGTTTACTTAGGCCTTTCATCTGGATATTCTAAGATGAATTA
Organism: Myiozetetes cayanensis; assembly: GCF_022539395.1. NCBI lineage: Eukaryota > Metazoa > Chordata > Aves > Passeriformes > Tyrannidae > Myiozetetes > Myiozetetes cayanensis. The sequence goes on along the minus strand of NW_026087742.1, from coordinate 41,181,176 downwards.
GAAACAACTAGGTGGGGTTTTTTTTGACAACTAATATAAACATTTTCATGTTTAATTTCAATGTTGAAGGGAAAGAGCTTTCTCACTTGCCAAATGTTGAATTTTATCTTTCAAAGTATTAAAGATTATCAAGGAAAATTTTCCCACAGTCATTTAGAGAAGCTGCAGCTGGTTGATAGTAATCCTAGAGTAATAAATAAGTAAATGAAACCCATTCATGAGAGGGTTATTTAGCTGGGTTATTAGCCATATCCATAGACAGTTTCACAGCACAATAAAGAAATGAAAATAAAAAGGATGAAGAAGTAAATGTGGATTTAAGCTGCAATCATCACTCTGAAATTAAACTGTATTGTTTATAAATAACACATTATTGTCCTCATCATGTCTAGTAGGCCATGTAAAACCAGGTTAGTTTCACACTGCTTTCTCTGTTCCTTTGTTATCCAGGTCCACGTCCACGTTTGGAAATCAATAATTTCCTTCTGGTCAGCAAAGCATAGAACCTTTGCTCAACACTCCTATATCTCCCACAGATACATTATAACTGAGAGCCTAAAATTTGCACTGATGACTGCACTGAAAATTATATACCAAGACCTCAGAGCCATGCTAGATCACCTATACTCATCCTAGAATGTGCATTATTCTGTCACAGAGAATGCATTTTGAAACTTGAGCATCCGTGGCAGATATGTTTTTCATTTTAAAAATTAGACTCAATACCACACTTAGTCAAAACTCCCATTGAAGAACAATGTGTTCCTCAATAAAGAAACTGAAGTCTTTGCAAGACTAAGGGTTTAACAGTAAAAAACAGGCAAGTGCTTTAATATTTGACTCTTAATCCTTGGTGTCGCTGCACAGTCCTGCCTTTTCCATTACTCACAAGAAAATGTAGTCCTTGTATGTAAGTCAAGCCAGTTCAGACAAAACTGCATCCCTCGCATTTCATGATATCTCACTTCACATGTACTTGGGTGCATGGACAGTAATTTCAACGTATGGATCACAGTTATTTTTAGGTTGCCTTTAGAATTACAGTATGAAAAAAGTGATGAGAATTAAATCATTATTATTTAAAATTACTGTCCATCTCCCCATGAATAAATAGTAGTAAGCAGTTTAAAACATTAAGTAGTATCACTTCCCTTTTCTTTTTTTTTTTTTTCCCTTAAAGCCTACCTGTGCCAATTGTGGATACGCCTTCCACAGTTGTCAAAAGATAAAACGGCACAGACAGATGACAGTGTGACTGCCCAGTCCATTGCAAAGTAACATCAATGATCCCCAACAGGGACACCTCATTTGTTACCCTAAAGAATTTCAGCAGGGTACTTGTCCAAAGTCCAGGGAAGCTGGCTGAGAGGTCTGTTTTGACTTCCATTGAGTCTGGGTCATAGCAATGGTTAACAGTTGACCCATCTATTGGACTTCAGTCCGTTAGAAGCAGAGAGGAAGGTATGCAACAAATGATCTGAATCTATGGCACACAACACTGTGATACTCAGCTCATGTGCATGCTCAGCCACAGGAGGGGCATTTCCAAGGCTGATAGAGACACACAAAGGTCCCTGCACCACGAGGGAGTGAGACAGAAGTCCAGACTAGGGACCACTGCAGCCAACATCAAGAGCACTACTGGAAATCTGAGACACTATAGCAGAATATCATGAAAAGGAGCATCAGATTTTGCCTAATGCAACACTTTCCACACCTATTTCAGCACAGCAACTCCGCATTCCTTAGAAATCAGAAACTAAAACATGAAGCGCATTCTGCACAGTAAGTTAAGTCTGTTTTCAACAGCCTAATGCCCAGAGCTTGAACACACACAACAGACAGAAAAGGCTCTCTCCAGCCTGATTAGACTTGAATACGTATCCAGCGTGTCAGCCACAGCTGCTTTTTTAATCTCTGGATGCACAGTGCTTCACAGGATGGGTGTAAAGCACCTCCCATCTGCAACGTTCAGCACCATCTCCAAATGCAATTCCAAGGACTCAGCCTTGGCCTGAGCACACATAGTGAAGGAGACCTTCTCCATGAAGTAAGGTCTCAGAATATCTGTTTTTGAATGCTAAATGGTATAAGAACACAGATAGGTCTCTAAGTACTCATTACAACAAAGGCAGAATCTCTGCTGTAAGCATTTAATAACAATAATTTAGGTAGCCGGTAGAGTTTTGCCATGAAAACTTAAATGTCTTAGCTATTTAAACAGCTTTGACATTTTCCTGAATCCCTTTCCTGAACTTAGTCTCATAAATTCTGAGTAACTGGCAGTGTTAGATAGCAAAAATACTTTCCTACATCCTGGGTAGATTCTTAGTACAGTTCTGCTGTTATCTTTACAGACGGCGGCACTGTTGTTTCACTGCTTAGTGTTGGAAATGTTAAATTCCAATAATGAATGAGCAAGATGTGCAAAAATAACACGACTCACTAATGAGACTCTACATACACAGAGACAGCTTTGTTTAAGCTGAAGCCATACTGCATAGCCCATCGCCCTAGGACCACTGGTGCCACTTGCCCCAGCTGTTGAAGCAGAAGCAGAGCAAAGACCCCAATCCTCTAAAAGGCTTTTCACAAATTCTTGCCACAAGGGATTTCAAAGCCTCAGAAATTGCTCAGTCACTTAAAAGTCACATGGTGTAGAGGAATGCTATCTCTGGTTAACCTCAAGTTCTCTGAATGTGCAACAAACTTCAGACGAAGACTACCTGAATGATGAATGAACAAAGGTCCTTAGGTGGTCCATACATATGTGAGGTATGGACTAACTGGGAAAATACAGAGATTACCCTTCCATTATGGTAAAATACATGATTAAGTTGTCATATAAGTTGTTGTATATATAATCCTATATAAGTTGTTGTATATATAATCCTATATAACTAGTGCCTGGAAAGAAGCAGGGATCAGTAAACTACAGCACAATGGCAAGTAAAGCCGCAGATGTGGTGGTGCATCGGCAGAAGTTCATTGAAGGAACAAGCTTTCCCAAGACCATAATACCACTGCCAGTGATGGCAGCCAGTGCTGGCAATTGATGATGAGTGTCAAGCAACTCAAAGCTAGTTTTCTTCCTTGCACTTTGTATGTCTCTCCCTGCAGCTACCTGCTGATGCAGCCATCATGCAGACCAGCTCCTGGGCATTCCTGGTGCATCCTCCCTCAGGACAAGGCAGAGAGAGCTCGGTGAAGCCAAGTTCAGTGCCCTTATTTCAGTGATGTGAATTGTAGTTATTCTGTCATGATCTAATCTGTATCCACCCAAGGTGGCTTGGGAAGAGGAGGCCACAGCTGCCAGGGACCTCCCCTCGACCCCCAGCCTAGAGCTTTCTGGATGCAGCTGAGGATCTGTCTCAAATGCACTTAGAGAAATACAAGTGGGTGTATTTTTACAGCTTGTACATCATCCAGTCAAATGATTTTTAATGGGAAAGATTAAAATGCAACCTTACCAAGCAAAAAATTAAATGCTGCCCATCTTCTGAGCTGTTTATTTTATCCTTGTTTTGAAAAGCGCTGATGGCAGATTGTAACATGACACAAATGTAGCGCAGTTTAAGGATGTTCGACAATTCATCAAGAGAAATTAAGTGTAAAGCTGCGTGGCACTGGCTGAATATGTTTAATAAATCAGGAGTGAAACAAGCACTCTGTTAACAAGGAAGATGTAGCCAAAGCTTACATCACTGTATACTCAGAAGGTTTGAAGGATCAGTAATCTAAATATTTAAAAAGAGAGCTAAAGCAAGAGCATTTGCACAAGAAAAATAACCTAAACTTTCATGAAAATGGGCCAACTTCGAAATCATGGTTTTTTAAACACTTTCAAGAACTTACAGGGATAATATTGGTACTGGGATCTATAAAGGTTTTGCATGCTGTAATGTTACTTGTATGAAAAAAACTGTATTCAAATACTGAAGCAAAGCACATATCTAAACAATTTCACATGTAGCTGACAGAGAGTCCTTGGAACTAGCTCTTGTAGCTTGTCCAGCATTTATAAATAAATAAGAACTACTAGTAATGGGTCTCTCAGGCCTTCCTTCTAAGCTCTTCCATTTCTCTATTCATGCTTATCAAAGAAAGGGTCTGATCAGCCATCTCAGCAGAATGTTCAGGCCCAGCTGAGGACCACCAGGACAGTGGATACCTCCTGAATTTCATCTTGCAAAAGTCACACACCCCTGAGGAACTGACTGGCCTGTACAAAGCCAAGGTACTGCAAAAAAGCTCTGGGCAGGTTGTGTGCTACATTAGAAACTGATACCATTTAAAAACGTTATTTAAAGAACCCTGGAAAATTGCATTGAAGACATCTCCTACAGAACAATATATTGAAATATTCTGCAAACAATAATAACGTATTTTTACAAGAATTTTTATGTATTATTATTTATTTAGAGATGGGAAAATTAAGGCAGTGCTCAAATACTTTTTAATTGTGGCTAACTAAAGTGAGTAGAGTGCTCTTCATTTAGCCATCCAAATAAGATGCTTAATTTCCAGGGGCAGTGAGTATTTACATCTTCTATGTATATCCTAAGTATACAGTTTAGTTACTTGAGCTGAGCTTTGTAAACAAATATGACCCAAACTGACACCTTGAGGATCAGCAGGAGTTCCAATTAATGGGAGACCCACTGCTGCTAAAAATTGCCATAGCTACTTTGAATTCAAAGAGGTTCTGACAATTTACACCAGCTAGAGGTCTGATGACTGTAGTTTAAAATATTTATATATATTGAAAGCTGTTTTGCAGTAAGATATTCCAATTACAGTATGCAAACACTACTTGGTGCAAGCAATTAAACATATATTTTGCTTGTGCAAAAACAACAGCAGTTGACCTGGGAATACAGCTCAGCTTGTTTCTCTGTTTTATACATATCTTTGCTGTAAATAAAAAACACATAAAATTGTCCCTAGAGTAACTATTCATATTGGTTTAGTAGGTAGTCTTTAGCAGCAGCAGATACGCTAGTTTCTCCCAACTCTGAGCTATTTTAATTTTTGCTAACAACTACCTAATCCTGTTCTCATCAAGCAGTACAAAGCAAAATTGTTCTTGATGGTTCCAGCATAAGCAGGATTATGTGAATAGGCTGCTGCAGTCCAACACCTGCAATTCACAATACATGTTTTAAAAGCTTTAAACATGTAGAATCATAGAATGGTTTGGGTTGAAAGGGACCTTAAAGATCATCTGGTTTCGACCCCCATGTCCCCAGGCAGGGATACCTTCCATTAGACCACTTTGATTAAAGCCCCATCCAGCCTGGACTTGAACACTTTCAGGGATGGGGCATCCACAACAATGCCGGGCAACCTGTGCCAGTGCCTCTCCACCCTCAGCAAATCCCTTGTTTGAGTGGGATTTTTCAAAAGTGTCTGAGCACCAATGTAATGCTTTCTCCACACTGCAGGAATTGCTCTCAAGATAAGCTTGGCCCACTGCCAACTGCCTCAAAACGTTCTCTCACCTCAGAAAGAATAGGAATCCTATAAAAGCCACCTTTGTGGCTTTTATACATTTGATATTGCAGGAAACACTTACCCTAATATTTAAAAATTTGCAATGTGTAAAATGATAATATTTAAATATATAATAATTATATTATATATTTTTACAGTATAATATATATTTTATAATATATATATTATAAATACTTAATGCTTTCAGATGGGGTAACATTCACCCCTGGCATGGCTGGCATAAAGCCTTTTGCTTTTTACACCTTAGGTGAAGCAGACCTTGACTCACAGTTTCATCGCAGCAGAGTGTTTGGATGCTGTTTCACCTGCTTCCCCAGTAATTCCTAAGTTTAGGGGCCCCCAGCTGAAAGAAAATGGCAGTATTGGCACAGACACGTAGGGGTTTCATGGCACAGCACAGCATGTGGTTCAGTGCCAGGCAGAGGTTCCATCCATGTTGGATGAGGGAGTAGTAGCTTGAGGTGAGTGCTACTGCAGTGAAGATCTATCATGTCTCATGCTGTCCCTCTCTTCTCCTACCTAGACTGCATTAGTGCAAGCCTCTTGAAATGACATTATGCCATGTTACCCAGGCACATGCTGTTGAAACTCCTTATGTCACTCCATCCACAAGAAAGAGCCCAATGCTGCACAAATTATCTAATTGTTTTTCCAACCGGTGGCTTAACAGCACTGAAAACATTATTCACCATTACTGATCTTGGCCAGTAGATTTAAATTTTCCTTTACATAATATCTTAACCATATTTGTAAGGCATTTTATATTTATGACTCTGAATGCCACAAAATGGCTATTTCCACCCAGAATGAGGCTAAGAAAATTAATCTTTTTTGAATGTAATTCAGTGCTTATTGAATAGAAATATAGTGTGGTTCCTTGTAACTTAAAAAGTTGTTCCTTCTTTATATTTATCTCAATCCATTTGACATCTCTGATGGATTATAAGACAGCCTATTGAGATCACAGACTCTGGCCACCCTATGCAGAGGAAGGTTTTTACTATATCAAAATCTTCCAGCACAAAGCAGGTGGCAGCTGTTTCAGCAGCTTCTAATTTTTCACCCCATTCAACATGTCCCAGCAGTGGCAGAAATATTGTACATTTGACTGAGCATTTCACAGCTTTCATCCACATGAAGACCCAGCCCTAGGCTGAATCACCTATACCAGAAGAAATGTTACTGTGACCTCCAAAAGCAGAGAGAACTCATTGCTGAATCTCACTACAAATCATGTAAAATAAAATGTCCTGTTGGACTAACTGTAAAAATTAGGGTTTCTGGTTCCTACGCAGCCATATGTGCTATATAAATGTATGCTCTATTCAGTGGGTAGCAGGGCATAATAATAAACACATGACTTTAATGCAGTATTGAACATATCTGGCATTTTTGCAACCTGGTTCAAATTTGGCAATATTTGAAAAGATTTCCCTATCAGACTTCCCCAATGTTTCATTTATATCTGGCTGAATGTCACCTTTATGAATATACGATGATAATACGGGTAAGGGGAGCTCTATTTGACACGATCTTCTATTTTCTATTACTTATGATTTGTTGCTATTTTCCTTCTTGCAAGGATCAGGATCTCACAACAGCAACTGATTAGTGCAAGATGTCAGTTTAAGATTCAGAAATGGCAGAAAAACATCAGGAGTCACAATGGAGTGACTTCTATAAAGGCACTCAACGGAGCATCTCTGAAAGCCTTTTACATAAACTACCTCAACTGTCAGCTTATGATACTCCATAAAACGTGATGGAAGTCTTCTATCCTAGCTAATATTTCTGAAATTTCTTCAGAGAAGGGTCATACAAAAGAAATTGCATTTATCCACTTTCAGGGTGAATGAGACATAGGTATCTATGGCAAGTACAGTGAGAGAAAAACCAAACTTCTGCCGTCTTCCCAGCAGCTGCATTTGGAAAAAGAAAATTAATACTATTGCTGTTCCCAGGAATTCATGGAGTAGCCAAATTCAGTTGAATTCATAAAAAAAAAGGATTGTCAGTAGGTCAAAGAAGGTGATTCTGCCCCTCTACTCTGCTCCTGTGAGTACTGCATCTAGTTGTAGGACTTTCAGTATTGGAGAGACCTGCTGGAATGTTTCCAGAGGGGGGCCAGAAAAATGTTCAGAGGGATGGATCTGCTCTCCCATGAGGACTGGCTGAGAGAGTTGGTTGGAGTTGTTCAGCTTGGAGAAGACTAGGCTCCAGGGAGACTTTACTGAGGCCTTTCAATACTTAAAGGATGCTAATAAGAAACATGGCAGCAAAGGTTTTTAGTAGGGCCTGTTGCAACCAGACAAGGAGTAGTGTTTTTTAATTAAAGGAGGGCAGATTTAGACTAGAAGAAGGTAGACTTAGACTAGGCATAAGGAATAAATATCTTTCAAGTGGAACATTGAACAGGTTGTCCACAGAGGTGCCTCATCCCTGGGAACACTCCAGGTCAGGTTGGACTGAGCTCTGAGCAACCTGCTCAGTTCCTGCTCATTGCAGGAGGGTTGGACTAGATGACCCTTAAAGGTCCCTTTCCCCCAAGCTATTCTATGATTCTACAGTTCTATTAATGTCTGTATTTTTATTTTAGAGACAAATCCACTATCTTAGGTTCTGTTTCTAATGAGCACCAGTCTTTTGCCTGTCTGATTAGACTTTTCAGCCACCAAATCCTAGTCTCACCCTAATGAGAACAAAGCATGGAGAGACTGCAAAGCAAAATACCATCAGCATTCTGTACAGTGTTGAAAGGGCTGTAATACAAGCAGTCTGCTTATCTATTAATTTTTTCCTAGTGAGGAAAGGAACTCCACATGAGAAGACTGTAGAGAAACACTGCTGTTTGCTTCTGAGGTTATTCATCCACTGACAGCAACGTCCACAAAGCTATTAACGAAATGTGGCCACTATGTCAAAAACTATTGGCAACACAGAAATCAGGATGGATGCTTGATTTTTATGGTTGCCAGAAACAAATCATTAATTTACAAGATCTCCACAGCTGACATACTATTATTAGATCTGAACTTAGACTGAGAAGAGGCATGAGAGATTTCTGTAACATCATATACATGCTTCTTTTTGACTCCATACAGATGTTTTTAATAAAGAAGAACTACAAGGAAGGCAATAAATGGAAAGATTCCAGCTAAGAGATGGTTTCTTAAGCTTTGGTCTAATTATGATGCAAGCACTTTGAAGTTCATTACTTTAATTAAAATCAGAGACTGAAAGAAAAAAAACAACAGGGGAGCCATTTCCCAGGTGGGAACTGTAACTGCAACTGCAATGCAAAAATAAAGAGAACTGCATAACTTGTGGCTTACTGAAATGCTGGCTTGTGTTTTGCCTAATGGTAGATCAATACCATACAAATGAAGCAATTACAGTTGTGCCATATAAAGCCTTATTTGGTCAGCAGCCAAAATGGGGATTAGCTGGAAAAGTTCCTAGGACTTTCTGTCTGAATATTATTGCAGAAGTTAATGAGGAATATCTGATATGCTTAGACAAACATAAACAGTGCCAGCAACCAGATGAGATGGTCGGTCCAATAGTCAGTGTTCTGATAATTAAAATGCCCTGAAGCCAGCTGAACATCAGCCCAAGATCAGGTGAAATGATCACAAGGGCAATCTAATCCCTCTGGCAACAGCTATATAATGTTGCCACCATTGGTACAGCCATGTACACAGCAACAAACTCTCCACCTTCCCGCAGCATGGAAGCATGTTCCCTTCTATACAGCTCTGTGTCCCTACACTGCAGCTTGTGGTGGGGAAGTAAAGGCCACAGTCAGTTTGATACAATGGTTCTGCCAGAACTTTACTATGCCCTACACATTCTCATCCAGCAGACCACCTGGTCTAGTAAAAGGTGTCCCTCCCTATGGCAGGGGGTTTGGAACTAGATAATCTTTAAGATCCCTTCCAACCTAAACCATTCTGTGAAATGCAAATATAGCAGCTCTCAGACCAGTTGGACCAAGCACAGCCATGGCAATACAGTAATACTCATGTTTCAAATACAAGGCTACAAAGAAAACAAGGTAGTGAAAGTACTACTAGATCTCCACAGTGGGTATGGAGATACAAATAATGTAATTGCTGTTGTCCTGGACACATGCCCACATGCCACTTTTAATAAAAAAGACCAGACGGAGTACGGTCCACTGGTGATGGAGATTTCTGCCATTGTTCTCTAAAGGGAACACAAAACAACATGTCATCATAGACCACAGACTGTTTAAGAAGTCATTAGTCAAAGTTACAATTTCTGTACTGTTTTCTCTCCAAAACAGTTTCTTTGACCAAAGACACTGAGAATTCTACCATGGTGTTTGTCCTGAGGCACACACCTCCATGGATTTGAAATAATCATACAAACATCTAAAGTAGGAACGGACTTCAGATATTCACAGCACAAAACCACCACACTATTAATCTTCACTATTCCTCTGAAGCTGACAGGCAATGGTCATTACCTTTGATTTGCAAAGGTGAACCTTGAAGTGAGAGTTCACCTGAGTTCACCTGAGAAGGCGAACTGATCTTCTCCAAGACTCCTGGGAAATCTGGGCAGGATCATAATTATGCTTACAAGTATGACATGACTTCAGCCAACCACACTGCATTGTTTCTCAGAAATCTTGGTGACTTTTCAGGCAACTGTTCTTTATCAATTTATCCTTCCATTCTCCCAATGGCAAGCACTTCCTTAGAGGTGAGCTAAGCTTAAACTTCTGTGCATATTTCCTCAACTCAGTCTTTAACCACATGATATTCCTAATTTTTCCTGCCAAAAGTGGGAGACAGCCAACCTGAGTGCCTTAACTCCCATAACAAATAAATTCTTCCATATTTTGACCCTACTCAGGAGTTCCACAAAGGTCCATGCTCAGAAGTTGTAAAAAGCTGCTCAGGAAGTTAAGCCCTGGCAAAGAAGAGATATGAAGCACACTCACTTACTTCACTGAGTTCAGATACTTCACTCTCTTTTTGTTTTCCAGTATGAGAATTTTATTCAAATGAGAACAATCTGCTTGACTTTTAGTTCACAGAAATCATAACTAAGGTAGGAAAGCCAGGTTAGGAGAAGCTTTTGTACTAGTTAGGGAGAAGAGCTTCTACCATGCAGAAAACATAAACATCACTCTTCATAAGCTACTACAACTTTCCAAATTGTCCTGTAGCTCCAGCAGATTGAATGTGATGGCTGAAGATATCCTTCTCATATCCATAATTGTCAAAAAAGGATCATAACACAGTGTGGTCTGGAAAGCACCTCAGGAGGTGTCTGGTCCAACCTCCTGTTCACACAAGGGTCAGTCCTGAGGTCAGACCAAGCTGCTCAGGGCTTCAACCAGTCACGGTTTGTAAACTTCCAAGGAAGAAGCTGCACAACCTGTCTGGGTAGATAGTATCACTGTCAGACCATCCTCAGGCAGTTAGGGGAAACAGTTCCACCTTACATCCAGTCTGAACTTCTCCCATTTCATTTTATGCCCGATGTCACTTACCTTCTTCCCTATACTGCTGTGAAGGGTAAGGCTCCATCTGCTTGAAGACCTCCCCCATAGAAACTGTGGGTTGTTGTTAGGACCCCCAAAGCCATCTCTGCTCCAGGCTGAACAAGCCCAGATCCCCCAGCCTCCTCTCACCAGAGCAGCTCCATATCCAGCTCCATCTTGATCATCTTCCATGAAATTGGTTCAATTTATTGATGTTTTTCTCAAATGAGGAGGTCAAAAAAAACAACCAGGATGCAGTGCTCTACATATAGTAGGAATGTTTGCAATTATTTTATCTGATGCCACCATATCTTCTCTTGTGGCCTACAAATTGAATGAACTAAAAGCACTCTAATTGGAAACTGATTTGGATAATTGCCCACTATCTAAAAGAGATTCCAAAAATATCATCTTGCTTACTTAACTGGATTAGGAAAAATTCCAAAATCCTCAAGAAACTACAGTGACTTTCTGTTCACTTTCAACTATACTTTAATAGCCTGAATTCACTTTATTTAAACTCTGCAAAATCACAACTAATTGTCACATGTTCACGTGGTTTTAAAGGAAAAAATATCATTAGCAGGTATAGAATATAATTAAAATAGTATCATATACCAATTAAAACCTGAGGAGATGAATCTCAGTAAGTGCAGAGCATTGGAATGTGGATTGGTAGCCCCAGCTTTGCACACAGGGCATTATCTTTTTATTTAAACCAATAAGGAAATGAGTATCATACTAAAACCTGGCTCTTTATGTTTTGCGTTGCAAGCAGAAAAAGGCTTTTGTGGAAACTTTAAAATTCAAAATTTTGGTTGAAAATGTAAAAATCTAAAAAAATTGCCTATAATGTTTGCATTTAGGCACATGAAATATAAATGATTTGGGTTATCTAGAGAAGGTTGAGATATTCTGTAGGAAAAAACCTAGATCCCATGAATTTTTCTGTAGGTTCAAGAGTTTTAAGATCTAAAATAGATCTGAATCATACAAATGACACAGCATAAAATGCTGCTGTGTTCAAAATCAGATGCCTGCATCCATACCAAGGAAGCCAAAGATCTAATTCTAAATGTAAAAGCCTCTCTAAAGACGCAATTACAAATTTGGGCTGCACTAAATGGAACCATATAAGCAACAGATTGGAAAGAGACTGATGTGTAATTATATACAGAGAAAACCTATTCTGGAGGTAACAGATGGGCTGCCAGATGTTGGGTCTGCTCTCACCTGCAGGCCTCATTCAGCCCTGCTGCTAGTAATGGAAGATGCAAGGGATCTGGGTCTTCCTGTGCACACATACTATTTTTGCCCATGCGTGGGAGAAAAAATAATAAAAAAGCTCTACTTTCTTTGTGTGCTGGAGGCAGATTATTATCTTTATGTGTTCTTTTAGAGCAGAAACAAATAACTGGAGTATAACAATAAAACAGGTCTCTGTACCAGGTCAGGCTTGGATAACTTTCATGAAAGTTGACTTTTGGCTATAAAAAACTGCAGGAAAAATCATAGCCAAACTTTGACAGAAAACTGCCAATCCTGCCAACAACTGTTAAAAGAGATTGTCACTCGAAAAAAGAGCACGCACCATTGTTCAGCATCATGCGAGTTGGTAAAATATATAGTTAAATAGGAGCTATTATTCATATTCATTGTCTTACTCCCATTTTCTGCCTGCCTTCCTCTGCTTCCTATTCCAACTAAGTCGCTGAGTGAGAATTAAATGTGAAAGAGGAAGTAAGACATTGAGTTATAAAAATAAAGAGATTTGAGCTAAGGATACCTAGAGATAGTTGAGATTAAGAGCATTAGTTTTGACTCTACCTCATACCACATACAAAGTGGACCAGTTAAGAGGAATAATTAGTGATCAACCACAAGTCACTATTTTATCAAACAATACTTTAAACTTGTACTGTTCAGTGAGTTGCACATATGGCCATTTTTAGCTGGAACCTGAGCACCTTGAGAACATTTTGACGGTGGGAAACAGGTGTATTTCATAGTAGTTTTGCCAAGACACACAGAAGTTTAAATTATATATTAAAACTTCCAAATCTTGTTTTATGCTGTCAACATCTTTTCATCTTTCATTCTGGGATGTTCAGTCCATAATGCCTACTCTCTCATACAGTGTGCCAGTCTGAGACACTGTTCTTAGCTCAAAAAACTGCAAGAAAGAAAACAAAAACTTTTCTCCCTACTTTTTGGTTTTGGATTTCTCACAAGAATCAAGGCTGCCTGAAGACTAAATGGCCATTTTATCTCTTGGAGTCCATCTAGTACTTACTGTCAGTTGGAAGTGGGTAGTTTGCAGCTACCACACAGATTTATTGCAAACTGTTTTTCAGGTGCTATTTGTTCCCCAAATGTCATTTCCACAGAGAGGTATTGTTATGAGTTGCTGAGATGCCTTTCAGTGGCCTGCTCCCTTGCTTTAGTCTACCTACAATTTACCTGAACAATTATTATCTTAGTGGGATAGGCCTTTTACTTCTCAGGAACTGTACCATCAACTTCAAAGGGCAGTTTCCTGAGAATTGACACCTAAACAGCCAGAGAGTTGTAATGAAAAGAAAACGGAGAAATAATAACAAGCTGCATTGTTAAAATATAAAGGGCTGCATCTTGCCCTCTGCTGAGATGCTTTACAAGGGATTGGGGAAATGGCACAGAAAAGGGCAGGAGAAAATTATTTCTGAAGTGCCAAGAAGCAGTGTTTGTTTCTCAGAGGATCTATAGATTGGAAACAACCATAACCTTTTTGTATCCCACTGTCATATGCTGGGGATTAATGCTTATCAAACGTTGGCAAATGTCCAGAAAATCAGTAAAATGTATGCACAGCAATAGTATCAGTACTTTTGAGACATTCTGGCTTTCGCTGATAGTTTGAAAGAAATTCATTGGTTATTCTTAAACATATGCCCCTTTTTACTTGTCAGGGAATTGAACAGCCTGACAAATTTCATTTGGATAGTTTTAATATTGTGAAGCTCCTATCCTGTTTGCATTCAAATATTTCTGAAACAGAAAAACAAGAACTGTAATTTTTTTTAATGCCTTGATTTCTTTCTGACTGTGGAAAACAAGCCTGTTATTCATCTTGTCCTGGTGCTGACTACCACAGAGTGGCCCACAATAAAGCTGAAAAAACAGAATGGTTTTATACTTTCTTTTAAATACTTTTATACTTAACCTTTTATACTGATTATACTGCTAATTAAAAAATACCCATTACCATTGAAATATTTAGATAAAAAACTGTTATTCTATGCAATAGTTTACTGTTGTTTCCTCCTGCTCGGAAACACCTCATTTCAAAACTCTTCTAAAATCCCAGGACCTTGCCTGGAACAAGGAGCAGGATGATACTAGCAGAAAGGCACCAGAATGTGACTGTGTGACCAAAATGGGAGCCGATCTTCTTGGAAGAGCTTTGCCTTCCATCAGTTGCTTCTAGTATCATTTGTAGTGTAGGAAAACAGAAGAAGCAGCAGAACAAGTTCCTGTGGCTTTTGCCTTCTCCGATCCACTGTGAGCTTTGTTCAATTATGAATCACCCCTGAAGTCTGAGGGTGAAAACTTCCTGCTAGTGGCAATACAGAAATAGGCTCTGTGAGGCAAGGCAGGTCAGAGACGTCTCTTTGAAGTACTTGAAAGACATAGTGATTTTTTTTTCCCCTCAAGCCAGAGAAAATTCAGCAAGTACAGCACTTGCTGGACACTAATGAGTTGTTTTTTTCCAAAGATACAAATATCAGAAATTATCTCAACAGCAGTGCTCTTCACTGCAATTTGGTGACTTAAATCCTACAATTTCCTTCCTCCATATGTAAAATTTTTAAGAAAGGGCAAAACCACTTCAAGTAGAAGATTTTGCCTAAATACATTTGCTTGCACATCTTGGGGAAAAGAGTAAGTTTGGATTCTAATCTCTGTTCTCAAAGCTTTATTTTTACTTTTAAAATAGATACTCTGTTTTTAGACAGAAATAATCAACCGAAACTAAGTATGCATCCCAGGCTCAGCTGAAAGAACAACTTGCTAACATTCATTATCAGACTCTCTCTTCACTGATCTTCTTTTGACTCCTGACCTCTATACTCCTTGCTAAGCAGTGACCTCCTCTCTGCCTTTTTACCTAGTAAATGTTATTTTTAGTTGATAGAAAACCCAACAAGCTCTGAAGGATCTGACCTGTTTGAGAAAAATCTCAGCTACAAGCTCTGACACTGAATGGTAATGAGGTGGTAATTCAAGCCTTGTTATGCCTACAGTGAAGGGAAAAATATTATGCAAAGTCATACAGTATGATCTACACCATCAGTCAAAAAGGATAATGTTTACATATGTATAAAATGTTACAGATCCCATTCTAGTTTTCAAATAATTTTGTATCACAGAAAGAAATGACCTTGTAAAATCTTAGTAAGTGGACTCAAATCCTGTTCTTTTAAATATCAACAGAACACCTCATAACTATGCAGGGATTTTTTTTTCCTCCAGTGGCCCTTGGTTCAAAAGAGTAAAAGTCAAGCTCAGTAATTTCATATCACTCATTTAAATTGTCAAACCTCTATTATTCACCAGTTATCTCTATATCTTCTCTACATCATATATAAATAACACCAGCTTGTAGCTTCTAGGTGCTTTGCTGAAATGATTCCCTCTGTGGATAAAACACTGACTAAGGGCAAGACCAGCTATTCTGGCAGGAGAAGAGAAACATGAAAAAATCAAACCTGCTTCCTCTGCATCTCTCCTCACTGTGAAGGTTGCTTGTCTTCAGAATGATCTGGGGAGGTCTCTGGACACCAGTGTTGCCAACTAGAGGACAGTTAACCAGCAGAGGAAATACCCATTCTTCTCTGAATTGCCAGAACAATGCTCAAAAGCACATGAGCCATAGACCTCATCATGATGACCTAAGGATACATTACCTTTGCCTATTTCTGTACCTTTCTAGAAACAGGAACATACAATTGAGTGAAGAATGCAGGCCAGATACATAGAAACACAACAAACTAGGATAGATGCATCAACAATACCGGTTAAAAAATAAAAAATCTATGAAGACCTTTGAAAACTGAAGAATATAGGGTACACTGAAGGGTGGTCAGGGAAATTCTTCCTTCATGATACAATACAACTTGTACAAGGAAGCTTCACTCACGGGAAAAGTCTTTTTTTGTGAAGATTCATGGATTTCTGCAGTACAAAACCACTGAAAAACAACAGTGGAAGAAGTCCTCTGTAGTAAATAAATGCTGACTCTAAAAAAATTGTGTGGCCAGCTCAAACATTTTTTCCTAGTTTTACTTAGAGGCAATCTGTGAATATCATACCCATTCTTTTGTACACACAAATCCAGCTTTACAGAAAGCATAAGAGACCAGAGCATGCAACAAGTTTTTGGGGAAAGATTTTTATCTATCCTTATAGATGACTACTGTGTAATGACTCTCATTGTTTTCCTACAGAGCCTGGTGTGAATTACCAGCTCACTGATCTAAAAATCCAGGGTAAAATGAGAAACAGGGTATATTTAAGAATAATATATTAAATTCACAATGAACAGCTTTGTCAGTGAATGATGATCTGCGAATTCCTTCCACAATAAGTTTCTTATATTCTGGTCTCCAAAAACATCAAGGACAACACCTGACAAAAAGTCTAATTGTCCCATTGGAAGAAACTACACTATCAGATTTATTGCTATTGTCCCAAGCTTGTTTCAGATGAGTGAAGAAAAGAATAGGGAACATAACTTCCAAACAAACAAACAAAAGAAGGAATATCCCATCCTAGGTGAGATCTGCCTAAATTTTGTATGAATGAGCATGCATTGCTGAAATAAGTTTTCTTTCCACTTTACATTTCTATGGAACCATACTGGATATATCTGTGAAAACCAAAAATAACACTGCCAGCTGTAGTAACACATTGAAATGAAGCAATGAAAGAATGGAAATTTTAGAGATTTACCTCAGGAAAAAAAGGACTAGATGAAGTCACTGAGATCAAGATGCTAGGTTATAGAGGTTATATGATCAGAAAGTTATATCTGCAACACCTGTTTCACTGATGCACTGCCCACATTGCTCACCTTACGTTAAACACAGTAAAGAATGGATAAAGAATCAGCACCTCAGGCGGTGTAGAGTCAGTTCATGTCACCAGTTGTCACCCAGCAGATATGACCAGGTGGACCTTTTTGCTTGCCCCTCCAGAACATAAAAAATTTCTCCTAAAGTCAAACTGGAGTTATTCCTTTACTACATAAAAGGAATAGAGACTTGAATGGAATATAGAACCCCAGATTCATATATATGGAAACATTAACTGTAGTTCCAATAGCAGGAATTTAACAGGGCTCTGGATTTCATGAGGTTGGTGAACAAACACCACCAATTTCTAAAACACATTGATGCATCTACTCACATCAGGTTTTTTTATTATTTGTCTAGATCTAATTCTGCCACTCTTATCTGTCTGGGCTCAAAGTGTCTCAACAGACACTTACATCCTGCAGAGGTTTTACTCATCCACACTGCATACTGTTGTCTGTGCAACAGGGCAGCCAAATGTCAAAACAGGAACAGAAAAAAAGACAGCTCCTCACTTTTTAGCCCAACCTGTCATTCATCTTTACATCAAACAGCTTCAAGGTACAAAAAGTTGAAAAACTTTTTAGTGTACCTTTAAGACAACATTGCCCTTAATTCCTTTTCCATTACCTCTTAGAGTGGAGAACTTTTTCGTGTTCTTCACTATTCAAACTTGTTTATGATGCCTACATATCTAAAACAGAAAAGCAGAGGCATGCAAGGCACAGGATTTGTGTAGTACAAGATCTCCAGGTGTCACTCTCTAGAAACACAGATTACTGCAAGTGGCAAGGCAGATGACCCAGGGGTGATCCAAAATGGCCAGAAGTCTGGCCATGAGAACATCTTCTAATAACAACATTTACAAAGTCAGGTCTCGCTAAGCAGACAAGCAGCACCCTCTTAACCACCTTTGAAAGCACCACCTTTGAAGAAAAAAACTCATTAATTCACACTGAATACTACACAGTAGCTTTGGAACGATACCTACCGTTGTAAGAGGAGGAAATAGTTAGAACAGTTGGGTAGTGCCATGAGAGAAACTCAACCATTTTTGTGGTGAGAGCCTTTGTTCTCAATCACAAATTCTTTCTCAAACACATCAGTCTTTTACATTATATAGAAATGAATATCACTGAAAGGAAGGAAGGAAGGAGACACACATGATGTGTGATGTGGTACTGCCTGGTGGGCATAAAGGAAACACACATCAGGCATTTCCCATTCTCCTCCATCCAGTGATATGCATGAATCCTACTACTGCACCAGCACTGAGAATAAATCATTTCAATTAGCCAATAGGTACTGGTTGAACACTGCAGGTGTGTAGAATGGAGCCCAATAAGGAAGAGTTTCAAATTAAAATCCACAACCCTGCTCATGTGTTACGGTCATGAGCAACAGAGAGACCAGTCCCTGGATCGCTCTGACAGGTGGATTTCATCTGCATGAGCAAAGTGATGGGTATGTGTTCTGTAATGAACATGAGCCCAGTGATGTAATGGCAGGAACCAACACTAATTCTATGCTACAGAAAGAATCACCCCACTTTCTGTCCGTTAGATCCGTGAAAATACATGGTCTGGTTCTCCACTCACGTGAGTTTTATTCATCTGTTACTACATTTTCAGGGAAAAAACTCCTGGTTTATAATCACTGTAAGTAGGAGGAGGACTAAGACTAAAATACTTCTAATGAAATAGGTGTTTCAAACAGTTTAGTGAATGATTCAATATGAATAATTCATTTGGAAAACCTGTTATTTTTCCCTAGTCCTGAACAGACCAAGAATAGATTGTGAACGTTTAGCATTTATATGCTACTTGCAATTATTTGTGAACTACATCAAGCAATTTGTGGTCTACATGTTACTCAAACAGGAAATTATGATTATTAAATAAAACATAGAATTTACAACTCCCATAGCAAATTATGTCTTTTGACTAATTTATGTAATTAGCTTAGCCAGCCTGCCCTTCATGGATTTCAAACTGCATGTTCAATATTTGCAATTATCTGTGCAGACAGCAGTTACATAAGTCATCTGATCAGTGACAGAAACACTACCATGTGGAATGCAGTCAAAATAGCAAAAGCAGCATATTCTAAAATTTAAACATTTCAGAAAATACTGAAACATGCAGTTAAAATTTACAGCTCTTTTCTGTTCAAAAGCACAGGGGGAGGAAGCTTTTCCCCTCCTCAGCAAGTGCTAGTCTCTATACACATACATGGAAGAGGTGGTATGAGTGTGAGGTATTGCTTGTTCACTATTTTTATCCAGAACATTAAGTGTGTTGCTTAATGTTTTTAGTAGGTAAGCAGCACTGCTGGTTTGTTACTGGGGCTGGAGAGGGAATGGGGTGCAGCAGGAGAACAAGCAGCTTAGCACATGTGAAAGAAAGGCTCAGGAAAGGCATGGGCATGGACATGGACAGCCAGTCGAGACAGCTTGAAAGAAGATTTGGTCCAATTTTCAGTCCGGTAGGATTTCAATTTTGGGTAGGATTTCCCACATTCTCCTTTTTGAACCACATTTGAAGCTAGGATTTGAAAAACTACATGCTTTTGATCATATCACCCTCATGATAGTTGCTGACCCCCAGTTAGACCGAACTATGGCCTCACTGAAACATCTGAGAGCTTGGGTTTTAGATGGGATGGAACCAGAATTTCACACCGGATCCTCAAAATCATGGTTGTGCTCCTCCTCTCTGTTCTTACTAAACAGTCCTGCTAGGTCCTCTTATTTCTAACTGCTTTATGCCTCATCCCCATTACTCCTAGATATTCTTCTCTAACCAATTAAACAAACCTGAAATCAGCCAAAATTTGACATAAATCAACTTCCACTGGTTACCAGTGCTCATTATAACAGACTGTCTCTTGTCATTGGTATTGAACACTGTAGAAAAAGGAACAGGACCTAAAGAACACCATAAGGCATGCTTAAAGCAAACAGCCCACTGCCAAGATGTATATGACAGCAGCCACAGTGACTCTTAAAAAGTCTGTCCTAGCTTTGGCACAGTAAAGCATGACTGTCAGCAATGGGCATTTCCTTACTGCAGGAAAGCAGTTCCACTAAACTGCAGTGCTGCCTACCACTCTTATGTTGCCTGAAACACTGAGAAGGAGATAGCAAACTACCAGAAATATTAAAAAAACCCCAAACCCAAGTGCTTTGAAAATATACCCAGATAATAGGTCAGCCTCTCCTATTATCACTGCCTTCTACCTTTAACAACTCCATGAGTTCTGGACATCCTTTTCTATATAATTAATATTTTTATTGTTGTCATCTTCCCTCTCTCACCTTCTTATGTTCTCTTACTACTTCATTCAGCAGTGAAGATGGCAGTTTTTAAATCTAAGGTGTACTGAGTGTTAAGGACCAAAAATTCATATTCAATCACTGAAATAACTGGCCTGATTTTCCCCTGCACATACAAATCTTCTTTTGTTGTGGATGTAAATGATTCTGATGATACTCCTATTACCAACCCTGTAATACAGTTACAGCTATTGAGGTTTGTGTATTGTGTGCAAGTCAAAATGATGAGTTATGAGTGAGTCTAGTTATCTGCATAGTGGTGATGATGTCTCCTCTGCAGTCACAGATGTAGACAGATAGCTTCTTAGCTAGGGCTTCATCTGCATTTGCAACTCCTCCCTTAAACCTAATTCCTCCCTTTTGGGAATTTATTTCACATTGTAATCCCTTATCATGAGCACAAATGTGAGAAGTGGGGTGTTGACTGCTTCTGAAGGCCATTCCCTTTCCCCCACCCACACGTACCCTATAACTGTCAGACTCCACAGGCCACACTCCCTTAATCTCCTAGTCATTCTTTGGCTTTGAAGAAAATTGGCAAATCTACAGAGGAAAAAGGCAAGTTTCGCTTGCCTTAAAGACATCAGAATGGTAAACACTGCCAATTTTAACACAGAGCTAGTACCTTGACTTGTGTCCCCCAACAATCTGAATGAAAAGCAAACGATATTCTACCTCTGAATCAAAACCTTTCCTACTTGACTGAATGCATCTGATACCATGACAAAGCAAATACTGGTGAGTTTGAAGGCAGTACTGAAATGCATAATGCTAGAAACACAAACTTTGTTTTTTCTAAATAAGAAGGTGCTTCAACAAAAAGTACTTTGATGAAGTTACTTTAATGAAGGACTAATTGCCTCCAAGTGAGGAAATTTGAAAAAAAGATGTTACAAGCAGCTTCTTACTCAGAAATTAGCAGCCAGGATCAATAAACAAAACATAAAATGTAGCCATATTATTGATGCAGATACTGATGCAGATAATGTGGGCATAATACTGTTATAAAGGGTTGAATTTGGTGAAAAAAGCTGATGAAATAGGATAACTGATGTTAATTCTATCGAGGCTGACTTCAGGTAGCTAGTGTTCAACCAGTTTGGTTTTTATATGGCCTTGAAAGATATGCCAACTAGAGCTGCTAAATCCATATTGCAATTAAAAATGTTTACCTTTGTTGATCAAAAAAAAAAATGAAATGGAAGAAAAGAAAAATAACATACCATGTTCACACACAAAACAAAAAGAGCTATATCAGGGACATCAGGGAAGGTGGAATACTATAACAACACATTTTATATTGTTATACTATTCCACCCACCTTAATGGAGAACCCTTCGGTGTGGCTACGCCGTAGCCTTTGGAATCCAGATTTCCTCCCACTTTCATGGTGTCACATGGCTTTCGTTGCTCAATGTATTCATTCATGGTGGACTCCAGCAGGAAGGCAAACTTGCCCTTGGATTTGCGGACACGAGCTACTCCCTCTGCAGTAGTCCTAGTGAACACTGATGGCTCAGCTGATTTCATGTAGGTCCACATCTTTTCATACACTGCTATTTTTGATCTCTGGAGAAAATCAAAAAGAAGTTAGAACAAAAGAATGTTGCAACGTTTCAGAATGGCACTGTTCAAATAAAATCAATCATATTTAATTTTTCAGACAACTGAGATTGGGGAAATCTTCGACAAGGATTTTATTTGAATTCCATGATTATTTTAAAAGAAAAAAGAAATAACGGTATCAATAATCTAATGTCAGATGTTATTTTTAAGTTCAGCTAGCCTCTAACAGTCAAAAAAACCTGCAAAGCGGAATTTACTGTTAGATAAAGACACACACAGTCAGAGTATTGTAAAGTGTGTTTTAGGGAATTACATATGAAATAGATATCCACAATAAGCCTGTATGGTAAAGACAAACAGTAAAATAATCTCCCCATAAATACTGAGCTGAATCTTCAAGCATTTCTCTCACCACTAAACCCACAATAGTTTAAGTAAGATTTCTGCTTTCATAATTCAGAGTTCAGAATTAATTTGATTTACATTCAGAAAGGTTTCACAATATTTGAAGACACAGTTCACAGTAACAGGTGGAAACAGCAAATTGGACCAAATATGCTATTAAAGGAAGTGGAATGCCGTAAGCATTTTTCTTAAATAATTTGGTAAGTTTTTAGAAATGTAGTATCAGTGGATTTACTTTAAACACTCTGATACAGCCAGTATCAGAGTAAGAAATGCACT
Organism: Myiozetetes cayanensis; assembly: GCF_022539395.1. Taxonomy (NCBI): domain Eukaryota; kingdom Metazoa; phylum Chordata; class Aves; order Passeriformes; family Tyrannidae; genus Myiozetetes; species Myiozetetes cayanensis. Next base: position 41,158,450 of record NW_026087742.1, on the reverse strand, counting down.
TGCTCAAAGAATGAGCAAGAATTTGTGGCTTAGAGTGCATTAGTTGGAAATTTTCCTGTCTGGGAATACATGATGTAACTACAGGTGAACACTTACGCAAAAAAAAAAATAAAAAAATTCTTAATAAAAAAGAAAAGCAAAAAAAATTTGAACAGAAAGAAAGGAAGGAAATGCTGTCAGAAAAAGCTGAGAAGTTTCCTATGCTCATTAGATTCACCCAACAACTCCTTTGCTTCCTCCAGCAATAAGAATATATACATGCAAACCAGCAGTGTGTCAGCTAAACACTACACAGTGTTTTTATAATAACAGATGGCACTTGTCTTCTCTTATGCATGCTGCAAAAAGGACTTTTTAACCTAATGATCAAGTCAGCTTTTATTTGAGTCAACAGGAGTTTCTAGCTAAGCAAGATTTGGTCCATGAGCTTGTTCCTACACTGTGTGAGCACTCAAGGAAAATATCCATTATTATAAATCCCCAAAACAAGAGGTCTTACAATATTTAAACAAAACCCAAATCTGTAATCTTGACAATTGCTTTAAAAAGCCTTTGTATAGGTGAGAATAATTTCTCTGAAGCACATCTTTTTACCAATTACTGAATGATTGCATTATTTCTTAGAAAATAATTTGTTAGGAACATAAGTTGGTCTTGAAAAGAAGTGGCATTTAACCAGAAATGTTCAATAAGAATACTATATAGCAGAACATCATACATTATCCTTGCTTATTTTAATTTGTCTACACACATAATTTTATCTTTCTGTCAAATATAATAAAATTTAAATCAACAACAGCTGTGCTTGTCCACAGTAATATCCTGTTTTGTCACCATTTCTTTCCACTTTAGTCACAGCTACTTTTCATTTACATAATAGTGGCTGGGAGCAAAGCATAAACTAAGCCACCAATGCATTCTTTTTTTTACACTGATGTAATTTCATTGATTTAAATTTACAGAAAGAAAAGAATGGAAGAGAGCAGTAATGAATCAGTCATAATTTCAAGAATATTTTGTTGGCTTTGTCAGCCTTCACTTCCAAACATTTCTTGCATCTTAACATCCCTTACAGTTCTTTATAAAGTAAACATATAATAGTCACTTTCATTTAAAACTAAAGCTATGCCGCACATACAACAGGGCATGATTAGTAAGAGGAAACAACACTCTAAATAATTTGAAAAAGGCTGCATTGAATTTTTTTTTTAAGCATCTAATTTCCTTTGCCTATCAAAAGATAAAAAATATTGGAAGTCTAACAAAGTGTCCTGAAGGTTCATCTTCCAGCCAGATAATCACCACTGACATGTGACTCTAATACCAAAAGATGAAGATGATTGCTTTCAAAACCACAAAATTTTAGACTTGGCACACAAGTCTTCTTGTGCTATTGTTTCAGGCTAGGTCTTAATTTATGTATTATGCAAACAGTGTTTATGCAAATATTGTCTGTTGATAGAATCATAGAATCATAGAATCATAGAATAGATTGGGTTGAAAGACCTCCAAGATCATCAAGTCCAACCCTGATCCAACTCTAATTACTATATCATGGCACCAAGGGCCATGTCCAATCTCTTTAAAACCCAGGGATGGCAGAATCCACCACCTCTGGGCAGGCCGTCTAATGCCTGATCACCCTCTCTGTAGCACTTCTCTTCCCAACATCTAACCTAAACTTCCCCTGGCAGAGCTTGAGCCCATGTCCCCTTGTCCTGTTGTTGGTTGCCTGGGAGAAGAGACCAACCCCCACCTGGCTATAACTTCCCTTCAGGTAGTTGAAGAGAGTGATGAGGTCACCTCTAAGCCTTCTCTTCTCTAGACTAAACAATCCCAGCTCCTCAGCCTTCTCCTCATAGGACTTGTGCTCAAGTCCCTTCACCAGCCTGGCTGCTCTTCTCTTCTGACCCGTCTCCAGCACCTCAGTGTCCTTCCTGAACTGAGGGGCTCCAGAGCTGAACACACACTCAAGGTGCGGTTCTCACCAACGCAGAGTACAGGGGTAAGGATCACTCCCTGCTCCTGCTGGCCACACTGTTTCTGATGAAGCCAGGATGCCATTGGCCTTCTTGGCCACCTGGGCACACTGCTGGCTCATGTTCAGCTTCCTGTCGATCAGCACCCCCAGGTCCCTTTCCACCTGGCTGCTCTCCAACCACTCTGTCCCCAGCCCAGCCGTAGGTTGTTGTACAAAGCAGCACCTGGACCTTGGCCTTGTTGAACTTCATCCCATACTTTATCTTTGTCCCTGTTTTGTGAGAAGTATTTTTAGAAATAGCACATACAATATTATTAAAAATTGCTATACTGTGAGAGATTAGAAATCATTTGATAAGAGGGCCTCAACTGCACCATTTTTTAAAAAGTGATCAACACAGTTCAAATATTGATAAAGGTTCAAATTTTGCATATGCAACAATATTTAGTATTTGCAGTTACTTTTAATGTTTCCTTCTGTATTTTGAAAGAAAGGAAAAATTAAAAGAGGAGCACTGATTTTCTTTCTTTTTTCCCTTAACCCTTGAAGACTGAAGTGAAAGGACTGTCATTACAGACATTTTTACTTCATTATCATGTCTTCTTTTTAAGAAGAGATCTTGCATAGTGATTCGAAACAAAAATGTTTCTGTGTTTGCAGGATGATTTAAAAGAATGAAATTTTTGTGACCAGTAGTGTTTCTGCATCAAAATACCTGACCTCATTACTTCAAAACAATGGTTTGTGCAAGTGTTCTAAAACTCTTAAGAAAAAACAACTCCATTCCTTTGCTCCTCACTATTTCTTTGGGAATTAATTTTTGCATCATCACCTAAAAAAAATTACAAGCACTGGATACTCTTGAAAATGCAACAAGTTAATAAATCCAGTTACATAAATCTGCCTAGTCATCAGCATCATGTGTTTAAATATTACCACAGCTTCACTCTAGTTGAAAGTACTATTTTTACCCATATACTGTGGTTACCACCTCAGCTAATGATGGACTGAAACTGGAAGGTCCAGAATTAAATAAATTTCTACAAAATGAACTAAAGAAGAATCTATGGGTTAAAGATAGGTAAATATAAATAATGTGTATGAGGGACTATACTCTTCTAAGGAAAACAGGAAATCTGGCCATCTCAGTACCAACATATCTCAATTCTCAGAAAAAAACCCTTCTGTATTTAATATAATGCCACCACTTTTGTAGACATCTGGTATGAAATTAGGGCTTCTAAGGACCACGAGTTGAGTTTCTACCACTTGGGATACAAAATAAAGCTCCCAGAGAACACCTCTAGAGTCATACTGTGTGTACAAACACCCTGGATATAGAAGAAGACAGGTGTAGTTAGAAACTTATCAGTGAACCCTACCCATTAAAAATGAGGTACCAAGCACCCTAGCCATTTGAGTGGGATACCTTTAGAGCCCACACAGAGGTAGATACTTCCATGTGTGATTTATTTCACCATAGCCCGCATGTCCCATACAGAATGCACAGGGCTGCTTTTCTTTCTCCAGTGCCTACAGAAGAAAGCTAGAAAACTAGGTTAAACTGAACTCCTTGATCAGTTCCTTGATGAGAAGGTCAAACCACTATGTGTTTGTTAAGTATGTCTTATAAGTCATCTTTTTACAGCTAATAGAACAGATTGGCAAGCTCTTCTCTGGGTATACCTGTAACACTAAAAAGGTTATTTCACTTCAAAGCTTTTGGGAGTCACTCAGAAGCTGCCCTTGAATTGATATTGTCTGTAGTTCCAAATTCCATGCAAAATTTTTGTTAATGGTTCACTGAGTTTAGTTTGGCCAAATTAAAAACACTTAAAGTGCGTGGGAGTGCCTAACACAGAACATTTTCCTTTCAATTAGGCAATAAGAAGAAATTATCACTTCATTTTCCTGACTTCTAATAATGCCTTAAACTCCACATTTCAGATAAATAAAGACCTTAAACTGTGCAGTTTTCAAAGAAGGATTATTGGCTCACAGCATTTACTCAGGGCTGTGTTCAAAACACTAAACTCACTTCAGTCAGATGAGCTTAACTTTCATCTGCTAGACACTTGAAATAAAGCAGGAGGTACTGCTTATCATGTACTCCTTGTGATGTCCAGGCTCCCTGTTTTCCAGCTGGCGAATGATGAGTATTACATACACTAACGCAGGAAAGCAAATGAAAATGAAGCAATCAATAGAGACAGCACAGACAAATGAATGGCTATTTAGGCTATTTCCTAATGCTCCAACCACATCCCCTCGAGTTAAATTTTCTCTTTATTATCCATCTGAAAGTCAGCATATTAAAAAATGCATATCCTGCCCCCCCCGTAGACCCTAAAGCAAAACTCACACAGCCAAATCCATAAGCAGAAGCAAAACCTGCAAGAGTCCAAATTACCATCACAGGCTTTCAATGCTGCACATCAGTACCGTAGCTTCAGATGAATCAATAGTGCAATGCTGCTTTAATTATCACTGGCTTCAGTATCCCCCCAGGCACCTCTTTTGCCCATGTGACAGGATCAATAAGCTTTCCACAAATCAAAAAAACTGAAAACTCCAACAAATGGATTTGTGGGGATAAAAATACAGCTAAAGTATTGCAGGAATTACAAACTATATTACATATAATTGCAAAGCAACATTATTTCACACTTCCAAGCATCTTATAAGAGCAATTGGTAGGGAGAGGTGCTCTAATAGATATGCCAACTTACTCTGAAGAACTCTTTGGTTGACCCTGAGTCCAGTGTCCCATAAGCAATCTCAGTTTGTTTGGCAAGGTCTTCTGCACTTTCTATGGGTGAGACCATTCGCTCAACAGTCAAGAAAGCAGCGAGGTTAGCAGTGTAGGATGAAATAATGATGAGCGTGAAGAACCACCAGACACCTCCAACAATGCGACCTGAGAGGGATCTAAACATGAATAAGATAATGCACTTTTTCCTGTCTCTTAAGCCACAAAGAGAGAGAGAGAAAGAGAGAGCGAAGGCACCATTATTGCTGACCATGTGTCATTAAGTAACAGTCAGTGGGAGGAAGATCATCTGCATTTTAGATACTTATAAATGCTTTTACTCTCAAATCTTAACGTCTACAGTACAAAGTCCACTGTACTATTGTGCATCACACATATACAGAAGCTTGAATTCTCTTGAACAGTAATCTCAGTGGGTATATTATTTCAGGACATGCCTAAAATAGGAAAAAAATTTGACAAAAATCCTGGATAGACAATCTCTTTTTGGAGACAAAGGTAAAGCATGGTATCTGACAATCAGTAGCATTCTCTGTTTCCTCTTAAAAGAAACCTGCAAAAATCTTTGCACGTGGATTATGTTTGCTGTAGGATTAAAATGTGTCGCTGAAACTTTTCAAACATTTTACAGGCTACTGCAATCATTTGAACATTCACATTTTTCTTATTTAAGAAGCAAGAATTTTGTGGTAACAGAGACATTTCTGTTAAATAAAAACTTACATTTTCCTTTCCAATACCTGTAATTTGATGAGAAGGCTGTTGAGGAATAATGTCCATCCACTCTTAATCAGTACCAGTTTTATTGCTAACTTCAATAATAGATGGGTTAGGCCAATGCTGAACACTCAAAATTTCACTGCAAATGGCTAAAATGAAGCATTTAAGTTTGAAAGATTGGGTCATAACATTTAATTAAGAAGCTTTAGTTACTGCCCACTAAAGTTCCAGAGTATCTTTAAAAGGCTGAGAAATTCAGGACTGGAGTCACATATTAGATCTGAGGCACATGCTCTGTAAGGCACAGCTTAGCAATACAGCGTGGCTTCTCAGACCTAGATGGTCAAATATTGTCTCTCACAGATAGTGATATTTGCAAAGCGGCACTGTAGAACTTGACAGAGAACAGAAATGGGAGAATCCTTGATGGAAGGCAAAAATTCAGCATGATTTTTTGCATTTCACAGATGTAATGCAATGGAACCAATGTAGCAACAACACAGTTCCTCAGAATTCAACTCAGTGGAATTTCTCCTGTGTGTACCTTTTGTTCCTGAGGGCTGTTTGTGGTTTGTGGTAATTGATATTGGTTAAATAATAGTAATGACTGAAATTCAAAGTAGATTATCTGTTGCCCTTATCATGGTCATTTAAATAAATAAATAAATAAATGAAAAGGCTTCATAAAGAATGAACTTCAAAACACTGCCAGGAAAATTAACGAAGGAAGATTTTATGCTTCAGTGTTGAAGATAAAATGCAAATGTAAAAAGATTTGACACAAACCTTGGGGAAATATCACATCCTTGTTGCATAAAGGCACCCAGGGAAAACCAGAGGCTGTTGAATATGCCAAACTCATTGGGAGGCTGGTCACTGGGTCCTTCTTTCCCATCCTCTGGTTCTTCTGTGTGCCACTCATACGGACTAAACCTGCTAACTAGGAAGAGGACCACACTGACACCAATGTAGGCAAAGACTATGCACATCCAGATCTCATACGCCAAAGGGTCCAAGAAGGAAAACACTCCTGGTTTAGATTTCTGGGGCTTTTTGATCATAATGGATATCCCCAAACTCATAAAAGGCTTAGAAAAATCAATGACCTCTTCTCGTACCAAAGTGATGGTCAGAGGCGCAACAGCAATCTCTGCTTTCTATAAAGAAAAAAGAAATATAGATGTATAGATTAATTGAAGTTGGTTTATACACTCAGCTAAGCAGCTAATTCCAAAGGTATGTTATTAACATTAGGACACTGTGGCTTAAATGCTCTATAACATTGTTCTGTTTCTTTCTATCACACTCTGTATTTACTCCATATGCTTTTAGTAAAACATACATATTGCAGGTTTTTAGTTTACAGAACTATACAAATACTTAATTTTTCTGCTAAGCAGAAGATTCTTAAAATCTTATAGAGGTGAACAACAGTGTAGGAAGATCATTTTAGGCATTAATTTAGATTTAAAGTAAAAGAATTCAAGGAAGAATGAAAAATGAGAATGACCCTATAATGACTGAACGTACAGAGATTTTTTTTTTTTGAGGATCCCAGAAACAGTAATTTATTGTCATATTTTCATAAGACATAATCATTTTTCAAGGGAAACCAGTTCACAGACTCAAGGAATCTCCAAATAGTATGAAGCCACAAACTTCTGATTAACTGTTGCTGTGATTCCACCAAACTGCACACAATTGTCTTGTCAGAAAGATAATTCAATAGGAATGATCAGATTTTAAACATTGAAAAATTCTAAGTATACAGAAAATAAGTGTGTGAAATCATGTGATAAAAGAATCAAAAATGTGCTGAATCCATTCCCACTACTGTCAGGAATATTTTTAAATGGGTTTCTAACGTTTTTAGAATGAAAACGCCAATCTTGAATGAATCATTACTGATTATGATTGCTAACAATGACGTCTGCATGAACTATAAGACATTGTAGCTAAGCTAATGGATCATTTTTGTCATTAGGGATGCAATTTTATGTTAAGAGTTGCTCCTTGCCTTGCCTTGCCTTGTATGCTAAAACTGTCATTATAGCAGAACTTCAGATAGGAATTGCAAGGGGAACTGGGTCAAAAGATGCACCTGTGGGAGGGGAACAGATGCAAAAGCTGCTGAAATCTTTCTCCTATTCATCACCATGGTGCTGTGCCTAGGTACAGTCACATAGCAGAGCCTGTGGACTTTTATATAGCTTATGGGCTAAGGAGGGTAATTGAGCATATTTTGTGAACATTTTGTTGTTTCAATGAGATTAAAACATGATGAAAAATAAAGATGGGCTCAAATAGTTTAATCCAAGTGTTATGTAAATAGCTTGGGTGACACAGAAAAAAAGAAATTGAAATGTAGGCTTTTTTGTCATCTTTAAACTTTGAAACAGATAAATGCATTTAAAATATTTTATGTTTTCTATTTTGTACACACTTATATTGAGTTATATATATTTTATTGAATTTAATTTTAAACTGATTTTTGTAGTCAAACCTTAAACCTATTTTTGCAGTTTTATAATTGTGAATAATTCAAAAGAAATGACTCATTCCAGTGCAGTGGTCCAAAAATGCAAATTTGTATGAAAATTGCTATATATTAATCATCAGATTGTATCTGTCATTCTGAAACATTTGCGATGCAAGCACTTATAATGTTATGTAAAGTTATTAAAGTTTAAGTAACACATCTAAAATCATAATTTTGCAAAGGTATCAGAAATTATCTCTGGTGCTAATATCTTCGGTAAATATTATGACAACACTGCTAATTCCCTGAATTTTATCTTAAGTTTTGTAATACCAGGCATTTTTAAAAATGGCTTCTTGATGCCTTATGATTACATAAGTCTTACTGAAATAGATATTTTATGAAAATAAGTATTATATGAAGAAAGATACTACGTCTAAAATATACTTTTTAGTAGCCTGAAAATTGTAAAGTAAACTTTGTTTCTGTAGTCTAAGGACTGTAGGATGGTTTGGGCTACTGGTTTTCCTGCATATTTTTGTATTTCATCTCACTCATAAATTCCTTTTTTTCTAGAAGAATGATTTCCTTCTTTAGAGCCAATGTTTTTTATATTTCTAAATTTTGGTTTCTGAGAATATCTAGTGTTGAGTCTTTGAAATTAATTAAGTGCAAGACTCATGGTAACTGTGATCTCTTACTGCCAACCTTCTCTGTTTTTGTCACATAGTGGCATCTTCATTAACACAGGGTAAATGATAGACCTGGTCATTGGTCTTCAAAGGCTTTTGCTAATGGGGTTTTTTGTGTGTCTGCAGATTGACACTGGGATTAAAATACAGATCCTTGAGTTTTTTCAGTTTTCACAATGTGAGTTGGAAAAGTGACATCACCATTTTAGTGTCAAATGAGGGGATTTTAAAGACCTACTTAGCACATTGCATATCATATATGAAACACTGGATAGGATTTATCTTACAAATTTAAATGCTCAAAGAGGATATGCAGAACTTGAACTACAGCAGAACTAGCTCCCAACAGTATTTGAAGAAGTTTAAGAGGAGAAGTAGGAACTTATCCAATTTCTTTACAATAGAGATCTAGTATCAGATGATTCATGATCTAGATAAATCCATTTCATGTCAATAAATGTAAAGGGACAGTATATAGCTAGGTCATAATTAAATGCCAAAAACCTCTGAAAATGTGCAGCCTCCCAAAACTGATAATATTATTTATTATTTTTATGAGACTTCTGTGTGCCGTGTTAAGGCCTACATAAACTTTTCATTTTGAAAGCTAAATGATGACAATAACTGTGCATGATAATTACCAGCAATTGTGCTTTGCCCAGTTAACGTACACCATGTAATTATGGATTTAAATGATTAACAATATAAGTATGGTGTAAACAATTAATGATTTTGTTGCCAATGAAATCTGTTTTGACAAAGACTAATGATACTTTGCAGTTGAATCAACTGAATCTGTAGCAGCATTTCAATCAAAGCTGCACCACTACCAAATACAGATGAATTCTGGATCCTTCCAATATTATACGAGACAAGATTGATTCTGATGGTGAGAGACATTTTCTTCTATGGCATATATCATTATTGTGAGTAAAATCTATGCTTGGTACAAGTTGTGTGAAGTTAGTAAACCTATCTGAGAAAAATCATGCAGAAAGTGATTTCAATCTCAGAATCTCATGGCTTTACAGATTTTGAACAGAAATTAATTGTGACCTTTTGTGTTAAGCAGTAAAAGAACAACATCGTGTGTCAGGAGAATGAATATTTAGTTGGAACTGACAGTGCATTTGGAAACACCTGTTGCACATGTTTAATGGTATTTTATACCCAGCCAGCATTTTTCCTGTGAGCTAGACACCGGGGCAAGTAGAATTCATATGCACTACTCCATGCATTTGGATATATCGGGGACAAATGACCAAGATTTCCTGGTAGTTTTTAACAGAGTGCTAAAAACAAAACCATCTACAGCATGACATTCCACACAGTCTTTGCAAAACTTTACAGAGCGGAAGTTCATACGCTCTTTCCTCTGGGACATGATGGAAAACTCAACTACAGAGCTCAGGAAACAAGTAAACTTCTCTGTGCAGCACCTGGGAGTCCAGGTACCAGAACACTCAGTGCTGCATACAGGTCTCAAGGGAACATAGGATAAAATTGTCACATGTCCACTCTCAGTAACATGGATAGGGCGACAGGGCATTGGGGTATGGTGCAAAGAGCAGGAAAGCAGGGGAGCCTTTTATGCACAGAAAGGATTCAATCTCACTGGCCAGCACAAAACTGTCTGTTAATCCTTTAATGTGGTTGGGAATTAAAAGCTCTCAATGTTTTCCAAACAGATCATCTCGTTAACTTGTTAATTCAATTGCAAAGTCTGTCCCAGTCCTGGCTGCACATAAAAAGCCTTGCTTGAAGCATAGCCAACTACTCAAAGTACTTGTGTTTGTCATTAGGAGATCTATCAGAGAAAATGAACATACTCTTCTAGCAGAGCTTTGCAGCAAAGTCTCTGGCTAGCTGATTTTTCTGCTTTGTGGAATAGGCCTGGGAACCTGATGCTCTGTAAATCATCTGGCAAGGATTCAAGGAATTTGCAGGAAGGATGCTCTTGAGGGATTCCCTGTGGAAATCTTTAGCAGCAAACTTCATAAGTTAACAGAAAGAACAATTTCCCTTAAAGCCACACCTGTAAAAGTAAATTTAACACATTTGGTGTAGCTCTCTGCCTTAAGCCCCACCTGACAGCCTGCATCGCTACCGTGACAGTCACCTGACCTCTAAATCAGCATGACTGCATTCAAGCTGCTTATAGGCAATGGTCCTAGTGTCCAGGTGGGCTCAGGAATTCTTTTGGACAGTAGCTATGGGCCAAAAATATAGCAGGGACCATTGCGATTTAGCAGATTAGGCAAGTTCCAAAGCACAGGGACACTCCCTGGTGCCACTGATACACCAGGATAGATATACCCTGAAGGAGCCTTCGGATAGTAGAGCAGTGGGCAAGAGCCAAACTTCTCTTAGTTCTTCAATAAAAAAGCCGTTCCAAGAGCCTTGCTGCAGCGTAGTCCCTGAAGCACAATGAGACTGCAGCCTTCCTAAACAGAGAAGTGGAAAGAGCCTTCCCTTCACCTCAGCCTCTTCCATTACAAAAAATGAAGTGTTAGCCATGTATTCTGGGTTATCCTCTTCATGTAGGTAATTTGCAACAGGTTCCTCATGCCTGTGAGCTTTATTGCTTTCAGCTGTGTTGACAGCCACAGGTGCTGATACATGTGTGTGAGCTTTCTAACAGCATTCTGTATGCCAGCATAGTACTGGGGCAGTTTGGGTTTGATGAGGTAAATTTTTCAAGATAAAAGGAGGAAAAAAAAACCCCAAACAAACAGAAAATGAAAGTGTAATATCAAGTTTCCTCTATAATTTTCAACTAGATGATAAGCCACTGAAAAGATGCATCTGGGCAAGGGAATTTTCTCATAAAGGGCAAAATTTCTTGGAATATTGAAAAAAACTTCTAGTGTCAAACAGTGCTTGGCCATTGATGTTCATGAGTTTGCTATTGAAATTAACAGCCAGACAAGGATTAATCTCAATACTTGATAAAGTAAGTCTGAAAAATCTTTGTTTTTTAATATCCTATGAGTTGAGCTGCTTCCAAGCCACTAAAGTAGACAGATATACATTCTTGGTGACAGTTTTTCTACTCTTCAAAGACATACTTGAGGTTGGTTCCTTCATGAACTTCCAAGAACATAAAGAGTTTTGTGAAGATATAACCTTTCCATTCCCACAGAGAGGTGAAATCACCAACGTTCTGGGGCATCATTTGCCACACTCTACAGCCCACACACTATTTCATTCTGCAGAATCCTTTGAACTGATGCTAATGGAGATGATGTTGACAGAATTTATCAGCTATACTTAGCTGACAGAAGACAATTGAAATGGACCTGCTAGAAAAGCCACAAGGCCTTTGCCATATATGGCCCAAACCATCACTGGAAATATGAAAACTGCAACTGCAACAGGATGGATCAACCATTATACAGGAGTGTTTTATATGGAGGTTGAGGCATACTATGAGTTCATTGGTGGAAATATTCTCACCTGAATAGTTTGAGGATTTTCTTTATTTCTTTATTGAAAAGTTTTTTTAAGAATTCTGATCTGTTCTCAGAGCAGATCCTAGCAACCACAGTCATCAGCAAGCTCAGCTCTCAGTTTTGATACTTTTCGTAACCTCAGATACTGCAAATATATATTTGGGCTTGCTGGAACTATTTTCATTAAATATTAGAACTTTATGTGTCAACAGAATTGTTCACTGTTATGCTATTCTGAAGAATCCTTCTTCAGATCACTGCATAACATAAAGCTCTCAGTTGTTAACTTTCTAAGTTTGTTCTTAAATTATATTATTTATTATATGTTCATCTTAAAAGACTGTCTTCATTCTGAACTGCCTAATTGTGTACTTGCCTGTAGTGGTTTGTTACATACTGTTTAATATATAATGGTGGATTCTCCATTTCTCAAACTAGAGCAAGAGTCCTATCTTTTTAAAAAGATCTGTCCACCATTCCATGAAAATGAATTAATGAGCGATATTCTTCCTAAGTTTTACAATGTATCAGGAATAGATGGTCTCTAACATTAATGACCTTTTAAGGAATATGCACACTATGGATGTTCTAATGTTACAAGGTACCAGTCAAATAAACAGTAGAACTTGGATGAAACTATTTGCTTTTCCCTTCAAAATAGGTGAAAACACAGAGATCTGAAACATGATTCTATTTCTTTTTTGTGACCCCAAGATTAAATAAAATGCATATGTACTTCCTATTTTATGACTTATACTATGATAAATTAAATCCTGCTTCAAAAATTGGTATGCTTACCCCATAAACAAGTTCTCCCACCATCCCATTCCAAATTTTTGTCTCTGGATCCCTTGCTCCATATTTTCCATCAGGAACAATGGCAATTTTGTACTTGATACCAATATGTTTTGCAATTTCTGATGCCAGATCTACACAATATCCTTCAAACTTGTCATTCCCTTCAAACGTATCATGGTTTTTCTTGAACATAACATATGGGGCTTCCTATAATGAAAGAAGCAGAACTGTAAAGGAGAAGTGCACCGAATATACTCTGAAAAAAAAAAACATGTCATGTACTGACTGAACAACACACAGTTTATCAAAAATTCATGGGTAGTATTAGCACACTTAAAATGTATGAACAGAAATCCCTTTGGAAAGATATACTATTTACACTGTAATTTGGCTTATACATTTCACAAGATTTATCAAGCTTACTTTGTTTGAAATGAAAGACCTTAGTGCAGGATATGCTAAATTTAAAGCATAGAGTAGAGGCTGAACCTATACAATGCAAAGTAAGTAAGCATATCCTCTAACTTAGTGTGGTTACTGTCTGTGTAATTTCAGATGCAGAGCCTGAATGACTCGCTCTCTTGAGGTTTAGAATGCATAACTACTAAGAGGCTACGTACATTTTAGTGAGAACACAGAAATATATTCCCAAGGAAACACATATCTTCTGATTTAAATAAACACTGCAGATTCTGCAAGGTATTTTAGGATGAATATAAGCAATAAGTATGGACAAGAATGGTATTAAGTTGACAGTGACTTTACATGCTGCATGAGATAGAAGTACCGAAATATTTTTGAGTGGCGAGTGTCACTGGAAACAAGTAAAACCTGTCTTGAAAAGTAGATCTTGCATTCCCTGTGTAAACCATACCATCACAACAGTGAACATTACATTACTGCGATATCAAGGCTAAATTTTTCTTTTTAGCTCTGTGTGAATTTAGACTTTAGCAATCATTAAATAAAACTATACTTTTTGCTGGTATTTTAAATCACTTCATGTAAATTCATATTTACATTCATATGAATATATTCATATCATTTCACATAATTCATTTTTTTCTAATCTAAAGTCACCCTTTGTTTGAATTTACATTGCAAAATACTGGTAACTTAAGTTTTCTCTGTGCTGGCCTTGTCTAATTTTGGGTCTTTTGACAGTAACATTGAGAGTACTCTGCCCTATTCACTTCTTTCCTACAGATAAAATTAGTAAAAAGTAAAAATAAAAATAAACATGTAGTATGACAATGTTTGCTTCATTGAAACTACAAGAACATCAGCTGCAAGCAATAGAAATTTTGTAACCTCTATTAGTGTTTAACAAGGGAGGATATGTGTCATTACATGAGTGTCTTTTCCCACTCATGGGAAGAAAAGCATAGGGAGAAAAGCATAGAGAAGGCATCCTGCCCTTTCTTTGCACTAGATATTGAATTTGGGAACTATTTTGGCCACATGTATCAGCTATTGCTCCCTCATGTTTCCCATGAGAGGAAACCCCAAAATCAGTGTCTTTCTACCTGTTATGGAGAAAAACTGGTTTAAAATAAACAGAAGCAAAAATCCTATGCCTCCTGTCTGTGATTTAGCCAACTGCTAGCTAGAAGTGCAATCAAGTCTGTCCAGTGTCCAGCATTTCTGAGCTCCCCTTGTAAGCTTCAGCTACATTTGCTTACTGCACCTCAAAAGCAATTTTGTGTTCCAAAGACCAGAGTTCGTGACTGCTAGCTCTTCTGATTCAGCCATAAATCCCAAGAAAAAGGCATACAACTGGAGTCACACCAGGAAATAATAACTCTGGAGATGCACACAAAGAAGACAGGCACAGAGGACACCAGGTCAGCCTGCTCCTTCTTCCAAAACCCAGACATTGTGCATCTGCCTCTGAAGGCCTGGTTCTGGCAGGGATCTGACTTGGGTGACTTGGAGGAACCACAATGGTTCTCTCCCTATCCACTTTTTTTCACACTGATCATGCTGATTTAGAGCAAAATACAGCAAAGAACATTTCTTATAATGCAATTATCTTATAGTGTAAGATAATAGCTCTTGCTGTGACTGCTTTAAAAGAAGCAGCAATTGAGTGTGATCTGCCAGTGTGAAATGATACAATTAAAGATAACAGGAACACCTACTATGGTTTGCTTACTATGTTGTTCTTTCCCTCCTATCTATTTTATACAGAGTAAATAACAGTTTCTGTAATTGTTGTGCCTACGTTACCTGCCAAATAATGAGATATGTATTTTTAAGGCAGAATTTGATGGGGGGATGTGGATGGGACTGAATGTGAGTTTCTGATAAAGACTGTCTTTAAAAAAAATCAAATAGTGGCACTACTTTTGGGTTCTGTACATTTCAGACTTTGAGGGTGTTTCAAACTAATTACATGTGCAAATTTTATAATAATAAAAGGACATTGAAAGGTAAGCTTTACTAGATTGCTAGCAAGTAACTTACACAGATGACTTTCAAGGTCATGCTGCAAAGTCATGAAATACCTGAATTAATCAATAGCATGTACTCAGCCATATCTTGATGCTCTTTTCTAGCTATGGCACTAAAAAAGACCTTTCTTCCGTATAACCTATTGCAATAGCTTTTTCTAAATTAGTAGTAATGTTAGTGTAGCCATGATAGTCTAAAGATAGAAAATATTAGCTGAAATAGCTGAAAACAGTAGGCATACCTTTTCACTGTTTCCAATTATAGCATCTTGTCTAATATAAAGATTATCTCTCCGAACCATATTTGTATTTACTACATTTTTGAACTATAAGCTCTTAACCTACTGATGTAAACCACACATTTAACTTACTGCTGAATGAGGTTTAACATGGCAATATTTGCAAGATTTCAGCTGCTTAATAGTATTCTATGGGGCAGTGAATCAAGGAAAAGTCCACATTGAAATGATCAATGACTAGCACGGAACAGATATTTGAAATGATGCAAGCTTTACTTAAATAATTCACAATTTTATAACAATACTTAACATTTGTAAATACAATTTGATGTTCTGCAACAATTACCTTTATAGATGTAAACAAATCATTTCACCACATTGCCACAAATTCATGTGTACAGTAAAATGCTCACAGCTGATGATTCATACTATAAGGGAAGCTGGAGAAAGTAACTAACCCAAATATCAAACAGATCTATGCTTGGTTTTCCTATTCTAAAGTTGATTTCAAACATTGCAAAAATAATTTGTAAAAGTGACAAATATCTGTGCAAGGAAATTTCTGCTTTTTAGAACAGGACTGGTACACTTTTATTATCACACTTTATTCTGAAAGAAATTTCTGTAAATGTCAATGGAAGGTTTTTTTTGGTGAATTTTTGTCCTTTTTTTTTCTGAATAAAGTGTCCAGGATTCGGTTTGAAGTCCTATTGTCATGCAACAAACCTCTTCTTTTATTCTCCAGTCTACTGAAGAACTCAATTAATAAAACTTCTAATGAAAAAATAATTTTATTATGAGAAAAAAAGGTTATAATTAGAATTTTTGAGGTAAGTCAAAGAGTATATCAAGAGTATATCAGTAAAAACAATGAGGGTGGTTCTCAGTCCTCTCATGAAAGCTACTTGTCATCTGAGATACCCTAATGTATTTGACCCCAAAGTGCCATTCTGCAGGTCCTGTGTGCTGCCCCTCTACAGATAGGTAAATGGGGCTGTGTATCCTACACCATCCTAAATGTCACTGAATACAACTGAATCAATACCCTTTGTAAAGTCATCTACATTTGGGTTACTCAGCTGAGAACTGGATCCTGCCCTTGAAACTTAATCTGCCAACACCAAGGATATCTCATTAAAATATTGAACTGGAAGCCACAATGCGGATGCAGCTCATATATATCAAGCTTTGGTGCTAAAGGATTGTTGTGATTTTTAAATTTTGCAATCTCAGAGTAAGGACAGAGTTGGCTCTACCATGAAACGTATTTGAGAGTTTGGATTAGTGTTGCCAGCCTACTTCCCTATATTCTACCTTAAAAACTTGTCACTATATTTCTCAACTTGCTAAATTAGAAATGATCATTCTTCTTAACTAGACAAGTCACTCACTTTACCTCAGTGTTAGAGCAAGGCTGCAAATGGTACCCCTTCTCTGGTCATACAATGAGCCTACTGTGCATTTGGAGGTTGCAGCTCCGCATCCTGAAGGGAATGCTTCTGCACATAGGTAGAAAATCTGTCCTTTCCAGATGTGCAGGAGGCTGGGCATCACATACATAATGTGCAGAACAGGAACTATAAAGAGCATGGCAACTGGTAAAAAACATCAGCTGCCCTTGCTGCCTTCCCTCTCTGGGCTGCTACTTCACCACATGATTAATCTGGGGATAGGCTGAGTGCCTAAACACAGTATGTAAAATAAATTCTACGTGCTCTCACTATGTTGCAAATGAAGAAAACATTTTGCCAAGTAGGAAATACTGCAAAAAGTTATTTGAGTGCAGAGCTAATTCATTATAATGCACTTTTTATGCAATAGTTATACAGCCACACTACAGCAAAGTAAGCATACACTCGTGAAAACTGAAGAAATGGAGGAAAATCAGTTTGTGCCATTTGGCTTCAGGCAAAAATTAAAGCGAGCCATGCTGAAAACTTGTAAACTTTTCCTATGCTGCCATGACACCTGTCTTTGAAGACTGAAAAGCCTGACAGCACTGTTTGCAGAAGCTTTTCAGTTTAATGTTGGAAAATATGCATGCAACCTAAATTAATTGTGTCATCTACAATGGTTCAACTTCCCTTCAATGGGAAGAGGGTAACAAAGAGCTGAAAAAGTCTCTGTGGCATTTGCAACATGAAAGTTATTTTAGGTAAATGCATCTTTTCTTTTTGTTTGTGATCATATGCTTGTGGATGCTAAATACATTGCCCTAGCAGACCAATAGTAAGAATCATGGTTCTATTCTGCCTTTAGCATCACGTGTGCAGCTCCCAGGGAGTGGATGGGAGATAGGCACGATAAGGCAGAAATCACCATACATTCTTATTCAAACCAAATTCTGATATATTTCTCTTGCACTGTGATTTCAAAGCATGGAAAAGGGACACTTTTGGTCAAGAAGCAGTGCTGCTTTCAATTAATTGCATTTATCCAAAAATGACATGCTGCATAAACATAGGGCATGCTTTGGAATATTAATTCAGCTTTTTGGTTTTGCAAACAATCCCACCAGTCCTTTCAATACAGGGGCTGGAAAAGTTCTTTTGAAGATAACATTTATTATGCACATCAAAATGCTTCAATGCAAACAGGACAGGTAAGATAACACATTTTAAAAGGTTTCTTGTTTTCCTTGTTTTCCTTTCTGGCAAACAGGAGCATTTTATATTACTTTTCATTATTATATTTTACTTGCTTTTCCTAAGCTTGGAGCTACTTATGGAAATTACAGTATTCATGTATGATAGCTTCAGTCAAAGATATCAGGATTGGTATGAGAGGAAAATTTCGACTGAAAGCTTGTTATTCACATCGTTCTCTTCTCAGCTTGGCAAAGTTGAAGGTTAACATCATCTGTTCTACACATTTCAGATTAGTCACAGAACTTTTCTTGGTGGTTCAGTGCCTGGTCATCCAGTCAGAGGAACAGTAATCCATATGGAAAAATAATCTCAATGCTACTAGACTGGTGGTTAATACTTGAGCCTTAGTTAGGAATGTTCGCAGCATCTTGGGACTCTTTTCTTCCTTGATCAATTTCTTAAAATAGGATTCTTCATCAGAGGCTGAAAAGAGGAGGACTGTACTGAAGTATACTTTTTTTCCATCACTGAGTCTTTTTTTTTTTTTTTTTTTTTTTTTTTTTAAGGAAAAAGACACATATATTTAAAATGTCCCATGCAAAAATAAAATTAAAAATTACACAATTTGATTAGGAGTTGCATTCTGAATTCCTGTATAGTAGCTTGGTTGGCTTGTGTCCTGGAATGATAACCCTCAACAGGAGATTTGTTAAGACATACTTAATGTATAAATGCTGACACACACTGCTGAAAATGTGCTAATGAACTGCATTTTTAGTAAGAAAATGTCTTGATGTTTTCCTTTGGATTATTTTAAACTCCATATTAGCTTAGAAAAATTATTTCTTGACAACACATTCAGAATATTCCTTCCCATTTGATACACAGTTCATTGGGTTAACATGTCTTGTCTAAGTGAAGCAGGTGAAAAGGGCAGTGAACTGAGATGTAAAATCTTAAAAGCGGTCATGTAAAGGTCACCCTTTGCCAGTTAGCTTTGACAAACATCAGCTTTAAAGGGCATGTCTGACTTCAAAGGAAAAATTGCTAAATATTTTGTTTAAAATACATATTTGTAAGAAACAGGTTTTTTGAAAAACTGTGTATTAAAAATGTAAGTGAATGAAGCAATTGCATTCTCCTTTGCAACCACTCTTTAAAAACACCATTATCCTGGAAAATCAAACCACAAATCTGTTTAGATTTTATTAAAATGTAAATTCTACTACAATGCTGAATAAACATATTGTCCCAATGCATCTACTAAATTCATGTTTTTATTCACAATTAAAAGTAGATAATTCAATTCTGATTGGCTGACTGAATTTAGAATTTCAGCTCTTGATAATGTCAATTTTTGAGTTTATAATTTATTGACAAAAAGGGACACTGGCATAGTTATCTCGTTTTATACCCTCTGTTCTATTCTGTCATTTGAATGTTTTGGGTTTTTCTTTTCGTCTTGTGAGTTAAGATTTATCAATTAGAGGTTATAAGAACTTGTATTTCTGAGACTTACTTCAGTAAAAAATGGAAAAGACTGAAGAAAAGAAAAAAATTACCACAACTCAATTTCAAAAACCTGATTTCAAGTGAATCATTGTATTAAATGAATACAGAAAAAACTTCTGTGCAGATATGACAGTCAGTATAATTAAGATATATGGCTCTCACCCTCCCACTAACCTAGGAACCGGCAGACTAAATTAGATCATAATTAGAAATGAGATTGTGTCACACACCAGTATAAGCATTAAAAAAAGAAACACCTTACCAAAATTGTAGTGACAACTACTGTTCTATTCTCAATGGCTGCAGTGTCATTTCCAAGTGTAGGTTCATGCTGAATCAAAACTAATTTATCCATGTCATTCCAATAACCAACCTGAAAAATAAAATTTATATAATTTACAGTAAAGTCTACATTCTGCATAGTTACAAACATAAATTATTATAAGAACAACAGAGTGATCTAAAGATGATTTTGTGCCAAAGTAAGTGCTGTCACGTTGGATATAGGGGTACATATCTAACACTTTGAGTATACCACTTAGCACCACTTCTGCACAGAGACCTGATGACACCTCCACTAAGCAGCTCCTGAAAGATCTGAGCTACTTACTTCAATCAGAGGCACAAGTTAAATCCCATTTTCATTCATTTGAAGCCTTGCTAGGGCATAAACGAGATACATGAATTTTTGCTTTCCACAAGAATATTTTCATTCACTAATCCTCCAGATCTTCTGGTCTTAGATGGAGGAGTAAAAGACATCTATATGACAGTTTTGCAACCACGTGGCTAATCTCAATTCCTTGCTCCATCATGGGCCCCTCAGGAAACTCCAAGCAAGAGATTTACACCAGGCTTTTTCCACCTAACTGCTGGCACTGACCTTTTAGTACCTACATTAGAAGTCCTGTTATTTAAGCTTTCTTTACCCTCATAGGACAGACAGCACCAACAGACAGTGACTCAGCTCATTCAAGATAAGCACCCTTCTTGCAAAACTGCTTGCTTTTCCTCTTACTAAAGCATGATGAGAGTTTTCTTTTTTCTCCTTGGCTTCATTTAGGCTGCCACAACCCTTCCCAGAGCGGTCTTTAGGTGAAACAGCTGCTTTTGTTTATTGCTGGAGATGAACTACTCTAGAGTCAGATTTGAATCAGTCATTCTTGTATTCCCATGGAGGAAAAAAAACTACTGTCTCTTTTCTCATTCTTTCCCATTGTCTTTTCTGCAACTAGATCATGGTTGTCTGTGCATCCACTGACAAGGCTGCCAGCGAATGGCTCAGTGGCTGTTCCTCTGTCCCAGGACTGACAGCACTCAGCTTCATGTCAAATGGACAACATGAACACAAATATATCAGTAGAACAGTGTTCTAATCCTACCTAAAGGGACTCCCCGGGTTGCTGGGAACCTAACGAACTGGCAGACTGATCCTTCTTCCCAGCATGACTTAACAGACACATGATTTAAAAGGCTCCTGTCAAATAGATGCAACTCAACCTGAGACAGCTCAGTTTCAGAAGCACCTGGGGACCAGTCAGAAGCAACTGCCCCTTCCCCACTCCCTTGATTAATTAGGAGTTCATGAGACCAAGAGTTGGGAGAGAGGAATGTCTTGTCAGTCTTACTAGAAGAGGAAAGGGTGTTTTAGTGGAAAGCGGGCTACAGGCAGAGCTCCAGGCAGTGTAACTGCCAAAGGACATTCTGTGCCTTGGCTGAAAAGATTTCAGTATGATGGAAACTGGCTAAATGATCAAATCAATTATGCAGTCAATATTATTTCTAACACTGTTGTAGAGTCCTGACTAAAATTCACCATCACATAGGATTTGCCTCCATGATGAGGAGAAACCTCTTATTCAGCTCAAGGCAGTGATGTGATATGAGAGTCTAAAAGCACAAGGGAGTGCTTTTGGTTCCTAGTCTCATACGCATTATATATATCCTGTATACTCTTTAAAGAGTCAGCCTTCCTCTTGATTTTTACATTTACTATTTCACTAATTTCCTTTTTGAAAAAAAAATAAATATGGAGAGGCAAGTCAATTTAGCAGTCCCTGGAGCTGTATGGTTGAACATGAGTGATTTCTTTTCTTTTCTATAGGTGAAGCAAAGAAGCACAAACTCTGCCCATGCACAACTTCTGGCATATTTAGTTGAGGTCTTCCTTTTCTTTTTGTGATTGCTCTTACAGCACAGAAGTCTTAATCTAGGTGTCTGCAGCTAACAGGAAACATCAGCATTGATGATATAGTGGAGTAGGAGGTTTTCTTCCTAGTAAGATGCACTGCTAACAAATATTCTTTTTCATCCGGACAACCATACAGTCACAGATACAACTGATTATTGAACATTTCAAGTTCTTGTCAAAAACTGTGACCAACTAAAGGCAGAATAGGCACATCAGAACCTGGCAGTCTCGGGAATTCATTACGATGGTGAATGATTGTTCTTCATTGTGCAATTCCTCACAGCTATAAAGTTCAGAAGGAAAGCAGAAAATGAATGATGTGCTGCGTTATAAAAGTAAGTACCATATGAAAATTCAGACAGAGATAAAGGTATTTTTTGAGAAATGACAGGCATTTTTTAAAGGACCTTTAGCTTATGTGCAATGGTGTGAACACACGTGTTCAATTCAAACCTGTGCTAAAGTAACTTTGGAACTAGATTATTGAATAAATATTAAAGATATGTCATGACACTTGTATAAGTACATAGATTCACAGCCACTGTGAGAGCACTAAATAACAGTATGCTTTCCTATAAATGCTTCAAATACACAAGGAAAAAACTGCTCAAAGGACAGTATTGAATTCAGCGATTAAAGTGCCTCCAATTCTATTAGTATTGCAATTGAACTTCATTGGAGTTGCACCTACTTACATGGAGGCTGAATTTGTCTCACAGGAAACAATATTGCAAAAATATCTGCCTCAAAGTAAATTTGTCATAACAGTTTGGCATTTGACTGAATAGTGTCATTTCTGAAGGCCTGTGCACCTCGCAGCAGCCACTGAAGTGCTCCTGCTGAAGCTCACAAGACAGCTAAGGGCAAGAGAATACTCAAAAATCTTGATAATCAATTTTCCTCTTGCCCAAATTGGAATTTAGAAGCCAAATCTTAGACTGGTTTGTGCATATACACGTAATGGATAATGCTTTGTTTAATTTTTCTTTTCCTTTTTTTTTTTTTTGTTATTTCGGTGACATGATGAATGGTGAATGACACAATCACACAATGATTGAGATGGGAAGGGACGTCTGGAAGTTGTTCGTTCAAACTCCACTGTTCAATCTAAAGCCAGTTGTCCAGGATTGTGACTGGATAGCTTTTGAATATCTCCAAGATGAAGATTTCACAACCTCCCTGCACAGCCTATGCCAGTGCTTGGTCACTCTCAGAGTAAAAAAAGCATTTCCTAATGTTCAGAAGGAACCTCCTGACTTTCAGTTTGTGCTCATTCCCTCTAGTCCTGTCCCTGGGCATCAATGAAAAGTCTATCGCTTGACTACAACACTCCAGTCACAGGAGCCATTCCATTCCATCTCTTTGATCCTTGTCCTCACACCCTTCCCCTCACCACTAAGTTTTGTTATTGTTCTGCAGAGAAGAAGTAAGTAAGAAATGCTGCATAAATGAAACTAACAAAAGCATTTGCTATATTTTTCCCTTTTACTAAACTATATGGAAATCTGTCTAGCTGTGCCATTTTGTAATGATCTGTTCACATATTTAAAGCTGTGGGCAACACAAATCCCTTTTCTAAAGGTTAGAGCCATGCACTATTCTGTCTGGAAAGGCTAGTTTTGAAAAGATATTGCTGAGTGACTCATAAGTCACGCTATGTAGGACATGAGAAGAAAACATTAAAAGTGAAGGCCTCTTAGTTCAATTAAGTATAGTCATTTCTCACATATTATATAGGATTTGTCAGGCTGGACCACAGAATTGGTCCAGTGATCACATACAAAGCACTACCTAATACATGAGAAATAAGTTCTTGTGAGTAGCCAGATCTGTCAAAGCTGTTATAACAAAGACAGGTAATGGCTTAAGAGTGGTAGAGAGGCATGACTGAAAGGTAAGAAAAGCACCTTAGGCCTTCTAGAACATCATAGACATAGCTCTTCTATTTGAAGCCACCCTCTCCTTAAACTGCAAGCAAGAGGAGAGGATGGGGACATCCCTGCAGTGGTGCCAGCCACACGCATCTACCAAATTAGGTTACAAAGGTTGAAACATCAAACCTTTTCAAAAGTTTGCTGACACGCAAATTCCCTAATTAGTTACAGAAGTTGTGACCTAGTTAACCACATCTTTTGCGTCTTGCCTGTCCTCCTGTACAACTGCGAACAGAGGATGGAAAGGGCATATTTCACCATTTGCTTTTGATGCATCCCAGCCACCCAAATATCCTCCTGGCTGCCAACAGTGTGGCACAGAGCCAGGAAGGAGGTGGGACTGGTAGCAAGGTCAGATACATTGCCTGGCAGGAGACAGTGGACTTCCCAAGAGAGAGGGAAGACAAACTCCCCTCTCCCAGTCTATTATTCAGCCATCTGTCATACTTTCAAAAGACAACTGCACCAATATGCCTTATACGCTGGCACACGCTTTTCTTTGGTATACAGCTCTATATTGTGAAATATTGGCAATTTTTTCATCTGAGTGTATAATTCTGCTCTGGGTCTGCAGTTTAACACTGTGCCTCCTCAGCACTGTGGCAGGTGACTGTCTCTGGGGACACACAGTTCATCTGTGGCAGTATTTACTGCACTTGTCACCTCTGGCCCAACAGCAGAGGGCTGTTTAATTCAATTTTGATTGCTTTGGCTGTACTCAAGCATCCATGAATCTCCTATTCACTCTCACCTCCTTCCTCTTCTTGTTCTGATGACCTTACAAACAAAACAGGCCACGGTAACTCCAAAGGAAATAAAATCCATGAGCCTGAGTACATTTTCTGCTTTTATTTATTTTATTCTATGACAAATGGACAAATTTTCAGCACAGATGAGAAAGGCTCAACAAAGTACCCAGACTTATCTTTTCAAAGTGATTGGGCTGAGTGATAATGAGCATTCAGACATGGAGAATCTGCTTAGACATATATTAATGTGCACTTGCCTAAGTTGCTTACAAGCAATGAATCAAGCATGCAGGATTAAATACTGCAATGAATTTCAGAAAATGTAAGTATTCAGGGCATTCTCTTTTCCTCCTCTCTCCTATTCTCTCCTTTCACCCTTAAAAACCCTATGTTAGTAAAAGCCTATGATTCACATTTACACAGAATGTAGAAATTAACCTGCTTAAAAATGCCAGTAATTTTAAAGACAGAAATCTTTGAATAAGATACAAAGAATATCTAGTGTTCAGAGTTCTGACCATTTTCCATCACCCAGCTGCCTAGCAACATGCCATCCAGCTGGTTTTCATTAGTATGCTTGACTGACTGACATCCCACCACTCCAAGATGCACACTTGCTTTTGTGTTTCTCAATTTGTTGCATTGAATAATAGCATCTAGTAGAAAATGCAGGTTAAAAATACTTTCATCGGAAATATTCTCCATGTATTCAATGTATTATATCTTTTTAAACTGCATAAATAGAAGTTTGCATAATCATTTCATCATATGTAACTCATATATACGATACGAGGATAGTAAACATCGTCAGCACGTACCTTTCGAGGGCCCGTGTTTTTCAGCTCAAAGACATCCATGGTGTAGTTGACTCTGCGACCATAGTGGTCAAACTGAACATTTCCTGTCAATCCTTGTATTCGAACCTAAAAATGGAAGAAAAAGCATCATGAAGATCCAGCCTTATATTCTGTATTTCAAATGTCACAGAGCAGTGCAAGTTATCCTGGCTATGTCCTTAGATTACCACAACAACACTAGTGTAGAACAGTCAGGTATTATAAAGCAATAAATTTGGCTACTTCTCTTTATATTCCTTTTTCTTGTCAGACCATGCTTAAAACAGGCTTAGATATGTCAGTATCTAACTGCTAACAAAGACACACAATGGACCTCCTCCTTTTTCATGCTGTGCAGCTCAATGTCTTCCAACTGCAGGTTCTAAAGAGAATTACATTTTTTACCATTCTCATCACTCCTGCAGAGTATCCAGCGTCATATGAAAAAACCTAAGGGATGTTTTGCCTAAGCCCATGTATCCTTTAAGCTCCTGCTCTGGTGGATTAAATGTCCAAATTGAACATATATTGCTCATTAAGGTAAACTTGACAACAACCTTAGCCGCAGTAAAGCAACTTACTAACACAGAAGACGGGTGACATGCAAAGGGCTTAAAAAGAGTGTTCTCAAAGCATCAGAGTGAAGGACAGATGTAAAGCCATAAGATTGACTGTGGGAGTTTTCCACCATGTGTTTCAGCTGAAACCAGAACTCTGTTTTTCCTTTCAGTACTTTACTTAGCCACCAAAGGATGACACTACACTACTACACTAAACTGTAGTCATCATCCCAAAGAAGTCATGGCCATATTGGTGCTGGCTTTGATTGTATCAGGATCTGGCCATGCAAACCACTTTGGTGGAATTTGAAGGTTCATGTATCTGCCCAAACACAAAGCCTGACTTAATGCTTCTCTCAATTGTTACAGATCTATTCGTCTGCAAAGAGTATGTGAAGCATACAAAATGCTTTTTTCTCTCCCTAAGAGTCAGGATGTAGACTTAAATCACTTACTCTTTCCCTCTGTCCATTTCTATCTCTGCTGATTTTTCTCCAGGGCTGAAACCTTGGCTTCTAGGCACAGAGCTGCCAGCTCTGTCAGCAGTCACTTCTCCTCAGTAGTTTCTCCTGAGTGGAGCCTGCTCATTTGCAATGATTTAAATTCTACTGCAGGATTTTTATTTTCTTACTGTCCCATTCAAAGGAAAGGCTAAATCATCTTGACAGAGATCTGGAACTATCCAGGCATCCATATTCATCAGGAATTCAAAATCCTGACATCAGAGAACAATGACTCTGAATTATTTCTTCTTTAAAGAAAAAAAAATACTATCTATGTGATTTCCCTGGGAGAAGTCTACTTTTATTGAAGACGATAAACATATTTTAAAGATTATATTATGTAGCTATATCTTTTTCCTTAAATGAAATATCTGTAAAGCCAGGTTATTTGCAACAGTAACAGATGAGCTCACCAGCTCAGTGGAGGAAGTCCCACTATCTTAAAAGAATTAACAGTAGTTTCAAATAGTAGTAGTTGCCCTCTGCCTACATTCCATGTTACAAACCAGAACAGCCTGAACAGCCCAAGCTGTTCCCAAATGCCAACTAAAAAATAATTTTTCCTTCTCCATTACTACCCTCGTGCGTACTATCTTCCAAGTCATGCAGCGTTCAACTAATATCCAATATTCAAAAAGATTACTAGAATAAAGCCTCCCTTTACCTGTTTTAATGTCCTCTCCATATCAATTCCTTGACCCCATGGGGCTGCAGGGTTGGCAAGACAATCACCAGCATTTCCTCTCCTTGAAATATCAATTTTCTGTCTTCTAAGGTTACGGAAAGTTTCAGCCATCACAAGTACTCCATCATATGTCAGTGCAGACGTGTACTAAACAAATGAACAAACACACTGCTTCAGAACTGGCATGTCTTTAAAAAAATATTTCCAGTTTGATTCATTATGCAGCAGTTTCTACACCTTCATTTAGTAAAAAGCTCTCCTCAAAATCAAAAGCAAGTTTGTCAAAGAGACAAATTCAGGACACTTCAATAGCTGCAGCTTTAAAACTTTATTTCTTAAGGGTAGAAAAATCTGCATCTTAATTCATAAAAGAAACAAATCAAACTGGAGATATTAAAATCTTCCTTTTTTTTCTTTTTTGTCTTATACATTAAGCAACAACCCCATCCCCCCAACATACTCAAAACAAAAAGAAAGAAACAGTAACTCACTGAGAAAATATAACTGAAAAAATGCATGGTTAATGAGCAGACATCCAGGCTACTGGAATTCTTAAGAATGATCAAGAGCAGGATCTTCCTATTGGAAAACCTGTGTTGGCTCTCTCCCTGACCATACACTGAATGAATGGTCTGTGTTTCTGCATTAACTACAGTAACTGCTTTAGGTTTAGACCATGCCAAATGAAACGTGTACAGCAAGTCTTTGGCAGATGTTAGCCTGAAGCCACATAAACAAAAAGGTTGTTTTCTCAGTATGGTCCTCTGATAAACATACTGCATCAGGAGAAGTTCACATGCCCAGGGCCGCTACTGATATGCCTTGCAATTTACAAAATTTAAATACCCTTATTCAAGTCTAATTTCCTTCCTTTCCTTTCCCTTTGCATACTACAAGCTCTTTGAGACATGGTTTATCTTTATAATCTCAAATTTTGGTTATCCCCAGGTGAATCAGATGTGATTCAAATTAATTATGCTGACTTCTCCGAAAAAGATAGCATCATCCTGTTCACGTGGCAGGAAGTCCTATAAGTTGAATTGTTCCTGTCACCAGTAACTGGGGATGTCTGTACTCCATGGCCCACAGCACCCTTGTTTTTGCTTTTTTTTTTCTCCAGAACATAAATTTCTGGAATTTTCACTGAATTATGTAGTTATGCTTTGTAATACCCGTGTCGATGCCTTCTCCAGACTTTGCCAACCTACCAGTTTCCCAGTCAAGGGAGGACAAATTGCTTATCTTTGCATAGTGCCCAGCACAAAGGGGCTCGAGTTTCAACTAGGTCTGATATACCCTTTTGCACATAATAACAAAACTATTTTGATGAAGTCATATTTAGCACTATACTGTGATTTGCCTGCCATGAAAACTATGTGTGAGATAAATATTTTATTATCAGTCTGTGAGGGATTAGGATAGAGGAACACTGGGATGACATTTCACTTTAAAATAATGCCTGAAAGTGATTACTACACCAGGCTTTGAGGTGGAAAATTTCCAAAGGAAACTCCATAAGAAAAAGTAAAGGTAGTAAATTTATGAGTACTATCTCATACATAGAAGGATTCAGCTGTTGGTAAAGCTCTGCACTCTCAGTAACTGAGATAATTAGACTAATGAATGTAAATTTTATTGAAATTAAGTTGTCAGTTAAGCATTTGACCTTTAAGTGATGCTGGTAAAGGGGTGAAGTTGGAGAATAAGTGACAAAGGATATTCAAGTACATCAGCAAAATGTGCTACAGTTTGTGTTTCCATCATACAAATGTAAGGATAGGCATGATTAGTTGCCAATAATAGTAAGATCAACTGCTTTCTCCTCTGCCTAAATATTCATTCATGTACTCAACAATGTTAATCAGAAATTAGAACACTTGAGTGATATCTTTGGTAGCGCTTCAGATCAGCCGGTACCTTTGGTGGGGTCTCGGATCCTGGGTATTCTCTCTGGTCCAGCTTCTTCCAGCGCTGCATCAGCTTAGTTACCATCGGGGTGCTGAAATCTACTAGCTGAAATCCAGTCACATTGGCTCCTCCATGCATAAATCTCTCCAGAGAAATATCTTTGAATCCCTAGAAAATCAATTTAAGATTTTGTTTGCCCTCCTACATCACTGTGGGTCCAATCTGTTCTAGGTCAGCACAGTATCATAAAGAATGCACACCAGCAGGATTCCATTAGAAGGCGAAATTTAAAACCAGAGAGTAATATTGAACCTTCATTTATAATTTCCATTTGTGCAATAAAGAAACAAAACCAAGAAATAAATTTCCCACATTATTGCTAGGGTGGTCTTGACAGCTAAGCAACACATTGCTGGGAATGGCAGGCAGTTTTTGAAGAAATGCCTTTGGCAAATCAACTGAAAACTGCCTGTAGAATATTAAAACCTTAATCCAATTTCCATCAAATTTGGCAGATTTGAATGAGCACTGTACTAGTGCTTTAAACAATGCATTCCTCTTCCTTTGCATGTTTGAAAAATGAACAGTATTCTGTAAATATATTTATTCCAGGATTCATTGTTTAGGCTGAAAATGTCTGAAATAATGAGATACTACAACAGACATTAGAAGGCAAAGACAGCAGATGAGGATCTCACTGTTAGTGCAAGGAAAACACAACATAGAATCACACTTCTGTGATTTAGGAGTGTTTTAGCTGTCAGATCTGTTATAGTTGCTATATATTGAAAACCTAGTCTGATCCCCACATTAAAAGAAAAAATAAAGTCCATATACCTCCTGACTTATTAGTTTCACTGGCTAATATGTTCAGCACATATAAAGACAAATTCTTTACTAAAATTTGCTTTTAGGGACAGAACTGAACTTCAAGAAACTGCATAACGCAAACTGCTGAAGTACTAAGAAAGAAGAATAAATCTTTCTGCTCCTTTCCTAGCTGCTATGTTTAAGGCTAGCTTAAATTCCTCTGATTGGCATTTATCAGTGAAAATAGAAGTGTAAACTTAACTTAGAAATTTTTAGGAAAAAATTTTGTGGGGTACTGACCCAATATCCCAGGGGAAAAAAATCCTGTAAAGACAGAGATTTGATTCATGTCCTAAGGGATACTGACAGTAAATATAAAAGGTGACACATCAGGTCATATTACCCACATTTTTGAACAGACAGTAGGTAACAAAGTGTGCCCCTGCTGAAGCAGAGGAGTAGATGTGCCTATTTCCCCTGAATACCCCACTAGCATTTCACTGCAACATCCGGTTCCTTGTTTACAGCACCTATTTTGCACGTGAAAAATTACTTGGAGAACTATAAAATTGTAATGCTGAAAAATTTAATTTGTAAGACCTAAGAGAATAGACATGTCTCATTTAAAACACCTGAGGCCCTAAAAATAATCTGAAGTGATCTTAAGTTAAGGTACAAGTACAGGAAAGCATAATAAAATATTTCATGTCAACTAAAATTCCTTGAGGGAGAGTAGAAAGAAAACAGCTCAAAGCATACATTAGACTCTGTCCTACATTCACTGTGCTTTGCCAGGCATGTTTTTGGCTTAAAAAATGAGTTATTTTAACAATAAAATATTGAATTTACTCCTTCTTTGCCCTCTTCTGAACATTATCTGTGTGAATGTCAAATTTAGACTTAGAGTGAAAACACCAAACTAGTAATTGGACTGGAAATAGCTGATCTTACATGAAAATCAATATTCCCTGGAGAATGTAGAAAAGTTACCTCCAGAATTATTACATTATTAACAATAAAAAGATGAATCAAAAATCAGTGCAGTCCTTCAAATTCTAATTCAGCCACAAGGTACAGTCCTAGCAGTCCTCTACACTACACTGATGATTTTTTAAAAAATTTAGGAGGTTACATTGTGCCCTTCATATCTAGATGGCTGTAACAGCAAACCCAAGTTCTTTTACGTATCATAAAGAATATGTTCTGTACAACCACATATTAGAGACAAATGGGAAATGTGTGAAGTGATATAACTTCTAAGTAAAACTGAGTGTTTCACTTACCGAGCAGGAGTATAATTCTAGAAAAGTATCTTACCAGGTTGGCAACAATATAATGATATCCTTTAACATGCTTTCCCACGCTCACAATCTGTGAGGGAAATAAAAAAGAAAAACAGTGTCATACTCTTTTCTCTAGCACAAGTTATATAAAGTTAAGAGTCTATCTCTAATAATGTAACTATAATTTTCCAGGGGCGTAATCATGGGAAAAAGTTAAAATTGAGTGAGTAAAGTAATGAAATGGTAATCTCAGTGTCTTCTGTATTGAAAATGTTACTGTGGTATACTATTTAATTAAGTAAAGTGATTATCTATAGGATACAAATTCAGAAGGAGGACGTCACACATTAGCTACAAAGCCTATCCACTGATGTACTTTTTAATTTGAAATAAATGCAGAATTTATGAATCACACTGGGTTTTCATCTCTTTTGATCAAAGCTGTTCGCCCTTGAGGTGGTCAAGTACTATGAGTGTTACTCAGCTCTTAGTAAAACAGTAAAGACTTTGGGAATGAGCATGAGCAAGGACAGAGCGAGAATAGTGAGGCTGCTTTTGAGTGTTTAACCAAAATATATCATGAAGTGATGCAAGAAGGAAACAACCATCATGTGCAGCTGCTACAGTCCTGACAGGGCAAGATCAGCCACAGGGTTTAGACAAAAACTATATCAACCCACCCCATGTATCAGTATTATTGCAATTTCTGTGATGTAATAACTCTTATTTAATGTGCTGAAAACAAAAAATGAGATAATATTTTGTCAGTAGAAAATGCTGATAATAGATTCATGGCACACTAAAGCTGCTTTTACTATAGAAACTAACAGTACTACCTGCAAAATGCAGATTGCATTCAATACCAGTACAGTCCTTTGAACTCTTATTTTTGATAGTGTAGCACTCATTTAGAAAAAGTCTGCTTGCAGCCCAAATATATTTTTTCCTCCTCATGTACTCATCTCCACAAAGCATTTTAGCTTCCCTCCAAATGAATAAATAAGACACAAGTAAAATTTTTCCATCAAGTGCAGGTTACTCAATAAGTAATGGGAAACTTATGGATCTGTCTCCTTGCCTGCTTTGCAAACTTAGCTCTACACCATGTCTGAAGAACTGACAGCTTCTTGCCTTTAGGGATCACACCTCATGTTCAAACGACAGAACAAACACTCACTAAGCCTTGCAGTCCCTTTTCCCATTGCTGTAAAAAATAAATAATATCACATGTTGGAGATGAGGACAAGTTGATGAAGGACTAAATAATTTGATCAAAGACACCCAAGGATCTAAATGGGGAGTAAGAGCTGGAAATGTTTGATTCCTGACTCTGTTTTTCTAAGTAAATCACTTGCCTTTTACTGCAGAGTGGAAGGGAAAATCCAAGGGATGTAGCATAAATATGTTGTAAGAACTGTTTTAATTTCATTATTTTAAAGTATTAAGTAAATAACCAATTTTTCTTTTATCCTTTAACTCATTTCCAAAATTTTACTTCCTTAGTATAGTCTATAGCTAAAGTGTATTTAAAAAGAAAAACAAACTTAAAAAGCCCCAAAAGACACCACGCCCCCCAAGCCATGATTGTTACCCTTCATATAAATGAATTTTAGACTCAATAAAATTCCTATTAAGATCAGTGATGGCTGCTAACGTTTTATTAGGGGTGACAGAGAGAGAGAGAGAAGATACAATTTTCCCTATTACTAACTCAATACATGCGAGGATGCTACTGTCAAGTAAGTTTTTTGCATATAATGAAAAGGTTCAAATCCTGGCTGGTTTAATGGCTTCAGAAGGAATGTGATTCCTCATACCAATAATACTTTTACATCTCTTCTCATTCAGCAGTACATGGTAATGAAAGTATTTGCCTCTGCATTACATGGAAACTGATATAGATTAAAAATTTGCATTTTCAAATAAATAAAGCATCACAGTTTGAAAGTTATTAAGTGGACTGATACGACTTAAGATCATAGAATCACAGCAGGGTTTGAATCGGAAGATACCATAAAGATCATCTAGTTCCAACCCCCCAGCCATGGGTAGGGACACCTTCCACTAGACCAGGTTGCTCAAAGCCCCATCCTGCCTGGCCTTGAACACCTTTAGGGATGAGGCATCCACAGCTTCTCTGGGCAACTTGTTCCAGTGCCTCACCACCCTCAGGGTGAAGAATTTCTTCCTTGTATCCAAGCTAAATCACTCCACTTGCTAGTAAAAAGTCCATCTCCAGCTCTTTTGTAATTCCCCCTTCAGGTAAAGGAAGGCTGCAATGAAGACTTCCCAGAGCCTTCTCTTCTCCAGGTTAACCAATTGCAACTCTCTCAGCCTGTCTCCACAGGAGAAGAAGAGCTCCAGCAACCTGATAATTTTCATGATCCTCTTCTGGACTTGCTCAAACAGGTCCACATGTTCCTCTGCTGAGGACCCCAAAGCTGGATGCAGCACTCCAGGTGGGTTCTCACCAGAGCAGGTGAATCACCTGCCCACACAGAATCACCTGCCCCAACCCAACCTGCCCCAATCACACTGCTTCTGATGCAGCCACATGTGGCTGCTCTTTGGGCTGCAAGCACACATTGTTGGGTCACAATGAGCTTGTCATCAACACCACCTCCAAGTCTTTCTCCTCAGATCTGTTTTTAATCTATCCACCACCCAGCCTGTACTTGTGTTTGCACAAACACCTGTCCCTGGTGTAGGACCTTGCACTTGGCCTTGCTTGAACTCCATGTGGTGCACACAGGTGATGTCTGTGACATGGTAACTCTATATCAGATCCTTAGCTTAGGCAAATCAGTGCAGCTCCCTTTGAGCTCTGGGAAGTTGACCTAGTTTTATCAATTCAAACCCTTAGTGATCTGCTCCCTGGTTTGGTTTCATAACACAAATTTTGATCATCACTGCTACATATCAGTCAAATAAAACAGGGACACGATTAACCTGTAAGCGTTGAGGTACAACAGATAGATGTTCATTGTTGTTACGGTCAAAATGAGTAAATAATGTAAATTATTAACTAGATTTACTTCTGTCCTTGTTCCTAGAAAATGCACATAGGTATCACTGCAGAATTCCTGGATTTGATGTGAATAGTACCTAATAGTTTTGAAAAAAGAAATTTGAAAATTTCATCATATTCTCTCAAAACTTGTTTCTTAGGGTAAGTGATAAAAGTACACATGTATGTATCATCTAGTTGTCTTAACTTCCTTTATAATCTGTGGAAAAAGCAGGCACTTTGAGGAAATGATTCATCTTATTTTAAAGCACATGTGTAAAATTAATTAGACAACCTGTGTCCTGAAAGTACCTATTTTTCTGCACTTACTAAAAAAACCATTGATGGTGATTAGCTCTGATGTAGACACCTACATTTTATATCCCTAATGTTAAATGAGATGAATTTCACTCTAAAAATGTTGATTATGCAAACAGAAAAGAGAATAATTGTTTGTATTTTCAACCAAGATTGGATACAATTCTGATTTTGCGTTTGAAAAGTCTTATAGTTATTGATCACACACAGTTTGAAAAGCAGGAACTGGTTATGATTTAGGAAAAAAGTATCTTTTCAGTGAAACAGCTGTCAATATCTCATAGGTTTGAATATCCAAAATATACATACAGTCACTTTTCTTCTTCAGTACTCAAAGCAGGAGATTATAATCTACAAAACAGGATATGAATTCTTGTTACCTGAAGAACCACCTTTCTCTACACTGCACATCTACCCTGAGATAAACTGAGCCAATGAACTTAAGTCCTTTGTAACAAGGGAAGGCGTTTGACAGCTACTCAGTCTGGAATGCAAACTCTTACACTTTCCTTCTCTATTCTTTAACTGGTTAGCAGTTTCTGGAACTCTGAGAGATGAGACCTCAACCATTCCATACATGTAGGAGTAGATATTACCCAGAGCCAAACACAGGCCTGAGATTTTTACAGATGAGACACTGTTCAGGAAAGCCTTTGCTAGAGAAGTTTATTAATTCTGGAGGTACCTTAAAACCCAGGTGCTTCCTTCTGCATCCCTAAATTCAGACCAAAAGGCCAAGCCCACTCACAGTCTAGAGAGAGGGTAGAATAGCATTGTCTAACATCTGTATTAGCAAGAAGGGCAGCTGGTAGGATAAGATCTGTACAGCAAAAGCTGTGGTGTTAAGAAGATGGCATCCACAGCACACCTTTCAGTATTTTACTGTGGACTCTCTAATCTGGTCACTAGGCTGAGCTCACATTACACTTCTGGGCACATCTTGTTTGGCATTATCCATGTGAAAACAAGTTCATGTATTTTGAGTCCAACCTCGATGTGAAACTCAGTAATTTGGAGATTCACTGTAAAAAAAAGCACATTCCTAACACCAACTAAGATACTCTCGTGTGCCAGTGGTAATCAAAAGTAACTAGAATTACATCACTGACTTTAAAGTGTGGTAAAACCAGGGCCAGTGAGATGTGAATCTAACTTAGGCTTTAGGCACAACTCTGAACTTTGTGTCTTTATCATATGATACTGTTCTTTCCATTTAGATGAACAATAGCCTAGCCTAGGAAATTTTTTTTCCTCTAAGTGGCAAGTTCACTGAATTTGATAAAACTATTTGCAGACTTACATTAGCATCAGAACACAGAATCTGGTCCAAGTCATCCTCTGTTCTCTACTACTATGAAATGGATATTGTATATCACTCATTTTAAAAGAATGTTTAACTTCTGTAGCATGAAATGTCCCTCGTTATGATTTCCAGAAGATGAAGGTCAGTACAGCTGGAGTGCAAAGGACTTATTTTCAGTTATATATCTTCAAAGGGTGATAGCTGTGCATTACCAATTGGACTTTAACAAAGGTTTTCCTCTTTGCTATTGTGTCACAATCCACTGCCTTAAGAAAAAGAACACCTGCAATAAAATGAAGTCTGTCTAACACAATACAAAAAGTGTGGACACTTGTTAAAGAAGGAAGATTGAGACCTGTCCTGAAATATTGCAGCAGAAATGGTAACGATATAAACCAGAACTGAAATAGGATTTTTAATACAATATCTGAAGCCAGGACAAATCTTTTACAAAGCCATAAAAAAGCAACTGAGAAACAAGCTTAATTTTATCAGCTAGTGCTCAAAAAAGGACATTGTTGTTGGGGAAAGGGTGAACAACCACCAGAGAGGATGTTAAAGGCAATAAACAAAGAAGTGGCTCCTTCTCTCTTGTGAAGACAGGTGCTGAACTGAAAAAGAGCTGTGCACACCTGCCCCTTGCACAACTGAGCAAAGAGGGATGCTTCCCACACAGCCCCCATGTCCACCACCAGCTGGCAGGGCAGAGCCCTGTGCAGTGCAGGAAGCTGCTGGGAAAGAAAACCTGTAGAGGTGACTCAAAGGTCATTAATCAGTGCCCTGAGTATGGCTAGTTGCTTCCTTCTGCTGCTAAAGTTGTTTGCATTCGAAGCCTACTCCCATGAAAGGCTCACTCAGAGCTAAACAGGGTATGCAGACTTGTAGAGAAAAAGGAGGCAAGGAAAGAGAGGAAGGGTGTAAGAAGAAAGATCACTTCAAAAATCCTTTAAAACATTTGTATTTGTAATTTGTCTCCTAGTGTCTATTTGTTCTTTCAGTAACTGAAATAACATATTTGTCATGTCCAAACCTCATCAGTTGTGTGCTGCAGTGACAAAATGTGTTCTTACTACTGTGCAGTGTGAGACTAATACTGTGTGCAAAATCCCATCTGCTTTACAGAAATGAGGCTATGCAGAGCCCCTCCTGGCTCGGTGGGGTGAGGAAACCGCTGGTGGCAGCGCTGACAGCTGGCTCCTTCAAGGAGAACGACTATCAGTTTGCATTGACATTACAGTGTTGCATAGAAGCAACTCTAGGTCTATCCTAAAGGGGAAAAAAAAAGCATGGAGAGAAAAGAATGATGAAGAAAAGGTACTTCATGAATCTTCCAATCCCTCTGGGATTAAGAACAGATACACACAGAGCCGCTACTATGTCCCTGAAATAGTACAAAGCCCAACAATGCTGCCAGCAGCCTGAATTACTGGGTGCCATGAACATACCAAATTCTTTGCCTAATGCTTTGCTCCTGTGGTTCTGTGGGAGCAGAACTAAACATGTACTTTATTCATACAAATCTTATAGACATAGAGAAATACTGCAGATAGTCCATGCTATTTCTGACTCAAGAAATAAAGAAATCTTCACTATGCCACTAAACTACATGCAAAAGCAGTGCCATCTCTTGATAAATGCTTATCTGTGTTGTGCTACTGATTGTTTGCATCAACACGCCTCTGTGCTTATGAAAAACAGGGAAGCAGAAGAAACTGTGCAGGAATGATTGTTTAATCCATGTATCTGGTTAATTTTGGCCTTCCGGTCAGTATTATCTTGCAATTTATTAAAGTATGAATTTATTATTATCTTAAATTAGGTATGTTAGTGATCTAAATATGATTTGAAAAAATGTCAGTTGCTGTCTTCAGCTAGTGGACACACTGGAAACTGAGATGAGAAAAAAAATGTTTTTAAAGCCAGTCAACTATACAACTTGATCTCTTTAGAGAAATTCAGTAGTCAAATTCAGCATTACCTTTTCAAGTTTAGCATTCCTATGATAAAATATTAAGGGTAGATGAAGAATGAGTGGAATTTGTCACCTTCTGTACTTTTCTCCATACAAGCATTTTTTAATTTCGTTTTGATGGTAGTAATAATAATAATAATCATCATTTTTGGTGTGACAGCTCGGTCCATTTTACCCATCAGGGACATTTGGTTTTCAGTGCAAACACATACATGATACTTTCAGCAACATATCTCAAGGCTCTTCCTCAGTGTTAAGAAAGCTGAGGATCAGCGATGTCAAAGAACACATCCACAGAATCACAGAATTTTCTGAGTTGGAAGGGACCCACAAGGGTCATTGAGTTCATCCCTTAGCCCCACAGGACCCTCCCCAAGATTCACACCATGAGCCTGAGAGTATCGTCCAAACGCTTCTCCTGGGGAGCCTGTTCCAGTGCCCAACCACCCTCTGGGTGAAGAAGCACATTCAAATATCCAACCTAAACCTTGCCTGACACAACTTCAGGCCATTCCCTTGGGTCCTGTCCCTGGTCACCACAGAGAAGAGATCAGTGCCTGCTTCTCTTCTTCTCCTCATGAAGAAGTTGTGGACTACAATGAGGTCTCCCCTCAGTCTCCTCTTCTCCAGGATGAACAGACCAAGTGACCTCAGCTGCTTCTCATACAGCTTCCTCTCAAGGCCCTTCACCATCTTTGTTGCCCTCCTTCGTACGCTCTCCAACAGCTTAATATTTTTTCTATATTGAACAACTAAATTAAGAGAACTATGAACATCATTCAAGATACTGTGTAGTTACTTCCTTATCATGCTTATTAATAGCATTTGTTAGCTGTTATTAATTAGAGGTTATTGATTTGTAATTTTTACAAGATAAGATTAATGATACTAGTATATTACTACATGAAAAATTTACATCCATGTTTAATTTTTAATATTACACAGTACAATATACACTCTTTTTATTATTATGTATCAGTTAAGCTGTGTACATTGAAGCATTAAATCTGTGCCAGATGCTGCATAACTATTTTCACTTCTTTGTTTAAAGGCAAATACAGCCCTGGATGAGCAGTGAGGCTTGATCTTGCTGATA
The DNA here is from genome assembly GCF_022539395.1 of Myiozetetes cayanensis. Classification (NCBI taxonomy): domain Eukaryota; kingdom Metazoa; phylum Chordata; class Aves; order Passeriformes; family Tyrannidae; genus Myiozetetes; species Myiozetetes cayanensis. Next base: position 41,119,611 of record NW_026087742.1, on the reverse strand, counting down.
CAGAGCACTGATAGAGCTGAGAAAAGTGCCCATCTACTGGGAAACATCCCATTTAATTCCTATGGGCTGGGGAGGACAGGGAGCAGGAAAAGAATACTGTAATAAACCTGGTAGATCAGGAGCTAAACTGATGACGTCTGGCAGAAAAACTGATTCACTGTGCAAAATTCAGAAGAAAATGCTGCTCACAGTGGACACGTTGGAAGGCTTTGAACAGACAGAGTGCTGAGGTTTGAACTTTCCCAGATGGAAAAGGGTGGGAGAGGATGGAGCTGCTACAGATGGAAGAAGAAAGGAAATCCACTGCCATTCATGCAGAAATGAGCAAATTTTTTTTTCTGAATATAGTCCTGTGTATGTCCAGTGGATATGTTTATGCACATATCTCTGTGTACAAATATAGAAACAAACATTGTAAATGTTACTGCCTACGAAAAGCCTGAGAAAACAGAAATTAGGAGTACCAACATTCTCTTTCAGAAAGAAGTAAACATAAAGGTCCTAGGCAAAATGCAATTACAGTTAGCTTGTGTTTCCAGTTTGCTCTGCTGAGCTACACATTACGAAGACACAATTAAACTAAATTTCCGGCAAAAATTTGCCCAAGAGGGTAATTGGAAATAAGGAGGAAATACTTCATAGAGAATGAGGAACCAAAATACTGGAGAGGCATGTTGCCTGGCTTAGTGAAAGATTTTTTTAGATGTGGTTACATAACGTATCCCAGAGATTGATCTGATCACCCTGGTATTCCTTCTAGATGCTTTTGATGCAAGCACATTATAGATTTGCAAGACTCAATACAAGATGATACAGTTCACTCACTCGTAAGGTATTTCTATCTCAAGAGCTGCCTATAGATGTGACAACAGAGTACTGGGAATCAAAGGACCTCACCTGTATACATCTGTGCTTTATTTCATGGCCTGACTCTCAACCTGACTCAAAAAACACAGCAGAACAGGCTAGGTACACACTGGATAGGAATAGGCTTTGCAGGAAACCTCTTGAGGTTCTAGTAAATGAGTTTACCATAAGCTGTTCATGCACCATCATGGCAAAGAAAGCCAATAGCCTCTTAGACTGCACTGACAGCAGGTCGAGGGAGTTGATCCTTCCTCTCTGCTCAGCTCTGGTGAGGCACACCTTCAGTATCGTGTCCAGTGCCAGGCTCCCCAGTACAAGAGAGACATGGATATACTGAAGCAGGTCCACCAAAGGGCCACGAAGGTGACTGAAGCATCTGTCATGTGAGGAGAAGCTGAGAGGCTAGCCTGGAGAAGAAAGATCTCAGGCAGATCTTAGTATTATGTATAAATGCTCAGTGGGATGGTGTAGGGAAGAGGGTACCTGACTCTTTCTGGATGGTAGGAATAGGACAAAAGGCAAAGGATGCAGTTTGCAACACAAGAAATTCCAGGAGCTACAAGGAATTCACTTTTTAATATGAGATAGTCAAGTATTGAAACAGGGAATAAATGGGTTCTATGATCTCTATCCTTGGAAGCATCCAAAATTTGACTGAATGAATAACCTGATCTAAGCTTGCCTCCCCGAGCAGTGAGAATGTCTAGATAACCTTCAGAGGTGACTTCCAATCCCAATTCTGTTATTTTGTTTCTAGAACAGAACTGTTCATGTCAGCACTTCATAGCCTGAATTTCAAAAATTGTTCCAAAATCTGTCTAAAAACAAATCTCAGAGCTCTAAGAATCTAGCTCCTTTTTTTCTGGTACCTTATTTGCTCTGCAGTGCTTAATATGTGCTGACAATGAGAATTCTGGCAGAGAAAGAAATGGGGGAACAAAACTTTTTGCTTCCAATTTCAACACTTCATGCTTTTGAAATCTTCCTGACATAATTTTGCATGCCCTTTTCATATAGATTAACAGCAAAAAGAAAAAAAATAATGAAATACTAATAGAAAAGGGCTAAGTATTTATAGTTAATAATATTATCCCTCATGATTCTTACACTTTTCAGCATAATTATCAAATCTATTTCTAGTATTGACTGTACTGTACACCTGAATACATTTCTGAGCACTGCATAAACTAAAAGAAATAGCTGTTAGATCAGCTATGGCTGAGAAAATGACAGTCTGCTTCTTCAGTAATAAGTGTTATTAGTGTCTGAAGAAGTAAAACGAACAAATACAACAGCTGAAAAAATGTTTTCACTGAAGTATTAAAAATTATTTTCTGTGATATTCTTTAAATCTGATCACAATTTAATTTTTTTATTACACTTCAGTATTGCTTGCAAAACAGCAAACAAAGAAATAATGAAAGAAATCTATGACATGTATTTACCAAAAGCAAACTATCCCAGCCAACTAAATGAGAGTACAACTTAGGAGACAGTGGCATGACATTTCCTTAAATGTGTGTTTTGCTATACATTGCTATACATTTTCAGTCGTCTTTCCTAAGGAAATCCCTTTTGTGCTACTGAGCTCTCCGTGGGTCTGCCTACACATTTTTAAAAACATTTGACAATTTCAGCTGTATTTGAAAGGAGGAAAATGCCTCTAAGACATTGTCTAAGACATTAATTCTGTACAGTCCTTATTAATACTGGCTGCCGGGTGGAAAACAGATCCATATGTTTTTGGCTACCAAAAGCATAGGAAGCACCTGGACACTACAGCTCCTGTCTAACAGCTGCTAGTTAGCACATGGGTAATGATGACTTCCACGTATTTCTTGATTAGCCATAGTAATTGCTGTTTCTTTCTTGCTCAGTACACTTCTGTGAAGAAAGAATTTATGGTGCTTGTGGAAGTGGTGGTCTAGGAGAAAAGCAAACCCACAAAAACCAAAGGGGTACATTTCTTTTGCCAGCATATTTATTTTGAAACATGGATTCTGGATTTCAGGTAGAAATTCAGTAAACACAGTTTAAAGTAATGATTTTCTAATTTTAGTACAACAGCCTTCAATCTTAGGTTGACTTGACTTCTGATTTTGAGTTAATAAACAAAAACATACATTATTTTGAAAATGCAGGAAGAAAAACTTAAAAGAAGGAGCAAGAAAATAAGCAAAACTCCCAATGAAAAGTGAGAGAAACACACTTATTGTGTGTTTCTTACTGTGCCGAATGTTGCAAATGACTACTTTGGCCTGGACAGTTCAGATCCTATACAGTTTGCTGCTGGTGTTAAGTGGATTAGTTGGAAGGAAATGGAAATTGTGTTACAAAGGGTTTTAAACATTTGTTTTGTCTTAAGCAGAAAGTTCTTTGTATTAAATTGAGGGGACCACTTTAGAGACACAGGAAAGAAGAAACGCAGAAGCAGAAAATTTTCCACGTCTCTCACTGACTTTCATCCTGAGATTCAAACAGAATATTTTTGTGCTTTTAAAAGACCACCTGCTGAAAGCATCATGAAAAAAGGGACGTTGATAAACAAGGACATAACGGTCCTTGAAAGAATATGAATCACTAGAAATGCATTCTGCTATATAAGATATAACTGTTGTATAAAACTCTGTAGATGTCATTTTGTCTTACTGTGTCTTCATTTTAACTCCCTTTTGCTATCTTGTCCCAGCAAACTGCAAAGGTAATGGTAAAAACAATTCCTAATTTCATGCCTTCAGGAAAATTGAACTTCATCTCTGCTTCCATTCACTTATGCAATACAAATAAAGGGCTACTATAGTTTACTTTTTGAATTAAAAACTTGTGGCACATTTTTTATTATGGCTGCGTATGAACAGATGAAACAAAGGGCCAGGTAAGCAAACTAGGGGCACCCTTAATCAGATTTGGTGAGATCACTTACAAGGTTCTAGAGAACATTCTCTTGTCTGTAACTGTTTAGAATAGATGTGTTTTCTCCAAAATGGAAACACACCCTCCAGAAGCTAAGCAGAGAGCTTCATAAAATCACAGAATCCTAGAATGGTTTGAGTTGAAAGGGACCTTAAAGATTATCGAGTTCAAACTCCCCCGCCATAGACATTTAACTGCTTTGGGGGCTTCTTCTCAGCACTGAAACATATTGGTTTTGTGTTATTTCTGGGGGTGAGCAGCAGTGGCCATGTCAAGCATTGAATCCCCTTGTGTTAAAGACTGTGGAGCTACCTCAAGCACCAGCACTGTCAGGGCTGCCCTGAGAGGCCACGGTGAGGGAGCAGTCCATGCCCAGAGCCACACCACCCCCAACCATATACCAAGTCTACACTGGTCAGTCAAAATGGGTCAGGGCATGCTTGGCCTTCCCAAAGACAAGTCATGTGTATATGACTTAAAACAGGTAAGTAAAGAAAACACTTCTGGTAAAAGACTTGATGATTGTGTGCTGTCTTTTGGAGCCTGGAATTGCAGGATGATAAGGTCTGCCAGGGGAGCGTAAAGGAGTTTCCCTCCCAGGTAACAAAAAGGTTTTCCTGGTTATGGCTGTTGTTAAGGAGATGTTAAGGAGGCAGGGTGTTCTTTTACTACCTTGAGAATAACGGATGAAGAAAAAGCTAAAATTATCCTGGTATGCTTAAGTTAGGGCAGATTCTAAAAAGCGGGTGGAGAACTGCTGACTCAGATAGGCTGAAGACACTGTCTATCTTACTGATGAATCAAAACAGTAACTCTCTGACCACTGCAGAAATGGATGTCTTGTTCCAGGGTTGCATTTAAACAGGGATTTGAGCTGTCTAAACAGGGATTAGTGCTAGTTTCAACTAGAAACTAGCACTAATACTGGAACCAAGCAAATGTTTCCAGTAACCCCCAAATATCTCCAGTTGCAACTGGAGACTGTACAATCTTGTGTGAGTGAGCGTGACCAAGTAGTGGAGCATAGCTTTAGTAGGAAAACCATCACAGTCTTAGCATATCCTTGAGAAGTAAGATCCAAAGCCTTGGCTGAGTCTAAGACAGGAGGGTGCAATCCAAGCAAATGAAGTAGAAACACTTGTGTGCAGCCTGAATACACCTCCTGGATTTAATGTAATGCCGGTCCTACTGTCCCTTCCTAGAATGGAAATCTGAAAATGTAACTCCTGTCTCCCTATACTTCACCACAAAAAGAATTCAGCATTGACCCTGCACAAAACATAAGTCTCACCATAGCAACATAAAACCTAAAAGGAGGATCACATGGTGAAAAATGTTGTGCACGGGTGGCGGGGCGGAGGGGGGATGGTGGAGTCTGGAATTAAGATACATCATTGGGTTTCAATACATCATTGGGTTTCAGGAGAGAAGTTTTCTCTGAAGACAGGTCTCAGGTACAGAGTGTGGAGGTAGCTTCTATACACACCAGGGCACACAGAGAGGAGAAAATAAATGAGAAAAGATAATGAGCTAAGAAAAATATAGGAGACAAAAATAAATAGGAAGTGGTGACATTAAAGTTGCACAAGAAGTGAGGAAACAGCAAGGTGCTAATTTTCTCAGCTGGGCAGCTGAAGTGGACAGAGAGCAGAAGACATCAGGTGAAATAAGTGAGCCCCAGGTGTGGTCAGGGGAGGAGCACATGAACTTACTTCTTGACACAACTAGCGAAAAAGTCTCCAGTCTTCATTGCTTGAGGTACAGAGTCATGAGAAGTGTGAGTGTGTATATACATGGGCAGTCACTTGAGAAGAACCTCACAAGCCCAGAAGCCAGTTTCCCTCCCTTCATTAGCATAGATTTAAGGGCAAAGCACTTTGAGTTACAGTCTCATTACTGAGATTTAATTACTTTTCCTAAATGTTCTGCAGAACATTTACTTGTACATTGCAAAGTATTACAGTATAGTCACAACTTAGGCTCTCAATTACAGGAAAACTAGGCAGGAAAGAAGTTGAGTTAATTAGACTCACTGAACTTAATCAATTCCTCTGTGTATGTAGGGAAGAACATGCCAACTTTTAGTCCATTTGTGAAGCAACCTTCCCTGTATGCTACAGGTTATTAAAGCCTTCATGGCAAAGGGAAAAAATCAATGGCTAATATCTGAAAATGGGTGTTTTTTGCATTTTCTGCGCTAGGCTAGTTCATTTTTGCTTCATTCCTATTTTTGATAAACTAAATGCTTTTGTGTTTGAAATTGCTTCTGACTGCCCATCCTTAAACCAGTACTTGGTCTTTGAAGGTCATATTGGAGCCCCAAACTAGCACTCCAGGCCCACTTGTAGGACAGCCTTTCTAGGAAGACCAGGACCTTCATAATGGAGAGTAAAGCTGCAGCTCTTCTGCATACTTTGTCTAGCCTGGCTATAATGCCATTCCTACTTGTACAGTGACTGTCCCTTGGAAGGATGGAGGGAATCTCCAGGCACAGTGGGGAAGAAAGGAATTCACATGATACATGAACTCCAATTTAATTAGGTCATGTTAAAAAAATTAAAATATATACATATATATAATATTTATAATATATAGAATATATATATAGGCAGTCACCACTGAGAAAAGAAAAAGTCCACAAGCCCACAAGCTAGTTTCTTTCACTTCATTAGCATAGATTAAAGGGTTTTACATTTAGGTACAAATAAATACAAGTACAAAAAATATTATTTCCTACATAAATGTATCCCACCCCAAATTAGACAGCAGCCAGATAAATCACTTCCTAAAAGTCATATAAGTATGTTGCACGTTAGGTGTTAACTCCTACCCCCAACTCTCTCTGTGCAGTTAATGAAAAGAGGACTCAATTAGCTTTCAGGCTTGCCCTGTAGAGGCGTGAGACAAATTCACCATGTCTGATTCAGTCTGTTGTGGCCATGCACTTCATTGTTATGACTTAGCATGCTTGCATTAACTCCCTGTCTTAGGCATGTGAAATCCAGACCTGCATGAACTGACTACGCAGGTGCCAATCTAGGAAGAAAATGACTAGCAGCTTCTGGGTGCAAATAAAATGTACATGTGTGATCAGTGAGATCCAAACATGTACTTGATGATTTCATTTTCCTTTGAAACTGAGTGGATAATTAGTAGATACACCTACACAGGATGGTGGGTGTACGTCAAGACTTATGGTAATAGAACATACTTTTTTTATGTCACATTTGCATGCCATGTGAAAGAAATAAGATACATCATGTACACATACACAGAGCTGAGAGAGAAACCGTTTTTCTGAATGTATTTTAGAAGACCCTCACATGGGTGTTCTGTTTTACTGTAGTACAGGATGAACTTGGAGAGGATAACTATAAGCTATAGAAAGTGTGTGTCAAAACATAATGGCATTCAGAATATAAAACAATATAAAGGCCAAATGAATATCTGTAGCAATATGGCACTGTCTGTTATTCTCTTTGTAACAGTCATAGAAAAAGTTATTGGTTTATCAGCCACACTATTAATTTTCAGTTTCCTTCTTTACCTTCTGCCAGTGAAAGCAAAATTGATGTATATATCCCAATGAGTATTATTTTATGCATTTTTGAGTACTATTTTATGCATTTCCGTATCAAAAATGACATTTCATTTTTCAGTAACTTCAGAGGCAGATGCATCACGAATGTTTTTGCTAAAAAATCTTCAAAATTCTCTAATGCACTAGCCAAGAGTGGTGTGTGGTGCACTAGCGTGGTGGCGGAGGGTTCAGCACCAGTAGATGGCATTCGTTCCCTGCAATTCCTGCAGCAGCAGTATGTACTGAACTTGCACCAAAGCACTGTAAGATGTGGGATCAATCGAGAAGCAGATAGTTAACTGTAAGTTGTTTTCCTGTAATTTGAAAAAAATTTCCTTTCAAAGCACTACTTTATTTTTCCATCATTCAAGGAAGAGTTTATACATAAACACTGTATAGACACGGATTTGCTGCATCTGAGTGGCAGGGTTTGATATTCACTTTGCACATTGGTATAGATACAATCCAGTCCAAACCAATCTGTTTGACCAGTATTTTCTTTATCTAGTAGCAGCTTTCCATGACTAACTGATGGAAGAACCTGACCTCCTTTCCCAGTTCAATAGCATCTTTATTCTACTGTTCTTCATGTTTCTAAACACTCTACTAAGGTAATAAAACTATCAGTTTAAATATTTGTAACAATAATTTTAAAGCATGTTATGGCTGGAAATCCACAATCTATGCTATTTGGCAAACAGAAAGAATACAGAATTTAACCAAGCTTTTTTTCTCCCTCAAACAAAACTGAGCTTTACCCCTATGAAGGTACAGACTAAGAGCATCTTGGCAATTCAGCAACACCATGTTGTTCCACCAGCCCTATGACTCTGATGCAAGACGTATCAGGCATGGAGATGCTGAGAAGCAGGGCCAAATATGCAGCTGCCCTGATTTCTGGCACCCTTTGCCCACAGACCTCCCAAGTGGGAAAGGAGGGGCTCACTGCACTGACATGCTGGCTTCTAAGACAAGTATTAAATATAAAAAGAAAATGGAGCAGGCAAGTGGACATACAAATATAGGCCCATGAAATTAAAAAAAAAAAAAAAAAAAAAGATCAATTTAATTTCCATTGAGAAAATAAATGACATGTGATGCACAATGGTGTCTCATATGGAGTTTCAGTAACGTGCTTACAGTGACATTAAAAGCAGGTATTACCTGTTCTAAGAGATTCTGAAGCCTCTCTATCTCACAGTCTATTACAAATTTCTTTTCTTGCCTTCGGTCCAGATCTTCTAAAAGCCGCCTGTAGCTGGCATCGTTAAAATTCTCCACACAGATGGCACTGACTTGCCAGCTATTTTGTCCTGCTTTTTCCATAATAGCTTGAAGTATTGAATAACCTAAAAGAAAAGAATAAAATACACTAGTAACACAATCATGGCATTTTTTGAACAGAAATTTTCCCTAATCGATATTATGTCTCTTAATATTTCCTCCCGCAGAGAAGGGAATAAAAGGATATATGTATCCCTATCTTTGCTGCTAGCCATGATCAGCACACAGTACGCAATTAACAAAGTTTACAATTGATGCGATCAGAGTGCTGGGAGTGATTCACAGCATTATGGATAATCTTTATATGATTTATACACACAAAAGTCTTCCAGTCAAGCATTCAGCTTCTCAGATTGGCTTTATACAGTTTCTGTATCTGAGCATTTCACAGCACAGCAAAGAAAAAATCTGAGCCTACTCATCCAGCGGAAGTATTTGCATACCACAAAAGCATTCAAATGCTTTGCATTATTTTTTTCTTTCAAAACATTTAATCCAAGCAGTTTTTAGCGCTTCTTAGTAACAATTCCTTGTTTCACTTAATTATACATATATACACCAGTATAGACATATGAATAGAAATCATATTGATCTGCTTCAGAGATTCTATATAGTTTGAATCAATGTATGCAAAGAGATTAAAGGTTAATGAATGAAGGGCACCATGGAAACATTAACTGTTACTAATGGCAGGATTATTGCTCTTTATCAGTAGCACTATTTGTTGCCCCCTTTGTCGTCTTTAAGCCCGTTCATGGAACGGAAAGGCAGTGTCCTGTAAGGGGTCACCACCTGAACCTGCAGGGCAGGCTCTCTGCCTTCAATCTCAGGGTATCCTGGCCCACCAGCCCTTCACGTTCTCCCTTCTCTCTTTTTTTTTTTTTTTTTTTTTTTTTGGTGTGTGTGTGTGTTTCTTGTTTTGGTTTTGTTTGGTTTTGTTTGGTTTTGTTTGTTTGTTTTTCTTGGTTTGTTGTTTTGGTTTGTTTTGTTCCTCCCCCCTCACTGGGGATGTGCAGTAGAGAGACAGCAGAGGAGCTTACAACATTAGGACAGCTTGCAAGCCGCATATTAACTTGCTCAACCAATTCCTGAAGCAGGAAGCACATGCTATATTATCTTTTATCCAGAGTAAGTGGTGAACTTGTTTAAAGAAATGAAGATTGTACACCTCAGATGCAAATTAATGTTTGAAAAAGACAAAAAGGACAGAAGGACAGATATGTTTCCCAATAATATGTTCATACAAGTGACACAATTCAGAGAAGGTTCTCCTGCCTAAAATCACAAAAAAAAAGTATTGTGACTTTTTACTCATTATCTGGCAGAATTTTTCCCACTAGCTTCAAGCGAAAGATTTCACCTCTTGAAAATTTTCTTTAGTGATATGGCTACCCAGTGGTAGCCTCTTTCCCTCTTCAACGAGAGAGTCCTGTGTATGAGTGCAGTGACCCCCAGATGTCATTTTAATGCATTTGAAAATGACACTGCATGACAGATTCCCTGTAAAAGAACTATCAGATAATCTCACAAATTTCAAGAGGAATCTTTGTAAGTTACATTTCAGAAAGAGCACTTTCGAGTGTGCAGTTACTAAATAACTAATTATCAGAAGACCTACAACACAACCAAAATCTGAATTTACCTCCAGTCAAGTAATAAGTCAACAATAGTGTTATCAGAATACGAAGATTTTAGGACACATAGGAAACCAATTCTCTTGCAAATCTAGGAGTAGTTATTTTTCTACTGGATCCTATGATATATTCAGTCTTTGAAATATTAACTTAAAATCTGTATTTTCTTATCATTATGACATTATGCACCAGTGCTCAAAATGAACATTTATTATGTTTTTTTATCCAATTCAGATGACACATTTTAGATAAAAATGCAAAAAATTATAATAAATACATAAAATTCAGAACATATTTTATCTCATAAATAAGACTTATTTTATGAAACAGTATTTTATCTCAGGAAATGAATTCAAATACTTGATGTATTGAGTATTACAACATTTCTGTATTCAGCATATATTTTTAACCCAATGACTGTTATTTTTTTTCAAAGATATATACAGCTTTCCTGTTAATTGCTACATAATCATTCTGCTTTTCCTGTTGCTATATTCAGTTTCCTTTTTGCCTGTAATTATGTCTCCAAATCATGTCGAGATTCTTTCCCAAACATTGTATTTCTTGCTTCATTTCCTATTCATTTCCATGTATAGACATACATTAAAACCATTCCAATGTTACAGAGGTTCCTGCTTCACTTACACGGTAACTTTGATTTGATCTTTGCTACACAGGCAGTCAACATTTACTTAATTCAGCTTCCTGACACTAATTAACATTTTCTTTGATTCAGAATGAATAGTGTTTGAAACAGCAATTGACATCCCCTCCTTCCTTTTTTACTTCACTTGAACAACTTTACTAAGATGTGTTTTGATCAAACTGCTAATTTATCCCAGCATAAAGCACGACAAATACCAGACAAACACATAGAAAACCTTTTCTTCTACCTTGGATCAAGGTTTGACTTGCCACATTTCATTAGCAACTGCCTTCATTCATGCATTTGAAGCTTCTGTAGCTTCCTGTCAGTAGCTGGCACTTAGATAAGGGTTTTCACATATAGCATAACACAGCTAAACAGTAGTAAGTGGATGTGGTGCAATATTCTCCATCAGAAGAGTTCAGAATCTCTACACAAGTAATCAGTGCTATGGTCATCTATTCAGTGTGCAGGAACAATTTTTAATATAACACACTGACACGGATGGCGTTTACATGGAATGAATAAAGGCATTCGCAGGCTCAGTTGGCATAAAAATTAGACATGCTGTGGAGAATGCTTATTTGTCCAAAATAATTGGCTTCAGCTGACAGGGAAAAAAATTAGTTGCTGCAAACATTTTATAAGGCAACCCCCCCTGAAACTAACCTGGTATAATACTCAGAAACAGAATGCAGCATTTCCATTCAGACAAAAGTCTTAATCTTTAGAAATATGTTTGCCCAAGTAAAGACAGCAGATATGAATATTACAGCTGTCATCTAAAAGGTATTTATTTTCTAGTTATCTGCTGTTTATCCTCAGTTATGCTGCAGACAGATGAATGATTTATTTTCTGTAATACGTTCTGTCCCATGTATCGTGGAATACTATTTATTGCATAAAAGCCAACTAAAAAAGCCTTAGGCTAACTCATATCAGCTGAGCTGCACAATCCATGCTTTTCAAAACAACATTATTTAAAAAAATGTTTAGGACTATGTCAATACATAAAAGTAAGCTAAATTCTTACAAATTTTTGTAGTATAACCCTTCCTCATCAACTAACCTTGAAATGCAGATAGCATTTATCAAAAAAGACAAATGGCTGCGCCCAAGCATAACTTCTTGAAGCATGGAAATCTGGTTCTTCATGGAGTTTGTTCACCTTTTTTTTCCTTTTTTTTTTTTTTTTTTTTTTAATTATCAAATCTATGAACACAAAACACCAATACAACTGCCTGGAAGGTGAAGCCCTTCCCAACTGCAAGGACATTACATGGTTTTATTTTTCCTCTTCATGAGACTAGATTCTGGGGAATTTTCCTCAAATGACCTGGGTTGAGAAGTCTCTGAACTGCTTTTTGTAGGTCATTGCTTAAATGTAGATACTACTAACAACTGCTTAAGGACCAGTAATACCAACTTCCCCTCAGTATACTGGAGCCAAAACAGAGAAAGCTCAAGTCTACAAAGACCTTGTTTTCCTGATCCCTTCTCTCCTTGCTCAGGTGGAATTGTGATGATCTAACATACTGTTTCACCCCCCCCCCCCCAAAAAAAAAGCACACAATCATAATGTTTGGAAAACAGCCCCAAACATGAAAATGAGAAGCTACTTCATTTATTTAAAATAAAATCATAGCTGGAGATGCCTACTGCAAACAACTTACATATTGAGGTTGATACTACAGCTAAATACCTTAGAAACAAAATCTCAGATTTTTTTAAGTCTTCTTCTCTCATTCCACACTCCATAGGCATTTTTTCATCACAAAGTACATCAGCCATACAAAAATAATACCAGATGTGCACCTGGTGCTGTATCTGTTTAGAGTGAGATTAGTACTTCTTCAGAGTCAGATGTCTTCTGGAGGTCAAAGTGTATAAAATGAGCAATTTTGTAGTTCAGGATTCCTCCTACCCACTGCAACAGTGCCATAATTGGAGCCTATACACAATCTGCCTCCACCCAAGTAGCTGAAATCATTAGTAATATTTTTGATTTTAAAATTTCAGTTGCCTTTCAGGCTTTTTTATTTGTTCTCTGGTATACCAGCTAGGCTTCACCCTATCCAATTTAATTTCAGCAGTATATCATTTATTTTCATTTATTTACTTTATATGAAAAGTAAAATCTGAGCTCTAAATCTCTTCAGCATGTTTAAAATAAACTAAAGAGATAAAGGAGCATTGTCTTGAGTTATTTTTCTGCTGGAATGTATATTTTTGGCTTATTTCCTTATCTTTTTCATTTGTTCGTTTTGAGCTTTTTTGTTGTTGGATTTTTCGTTTTTTCCCCCTTCCTTGCTTGCTTTGACCAGAAAATATTTCAGTGGTCAATTACATGATATAATTAAATTTCAATAACTTTTGTTTTACAGCAGCCTTTTCATGCTGGGAAAGCATTTTCCCAACCCTCTAAGTACATTCCTGATGGTCTTGCCAGGAGACAGAAAGCAAAGTGGCTACTTGCTCCAAACAGTAGTGCCCCCAGTAATAATTCTCATTTTGGAACTTTTGCACAGTTACTTATTATTAATTTTCTACAATGAAGAGGATGAAATATTTACATATTATGACTGTATTTTACTCTGGCTAGCAGACTGACAATACTGAATCACCAAGTTAACAGGTTAAAATGGTTGTAAGCAGCATATGAAATACATTTGTTATGGCATCATGAACAGAAAACATCTCTGACAAACATGGGTCTTTTCCAAAGATAGCCATCATAGACTGCATGTTACTGAAATACAAATTCATTTACTCCTCTTCTGGTCCAATTAATTTTCAAATAGGAATAGATCCCCATCCCAAGATTAGCTGTGATCCCAAAAGCCCCAGATACTGCTGTAGCTACTTTAGGAAAGCTACTTCCAGCTACAAGAATTCATATCAGGATGAGTAGAAGAACTAAATCTTTTATAAATCCAACATACCACAGAAATGAAGAATAAATGATCAAGTCATTTGGTAAGGATAAACCAATATACTTGATATTCAAGATTGGATTAATGTTGCTTAGCTCTAGCTGATTATGGAGTAGTTGTCTAAGTTAATCACCCAAGATTTCAAAGGAGAGATATGTATCCCATTAAAAAAAGGCATTTTTTTGGTCTGAGGTATCTAGCTATCTATCTCAGAGGTACTTTTCTCTTTCTTCAATGAATACTGAAGCAGTCTAGACATAAGGCTCAGTGAAACCTACTATTTATCTAGCCAAATCTTGTCAAAATGAATCCAGACAATACAGTGCTGAAAACCACTGTTTACAGTATGAGTGATTCATGACCGTACATTCCACCAATAACTAGAACCACTCAAACTCTAAATGTATTTCTGTTTTCCTCTTTGTGATTAATACCTTTTTATTAACTTACAGTTTTGTTTCAAATTTTTGGTGAACATACAGCTTCCAGAACTCAAACACAATCAGTAAGATTTGCAAGCTCTGTCATTTAAATTTTGTCATATGATAACTCATTTGCAATCCTGATTTTCTCTGCATTTTCAGTTGGAGCCAGAATATTCAACAAAAAGTACATATAAACAGGTCAATTTAGATGACAGAGTGAAAGTTAAAACTACAGGTGTGTTCTGAGTCCTTCTTGTGTTTAATTCATAGAAATTATGCATAGATTGGAAAATGACAGGGAACTAAAGAAATAATTTCATCTATTCCTCTCTATCCCTCCATTCCCCAGGACATATGAATTATATTTAAAACAGTCTAGACAGATAACTTTCTTTGTCCTTAAAAATCTCTAAAGAGGATTCTGTAACATCCTAGATAATATATTCATTGCTTAATTATTCTTATCATTAGGAGACACTTCCTAAAGTCTAACCTAACTCTCCCCTGGCATAATTTAAAGCCTCTCATTCTTGTCCTATCTCTAGTAGGCCTGGAGAACAGTTTGTTCCCCTCTTCTTTAAAGCAATCCTTTATGTAACTGAAGACTGCTGTTACATTTCTTTTCTGTCTGCACTTCTCTTTATGAAACATGACTCTTTCAGGTTTTCCTTGTGGAAAATGTTTTAGTCCAGATTCTGGACAATTTTTCTTGCTTTCCTCTGGATATGTTGCAGTTGATCCAAGTCTTTCCTGAAGTGCATTGGTGAAAATGAGATTTTTTTCAAAAATTTATTCTAGAGAGTACACACAGTTCTCTTAAATTTTTATGATCTGCAAGATTAACAAATGTATTTTATATTTCTTCATACAAATCCTTAACAAAGATACTGAGAAAAAAAAAAAAACAAACAAAACAGAACAGATCAATACTTAATACCTCTTTATTTGAGAGGGAACCTGATATACTTTCTTCTGAGTGTGACCAGTGTTTTAGAGATCTTCTAGACATTTCATCAGGACAAAATTTCTTTAACTCATTGCTGTGGGTTTACCTGGGCAGGCTGCTGGGTGCCCACAAAGCTGCTCTATCACTCTTCCTCCTCAACTGGACGGGGTGAGGGAAAGTAAAATGAAAGGTTCGTGGGTCAAGAGAAAGGGAGAGATTAATCACCAATTACTGTCATGGGCAAAACCGTCTCAACTCAGAGAAATTCATTTAATTTACTGTCACTTAAATCAGAGTAAAATAATAAGGGGAAGAAAGGCTTAAAACACCTTCCCTTCACCCCTTCATTCTTCAATCAGCCATATGGTTGTACAAGGTCATTCTTGCCCAGAAGAGTTGTGGACTCCCCATCCCTGGAGACATTCAAGAAGGACAGGCTGGATGGGGCTCTGAGCAACCTGGTCCAGTGGAATGGCAGGGCTGTTGGAACTAGATGATGTTTAAGGTCCCTTCCAACCCAAGTCATCTATGATTCTACGATCTGCTCCAGCGTGGACCTCCATGGGCTGCAGGGGAATCTCAGCTCTGGACTCTGGAGCACCTCCTCTCCCTCCTTCACTGACCTTGGTGTCTGCAGGGCCCTTTCTCTCACATATTCTCACTCCTCTCTGTTGCACAGGTTTTTTCCCTTCTTAAATACATTATGCAAGAGGTGCTACCACTGTCGTTGATGATCTTGGCTTTAGTTTGATGGCATCTTGGAGCTGGCCATCATTGGCTCTGTTGGACAGAGGGGAAGCTTCTGGCAGCTTCTCACAGAAGCCACCGCTGTAGCTCCCCCGCTACAAAATCTTGCCATGCAAACCCATTATACTCATTTAGCAAAATTTCATGGAAATTGTGGAAAAACTTGTACTAGAATTTTTTTTTTCAATATCTAAAAAAATCCATTATTTTGTAATAGAATGAGAATTACTTTATCTCAAATAATTTGTTTCTAAAAAATCCATGTTTGGGGTTACTTAGCTTTCCAAATTCTATGTACTTAAAGAGGTATCTATTATGATGTAGGTTGTGAATTAAGCCACCTATACTGTCAATGATCAATCAATGTCGTAATAAAATGTCAGTGATGTAATAAAATGTCAATGAAGCAAAACTGAGGAAATAATGGATCCAATTTAACCATCTCCTCTATTGCATTTTTGCTTAAAATATTTCAGAATATTTGATGATAAGGGAAACTACCTTTATGATTCATATTTCTTGCCTCCCTAAGAACTGTGACATTGATTATTTTCTTGGTGTTGAAACACACCTCCAAACCAAGCTGTAGGCTAATGGTCAAACTTTCTACTCTTCTCTCACTTAATCCTGTAGAGACTGGTACCCATGCAGCTTCATCTGTAGTATTTAATAATCCTTCTTTCCTGAGGATAACATAAAGCTATAAGAAAATTCTGATAATATATAACAACCATGACTTCTTTTTTTAAAAAAAAAAAGTTTTAAGTGGAACAACGTCATCCAAGTTATGAGCTTTCATGGACCATATGGGAAGAGGTTTGTCTTACACCACAATATGAATTCATGATCCAATATTCAAGCTATGTCAGGTCCCATTTGTGCTACACCTACTCAGAAGCAAGATTTCCCCCTTCTTTGCATTTCAGAGTCTTCAGCCTTCATATGAAATACACTGTAAAGGTAGTCTCATCAAAGTGCCAAGTGATAGAGCTAAGTGGGAACTTGACAGGGACTGAAGAAAAGCCCTGTTTTTGAAGCCAGTCTGACAGTTTTGTTTGTGCCTTCACAGTTTCCAGATACCATTACCCTTAGCATTTCACTCAGTCCCTTCAAAATAACGTGAAAGTCCCATAATCTTTCTTATGACAAGCATGCACAGAGATGAAAACATCCTAGCATATTTACACCAAGAGCAAGTTTTTGTACCTTGTTAGCATGTTATGTATTATTGGCTTTTATTTGTCTATTTTTAGTTATGCCACAACTGTCTCAGGTGAGAGATCTTGGCTTCTCTCTAGTTTACAAGCAACAAGGAAGACACATTTTTAGCAAATTTTAGCAAATTCTTACTACAGAACCTTGAATGCTAAATCAGAAACTGTGTGTAACTACAGTGTTATCAGAACTTCACAAGCTATTACCTAGAACCCCCAGCTATTAAGCCAACAAGTGGGAAAAAAAGGGAGGGGAAAAAAAGAGAAAGCCTGTGCTATGCTTACTCCCTGTCAAATCAGCTTCATAGTCTCTCTAAATAACCAGTTATCTGATATGTCATCTTGGAACTATCATTAGGGCTAATGTGCATCAGTATTTTTAATGAAAGGACAGAAAACAGGAAAAAGTGAACTTTTTTGGAAAAAAATACAGTATGTTCAAATATTTAACTTATTACCTTTTCTCTTTATTAACATTATTACAATTTATTTAACAAATAACCATTTTAGTTGTAAATGTTCCTTGCTTTTAAACATTATAGTTCAACTTCTTTAGTGTAATGCCTTAAAACCAAGATTCCCAATTTCATCAAAACCTATAGTCTGGAACACTATAGGTTAAGAAATTATCTTTCTTACACAGTATCTTCATTGATGCACAGCTATTTTCCAGAAATTGCTAGCTTCCCAACTACTTACCTCTCTAGTTTCAGTTTAATAGGATTTAGTTTGCCCTTTGATGATATACAAATGTACATAGACATTTGTTTAAATAACATCCACAAAAAACACATCACAGAATATTAAGGCTGCAAGATAAAGCTCTTGAGAGCTGATATATCTTAAAATTAGCAGCACCCTAATGTATTCTAGTTAATGTATTATGGTCCTGTCTTTAATTATATTGTCACATATTACTTTTCCCCTCAAAGCATCTGTCTCATTAAGATACCTGTGCCCTAGGACAGAACTGACTGTGGGTACTAAATGAAGATCTTGATGTCATATCTTCTGCCTCCTTTCTACAGGGATTTGTAAGAAAAGGGGTCTTTTACTATAAAATACCTGACGATCTCTGCCTATCGGCAGTGTCATTTCTAATACATGCATGAGAGATACAAAAAGAAATAAGAATCTTCAGGCTGAAACAACAGGCATTCGTGCTAATAAACATTCATATTAAAGGCATCAACCTTAATTCTATCTCTATACATTTGTGGCCATATTTACTGGGGGCTACAGAGCAGGTTATAATATAAGACTTTGTCCCTTCTGTAAGCTCTATTTGTAGGTCCCAGACACAATATTTTTGATTTTAAATTTCAGTTGTTAAATTTCAGTTATTTTTGAAATCTATACTTTCAAGTATTTAACTTTTTTCAGAAAAATGTTACATATCCTGGGAAAACAGGACTTAAAATTTGGATGCTATCATTAAAGTATGGGTATTGTTGGTTTGAAGTGAGTCTGAACTAAATCATTGTCTCTTTTAAACTGACACAAGGACCCCAAATTTATTAAAAGTTGATTGCCTCCCCCCCTCAAAAATCATCCAGCAATTTGGAGATGAGCCTAAATATCTACGATTTTCTTCCAGTTCCTAAAATTAACTCATTGCTCTTCTGATGTAGACCAGAATTAAGATGAGGCTCTTTCTTTTTGGACTGGAGAAACAATTTTTGAAACACATGAAGATTTCATATAGTGGCTTTTATTGAAGTGTAATGACAGTGATCATTCCCTTGTACTTGACACCGGTGAGGTTGCACTTCAAATTCAGTTTTGGGCCCCTCACTACAAGAAAGACTTTGAGGTGCTGGAGTTTGTCCAGAGAAGGGCAATGGAGCTGATGAAGGGTGTGGAGCACAAGTCTGATAAGGAGCAGTTGAGTGAGCTGGCAAAAAGGAGGCTCAGATGAGACCTTCTTGCTCTCTACAACTACCTGAAAGGAGGTTGTAGCCAGGTGGGGCTTGGTCTCTTCTCCCAAGTGATAAGTGACAGCACAAAAGCAAACAGTCTCAAGTTGCACCAAGGGAGGGTTAGATTAGATATTAGGAAACATTTCTTCATGGAAGGGGTTGTCAAGCATTGGAACAGGTTGCCCAGGGAAGCAGTTGAATCACTATCCCAAAAGGTGTTTGAAAGACGTGTAGATGTAGCACTGAGGTGCATGACTTAGTGGTGAGCACAGCAGTGCTGGAGTAACGTTTGGACTTGATCTTAAAAATGTTTTCCGACTGAAATGATTCTATGATTCTGTGATATTGAATAATCTTGCACCTTCCAGGCACTTCATCTGAGGGACTGCAAATATCACTCTCAACTAAATCCTGAAAAGGGCTTAGAGTCTGAGTTTCTTAAAAAGAACCAAATCCTACAAGTAAAACCAGAGAAACAGGGAAGAGAATAATGTGATCTTCATAGAGGACACTGGACTACTCCTACATGACTAAATCTCTTTTTGGTGTCAACATTTAAAAAAATAATGCTAAAATATTTGATAGAGGTCAAAGAAGCAAATCAAAATGATTTGAGGCCAATAAATAAAACATGCCTCAAAGTAAGAGACTTACAGGAGAATTTATCTCAGTGGAAAGTTTGCTGGCTAACTGAGCTAGTTACTCCAGTATCCTTCTGCAGGCAATGGAAAGAAATAGGCACCTTCTAAAGGCAATTCACAAAACCCTTCATCATCTAGCCCCTGTATTTTCAGAGGAGAAGAAATTCCTCTGTGTTTAAAATGAAAAATCCCAATATTATTATTTCTCAGGTCCAATGCTATGAACACTATTAACATAGTATCGTGCATATCTAAAAAAAGAGGACTAAAAGCAACCAGTAATGTTATCCAAATATCTGCTACTCACATGCCTTCTAATTTAATTTTTCTATTTTGTAGCTACATTTTACATATGAAGATATAACATTTCATTTAAGTAGTCTTAAAAGTTTTTAATTTAAAAAGTTAAAAGTTAAAAGGTTACTTTTATGCTTCTCTTGTGGAGGATGGGCAGCTACACATACGCTTCCCTTGATTATTCTGGTGAAGGGATTTGCATACAATTACAGACACAATTTCACTTCCTAGCAGGAACAAACACAGGATGAAGTAAGTACTCACCATATGATTAGACTAATTTATTACATCCCACTGAGGAAAGCTATATGCCAAGAAGTAATCATAAACTCATGTTCAAAGCTCCAGTAGAATGAATATATTTAACAATTCAAATTAAACCTCAGCTGTAGGAACTGACACTTAGTGGGAAACATGAAAATGGGAAAGGTATAATGAAAAGATAACAGGTAAAAGAATACAGACATTAAAAGCTGTGATTGGCCTGTCTGAAAACAGACCATGACAGTAAATTGTGACTAAAATCTTGGCAAGTTTTTAGTATGTTGATCGAGACTTTGGTTAGTTTTAACTGACCTTGGCAATAATGTCTGAAAATGAACACAGTGACCAGTCAATAACTGCTCCATAAAAATTAAGTGCCTGTGACGTTTCATTATACAATGGCACTTGCACTCACCATTTTGAAGGCAAATGATCTTAAGAAGTTTGCTCATTTTAGAGCTGGGTATTTTTTTTTGCCCTGAACAGCTGTTTATTCACAGAAAAGCGCACTCTGGTAAAACATCCCAAGTCTTAATGAACAGGAGTGAGCATTTCTGCCTTGGGCTCACCAGGCAAAAAATTACGAGAGTTTCAAAAAAAGTGGAAACGGCACCTAATAAAAATGGACATTTTTTAAAGATTTCCATTTAGAGCATCTTCATGAATAGAAACAAAATGCACATTTTGGTATCTGTAAAACTGTTACCCAGAAGAGCACTGGTAGCCAGATACCCTTTCCCCTGCTGAGAAAGTATAAGACTGGGCATGTGTCACTGGATGCCCCTGAGTCCACTGTGTCATGATCATTAGGACTGAGAGTGTCCTGGGTGATTTAGTCTAAACCTCTCCATCTGGAGCAGCCCTACTTTACAAAAACTAAAATATTCACCAAGGAAGAGAAAGACAGAGAAAATTACTCAGCAGCATGGTGCAAAGAATATTTATCAGAGAGGTGGGAAACTCTTATTCCAATCTTTTCTTCATTAGCTAAGTGGTTTATAAAGGAATATTTGAAAAAACTGCAGAGGATGTGGGAAGTGGCTGCAAAAACTTAAGGAGGTGAAAAATAAGACACAACAAAGGGATTTTCTGTATCTGAGAGGGATGACAAGTGAGAATTCAGTAAGTCCTGAATAGATCTAGAATACTTTTTAAATCCTAGAACATATGTCTGGCATTTTAGACTTGATTTTCGGTTGAAAATATGACAGCAAATAGGGTCTGATTTCAGTTGTACTAGTGCAAAACCAGAAAAATCCCACTTTCACCAAATTTTTTGAGATTTCCGCTGCTGTACCTGGAAGTTAACATTTATTTTTGAAAGAGCTATAGAAGATGATAATCCACCTAAATATAAAATGTTATTTATTTTTTTCTTACACACTTCTGCCTGGAACAACACTCTCTATGCTTATTGCTCAAAAAGCACTGTGAAAAAAATCTACCGCCCACTAATACTTCTTTATATATTTTGGCTTCTGCTTCCACTGCCCTTTTCAATGTGACTGACAAGTTATTATTTAATAGAGTATCTAAAACACTAGAAATTCTCTCAACTGTCTTATTTTCCTAAAGAAATACAATGTAGATTTGAATTTTCCAGTCTGCTTAAAGCAGTGATGTCCAGTCTTTTCAACCTGGGCACTGAAACATTATTCCAAAAAGATCAGTGGGCCACAATTAATACTTGAGGGCATTTTCTCTGGAAGCAGAGTGGAAGGGAGCAGGCAGTACACCTGGTTCCCTTGCTGGGGATCCTTAAGGGTCTCTAGGAGACCAGGCTGCAGCTGTAAAAATGCACAGAATTCCTTAAGCACAACATGTTTAGCTCACAATACTAAATTATGCCTAGTGGCACCCCAAAGGAACACTCACATGGCAGCTTCGTGCTGTGACTCCAGGCTGGGATGTACGTGGTACAATGTCCCAAAGTACAAAAGACAGGGTGACCTCATTCCTCTTGCTAAAGTTACCTGCTAACTCAGGTTCCAAATCATTGAGCCAAATCTCAGGCTAATTAATTGCAAATAAACAAACATCACCATTGCAGAAACTGGACATTTGCCTATGTCCCTTATGAGAGGGTTTCATAAGAGACAATTTGCACAGATATAAGCAGAAGCAAAAGTTTCCCTGCTGAGCTGTTAACGCTGGAGATGATATGAGAACAAAAATCTCAATATTGACATGCTGCAGGACATTTACACCAAACAACCTTCCTACTGTTGGAAGGACGGTGTAAATTTGCAAAGTCCTCATATGTGGTGGTGTTGTCCATTCCCCCTCCAACGATCTCTGTCCCGGGGCCAGGCTAGAGCTACTCCGAAGTACTATGTTGTATCTTCTGTCGTTGTTTGTGACAGACACAAAGAAGAGATTTTTCCTTAATATAACTAAGCAGACATAAAACATCAATTCATGGAAAAATACTCTACATGATACCAATTTTACTTACATTTAGCATTCTATTGATGATGAAACCTTGACTTGTGTATCACTGAATGAACACTTTAAAAAAAAGTAATGGCTTAATTTAGGATGTATTTGTGCAAGGAAAAGAGTTGTAATTACTTGATATGTATTTCTTTAAAGTTTTACCTCTATCTGAAAATGTTAAGCTTTTCACTGTTTAGCTTTCATCTCTTTGGTAGTTAAAATGAACAAGTCCTTTTTCAGTGAAAGAGTCTGGTGTTAATTCATTTTTATGATTAAAAAAGGTATTCTGATCTTGAGACAACTATCATGAAATATAAGATAGGCCTGTACAATACACCCTACAGTAAAGAATGTGGTTAAAATTTTAGGCACATTGATAGGAATAATTGTATGTTCATACATAATGTTGTGCTCAAAGGCCTCATTGTCCCAGGTAATGTACAAAGTATGTGGGCAGAAAAAGTCTTGAAAGAGATGACTTTGGAAACCAAATGGAGGTAGGACAAGTTGTTTATTACTACTTTTATTTTTAATTGGGTCAACAAGATATTTCAAAAGCATTTTTCATACTTATCAGTCTGAAAATAAAACAACTTGCTTCCACACAGATATCCAGTAATTAATTTTAAAATAGGATGATCAAAAATTATACAAATATAAATTAGACATATATTTGAATACATATATATTTTTATTTATGTTAATATTTGTTTCTTTTGAAATATGCTTAGGAACAAATTATTTAGATAATTCACTTGGTATTTTCCTTTCTGTCATTTTTTTTCAGCATAACAGGTAAGTTAGAACACGGTTCATATTCTAACTTGAATTTTCTCAGAATAAGAACTGAAGAAATACTGGAGGGGGTGTTAAGATTTCTTATAAAATGTAGGAAAAATCCTGTTGCATAACTCATAAAATACTCCTATTAACTTTAGTTGGAACCACTCACAGAAGAAGAAGTTGGTCCAATATTTGAAATCTGATGTAATAAAAAGTTGAGAGCATTTAATTCCAAACCTCATTTAATACATTCATTGAATTTTAACTGTACAACAACTAATTCTGTGCCAGGTGAAAATGTAATTGACAAAAGGAAGTTAAAGTAAAAGCTAAAAAAGAAGTAGATACAAAAATGAGATGCCAGTATGCAAGTAACAACGTTACGGCTGAAAGGAAGGTAGGCAGGAAGGGAGCACTTCTTTTTAGGACTAGTACTCTACACTAAAATTGCTGTCCTGTCCCAAAGCATATTAAATGTTATAGGTGAATTTGGGTAATAAACATCACAAATTAAGGTCTGGACTGGAACGGATATTTTGTCCTTACGTAAAATCTTGTCTTGATAAACTTTTTTTCCAAGAAATAGATTTTTTCACTTTTTCACCTGTTCTGTGCAACATTCTGTAATATATCTCTCATATCCATGCAGCTGCACAACTTCAGAGCGGTCACAATATGTAAGGCATAGTTTTGGAACATCAAAAATATGGTTTAAAAAGCTACTGCAGATGTCATAATCATTTCAAAAAGATATGAAGTGACAGATTATGATTTCTAAATGACATGCCTTATTTGCAAACTGAACACTTAAAAGACGGCCAAACATGTCTACCATAGATAAGCATAGGTTTTTCTCTTTAGAATTCATGACATTTTTAACAGTACATTGTCAGCATGCCAGTACGTCAATATTAGCTATTTCCTGGCTGAGGAGAACTAGAAGGGTGAAGTGTGTGGCATATTCAATGGATCGCAATAGTAAAAGTACTTTTCCTCCCTGGAACCGAGTCAGTCACTTAATATCCAAGATAGTTAATATCTGGCTAGGAAAAAAAAAAAATCTCAAGAAACCACAATCTACCATGTTAACAAACACTACAAAATATTTACCAGGGAGATAATTTGCAGCAAACTTATATTTCACTGTTCAGTTTGGAAAGCAACTTCCATTGTTTGGTACTTGCTCCATGCACGCTTCCGGCTTGCGTGTCAACTAAAACCCACGAGGAACTGAACTTGTGGTCTTGTGCCACTCAAAATTGGTGCCAGAAAAGGTCTTTATGCTGCAGCACAGTAATATTCATATCTCAAAGCTACACTGTTTCAAAATAACTCTTCATATCTGTTACACTCTCTCTTCGGCACTCCACAGGTTTTCTGCCCTGCAGATTTATTACAAGTAAAGTTTTACAGCTCAGCTACAGATACTCTGATTTGATGCATTTAAGGTATATAATTAAAATGGGGCAAAATACTAACTTCCCTGTATTAAGAAGGCCTGTGCCAATGAATATGTCATCCCTGGGAACTTCCATCTATGTCCTGGCAAGATTCCTGAGAATATGCTTTTGCACAGTAAGCCTAACAGCAGCAGACATGTCCAAACAATAGTTCTTATAAATGTCATAGGCCAAATTCAAAAATTAATACAACTTCCATACAAACTGCCTGTATGGGATAAACTCATAAAGTGTGACTTATAAAGAATGACCTTAAAAGGTACTGTTAAACATTTGGGATTCCTGAATACACTTAAAAATAAAATTTTATACTAGATTGACACTCTGTGAGTTTGCAAAATTTCTGGATTTGCAAACAAAGTGGAAAAGAAAACCGAGCAGGAAACAAAAACAAAGACTTAATCAACAAACGTAGTGTACTGACATCAAAAGGTAAAGATGCATTGGAAAGTGCCCAAAAGCTTGGGAAATAACTCTACATTCCATTTTTGTGCAATATCATTAAAGACAAAAATCCCATTCAGTCACTTCCTCATTTTTTTAAAAAACAGAGTGCCAAGCTACTCCAAGTGTCTATCTGCTCCAAGGCTGAGATTAAGAATTAGCTAAGGACTGAAGTAATCAAGTTCAAAGATAATGATGATAATCATATAAAAACTGTGACTGTTCCTCATTATGTGGCACAGGTATACTACCTTGAGTTAAAACCTCCTCCAATTCTCTAGAGCATTCATTATTGTTATCCTTGCCCACACTCAAATATGCTGAATTAGGAAAAGGGAATTAAACCTTTCTATGCTGTTTAGTCCCACCTAATTTCTATCAATTCACTACAGAATTTCATCTGGTGCTTTTGCTTGCAATCTGATAAACACAGATGCCTTGTTCCTGGCATTAGTAAGCAGCTGGGCCTAATCCTGTATGCCTTCTGAATTGTCTTTGTCATTTCCCCACAAGCAGGTCTTTGTACCCACTCACTATCCCAATAGGATATGGATCCTGTGCACACTTTGGATTAAAAAAATTAACTTAAATCCAGACTATTGTTTTTAACACATAGTCCCAATGAAACCCAAAGTGCTTCCAGTCATCTATGGCAGGTATTCAGTCCATTATATGGCAATACAGGCAAAATACACAGTCAGCAAGACAGAAAATGCTTTTTAAAGGGGCTTTTGCCAATTAACAGTCAATCTTTTTTTATTCAAGAGGCTGGTTCATTTGACAGGTCAAAATCTCTGTTTTGGTTTTTTTTAATCTGACAAGTAGAATGTAACACCCCAGAGAAACAACAAGAGAAGAAAAGGTCTTCTTGAAAATATTGGTTACATATTGGGCATGTGATGAAATCCAAAAGGAAACAGAATAATTTCCTAAAAGCCCTGTCAAAGACAGGTGTAGAAGAGTTACTTGACCCGAACAGTCAGAAGAACTCCACTCCAGAAACTGAGACACAACTAAAATCCTACCGCTTCTTGTTTTTTATCTTCTCAGAAGACCTGATCTTTCTTTTACCATAGCGGTCTTTCCAGACAGGCAATATTACTGACCCTCAGTTTACAAAACTAAATCCTAGATGTTCATGGAGAATTTGAACAGGATCACTTTCTATTTATTGTGGAGTCTTCTTGGATTATTCAGATAATGTTGATACAAAGCCTAAGACTGGGGGGAAAAAAAGTTTACGACAAGTAAAACAGCAGAAGTTCTTATTTTGTACTGTAAGTACTATGAAGCACATGATATCAGAACAAAACATATTTCCTTTTTCAAACACTAGAAGTAAAATTCATCCTGTGACAAAACATCTGCACAATATAAATTTGCTTTTTTTTTTTCTTGACCATTTCTACACTGCTTCACTCAACACTGCCCTTTAGCTTAAAAAGTTTTACTTCTTTGATTACTTTTATTCTCCTAATATATCTATGAAAAACAATTTTTCATTTACAGAAGAGCCTCTTCCCTCCTATGACACAAGCTGTACACAGTGAAGATCATCCTAGCAGGTCTTCTCAGAATTCCTTTCTTGAAGAGAAGCCACAAAAATTGCCATGGTTAAAAGTCTTCTGCACCTTATGTAGATTTCAGTTTTTCACGTAACCCATGCTCCAAATAATAATAATAAACCTTTATTTATCATGATTAGCATTATGCACATGAATATCAACAATCTCCTTTTTAAAGAACTGCTTATTTCTTGTAAGTTTGGATAGAAATACAAAACCATTAAAAAGTGTTAGGAAATGCATAAGTATTTAACATAACTGAGCGTGAAATCTCGGGAGATAATCGTATCCTACAGCACCTTGAAAAGTGGTAGCCAACTAAATTCAGTTCTCCAGAGGTACGATAATCTAATTTCCCTGACACTTGTCTCAGGGCTGTTTGAAAAATCTTTAATATATAAAAAAACCCTCATACTTAAAAAGAAGAAAGAAGAAATATAGAGCTCAGAGAGAAGAACAGTAGTTTCCAACAAATCAATGAACACCATAAGTTATGAACAGTAATTTGCCACTCTTTAGAATGTTTACTAATAATGACATTTAGACACTATTTTTGGTGGGGGTAGGGAAAGGTGTGAGTCATGCATGAGAAATACTTTCAAATGCCTGTCAGATCTTCAATGTTGCTTTTTAAGAAACCGTTATGATATCTACTGTAAATACTACAGATGAAGAAATACAATTTTTTTCTCCTCTTAGCAATGCATACAGACTTGAATGTGGTAAGATTTTATACAGGTTCAAAATAAACCTTGTTGCCAAATAAATTACTCCTCTGTTAATGTTTTGAGGAAAAACAACAAAAGGTATGAAAAGGAGAGCAAGGTGTAAAAACAATTATTAAAGAGACTTCAAAATGAAAATGTGCACATTTGTAAATTAAATGATTAATTAAAACACAGGAAAATATTTTAATGGGCTTAATAGAAACTACTCCAGTCTTTCTAACACAGTTCTCTGAGGAAGAAGAGTGAAAATAGTAACACTTACAGTACACAATCTCATAACCAGTACTCAATATGTCCCTTTCTCTGTCTCCGAAATTCTAAATGCTCAAAAAGGTAAAAATTACATGGAATTCTCTAAGGGTTTTGATACAATTCCCCACAACATTCTTATTTCTAAATTTGAGAGATACAGATTTGATGCATTAACTGTTAGAAGGATGAGGAATTGGCTGGATGGCTGCATTGGACAAAGATTTACTGTCACTGGCTTAATGTCTAAATGGAAACCAGTAACGAGCAGTGTTCCTCAAGGGTTCATGTAGGGACCAATAATATTTAACATATTCACTAGTGACATAGGCAGTAAGATTGAGTACATGCTTAGCAAGTCTGTCATATGATACCAAGCTGAGTGGTCCAGTTGATGTGATAGATGGATAGGCTGCCACTCAGAGGGGCTTGACAGGCTTGAGAAGTGGGCCATGTAAAACTCAGGAAGCTCAACAAGGTCAAGTGCATCGTCCTGCACCTGGGTCAGGGCAATCCCAGTCTCAATACAGACTGAGGGATGAATGGATTGAGAGCAGTCCTGCCAAGAAGGACTTGGGAGTACTGGTGGAGGGAAAACTGGACATGAGCTGACAATGTGCATTTGCAGCCCAGAAAGCTGGCCGGATCCTGGGCCACATCCAAAGAAGAGTGGCCAGTGGGTTGAGGGAGGTGATTTTGCCCCTCCACTCTCTGCTCTCCTGAGACCTCATCTGGAGTATATGTCCCATTATGGGGACTCCAGCACAAGAAAGACATGGAACTATTAGAACAGGTCTAGAGAAGCCCCACAAAAATGCTCAGAGAGCTAGAACAGAGTCAGAGCCTAGACAACTGATTAGACCCTATTGCAGCCTTTTAATATATAAAGGGCGCTCCGAAGAAAGATGCAATGAGATCTTTTGCAAGGCCCTGTAGTGGCATGACAAAGGGTAAAGGGCAGTTTTAAACAGAAAGAGGATTTAGATTGGATATAGGAAACAAATTCTTTACAATGAGGCTGGTGAGGTACGGGAACAGATTGCCCAGAGAAGTTGTGGATGCCCCATCACTGGAACTGTTCAAGATCAGGTTGGATGGGGCTTTGAGCAACCTGGTCTAGTTAAAGACTACCTCTACCTATGGTAGGCAGGTAGGTTGGACTAGATGATCTTCAGAGGTTCTTTCCAACCCAAACCATGCTTTGATTCTATGATTTGGTGAAAATGTTCAAACTACAGGCAACAAGACCCACTAGGAAACAAGTAATATTTATTTCTCAAAAGGACCTCTGAGAACGTCAAGACCAGAATAAAATAATCAGAAAAATCCTACAGAAAACAGTGGGAATTATGTGTCTGCTTTTGCAGACATCTCTTTCATGTTGAACATGCTGCTGGGGAATGGGCTGAGCATCGGTCAGCGGGTGGCAAGCAATTGTATTGTGCATCACTTGTTTCCCTTGGGTTTTATCCCCCCTCTCTCTCTCCTTTCATTACTATTATTGTTGTTAATATCATCAGCATTATTAGATTTTTTTAAAGGAATAAACAGTCCTTAAACAACAAGATTTATTTTTTTCTTTCCGATTTTTGTCTCCATTGATAAGTGGGGTGGTAAGTTGTGAGTGAGTGGTTGCGTTGTATTTAGTTACTGGCTCGGGTTAAACCACAATATTTTGATCGTAGAAAGCCATCAAACTGGTCAGGCACAGCCTTATCCTGGTAAATCCATGCTGCCCATTCTAAGTCACCTCCTTGTCTTTCATATATGCAGAAATGAATTTGCTACTTAACCCTCTAGGAGACTGAACTGAAGATGAGCCTCTATTTCCTCAAATCCTCTTTCTTCCCCTGCTTGAAGATAGGCAAGTTTTCCTTTTTCCAGTTATCGTGAACCACTCTTGAACAACAAGATCTTTTTCAAAGACCATAGAGAACAGACTTTAAATGATGTCAGCTGGTTCCCTCAGCACCCTTGGATAGATCCCATCTGGAACAACGGGATCTGTATAAAAAAAAAATTGACTTAAAAGATCTCTGACACAGTACTTCTTCACTCCAATCCTGTCACGAAGCTCAGTGATTTAGAAGGCCTGAGGGCAGATCTTCCCACTAAAAAATCAAGATAAAAAAAGGCATTGAGATTTTTGTGTCCTTAGCTACTACTTTCATTGCTCACTGAGCAGTGGAATCCCAAGGGGTTTTTTCCTCCTTATTCTGCCAATAAACTTTCAGATGCTCTTCACACCCCTTTGGTGACTTTCATTTTACTCCACAGCTCCATGCTTGAGTCATGTTTTCATAATCCTTCAGAGTATGTCCCTATTTCCATCTTCAGTGAACTTCCTTTTTGCCTTGGAGCTCTGTCAGGAGTTCCCTATTCACTCATGCTGACTTTTCGCCATGCTTGCTTGACTTGCCGCATATCAGACTGGACAGTCTTGGTGCTTTGAGGAAACTGCCCTGGAAGGTCAACTGGCTTCCTGGTCCCCTTCCACTGCAGGGTAGAAATCTGTTGGATCATGCCAAAAAGACCCCTAAATGATCTGCTTGTCTTAAGACCAGGGCTTTGACTCTTCTATTTGTCTTGCTTAACTTCAGAATCACACAGTTGCTGCTTATGTGGCTGCCACGGCCTTGTACATCTCCAGCCTTGCTTTCTTGCTTGTAACTGCAGGTGCAACAAGTCTACCCTTGTTATTACTTTCATGAAATCATGTGGATGCACTTCAGAAATCTCCAACATTGCTTGCACTCTGCCTTACTACATTTTGGTCACATATCAGGGCAACTGAAGTCCCCTACAGATACCAGAGCCTGCAGTTTTGAGGCTTCCTCCAGCTGCCTAAAGGTTTCCTCTGCTTTCACGTCCTGACTAGCCACCATTTAGCAGAGGTACCATCACATCTGCTTATTTGCCTTCTGCTCCTGACACCCATGCTCTGGGCCAGCTTGCTCCGTAGGGAACCTCCTGCACGCTGCAGCCACCCCTTTGCACAGAGCTGAGCTCCTGCTCCTGTCCATCTTCTCCATGACCTGTAACATTCCCACCCTTCTGGTCATCCCACTGCTTTCTGTAATCCCACATAATGTCCTGGCTTGTTGGCTGTACAGGGACAATTAATCCCACTTGTTTGTTCCCTACACTCTCTGAATTCAGGTACAGACAACTGGGATGGGACTACAATGACAATTTTTTCACCAGGTAAGAGCACGAGAGCCTCTCCTACTACTCAATTCCCCCTGTGCTTCTCCACAGCCTCTCAGTCCCCACTGGGTCAAGCCCTCTGGTCTTATCAGAAATAAATAGATACGCAGATAATTTTGATTTTTAGGCCTAAATGCAACAGTTCAGACTAGGAATCACAATAAGTTTTATGTTATCAGAACACAAATGTGCTTCAAATTGTTACCATTACTCCTTACTATCTTTTTCGTTTTTCTACTTAAAATAAGCTGAGCTGATTTACCTTACATTTTAGAAGTCAATTTTTAGAGTAAAGCAAGGCCTCATAAGCAAATTTTAGACTTCTAATAATAGTATTATGAAAGAAATTCTGACACAATATTAACTGTTGTAGTATAAACAATAAATAATCATGGTATCTTGAAGAATCATTGCTAGGGAAACCATATTTGTCTTGTTTTACATTCATTGCCCACTTTAGATCCTTATCAGAAATATATTATTTTGCAACACTTCTTTGAGGTGTATCCCTGTATGTGGGATAAAGCAGAAAACCTGAATACTTGTCTGATTTGACTGGATTTTTTTCCCATATGAAAAGGCTAATAATAGGGTGAAATTCAAAGTGTAAAAAAAATATGTTATGTATGTTCCATTTTCTCTCTTTATTTCCCCATTAATTCCTTTCTTTTCATTTCTGGGCATTAAAAGTGGTATAAAATGATCAGCAGTCAATGCACTATGTCTCTAGTCTTGCATTAGCTCACATAGTAGGCCTGATAAATTGGATATGATTTCAGGATTTTATATAGTTCTCATTATCTTTTTCTGAAACAAAGGAGGTTTAGAAAAGCAACAGCCTTCCTCTTGCATATTGCACTCTAAATGTAATATA
Organism: Myiozetetes cayanensis; assembly: GCF_022539395.1. NCBI lineage: Eukaryota > Metazoa > Chordata > Aves > Passeriformes > Tyrannidae > Myiozetetes > Myiozetetes cayanensis. The sequence goes on along the minus strand of NW_026087742.1, from coordinate 41,087,555 downwards.
AACCAGTTATATTAGCTCTTACCTATATAATTAGTGGAACAAAGCTCTTAATAGAAAAATTTAATACAGACCCTTCACACATTAAGCCAGTGTTATGCCCTTTTTACTCTCAAGAAATTGCTGAATTCTAAAAACAACCCACATATTTCCTATAAAAATAAAGCGGCAATGCAGCTACAGTGAAAAAAAAAAAAAGTAATTGTGTTTGCCTTTGGAGTACAGCCTTTATTTTATAAGCTTATAAACATGCATATACCGTGAATACACATTAGTTTTCATCCTTTCCTCCCAATCAGAACTTGAATTTGTACCAATATTATATCCATTTGTCTTTACTACTTCGATCTCCTTTCTCTCTAAGCTTTCTGAATTCATTGCTTACAACCCCTTTAAGTATATTTGCAGGTCCCTCTCAGATCATCTCATCTGCTTTCCCACCTACCCACCTGTATCAGTTAAAGTTTATGCTTAGGCATTTAAATTTGCACTCTGTCCCTACTTTCCTGTATAGCCATACGTATCAAATGTATAACCTATGCATTTGCTAGTACAGCCTGTGTTTCTGACAGATTAAGCTTGTCCTCTGCCTTTCTACTCTGTCCTCGTGAGCTCAGGACCAACAGGGATGATTTTCTTTCTTGCGCTGACTATTTACTTTCTTAGATAGCGTGACAGCCTAAACACCACCTCTTATTTATAAGGCAGGCTCCTAACCTAAATATCAGAACCCTAATAATTTATCATATTAAACATGCTAATGTACAATCTTTGCAGTTTAAATTCCTTAGTATTTGCATATTGTATTAAGCCTGTAGTGCAAGCTCACCATAGATTCCATCCTTTTTCTCAGCTATTTCAACATTATTTTATTAATTTCTGACAGACATAATTTTTCCTCCCTCATATCCTTCCTTAATGTTATTCAATTTCTTTTAGTTCACTGTTGTGGTGACAATGTCCCTTTCTTTGTATTCCTTTTACCCTGCTCTTCTTTTCTTATTGCATCTAATTTAAATATTTCTCCCCACTTTCAAGGCCCTTTCTGACCAGCTCCACCATATCATCATTTACTTTTGACACTAACCTCATGTCCACTGACTAGATTTTCAAGCATTCAACTTTCTCCTTTGCAGCTCTGTAGGCTGAGCAGATTCCCTGTGAGCACTTGCTTAGTCACCTCATTATCCTCCTTCAATTGCTGCTTTTCCATAACACCTGTAAGAAGGCTTAGCAATGATCAGTGCCATGATGTTAAGAATACTTTTTATGACTCCCTATATGACTGAATTCTCCACCTTTTGCTCTCTTTTTGCTGTCCTGCTTAATATGTAGATGTAATCACTTTAGGTAATGGTGATGTCTTTCTTTTGTACTTCTATGTGTAAGTATTTACTATAGTTCTCCAGTGCTATGATGATACCAACAAATAATACTCAAATGAACGTACTACTTCCACCCTGTTGGTACAGTTTGCCTTTGGCTTGTTCTGTTTTAATCCTGTTCTAAAATTTTCATGCTATTAATCCACTAAGGTTGTTGAGGAAGACCCATTTTTGGAATGTTTCTTAAGCAGTCAGGAAACCTGCATGCAATATGACGAAAATGGTAATTTTGTTCTGGAAACTGTGGATCAAGAAGCCCAAAAAGCAATCTCCCAATCAAAGCATAACATGAAGTGTAGGCACAGCCCACATTGTCTTGACTCATTTCTTATTATGTTTAATGAATCACTTGTCAGCTAGCTATGTGAACCAATGAGTCTATATCTGAAAAGTTGAAATCTTAAAACCAAAGGTTTTGAATAATACTAGCTGAAACAATCACTTGGATATTTTGTTAGCAGCTATTCCATCCTACCGGAGGCAAAAAATAGTCTTGACTATGTCACACTCCCACATGAATTCCTTTCAGCATATCTGCCATTTGTAAGTGAACACCATTTTGGGGATTGAATGCATGTTTACAGAGCAAAAAAGCCAGAGCACTGTGCAAGGGTTCTCAGCCATTTTGTACCTGGGCATTGTTGCCACCTTCTTCAATTTTGCCAGGACTCTCTTGGACATCTTTGCAGCCATATGAAGCTAAAAGAAACCAAGCCCTATGCCAGAGTACACCAAAAATTGGAAGGAAAGGTTGGAAAAGGAAAGAAAATGAGAAATAAACCCTTTCTTGTTCATTTGCTAATGTATAGCACTAGCGAATGGGTTTACCACTTAACAATGGTGATTTAGTATTATCAGTATTTGTACTTTCTGTTAGTGCAAGAGAAGCCAGAAAGCCAAATAACAACTGCAAGAAAAACAAAGCAGTATGCCTCTGTGTTCTCCTCTCTCTATATTTTTCCATGTCATTTATGGAATATATTTCATAAGAGGAGGTAGAAGGTTATGGAGCAAGTTGCCTTTCCCATGCTTTGGAAAATCATACTTGACAGATAATGAAGTGAAATCATCTGCATTTCGGGGTTTTGGCCTTTTACATGTAGCTGACATCACTATTATTTTTGGATTTTTAAAAATAAAAATATGAACACTTGTAGCATAATGAATAGTTCAAAAAAGCAAAAAAGGTGTCAGTTTATATTATAAACTGGCTGCTGTCTGCTCCACTGGTTTCTGCCTGCTCCAAGAATGTTACTGAGAGCATATAGAGACTTTATTCTCTCCATAAACAAAAAGTCATCGGCTATGTGATGTAACAAATCATAAAACAGATTAAATGAGAAAAAAACCCTCCATTTTATATTAATTATCACTTCTTTTATAATTTTCAGATTCCTTTTTCAAAGCCTTCAATAGCTTCTGTATCTCCACGTCTCAAAAATGTACTTAATTGTGCATGTTTTTGTGATGGAGACCAGACCTTAACCCCATATTACAAGTAAAGAACTTGGCCTTATTCAATTCATGTAATATCAGCCTTAATACATAGCTAGATGCCAAGGCCTGATTCTTGATAGGTACCTAGAGGGGATGTATTTCAATGATCCAAGGATAGGTATAATGTAGAATCATAGAACACTTGTATGTTACTAATGTAACATCATTCTGTTTTCAAAACATTATAAAGTTACTAATAAATAGAAATTAATACAAAATGATAAATAAACTCTGCCAAGTTATTATTGAGCTGTACAAGGCAAATTATGTTACTTTTATTCTGTGAAGACTATGAAGGCTTCCCATGACTGCTCACAAATATATCCCTCTCTCTGGGATAGGGATAATTTGACTACTGCTAAAAAATACTTAAGTTCTCTATAAACAATTTTACTAACATAATTATTTTTTCTGTTTGTACTTTGTTGATTCTTTTGTTTCTAAATCCATGAAAAACTTCTTGCTTTCCATTTTTTTAATTTTCTTAAGATCTTGATTAATTTTGCTATTTTAAAAAAATTAATAATATTTATCCAATTCTGATGGTGCAGCACCATCATTTACATTTCCAAAGTACCTGTGAGTTACTGTTCTAGGCCAGAATGACATACTTCAGTATGCACGTGAGGTAGCCTATTTCCAGAAAGGAGTCAGGATGAAATTATTACCACTCAGTCTTCCTCCCTTTCAGTTTTTAACTTTATCCTGGCACAATGACTCAAAATCTGATCTAGAAAAAATACATTTATTTTAAAATTGTAGCCTGGATATTGTTCACAACGTATTGTTGAATAAATGTAGTTGTTTTTCCTTTCCCTGTAGTGCTTTCATCCTGAGTTCACAGAATTGTCAGTCTTTACATACAACAGCTGCACACAAACTGTGACAAGAAGAGACTTCAGTGGCTACAAGTGCTTCTGCTTCTCATTATACTATCTCGTCATAATGTGCATTTTTGCAAAGTCACAATACAAACGCATCCAAATCAGCATCAGTTCAGGGATAGACTTCTGACATAATTACGTAGCATATTTCAGGAATGTACACTGTGATTTATCTAATTATCCTCCCGTTTTTCCTTACTTTGCTCTGATTCTCCCTGTCCACCACCCCCCCGCCCCCCCAAATCAGGACCCACAACACTTTTCCATATACAGCATGCTGGAAAAATTTATGGTGTGACCATACAAAACATGGAAAATCTAAATTAACAACACACAGTAATTCTAAATCACATGTAAGGTGGTTATGATATAAAAATTATGTACAATAAAGCATTACTGAGAAATGCTAAGTTCTGCATATACCCAGCAAAAAGAAATTACAATCTGTGAGAAACAATAACTTCAAATTTTCTGGCATACAGACATTTACAATTGTCTGATGTTGGATGTTCTGCATTAATATATTTATGATTCAGGGGAGTTGTATTAAGATCAAAAATGTTCATTCTGCATAGTAATTCCTTCAGGAACAAAGACAGTAAAAGATATTTTTATTGGAGTTTATAAAAACATTAAATTCGGTTATGAAGCCTTATGCTGTATAAGAGATGCTCAGCTTTTCGAAGGAAAGAAATAAAGGGCTATCTCTGTTGGAGGAAAGTTAAAATGATACAAGCAACCTATCAGAAACAATTATGCTGATTCATGTTGTAAACACCACTACAATGTATGCCCACCAGAAAATGTGAAAGTATGACATTTAATGCATCAAATTTAGCTTTGTCATTGCCATATCTATGGGGTAGAGAGCTTTGCACACATCTCCCAGGAGAGAAAAACACCTAGTTAAACCCCTTCCAAAAATACCCCTCATTTAGAACTTGAAAACCAATATTTCAGTTGAAGGAAGAATTATTTCAGAATTTTCTTTTCAGCATTTCTCTACACTCTGCTAAGACAGAGACAGAGTGCACTGTAGTTCTATAAAAACAGCCATTGTGCCACCTTATCTAATCACAGCTACATGAAAAGAAGCTTTGAAATTTATTTAGATCACATAGCCAGCATGATCCCTGAATAAGGAAAATGTGTAATTGCATAGCTCAGGGGCAGATTCGGGTGTGCACGGTGACCCAGAAAGTCATATTTCAGTCCCCTGCTTCCTCCTTCCAGGGGGAGCAGCCGGAGCCAGGCATGCACCAGGTGTACTGAGATGCCCTCCTGACAGTCCAGCTGCTGTGAGGAGAGTGCTGTGGGTCAGAGGCACAGTGTTCTCTTATTTCTGCCTTCTTTACACTTCCTTCATTAGCTCACATAGGTGCAGCAGACCAGGGAAACAGACCCCATCTACAAAGGCAGTGAAGCAAAAAAATTTAGCCCTTAGCATGGTGTGTTTGCATACCTAAGAAGAAGGGGGACATTACTATGCCATTAGATTATCCCTATTCCTTGTGTGACCAATTCTTCATGTGCTACCCACTGAAGCCAGGAACAATTTCAATCCTGACACTCACTGGTTTTTCAAGAACTGTTACTGCATCAAATGTCTCAGAAAAGAATGGGCTGAGGTGGAGGGGAGATGATAATCTACAGAATACATAGTGGAGCAGTGCCACAGTTTGGTTTTTTCCTCTGCTAAGAGGGCATCTAACCAGCAAAGTATAACCTACAACATGCATTTTCTGTCTCTCCAGTTAGTTTTACCTCAAGGCAGAGAAAAAAAATCTTCTTGTTATGATATTATACTACTGACATCATAATTAAGATTGAAAAAGGCTATTACTACTGTGACTCTAAATAACATTCTTCACTCTTTTTGAATATCTATCCAAAATGAAGTATCAAAAAGATGCTAACACTTTGGGGAATGATTGCTTTGGGGAATGAGGCTAAATGTATTGGCCAAAGCCTTTCTTGGTTTACTAAGTTCAATTTAAATTGAGATAACTGTATCCTTCATTGCCCTCACACAAGACAGAGGGCAAAAACAGGAAGGGAAGGCTAACAGGGATCTTACTGGTGTCTCCAGCCAGACTCTTCCAGTGGTGCACAGTAAAAGGAAGAGAGCCCAACAAACACAAGTTCCAAAACCGAAATTTCCAATTCTCATAATGAAGGTGATCAAAAGAGGAGATTTCTCCAAGATCTAGTATCCTTATCTTTGAGGATACTAAAATGTGAGTGGAGATACTAAAAACTGATTAGAGAATGGTTTGAGGAACCTAAGACTACAGTTGGCCCATATATTTGGGTGGGAGATTGGTCATGTGACATTCAGAGGTCTCTTCCAACACAAATTATTATTTGTATCTGTGATTTTAGCAGGGCTATTGATCTGTTTTGCTATTGACTTAGATGTATGTTTCAGGGTTGTGCTGCCCTTAGTTGAAACCTACTCTCTGGCCCTTCCCCTCAGATGATGCCAGCTATACCTCTGGGACTCGAGACTACACCTTCCCTATGGGGTTTGGGTCAGCTGCCTTCACAAAAGCCATCTAAACATGGACAGACCTTTATTTATCATTGTTGAGACAATACCCTATATGTACAGGCTGAAATCTGGCTTTAGCGAAAGTTTTTGAGCAAACAGAAATCTGTTGGAGAAAATTACTGCTACATTATTTCTTTTACCTAAATTTATGTTCTGTGTCTAGCAAGCCATGCATTTGTTCAATACACATGACTGACAAGAGATATTTAACTAGAAGCACTCTTGGCTATGTGCAAAAATCAGAAAATCTTTGCCCCATGTATGACAGAACGCCCAGGTGATGAATACAGTCAACTAGTTCTCACTGAGTCAGACTGATAGGAATGGTAAGGCGTGATGCATTTCTTCATCATTTATGTGCTGTCTGTCAGAAACATGCTGCTTTACAAGACAACATAATCTCTCCCCCTCTTTTCATCTGTGGTCCTGTTTTTAAAACTGCATCAAATCTAACTCATATACAGACAGAACATGCAAATGTAATCCAAGGCGAACAAACAATCCAAGACTTAACAGGGATGTTGATCAAAACTGCAGAAGCTATGGTATTCTTTCAATAAAGAAGACACAAGTTTCTCTTGTATACTAACTGAAGGCTAAAAAGGAATTTACTTCTAATACCAAATAAACAGGGCTTTTTGTTCATTCATTTTTGCTTTTTTTTTTCAGTTTAGCAGACAAAGTAAGCCTTCAAAGGGGATACTCCAGTTTCTCCTTTTAAAGCTACAGCTGGGGCAGAGCCCTCTCAAGTTAAAAATCAGCCAAAAGCAAAACTGCATTTCCTTTAACTTAGGTACAGGTTCTTTGATTAACTCTCACAATGTAATTTGTACATGAGCATATTCTCAAATTAATGTCTGTTTCTAGCCAAGGAGGGAAAAAATTAATAGGAATATATCGTAGCATCAGATTTCTAGTTAATATTCTTCCACTCATTAACAATAAATAGCATTTTTTTTTGCAGGTTCTTGATGTGAACTATTGCTTGGGTTGTTCTGATTATTTATACCTGCATTACTTATTCTTAGGATGTTGTTACAAAGCACTTTGTTGTGACATTGAAAATCTGCAAATATATATCTATATTATGTTGAAAAAGAGTTCCATAGGGCAGACTTTGGTCTGTTTAGGAGCCTGGATGACGGAGTCCCTGGGAAGGAGTCCTGAAGGGCAAAGGAGTCCAGAAAGGTTGGACATTCTTCAAGAAGGAAATCTTAAGGGCTCAGGAGCAGGTCGTCCAAATGTGCTGAAAGTTGAGCTTGTGGGGAAGACCAGCCTGGATGAGCAGAGAGATTTGGCTGGAACTCACGGTAAAAAGGAGAGTTTATGACCTTTGGAAGAAGGGGTAGGTAACTCAGAAGGACTGCAAGGATGCTGTGAGGTTATGCAAGGAGAAAATTAGAAGGGCCAAGGTCCAGCTAGAACTTAACCTGGCTACTGCTCAAAAGACAATAAAAAATGTTGTATAAATGCATTTGCAACAGAGGGCTAAGGAGAATGTCCATCTTTTATTAGATGCAGGGGAAAACATAGTGACAAAGGTTGAGGAAAAGGCTGAGGTACTTAGTGCCTCAGTTTTTATTAGTTTTATTAGTAAGACTAGTTGTTCTCCAGGAATCCGTTTCCCAGACTGGAAGACAGGGATGGGAGCAGAATGAAGTCCTCATAATATAAGGAGAAATGGTCAGCAACCTGCCACACCACACAGACACACACAAGTCTATGGGGTGAGACGGGATGATCCCAAGGGTACTGAGAGAGCTGGTCTAAGAGTTCACAGAGCCACTTTCCATAACTTTCCATCAGTCCTGTCTAACTAGGGTGGTCCCAGTTGACTGGAGGTAGAGCACTGCTCCTATTACCTTCTGCTCTATGCAAGCCAGCCCACTTGCTCCCAGCACAATGGACCCTAACTCAGAGAGCAGTAAAGCACCAATGTCCTACTGCTGGTAATGGTTCAGCAACTTTTTGAGCAAGAAATGAACCTGAGCCATGAAACAAATACTGATATGTATACAATTGACACAGTGATAAGGACGATTTTGCCATTACTAAGAAAGGATCAAAGACTTTTTATTGCCCTAAGATTGTAGGTGTCTGGACTTGCCTAGACTTGGCCTTTAGTTTTAACTTGAAGCTAAAATTGCTTCAACAATTTTAGCAGTCACTTGACTATTGTCTAAATACATTTTAGCTTCAGTTTAGCTGAGCATAGCTGTATGGTACACCACCTATTCCTAATTAACAGATAGTGATAACATAGTGCTTCAGCATAGGGTGAACAGTCCATGAGTTAGAATAAAAGTGTAATGTAGAGAAGTACAGGTAGAGGTGAAGTGCGGATGCCTGACACTGTAATCACAAATCACAGTGGTCAGTGGCTGGTCACTCAGTCAGGTGAAATAGTTGTCAAGGATAACAAACAGAACAGAAAAACCAGATAAGACAGAATTGGAAACCAGTGAAGAAAGATGAAGTGAGACAATCTGTGTCATAGCAGCTTGGTAATTAGCTAATTACCAGTTTATCACAAGTATTACTTTTAGGGAAGTGCAAAGAACATGCACAAATACTCTTTGCTAAGCAATGTAGATATGTAAGAACTGATAAAGACATCAGAGATCTGTGAAAAAACTTGTTTTAAAACTTAACTGAAAGTGATTTTAGATATATATCTATGCCATGTTACATTTGAAGTATGGGATTTTTTAGGTATCAGAAAACAGAGGAATTTTTCTGCATCTTTTGTGAGGTTTTCTGGTTTTTTTTTTTTTTTTTTTTTTTTTCATTAGACACTAATTATTTGCTACAGTATTCACAGAACTTTTATTTCTGTAGTTCCAAAAATATGATTCTACTTTTTTGTGAGTTTAGGGGTGATAGCCATCCTAATCATGGCAGAATCCTTATCATGGAAGAAGCCCCAGTTTTCTGTGATATGGATACTCTTTTTTTCCCCCTTCTTTTTCTACATTTGAATAATTTTTTCACTCTACGGTAAAAGAATTTGCAGTAACTTTGCCTGTCACAGCACCAGATATACAAGTACCTTTCACACTGCTTAGGCAACATAATGACAAATGATACAGAAACACACACATCCTTCTTTCTACCATTTCTTCATTTACATTTATGATTTTATTGCTCCCAAACCTAATAATTTTAGATGAACAAAAAGTAGCTTGATATCTAGCTTGAAGCCTTTGAATTTTCCAATTTTCCATACAAACATTAGCCAGCTGTATTACCTGAATGGCATCACCTAAAGGTGAGTTTTACAAGCTAACAGCAGGAAACATGGGAGCTGCTTCCTTGTAAAAACTAGATTTTCACTTTATGTTGTCATTAGTTTTAAAGACAATTTATTAGCTTTATGATAGTTTTTCATTCAGGAGTTAAAGACTCATTATTTCTTAGTTTTTGTTTTGCTGAAATCTCTTCTCTTATGTAGCTTATCTTAGATCTCTAAAACCTACTGTCACCTGGGATAAATTACCACAGTCCTACCACACTGAATACAATTGGACAAATTATCCAAGAGAAATTTTGGCCAGAGAATTTTGAAAGACAGGCTTTGTATCAATGTATTTAAGATATATTGCCATAATTTTTACTTTACAGTGTATAATATTTGACACTGAACAAAGCCCAATCCATCCAGAATCCTACCCCTTACACTACAGCCCGTGCTGCTTCATAAAAAGGCCAGAAAGCAGTTTCCATGCATACACTGTCTGTCAGTTTTATCATACTCAATAACATTCAGATACCATGACTTAAAATCTGACATTGTCAGATTGTCTTCCTTGTAATAGTTCTTCTTTGGCTCTACTAGTATAACTCAAGATATTGTTATTCATCACAATCTCCAATTGTTAATTGAAGTATGTTGCATTTTTGCCTTCAGCAGTATCCTATGTCATTTTCATAATATAATTTCAAAACTATATTCAAAATTTTTCATAAGTTTTGAAATGACCACCTCTCCATGGCCATTTCAATCTACAATATTTATAGATCTATAAATCTACCATTATCTTTGTTCATATGCACTCAAACGGAGAAAGTGAACACCTGGCCTCTTGTAACAATAGCTTTATTTATTCTCTTTCTCAGATTGCTTCTGCATGTCCTCTGATTCATTTCAAAGGCAATGAATAAAACCTAAAGCCATCTGTCCCTGGGTATTCGCTTGGTAGTTTCTTTTCCCTCTGGTGAAACTTTGATAGTCCCACAGTTACCACATTTTAAATTTACCAATGTCTGGATTTATCCCACTAGGCATTTTCTGAGCCTAGGTCTCTGCTCCCTGAAGTTCTTTGGAAACTTTAAAATAGTGTTCTAAGTAATTTTCTGTAGGATTTTTTGATGCTTAAATTCCTCATCCTGTTGGCAGCTCTTTTGTAATCTTACCAAACTAAAAAAATTGGTTTGATATCCTTCTTTTGCTTTCTTTTCACTGAATTTTTTGAAGTCTTATTGGCTATTAAAATTCTGTTATTGAGTGAATCTTCTGCTCTCTGCATTTTAAGCAGTCAGAATTAAGTGTCAGTATGCACTTTGTATCTGATTCTTTAGAAGAGAAATACAGTGGTACTTTTTTGCTAAAGATCAAAACCAAACATGAGATCCAATTTGCAAAGGACAAGGGACCGCAAGAAAAAGACAAATTAAATGGATTATTAAATTTTATTAGCTCCAGATAGTAACTTGCAGTGTTCGTTATTAACCAAATATAATCATTATACTAACTTGTATGTATGTAAAGTTGAGGGGAGTTGGAACAGTTTGAAAGAAATACCAGAAATTAAAGTCTACACTGATGTGTTTAACCCAAAGTCATCCATCATTTATTAACTAAAGAATTAAATATGTTACTAGTCATTGAAATTTGCAATAATGCCAAATGACATATAATAAAATATCTTGATCTGCAAATAAAGAAAATTTCAGGCAGTCTCTGGTATACATTTCTCCAATTTGTCTTCTACCAGGCAGACTTTGTCAGCATTTTCAGAGACATACAATTTCCTTTACAAAAAGGCAAAATACTGTGTTCCAATCATTTAACTGAAAATATCTTTGCAAAAGATCTTCACATCCAGTAAGACTTCTTTTTACATTTCCAGTTGTTTCTCTGCATAAGAGCAGTGACTAACAATGGCTCTACCTTCTCTCAGTGTTGAAAAAAGAATAAAAATCAATTGCTTATAGGCCACTATTAGAATTTTTTTTTTTCATTCAAGCTGTGTCATAGTCCATAAAGAAATAATCTGTCACTGCTAAATATTTTCTTCACAGCTACGACAATAAATTCCTCATTTTGTGCTCATCTTACCCAAGGTAGCTCCACTGACTTTGCTGGAGTTACTCCTGATTTTCATCACTGTCAGTGAAAGCTGAATCAAGCTGAAAAGGCATAGCGTGTGCACTCTATGAAGTGTATCTCTGAATCACAAAGTATTTTAAAAGATTTGTTCCTCTTATTGTATTAATTGAAAAACAATTCAGCTAGGACTTAATTTTCAGCCCTAAATGGTCGTTTTAATTCCGAAGGACAAGACATGCACATACATTAGTCATGCACTGAAAAGCTTTCACATCTGTAGTGCTGATATTAACTCATTGTTTACTGTGTTTTGTTTTGATTGATGGGAGCTGCTTTAAATTTCTTGTCCCACAAACTAGTGGCAGACCAAATCTAATCCTATGATGGAAAGATTATGCTACATAAAATATAAACAGGAATAAGAAAATTCACCATAAATATTTATGTCTTTGTACTTGCAGTTTTCTATTTTTATAAATCCATTATGTCTCACTAGAGTCCTTTAATACATTATTTTCCTCTCAAATACCCTATTTGAAAATTCAAGTATATGTATGATTCAAAGTAAAGCCAAGCTAAATTCATAGATTTTCATTTATAATACAATAATTCATGTGGAAAAATGAGAAGTAATAAGAAGATATATACTTCTATTTAGATGAGACGAGAATTTTAGTGTTTTAAGAGGTAACATTGGCCATCACCCTATGAAGGTCAATACTCGCCAAATGTACTGCAAACCCTAATGGGCTGAAGAATGAGGAATCAATATATAAGGCCTTGTATTTTCATGACCATTTATGATAAATAATTAAATACAGAACTGGTGTAGAGTGTTTTAATTCAGAACAATAATATTTCACTTTCCATTTGCACTCATTCCAATAGATATTATTATTCAAGTCTATGGAGACTAAAACATGTATGAAGCACCATATGGAAAAGAGGCCTGTTCTCAGCTTGAATTAGACAAGTCACACTAAGCCGAGGTGAAAATCTAAGGAGTACTTCTGTTTGCAGATACAGGGCACAATAAAATTTAAAGCACAGATATGCACGTGTAGATACCCATGTGCACACTTATGCATGCACACACTACCTCGCACACACGTATGTACACGTGCACTTTTTTAACGGTAAGTGAAAGAGTCTGTGGGCTATATCCTAAGCCTGTGAAACCAGCCCTCCCTTGGTGGGGATTCCCTTACTTAAGGTTAGCAAAATCTGCAAGCTCCTGGCACACTAGTCATGTCTGAAGGGAGCCTTGGGAACCATCCTTCAGAGGATAAATGCATAAATGCCTCTTTTGTTGCTTTTGATGACAGTTGTGAATCTAGTCCTCTTACAGAATTATTCACAACCATTTTTAAAAGCTAAAGGATGGAGAAAGTTTATTGCTGGGGCCAGCATGTATTTTTTACTACAGATTTTTAAAATGTAAGTATATAAATCTATCTTTGTCAAAGACTCCCCATAAACACTCATATAAAGAACATGGGAAATGACAACAGTGAATTGAAATACTGATTTCAATTATTACCTAGAAAATAAGCTACTCCGCCTTGCAATGCACACTGTACTAATACTGCTCACAGCCAATAAGAGCTCAGTGTGCCCACTACAGTAATGTCCTCTCCTTGTGCTTAGACTGCAGGATACTGGAGGAAAAGATGTTTGATCAGGGCCCAGAAATACCATCCCAATCATCTCACCAAGTTTTGTCAAGAGTGACTCTGAGTACCTCTTGCTGGAAATGCAAAAGGCAAATTCACTAGTTATTCCAAGCTGGTAAAGGCATTTTCTCCTTCTGTCCAGGTTATAAAAATTCTGACAGCTAGGCAAAGAAGGTACCAAGATTCTGGTGAAAAAAAATATCTAATTTACAGGAATGTTATTATCTAAAAGATAAGAAGAAGACAAAGAGAATAAATGAGTAGGGGATAATCACAATGAATTAAAATATTAGCAATTGTAGATTTCATAGGATCTTTTGCAGGGGTTTTATTTTTGGGGTTCATTTGTTGGGGTTGTTTCAGTAGGATCTTGTTAACCACAGTTTAGATAAGCAAAACAAGACTTAAAAATAATTGCTTGATAATAAAAAATATTTATGAAACTAATTTAAAAAAAAAAGGATTTAAAGATAACAATATGTGCTTGGATTTTTGTTTTGCCCCTAATTTCTGAGCCACTGCAGTGTTTAGGGTCATAAACAACTTTCTACAATGGAGGATAGAAATTTCCTTTTTATATTTCCTTTTCAGACAGAAAGGAGTGCTGAGAGCTTCACAAAACCACCTGGCTCTTCCAGCGATAATCTCAAGGAAGTAAACACTCATTATTGTTAGCTTTGCAATAAAGTCACGTGGTTTTGCAGTATAGGGTGAGATGAAGCACTATGAAGTCAAGAAAAAACAGGTTTGACTACAGCAAGCTAAGATGAGAACTGACTGTTTAAGAGCTCAGAACAGCCTCCAAGGAGATCCATCTTGCCATCCTATGTAACTAGCTGTGGCAAAAAAAAGATTTTTTTTTCTTGTTTACAGCAATGTTTATCAAATTGTAATTTAACAGATCTAGTCATTGGACATCATATGGATCAGACACTAGTTTGCATTGTTTTTAACACCACAATCTGAAAGAAGCAAGGAAAAGTAACCTGGAAAAAATACCTGACAGCATTAAACAGCTTTAAGGCTTCAGGTCCCATTAAAAGGCCTCAGGTCCTATTCTTCATATTGGACAACCTGATTTCAGGGAGCCTTGTGTAAATCCATCTAATAGGATTTTTAGTTAAGTAGGTCAAATTTTATAACTTTAGTCTCTGCCAGAGAGTGGATTTTTCTTTACAAGCCAGATAACTTTTAGGCCTTCAGAAACTGTCTCTTTACTACAAATGGAGCAGAGAACCAGAAGGAATTTAGTGGCTTGTACCAGGCATATCTTTCAGACATATCAATTTGTCATATTAAGGTATTAACAGTGAAATAGATGGAAGATGGTTCTGGGGAACAGGGTGCCTCAAACTAGGCGGCCCTTTCTGACCAGGACAAAGACAACATACGGCACTTCACCTAAAAAGATGTTTTCTTTCTCTTGCACCTTCCCATCAAGGCTTTAAGCAGCACCTGAGGTCAGTTCATTACCAAAAAGCACTCTATTTTCATCACAGCCAATGTGGTATAACCCCTTATTAATAAAAGCAGTGGCTATATGATGTGGTAAAAGGGACTGTGATGTGGTATATATATGCAACTCAGATGCTGAGGGCAGAATAAGGCAAAGGCACAGCCACTGACAGATGAAGGGCAAAGTATTAGAGCATGTGTGCATTTCTATAAAGAAGTTTGCTTTTTACCACACTACCAGTAAAAGCTGTCTCAGAATTGCCACACTGGGGTTTAGGGATGCCCTTGCAAACAGTTAGTGTTGTCCTTCTTTCCAAACAGCAGATAGAAGATGTAGGCTGCAGAAACAGAAACAAAAAGCTGCAGAACTGTTGCCTCAAAGCCTTCATTCCCAGGAGAAAACCAAAAGCACTGCAGAGAGCTGGAGATAAGCAGAGGATGCCATCCAAATATGAAATAAAGTTTATGACTGACATGTGTGATAGAAGAGAGACAGGAGAGAAGGGACCAGGTACCAGGTTTTGCTTGTTCCCCAGAGCAGTGGGAAAGTATGACACCCAGCCAAAGTAAGCCACCAGCAGCGGTAACAGAAATGAAAGGTGCTAGGAAACAGGTGCCATAGCTGACTTAACCATGATCCACTGCTTTGCTCCTGATCTGCACACCGTCATGAAGCTTGCAGAGGTCTCTGGAGATTAAAGTCCAAGTTTTCCTAGTGACACAAAAATGAAACACTTTTTTGAAACCTAAAAGGAATGCTTGTCAGCACTTCTTGAAGGTGTGGTACTAACCAAGCACAGCTATCCCAAAGCACCTTCCACTTTTGACAGTTCATCTCGATGCTTTAAGATCTTTGATTCTGCTTCCAAATGGAGCAAAGAGGATGAAATAAGATGAAAGAAAGAGAAACACGTTAAGCCCACATTGCAGTGATAATCACTGCTGAAGATACAGTAGGCATGTACATTGCAGATACTACCAGGTATGATTCAGGGTTAGTCTTTTCTCCTTCTTAGTTTAACCACCACTCAAACCCTTCAGTTGTTTCAACTCTTCTGTTTTCAAGTCTGAAAACCAAAAGCTCCACTCACTCCAAAACATGGATGTCCACAGAGGAGGCAGTGCCAGCTATGGCCCGACGTGCTGCCCATCACGTGCACGCACAGGGCTGAGCCCAGCCCAGGGCTCCCCT
The DNA here is from genome assembly GCF_022539395.1 of Myiozetetes cayanensis. Taxonomy (NCBI): domain Eukaryota; kingdom Metazoa; phylum Chordata; class Aves; order Passeriformes; family Tyrannidae; genus Myiozetetes; species Myiozetetes cayanensis. The sequence continues at coordinate 41,071,592 of NW_026087742.1, read as the reverse complement.
CCAAGGGTGGTGTGGGCCTGAGGCTGCGCTGCCTCACAAGTGACACCATGGAGAAGCTGTGAGGACAAGAACTGGGCTGCCCCTTTCCCAGCTGCCTTCGCGGGCACAAGGGGAAGGCTGTGGCCACTCGCCAGGTTTGGCTGGAGTCCATCCACTTTGCAACAGCTGAGCAGCGTGACATGGACTGTAAAATCTGGCCTAAAGGTTTTTAAATGGTTAGAGCTGCAAAGGCAAAAGGGTAGCCTGAATAAATGGTGTGGCCCACACCCACACTAACACACTTCTCAGCTCTGGGGGTATAAGAGATATTTCTTATTATCCTAGACAGGAGCTGAAAAATGACATCATACTGGAGGAATAGGACACAGGGGTTACTTTAGAGATGATTCAGATCTTGTTATTAATTCTCCCTACTTTGCAGAATGTTTAAAAACTGGCAAGGGAGCATTAACATTGCTGGCAGAGCATCATTACAGCTGCACAGGTAGAGAGAAGTCAGAAAGAAGCTCTTTCCAGCCTGATGGGATAGGGAGAAGGAAAGACTACTGGCCTCACATCCTAATGACAAAATCATGTGACAAAAATCAGAAGTAGGTCGGTTAAAAAACAAACAAGTGTTCTATCCTAGAAGGTTGGCACAAGGTAACTGAAGCATGTCATATTTTGATATTTGGCCTTTCTACATAGCAGATGTCTTTTTCACAGGTCAGGCAGAGAGGGTGAACAATTGCTTCAATGGCTAGAAAAATGCTGAGAGAAAGAGAAAAAAACTGGAGATGATCCAACGTGTAGTAAGTATTTCATAAGTAGTAAGTGTAAAAAGGAGAGATAATCTTCTTCACAGTTTTTTTAGCAGGTGTTTAGCCTTTTTGGCATTGCCAGCAATATTTTGTAGCTACACAGCAGACATGCAGAATAAAATTCCTTTCCACACTTGCAAAAAATAATTACCCCTTATGTGACTTACAGCTGCTCCAGTCATTCATTGCTGATGTCCTCCTTCTCCAAATCAACACTATGAAAGTATTGCTGCTTCTGGAATTTACTAAGAAAACTGCATAATCTCCAAGTTGTGTCTTCAAGAGAGTGACCAGGGTGCTACATTTGCTTCCTTTAAAAACTAAGGAAGGTACTTTCCCATGAACACAAATAGAAAAATCTTGGAGGAAAGATATGTGGTGTTTTGATGATAAGGTGATAGGCACAGTTTAAAAAGCCTGAAAAAGACATGAATTAGTACACAAGAAAAACTAAAATACTCCCTTTGCTCCCTAACAAATTTTACTCCTGCAAAAGATTCTGTTTCCCTTTTGATATGCAGAGAGGTGTAAGGACATCTGCAAGGACAAGGTCAAAGCCACTGGAAGCCAATGTTTTCTCATTGTAGCTGAGGTGAATCCCTCCCTGAAGTAAGTGAAGTAGCTCAGGTCAGTATCTACCTTTGAGCTAACCAGTTCCCTGTGTAATAGCTTGAAAGTAGCTCCACAAAGATATTAAGTGCTGAAAAAAAGGGTATCTGAGCTCTTACTGGGGACAAAGCTGAAATTAGACCGGCCCCAGTAATAAGACTTCCTGTGAGGACACACGGATTCATAAAACCCGAACGAGCACAGGATCTGTCCTGTGGAACAGAAAAACTATATAACATTAGACACTGAAATGCAGTGGCCCAATTCCCTGGCAGTGCAGGATGCAGTCAGTAGGTTACATTGAGCTGCTCTATCTAAGGATCTGAGCCCACATTTCCTTACACATGAAAATGTTTCTCGTATCTCTGATGAACTGATTAACTGCACTTTCTGTTATCCTGGTTTCCACATTTACTAGAACCATTTTATCTTCAAAAGAAATTAAAATATTCTTTAAAATATTGTACCCTTTTTTAGCCAGTTTGGATTTGACGTGAATTGTGTTTTTTAATAAAACCATACCACTTTATGCTAAAATAAATAATAAAATGGCAGAGAAATACAGCGTAGTTCACATATTTTGGGTACATTAGGCCAGTAATTCGTAAAGTGGAATGGACACTTCATACCACTTCATTCTAGTGATCTCTAACCTCATTGGGCATTCTCAGTACACCCAGAAGAGTAGTGTAAATAAAATACACTGTTTTCTGATGAGCTTTGATGAGCAGATGTTCAGGGTTTTTGTTGATTCATGTCTGGGATGTTTTTAAAACTTTTCTGCTTGTGTTCCATTTCCTGTTGAAGGAATTCAGAATGACCCAGATGAAAAGAGACAATCGTGACTGTGTCTGCCTGGATGTCGCCCAGGCCAGCAGCTGTGTGGTAGCCACTGCAACGTGCCTGACTTGCAGGAGAAGAAATTATGTAATTTGGCTTTTAGGCTACTTGTGAGTTCATCTTTTGGTACAGACAAAATAGTGCACCTCTATGCATCTCCTATTATCACTTGTCTGGCAGCCTGGAAGTGCATTTGGGGATACAAGATAATGCACTTGGTGAACCTCTCTTTTTGCTGCTTGGTGATTTATGCATGTGAAGGCCAGAGACATTTTTAGCAGCAAATAAAGTAAGTAAACCAAAACCAAAATTCTTTCTCTTTCTAAAACAATTTAAACTTAAAAAAAAAAAAAACACAACAATTGATATCTGGTTGTTGTTTTTTTTTTTCCATTTTTATGTCTTTCATGTCATTCAAACTGGAGTATTGATGCATCAAAATGTATTGATAGTTATTTGTTCATTCTGGAGACAAATTTTTTCTCTATGATAGCCACAGACATAGACTAGTTTTAAGTCTTATTACTTAGGGATTTTTTAAATTTTCAAGCTAAAAATCTTGATCTGTGATAATTGTGAATAGCAAAAATAAAAACAGGTGGCAGTGGGATGCTCCCAGATTCTCAAATAATGGAGAAGAACTGAAAATGAATCAAGCTTACTGGACTGTACTGATAGAAACAGGAAAGTGTGGCAAGGGAGTAGAAGTAGTTGGGGAAAAAAGCTGATGCAAAGTGATCAAGGAAGAAAAGAAAAGCAGAATCAAGCCAATAAATCTGAGTGAATATGTGAAAGCCGGAATGCAGAGGTAGATCCAGAGGTGAATCACAAGATAATGCAGTTGAAAATAGTTAAACTTCTCTGCAGCAGTGGAAGTATGAGCAACAAAATAGCTGAGTTGTTTTGGAAGGCCCTACCAGAGTTTCAGAAGCAACAGAAGATAAAGTTGCTGCAGTTCTATACACAGTCCATGATGCAGACATGGGATTCAGAACCCATAAGTGGATATTCTGATACAGAGGAGAAAGAAAGTTTCTCTTCTCACAAGGGGAAATGAACAAATCATGAAGGAGAAGGGTGCATCAAGTGGGGGGTTTGGGGGGATGTTTCACAGGATAATAGAAGTCCTGTGCAGAAAGACACACTACGAACGTCACCGTTGGCTTCGGAACAGAGATTTTCATTCTGCCTCAAGATCAAGAGCATGTAGTTGCATTAGGAAATATGTGGCAGAACGCTTTGCTTATTTAAGCAGAATTTGGATGTGAAATCAATCTAGCACAAGGCACAAATAAAAAGATATATACAATGACTTGCTGGTACTTTAAAACATTTTTAAAGAAAAACTTCAGAAGAAGGATATACTTTTCTCAGTAAAACAAATATTTGATAGAATTAGCTGGGACATTTTCCATCAAACTGCTTCTTTCAAAATTAAACATCAAAATGCTTTTCATGGGAAAAGGCTAGTTTAGATGTTTCTTGTTTTGAATAGCTTTGACACAAAGTAATGGAGTCATTGAGATATATTAGTTGAAGACTGTAAAATCAGTTAGGTTTTAATATAATGCTTAATGAGAATGAATATATAAATTAAAAAGAATATATAATCTAAAATTACTGCTAGAAGATTTTTTAGTGGTATGATCTGAACTTGTCAGACAAGAAGATTGTTGATATTTAAATTACTTCAGCTCTTCTGCATCCAGAAAAATCTAGGAGATATAACTATTAATAGACATACATATATATATACACACATATATCTATATATATAAAAAACATGATAAAAAGCAATTTGCACCCTCAGTACAAACAAAAGGAGATCCTCCACAAAAATAATTTAAAGGTCTGTGATTGGGATAGTCATTTGTTTTTAAGGGTAAGGTTCATGACCTGTTTTGTACTCCAAATGCAAACTCTGTTTATATGGTAATTTTGGCAAAGCAGCCTTATTTCACTATCAATAGTTAAAGATTCTTAAGAGTACTTTGAATAATTTAGACCCATTTGAAACTATCCTTATTACATAAAGGACAGTACTTTGTTTTTTACAGAGAGGATATATTTGAATACAGAGATAGCATAATACCTTGCTTTTACCAAGTTTACTAACAAAGCAAACTGCTTCCTCTCCACTTGATTTAATTCATATATATATAAAATCATTTTATAACAAGCATCTGCAAACACGTTTCTCTGGTATGAGGGACTTCTTTGAAATGTTAATAATTATCTTTATGTATTTAAGACTTGTTTATTACGTGTATGAACACTTGAAATTTTTTATTTAGTTTTCTTATTCTTAACTCTGTACAGAGGACAATTGCCTCCAATACGTTTTATGAAATGAAAGCATCTACGTAGGATCTTCCACAGCTAACTGTCCCATGCTGATTTGACTCTCCCTTGGGGGAGGGATGATCTAGGATACAAGTCCTTACTCCCAGGACAGTTTCTTTTTTTTTTTTTTCCCAGTAATGGATTAACATAAAATGCGTATTTGTTATAGGGACCTAGACTAGCAGCCAGTTCTGCATTCACAGCCCTTCTGTTTGGTGACACTTCCATCCTTTATGCACACATCTTGAAAACTACATTAAATGTTCTGCTTGTCATTTGCAACACAAGTCACACTGGAACAAAATGTATGTCCCTCGGCCAAAGGAAAACTTCCTGCTGCATCCAGGTGTGCATTAATATTAAAACCCACCAAGGTAGTAATACAAAAGAGGGATTTCGAGACCTTAGGATTAAAGGACCCTTTGGTAACTCTCTTTCCAATTTCAAAATTCTAAATACCTCAAACATGCATTGCAATTTTGGTAACAGAAGCAGCTGTTAATGCTATTATCTGTAAATAGTAGTGCAGGAAATTCCCTGTACAGAGGCAGAAATAGCAGCTGTAGTACTGTGATAAGTAGTCGATCATTTTAAAAGGATCTCTATACTTCAACTAGTCCTTTTGGAATTGAACAAAGACAAAGTATTTGTATAAATATGTATGCAAATAGGATTCAGCTGTAATTTATGAAGGAAACACCTAAAATACATTTCACTTTCAGGCAGAATGCATCTCAGAATAGTGAATATCTGAATACATTGGAATATGCATTCTTTAAAGAAGCAGGAAATGTAGCCCTAAACTGATAGATAGCACAGATGACCCAATGACAGTTCAATCAACCGAATTAAGAATGTGCAACTTCAGAAATGTCTTTGAATATAAACAGAGATTTATTCTAATGCAGAATTACCTTGACTTCATGCTCCAGCTCTGAAGAAGTAAGTCGCACTACATAAAGGATAAATGTCTCACAAAATATGCCAAGGAGGGATCATGAAGAATCAAATTAGTCTTATACAATTTGATTCTTTTTTAAACAATAAGTGCATAAATAAAAGAATACTAGGTCTTGATATTTGTAAGTCTATATTTTGTTTATTTATTTTTATTTTTAAAAAGCCTTCTTCATAGTTGGAATATTCATCTACACATAGATAATGCTCTCAAAAGACAAGCTAATTTTTCTAACTAAAAATGCAGTTAAAAACAAATTGGCACAAGTATTTGTTTTACATTCAGTATTAAACTGGCACTATGTCTAGTCTCTGGCAGCATTGACTATACTCCCCTTTGTTTGCTACCACTCCGTGCTCCAGCACTGAAGCCAACACCTGTGGCCATATAAAAGGCTATGTACAGCAGCTGCAGGACTCGGATGTCCATACTGAAAGAAATTTCTAAAGCATAAGCATTTGGATGTGTGGCTGGCTTCCTTGTCTGAGTCTTTTCAAGGCCTTCTTTGGAGGTCCACGCTGCTGCATGTTTTATCTATCAAATGTCTGCAGTGTTATTACTGACCAATGAGTAGTGGTGACGTAGGAAAGCCTCAGACTTAGAAAAGATGCTCTTGGTTACGCTGATGTAAGGCTGCCACAGTCCCTTCACTCATAATAGCTTTTAGAAGGTTTTGTCAGTCATGATACCACTGATATAGATATATGTAAGGAAGGACAGAGTCTACCCTAATGATTAATATGAAATTTAAATATCAGTGAATCACAACACAACTTTCTGCTTAATAATTTGTTCTCTGGAAGTAATTTGTTTAATTCATAGAAAAGATGAATACAAGTCCAATTAGTCTGCATATAAACCACCTCCTCTTACTTCAGATCAAATAATAATAAAATCAACTTCTAAAACATACAGTTCCTAACACACAGTATTCAGATCTTTCATTGTGGCTCATCTGTATGTGGCAACTAACTAAAATTGCTACTCATTACATACTCAATATGTACTCACATACTCAGGTACAGCATATACACAGGAATGTGCTCAGAGTTGCTTTTTGTATCTCGTAAAGCAACTGAACTTAACTTTGCTATGCAGACAATCTAGAAGAAAAATGCCAACACAGCAGGTTTTTTTTCAGAAAAAATATAAAGTTACTTCCTTTCTTAACAGCAGTATAATGTCCTTGTATGGAAAAGTTCTTAAATAAATGGGAAGAGATATTCAGAATCACAGATCATATTGCCCTGTTCTCATCTAAATACAGCTAAAAAACAACTAAAAATATGTTTCCATTTAAAGGAATGCATTACAGATGCAGGTGACAACAAACTAGCTATTTGTACCAGGTTCTGTAAATGCAATTTTCTGATATTATTAGAACAAGCCACTGGAAGTAGTAATGTTATTTACGTTATGATGTTGGAATATAAAAGCATATAGAAGTTAAAAGCATAGTCTTGAGTTACACATGTACAAAACCGAGATAAATGCTACTAAGAAAAGAATTTAGCTCTAAGGATTCTACAACACTGTCACAAACAAATCATTAAAAGGGCAAAGCTGATTCACTGTCATGGCAACTTAAAAAGCAATATTTAAAATATCATGAGTCTCTTGTCTTCTCCATGGCATCCACTAACTCAGAGTAAAGGAATGCAAATTCTTCAGATCAGGAATATAATGAGCAGCAGTTTATTTAAGGTTTTCTGATTTACATATTTCTATGACATTCACATATTCTGAGTGTTTAGCTAGATGACCAAACACACAGAAAAGTTCTGATGCAGCTTAGTTTGATCCATGTCTTACATGGAATATCAAAGTCAGGGGACTCATCTGTATACCTGATGATGAACTTTTGATTTAAAAACCCCATATTTTTTGTTAATTTCAACCTTGATCTAATGTTCAATCATTTCAATCAAGAAGAAGAGCACTCTTAATAAAGCAATTGAAAACCTCTTGGAAGATTTTTCACATATAGCGAATTAAATGATGACCCTGATGGTTTACCATTACTGCTTCTCTTTGGTGGTAAGAAAAGGGGAAGGTGGAAAGTCACAATATCATTACTGATGCTGATGTTAGGATTCAGCCGTATTTTAGTTTCACGTGTGCATTTATTACCTATATTTTCAAGCTGCTACCACCTGCTGAGAGGATGAGGATAAGCTGGCATATTGCTGGTATAATTATTAATGATCTCACACTGGCAAAACAAGATCTACTTCAAACCAATTACTGATGAATAAGGCACATTACTCTATTTCATTAAAAACATGGAATTTGCTGTTATGGAGAACATACAGCAGCAGATCATATGTCAGAATTAGTACAGTTGTCTAAACTCACTGATATTTGATAAAACTTTTTTTTTCTCTATGTTTTGTGTATCACTTCGGATTGGCCTGTGCAAAATTACAGTATGACTTTGGTAAATAAGAAACACAGTGGTAATGGGATCCTAATATGTATGACATGATTCACCACCCATGTAGAGTGTTTGTTGAAGACAAACAGCTTTTTTATCACATTTAGTGAGTATTTTTTCCTGTTTACCTACAAACAGTTGTTTACCTACAACCGTCCTATTCTTGGGATGTATCTGGGCTACTGTAACTCCAAACCAGTTTGACCACTGAACTTAATGGATCTACTCTGAAAGAGGTTAACAGCTGATATAGTGAAAAAACATGATTTTGACCTCAAGAATTGTAAAGACACAAAATACGGAAAAGTTCAAACTTACAAACCAGATGTTACAGAAGTCTAATAAATACTATGAGACCATAAATACCATCCAGGTATTGGTTGCTGTTTGTTTTCTGGAATACAAAATATCAATAATTCTGCAATCTCATGATAGCATTGATCTTTATTTTATAATGGTTTGGGACATAACTGCATGATGCAGGTAAGAATCTTTCATTTTTAGTGGACACAGTCATGAACTTAAGTTTCTCTTTTATTGTCTGACATTTTGCCAAAGGTCAGTAGGATGAGAAATCCTTATTGTGGGAATCCTTCCAAACTTCCTGGTGATTGCAATGAAAAAGGAGACCAAGACCAACTGGATGACTGTGATTGAACAAAGTCAGATTCCCAACATAATCTTTGCAATCCAGCACATAGCTTGTTTCTCAGGTTTACCTGAAACACCTTGAGACATTCTAGCAGCTTAAGGCAAGAGCAATGCAAGTTTGGGCTTAACATTGCTATGCAGAAAACAATAACTAAAGAGCACTTGGTGTCAAAATAATTTTTTTCAGCGTTGTGTTGTAAGTTCACCCACAATTTGCTTTTTATTAGAAACATTTGGTTCTTGTAACTTATTTCACAAAGAAAAGGCTTGAATCAGAATTTTTATGAAGATAAATGTGTAGGTTATATATTTATATCACTACTGGCTTTAGTAAGCTTAGCTCTTTCAACTGAGGTAGTGAAATAAGTTTACAACTTGCTATTTTATTACCACTTTTTTCATTATTGAGACATTGACAAATTTGTTGAGAAGTGCAGTAAAAATGTCAAGTAAAGCCTGATGTAGGGCCAATTCTTTTACTGCATAAATGCTCAGCTAACGGTAACTTAACTTACTGAGTACCATATTACAATTATAGTCCTTCAACCTGATTTTACAATGTTTATACCTAGATCACTCAGAATGTTTTTGATCTGAGTTTTGAATAATAGGACCTATTAAATATTTTACAAAGGCTATATAATTGAACAGCAATAATACATTATTGAAAGTTGCTCAGTAGGAGAAAATTATCTTTTCTGTTCCTCAACTGCTGTAAAGAAGCCAGCCCCAATTTCCCAGAGAAATCATGAAAATTATATGAATATAAACCCTGAGGGGATGTATATAAGAGATCATCTGAGGTGGATGAAGCAAGCAGATTGCCACCGTAGTTATTTACTAACCTGTTCTTTAAAACCTCTAGTGGTACAATCTACTCAACCTTACTCTATTTCTAAGAATATCATCAACTTATTCAAACCTTATTGAAACATTTTTTCCTAGGAACACTTTAAATATGCCTACCTAATTCTATTTCTTGCCTTCATCTCAGTGGGTACAAAGAATTGATCTTTCTCCTTAATTGTCCAAGAATTAAAAAAAAAGAAAATCTCAATTTGTAAAGCTTTTTCTTACAGGTCATGTTTGAGTTTTTTTAAAAATATTCTTCCTCTCCTCTGGACCCTTGAGACTTTTATCTGTATGTGGTGGTCAGTGACCACCACAGTGCCATTCCAGCAATGGATATCAGATCCTAGTGCCATGTACCTGGTGCTTTCAAAAGGCAAGGAAAAAGTGGTGGGACACATTGCTGTCATCAAGATTTCCTCTATGTGTCTTATCCACTTGATCACATTCCATTATTCAGCTTACTGAAAATTTTTGATGTTTTCTTTTGCAGTGAAAATCTCAACATGTGACATGGCAGCATAGCCAGCAATATGAGGAGAGAACAATATTCAGCTTTCATTTCTCTCGTGAACATTGTTTTTCCAAATTTCAAAATAACAGTTACTTTATTGGAAACAGTATGGCTTTTTGTATGTACATTAACCTTATGGATCATCACAACTCCTGAAACATTTCCCATGATACTAGTGCTGAGACAGTTATTCTGCACTTTGATTCTTCCCTACTGTGTTTATACTTTATATCACATTCATCACATTTCACCTTCTTGATCTATCTATTTAGCAGGATCACTGTGAGCCCTAAACCAGTCTTGTATCATACCCTGGCCAGGCTGGGTATGATACCAAAGCCATTCTCTGTGCTGTCATGCAAATTCAAAGACAAATCCCTCGCACTTCACCTGAGACCTGCTCTTACTTTTAAAATGTGTAATTAGTAAAAAATTTGGGGTTGTGGTTTCTGCTTTTCAAATTGCCATGCTATAGTTGAACATCTATTTTCTTTTTTTTTTCTTTTTTCTTTCTTTCTGTGAGAATGTCAGGCCTGAGGCAATATCACTGGAGTTTCTAATCATGGATACACCAAACCTAATACTTACTAGCTGGGCCAGCTACTCTGCCAAATGAGAAAATTAGATTAGCCTGATAAACAGATTATAAATAAACGACTCCATAATATCCCTCAAAATAAGAGGAAGAGCTTTGAATTTCCTGCACCATTTCTGCCTTCTCCAGACATTTCCTGTTCTCACCTGGGATTCACCTATCCTCCACAAGTTCTTAGAGACAAAAGCCTAGAGATTGTTACACTATGTACTGTAGGATTAAGTCTAACAGGCCACCAGGACTTGTATAACCCTTCTGCCAGGTTTGATTGTCATAGAACACAACAGTTTCAACTTTAAAGGAGTTGCTACAAAAACACTATCCAGAAATGTGGGAAAATTAAATTTACCTTTTGCACAGTAGGTGAATTTTTCTCACCTGCAACCATAACTGAGTTGGTTTTATGAACACGTAATTACAACAAGCAACGGGGAAAAAAAAAAAAAAAAAGTATTAACAAGGCACATAAACAGAGTCACATGTGATGCCTAATTTCTAGATTTACAGTCCTTGCCTCTAGTGAACCAACTGCTAGGCCAGCTGGTAGCTCTACCCTTTGTGCTACCTCTCTTTATCACAGTCAGGGACTGAAAACCCTTGCTAGGAAACACAACTGAGTTCAAATGGATGCTGAAATCTTGTGAAAACAGTTTCCAGCTTGCTGGCTGCCATCCTCCCTGGTCTCCCATGTGTCTCAAGCTGCTCTACAGCCCCCCTACCACTCCACCCTGGGGTCCTTTAGCTCTGGGTAATCTCTGCAGTTTTATTAGCAACTTCAGCCATTCCAGGTCTCAGGAAAGCTGCACACAGCGTGGAAAACTAACACTGACCTCTTGTAGGCTTGACTCTTGCACCTCTCAATTCTATATTTCATATTGGCAATGCTAGGTTAATGTTGGACTTGATGACCTCAAGGGTCTTTTTCAATCTAAATGATTCTATGATTTTATTCTTTACAGCTTCTCACATCTCCCACATACTTCTCCATCCTTCTTCTGTGGCTTCAGGGTCCAACTTTTCTTTCTGGTGCCAGAAAACGCTGCTTTCAAATTCATTTGTTTCTTTCACTTAAATCCCTTTAGAGATCACATCAAATATTAACTGAACACTTCTGCCCCCCTGGACTTCCCTTTCCTCTGGGTATCTCAGGGAGACATAGTTTTCATTTCAGCCCTTTCCTACTACGCTTTGCATAACATGGTGTTCATCAGTGTGCTTTTTCCCTGTTCTGTGTTCCTGGCACTTTGCTGTTAATATTAATTGTATTAAGCACCGGGTGATAATTAAACCTTTTTATGGAAGGAGGGCAAGAGAAAGAGGAAAGTATTGAAACAAAAGGACCCTTCAGGCTCTAGCCTTCTGTGTCACTCTCTCCTTGCTCACTTTTCCCTGTTAAATAATGAGCTGAATTTTCCTTCATCTTTCTCTTAGGTCTAATGCCTTTTGAAAAACCTGTTCTCCTTTTCTGTAATGTCCCCTGCTAGATCCAATTAATTCTGTATTTTTGCCATTCTTCCTAGTATCTTCATCCTGTCACAGGACAGTGATTTTCCAGACTGTGACTTTGGCAGAACATCAGAAAGGAAGGTTTAACATAATAGCTGAAGTCACCACCTCATCAGAGTTTGTGAGGTCCAAGACTACTACATGGTGCAAATTCAAGTGCAGTACATGGGAACAACTTGGAGAGATGCGACAAAAGTGCACTCCTGACCTGAAATGAAATGTTAGCATAGATGCTCCCAGTGGTAAAGAGTTGAATGGAATGATACAGCAGAGAAACCTACCCCAATAATAGGACTTAATTCTTCAACCCCTAAGAGCAAGCAGCAACTGTCATATGCAACCAAGTCATGAAACAAGGAGGATGGAAAAGCTCCAGGAAAGCAGGTCTGAAAACAACATGCCCACCACTGCTGATGAAAGCTTGCCTAAGTTAATTTCATCATACTGCTTTCTGCCAACTATTTCTGCCTTTTACAGTACTGATAGCTGCTAAATACTGCCTTCTTCACAAGCACCTACTGTGTTGGGCTGGAATCTATGTGTATTGCTTACCTTCCCCCATAGGAGCTCAATCATAACTTCCCAGTTAAGCTGCAAAGATAACTTACAGGCCCAGGAACAAAACCAAAAGGCTGAGGGGATTCACATTCCTTCAATTTGCTTTGAGGGGGCTGCTCAGAGAGACAGGGAGACTGTCATCTGTCACGTAAAGGAAGGATCTCTGGTAAAAATGTGGACAAGGTTATTTTCTGGCCTCACTGACAGAGACCCTATGACTCAACATTAATGTTTGTGGTTTTTTTTTTTTTTTTTGCTTTTCCTAGTTACTCTGACAGTAAGAGATGATGCTTACTTTTTTTCTTATCATATCTCAAGTCCACATTAAATTTTCTCTTGTGTAAAGGTAGTGAAAATTTATTCAGCAATTGTGTCTTTATATTAATCTTAATACCAAAAGATGCATTGAATCTTATTTTCTCCTGCATTAAACTACATCACAAGACCTTTTAAGAATCTGAGAGACTATCCAGTGTAGTACCCTGCGGGATGATGGATAGAGTTAAATCTAGAGGAGATTCAGAATTTTAAGGTAAAAAGCAGCTGCAGCTCCCTGGATGGACTGAGGTCGACATGCTCCCCAGTACAACGATAAACATCTGCTCACAGAAACAGAACGGAGTGCAGAATGAAGTGGAGACTCTGTGGCCCCCCTCCATTCTAATCCCAACATAATAGGAGAACACTGTGGTACTAAGACCATACAGTACCTCTCTGATAAGGGAGAATCAAGATGTTCTGCTGCTGAAAGCAACAACCATTTCAAATCCCCTCCTCAGATGCCAAAGCACGAACCACCACCTCTACCCCCCTTAAATACACCAATCAGAAATAAAAGGTATTTATGACTAGCGCCACTCAAACTCCTCCCAAACATAAAGAAAATAGTACAAAAGTAAGTTGGGGATAGGAGGAAAGTGGGAGAAGACCTCCACCAAAACTACGGGGATCAGTCATCGGGCTGAGTCTGTCTTCTTCCCACCCTGAGGGATGCCCTGGGTGAGAAATATACTCTACGTGCGTTAAATGCTGCTTTTAGGAGTAGAGCTTTTGCTTGTGCTTACCCCATAGCACATCAGTAGATTGCTTCGTATCAGAGCTTTTGCTTGCTTAATACATGTATCAGTAGATTGCTTTAAAATGTATTTTTGCTGTAGACACTATAACAGACAACCTTCAAACCTTATTACTCTGTCACAATTTGCATTAATAAAAAGGGTTATTCTGTTAACTGTTCCTTGTAGTTGCCAGCAGTGGAAAATACCAGTTGCAGGACCCACTGAGGGGTCTTGGCTCTGTTGAGTTCCCCCTAACAAGTGAGGTTGAGGTACCCTGAATCTTGTGAATCTGTTGGCAAAGGGCATCATTATGAGATGCTGACAGACCATTGGGCACCAGTCTTGACTCTCCCGAGAATACTAGCAGACAAAAACCTAAACTCCCACTTTTGACATGACACATCCCCTGCATCCAAGCTGGCAAATGTCATCTCTTTATCAAAGACATGCTGATGAGTTCAGAGCTGCTGAGTTCAGTGCCATAAGAATCATTTACTAACCATGCTACTATAATAATGGCCCATCTTCATGAGCGAGGCAACCCATCTACGTCCTAAGGACCATGCTACTATAGACTGTTTTGAACTGTCCTTGGTGTGATTTTGCATGCTTAAAAATGATGTCTCAATCTAATTAAGCATGAGAATTTGGATGACAAAGGTGATTGCAGGCTGTGCACTCCTTCTCTTACCAATTTCCTGAACTTGTAGGACCACATTTGTAATCATGTGCTTGTTTTCTTTTTACCCATAACTATATCTTGAGCAGAAATACTTTTAAATTCCATTACATTTTTCTCTTTCCAGTTATCTAATCCCAGAACTTCCTTTATGGGTCAAGCAAGAACTAAAAAAATATCTAGTTTGAAAACAACAAACAAGCAATTATGGAACAATACAAACTCTTTCTTTCCATATTAATTTTGCTTTAAAATCAGGTATTTAGGTAGTATATCGAGCTAAAAACTCACTAAAATTTAGTGCTTGTAGATATGAGAAAACTGACTTCTATAGCCGTACTCAAATTATTAAACAGATTCAGTTAGGTCAATGTAATTCCCTCTTTCTACTGTAGGGTAATTATACTGGAATAAAGCCACTTTAATTCCAGAATATACAGTCCACATGGGAAACTATATTGAAACAGCTGTAGTAAAATAATTATTTGACTACAGCTATGCCGCTTGCTTCCCCCCTGAAAGCAAGTCATCAACATAAAAATCTTGCCTCTTTTGCAGAAGCTCAGCTATGTTGGCTCAAGCCTATTCCACAAACAAAGGCAGAAGGCTTTGCCAGCAGACTGAACACACAACTTGGAGGACAGATTTTACCTCTCAATTGCTCACTGAGTGGTGAGATGCAGAAACACACTTGCAGTTTTTTACCACCTAATCAGTTCTGAGCTGCTCTGGGATTTGGAATGGAGACTGTGGATACAAAATGTACACTTTTCTGTAATGAACTATGCATTTTATAAAAGTGTAGTCCAGCACAGAGAGAACTCCAGATGAAAGGAGTAGAAGATGGACTACTGCAGTACTCTCTCCCTCTGCTGGCCCGTGGATATCTCATGCCTGGCAGATATTGCCTCTTGCCCCCACTACTCTGCCACGGCCTTAGGGTAGACCCTTTCTGTGCCTTGACCTTCCAAAGTCTGCAAGTTCCACAGGCTCACTCGGCTCTCAGCTTAAACCAGTGCAGACGCAGAGAAGTGGCTGTTCCTCTCTGTTTCTTTGTACTGCTGTCACTTACAAAGTGAGTTGAAGAGTGAATAGAGCTGTAAAATCCTGCTTATTGAACTGTGTCTTTGTTTCACTAACATTATTTAAGAGGTTTTCGTATTCTAGACTTGAAGAACAGGCTTTGGCTGGTCAATTACATACTATGTACACACTATATCTAATTTTTGCAGATGAAGGAATTCTAGCTTCAGCCACATAGCTACACAATCAGAGGTATTTCACCCCAAAGGCCCCTTAAAATTTGACTCTCCAAGCTCTCAACGGGACATAAAAATTCACAACTCTTGAAAAAGTCATTTTAACAATAAAGATAAGAAAGCTGGGTCACAACTTACCTCGATCTGTGTCATACAGGAAAACAAAGCGGTTCCATTCATAATGATCCAGCAAGCTCAGGAGGGCTCCCCGCAGGGATGGCCGCAGCTGCAGCACAAACTGACTCTCACCCTCCGTGGGGAAACTTGGCGTGATGAGGGAGATGTGCAAGGCGCTGCAGAATGAGGTCAAGGTATGTACTGATCTCTTATCATATAGTCCAAAAATGGCAAAAACTCCTCTAGAATACTGGGAGCAAACTGAAAGAAATGAAAAACCAAACAAACAAGAGTTTAAGTGACAGAATATATTAACATGTATTTACACATTCCAACATCCCCAAATTTTTAATTTGAAGATTTCCAGTTCTGCCTGTATAGCTAAATTCAATTTTCACGTGTGTCTTGTTCTGGAAACCAACAAATGAATAGCTAAGTAACTTCTTTTTTTTTTTTTTTAGTGACCTTTGGGTCCCATTCATAGAATGTCACAGTATGTAGAATTTTTGTTCTAAAATAAAATATAAAATAAATAAGATGCTGGTTTAACCATAGCTCTGCATATTATCAGACATTTAGCATTTCCATTAGCTTAAGCTGAAAAGTGTTCACATTCTAAAATATGAAAATTATAAAAAACATGTTACTGACCTTGTAAGTGAAATTTGTACATTTTGAATTGTAACCTTTGCTCCCTTTTAAGCAGGAAGCCCTTGTGGTACATTAAAACTTCTAGAGACACTGTGTAAAAAGCTAGTTCATGAATAATCTCCTTGACTTTAAGAGGGCAGTTGAAGTAAAATATAGTAAGTCACTGTGATCAGAATTTTGCCCCAAACCTTTTATTTCTGCTCTGTGTTAATCTCAAAAACAGAAAACAATTGACCTGAATATATATTCCAAGTTTTGGTTTGCTCTTGGAGTCATTTAAGACATAGAGAAAGACTTTTATTGATCTCATTAGACTAGATAAGGGCTTTACTGATCTATGCACATAAAAGCAAGCATAAAATACTGCCTTTCTAATTCATAAAGGGTCTAATGAAGAACATTCCATTTTTTTTGAAGCACAAAAAAAGTTATTACAAACTATGTGATCGTTAACAGTGTTACCTATTCCAGAATCACAGAAAATGAAAAAAGGAACAATCCATCTCGGGATCATTGTATCCATTTTCTCCTAAGTATGTACTTCCTATGCTCTCCTGTTCCAGATCCTCTCTTCTCGAAATGCATTCTTTCACATACCCTAACCATGGGAAAACTTAAGACACACCCTTTTAACTAGATGATGGCCCTCTCTCTTCTAGCCTGGAGGTCACAGTCATCCTGTGAGTGCAGCACAGTGAGGGTACAGTGCACACTGTTAGCAAGTTCAAATCAGTTCAGCTTTAAATCTTTCATTTTACATTTACTGTATAAAGAGTTAAAAATACAGTTGGTGCATTTCTCTCCTAAAATTTGGGTTATTTACCCAGTTCTGATGCCAGAACTGGAGCAAGTGGCTTGAGGGCAGTTTTTGGATTTTATGTGCTGCTCCTCTGTTATGGCTCCCATCCTAAGGATTTTCATAGCCAGATTAAATATAAATAAAGTTTTTTCAAAAGCTTTCCTTTCCCTATGTTCACCTTTAATATATTGATACACACCTCTTACAAACTCTCCCAGTATTTTCTTTGCTGGACCACACAACACATATTCCCTTAAACCCATCAAACGACTGGCTTGCCATTCCACTAATCATCTCAGGAAGCATTGTTCTGTACTTTCCCAGTTTCATTTCATCTTGCTTGAACACAGATGACAGACATGTTGAGAGTTTTAGTTGAAGGTTTTCTGCTTCTTTTTACATTACTTGCCCATCTCTACCATATTTCTGCTGCCTTGTCCTAGTAGGACAACGCACTTTTCTAAATCTGCACCTCAGTGATGGCTGATGATCACGCTGGGATCAAAATCTGCTCCTTTTTCCTTCTGGGTCATTTGCAAATGATAAATTTCTGCTTATAACATAATATTTTTATTAGTCACTATTATTTGTTTTCCATTATGACACATCTATTACTGTACTCCTCAAAATTATTTACTTTCACAGTTACATTCTTAGCCTGCTCTGGTCTTATATCTATGTATTTATATGCCTCTTCAGCAAATTCCATAATGGTACTCTGACTTTTTATCTCTGTGTCTACTGTAAAATTAGCCACCCAATATCTTCCTGCTGTAGGTGTGCTTCTCGAGCCTTGTACCTCATCTTCTACTACCATTTATCGTCATCTTCTCCTTAGTTTTGTTCCTGCCTTTTAATTCTCTTGTTTGTGCCTATTTTCATAAATCACTTCTCTTAAGAGTATGTCTATTTTATTTCACACTCTTGGTAACTGGAAGATATGGATTAATCCTGTGCTTTCTACCTTAATAACTTCTGGTTGCATTTTATGACATTTTCTGTCTATAAGCATACTTTAAAGCTTTCTTTCCATAAAACCTGTTCTATAACGTCACTGATCATACGTATCACAACTCATTTAACAGCTCTACTAAGAAGTCTTATTATATCTTGTTATTGTATCTGTCCTTCAGCAAACCAATTCTTGAAGAAGCAGAGAAGAAAGAGGTCATTCCTCTATTCTTATTAGTCATCACACCTCTTCTAAGGTCGACATTCTCCTTGAGTGAAAATCAATGTGAAGTATCTATTAGTTTTAAGTCTCCAACTAGATTTTCCTTCTTTTCTGTCCCATCATCAATATAAAACAGGTTCAATTATTTTCCTATTTCCTGTATTTTTATTTAAATATGTAAATGACCTTCTACTGTTGTTTAAAAGTCCTCTAGAAGTTTCATTTTTCAGTGAAAGTCCTAACTTAGGCTCTTATTTCTGCAGCAAATGCCCTTTATACCTTCTCTTTTTTTCAATACAATCTTTCTCACTAATAATCCTTTCTAAAATACTTATTTCTTATATCTTCCCTGTATAATCATTCATTTAGTTCTGGAGTCACATCCTGCTTACTAATTTCCTCTGCAAAGAAATTTCTCAGTGTTTTAAAAGTGTTTCTGTGTGGATACGGCAGGCCTCCTCTATTTTCAAACACAGTGCAGTTAACTTTGCCAACTGAAATGACTGAACACAAATCTCATGTATGTAAGTGGTAGTTACTTAACGTGTTTTCTGTTCAGAGAAATTCCTTGCTAAGGTGCTATGGTGCCTTACTTCTTTGAAGTTTTACAGGGGCACAGGATACTTTTGTAACACATGGTCCATACAGTAAAATTCCACATAATGAAAAATTCAAGAAATCAATGTCAAGCTGTGAAATTGTATACTTAGTGGAGTTAAAGCTCAAATTCATTCTCAGGATGAAGGAAAAAGATAAACTTGAAATTTAGTTAAATAACATTATATGACCTTAAAGTACTTTTAAATAAAAGTATAGGAATAATAATTCTTCATGTTCAAAGCAAACTATCCTTGCCACAGTCTAGATCCAAATTGATAAAACATTATCTGAATACCATTAAATTCCTGAAATAGCCAATCCAAGAAAGCTTGTGCTATTATACTTAAGACCAAGACTGAGAAGTAACTGAATATCTGTCCTTCTTTGCTCCTTGATAAGGAAAAAATGCTAAGATGAAGGTTATGAGAATTTTTTCCTACTCAGTCCAAAACCCACAGAGAGGAAAAATGCCTGTGACACTATGTAGATGAGGCTTAAACATATGCAGAGATCCTGCAACTCTCCTGAATCAATTTTACAGTAATCAGCAGCGACCACAAAAATCAGCAAAGCCACGAGGATTTGCATTCTGACTCACTACTGTTCTCAGAAAATGCCTCCAGGCAAACATGACTACCTGGATTTCCCAATTCTTTATCCATTTCTCTTACACTTCTAAAGGCATTTTGCCTATTATAAATGCACTAAACTATGCTCGGTAAAACAGTCACATATTAGCATTCTAAGAAAATTTTCTTCAAGATTTTTTCCCTCACAAATATAAAGCAGTGACAAATACAATTTCATGAGCATACTTTGAAATATATTAATAATTTAAACCAGACATCTCTTCTTAGCTGACAACTTACTGTCTGCATCACATCTATGATTTTCTCCTGCGAATTTCACAATGCCATCAGTTTGACCAAAGATGAGATGAATTTGGAGGTCAGACTCATAGAATCATAGAATGGTTTGGGTTGTAAGGGAGCTTACAGACCAAGTAGTTCCAACACTCCCTGCCCATGGGCACAGACACCTTCCACTAGACCAGGTTACTCAGAGTCCTATTCAGTCTGGTCTTGAACATCTCCAGGGACGTCCACAACCTCTCTGGGCAAACTGTTCCAGTGACTCACCACTCTCACAAAAAAGAATTTCTTCCTAGTATCTAATCTAAATCTACTCTAAGTTTAAAGTCATTACCCTTTGTCCTGTCACTACATGTGCTTGTAAATAGGCTCCATCTGCCTTTCCTGTAGGCTCCCTTCAGGTACTGGAAGGCTTCTCTAAGGTCTCCCTGGAGCCTTCTCTTCTCCAGGCTGAACCCCAGCTCTTGCAGTCTGTCTTCATAGGAGTGGTGCACCAGCCCTGGGATAACTAAGTGGCCTCCTCTGGACTCTTTCCATGTCCTTCTTGTTTTAGAGGCCCCAGAGCTGGATGCAGTATTCTGGGTGGGGTCTAATGAAAGCAAACTAGAGGAGCAGAATCACCTCTCTGACCCTGCTGGTCACAGTTCTTTTGATGTAGTCCAGGACATGGCTGGGTATCTGTGCAGCGAGTGCACATTGCCGAAACATGCTGAGTTTCTTGTCCACCAACACCTCCAAGGCTTTTTTCCCAGGGCTAGTCTCGATCTGTTCTCTGCCCAGTCTGTTCCACTTGGAACAGACTCCAGAGAAGATATTGCAATGCATCTAAAATAGCCAAAAAAATATTATTCCAGGAGTTGTAATATGAATTAAATATGCTCTATTCTAGCAGATTGAACAAAGTGATAGTACTATCACTTTAAAAAAATACGAGACTCACAGGAAAAGACATCATAATGTCAAAATGGTAAAAATTGTATACTACAGGGTTTACTGAGACACAGTCAAGCCACATGCGGTCTTCTTTCTCAATGAGAAAAGTACTTCCTAAAGCCTCTGTTATTGTTTTAAAGATTGAAACAGAAATCTATCTTGAAAACCAACAAATTCTTCTTCTTCCTTTTATCCCTATAGTTTAAATCCTCTAAATAATATATTTACAAAGTGAAGTCTGATAAACAGAGTACAGCTGGTCTGCTAACAATGTGGAGCTGTGGCCCTGTGGAGAGAGAAGCCCATGGTGGAGCAGGTTTCCTGACAGGAGCAAATAGGTACCAGATATGGGTACCATATAGGCAGGAATCTGGAAGACCTGCAGCCTGACATCCAAGTAACACAGTAAATCCTGCTTGAGAGTCATGGCTCACAGACCCTTTGTCTTCCAGGATACAGGTTCTGGAATGAGCATTTTAAAATGCTTTTCCC
Organism: Myiozetetes cayanensis; assembly: GCF_022539395.1. NCBI lineage: Eukaryota > Metazoa > Chordata > Aves > Passeriformes > Tyrannidae > Myiozetetes > Myiozetetes cayanensis. The sequence goes on along the minus strand of NW_026087742.1, from coordinate 41,050,301 downwards.
TATGCTTTCAGCTCCTACATGGGAAGTCCTGGCACAGTTGGTTGTTACAGATATACTGACAGACCCACTGATCTGCCATAAAAACACAAACTGTGGAACCACCAAAACTGAAAGACCCAGAGCAGTTTGCATTCTGAAATTTTTCAGATAGGAAGACATTCTCTTCCCTTCCCCCTATGCTTTGGAGATACAAATGGGGAGTGGGCAGTGTGATCTGTCAGTAACAACTTAGCCTCTGACTCTTCTAACTGCTCTCTCTGCTCCCCTAAACCAGCACTGGATCCCCCAAGGGACACAGTCGTTCGCTAACTTTTCCAGTATGGGTCCTTGCCATGGGCTGCAGATTTTCAAGAACTGTTACACTGTAGGTACTCCCCATGAGCTACAATCTTTTGGGAAAAGACTGCTTCAGCATGGGTCCCTCACAGACTATCATTCCTGACAGAAAACCTGCTCCACCATGGGCTCCCTTCTCCACAGGGCCACAGCTCTTTTCAAGAGCCTGCAGTTTCCTTCAGGGCACATCCACCTGCTCCAGTGTGAGGTCCTTCATGGGCTGCAGGTGGATCTTTGCTCTCCTGTTGACTTTCATGGACTGCAGACCAACATCATGCCTCACCATGGTCTTAACCACAGGCTGCAGGGTTTATGGATCTGCTCTGGTTTATGGATCACCTCCTCCTCCTTTTTCTCTAAACTTGGTGTCTGCAGGGCTGTTTCTCTCACATTTTCTCAGTCCTCTCACTGTTCTTATGCAGTGTTTTTTATCCTTTACTAAATGTGTTATCACAGAGGCACCACAGCGTCACTGATAAGCTCAGTTTTGACCAGTGGCTGGTCCATTTTGGAGCTGGCTGAAAACTGGTCTCTCCAACACGGGGGTGGCCCCTGGCGTCTTCTCACAAAGCCTGCCCCTGTAGCCCCTCCTCCCCATCAAAACCTGTCCACGGAAAGCCAATATACAAAATGTATTTAGGGAGTCACACTTCCTTGCCACCACAATAGCATATGAAGGCTTTAATGTGAGATATGTCTGCAATGCTATCAGTGGTCCATGTCCTCGTTGACAGTCATCTACTCTCTATTTTGTTCAGCTGCTGTGCATCTGCATATGCCAGCATTGATATAAAAAAAATACTTTGTGAATTTTCTCAACCTAAAGAACTCCTTCCAAGAGGAACAGCCTAGACGTGCAGAGATGCAAGCTTTACACATGAGATGAAGCACAGAAGGGAGAATCATTCAATGCAAATATGAAACCACCTCCCAAGGTCAAATGATTTATTAACTTATATCTATGAAAGCTCTGACACCTGAGATGAGATTAGGCAGTATTTCTACAACAGCTTTGAGATTAGAGTTTCCTGTTAAAACGTCAAAAGATGTTTCAGTTCATTTTGCACAGATCCTCCCAACCATCTCTTCCTCCTCCGAGATTTCTAATCCACCTCCTCCTGATCCCTCCACTGACCTCCACCTCCTGCAAGAGGACACAAGGCCAGTCAGGGCTCTAGAATTAAAAGACAAGCAATCTAAATTTACCCTTCTGTAGTATTAAACCATCTTGCACTTTAATCCAGAATAGATTTGATACACAAATGCTCTTTCTCGGTTGTGTTTGAGACTACTGACTTAATACTAAATTATGCTGTTGCGGTAGGAAAAATTCGCAGCACTGACACCAACTTAATGAGATACCTTCATGAATTAAATCAGTGATATAAGATGACAGATAGGATTATAAAAGAGAAAACATTGTTATGTAAAGTGGGTAGATGAAAAACATTCCAGATGTATTAGGACCAGTTTACTACTACTTTAAGAATTGTCTGGAATAGAATAACATACTTCTAAATACTATTATTTAAAATAGGGCAAAAGGGAAACAAGGAGTTTCTTACAAATTATATGGTTAATACATCCAACAACATCCTACAAACCCCTATTCATGTTATATTTATAGACCCTGCACCCTCTAAATCATCATGTACCTTTGTCTTTTGATCACAAATTGCTTCAAGCAAAAAAATTATCTTGTGTTTAAGAGGCATACAACACATGTCAGGTGGCAACATACCTAAAGTATTTACAACCAGAAATAATATCCCATCATTACTTTAACTAAAATCAATTTATTGCTCTACAAGTTAATACATCATTAATGATTAAGGTGAACAATAAGAGACTAAATTAATATCTTTCCAGTTTAAAAAAAAAATAGAAGAAAAGAAAAAAAAAGAGTGACAAACATTACCTTCTCAAGTACTTATTCCTCTCAAACATTTACCCTCCTATAATAGGATATTGCATAATGAGAAGTCTGGTATGTTGGATACTGAATCTCTGAAATTAAATTCATACTCTGGAGCAAGTCATTTTTCATTCCCATGTCTCAGTTCTCAACATCTCAACTGTCTGTTTTGTTGAGGACTATACACACTTGACAGGAAGGTCAGTCTCCTATTAGGTATTTGTAAAAAGTCCAGCTGACTCAGATGTGGCTTCTGGGTGCAACCCCAATGTGTATGAATATCTAGTGCACCTTTATCTTGCAATTCCATAGTAAATTCAACAGACAGATCCATCAAACTTAAGGTACAGATAATTCATGAATGTGTTTTACCCACAGCAATGGGTTACTTCTAGTACTCTTTTCTAAGTGACCTGCCAGTTTATTTAAAAATACTCTCCTAAGAACAATGAAAACCTTGGCTTAATGTACTAGATCAAATGGTAATTTGGGAAATGCAGTTCTGTTTGTTCAGCTGCACATGTGAGAACATACTGCAAAACAAGGTACAAACTTAGTACATTTTTTAAGTAATTGTTATCTCTCCCCAAACCATTCTTGCGAATTGGCTCTAAAAGACTATTTCTGCTCAAAGTCAATTCCTGAAAAAATGGCAGAAAGTAATAGTACATTTCTTGCCCATGGAATGGAAAATGGAATTAAATTATCTTAACTAACATGCATGGTATTTTCTTCTTTTAAAATAAATTTGAACACTGTAATATAGTATTTTGTGTGCAATATCTTTTATCAGATTACTAAGCTACAGAACATTAACTTTAGAAGGTTATCATGAGAGATGCCCAAAATAACAGAGAAGACCATCGAGACCAGGCAAGACTGGCTTGTAGATCCAACTGCTGAACTCTTCTCTATGCCTCATATAGAGCAAGATTTTCTTTCCACAAATTAATACATTGATTAAAGCTTCCTCAAAGACAATTCCAAAAGAAGTTGTGAAACAAGCATGTGTGTCTTGCTCATGTATGGACACACAGGGAGAATGGCAGGGACTGTCTCACCTGGTTCTTGTCACCCAAAATCAGGGAGTTAATTTCTAAGGGTTTTTCTCCTTTTTCTAAAACAGAAACAAAGTACATTCAAAAGGCAGATCATCCCTGCTTAAAACAGGGGACAAATTAGGTGTACTGATTCATTCACCAGAGGTACCTATCTGGTTTTGGCTGCAAAAGGAGACTACACAACTATGAAAAGTTTGGCACCCACATTTAGATAGATACATTTAAAATTGTTCAAAAAAAAAAATCACTGCAGGAAAAACTCTTTTTCTCCTCTTTTCATCCCTGGATTCAATATGATTTGGAGCTACCATTTTCTAAGGCCCTTCTCATATGACCAAAATAGATCCCTTACAGACAAGGGCTACAGGTATTTCTCATGTACAGACCATGTACCTCTATTTTCCTAAAAAGTGCTGACAACTCTCATCTCTTGATGAAGAACACAAAGTAGCTTGGACTTTCATAAATTTCTACAAGCAAAACTGCTTTAAACTTTAAGTGCTTTCCATCTGAAAACTTTGGCACCACTAAAGTATTTTACTTTCATTAACATATAATTCCACATAATTTAAATCCAATGGAACATTTTTGCAGAATAAGAAAAAAAAGCTTCCACTGGGTTTATTTACAAAATTTCTCTTTCCGCTGTGCCTTGGCTAATCTCTTTGACAGAACACTCTTCATGAATTCCACATTTGCTGAACAAATCTTTTCTCATTTTTAAACACACTTAACAGCTCTGTCTGTAATAAATTATCCAGTCTTTGTGCCTTTGTCCTTCAGCCCTGTGCACTCCATGGATCTGATATTTATAGGTTTCTGGCAATGCACATACACGTGCACATCCCCGGCTCTGCCAAAACTTTCTTTTTGAAAGCTGTCCCATAGAGAATCCACATGAAGCATTTACCTTTCACAGTGACGTGAATGAGAATCCACATTAGTACAGAAGTTCTTTTTTGGCTATTTTTAAAAGCTGATAAAAATATCAGTAACATGTGAGACAGCCAGGCTTTTCAAAACCATAGTAGTTTTTTAAAAAGTTAAACATGAAGGTTTTGCTAGGAAGTTACTATGACACTGGTAGGTTTTCTCAAGGACAAAACGTCTATAGATATCTTTTAATTTTTTTTTCCTCCTTCAGGACAAGGGCTTAGAGAGGCATAACAAATTACATGGAAATTAGACTGGACTTCAGTAAAAAAACTGGCTTATGGAATCAATGGTAAAACTCCCAGGTGCTTAACTGAGGTGAACATTTCAACTCAGATGCTTGTGGTGGTTAGAGATCTTCTTGCAAAATCATATCATCTCTTCAGTTTGCCAGCTGAGGGAAAACTCATCTTCATTAAATGAATATCTAGAGAAATCATGTTTTATAACTTATCTAGATTGTCTGTAGGATTAAAGATTTTTTGCTATTCTCAGATTGATTCATTTCCTTATGAGACATACTATTTCTTTCAATTCAAATTTGAACTTCATCCAAACATTTCTTTGTAGAGAAAACAAATTACTTTGCTGCTTATTCCCCCCCCCCCAAAATGTAAGATTTTATAAAACCTGCTTCCATATCCCATTGTAATGAAACAGAACAAAGAGAAGTATGAATTTTGTTTTAAGAAGTAATCCTTTGATGGCCCACTTCTCTACAACATTAGCTTTCTTTTTTCCTTTTACCTTGAAAAGGGAGAAAATAGGCATATTTAAACAGATGTTTTTCTTTCCAGAAGAAAAAGAATTGGAAAAAAAATCAATTTAATCAATTTTAAATGGGAGGGTATCTTATGAAGCGTGTAGTTGATTACATAAAAATAGCTTTTTATACATAGCTATGTAATCACAGTTGTTTGGTTTTTTTTTACACGTAAGAAGAACTATTTGTAGTTTACAGAAAAAAATAGTGATAATTTTTCCTTCCTTTTGGAGAAATACAAATTAATTTTGCAGTACTCCTGCCAGCAAAACTGTCATTGACAGCAATTAACTGAATTACATTAGAGATGTGAAAGGTGAAGACATACAAGATGGCTCCTGATCTAATCTGTTTTGATAAACGCATTACCATCATTTACACCTCAAATACTGTTTTCAGTTCTGGGCCCCTCCCTACAAGAAAAACATTGAGGCACTGGAAGGAGTCCAGAGAAAGGCAACAGAGTTGGTGAAGAGTCTGGAACACAAGTCCTGTGGGAAGCAGCTGAGGGAGCTGGGGTTCTTTAGCCTGGAGAAAAGGAAGCTCAGGGGTCTTTTCCAACCTTAATGGTTCTATGATTTTATAACTCACACTCTGAGCCAGTGTTGCTTATGTCAAGCATTGTGTTCTATTTTCACTGAACTGAAACAAAACATGAACTCTGCTGTAATTTGAGGAAGCATGAGTAAAGCATTTTTTAAAGTATTGTGGAAGTTTGGTACTATGCTTCCATATGACTTTAAAAGAGGACTAACCACTTAACCACTCTCTCTGACTTAGGAAGTATCTCTGCAGATCACTGGAACATCTAGAAAAAGGAAGAAATAGAAGGTAGGTAATCATGAAAGATGTGAATAACTTTGTCCAGTGTGAAGATAGATGTGCTTAGCTGTCTGTCATTCAAACTTGAACAAAGATTTTTTTTTTTTCTATCTGGTTTTTAGTTTTACCTTTAGAATTAAAGTGTGTCCTTAAGAGGCATTGCCCACTGAAGTGCAATGATCTTTGTCCAGTCCAAGCTTTTGAATGTGTTGGCTCAGGTGAGGCTGGGATTCTACTTTCTTCCCTCAGTAGCAGATTTCACACCATCAAGAGTCCCCTCACTAGAAACTTAAATAATTGCCTACTTTGATTCATGCTATTGCACAAGGATACAATCTTAAATGATTCCTCCTACTTTGCTGTTTACCATTTAGAATGAATGAAACCATGGATTCCTCTTGGCCTCAATAAGATCAACAGACATTCATCATACAATGTTGATTAAATAGCATTAAATAAAACACTGTTTTCTTGGCCACTCTTACAACTAAGTATCTAGTTGAAACTAGAGTTACTATTGGATAAATGGAACACGGTATCACACCATGAGATTATATTACAACTTGATCAGAGAGAAAAAAAACTGTTCACAAGATTTAGAAACAAAATTCTGCAGCTGCCTTCTACAACCCATGACTGTATACTGGTAGAACAACAGTTGCTGACAAAGTGCACAAGGCTCTGCTGAAGCTGCTCCCCAGCCAAGATGTGCTAACACCAGTCAAGGTGTACCTTCTGAGCTGACATTTCAGAGATCAAGATTTATGAAGTGCCAATTATTCTACCAGTCTTGCCACATTTGAGGACTTGGTTTTATTTAGAGTGGATAAGAGATTTCTATGCTTCCATGAGTTTTATTCTGTGATAGTGCAAGAGCGTTCTGAAGAGTAAATAAATTTTAAAAATAATGTGAAATGTACTATGCCACATACATCCAAAATGTACTTCATGATTATTTTGGTTGTTTCTTCTTACATATGATGATTGATAATTCCCAGAACACTTAGGTGCTTCTAACAGCCTAGGATTACTCTATAAATTGTACCATCTTACTGTTTCTACTGCTTTTCCTAGCCTTGATCTAATGAACTAGCTAATGGTACCTGGAAGGATAGACAAGTGAAAGCCAAGGAGTTGGTAAATTTTCACTCTAATTCCCATTTTAAATTCCCATAGACATGTCACTTAGCTATCCTGAGTTTTCCAATCTGAAAACCAAAGATTCTAACATTTCAGTTAGAATATAACTTCATATAGTTGAAGTAATGAATAAAATATTTTTCAAAGAATTGCTGAGTATAGATAACCTTATTATCCATCACTGGCCTGTTCAGCAAGGATTCTCTGAGACTTCTTTCATCATTCTTCATATGATGATCTTCAAATACTTCATATTTCATCCCTCTCTCAAAAATCCTAGGCACTATTACTCTTAACTTCACAAAACCAAAACCATCTAAAGAGATTTTCTCTCCTGCTCTTTCCAGAAATTTGGGTCTTAGCCTGTTTGGGTGACTAGAGATATCTGGGAATCATGGTTACTTAAGATGTCTCATGCTGAACTCAGATTGTGTTTTTCATACTTCGTACTTGTTCCTTTGTGTTCCCTGGTTGTTTTGACCACCTCACTGCACAGAAGTTTTTCCAGCATCTTGTAGCTTGCCTGTTTTTCCCAGATAATTAAATGATCATGCTAAGGGACTTTTTTAGATATAGATTCTGCTTACTACAGACATGTAATACCAAAATGACATTAGGGAAGTTACAGTCTGTGAAGTACCAGAAGTCCAGAATTTAAGAAACCCTAAGCTAGCCCCCTACTACCCTTGTCCCCCTCTCCCCCCCCCATTTTTCCCATGTGCCTTGCAGTTTCTTTTCTATTCATTTTAGGAGAGCTTCTTCTTAGCCTCCCATGATTGTGCCAGTGGGAATCAATAACAGGTACAGTTGGGTGGTTTTAAAATCTTATACTTGACATGGATGAGTGGAAACGCATGTTCCATTGTCTTCCCTTTTTTTGCCACCAAGCAGTTTTTTCTTTCTCTGAAAAACTAGTCTTTCAACTTCTTTTATGTAGAAAAGGCATTTCTAAAAAGCCATAGGTCTCAAATAATAATAAAAATAACGAGGAAAAGGAATTACCCTTCTAGAAATAAAATATAAGTGAAGCTTTTGACCAAGGTTATTTACAGTGAAAGCCATTCACCTTCCGAAGGGAAGAACAGCCTCATCAGATCTGAGTTCAAGATACATCCTGGCCATGCCCTGTGTTTAATGACTTCAAGCTCTAACTTCTTGATCTGAAGGCCAGGTTTCAGCGAAAGCAGCTGAAACTGGCACACAGTGTCAAATGCTGTATTTAAATGGAGTATGCTTTCTAAATAACTCCTTCCAGCTAACACAAGACTTAAGAAAAGAAGTTTAATACATGTCTAGACACATTTGTCTATACTTTGTAAGAATATGTATGCATGTTTTCTAATTCTGTGGATCACAAATTCTTCTATTCTAATGCAAAGTATACAGCTGTTTGTTTTAAACACATAAATGTTGGCTTAGATGTCTTTAAAAGAAATATGCAGATAAGCTGAATAAAGTACATCACTTTGTAACTGCATCTAACATATTTGTCTTACATACTTATCTGTGTTTAGTTTAACAAGGAGAGTTTACTTCATTTCAATTCTGGGACAAGAGATACTTATGGAAATGAATGTGCTATTGTCTGAGAGCCTAACAGTTGATGAGAAGAGAATGTTTATGTACTCTCATAAAGCATAGTTACCACACACAAAACAATGTTTCACATGAAATAATTATGTCGTACATTTTGTTATGAATGAACACCTCTTCTGTAGCTCTGTATTTATAAAACATTTAACAAAATGGTGTCTCTATCCAGAACCGAAGCTCTTAAGGGCTTCCAGACAAAAAGCAGACTGTAGAACATAGGTAAAGGTTTTCAGTGCTTGGCATGACCTGCCTTCCCTTGACTCAAGTAGCCATTCTGAAACACAACACAATCTTTAAATAGGCAGAATTTGTTTAGCATACCTCATATTCTCCTCTAAGAGCAAAATTGCCAACTTGCATTAAAATCAACTGATGTCACAAAATTGAATTATTATATTCTTGACTACAGTAATGACACAGCCTTCCTTCCAACCACTGCTGTCTTTCATGGTATTCCCTAAGACACAAAAATATGGAAGAACAACATACTGACTTAAAATCATAAACCCAAAGAAATCAAACTGCTTCTCAAAAGCTACCTGCCCATTGTTCCAATTTGGCATGCTTTGATACAGATATTTGGGTTCCTATCCTGCACTTGGCACAACAATCCAAAATGCTGTTTCCATCTCTTTTCCTACGACAATGTCAGGTTGTGAGCTTATAAATGAGAACAGTAATCTGTAAAGCATAACAAAAAGATGGCAAAATGTATTCAGACCATTTAAGGGAGAGAGTATTGCTGGTCTAAAACAGCTGTCAATATTCAGTTTTATGCATCACTTCACATCTTTCTACATGCAATGAGTTTTCTTCATTTCACAAGAAATATACCTTCTGAAGGCAGAGATCATGACTTCTGTAGTTGGAAACTGGTCAACAAAAAGAAAGAAGTGACAGAAATATGTTTTTCAGTTATCTTCATTTCTTCCAGAGTTTTCAGCTAATCTTGCTTTCCCTCTACCATATTTTCAGGCACTGTCTTAAGCATTTCCCCAATTTCACTAATTTAAAATAGGAGCACAAGCCCTCTCATTTTGTTCTCTCATATCTTTGGCAGGAATGGGGCTTCATCCATAAGGCATTTTGAAATGGACTATCTATAATTGGGATTTCTACAAAGCTGGGAAATGTGCTGGTGATAGTTTTAGAAAAGGCAGATAAGAAGGGAGCTGAGATTGTTTGGCTGGCACGCTGTTATCTCAGTGAATGGACCAAAGGCGGGTGAACTGTGGGGTCTGGGGGAAAAGGAGGCAGATTGTCAAACAGACTTTGCCATTACAAAATATTTTTCTTTATCACAGTTATCACAAGAGATTTAAAATAGCTGTCAGGTTATGTAAACTTCCTTTTCTGTTCCAAGTAGCCTTTTCAATCAAAACCTATGTTTTTTCATTTTATTTTTAGACTTTAGGCTTACCAGTGAGCAATATCCTCCCTGTTCTTTCATATATCAATCTTAGCCTGCAAAACAGACCACCGAAATTTAATAAAGCATTTAACAGTTTGATAGAAATAATGCAAGAACACATCTTTGTGGATGTACTAAAATTAGTTTGCTGTAAAGGCTGCTTTAAGAATAACAAAATATTGTAGATATCATCTTAGGCATTACGTAAGGCTAGTAGCTTCTATGCCAGCATTTGCAGAAATAAGCAAAATTAGTTCAGCACAGTTCACAGCTGTGATCACTGGAATGAAGCTCAGGGTCCAGGGGCCGTTAGCTCTTATACTCTACTGAAAAGGAAACTGTATTTTACCACTGGTCCACTGAGCCTGATGCTAATCATTTTTAAATGGCCTGTTAGTTGCCTCAAGCTACTTTTTATTTCAAATTCTATTAACATTTGTGTTTCTTTAAACTACTTTATTGTCTTAATTAGTATATATCCATTCATAATTCCCAGTCAGTCTGTTGCCGTATGCAAAAAAAAAAAAAAAAGAAAAAAAAATCATTAACAGTGGCAAAAGACTTGGTGGATGAAATGTGACTGTGGTAACGTGCAACCAAACCAATCATACAAACAGCAAAGTGTAGAAATGTTTCCACAGAAATGTTGCTTTTCTCTACAGTGCCTCTGCATGATCAAACCTACTGCCTTAGGACAATGCATTGGAATTCCTTATGGGTATATTGAAGAAAAGCAACCATTGTAGGTAGAGTTTTTAAGAAACTAGATTCAATCTTTTTAGTTATAAAATTAGATTAAAAAAATTCAAAAGTTTTCCACAGTTTTAGTGATGCCAGCAACATGTATTCACAACAGTTGTTATAAACCCAGTTCTTCCTTTCTGAGACTGTATTATATTTCAGACGAAACTTCATAAACAGAAACAGAATTTTTTCTTGAATAAGGCTTGCAACACATTTTTAATGTATATATGCTAACATGTAAAAGTACCTCTGTTATAAACACCTATTAATTTCCAGTAGTTCAAAGCTACCATAACATGTATTTTATTAAAAAAATCCCATTATATTTGTCTTGGTTTATTATTTGTCTTTGTTTTATGATCTTTACATTTCATACAGAAATGTAAAGAGAAAAACATACAGAAACATACAGAAAACTCATTAGCAATTAGGTACAACAATAATTTTATTGCATAAATATGCAATTACTGGCCAAAATCAACTGCTTCAACTCTATAAAACTCTGACCATACTGATCATGACTGTTCAATCACCAAAGTTTCAAATGAAATGTTGATATATACTTAAACTCAATCAGTCAGGAACAAAGAATTTTTCTCTTCTACATAGTTATGCAGAATCTTACTAACTACCTGCACCTGACTAATTTGTTTTGTTTATGGGTACACAAAAGAACACAGATGCTACTAAAGCTAAAGAGTCAAAATACAGAATATATATCACTGCTTGATTTGAAGCAAAAGTGTTGCTGTGAAAAAGAACTTGTTTTTTTAAAACCTTTCTCTACAATATCTTCCTTAGCCTATTTTTATAGCATTTCCACAATAGTTATGCTTCTATACCTACTTACAAAAGAAAGAGATGCACCAACTACTCTTTTGCCTGAGATAAAATATAATCAAGGTAGGATCCTTTCTTCCAGGTTCCACTATGTTTAAGGTTTGTCTTGCTGAAATCACACTGGAGACATTAAAAAAAAAAAAAAATCCAGTCCTTATATTTTCTTGATCTTTGATGTCTGGATCATCTACTTCACATCCACACTTTGCTGGATAATTCTTCCTCTAGGTATAAGTATGATATGATCAAATTCAACCAAACTAGCTGCTTAATTTGCTTGTTTCTTTTACTCTAGACTGAAGAAAAGAGGGACAGCCTGCCAGCTGGTGACCTGTGAGAATAGAAAAGACTGCATCAGAGGCTCAAAGGAATCTCCTCCAGTACCATGTTCCTTGTCACAATACTCTGTTCTCAATGCTGACAAACTCAGCACAATCTCACAAGATTTCCTTACCATAGTACTTTTTATCCTTGAGTTTAACTGAGATCAAAATTCAGAAAAAGCAAGTAGAGATTTCAAGTAACCTGTCTGGAGGACAGGAACAGGATCAGAAGACAGTTCAGACTGGAAGGGATCTCAGGAGGACTCTGGTCCAACCTCCTGCTCACAGCAGGTCAGCTCTAAGGTCAGACAATGCTGCTCAGTGTATCACCTGATCAAGGTTGAAAATCCTCAAGGACAGAAATTGCTCAACATATCTGCTCATTCTGTGCCACTGCCTGACTGTTTTCATAGAGGCATTTTTTTAAAATATTCACTCTGAAACTCTTTTGATTCACTTTTACTATGTCTCATCTTCTCACCCTGCCTCACTTCACTGAGCCCAGTTCCATCTCCTAGATGATCTCCCATAGGCAGTGGGGGATGCTGTCAGGTCCTCCACAAAGCCATCTCTGCTACAGCCTGAACAAGACCAGCTCCCCTAACCTTTCTTCACATGGCTGGTGCTCAAGATGAGTAATAATTTCCCATGATCTACTGGCTCTGCTCCTGTTCATACAGCTCAGGATACTGTTGGCAAACAATCAAATACTGGTTAATAGGCCCTCCTCTAGATACTTGAAAGATGTGACAATTTTTATTTCCTATTGCAAGCAGTAATGAAGTTCTATGATCAAAGTCAGCACAGCTACTAGAAAAAGACCCACCCCAAAATATTAAAAGCCTAGGTTATCAATGGTAACTTAAATGAGCACAAATGTGCATATACTTTTGAAAATATGGACTTAAAAGTACATCATATTTGCACTTGATAATCATATTGTTCTATCTCAATACACATTTGGACCATGAGTAAGGTAACTGTAGAAACATAAAGAAAGTCACACCCACTTATGCATGGTTGAGCCCATGACAAAATGCTATTAACACACTGAGGAATATGTTTTATTCCGAATCACTTACTAAACCCAGAAATCCAGACTGATCATTTATTATGGATTAGGAGCACTATGAGGTGTCGCAAAAACACAGCTCCAATTGATTAAATAATTGCATTGCCATAAAGGCTGAGGGACAATATCCCACTTCTGTGTGGAGTCACCTTGCTTCAAAGTCAGTGGAAACTGCTTCTGCACACACAGGGGCAAAATCTAGCCTGAAGTCATCCTGCAGCATCAGAAAATAAAACAACATATATATCAATGAGTATTTTAAACAACACAATTTGATTATTTGACACTGTACACAGCCTAAGGCATAGGTCTAGACATGTGAGAATAGGGCAAAAGCCTTGCTCTAGAGGTTATATTTCATCCTGTCACACTATTCTCTATTTACTGTCATACCTTTGTATTACCTCAAATGGCAAAACAGAGCTGTAGCAGAACACTTGTGGAGATCAGTTCCTACATAGGCATAGCAGATTCACCTCATTAACAAAACTAGGAATCTATGTAAACATAGGATCACATCTATAAGTGATCTACACACTGAAGTTAAAGGAAAGATTGTGAAAAAATAGATGCAGGTCTTTGAATGCAGATTCCTTCAATTTAGTATTTAAGGAATATCACACAGACGTACATACATTTAAGAGAATCTGTTGGCTCTTCCCATTTCTTCAGTCATCATTCCCTGCAACTGGATGGATAGAGAACACTACTCATCCCTCAAACCATCATCCCAAGACCCCAAAGTCTCTTGATTGCCCTCCCACTTCTCGGTGCAACTTCAATACTACCTACCTGATAAATAAACAGTGGATAAGAATCTGAGGTTCATACCCAGGGTAGGAGGCTTTCTCTTAATCTCTTCACATCTTTAACCTGGGCCCCAGGGAGGCAGCAGGCTTCCCTAAGAAGTAGGTCCAGTCTGCATATTTGGCCTTCCGTTCCCTCCAGGAGTGGGATTGCAATGACACTCCTATTGCAATGACACTTTTAGTTTATGGAAGTAGTTTTGATGCTGGGTGTAGGATGACTTAACCTCTGTGGCACCTCCAAGCTAGGTGAACCATCATCCTCATCATTGCTTGGTTCCATTTGCAGAGCCTCACATCTATTATGCCAGGGCATCTGGAAAGGTGGGGGAGTCACAAAGGAGATGTGGCTGCTGTGCCCAGTGGGAATTTACAGCCATTGTTCCCTGTCCCTTAAGCCACTCTGTTTGGCTAAATAGAGAGAGCATAAGGAATCCTCCAAATGATGCATCCTGTCTGCCTGTTTGGGCCTGTCTCAAGGAAGGTAGGGTATGATTGCAGCAGCTTCTCTCTCCCTCTCTCATATTCCTCAGCCTACCTTCTACAAAAACGTACAGAAGGAGCAGAACCCACCTGGGCACACCTCCCACAGGGGTGCTCACAGCAGCACAAGAGCAGAACCCATCCTGCAGCTGACACCGGGGTAGCAGTGTGTTCCAACTGGATCTCTGTCTGGGCAGTTGCATCAGCCATGGAGGGTGCAGAGCTCAGAGAGCCCATGACTTTCTGCTGGGTGGACACCACTGCCCCATGGACAAGCTGGCAGGGCTGAGCACCCTCTCTGTATGTCCTGTGCCAACTGCCACATCCCGCCCTTGCTGACGCTCCATACCCTGTTTGCCCATCCTGTTGGTGGTGCTACTGGTCACTCGTGATTCCTAAGGGCTTCTTTTATATGAGCATGGGGGAACTGGGGGTGGAATTGGGTGACACTGCTCCTGGCTCAGACTAGTTCTTGTCAGTCACCATCACACGAGCTGTAGGCTCCTGGCGTCTCTCTTGGATTCTTCCAGGGTTCCCTTGGTTTGGGAACCCCTGTGCACCATGCTAGAGTGCTCCACTGCTGATCATGCCAGCACTGGAACTGCTCCCCTCGGCAGCTAGGATATTTCCATGAAGAATAACACTCCACTAGCACTTCAACACAAGGTGTGTGATAGATAGGGATGCTTTTCCTTAGAAATAAAGAAATGAACTGACTGTTACTGAGGAAAAGACCAGCAGTTGACTCCTCCTGATGCTTATGTTTTGCCTGACACTGAGCGCTGTGACACTTCAGCACTGAGCACAGTGTTTCGGTTTACACTCATCTGGCTGGGTGAAGTGAGGTTATCGCCTTGCTTCACCTAAAAGCTCCTCTGTGAAAAACCAGGAAAGTGCAAGCTGTTTTCTGTGCTAGCCTTGCAGCAAGGAAATAGTGAATAATTTGTAGAAAACACGTAACTTTGCTTTTAGTGTAATTCCAATCTTCTGCAAAATGCTGAGCAATCAGGAAATCAAGCAGCTAGTGAGATATGCCTTAAACTGTCTCTGATAGAGGGCTCTCTCTTAACCAAAATGCTGCCAATTTTTCTTCTTGCTATACTGCATCATATAGACAATGAAAAAATAGCTTTTACCTGAGGCTACTGTGGTTAAATTACATTTACTACATTTTTTAGACGTATAACAGGGACAAAACATAGAATGATACTGTATACAAATAATGAAGCAAAAAGATAGATATACACACACATTATCATCTGCTGTAACTATTTTTGTTCTGCATATTTAACACAAAATTTAATAGAAATTCTGGCGTTTGTCTAGGTTGGATTTCCTAAACAACATGAATCTTTTTCAATTGCGCAGATGATTACTTACTAACCTTATTTTCTGTAATTTTGGCCTATTCATCTCAAGAACTCCCACATGTCAAAAAACAAGGACTACTAAAAAATTTCAAAACAATAAAAGTATCTGATAAGAACTAATGGCCCTAATTTCAATAAAAGAGGCACAAGGATAATGTCACAGTGTACAGTGTGATCAAAAAAGCTCTCCTTTTCCAACATCTCCTAAATAGGAATATTATTTGGAATATAAAATTTCTGTAAGTTTAGAGGTCTCTGCCATGTACTTAGAACTACCTGAAGATTCCCATCTTTCATGACTAAAATCTAAATACTTACATTTCAAATAAAATTAAACTATTTCATTTTTTTAAAACAAACTTAGTTTTATTTCAGAACTGTTCATCTTGAGTCATTTCCTTCTTTAGACAATTTTTCATTTTCAGTTGAAACAGAGCTCTCTGGGCAGACTACAATTCCCACAATGGAACACGCAGCATTTCCCATGGCCTCCTGACCGTGGTGATTACAAAAGCTGCAGCTAGGGTAGAGGAGAGAAGGGATAGTGAAGGAACAGTCTCTGGTGACTCAGGTTTTTAACTTTTTAAGCAGATTCCTGAAGTGATCATATTTTTAGCCTTCAGAAGATAACATTTCACTACGCTAAAATCAGGTGTTCACAGCTCAGTGTATGTTTGGCTCACAAGCTGTCCAGAAATGGATTTGGCAAAGATATAGTAGCATCTTTTACATTGTTAAGCTTTCCTCAGATCAGGAATGCTTAATTACCTCCTCCAAAAAACTCAGTTTCAGAGACTAAATATTTCCATTTTCAATCTCAAGTTACCCTATTGACAGAAGACTCCAGTAATTAAGTTATATATGACTGTGAAACTGGAAAATAGGATATTATAGGATAGTATAGGATAGCTCATGTAGTAAGGAAAAAATATATAATTTTCAATCAAGACTGCAGTGACAGTCTGTGACAGACATTTTATGCTGTTAAGCCATTTATAATGGTGGTTAATGCTGAAGGAGAGGAAATGTTAACATATAATATATAGTAATGTTCAAAATACATATAATAAATGTTACATACATATATATATGGCAAAAGATATCAATATACATCTAAAAGAAGTGTAAAATGTCAAGCAGGTATTATGGCTATGGCAGTATAGAACCAAATGTCTGTGGCTTACGGAAACAACTTTGCCCACAGAAAACTACAAAGAAGCCCAAGATGAAAAGCAAGTTTACTCCTGAAGGCAATGGACAAGCACAGTAAGAAGAAAGCTGGAATTGGTAATGCTTTCCAAAAGAGTAAAAGAGGCTCCAGCATCCAGGGACTCAGGCATCAAACAGTTTCCTGCCCAAAGCACATGGGAACAGGAAGAATTGAATGGAACCAGTGACACAGACTGGCCCTCTTATAACAACAGCTATGGGGAAGCTCTAACAGGCCAGCAAAAGGCAGAGTAAACCTGATAGATACAGAGCAGTAAACATTATTTAGGAATTGATTGTGGGAGAGGAAAAAAAATGGCAGCAGCAATCAGTGGAGCAGGGGGAGAGAAACTTATGCAAGCAGCAGAAGCTTAGGAATTAAATAATATAATATGAAAAACATAAAATTTATATATATAACAAGATACTAAGTTTTCATACACACACCCACACAGGAAAAAGCTTTAGCCAAAAAGTGCTGGAAAACAAAATGTACCTGGGGTTGGGAATAAAAACATTCCTCTGGATGAAACATGAGCAGTATGTACAATGAAAGTAGAGAGACACTGCACAACTGCAACAGCTTCCACTTGCTCTTGCTCATTGGTGTGAATGTGGTACACCATATAAATAATTGTTTGACCTACAATAATTTTCCTAGATGGTCCATTCCTATGTAACACCTTTGCACAAACCAGAACTTCAGGTTCATCTGCCTTAAAGTTGTGGGGTGGTTTTTTTTTTTTAATCTTACAAAGTCTTAAACATAACCCATATTTAAATTAATCTGTAGCAGAGGACTTAAATGAGGTATTTTTGCTTACTTTATTTTGCCATCAGTTCCATACAGGCAAACTTATTTTTTGCATTGATTTATTTAAAATCTTCTTTTGGGTATCACTACAAAGCTTGTTCATGTCAATGCGGCAACAGAAGACACCATATCCTACTGCCTGAGGCAAACCCCCTGATTAACCTGGCTTCCTTCCATGCTAGACTGAAGCAATGCTTTTATGGGTAGCTGCTGCAGGCTGGTTATTGAAAATGGAAGATGCTTAGTGCTTTGCATGCATAGCCCTTTATAAATAATATATAAAGGTCAAATAAGTTATTTATCGGGTCTCTCTGCCCATTTACGTATGCTACCTTGTTTCAGTATTGAAGGCTGTTGTAAATTTAAACCAATTGACATATGTTAATTTACCATGAGCTGAAAAACTGGAAAACAGTGAGAACAGTCATTCCATATTTTTGGCTCAGTCAAATGCAGTTGTCTACCCATATTCACTGATACCTTTTCTTCTGCAACACCCAAAGTTCACATGATTTTTTCTTACATTTTTCTCTTGAAGTTGCCTTTTTCCTGTGGTGTTTTTTTTTTGGTTTTTTTTTTTTTTTTTTTTTTTTTTAATTTTGCATGTTCCAGCACTGTTAGGTAAACATCTTGTATAGGTGACTCATAGCAAAGCTGTTTCTTCCATAATGGCTTGTCTCAATTTATTCAATTTTATAAATCAACCTAATTCATTACTTCACAGCATTTCCTCAAACCCACCATGGCAAAACAGAGCTTTTCTGTTTCCTCCAGGATATGCTTCACCATGCAGTTCTGATAGAGCCCAATATCATTTTTACCCCTTTTCCTTGCTTACAACTCCCCCACAAGTCATGCCTAATACTTACACTACTTTTTTTCTCACATTGCATATACGATGTTTTCTTTTCTTTTCTTTCTTCTCCTATTGCACCTTCACCAACTCAATTCACAGAGATGCCTACACAATAGCCTGACAGAAATCACACTCGTTATTTTTTGGTCCATGTAAGAGTCATCTCTGACAGGGTCTCCTTTGCTGCTTCTCATCACAGCCTCACCTCTGTGCTCACCAGCCTTACTACTGAGATATCCAGCTGCAGTAAACTGAAAGCAAATTGTCACAAAGGCATTATTCACACCTCATTTGTTACATTTCTCACAGTTATGCTCTCACTTCCCTCCATGGTTCAACTCCAAGGCGATCACCTGCTCTGAAAGGTTTGGGAAAGCTCCCCACTCCCTTCCAGGTGTCTCGAGTCACTCTTTTTCCCTACGGTAGCTCTTACATATCCACTGTAATGGCTGCAGGCAAAAAGCCCCCATTCACCAAGCCAGAATCATTGGAGAAAAAGGGATAGAGGTAACCGAACATCCTAATGCTACTATATGCTGAGTATTCAGAGCTTCATGCGAGTGAAAGCAAAAGACAGCATGTCCCCAGATGGGGCTAGAAGGCAGTGGAGCAGGGAAGCAAGTGCAAAGCTCTCAAGAATTTCATACACAAAGGACGACATGGGAGCACTTCCCAACCCAGACCAGCCAGAGCTGGGTGTGAGCATGGCCCTGGAATGCCTGTCTGGCCTCGGCAGCATCCTCTAGCTCCTGTGGCTGCGGGGTTTATTTCTCCAGTGATGCCTGTGATGGGCAGCCTCATCCTGGTACTGCAAACAGCCCTGGCAGGGGGCTGTGTGTCAGCTACTCAAGAGCCACAGGCTGGTCACTCCTGACTTAGATGGATCAGTGAAGACAGCAATGGCTTAAATACCACAAATGTGTTAAATTTAGACACAGACAAGAGCAAATCTGTAAATAATGAGACATTTGCCTAGCATCAATCTGACTCTCGGCATATTACATCTGTTCTCGCTGCTTTATGCATTTTTTTAGATACAGACTATGCTGTCCTCTGCATTTCTAAAGCGCTCAGTAAATTTTGGATAGAACTGGAATACTAATAGTAGCCATAATTGTTGCCCTAAAATATTCTCTAAAATACTTATTGTATTAATAATTTTCCACAGTACTAACATTCTCTAATAATGAAATTGATAACTTTTGCATAAATCATTATCAATTAAAATTTATTTGTACACTATAATTTGAATAGCTGACAAATAAAATAGTACTAAGTAGTATATGCAGAACCTCTGATTAATGACTAAAGGATATTCATTTGTCTTCTCTTTAATAAAGCCATATTTCTCCAAAATGGCACAAACAGTCCAAAAAGAAATTAAATTCTACAGAAACTTTCACCACTAACCATTTTTTTCAAGAGCACCCAAACTCAAAAAGCAAGACATTACCCTCTGCCTTATGAATACTAGACAGCATTCTTCATCTAAAGGTTAAAACAGAATAATCAGTCTCTCTGCCTATATTTTTATGAGAATTGTGTAGTATTTTATGTGCATTGCTCTTTTTAAGTGGAGCCCAAACCTGTACTGCATGTCAGCAAACTTTAATTTAGCATAGTGTTTTTCCATAAAAACATAACATTATAAATAAAGTTCAAAACACAATCATGTTTTCGATCTGTTAGAACAGTTAATTCAAAAATACCTCTACCCTACTTTATCTTATTAAGGAAATCCACAAACGCATTATATGTCTTCAGAAAGACTGCCTATACATAAACATTTTGGGAGTCTTATACATTCTTAAAAGGGCCCCTTTCACAAAAGGGACAGCAGTCACAAAGTAGGATTATGGCCACTGAATTTAATTTATTCTGGTCAGAGTTGGAATGACACAAAAAGACAGTTATGAAACTGAAAGATTCCCTAACAACCTGGAGTCAATGGGCTGCATTACCCAACACCCAAGTTAGGGACGAGCAATGCCTGGCCAGAGTACAAAGTGGCCCAGTTCTGAGCTGGAGTACCAGCTCTGGTTTTCTGGCACATATATTTGAGGGTTTCAACCAAAAGCAGTGCACACATTAACTTATTTACACCAGGAGCTTCCTGTTGTATATTCTGTTCTCCGAGCTGAACACAGGAGGGTTCTCCTTGCCTTCAAGTCAATGTGGGCAAACCACTGCAAGCCAGATAAGTGTTTCAAATACCATCAACCTTCAAGATCACCAGCTTAGTTACAAATATTAGCATTTTACCAAATCTCTTGATGAAAACATGTTTCGGGGGG
Source organism: Myiozetetes cayanensis (assembly GCF_022539395.1). Taxonomy (NCBI): domain Eukaryota; kingdom Metazoa; phylum Chordata; class Aves; order Passeriformes; family Tyrannidae; genus Myiozetetes; species Myiozetetes cayanensis. Next base: position 41,029,516 of record NW_026087742.1, on the reverse strand, counting down.
GAGGATGCTGACAGAGTTTTGCCAACATATGCAAGACAAGGAAACATAAATTTCTTTGTTGTAATTCAGTGTGCTCCAAACACAAATGCCCAGCAGTAAAAATTGATGCATCACCAGCCAACACATATTGCAACTCTTTCCAGCAGTACAGCACTAGCTGTAGCGCTATGGGGCGTTATCTCTAGTGTGGTATAATCATACTAAACATTTTTGAAGCAAAGAAAGATGAGAATTCATGGCAGTCAGAAGCCCGGAGTTATCCTTGGAAAATGCACGTGAAGAAAAATAACCAAAAATATTTTTCATTTAATGATGGTAAACTACAGTTCTGGGTGGTAGTTAATTCACTGATTCATGAAAATAAAGTTCTCTGGGGAGCATCACTAGACCAGACTGACTTTCCAGGAATGCTAAATTTTATAACTGGATCTTTGCTTTACTAAAAATTGAGAGAAAAATGTAAAGTAAAAGTACAGGTGATGAGGTCTCTTTGTGGGAAAGTACATTTGAAGGTTCAAAACCATATCTATTTGAGCAAATAAAATGCATTCACATGTTACCTATACAATAAAATCTATGGAGACCGTCAGCACAACAGAGTGAAATTCTGCAAACTGGCTCCCTTTCCAACACCTCATTCTAGAAAAAAAAATACGAATTCATTCTAGAAAAAAAAAAATATGTCTTTCCAATCTAGCACATTTTAGGAGACAGGAGAAGAGCAGAGTAACTATTTTGGACAGAGACTGCTATTAGCATTTCCAATACAGAGTTTATTCCAAATTTGGTGCTATGCCTCTGCAGATCTCAGATCAGAATCAAGCCTTTAGGCACTAACTGAGATAAACAAAGTACGATACGTCAAATCTAATTATGCTATAAATATCCAAATAATATCTAGATCTCTAAGGTAATTCTAAAGAGCCTCAGTGATGGAAAGGCAAATATGATTAAGTTTAAACTGCAAACAGCTGGTGAAATATGGGAAATAGCATTACATGTGAAAATATCTGTAGGGAAATATTTTCCTTTAACTAATAAGGCAGGAAACTTTGTGACATAGTAAATAATTTTTCCAGTAGCTTAAGGCATCTTAAAGAAAAAAGCAAGACATGCTAAACAACTACTACATATTCCTGCTTTAAAGCCATCATCAATAAAACTTGTCTCATAACTACCAAGTTACAAAAAGTAGTGAAAAGCAAAGCACTTACAAAAAAACAGTGGGGACAAAAACTCTTCTTGTATGTCTGCATCAGTTATAATTATGAAATAAGCAGTTAAATTGGTTAATGCTTCAGTGTTATTTCAAACAAGTAAAAGAAGAAACCTTTCCTCTCCTCTCCTTTCACACTTTTCTTACTGGGGGAAAGTAAGAATAAAATGTCAGCAGATTATTCAAATACAATGCTTTGCTCAGGAAGGATTTGAAGAAAAATAAATTTTGTTAAATGACAGACCTCTGCCATCCCATTTACTACTCCCAGAGGCACTGATGTATGGTTAAGTGCATCTAGCTACAACTTTAAGATCAGACTGAGACTGAGCTTGTAAATGCATACCAAATATCTGCCTGATTCTGCTCTCTAGTTCTCTGTCGTGGTTTTGCTTTGGGTCAATTTGTTCTTACACCCCCCACACAATCACTTTAAGTTGAGAGAAGGTTTATGCAGCCAAAAGAGACCGGATTTGGGAAAATAATATTAACATTTATTACTAGCAAAATAAAAATTACTAAAGAACTATATCCATAACAATTCTACTTAAGTCCAAGTACTATGTATTTACAGAAATACTTCTCCCCCCTTTATATCAGTCCAAGGAGGAGAAGCAGTTTCTTTCTCCATTCTCAGAGCTTCAGGTCTCTTCAATAACTCTGTAGCATTTTTGTCGCAGCTGGAACTCTTTCATTTCTCTTTCTCTGTGTTGGCCTCCAGGGCTGGGCCTAGCCCCCTCCTGGGCTAAGACCGGAGGCTGGGGGTTACACAGGTCCTGAAGGTCTTTTCTTCCATGGACTTGCAAGGGGACACTTGCCTACCATGGGTCTTCACCACAGGATCACAGGGGATAATGGTTTATGAGTCCACCCCTGTTTTCCTGTAGAGGTCCCTCCCCATGGGAGAACAGTCCTTGATAGACCTCTCTGACGTGGGTCTAGCATGGATCCCTCACTTGGATCCCAAGCTCATCTGAGCCGTTCTCACTCCGGCGTAAGCCTTTCTCTCAGGGTCATAAATCTTCAGTAGTAGTATGGATCCCACACACGGATCTCAACATCCCACCTGAGCCGTCTCACTCCAGCGTAGGTTCTCTAAAGGGTCGCAACTCTTCTAACATCCCACCTGAGCCGTTCTTGCTCCAGCATAGGTTCAACGGGACTCTGCCTCATTTCAGTCCTTCTCATGAAGTCTCGGCTTCCTTGTACATCCACAAGCTCCTTCGTGAGCCGCATGAGTGTCTCCTCACCCCAACAAACTTCTACAGGGAGCAGGGATTTATTTTTCAGTCTTTTTACTGCTGAAGGGAGAGAGAGAGCAAGAGAGGGGGGAGAAGCGTCCCCCCTTTGAACTTCTCTCTCCTACCGCTGCTAACTTTGACCTTGGAGGTCCCTTATCTCTCTGCTGGAATTTCTTCTGCAGTGTTTTCTCGTCCAAGCAGTCAGTCCTTTAAAGTTTTTTTTTCTTCACTCTCCTACATGAGAGAAGGGGGGCTTCAGTGCCACACCTGCCCCCAGGCCAAGGCTAGGGAAGGAGGGGGCCTGGCACCCACCTGGGCCTGCCGCCGCTCCTACATGGCTACCTAATTTCAACTGCGCAACCAACCTTCTCTTCTGTTTTCTTAAATATATAATTAGCAAAGGCGTTACTGACAGTTTTAATTGGCTTTTTGTCCAGAAATCCACCTGGAGAAAACCATCCTCAGCCCCAGGGGCTGGCCAGCTGGGCAAAACCATGACATTCTCCCATGTGAGTTTAAGTCGTAGAAGCCCACAGATGCTTCATGGGTTTTTCAATCAAATGACAGAAATTCCAAAACTACTCAGTGCAGATTTCAGGAACAAATTTACATTCTTGTAAGGCACCCAGAGCTATGCACCTTAATTAAATCTATTTCCTTTTGGATTATCCTAAAGCACTTCCATCAACTTTTTTTCCTCCTTGAGCTATGTAACTGGCTCACTGGATATCTGGTTAGTTCCACACTCACATACACTATGGGAAACCTTTCAGGAGAACCTCAGGAACATCTCCTGCCAAGAAATCCCACACACTGCACTCATCAAACCTGCATCTTTCCCATGCAAACACTATGTATACTGAGTGCCTCCATCTTACATTCAAATCCAATGACAGCAGCTATGTTGTATCCACCCTTATAACCTTCTGTCAGTGATTCAAGTTGGCTCAGTTCCTATGTCAATTGATAAAATATCAGATCACTCATATATATGCATGAGTATAGCTAAAACCTACTTAATCTTGACTGTACACTAAGTTTTGTACATAAATTTTCTACTCAGTAATCTAATAGAATTTGTTTCAGCATGCAAGTATTATAGATAGGACACATACCTACCCATGCAGGCTAAGACTTGGATACATCTTGGGCCAGAAAAGCCTTGAATAGTCCAGAATTGTCCTAAGCTTCCAGGTCCGTAGTACAAACCTTTGATCACAGACTCATATAATTCTAAGACCCAGCTTCCAATTTTGGAGATGTGAATAGAGAAATGTATAGAGAAATGAAACATCAGCTTTGACAGATATAGATTTAACTGCTAGGACAGTTCGGCAGCAGCCAGCCTGCCACATACCCATAGTCTGAATTGAGGCCAATGACTGACACATTTGCAGGTCTTCTTCCAGTGCTGAAGAAATATATTTCACGGTTTAAGAAGAGTGAAGTCATGTAAGAAAAGCTAAAGACAGAAACATCATCTAAAGGAAGGATTATTCTGAGCGGCAAGAAGAGACTTTTTTGAGCTGCAGAGAGATAAGGCAGTGCAACATGGAATGACAGATGCAATCCCAGACCCCAATGGACATTGCCACAAGCCATCTTGCTAGCTATGCCCATTCTCAGGTCAATTCACGTGCCTAAAGTAGCAACATAAGTGGGTCCAAAGGAAATCTGGGGCCTGCTGGAAGAGTCCCTATTATCTTGGTTCCTAGGTAGCAATAGAACAGTCTTTACAGAGCCTTTGAGCATGGCTTTCAAACAGAAGAGATCTTAGGAAATGTTCCATTTTCTGCATTCTCATTTAAAGCATTGCAAAAGAAACTGGAGGCCTTAGACACACTACACGATTCCATTATCATTCACAGTTTCCTCACCAAAAACTCAGAAAAAGCAAAGACGGAAAAAAACTCTCTAGCCCATTCAGCAATGCACTTTTTTTCTCCCCATTCCATTCACCTTGTAATCAGATAGCTTCGCAAGACCTTATTGGATAAAAAAGAACTGGTAAGTTATGATTTTGTTTAATAATAATATATCTTTAAGTATCATCACAGATGTAAGCAGACAGAGAAATTACAGCCCTCATCTGAAGACTTAATCTAAATTAGACCCATTGAATAGTGAAACCTTATATTTGCAGGGTAAGTGCCAAACAGAGTGATAATTGCATAGATTTATTTTGCAAGGACAGTTTTATGGAGGAAACTCTTATGTTTACAAGACTGTCTCTACTGTTTTTCCAGGGAGGATTACAGGATCTTAGAGTCTGCCTGGGGAAAGCTAAGAACCAAGATACATGTTTTCAAAGAAATGGCATGCAGTTACATTCCATAGTATTATCTATTAAAACATGATCTTACAGGCTTGAATAAAAACAAATAAATATACATTTAAAAGGGTTCATTTTTAAAATTTACATTTATTTTAGAGACAGAAATTCACCACTTATTAAAAAATATACATCCTAGAATTTAAGGTCACAGACACATATTTACTTTGCAGGCAGCTGGAAGAGCTGCAAATGTTATTACCTCAGGCCATTTTTTCCACCTCCATGTTGGAATTCACCATGACAACAGCAAAGCAAACTAAATGGAGCCCACGAGTGCTTCCTAAACTCAGTGCCCCAGTGCAAAATCTTTTTTTTTTTTAATCTTAAATCAACAGTGAAGGCATTTCAATCTAACATGCTTGACTCCACACTCAAACAAGGAAAAGGTCAGGGGAATAGGGAAGGCAGCAGTCACCCACGCACTGAGTTGTACAACAGCAGTAACATGGAGTTACATGGAGCTAATTTACCAGTATTAAAAGCATCAGCAGCCAGCTCCAGCAAAGAACAGCTGCCATTGCTGGGGAATTCACTTAACAACAATCTGAGGCCAAAACATCACAATGAGCAACGTTCTAGTGGAGTATTCTGATTCCTACCAGGACCTGCTTTGCAGTTTCCTGTCCTTGAAGGATATCAACTTACAGCTGTGACTTAACTTACAGTTAAGGCACAAAATAGTTATAGACAAGTCTGTAATAAAAGATAGTAAATTATGGTATTTTTCTACTGTTTTAGTCACTCCTAATTACATACATGCACGTAAATTATAATGAATACCAGCTGATTTATAGTTCAGCTTTTGTTTCATTTCTGAGATGAAATGCAGATTGCTAGACTTTGAAGTCTGAACTCCAAAATTATGTTTCTTCATTTTGTGTAATGTTATCTTCTTTGTAAGTTAACTGCAGATACCTTAAGCTCTTACAAAACTATCTTCTCTCTGTAGAACAGTAACCAAAATATGTCACAGGTTCAAAAAGATTTTTACAGACTTGCCCTCCACCCCCATTACCTGGATTTATGCATGCATTTAACTGTTCTGATATTTTGTCTCATGTTATCAGCCTTTAAAATTAACCCATAAAACTTTTTCCTGTAAGATCTGTTACTCAGATAATGAATGTGTTAAGATTCAGGAAGTTGAAAAAATTGAATGTGATTTCTTTAATCAGAAATACCAGGTGCATCTTGCTATGTTTCCGTATTATGAATGAAAAGAAGCATTTAACGATACAGGAAATTTCTCCATGAGTATCTGCAAGCACAGTGGTTTTTTATTTGCGTTTTTCCATTGCATTTGCAATTTTGAAATGCCTCTATTTCTACAAGTGTAAGCAGTATTTACTTTATGGAATTCAGTTCACAGTACTTGTTTTTTACATTCTACATGGTGAAGTAGGCACTTAGTAGATAGGTGAACATTTTATTCAACATCAAGGTGCAATAGTTATGAGTACAATGCCCAGAAAGATTGCAAAAAAACACTCAATGTTATTTATCATTTTAAAACTCCGAAGTTGGCTGCATTATGGTCACACAAATTGAATGTAGTTGCCTTCTTTCAAGAAGTAACTCATGAATAGTACCTGAAAAAAACCTTTTTTGAACACTAGTTTTGAAGCACTCTGAGTAATACCTAACATGAAGAATGGTTTTAGATAACTACAAAGAAAAAATATTAGGTGACATAAATATAGAGTCATTATTTTACAGAAATTATTAATCAAGCAACAGATACTAGAAATTAACTGAGAGCAAAATATCAGAACACCCATCAACATTTTTAAGCTTTTCAAGACATCATTGCTCATTTTTATTAACTGAATTAAATACTTTCTATGTATCAGCCTTCTTATTCCACTGTACTTTTTCCTATTACTCATCATATCACCTGTAGCTAATTTTTTGAAAGTACGTTGATGTTAAATTACCAGCAGGAACAACATCTCTGACCGCCCTTTATTCCTAAATTGTTTGTTAACCTACATCTTTCAACATATTTGCAAACGATATACAGACATTTGAACCATTTGGACTGCATTGGAAGGTTAACATAATTATTTGTGGGTTGAAGTGATTTTTGCATTTAATTGAGGCTGGCCCACAAATGTGGATTCCAAATGTGCTCATCTCAGCACCGTTCAACAAACTTGCATTTCTATTACCTATGACAAGAGCATATTTGACAAGAGCACATTACATAAATCTGATGTTACACAATGATACTGTTATTCAACACATATTGGCAGTTAGCTATTTGGACAGCTGCTATGCAAATTAAGATGACTATAGAACCTTACTTATCTCAACTAATCAAAATATAAAAGTGATCAAGTGCAGATGCTCCTACTACTTTTTCATAGCAAAGGAAATCTGCCTGAACTGTCTCCATGTTAGTGACCAATGTTTAATGTACTCAAACAGTTTTGTTAGCTTTCAGATGTAAAGTTAACCTTAATATTTTGAGCTTCTCCCTGTCCACTGTGGTAGGATACCCTGAAGAGCTACCCTTAAAGGGTCTCCAAACACTAGTGATCTACTGTTATTGAGACACCCATATCTCCAATTCTTTACATTACACCAGACTCTGAGGATTAGCATGAAAAGGGTAATACTTTGAATCAGCTGATAGCTGAGGAGGGACTAGCACTGCTGAATTTTCAGTTTTGCTCCCAAGCCTCTACGTAAGCTGAGTCAGCAGTTGCTTTCTTTTAAAGACTCTTCTTGTTCACCTGCACTGCTGCAAATTGATAAGACCTATAAATTCCAGTTACCTCTTACAGGGCTGCTTTAGAGATTAAAAGTATATACCTACTTTGATACCACAGTGTAACTCCCAAAAGGATTAACAGGAGTTAAGTGCGTGCATGCTAAGCAGGAGATACTCTACACCTCCCCTCTCATAGACGGCAAGAGAGGAAACAGACCCTGTAAATCCTTCAGGGAAATGTAAAGGTCATGCAGGTGAACTGCTGACTAGACCACCCTTTGCTCCCTCAAGCAAGTATGCAGAACACCTACTACATCGTTCAGGTTAGGAGTTCAAATCAGAGCAAGACACAGTGCCATTAATTAGATCCTAAAATCCTCTCACGAGAAAAGGCTTAACTGCACATTTACTCCAAACCGGTAACATAATTTCAGCTTTCCTGGTGTACACAAAAATCACATTTCTTTCTTCTACACTATAATTGCTTCTGATTTCATTGCTGTATTGCATATGTTCATAAATCAGCACAGGGTATTGAACCATTCCGCTGTTTACCTAGTACTTTTTACTTCACAGTGGATAATATAAAGTAGAAATAAGACAGTGAGTAGTGCTATATAAATTTGGTGATCCATCTGATGACAACTGAGAGAAAAATTAACATCAGATGAATTAATATGTTCACTAATTCCACACACGCAACTCGATAGTATTTCTGTCTTTTGCAGAACTATTGCTCCCTGCTTAGGTATGCAGGATGTAATTTTTTATTTCAGATTGCACACACTAAAAATAAGCAAAAAAAAAAAAAAAAGTGATGTGTACAAGAGAAAATATCTTCACGTAAGGCTATGGAATTGAGCTCATGAAGTAGGGTCCATGTATCCTATCTACAGTTAAGGTTAGAAATTAAATTCAAGAAGTAAGCATACAATTTCACAAAAAAAAAATTTGTGTTGGAGCATGGATTTGAGGCACAGGTGGGATATCCAGCCAGACCTTAGAACTTCTAGGCCCAACAAGCCAGGCACAGTCATTGCAGTTGGCACAAATCTCAGCCACAGCACAAGGAACCACCTGAGGAGATTTCGGATCAATGCTGCCATGCAGTCAGCATCAGCACATATAAGCCATAAAACTTCTTTGTAAATGAGGTGTTCTATCTGTTTTTCAGCAATTTCCAACGAAGACAATTTGCCAAAATCTTCTTTTCAGGAGGCTGATCACAAAAACTAGGGTGAAGCAACTACTGCAAACTGCAGCCCTCTGTCACTCTTTGCCTGTCACTAGTTCAGCATGGGCGTGCAGCACCCTTCTCAATCCCTGCAGGTACTCATGAGGTGCATAAAGGCAGTTAGGTTAGACTTGCCAACATACACTTGAGCTTGAAACATTACTTATTAATATCATTGTTTACATTTATCTTTCAATTACTGAGATACTTTACACCCTCCAAAGGTGAGTTACTTAAGAAGGCAGAAAGAACAAGTGATTTCATTTTGGTTTGAGTCTATTGTTTGTTATTACATTTGTGTAAAAATGTCGACTTTCTAGAGGTTTTATGCCAGTGAGGCAAATTCAGTACAGACTTACCTGGCAGAAGTGAATATAAGTACACTACATCTATACTAGTGTTTTAATGTAGTTCTTTAATGATTTTCCAAAGCTCGAAGCATAAAATCACATGAATGTTTCCTGTAATTTAATAGAGTAGATTACCATATAATTCATATTTAATAAATGTATGAAAGAAAGCTCTGTTGAGAGGCAGAAAGGAACACAGAGGAAATGAGAAGGGTGCAGCCTTTTTAACAGTACTGAAAGCAATTTATATTGAAGAATACTTATGTCTGTCTTGATTTTTCCTTCTCCATAGGTGCTAAAGAGCAATTCCCAGAGTGTCCTTCAGAAAAATGGACAGCCTTCAAGTTTTCATTCTTGTAAGCATCAAGTCCTGAATACTGCTATACCAGAAATACCAGAAAACCCTTTTGAGCTCACTTCCTAGAAGCCAGGGTTTTGCACTTAAACAGGGAGAGAGTGTGTTGCAGATATGTAGACTTTACTGGCAAAACTGCGCTCTTTAGCTTCTGTTTGTGGATACAGATAGGTGTCTCCTCTGTGATTTAACTAATCTGGTTCTACCTTTCTACTACATTCTTAAACATGAGAAATTGCTAGAAATATAATTATGTAGTAAATAAACAACCTCTACAAGAAATTCCTGGATGCAAACTACAAAAGAATACGCTTACATATGAGGGCAATATAAAGGCCAACACCTCCAAATGCAGGACTGATTGCGAGAGTTGCCCTCCGGCACCTTCACCAGTTAATTTCAGTGGGAATGGTAAGACATTCTCAAATCTCCCAAGTACTAAAGTACTTGATATCAGACACTTGTAGCTGAAAATTTAGGCTAAATTATCTATTTTCTTCCTTTCTTATATCAGTATGGCTGTTACAATATTGTACAGTTTGGTATCACAACTACCTTACCAATGCCTGCCCATATAAGCAATGCTTGGTTTTGTTTTTTGGTGTTTTTTTTTTTTTTTTTTGGGGGGGGTAGGCAGGGGGCACTCCCAATCTCTCCGTTTATGATCTCATGTCTTAGAGGCGACTGATTCCTTATGTTGGTATAGTGCCTAGCATAGAGTGTCTTAAATGTTACCAACTTCACATTATAAACACAGATAACAGTAATATACAGTACGCACGGCGACAACAATCTGTGACTTGTTGAAATGAAATGCTTCAATCAGAAGGACTTTTGCTTGTGAACAACTGAACTAGAAAATCAGAGTGTGACACATTCCTGATATGACAACCTCACAGTTTAAACCTTTGCTGATGACTCATATAAGCAGCTCTCAGCTATCTACTTTTCTGTATATTTCACATTCTGAATTCAATAGTTTATATACTTAACAGTCAATATTTTTATACTAAACCAACACTTAGCGTTACACTTCTGTTCGACTGAAAAGTCACGCAAAATGCTATACTTTCAAAACAGAATTTATGCATGAATAATAATCATGTATTTATACACTAATTCAGGTATAAAAAGTATCTACCAAGCCCATTTAAAATAAAGATGGTAAACGGGCACATAAAAATCTTATTGAGAGATATAAGTCCTCAAAGTAAGTCATAAATCTATGTGATGGTTTCAGTACTTTGGTGTTCAAAGCAAAAAATACACAAGACATCCAGATTATGCAAAAGTAAAGCCTTCTTACATGGTACTGTTTTTTTAGGATGATTTAGACAGTGTATCCATGCTACCAAAACTCCAAAGCACATAGAAACCAAGGACTACCAAGTACAGTCTTGGCCATACTCACCAACATGGTACCAAAAAACCAGAAATCACAGTATAAAAAGTACAGTCCTAGTTCAATACCACACAGGTTTCATTTCTAAAGTTTAATCCTTTAACTCCCAAGAACATACTGGGATCTAGCCACAAAAAAAAAAAAAAAAAAAAAAAAAAAAAAGGATAACTAATCATCCTATACATTTTTATCTAACAATCTGAACCACATGAACTTAACTCTGTCAGCACCAGCTCAGACTTTTCCTATCAAAACAGTAAGAACCCAGCTCCCTTCATAGTCTCTGACACACCCCTGCCTCACTCTTCCGACATTTGGCAAAAAAGATCACCAAAATTATATCAGAAAGAGTTGCATATCACTGATGTGGCTCTGATAGTGTTTTATACCCACCTTGTTCAAAGTAGGGCAGAAGCTTGTCCTTCATGTCTCTGTACGGCAATGAAAAGCAGTACAACCTGATGAGGATTTGAGGTGACAAGCCAAGACGGCACATCAGGATATTTTAGGTCTTCAACTGGGAAAGTACATTTCTGGCTCACACTGCAGCCAGACAGCGCACCCTGGCAAGGCTTGGGGCTGGTGCCTACAACCATATTATAAGTGGTTCCTGCGAGGAAACCTGGGAGCATATCAGGTATTGAAAAGATTTCATAACACCCCTAACTGCTAAGTGAAACCTTGCTGACAAAGATCTGTAAAGACAAAATATTGAGTTCTTGCTCATCTGCATTTCATCAGAGAACATTTCATTTGGCTTTTAATTAGATTAAATCAAATCAATAGTGGACACAAAGATCATGCGTTTTGTATCATTCCTCCAAAACTACTGCCTAGTGTTAGTTTTATAATATATGCTTCCAAGGAGATAATATTCCATTTTTACTATTATAACTAGAGTTTCTATAAGTAAATAATGATGGCTTCCTAACACTAAATAATACATCATGTCTATTCAAAATACAGAACAGCACAAAAGACACTGAAAAACCTAGGTATGCAGTTGAATAATGTGCCCAGACACGCCAGATCATCTCTTTACAGAGCATATATAATGGAAATTTCAAAAGGCAAAGTAACATTAATAGTAATGTGGTTTAACACAACTCATAAAGACATTTTGTCTGATAATGCATTTTTTTCTTCGCACTGAACATGGTTTGGTGTTTTTGGTTTGTTTGTTTGTTTGTTTTGTTGCAAATACAATTACCTTTCCTTGGCACAAGAAAATTTTGTTGTTCATTATAGAGTGTATATATGCTGTCTTAGTGTGCTTCTCACTACTAGGAAACATAAACCATAAGGCAGGTTAGAAGTGGTAGGTATTTTTGCAGAATTTTTCGGAATAACCTTTTTCTTTGTTAATTTAATTTCCCTTCTTTCTTTGAAGTAGTATTTTAAACAGGTTACAGTACAAATTACAATTTCCCATCTGCAAAGGATAAACATAAAAGCATAAAAACTTCTTAATACAGTGTAAAAATCATCAGTTTTGGCTGAAGATTTTAATTGTGCTCTTTTTTTTAAAACAATCTACAGGTATCATTTAGAAAAAAAAAAAAATCCATTTTGTTCCAAAAGTCTATTGGAAAAAATAACATATCTGGAAAAATATCTCCCTTCTCTAGAAACCTCTAGCACAAAAAACCACCCTTACTATGACTGGCATATATAAATACATGTATTATGCTACTTTAAAAATTCTATCTCCAAGATAATTATGTAAACGTACCTTTTTTCAATTTGACACACATAGCAGAAACACTAGAACCATCACTATAACCCTGAATTCTCAGATCACATTTTGACTTCCATCTGGTTTAAACAGTAGTTGTACTAATAAAAATAATTTTCAAGCAAGACAGAGTACATATTTCTTCATTCAAGAATATACTTATGCATGGTAAATATAAGTACTGAAAATTATGCCCTCTCTTACATATATGTAAAAATAACTTCACATCCATCATCCTAAGTGAAGGAACTGCACTTGTAACTAAAGACACTTGGAAACCTCAAGGTTGTTGAGAGTTTATTTTAGCTTCAAAAAGAAGTCACCTCCAGTTATGGCAAGTGCTAAGATATTTGAAACCATAAAACATTTACTATTAATTATAATATTAATGTTAATGAATCTGTCTGTTAATTACTTTGAACATTGCCTGAATAAAAACATGACTGGCATTTCAGCATTATTACTTTGCTATAACAATATTTGTGTCTGAATCTGGCACTGCAACCTTAAGCACACTTTATCACTGCAATACTACAATGAATTAGGTTTAGACCTGATTTATTTCTGTTATCCCTTGTCACGTCCACCACGTGTTTTACTGAATTGAGGAAACATGTTGTCAGGCAGTTCCATCTTGGAACTGAATAAATGTTGTTATACTTGATATTAGTGAGATTTTTTGCCTGTTCTAGTACATAGATAGAAACATGCAATTTGGTTTTTTTCCTTAAATACTGTCAGTAACTTATTATTTTATTCACTTTAGCTAATTTAATGCTTTTTAAGTCCATAATCAATTTTAATTTTGAGGTATGACTTCTCTTCAGCAGTGAACTCCCGCTGTTATTCAGTGGCAACATCACACTGAATGTCAGCTCCGATGGTTAGCATTGCTGCATGTGTCTTTACCTCGTATTGCAAATCTAACCCAACATCTTGAAGTAACAGATTCCTTTCAAAAGTCCACAAGGTCTGAGCCTGAGGTAGCAGCACTGGGATGACCCATAACCTGAATTTCCACATCCAGTATCCCATCCCAAGCTGCTCTCACTATTCCTGGTAGTAGAAAGCTATTGTTAATCACAGTCCTCTTGTAAAAATGACACAGTTGGATAGTCTGAATTATTGCCCAGAGCTACTTATACTGCCCTCATTTATTAACTGTATGTAAGCTTTTCTAATTTCTATGGCAAGAACAAGTACTAACAGTGTTCGGCAGTATATTTACTTGATAGCTGTTTGCAGCTACAGTAGTCATCACTGTAGAGAAATGACATTACCATGGGCCTATGCTTAATTTTTTTTCTACAGAAGGAAAGACAGTGTATTTGCAGTGCAGTAAATACTGACTTCCTATTAATGACAACTTTACATAAATGGTATTTTCTGGCTGTAAGCCTCCTTTCTGATTATTCTATCTCTTCATTAATTTGAAGTACAAAGAAGACTGAGTAATGTTTAATTGCTGCTGAATCCCAGGGAAATCTGGTGGAGCCCCACTGTCATTTTTTATTTAAATATATATTATCTTGTCAGTCAACCTGGAATAGTACAAGCTTGTTAATGTTTTAGTCTACAGACACTGTGATGTATATTTCATAGGTTTAAATTGTAATTTTTAGTCAATAGAGCACAAAAAGATGCAATCTTTAATAGCATATGACGACTGCCCTTCTAGAGAGGCCCCATATGAGTTACAGAGCTATTCTCTGAATTTCTAGCCATGCTTAGTACTGACTACAGTGCAATGTTAGGAGCCCACAGCAGCCACAGTCATTGCACCCGCGGGGTCCAACAGCATGGATCTGGGCTGTGCTGGCAGGGACACAGGCAGACACGTGGCTCCACCGTATCTCCTTCCCTGCCTCTTCTGCAAGCATGGGGTGATAGCTTTGCAGAGGCATTTACCACGTATGATGTTTGCAGTTCAGCACTGCCCTTCTTTAGTTTGTTTTATTCCTGTGAGTTTTACTCAATTAGAATTTCTTCCTCTACATCTCTAACTATACAAACCTAATCAATATGATTAAGTATGCCCCTCATGGTTTAATTTGGAGTGTGCTTGTGGGCACCGGTCCCAGTATATGAAAATCTATTATTTGTTTTGTTAAGCATGGCAAAACCTCACTGTGACTCTAACAAAACATCAGGTAAAGCTTTATAATGCCCATTCTACAAAATTCATGATGCATAATGGTAAATTACATGAAACTCAGCTTGTGGGATAGTAGAGCACTCTGGTGATTGGAACTTATGACCAGTCACCAAATATGAACTTTAGTGGTATAGTTGAGTGGTATAGTTGAGTATAGCATTCAGTGCAGGTGTGCAGCTGCAGTGCAAGTTCCAGCTTGTGCCCTGGGTGGCAGGAAATGGCAGCAGCCCAGGCAAGGGGCTGTGAACTGGTGCCGAACCTTTGCATAGCAAAGAGACTTCTAGGACCAGCTAAGAGAATGGACACTCTGAGAAACAGCAAGAGGCAGTGATTCAGCAGAAAGACCCCAGACTATCATGTGTTTATACGGTAAAGGTATAAAATATAAAAGCCCAGAGTGTCCTTTGTTCGGGGTCCCTCCTCAGAGGCACCCAGCTCAATCTGGTTTTGTGTTCTGCACCACGATTAAATTACTTAAAGGATTCAGATGTCTGAGACTCTGCTATGGTAAACATAGGGTCGAGCCAGTAGGGAAACCTTGTCTGGCTGTGTGAGCCTTGCTGTAAAGGGGCTTCAGCCCCAGCAGTGAAAGTCTTGGGTGGTGGGAGTGTGACTGCCAGAGTGCCTCCTGAATGATCAGAAAGTTTCTTTAACAGTCTAAAAGACACTGCTTATGTTTCTCAGTCAGTAAAATGAAAGTATCAAACACTACATTTTTAATGTTTTACTTGCTCTTTTTAAACCAATGCTTACTAATTAATCACTTGTCCAGATTACTGTCACAATCACACAATAAAAATATCTTAGTTACTTGTTACACTAGAACACGAGGAATTATTTAGAAAGCAAATTATATTAGCATTATTTTTCTACTGTGAAAACACAGGTTTTACAAACATATTTCATGACCCTGAATTGGTTTAAGCTCAAGAATACTTGTTAAAAACAGCATGACTGACAATTCAGTCAGCTGCTACAGGTGGGACAGGTTACTACGGCAGGGTCACAGTAACAAGTATGTTAAATTTCACACTGGGAAAGCTTTAAGGTTATCCCATCAGTTTTCCTTGCAAAAGCCAACTTTTCCAGAGATAAAATTCCACAGCTCTTAGTAGCTATGTTATGGGTTCAAGCAGTGATTATCTAGAAGCCAGGGGCCTTCAAAGCAGCAGAAAACCTGTGTGTCTAAAGGACATGTCCTGGAGTACGTCATATGTATGTATGTTAAACATGATTAATCTAAATTAAGGAAAAGTATGTCTGAAACAATCCATGGGGTGGCCCCACTCTGTCCCCATTTTGCTGTGAAGGGGATGTTTCTTGAATGACGCTCAGCATTAAAGGTCCAGGAAGTACAGAGGGTAGAGTAGTTTTGTCCTGTGATGTACCCAGACAGATTTTGAATGTTGCATATCTCAAAGCCAGTGTGTGATTCTTCCTAGTGTGAAAATTTCCATTCACAAACAGTAGCAACAGGCTTTCACTTTCCAGAGGCTCCTTTGTCCTGGCCTCTCTATGAGATGGGGAGTTCAGGAATAAGCCTTTAATCTCCACACACACTTTAGGAGTGGAGAATACCTTCATGTGTGTCTCTGAATGAGAAATCCATTCAGAGCAATGGAGCTACTTCTTTCTTTCTTCTATTCTATCTTTGCAGTTTGGTTCAAACCATGGATTATTTCCTCCAGTGCCCAGAACTGAACCTACAATCAGACAGCACTCCACGCCAGTCCTAGCACACCTACACACCAGCCAGCAAATGGTTTAAAGGCAAAGAAAATTCATGCCTGGCTAATTTGGTTGCTGTAAAAATTCTTATAAACATATTAATCTTTGTAAGCATAAACAAAAAGAGCACAATGTGCACACAGCCTATATTAACCTTAAGAGTCCTTATTTTCCCAAAGTATGTACAGTTACTCCACTAGAGGTGTCAAACTTGCATCAGAACTGACAACTAGGGAATTTAAGTGTAACGTACACACATGCATGCCCGCATCTGTACATATACATATGTATATGCACATTTTGCTGTCATTTATAAGGATGTTTTTCCTAGAGAAACCTGCAAAATAGATAAACAGACACAAAATAATTATACTTTAAAATATCTAGTATAAATACAAAACAAAAAGAGAAATAAAATTAAGTCTCTTGCATTTCCCTGCTCTAAAATTTACAGGCTCGCTTTGCAAAATCTTTCAACATAGAAGTACTAAAATGACATTTCCTTTGCAAATAAAGCTGTACCACACAGGACACTAATTCAGCTGATCTCCAACACATGGAGAGGGATGTTATCTAGAAGAGTCATTGCCAAACTGGTAAAAAACAGTATCCAGTTTGTCTGGGTTAGATAGCTTTTCATATATTGTGCATTCTTTTCACTGCAGTGGTTTAAATGAAAAGTTCCTCCAAAATTTTGAAGACAACACAGAAATATCTGGAAGTTTTCTTTTAAATTATCAAATCAAAGCTCCTAAAAATACAGGTAAACACATGAAATGTGCCCTTCCATCAGGTGGAAGAGACCTCAACACAGCCCTTAGCACCAGTCTTGCTGGAGTATAATAACAAATGCTCAATCAAATTCTCATTGAAACTAAACTAAGCAAAATTAAAAGAACAGCTACAAGAAGAATGTCTTACCTCCTCCATTTCCTCAGCTTCACAGGACTCAGAATATACATTAGGGGATAAATTTTAGCATTAATGAAAGCAAAGACAATTTTGAAAGACTACTTTTGACGTAAGGATTAGAATCGCCTCTGCTTTGCTTCCAAATAAGAGTAAGCCTTGAGCTTCCTTACATAGCTGTGTAACAGGAACATAACCACTGAGGCACTCTGGTAGACCAAGCTGCTACCATTTTTAGTGAAACAAATCAATTTGGACTGTACTGGACTTGGCAGACTGCTTGTCTTTCGAGCCCTTTTTCTTGGCTTCCTCAGTCATCTGTGGGACATGCAGACCACAAACCAGATGTTTCGTCAAATTAGCTGGTCAACTGAAACTGATTGATGATTTCACGCTCTGTTAATAACTAGGTGTTCCTTATCCTAAACATATATTATTCAATAACAATGAAAAACATCTCTTACACTATCATTCTCATCTATCTATAATTTAAAAGTTGAGAGAGATACATTTTTTTCCACAGTAGCATGGCTTATGAAATATTTTGAAATCTCTTTAGATGTCTTTGGAGCTATCTTTGAATAGGGACAAAGACTCCTTGAGTGAATACAGCACCAGCTACTCCTCTTGCTACACACCACTTCCAACAAGCGGCTCATCACATCTCTCCTTCAACCATTCTCCTGGTGAACATCTGTTCACAAAGCTGAAAGCCAGAATGAGAGGAAAAATCATCTCTATACAGCCACTATATTGCAGCAAAAGATTGTGTTTATGTTGGGCAGTGAGTATCTGCCTTTACCCAGTGCATGATTGTGTTGTGGGTCTTAGTATCACTATGGACAAACCAGAGCAATGTGTTATTGTGACTTCAATCCATGGACCTGTGACAAATTCCCACAACTATCATCTAACTGGAATGACCACCTATGGATTGCAGTGTTCCTGAGATGAAATTTTATCCCATAATATCTTCTTTTCTCTCTTGCTATGGACCTGATTCCAATTCCAAAACACAAGAAGGGTTAATTTGCAGTCTAAAGTAGACAAAAATGGATGTTGTCATAATAACTATTGTTGCCCAACATTAGCAAAGCACAAAAAGGGATGTAAAATATAAGGTCTGCTGGCGTGTTAGAGAAGAAGAAAGAAAACAGTTGATTTGTTTGACTCTTAATTCTGGATGGCAAAACCTAAAAGAAATGTATTTGCATTTTTAAGTAAAGTCTTCATTACCTTTAACTGAACATGACTGTTCATTTTTAAGCATTTATCTGTTCATCCATATGCAATTTAAATGGAGATATTTTTACAGGTCAGATAGTCTGCTTTTTTGACTGTAAAGCTAGGAACAGTAATTTCTTGAAACTTTCTACATTTTTCTTGAAAAAAGCACTAACTCCTTAAAAAACAAAGAAAAAAGTAGTCCCATTTCTCTTCTGTTCCCTAGAGTTATAGTAGCTAGAACACTAGATATGTAAGCAGCACCCTAAATTGCATTTCTTTGTTCTAATTCTGCTATGTACTATCAACCAATAATGCACATCCCTGTTCATTAGTGCTCGACAGAAGGGTCACATTGGAAAGACCTCTTCATTACTCATGCACTGCTTGTCAGCACACAGACTAGAACAAGATTACTAATACATCTGTCTAATTTTACTGAGAATATTGATGTAAAATCAGTCTCATTCACTGTCTGTACAACTAAAAGCCTGCCTCCAACTGGAAAAAAAATAAATCTTGTTTTTCTTATGAAATATCCTGGGTGGAAATGAGGAGAAGATGTGTGTGGTCTATTGTGCTGCATTTGTAGTCTGAAATAGTTATCCAATATCTTTTTTTCACAGATTACCACATGTAATTATGAAAACTAAAATTCCACTAAGGGACGTGTGCTAGTTTTGTGGAGGAAAAAAAGAAGGTAATGGTGGAGACAGAAATGCACATCCTAGTAGATTTTCTTACACAACTTACATCACTTTTAAAACCTAAAACTGAGCACTGGTTTTTTACAAATTAATATTACAAGAAGTCCTCATCAAAAAGTTCTGCCTTTTTTTTTTCTTTGAATCGTTTTTACAGAATAAATGACTGTTAAATTTTAATTAGGTTGCTATTTAGCAGTGCATATGAACATTTGTGGTGATTCTAATTGTTTTCCGCTGCTTCAAAATACACCAGTAAAAGGTCCCCAATATCAAGCAATTTTCTCACCTGTCATGGGTATCTTCCTAGTTAGGAAGAGGGTGATAAAATGCAAGAAGACAAAAATATTGGGAAAATCTAGTTACGCTGATTGTCACAAGGATTATTTCTTGTTCTCTATTAAGTGGTGTATATACAGTTGAGAGTAAAGCAAGCAAATGGATTTCTACTCCTTCTTAATGAGAGTTCTAATAACTCTGGCAGAGAACAGCTACCTGTAACATTACAAGACTAGGCTTCTATATTTCAGCTGTGTCCCTGCTTGCTGTGCTGTCTTGCTTCACTGATCGAACATTAAAAATTGTGCCCGCTTATTAAATCATTTGCATTTTTTGATCATTCATACAAACATTCCAATATACTTTAAAATTGTTCTGGAGTTACTTATCATAAAAGTACAGTTTCCAAAATGAAGTCTTCAACCACTTTCTAGGTTTTAAAATTTTAGTGCAGTTGTTTCAGGAAAAGAAAAAGAAGTGGTTTCAGTGGTTTCACAGATACTAAAGACAATTTTACCCTGTCATTTTGATCTTTTTGATCAAATACCATCTCTTCAAAGGACTCTTGAGTGTCCTCAAGAACTAGTTGTTACATTTGGATTTTGATTAACAGAGCAGTCACAAGATTCTTAAGGGCACAGAGAACACTGTAGCAACTTCATAGCTGTGCAGAGTCTAATATTTAAAAGTTAACTGTTTATTTTGGGACTTAAGTGTGACTCGGTCTTGTAGTACTACTGCTTCAGATATTGCATGCCATGTACCAATGGCATACATGTTTTTTTATTATCTGCAAGACTGGAGTACCCCATTGAGTACAATACAAATGTTGTCATCTGAGGCCTCTAATATAAAATTAAACTCTATGTGACTTCTCTGAACATGCAGGAGGAAAACTGCCTGATAAAATTATTTTTCAGTTTGCTGGGAATTTTTTTTTTTGACAGTGAAACAGTCAGAAACATATTTAAAAGTAAAAAAATCACCTTCTGGGTTTGAGAAATTTTGGAATTTCATTGTTTTACATTGAATTCAAAGTAGATTTCAAAAATCAAATGCCAAATACTAAACCTAGAAGTTGATATTTAAGGACATAATTTGAATATAGCAATTCCTAAGGAGATGAGAAAAATGAGATAGGGAGAGACCATGCTGCCAAACGTACTCACAAAGTCTAAATGGGTTAATGAAATATATCAATATCAACAGATCTGCATGTTTGGCTAAATGTTATTTTGAAGGCAACATTTTATATAGTTTAATTAGTCAACTTGAGGCAGCTTTCTGCATGAACTCTGGAAAACCAACTGACAGTAGCTGAAGAATTGTCTCCCTATTAATTTCGTATCTTAAAGAAGAAAAGACTGTAGGTCATGAATATGATGTGTCCCCAACCTCCTTTCCACCCCAGGATGCTGTGAATTTCAGGAGGATACACAAATTAAGAAAGGGGTTAGGCAAAGTCATGAAGGATAGATCAACTGATGGAATAAGTTACCATGGCATGGATAAACACACTGGCTCCAGAAATCTCTACATTCTGGTAGAAATGGCACAGGTCACAGCACTTTCTCATGTTGCAGTGCACTGGAATTGCTTTTCCTACTTTCCTGTTTAACTCATGGCAGTAAATCCTTTCCATACGCTTTCTGCTCTCTTTCATTATTTTGATTGAAAGAGAATACATTAACAAGAACTTTTTCACCCTCTCCTGCATTTCATGGCCCTTTACTTTTAGCCATTATTCACCTCCCAGTTCTGCCTCCCCCTCCTGAAAACACTGATTTTTTTTTAATTGATTTTTTTAACTAAGCAAAACAAATGTCTTCCTGATTGAGATACCTATTTTTATTTTGGTTTTGACATAGTTTTCTCTAAATGAAACTAAAATTTTATTTGATTCTAGCACCTGCTTCACAAGTCTCCACCTCTGGGTAAGGAGAATACTTTTCAAAATGAAACCCAAACTACTGAAAATTTGATAAAAGAGTTAAGAGCCAATGTAAATTTGGGTAAATGCCAATGAACTCAGTCTAATTACATTTGTGTAAAGCCATTTTCATTAAAAAAAAAATCAGTCTATCAAAGAGGAGTCTTGCATCAAGGGCCAGCAGTGTCTTGTTTTGTGTCTTTTTCTCTTTTTGTTTTGTTGAGGCTTTTAAAAAAAAATTAAATTAGGTACTGCCTCCATCCTGCAATGCAGACAGAATTTTAGTATTCCAGGACTGTGAGTGCAGTTCTGGTGGCAAATAATTTGAATTATGTTTCAGGGGTTGCAAGGCACCACACACTCCTAAGAAATCTGTGTTACTGAAAAGTAATAAAATAGAGAGGAAATTGGGCTGACACAATTCCAGAACTACAGAAATGCAGCTGACAGACCTGGGCTCTTATCAGTCTTTGACAGGTGTATTTAGGTATTCTTGGGTTATTGCTCTTGGACCTATTAACCTCTACTGAGCCCAGATTTTGCCTCTTACATTCAAGATCACACAGCAATAGCCGGGGCATGTAATTTAATAGAAACTTCCAGCACGTACATTATTTCTCATATCCCCAATCTTTCTGCCACCCCTAAAAATCTCTTCACAAAATAAAGTAAAAGTTTTGTTTTATCTCCTAAGCATAGAGAAGCAGACCATGGATGTCAAGATGGCAACAGCACTGTTGTAGAATGTATTTCCCCTATTACTTATTTCCTTTGCAGGCTGCTTCTTTTTCAGGGCTCCCTGACAACCATAGTATATAACAGTGGACTTGGAAACATCTACATTAAGGGCAATTCTACTGCAACAACAGACAACAGATAGCACCATGGATTTTATTTTTTGACCTTGTATATTCCTAACCTCAAAAAGTACAGTTTTCAGCTGCCAGCTGTACAAATGTCTTCTCCTGCATCATCACTATTATCAAGAAGCTCAGAAGATGAAAAATAACTCTTTGTTGTATTTATGCACCACAGGACTTTCAATTATATTCTTGAGTTGTACCTTGGCACTGCTCATTACCTTCAATGAAACCACTACAGTAATGTATGGAGAAGTAGCAAAGAACTCCACAGATGCACATTAACATTCAGAAATGAGACACCAAGGCTTTTTCTCTCCAAAGTTTTGAACATATAGGATGATAAGGTTTTGACCAAGATCCAACACAGGGAAGTTTGTAAAATAATTGAAAAGAGCTTCTGGTATGCAGCCAAAGCCTCTAGTTAATACTAGTTTTGAGGTTGGCTTCCTTATCTTAATATTTAATGCATATTTTTCATTTCTTGCATTGTACCCCAGAGTAGAATACAGTTGCTTTGGCCTCTAGGGAGAAAAGTGCATCACCAAAAAGAAACTGAGCAAAACTACACAGAATCATAGAAATTACAGAATCCTTTAGGTTGGAAAAGAAATTAGTTCAACCACTAACCAAAATTTGTCTTGGAACAAAAAGGACTGTACCAGACATCCAAACAAACAGAAAAAAACCCCAACAAAACCCTACTCTTATGGTCATCAACTGAATTACTCTACACTAGTAATTAATGAAGCCCCTAAATGTGCAGTAATGTCTTTAAGCATTCTTATGCTTTTTAGAAAGGTCTGCTTTATATGGCTATATCAGATAAATAAATCAGTTAGCTAGTTCTGGGACATATCCCCACCTGGAAGGGGGAAACCCATTTTGCTATCTATCATGTCAGCAAGTTTGCAAAAATTGCCTTGGCACATGTAGAGTGCAAAACAAAAGTTTTAGGGAGGTGAGGATTGCCAGTAATTATTGCCATTTTGGGAGGGTCACAGTCCATGTCCCACTGCATCAAATCTTTTCACTAGTTCCTGCGATAGAACATTGTCTCTGCTCCATCCTGCCGTGGGGTACTATCTCAACACATCCACCGACACTAACAGGCAATCCCAAACTATGGACTTGCCCGTCCCAGCACCACAAAATTAGAACTGTACCCGAAGATCTATATTGGACACAGTGAAGTAACTCTGTCCTGCCCTGCCTGCTATAGTGTGTGGAGCATGTACTTTATTACCTACTGAGGGTAATGGGCCGTTAGCTAAGTAGAACAGTGCTATTAATGGGTTCTGTTACAATATAATGCTTCGTTAACAGAGCTCTCAAAGAAATCAACAACTTCAAAACTCCCATAATCAATCCAATTTAATCTGATATATGCTCTGTCAAATTGCATTTCAAAGGGCTTTTATAATATAAAAATTCAGTTATCTAGTAACAGCATTAGCAATGTTAATTTTCTAATCAGAACGCAAAATCATTAATTAACCATGCCTTCTTTAAGCAAAAGAAGCTGCAGGTCCTACTCAGTAACCCTACAGATCCTTTGATGTTTATGAGTAGAAAGGCTACATTCTCCTCTGGAAATACCTGTGAGGCTTTCCTTAATGCTGGTGTTTGCCTTGGACACATAATTGTTTCACTGGTTCTGAGCCTCTCCTGTTTTTCCATCTTGTGCCATTACCTGCAGCCACAAAGGCTGATGTTCAGTAGTATGAGTAGCACCTTCTGGTGGTCCCTGCTTCCAAGAAACAATGTCTGGGGGTCATCTCAGCAGTCCACTAGCCTGCCCTTATATTAGCACAGTAGCACATAAAAGAGTTTATAATTGTAAAAGGACTGGAAACATCTCCCAAAATAAGAATGGTAATTTTGCCAGAACTAAAGGATCCACCTATCTCCAGCAGTGGCCAGAAGTGAATAATTCCCCTGAATATTCTCATAACACTCAACTATTTATATTTACAGCTTCTGAGTCTTTCTGAGCAGTTTTGAATCATGGATTTCAGCCAGTCCACAGCTAATCTGAACTTGAATCCATGCAAACTGTTTACATCCCCAGTTTTCTTAGAAAACAGTCCCACAGGACTACCACTCATCATGCAAAGACCCACATCTGTTTGCTGTTTCATCATTTGTTTGGTTTTAATCTGTTGCTTACAAACTTTGTTGAGGAAATGCAACAGAAATATATGAAATTAATAACTTTAGTTAACACTACTATTACTTAAAATCTGAAAGTTCATTCCATTCTCTGGAAACAATTGTTTCCATACTTCAAGTGTTATTAAGAGGTCATACATAAATTTTCCTTTAACAAAAGCCCAACAACAAACAGAGGAATTATTCAGAGAATTTTTTTTTCAGGCAAAGATTAATATGTGATTAATGAATGACATATTTAATGATGACATATTTAATGAATTATTAAAACAAAAATTAAAAACAGAATTGTAAAACAATAGCTTAGCAACTGTTCTTGCCCTTTACAATCAGGGACTTAATTTTACTGGGAAAAATTGTGCTCCATTCTCCAGGAACATACCACTTAAACTTGATGATAAACCAACAAGCAATTGTATACCAAATACTAAAATTATATTACAGCTTTAATGTTACTAGGCAAAATGAAGAATATTACTAAGGCTATACACTTTTTCATGACAACATTATAAGACAAAACCAAGAAAGCACTCATAATTCTTTATTTATTTTTATGATAATAGATTGTCAAATAATAGTTTAGTTGCTCTTTAAAAAAAATCCAATTTTTCAGATAGAGAATTTACAGAGAATAATGACAATCATAAAACATAGCCATCATGAAGTTTCTTACACCTATATCTGAATAAGTAAATGGTTCTCAAATTGTGCTCCATCTGTCAAGAAGCTAGTCAGGGAATTTAGTCCCTTCCAAACCTGCTGGCAACTGGTTCTTTAGCCTCAAGCAAGTGTTTTCAATTTGTAAAATCTTTGTGCTTTGCCCTGAAGAACAATCAAATGCTCTAAAGGCCTTGTTCAGTTAAGTCTTTAGAAGTAAGTATGCTTAACTTTACACATTCATGTAATTGCAATAACTCTGACATAATAGTGTTTTTTGAAAAACCACAAAAAGAAATTTTCTCTGACATGGGTCTTGAAGAACTATCTGTAACTTGTTTTTTTAAGTAGAATCACTAAATGCACATTGGATGGATCATACAGTAATGATTATTTTCACTTGTAGCTTGGCTGTCAAGTGCATTTGCTTTTAATTTATAGAGTATGATTTATTTCTAAAGTATAGAAGTGTCCCCTTAAACTCTCAGAAATGGGGAATAAGAATATGCCCTGAAATAATTATCAGCAGTGAATAATTTATGCCATTGATTTCCTCTTCTTCAATTTTTTGTGTATTTTCAATTTTTAAAATAACAGATCATTGCTGATGGGAACATCTAAATAAAGTGAAATTTCTGAGTTTGCACACAGATGATTAAACTGTCAGAAATTGGACCTAGAGTCACTTTGCCATGGTATTTACCTAGGAGATGCTATTGCACATACAGCATATACAGCTGTGCATTGAATCTTTTTGAAATTCACAGCTGTCCTAGAAACTATAGAGAAGGTGGTTTGAGCTGATTTTATTTATTTTACAAACTAAAATTGAAACAGAAGTTGATAGTTAAAATCACTTCACAAAATTACTGATTCTGTCATCAGGTGAAACCACATATACGCTTCAGTAGAAATATTGCTGACTTTTTTTTCCAGACAAAATAAACTGCCTTTGACACTCAGTGATTCAATTTCAAAAACTGACCTCTATTTTTTTCGAAAAGTGAGAAGAGCATCTCCCATTAGCTTTCTGGCTGATGGAACAGCATGTGTCTTCAGCACACCATTCCTGGAAATCAGGCCCCAAATGCCTGATCAGTAGAAAATCAAGAGTCATGGAATGGGTTGAGTTGTAAGGAACCTGAAAGATCATCTAGTTCCAACACTCCTGCCATGGACACTTTCCACTAGACCAAATTGCTCAAAGCCCCATCAAACTTGGCCTCGAAGGCTTCCAGGGATGAGGCATCCACAACTTCTCTGGGCAACTTGTTCCAGTGCTGCACTACCCCCACAGGAAAGAATGTCTTCCTAATAGCTAATCTAAATCTTAGCATCGTTTCCAGAAGGATCTGCTCCATGACCTTGCTGGCCACCAAGGTGAGACTGACTGGCCTCTACTTCCCTGTGTCTTCCTTTTTAACTTTTTAAAAATGGGGATTATGTTTTTCCTTTTCTGATTAGTGGGAACTTCACCTGACTGCCACAACTTCTTAAGTAGGATGGATAATGGTTTATTCACTTCACCTGCAGGTTCACAGATACATTTCATCAGATCTGACAGCCTTGTGGTCGCAGCAGTCTTTCCCCAGTCTTTCTTTAATCGCTGACATACCTTAGGAAGCTTTTTTAAGTTCCCCCATTGAGGTTTGTGCTCCTCCGGGCCCTCCCAACAGGTGCAGGGACTGGTAGAAGCCAAGGAGCCTCTTAGTGAAGCCCTAGTCCAGACAGCCAAAGAACCACCACATTTAGGAACAATGTAACACGTATCTAACACTTAGCCTACACACAACCACTACATTGTATTAAATGCCATTTTCATAGTAAGTGTCCAAAGACACTCTACAGGAAAAAAAAGGGTATTTCAAACAAAATAAGCATTTCCATTTTCTATTTTCCACTAAATCTCTCATTTAAACTGGCATTTCAAACCATGGACAAATATATTGCATAGGTGCCATTTATTCACCTTTGGGTTAAAAGCATTCCCAGTTATAATAATTATCTTTTATAATATAAAATTCAGTACCCATCATTTTCTTATAGCTAAGTACACCTCCAAAGCCAGTCTGATGGTTAGGCAATAGTGTACTCTTCTATCTAGACTAAGTTACAGCTGAGTATGTGATACACTGAATATATATTACATTCCTCACACGCTACTTTTAATTTAGCCTGAAAAAGAATTGTTGAAGCAGATGATTGTATGTTTACAAGAGGAAGACTGTGAGAAGTTCATTATCTAAATATGGGTTTATGTCATTAAATCAATGACATATCATCTAACATACTACCCAAACTGATAAGAAATTCTCGGAGGATTTATCCTGAAGTCAGTTAAATTTATATATTCAAGAACAAATGGAAGGGATATGATTAAGAAGTGTTTTATTCAATACAATCAACAGTTAAAATGGGTGCTGTTAAATAACTAGAGAAACATTTGTCACAGAACATACAAAACATTACAGCTGCTCCTGTGGCTTTTGCATTCAGCAGCTCACAGCATACTTGAAGCTCAGTTTCAGAATTCTGAACATTTGTGATAGATGTACATTTGTCCTATTTCCAGCCCCTCTTCCTGGAGTGACTTTGAGAATTCAAGCAAAATAGCTGCAGCAAGACAAAATGGAGGAAAGAAAAATTCCACACATTCTACTCCAGCATCTATTATCTATGCACCATTTTCCATTTATCTTTCTTGCACTGCAAAGCCATCTCAGGCTATTTGTCTACCTCCTATTAATGAAT
Organism: Myiozetetes cayanensis; assembly: GCF_022539395.1. Lineage (NCBI taxonomy): Eukaryota > Metazoa > Chordata > Aves > Passeriformes > Tyrannidae > Myiozetetes > Myiozetetes cayanensis. Next base: position 41,001,566 of record NW_026087742.1, on the reverse strand, counting down.
TATGAATATACCTGATAATTAAAATTTGGTATTTACATTCCTGGCTATGCAGTGGCACAGAGCTGTCGCTCTGTGTTAAAAGCAAGGTATGCAGCTCTCCAGGTCTCTGGCAGCATTTCAAGAAGTCTTGCTAGAAACACTTAGCAGACACGCTCTTATGACACAGCCACAATGTATTAACCCTAAAGAGCAAGAAAAGAGCTCCACATAATTTCAAGGCGTACCAACAAGCACCAGTTATTTTGCTTATTAAAAGGTTTGAAAGTTTCTCTCTGAAATTACCTATTTTTGGAGTCACTTATATTCATCTTAGTGGTCGCAACTGAGCTTTTAATGACAGTACTCTGCAGTAAGCCTGAGGCTGATAATCAGCATTTACAGGCTCTTACCTCTGTGGAAGAAATGCTGATGCCCTCTTCAGTCATGCTGCCCCACCCACACCCCTGTGAGGATGCTAGTGGGCAGGCACCAGGCAGCTCCTTGTCCAGACCCAAGCCCCTGGCAGCCAGCCACTGAAGCAGGCATTGCTCAGCATGGCTGGAGCTAAATCCAAGTTTGTTCCCTTACTCCCAAACAGCTGCAGCCCCCCCCAACCCCACCATGGTTTCTATACAATTCTACCAGTTTAACCTCAGCCCCAGCCTGTAACAGCCCTGCCTGTTACCCATGTGTGTACACATCTCTTCCTGAGGCCAAGCTGGGATGGGACAGTGGATGCACAGACAGCAGCATCCTGCAGTGAGGTGTGCCACCAACCCTGCCTGGGAGCACTGGCACATCTCTGGGTGGCGGTGAGGCAGCAGCTCCTCTGCAGGTCGGTAATGACCCGTGAAACAGCATTAATCCAACACAACACCAGCCCTGGTGTGCCTCACTGAAATGGAGCTTTGCCCACATTCACCCACTGTGGAGTTTTAAATTTTTTTTAAGATTGGCAGGTTTTAGACAGGCAATTCTTGTGTATTGGTTCTGAACGTGGAAAAAAACCACAACTAAATAAAAAAGCACAAACAAAAAACAAACCAAACAAACCCATCACCAACAAACCAAAACCATCATCCTAAGCATATCTGAAAGATTACACCTGAATGTTTGTATCTCTTGCTCACACCTGATCATGTCACTAACCCTCTTCTCAGAAAGACATGAATGTTAGAAGGACATTTTCTGTCCCCACTGCAGAAGGACTTTCTTTCAGGTTACAACTGGTCTATTTGATTACAGAATATGGAAAGCACAAATGGCAGGTATGATGAAAAAAATACAAAATACACATATATAAATCATCCCTGATAGTTGGCAGGCCCTTTTCATAAACCTTGGTGGATGTGATGGCCCAGGAGTGAAGGGAGAAGGCAGCGCAACACCACACCAGGCAGTTCACTGAGACTTGACTCCACTCATCTCCAGCTGCCTGTTCTCATTTTTCCAGGGTGCCCTCTTTACTGCCTAGACCCAAGAGATCTGCTGCAACCTCTCGAGATCCTGAGTGTTCTCTGGGTAGCACCACTGACAGTGACAGAGCAGCAAGAGGGGCAGAACAAACTGCTGAAAATCATCATCATCATCCTTTGATGGGGAGTGGGACAGAGATGACTCACTAAATGCTTCTGTAGTGCACGTGCACATCCCTGAATATCAGAAAACAGTAATTAAGTTGAAATAGAGAAGTATAGCACCTAAAACACCATTAAATTACTAATACTAGTTGCTGCTCCAGACCAAATTTCACTTTGGTTTTACATCTCTGCAAATTCTGAAAATTGCCTTAAGTCTCTGAAAGGTTTCTGGCTTCACCATCCTGAGAGGGACAGCAGAGCACTGAGACAAAGCTTTGCCCCAGGAATTTCTAGCTGCTCATTTTCTTTGTTCTCACACTGGGTGCTCTAAATAAGCAATCAGATGAATATTATCACAGAGTTATTATTTCTGCCATAAATTTTGAAAACTACCTATCTGAATAACTAAGCCAAAGTCCTTCAGGGACTGTCATAAGTCCAAAAGCTGTCTGAGTGCTAGATTTAGTAATTTGATCATTGAATTAGCTGAAAGCAGTATAAAACTGTATGTACAGAAAGACAGCTCTCTGTTAGCTATAACATTTACAGACATTTCTGGGCAACAGTTTCAACTAGAAATTAACAACTTGGTCTAAGTAAATTAACTTCCATCCACACTTCCAACAGAGTATTGGAATTTACCCTGTCAGCATGTGCAATGCATTAAGTACCTAAAGTCTCCTCCTAAGCATCTCCTTAAGGTTTACAGTTCTCCACATAAAGTCAAAAAAGAGCATTTTAAAGGTATTTAAGTGTTTTATAAACCTTTCTCTACATATAGAAGAAACCAAATAAGATATCTTTGCATGTGTCTGCCTCTGAAGCTAAACCTAAAACACCATCCAAAAATGCTGTAGGGTAGCCTCAGTGACCTGTCCCTATCACCCCAAAACTCCTTTTTTGGGGACAATGCTGTCAGCCAAGTGCATAAGTACATACTTTTAAAACATAAGTAAAAATCTTAAGAAAGCAAACAGTTAGAGTTCCAAAAATTAATCTGGGTAGGGGCTTTCCTGGATGAAACATAGATGCAGGAGAAAAAAGAAGGACAGGGTTGCCAGCCATCTTCTGCTCTCTTCATGTCTTTGGCAAAGCCAAGTGCATATGGAACCACCAGGATAGACACAGCAGTGTAAGAAACAAAATAACCCAGCAAACCTCTGCTGCAATCCTTTAGGACCATTGTCATATCTTATAATTTCCAGGGGATTAGATCCAGACAGACATCGGGGACCAAAATATCTTCTGTTTGGCCACAGAAGAGAGTAAGAAGTACTACAGTATAACATCTGATGTTTGCCTTCTCATACAATGGTGAGTGGCTGGCTGTGGGTAAAGATATTTCACCCAGTGCAGTTCTGGGAATGGCCACATCCAGGCTGCCCTTCGCAGAGGTCTACTTGTGGGTTACAACTTGCTGCACAGAGAGACAGAACTGTGGTACATCCCAGATTTTAGGAAGTCTGAGCCATTATTTTCTCTCTTGAAGTCAAGCATCAAGATAGCCACAATAACGGAAGTGACAAACACAGTTCTTTCAGTAGCCCGTGCTACAGATGCCGGGAGATAGCTGTGTTCCTGTCTTCTGACAGGTTTTGAATGCTTCCATCTCTGTCTGTTGAGAGAGGTGAGAAAACGGAACAGGTTCCCAATAAAAGCTGGAGTTGTTCTGTATTCTCAACATGGAAAGTTACAGTCTGCATGACACACACAAAAAAAAAATCTAGGATTTTTAATCACTTTGCTATTTTTGTGTTGGTAAAAAAAAATACAGCACCAGCTTATTATGGTTACACATATCCTTAAGGAACTTATCATCATCACAGCACTAACAATAGGTACATGAATGTGAAAACTTGACATTGAACTTTATAATTTTAATTAAATGCAAACCACTTTTTTTGAGGGGCAGGAAAAGGCCCCGTAGGATTTTATTTCAGTAGACAGAAAGTGCTAACCTACTTCGCCAATAATCCAACAGTTTGCAGACAACACTTACACAGACAGGACCAGAAAGAAAGATAGTGCATTATCTGAGTGCACATCTTAAGAAACCTACAGGCTTAAAGCTATACGTCTATGTTGCATTTTTGGTTGCACACACCTAACTCTCGCTAGTACTTCTAAGATCTACATGATGTGCAGTCAAGAACGGAAAATGTCTTATGTAAGCATGCTCCCTCTGAACCGGAGAGATTACTCTTTAATGTCCTCCTGTCTTTTATAGGCACACAGAGGAAAAAAACCTTCTCCATGGTGCTGATTCCCCTCATTCACATTATCTTTCACGACTTCATTTGTGCAGTCAATTGCTCACAGACATGAATAGGAAGGTGGCAGTACAGCCCTGCCTTACCATATAAAATATAAGGGAGCTGGAAGGTGAGGCCCTGGAGAGCAGTTTCTCAAGGTGATGCTGCTGGCAGGGGATATCCACACCTTTTCAAAGGGGTAACATTATGCTGGATTTCATTTTAATCTCGCAGACACTAAATAAGTGCAAGGAACTGCAATAATTATTATTATCCTATTATTGTAATTGCTCAAAGGATTTTCTGCTAGTCTCCCATTTAGCAAAGTATGTGAAAGGCTGACAAAGAAAATGTGATTAAGGTGTGAAGCTCTGGTGCCTGCCAGCTGTTCTGAAGTGCACAAGATTCCCATCATAAACAGTAACTGATAGAATGATGGGCTTTATGGGGCTTTCATCAGGAAACAAAAATACAGGAGTCCTTCAACATCTGCCAGAGACCCAGGGAAGAACAGAGGGAAGCAATCCAATTCATATGTATAAACTGCTTTTAGTGGTACAGCATCACCAGTTACTCTTTCCACTCACTCCCTCAAAATATTAAAGTATTGACTATGATGGAGTCTAAGGCAGACTGGGTCGAATAAGACAAGAGATAGAAACAAGCACAGTTTTTCTGAGGTCATATAAGGATGTAATTTCTTTTCTGTTTATAAGCAAGAAATAAATGTTTTATGCTCTTTCCCTTTCCTTCCTTTCCCTACAGTAGTTAAGCTGATGCTTATTTGTAATCAATACATTACAGGAGCTAATAAGATGCTGTGGCTTCTGGATGCCAAACCCAGAAGCCACAACAGCCTGTCCCTAACTGTGGGGTAGCTATGGGACACGTGACTTAGCTTTTGGGAGGCTGGGATGTTCTTCAGTGGTGCAGACCCTGGGAAGCATCCTGTCCACTGCTTCCACTGGTGGCACTCCTTGAACCCTGTTCCCATTTTGTCATGAAAAGCTAGGGCATGTAACAATAAAAAGCAGGGAGAGGAGAATGGCTGATGGAATAAAACAGAATTTTCTCTACGTCTCTTCAAACAGTATTTTTTAGTTTTAAGCTCTTTCATGTCTATTAACTCCTCCTGCGCTCCACTGGACATGTGGACTAGGTGTTACTTTCCCATCCATACTAAGTTTTCAGCTTGGCACAGCCACAACTTTGAAACCTTAAAGTTTTTCAAAGTCATGTCAGCTCACACCAGCTGTAAACCCTGGTTCACAAGCACCAGCCACACCTTCCTACTCTGTTTTCAGAAGCAGAAAATTCCCCATGCAGCAAGTTGTGCTGCACATCAGTCCTTTCTCTGCTCTCTGAAACCTCTTACCCGAACACTGAATAATGGTGTTTCTTAAATACACGACTCCTGCTGTGTCTTGAATCCCTTCTCCCTCTCAAATGAGGGACAATGGAGGGCAAAGAACAACTGCAGGTGCAAGGTCCCAAACTTGTTCAAGTCCTTACTCCTCATAATCTGTCAATTATGGGTCTGCAAAAGTCCCTGAAGAACCAGAGCAGATCCACCTCCCACCTGGGCTGAAAATCATCTCACACAACGCCTGGCTCAACTTTGTCAATCATATGCCGCACACATGCATTTGCACTAACTGTGCCCGTTCTTCTTCTGAGTTATCTGAAAATACCTCCTCATTTTCCAGCTGATTTTAATAATAACCAAATAATAAATCATTTAAGTAAACCATTTAATGGATGGAGTGATAGCAAAAAGGATGCTGTAAGTACATCTACTAGTATACCAATAATTAATTGCTGAGGTCTTCTGTTACTATTTCTCCCTAATTTAGTGACTTTTGGTATAAGAAAAGAAAGGGTTTGTCCTTTTTTCCTCTTTCCATATGCATTTGTTATTCAGAATAGTGCAACAGATCATCAAAGACAGCTATGGGAGTGCTTCTGCTATTCATTTATCCAGTCTTTTGCTTTCTGCAAATATTCTTGTGCATTAAATCTCATTCATCATCATGTTTGTGTTCGGGCTGCCATCTCCTCCAACATACAAAGCAGATGAAACCAGGGATTTTCAAAGCTAAATTCATAACTCTTGGTAGGTTAAGCTAACAGCCCAAACCTCCAGATGAAAGCAATAATAGATTCACATCCTCTGTGGCTCATAGAAAGTGAAATATATACAACATATATGACCACTAAGTTGTATTTGTAAGTAGAGTCTGTGAATACACATAATGGGGATTAGCATACATTTGTTAGAAAAAATGTACTTCATGGTCTTGGAACATATCTATGAAGCTTATATTATTGTTGCTTCAAGCCACAATTCCTTCTGTGGGGTTAGATGTTCTTCCTCGGGAGAGGGAACCCCCCCTACCCCTCCATTTGTGTCCCTTAAGTATTTTTCAAGGGAACTTGAAAAAGGCCCTAGTAAGTCCTTACATGTCTTGCCATGGCATAAGCCATGCTACTAAGGGTGTCCCACACCACCCTTCTGTGCAGGGAAGACACAGTACCAACCAGCCACAACAAACCAGGGGCTCGGGGAGCTGCACAACTGTGACAACTGTATGCAAATCATGCTGATTATGGTATCTCTCTAAACTAAAGATCAACAACAAACCCGGTAGGCTTTTTTTTAATGCTTGCCTACTCGGTATGACTCCTACATCCAGCATAGGTAAAGATAGCGAGTGACATATCCAAATGATGTGTTGATGACATGACGATTTACCTGTAATTTTTTTCAGTCTCCAGTTCGACACTGGATTTATTTGGAAAGATAAATTATGGGTTGGATAAAGGAATTAATTGAGGCTGGCTGCCTAGCATCTGGCTGACTAGCATCACCCAGTCAGATGGGGTGATCAAAATGGTCCCATCTAGCCTTAGAACACAATAATCTGTGAACATTATTATATGCTATCCAGTCTCCCATTTATTTTTTTGACCTTTACTTTTTCTTCTTTGAAGCAAGATGCTTATAGCCATCAGACAACATTTCATCCCCCAGACTGCTTTCATATCTTTCCTTTATCATCTGTAAGAACTTGGATCACTTCCATATGCCATTACTCCCGACCTTCCAGACACACACTTTCAGGGGGCATATATAATCCCACAGCTGATGCAGATGTAGGTCCTGTCAATGCACCTCTTATGCTCTTTTCCTTGGACGTTTGCTTGTGCCTCCAGACAGCAACTCCAGTTCTTATGTTTATAATAACATATCACTTACAATATTACTCTGCTGCTTTTACACCCAAGAGAAGCACTTAACAAAAGATACTGATATTTAAAAAAAAGAACCTGAGGAAAAAAAAACCCTGACCAGCTCTCAAGAGGAGGCCACACAAACAGCTAGATACAAGACAGCACTAACAGGGTATGCAAACAGCCCCAAAGCCAGCTTCTTACCCGGCTTGTGCTTTCTACTTGGAAAAACTCCTGAGTCAGCCAAGAGCCCATGACTATTGATTTTTAAAGGAAATTATCTTCCTAGCTGCAGTGTTTCTGAAATGTCCACTCTTAAACACTCTTCTCAGTTTAAACAAATGGAAATGACCAAGGCTGGAGGCCTTTATCAGCAAGCCTCTCCAGGAGAACCTGGAGACAAAAAAATCACTAATACAAGATCCTATACTACTCTGCTGAGACCACAGTCATGTAAAATCTTGTTCCTTTTTGCCCTCCCCCCATCAGCTTAGGTGAGGAAACATAGGGCTCAGTGTACTGATAGGCATGTGCTTTTAAAAATTAAAAATTGCAGCTTTTTCTCCTGCATTTTACATGAATGTATCTGTGCTTGATAAAGTCTTTCTTACTTATGCTTAATGTTTTCCAGACCTTAACACAGCACCATCCAGACCAAGATCTCACATTATCTAGTAGCATGAAATACTTCTACTGTACATCAGGAATATTAAAGCAGAACAGGAAGCTTTTGGGAACAAATAATATGCTACATTTTGTACGTTCTTTGCTCTACAAGAATTTACTCTCTTCCCCTGTCTCTTTCTTGAATATGTATTACACGAATCACTTTACCCACTGGGAAACAGATCTGACCCTGACATTGAAAAAAGAAGCCATGTGATATCAGTGAAATCTCTAACAAAAAGAAATCACAGAATCATCGAATGGTTTGGGTTGGAAGGGGACCTTGAAGATCATTTAGTTCCAACAACAAAGCATAATGTATACATGTGAAAGAAATGAACGAAAACCAGAATATTTTGTATAATAATTCCTAATTATTTTGTATAATACTTTCTAATACCAACATACGCATCACCTTTTGCAGCACAATGTGATAAAGTAAATTCCATATCCTGTAGAGCTGTGCCTAGCAAAGCAAAGAAGCCTCAATTCTTTTCACCAATTAACTCCCTACCTGTGAACTTTCCTAAACCACCTATTTGATGGATATTCACTAGGCATAACTGAACTGTATGGAAAGACAATGTGCAAATAAAAATGAAGTTCAAATTTTATGGGTTTAAGAATGTACTATGAAAATACACCATAAAAGCAACTGGAAGAGCATGCACACAGAAGTGGCACAGAATCTACCTCACACTGGGTCTGAATGTGAGAGACAGAAGAACTGTTAGGAGTAGTTAAATATTTATATACTTTAGTATACCTTTAAAATGTGTTTAAAACCTTTCCCCACAAATAATCTAATAAATAAACTAGTGAAAAGGTGCAAGTACTTTTTGTCTCTTTTGTGCTGTATTTATATTCACAATGAAAAACGCCTGCAGTCATGTTCACGTTGCCCGTGAATATCGTGAAAAGTACAGCACAAACCTGCATTTTTCAGGGGCAATTGTTACATACAAATACAACACTGAAATAGCCTGTGAAACATGAGAAGAGAGGAGCCCAAATGACATTCTTTGAAAACAGGCAATTACGTACCAGGGGCCCAATTTCTAAAGATTTTGGTTTTTAAAAATAATAGGAGTTAAGCAATTTCATACTTCTAAAAATTTGAGCTATGAGACAGAAGACTGAGAACATATTCACCTAAAGCTGATTCCTACTACTCCCTCTTTATAATAGGTTCCAATCTGCAATCACTGCTCAGGTAGAGGCCGTATTTAAATCACAAGCAGCTCTGTCTGGGGAAATAACTGCAGGACAAAGGCCAGTATTGGTACTGGAATTCATTAATATTAGCATAGCTGGCCAAAACCCAACCAGTACAGTACTACAGCATGGGAGTAGACATCCCGGTATTCCCTTTTGAGTCCAACATAAAGCTTATCTATAATCAGTTTTGGAGTAACTGCTGAAGAGGAAGGGTAAGCGGCATTTTTCCAATGCATTGCCAAGACAATGGTGATGGGTATGTGTCAATCTGGCTCCGTCTTCTTACCATAAGGAACCAGAAACATAATAGCTGCAATTATTTGAACAAGTCAGGCAGACACTTTATCAGGATTATGGGAAAGAGAATCAGAAGACCAGAAGATCAGGGAAGAAACAGAGTCCTCAACAGGAAGTAGCACTACTGAGGAGAAGACAGTTGACTCATGTGTTATCACATGGAGGACAGATTTTCCAAAGTGCTCAGCAGTAAGCAGGTCCCACAGGAAAGGCTGCTGAGGACTCTGGAAAATGCCAGAACATCTCTGAGTGACAAAATGTAGGATAGCCTTTCTATTCGAACTTGGGTTCCTGAAAGCAGACATCACTAATACAGAATTTTTGAGAGCATTCCACCCATAACTGCATTAATAAACAACTGAATACACATCAACATTGTTAAAAGCCAGTGAGATCTTTAAAATAATAATAAAAAGAAATAAAGATATGTAAGAACCTAAAGTAGATACAGGAAGATAATAAAACTTCTTAGAAAATGATTAGAAGTAAAGCAACACCAAAATTTCCAAACAAGACACTTTGAGTCAATTTACTTTCCAAATTTCAGAACAACTCTTGATTTTGACAGGAATAAATTATCTAGTTTGACTTTGTGTCCCATCACATAATTTTGGTATGCCCATTTCAGTTGCAGAAGCAGATTTGGTTCTGTATTAGTCCAAAATCTTTGCCTCAAGCTAACTACCCAGAGGAACAGAAATCCAGAGCGGAGGCCAATTTTTCCTATAAATTACACTGGTACAATAATATGGACTTCTTCACTTTTGCACTATCACAAATTTCACACCCTTTAAATTAGTCACATATTAAGGAACAAGAACTATAAGAAATGAATATTTGGTCCAACATGTTTAAATCCAAAGAACTTCACCTGCTCACAATCTGAATTTGAACAATTCACAGTTTGATCTAAAACCATGAAAAAAATCAAAGCAGATGTCTTCTCTCATGAACAAGTAAGTCTCAAAACAATCAAGATCTAAAAATTAAATGCATGAATTATTTTGACTAGCATACAAACTTACATTAAAATTATAAAGCTGAAGTTAATCAATTTAATTTACTTGTTAAAGTGCTTTGTCCTACACTGGGAGTACTGCACTTCACTGGAGGAATGAAGGAACACAATCCTCGTTATTAGTCCTCTGAAATGAAGAGTAAATTATTTCTATAGGCTACAATAAAGCTTTTGAGTACACTTTTAGACAGTCCAATAACATGCTAGGACAAAAGTCTTGTTTCATGCCAGGAAAATAGATGTTCTGAATATTCAGTGTGGAAATCTGACTATATTTCACCAAAGGCCCATCATTTCTTTTCCCAACAATAACCTTGAAAATTAAATCCAGACTCTGATGGATTGGAGCTATTGATAGTTGATCTACTCCCTGTTGTATGGCTATTTACAAGTACCACATTTAGAGCAACGAAACTCTTTGAAAATGGATCTACTTATATCTTAAAAATATACAGAAACCTTCTTATGGTAGATGACACCAAAGTACACATACACTCTTTGATCCCATCAGCAAATGCTAATAATAAAAATTTGAAGAGAAATCGTTTTCAGTAACTGATGTCTAGCTTGAGATAAACTCCATGTATTAAAGCAAAACACACACTTCAAATGGATCTTTGTAATTGATCCTACTTTAGAAGGGTTCCATTTAATCCAGTTCCATTTTTCTAGCCAACTAGCACACTGTTTGCTTTTGCAGTTCAAACCTGACTCTATGGTGTGCCTTTATGGTAACTCTCAATATACTCCAAACTGCATCCTTGGGAATACAGCTCAGCTCTTGATAGCAAAATAAAATTCAGCTGTATGAAACCTCACTTTCTAAATAAAGAGCACCATGGTTTTAAATGACACTGATTATTCAACTAAGGTTACGCTTCTATTGCTAAATTGAGTTGTAATTATACAGCAGAATTAATAACCAAATTTAATGAAAATCCCATTATGATGCAGCTTAGTAAATCAAAGCTGAAACTGCTGTAAGTAAAATGACAGATAGTCACAATATAAGGGCAATACTACATTTGAGTCTATTTCCTCAGCTTTATGGAGGTCTCAGCAGGAAGTTAACTCCAAGATGACATTGCCTCTCCCCTCACTAGCAAGCACAAGCCCAGAGACAGACCCACAGAGAAGGGAGGCTGACAAGGGAGGTTCATGTCTGTCCTCAGGGCTGCCTCCAACCTCAGTAGGTATGCCCCGGAAACTGCACTCCAGCTGGTGAGGCAGAATCAGGCCCTCCAATTTCAGGTCATTGACCCCACAAAAATCCAAAGGGCACAAGAGTCAAAGAGACTAACTCTTGAGAAATAGGAAAGTTATTCCAAGATACAAAATTTTTAATTACAGTGTGCTTTTCTTCTTCTGATCCATTTGGCACATAATAAACAAAGTTATATTTTGGGGGGCTTGTATCTAGCGAGATTAAAAGCTACTAAGAATGGAACCGTGAAAAAGAGGAAAGGAGTGTCTGATTTACCCTAAATAACACTCATTAGGTATATATTAATCTCAGAACACACATGAATTCAAACAGACTCAAACAGAAAGGCTTTACTTTTAGTATGAAATGCTAATAAAAGACTTGAATTGATCTCTTTTTCCCCATTTAAACTAATTCTGTACAAGAACTGCAAACTGGTTATATATTAAGGATTCTTGAGACTTCAACAGAAAAATTCTCAGCTACAAGACAGGAGTTGGAAGGCAATTAGTTCTTTGAAAAATTATAGCACTACCTCTCGTAAGTATTCAAGCACATTAACTGTGTTGCTGAGATATACTAACATAATATATAGAAGGTGCATGGAGGAGAGAAAATTATTTTGCATTCAGCTAAAGAATAAATATATACAACCCTCTCCAAAATATGCATTGCTCCAACATGTGAAATCAAGCTGAAGGTAGGTAGATTTCTAATCACAAGCAGAATTTCCTGCTTATAAAGTTCAAACCAATGTATGCCAATAGAAAAATATTTCAGCTCTGGTGTATTGTGTTCTGATGGGTAAGAATCTTGTACTATTCATGTTTTGCAATAATTTTAGCTTTGTCAGTAAGAGGGATTCTCTGAATAATGTATGTAGTGCAAAAGAAATGAACAGAGTTTAAATAAAACACACAGATGCAAAGGGGAAAGAAAGAGGACTGTCTCCAAACCAATACAGATCAGATCAATTTTGCTAACTTACAATAGATTTTATCTGCTAAAGCAAGCTCTTTCATATGCATTCATGATTTAGAATAAAAACACTAATGTTCTGGGCCTGTTTGAAGAAAAGAAAAATGTGTAAAATAACCATTAGAAGTTAGCTTTTACAGTGAATATACAAAATTATTCCAGTTCCAAAAGTACTCCTGAGTGAGCCTTTAGATATATACTTTTTATCTAGTGAATAGAAAAGAAAAATTAAAGTTTTTCCAATGTTGCAGTGAGTTACTTGCTAATATGCCATCCATAATCCTTTGGAATAATCTGTCTACTGTCCCTTACACATGCAAGGGGCCAGGCCCTCAATCTTTACAAGTAATAGCTGAAGAAAATGGAAACAGAAATAGAGGTAACTGGTCATGTCTCAGAGCTTTATGCTTGAACTCACATAAATATTCACCTCAGACCAGCAGCTCTAAGGCTTTTGTACTGTATATCTGGGGACATGTGCTCTGAGTAATTTCTACACAAACAGCAAGTTTCACAGTGGTTCAGCAAAGAGTTATCATTTCACATTGCCATGAAATCACTTAATTCAGAGCTGATGGTGGGGGTTCTTTAATTAGGTTAGAAAATCTCACACATCTGCGCTTTAGAAGCCTCTGTCAAGCCAGCAAATTCAATCACATTGAAGCCAGTGTCCTCCAGCTATCAGACAATTGATTTTTGCAGTATTCTGCCCATATTTAGTTTAAGGAACATGAGATATGTTCATTCAGTTGTCAGTCAGTTTGCCTACATTTCATTAGGAGATTTGTTGTTTAAAAAGTATTCTTCAATATTTAAAATGTTTTTTAAAAGAAGAAGCAGTCAGATTATGGGCACAAGACTGAAAAACATGAAATAAATACAAACTTGCACTATACAAAAATACGAGTGAGTTTAAGTGGCAAGTACAAACATAAATAAGGCCTGTACGATTACGTCTATTTAATATAGACATTTACATAATTATATGAGCATACACAAACATATAAATTTACTTTTCCCTTTCTTCTCTGTCTTTCCCCATACTGTAAGGACTTGTCATTTCTAAAGTCATTAAACTCTTTGGAACTCAAACTGGGTTCACTTAAAAAAAAAACCAAAAAAGGATCAGGTTATGAATCACTATTTCTATAAATGACAGCAAACATAACAAAACAGGTTTTCCTCAGTTCAAACAATGTAAGGTAGACATAACCTAAGGCAGTTGGAATGAGAGAATAATCTGGTGCAAACAGTCTAATTAACCAAAGTTTTGGGCAAACCTTTTTTGAACCTAGTGTTAGTCTTATATAGAGAAGTGGTCCAATTTTAGACAATTTTTAATTAATGTAAATCAGAATTAATTCATTAACATTCAAATAGACACACTGAGCAATATCCTTAATCCAAAAAGTAACAACAGCCTCGGAAATTATTTCTCAGAACTAGATTTGTAGGCAGAATCTAAAATAACTGACTTCACCTAAAATTTCTGATTTTAGTATACAAAAATTTTAGTTCCCTCCTCTTTGGTAAAAAATGAAAGTTTAAAGAAAGCTAGTGTCATTTATTTTCATGGAATATATTATCAGTGCCTGCAAAAGTTGACACCTATTGTAATATATTCTCAATGAACTGCACCTGCATAGATCTGATTCCTTCCAGTTTCAAAGCACCTTTTGAAATGTTTTCACCTTATAAAATTTGATACTGATTTTCACACCAAACACAACTAATACATTGCTTAATACAGAATTCACACTTTGTGGGACATCGGTCTTTCCTGAATAAAATGAATGGAGCCATTTTTGCAGCTCATAGTCTTTTCCTCTTAAATAAGGTGGCAAGGTCATCTGAAACTTGGAATACTGAAAACTCATACAAATAAATTTAGCAATCATGAAATAAATTATACATGAGAATTGCACAGTACATTGTATGTTTACATATTAAGAATAGCCACAAAGATGGCAGTGAGAAAGTGAAGAGGAACACAGCACATATTTTAAAGGCACGATGAACACTAAGACATTTTCCAGTATGTTTCTATTTTAAACTCGCTCAGCAATGTTGCTTAGGGCATCTACTTCCAGAGGCAATTCACTCTTGAATGAAGAGGAGGGATTCGAAAACTTAACAGCCACAAAGGAAAACCTATAGAGTCCTGAAATATGAACATCAAAGTAGTAACGCTACTACAGTCTTCAGCTTTGCTACACTTTATACCACTGTCTTACATAATAGCATGAATTCCTTTTAAGAAGCTAGACATACATGATGATACATAGAAATAATGCTTTGCCACTCTCAGAGATTAAGCAGTATCCAGCATGTGTTTTAACCACTGATAAAGACCCTAAGGTGGTTGAAATGTAGGAAGTTCCGCTAATCATACTTTGCTTTTTTAATAAAAAATAAATAAATTAAATGTTACCTCATTTAGTAAGGGCATTTCTTATTCTGTTTTCCTCTCATTGTGTATGTGCATCTGTGTGTATGAGGGTGTGTGTGTGCGTGTTTATAAAATATATAGTAGGAAGAGAATTTGTTCCAGTTGAGGTGGTCTGTGAAATCAAGTAGATCAGATACTAACTTGATTTGGCACCAATGTATGGATGCATAGAGACATATCCACAGGATGTATGCATTACGAAATGGTAAGAGACATTTACAACCTAGAATATAAGAGCAGGGCTGCCACAAGTGACATCACCAGATCAACTGCAGCGTCAAGCAACTCAGATATATTATCCTGCACACCACTGCTTCCCTGTCTCCTTTCCAGCCATTAGAAAACCATTTGTGAGTACAAATATTATCACATATTTTCAAATACACAGAAGGCACCCCATGCACAAAAGCGAACAACAGTAACTGAGGGGTTTATGGACTAATTGTGACATTCATAATTTTTCTTTACAACAACAAAATTCATCTCCATAGAAACCTGGAAGCAAGAAACTACAGTAATAACACTAAAGTAAATGTCACATCAGGTTGGTCAGCAGAAGGCTGGAGAGGGGATTTTGCTCCAGTTAGGAACTATCAAGGATTGCTGCCCCTTTTGCTCTCCTGCAAAGGGTATCTGTACCAAAGACAGACTTACTGATGTATTTAAAACGCAAGATAACAATGTGGTTTCATATTCTTTTCACTGCAATTTACCCATAAGGTGGTCAGATCAGTTTCATGTTTACTCACAGGCATTTGTTACAGCGAAGCTGTTAGCTGTTTCAATGTTGTCTACATGAGGAACCAAATTAAAAGGTGCTTCAGATGCATTGGGGCTGGTGTTATGAAGAAAGATTGCTAATCGAAAAGCAGTATATTCCTGATCTGTGTTCCTGATGAAGAGACCACCTATAAAAAAAACCAGAAAAAAAAAAAAAAAAGGCAAAAGAAAAGAAGCAGGGTAAATCATTTGCAAGCTACTTACTATCTTTGTTTGCACGCAACTGTCTCTCCCAAAGCTGCACAGTAAGGCAAGTCCTAAGACTTTAATGGATAAGGAACTAATCGTATTCGTAATCACAACCATTGCCTTTAAATCACTGTCATCAATCGATTTTAACCTCCCTGATGCATTCATGCTTCTTTTCTGACTTCTCGGTTTCCAGCCTTTCATACATAAATACCCAGATTTGTCATGATTACAGTGACCTTTTAAAGTGCTTAGCCTCCATCTCCCTGATACCGAACACACTGCTAAATCAGCTACTCAACAATCTCTCAGATTAAGTGGCGGGCTGATTAAGGGGAGCGATGCTTTCTGGATTAAAAAAAAAGAAAATACCAACTCAGTGTAGGATAATCTGCACTGAAGAGGCATATAATGAACTTTGCTCCTCTGCAGCCATGTGCAGGCAGGAAGCAGCTCAGCTCTATTAGCAGCATCTTCACAAGTCCACGAGAAATGATGCAGTGATGGAGCTGAGCTGGAAAGAATTCAGATAGCTGCGTCCCATCTGAAACACGTCCGAAAGGAGGGAAGCCGGAGGCGATGGGAAAGGGGTGAGGATGAGGCATAGGACTACAGGGAGACATCTACAAAATCCTAAACTTTGCAACTGCAGAAGGAACGAAGGACAGCGTTGCCTTTTATCCCCCATCCGTGCCAGTTACCGCAACCTCTCGTGCAGAGGACTGCCATCCCTCCGGGAGTCAGGCAAAAGCGAGAGGGGGTTGAAGCATTCAAGGGGCATCAAGCCCCGAGCCCCTTCCTCCCCTGCTGATATCGTACACCCGGAGATGGAATGAGTTCTGCAAAAGATAAGCATCTTCCCTCCCGCATGCGAACGCACACAGATGTATTTACACACACAGGCACTCGGAGGCACATATACACAAACACACGCGGATGGTTCGTGAAGGCATGGAAATGGGATGGTGCTGGAGGAGAAATCTGCAAACTGCCTTCAAAGCCTCCTTTCCAACTCACTTCGCAAAAGATTGAACCCCTGGACACACGCACGTAGCCCAATGCAGCGCTTACCTATTTGCACGCTGCTAGGAAAAGCTCCCATTGCTAGTCCCCAAAAGCCAGAAAACAACAAGACAAGCTGTCTGCAAATTATCCTCATCTTCTCTTCTGCCTCTCTGTCTCGCCTTCTCCCGCTCGCTCGCTGGATGCTGCTCAAAGAGGCATCGAGGGCGAGAAGGCTACACACAAAATCAGGAATAAAAAAAAAATGTAAAAAAAAAAAAAAAGGAATGAATGGGGAGAAAAAGAGAGGTTTCCCCCTTTTTTTTTTTTTTTTTTTTTTTTTTATTTTGTGTGGTTTCGCTTTAGTATTTGTTTGCTATCCTCTCCCGCTCGCGCGCTCTGCCTCTCTCCCGGCGGCCGCTGCCGCTTTCAGCAAGCCATCCCGCCGCGGCGGATTTTTCCCGCAGTCTCCATCGCCGGGGAGCGGTTTCTGTCCGGCTGCGAATGTTGCACATGCAGAAGATGGTGGTGAGTTTGGCGGCGGGGGGGCAGGAGCGCCTGCTGGAGGCGCGGCGCGGCGCGGACGGACATGCGCCCTGCGCATCCCCCCCTCCGCCGCCCGCCCCGCTCCGCTCCGCGCGGCCCCCGCCGCCGACAGAGCCGCGGGGGTTCTTGTTTCGGGGGGGTGGTTGGTTGGCTATAATTTCATGGGGGGAAGAAGGGGGGGGGCCTGTTTTTTGATTTGGAGTCTTTGGGGTTTTTTTTCCCAACCCCCTCCCCCTTTTTTTCCTGCCACTCGCCCATCCGCGAGCGCGCAGGGGCGCGCAAGTTCGTGCGGCGGGAGCGGGGCCAGGCAAGGTCAGTGCCCCGGGCTGGGGCGCTGCAGCCCATCCTGTGCGCCCGGGGCGGGTGCCGTTAAGTACCAATTATTATTAATGAAGGTGGCTGGGCGGATCTGCATGTACTGGGCGGCTGCGGAGCGGCGGGACGCGGCTGGGCAGGCCCGGGCCCCCCTTTTCCCGGGGGGCGCTCGGCTCCGCGCGGGAGCGGCGGGACCCCCTCCGCGCCGCCGGGCTGTGCGGCGGAGGATGGAGCGCAGGGACGGGAGCAGGGAAGCGCTCAGCGCTTGTGGGCACTCATGCCAAAGGGAAGGAGAGCAAATGAAAGGAAAACTTCGCTGCTCCTATGCTGCCGCCTTTTCTCTCACACTCTCTCTCTCTTTTTTTTTTTTTTTTTTAATCCTTTTTTCTTAATATTTTTAGCTGGGGAAAAAAAAATAACGGAGCTTTTTTTGTGTCTAGACCCTTTTTCTTTTGGTGCCTTTAGATTTTTCTTTTCAAGCCTTGGAAGCTTCCCAGAGGAGCTGCCAGAAGTCTGGGGCTGTTACAGTTAATAATTAAAAGATACATATATATAATAAATGATAGGTAATGAAATCACCCAACAATAGCTGTATGTCAGAGAAGGAGTTTCTAGTTTCACATGTGGCTTCGCAGAGAGATTTCTGTCAGTCGCAGGGAATGATTTGAGTTCCAATAGCATAATTTTAAAATGTTAATTGGTAATATGAAAGAATACTGATTTTTAAGGTGAACCTTGTGGCTCTGCTTTGAAACACACATTTCCTCTAAGATCAGACTTTTACCTCCTTTCACTGAGGTTTACTTTCTTAGTTTATTACTATACCCTGTATCCTCAAGCTCTCCTGCTTTTATGGCGAAAGACCCTTTCAATTGCTGCAGAGGGTGACTGATTTGTGAAGAATGATTGTGAGCTCCTTAGCATCTACCACATACTCAGAAGAGTAAGCAAAGAATATTGAAGCCAGAGAGACAGACAGAGAGACAGACTGTCTTATCAGTATGGACACGTGTAACTGTGTACATGACTGTGTGTATGCGTGTGTTTGGCAGAGTGTGGAGTTCCTGTAAATAAATTACATTCTGGGAGATTTCTTTGAAGATCAATGACAAACAGACTTCACCTGCATTTTAGAATACTTATTCCCTTATGTTTCAGTAAATCATCTGCTTCTGTTTACTTTCCCTCCATGTATTCCAGTCCTTCTTCTGAATCTGCAAGCTTGTGCTTCACATTATTTACCCATGGTTTTTTGTGACCTCTGCTTTTGCTCTTGCTTGATTTTCTTTTTTTCTTGCTTGCTTTTCCTCCTTTGTCTCCCTAAATTCTCCCCAAAATTTGGTTGCTTTTTTCCTCCATCCTTCAGCATTTAACTTTTTGACTGTGTAAATCCAAGTAATAAGTAATGAAAACTGGATAATAATTCTGTGGTTGGCTGGTTCTTCACCACTAGGAGCAAGTGTACTTGGGAACAGGTAAAACATTTAGTTAATTTGATGGCACATACTCATGTGGATTCATGCCAATTACGTATTAAATATTAGGATTTTAGACATATGTCTCTTATAATGGAACAGCAAGTTGCTGCCTACAACCTGAGCTGAGAAATATGCTTTGGTCTTTTTCAAATACAATGGTAGCATGTTAATTTAAATTTAATTTGAGAGTCTACAAGGAACATACAGTGGTCTTAACTGATCTGACCAGGAGTCTCACCCAGAAGTTCCTACACTGAATCTGTAAATTCTGTTGGAGTTGGAACATATATTTTAGTGAAATATCCAATCTTGATTTAAAGACTTCAAGAGACAGGAAATCCATCACTTCTCTGGGTAAGTTTTTCTAGTTGATATCCATTCTTTTTTGTTAAAACCTTCACGTGTTCTAGCTTTGCTTTCTAATGCTGACTGTCAGAGATGAACCCAGTATTCCTGTAATGGTATCACTCAGTTCTGTTCCAGGAAATTATCCTGTTCTCCACTTGACACTCCCTTGCTCAGACAACTCAGGATCATTTTCGCAGCTGTGGAAAGCAGAGGAAAGAAAGGGGATGAGGCCATACTATAGCAATTTTGTGAGGCTATGCTATAGCAATTTTGTTTAAAAGACACAAAGAAAAAAAAGTATTATGGTGTTAAAGGGGAAAAATCCTATTTCAGTAAGTTTTGAGAAGTGAATGGCAGAGGATCAAGTAATTGATCACAACATTTATCTTACAGCTGAAACAAGAAAGGTAACAGGGATGTAATCAAGATTAAGGCTGGAGGGGAAGAAAAGTGAGGTAAGATTTTAGATTCACTGCCGCTCTAGTGGGTTAATATTGTCTGGCTGCCAAGTGCCCACCAAGCTGCCCTCATTCCCAAAAACATGTGGAGAAAAATAAGGTCAAAAAGCTCATGGGTCATGATAAAGACAGGGAGATCACTCACCAATTACTATCACAGGCAAAACAGACTCAAATTAGGGAAAATTAGTTTATTACCAATTGGGATTTGAGTAGGAGGGTGAGAAACAAGGACAAAACTATAAACCCCCACACATGCACCTCTTACCAGGCTCAACGTCACTCCTTCTTTCACAACTTTTCTACCTTCTCTTCCTGAGCAGTGCAGAGGGATGAGGAATAGGGGTTCAATCTGTAACACTTTGCTCCTCCTTTCTCCTCATGCTTTTTACCTCTCCAGTGTGGGTCATTCCCACTAGGGACAATTCTTCTTCAGGAAAAGACTGCTCCAGTGTAGGCTCTCCATGGGATGCAGTTCCTGGGAGAAAATCTTGTCCAGTGTGGGCTCTCCATGCGCTGCAGCTTCCTTAAGGCATCTCTGCCTTCTACAGCATTGGGTCATCCAGCAGTGCTGATATCTACCCCATCCTGGTCTTCACCACAGGATGAAGGGGAATCTCTGCTCTGGCACCCAGAGCACCTCCTTCCCCTCCTTCTTCACTGTCTTTGGTGTCCGCAGGGCTGTTTATTGCCTGTTTTTCTCACTCCTTTCTCATGTAGTTACTGTGCAGTGTTTTTTGCCCCTTTTTTAAGTATGTAGTCCCAGAGGTCCATGAGCATCACTGATGGGCTCAGCTTTGGGCAGCAATAGGTTTTGTTTGGAGCTGGATGCGAGTGGCTCTGTTCTACATGGCGGCAACTTCTGGTGTCTTCTCACATAGGCCGCCCCACAACACATCCTCACCCCTAACCTTGCCACATCAACCGAATATAGCTGTACCCTGCCAAGCAAGAGGAGACCAGAAGGGAGAGCCTGTGGGTTTTCCTGGTGGCAGCTGAAAGGGGCTGCATGAAGCTGCTTCTGACCTGAGGTGCCAGGCAGACGATGAAGGTTGTGGTTGGTGATTAAGGGAAAGAGGGACAGAACTCTTGAGTTCCACAATGAAATATCAGAGAAATTAAGAAAGTATTGAAATATGTTTTGTTGAATGTATCAATTGTATGGAAGTGATAGTCTAGAGGGAATCTGTCTTGGGAGTGCCTGGCTGTCAGTGGTGGATGTTTGCTTTGCCTTAGGGCACATAACAGCTTGTGTTGGCCTTGGCTGGAGGCCACCACTAGAGAGAAGACTCACTCTTCAGAGAATCAGCTGAGAGGCAGACTATCTGCTGCAGCCCGTGGATGACTCCTGCTGCAGAAGTTACATGAATATGATTTTTTTTTTTCCCCTCTGGCAAGGTTTGGAAACCGTTGGCTATTTTCTTGATCAGATAGTCTTGTGCTTGAACAAAATGCATGTATGAGAAGACCCTGCAGGAACTGGAAGAATATGAGAAGATTTACACTAAAGCAGAGATGAAGACTGTGTGTTAGCTAGAGGAATAAAACAGCAGAGCAGATACCAGAGGCATTCACCTTATGGGAATCCCAGAAGAAAAGCAGGATATGGAGGAGACAGACACTTTGCAGTATGGACAGGGTTTGTGATGCATATGTAGTAGGTAAATATCCTCATGCTGAAGTAGCAACTTTGAGTCCTATTTATATGTTCTTGCATCCAAAATGTAAATTCTGGCTACACCATCTATTAAAAAGACATGTTATTATGTATCTGGAGACATGTAACTTTGCGAGGGAGAAGAGGTCTTGAGTGACAAGGGGTAAGTAAAGCTGTGCTATTTGTAAAGGATAATAAATCAAAAGATAGGTTCTGACAATTAGGGGTGCAGAGGAAAGGAGAAAGGCAATGTCAGTAGCAAGAGACACATCAGTAAAGATCCACCATTGCCCCTCCTCACCAGATTCCGGGTGCACAGAGGCAGCGACAGCATGAAACCAAACAACACCCTGCCCCTGGCCTATTTGCCAGTGCTCCTGATGAGCTCCTTCAGAGTAGGCAAATGTCTGTGCCACAATGGCTCCCTATGGCACAACCATCTGGGCACAGAGATCCATCCTAAAAAAGGATTCAGTCATTTAGACTGGTGTTGCTTCAAGTGCAATTCTCATTGCAGTTTCACTGTGTGGTCACTGGAAATGCCTCAGCAATAAATAAATTATGGCAAAAACAATTGACTCAACACCCTGTCCTTTCTTAGTCCTTTCTTGCTTTATGAAATAGTGTAGCTTACATATCTGTCAAGTAGATCTGGTAGACTATAAACCCTGGGACAAAGCTGTGTCTTTTGTGAAGTGCTTAGCACTTCTAGGGGAAAAAATTAAATAAAATACAAATCATCTATGTAGGCTTTTTAATACTCCACCCTCTGATATGGCCTCACATCACCTTTTGAAGTGATACCAGCAGTACTGAATAGATTAGTCAATGCATCAGAACAAGATACAGTTTCCTTTCAGTAGCAGAACTCATTTTCAGGAGATCGCTTTGCAGCAATGCCTCTCATCTTGTGAGATTTTTTATTCTTACATTTTCGTTCTTATTGTTTTTCATTCATCTAAATTCTCGTATAGAGAGAAGAGTTAATTCTTTTTAATAGTGCTTCTCATTAAGAGTGTTATTTTGATACTGAAACAACTGTAATACAATGCGTCTGGTCTTGAATATGTTCATCCACTGGTCCTGCTCCTTTCTACTGGGTTGCAAGGGGTACTGTAAAAGACTATGACCATGAAAGGAGAAGTTGTTGTGACCATCCTGTGGAAAGTGAAAAGTCCTGATTATAATTTAAATCATGCTGATATCAGTCAGGATTATTTCAGTCTGAGAAAAATGTGGTAACACTAATTTAATTAAGAACTGCCATATTAAGCTAGACTCAATGTCCATTTATAACAGTGTTCTGTGTGCAACATTAAATGATAAAGGTTTATTAGGGAAGAGTATAAGCTGAGTAGTCCTTCATTTAAACTTTAAGAGAGGTACTTTCTTGCTGAGTCCTCTCACCTCTGACAGTCAGGGCTTTAAGGCTTCTAAACTGAAGATTTTATAGAGACCCTTGTGTTGAAGAGTTGCCTACAGTTTTTATTTCCTTATATTTACGTCCAGTGTCTGCAGCATCCTATGCAAAGAAAGTAGTTTTGTTAGTTTGTTTTAAACATTATTTTATATTGAATATTCCTTGGCACTTCTCTAAGGAAAAAAAAGAAAGACCTAGAAATACTTTACCTTGCCATATTAGCCATAGTTTTATATACCTTTATAATATCACCCTTCAGATAGATTATATCCTATAATCTATGCTATATATCAATCCTCCTTGCCACTATTTTCTCTTCTGCTTCTTATGGCTTTGTGAAAAATAGGACACATGGAATAGGACACATTTTTTCAGGTGTAAAACTGGTTTCTGTTTCACTCATTTATTTTTCTAATCATTCCTAAAATGTCATTTCCCTCTGAGCATGCAGACAATGTTTTCAGGAAATTATTCATAAAGACTTCCATATCTCTTTACTGAGTGCTAATAGCTAATTTAGAGCCTATCATTCTGTATGTGTAGTTAAGGTTATTTTTCCCATGTGCACTGCTTTGTATTTTTTTGATGCAGAATTTCATCTGCCATTTCATTGCTCAATCAATTAGTATTGTGAGATTTTTCTGCAATACTTCCCAGGCAGCTTCAGTCCCTGAGAATTTGATACAAGAACAAAATTAGAATCTATGCCTATTAAACTTGATCTCCTATTTGTTCCATTTTTAATGGTGTAATAGGTTTCTTCTGCCCATATTTATAACCTGGGCTGCATCGTGGGATGTACCTGAGAAAGCACAAAAGTTTAAAGCAATGTTTCTTTCCTAAGTACAGCTTATTGCAGTAGTAAATGCCAGGCAATTCTGAAGGATAGGGCAATTTCCTCATCAATTAGAGGTGTGCGTGTGGGGAAAATGCATGAACTTAAATTCATTCCACCTAAGCCCATCTGGTCTTGTTTATACAGGAAAAAAGATCAACTTTTGCTAATACCAGCTTCTACCCATCACTTACAATAATTCCTGAATTCAAAATGAATTATCGCTTAGTCTTTTAAGTACTGTACACGTTAGACCAATTGTCAGTAAGCTTACATGAAATTAAAATAAGTGTATTTCACTCTCATTTTTTATACTTATTCATACTTATTTTTATACTTATTCATAAAAGTAGCCAAGGAAGGTTTGCCTTCCCTGTGTATATTTGAGGAGTCTGGCTAGTAATGGCCCATACTGAAAGTCTGGTCCTTCCCTGAAAGGGAGGGTACAGGTTAAGAAATGTCATTCACCCACATGTTCCTCTGCCATGGACTGGAGGCATGCATATGGCCCTTCTGAATCATGCAGCGCTTAAAAATTTGCTTTTTTTATCTGGGAGTAGGACGTTGGTTCTAAATCTTCTGTGTAAACAACAACCATAGTAACAATGACACCTCGCCTGCAGTTGAACACTTTGTAGTGAAACTGAATTCAGTATGGAATGAGGTGGGAAGAAACCAGAACAAAATCAGGAGACAGAAACTCAACTTAGAGAATTACATATATTTGGAGTGCGAATTCTTATGAATAAAAATTACTTTTCCCTAAATAAAAAAATACTTTTTTTGTTATATTTAAACAAACAAACAAACAAAACCAACAACAACTACAGGAAAAAAGCAAAACCAAAAAACATCGTATGAAAACATCCCACTATTTCCATGAAAAAAGTATTTCCCCCTAAAGTGTTTTGTATTTTAGTGTTTTTCACCAACAGTAGTCAGAAAATATTTTTCATTTTCTTTCCAGTTCTCATTAAAATGTTTGGCCATAACCTCTGTGACATACTCTACACAGCAGAGTGAGGAAGATGTCAGAACAGTATAAAGAATGGCCTTTGTTTACTACCCAGAGCATTTTGCTGTATTGACCTAATTGTCATTTCCTGTAAAAAACACCCCAACGTTCACCTTTGTTTGAAGGCGATGGTTTTTAGCTCATTTCTCTTGTTCACCTCCCAGGTGCTGTCGTCCATGTGAAAGGGTGCACTGGTTTCTGTGTGGCTTGTGCCACCACTGTCAGAGAATCACCACATTAGCTCCAGCTGCAGAAGCCTCAGTATTGATGATGCTGGATGAGCAAAAAGGATGATTCCAGATCCAGAGGGAGAAAGAGAATGGACAAATTACTGAAAGAAACCTCTACCCTGTCTGTTTAACTCATGAAGTGAAGCAAATATGATAAAAAATATTGCAAGCATGATAACCAGGAAACATTCAATGCTGTTTCTGGAAAATCATACTTAAAGAATGTAACTACAGTTTGGTACACTAAATTGCTAGTAAAAATTAGTTTTAGTGAGGTTCATTGCCAATAAAAATAATACTTTTCACCTACTGCCTGTGATCTTGTCTTAGCTTTCCCTGTTCCAACAGAGCTGTGCCTGCATGAAAAATAAATATGCTACCATCATACCATATATACTTTTATACCAAAGCATTAGTTGCTTACATGAAGCTTTTTCTCAGCTTCTGGAAAAAAAAAAAAAAGATCATGTAATGTAATATAATGCTTTTGTTAAAACAGACAGACACACACACACACACACTCACACACTCTATTTCCTGCTTAATTTTCACATTAATTAGAACTCATACAATATTGCCTGGATTAGAAGATGCATTTTCAGCTCACAAGTTTGGCCTTTCTGTATTCAAACTTGTATTATTCTCTCTATGGTAGGGTTAAAGTTTACCTCAAATAAATCTGTCTTTTTGGCTCAGCTCTAGTTGGCTTCCAGCCCCTGTCCCCCACACCACAGAAGCTGCAGACTAGATAATTGCTGTCATTCAGCTATAGCCATGTGCTGTGTTTGCAGAACTAGAATCTGTTTTCCTGGAAAATCGGAACAGTCTTTGATGCCCTAAATGCTGTAAGCATACCTAGTATTTATTCAAAAGTATAAGTCTCTACGAGTATTCTGACAGTCACGATGTGTCCACTTTTATCCAGTTATTTCTTCTTTAAAATATAAATAATGAAAATGCATTATTCTAGCCAACATCAAGGTGGGTATGTCTGTTGCAGTACTAGGTAAAATTATATGAAACATATGCTGTAGTGATCTCACTTAGCTTTACCATCCCTCAAAAGAAGCAATTTTAAACTGTTGGTTTATTTAATATTTGATACACAGTGATTCATACTGTGTAAAGCTAAAGATTATTGGTAGACAGTTTGTTCATGGAACTTCTTTTAAAACAGGGCCAATTTTGTCCTAATAATTGATGTATACATACTTACAAAAATTACCCAACCTACATTTTATGTTAACTTTCTCAGTCTTTTTCTGTGCTAAATAGCACTGTAATCTGTAAGTAAGCACAAGGGAAGCAGGGATGTCTTTAGGGGAAGAAAATTCTACTTTGTAAAAGGGTGAAATTATCTAACCTTATGTCACCTAGAGCACTCTTTTAAAAAATCTATAAGTGGTCCTTACTAAAGCACATCATGTGGTCATTGAATTAGAAGTGCAGAGATGGAATATATTCCAAAGGTTATATAGTCCAGTCCTCTGGCTCTGGGGAAGGATCAAATACACTACAGCTTCCTATAGAGGTTTTTATCTGGTACTCTTTTTTAGAATTTCTGCCAAAAGGCTCTCTGAGGGTGTTCTGTTCAAGCTTTTTCCTCTCAGTTTTTTTATTAATATATGACCTATATAGTCTTTACTGCAGGTTATAGTAAGTTCTTTTTGTCTTTCTTTCACATGAACAATTGGTAACAATAGATCATTGTCTTTCCTATTAACAGTCTTCCATATCCTGGAAGATCTATCAAGTCTTTGCCTACCTAGACTAAAAGAAACCCTTTTTCTACAGTCTTCCTGTCATGCTAATATGTTCTGAGCCCTCTTCTCATTTTTGCTGTTTTCTGCTGTATTCTTTCCAGAGTGACTATATGGCAGTGAAAGCACTGCTTCAGCTGCATTCTCCTGGAAACAAGTAGAAGAAAATGATCCTCACCCATATCTTACCTGCAGAATTCTTGACAACAGATTTTCCCTTTCCTTCTTTTGTAGTAATACTGCACTGTTGACTCACAGGTCATTTTTAATACACTTTAACTTCCAGGTTCTTTTTCCTCATTTGGCATTTTAAGTGTTCATTTCTCCTTACTAGTTATTGTGCTCTGAACTGTCTTTTTTATTATTTATTTATTTTTAATTCTAGATTTTGTCTTTATTGCAACAGTCCTGAATTCTTAGGTTGTTCTCCACACTTCTGTAACCCTAACATATCCTGGCATCATCTACATTTTTTTTTTTTTAATATTTTAATCCATACATTTTAATGGAAATATTGAACAGAGCTGGGCCTGGAATCTCTAGGGGAACCAGCTTGCAAGAAAATCCCCATTTGGTACTGATAGCTATTCTTTGAGAAGAGCTTTCTAAGAAGTCACACATAATCTTTATTTTTTTTTCATCTAGATGACATTTCCCTTATAATTCCTAAGAGAATTTAGTATGGAAAAAAATATTAAATTTCTTACTATACTCAAGATACAGCAAATTTATTGATCTTCCCTTTGTCATGGTTTAGCCCCAACTGGCATCTCAGCACCATGCAGCTGCTTGCTCACTTCCCCACCACTGGGATCAGGGAAAGAAGTGTAAAAATGAGAAAAAGGAATGCAAAAGCCACACATGCAAGCAAAGCAAAGAATTCATTCAACACTTCCCATGGGCAGGCAGTTGCGTTCAGCCACTCCTGGTAAAGCAGGGATCCATCACTCATAATGATGACTTGGGAAGACAAATGCCATTGCTCTGAAAGTCCTCCCATCCTTTCTTCTGCCTCCAGCTTTATATGCTGAACATGGCATCATATGATCTGGGATATCCCTTGGGTCAGTTGGGCCAGTTGTTCTGGCTGCGTCCCCTCCCATCCCCTTGTGCATTCCCAGCCCACTTGCTGGTGGAGTGAGGTGAGAGGCAGAAAAGGCCTTGGCTCTGTGTAAGGCCTGTGTAAAGCAGTAACAAAAATATCCCTGTGTGATTGAGATTGTTTCCAGCACAAATTCAAAACACAGCCCCATACCTATGGGGTATACCATATACACAGCTCCTATGAAAAAAACTTAATTGTGTCACAGCCAAAACCAGCACACCCAAGAGATTAGCTTGGCTTGACATAGTTCTCGAAAAATCCACATGGTTTGATTTTATTATTCTTCAGGTGTTTGTAAGTCTTTTGTATACACATCTACTCCGTTTTAATGCCATCTGTAGTTAGGCAAAGTGTCCTGTTTTCTCTGGAGTCCCCCTTATACCTCTTTTAAAGATACATAGTTTCTTCTCTTCTGAGGCCACCTCTCTCTAATATTACTTCTCACATATATTTACCGATATTTCAAATACAGTGTCAATTATTTCTGTATGCACTTGGAGGTAAATTTAACCAAGTAGTGTGTTGGGGTAGTTTTGCAATATATAAAAGGATGCAGAAGTTTTAATGTTGTTAAAGTGAACATGCTTCCAAAATGGCTTTGTAACTCTTTGTGTGAACCCACCCTTCTTCTTCCCAAGGTTCCTTAGTCTTACCTCTACCTTTGGAATGTCTAAGAGATAACTGAGAGCTCATCTATTGGTTGTTAACCCCTTATTGTCATTGGCTAGTTGTAAGACCTCCTGAACTCCCAGTGGTCACATTGTAATCCCCCCCAGGAGGTATTTAAGTCGTTACCCAGAACAATAAACTCTCTCTCTCTGCCTCGCTCCCTGCTGCTGCCCTGTGGTCTCTGCGGGGGCCCATGGTGGGCCACGTGGTGAAGGGTAGGGAGCACCTCCCCCTCCAGGACTAGGAGTAAAAGGAAAATCCTCTAGCCTGGGGTCCCTCACCCTATCCACCCTCAACGTTCATCAGTAGTGGACACTTTAATAATATAAAAAACTCATTTAGAAATATTACCTATTGTGTCCCAACTGCTTAAATTCAGATGTTGTCCTTCAAATAGTTTAGAAGGTTCAAAACCAACTTGAAAGAATCATCATCACAAAACTGGACTTCAAACTATGCTAGTGCTGTTTGAAATATCAAAGCATGTTTTACACAAGTAGCCATGACCCTTTTAAAGCTGTTTTTTTGCAGTCCT
The DNA here is from genome assembly GCF_022539395.1 of Myiozetetes cayanensis. NCBI lineage: Eukaryota > Metazoa > Chordata > Aves > Passeriformes > Tyrannidae > Myiozetetes > Myiozetetes cayanensis. The sequence continues at coordinate 40,972,352 of NW_026087742.1, read as the reverse complement.
TTGGAAGTATTTCACTTTTTGTTTCCTTGAAGTGTTTTCTTATTGTGTTATCTTGTAAGGTAAGGAGCTAAAGCAATAGTTCAATAAAGCAGTATTTCAGGAAGAATCTTGAGTGGCAGGAAGAAGACAGTGTAATGCCTGAGGTGAACAGATTATTTCTTTAGAGGTATTTTGAACACATTCATGTTGTACATGCACCTGATGCACGTAGCACATGTAAACTTTGCAGAGGGATTTTATATTCAGATCAGGTAAACTTCCAGCCAAATACACTCATGAATACAGAAGTAATTACTGAGCTCTAAGGACACGTTGCAATGACATTATCATTTGTCAGCAGGATACCAGTGACTGCTGTCATGGAAAATTTACATTAGCATCATTGTTAAATAGTCTGTTTACTAGTTTCTTAATGACCTGCAGCAAACAATGATTTGAACCACTTTATGAAGTTCTGTGTTGAAGGCTGCAGTTATGTTGAATGTGTTTTCATAGGTTTATGATATTAAGATGGAATCAACAGCATCTGTCAAGTCATATGCAACCACGTCATCTGTGAATAGGTCTAGGCAGTTGTTTCTGTGATGCCAGTGTGGGTTAGAGATATAAAGTTAGTTTTAAAATATGTACTTGAAATGCAAGAAGCCGGATACCTGGGCTAGCATGAAGCACAGGGAGGACTCTGGAAATCCATCCCACAGCTTAGGAAAATCAGGACTTACTAAGCCCAAGCTGCCAAGAGTTGTTCATTCTAGCACTCTGCCCAGATCAGAAGTTTCTAGGATAACAGTGTAGACAAATTGAAACATTTGTGATTTTCTTTATTACTGCACCTTAAGAGTTATTCAGGAAACACTGAAAAGTGCTAATAGGTTTAAAATTATTTTCCTAGTTTTCACTTGTCTGCTATTTGACAGCTGAGAATTTGAAACTTTCTTTTTAACTTTTACAGCCTATTATTTGATCTATAATCAGATGTTTCTGGAAGGGTTTAATTAAAACCTATTAATTAAAAAAATAGACACAATTTCTGATGATGCATGACAAACTTTACATATACTAAGTATTTGTTAGAATTATTTGTCTGAGCTGACTAAAAAGTTTCATGGAGCAAAAATAAGACTTAATACTGTTAATGAGTACACCTGATAAAAAAGAAATGTTCTTGTAAAGGTCAGTGTGCAGTGTATTATATTATTTTTATTTATCAAATATAATAAAAAATATTGGTCTATTTACCTTAAGACTTCATAAAGAGACTTCTTAGAATAATGGGCAATGGACATTTAGGTGAGTCCACACTTTTCCCTTGCTCCAGAGAGGGCTCTCCATGGTGGCAACTTTATTCAGGAAAGATCCTCTTGCTGTGGTGTGGGGTCCTCCACAGTTGTGGGTATCCCCTTTAGAGTGGTCACCAAAGGGGAATTTCAGCTCCTACTCCTGGGACACTGCCTCCTGCTCCTTTTCCACAGATCTTGGTGTCTGCAAGGCTGTTTCCTTCCTTTTCCTCACTCCTTTTTAATGTAGTTGCTGTGCACTGTTTTTTGCCTCTTTCTTAAATGTTATCAGAGAGATGCCACCAGCATCACTGATGGGCTCAGCTTTGGGCAGCAATGGGTCTATTTTGGAGCTGGATGAAAGTAGCTCTGTTTGACATAGTGGTGGCTTCTGGTGTCTTCTCACACAGGCCACCCCTGCAGCACACCCTCCCCCCCCAGCCTTGCCACATTGACCCAATACAGCTGTACCCTGCCAAGAAAGAGGAGACCAGAAGGCTCAGTCCATGACAGAAACCACAGCAGCAGAGACCATCCTGGAAACAGCTGTCTATAATTCCTCTGTGAATGTCTGTAGATGCCTGTGTGTTTGTCTGGGACAGCTCGATAATTTTCAGCTGATCACTTAATGATATGCAGAGAATGTTCAAAAGGAAACTCATCAGAAAACTTGTGAAGTGACGTGCGCTTTGGCGTGAGTTTGAATATTAACAGAACACATTTAATAGTTTTATGAAGCAATATATGAATGATGTTATTAATGTGAGAATCTGTTATTTTATCTTACTTGAAAGGCTGTTGAGGAATTTTGCAAACTGTTATTCACTCCTTCTTTCATTTTCAAACTAAGGATTTGTGTGTGTCTGTGTGTAGGTTGTGTTAACTCTCTAGTCAATAAAATGTCTGAATCCCTCTCATATCTTCATCATTACACTCAGAAGGCTTTCTACCCTTTTTAAAATTCTTTTGTATATTTTATGAGATTATATAGAACAACTAAAGGAAACTGAAGGAAACTGATTGTCAAGGAAAATGTTTTTGCATTTATTATGAATAATTACTGCTATTCCATGTGCACAAGAAGAAATGTCTCCCCCTTTCCGTCTTTTATAGACTGTCTCACAGTACTGAGAGCAAGCAGGAGCATCAGGCAGTGCAGATTTCCACATTCAAGGTTTTTGGACATTTTTAGGATTTAGGCTATAGTATAGAAATGACAACCCTAGAAAAACTGTGCTTGTTTAGTCATATAAATAAATGTTACAAATATTCAAGAGAATTTAATGTGGGAAAATATTTCAAATTTAGTGTTTGCTAATGTTATTGGCCAATGCATCATTGTAGCATATTCATCAGATCTCCCTGTATCCATAAAGGCTCTTGTAAAACTTTTCTAAAGTAAACTGTTCTATGACTCTATGATTGTAGATGGGTTGAAGTTTGCCACTAAATATTTACTCACTTGAATAATGACTACACTCTGAGTCGGAATTATATGGAAAATATTCAAAGTAATTGTGTAATGACAGTTTATAATATATTATGTCTTAAAAGGAACATATTTAAAATCACAAATGCAGCTCCAATTCCTTCATTTTTCACAGTTCTAACTTCTTGATTTTACTATTTTAACAGTGTATATTGTAGTGGTTTTCTTCCTGTACAGCATAACACTGAGAAGGAACTCAAAAAGCTGCTCCAATCTGGTACCTACTGACTGCCAAACTGAGAAAAAGTTATTTCTCAGGTTTCATTATTGCATTCATCAAAACTATATTGGAAAATGTACTGGTCTTTTTTTAAATTTTCCTCTTAATGGTTAGCGTCTTTCGAACAGATTTATTACAGAATCACAGAATTTGCTGAGTTGGAAGGGAGCCACAGGCATCATCGAGTCCAACTCTTGGTCTTGCACAGGACCCTCCCCAAGAGTCACACCATGTGCCTGAGAATATCATCCAAACTTCTTGAACTCTATCCAGCTTCGTGCTGTGATCACTTCCCTGGGGATCACCTACTCTATTTATCATAAGTTAGAAAATTCTAAATTTGTTTTAGCCCAAATGGAGAAAAAAAAGATAAAATGAATGTTGATTTTGGTGTTTTCCCTGGACTTGGTACATCTTGCTCTGGAAGAAATCTAAGTCACATCAGGAAAGCCAATCTCACAGTTTGAGAGTACTTGATCCTTGCAAGTGAAAGTACTGACATATTTTGTGTCTACAGTGAAGAAACAAATATATCAAGCTAATTCTGAACCTAAAGACATTGACAAATTGCAAAATAAAAGTCTTTCAATGTGCCAAACATACCATAAAATTAATAGAAAATGGTCTGGAAGGATATCAGTTTCAATGTTTAGCTGTTTTGCATGAAAACAAAATTGCTCCCTTGGTAGTCCTAGAAATCTTCAAGTATGGCCAGAAGGGGAGGGAATGTTAATGTATAGCCATCTTCATATAAGCAAAACTGCTGAAAACTATAGCAAATTGAAAACTAGACTGATTTTCCAATAAAGTTTCCTGGAAATTGTTTGTGACTTTTTCTCTCTAACAGTGTCAATTTTCATAGTTATTCTTTGGCTCTTAAACTTAGACTGAATTGTTGAACTTTTTAGTAAAAAATGTTCTCAAGAGTTTAGACCTGTTTTCTCAGGCAGAGAAAGAAAGAAATCTTGTAGAAATTTAGTTGGTCTTGTTACTAATGATAAAGTGTTCTGAGAGTCCTTCAGGTACCATGCACATGAGGAAATAAAGTTTACTGCTTTGGGTGGATCACCAAAAAAGTTCTTAATAGGTAATCAACCCCCAGCCAAAGAGAGAAGTGGGAGCTGGCTGAGAAGGATGTCAGGTAACAGTAAAAACAGTGATAGCTGAGAGAGACTTAGACATGCTCAAATGCTTTCCAAGTGGACAAGGCTTTCTACCGTCACTTTAGTTTTCTTCTTGACACAAGGTGAATTCCAGTGTGTCAGCACATCTAAACAACCTATCAACAACCTAAAAACAACTATTACTGGTAAGAAATGATAATATGTAAACTTGAAAAGTTTGACTATTTGTGTATTATGTTAACAAATGTGGGACCAAGTTCAACCATACAATTTAAATATACCTTAGACTGTCCCAAATATTTACACAATATGGTCTTGATCCTGTAAAATTATTCACATATATAACTTAACATGCAAATAATCCTTCTGTCTCTGAGGACTTACTCAAAGTTAATGCAATGCAGAATGATTTGTCATGTTGCGAGGATGAGATAGTAATATGGTATGTGAGATAGAAAGTTGAATTATGGGGAAGGATCATTGTGATGCTTCATAACTTGCAGCAGAAAATGGTTTAAATCCTACATCTGTGCATTCAAAGAGCAATCTGTGAAAATGAATGCAAAGAGTTGCTTGAATGATTGACTGACTGATATATGGAAAGACTATGGAGCAGATCATCCTAGGTGCAATCACACAGCACCTACAGGATGGACAAGGGATCAGAGCCAGGCAGCACGGGTTTAGGAAGGGCAAGTTCTGTCTGACCAACCTGATCTCCTTTTATGATCATTCGCCTAGTGGTTGAGGGGAAGGCTGTGGATGTGTCTATCTGGACTTCAGCAAAGCCTTTGACACCATCTCCCATAATATACTCCTGGAAAAGCTGGCAGCCCATGGCTTGGACAGGGGCATTCCGTGCTGGGTTAAGAACTGGCTGGAGGGCCGGGCCCAGAGAGTGCTGGTGAACGAGGCTGCATCCAGCTGGCAGCCGGTCACCAGTGGTGTCCCCCAGGGATCAGTGCTGGGCCCAGTTCTGTTTAATATCTTTACTGATGATCTGGATGAGGGGATTGAGTCCACCATTACTAAATTTGCAGATAACACCAAGCTGGGGGGGAGAGTGTAGATCAGCTGGAAGGCAGGAGGGCTCTTCAGAGGGACCTGGACAGACTGGAGAGTTGGGCTGATTCAAAAAGGATGAAGTGCAACAAGGCCAAGTGCCGGGTCCTGCATTTTGGTCACAACAACCCCTGCAGCGCTACAGGCTGGGCACAGAGTGGCTGGAGAGCAGCCAGGCGGAAGGGGATCTCAGAGTTTGAGTTACACAGGAAGTTGAGCATGATCCAGCAGAGTGCCCAGGTGGCCAAGAAGGCCAATGGCATCCTGGCCTGCGTCAGAAACAGTGTGGCCAGCAGGAGCAGGGAAATGATTCTTCCCCTGTACTCAGCGAAGGTGAGGTCACACCTGGAGTGCTGTGGCCAGTTCTGGGCCCCTCAGTTCAGGAAAGACATTGAGGTGCTGGTCCAGAGAAGAGCAACGAGGCTGGTGAAGGGACTTGAGCAGAAGTCCTATGAGGAGAGGCTGAGGGAGCTGGGGTTGTTTAGCCTGGAGAACAGAAGGCTCAGGGGAGCCTTCTCTCTCTACAACTACCTGAAAGGAGATTGTAGCCAAGTGGGGGTTGGTCTCTTTTCCCAGGCAACTGTCAGTATGACAAGAGGGCATGGTCTCAGGCTCTGCCAGGGGAGGTTTAGGTTGGGTATTAGGAAGAAATTCTTGACAGAGAGGGTAATCAGACATTGGAATGGGCTTCCCAGGGAGGTGGTGGATTCTCCATCCCTGGAGGTTTTTAAGAAGAGACTGGATGTGACACTGAGTGCCATAGTTTAGTAACTGTGGTGGTAGTGGATCAAGGGTTGGACTTGATGATCTCAGAGGTCCTTTCCAACCCATCTGATTCTATGATTCTATATACTTTGACCTTTAAGTCTCAGTGAACATTTACAGACATTCATCATGTAGTTCATGGTTCATGCTTTTTGAACACAGACGTAGAACTAGGCTTTAAAAGAAGGCTGAATTTGTATTCATTGAGTATTTTTTAAAGACTCTTTTCACGAAGCCAGCATCTCTTCTCTATTTCTGCCTTCTTAACTGGGTTCCCGTTTCAGTTCAGGATCATAACTAAAGTTTGCAGAAATAGAATACCATCTTCCTGCTCAAAAGCTGTTGTTTTCAGTAAGTTAATGAATTTGAAATTAAATTCTCCACTGATCATTTACTGCCACATCACCAGTTTTTCATATCTTCAGCATTAAGATTCTTTGACAATAGGGAAGGTCCTCAAAAAGTGAGCAGACTTTTTAAGAAAGAGACATATTTGCAAAAATCACTGTCTTCTTTTTCTTCTTGTAGTGCAAAATATCCAGACATAATTTGAGTTGCTTCAGTTATAGTGTCTGTTTTACCTATAAAATTCTTGTCGCGGAGATACAGATACAAAATTAAGCATTCAGATTTATGGTTTACACCTAAATATCCACAGGAAAATATGGATGTGTTATAATTATTTGTAAATGTAGGCTTGTCACGTGGTAGATTTAGTGTTGATGGTATTGTTCATCTGAAATGGTGTTATGCTTGATAACACAACAAAATAGAAATTGAAGTGGAGGTAGGCTAATCTTTGGGTCTCCAACTGAAACAAAAGTGTCACATAGTCTGGCATGTTCTTTCATTGCTCTTTTTTTCCTGTGCTACTGGATTTTTCTTCAAGCTTAAGGTAAAGTAATCAACTCACATAGATAGTTTCAAAGTCGAAGGATTTTAGTCAGCAACCATGATACTTATTGCTGTTACAAAATTTTCAGAAAAATTGTAGGTTAGGGCTGTTTCTTAGTCGCTAATACATATTTTGTTGTGAGACACAGAGTTACTGTAATTTGGAGAATCTCTAAGAAAGTGAAGCATATGAAATTATGTAATGGAAAATCACCTTTATCATAAGAAATAAAATAAGCTGGTTTCTACAGTGATACTGGAAAATGACTGCTGAGTGGTACTTCTTTAAAAGTTAATTGTTGCCCATATATTACTCTGTCTTTAGTCTTGATAATTTAATTATATTATCACAGGGTCACAAGTCCTGCAAGCAAACATGTTCCAGCGTGGGCTTCTCTCTCCATGAGGCTGCAGGTCCTGCCAAGAGTCTGCTCATCACAGCCTGCTCCATCACAGGCTTCCCACAGCCTCCTTCAGGCTCCAGCATGGGGTTCCTTCATGGGCTATAGGTGAATTTTTGCTCCCTCATGGACCTCCATGGACTGCAGGGGGACAGCTGCCTCACCATGGTCTTCCCCATGGTCTGCAGGGGAATCTTTTCTGGCACCTTGACCACTTCCTCTCTCTTATTCTTTTCAGTTAGGTGTTGCTCTATCACATTCTCGCTCCTCTCTTCTCTGGCCACAATTACTTCTGCTCACTAATTTGTTTCCCTTCTTAACTATGTTATACCAGAGGCACTACCACCATTGCTGATGAGCTCAGCCTTGGTCAGTGGTGGATCTGTCTTGGAGCTGTCTGGCATTGACTCTGCTGGACATGGGGGAAGCTTCTGCTGCTTCTCAAAGCAGCCACCCCTGTAGCCCCTCCCAGTAGCATAACCTGGCCATGCAAACCCAGTACAGCAGGGTTTAGCAGAATTTTTTTTTATCAAGTCATATCTGTATAGTTCCCTCTGCCTGGACACTAAAGAAGTTTTTTTCCCTCTTGTGAACACTGCCTAGAAATGATGAAGAAACTATTTGAAGTTAATGTCAAATGCTACCATAAATTTGCTGTTATGATACAAAGTTAATGTATTGATTTTTTTTCATCTAGTACATATACTTTTTTCTAAACAAACTTGATCATGTGCCCATTGATATATTGTAGACGTAAATTTTATTAGAAAATGGACTAGAAAGTAATAAAAGCTTTGAACAAGCAATCACTATCAGCAAATTCTATTAGTAAACAGATAAATTTTCAAACAAGCTTATTGTTTTTTAAAGAGGTTTTGATTATTCCAGGAGGCTAAAATCGACTGATGCAAGATGGTCCCCAATCATTTGAAAAAACAAAGAAAAATCTTTTTCGGTGGCTGTTGGAGAACAGAAAGTTTTCCAGACATGTTTATTTTACATATATCCTGATTCACAAGCAAAGCAATAAGAGCAAGATATGATAAGCTGTAAGTAATGCAAACATATTCTGTGTCAAGTGTCAGTATTTCCTTGAAGCTGGATCATGCATTCACCCTCAACAGCACTGTTGGAAAACGTCACACTGTGATGATGCTTTCACAGGCTGGTAGACTGCCAGGACTTCTTAGTCTTTTTTAGGGAAATGAACTTATGAGCCCTACTGTAGGAAAATGAGATAACTGGTTTCTGAAAGCAGACAACGAGTGCGACAAGAAGGAAACAGGGTATATGCTGAGGTAAATTCCCTGTACAGACTGGGTGAGTGGGAACTATAATCAGAGACCATCGCTGTCTCATCTGTGCTACCACTGCAGCTCAGAGTAGTTACTGAGGTAATGTATTCTGGAGATGCAAAACAGGATAAAAGCATTATTGCTGAATTTTGCTTAAGGCTCAGGGACCTGGTTCTGCTCTATGTTTTCTGCACAGTGCTACCATCAGCTCACATTATAGAAGCACCATTGTTTTGATGAATTGCTTTTTGTAGTAATAAGGGTGCATACAACCTCCATTTTGTGAGAGTACTAGAAAATGAGCACTTTTTAAAATCCAACACATTTCTATTTTAAATGCTTTTGTAAATCAATTTAGCTATGTCAGAGAGTTTCACTGGAAATGTGAAAATAACTCTTTTACAGTGAGCTAAGCTTGCAAAGGGCAATATGCTATGATTTTACAGCCCAGTACTTTCCATTTTCCATTTCTGAGATGTGCATCTCGGTTTGAATGACAAATATTTTTGCACATGATTGTTAGAGACAGGAGAGTTCACCTTACACACAGATAGTCCTTGATGGCCCTGACTAGCCTCACCTAAGACCTCTTCACACCTCTTGTCTGAGGGTCAGGATCCATTTAAGCCTAGTCCTGGATGACTAGTCCCTGCCTGAGTTCTGTTGTAGGGGTGTCTGCCTCTACTCTTGTTCCTAGAAAATGGTGTGGATTTTCTGGTTTGACCTGGGTGCTGACTTGCTGCCTTGACGTTTCCTGATGATCACTGGGTTGTTGACAGGGCCCTGTACTGTCTCCTCCTCTGCCCTCCTCTGCCTCTCCTCTGCACAGAAAATGTATTGCTAGTCAGGGATTTGTGGTTATCCCGACCTCCTTTTAATGGACACTTGGTAATCTGCAGGAGTCATGTTGCTAAATCACAGAGAGATTTGAAGGCAGAGGAAGGGACCTGAGGCTTCAGAAGCAGAATTGAACTCACCGAGTAGTAACTTTTTAGTAGAATAGGTCAGGTACTTGAGTGCTTAAAGCCTGTGTTGAAAATTACAAAATCCTGTCACTTCCTGCCCGTTTTGGGTAATAGGCAGAATTCCCTTCTGCAAATTGTTTGGCTTTGTTTCTGTAGTTTTCACAACATAGAAGAATGCCTTAACTCATGTGGGGTACCCCGATGTAGGAGACTACGTCTTCTGATGGCAGAGCACCATTGTATAAAAAATTGATTTATTTGTAGACCAAAGGCCGGGATACAGTTATTTCCTAGTATGACCGTTCAAATAAGAATCTGGAAGATGGAATAATGATAATCAAGAGCTAATTTGGGCCTGTTAGAAAGAAAAACCCTGAACTACTTACTAAAAAACTCTGTTTGTTGTGTTCCATGCTCCCACCCTGTTCTCCATTCCCTGTATCTTCATCTGGAGAGGAGAGAACCTGGAGAAAGGAAACTTGCTAGCTAATTTTGATTCTCATGTCCTGAGGAATTTGCCCTTGTTACTTTTTGTTATCCCCATGGAAGGTGAGCTGCACTCCAGCATATTTCCTATATAATGCATGTTTTAGTACCTACAAGTGGTAGTACCAAACCAGCCTGTAAAAGACCTCTCCAGTTAGTTTTCCCCTCTGGTACTGCAGACAGTGTCCTACAAAAGATCAGTCTGGGACTGGAATAGGTGTTTTGTCTGTTTTTATTCTATTTTGAAGTCTATAACTCTTATGCTCTAAATTCAGGAGGATCTTCTTTCTTTCTTTCTATGTTCCAGTTTGATGTCCCTACCTGGTTTGGAGACAAATTACAACTGCACAGGGGCAATATGTTATGATTTAACAACTGACAAATTACAAATATTCACATTTCTTCCTGTACAACTAGATAAAATAAGACATGGTCAAGTAGTCGTTCTCTCAGTAGCTCAGACTTTCTGTGTTATTTCTTGTCAGACAGTCTTCCAGTCCATTTTCAGGCTGCATAAGGCCACTCTGACTTCAGGATTTGTACATTGAACAATCATTGCAGGTCCTCTAAAACAAAGAATTGTAATTTCTTCTACTGCCCAAATACATTCCATATTCAGACAGTGCAGCATTGATTATTTACATTTTCTCTTTATTACATTGATACGTTTAGCAAATATGGGGAGGATGTCTTCTTTAAAATATTTTTTTTTAATGTATTATACCTAAAAAAATTCATTTTTCTTCTAGATTGTCCACATTGCTAGAGCAGCACTGTGAGAGATGAATTTTCCTTTTAACATTTTTCTTTCAAGAGGGTACTGCTACAAACACTTTCTCTTCCAAGCTTTCGCCTTTGTGAACTAGACAGTCTTATTGTTGCATCTGCAATAGTTAAGGTTACCACCGAGCAATGCAGTCTTTCTTAATTTCCAGGCTTTTAAAGGAGGACTAGGTTGTTGTGCTTCAATACATGTATGTGTCAAGATCTCCACAACATTGTATTAACTTATCTTTGCTTAATTAATGAGATACACAGAAATGTCTAATATCTCTGAAATTTTTAAGTCAAAATGCAGGATACTAACAATCCTGAGGTAGAAATACAGCTGCAATCTTTAGGAGAATCATGCTTTGGAAATGTTAGAATCCACTTGCTCACTTGTTTGGGGGTTTTTTCTTTCTTTTTTATCATGGCTTTCTGAAATATTAGAGGGTGCCATGGAATTTTAAGTGTTTGTTGAAGTTTGAAATTACTACTGTACTTAGGATTAAATTTTTCTCTTCTTAGAAATGCTATTCACTTTGATATTTCCTCTATAACCCAAAAGAGCAGGAGAATTCCCATCAGCTGAGGGGGAAGCAGCTAATCAATCTGATGACCTAGAAATAGCTGTGTCATTATTTAGGTTTTGTTAAATATATTAAGTTTTTAGCTGATGACATGAAGTTAAACATTGTTTTGGAAAATCCCCATTAAAGAGAAAACCAAAATACATAATGATACTGTTTCTCATGCAGACGTAAGATTACATGATGGCAATAATAACACTGAAAACCCATTCTACTGACTCCCTTTCAAACTCAGTGATTCTGTGATTCTTCGAATAAATACTTTCTAATTTTAATAGTTCAGTCTTATATTTTAAAAGAAAATTAAGTTTTTGAACAAGTCTTTTCCTCTTAGAGTTATGTAGCCTCCAGCAGAAGCAAAAGACTGACATATTTGTCTCAACTTATGGTTGCGTAGTTACAGTAATACACATATTTTGGGCATATTTTGTACCCTAATGGCTTAACAATGGCATATTCTATGGACATAGCCTATCTGTATATTTCTGATATGACAGAAAGTACACAGAGACCAACACTATGGCCAGTTTCAAAATGTCTTTCAAAGTAGTATCAAGAAGACTGAGAAATTCTGCTGGAAGAAGGGAAGAGTCAGACAATTAAATTCAGTGATAGATTTGCTGTTGATATGATGAATGTAATCACACACCCAACTGTATTTTCTATATGTTCAGGGCATTACATTTATGACAGTGCATTTGAAATTAACCTCCCTATTGGCTTTCTTTGTTGAATGGGTGCATTGCTGGCTCCTGGTCAAATTGGTATCCATCCCAGGATAGGGACCCCAGGTCCTTTTCTGCCAAGTTGCTTTTCAGACATTTGGCTTCCAGAATGTTCTGGTGGCAGGGTTATTCCACAGTAGCTGCAGAACTTTGTAGTTCCCATTGGTCAACTTAATGAGATTCCTGTCAGCCCCTTTCTCCATCCAGCCTGTCAAGGTCCCTCTGAATGGAAGCACAGGCTTTCTCAGGTATCAGACACTCCTCCCAGCTTTGTGTCACCAGAAAACTGGCTGAGGCTACATGCTGCCTTTCCATGCAGATTATTAATCCAGACCTTAAACCAGATTGGACCCAGTGTTGGCCCCTGGGGTACATTGCCTAATTATTGGCCTCTAACCAGACTTTGCACAACTGATCAGCAACTCCCAGGCCTGGGCATTTAGTCAGCTTTCATTCCACCACACTGATCATACAGCTCATGCTTCATCAGGTTTTTTTCCTTTTTAGTCTGTCATAGGAGACAGTTTTAAAAGCCTTACTGAAGTCAGGGCAGACAACATCCACACTCTGCCCTCATCTGCCAAGTTTGAGTTCACTCTAAGTGTCTACTCTTTTAACTAGAGGCTATTCATTAGTATTATAGTTAACTGAGTTGAGATATACAACTGAGACTAGAAGACAAATTGATTCATGCTGATAAATCTTATATCTCTGTTGGAAGAACTGCTTAGTAAATTTAGTACAGCATAAAGAGTCTGGCTTACACTGATATGCAGCCATATAGAGTCATAGAGTTGTTAAGGTTGGAAAAGACCTTAAGGATCAAGTTCAACCATCAAGCCAGCATGACCACCCAGTTCACCATTAGACCACGTCTTCAAGTGCTATATCCACATGTTTTTTGAACACTTCCAGGGATGGTGACTTCCCTGTGGAGTCTGTTTCAATGTTTGACCACCCTTTACATAAAAGGAATAATTCCTACTATCTAATAAACTTCCCCTGGTGCAATTTGAGACCATTTTCCCCTTTTCTAATGCTTCTTATCTGGGAGAGGAAAATGCCCTTTACCTGGATTTAGGTTGGATATTAGGAAGAAATTTTTTACAGAGAAAGTAATCAGACACTGGGCTGCCCAGGGAGGTAGTGGATTCACCATCCCTGGAAGTTTTTAAGATGAGACTGGATGTGGCACTTGATGCCGTGGTCTAGTAATCACAGCAGTGTTGGATTAAGGGTTGGACTTGATGATCTCAGAGGTCTTTTCCAACACGGTTGATTCTATTCTATGGTACAACATCTTTTCAGGTACTTGTAGAGAGCAAGAAGGTTCCCCCCTGAGCCTCCTTTTCTCCAGGCTAAACAACCTAAGCTCCCTCAGCTACTCCTCATAAGACTTGTGTTCCAGACCCTTCCTCAGATCCATTACCCTTCTTTGGACTTGTTCCAGCACATCAGTCTTTTTCTTGTAGCAAGGGGCCCAAAAATGAGTACAGGATCCATGGTGTGGCTTCACCAGTGTGAGTACAGAGGGATGATCCCTGCCCTGACCCTGCTGTCCACACTACTGCTGATGTATTTCTGATATGTAGTATCTAGCAACAGAAATACACCCCATAAGTATCTCTGTACTGTGTTCTCTAGATGTCTTCCTATGATATATAAAGACATATCTTTCTTCCTTCTTTATGCCAGTAGTGATTTCACAGATCTTTCCTGCAAAACATCATGTGCCTTTTCCCAGCTGAAGTCTATGTCGCTTCCTGTCACGTGCAAAATATTCTATAACTCTGTTCATCTTCCAGTACACTTTTTTTGCAATGTTTGTCCAAACCTTTATGAAATATTCTGATTTGGAAACAGTGTGGGTTCAAAAGGTGACATAATGATTTCTTGTAGGTTTTTCTCAAATTGTTCTAGAATAACCCCTAACAACCAGTTGCTACCTGAAGTCCTGGTTGAGTATTTTCCTGACATTTTCAGAGGACTATACACATTAGTTCTCATAGGTTTTCTTAGTGATAGTGGTTGACGTGGAGTCCTCAGCATCCATCAGTAATGATATCTTTTTCTTTCTTGCATTACTTCTCACTTTGCAATTGAATTTCAGCTGCCATTTCATCACTTGGTCTCTGAGGTCTGCTGAACAGGACAAACAATAACAACAGCAACAAAAAGTTACTTATTAGAGCTATAAAAAAATTGCCATCAAATAATGACTTCAAATTATTATTACCTTACAGTGATGCTTTTGTGCTAAGGCATTGTCAGTAACTGTCACTAGGTCAGCGGCTGTCACAGGACAGAGAATGTTTTGGAGAAGAAGCATTATGAAGTATCCTTGCCAGGAATAATTACACAGGTACAAAAGAAATCCACAGGTGTCTACAAGATCCCTGTCTTGGAAAGGAAGATACTAAGAGTTTTTCATGGCAGTTTTCAGAGGCAGGTCCTTAAATTCCAATGTAACCTTGTCTCTTTGCACAAATCTATGAGCCCTGACTTATCAGTGCTGTAAGGGGCCCTTACAAAGTGTGGTTATTTGCTTTAAATAGCAAGAAAATGGGGCTTATGTTTGAATCTGATCACTACATTTGTCTACAGACATTTTAAGTAAATAAAACAATGATGAAGGAATAAAGGTTTAATTTTAAAGATGGTTTAATTCATGCTCTTGTTCTGTTACATTTTCTTTCCTGTTTAGTAACATCTCCCTACCCCACCACCACCAAAAAAAAAAAAAAAAAAAAAAGCCTGTAGAATGTTTTTTACAAAGTATTAACCCTGGTAGAATTACCTTCTCTACTGAAAACTATTTCCATTTAAAGTTTTCTGGCCATTTTAAGCATTCAGCAAGAGGAACAACAGAATGAGCTCCCTAGTTTGAAAAAGTAGGTCTGTAGCAGAAGATTACAAAGAGTTGACATTTTTAGAGTGTCCAATGACAAATAGAGAAATATGTAAATTACTTTTTTAAAATTTAAAAATAATAACAATCAGGTCAAATTGAATATTCCATATTAGAATAGATTCATTATTTTTTTACTTATAGCTTCACTAGGCAGAAAAGAAGGTAATTATTCTTTTCCCCAACAACTTAATGCATAAAAAATACTCCTAAGAAGCCTAGGAAAAGTGGATTTGGGGGATAGAAAATACTATTGAATAAAATAATTACTGTTTTTCCTGGAGATCTCTCTGGCTCTTTGTGTTGGTTTTGGCTAGGGTAGAGTTAATTAACAGTAACTCCTACTAGGCTGTGTTTTGGATTTGTGCTGGAAACAGTGTTAATACCAAAAAGATGTTTTTGTTAATGCTGAGCAGCACTAGGTTTTGGTAGCAGAGTGGCTACAGGGGTGACTTCTATTAGAAGCTTCCTGTGTCTGGCGGAGCCAGTGCCAACCAGCTCGAGGATGGGCTTCCTGCCCCTGGCCAAGGCCAAGCCAATTAGAAGTGACAGTAACGCCTCCGTGATAGCATATTTAAGAACAGAAAGTTATTGCGCAGATAAAAATTCCAACAAGGGAAGAGCAGAGTGAGAAAGTGTTAACAATAATTTAGACACCAAGGTCAGTGCAGAAGGAGGTCCTTGAGGTCTCTGCAGCCCGTGGTACAGACCATACTGGGGCAGCTGTGCCCCTGTGGCCCATGGGGGACCATCAGGGTTTAGAGACCCACCTGCAGCCTGTGGAGGAGCCCATGCTGGAGCGAGCGGATATCCAAAGGAGGCTGTGACCCTGTGGGAGGCCCAAGATGGAGCAGGGTCCTGGTCAGAAACCTGCAACCCACGGAGAGATGAGCCCACACTGGAGCAGGTTTTTCCCGGACAGGATTTTTCGGCCCTGTGGGGGACCCACGTAGGTACAGCTCGATTTTGAAGGACTGCTCCCCATGGAGAAGTGACCCACGGGACAGCAGTTTGGGAAGAACTGTTGCCCGTGGGATGGACTCACACCAGAGAGGTCCATCAAGGACTATCTCCCGTGGGAGGAACCCAGCAGCAGAAACAACAACTGACCGTAAACCCCATTCCCTGTCTCCCTGCACTGTTAGAGGTAGAGGTAGAACTTGGAAGGAAGGAAGGGTGGGGGGAAGGTGTTTTTAAGATCATTTTACTTCTCACTCTTTTGCTCTGATCCTGTTAGTAATGTTTAATTAGTAACCACACTTGGAGTCTGTTTTACCTGTGATGGTGATCAGTAAGTGACCTCTCCCAGCTCTTATGTCAACTCATGAATCTTTTGCTGTTTTTTTTTTTTCTCTCCCCTGTCCAGTGGCAGAGGGGAGGGAGAGAGTGGTATTAGTGGGTACCTGGTGTCCAGGCAGGGTCAGCCCACTACAGGGTGCACAAGGAGCTGGGAAGGGACCCAGCCAGGACAGCTGACTCTAGCTGACCAAAGGGATATCCCAGACCATAGGGCATCATTGTCAGCAATAAAAAGCTGGTGGAAGAGGGGGGAAGGATATTTGCACTGATGGCATTTGTCTTCCCAAGTCACCGTTACGTGTGATGGAGCCCTGCTTTCCTGGAGATGGCTGAACACCTGCCTGTCCATGGCAAGTGATGAATGAATTCCTTCTTTGGTTTGCTTGTGAGTGTCTTTTGCTTTACCTTTTAAACCATCTTTATCTCAACCCATGAGATTTCTCGCTTTTACCCTTCCACTTTTTTTCCCTATCCCACTGTCGGGGAGTAAGTGAGTGGCTGTGTGGTGCTTAGCTGCCTACTGAGGTTAAACCATGTCAGATCTTTCCTCTCGGTGAGTCAGAAATGAAGAATATTTATCCTATATGATCAGAATGGCCCTCCAGTTGTTTTAAAGACAATTTTTCCTATTTGCCAAGTACTTAGTCTCTTCTGTCACTGTAAATAGTTGAAAAGGAAGCTTATCTGTTCTTTGAGGGAAAATACAAGATTAATTTTACAGGATTCTGAGCTGTTTGCTTGCATGTTATAAGGGAGATCTTTGCTCATATTTGTTCTTCCTGCCTGCAAAAAAGGTCTCTTGTTTTTTGCTTGGTCATGACATTATGCATGAGATTCATTCACTTTTGTCTATACTTATTGTACTATACACAGGATGGCTTAAAATGCTTTGGGTTTTTTGTTTGTTTGTTTCCTTGTAATATTTCTTGACAGATATGTCTTCCAATCACATCAGGAAAGTACTAGCACTTGTAGCATTTCTGTAACTAGTTTGGTGCTTTCCCTGATTACACTTGTCTTTGCATATTGAAAAGCTTGGAAGAAGGATAAGGAAATACACACCGTTTTGTTAGGCTGGGGGGACTTTCCATATTCTGGCCTTAATTTTATCTCCCTTTGTCATGCCTCACTGATGCTCTGTAACACACTTGAGATTTATTTTATGATCAATTATAAGGTTAGGTTAAAAATTGCAACTCTGAAAATTCTGATATATCTTTAAATATCCAATTGCACTCTTTCCTTTACTCTAAAAACAGTTACTGTATGTATCAATGAAATGCTGAGGTAGAAGTTTTGAACAGATTCTTCTGTTCTTAGAGCAGTTAAAGATTTTTTTGCTTTCAATTCTGAAATTCCCTTTTGTAATAACTTTATTTCTTTTTAAACTTATAAAACCATCAAAATCTTCCCAGGGTTTCAGTTATGCCTGTATACAATATCCCAAACTCCTAAACTTCTGTATTCTAAGGTTGTTGTTACTTTGGGAGAGGAAGAGAGAAACTAACTGCCTGAGTAATATAGGTAATAGTTAATTTTTTTCAGTTTCAACCAGCGCATTAGGCCAGACATTGCAACTCACATACAAACCATGCAGTAGTCTCTGGATCACTGTATTCAACAAAAAAATATTTCTTGGGGACAAAACATAGTTTGTTTTCACAAAAAATGCTAATGGCATGCAGACATAGGCTATTTATGAAATAAAATAGTACACTACTGGAGCCAGGCTGAAAGAAAGAAATTTAAAAATAAGTGTTATACTTTTGTAGAAGCATCAAGTTGTATGAAATAGAGGTTTTCCTAGCACTCCTGTTGCTGACCTTTCAATAAAGTATTTGTTGAATTAGAATAGACATTTTCTGAAACAAAGACTTGCATGAATAGTTCAGGTTACATCAGAGATCCCTTTCCTGGGAAAAGTGTAAAAATAATTAAGAGATTGTCACGGTTTTATTCTGTTTTATTTTCTTCCTGACCTAAACTTGTGGAGGTTCCTTAAAAACCTCCAGGAAATTAACACTTAGTCTACATCATGTAAAGCAAAATGGACCCATTTAGGAAAGTCTATACGTTTGAATAATTTGACTTCACCTTTTGAGGTATCATGGTATACGTTTCAATTTATTTCTACATATTCCTCTTCATCCACAAAGCCTTGGCTTCATCAAAGGGAAGGAAATAAGCAATTTCAGTTCAACCATTTTTCCCTTAGCACAGGAGCCAGCGCACATGCAGGTGAGTACTTGAGTGTGGCCTTACATTCAGTCGTATTTCTCCAGTGTTACTTGGTGTCTGTTCATGTCTACAGCACCATTAGATGTTGCAGCACAAATGGTTGCACCATATATAGTTGCATTGTGCAGTGCAAGTCTCTCCCTATGAACAGATTTATACACATAGCTCTCAGGCCTACTACATATGCTGCTTTAGCTTTTTCCCAATTTATTCTGAGTCATCCTGCAGCTATTAAAGGAATGAAATCTAGCTGATGATTTTTTTTTTTCAAATATTTAGCATAGTTAATGACATTATTTTCTTCAGTTTAGATTTGTCTTCCACAGCTTTTGCATTGTATTAGGAGCAATTTTTGACCTTAGAGTATTTTCATCTGGTAGTAGCAAGAAGATAAAAGCAAGCGGAAGCTGTTGACTGTATTTCCTGCTGAGTTTATATTTAAAAATTTGATAGATCTTCTGCAATATACAGTTGAGGTTTTTGTCCAGTTCAATTCTTTCAATTCCAGGAAAAGAGAAAGTGTGGAAAGATGTGTAACCTGAATCATTATAATATTATTTTTTTTCTAGATGAGATTTTTTTTAACCATTTTTACACAGTAAAATTGGCATAAAAATATTTACACTCTTCTGGAAATTCATCAGAAGAGTGTTTCTGATCAAGTCAAGTGCTGAAGTGTCCCAATATAGAAAATGTTGGGATACCATGGTGATTGAATCTATAAAAATCTGTACCCTGTCAAATTTCAGGGATTAAGAGCAAACACACTCTGCAGTATACCTTATGGAAAGTCTTTAGTAGGAAAAAGGTCTACAGTGCATGAATACTCTGCTTTTCTTCACATGTCTGAACTCACTTTACCATGTCAGCTGTTTTGAATGTCACTAGAGTTTGACTGTAGGGACTAAGAGCTGATCAGAAACTCCAACAAGCCTACACTAATTTCTGGAATGTTTACAATGCAGTGCTGGACATTAAGGGTAATTTCTTCTATGTGTCTGATCTGTTGTTTCATCAGGGTTCACTGCTATAAAATGTCAATGAAGTCCTTGATCCAATATGAAGTGTGGCAGCTACAAGAAAGCTCTAGCCTTTGAACTCAAGCTCCCTGCCATCAGTGTGCCATCCTGATCAGAGCCACCTAAAATTCAGTTGTAGGTTCCTCTTTATCCACCATGTTAAACAGAAGCTTATTCCACAGAAGCTCACTACTCTCATAACAGAATTCTTCCCCTAATGTTCAGCTTGAATTTATTTCTGTCTCGTTTACATTTTGTCTTGTGTTAGTCTATCTTGAAATTTATGCTGTTCTTCTACCTCCACACTGATTCTCTTCCACTCTGACACCATCCTACTTCATCTTCCTACACCATCCCTTCATTCCTTCATTCTATAAAAAAAAAAATCACTCATAATTCCTCTCCACATCACAGCCTTCATTTCGGTAAAATGAGCAAGTCATACTCTTTGAGTGCACTCTGTAAAGTCAACCTTTCTCATTTCCCTGTTCATGCTATGAAATCTTCTCATGCTTTTGCAATTTTAACTCCTCTTTTTTGAGAGAGGATAGCTAGAACTTTATGGAGTTTCCAGATGAAATCTTATGAGTACATTATACAAGGGGATTAATATTTCCTGAGCCTCTGCAAATACTTTTTCTGATACACTCTACTGCTGTATGATTTTTTTTTTAATTTAATGTTATATCTCTTGGGTGAGAGGGATTGTAACATCTGTCTTTTATTGCCATTTCTGTTATGTCCAGTTCAGTAGGTGCTAGGCTCTATTGTAAAGTTTAATAATCATTTTTATTAGTTGTATCAATGAAATGCATCTCTCATTACTTGAGAATGTTGGTGATATGCTTTATTAATCATTGCTTACCTCATTTCTCTCTGTATTTTCAGTTCATTTGCTTCTCATTCATACTGAGCTTGCATGTGTTCATTTTAGCATTTTTGCTTCTCTGCTGTGACTACCCTTCAGGAAATGCAAAACAGTTTACAAATCTTACTGTTGCATATTCAAATCTTGGTGCAATGCAATTGTAACATTCAGTCTCCACATAATAAGTGTACAGATTTTTTACAGGAACTCTATAAACAGTAGACAGCATTATAGTAACATAGAAATAGAATCATACAATTGTAGATTTGTTTAGGTTGGAAAAGACCTTTAGGATCATCAAGTTCAACCATCAACCAAGCACCACCACCATGTTAACCATTAAACCATTACCTCAAGTGCCATATCCACATGTTTTTTGAACACTTCCAGGAACAGAGACTCCACTGCTTCCCTGGGCAGTCTGTTCCAATGCTTGACAACCCTTTCTATGAAAAAAAATTTCCTACTATTTAATCTAAACTTCCTCTCATGCAACTTGAGGTCATTTCTTCTCATGATATCACTTGTTACCTGTGACAAAAGACTGACCCCCACCTGTCTACAACAGATGTCTATTTGCAGAGAATGATAAGGTCCCCCTTTCATCTCAGTTTCTCCAGTCTAAACAATCCCATCTCCCTCAACCACTCTTCATTAGACCTGTGCTCCAGCTCCCCAAGCTCCTCCAGCCCCTCTCTGGAAATGTTTCAGCATCTCAATGTCTTTCTTGCAGTGCAGGGCCCAGAACTGGACACAGTATTTGAGGTGCAGCCTCACCAGTGCTGACTACAGGGGAATGATCACTGCCCTGGTCCTGCTGGCCATACTATTGCTGATACAAACCAGAATACCACTGGCCTTAATAAAAGTGATGTTCATAATAAACTTTAATGGAGGTTCTACTTAAATGACAACTATTTATTAGATATTTACTAGATGTAATATAATTAAATTTATTGACTGACTCATAAGGAAAAATATATGTATTGTTATAGACTGTATAGACTGCAGTAATTATAGAAAGAGGAAAATATGGAGAGAGAAGCAAGTCGGAATCTTACTAGACTTTGTGATACAATAAACTGGACTTTTACTCTATATAAAATGTGCTTTTATGACTATAAATTCAAGATGATTGAAGATTGAGATATACAACTGCATACATTTCATTTTATCCATACATAGCAGTATGATTTAATGCTTGTAGGCTCTATACTGTATTTTTAAGTTTACTTAATGTGTATTATGTACACAGAGTACATTTAACCTAACTTGAAAAAAAGTAAGTCTCAAAATCTAATGCTACATTTAACATTTGAATCACTGTTTCTACAGCCTTACGCTATCCTAACCCTAGCAGACCAGGAAGCTCATTTTAAGGGAACTAGGGCAAAGAAGATCAAGACTGGATGTTCCGTCCAATATGAGTGCTATTCTTACCATAGCAAGGCTGTAGAACTGAGCATCGCAGAGAATTATAGAATGGTTTGGGTTGGAAGGGACCTTAGAGATCATTAAGTTCTGACCCTCCTGCCATGGACAGGAACACCTTTCACTAGACTAGGTTGCTCAAAGCTCCATCCAACCTGTCCTTGAACACTTCCAGGGGGCATCTATGACTTTGCTGGGCAACCTGTTCCAGTACCTCACTACCCTGAGAAAAGTATTCATATCATCTAATCTAAATCTCTTGTAGTTAAAAAAAAAAAAAAAAAACAACACTCCCCCTTTTCCTGTCATTATCTGTCCTTGTAAAAAGTCACTCTCCCTCTTCTTTATAAGCCCCCTACAGATACTGGAAGGTTGCAATGAGGTGTTCCTGGTGCCTTCTCTTCTCCATGCTCAACAAACAAACCTCTCTCAACCTGTCTTCATAGGAGGGGTCCCATAGGAGACTCACTCCAACAGGTTGACATCCTTACTGCTGAGCACCCCAGATCTGGACACAGCACTCTGGTTGAGGTCTTACCAGAATGGAGTATAGGGGCAGAATCCCCTCCCTTGACCTGTTAGCCACGTTGCTTTTGATGCAGCCCAGGATGCACATTGCTGGCTCATGTACAACCTCTCATTCACAAGAACCCTCAAGTTCTTCTCCACAGGGTTACTCTCCATTAGTTGTTCTTCCAGTCTGTACTCATGTCTGGATGACTGAACATGCTTTTTTTGATTCCTTCTGTTAATGATCTCGATGAAACCCTTATGCAGTAATTCTGAACTTTGGCAAAAGTAATTTACGATTTTCAACTTTTAAAAAACATGACTTTTGAGGCTATTTGGTGGACCAGTGCAAATGTTGGCCAATTAAATTGTCCATCTATAAGTTGCTTCTTGTAAAAAATGTGACTCCGTTTACTAACAATGTTAAAACATTTAAAAATGGAAAAAGAAATCTTGTGGACACAGACAAATGATTATAGTAACAATTTTCAACAAAACTGCTGATTCATGTTTTTTCATCTTAAAAGTATATTAAAAGCAATCTCAGGGGAACTACTTTTTTGTTGGTTTTTGTATAATGTATAGCACAGAAGGATCTCTAAAAAACTGTGTAAGTAGCCTAGATTGTTGCCTGGACTAGGAATAAGCTGGCAGAAAAGAATATTTTCTATAAAACTTTTGTCCTTTGTCAACCAGTGTAGTGTTGCCTTTAAAAGACATGTCTTTGAAGAATATGTTCTATGTCTGTATAAAATTTTTGTAAAGGAAAAAGAAAAAAAACCAATTTAATCACTGAATAATTGAAAAAAAGATCCACATTCAACAGAGAGACATATAAACCAGTATTTTGTCATAAATCTGGTAGTTGAAGTTATTGCTGCAGTGATCTGGGGTCATCATTCCCATGTTTTATTCAGGTGCCCACCTATGAAATTTAGAGGTTTAATTAAATAGCATTCCAATTCATGTCAGACAGACCTCAAAAGAGAAATATGAACAAATAAGTAATTTCACAGATTGCCTGAACAAGAACTACAAAAGCACAAACCAAATCAAAATTTTATTCCACAATAATACAGTCACTTGACTGCATCCTGTTGTTTAGAGAAATAGTGGCTGTGGCTGCTGTGTATTCAGAGTAGAGTCTGACTGGAAAAATATGGGGTTTTTTAGTTGTCAGAATGTAAAGAGATTTTCTGCTGATCATTCCGATTCAGGAAATTTTTATGAAAATCTGTCTGGGCTGTACTGTGTGGTAGCTCCTGAACTTGATAGCAGAACTCAGCTCAGAAGAAGTGAACTCTTCTCTGGATCTGTGGTATTCTTGCATTTCAGATATTTTTGAAATTTCACCTAGGAAGAACAAAATCAAACCATAAAATACTTCTGTAAGCACTGAAGTGGGATTCTTTCCCTGTTCTGATATTTGCAAATTATCTAGTAAAACAATGCATATTCATATAGGGAGAGTGAAGGAAAAGTTTCCTAGCATTCTGAAAAAGATGAGAATTGAGTTGGCTGTCAGGTCAATTTGATTTGGGATGAAATACCAACATGATCAAGCCATCATATGTGAAGGAAGCTTCAATTTCTTCTAAAACACAGTATGTTCAGGACACACATGGCCTTGCATGAGCTTAGGGGCTTTACTTATTTTAGGTATAATGGTGCATGTATAGTTAGGTGTTAAATATGTCTTCAATTTTTACATGCCCTGTTAGAAGAGGAACAAAACGTGGTATGAGATGTTATTCCATTTTCTGGCACTACAGCAAATTTCTCTGAGGCTGTTTCTTCATCATTGTGGCTCAGTCCATTTATAGAAAAAAAGTGTAACCTATTTGCAATGTTGCAAATTTGTAAGCATCACAACATGGTTTTTTACAAGTAAAATGTTTTTAAGACCTCTGAAGGCTAGTATTCTGCATGGAATTTCAGTATGTGAACTACCTTGAGTGGCTTCAAAGGCTGACAACCCTAATATACATTACTGAAGTCAGTAACAGAATACTGGTTTCTCTGAAGTGAATTAAATAAGGCAACAATTCTAAGAATGACAATGACATGACCTGTCCCTGAAAAAGCCTCTGACATATGTGCTAACAGACGCTACTAATGGATGGAATATTTTGTAATAAGGATTTTGACTGAAAATATTAAAAATGGGGAAAATATTTCTGAGAGGAGGGAAAATATTTAGCTTTTCAAGTCAAGTGGTACGTGGAACCATAGAGAACTTTTTTTTTTCACACTGCACATTAACTGAATCGAATAGAATTCAGCTCAGCCAGACAAAAAAAGAACCAGACAGAAAGAGAGGTTAGATAACACAGCTGACCAAAATGTTTGGATATAGCAAAAGTAAGTCTTTGTACAAGGCAGGCTTTGTAAAAAGTCCTGTTTAGTATAAACTCACTGAAAAGATGAAAAGAGAAAGTTGAATGTGTATTGTCTGTGAATGTAGCTTTCAAAACTCTGAAGATTCAAAAAGGGATGAAGAGTACAGTTTGATAATGAAATGTGTAAAGAAAAAATTTGCTAGCGAAGAAGGTTAAAATTGGTTCGTTACATTTGCATTGTATTTCAGCAGAATGTAGGAATTAATGTCCAGAGAGATATAGAACTATGCAGTCAGAGATATAGGCTTGAAAACACAATTGTCTTCAGTTCTTCATGACATTGACACTAGAACTCTGTTGCTACTAAAATGACATAAAATCTTCTAGTTGAAAAATCCACAAAGTTTTTTCTGTAATACTTGTCAACAGTTTTTCTATTGTAAATGTCTTCATTATTTTCTGACTTCAATACAATTTCACAAATGTGAAGCTTCATCCAAGCAAGCACTTTGTAAAGGACTTTTTTATCATTAATACGATGTTATTTGGCTTTTTGAACAAAAAAAAATGAATGGAAGGAGTAACAATTCAACATGTATATCACCAAAGAATGAAAGAAATGTTAAAAAAACTGAGTCCACAGTACTGACATACAAAGTAACAATTATAGTGCTGGTTAACTCTGATTAGTGCTCTCAGTAAATATTCACTGGACAAGATGATTGTCAGTGAAATGATCAGGTGCTGGCTGCTTCATTCACTAGGACTAGTACAGAGCCAAAGGTTTCCAGTCACCAAAAAATATGTGATTCAGAAAGTTTTCAAAAGAACAACAATGAGATGAAAGCATAACACTTTAAACCACAAAGATATAAACTAAAATTATTTCATTTATTCGGGAAAATGTTAAGAATGTGAGGTTAAAGTCAAGGATAAATGTTTCTCAAGAGTGATCAATTATCTTTGTTTCATTTCATGACCAATTCAGTATCAGTCAGGAATTCACCACACAGGAACTCAGGTTTTGCCATATGATCATCAAACACTGGGATAATGAAGCTGAAGGAAGAAAGAGCATGCAAAAAAGCAGATGTGCTAAGATACAGCAATAGCTGAAAAGGAATGAAACAAAAGAAGCCTTCTCTCTTAGTGAAAAATGTAGGCATATTACAGGAAGAGTCATCATCACTGTCTGTAATTAGACATATATTTAGCTAGGTTACCAGACACTTCCCATTATCTTTTGTCATTTCTGTTGAAACTTTAATCACTTAGGCTGGAATATTCTACATCATGACAGTAGCTTTAGGCCATATAGATTTGTATCTTCTTTAAATGTCAGGTAACACCACTAGGTAGTCACTTTAAATAAAAACAAGTGGGAGAAAAGAAGCAGTATTTTTTATTATGTTTAAAAATCAGAACTACTATTTTTAAGAACTGATGGAGTTTTGGAGCTAAAACTTGAAATCTGTTACATTACATGGGGCCTTATTTGGTTGAGGATTATTCTGGGTGGAGCACCAGCATAAGAAAGATTTAAGCCTAAAAAAGCAGAAGTTCTTTCAGAAGTTTCTTCTGAGATGGATAGGAACAGATGTTTCTTTAACTATTGCAAGAGCTCCCTGAAACTAGTTTACACTCAGTAAGAAGATTTCCCTTCCAGCATGAACTGAATACCTGCAGAAATTTCTGCATGAGTGGAAAACCCTTAGAGCCACGGAGTGTGAAGCATGAAAGAGAATACGACCCTGTTTCATATAGCATTTACAACTATGACATGAAACGTAAAACAAAACATATTGTCTCTCTCAGTTTTTCAGTAAAGATGTTTTATCATCAAGAGTGGATAGAAATTCAATTTAGCAGGTCCAAAAATATGTATCTGAATAAGTGAGGGGAAGGGACCAGAGAGGACAAGGTTTTCAGTGGCTTGTCTGGATAAAGTTTTATTTCTGTGTCTGAAGTTGGTTTTGATAAGAAATGCAGGATGTGTTGGAGGTTTTAGATTTAAATGAGCTGATGTACAATTTTTTTCATGTTTTGTTCATGATATATGATACCTTACAAGATCTTAAGGTTGTGTATTGATCACTACAGAGAAGAGAAGAGAAAAATGAAACTGAAATAGCAATATTTCCTTTCTCAGAAGGGGTAGTAGGTAAAACTTAGAAAGGATTCTGACTAGCAGAGGTATTAATCTCACAGAAAAGTCACCTAAGTTGAATTAAAGCAGGAACTCCATCCATACCTGGGTTGTGAGGAAGCAGAATAAAGAATTCCAGAACTGAATCAGTAAGGTGAGGATGCCATGGAAATATATGCTCAAAAGGTTTCTGACTGAAAAATACTCCATCAAACATATTTTGCAGAGCATGTATTCAAATATATTGTAATTACAGATTTCAGTTTTACTTATTAACCTCTTTATTTCCAAACTCATGATCATTCTTGTCCAAATCTCTGTCTAAAACACTTATGAATACACCAGGACTTTGCTGTACTGAACAGCCCAATACCATGGGACAAGACTGACAACAACGAAAATAGAAATCTGAAGACCAAGTTTTGTGAGTAAATAGCAGATGAATATATAGAAAGAAATACTGTCATTCTGGAGATAACACTGCTTCAGAGATGGGCTTCTAGAGTTCAGAGTCTGGGAAAATAGACGTTGACTGAAATATACTGAGCCATAATCAGCAGAGATAAGTTTGGATGCTTGTGGCACTAAGCAGATGGAGTTCAGGAAGGAAAAGACTGCATTGCGTGATATCTTTTGAAGCTGCTTAGGGACATACTGGTCTGAATTCAATAGGTGCAGTACACTTGTTTTTCTATTAAACTAAGAGAACTAGTCACGTAGCTGAAAAAGATGATCTCTGGTATCTACTTTCAAAATCAAAGCATTTACAATATGTGAAAACAGTCATTTTAGCATAGGCTTTTGGCAATTTTGTTCTTCAGCTATAAGATGAAGTGGACTCTACAATCTAAGCTCACAGGTGTTCTGTGAAGCTAAATTTGTAATACCTTTGAAATACTTACATGGTGAAAAGAACGTGAATAAAATAATTGTTTTCAATACAAATTGCGAAAAGAACTTGGTTAGGAAGGCATATGAAAACAGATTGGGTTGAATGACCAAAGCAATTGTTGAGAAGATATTAATGAACAAGGAACTGACAGAAAAAAAATTGAAAAGAATCTATGTCAAGACTGTAGCAAAAGTAAGCACACAAAGAGGTGAATTAACTGTATGCAGTTATAGTTACATCCCCCATTCTATACTACAACATACAAATACTTAGAAATAAACAAATAAACAATTTTTTTTTTGTGAAATCAAATGCTTTTATGGAAGCAAATGCCAAAATTGTATGTATTAATGAAAATTGAATGAGAGAGAATCTGCTACCCAAAATACACCAGAGCAGGAGGAGATGCCTGAAGGAAGCTGCAGGGGTGGGGAGGAGGAAGAAATGTCTGAAACGTAGTGAAGCTGATCCTAGGAAGAAGAGGGTGTAGGGGGAATATGCTTTTAGGCTTGGTTTTGTATTTTGGGTTTTTTTCAGGGTTTTGAGGTTCAGGGTTTTTTGTGTTTGTTATTTTCTTGTTTCTTCTCACTATCATTCTCTATTTGTAACTGGCGATAGACTAACTTGATCTTCCCCAAATTGAATCTGCTTTGCCTGTGAGGATAACTGGTGAGCGATCTTTGTGTCCTTATCTCATTTGGTTTTTTTCATATAATTTTCTCCCCTTGGTCTGTTAAGGCAGGGGAACAAGAGAGTGGCTTGGTGGGTACCTGACAGTGAGCCAGGTCAACCCACCACAAGAGCTTTGAACACTTTCTCTCAAAGAAGGGATTAATTTTACCTTATACGGTGTTGGAAAAATATGGTATGCATTACAGAAACAAAATATTTTTACTTGAAATGTCAAAAATACTGGAACATCTGCTATGTAATTGTATCTACTGAGATAAGAAATGTGTCTACAGTGTATCTGGAAAACTCTAGAAAGTGAATGTACACGAATAATCTGTCTCTTGAAAGCAGGCAAATTCCAAATGAATACATATGGTAGTATTACGTTAATGATAAAAAAAAATCATGACCTAATGAAGAGGTAAGTTAGGAGGAGGACATGTTACCTTTACACACTATTCTACATCCCCTGGAATTTCTTCTGTTGTTTCCTGAATACCACTGAGTAGCTCTGCCCATTTTCCAGAGAGTGAAAACTCCTTTGTGAAAATTTAGAATCAAGTGTGAGAAATGTTTACAGTAAATGGACTAATTTAGCTGTCACATTTATAGAAGGATAGCAGGGTATATGGATGCATTATCATCACAAATACTACTTTAGCATTTTATTTAGATACAGGATTTTCAAACTTTGCAGAAACAGGAATAGAGCAAAGTGATCTTAAAAAATCTCTTATAACGTCTAGCGAGATGGACTGGTGTTATTAGCATGTTAAGGAAAACATCTCACAATCAAGAAGCAGTCTCTCTGGTATGCTGGATGAAATGTTACAAAAGAGGGCTGCAAAAGATCTGTCTGACTACCACCAAGAGTAATGCATAGCTACCAGTGAAGAAAGGTAGTTTTTGAAGGTGAATAAATTCATGCTTTTCTTTCTGACAGAAGCTTTTAGATGGAACACTTTATAGCTCTCTGATCAGGGCAACAATACTTAGAGGTGTATATGGGCAGACCCAGTCTATATTTTCTAAATTGCAGGCACAATGTAAAAAATCACTCCAAGAGGGAGAGAAAATGTAGTTTAATGCATTGTGAGAGATATATTTAGTCCTAAAATTTGATATGAATTTACTAGCTTTTGAGTGGTGATCATAGAAAATGATATTTGAAGGTGCAGAGCAGTCAGTCAGACAGAAATAAAGATCAGAGATGTCTAAGGGGGAAAATTCCCCAATAAGGGCAAATTTTGTAACTGTTAGCTCTCTCTCACTTCTCCTAAATAATCTCTACAGGAGAAAAAAATCCTAGTCTTTGAAAATATTTTCTGTTCTGCTTTATATTTAAGTTCTTTGAGTGAGCCTAGTGAAGTTTACCATAAAAAAAAATTAGGATATTTTTGTATACCAGGTTTTTGGGGGGGAGGGGGCGGGGGGGGGGGTTTCCACTTAAAGGATATGGAAAGTCTGCAGAAAAGTACTAATGGACATTGAAATATACATTTGCTTTTGCAGGTAGAGGGACCAGAAAATACATCTATCCTGTCCTCTGAACAGCGTATTACAGTGTATTACTGTTTCTCTATATAATAATACTTTTGATGAGAGAAGACTTAAAGAATAGTTGTATATGTTCTTATAGAACTATATATTCCATTTTGTTTTGCAAGCAATATTTTCCTTGCTAGGTTATCTTCAGCATTTTCAATTTCATTTTGTCTTGAGCTTGGACAGAAAAATGCTGACAGAGAGTGAAGGATCCATTGGTAGTAATAGTCCAGGACTTGGTGGCTCTCCTGATCAATACAGGTATTAGACAATTGAGTTCAAGAATCACAGAATGACAGAATGGGTCAGGTTGGAAGGGACCACAGTGGGGTCATCTGGTCCAACCTCCTGCTCAAGCAGGGTCATCCTAGAGCACATGGCACAGGATTGCATTCAGGTGGGTTTTGAATATCTCCAGCAAGGAAGACTCCACAAGCTCTCTGGGCAACCTCTTCCAGTGTGTGGTCACCCACCCTGTAAAGAAGTTCTCCCTCATGTTCGGGTGGAACTTCTTGTGCATCAGTTTCTGCCCATTGCATCTTGTCTTATTGTTTGGCACCACTGAGAAGAGCCTGACCCACCCTCTAGACACTCTCCCTTCAGACACTTACATTTATATACATTTATAATTTCCCTCTCAGTCATCTCTTCTTGAGGTTGAACAGGCTCAACTTTCTCAGCCTATGCTTGCAAGAGAGATACTCCAGTTCCTTAATCATATTTGCTGTCCTCTGCTGGACCCACTCCAGGAGTTCCATCTCTCTTGTTCTGATAAGCCCAGAACTGGAAACAGCTCTCCAGATATGTCCTCAGTCAGGCTGAGGGGCAGGATCACTTCCCTTGACCTGCTGTCAGTGTTCTTCGTAATGCACTGCAGGATTTCATTGGCCTTCCTGGCCACAGGGACAGGTCTTGCTGAATGGCAGCACAGCACTCTGGGGAATTAGCCACTCCTTCCCATTCTGTATCATCAGCAAAATTGCTGGGGTGCACTCTGTCCTGCATCCAGGTCATTGGTGAATAAACTGAACAAGACTAGACCTGGTATGAACCCACCAAGGAATGCAGTGAGCTACAGGCCTCCAACTAAAAGAGAGAAAGTGAATTGATTCAAATGAAGAAAGTATATATTTAATTTTTTAAGAATGGGAGGAAAAGGAATTTCTAGCTGGTGGAATATGCTAGATATTAAAAGAAAGTGTATTTCATCACAAAAAGGACTCAGAAAACTTGCTCAGGAAATTGTCACTGTAATTAGTCAGATAATGGTAGCTGTCATATTTTAGACTACTCAACATGAAAAATTGCAGAGCAAATAGCTATTTCATATGCTTAACAAGTTTTATTTGTCAATTATATGTGTCTCGGACATTATTACCTAAAGGCAGAATATTATTTTTTTCATGAAGTTAACTTTCACAATAAAAATAATTGGTTTGCACCAGGTGATGCTGGTTTATCTGAATTCCAGTAAGAAAGGTATATGTACTTGCAAGACATATAACTGTTCACTAACAGCCTAGGAAAGGTAAAGAAAGTTATAAAATATCACGTACCTTTCTGATACATCATTGTATGGCCCTCTGATCAGGGTGTGGCATGCCTGAGAGATCCTATCCATGGTGAGGTTCACCATGCTTACGTTGGCTGGTGTCATTATAAGAGTCTTGCTCACACTACATCTTCGTCAGTCTCTGGGAACAATGAAACCTGTGATGCTGACCTAGCTTTAAAGAGTCTCTTGGACAACATAGTATAACATTCTTATCTCATTAATAAAGCTGCAGCTCTTGAAGAGATGCATCTAATATTTCATGTGAGAAAAGCAGTATTATTTGCATACTTTTGATTAATCAAACACTCACTACATGCATATTGAATAATTTTGCAGACTGTGTATTCATTGATTAATTATACTGTTGATTAGCTATGCCTTGAATAAATACCAGTCATGTGGTATCCACGATACAAAAGCATACATCTGGATTAGCCATTATGTGGATCACTAACTTCTCATAGAGTAGTCCTGAGGCAGACTGCTGCAGAGTCAAATTTCATATGCAGTCACACGCAGAAATCGCAGTGTTCAGATCTTAAGGGTAAGCCAAACCCAGCCCAATGAAATCTCACTTTACCAACATACCAGTTTGTTTTATAATAGAAAGGTCACTGAAAGGTATATGCTGGTTCTCAGGGCCCAGATGAACTATCATTTTATAGTATGATGTTACTAAATTTATTTCTAGAAGGAATTGTCAAATGAGCCAAGTAATGGAAAAGTTTAGCTCAAAGAAACTAAACAACTACAAAGTGATCAAAACAGTTCAGATAAATTCTGC
Source organism: Myiozetetes cayanensis (assembly GCF_022539395.1). NCBI lineage: Eukaryota > Metazoa > Chordata > Aves > Passeriformes > Tyrannidae > Myiozetetes > Myiozetetes cayanensis. The sequence goes on along the minus strand of NW_026087742.1, from coordinate 40,940,091 downwards.
AGTTGTCTTCCCAGAAACTTCTTGTTTACTTAGTTTATCACAAAAGTAGTCATCTACCACGTACAATATCACATAGGTGAAGGTACTGATCTTTGTGCTCCAGGCTAAATAAACACAAGCATAGAGCAGAATGTCACCAGCAGAATAGATAGAATTCAGCTCTCTTTCAACGTGGAATCAGGTCTCAGGACACTGCTGCTGAAAGAATAATTGAAAAATAGAAAGGACATGTTCTGGGGCAGAAGCAGCAGGAACTACTTTTCCTTTTCCTCTTAAAAAAAAAAAAAAATAAAAATTCAAAATTATCCCAGTGCAACAAAGAGAAAAAACACAAGATCCTTCAAGAATAATAATAATTGCAATATAAACCAGACATGCTAGAAGAATTTGGGGGATATATTTGCCTCAAGTGTCAGAAAACCAAATAGATCCTGCAATTCTTTTACCTACTTAGTGTAAAACTTCTATCATGGCCCTATTGGCCTTTTTTGGGGGTGAGGTTTTCAGGCTCTCTTTAAGCTGCTCAAATGTTCACTGCAACAGAGGTTTGTTCAGTTACTGCACATTAGTGATTTGGACCAATCCTACTGCAAACCTGACCTCTGAAGAGGGAGATTTGGATAACTGTGAAATTTGTATTATATTTTAAGCAGAAACAGAAAGAATGTTGCCTTTAAGAACTGACAGTATCTCTCTGAAAGTGAAGGTTCAGTCTTTCAGTTCTAGTGACTAGAAGAGCCACTACAAACAAGAATTTTAGCTATATATATTCTACAGCTATTATATTCTATAGCATATTCTACTCGTATAAGAGCAGAAAGCCATGCATTAGTCATGAAAAAGATTTTCTTTATGAAATATCACACAGATATTTAACTGCATACAGAAAGCAACCTTGAAAAAGAGAAACTACTCATTATGTGAACATTTTGTTTTCTCTGTATTTGCATGAGTGAGAGTGTTATTTTACTTGTCTATAACCAGATGTCTCTGTTATTATTAGTGATACTGTTTTTAAGCCAAAAATGGTAGAATCTGAAAAAAAAAAAAGGAAAATCAAAAGAAAAAAAGAGAAAACTTCCACATAATATTTTCTTAGTTATGTTTTTGCTAATGGGAGAGATAATTTTGCTACTCAGTTCAAAGGATTCAGGATTAAGAATGGTTTAAGAGTCCTTGAAAATCCCAGGTTATGGACACCACAATTGATTCCTACCCAGATCAAGAAATACATGTTTTTTAGGGAATATCTAGAAGAGCAGAAAACAAGCAATTAAAAAGGCCCAGTATCCTCTGAAGTCTGTAACATTCCTCAGAGGTGGGATTTATCAGTGAAAAAAAAGAGTATTATTTACACAAAGAATTGTATTTTATTAGCGTGCATAAATATCTTCTGCTTGCTACAGGTTAAAGCCTTGGGAAAATACAGTATATCAAAGCCAGAAATGCTGCTCTGCAAGAGAAAAAATTTTTGTTCTCATAGAACGCTTCCCTTCTCTTTAGCAGCCTATTTTTTGCTGTGTATTGTATTTTTCTTTATTTTTCTTTTCCTTTTTGATCCTCTCAATTAGAATAAAAAAAGCCACTGTACATATTTGCACGCCAAGCTCCATGGATTGTTCCAGCAGTCTATCTTTGATGCCACTGATTGCTTGAATTGTTTGGTCCTGACTCATCCATTTTAGGTTTAGCAAGTTAAGACTTTATTCCCCATTTCCAATAATTCAATTCAGTTCAATTAATCTGTAGTGCAAAGAGCTCGGTGTATTCTGTATGCACTTAAAATGCTTTTGAATGTTATATCTGATGCATTCTTAGGGATTATTTAGTTCAGTGAGTCAACTTAGTTTTCAGACTATTGCCACAGTGATAATGAAAATCATTCACAGAGGTGATTGGGATGGAACCTTACACATCAACCTAACAGTAGATCAGTACCTGCTGTCTAACATGTCACATGATGTACATGATGGCTGTTTCAAAAGCAAGTTAATGGTTACTGATTCCTCTTAGAATAAAAATAGAAACCAGAGATGTACAGGCACAGAGGAGCTCCAAAGGTCATTGGAAACAAGATACTATCTGTAGTCTGTTAAATCCAATGTAGACTTTGTTAAATAAAGTTGCCCAAAACGGTGTTTTCACATCTTTTCACATCAAGAACAACTTGTCTGTCCATCCACTCTGGAAGGATTAATTACATTTTTGATAGTAACTACTGCAAACTGTAGTTATAGTTAAGGACTTTTCCCAGAAAAGTAAAATCATTATAACAGCTTTTAAAGTCAGTTTTGTACTTGGAAAAAAATAGATGCTGTGGCATCTGATAGGGGAAACAGTAGAGAAATTTTTAGTAACATTTGTTCCATGAAGATAACAGTAGCACAGCACTTCCAAGTCTAATTGCATTTATGATATATATATAAACCCAACATGTATTTATAGATCTTACACAATGGCATTCTGCCCTCCCTCTTGATGTTTTATCCTAACCAATGAAGTCTTCTCTGCAGCAAAATTTCCCAGAAAAAAAAAAAATAATTAAGTCTAGTTTTTCAGTTCTGAACTAAACAAAGGAAATCAGCTTCCCCACCTGCTGTGGCTGGTTGAATGCAGAGAGAAAAGCAACGTTAATTCAAAACAAAAGCACACAGAGAGGATCCATTCACAGCTATTCTCATGTTCTGCTTGCTTTATAAAAGGCAGTAAAAACATCTGTCTGAAACATTTTTTTTTCCCCAAGGGATACCTTTGTAAGCACGGTTTTATTTGGAACACATCTGCCATTCAATGAGCATACATGTACTCTGATCTCTTACAGGTCTTACCTTCTATCATGGCTTCCAAATATCTGGGGTGCTTCAACTCTGCGTTTTAGTAAATCTTCACTACTGTATGTTAGATGAACTAATTAATCTTTTTGTAGTGCCAGAAATCTTTGCTTTCTAGCATGAAGCTAGGACCATCCCATACAAAGAGGCTGGTCTGCCACAATTTCTTGTCCATTTTCAAATAACTGCATTACCCCACATTTCCATGTGAGGCAAGAACTTACAGATGCTGATTTATAAACACCATGATGTTCAGAATGAAAGGTAAGGTACTGCTACTAACCCAAATGAGAATTTCTGTGAGGCCCAGTGTAATTATTTTCAGGATCAATGGCCACATTAACATGAAAGTGCAGCTGGACATTACATTTATTTTTAACTCACTAGTTTATCCATAATAAGTGCGGCAAAACATGAGATAACTTTGACCTTTTGCATGACCCTCCAAAACATTCTTCAGCCTTTGTAGAAGTTAAAAGCTTCTTACTTAGACTTGAAATAGATAACTTTATTATATCTTTAGTATACCTTTCAAATGTCAGCTTTGATCCTGAAAGTATAGAGTTATGGAAGTATGCGTCTTCATGGAGATAGTGTGTATTAACCTCACAATTTTACCCCAGAAGGTTTTCGTTCCTGTTTTTCTTAAATCATTAATAAAACTCTGCTTATTGTCTGTAAAGATGATATTTCATCTTGCATCCAAGTTTTAAGTGACAAAAAAAGGTTTTCTAAAATTTCTTCAAAAGTATCTCTTTAGTCAAGTATCCAGATGTATATATACTTTTCCCACAGAAGGAGTACTTGAGATAGACTTCCATAATTTCACATTGTAGCCTGATGTTCTTTCTGAATGTGGACATAACTCCTGTTTTCATGTGCACTTCTACTGACAGAGAAACTTTTTCATTTTTCATTTTAACTGCTAAATCCATTTTTCTACTCTCATATTTTATATTTTATATATTTTTTTATATTTTTTCTACTCTCATATTTTATATTTTATATATTTCATATATAGATATCATAGTAGCACCCAAAGACCACAGATCTTAAAAACGAAGTTCTTAGTTTCACAATGCTACAATGATGAACTAAAGAGCTATACTCATTTTGGTAGAAAGGGGACTAAGAAGTACAAAATCTAAGTAAGTTGCCTAAGATAATATCAAAAGAACCTGTCACCAAGAAAGAACAAAAACTTCATTCTCACTAGTCTGTTTCTATCATCAAGATCACAGGACAGTCACTGAAGCTGCAGGTGAACTGCTGCTCAAGATTACTGGTCTTAGGGACTGTCTAAATAATGTGCTCACATACAAATAACTTTACCATCAGAGCTCTGTTAAACTGTAACAAAAAACATTTTCAGGCACTTCCCTATTTCTTTTGTGTCTGTGTCTACATTTTCCCAAGCTGATCATAGTACACTTCATTCAAGACACTATTTCTCAGCTGTGGGAAACCATCTCCAGTGACTGATTCTTGAGATCAGTGCCCAGCCAGTGAGACACTAATAAAAGGAAGGGAGCAATCCAGCTGGTCTCTTTACTTCAGGCTGTATCAGGCTGATGATGTTCTGAGAAGGAAAAGCAAAAATTTGAAAGACCTCTGCCACTTCCCCTTGTTGTATTGCCACTGACTTTGCGTACCTTGCCACTGACTTTGGATGAGAGTGGTAATGCAAAGGATTCAAGGTGAAGAGGTAGGATAGTGAAAGGAAATAATCAGCAGGAGAAAAAAGAAAGGAAGAAAGCTGGATTGACACTCCTCAACTTTTTGTTTGTTTGGTTGGTTGGTTTTGTTTTGGTTTGGTTTTTTTTTTTGTTTAAGTGGAAATGGCATGAGACAATCTTTCTGAGAATATCTTGCTTTTGGTTATCCTGGTGCACATTCAGCACATGATGTCTATGATTTAACAGAAATCTATCTGTCTGACACAGAATTAAATATTTCTGCTGAAAAAAAAAGACAGGTTCATAACACAGAAAGGACTAGTTTATACCTTGATCTGACCTACCTTGTACTCATAAAATTCTAAGTGACATCCCAAACCCAATTGTTTGTACAAGAGACTCACCAAATTCAGAGATATATTTTCAAATTATTCACTTTTCTTCTCCTCCTATTGTGGTTTTTCACATACCTATGCTATATCTTTTCCTATACATGTATGTATATCCCGTAGTTGTTTTATCATCCAGCTTACAGATAAATGCCAACTTTAAGATCAGTAGAGTAACAGAACAAGAGAAAAAGAAAGGTGCCATTCTCTCTATTGACTTGAAAGAAGATATCTTTTCCATAAGAGCTCATTTGGGTTTGTTTGGCTATGCCAAATATAAAGGGCTGAAGGCCTCTGAGTGCAAGCTGGGAAAGTGGAAATGTGGAGCTCCATGCTGGAAGGAGATAAGGGAGACTGTGAAATGCTAGACAAGAAAGAAAGAAAGAAATTTTAGCTAGGAGTAGGTCACTCTTTTTTTCATAGAGAAATGGCTATTATTAATTTTCTGCAGCTTACATTTCCCTCTCAGCAGAGTATTTATCTCTCTAGGTTACTGTTGTATAATAGTAAATTCTTAAGGTTTGCTTTTCTATTAGGTCACACAATGCCAGATAGCTTTACGGCGTGTCCAAATAATTCAGCATCTTAACTAAAAAAAAAAAAATGAAAGGTTGTAGCAGCTATTAATATATGTGACCCTCAAGGCTAACAGGAAAACTGGAGCCTTTATTTTTTTTTCATTAATCTCTAGAATGCAGATTTGCTGAGGTGTGAATGGAGGATGGCGTAAATTTTTAAACTAACACTCTCAGAAGTTATGCAGACTGCTGTAAATACAGCTTGTCTCAGAGGACTGCAATATTTGAACAGTGTTCTCCACCTAAACAGTGCAAAAAAATTTCCTAGTTGTCTGTGGTGCTTAGGGGTGTTCAGGACCTGATCACACCTTCCATGAGAAGTTAAGAAGCAAGCCTAGCATCAGCCATCTGCTATGTTGGGGGTGATCCCTGGAGATGAAGTTACCTCTTAAATGAAAAAATTGTATCTACTCTTTTAAGTAGGGGGAACAATATGGTCTGAAAAGTTCTTACATGAAAATCACCTTGAATACTGTAGGAGTTGCACTTTTCAGTGAGTACAGAAGTGTGTGATACTATCATTCTCAACATCTTAGAGAGATCGTGAGTTTAATTTATGGGTAATACCTCTGAGTGCTCAATTTATCCCTGGCACTTTGAGTCAGCAGTAAGAACTGGAAAATTCACATAGAAAGACAAGTTTCTTTTGGCTGCAAATTTGTTCTGTTGCAGTTTTTTTGTCATATTTTTTCATAGAAGAATATGCATGCTAAAAACTGTAATATTGTTCTACAAAGAAAAAACAAATAAAGAAGAAAAGAATGAAGGTAGAAGTAGGGCTGTGATGTCATAAAGATAGGGAGGAAATAGAGTAAATCTAATAAATCCCAATATTGAGATGGTTAAAAATTTTAATTACAGTGGTGATGCTGCCTAAATGCTGTGGGAAATAAGACAGTAGAAATGAAAATCATTTTAACTGAGATTGGCACTCAACTAAAGAGAATAAAATTGTCTTGGGGATGGATAATTATGAAATAAATAACATTTTAAATTATGGAAGTGGTGGTAAGGATTTGGGATATCAGTACAACCAGAAAGATACAGGCAGAGGTAGGGTTGAAGGGAGCAGAAGAAAAACGTTTTACAGTAAGTGAAAACCTGTTAGGGTTGTGGAATAGGTAACTTGGACTGATTTGGACAACTGGAAGCTTTGAAGAAATAAATAAGAAAAACACAAAATTGGATAATAAGGAACATGTTTCCAAAAAGTATATTAGGCTAGACTTAGATGACATCTTTCTTTCAAAAGATAATTGTGTTTTGGAACAGAAAGATCTTAAAAGATCTATTCGATCTAGATCATTGCATAACTCACCTTTTAACAAAGTACACTATAATTCAATGGGCAGATTTACTAGCAAAAACTGAGATAAATATGAAAGGCTTAGTGAGTGCAGCTAATAGGAAGAAAAGAAATGGATAATGCTGAACCAAGAAATCTTAAACTAAGTGTTAAGAGTGAAAGTATTAATGAGTCATTTTCAAGATGCAGGTCCTTTGATGTTGTGATTAATAAAATTTACTCTAAAAAGTAGAAATATTCTAATGAAATGTGTAAAATATCTGAAAATGGCAGGTACTTTTTATACGGAGCAGTAAAGGGATGTTACTCAGAGATAATTGATATTAGAATTGATATAAATAGAGTAGCATACAAAATTAGGAAGTACAAAAGACTTAAATTATTAAAGACTAATAAACAAAATCAAACAAAGCCCTCGTAATAATCTTAGAGTTTATCAATGGGATGCCATGGGAAGGAAGTGAATCTGAGTGCATTCATCAATCACAGGATAATTTGTTTGCTACTATTGTAAAGTGATACTGAAAAAAGCTGGTAAAAGACTGGAATTTGTCAGGGGAGACATTTCCAGTGGAGGAAGTGAGAATATTAATGTGACTGTAGCAGGCTTGGATGAGACCTGATCTGGAATATAGTGTTCAATTCCTCATTCATAGTCAGGAGAGATGAATTTGAAAAAGGGCAAGAAAGAGGCTGTTATGATTCTCAGGGGAAGGAAGAGTCTATTTCATGAAAGGATGCTGAAAGAGCTTAGAATTTTAGCAGAACAAAAGCAGAGAAGGAATAAGATTGCTGCCTTTAAATACATCAGGATGGTAAAGCTGGAGACAGGAAAGGAAGTGTTTAAGCTAAAGAATAGTATTGGCTCAGGAACAAGTGGGAACAAACTGTCCAGGAATAAATTTAAGCTGGAAAGGAAATGTGGGTAAAGTACTCTGGTTTTCAAGAAAACAATTGTTGGAAATTGATTATATTATGTTTATTATATTTATTAGATTACAGCATAGCATAACACAGCATAGCATAAAATTGCCTTCTATAAGAGTGTCATAGGAATTCTATTTCAGTTCTCTGTTATTTTGTATGGATGTGTAAATTACTGCATGTGTAAGTATTTAATTTCCAGTAAAACTGGAGGTCATCTGGGAATATTTAAAGACAGATGGAAAAGGCAGGCCAATTCTATATATTTACTCAGTAGTTAGAGTCATGGATTTTGGTGAGTAGATACACCTACCATTTACCACTGAGGTAAATGGCACTTTAGGAAAAATATGTCTATGCATCACACCTGTAATATTTAGATAAAGTTAGTGGGTAAAACTGTTCACATTCCGTTCCCATGCTCAAACCAATTTTGTTGGCTCAGCCAAAGTACATAAAAAGAGAGTAAAACTGATAAAATGTCGGGATAGAAATATACCTCCATGGTTCCATAATTTGGTTTTTGTTCTGTCAAGAAAAAAACTCCTCTCTGTCTCTGACCTGTTGGCTTTTTGTTTATTTGTTTGTTTTCACCATAGGAATAACCTTTTTTGAGTAAATGGAATTGAGTGGTAAGATGGTAGAGTCTTTTATTCCAGTCTAGGAATGATACAATCCACCTAGAAGACAGTTTGGGAGAGTGCAGGGTCAGTTTTGAGGAGAAATGGCTGAAATAATTGTGTGGTGGTATTGAGCATTCTGAAAAGAATTTCCAGAGAATGGTATTGAGATAGGAATAGTGTGAGTTATAGAGACCTCAATGTCAAAGTAGAAAGCTTAGTAGATAGGGCAGAAAATTAGGTGATGGAGGAAAAACATTGGCAGAGCCTTCAGATGCTCAGAAATTGGTTTTGTACATGCTATTTGAAAAGGTTTGAGGTGAGAGTGAAGTGCTGAGGGAAGTTTTTCATGTTTTCAATGGAAAAGCAGTGAAGTTCACTGGAATATGGTGTTTCTAATGTAACAGGGGTTGGATTTTTGAGAAAATATCCCAGAAGGTTTGCCCTTCTGGTAAAGATAAAAATTTTCTGTGATGCTTTAGCTGCTTAAACTGTTCTTCAGACATGTGTGTTACACAGAAAGATCATCCTCAGAAGGGCTCAGCATCAAACAGTTGCACAGTCTACCACCTGGTGAGCTGACCTGCTTTTTCTGAGTGCTGTTGCTCAGAGACACAACATAAATACAGATCATTGTTTGTGTTCTTCTTCCTCTGCCCTTGAATCAGCTTTTGGTCTCCTGCTGTTTATTCATGTCTCCATTCCTCCCTGTTTTGTTGCAGTCAAACATTATATTAATTTTCCCTTTCAAAATGATGATACCTCAGTTTACAATTTTAAACAAGAACAGTTTACTTTGCCACCGGTTTTCAATATCATTAACTTTTGCCACTTATAGTAGACTACCTAAGTCCTTGTTTCTGTAAAAGGAAAATAAAATTTACCATTTTCTGAGCTAGTGTCATTTTTCTGGGTATTTTCTTCAACATCATTTATGATTGCTCTCATACTGCCAAAATTACTATCAATAATAGATGGAAAGGCTACAATTATGGTTCTTAGGAAAAGATTTTAGGGCAGACCATGGTGTTTTACTCTTTTAAAGTGAAATTGGCCTATTCACCATTTACTGCAAAACATTCATTGACAACAAGACATGAACATCTTAAAGAGTTCCTCAGCCTTAGTTTTACTTTTTCTTGTTAATTAAATTTGAAAATGTATGCCAGTGAGAAGAAGGGAGGGAAGCGGCCAGCCCCTTCAGTAATGATTCACCCAAGATTTTTACCATGTGCCAGCCTGCTCATGGTTCATGCTATCTTCATAATTTCGTTGCAGTGATTTTATTGAATGTCAGGAATAGAATTCTATCAGCATGACCCAAATCTTGTTTTGCAGGCTTTATTAAGAATTTCATGTTAAAATAAACCCACTACATTTGGAGTTTGGACGTATGTTTTTTTCTTTTTTGCTCTTAACACGTTTAACTGGGTGTGGGTTCAATGCCATTGGTCTTGTACTCCTTTCTTCCTAAAAAAATTCATAAGTGAAAAGTGAAAATAATCCTCAAACTACAACTTGAATTTGAATCAAAGTTGTAGTTTTCTTTATGGGTTTGCCAATAGTTTATACTGAGAATAGGGAAGCTGTGACCTTCAATGAGATGGCAAATGAGAAATTTTTAAGAAGTGTCCTTTCAGTACTGAATTGACTAAATATTTCACTGCTGCTGAGCTACAAAACTGATCTACTATTATGGGGTGTACCATAGGGACCAAGTGTAGAGTGGCAGGTACCACTTGTCAAATTATTTTGAAACTGAAATAAGGTAGTTTATATTCAGAATTGCAAGTCTCTCTCTGCTTTCTTTTCTTCACAAGCAAAGAAATTTTTCAGTCATGTGGCAGAGAGATCGTGATTGTTCTCTAAAACTGGTGTAATTTGAATCTCTGAATGGAAGGGTAAAGACCTGTGCTATACTGGAACTCTGTCTAGGTTACCTACTCCTCTCTGTGGCATCTAATGTGCATGAAGGTAAAAAACTTTCCCTATGTCTCATTGACTCCTTTGATTCTAAAGGGTAAGATGACCAATTCCTTCTCACCTGGTATTCTCTCATTCAAGATTTTCTTAACAGTATTGTGAATTAGAAAAATGTAAGCAGAGCAGGAGAAACTGTCATGACAGTAGCTGAATTAAATACGAAAATAACTCAAGAGATTGTACTGAAACATGTACTTATAGACCAGGTATTTAGATATTTTTCTCTTTTCATAACTTTTTTTTTATTCTCTGCAGTCTCCTACCCATTATAATATAGAAAAGAAAAAGTAATTTTTAAACTAGATAAGTTCTTACTTAACTAATATACTCACAGATATTTTCCTTTATTTTCTTTTCTTAATTATTTCTTACAAACAATAGTTAATATGCATTTGTACGACCCATTAGGGGCCCATTACCTTGACAAAATTAATCAGTTTTAAATTAACCTGAATGTAGAATTACACATGGGAAATTTAATATAATGTTAATGTCTCTCGAAGTTGTAAAGCACTCAGAAAACTCCCAAAAATCGCATAAACCGTTATGTTGGTTCTAGATGTTTTGTTTTCCCTTCTGGTATATTAGACAGAGCTCCCATTGCTTTCTTAGTTTCTGGACTTTGTCACACAGCTGCTTGAAGAAGTTATAGAACAATGCTCGGTCTTTTTGGCAGTTTTGTTAGAAAAATTGCTTTGTGTAGAGAAATGGGAAGCTGTATTCTCCTGTAAACAACAAATCTGACCATTTCTTTGGTTCTGTGAGTATAGGAAACCAAATCAACTTCTACATGATCAATTTTTTACCATAGTTCTTTCATCAAATGCCCAAGGTGGGATTCATTTCAGTTACCTCTAGATGCCTACATATTAGATGTGTAGAATGCATCTAAACTAGGCAATCTTTGCTCTCTCATAGTACTGGTGAGAGAAAGGCACTTTAAAGGCCATTCCTGTGACCTAATTTAGTTGTTTGCTTTTGGATGAGATGAATCAGAATACACATTTCATCAGGCTGAGTCACCACTGCTTCAAATATAGTGTACTTGTCTGTTAACAGCTCTCCTGTATGACTCCCTGGAGTCCAGAAATGTTTGGTTTCCCTGGGATAATGCTGGTGACCACATGTTGTCTTTTCAGTGCTGGGGGCAAACTCTATGTACTCCAGAGGCAGCTGTAGCCATCAGGTACTAATCAGAGTAGGGTAAAGCTTGTTACAAAATGGGAACCATTTCTTTGTTCCTGATAGTCCTGAACATCTATCTTTTGTATAAAAAACAGGCAAACTTGCCAAGGAGGTAAAAACTGTCATTCTTACTGAGGTGAAACTTGTAATAAATAAATAAAATCACTTTTTTTTTTTTTCTTTTCTTTTATTTTCTTTTGGACTGACACCATTTTGGAATGACACCATTGTGTTATGTTAACTGGGGTGATAACTCCTATGATTTCCAGAAAGGTAATTTAGGGGTTAATATAATTACTATGTCTCATCTAATTTATGCCATCATTCCATCCAGAGTTCCTGGGTGTTTCATGAATGTTCTCAGCAAAAGAGTACAAATGTGGTGTGTCAGCATCCTTTTAAGGGGTGTTCAGGAGACTGGTGAACTGACATAACAGTTTTCAGATCAAAAGAAGTGAAAGACTTCTTTCCCTACCTCCCCCATCCATCCCTAATCCATCTATGTATTCACTCTTGGAGTATTTGGGTAGTCTTATTCATATTTTCTTCTGTGAGAAAATGCAGCTCACCAATACAGCAGAATCCTCTGTCTTTGTTTCCTTTCTCTGATGGATTAGGGGATGGAATTTGCACACTGAGGGGCATCATGAGCACCAGAGCTGGATGAGAGGAGTGGCCTTTCAGAAGCAGCAAGCAATTAGACTAGTTCTGTCTGTCTTGTCTGACTGCACCCTGCATCAGACAAAGCACCACATGGCAAAACACACTTCTGCACTCTGCAGAAGCTAAGTTAAACCTTTTCTATGGAGTTTCTTTACTTCAATCCATCTTCACTCCTGTGATCCTGACAAAGAGCTCTGTGTGATCTACGACTCAGCCTCCTACTTTCTTTTCACAGTCCAATTGTGATGCTGCAGAGCAAGAAATAACTGGCAATGCTTAGAATATGGGTTGGTTATTCTGATGCTTTTAGTTCTTTATGCCTTTAATATTTGGGCCAAAATTTTAAAATGCAGCATAAATTTTAGGGTCCTAAATTGCCATAAGTCTGGCACTCAGAAAGGGGGAGTGCCCATTTTTTGAGGTGTTGGTAGATACATACGTCTCTATCCAGGCTGAGATGGTGGAAGAAGGTCAGAAAACAATAAGGAGTGTGAGGGAAGGATGACTTAATTTCATTTGTTTATAGATGAGCTTTAAGTCACTGAAACCCAGAGGAGACCACCATTGCTGAAAATTTGGTCTTGATCTTATCAAAGTGGTTTACCAAAAATAGGATCACAGAAGTGAAAGCATTTTTCCAAAGTATTCTCATGCTCAATGAAATCTACAGCAGTAAATTAACTGTTCAGAGAAATATGTAAAATAATAAGGGACATACTATGCTTGGAAAGGGAATGGTGTCAACTAGCTATCTTAAGAGATAGCAGACATGGAAAAAGTTTATCAATGTCTAAGAGAGAGTCATAAACACTAGGGAAGGATTTAAATCTGAAAAGTTAATTTACAGTCTGGAAAGTCTACCAAACACAAATTAGAAACAGTGATTACTCTTATGAAACTAGTTAGCAGGCTGCCAGACTTACTGACTGTTAATGACCGGGTCTAATCTGATGGACATATTTACTCAGAAGAACATTATTGACATTTACCAGTTTGAGAACTGTGTCAAATCACAAAAACTCTTGCATAGCTGTGAGATGGCCAACAAAGCAATTCAGACAGTGAAAAATCTGCTAAATTATTAATAATGGTCAATACACAATATTGTGGCAGTGTAAAAATTCTATGGATAGACTTTCCCAGAATAGATTTATTTTTGCAAGTAAATTTGAGCATGTAGTTGATGTTTGACCTTACTGAGAAAAATAACAGGACACTTACAGCTGATATTTCAACAGCTACTGAAAAGAAGGTGTCTAAACCTGAAAACAAACAATAGCTGGCTTGAGTTCAGTTGTTAGATTCAAAAACCTTGACATGTTGTTCTTTTCCTGTTTCATTGCTTTCATTGCATGTTATCCATGAGGTAGTGCTAAACAAAGATTTAAAAAATAAAACATTTGGATTGCATTTTTAAACTATGTAATTTACAGAATTCACAAAGACTAATAAACTTTTTTTTTGCTTTGAAAAATTTCTTTAAAAAGAAAACAAGTAAAGTTGATAATGGTCTGTTTTTCTGGATGGAGGATTCTGAAAAACAGAAAATTAGAATTTTTGCTTTCCTTGTAATTTATTTTGAAAAGAAGTTTAATTAGAACCAAACAAATAAAACTGTAATATCTCAAGGTATGCAACACTAGCAAATGTTACAAAGTACACAACCAGCAACTTCAAAGTTCAAGGTTGTAAGAAGCACATCAAACTGATCATACCCTCAAAACTGTTCTGAGTCATGCAAGTTTCTTTATATAATTTTTGGAAAATTAAGTCTTTCTAACCTTAGAAAGTATGGAAGATACTGAGCTCACAGCTTTTATTTTACAGATAAATTTAAAAATTTAAGCCTAAAATGTCCTTATCTCATGCGAATTACACCAGATCTTAATCAAGTGATGGGATCTCTCCCCAGCAGTCTTCCCAGTATTTAAGGGAGATAAGCAACTGCAGCATACATTTACCTGTGGAATAAAGACTGAATTACTGTAGTTCTCAGTAACCATAATTGTGTCAGAAGTAGAGAGATCCCAAAACAACTCTAGGAAGCTGAAAAGTAGGATTATCTATAACAGTTATTTTCAGAGTGGTCATGGACTACATTTGATGTATTAAACCAGCAAGGAGAGCGAAGTGGGATGGACTCCTACCCCAGAAATCCCTGGATAAGGTTGGGAATGGACAAGTGTTACAGCTTATGGTACCTCTGCTTACCAACCAGCTCAGACTCTTCCTGTGTCTTCAGGGCTTTGACCCCCGTTGCTCACTTGAACTGTCATGCTGAAGATTCTGCTTGCATTTGTATCAGACATACACTTTTCCCTGGATGTTGAAACATCACGCAAATTTAGAAGTATTTGAAACTTCCCCAGCTTTGTGGCTCAGAGATCAACAAGTAGCACTTGTTTCCCCACTCCTCTGCTCCTCTCTGGCATGCTTGCATGTAACTTGTAAGGAGAAACATTTAGAGGTCTAAATTAGGTCAGATGAACCTGTTCGTAACCTATGTATATTTTTTTACCTTTCTCCCTTTTTCTTTCTTTATTACTCTTGGTGTGACTCATTCCACTATTTGACTTGTAAGTATGTAAAAATAGGACAGACAAATCTCATCTTTTCTTCAAAAATGATTCTTGGATTGCAGATGACTGCAGCACAAGATAATGACAGAGAACTAGTGGGGTGGTTCACGTGGTGTGGTTTGATTCAGAACAACCTAGCATTTGACATTATGTAGTAAAAATGTTCTTTTAATACCTTTGCCAATTTTCAGTGGCAATTTTCCTTTTTCTTAAAGGGAATAATAGAATCCCTATAATGGTTAAATTTCACTTAGACCTTCAAATTAAATTCAATAAACTGAAAAGAAAATCAGTGAAACCTTTTATATTTAAAAGGTAGTGATAATAAAAATCTTAGTTTAAGCAATAAATTTGATTTGTAAAGATACTAAAATCCTAATTAGCATAACACAGTTTGGATACAGAAATTAAAGACTACTCACTTCAGATATCATTTGCATCATTTACAAGTCTTAATCACATGATGTATACAGTCAAAAATAATTAAAAGACTTTGGATGAGTGTAGAATAAACTATTACTCTTCTAAGGTCTGAGTTAGTGTTGGATAGTATAGGATATCTATGGTGCATCCATTTAAAAGATGTCAACATGGCAGAAATTTATTAGAGATATGCTTTCCTGATATATGGAAAAATATAGGAGTTTCCTGGGAAGAGAAAACTTTAGCCTTTGCAATTGAGTAATAACTGTCAAATCAGAGCATGTCAAAAGACAAATTAGAGTCAAAGAAACTTTATGAACTTCTTTAAAATGCAGCATTTCCATGTCTTTAGTGGTTAAAACAACTGAGCTTTGATTTAAAGCTGTGAATGGCTTCTCTTTTCCTTCTTCAATATGTTTTACAGGTATTTTCTCATCTCTGCCAATTGAATTCTTAAAAATATGAATTTCAGTATTTTTGTGTTTCTTCACTCTTGCCTGCTTTCAGAGTATATATTTAATATTTTCAGCATTCCGTTGTTTTGTAACTGAAGTCAGTGATAGAATTATCTGCAATTTCAACATGACTAATATAAATATCAGATTGTGTACGTTGTAAGGATTGTAAGGAACCAATGATTTCTATTACTTATAGAACTGATATACCTGTTTCTTCCATAGAGTATTTATGACTGAAAATCTAGAAAGATATTTTTAGGAGCTATTTTGTAAATATTTATACATTATATGAATTTTTTTAAAGTTTACTTATTTATTTATTTTTTAAAAAGAAGTTGAAAGTTCTATAAGAAACAAATAAAGGACCAGTCTTGAACCTGCATTTGGAAATCAGAATTCTCAGACCTAAAAAAAGGATCTTTTATATAAAGTCCTCAGCAACCACTTTTGATTCTAAAAGCATGTACAACAATCATCACATGCTCCTGCATCACTTCTGAGAGGCTGTATTTATCTGTTTCCAAGACAGTTAATCTTGCTGATTCCTCATAATGGAAAAATAGCTTTTTCTATTTTCCTTCCCCAGATATGAAATGTGTGAAAAACAACAAAACAAATTCATTAATTGGAAGGAAGCCTCCATCATAAGATCTCAGGCTTCATAAAACTTGCAAATAACCATTGCTTATTATATATGCATATATATATGCCTGCCTTAGAAGATCCAGAATTTGTCTGGTCACACAAGCTGCACAACTGAACTACATACCAGCCAGAAAAGTACTTTCTTGCAGTGCTGTAGATATTGAGCTTATCATGTTATGATAATCTCTAAAGTTATCTTAACTTCAGCTTCTTCCTACCTTTTAAAGCTGCAGGTAACCTTCCTTATTTATACTCTTCAGTCACCAGCCAGGAATATGTAAAAAAAAAAAAAAAAAAAATTGCTACATTCCTTTTTGAGGAAGGCTTGCGACTGATCTCATGGATGAATGCATTTGTATAGAGAGTGAGAAGACAGGTAGTGGATGTGAGGGGAATCCACAACACCTGGTTCTCAGCCTTCCCTTCCCACTGTGCATTTTCCTGCCTGGGCCAGGATCAATATCATCATATATTTCAGCAACAGTACATCAAGGTCTCTGGAAAAGCTGTGTTTTGGATGATTAAATAACTGAAAAGTGAAATTCTGTTAGAAATATTTTCTGTTGAGCTGGGATTAAAACAGTCATAATAACAGGAATTTTTCTTATCAAATAATTTTGAAGTTTTAGATTGTATAAAGGCAGTATAAAATGCACAGTGATAACTTCATTATTCCCTCCCTTCAGTGTATGTATCTGACTGGTCAAAATCAGGATATGACTGTCTTAGAGCAGATGATAATGGAGGTCTTAAATCTGTGTATTTCAAAGAGTAAAAACTCACTATGTATTGCCTATAAAACCAATTCATACTCCAGCTGGGAAAGCTCTGCCTGCTATCTTTGTCAAGCACTGTGGATCCAAAGGTAGTTAGACCCCAGAAATAGAGAGAAGAAAACTTCTGGGGCGTGAATTGCTTACTTAGGTAGAAAGGGTGAAAATTATTTGATGCCGTGAAGTGATTTATTTGTTTATTAATGGGATTTATTACGTAAAAAGAAATTCTTTATGTGCTGTGAAGAGGCTGAAGGGAAAAGTGGAAACTGAGGGATAACTATTTTGTATGAAACTGACCTGAGGTGGTTCTGGAAGATGAGGGCGGGGCTAACTGATTTACTGAGCTGACTGAGAGGTATAGAAGCAGGACTAGGGTTGACATAAAGCAGTTTGTTTTTCTCAATCAACTATGGCACAATGAGAGGTAAATGTAGGAGCTGGTAAGCTACAGAGAGAA
Organism: Myiozetetes cayanensis; assembly: GCF_022539395.1. Classification (NCBI taxonomy): domain Eukaryota; kingdom Metazoa; phylum Chordata; class Aves; order Passeriformes; family Tyrannidae; genus Myiozetetes; species Myiozetetes cayanensis. Next base: position 40,922,598 of record NW_026087742.1, on the reverse strand, counting down.
GAAGTGATTTAATGAGAGAGCAGGTAACAAGGGGTCAGAGAGGGAGAATTTATTTCCAGCACAGGACTATATTTTTCTGGAATAGACTTTGTTGGTATTGAGGAAAACATCTACTCATCCACACAGAACAGTGCTGTGCCTGAATCTACTAGCTCTTCTGGCTAATAGTGTGTATTTAACAGGAATCACCTGAAAAAAATTGATGTCATTCTTAATTGCTTTGGTGAAAGGAACTAAAAAATGCCCACAAAAACACTCTACCATGGCTTTGAATACTGGAGATTTTACATGGGCATCACTATTACCTTTGAATCACTAAATGCATCCTGTAGGTCAGTGGGTGATATTTCCTTAAACTTCCTTGTTGACAACAAGTCAAATCATGCAATGTGCTTTGTAGGAATGGAAAGCTTTGGAAAGTGCTAACTACAGGCAAGTATTTCTTCTTTTAAGTGTTGCTTTCCATTTCTTTGACAATATAACCTGTGGGGATGTAGGGACCCCTAGCTGACCTCATTCTTGAGTATTCATATTGCAATGCCAATATTTCCACTGAGAGCTGAAACAACTTTGCACAAGATCAAAACTAAGGCTTTTAGAAGTTCTATGTTTTGCATTTCTTCTATAATGAAATATGCATAGATACAGTGTTATGATGCTTTAAATGAACTGCTGTTTCTGTTTAAAACATTAAACACAGAAACATGATGAAGCTTATACCACCTTGTAATTTTCATTGACATTTACCGTAATTTACAGTGACTGCTGCTTAGTCCAGGTGGATACTAAACTGCAGCTGTTCTTTAAACATTATTCTGTGTAGCCTCCAGAGTCACTTCTAATTTGTTTGCCTTCCTTTCAAAGCACTGGCTCCCCTGTTAGGGGGAAAAAAAAAAAGTTATTTGCTACACTTAACAGGCAGTTAGCTAAGAAGGTTACATAGAATTATTCAGCTTTGCATTTCATTTGCTGTGAAATGTTACTGCAATAGAATATGTTGCTGTTATCTTTTTTGTTACCTCAAAATTTTGAGGGTATGTCAGGACTTTTTCTGTCAAAGATATCTTGCCTGTTTCCTTAGATAAATCTTTTTTTTCATTCTTTCTTTAATTTTTCTTCTAGATTGCTCAGGTCCCTCCTGTTATCAAAATACTGTAGAATGGCACAGTGAAATTTCAATTGAAAACTTGGTGAGTTTGTGGACTTTGAATTAATCTAGGAGAAAGATAGTCAGACCTTAGAAATATATTCATTATTTCAGTTTGGCTTTCAAAACCAAAATACATAAAAATTCTTAATTTTTCCTTTTAGTAGAATGCTCTCTTATTTTGACACTTTTAATTTCTTTCCAACCTTCAATTCCAAAAATATCAAGAAACAGTATGACTTGACGTAAGGAATTAGTATTTGATACTACTACTATATGCTCTAGCAACTCTCTTCATCCAATAAGACTACTTAAATTACACTGAAGTTATGTATATGAGAGACAATATGCTGGACATATGGTAAAGTTTTAAGCTCTGGTATTTCCTTGTCCTGAAGAATTCCTTTTGATAAATACTTTAGTGTTATGAAAATGGGGAAGAAGTGATATCCTATTCATATAGATGACTCTCAACTACTTACCCATGTAAGGTTTCAACTCTTCACTTAGAAAGCACTCTATTAAAAGAACCATATCCTCAAATGGTAGTAAAACATCCAGTAGTGTAAAAAAACCTATATGCAAATTCTCCCCCTGCAGTTATGCACTGAGACATGTACTGTGCAAATGACTCTGTAAACATAAATTTGCACATAATGATAATAATATGTTAGAATTATAGTGGTCAGGTTTACTGGTAAATAGTCAAATGATATATGCACAGATAATAATGAATGTATACCATTTATACTGCTCAAGAGGAAGATAGGTAGAACAGCTGAGGTGATGGTGGAAAATGTTAAGATCAGCTTTCTCCTCTGCATTTTTTAAAGCCAGAAGGAGTTATGATCCATGATGGGACTGTACATACAGCAAAACTCCTAAGTCCTATCCACCTTTCAAGTTTTAATTACACCAAAGACAACTCAAATTTAAGCTTGTAAAAGCATATAGATTACACATGAAAACATGGAGCAATATTTTCTTTCATTACTTTTTCTTATATAAGCAGATGGACTCAGTTTTAGATATGGCTTTCAAATTGGACTGCTAATGTTTATTTTCCCCATTGGAGACATTCAAATGCACTTTCTAAAATGATGTCTTACCTTCATAGCAATGATGTGTATGTGGCTAAGCTTGAAGCAAGAACAGATGAAGGAGTACACCTTATAAGAAGCATCACAGAGGGTTTTTTTGATGCCTTCAGCTACTCCAATGAGAATTCATTTTAATTATGCATTAGTAGTAATAGTGGTCCCAAAAATTTCTGAGGATGAAAAATTACATGAAAGCAGTGATATAGTTTGGATAGTACCTTATTCTTGTGTGAGTATGGACTCTAGTTGTTCAGGGGTTTTTTTGCTGTACAAAGGTGCTTCAAGAGCACAGTCCTTAAAATATACTGTGGTGCATTGACCCTGTTTGGATGCTGAGTGCCCACCAAAGATACTCTATCAGTCCCCTCTGCAACTGGATGAGGATAGGAAATATAACTAAGAGCTCATTCATTGAAATAAGAACAGGGAGAGATCACTCAACACTTACTGTGTTTGTAGAACAACTGAAGTAAGCAAGCCCCGTTTGGAGATCATCTACTCCAGTTCCTGCTCAAAGCAGGATCATCTAGAGTAGGTTTCTTAGGGCCATGTCCACTTATGTTTTGAATATCCCCTATTATAGAGATGCCTCAAGGTCTTGGGGTAGCCTGACCTGAGTATTCAACTGCTTTCACAGTAAAAAAAAGTTTTCTAGTATTTAAATGGATTTTTTTATACAGCAACCTGTGAATGTAGTTTTGGTTTGGAGACCTTAAAATGAGAGGGAAAGAAATAATTACTTGCAAAAGAACAAGCCCCTCTTTTTGAGGGAACATGGTCTCTGGAGGACAGGATCTTGGTTTGGTCCTGTTATACTACAGAATGCAAAAAACTGAAGAAACAAGCTCTTTCTTAAAGAAGAGTGTAAATAAGACCCCTAAGGGATTCAATTCACTCCATGGCTGAAGCAGTTTGATGCACCAAGAAGTATGGGAGGTGTAACAGTAGTAGCTTGAGCTGCAGTGAGTAAATGAAATATAGAATTCATAATGGTATGGCATAATGACACAAACTGTCTTCAGAGAGCTGATTTTCAGGCTGTGGCTTGCTTTCTTGAGCAATGAATTTTGTTTCTGAGACTCAGGTAGCTCACCCAATCCAAAACATTGTGTAAAACCCCACTTCAGTGATTAAATCTTGCAATTAATAGTAGGAATTAAAATGGCAGTGTGAGTAAACTCATCACTTCATGGATAAGTACCTGAAAAAAGTATCATTTCAACACCACTTATCATCTGAATAGGTGATTAGGACAGAAGGGACAGGAAAGAGAACTGAAAATTCAAGTGGATAGAGCATTTAAAATCAACACAAGTTCTATTCATCTTGTTTATTTATTTATTAGTTTTCTACTGTCCATTATAGCTCTAACTATCTAAGAAAAGTTTGGGATGTAAAGACTATTTTGAAAGAATACTGTTAAGAGGTTTCTAAGGGAAGATCTGGGGGCATTATATAAATCAGCAAGCACATCATAAAGAAGAAATGGTCAAACAGTTTCCACAAAATATTTATTTACAGACAGAAAGGATTTTGTTTGGTATTTCTGTACAGGTGCAACTGAAATATGCCTGGATTTATATTCAAAGATTACTAAGGTTTTGTCTACAAAGAAAAAGTGTAAGTTTGGTAGTTGGTTTTCAATGACAAGTTGAATTGTTATAAACATAATTGGAAAAGTATTTGTTCTTCCAGTTTTCTTTAAAATTACCATAATGGCTTTTTCTATCCAACTCTAGCTACAGACCTAATCAGAGAGTCACAGAATCTCAGAATATGTTGAGTTGGAAGGGACTAACAGGGATCATCAATTCCAAATCCTGGCCCTGCACAGGACCATCCACAAGATTCACATCGTGTGCCTGAGAGCACTGTCCCAGCACTTCTTGAACTCTGTCAGGCTTGGTGCTATGACCACTTCCCTGGGGAGCCTATTCAGGTACCCAGTCACTCTCTGGGGGAAGAACCTCTTTCTAACATCCAACATAAACTACCCCTGACACAACTTCAGACCATTACCTCGGGTCCTGTCACTGGTCACCACAGAGAAGAGATCAGTGCCTGTCCCACCTCTTCCTCTGATGAGGAAGACAACAAGGAGGTCTCCTCAAACTCTTCTCCAGACTGAACAGACTAAGTGACCTCAACCACTCCTCATATGGCTTCATCTCCAGGCCCCTCACCAGCTTTGTTGCCCTCCTTCAGGGGGCAAGCAGATACGCTGGAGCAACAGATCCTGCACGAGTTCAGGGTCAACTGAGAGCTGATAATTCTCACAGCCATGGTCCTCCAGCTCAGGGCACTGAGACCCCTTTGGTCCATATGTGTTGAACACAAACGCAAAGAAAGTGTTAAACACCTCTGCCTTGTGTCTGACCCTATTTGGGAGGTGACCATCCTCATCTTCTAATGGGCTGATGATATTTCTATACTGTCTATTACCATTAATGTATTTGAAAAACCTCTTTTTATTTTCCCCATATTTCTGACCAGCTTCAACTCCAGTTGAGCTTTGGCAGCACAAATTTTCTCCCTACAGCAGCAAGCAGCATCTCTGTATTCTTCCTGTGTCACTTGACCTTGCTTCCACTGGATGTACACCTCCTTTTTGCTTTATTTCCAAGAGAAGATTTCTGCTCAGGCAGAAGCCAGCATGCTTGCAGTTTCATTGGGATATGAATATAAATAAGAGAAAACACTGTTTTTTATTTTTATGCAATATACCTTTGCACTAGTGTGGTGAGAAAAGTACTTTCAATTTCTGCAGACAGTTTTTCGTCTGCTACTTGCATATTACTGTGTGCACCACCACAGGTAGTTGTTGAAAATTGATAATAACTAATATTAAGGGTAGTAGAATTATGTGAATGAATTGTTTTCATTTATTGATTGATACAACAGAGCTATAAATAATATTTAATTATATCCACTCTGGTTTACCAAATCATATGAGAGCCCTTAAAGACAAATACATCTTGTGAGAAAGATAAATAGTGTCTTATTCACACTACTTTTTGATAGCTAGCTTTTTCTGTGGAACATCTCCTTTTTTTCCCCACAAATATAGAGCAGGAAAAGAAAGTTTTAAAAGTTAAATAGAATGAGAGAAAAAATTTGGTTGCTTTGATTTTGTCACTGGAAAAGGTTGGAAAGCAAGAAAAAAAAAAAAAAAAGAAGAATGGAGGTAGAAAGGAAAAAGAGTAACATCCCTATATTCTAATTGCAACAAGAATACATAAACCTTTTAAAGCATAAAATGTAAATAAATAGTTTTCACACCCACTTTTTTACTTGTCCTTATTTAAAAAAAGAAGGGATGAAGAAAGTAAAAATTTCAAATGGTGTTTCTAGTTATATTTTCATTTAAAATATGGGAAAAATACAATTCAAACTCTATTTGTTATTTTTTTAAGGAAATTAAAGAAAACACTAATGAAAGCTACTCTTTGAATAAAGTATTTCTCCAAATAATTGTTAATAAAAATATATGTTTCTGGAGAAAAAAATTGACAGTTATGCTATTGAAAAATACCATTTTTAAAAAATTATTTATTTTTTAAAATTTATTTAGAATAAAATTTTCGAGGTTTTTTTTTTTTATGAATAGTTATTGTTTTCAGGAAAAAGCCCTAAATCTTATTTCTGAAGTTTACTTTTGCCAATAAAGCCTTCCTCTATGTTTTGTTCTTAGAAAAGAAGTGCCACTGTGTCCACTGAGCTATTCTCACAGATGTAGTTCTCACTGAGTTTTCTTTGCATTACTTTATCATCCTTGGGTTTAACGGAATTTAAATAGCTGAAGTGTGCTTTGGGGACCACCTGCTTTGCTATTTTGTTGAATTAAAGCATAAATAAATGGTATTGACATGAGTAGATTGAGAAAAATAATTAATAAAACTCATGCTGACACATATAATAGAGAAAGGGAAGGTTTCTGGGACTTAAAGTGAAATATATATTATAACTACAAGAAAAAACTCAAGATTGTTATAAGAATAACACACACTGAAGTTGTATTTTTACCAAATAATCATAGTGGACTTTGTATGAATATAGTGAAAATTTGGTGAAATTCACCTGAGAACAATGTGAATAAGTCCAACAATGTGCATTACAGGTACATGTTAAAGAGAATACAAGGGTCACTTTCTCATAGTTCCTCCTCTGATCCTTGCAATGTCCATGAAGTACACTTTGCAGTATAAGAGAAGATGTAGAGAACAAAAGGATCACTGGTATGAAGTAAAGATGAGATAAAGACAATATTGTTCAAATGCTGAAATATGGGTCTAGATTTCTATTTCTATATCTATATCTATTCTATATCTAGAGATTATGCTTGACTTTTTTGGGCCTGTATTAGCAAAACAGCTAGGTAGGTTGGATCCAGGACAATAGATGTTTAGTATAATAATTACTATAAGAGGAGATTTTCAGTTAAAAAGTTCTTTTTTTCCTTATAATTCCTTTTTTAAAAAAACTGACTTCAGAAATTCTAAGTACTGAAATATCATTTGAGATGGTAATTTGTTTTGTTTTGTTTTTTTCCTATTCAGCTAAAAAACAACTGAAAATATGGAGATCAAATATTTTTACTTTCCCTTAATCTCACAGTTATTTGCTAAACTTTATTCAAATTTGTAAACACTCTCGTAACATAGTGTCATGGTTTAACCCCAGCTTTTTTTTTTGAAAAAAAAAGGTGAAACTCATGGCTTGAAATAAGAACAGTTTAGCAATTGAAATAAAATATAATAATAATGGTGATTATGAGTATGATGACATTGAAAAGGCAGACAACAAAAAAGAGAGAGAGGAGTAAAATCCAAGAGAAACAAACTGTGAACAATACAATATCTCACCACCCACTGACCAATGCTAGCCCGTCCCTAAGCAGCAACTGGCACCTCCTGGAAAGCTCCTCCAAGTTTATATGCTGAGCATGACGCTCTATGGTATGGAGTAACATTCCTCTAGCCAGTTCAGGTCAGCTGTCCTGGCCATGCTCTCTCCCAGCGTCTTGTGCACCTGCTTTCTGGCAGAGCACAAGAAACTGAAAAGTACTTGATTTAGAGTAAGCATTACTTAGCAACAACTATAACATAAGTTGTTATCAAAATGTTTCTAGTAGTAAATTCAAAACACACAGCCTTGTATCAGCTACTAGGAAGAAAATTACCTCTATCCCCGCCAAAACCAGAACACCTAGAAATTGTCATCCTCTGGTAAGTATTTTTTTCTGAATATTTACAAAGTTAGTTACACTACTTGTCTCTTTAATGCATACACAAGCTCAGAAAACTTGTGGAACTTCCCATAGTCATACAATTCCTGGAAATAAAGACCCACCAAAGAATTTGCAACACTACTTGCTTCAATCCATTTTAGACTTTTAGGAATATGTTTCAAAGGAAATGAGTGGATTTCACTCCCTTTGACTTAAAAAACTGGCAACAGATTGTTTGTCTTAGGAACAAAAGATTTAGTACAGTCTTATTTAAATCTGAATTGGGGAGATCCATTATAGTCAGGAAGATTAGAAATAGTTGGGTAGAAATAGAAATAGTTTGCTGAGCAGCAAATGTTGTTAACAATGTGGTACATCATGACAAGTAAATAGAAGTGAAGTAAAGCCAGGAAAAGCTAAATCTATATTGAATGCAGACTTCAAGTTCACCTGAAGGTCATAGAGAGATAAGATAAAAAAAAACATAGCACAGACACATAATGCTGCCTACACCCTTTCTGTTTGTATTCTGATGGTTTGGGGATAAAGCAGGACAGATCTGTCAGGATGAATGATTTTTGGATTTTGATTTCAAGAAAGTGCCCTTGTGGGAGTCTGCAGAAGAGTAAATAAATGGAAGGAGATGTTTGAAGATGTTAAAGCATTCTATGTAAGCTTTTTGTAGTTACAATTTAAAGGGTCAGTTATGACTTTCCTCAGTCTAAACCTCAGTATATGTATACAGTTTACATTTTAATTCCATTGGAAGAATTACTGCAAAGCCGTTTATCACCTAACCAGAATTTCCAAAATTAATTTAAGTGTATTTAAAATCTTGAACTTGTCTTTTCTCCAGTGAGACAGTAATTTATTATGTCTTGGTCTTGAAGCTCAAAAGACATTTTATTTCAGTATATGGATATGATGTACTGAAACACCATGATAATGTTTCAAAGAATGTATGCACTTTCTAGAACCAGATAAATACTTTTATATCCAAATGCTTTACACAGAGACATGGGGTGTCCCTTTAAATCACATATACACTCTTTTAGCTTATTTATCATGAAGGTGCAAACAGACTTTTTTTCCCCCTCCTTAGGAGATATTACCTTACTATTCTCATACCTCCTCTTAAAACTGGTAGTGAAAATATTGTTTCCAGAGATATACTGGGCTCTGTCCCTCTCAGCCAACTTCGTATGTCTGCAGTTTATATGTGTACATCCGAGCTAGTAACCCAATGCTGTCTTCAAGGTCAATGGAGAGCAATATCCAGTGATTCATCTGACCTATTTTAATCATCTATTTTAGGATGAGATGACTCATGTTTTAAAAGTGCCAATTTTACTCCACTCACTGTGAAAAAGTCTTGACAACTAGCTAACATGAAAATATCTGTACTGCTGTCTATATTTGTGATCTCACGAATGTCATTCTATGTGTCTATCTTCAGAAGTCTCTGATTTTCCCATCCTTCATTTATAAAAAAATATAGTCATCCAATCAGTGAGCCAAAATAAAATTGTATAGCACTGCTGAATATGCATAATACCACAAGTATCAACTACTTAGTAGCATATTTTAAACAATCTCCATGGAAGAAATTCACATGGTGGGCTGGATTCAGCAAGTAATTTCTGAATAGAGAGAGACAGAAATTTCATTCAGGATGAAGTGTTTTGGTAAAGAATATGATTGTTGCTAATATAACTAAAAAAGTAGACCCTTCCCTTTCCTATGAATGGATGCAGTTATGTTATTGTAAAAGAGCTGGAAAAAACAGTATGCATACAACTTCCACTGTTTTGATAAGGCTGAGGTTGCTTTGTAGCTTCAGAGTCATATCTTAACAGTGAAAACCATTTTCTCTGTGAAACCCATCCTGAACAATGTTGATATTTAATATGTGATAAGAAAAAAGTTGTTGGACAATTTGTAAAAAATGCAGTCATTAAACATTATGATAACTGGTCACATACTGTAAAAGGTGGAGACAACTGGTTACATACTGTAAAAGAATGCTGCAGATGAATCAGCCTTTTCAGTACCTTCCTTTCTGCATTTAATTAATGTGACATTTAGTATAATGATATCACATCTTTTTGGAGTTTGCTAGAGAGATGAATTTTCATCAGGAATGTGGGAAACCAGTGCAAAGATTTCTAAACCTAACATCTTACTCCATGCATCAGAATCATATGTCAATGCCTCAGGTGTTATGTAATCAAACCTAATTCTCATGAAGTGTCTCTGTTGTTTCCATATTTGGAAATTTACTCTTACTCATTAAAAAACCCCACTATTGATGAGTATAGATTGTATATAGAGTACTATATTCCTTTCTGAATATCAAAACTCAGTAACAGCTGAAACTCACTTTTGTGTTTTTTTCAAGCATAATCCTAATGTTTAACAGTGTTAAACTCCACTGAAGCATGTATAAACATATGAATAGAGAGTTCATGAAAGCATTTTTTTTTCAGGCTTCACTGCAAGTGTAACTAACCAACTAACTCTAAACTAATGATAGCTGCCAATTTTGCAGGGATTTAGAAGTGTGATATAGCTTTGTAACATAGCAATTAAGTTTAGAAACAGGCAAATTTTCTCCTGCACCTTACTGTTTGTTTAACATGTCTAGTAGATTAATTACATGGCTGATTAAGAAAAGGAAAAGTTATTAATATCTTAATATAAATGAATTGTGTTTTTATAGGAGCTATCAACACCCCAAACCAAGCCAGGCAGTAAGCAATGTAGTTAGCAGTATGGACGAAAGGGATCTGGCCCTTCAGCCTGTGTCTTGTGTAGATACTGCCAAGTGTTCTGTCTTAAAAATTGTAGCTTTATACATTGGGCAGCTGAATTCACTGTCTGTATGAGCTGCTTTGCAATTTCTACATTTAACTGTCTTAATTTAAGAAGTGAAATGCTTTGCTAGATTTTCTGTTATTTTGGCAGAAGGCTAAAGAAAGGATTATCAAGAGTACCTGCATCTTGCTATAGGATGGAGTTGGATTAATTTTTTTCATGTGCTAGTCTCTTACTGGATTTATACTCTAATTCTTTGCTTTTGGTGAATGCAAAGGGTTTTTGAACAATGTAGATGCACAGTTACCTTCTTGTAGTTTTTTTCAAAAATTGGATCTCTGAAACTGCCTGTAATTACTTACTGGTCTGTTATGAGTTTTTTACTCCTGGCTCAATCCTGCAAAAGTTGGGAAACTCCCAAGAAATGCTAAGCATTTCCAAGGTCTAAAAAAATCTGTGATAGTGGAGGTCCCTCACTGGATTATGATATCATATAAAATCAGACCTTCAGTGAGCCAAGGACTTTTCATTTAAATCAGATACACTTGTGAAACTTGATGTCTTCTGCCTTATTTTAATAGCTTTGGATGTACACAGATAGTGCTCAACACCACCATATATAAAATATATAGTCTACATTATTTATCGTGATTTGCATTCTTCTTATTATTGAATAGCAGTGTAACGGAATTCACCAGGCAAAAGACACAAGAAATTAAGGACGGCAAAGCTACACTATTAAGTGCTTTGTAATGATGAATTAAAGAATTACACATCACAAAAGCACTGTTACTTAGAAGAAAATGCAAATATGTCTAAGAAGTTATTTAGTATCTAATTTATGATGGTTTTCTCAACTTTAATTGCATTCTAATTTTCTAATTAATTTTAGGAGGGATACTCATGGGGGAGGGATACCTACTTATTAGTGAATTTTAAGATATATAATTTTCATTGAATGAACATCATAGAATCTTTAATAAAACCTAGAGCATAGATTTAAAAATAGCAGCATGTTGGAATGGAAAAAAAATTTATTTTTTAGTCATATAAAGGTTGTTTGTTTGTTTGTTTATTTGTTTTAAAGAATATGTTCTCTGAAACATTAACAAATGCAAGCATCTGTAAAAAAAGTCACTGACATTTTATCTGTCATCATAAAAGTTTTCAAGCAGAGGAGTATGTTGCATATTTGTTCCCTGCAATTTATGAAATACCTTGAGAACTACAGATATTTGGTGTGAAAAGAATCACAGAATCGCAAAACCTGTGGAGTTGGAAGAGACCAACAAGGATCATCAAGTCCAACTTTTAGCCCTGCTAAGACCATCCCCAACAGTCACACCATGTGCCTGAGAGTATCATCCAAATGCTTCTTGAACACTTGTCAGGAAGTGACCACTTCCATGGAGAGCCTGTTCCAGTGCCCAACCACCCTCTGAGTGAAGAACCTGTTCATAATATCCAACCTAAGCCTCTCCTGACACAACTTGTCAGGAGAAATATAGAAATTCTAGCCAATTTCCATTGACTGGATAGTGTCTCCTGACACTATCTATAATGCTTCTGCTTCTTTTGAGAACACACGCAGGATCACTCTGAGGAGAAAAGACAACGCAGAAGGAATCGCATCTCATCGACATCACCTGGGGAGTCTTTCTGCTGTGCCTTCTGCAGCTGGACTTGTCTATCTCGCATTGGCCTTTTTAGCCATCAGCACGCTTGTAGCAAGCATGGGTAGAGCCCTTCTCAAATCTTCGTTCACAAAGCCTAGCCATGATGAATTTCTACCACCTAGTTTTCTTGAAATTAGTTTTTGTTTAAAAAGCAAGAAATTATTTTCATATTTTTAAGACTTTTTGAGAAAAATTGTAACTATTCTGGAAATAAAATACATATTTTCTCTAGAGGCATATGTCTGAAAAGCATCCTGAAGAATCCTAGTCTAATGGCACTTAAAGACAGCTTACATGCAGCTGACTGTATTGCTTTAAACTGAACCTTTAGGAGCAAGAGCACAAAACTACTAAATTATGATAATTTTGGTTTAATAAAACTATTTGAGACTCTTGTAAAAAAGGAGATCAATGACATCTTAAATCTCTTTCATGTAGTTACATGTTTTATTATCACTGCTAAAGCAAAGTAAAAGGTCTGAATGTAAATGAGACTAAGGCTTTTTGGTCATGTGTTCTTTTAATTTGATAAAGGCTAAAAAGCCTGTCTCTTGTCTCTTTAACACAGTTCTTAAAAAAGTACCTTCTTTTCTCCTGTTGTTATTTATTTCCTTCTCATGCAGCCATGATTGTTTGAACATTCTTCTCAACCTCAGGATTTTAAAAAAGGTGTTTTAAAGGGTTTCATTTTTAGAGGTCCTGAGAGCAGCTGCTGTCAACTGGATCATTGATGTTCTGAAATGCTGAAAATCTATGTTTTACACTTTATTAACAGACTGGAATCAAAGACAGAAACAGAAGTAGAATACCCAGACATCTGTAAATGTAGCTCCTTGCCTGCAAACCGGTTTGCATTCACCCATGTAAAGTCCTGGAAATCCAGTTGGTTTTTACACAGGTGTTCATTACAAATTCTCTAGTACAATAGAATGTAACATCAGTGATTTCTTAAAAATATAAATTAGTTAAGACCCACCAGACCCAACTATTTGGCTAACTAATTATAAAATAATTACCTTTCTTTTTACATAATGCTGTAGCTGCAATATATCAAGCTGAGATATTGGTATATCCTTTTGATCACTCATATTTCAATTAATTAAAAAACTCTGAAATTTTATAGAAAGAATTTCACCAATATTTTAGAGCAACAGACTGTATTTGCCTGCTTTTTTATGGCGTTTTTTTGCTTATGGTTATTCATAAATGAAGGAGAATTTTTATTTTCTAACATTGTCTACAACCATTTCAGTATTAAATAGGTACTGCACCGCATATATGAGAATTATCCTTGCCTCTAGATCAACTTTGTTTGTTTCTTTCTTTTCTATTAAAAAAGTAATAAATAAATTTTTAACTTCAGTCTTCTCTCAAAAAGTAATTTTAATCTTTATATACTTTTCTAAGGAAAAAGAAATTAATAACTTTTGATAACTTACTGCATTGATTTTCTATTAATAAAGCAACAAAGTCAGCAAAATAATAAGCAAGAATTTGGTAGATTAGAATTATTACAACACTAAGTGGATATAGCAAATTATTAAGAAATTAACTCACTCTTGGACTTATTTGTTAGAGTAGATTTCATTAGTAAGTATAGCACAAGAAAAACAAAGAAATCATATTGTTCAACCTAACTATAAAATTAAATGGTGTTTTGTTCCTCAGCTCATAGGATGCTATTCCCAAATACAGTTTGATCTCCTTAAAAGACTCACTGTTTTTTACATTTTGGCAACTACTGTAAAACATCTGCAGCAAAAACACACATGTTCCTAGGGTTTGTGCTTTTATCTACTTTAAATAGGTTTATTGTTTAGGGTCCAGCTCTGCTTCTGTGGCTTCCTGATGAAGAGCTGAGAGATATAACCAAGTACAGTAAAGCAGTTATTTCTCATTTCTGTTGCTTAAAGGGAGCAAGTCCTTGCTAAGAGACTTTTGGAATGGAGTCCTCTTACTCTTTACTCCTTACAACTGATAGTTTGACCCCAATTCCATACCCTAGAGCTCAATGTGAAAGAATTGGAGCACGTAGAGCTCTCAAAAAGCTTTTTCCTTCCTCATGAACAAGAGCCAACATCTGTTAGGACTTCGATCTGAATTTTGGCTAGATACTGTACTAAGCTTTCAGGATGATATTCATCTGTCAACATAGCAATTAAGTGCCATAAAACCAGTGATCCCATAATTGAGAACAGTAAAGTGTCCGTTGAATATCAAGCCCGCTCAGTGTTATTGATCATTCCACATTGCTGACATATCTATTGATCATAGAATCATAGAATCAACCAGGCTGGAAAAGACATCTGAAACCATCAAGTCCAACCCTTGATTCAACACTGCCGTGGTTACTAGAACATGGTACTCAGTGTCACATCCAGTCTCATCTTAAAAACCTCCAGGGACAGTGAATGTACCACCTCTCTGAGCAGCCCATTCCAATGTTTGATTGCCCTCTCCATAAAAAATTTCTTCCCAATATCCAACCTAAATCTCCCCTGGTAGAGCTTAAGCTCGTGCTCTCTTGTCCTACTGCTGATTGCCTAGGAGAAGAGACTGATGACCACTAATACTTAGGACATAGAGCAGTGATGACCTCTGCCTTCCTCTATATATGATATTTGTTTTCCCTCCTGATCTGTCTCCAGCTGACTAAAAATATGGACCCACTAGTGAAATGCTTTATGAATAGGTTACATTATGTGAAGTTAAAAGGGAATAGTTGCTTTATGTTGGAAAAAAAACACCTGAGGAAAATTACTTGCTTCGTGGAAGTGAGTTCTCTATAGGGCTCATACAAGGATATGGAATGTATAAGGTCTAACTGCTTTTAAAGAGAGTGAAGTGGGCTTGAATAGCCCACAATATTTTTATTATTATTTTCACAACTACAGAGGACACATAGTGAAGGCAACCACATGTAAAACCTGGGTGGACATACGGATGGAGAGCCCCTTAGGTCCTGCAAAAATACTGTTGAAGTACGAATATATTTTTATTTTATTTCTTTTTATGATTCTGAATACTACACTGAATTAAAAGTATGATAATGTTGCTGACAACAGTGAACACTCCTTAGGACTCTTTTTGTCTGTAAAGTGCTTATCAGTCAAGAAAAGAAAATCAACAATAGAGAAGGAAAACAATAAAAATAAATTTTCATTGCTGTTATAGTTCTTTTGAAAGAGCAGACAATACAAAATATAAATGTTCATCTTGATAGCTTTTGGGAGCTTCAATGTTCCTTCCTTGCTCCTTTGTTTTTGTATATGTCAAATTAGTGCAAAAGCTTCCTGGACTACAAATTTTGCATTGTATTTATATTTTGTTAGCTTACTTTAAAATAAAAATTCGGATGAATGAATTCTGGAAACTGCTGGAGTAGTTTAAAGAAAACTTAAATTTATTTCCTTGAAGAAGTATAAAAGTTTGATTTTATGAGATTCACGGGATCACGTACCTAGAGATGACCTTAAGTAACAGGAAGGTACATGAACATCTGTTAAAAACTGTGAGTTGAATTTGGAAAAAGGCATACAAATCTGCAAAACAGCAGAATGAGCAAAATTGCAAATGCACAATTTCAGAAATGAGGAAAATCAAGAAATAACGAAGGTGGTTATTTCACAGCAGAACATGCTGAGACAGTAGCACAAAGCACCTGAGCTGATCTATTCCCACAAAGACCAGCCTAAGCAACTATGTAAAGAGAAATCATGATGTAGACAGAATCCACCAGAAGAGCTTCCCATAAACACAACTTTGTCATTGCTGCCATACTTTGTTTCCTCAGGGTGATGGTGTCCTTGGATGCTGAGCTGAGGAGAGGAACTGGATGCTGCTGTGATAACCATTTATCTTAACAGGTGGTTCTGAGGCAAAAGAGGCAGTAAAATGCAGTAAACCATCTCTTTTTCCTGCACAGATCATGTGTGATAAAGCACTCAGAGGGACTACAGCCAACAAAGCTGTAGAAAGGTAGAGGAACATGCCAAACAATTTTCTGGGCACAGGCAATAAAGGGTCAAGCAATCCTTCTAGGACACATTGGTGACTGATCGGCTATTCGGTTCTCCTGGGAAGAAAGTGAATCTGGGGAAAAATGAGGAATTTGGGGGTTTTTTCCTCATTCTTGGGTTATGTTATTCACTAAAACTGTCAATTATTTTTGTTATACTTTCTTCTCAGAGCAAGTGGGAGCCTGGGCAGACAGTCTCATCTTTGTCTTAGCTGCTGTTCCAACAAGGTCAAAACATTCTCACTGGCATACACTCCTTACAAACATGTCATGACAGCAAAACATCTCCTTTAGGTAAAGTTATCATCTAATCCTTACAGCAATGTGTTTGTTGATGGTTTCTCATTGGAATGGGGGTCTCTCAGACTGTGATATCTAACAGAATTAAAGGTGAAAAGTAAAATCTTGATTTCACAGCTAACCCTTATAGAGTACTTGGACCCAAATAACTAAGTGATTCTAATTTCACATCCATGTTTCTAAGAATCAGAGAAACATTACAGATAGTTTCTGCTCCTCACTTCCTAGAA
This sequence comes from Myiozetetes cayanensis, assembly GCF_022539395.1. NCBI lineage: Eukaryota > Metazoa > Chordata > Aves > Passeriformes > Tyrannidae > Myiozetetes > Myiozetetes cayanensis. Next base: position 40,906,086 of record NW_026087742.1, on the reverse strand, counting down.
AGGAATATATTGAGGCCTTTTTCCATAAAGGTGGTGTCCTTTTTCTTGTGCTTTTCATCCACCATAAAAAGAAAGCAGGGGAAAAATGGATGCGGGGTTGGCCTGACCAGAGGTGAAGCTGAAAATCTGTGTCTCCTACTTTTCAGACCCTGACAGTCTGGATGTGAAACTTCTGAAAGTCAGAACAGTTTCATTTCTGCATATCAACCAAAGATATAAATACCCAAACTGCTTCTCCCAGTGTGATATGGTAGAGGTAAAAAAATCAGAAGTGATGAAGAGTATGGGCATACTATCTAAACACAAAAATTGCATAGCTAAGTTGGATTAGAGGGGAAGTACAAATTATAATGAACCTTTCCCCAAAGGATTTAGGAAGTCCAGAAGCTAGATACTTTTAGCATTTATTTTCATTTCCAAAGCTTAGCAAATGGATTTAGTTTGCTCTTCAGCATCTTGACCAAAAGCAGCTTTAATTGCAGCAGTCATGGTGTATTTAGTACAGTCTATCATCTCTGTTTCCACAGATTTCTCTGTTCACACTCTGAAACTAGTATTACACAGTTAATGGTAAGTCTTGTCACAGAACTGATGCAGCAATAATCACTTACAAAAGTGAACACTGAATCCATGTGGCCCTGCTTTAGGGGACTGACTTAGATTTAAGGACCGCCAGAGCTAACAGGACCTAGTTGTAGTGTTGAAGAGGAAAACCTGTGGAATAAATTTCTGTTTTCTGCAAATGTTATGCAGATGACATATGGTTATGTTATAAAAGTTGTACTGTGTGGTACATCAGTCAGTAATACAGCTTGTGTTCTAGATGCCAGTAATATCCATTACTCTTCTCTAGGGAAAACTCTGCTAGATTGACAAAATCTCTTTATCCAGTTTAATTAAAGGTTTAATCTGGCAATCTTAGGTACTTAAAATGCTTTGCTAATTGCTACTTGAACAAAATGAACTATTTACAAATTATCATTCTTGAAGGAAGCATGGAAATTGTAACTATCTGCTCAAATTTTATTCCTGGCAAGTACTTAGTTGAGATCTTGCAAAACATTACAACATGTATTTATAAGTAAATGTAATAGCAGTTAGAGACTTCAAAGACTTAATCTCAAGAAGGTTCAATGTGAAAAAATATTATTAAGGTAGAATTAGTATCACCTAACTTTTGCTATGTGAGTGTTCTGTATCCAGTAAGTTAGTCTTTGGGTTTTTTCTATAATCAATGATAATGGGCAGGGAAGTCCAAAAGTTATTAGTCTTGACTGTATTAGACATTTTAAATTTGGAAATGCTTCTTTGACAGTTGACTCCAATGGGAGTCTAGATAATGAACTTAGACTTAATGCCCAACTCTTCTAAAGCTAAGTGAAATGAATCTCATCCTTCATTTCCACATAATAATAGATGCAATCATTACGATAGCTCCATTTTCACAAACACCCACAGTTCATTACAAGACAAAGGCATAAGCATGGTATTATTAACATAATTGTTCTGGATAAAACATAACTATGCACTTCAAATAAATTAGAGCAGTTTATTTTCTCATATTTTTTTTTAATTGCAGTTCTTAATGTACTTAACTATTCCTCATTCTAACATGAGAATATTTTGTATTACACCTTCTCTGCCTGAAACATTGTTTATTCCTGGTTTCCATTGTGTTCTCCACCTCTATTTGTTCTCCTATCAGTAAAATTGTTTTACTTCCTTCCTTAAGAGCTAGGATACATCTTTCCATGCCCCACTGGACGTCCCAAAGTCTCACTCTACCTTCTTGGTAGCTAGCCACACTTCTGCTTCGTAAGTTATCATCATTAGTGAAACACCATCAAAACCTCCTTGAGTGAAATCCTGGTTTGCTATGGAAGCCACTTGAAGAATTTCACTCGAAAAAGTCTTCAGTGGGACAAGAAGACATCCTGCTTGTGAAGACATCCTTCTGAAACATTTAGACTTCTACAATTCACTCACCCAGTCTGAATTTCTCTCTTTAGAATGCTAAGGCACTCGAAACTTCACCCACTTGTTGGAGCTTAACTCAAACAGGAAAAAAATAGTTACTGGTTATTCTGGTAATGAGCATCTTGACGATATAAATAACAAAATATAAACTATTACTAGAGTAGTATTTTCTTTGTTTCTAAACAAGTGTAACTCCATAATATTAAAGCAGCCTTATTCACATATTGCCTGTTTCACTCTGTACATCCTTTGTTACATACTGCATAACTGATTGCTTTTAAAAAAACAGTATTCTAGAGTAACATGGGAATTGAATGCTTTAAACAATAATAACAAAAAAAGTTCTACAAGTCTTACAGTGTTGGTTGTTTCTTTTCTTTGTTCCTTCATCATTGCTCTGATGATAGATTCTGCTGAGCTTAGATTGTTCTTGTTTTCAAAGTCACAGATGTTCAGTTTTTCCATGAAAACGCTATCATAAACCTGTTTACCCTTTGGTTTGCACCTTTAAAAAATAAAGGTTGTTAAGGATTCTCCACTTTGCAATAACTCCTTTTTGCAAAGCTAAGTTATTTAACAACTGCAAAATATGCTGAGGTCCTGCTGTAGAAGATGCTGTGATATGGAAGCTGCAGAATGATATTACAATGCTTACAAATGCAGAGAACTGGGAATGGGAACAGATTCAGCTGTTTGGGTGACAGGTCATTTGCAAACAGAATGTGAGGGAGGAGGAAATCTCTGGGGAGTAATTTAGTTCATTGTCTGAAGATTTATACCTGTTGGTGACGCCAGCTGAATAGGTTTGTTCCATACGAAAATAGGAGTTGATCTATTATATGACTTTTTTAAATCCTTCCAAGTCTTTATTTCAGAGAGAGATGTTATCTGATTAATGTACATGCTGCTGTAGCAGGATGGGGTTGTGCATTTGGAATATGCCAGTTTAGGGCAATTGTATCATTATTGTGACAAGTTCTTGTGACAGGCACATTATTGTGGCATCATTAATAATGCTTGTTACAATAATGTGCTTTGTTTTTGTGTGAACCATAGGATTTGGAACTGGATGTGATGCTAGGGCTGCTACAGAAGACAATAATCAAACCAATAGAAAGTCCTAAAGAGATGCCTCCTGATTTATTCTGTCTTGGAATGCTTGTATTCTTATATGTATTGGCAGATTTTCATGATCGTTTTAATGGTTCTGAAACAACTTTTCAAATTATTTTAATGGTCTGATAATATAAAATTTTAATAGGTTTTTTCTTCCTGTCATTCAGTATTTTTCCTCCAGATGCTGGTAACAATGTAAGCCTGGGATAAACATTTCTGTTGTTTTGTGCATTTCAGTGTTTAACACTGAATGAAAAACACTGTCTGATATAATTGTTCAGAAAACATGTCATCCTATTAATATGAACTCTGTAAAAATCCCTGCCTTATTCTTGCACAGCTGTTTTATATTAAATAACCTGACTTTCTCATAAATGGGATTTGTGGAACTAAACTTCTCACTAATTCTCACTGTGTCACTACTCTCAGGAGAGATGCAGCTGCCACTCTGAAGCATAAATGCTGCATGACAATCCCCATAAGAGCATTTAAAATACTATGCAAAAGTGAAATACCTTGCTCATTACTTGGCAAAGTTCTTTCTGTCTGTCCTGTGTCAAGTCTCTCTTTCCCTTTCTATCAAACTTTCATCCAGTTTGGTTGATAAGAGTCCCCTTTGATTATTAGTATGAATGGAGAGAAAATATGAACACAAGAGTATAAAATAGCAAGAGAAGGAGAGCTACAAAAATGACTGACACATGCAGTAGAGAGCCATCATGCTCCTGGCACACATCTACCAGTAGGTCCTCAAGATAGCTAGAATCAGAGATGGTGAATAAATCCTATTGACTCACAGTTGTGAGACATTTGGCTCCTGACACATCAATGACACTCATCCACAACTGGTACCCTCCTAATAAGAACCCTGAAAATGGGGGGATAGATTTGAAAACTTGTACTGCTTGTCTTTTCAAGCCGTCCTGAACAACCTCCCTGGATACAGGTGTCAATGCCTGCCTACTGTCAGACTACTTACATGCGTTTTGGTCCTTGTGTATATTAAAATGTAAGTATTAGGGGCTGAATCAATTGTGCTTTAACATAAATAAATATTTCCATTCTATGAGATACTGCACTGAGATACTGCCATCATCAGTGCCATAGACATAAGAACAAACAAGCACACACAGCAAACAAGCACAGTACAGTGCAATTTTCCCCCAGCTGGAAGGCAGCTGGAGGCTCCCCACAGTCGTGGACAAGGGGAGCTCTGAATTACCTGCCCCATATGTCTGAAACTGATGTGGAAATTAAATTTTCTTATTCATGAACCATTGCATAATTCTTTTGCTTTGTGTGGTCTTATGGGAGAAACATCCCAGGCCTTTTCCATATTGTTCTTATTATATTGAAGATCTTTAGATATACCCACAGAGAAAAATGTATCTATATATATATGCATATAGATCATAGTGTACCTGTATTTTATGGGAAGGAAACAGGGAGTCAGTTAGAGGCTGCTCTGAGATCTTCTGGGTGTGATGCTTTCAAAACACTGGAAACCAACCTGTTACAGAGCAGTATGAAAACATACTTGGTGTGAGTCAAGACACCTCAGGATGAGGTTATTTGGTTTTTCTTGCACAGTTGGGATGTTCTGCACTCTGAGAATTTTTACCTATAAAGGAAAACACTTAACTTACTTAACTATTTTCTCCTAGAAAATATCCATTAGCCATTGAATTCTCTATGGATTCATATAAAGTTGAATATTTTTCCTATTAATTATTTTTGATTGAAATATTTTCATACGTTGCATCAAATCCAGGAGACACTTATGTAAAGATTTTTTTTCCAATAATTCCTCATAAGGATTTAAAAAAAAAATCTCAGAAATCCATAAATATAAATCACTGATAATAAGACAATACTGATGCCTTAATTGTATCTTGGTATCTTCTCCAAATCACATTAGAATCTCAGCTTAGCCAAGTAAATAAGCAATTTTCAATGATTCAGATGTCTCTGTGTTATGCTATGTCATGAGAGCAGTCACAGGACTCTTAATTCCTGCTTAGTGGAATCTAATTTGCTGTCTTTACTTTGTATGATTCTTTTTATTATTATTTGAGTCAATGAGATTGCTAATCAGGTAATATGAAACAACTAATGTACAGAAAGAGACTGTCTAGAGGAGACTCAGAGCTTTACATTCACTGAGAGTTTAACATCTGTGGTGTTCTTTTTGTGCTGTCTGCTCTGATTTTTCAAGCCACAGCTCTTACAGTAATGTCAATGCATAGAAAGGAACTGCATAAAAGTCTTCTTTTGCAATGCCAAATGTGGCATCCTTGTGTTGCTTCAAGTGTTGAAAAAAGCTACTGGTGCAACATAAAGAGTGCTATAAAAACTAAAAAGGTCTGTCATGATAAATATAAGTTATGTTGCAACACATCACTTGGAGGTGTTGAAGTAATGCTAGGACAGGTGCAGTGCCCAGCTCAGTAGATTACGCTGGTCTATGCCGAGTAGAAGGCTGCCTTGCCCCAGTTTGTCACCCAAGGACAAAAAGAGTGCAAAGGAGCTTTGCATTCACTTTGAAACAATGTCCTTCCCCAGAGCTGAATCCTGATTCAAAGCCCATACAGTTAATGGTTAAAATACCTTTCATGCATGATGATTTGCTGACCTGTGATGCATAAGGTACCAAACCAACTCATATTTTGACTCAACTCAATTACTTCTTAAAACCCATGAAATCAGGTCTCTTAATCCCATTAGGAATGCCTGATCATTCACTTTTAACCATCTTGTGTGGTCTGCAAAGCTGATCTCTTGTATGTGGTACCAAGCTGGAGTTTCTCAATTCTTGTATCATATTTGAACATTTTTTCCCCTATTGCTGATCAACATTTTTGTATTTTACTATCTGTCTTGTACTAAATGCCTTAATACCTGTGTAGGTCTTCTTCGTGGGGCCATTTGTTTTCAGGTCAAATAACAAAAGACATAGATTAGGATCAAATGATTCTATGTCTTAGAAGGGTCAGGATTTTTTTCTCTAATGACCATAAAGTGAGTCTTGGGCATAACTCAGCTATAAGCAGGTAAGGATTAAGTTCAGTAAAATGCAAATCATCCTGACAGACTATGAGTGGTATAATGGACCCTGTGTCACACATTCTTATACCATCTTCAGGGCATACTCTTTCTGTGTTTCTGTTATAGTTGAGGCAAATGCTTTACCTGTTTTATATTGAACTAGAGGTCATCCTAATGAAAACCATTGCCCAATGTAAAATAATTTCAGTTAAACAATACTAGGTCCAGTGTTGAACCTTAGGGGACACCACTAGTAACAGACCTCCAACTAGACCCTGTGCTACTCATTATTATCCTCTGAAATCTGCTGTTCAGCCAGTTCCCAATCCACTTCACTGCGCACTCATCCAGTCCACACCTCCTGAGTTTGCCTACGTGGATATTGTGAGAGACAGTGTTGAAAGCCTTACTAAGTCAAGGCAATATCCACTACTCTTCCCTCATCCATCCAGGTAGTTGCCTCATCACAGAAGGCAATCAGGTTGGCCAAGCATGATTTACCTTTAGTGTATCCATGCTCACTACTACTGATCACCTTCCTGTCATCCATGAGGACAGAGATGTTTTTCAGAATGAGGTGCTCCATCACCTCTCCAGGGACTGATGTGATGCTGACTGGCTGGTAGTTCCCTGGATCTTCCTTCTTACCCTTTTTGAACACTGAGTTGACATTTGCTGTCTTTGAGTCCTCAAACACCTGTCCTGATCACTAGAACCGTTAAAGGATGATGTGGTGTCTGCCAGTTCTCTCAGCACTTGTGGAGGCATTTCATCAGGGCCCATAGACTTGTGGATTTCAGGTTTTCCTAGTGTTCTCTAACCCAACCCTTCTCAACCAAGGGAAAGTCTTCCTTCCAACATTCCTTTCCGCTGCTTTTCTGGCTCAGGGATTTCTGAGGACTGGTCTTGTTGGTGAAGATCAATGCAAAGAAGGCATCCTTTGCAACTTTCCCTAAAATGTTGTTGTTCCCTGGGAAAAAACACTGTCTGCTCAATGCAAATAAAATACCACATGTCCTGAACTACAGCTCAAATGTTCCTTGGAATTCACAGAATGTGGAAGTCACATATCTAAAAATCTGTACCTTATTGCTGACTGTGTTATCACTCTTACTTCCTTCCTCTATCAGTATGATGAGAATGGCTCTAGACATGGGACCTCATAGTATGCTTCTAAAGGGTCACTAATGCTCTTGGTAGTGTAGTATCTGGAAACCATGTCTGTCAGTTGTCCTTACTTCAGTGAAGTGTGGTGGTGCAAAGCAGAGCTTGCTTGGAAAACTGACCGAAAGAGTAGTTTTCACTTTTCATTTTTCAAGTCAGACTCCTTGAAAAACCTGATGTTTTCCTTCACTTATGTGTGACGCTTTGAAATAAGGACTTCTATTGTGGAAAATAAAGTCCCAGAAGTTCAGCTGTCCTTCTGTCCTTGGCAAAATCATACTTGTCATGTTTTTATGTCTTTTTTCTCTCCAGCATTAGAATGTGAGGGAAATGGCCTAATGCTGAGAAAATTTCTTCAGCTCTGTTAAATGTACTTAAAGAAAATACACAAAATTAACCATCTTTTACATAAGATCATAGAATCAAAGAATTTTCTTAAGTAGAAGGAAAGGATCATAGAGTCCAACTCTTAAGTGAATCACCCATATGGAGACCAAACCCACAACCTTGATGTTATTAGCACCATGCCCTAACCAAGTGAACTAATCAAAGGATATTCAGTTGTTCCTCCCTCAGCTGCTTTTGAGTAGAGTATTGACATTTGATGTCATTGACATGACATTTAAGTAGCTAAATCAGTACCTTTCTATGAATGCAGACCAACTATATTAAAATGAGATGACAGTTTTCTCTCAAATATTTATGATTAACTTTCAATGCAGACTTTCTAATCTCACAGATAAGCCCTGAACCAAAGCCCACTGAAGGGATTTTTAAAAGTGTTATTCAGTAGTTTTGAGTCAGCCTCATAACACGTTTTATCAGTAGATATGGGTGGATATAGCAGGTAAAGCTAGCATGTAATCAATAATCTTCTAAGCATTAGACACAAAAGTATTCAGGATAAGAAACAGTAGTCACACCCAGTAAATACACAGCTGGTCTCAAACTGCAAATATGCAACTTGCTCAGCGTCTGGAGGGTAAAGAGTTTAGTATGTCTTCCTGTGTATGTATTATTAGAAACCAAAACATGGAATTTGTATTACTTTTAGTGATTTGAAGTCTTATCAGGTGAGCAAAGCAGTTGTAACTAGTTTACTGAGACCCTAGAAAAGGGTGAAAGAAAACCAAGGATTCCTAAGGTAGGGATTCTAGAGAACAATCACTAAACATTTAGAGTGTGAGTAGTGAGATTTCTAAGGTAAGAATCAAGGGAGCCATAACTGACTGTGTAACCTTCTTTGTCCTCCATCCTTTCTCATGCATGTCACGTTGACTCATGAACTCTCTCATGAGGTTGAGATATTTTCTGTAGAAGATTCCACAGTACCCAGTGTTTTTGTTCTTCTGTGGGGTCTCCTGGTTCTGATTTGAACTTCTACAGACAGCTGTAATGTGAATAAACCTGGTTCATCATTTAATTTGCTGACAGTTGTACCAATACTAAAACTGAATAAACAATGCAAAGTAACCAGTACTTCAATTATTCTTATAATTTGCAGACAATTGCTGGCTATGATGGTGATAATGATGAAATCCATATGGCTTTTTTGTGCTCATTATATTAAATGTTTTTTTAATGACAACTCACTTTTCTTTATGCATGTCCTTGTCATTATGTATTATAACTGATGCCAATAATCAGTTAGCCTTCCTACGCTAGTGAGTAAGGAAACAAAGATCCAGGAAGTCTTCAAAGAAAGACAGAGGGTAGATTCGAAACCCACAATTTCTAAAGGATTTTAATACGTGTGGCTTGTTTGTTTAATCTTGTGACAACATTTACTGAAATGTTTATTTACCTCAAAAGAGTTTTTACAACAGTTCCTAAACGTGGTACAGGTGATGGAAAGCACTAAATAAGTCATAGAATTATTGCTGCTAGTAAATCACTCAGACTTCTTGACAGAGGAGATGGTTACTTTATTTCAAACAATTCTTTACATCTTTTTAGAACATAAGATTGACTATACAGACTAACATACTACATATTAGTGATTAAACCCACTTGCATAGATTATGAATAGGTTATTTTCTTTTTGACGTTTAATAATTTAGATGAGTTTTTAGGAAGCTAGATGATGATCTAAGAATAGTGTAGTAGAGGGGCCTAAAACCCCCGAGTTAAAAATAAAACAGCAGAATTCTGTTGTATTGAATTTGCTTCATTGTCCTTTATGGCACTGAACTCTATTCCTTCCATAATGAAATTCAACTTAAAGTTTTCAATATTCCAAAAAGAATTGATAATCCAAATTCACATGTCCCATTTAGGAGGAGGGAGATAGATACCCAAAAAATACAAAAGGAAAAATTAAAAAACTGGAATACAAACTTTTAACATATTATTATGTCATCATCCTCTGCAAAAAGGATATCACCCTGCAAAACATTAAAGTTCATACACATGTTCTATGGATTTCTCAATTTTCTACGAAAATAATAATTTGGCTTCTTACACCAACCTTATATTTCATATTAATTGGCAAAACTCTACTAAGAGCAAGTAAGAGTAAGTAAACTGTGTTTATTCATCAAAAGTGAGCAGAGAGTCCAATCTAATATTTTTGTGTTGCAGATAAAATGTGTCATTAAATAACTGAATGCATTTAAGAGCCTTTAGTTCTACTCATTTTCAGCACTTCTCAGATGTGGTTTATGTTTCCAAAGGGCAGAACATATTTTATTTTAAAGAATATTTTAAATTTGTGCCACTTGCTCTACAGTTAACTGGTAGACCCTAAATAAATCTTTTTCTACTGGTTTGTAGATCCTGTAGCTGGTAAGCAAGTGAATAGTCTTCATGTTCTCTTCTTTTTCAATGGGATATTGTCCTCTAGATGCTGCTAAATTATTTACCTCATTTATTTCTATAGAGCTGCATTCCATTTATGCTGTTACAGTGATTCCCTTTAATACCAACATCTGTGAAAAGAGGTCGCAGACTCTCTGGGGCAGATGACAGATCTCCTTCTTGTTACCACAAAATATTTGTGTTTTCTGGAAGTCTGTATATTATTCTGGAAGTCTAAATACTTCAAAGGGACAGAATTAATTCAAAATAGTACAGGATCAGACTATATATATATATATGGGTTTCAGACAAATGTAGTCAATAACAGCAAGGGAATATTAAATGCCATAATACGTAAAAGTAGAAAATTTCACTTTTGCAGATTGAAGCATTGGATTTACAGTCAGTTCTTCACATAGCAGAAAACTGTTTAACCTTATATTGTCACAGAATTGTTTAGCTTAGAAAAAACCTTTAATACCACTGAGTCCAACTGTTAACCCAGCACTGCCAAGTCCACACTAAACCATGTACCTAAGCACCACATCTACACATCTTTTAAATACCTCCAGGGATGGTAACTCAACCACCTTCATGGACAGACTGTTCCAATGCTTAGCAAGCCTTTCAGTGAAGAAATTGTTCCTAATATCTGATCTACATTTCTGCTGGTGCAACTTGAGGCCATTTCCTCATGTCCTCTTGCTTATTACTCTGGAGGAGAGGATGACCCCACCTATCTACAACCTCTCTTCAGGTTGTTCTAGAGAACAATAAGGTCCCCACTGAGCCTCCTCTTCTCAGTTCCATCAGCTGCTCCCCATAAGACTTGTGATCCAGACCCTTCCCCATCTTTGCTGTTCTTCTTTGGGCGTGTTCCAGCACCTCAATGTCTTTCTTGGAGTGAGGGGCCCAAAACTGAACACAGGATTTGAGATGCAGCCTCACCAGTGCCGAGTATGGAGCAATGATCACTGCTCTCGTCCTACTCGCCACAGTATTACTGACACAAGGCCAGATGGCCACCTGGGCACACTACCAGATCATTTTCTGCCACTGCTGACCAACACACCCATCTTGAGGCTGGACAATACCTTAGGACAGCTACAGTGGCACAAGATACCAATGCTTATGCAGCTTAACCACTCACCAGCCACATCATGAAAATCTAATGGGACTCTTGTAAGTCTTGGAACATACTTGATAACACCATGTAGATGTCCCATGCACAAAGTCACCAAGCACCAAGGTTTAAAGATTGAATGTCTCAGTTTTCAATAGGAAAAGACATGGAAGATGAATAGCTTCTAAGGGCATTGGGCAATGCCTAGTATTTTTCTCATTCCATAATCTTTTTGGGATTTAATTTTTTTCTTCTCACAGTCTGTCTGAAAGCAATAATGCACCAGAGATTTCCATGAAGGACATATGTGAATCTAAACAATGACCTTGATTTTTAAAATTTCATTTTTACTGTGATTTTTCTTTTGACAGGGTGACAATATGTTTCTAAGGAAAAAAAAATTTAAAAGTACTGTAAAGGGATTTAACAACAATTTTACACAGTGAAACATTTGATTTGGAAAAATTACCTGAAACCACAGTGCTCCTATGAATAGATTCAGTTTAGATAAACTAGCCTTATATTTTAGGAGCAGCTGTAAAACATTTGAATGGACCATTTTCATTCAGTGCCTGAGCAGTGTTCTGATGGATATCTGCTGATAGTAGTTTCTTCCTGTTGCAGGACATTCACGGTCGAGTGATGCTGAATGACCCCATGGCTGAGCAGTCCTAATTGTTTTCCAGTGCAGAGCAATAAAACAAGGTTAGAATGGGAGAATCAAGGTAGTACAGTAATTCAAAAATTATGACATTTTAAAGGCACTCTTCTCATACATATGCCTTAGCAGGGTAATTTGGACATATGTATGATGCAGAGAATGTATGGTCATTTATGGCATTTGCATGCAAGTCTTCCATAGTTAAAAAATTTTGGTACTGTCTGAGTTTAGGCCTCCAGGTTGCTAGTCCCTCAGGTAAGGATGCTCAATGAAATGTGCACTTCTGTGTTTGAGTGAAAAAGGTCCAAGTTATTTAATACATATTGGTGCAAAATGAAGACAGGCCACGCTGTTGCAGAAAGCATGAGTAGGACTCCTGAGTGGGGGTTTTTCTTGCTTTTACTTTTTGTAATGTCTACATCAATATAAATTCACTGATTCCAGTTTCTTACTTATAGTGATCAAAATGAGAGGAGATTTCTATTGCTTCTTATATGGAATGCCTCAACATTGTTAGTGTTTTCTTTCACTGCTTTTTAATTGAATAGTTGCATGGACTCTTGAATATCTTACAGTCCTGTTTAATTTCATCTCTTTGTTTGATGCAGTTTTAGGATTTAGAGGAAAGAATCATCATGTGAGCTTGAAAAGAATTTAAAAATCATCCATCTCTGTCTTTGCCACAGATAGAGAAGCTCCTTAGAAACGTGGGTGTCTGTCATGTAGGCACAGGAAGAAAAAAGTGAGTACAAAGGGGTGATTAGTTCTGTTTAGTGCTTTGAAGCTCTCACTGCTAACAACATACAGGCTTCCTCTTGTTGTTAACGTCTGCCTTTTTTGTTTGAATAATGTGTTTTTGCAAAAATAGATCTAGACACATAGAATATTTCTTAATAGCCTGTCTTTTTTAATACATATTAACACAAAGTCAGACACAGTATTATGACACTTTTAATACCATAAAGTATTTATGCAGAAATTATGAATCAGAGAAAATGAGGTTGTAGGATTTGATGCTCGTATCAGGAAAACTAGTGTTTTATTAGGCAATGCTTCCAACACAGGTATTTTTCACAACTCTTCAAATTTGCAGCATTGTTCCTCTTCATTTGATAGTGAAATGCTATAGTTTTCTATGTAAAAAACAACTAGAATGGAAGTCAAGTGGGTGCTTGTCTTGCCAGGGATGAGCACAATGGTTAGCTGAGGCTATAGAGATAAACAAAAGCTGATCATCTAATTTGAGCAGATTTGTACTGGTAACCTGGTATATTTTCAATAATGTCTGAGTTGGTTTTTGAATACAATGTACAGTTTTATTATGAGATGAAATTATACTCAGTGACATTTAAGCTAAAATGATAGATAAAATCAAAAGATGGCACATGCTGAAGCAATTGTGGAAACTGGTAAGAACTTCAGAGCTCCATTTATGTACAAGAATCAACAAGGAGCTGGAAAGGGCAGTAAACCTCAGTGTTCAAGAATTAATACATCAATTCAGGTATGAAGAAGCTGATAATCATAACGTTTTCCACGTCCAGTTGCATTATAATCTGCTCCATATGGGAAATGTGTACTCTCCTGTATTTACCATTTGAGAAATGAAATAGTGAGAGGGAAAAGGCAGTGCATTTCATCGAAGCATAAGAATTAAAGTCAGATGCTCCAGTCAGATTCTCTCAGACTGATTTACCTCTACAATTCTATGTAATTCATTATCGTTTCATATTTCAGTGAGACCATCAGTCCGTAAAGACTGCAGTATTTCCCCATTTCCCATAGGGATGTTGTATATATTCATTTGTATGTATAAAATATTTTTACAGATAGTGTAGCAATTATCTTTGCTTGAAAAAGAACCTGGTATTTAGCTTTAAGAAAGAAAAACTTTTCTGATCAAATTCCTAGAGAAATTTTTTAAGTTCTTGGTTTTGTTTTATTGCTTTGATGCTTGCAGTGCCTTTTATAAGGAATTAAAATGTCATTAACAATAAAAATACCTCCATCATTCTGGAATGCTACCAACAGTCATGATTTGCTTGTAATGATCTCATGGACTATGTTTTTTGTATTTTAAATTAATGTAAAGTTGGTGTGGAGCCCCTGGTGGTCTAGTGGTAAAGGCGCCGCGCTATCACCGCCGAGGCCCGGGTTCGATTCCCGGTCAGGGCCACTCCCGGGCAGGTGGGGCTCGTTAGCCCTTAAAGGCAACCCACCTACGTCCTAAGGACCTCACTGCCACCGTCCAAGCTCGCTTGGCCCCGGCAGATGAACCTTAGGATTAAAGGGTGGGCTCAGTTCCGCGCACACTGTGTCTCACCTAAAAAAATCCAATGCGCAGGCTGGAAGGTGGAAAGACCTTCCCCGGATCTTCGCTCGCGAAGACTGGCCATTATATTTAGTCAGTTTAAGACAATGGTGAACTCACTCTAGTGTAAAACTGCAGAGATCCAAATGGAAGTAAAGTGAAACTGCAGTTGGTACCTCTTCATTATTTTTATTGGAGATAAGGCTTGCATGATAATTAGACCCTCTCTGATTTGAATCTTTTCACATGTTTTCTGATTTTTATACTTACTTTGAGTTTTGATATTAAGCCAACTGATTGAAAGTGAAATGACTGTATCATGTAACAAGAATTGCTAAGGAAAAAAAGCAGAAGAGAAAGGACTCATAATTTATGACTATTTTACAGTATTTTTTTGTGAAATTACAGAGGCAATATTGTCACATCTCACAGTGTACATAATTAGTCTGCAAGCCACAGGAGTCAAAATTATGATTCCTCTACAATCACTATGACTAAATTTTGAAACGTTTTAATTCCTCATCTATATTGGCAAGTAAAGATGACACGACTAAAAATTATTCTGATAAAGAGATATTTACAAGAGCTGAGACATCTTTTGTTTGATTCTGTTATTGTTGGATTGGTGGGCCTGATTCCTAAAGTAATTTACAAGTAGTTTGATATAAAAATGTTTGCCCAGGTAAAGGTTACTTATGTCATTTATAAGTTTGAATTACACTAGAAATCATCTACTGAAAAAAAAACCAAACTCAAAACCCAACAAAACAAAAAGAAAGAAACTAACAAAAACACCAACTCCAAAAAACCAAACCACAAAATAGAGGTTTTGAACACATGGTGATCTTTTGGTCATTAGAAATGGCAAGATACAGACTTGTGAAATCAAAGAGATTTGTATATGCAATAGAAACTCACTACCTATGATAGGCTTATTTATATTGCCTTTTTACACCTGCAGTAATATAAGAACAAATAATTGTAGGGACAATTTGTGTAGAGTTATGGATTATGTCAGTGCAACATGGTGTTGAGGAAGACTCAGTATTTACATTTTAGGTTTAATCAAGAAGCTACATGTACAAATTGGATAAATTTCATAAGCAATTTTTGTCCATGTAAAAGTGTGTTCACAGTTTGGGAACAGAAAAGGTAGCCCATACTCAAATACCTCTATCTTCTGTATTTAAAACCAAAGTCAGGGTTAGATGATATTTTGCAATTGCAAGACTGTAAATCCATTTTAAAAACTATGATTTTGGCCAAGTGGCTGATACTTTACTGTATCATTTTAATAGAGTGTTACCTGCTGAGTTCAATTTCTGATGTGATACCAGAAAGAGTTCCCAAACATGGTGATCCTCAGGAACAAAGTATGTGGGTTTATCTGATGATTTTCCAGAAGTGAAATGAAAACAGAATATGAATAAGCTATAGTTCTATACCTGGCTATAGTCACACTCTGGATAAAGTTTGCCATATGCTGGATGATGCCATAGAGAGGAAATTAAAGGGGAGGGAAGGGAAGGGGGAGGGGAGGAAAATATGAACAAAAGGATTTTGACTTTGTTCAAGTCTGTTCCCTAAAAAAACTTTTCCTTTGTACTCTTCAATAAGAACATTTCAAACATTGAGACAATTTCATGAGCAACAACCTTTACCCACATATGTAGGCAGAAGGTCTGGTGCTCACAAGCAAATTCAGAACTCCCTGGGAAGACATAAACTTTTTCTATATTAGTAAAAACAATGACAAATCAAAAACACATAGTGTTTCCTTACTGTCTCATTAGCAATGAATTTGGATTATGAAGGAATAGTTTGATAAAAATATTACTATATTTGCATTAAATAAAAGTTTGTTGAAAAAACATTTCTGATGGTTTATAGTTTCATTAGTATGTTAATAGAAAGTCATCCAGGTGTGTTATTATTCTTTCTGTTGCCTTGAAAGTTATCCTTTAGAAAACTTTTCTAAAATCAACTGTTCCACTTGATACTTGGAAAACATATAAAATTAGAAGAGGAGGAGACAGAAAACTTGTTGTATCCAGTTCCCAAGAACATCTTGCCATTGATTTATGTCTCTACCTTTTGAAAGTGTAGTTTAGGATCTGTCCTTGAAAACACGGATCATATCACATTGCCAAGTATTTTCCAGATAGCTCAATATGTCTTTTGCCACTGTTATGAAATCAGTTTGCATTTCCTGAATCAATATATGGAAATATTCAGTATTAGTGCAGTTTAGAAATGTAATCAGACTTCCCATCTTCTCCAAATGAGAACTACTACTTCATCTTGAATTTCATCTCATAATTGAATTGCTTCTAGCATAATTTCCTGCACCAATGTTTAGATATATAGACATTTGTGTACATATAAGGAGATATACATATATATACCATAAAAGTGGAAGTGAGTATGTCTCAAAGTGTTTTCTAATTTAGTAGTTTTACCTATGAAAATGAAAAATATCTAACCTCCTTCTAATCTGTAGGTGCTCTAAATCTAGTAAAGTACTTCACAGGACTCTTGAGTTAAATAGTTACTGCAAAAACAACTAACAAAATTCTGAGAGTTTAAGTTTTATAGATAGTATTATAACTAGTTTTTTGTCTCTGAGTAGTGTTTAAATACTGAAATAACTGTTCTGAGGAAATTGCCAATCCTTTCACATTTATTTTCTTTCTAATTGGGATAGAAAGTTTGACACTTTTTTTTTTTTCCAAAAAAACCTCAGAAAAAGGGTTGAATCTTGATTTTTGTGATTACAGTAAAATACTTGAATATTTACAAAACTAGAGCAGCTTGGTCTGAGATTAATACGTCTCCCAGGCACTATAACATCATTCTGATGACATATGCCTCTTCTTGCTAAGCTTTTGTTTTCAAGATATGATCATATGATTTTCATCTTATGTTGCAATTTCATACACAAAAAAAGCAGTGATATGCCATGGAAGATGTAATCCATTCATAGAGCTATTTTGTTTGAGAAAATGAGGAAGGGATGTGCTTGAGTTGTAACCCTTGTGAGGTCCTGCAACAGTAAACCACAGACTGAAGTTAATGCAGAATGTAAAATAAAATATTTCCATTAGTTTGAAAAACCCTCAAACTTTTCTCATTCTGGATGACCTGACCAGTTGGGCAGGATTGTCAATTGGCTGTAGGGTAGAAAGACTTTAAAGAAGGATCCTTTAAAGAAGGATAGGCTGGATTGGTGGGTTGAGGCCAATTGTATGCCAACCAAAAAGACCAAGTGCCAGGTCCTGCACTTCAGTCACAACAATTCCATGTAGAGCAGTAGAGCAAGAGGGTCCTGGTGAGCTGCCTATCAGAAAAAGACCTGGGGGTGCTGGTTGACAGCAGCTGAACATGAGCCAGAAGTGTTCTCAGGTGGCCAAAAAGGCCCATGGCATACTGGCTTGTATCAGATTTTGTGTGATCAGTGGGACAAGGGTAGTGATCATCCCTCTGTACTCAGCATTGGTGAGGCTGCACCTCCAATCCTGTATTCAGTTTTGGCCCCTCGCTACAAAAAGGACATTGAGTTGCTGGGGCACATCCAGAGAAGGATATTGAAGTTGGCAAAAGGTCTGGAGCACAGGTCTGATGAGGAGTTGCTCACAGAGCTGGGGTTGTTTAGCCTGGAGAAAAGGAAACCCAGAGGAGATGTTATTGCTCTCTACAACTACCTGAAAGAAGGTTTGGCAAGGTTGGGGTTGGTCTCTTCTCCAAGGTAGCAAGTGATACGACGAGTTGCATGGGAGGTTTAGATTGAATGTTAGGAAGAATTTCCTGCTCCAGAAGGGTTGCCAAGCATTAAAACAGACTGCCCAGGGAATTGTGAAGTCATCATCCCTGGGAGTATTTAAAAGATGTATAGATGTGGTACCTGGGGACATGGTTTAGTGGTGGACTTGGCAGTGCTGGGTTAGTGGTCGGACTCAATGACCTTAAAGGTCTTTTCCAACCTAAATAATTCTATGATTCTGTGATTCCATGATTCTATGATTTGCATGTAGCACGAATCACAACTTAAAGATCTCTCTCTCTTGGGAAATTAGTTATCCAATTTATGCATTTTTTCATGCCAGTACTCACATGCTACTGAATTGTAAACTGCGAATGCCGACAAATATTGTGTTGACCACGAAGCAGACAAAGCATTGTCCTATTCACTAAAATGTGTGGAATCCAAAGCCAGGATTTGTTTTTCGGAGTCCTTTATATGATATGTCAATTTATCATTGAAGCTCTAAGTTATCCTTAAATGAATCTCTTAAAATTGCATGTAGCTGCTTGTTGACTAGTTTACATAAGGTCTTATGACATTTATAAAGCCAGTTTACAAATTTAAGATATAAAGTGACCTGTTGATTCACATTTAAGTGCTATAAAACCAAACAAACAGCTTCAGTAAATAATTTAGACACATTAAGGAAGGAAAAAGGAGAAAGAACACCAGCACTGACAACTGGTAAGAGCTGAACACATGTATTTGAACATCTTTCACAGTTTCTGTGCTTGTAAACCACCTGTTAGTGGTTAATATTATAAATTATTCTTTATGAATTTGAAGAAAACAGAACACTAAGGATGATGATAAAAATCAAGAATTTATTTTAATGTGAGTTATGATTAGACAGGGAAATACTGCTGCTTGCTGGGAAGGAACCAAGTAAGAACTTTATATGATTAAGATCCTGGCCATATAGTCAGTCTCCAATATGTTATACTAGTGTTTAGAAGACTTATTTGTTCATACATCTTCAGCATTTCTAATTGTCTCCCACAGACTTTCCAAACCTCCTGGGTTTTGTCATGGTAACAGCTTAATTTATCTCATTTCAACAAGTGTGATAAAAAATTGTCAGAAAACTCTCTGCAGTGCCCCCAGACATTTGTTTGCTTTTGGTATTCTGTATTTATACCTGACAATATAGAAAAATTTCAAGTTCTTTTTTTTACTTACCAAACGGAATCAAAAGGAAGATTTGTTAAAATGGATAATTTGAAATAATTTTGTCCCATTTGCTTCTTAGATTTGGTAGTATAAGCTCTATTATGTTACTTAGTATAATATTTTGAAATAAAAGTTTCCAAATATATATTGTTCAACAAACAAGACACAGAATTCAGCATTCATTAAAAGTGTACTGGAATAAGGTGATACTAGCCAGGCAAAAAAAAAAAACCAGATCCATTCTGAACTAAACTAAACTTGGGCAGGTGTAACTAGCAAAACATGGAAAAATGAATGTTTCTGCATGCCTTCAGTTCAGGGTCCAACATTTACAACAGACTTTGCTGTTGAATCTTGCACTAAGTTCCATCCAAGTCCATATTTTGATTTTGTATATTACTACTGGAAAATACTTCCTTGAAAAAATATTTATGAAGAAAGATGTTTTAAACATTTATATTTGCAGGAAGATATATTTAGTCATACTCTTCCAGCAATACTTTTCCAGGTGAAAAATTGCCTTTTAGGATGGAACCTGCTCTTTACCATTAGTAGGACTGGGCTCTGTGAATACTCATTTGAATTATTTAAGAAATATTAGAAGTAAGAAATTTTTGGCAAAAACCTCTGAACATAGGTGAAAGCAAACACAACATTTTCTTATAATGAAGCATTAGTAAAAGAATTTCAACCAAACAGTAGTTTTTTCTATGTGAAAGGGCTCACTGTCTGGTGTGCAAAAAAAACCCCTGACAGATCTGAAAACTTGAAAAGTTTGTGATTGTTTCTATGTGTATGTATGGGAATACAGATTACAAAGCCTTTCTGTGGTGTTCCTCTGTAACTAGCTGTGCTTTTACAAGCAGCTTCTTCACAGAAGAAAGTCAGGCAAATTATCCTGGCAGAGGTTTATTCACTGGTGCTAAAGCTGATGCAAATATACATTAGACTTGCTATGAATCTCCACCTTTATTCCAATTCTTCCTCATTTTTTGGGAGAGTCATTAGCTTTTGTCCCAGTGGGAGCTAGGTCATAGCTGATCCAGAGCCCAAGAACCATATATGACCTGAGGGGAGACAGGAACCCTTTAAAACTAAAATCTGTTCAAAATTTGAAAACGAAAAAGAGCAAAATGTGTCATATTCCTTGATATAAAATGTTGGCCCACTCAGTACTTAGCACAGATGCTCCCTGAGTGAGTCATTTGTGCAACATACTACAAACACAAATCAGTTCGGTTCTTGGAAAACACAGATAGAAACTTGAGCTTGTTCATATTCACAGAGATATCCCATTTCTATTTTGAGAATTTGGTCTGTATGAGGTAAGCAGAATTAGGACTGAATTATAGAAGATTTGGTATGTTATTAAATCTTGTCTTCTGTTCTCTACTCAGATTTGAAAGACCTGCCAAATGACTTTTAAAATATTGGATATGTCTTTTAATTAAAATTTGTTCTAACTCTCTGTTTCTTTATTTTTATAGGCTTTGGTTCAGCAAGCACTTAAATATGTGCTGGATTTCAATTCTATGAAGTAGTCTCATAGTAGCCAAGTGGACTGAGCATACAGAAATGAATGTGCATAAGAGGACCTGTGCAATTTGTAAGCACGTGGCATAGAGTAACTGTGTATCCATTTCTTTTTCATATGTAATGTTCTTGTTTTTTCTATCTTCCTTATGTACTTTAATTATCCATTTAAAAATAGCATGTCAAAGTATGTTAAAGAAATATGCAATCAAACTCCTGCCAAGACAGTTTCAACTAAAAAAAGGAACTCTTTCATTCAGCTAGAAATAAGATACTTCAATTTGTTGATAGTTTATTGTTGTTTACAAATAGTTTATTCTGAAATTTGCACATGTACTTAACAAGTTGTGCATTATAAAAGTTGGAATGGTTTGGGTTTTTTTATTAAATATTAAGTAGATCTGCTAAATGGCTTGGAATGAACAAGCAGACTTCTTTCTCCTCTGCTTACAACTTTGTGCTAACTAACTATGGCTACTTTTAAACAGGTTAGTCTAGAATGACTGGCTAGAACCTGCTTTTGCAGTATCAAAACATTATTTTTTATGATATGGATAGAGTTTCTGGGTACTTGCTTCCACAGTAAATTAGCTACTACTTTGTCACATTTTAAGAATAAAAGCCCTTCATAGTTAATAATGGGACATGGATGAAGTTTTATTCTTTCAAAGTGCTTCTTATGGTCTGCATCCTATGCTTACAGAGTTTCTCTGTGAGAAAAAAATAGAGGCAGTATTATTGCAACCTACTTACCCTCCAATAAAAATTGCTAAAATATAAGGATTATACAAGGTTTCAAAATTATTAAATTGTGTACATCTAGAAAATTCACAGCTTTTCCCTACTGAGGTTACTATACAAGCTGAGATGTTATTGCACATTCTGCCTTGAATTTGTGTCAACTTCAGTGTGAAATCCATGGACATTGTAGGTTTTGCACCACTGAGCATTGGAATCTTTCCATGCTACAATCCAGGGACTGATCTTTCGAGTT
Organism: Myiozetetes cayanensis; assembly: GCF_022539395.1. Lineage (NCBI taxonomy): Eukaryota > Metazoa > Chordata > Aves > Passeriformes > Tyrannidae > Myiozetetes > Myiozetetes cayanensis. The sequence continues at coordinate 40,884,394 of NW_026087742.1, read as the reverse complement.
TTGGACTTTCTCAGTGATGAAGACATATCTCATTGTCACCCCAAGGCATCACCTTGCTTTAGATCAGTGGGCAAACCACCAGCTTTGGCAGAAGTTGGCCTATTGTAAAAAGAAGTACTTAGTTTTCTCAAAGAAGGGTGTCTGGCTTTGGAATTTGCTATATCAACACTTGACTGAAACATCTGACTATCTTCAGGGTATGCAGACAATCACGTCTTTTCTGTAGGCATTTGCAAATAGTTGGTATGGATGTGTGTCTGTGTGTGTGTGTGTGTGTGTGTGTGTGTGTGCACAAGTGTGTGCACTCTCCATTGCTGGAGAATGCATAGGTGGTTTAGATTCTTAGAGTTTGGGAATGCATACCTTTGAATTGTGCTACTGTTTTTTAGGTCTGAATACAGTTTTTATGGAATTACAAAATAACATTGAAGTGACTGAAGCTTTCCTTTTATTTTAAACTAATAAAAAGACAGAAAGCAAATAAATGCTAAAGTTTTGTCTGGTTTCAGATCACCACATATTCTCATTGCTACCCAATATAACTACAATCCCTTCTTGCAAAGTTAACATCATAATATAGTTCACAGAATTATGTGTCTCAGAAATAACCCTATAAATGATGTAGGTTATATTTACTATACAAATTGAAACTGCAGAGGTTTCTGAATCTCCCAAAACCTCACGTAATATATTTTCTTTCTGCGAGGTTGAATGCAGTAGACCATTTTCTACCATGCTATGAATGAGAAATACTTATGATAAAATAAGGCTATTATACTTGCCTTGAGACTTCTAGAATAGATTTTTGCTAAACATGGTGAAGGTCAGAACTGAAATGAAAGTATTTTGTTTCATATGGGTTCATACCAACTCCTAGAAGTGTCACTTAATTGGCCACTTTTGAAGATATTGATAATGAATCAACGGCACTGTTATATAGTGGGGAGCGGCAGGTAAGAGTGAGGAGGTAGAAAATCTATATTATTTTAGTATCTTGAAGTTGGTTGCTAAGCATTAGCATGAAATGTAGAATACATTTTATACCATTCAGAGCAAGAAAGAAAGAAAGAAAGAAGGAAAGAAACAAACAAAGAAATGAAGAAACAAAGAAACAAAGAAAGGAATTGTATATTAAATAAAACACAGTTGCTGTTTATATAATCAAAATTATTGGAGATGACTCAAAGATATTACACTTATCAGAACTTGGTCAAAAAATAGATTGCAAGATAAAGAAAACAACTTCTTTACAGTATCTTTTAGCCCTCAGTAGTTCTGTGAGTCTATGGTTGTAGTAAGGGTTGGTGGTAGAAATAAGGGGTATAGTCAAATGCTGCTTTAATATAAGCACTTACTCATGATTTACAGGTGCTTCAGTTTCAGACAAATTCAACCAGTAGTTATCTTGTCCTGAGACAAACTCTTCAGGTACTTATAGCTTTGGAAAATCCAGAGAAGAGGTATCATGGCAGACTGTACAGCAGAATAGGAAACAACTATTCACTTTTTCTCGCATCACAGGAACTAACAGACATGAAATTTAATTATGGGGTAGCAGGCTTCAAGCAAACAAAATAAGTTAATTTTGTGTGCTACTCATAATTAAGTTGTCCAACTTACTGCCACATGGTGCTAGCAATGCCAGAGGCATTGATGAGTTAAAAAAGTAATAGGAGAAATTCAGAAAAGAAAATCCCATCAAGCCCTATTAAAAAAAGTACCTTAGGGTCTGGAAGGACCTAATTCACAGACAGGGAGGCTATATGGGGAACTATCCCTTATGGTTGTCCCATATTTATTTTATTTTATCTAGGTTTTTATTGTTAAACCATACCATACCACTCAGGCTCCTGGACCATGTGAAGCTCTGATTAGACCAGGCATGACCACTCATGTTTTCTGATATATTGTAGAAGTCATTAGGTTAATTTCTCATGTGGTGGAAGAAGATTTCAGTTTTAAGTTTGTTCTTGACTAGACATTGCTGCACTACAGCAATATGATTTTTACTGACTCTACTGTTAATCCCTCAGACTTGGATTTAAGAACCTCCTGTGAATATAAACTAGAACACTACAAATTGTGTCTTCTTTATAGGTCCATTGTATGGATTACGCAGGCCTTTCTGTATAAAGCAAGCAAATTAAATGCAGACTTTGCTGTTGTGCCACATTAGTACCCTTAAAATATCACTTGAATAGGTAACAGAAAATATCTTGACAGTCACAGACTACATCCACTGGAAAGTACTTGGAATACCACTTGATGCAAACTAAGGTTCAAGATCAGAACATCCTTTTAGACTGGAAGAAGCTAAGCCAAATCTAAAGGTGAACAGCAAAATTCAGTGGAGGCTCATAACCCCTTCCACATGGTGAGGATTACAGGAAATGCTGCACACTATACATACTATTTTCATTGGACCATAATTGGCCTGAGATGCCTCAGAGAGATTGCAGTGCCATGTTCCTGGCTAATGTAGAACCATCTATAGGATCATCAGTAAAAGTTTTCTCTCAATCTCTGATGTTCCAAAATCTAGAAAAAACCCAAGACTCTAATATTTGCCTACATATTACTGGATTAGTGAATCTTACCAAAGATCTTGGTTGATCACGACAGTTTTACACTGCAAAAAAGCAAGCAAAAAAACCCCAAACAGAAAAAAAAAGACCCAAAAGTAACTGTCCTAACTTCCATAAAAGTGTCAAACTTGCTGGGTTTGGATTAAGTAACTGCCTCTTATGTCTTTTTTCTTTTTTTTTTCTCTTTTTTTTTTTTTCTTTAAACCAAGTACTCCGAAGGAGCTGTGAGGAAGCCAAAATCACTTAAATAGCAAAGTAGTTGTTAAAAAACATGAATTCTTGTCTGCAACTGCACCGTTTGCTACTGTGGCCACTGTAAATGGCCACCTAGTGAGACTAAATTTCTTCTAGTCTCACAAAATGTTTCACAGTCACATTGTTAACATTGTTATATTTTTATGATTTTGGTTGTTGCTTTTCATGGTGGATTAGCTCTGTGAGCCAGAGTACTGTGGGTGAGAAGTGACAAAAGGCCCTACTTATTCTCTGTTCCTCCTCTTCCTTGATGGACCCATGCTTTCAGGGAAAGTGTAGAGCTGGCAGATACAGTAATGCCACTGTTCTTTCCCATGTCCCAGATCTAAAATCCAACAAAAGTGCACAGGAATTGCAAAAGATATGATTTTTGGTTTTGACCATGTCACTGTATTACTATTTGTAGCTGGATTATACTTTTTTTCAAAACCAATGAAAATTATTATAAAACAGGCAATAAAAGTAGTAAATTAGATATTGTTGATACCCCAGAGCAGACTTGCCAGTTTTTCTTTATGGGTTAGTCTTTTTGAGTTTTGGCAACTAAACCACACTATTCAGGAAGCACACCTATTACCTCTGAATCTCTCTTTGATGTTATCAGAGTTCTTCATATTAGATCAGGTAAAGTTTCAAAACTGTAGTTACCTGTGGAGACTGGTACAATTAATTTCACATATTTTACACATTAGCATGTGTATGAAGCAGTTTCTCACAGGTTTTATATCTGTAATGAATATTAAACTATCTCCTCTACTCATAATAATATAATGGGTCCTGTGATGACAGACTCTGTTTGCACAGGAAGCAGATGTCGATGTTTACCTAGATGTAATTTCCAATGATGAGTGGTGGTGAGCTGAGGATTTTTCCTGCCAGAACAATTCAGTCTATGTCAAGCTTCTGCAAAATATTTTGCATGTCACTGTGGTCTCTCAGGTCAATATAGATACACATATTATCTTCAGTGAATTATTGTGAATTTATATTAGGAAATTAAATTATGCATTCAAGGAAACTATTTATTTAAAGATATATTTACCAAATCTTTGAAATGGGATTTCTGTGAAAAATTGTGGGTAAACTTGAACTGAAGAAGACAATAGTATGACTTGAGGTCATAAATGGATTTCTGAGGAGTAAACATGGTAGGAATTATTCTGAAAGAATGCCAGTAAGTAGAAACTGAAATCAGTAACAGGTAAAGTTGAAATAAGACACATTTATTTTAGTACAGAGAAGTGCCATAAGCTACAATGGATTAAAAAAGATGGCATGAATTCTCCATCATTTAGATTCTTTAAATCTAGGCTGAAAATCTTTCTAAAATATACTCTTTAGTTCAACTTGACACAAAAATTGTCAAATGGTATTTTCTAACCTGTGTTATGCTGGAGGGACATAGTGATTTCTTTTGGCTTTAATACCTGTAAAATCTATGATATCATGAGATATAATCAGATAATCACCTCTATTTTACTTTTAGATTCAATATTTATTTTCACTTTTGGACATAATTTACAGCTTTAGGAAAACAACGTCTGTTTTGAATTTGGAGATGTGGCTCCTTATGTCTGCTTCTTTTGTCATCTCTCTGTATGTTCCAAAACATATTTTGTCATCTTCTCACTCACTTTAGAAATTGGGGACACACCACTCTTGATGAACATCAATTTATCTTTTCAGTTTTATGCCCACTTCTCTGAATCTTATTTCTTGTTGTCAGCATCTTGCGGGTATTTGATCTTTTCTATACTCCTCACTACTTGGAATCTTGTGACCAAGTGTTAATGGAAGTCTTAGTAAGATATAAATCTATAGTTGTTGTGATCATGTCAGAGCTATATACATTTTTTCTAAAGCCACCACTCATTTCTAAAATATTCTGTCTTGAACAGAAAAATCTGTGTGTCCAGAGGAAACCTTTTCCTTTGTTGTTTCCTAAATCATACCATTGGTTCCAGAGACAAGAAAACCAGGAAAAATCCAGATCTTTTGTCTCTCCTTATTTTCATCAAAGTGAAAGTGACATTGTTTAGCTAAAAGTGGTTTTCTAAATTTAAATTGGTTGCAATAACAATGGACTTAGTCACTTTTTGTTTTTCCAAATTTTGTGTTTCCTTGTGGGGTGACAGTTTTTTAAACCTTAAAATACAAAATAAAATAAAATAATAAAATAATAAAATAAAATAATAAAATAAAATAAAATAAAATAAAATAAAGCCCAGGTTTTAATGTGAATAGAGATGTGGTCTGATCCCTTGCAGAATATTGGCCTTAAAAAATTCAATTTCAAGGACATTTAGAATATTCTTGGATACCACATGCATTTGTAAATGTATCCATCTATATTTATATCTATATCTACATCTACTTTTTTTCTTTTGGAAAGACAACACCTTTCTACTCTCTAAGGTCTTCCTTTGGGGGTTGTTTTTAAATTCAGTCTCTTTTTTCTTTCACTAGTTTTGTCCTGCTGTATTTCTCCTGTATCCTGAAAATGCCTTTCCCTCCTTGACATTTAGACTCTTCAAGTATTTATAGATTGTTGCCATGTCCCCCTTAAGTCATTTCTTAGACAAACTATGCATATTTAGCACTCGCAATCAATCCTCATACATCAATCACTCCAGAAGTCTAATCATTTTTTGCAGCTTTCTTCTCATCTTCCTCCAATATGTGAATATCCTTGTAATAAGATGCCTAAAATTAAATACAATGGGTCATGTCTGCAGCTCATGTAAATCAGTGTAGCTCTGCTGAAGACTGTGTTGATTTCTGCTAGCTAAAAAGCAACATTTCTAGTGAGAAGATATCAAAACTGTATATATATATTTCAAGTGAGCTTGAAACCATACAGAGCTTTTTTTTCATAGTAAAGCTTCTTTGAATTAATTTCCATCACTTAACTATATTTTTGAATGATGAATTTCCAGTTTTCTTTCTGTAAAACCTCAAAATAATCTGCATTTTCATATTTTTATCAGTGTTTTGAGGAGCTCCTTCAGCTATAATCCAGCCTGTAGTAGCTGATCTACCTTTGGAACCTTCTACCATCTTTGTCACTCTACTGGCCCCATCAAGCAGCTTGTCCCTCAGCGTGTTTAATCCAGAATCATCTCTGTGTCATAATCCAACAAAGATCACACAATCTCATAATAGAGAAAGATAACCTGTTTTTTTAAACTTTTTCTTTTTTTCGAACTAGCTATGGTGAAAGGGCAAAAGTATCAGCCCTAAATTGGCTCCTAGTGGAACAAATTAGCATTGAAAATAAATAAAAATGAAATTTTAAATAACTTACAAAATAAGCTATCACTGCTAGCTGCAAAATGGTGATTCTCCTTCATAAATACTGCAAAAGTGCTGCAATATTGAATTTCTCAGGACTCATCTCCTGTAAGACATTAGAAATACACACACACAATTAGTGAACAACACTATTTCGCTATGTCACTATGGTCAATTCTGTCCTGAATTGAAACTGTTTAGAAGGAGGGCCAAGATTTCTGGATTGTAGTTTGTTAGTAATGGACTATTGTTTTTGATAGTACTGAATTGATACTCTTTTTTTCTTTTTTTTTTTTTTTTTTTTTTTTTTTTTTTTTTGTCAATAATGTGTACTACAAGTGGCTATGCTTTGGAGAAATCTGTTTTATAGCATCTTCTCTAGGGAACACTTTGTTCAGACTTGAAAAAGTTCAGGAGCCAGGATACTTTGTAACTAATAATCATAAAGAAAACCTATTGACCACTCTGCTATTTTGTAAACTATTTTACATATTTTTTTTCCCCTACTCAATTTTTTTTTCAATTTATTTAATTTTTCTTTGGTCTTTTGATTTTAAATGAGCATTTTCTGCTAAATTTCCTTCAGAACAGGTTAGTACAACTGCTATGACTTAAAATTCCACTGGGAAGAGTAAACCAAATGCCATTTAAGCCATAAGCCATGTGTCAAAAGAACTTTGCATTCAATACCAAGAGAGTCCCATAATGACATGGATGACAGTATTTGTTCAAATAATTATGGTGATGGAATTGGAATAAAGAAGATTATTTTTTTGTTGTAAAATATATATATATATATATATACACACAGGGAGAAAAATCGAAGCTTTCATGACATTTTGTATATATTAGCACTGTGTTTCACCACAGAGATTATGGAGAAATTTTGAAATTTTTAAATTTTCCTCAGTATGAATCAGCATACAATCACAGTTCAAATAGTTTGACTTTTAGATACCATGTAGGCAGCTGAAATATACTGACAACCAAAATAGTATGACAACAGGAATTTGGCATAGAGAACACCTAAGGAATGAGGTGATCTGCTGTGTTTGTCAATACAGGGTTGTTCCCACTCGGGACATCCTTGCATGCTATGCAGGGTACTTCCCTAGCTACTTCACATGATGAAATTCCTTTCATCAACCACAGGGATTCAAACTGCACTCTAACTGTAGATTACAGTTAGGTCTATATTGCTGACCTTCTAGACCTCTTAAATTTTAGTCCCCTCTTTTGCAAGAGGAACAGAAAGGGAGTATAAAATATTGCAAGGGAGTAGAAAATATTGATTTATGAGGTATGGAAAACTAACAGGCTAATATTGAGTTGCCTCCTCTCTCTTTTCTTTGAAAGCTCAAGGCTGCATTGTCAGAGGATTTATTGTGAGTGACTTCAGAAAAACTGCTCAGTGGCTGCTTCAGTCGCTGATGGTGGACCAGTAGCTACATGTACCTGTTTTACATCAATGGTTTCTTGTCACTGTAGACAAAACAGAGGTTTTTCTCTTCTAAGGATGAAGGATGAAATTGAACTGTGCTTCCTGTCAGAATTCGTTGGGAAGGAGGAGAAAAGAAATGGGAAGAAATGGTGAAAATATTTGAACAGTCTACTACTATTGCTAGTTGTCCTTTTGCCCATGCCTTCAATACAGTTTTCTAGGCAAACTTAAGATGCCACATTTTAGCCCATTTGGTCCCCTACACTCAACTGGTAGTGCAACTTCAGTATCGGGGTATTAAGGAGTAACCATCCCTGCCCTATAAAAAAAGCCTGTAGAGTCTGCCCACAAGGAGGTACAGAAGGATCTTGAGATTGACAGTGACACTCAATTATTGACTGATAATGAAATGGTCAACAAAGTACAAGATACTGCTCATTGGGAAAACTGATCATGTCTATGCAGATACAAATATGATTGCAAAATTAGTTAAGACTTTTAACAAAGGGATCACGAAATAGTTACGATGCTTCCTTGAAGACAGCTTGATGCCCAGAAAAGGAAAATGTGATATCAGTTGTTAAGCAAGGAAGGTAGAATGAAACAGAAAACATAATTAAGGCAACATATAAATCACCAGAACATTTATATTTTTAATAATACAGTGCATTCTAATATTCTCATCTGAAAAGAGTTAGGTAGAAATGGAAAAGCAGGAAGGAATTTGACAAGGATGAGCAACAGTGCAGAACAGCTCTGGTTTTAAGGGAGATTAAACAGAATAAGACTTCCAATTTGGAAAAGCTGGGATATGGTACAAGTATATCAAATTAGAAGTGATGATCATTCACTAACACTCAAAGAGAGCAAGAAGTTGCCAAGTGATATTTTTCAAGTAGAAGGTTTAAAACAAGTGAAGTACTTTTTTTAACAGGACTGTAATTAAAATATAGAACTGATTACCACAAAATATTATGAAGAACAAAGCTAGAAATGGATTCAGACAAATTTTAGGCAGAACAAAAAATCCTTCAGGGGTTGTTAAATGCAAAGATCTGAAGCCATATCTGATTTAAGAAATCATTAAAACACCTATTATCAGATACTGATAGTATTCACACTTGTTTTGTTCTTATATAACTTCCTTAAGTACACAGTGTCCACTACTGTCTAATCACGGAGCATTGTTTCATCTTGGACTTCAGTCCTTTCAGGTGTTCTTCTTTCATTGTCTGCTAAATAAAATGCCAGTATTCAGAAGGAAAGAAGGCTGCCTGGTCATTTGGAACCTGTTTTGGAGAGTCAGTTGGGATATAAGATTGAAAAAATTCTATGTTTTTCTAAATGTCACCTGCAGAGTTTATGAAAGTAGCTGAAGCTCCTCAGAGCTTCTGAAAGCAATCATTTCTATGCTTAGAAATGATCAACATACTTGTGAGGGGGAGAGAATGAGCATGTGCAGCAGCAGTGCTATCTCCTACACATCTTGTCAATGTGCTTCCATTGCAACCTCCTCATCACAGGTATGCTCAGGGAACTGTCCATACCTTGGTTTCTGCAGACATTGCTCTAAAGTACTTCAGCAGCATAGATTTATTTCTTTTGAAACATCAGACATCAGATAGAAATTAAAATTTATCATTCAACTTTTGGCTGTATTGCTCTGAAAACAACCCAGGAAAATATGTTTCAGAATACAAGCTATGAAATACGGAAAACTATCAAGATTTAGATATATACCTCACTAAAATTTTCAAATGTCTGTCAGTTAATAGTATTTTGTTTTAGTTTATATTCTGTCACATTTTAGTAACTTTTTAATCTACCATTTATAGTTAGAAGTTTTGACTAACCAGATATAAGATTCTTCTATTTTTTTTTTTAAAGTTAATTTTCTAGTTTATCTGAACAGGAGCTTGCAATGCTGCATGGCTGCCAAGATTTGTCATTAATGTGTGAGTCCAGAGGTGTGATTGGCTATGAAATTGTATCCTTCCAAAATACTATTAGTTTCTCCTTAACTTTTCTAAGACCAGAAGAGCACTGAGGAAGTGCTCTCATAAAGCCAGTATACTCTGATTCCTCTGAAGATCAAGACAAGGTTGTAGAAGAAAGTAAGTCTGTAGCTTGCATACAGAAGCTTGATTTTACACAATAGTACTATCTGACAATTACCTTTCTATTATTCTCATTATAACTTAAATAAAATACACTCCTGTCCTAAGGGTTCAGAAGATTTTTCCTCTGTTTTCTCTGTTTTGATGGGTTTTATAGTCAGTCAATAGTAACAAAGCCCTTCATTATAGATAGTGTCCATCCTGTAAAAATGGAAGAAGTAACAATTCTTTTTTCTTTCAAAATTACATTTTGGTAGAAAAGAGTCCAATTTTTAACTAATATTACTTTAGTTTTTTGGTGTCGAAAAGAAAGATTTCACTAGATTATAATTACAGGGATTTGGGGTTGTTGAAGTGAACATCATGGAAAAAATAACCAACTTCTCTATTTCCATATTTTTCAGCCTTTGGGGACTGGGACCTTCAAGAAAAGGAAGGAGGAAATAACATCTTACCTTTCAAAACTAATTTGTTTCACATTGGTAAGCAGCACTTTCGCTTTTATATGTTTATTTCACTTCAAAGCATGACCATGATACTTCATCTCCAAAGAATGATTTTAGCACTCTACTGTTTTAACACAGTTAAGCTGCCAGGAAGTCAAGGCAAGAGAGGAAGTCATTTGTTGTACATTTAATGGTGTGAAGTATCCACCAGGGAAAACTTGAAAGATTTTTCTGTTTCCTCATAAAAGTGTCCATGAATGAAATTCCAATTTCCTTAGTAGTTCTCTGATTAGCTTTTCACAGCTCTGTCCTGTGTCAGACAATTGGCAAGAAAACAAGAATCAGGATTTTGTTGATATTCATGAATATTACACCTTTATCATCATCCCATTGGTGACGTCTCCTGGATTTGCTATGAGGGAAGCTTCACAACTGCCGAGCTTATCTTTGGGCACCAGTCCTGTGGTGCTCTGCAACTGCACAAGGCTGAAGCTAATCTGCTGCTTAACTCTGTTCCTGTGGGGATCTTGAACACTGCAGCAGCTTAGAGCCAGCTCTGTGGAGCTCAGGCACTCTGTGAGTCACGAGCTGCTGCGTATCTGAACCATCACTTACCCACTGGGTTTCTTAAAGCTTGCTTTGGACCTCCATCACACAGGAGTCTGCACTCACTGACTCTTCTGTAGACCAGGGTTAAAATGAAGAATATCTTTCCAGGAATCACCATTTAGCTCTTCCTTAGAAAACAAATACAAAGCTAAACAAAACACTGTTTAGAGGAAGCTTTGAGGGGATGTTATGCTAGAGCTGCATTACACAGTTCTTGACACTCTGAGGAGTTGAATTAATACCATAGTGCTCCTCTAAGCAATATAACTTCCTTATTTTTTGAGAGAATTCCTGGAACAGAAAGTGCAGATTGACTTATTTGCAACCTACACTGAATCGGGTATGGTATACTAGAGCTCATCTTCCCTCCTGAAGTTGGTTCAGTATTTGCTTTCAGTTAAATAGAGAAAAGCCTCCAAAGAACCCCTGGAGTCACTCTTTATGAGACTTTTGTGGTCTCTTATTTGTGTTCATACTACCATATGTGTCTATATGATGAAGCCAATCTTATGCTTAGTTTTCCTTAAATACTTTTCTTTTCATAAATACAGAGTTCATTACAAAAGAGAAAAATGTTTTATTATTACTAAAATAAAGGACCCGGTATAAGTGGCTTTTTATGAAACTTATATTTTACTGCTGTGAGAACTGTTTAACCGTAACAAAACTGTCATGTAATCCCTTCTGCACATAAATAGTACTTATATCACCACCATGGACAACATTTTCAAGAAAAACTTACGTGGGACTATTTTCTAGCTCAGGCAGTAGAAACAGATGTATGGGTTTGCATGCTCAAGAGGCTTTTGTGCATTGTATCGACGAAGAAAATGTTCTTGTATCCATCTGAAAAATGTATTCTAAAATAAAATTCCAAAGGTTGAGTCTTAACGCTAAGGCATTAAGGCAAAACTAATAATTTACTGAGTGGTCTTAGAGATTTCTTCTATAGATAAAAACAGAAGTTATTTCAGCATTTAGAAAGAGCAGTATGTACTGAAGTGTGGAAGTGTTGGGTTTGCTGTGGCTGTTACTTTAACACATTTTCTGATTAATTCATTAATGCGTCAGCCCTCAAAAATGAAATGACACTTCACTGCAGCAGTCTGAGAAAATCCTGATAATACCTTAATCTACAATATTTTCAGCAAACTGCTTGAGGTTTTCAGCAAGAAATATTTCTCTGACAGAGTTATCTTTTAAGAAAATCACACTGAGTCTGCCTCATAGCACATGTCATGCAGAACAAAATTCAATATTTTGGTCAATAACATGGCAGCAACATAAAAATGTATGATCTTCCGCACCAGGTCACTTTAAATCCAGTCTCCTGTGTGAAACCATCCTGCACAGGACATGGAAGGAAAGTCTATATGAAGAGGGTAGGTACAGTGATACTTTCTCTGGCTTCTAGTACTCAAAAGTTTTACAAGTTTTGGAACAAGGAAAAAGATTTTTTTATATACTCTCTTAAAAAGAACCACAACCGTAAGAGAAACAAAGACAGTAGAGTGAATTTTTTTTTCTTTAAGGTGTTGAGTCTTTAAGATGTTGTGGTTTGCGGTGAGGAACAGTGGTGTTCCACTTGCCATGGGACTTTTTTTCCATTTTATATCAAAGGAGAAGACTGTTTAGTTTGTACTAACTTGATGAGCACAGAGAATTGGGCTGCTATCAGCCCAAATAAAATGCCATGCCACAAAAAAAGCAGTTGAGCATTATTTTTATCCACCCCCATCCTACCTAATAATCTCTGTGGCTGAGATTATTATCTGGTATACTGCAGTGCTGGTGTGTTATCACTCTGGAGATTCTCAAGGAAGAGTAAAATCCCTCAGGAGAAAGATAATGGTCACCATAACTGCAATGTTTATGGCTGTTTCTCAGATTGAGTAACATCAGATGGCTGTGTGCGAGGTAAGTGATGCAGTCCAGTGTCACTGGGGAGCCATATGACATAGCAATGACTTCTGAAAAGTCCCACTGGGCTGGATGTTAGTTCCCTAACAAAATAATGCTACTACTCAACAGCACCTAAGGGTCTCCTTTTCTATTGAAATGTGGAAAGAGAAAACAAAGAAGTAAAGGAACCTGGATTCTGTGTTTTATATTGTTTGTATAGTTCTAACACAAGATAGCTTTACTGAAGGGAAAGGATAAAGAAGCTAATGAAACTGATAGGCAAAAAGAAGTAAGATTGTGCAAGCATTGAGCCAGAGGCTGTAATCAATTAGCTGATGGCTAACCTTCAGTACCCTACATTTCATCTGCCAGTAGCGGTGAAAGATGTACAGCTGAAAATTACCCACTGCAAAACCACAAGTCTATAGAACTCTAGGCATAAATACTTTAAAAGGAAAGGATCTGCTCTAGTATAGATTCCATCACCTTGATAATCGGCAGCCTTTCAGTGGTATCCACTTTATAAACAGAAGATCCTTGGAATAGAGATGTGAATGCAGTTGTTTGACATAACAAAACTCTAACTAGTCTCCAGTATTTTATTAAGGAATCATTAGACTGAAATGCTTCAGGCGAAATCTTTCTCCATTGATGTTAGCAGCAAAATTCCCTCTGACTTCAGACAGCAAGAAATAAAACCTTTTCAAGACATTTTTTAAGCTGGAGAATGGCTAAAGGTAAGGAACTAATTTTGATTAAATGGAAATTTATATCCATCTCACAAAAATAACTGTAAAAGAGATTCTATTATTTTTTACCTCATTCGCTATATTTACTGATATGAATTAAACTAAGAACTGGTCTTTGAGGGTCCTTTTTTTATTTTCTGGAAATATTTACTGATGATTTTTTTCAAAACTGTGTTTTGGAAAAGGTGTTTTTAAGAACAAAAAGATAATCGTCTTACAAATAACCAGGTAAGTAACCCAACTTGTGGTGCAGTAAACTGAAAAATCCTATAATGCTACAATGAGCAGTACTTGGGTAGAGTCTTTTGCCAAGTGTTTCTGACTCATAATTAGAGTTTAGCGAGATATATCTATCTCCAATATTCAGTGAGTTGCCCCCGTGCTCACTGGGCGTAGTTTGGTCACTTGGGGGACATTGTCTGTGTTATGAATTCTATCTGATAGGTTTCTGTCTTTTTACTATACTAATATGGATCTTTAAAATAATTAAAATAACATTTAAAGAGGAGCATTGTCAAAACAGAGAGCTAAACAATAGGTTATCAACATAAATTTTCAAACAAATGAGATTTCTTGTAAGCAAACAGCAAAATTATGCAGATGACAGGATTTGAGTGTAGTGAGGCATTTTAACTTTGTGTACTCCTGTTGAGAAAAGATGTGAACTGCCCACAGAGTCCTTGCAATGACCTGGTGATAATTGCAAATGCAGATGACAAGAACTCAATTAAAAGAGAGAATTCTTTCCTGGTTTGTAGTGACTAGGGAAGAATTGGTCAAGAACAACAGGGTAAAAGTCAAAAGTGAGTGAGAAAGGACATGCAATAACAGAGTTCATGAGATGCATCATACAAAAAAGAAAAAACAGCAAAAGATTTCAGGACAGTAAGATTCATTATACTCAGAATTGTCTTGTTAAGAAAACATTTGAATTCAAGAAATCCTAGGAGTTACTTAAGGGACCAATATTAAGCTCATAAACCCAAACTATCCCCAAACAGAAAGTATAAGATTTGTTAAATTATGATCAATAGTGCTATCTTTTGACCTTTTCAGGCAGCATCTGACAAGGTGAAGCTGGGTCACTTCCTAAGGGTAGGGGAGCATTGAATAAATGTAATGCTGCAGAATCAAAAATTACCAAGGCACACAACAGATTTCAATCCCAAAGGCCATGATGATAATAAAAATCATTCTTTCATCACAGAAAAAGATAGGACAAAGACAAACTAAATAGCTATTAAAAAAAAAAAAAAAAAGCACTCAAGAACCGATACTGACAACTAAAAATATTTTTTATTACTTTTTCTGAATCACTCTTATTTAAAAGAGTTAGAGGCAGTTCAATCTTACATTAATAAGTAACAATTAAGAAAATTTAAGCTCAAGGCTCTAAGTGGGAAGGAACAGGTTAAATACTTAGTAATAGGTGACTTGTTTTCAATTAGCTGATGCTCATCAGTTGGTACTTGATGAATTAGCTGATGAAATATCAAACATGATAGAAGTAGCCCTAAAAAGTCAAAGACAATGGGTGATGATCAAGAATGAATGTGGTAGTGATCTTTGAAAGGAATGTGAAACAATTTTAGGAAATTAGATAAACTTCAGTTCTTGGAAGAATGCTAGAACAAATAATCAAACTATTTGTAAGCATCTAAAAAAAACCCCAAAGAAATTAGTCACTGTCGACATGGATTTGTCAAGACAAAATTATATCAGAATAATCTAATTTCCTTCTGTGAGAGAGTAACTGTGGAGAGAAAAGAAGCAGCAGATGTCACACATAGCTTTTAACACTGCCTCATAATATTCTCAGAATTAAGCCAAGGAAGTCTATTCCAAACAAAACTATAGAAAGTGGGCACAAAAACACTTGAATCATTTTACTTACAAACCACTTACCAATAAACCCCTGTCAAACTGGAATGATTCTACGAAATGTCTTACAGTTCTAGCTCTTTTATTTTCCCTCAAGACTGGGAAGAAGTAATTGACATAGTACCTACTAAACCTGCAGGATGTTTCAACAAATTGGTGTAACTTGGGCGGATCTGTGACACTGGACCCTTCGTGCTTCTATTCACATGTATATCTGGAGTCCAAACCCATATTTCCTAGCACGTTAAGCATAGAAATAAGCAAACTCTACTATTATTAGGCTGTGTTAATGCACATGGCCACAAAACCATATTGTCTTTTCTATCAAATTTTTTTGTAGTTTCATATCTTTCATTATAAATTTTACTCCTTTTAAAATTCCTCTCTAAAACTTGTCATAACCTATTAATAAAAATAAATTGGAATAAGCTGTAATAATTTAAGCGCTTTTGAAAGGTACTGAAAATATTAATATTTCATTGGGTTTTGATAATCAACACTGTCATTCTCAAAAAGATTATGAGTAGTTTATTTTTAACCTTCTCTGTCCCATATTATCTGGCCAGATATGTGGATAACATTGTGCATTTCTCTTCCTGAATGAACAAGCAAAAATCTTTAGATTAAAGTGAGATTCTTTAGAATAATGTTTCTTACTTTTATTAGTACCATTCATAATTTGAAAAGTTGTTTTTCACTGCTATTTTCATTATCTATTTGAGTCACTGTTCCTATAAATATTTTTCAAATTGCATGGAGGAAGATAAAACATACAAGAATGACAGAAAAAAAAAAAAAAGAAAAAGCACTTTTTTTTTTTGAATGGAAGTTTCACTTTTGGAAATCAATTAGCATTTTATTTTTGTATTTTTTTTGGCTTTATAGCTTGCAAAGTTTACATCGCCTGCCAATAGGTGGCACTAATAATTTCTGCATTAACTGAGTGGTTGACTGTTGTATTTCAACATTGATGGAGTTATATCCTAATATATCTCACAATTTCATTGTCTTCATTTGGTTTTGTCTTAAATTTCATGTTTAACCAAAAGAGATTGTTTGTATAAAAATATGGGTGCTGCAGATCTGAGAAAATACTGGATCTATATGCACAGTACTGATACATTATTTAACTCAAAACAGCTATTTTTTTTTGTCTGAAGGATCAAATATTAGTGTGCCAAATCAGCAAAAGCTGAAAATTGCTGATGCATAGCATCTGAAGGATACATTTAGCATCTGACATAAAATTGAAAGAGTTAATAACTCCAATATAAAATTCATATTTCTCACTTTGACTTAATTTATTTCTTAGAGAAATATTTCAAATGTTGTTTTTAGAATAGTTGATGTAAAAAGTGTTTTTCCATAGTGTCATCTGAATCTTATGGTTATGAGTCACTTTGCTACCTGTTTATGACCAACACTTGATTTTTGGGCACCTGCAATTATCTACCCCTTACCTGTGAGCTCTGATTTCTTTATTACCCTCTGTTTCAGCTTCATGGTGGCACCATCGTACTGCAAGAACTGAAAAGATAAGGCAAAGAAAAGTCAGTTGACTGAGTTTTCCATGCAACTCTAAGAAGAATCAAGTTTCTTCTGGCTCACCAGAGACAAAGGCATACATACAAAGTTTTTGAAAGAGCATACACTGCAGTGGAAGCTGGATGCTACCAGCCCAAGGTAATTCTCTTCCCCTCCAGCTGATTAAAATTGAGGATATTGACGCTGCCAACATCATGCCAAGTTCTGCTGAGTTCTCAAGTGAGCTAGCCTTTGCAGATGTGCTGCACAAGGTCATTTATCATGGCTTGCACTGTGCTGCAGGCCCAAAATATACCTGTTGTGTCAATAGACACAGCAAAACCCAATGCCACTCCAAAGCAGAACTCATAAGACAAGGAAGCGAGGCCAATTATTTTAGTAACACAACTTTCAGATCTAGAATGTCATGATTTCTCAAAGAAATCCAGTTGAATCAAATTTTGTCTTTTACACTGTGCACTGAAAATCTGCCTTTTGGAGGATTCTTCCCACGCTAGCTGCCTTCTGATACATCACTGCAGCACTGGCTGTAGTAGGCATGCTGGGATAGAAAAGAGACGTCAAATAGAGTTAAAACTGATATGTACTTAGGAGAACTGCTTTCTCAGTAGTATTTGGCAATTAAAAGTAAATTAGTACAGGCCTGAGGATTACAGGAATGTGGATGTTTCTGACATATTTCCCTGTGAGATGAGCTGAAATTTCTGTTAGGAAAGAAAGGTGGCAATAAAGGTAGCACACAAACACCACCTGTGAAAACCAGAAAGCATCTATTGACCCCCAGCATGCTAGAGGCTTATTGCATCATGTGTGAGGAGAGATAGAAAAAAATCAGAAAGGGAAGAAGAGAAGGGAATACAGAATAAGGACCAAAAAATTGTATCATAAAGGTGAGAGGTAAATATGAATTAAGCACTACAAATATGAAAAAAGCACTACACAAATCATCTTAACACTGGTACGTTACTGCAGTACAAATCATAGGCATTTTCCACATGTTGTATAGATGAGATGAGTTATGGCCAATTAATATAAAAATGTCAGCCTGAGGCACTATCCAGCATATGTAAAAACTACATCTATCCTGAAGAGACAATTTAAATGGAAAACTTCCTTGATTATTGGTAATAAGGTTGCACTCAAAACAAGGAGGAAATATGCTGTGAGTCAAGAGAATTTTGCTGAAACTCTGTGAAACACAGTTATTGCCTACAAAAATTAGTAACTAATAACCCCCTTCAGTTCATGCTTCTTGCTGGACACCAGTCTATAAGTCAGTTCCCTGCTGGCCTCTGATTATGCCCAATAAACATCACTTAACTTTTCTGTTCTCTTCCCACCACACTCTACTCCCAGGTACACACCAACAGGCAATGCAGTGCCTGTGTTTTCACAGGAATACAAAGGTAGGATCATACTAGACCCTAAGGTGAAACACTGATAGCCCCAGCCCCAAAGGGACAGTCACATTTTCATCTGTGCTCTGCAATATCAGTAAAGGGCTTCATATCGTAAGGTTACCTCTGGTACTGCTGGTTACAAAGTCCTCAGTGGAGGGGGTCATTGAGGAGAGCCCAGTATTTGGGTACCTAATATCCATGCTGTTAACTCTGGATCACAATCTTACATGGTTTTATCTCTGTAATGCCTTGATGAACTGGGAAATGTCACTATACTGAATTTATAGGCAAAACATTAGGCATCAATACATTGTGAGCTCAGGCTTATGAAAAAGCGATTCATCACAAATGTGCCAGTTCTCAATAGGCATATGCAAAGTTTGTCACAAGTGCAAGATAACTCAGATGTCTCTGGCTTTTCCTTCAATGGTTCTTCAAAATACTTAAAAACAATAGAAAGAAATTAAATGTTAATGTCTTTTATGATATCCTATGTTAATTTAAAATAGCTAGCCATTACTGTTGACTTATTTGTTATAATCTTTTACTCTGAATTTTTACTAATTGACCCAAACTCACAGTGGACTATGTAATAAATAAAGAAATGGAATCTGATTTTTTTTTATTATTCTAGGCTGATTCATGAAATGTCTTTACCTTAATTTCTTGCAGTGTTTTGGGATGTGATGCTTGATGTGATATAAAATCTCTTATGTTTAAGTATCTCAGAAAATGTTTAACAAAGAAATGACACCATCATCTCCTGCAGTGTACTGCAACATGATATTGGGTTGAAAGGGCAGAGAGGGAAGCGTGTTTCAAAAGGACAGCATGAGAAAAAGAAGGATGCATTATCTATCATTTTCACTATAAAATCTTGTGTTTCAGAACCATAAAGTGTAGCAAATTACACATAAACTCAGCTATTAGAGTTGATATAAGAGATCTTGTTGTGCTCACAGCGGAGCAAATATCAGCATAGGTATACTCATGAATATAAAATTTTATATGTAGCAAATGTCTGTTTAGGAACAAATCTACTGTCATTATAGATTGTGGAAACACTGCTTGACATGTTTGGGAATGTACTGTCAAAATGAATTAGATCCCACCTTTATTCACAGAATGACGCTGTTGCAAACGAGAAAAAAACTGTCTTGCTCTGTTATAGATGCCTGCCCATTGCCTGTGCCTCAAGGGTGGCAAATGAATGGCCAAGGCATAAAGCAGTATGTAATGTCAAAGGTAAACTGACACTCTGAGCAATACAATTAGAATAGGATTGTTTATTATTGGTCCCAAACACCACAACAGAAATCATTCCCCCTTGGCTAGATTTCACTCTTCACACTGAGTAACCTCCTGCGAGTCAGCCTCAGTACACATCTGTGCCATGCCTGCATCTATTTCTAGTCCGCTCTATATTTTCTAAAGTATCAGTTTGGACCTACCACTTTACAATTTTCATTGTGTTTAACACCACAATATCTACAAAAAAAAAAAAAAAAAAAGGGAATTAGCAGTCATTTTGACTCTGAGACAAGAGGATAAAGAGTGAGCTTTCAGGAAAGGCTTGAATATTGTGATGCTCAAGAACAGTAAAGCACACAATAAGCAACTGCAAAACCTAAATTTAAACACTAGTTTTTAGATTATTTAAAAAAAAAAAAATCAAAAAGAAAAGCAAGAAAAAACCTCAGCCAGGGAAAATTTAGGGACACACCTCTCAGTGTACAGTAGATAAGAAGAATTTGGAAATTGAAAATGTGATTCAAAACTCTGATATAAATTATTCCGTCAGAATAGGAGTGAGAAAAGTTGAAGCACACCTGAAATTCTGTCCCTCACAAAGAATTTCAGTGTTTATCTCGGGGTGTACTGAGATCCAACCATAAAACTCAATCAGTGGCTCATACAGAGATTTTCTTATTTGGGCAGAAATCCACAAAGGAAAATTTAAACTCCTAAAGAGCCTAAATAATTATGAGATTTACTTCTTGGCAAAAACGACGAATTTATCAGTACAACCTGTCTCAGAAGAATCATGGGTAACCAGAAGTATCGCTTCTTGTTTAGCTGAAACATGAAGGTTGGGAATCGGGAATTGTTTTGATACAGGGCTATTTGTTATGCTAGCTCCATACTGAAGTGTGAATAATGTTATAACCACAGTAATTGCGTAGCAACTGCTAATTTGAACATAACACATATAATGGAGAGATTTGTATAGGCAGTAGAAATTAGGAGCTGAGGGTGGGCTTCACCTCATCTAATTTTTAAAGTTCTAAAATGTTAATGTCTGTCTGCAAGATGGTCATCCTTAAGCTCTTCAAAAGAGGGAAGCTCCTACATATGCAACTGACCTATTGAAATTTCTCTTTTGGGACAGTATGAACTGTGCTCCAAAAGTACATCTCTTTCTAGTGAGAGTTTAGCTGGAATGTAGATGTGCATGCTATAGGTATTTACCTTTGGTCAAAGGCAATTGACCCACGTTGCTTTATCTGGTGTTATTAGTAAATGCTTTGTAAAAAACCCAAAAGTGTAAGAGCAATAAGTATTTAAGTCTTTATTCCTTGGAACACTCCCCTAGGCAATATTTATATCTACTATTCCACCAGTCCCCTGGCAATGAAATGTTATGAGAAAGGAACTGAAGTAATTCTGGGGAGCAAAAGTTTAGTAAATCTGAATTTTTTCTTAACAAGTTTTTCACATCTATTGTCACAGAATCTGAAGTTCTTATGATAGTTTTAGATGGGTTTGGTTAGACTTGAACCTCAAGAAAGTTTTCATTTTTGTTCAAAGAGATCTGACTCTAATGCCAGTCATGAAGTGTCTTTGCAAAGGTGGGATTTGAGAAAATTTTCTTACAAATCAAAATCTTTTGATTTCTTCATAAATCAAAATCATGTTCAAGGTTACAAAAGAAAAGACAACCACTTTTTCCCAAAACACAGTCACAAGAGGATGAATGATGTTATCTTTTCCAGGACAACAAGGTCGATTTTTTTTTTTTTAAATTGGTTTATCATCTGTAGTATCTTTTCCTTTCTAACTTACTAAGTTCTATAGTGGAAGTTGAGTTCTGGACATGATGTGCAACCTGTGTATGTCAGAGGAAAGAACAAGTGTCAGTGTATTATTCATGTTCTTTTTTTTTTTTTTCCAAAGCTGAACATATTTAAAAACAATTTCAGTAAAATATCCTAAGATGACTCTGTATTTTGCCAATAACATTTCTGGTACAATCTGAAGTATGTCCAGTACCTGGAATATTCTGAAAGCTTTTGCTACCAAGTTTAAGAATTTGCAGACTTGAAGAGTATCTTTCAAATGGGAGTGGGATGGGGGTAGGGGGTGAGTCTGTGCACAAATTCAGTTCAGCAAATTTTATTTGAAATATATATTGTGGTTTGCTCTTTTTCTTGTGAGATAAAGATACTTTATAATTTGAGCAAAACCATTCTAAAACAACTGAATTCTTCTTAGGGATAAAACTCTGCAGAGTGTAGCTGTATGCAAACAATCATTTGTCTGTGTTTAGCTTCATTATTTTGGCTTTTGCACACAGCTGATGAGAGTTCAAAACTTGTCTACCAACTGCTGCCTTCTTGTGTGTACCACAAAGAATGTCTTTAAATGCAACAAGAAACAGTGGAGAAAACAAGATATTGAAGATTTTTGGGAGCCAAGTCACAGCTCTGTTCAACATCATTAATGGCAATAAAAGTGTCTGAGAAACATCCTTATTTAAGGATACATGATGGTTTAGTGATTAGACGAGCACTCACTTAGGAAGTGAAAACCTTCTCTAGCCTGGAGGGCTCTCTTACCCACAGCTCTAGCAGATCAGTCTTTTTCTCTTGTGCATTATAAGATGTTAGGAAGGCACTTTACAATTCTTGAAGCTGGACTACTGTAAACCTGGAAATGCGTGAGCTGTAAGATCAGAGAGAAAAACTGAACTGAGAGGTATAAAGAGGTCCCCTTAGCTATAAGACACATTTCTTACTTTTTAATTCTGGTTTCAGGTTTGTTTCTGTTTCTATCCAAGGACACTCTACAATATAAAATACATAAACAGTCCCTGGAGCAGAGACCAGAACTCCAGATATTCCTTTGATAAAACATGTAAAATAAATCAGTGAAACATCATACTTCCCTTTGATTCCATTACACATTAAAACTGAACCCTTGTGCTATGAATCTATCACTTGTACTCAGGAATGAATATGGAATTCAAGCTGATGTTCAGAGGACATTGAACTGATAAACCAGGCTATCTATAATTCTGAGTTGTTTTCCACCATCATATGAACAATGGAGACCATATGAGAAGAATATAATGAGTCCCCTACTAAAGTGAAACCTCCATATGCATACTCATACTGATTGTTTAATGCAGTGATAGCTTGTTTTGATAAGGTGAATTAATGGAATTCAAAATCTCATTGTGTAATTAATTTCTACTAGCCCTCAAAAATTTTTCATAGATATTCCCTCCAATTTTTTCACTTGGTGAAGAGTAAAACTGCAGACAACATTCAAGCTTGGTCTCACTATTGATCATAGAAGAGTTGAAATTATTGTTCAATGTCTTTTCACTGCTTCCCTGTAAAATTTCTTTCAGGAACTTATTTGGTCGATTTTCTTGCTGCTGCATTAGTGAAAGGGCTCACTACTACTCTGGTTACCAGCTATGATCTTCTCATTTCTTTCAGAGCAACTGCTGTGTAGGTTACTCTACTTTGTAAAGGGGGTCTACATTCTTCCGTCCAGAACAAATACCTTTCTTTCAGCTGTATTAATTTTTTTAATAATTCTTCCGAATGTAACTGAGGGATGAAAACTTGCATTCATAAGATGAAATCTGGAAATCTGGGATTTGGCTAATTAACTGTAAAGGAGTTTGCAATTCTAACCAAAAAGTGTGTTTCTCTGGAATGAATATTGCAGCCTGAGAAACTTTATAAATATTTCTTGTCTTTTCTACCTACAACTTTTGAATAGACAAGGTGCTACTATGTCTGTTTGCATGGTTCCTGCATAGAGGAGTTCTCAGTTTGTCATCCTCACTCATTCTTCTCTATCAGAAAAACATATATCTGCTTGAAACTGGGTATCCTAATGCATCTCATGGATTTTATTACTCTGCATGTATAGTCACTTTCTTGTGTTCATTATGCTTAATATAATAGAAACTAATTAAAATCCCTCTAAAGAGTTGGAGAGGGAAAGTCAGTAGTTTAGTTCAGTTTGCCACATTGTCCTAAGGGCAATTTCATTTTTTTTCTCTAGCAGGTGCAGCTCAATAAACATCTGGTCTGAATTTAAAGAAACAGCATGAACTACCACAATATTTTTTATAATTCAGGAAGCTTCAGTAGGATGTTTGCAGTCTTGCTTTACTGAGATTCAATAACACTTCTGAATCTCAAGCAACAAAACCTCAGCATTCATTTATGAGTATTCACTTTTCATGGGTATGGAGGATGTCAGACTGAATAAGACCTCCCAGGTCAATCAGTCCAGTCCCTGCTGCCTAGGCAACCACGTTATTCAGTATTTTTCAAAACAACTTTTTATCTGTAGTGGGCTTCAGCAATGAGGATAGTAATGTGCTACATGTAAGACACTTGAGCTTTGTAGGAACAATACTGCTTTTTTTTTCTAATTTTTATTTTCCTAGCCTGGAAGGATTTACAGAATATTTTCAGCATCTGTAATTTAAAAGAAACCCTAACAAATTTAAAATAGATTGACACTATTACCAGAGGAACGTTTTCCCCTTGTCTTGGGAAAATTAAAAGACGTGAAGGAGGGGGAATGTAAATGTCCATGAAATTCAAGGTATTCAGCAGATTAAAAAAAAAAATATTAGTAGCTGTATTATTGCTTTTTCACTCTTTAACTGGTTTCTGTCTATGCTTAAAAAAGACATGACAACAAAGACTGATCAGGATTGTTTGTATATCAATATTTCGGCTCTTGTTTTGGATGACAAAACCATAGAATCATTGAATGGTTTGGGTTGAAAGGGATGTTAAAAATAATCTAGTCCAATCCCCTTGCTGTGGACAGGAACATCTTTCACTAGGTCAGGTTGCTCAAAGCCTGATCCAACCTGGCCTTGAACACTTCTAATGATGAGTCAGAACTGACACTGACTTTGAACACTCCAGTGACGCTCCATCCACAAAATGCAGTACATTCAAGTGTTTCATTTTGCTGGACAAAAGAATTCTCGAAAATTGTGGGGTAGTTACAAGTGTGCTGTAAAGGCACAAATAAAAGAGAAATCAACAATATTTCACTTCACTTAATTTTCAGTGAAGGTCTTCATTCCCACTGAATTTCCTGTTCCTCCTAATTTTTATTCCTAGACCTCCATTTATGAACCTTTCATGTAAAATAAATTATTTCAAAATGCTCAAATGAAACCCCCAGGGAATATTAAAAGAAAATTATCCAGGAAGACTACTGCATTGTATAGGTATCACACAAATGCAATAAAATTTCTGAGTTGTTTGTAAATTAAGGGAGATACCATTTAGTAGGACATTTTAAATTGGTTTTGAGCCATTAAAGATATTTCTGTGAGAGAGAAAAGATCAAGAAAAGTACTAATGGTACCTTTGTAAAGGTCCAAATAATGGACATAAATTGCTTCTCACTACCTTCAACTAGTTCTGTAGTATTAAAAAAGCTAGAGAGAGAACACTAAGTGCTAGATGTTTTAGAAAACTTATGCAGTGATAGCAAACTATGTGCACAGGTAATTGAATGAGGGTAAGGAGTCTTGTTAAAAAAAGAAAGATGAGACTAAGCAAAAAAGACAAAAAACAGGGGTTTTTTTGCTAATTAATTATTGTCCCAAGAGACAGTGTACTCTTAATCCTAAATAACCCTAGGTAATCTGTTGTGTAATAGCACTAATACACTGTTTCAAATCAATGCAAAGAAGAGAGTGGTCTAACCAGTAGGTTGCATTCTTTCATCCTACAGTAGAATCACTTTGAAATTCTGTTGCTTGAGGGAAGCAACAGATTTCAGATAGTACATTTTCTAATGAGGAGGAGGCAGAGAAACTTACTATACGGAAGTAAATTCTTGGAGAGATTTTGGTTTCTTTTTTTTTTTTCTTTTTTTTTTCCTCCTGAACATGCACTTTATTTTTCACAGATATTTAGGAAAGCTTTCATGAAGATTTTATTCCTGAATGAACCTCCACAGCTGTATAGCCTCCGCCTTGTTGCTGCTTCAGCTAGAGCCTTTGTATATAAATTTAAATAATCAGTTTCTTTAAGCATTTCCTAGAAAATATCCTTTCCATTTATTCATGAACTGAGGGTAAGATGAAAAGGAGAAATATAAACAAATTTGCACATTTATCTGGTAATTATTTACTTTTGTTTTCAGACAAGCTTTGAATAAGTCTCCAAAATATCCAAGGAATAAATGTTAGTATCTCTTTTGTAAGGTGCTCACTGGATGAATCTAGTCTTAGATTGACTAAAAAGAAGAGGAATAGCAGGTGTGGGCTAAAGCTATGCTTCGTTTATTGAAAAACATGAACTGCAATACATGAGGACTCAACTTTTAATATGCAGTTTGTAGGCTAGTAATGACGTTTGGTGTGATAGAGGAAATAAAAGGCTTTTCCTGTTCTGGGAATCCAAGTCAACAGGTGACCGATGTTACTGTAGCCAAGCCATCTATAGAATCAATAAAACAGCTTCTGGTTATTGGCTAAGACTGAGGTCCCCAAAGAAAGGTACTTAATATCTATTTAGGCTTCTAATCTTTCACTGAGAAACAGGTCCTCATGGAAACTCAAGGTAAAGTCAAGGCAGAGGTAAAAACTCATTACAAGAGTTTTGTGACCAGGATACTTGGAAGATATTAGTTTATAACTACCATTCCAAAGTAAGAAGGCGAGTTTTCATAGAATGCAAGAATTTTTGATTTTTCAAGCTGGTGAATTTTTCTGCTACTGAAATATTCATTTTTACTTCTAAGGACTCCATGCAGCTTTGTCATCATTAGATACTTGGTGACTGTAACGTCAGTCAAATTCTGGTCATTTGACCAGCTGCTCACCATTACTTGATTAGTTCACGTAGAGCAAGATTAACATACTTCTCTGAGTGCTTCCACTTCTTTATCTTAATTATTATGATGAAATAGGTCATATTAAATGGAGAAAAATGCAGAGGGGGGTGAATGTGGACTGCAATGGAATATCCAGGTCACAATAACAGTTTATATCTGATATTATATCTCTTAAAACATGCACACAGACATAATTGGTATAATTCAGAGAGAATAACCTGCAGGACAGGTTTTTACTAGCGTGATTCTTTGCTCTACTCCTGATGCATTGTATAACCTTGGGCAATTCACATAGCCTACATATAATTTGGATTCCTTGTTATAATGGGAATAATATCATTTATTAATCCCACAGAGTCAAAGTGAGGTCTTTCCAATATCGGGGAAGTGCAATATAATTTTCATGTCTGAACCTCTCTTAACCTCCAAAGTATTACAATGATTAAATATTGATTAGTTTATAAAAAGCTGTGTTGCGGCATTTACAGCCAAGTGAGGGAGAGTGTTAATCTGTGGCAAGGAAGAAAAGCATGAAAAGCTGACGGGGACCTGATGAATCAAAACATGGCTATATAGATCTTTTGAAATGCCTTTATAGATCCTGTGAAGAGCAAATGCAAGGGCTTTAGGCGGATTATCAGTGACAGATGTAATAACAGCTATTCCACCACTCTCTTTCTCACAATATTTGTACTGTGTCCTGATGAATACATCCTGGCAGGTGGACTGCAACCACAAAGAAGCAAAACCACACAGAAATTGCAACGCAGGTGCCCGAGAAGGTTGATGTTGTCCCTGCTAATATACAAGTGACATAACAAATTAGTTTTCGTAACAGAATGTAGAGCAAGGATGAAGTCCCAGCTGTCTCTGTTCATCAGCTGGATGTTGCCCTAGGCCAGGGGCATGCTGTTGCTAATTTTAGTTTATTTTGCTGCTCAGCTCAGCTTGTGTCTGTGATTCACCTAATCATTATGATTAGCAAATTCAGTTATTTCTGTTTTGCAGACCCTTTGTAAAATGTAAAAGACTAGTTGTAGGTGAAAGGCATTTCTAAATGCCATATGACTGCAATGCTTCACTTAGAGGAATCTTTCTGCTTAAAGGAAATCAGAATCCTGATTCTTTATACTTCTCTGCACTGAATAAAGAGTGATATGGCATAGAGAAGAAGGAGAATGCAGTGAATGAAATGCTCTATCTATACTTCAGGTAGAAAATGAAGAAAAATTCATCTGGAATAATTCATTCCTGGCACAGATGTCAAGAATTCTTATAGTATCTTCCCCTAACTCACTGCAGCACTTACTGTACCAAATTAAGCCTGAAATATTAGGGAGGAAATCTGTGAATAAGCTCTCAAGGTTAGATGCCAAATACAGTCTTGAAGAAATACTCTGCACCTAGTATTCCGTGATGTACAGTGTCCTTCTGAAGTCCTGAAGTGTCAACATAAAGGAACTTTTGTTCCTTCACAAATGGAAGAGCCCTGTGCCCTCTCTGCTATGTTGTTTTCTGGAAGATGAAGGTTCGGTATCATCTTCCACCTGACAGACATAAATTTTCCAGTCAATACTTGTAACCAAGGAATTTTCAGAGTCAAGACTGTTATTAAAATTATTCTGGTTTGTATTCTGTTTTCCCATCTGGAGTGATCCAGGAAGTGAGAAAGAAAAACAAACCCATAAACCATATACTGTTTTCCACAGGCTGTATCTCTAAGTTGCTAGTCAGTATGCAAGATCCGTAAAACTTTATGCTTAGAATTTTATATCTTTCTCAAGGTTTTATCACAATAACAACACAATCCTAAACTTACTGGAAAATGAACCAGAAAAACAACCTCCTTTGTTTTCAGAGGAAAGCCTTGGCAGTTTACTGGAGCACACAGTAGAATTGTACAGACTCCAGCTTCTCAAAAGTGATGTCATATTGTGGTAGGGAAAGGACTGCAGGAAGGTAAAGAAAAGGGTATCATTTGACAGGAGAGAACCATAAGGAAATCTCACTCCTTGAGGCTGCTTCAGGTCCCCTTCTAATGTTGACAAAATGGCTCCTGCAGAATACAAGAGAGATTTGTAGTTGAATATATTTTAGGTTTTGTCCACCTTTTGTTTGGTTTAAGGCATCTATTTTCTGCCTAATGATTTGATGTTGAAATTCAGAAACTTAAGACATTACATCCACATAATTTTCAGAATAAGTTTCTAGTGGATTGATATTTCATGAAATGTTTTGTACCTAGATTTGAACACAGTTCCTTTGAATGGTGTACATTTCACTGGTTAAAGGTTAATAAAATATCACAACTTTTTATCTTTTTTTTTTAATCAATAAATATTATAAGAAAACCATAAGAAATAGACTTGTGACTTCATTGTCATTCTCCCTGAAAAAAATGATAAGACAAATATACCTTCTCAGAGTATATGCTGAAGTCCTGGATCTTTCCTGTCTATGGAAAAATGTTCAAGAAGTTATTTATTGTCTCTGAGGAAGGAACTGTTTACATGGCTTTTATTTATTTTTCTCATAATCAACAAGAGTTTAAGAGGCATTAGGAAGGAGTGGCGATCTGCCCTTTCTCTGCTTTTGTGGAGTCCTGATGACTACTCCCAATTTAAAATTTGTGCTGTAAAAACTGAAAAATCAGCTATTTGCAAAGTTTGGAAATTACTGTGAATTCTAAAGGACACCTAAAGCTGAGTCAATCTGTGGAAAAAGATGTTTAGAGAAAAAAGAAATAAGATATTATTCCTGATTACTCCCAACACTGCTTCCATTTGGTTTTATTTTTTTACATACATAGTGTTATTACTTAGGAAATTGTATGATGTCTACTTGGTGATTTAAACCCATAATTTTTATAAAAGAATTGTGCACTGGACTTTGCACGGTGAAGTGGTCTGAGGTATAAGGTGAAAGAACTGTGGTACTTAATACAAAACCTTAACTTACACAAACATCACCAAAAAGGGCAGGGCACCTGAGGGTACGGGTAAGAGGATAGCAAACCTTTCATTTCTGGGTCACTGCTTGCATCCAGCTGCGTTTAGTAGTGCCCGTAGGTCAATAAGTGAAATGAATTAGATATTGCAGATTGGCTTGCAATGGGGCAGGAGTTCACATCACTGAACCATCAATATGGACAACGCAATTGGCAGAAGGGCCTGCCTCCAACACTGGTCTGAGCTATGTTAAAGGCAGGTTGTGGGAAAGCTTGTGTGCTGCAGAAGGAGAAGTTTTAATAACTTGATCTTCTACCATTTAGCTGAGAACAATTGCTGTGCTTTGCATAGAACTACAGATGCCAAAGCTGTCAACCTGATACTCCTGAAACACTGAATTCACTACAGAGATTAGAGTGGGATGGGAAACCCGCCTCTGAAATCTGTAAAATTTAAACTTACACTGTATCAGAAATTAGTGGTGTCAGGCTTGACATCAGATCTGACATCAAATGGGTAGACTTGCAGTCATAGTTTTGATTTCAGGAGTGGTCTCAGGAGTTCCTTTATGTCAATTTGAAGGTAAAATGAGATACAAAATGTTGAATAATTTTATTTTTGTCAAACTAAAAAAAAATTGGTTTAATTATTTAGAATACCTTCATTGTTCTTGCTGATTTCAGCAAAGACAGGACAGGTGGAAAGGAAAGCAAAATCTTTTAATTAAAAGAAACAGTGACAATACTCATAGAATGACAGATATTGGGTGGTTTTACTAATGCATGTGGCAGTTACACAGCATTAAGTCTTTGGAGGCTTGAGGCTGCATAGACACCTATTCTTCACCCATTTAAATGCCTAACTTTTCCTCCCCATGGCTTGAAACACCATTTATTTTCTGTAGTTACTACTGAAATAATTCTGGATCCTGTATTTATTTGGGGTAGTTTTCCTGCAGAAAAAGCAAAGTTAAAGGAGCAGTTTTCTCATACTGTTCCCACATGACCTGTCAAGCTCCTTCAGAGGATCCTGTAAAGAAGGTTCCAGAGGGAAAATGGCAATTTGATATTGAGAAAAAGGTGTTTAAAAGCAAATCCCACAAGGACACTTATGGTCTCCTGGATATGAGATACCAGAAAAGTCCCTTCTGGCAAGATAACTCTAGATTTGAAATGCGAGTTTCAAATGAGACAAACTATGCACAGATCATGAAAAAGGCATCTGTGTTTCAAACATATTCCACTGAAATTATCTTACTGAGTTTAATCCACACTACAGAAAAAACTAGAAGCCAATTGGTAAGCCAGGGATGTGTTTCTGTGCCAGTTAAACCTTAAAGGAAGGAACTGAAATGGTTCCAAAGAGGTTAAAACAGTAGATATTGAATATTTCTGTCTAAGAGAGAAAGAAGGTGGTCCTGGTCTTAACATTCTTTCTTTTCCCCGAACCATCAGTACACACAGGAATGCATTCTACTTTTCTTCAGTGTATCAATGGTGTAACTTTGGTTGATGTATATATTTACATATTAGTGTCTATGTAGGAGCCCCTGGTGGTCCAGTGGTAAAGGCGCCACGCTATCACCGCGGAGACCCGGGTTCGATTCCCGGTCAGGGCCACTCCCGGGCAGGTGGGGCTCGTTAGCCCTTAAAGGCAACCCACCTACGTCCTAAGGACCTCACTGCCACCGTCCAAGCTCGCTTGGCCCCGGCAGATGAACCTTAGGATTAAAGGGTGGGCTCAGTTCCGCGCACACTGTGTCTCACCTAAAAAATCCAATGCGCAGGCTGGAAGGTGGAAAGACCTTCCCCGGATCTTCGCTCGCGAAGACTGGCCATTAGTGTCTATGTGCACATAATTTTTTTGTTCAACTGATCCAGTATTTCTTAATGAAAAAAATAAATTTCTTCTTCAGAAACCTATTTGTTATATATAAAGGGTTAATTCTGACAAAATATTCTCCAGCTATTCTCACACATTGTGTTTTGTTTTGTTTGGTTTTTTTTTCTCTTCCCTATAGTCTTCCAGATTGGATGTTCATCACTGGAACTCTTATGACCTGTTAACTCTTAAGAAATTCTTTTGCTGCAATTTGGGAAAGATTTGTAATACCTCTGAAACCTAATACAGATCAGTCTAATGTAGGCATCTGAAATAGGTCAATTGTGTCTACTTCTTATTAGTTGTAATAAAGTTTAGGGTGACAAACTCAGATGTAGACAACAGGAGCGTAGATATTTATAGTTTAATAATGCAGATCCTACACACTGTACTAGGTCCCATGTGTGCCATTCACATGAATATCAGCACAAATGTAATCAAACTTTGACAGTATTTCTTCTACTTTATGTTCTTCAACAGGAAGAAGAAGTCCTTGTTTCTCAGGAAGAGAAGAACACATAAAACCAGTGTAATTCTTGTGTTTTCTGTTGATCTTTTCACTATATTGCAAAGGAAGACATAATAGCAACCATCTGTGCAGCAAGAAGGACCTTATTTCTTTTACAGGTGTAACACAAAGAAAATAAGTCATTACAAGCCTTGGTGATATTTCCAACTCTTTCTAGGCCTAAAAAGCAAGATACTTACTTAAATAAAAAAGTATGGTAATATATTTTCTTGAGTTTAAATGAATTCTTCTTTTGCAAGAAATGCATCTTTGAGATTTTAATTAACAAATAATGTACTTCCCCCTTCCCACAAATAAGTCCAGTAGCACTGACTCCTTACATCACTGAATTATGAAAAAAATTATTTTAGCAGAGAGCTTCTATTCAAGCCCACTTTATTGGTACATGACACTGAAAAGGAAGAGTGATTACCTTTTTATTGTCTTGTGTCTTTCAAAACTCTGGAAGTTCTTATTTAGACCTAAAAAGTAATGAGAAGGTAAGTTGAATGACATTCATGAATATTTGTTTGGGAGTGGCAGGCCACAGATGAGAATCTCTACCTCAGTTTGGTGACCCCTTCTAATTGTTTCCTTGATTTTTACCACCCTCTCTCCAGGCAGCACAGATGGCAATTCTACTCCAGCTACACTCCTCAGGCAAGAACTTGCTCTGAGTTAAATGTAGTGGTACTGTCTCTGGGCTAGGCATTTTCTCTGTGAAAGACTTGTGGAGAAAATCCTGAGGTAGTACTTGTACTGGGTTGATCTCTTATGTCCCAAAATCACAAAATCACTGCAAAAGACCTCTAAAATCACCAAATCCAACCTTTGACTGATCACCACCCTGTCACCTAGACCACAACACTTAGTGCCACATCCAGTCGTTAATCCTTCCTCAAACATCCTTCATCCCTACTCAATGTCATGGAAAGGGCAAGCCTATGCCTGTCTTGAAAAGGAACAGAAATGCCTTAAAGAATAAGCTGAGAACCAAGGGAAACAGGGAAAATCAATAAAAAAATCATGAAGGAAGTGTTATTGATACTTCAAAAAAAATCAGAAAAATAGAGCCTAAGAGTTCGGCACAGGACCAAAGAGCTGTGGGTCATTGCTCACTTACTCTCTCTGGAGACAACTCAGTGAGGCCCCCGCTGAATGGTGAGATTAGTCAGACCCTTGGCTTAACCTGGAAAAATACTTCTGTTTTTCTGCTCTCGAATGATTAGACACTTGGTACTGAGCCTGTTTATTGAGAAAATATACTGCCAGTGAGTATTTGAGAAGTGATCGAGAGGGTTTTGCAGTCCCCTCATTTATTCCCAGTGAGTTTGAATGTGTTATCAACACAAGGCCTTGCCTCTGAAATGAAAACAATGGCTTACACTTCTATGTGACATTCCCTATCTGGAGACAGAAGGCAAGTGCGTCTCTAAATAAATTATAGACAGGTTACAGTTTCAAAACTCTAGAGAAAAGACATTTCTAGACAACAAATATTCAAAACCCCAGATGACATCTCAGGAATTTAGACTGAAGCTTTAGGTGTTTTGCAGTAATATTTTAATAAGGGACTCACATAAAATGGGCACCTAGGTAGAGGAAAACAATAAATCCTGTGCACTTAAGGTACATGTGCCATTTGTTCAGTCCTGCTAAATGTCAAGGTTTAAAGTTGCAGAGATAAGTCACCTCTCTCTTGGATGATTTAACATCATCTATCTGTTGTGCACGTAAATATCTATCAGAGGGCTCTATCGCTCCAGACTGCCTTTCACTTGGTTTATGAAATTTAATAAAACAGGCTCCAAGGGTACTAAGAGGTCCTTCTTGCACATCGAGAATCTGCTGTAGAAGTAAGTAGTACCAAAAAAGAACTGGTAATAGTTTTTTTCTGCTAGCCAGAATATTAGTGTTTCGAAAACTTTGGCTGCACATAAGCAATGATGTTTTATGCTGGAGACTTGGTTTTCATAGGCAGTGAAAGTCTATTTACTCTTTCATTATGGTGAAATTCCTTCTGAGCAGTCAGGCTACTTTTTCCAGCTGTACTGCAGATATGGCTTTTTTTTTTTTTTCCCCATGTAGTATTTAAAGTATTGCTGAAGCCATAATGTGTATGCCAGTGCAGTCTGAGACATGGAATGATAAGATTCCTGACAATTACATTTGTTTATCCTATTACGGTAAAGGGATTTTTAGGATTAGGGCTTCACATTTCCAATAAAGATGTTCGTAAAACTTTTTGCATGGTTCAATGTTTTGTATGGTCAGACACTTTATTCAACTATTGTACAACCACAATTTCTGCTGATTGTAAATCATTTTGTAGGAAAAAAAAATTAAGTTACTGATCTCAGAATCAATGTAATTGACCAGAATTTAGACGGCATAGTAAAGAACTCACAGCTTACTGGCAAATAATTTCAACTCCATAGAAAATAGCACTTCACAAAAGTTGATATGAACATCTTCATAAATATAACCTTTAGAGCTCAAGGTAGTCTTGACATTTTTCCAAGTTTTTACAGTATCAGGATTAAACACAAATAAACTCATATTTTTATTGTCTAGTAAAGTACACTTATGTTTAAAACACCAATTTAATTTTCAACCCGAACACCCTTCATACTGTGGCTGCAATGAAATGTGAGCACTGTTGTGTTTTTTTTACATAAATAAGACTCCCTTATATTTCCATGCTGATTTTAGATGACATACCAAACCACACATGCAGGAGATGTTAACAGCAGTAGCAACTTCCATGTATTATTGGGGCAGCCTGTTTGTTTTCCTAACAGTATTCAAAACAAAAGATTAATAGGTATAGGTAAGTGCAGAAATAATTTTTGCTATGCTCTTTCTTAGAGGTGTATAAACATGTAGGTTAATTGCTACTTTTGAACAAACAAAACTGTCCAGAAATGAGTGTGGAAAGAGCTGTAGGGAAGTGATTTCTATTTTCTTAGCATAGAAATTAAAGCAGATTTATCTCTTTCATCATCAGTTCTGTGAAAGAGTTGATGTCTGATTTCAGTGGAACTGGATATCTGCTCACTGTATTAAGTTCTTCATGGAAACAATGTTTTTAGGCTCATAGTATTGAACAGTTTGATAGCATCTAGCCTCTACCCTGAGATGCTTTCATTTGTCACAACAAATTTTTGCAGCTTCTCTGAGACAACTTAATTATTGCAGTTTAAAAATGCCCTTACTTTCAAAGGCTATGGTAAGCTACCATGGAGAGACACACTGAAGGGTTTATTAAACCTCTTTTGAGGGGTGAATCACCAATGCATCTCATCCAGGCTTTCACCTTCAAGCCTGAAAGTGGATTAGGGAAAGCAAAAAAAACCAAAACCAAAACCAAAACAAAAACCCCCACAACCAACCAAAAAAAAAAAAAAAACCAAAAAAAAGTACAATGGAAAAAAACCCCCACCAAAACTAGGTTATAAAATCTCAGTACACAGCTGTCAGTACTGTGCCATGGCTCACTTAGTTGACAAAAGGGAAAGGATCCAAAGGAGGGTGCACTGCAACACTTCTCCCTTACTGTGTGCTCTGAATTGCCATGATGTAGGGACAGTGATTCTTGGCATATAGTGTCTCAAAATCAGCATATGAAAGTGTCATTGATTCAGAGGAAAGGAACAGGGAAGCATCACAGGACCCTTCACTTCCTTTCTTCTCCCATCTTTCTTGATTTCTTCAAAGCTGTGCTTAAGTCAGGATATGCCATGTTAAGAATGTTAAAAATAGTTTTTTCTGTGTGATGTTTTTACGCTGGTGTCATTTCATCTGCTAACACTGATTCTGAGTTGTGGATAAATGGGTCCATCCTCTGATCTGTAATGGGAAGTGTGTTTCTGCTGCTTGTATCACTTAAAGATTTATGGGAAATGACTGAAGTGATGACATAGACCAGGTCACAGTGGCAGCCTTGCTACTGCCTTCAGTTCAAAGATACTCAGTACTCTTCTATTAGCTAGAGCCTTCCTAAGCAGGACCAGAAGAAGCATGCCAATTACTGCAAATCATCTGCTTTCAATAAAGGAGGGTTCTTTATATGAACTGTGCCAAATAATATTCTTGCAGTTACGGTCAAATCTTTTACAGTTGAATGAAATTATTACCATTATTGCACAACAGAAACACTTTGCCGTAAGTAGTACAGTAGCCAATATAGAGTGCGACATGGGAATAATTCTTGCAATAATGAAGAAAAAGTAACTAGCCATATTGGTTCTTCTGGTATTTAGAGAGCCAAAGGTTATAAAACTGAAAAAATGGTATTTCAGAGAAATGGAGACATCTGGTAAAAGAGCAGAATATAATTACCATATCATTTATTGCATTTCTCCTAAGGTCAGTCAAGGGATTTCAGAGAAAGATAGTTCAGTTTATATTCATTTATATTGACATGGCCAAATATCGTTTTTCCCCAGTTTAAAACCCAAACCAATGAACTTAATAGAGGATGTTATAAAGAGTGTGGACTAATGAGGTGATTCCCCTACAACATAGATCTACTGCAATTTTCTCCTAATGACTCTTTTGAAATCCTGAGAAAAAAAAACCAAGAATTTGGATTAGTCAGGTGTTGGGAAAAAAACCTCAAGCCACAGAAACTCATGGATTTTATAAACTACATACTGATGTATTGATTTGCCTGAGATTTATTTGGGTGTTACACTGAAACTCTGTCATAAAATGCTCATCAAGTTTGTACATGAACTATAGGCCTATCATATAAGAGAGTGAGGCCCTTCTTTTATCATGATTAAATCTTGCTTTTTTACTCTACTTTATTTTCCACTGTTTTCCTTTTATTATTTTAATTAATGTTATTTCTCAGATGCATTTATTAATTTGTGTGATATCTTTATCAAGTGTAACAAGAGAATTCAAGAGAAAAAATCCCTAAGGAAATTTCTGAAGTATATTTGCCTTCAACTATCAGAATGCAGTGTTTTCCCAAGGGGAAAAAAAAAAAAAAAGATAAATTTAAAACCCTAGAAAATTCATGTTAAGGCAGAGAAAATTATACATTTCATAGAAAGGAAGACATTTGCAACAAAGAGTTTAAAGAATGAGGCTAAGTATTGTTACACATGCACACACACAACAGTAAGTATTGTATACTTTGAGGAGAGGAAAACTGTAGGAATATAAGCTCTTTAGTTTAAGGACTGCTTGATTTTGGTCTTCTGAGTGTACTTAGATGTACTTTCCTAAAGTAATTCTTAACACATTACCAATAATAACTTTTTCCATATTCATACTTTTTATTTATCCTATCTGCAAAATATTGAATGTATTTATTCCACAGATGATACTGAACAGTGCAAGAGATAATTTAATGTGTGCATTTTTTTAAACTGTCAGCATTAACAAATCCTAATGATGTATGCACAGTTTGTGTTCAAGCAGCTTGGGAAGCCTCCACCTATTTCCAGTTTTAGTCCAATAAGGTTTTGGCAGCCTGAATTACTTGACTGTTGGTGATATGTAATCTTCCATCCCTTTCTAAAACAAAAATTATTAGTTACAGAGAATAAAATATACAAGTGGATTTCCTTGGTTTTGAAAGCTATACACTACCCTGCCCAGTGCATTACAGCTGCAATAAATGTGCTTTGAAGATCTAGTCAGTGCGTTTTCATTAAAAGGAAAAGGTCACCCATAATAACATCATTCATGTGACCCAGGTAAAATGAACATATTGCTGTGATGCCCCTGCATTTAAATGCCAAATGGTGCTTGTTCATAAGGAAACACAGAAAAAGTTACGACAGCTGATGGTACCAGTGCTAGTGGCAAACAGATTCTATGAATTTCTAGACATATTAATATTGCCAAATGTTTTGCAGTCACTCTTCACTGCATTTACTACATTGATGGCATGCTGTATGTATGAAAAACATATGCTTCTGTGTCCCAGTGGCTGCTACTTTTGACATTTGCCAAATAGTTGTTAACCTCAAGCTGAAGGGATGGCCTCAAGTTGCACCAGGGGAGGTTTAGATTGGATATTAAGAAAATTTCCTTCATTGAAGGGGTGATCATGCATTGGAATAGGCTGCCCAGAGAAGTGGTGAAATCATCATCCCTGGAAGTGTTCAAAAGGTGTGTCAATGTAGCACTTTGGAATGTGATTTAGTGGTAAATATGGTGCTAGATTAATGGTTGGACTTGCTGATCTTGGAGGTCTATTCCAAACTTAGTAAGTCTACGATTCTAAGTAATCCTTTAGTGTGGGACCCACTGATATCAGCCACTGCAAACTGACTTCTTTTGTCTTTCCCTTTTTTCTGAAGAAAAAAAAAAAAAACCTTATCTAATTACCCTGTCTCAATAATTATGTAATCCTTTTGAAACTCTAACAGGTTTCAACCACATTAAGGAGCATGTTCCTCCAAGTTTTATCAGAATATCAGAATAGCCAATTAGATATGAAAGAAACATCCTCTATGTTCTGTAATGAGAGCAAAGGTAAGAAGTACACTTGCACACAGGGTGAGAATAGGAATGAAAACTTTGATGGCGCAGTGCTCATGGACTTCCTGCTGCTAAGAAGCCCCTTCCCTGACAGATAAATTCACAAAAAGCTGTATGCTTTTCTGTGACTGGTCTCTTTCCAGCCTCCTATCTTTATTTCCCTGTGGGTGCCTCTTGACTATGTAACAGTTGTGGTTGTGACACAAGGAGCAGTGTGATTAGTTTCACTCACCAGAACTCCCCAAGAATGCATACAAATTTCTGACAGTAGGACCAATTACCCCTACAAGCTGTGGCAATCCATGATGTCCAGAATTCAATTTCCTTCATTCTTTTAATTCTTTGTTGTTGGTTCCTGAATCATCTCTCCCCCTTTTATTTTTTTTCCTTTCTGACACGCTATTAGCACATATCCAGGTTTTTGCACTTTCTTTCATGATTAAAAAATAGTAAAATTAATTAAATTATTATAGCAAAAATCTCCTTGTTCAAGGCTTTCATGAATCTCTTGACATTTGTTGACATGACCTGATTTCAAAATGCATCTAATGTAGTTCATCCAGCATCCTCTTTCGTTATTAATGGACTGGAATTTCTTGAGCCTTATGTGACAAAACAGACAACTTTTTTCTTAGGTAATGCATAATTATTTAATGAATAAGTCTACCTCCTTCTTTAAAAGCAGCACAGAAGCATGTGCAATTAATTAAATTATGCCTACAATATTCATGCAAGATGTTTTGAAGATGAATTGTGAAATTTTTTAAGGCAGAAAGTGTTGCTTTTTTCCATACATTGATCCTGTCTATCCTTGTAAAGGCAACTTTCCTTAATTTTACAACATATTTTAAAGACTATGAGTAAGTATTTTTAAACAAGAGAAATGTATATCTCTCTATTTCTCTATAGGTCTCTGGGTAAAGTACTTATTTAAATATAAAATTACACATTGGTATATATATATATCTTTACATAACCTTTACAACTTTTTCTATATACAAAGTTATATTCACGTATAGATATTTATGCATATAAAAAGTTTAAACTTTCTTCAAGTCTGCAACAGCCTTATTATGTATATAAGTATAATACAAGGTGTAAAATTTCTGAACAGATTTCCCACGCTGCAGAAAAATTGACTCCTTTCCTTCTCTACACCCACCCAAATACCCCACTTTTTGTAGGGAAAATGCAGGAAGACAAAATCATTGCTGGTTTAACATATAAGGCATAAAATATATAAAATATATTATTATAATATAAACAGTATGTAACGTATGTGACAGAACTGAATTTGCCCATACCTCCTGTGCCGAATCTCACTCCATTCTTTTTTCCCCATTTCTTGCCTTTATTTACTCTTACATTCTTTACTGTGTCAGATCTGTCAGATTTT
Organism: Myiozetetes cayanensis; assembly: GCF_022539395.1. Taxonomy (NCBI): domain Eukaryota; kingdom Metazoa; phylum Chordata; class Aves; order Passeriformes; family Tyrannidae; genus Myiozetetes; species Myiozetetes cayanensis. The sequence continues at coordinate 40,844,824 of NW_026087742.1, read as the reverse complement.
CTACCCTTTCAGGTTTTGATGAATAGGAGGCCAGTGGCTCACTAAGGCTCATTTCATCAGCTGTAGCAACACTGGGATGCAAGAATAGCCCCCAAGTCAGATTTGGGGCAGAGTTTTCTTCACATAAATTCTTTAACTGCTGAACAATCTCAAGTCCAATTCTCCACAAACTGAGCCAAGAGATTTCCACGTAAGAGTGTGGTGCGCTGAGGAGTGTAAGCTTAAAGTAGTAATAATAATGGCCAGTCTTCACGAGCGAAGATCCGGGGAAGGTCTTTCCACCTTCCAGCCTGCGCATTGGATTTTTTAGGTGAGACACAGTGTGCGCGGAACTGAGCCCACCCTTTAATCCTAAGGTTCATCTGCCGGGGCCAAGCGAGCTTGGACGGTGGCAGCGAGGTCCTTAGGACGTAGGTGGGTTGCCTTTAAGGGCTAACGAGCTCCACCTGCCCGGGAGTGGCCCTGACCGGAAATCAAACCCGGGCCTCGGCGGTGACAGCGCTGCGCCTTTACCACTAGACCACCAGGTGCTTAAAGTAGTAAAGATATAGGATAAACACTATTGAAATATTTGATCCAATTCTCCACACAGAAACATGATGCAGCAATGACTTCCATAATGTTACACAGTGATGACCATGACAGGGATTTTCAGAGTTGACATATGTCATTCACCATGAAGTCTGAGGGAGTATCTGGTTTATAAGATCTCAGGCACCAGATTTCAAGAGAGCAGTCCTCTTGAGGAAATAATATATATAGGAAATAATTTATATATATGTATATAAATATATAAAAAGTATTGTAACAAGTGATTTACTTTAATAAAAGCAATACTGTATAGCTGCAGAGAACGTTCTTTGTGAGGTTGAATTCTAGTGAAATCTTTTTCCTAGACAGTGGCACACTAATCATTTTATGAGTCACTGTGACAAGATTTTTCTCTTGTCAGTGATTCACAACTTTGTTCTGCTGAAATCTCTCTGAGGTTTTAGCAGTCCCAGTGGACTCTGTCTCCAGTTCTCCATTCTCAGTGTTTCCTCCTTTGCCTATTCAAATCCTAGCTTTGCCTTCCAGTATTCTGGTTACATCTATGCCATATACTCTTAACTTATTCATTGTGATCCAAGTTATCCCTAAGCAATGTAGTTGAAGTATGGGAAGCAGTTTAACCTTGAAATAAAAAATGCCATTTGGGCTACTCTGAAGTGCTGAACACCTCAATTACCCTACTGTGTGTCAAGTGAAAGCATATTTTGCTTGTCAAAGACAGGTCTTGCTATACATATTGTCCTTAAAGTACCACAAGTATCTGCGTGAGTAAAGTCTAAATTATTGGAAATCTATGGAGTTTTCTCTTTTGAGGTCTGCCTTAGAGTGCCTTGATAACTGAGCAGCGAGGGGAAAAGGTAGAAAGGTACAAGGCACATATGAATTTGTTGGCAATGGGACTGCCATGCCAACAAAATCTGAACAGCTGAGTTTTCACAAGGACCCTGTTATAACACAGAAAATCAGCATGTTTATAGTTTCACAGAAGCCACAGTGGAGATTCATGTGCCTTATTAATCATGTTTAATTATCAGCTCTTATTAGGATCACATCTTTTTGGACATCATGCTGTAATACTGCAGAGCCATCACAACCCACTGTGCGAGCAGAGGTGGCACACAGGCACGTGCAGCTCCTGTGACTCCTTTTTGTTCTGGAAACTGCACTTGAAAACTATGTAGTGTCCTCCAGAAAACATAAAGTACTTGATGTGCTTTCATCTTGGTTTATATAAACCTCATTTCAACACAGATATTTCAGGCTACCTGCCATATTGCTTTATGTGGAACATAGTCCTGTATTTCAGGTAGAATTTTTGACAACCATGGTTTTTTGCAGCTTATTACTATAGATACATTTGCGAAGAATGTTTTGAGTAAATTAATCTTTAAAATTACATAACTAAAAATCATATATCAGGACACATACTACTATCTTGTGTACAAGTTAATTTGGTAATAAGAATTTGCTTACTTAAATAAACTTACATGCTTTCAAGCTTGAAAATTTTCACAGGTGTTTTCCTTATGTTTCTCAATATGTATATCTATTTGTTCCCAATAGTGTTAAATTCTTGTCCAAAGGTAGGTATGATATTAATACATACAGTGTGTAAAACAGCTTGCCTATCATCTCTTCTAATTACCAAGTCCTATTTTGTTCTTACAGTACAGACTATCAGAAAAATATTTCCTCTGATGCTGAACACACTGCAGGAGAGATAAGAATTGTACCCTCAAACACTTCATAGAATCATAAAATCATAGAATAATTAGGGCTGGAAAATAACTTTTAGAGACACATAGTCCAATCCCACTGAAGTAAGTAGGGACATATTCAACCAGATCAGGTTGCTCAGGACCTCATCCAACTAGACATTGAATGTCCCCAGGGATGGGTCATCTACTACCCCTCTGAATAACCTGTCCCAGTGTTTCATCCTTTTGGCAAATATTGTATTTGAAGCTGCTTAGCAAACTTCCATAAAATAAAATGATCTAATTATAAATGCTGATCCCGATAAAGTAATTAAGTCTAAAACATAAAGGAAAATAATAGTAAGAAATGAGCATTTGCTGTGTTTGTGCCTCTAAAATCTCCATTTGGTGTATTCATCTGCAGACTTATATTTCCAGAATTTGTTTAGGAAAATACTGGAAACATACCTGTACCTTTCATGCCATAAAAATTATACAGATTACCAAAATGAATGAATTACTAAATTATATATTAACTTCCCAGTAAATGTGGGGCATTCAGAAGTTCCTGTCTCAGAACAGAGAGCAGAGAGCCACCTTTTTTTTCTTTTTGTTGCTATGCAGCCTCACTATCCATTTCACAGAATCAACCTCTCTCTGGTGCTAAATGTAATTAAGAACCTTTTCAGAAAAATGATTTAATGATCTGCTTTTTTTTTTTTTTCCAAATTGTACCCAAGCAAACAGAGCAATTGACTCACTCACTAAAGGCTCAGACTGGTATTTTTTATGAACACATCATTGCAGCCAGCAGTGATTTGCCTAGATGACGTTTTAAGGTAACAAAATGAATTAAGCAATAAAAGTTGGGCTTTTCTACCCCCCTCAGTTGAATTTATACAAAAACTTGCAAAAATGGCTTGAAGAAAGGAAAGCCTTCTCAAGACAGTTCTACCTTCGCTGAAATGAATTCTGATCCTGAACTGTGAAAACACAAATACAAACACTATGAACTCTTTGTAGAGGGTCACATAACTTCATCCTTCCATTTTGTAAAGGAAACCCCTGTAAATTTACTATTGTGCTTCCAAAATTCCATCCAGTCTTTGGTCACTTTTATGCATCTGGGCTTTTGTCCCAAAATAAGGATGTTTGTGGCTAAGTTCTTAGCTCTGCTTTGGTCTCTTTACCACCTTCTGTTTAACAAACAATTCTGAAAACAGTTGAAATATTTTATGCCTAACTAGCTTTGACTTTGCCTAGGTTTCTTCTTCTAAATAAGAACTGATAGTAAAGGAAATGGCCTAAAGTTGTGCCAGGGAATATTACACTGGATATTAGGAAAAATTTCTTCTCTGGAAAAGTGATCAAGAATTCGAACACACTGCCCATGGAAGTGATTGAGTCACCATTGCCAGAGGTGTGTAGATTTGTCACCATTGCCAAAGATGTGTAGATTTGGCACTTAAGGATATCTTTTAGTGGCAGACTTGACAGGGCAAGGTTAATGGTTAGACTTGCTCTTAAAGATGTTTCTCAGTTTAAATGATTCCATGATTCCATGACTCTGAAAGAACTCTGGCTCAGAACTGCAGTTTTGTACCAACGTAAATGATTTCCTGGGTAGAAAAATTGCATAGGGTGTGTTGGACTGTTGTGTCTGCACTATTGTTTTAGAGAGTCTGAGTTCAATCCCAAATTTGCTGATGGACTCACCCTGATGGCTGTCAGAAAAGCACAGGGGCTGTCTCAGGGGGGTGGAAACATACTGTGCTCTCTGACAGGCATATGTGCAGCAGCAACAGGTCCCCTTCCATCACTCTTCAGCTGACTGCCTTCAGTTTGCTCTTACAATGGTGGACTGGGACTAAAGCTCTAACTTAGACTATGCAAACAGGGACTAGATGGGGTACTGTGCTTTTGGGATGCTTCAAGAGCTATAGGTGATTATGGTGCTAGCTCATGAGAGAAGAGACTGTTCTGCAGAGAAGCAAAATGAGTTCCTGAATAAATGGAGGTGGAGGTAACGTGTCTATACAACAGATTTTTTTTCTTTGCCCACCAGAAAATCATGTCATCTTTCTTGCAGTAGTGAAATGGGTTTAACTGCTCACAGTGAACAGACGGGACTGATTTGTGTTTTCAAAAGGATTTCATGAAAGCTGCCAGTTCTTTCATTTTAGCCATTTTTCAACACCTTCTGACTGTAAAAATGGCTGATTTATGCTGACTTCTAACTGATGATACCAATGCTGTTCCCAAAAACCAGTCAGGATTTCTTCAATCTCCTTTCAGAGATGGATCAGCTTGGAAGGGAACAGGCCATCTTAGAAATGCTTTATGGCAAAATGTGAAAAAAAGGAGGAGAAAGGGATAGGTGTTCAATGCTTCTCAGCTTTCTACTGAGGAGATTCATCATCAAGACCAGGAGTAGTACAGTGAGAACATAGCCCTCATTCTAGATTCATCTCAGCAGTTCTTTCTTTCGGTATAATGATTTGGCCACAGCTCCTGGCTCCTCACTCCTCAGTGCTGTTCCTCAGCCTACTTTTTGTTTCTTTAAAGCAATTGCTATATCTGGAGCATCAACTTCCCAGCAGCTGCTGTCTGAGAAGCACAGTGGGAAGAACTTACTTGTTTTGGTTAGAACACCTAATTTTTTTGGTGCAGACTTTTCCTTCATGCCTTCATAGACATGCCTGTTCCTTTCATACCTGTTCCCTTGCAGCTGCTTTTACCTGATCTGTATTTCACATACATGTCTTTAAACCCTGACCAAAACCCAAGGCTGACAACAAGACAGTGACTTACATAAACGTGGAGCCCCTGGTGGTCTAGTGGTAAAGGCGCGGCGCTATCACCGCGGAGACCCGGGTTCGATTCCCGGTCAGGGCCACTCCCGGGTAGGTGGGGCTCGTTAGCCCTTAAAGGCAACCCACCTACGTCCTAAGGACCTCACTGCCACTGTCCAAGCTCGCTTGGCCCCGGCAGATGAACCTTAGGATTAAAGGGTGGGCTCAGTTCCGCGCACACTGTGTCTCACCTAAAAAATCCAATGCGCAGGCTGGAAGGTGGAAAGACCTTCCCTGGATCTTCGCTCGCGAAGACTGGCCATTATTATTACATAAACATAGCTGAAACATGAAGAGAAAGGTTACTCACCTGGGGAATGAGGCACACGGAAGGAGACTTGGAGGATTATATTTTTGTAATAATGTCAAGGTCTGCTAACAACCCTACAGGAGGCAAGCTAAAGAGGCTTTAATAGAGACAGTAGTGAAATAGAAGTGTCATGACCCAAGGATCCAGGGGAACAGAAGAACTGGAACATTTTACTCTTTATGCCTCCTCTAAAGAAGACAATATTTTTGGGAGTAACTTTTAGAACTGGCACAAATTACGGCTTTTATAAGAAATAACAAAGTTTTTAGGTGTTCTGACTTCCTAAGGTTGGATGATCCAGGCCCAGGAGCTAGTATCATGCATTACTAGGTGATTTCAGTCGAGTTGAACAATCAGTATGATTGTAGATATGAGATTTAAAGAAATGTTCATAGTTTAGAATTTTTTAGATTACTTTTGAAATTCGAAATTATAACAAAAAATTGCCTAATTCATTACCATTAAATAAAAATAAATACACATCTAAAATGCAAAGTCATCAAATATTGGATTAAAAATTCACTCTATTTCATTTACCTTGCAGCTGAAGTGCCAGACTTAAATCATTAGTTTCATACACACCAATGAGTTTTCAAAGAGAAATTAGGGCCTTTTTTCAACCGTGCATATCACAATACTTTAGAAAAAAATAGTCAGCGTCATTAAAATTAATGAGCAGGTTTAAAAATGAGTGACTAAGGTAACACGCGTTCAGAAATTATTGCAAAATTGGTTGCTGTGTGTCTGTATCCAGACAGAGCACTAAGACACAAACCTAGTGCTTGTTTTCCAAAACATATGGTGATGTGGTAGGTGAATGGAAAAAACATAATTTCCCTAAAATATCTCTGCTGCTTGTTTTCTCAGCCCACTACTGATTTTTACAAGAGCCACTTGTTTAGCATCTCTGCAGCTACTTTCTCATTTTCTCTGGATGACATTGCTGCCTGTCCTCTCTCAGAGTAGCTAGGTAGCCATTAGAAAAAAAAGAAAAAGAGAGAAGAAAAATAAAAAAGGATAATTCTAATATATTTAAGTATACAAAAATAACACCTGGAAAACAATGTTATTTATGTTTCTCCTTTGCTCAGCTGACAGCAATCTGTATGTGGGGCAGAGGCATTGAATCGTAGCAAGTCTTATAAAACTGGCTTTCTCTGAGACATCTGACACTTATTTTTGCCAGCATCTTAAAAATTGAAGGGCTAGAGCAGCCCACAAGGACATGCATGCATTCATGCACACATGAACCCACACATATGTGCGATCCTTGCTTTTAATATTTGCCAAGGCTGGAAATGTAGGAAAGCATTCACTGTGTACTATCTCCTTCAAGATTCTGGCACAGATTTAAGTTAATTTCACAGTGTTCAAATGATTATATTTCTTACATCAACCATTTCTTTTCTTTACATTAAAGTTTTCTTAGTAAGAAAAGGTGGAATATGATGCAAGATTTTTGGTAAAGAAAAAGAGGAAGTACTTCTCATGGCTGATTTATTTTTACAGATATAAAATAATAGATGTAGCTGTTATTCTCCATGTCAGAAAACTATAGCTTTAAATTCAATCAGCCAGTCCTTACTGTAAGCAAAAGCCATGTCAATGGTTCATTTTCGCTTGAATTCCTTTTGAATAAAGTACTTTGTTCAAGTTTATAATATCAACTGCTTGAGAAAGAAAGAATGGAAAGAAAGAAAGAATGGTAAATTCCCAGGATAAAATGGATCGTACTTTTTTAAACAAAAATTCATCACATTAATCAATGCCATTGAAGTTCATTGAAGTGCTTTAAGATATATATGCTTGAAAAGAGCTTTCAAGATACAAACGAAGAGTAACCTAGAGAACAAAAGAAAAATATGGTAGACAATTATTATGGGACCTGTCAGACTGCTAATAATTTCAATAGAAACAAATTTCATATGAATAATCAAAAAAATCTTTGGGTATCTTTGAAGGGTTTATTGATCAGTAACTTTCCTTACTTTCTCACATCCTCATAATGAAATACCAGGAGGTGTGATAGTACCTCTTAATCACACACTTTCTAACAGCTCCCCCATTGCTAATTATGAAAAATAAGAGGATAATCCCAGTCAATCAATCTCTGGTTTGCTTCGAGGTTCATATCAAGAATATTCTTAGTGACCATACTCTAAATGTTCAAAATGTTCTCTGTCAGCAGGAGAGTACTTGGTTAGAAATGCACACAGCTTTCACATGACTGGAAATCCTCTGGTGAAAGGCTCAAATACTTGCATAAGACTTACCAGTGCATATTTTCATAAGACTGAATGTTTAACATTATTTCTGTTGTTTTTCTTTGTAAATGATCCAACTATATAAATTAAAATAATTAGTCAAAATTTATCTTTTTATAATACAGACACTGTGTCTGAAGACAGCAATCATAAACACTATTTTATAAAGGCAGTATCATCCAAACCCACCCTCAACAATGCACTTCTTACAAATGTTCACGGGTATCAATTCAACATTACAATAACATTGTTTCTGCCTCTTCTTCCCTCCCTCCCCTCAAAGGACTCAGAACTACTCAAAATCCTATAACAACCTTTGATTGTGAGGGGTTTTTTGATTGGTTTTTTTTTCCTTATGTTTTCTCTTTGTACAAGTCCAAACAAGATGTTGTCCCAGTTAATTCCATTACAGTGGCTAATTATGACAACAGCAATCAAAAAAACCCAGAATCCTCTTAATATACTGCCCTTGAAATGAGAAGAAGCAAAACAGGTACTACAGTAATGTAGTTAGAGATGTAAAATCTCTCCTGGGTTTCAATCCCTCTTGTATTAAAGAAAATAACTGGTGTATTTTTACTCACTTTACTTTCTTCAGAGTATAAAATTACAGACAATACTGTATCGTGCACAGGAAAGAGGAGCTGAACACCTCTCTGTGATTACCTGAGTGGTTGCACTGTTCTCAAATAAGCATAATTCTCAAACAAGTATAATCAGATGCAGGTATACAGTTTTCCAACTGACCCTTCTAACATCAGATTTGACAAATACATACCCAACCTGCTTGCACTCTGAGAATATTACAAAATGTTTTGTTACATTTAACCTGAACTTATAGCCCTGCTAAGTTTGAACACCTCTTATTAACAGCTTGAAGTGGAAAGGTGAGCCTGTGCCTGCCTCTCAACAATGGTGCAGACTCACTGCCTTAAGGTGGGGTGGGACAGGACCAGTGTCGTCATTTGGTAGACGAAATGTGAAGACATTTGGTTCACCCTGTGCTCCTGCCTTCTAAACCAAGGGCATATACCTCAGAAAGATAGAGTCAAGGAAAATAAGGCGAATGACTGCCCTCAAAAAGATGAGAAGCTGAAAATCTCTATCCCAGTAGATATGCCCAAGGAGGAATAAATGACCACTGTGGATTTTTGTGATAAGGGATTTTTGCCAACGTCTTTGCTGCTGGTTTGCACAGAATTAGAAGTGATTTTAAAAGCCAATGAATATATCTGCTATAGCACCCAAGTCAATTCCAGCTTTAACTCATTTCAGAGAGCTGACAGCAGGTGGTGCATGCTCAGGTACCTCTGACATAATACTACTGGTTTTGGGATCGTGATGGCTAGGCATGAAATAAACTAAACCCTAACCATATTAAGCCAACAAGTTGATCGTAAGTAATGGAGGGCACCGAGCAAGACAATCTGGCCAGTCACCATTAATGTCTATCAGTTAAACTCAACCTCCATAATCATAATCAGACACAATAAAATATTGCAAGGTATTCTAGTGAGGGGCAGACCCAAAGGCGACCTTTACCTATATAATGTAAATATTTCAATGAATCAAATCATACAGCTGCTAAGTCTGTTGAAGAACGATCAGCTCACAGCCTGTATCCTTCCATAGACTGTGTGATGTATAGTGGAGGCTGACAAGACCTTTTATCACAGAATCTCACTCCCATGTCTTCAGTCCTTCCTATTGCTAAAGAACTTTTTGTATATAACATTAGGTTATATACAAAATACATATATATGATATATAAAAATATATATAATATATTGTATATATTTAATATATATTAAGTTTTAGGCTTCATAGATGTTTTCTCTAGCTCTGATACTTGTAAAAAATTTCACTTCCTCTTCTGTACTGTGTTGTTGATACTACTGATATAGGATCACTCTTTCTTAAAGAAGGATGAATGTTATTACAAGAGAACTAGATAGCTACCAAAGAAATTTTCCACCTATGTAAAAGACAAGTGCTTTGACTCCAGAAATGGACAAGATGCATAAGATAAAGCAGAATTTAATTCCTCTGTTTGATGTAGTCAAAATCTTCTACTGTTTGCACAGGTTTGTTCAACAGCTTTCACCTGAGCAAAATGAAGATTCTCACTATGTTCTCTGTCTCTCTTTGTTTCTTATACACACATAAAAAATGAAAATATATAAAATATTTAGGAACATACTATATATGTATATTTAAAAAGGTTCTCATGCAATTGTTGCTACATGGAAGAGTAATTATTTATTCAGAGTTACTTTGTGAATCAATAGGGCTCTAGAGTCATGTAAGTTACAACCAGAAATGCTAGAATTTTCATAGACAAAAACTAAAATGTATATTTTAGTTTTAATGGCACTATTTCTATTTCACCTATACTCTGTTTTTATTATTAATTTCTAACTCACATAACTATAGTTATGGGAAGAACCTTTTCAGAGAAGGGACCATATAAAGGAAAAAAACCTTAAGCACAGTTAAAATTTTCAAATTTTGCAATTATTGAAAAATCAATACAGGAGAAGAGGACTGTATTGCTTTCTGGAAGCACTGATTTTCAAGCCCAGACATACCTCCTGCATAGCAGAAACTGTAGAGTAATTTTATCACAAAAGATACTGTAGGAAGGTGTTGCAGTAACTAAGGAACCAATTTTAGTAAGACAAAAACAAATGTTGGAGGCATAACAGGACTGAAATATCAAAACTATTTTTAGTCATGGTAATAATTTCTGTCAGATTGTGCTACAATTTGAAAAGAAAACTCATTGATTATTATTAATATTATTTTTTATTATTATACTTTAGTATGAATTGATAAAGAACTGAGCTGCTATTGCTTGGGTTGGGCTATATGTATCACGAAGTTTTAGTTCAAGTACAAACTATGGACACTTTACAGAGTAAAATTTCAATATTATCTCATCCAAATGTTTCCTTTAAACCTACAGAGTACATTCCTGTGACATTCCAGATAAATGGCAGTAATTTGCCATTTTTCAAACATTCAGAATGCGAAGCAGCCAAAGATTAGTCCCATGTCTTGGTTGGTGTTCATTCAAACCACTGGTTTCCAGTAAAAAGATCTTTTAGTACAATGATTATGATACACTTGTGCAATGGTTGTGAAATTCTCAAAAGCAGTCTCTACTTATCTATTTTATATAAGATTTCTATCATTGTGTCTGGATGTTTCACAGTCTTCAGCCTGTAATAGAACAATAAAAAGGTTTAAGAGACATCTCAAGAAGTCACTAAACTACTCCACTACAAAGACTGGATCCACAATATCTGTATTATTTCTGACATGATTGTTTTAAAAGTTTCTGATGGATCTTCCTTATCCTCATGTAATTGATTCAACTGTTAAACTGCATTTAGACTTATAAGTGGTTTCTTTCTTCCTAAACAAAAAGCACCTCATGGCAAAAATTTACTTTTTCATGTCCTGTCCCTGGAGATTATAGAAAAAAAACATTCCGTTCCGCTTTGTGGCAGATTTTTGTGTATTTGGAGGCAGTTATTTTTTCCCTAGACTAATTCAGTTCTTTCAATCTGTACACAGACCATGTTCTGTAGCCCTGTGTTCAGACTTGTTTCTCTACTCTGGACCATATTGGAGATCTATATCTCAAATTAAATTTAGCTGCCCAAAAGCAGAGTGAATTACTTCATGTGTTTCTTCCTGCACCTTTACTAAATAAGCTGCACCAACGTGCTAAGGAACTGAAGAATCATGAGTAGAGGCACTAAGAAGTCAATAGGATCCCCTCACTCTGTACTAGTGGTAAAAGATCTCCACTAATGACAAGAGTCACCATAGAATCTACAAATTTGAGAGTCTTTTTCCTGCTCACACACCTGTAATTGAACTACAGAATTTAATTCCTTTTGCCTGCTTTTCTTGACACTCCTTGCTTCCCCACTTCAGGAGTTACCTATAAAATGCCAAATGTGATACAGATTGCTCCCTCAGGTTAAAACTGGCATATAAAACAGTCTGTTACATTCAGAAAAAGTTCTCCAACTGCTTGTAACAAGGTTTACTTCCTATTACATTATCACTGGCAGTATATGATACTAGCCCCAGATATTTGTAATTCAGGCAATTCCTGAGCTTGACATGTTTTCTGTGTGTGTAGGAAACTTCAAAAGATTAATATTGCATGATATTTTCTAAACTATTCCTGAGCTGAGGTAAAGTCTTGACAGGAGTAATATCTAGTGACAAGGCTTTTACAATATGTATGTTACATATTCTTGTACTTTTCAGTCTTCTCTTTTTTTTTTTTTTTTACTGAAAGAGGATCAAGCTGCTGCTAAGTCAAGGTCAAGAGTGACCTTTTAAAGAAGTTGAAAACAAACACCTGTAGAATAACATCCACCAAAATTCTACAGTCCTAAGAAGAAAACAAGACTCATAAAGACTAATAACATAAGGTGAGATCAGTAGATGGAACAAATTAAGTGCCATGTACAGACAGGTTTAGAAGAAAATTTAAGGGCTGATCATGTAAGTTTCTGCATGAAAGTAGGAAGCCTAAATAGCAAGATGGAAGCATTGCTTCAAATAAAACAAACTATGTTGGGGAACTTGGAGGAAAACAAGTAGTAGCACAAAAAGTTACCAGAATACAACACATGTAAGCTCTGAAGCTTACAAGCTATGAAGTATATGGCTTTTAAAATGTCAATCCTTGTGTCTTTGTCCATTTCCAGAAGAAAAGAATATTTAATTTTTGATTCATTTATTTCCTGATATAATGTGATAAATGTTGAACTCTGTTTATAGTGGGATAGGACCAGGTCTTGAATTGTTAGCTCAAGGTATAATAGCAAAAGTGATGGAAGAATGTGATTTCAAAATGATTGCTTGTTTAGAAGGACATAATTCTAATTGCAAATATGTTGGCTTCTATTTCCTTTAAGTGGAATACAGATGCTTTATGCTATTCAAATCTTTTTTAGGAAAATAAAAAAACAGGAGAAAACAAAGAATTGCTACCTGAAGGAGACTGCTTTTATACTCAGGTAGAAGCCATGATTACAATTTCAAGCCTTTACCAAGTAAGTTCAATTTGGTTGGACGATGTGTTTCAGACCTGAAATGCTCTTAGGTTCTCTGCCTATGTAACATATAAACATGAAAAAATAGACAGATTTTCTTATCTGATCCCAAATGAAGGACAACTTTGAAAAAGAAGAGAAAATTCAAGTGTCAAATATTCACTTGAAAGAGGCTCCAGAGAAGGACTTCTTTAATCTCAGGGAAAAATAATTGGAGGGGACTAACTGTGTATAAGTGATTCACAAACAGCTCAAAAAAATGACATCATCCAGAAGCATTGTAGAGATCTCATGAAATACTTGTATGGATCCTAGTAACACAGATAGCTTGATGAATTATGCTTAGTGAATAAGGAGTAATAAACCACAGGATGTTTATCAACTTTGCTCAGAGATATTAACTTGTACTAAACTTTTTGCTGTCAAAGTTAGATGGTTATCAAAAGCCCTTTGAAACATGTCTGCAGTTGCTGTGATTATGATGCAGATGTACCCAAACATAGAAGTGCATTTTGTTGTGTAGAAGGAAACAACAAGAATTTATAAAAGAATAGGAACAGATGAAGAAATGACAGATTGACAGAAAAAAACAGGGTTCACAGGAGAAGTTCCAAATCTGCTGTTCTAATAAAAACATTGTATCACTGACTAGAGATGAGTGTTATGTCCAATTGCTTAAAAATAGAGTGAAAAGAGAGTTCTTCACTGCACAAGCTTTATATCCAGAAAAAGAAAAAACAAACTGAGAACCTGAATTCTCCCTGAATTCTTTACAGATCAAGGTAAAGCTATTACTCAACTTGCTAACACAATATTTATAAAGGTAATATATGATCTAAAAGAAGGTAAAGAAAATCATGTTCAAATGAAGAGAGATGTGTGAACAAGTAGTCAAACAGTGGATAAGAAGAAAAAAAGGATTGGAAATGGAGAAGATAACAGTTGCCAATTCTGTAAAGAAATGCTTTTGCCTACATTTTTGACCTTTTTTTTCATAGTTGGATTCTTTTTTTCTTTTAACAGTTCAGTCACTTGCTATTTTTAAAGTTAAATTTGAAAAATAAAGAAAAGAGAAGGAAAAAAAGGTCCTGGCAAGAGCTCTTGCTATTGCTTTTCTCCTTTTATCTTTTTTTCTATATATTTTGTGGGTTTGTTTTTGTATTACTGAAGCAGTTCTGAATTTTAATGATAAAGAACTTGGCTTGAACTCAACATGTGCAATAATAAGCTTAGTTACTCAGCACTTGTCCAGAATTCTCCAACAATTGCAAACCTTAACATATTTGGAAATAGTGCATATCTTATTCCTGGTTTAAAACAATAAGAAAAAGAAAGTGTATGTCAGAACATGGATGTTATAACTGGATTTGAAGACCCTTAAAGCAAGAAAGAGTGATTTTTTTTCAAAAAACAAGACTCAAATAAGTTGAAGAGTAAAAAAGGAAAAAGAAATGTTATCAGAGGGTAATGTGTCTGGTTATTACACTGGAATGTGCTGCCATTCAATGGTACATCAAGAAGCTGGATAAATGGGCCAGCAGGAACACCATGAAGTTCTATACAGGGAAATGACAAGTCCTTCTCCTAGGGAGGACTAAGCCCAGACTCCTGGGTAGCCTAAGGGTAGCTGGCTAGAAAGCAGTTGTGCAGTAAAGGACCAAGTATTGTGGTGGACAAGTTGAGCTTGATCCAGCAATGCAAAGACAGAAAATGCATCCTGCATTCAGCATATGCTAGTCCCTGAGATTGTTCCTCCCCAGGTACAGGACTTTGCATTTCCACTTGTAGGACTTCATGAGGATCTATCTGCTCATTTCTCCAGCCTGTCCAGGTCCCTCTGGAAGGCAGCATGACCCTCTGGTGTGTCATTTCTCCAAGTAACCAAAGTAGGGATTTGCATTGCAAAATCATGCCAGATCCTGAATCTCAGGGAGCTGAAGTCATGTAAAGTGACAAGCAGCACTCTGTACAACACTCTCCTCTGGCTAGCTATAAAGCAGATTATTGACATATCAGACACAATCTCTGGAATTCTAGATTACATGCAGAGATTAGATGTTTGCCTATTCACTGCGAGAGGCAATACCTCAAAAAGCTAGGACTAATTGCATTTGATCTGCAGGAGACTAACTTCCTTTTAGTCACTGGCAATGACTTTTTAGTCAAAAGAGAAAAGAAGATTTCATGACTGGAGGCAAAATGTGAACCAATTCAGCTAAGTCTTTTTTCCTCCATCTGTTGGCTGACCAGCTTTCTTGAAAAATTCCTTCAGCTTATACAGTTAAGCAGGTGGAATTCAGAAATTCACCTGGAGGCAATCCCCATCTGCACCCAGATCATATCCTCCCATAACCTCTACCTAGTTACAAGCTGGAAAGTTAGCCAAGGTGTGGGACTTGGCCACCATTTCTCCCCATCAGTTTAAAGTCCAGTATCCTCAGTAATTTGGTGCTCTTGATCCTCTGCGCAATAAGCAGAACCTTTCATATACTCTAAGTTACTAAAACAATGTTGTATAAAAAGCAGTGCAAGGATTACAAACAACAGTGCCAATGCTAATTAGGGTTAGCCAAGTTTTTCTCATTCATACAGCTAAGGGAACATATGGGAACTGTCATGTTGTCATAGCAGATTCTTTGCTTCAGAAAGTTGTGCGAAACATCAAAGCCAAGTAAAATAATAGCTTCATGCAACAAATGTGAGGTACAAAAGCTTCAGATAATATAACTTTTTTCACTGTCTGACAGGGGCTGAAGTAAGAATGTGTGCAAAAATGAGATCTGCTGTGATGTCTATTGTCAAGCTGTTAGTCTGACTCTTCTTCTGAGACGTTTCTCTAATTTTTATGTGAAAGAATTTAACATATAATTTTTTTAAAAGTGCTTTTATACAAACAGCACAAAAAGATTATTAACTGAAAAAAATTATGCCTCGTAAAAGCTTGAACACTTCCTTTTCGTGTGGATGTAGCTCTTCTTTCTTCCTGTAGGCTGTAGGATTGAATTAGAACAGAGCCAGTAATTCTGATTGTTAGTTAATGACTGATCCAAATATTAAAGCATTTTTTAAAAAATATTACTATTTGCACATAGATGTCTCTTCAGTATGATGATTCTATACAAATAGTAGAAGAGGCATTTCATATTTTGTTTTGGGACTCACATACGAAGGAAACTTTTTCAGATGTTGCTCCAAGTGGTCACATGTATGTATGACCTAAATGTGACACTCATGTAATTTCATTGACTCTTGTCACTTTCTGAGGAACACTGAAGTAATTTTGAGCAGACAAAAGCAAGCTGGTGGGAGGGACCCATAGTCTGAGATGAACATCTGCTTGCCAGGAGAATGTGTAACAGGTTTTTATTATTCCTGTAAGAGAAGAAGTGGAAAGTATACTAGACTCAAGAGATGAATGAGCTGTTTACTTTTTTAGTCTTGATTTTCTTCTTGTATTTTACATTAAGAGTGCTGTTGGATTCACTTCTCAGAGATCCTCAAAGAAAGGAAACACAAGTAGATGAAATGTAATCATTGCCAGAAGTTTTTTCTTTATTTCTGACTCTCTACCTCCAAAACATGGAAAGAGTAACATTTTGCAACAGCAGACATTTTCTTCTTAGTCTTCATTATCTCACGTCAGGTGAACCCGACCTCCTGGGCAACGATTTTGGGTTGTCAGCCATTTTTTTCTTTTGTGTGTGTTTTGGTGGGGTTTTGTTTGTTTGTTTGTTTCCCATTTAACCTTACAGAACAGAGGTAAGCACGTAAGTCAACTTTAATAAGGTCTGTGGTTGCTCAAAGTTATGCTTGCTGGCAAGCCTTACAAGATAGCAAAGGTGGGTCCTAAGCTGTGTGTGGACACTCAGAAGTTCAAGTCATATGGCAGATTGTGCCACCTGACTAACGGGAAACTGAGCTGGCATGGAAACTTCTAGGTAATCTGAATGTCTGAGTTTGGGGAAGCAAATCAGTAGGCTGTGTTAAAACTGGCAATTCCCAGGTCTGTGGAGCAGTGGGACCCCTTGGGAGCTGTTGTCATCTTTTGTGAACCACAGTTTGAGCTCTCTTCTTCTCTCAGCTCTGCAGAATATGTGAGGTCTATCCTGTGGACCTTGGGCATTTGAAGGTTTGATGGCTAATTGTTGGGGTCAGAAAGGTTGAACATACGTATATTACAGAAATACCAACCATTGTATACCATTGGTTATCAGTGATTTTAAGGACTGAACATAATGCGTTTTTAATGCAGTCTTCAAGACTACACAATTAATTTTTTTTTTTACACTGTCTTACTTCTTAACCTGATACCATGCCTTGAGTTGATAAATACTACATGAAAAGTTATCTTCACGTTGTTCCTGCTAGAGATTATTAGAAAGATGTCAAGAAAACTCATTGAATCATAGTGTAGAGATTTGTTTTAATTACTTATGATTTTACTCTCCTGTGGAAGGGTTTGTTGTGATTTCTTTTTCTTCTGACCCTTTCTTTACTTATCTAGTGGAATATGGAAGACAGGATCACCAAGGTAAACTGGGATTATTTAGGGCCTGTAGATGGCATTATGACATTACTGCATTTCTGTTGACTAGTTCTGAACACATTAAAAATTATAAAGTGCTAAGAGGTCATAAAGGTGTATAGCAGCTGTGTCACAGCTGATGAAGTTACATGACTGCCAACCAGTATCATTTAAATCCCTTAAAAATATCAAGTGTAATGTTTAGCTGCAGTTCAGTGTAAGTGAATGCCATATAACCTATGAGTAATGTACTGAGTAATGCAATCTAACTGTTTCTCAGGAGGATTTGGCTGTGGTTTTAGTCAACTAAGATTAGCAACTGGCAAATCAAAACTGGAAGTCTTTGTGTAGTCAACGGTGGAAAAGGCCAAGATGTGCCTTAGGGCCTTGACTGTACTGGCATATAGAAAGCAGTATGACCTGACTACATTACACTATTGATATTATGTCTTGGAATTACTGAAAATATGTCACTTGAAAGGAATATTATTGCATTTTTTTTCTTCTCAGAATCCCAGACACAAAATGAAGATGCAGCTAAAAGGGAAAACATATACTTAAGGAGGTGTAAGATTCAGTTAGCATACTCTCTTTCCTTCTGTGAATTAAGTTTCAGGTCAGTAGCTTGTAACAAATCCTCTGTTCCAGGGGAAGACAAGCTAGTGCATTACAACACAGAAACCACACTACCTTTTAAAATGCTTGTGAAAATAAGATTATTTCTACCAGGATACCTAAAAGTATTTAAACCATGAAATAAAAAATATTTTTTTGAGATTAACCTATCCTTTTCTTATTTAAAGACATGCTCTTTCAGCAGAGATAGCTACACTAAAATTACCCTCAGTAAGCACAGTAAACTCTGAGATAATCATTATGATCTGAGATGAAAATTACACTGTAGTGTTTATTTAAAACATAAAGCTTTCTTGCATGTTCCAAGTATGTTTATATTTTGCTAGTATTTCCTACTGTAGTTGAAATTGTAAGCAGCATTATGTTATGTATGTTAAGAATACCTGGGAAGTAATAGAATTGCTTACCATAGAGAATTCAAAGCAGGATATCAAACTGATTGTTCTTCAGCCGTAGTTTGAAGGTTGCACACATTGAACAGGCATTGTTTTGCATCAACCACAGGCATTTTTGTATAGTGCAGAGCAGGTGCCATCATTTAGTTTTCTACCAGAAGAAAAATCCCATCCCTTTTTGATATGCTGTTTGATCGGGTCACTGATATTGTGTCAGAAGAATTAAATGCTCATGGTTATTCAGAAGCTGAGTAAAACACAACTGTTAATGATAGAAATATCTTTAGTGTTATATTGTGGAAGAAAAAAAAAATGTCTCGCATAGGTTAGGTGACTGCTGATCAGAAACTGTATCCCTATTGCAGGTAGACATTTGTCTGTGTGAAAGAAGTATATTTTCAATCTTTTCACACAACATTTTGACAAGGTTAGGTTTACCTCAGATGACTTTTTTCGTGGTGTTCTTTGTGCCATGTCTTCCAGCTGACAAGAGACTCTTGAAAATTTTAGAGCTTTCTGTCTTTGAAACACTGGCTTGCATTCCTGGTTAACACACAGAGAACTGGAGCAATGAACTCCGTATGGGCATGAATCTGTAAGAATGGAGCAGATATCTGCTAGGAGAGACTACAGAAACACATCTCTATACAACAATAAGCACAATCCATTCCCCATTCACTACAGTAGCTCCCTATGGAGTGCTGAATAGGTAGAGCAGAACTTGCATCTGTCTGTCTGAGCAGGTCTGTGGACTTTTTCATACTCAGCTGTCTGCCTTGCATATGCAATGAAACAGTGCTTCCTATGAGCAAAGTCATGAATCCTGGACAACGTTACCTTACTTAAATTCAATGTGGATTGTTTTACCAGCTAAAAGGTTAGCAATGTATTTATTCATTAAAATTAGGGGATAAAACTAGGGTGAAGGGAAATGAATACTCAAAAGCATTGTATTTGATTTTGGTGGGATTGATGCTATATTTGATTCTATATCCTTTAAAAGACTGTTTTGGATACTACTCATTTCATGCATTTTAGGGAAACTGTTCTGAAATGTACCATGCAATTTTCTTCTCAGACAGAAGGTTAGTAAATGTTTTGCTGTGAAAAATGGAGTTTGCCTGCATGATAGATAGTGACTTTGTACCTGAGCATAGTGATTATGTCTTAATGTTACGTTTCTTGTGGTGCTACTTAGCTGAAATACCGCTGAGGTTTGAGATCCAGATCTGGGGCTGAACTGCACTGCGTCTCTGCTGTCTATGAATCTGTGCAATATGATCAGCAGAGGACAACCCTTGCAAGCTCAAATCCAGCTAAATCAAGCAGTCACTTTCCTATGTCAAATATAACTGTAGCAATTAAATAACATCTACAGAACAGTATACAACGGTCCTTGCAAACTCATGTGTGCTATAGCTGACTTCAGTGTTGACTGCTTTGAGCATCTACCATTCAGTTTGTTTCAAATAGATTGCGATGCTAATTTTATTACCTCTCTGAGAGCATGTTTTCATTTAGAACAATGAAGCAGGCGTTCATAAATGAGTCATAATTAGACTGAGGTATTTAGTTTCTGCTTCTAATAAGAGACATAGCAAATAAGATGTTTACTAATATTTATAGGGAAACAATCTAAACAGTTCCTCTATCATATTGAAAACCACTAAGAAACTGAGGAGAACAAGGTCCATCTTAAATTACTAGTGCTACTTTTACTGCTAAATTCCTTTAATTACTAGCAGTATCTTAGAGGTTCTGACATTCTTCAGACTTTATCAGTTTCTTCTAGGGCTGTCTGCAGACTAGGGGTCAACCTGGTAGTGGAAACCTTCAGCTCCTGCCACTCAGGGATGGCAGTTCAAGTGAATGGCTGTATCCTCGCTGCTTGGGATAGATGCCATTTGTCTTCGGAAGTGGGTGGTTGCAACCATGCAACTCATTTCTTGAAAGTCTTTTTTCAGGTTTCCTCAGAACCTGGAAGTGTTTTGATATATTCTACTGCTTTTTGATGCCACTATGGTCATTTGAACCCCATCTGGCTTGCTATCACATTTATTGTGTTTCTCCTGCAAAGCACTTCTCTGTAATCATAGCAAGGGAGTGTTTTACAGAGACAGGGAACTGGAGTCCTTGAAGTAAAGATACTCTACTGTACAGTCTCTAAAAGCAGCAAATATCATTAACTGCCTCCTTTTCTCCCCCGCCACACCTCACGTATGGTGTGTGGGCCTTGACTTCACAAAGCAGCCCTCAGATCTGCAAATGAACTAAGCAGCAGAAAATGTTACTTAAAGCAACAGTATCTAAAGAGGGGAAAGTTTCAATTTTCTGCGCATGGAAAAAAAAATCCCAGAGATATATCAGCTTCCCTCAGCCAGCGTGGGTTCGCAGGTACCTGGGGTAAGACACAAATACTGAAAATCACTGGTGACACTGGCACAACACAAAGCCTGGTACACCCCTTGTCCATGGACCCATTTTATGTCACGGTCCCATTAAAACCATTGTCTTTTGAATACAGCAAAGAAAAGCCTGCAGGCTTCTAACAAAGTGTAAATTTTCAAGGCATGAATTGAGTCTTCGCCTCTCAAAGTGTTGATTGCAAACTCCAGACCTCCCTGAAACTCAATTATAAGTAAGGTGTGGGAGATTGAAAAAGGGTCAATGCAACACCTTCAGTGTTATAATTATTTTCATAAAAATTTAAAATCACAAAATGGTTGAGGTTAGAAGTAACCTCTGGAGGTCATCTGGTCCACCTCCCGTGCTCAAGCCATGCCACCTAGAGCACGTTGCTCAGGACCATGCTGAAATTGCTTTTGAATATCTCTAAGGATGAAGTGTCCAGCACCTCTCTGGGCAACCCGGGTCAGTGCTTGATCACTCTCACTGCAAAAAAAGTTTCCTGATGTTCAGAATTTTCTCCCATATCTACTTGACTTTCTTCAGACACATTTTCATTTTGCAAGAAGAGAGGCCTATTTTCTTTGCAAATGTAGAAAGAGGCAAATATAGATTGTGAAAGGATAGATGGCTACAGAAATTATCAGGTGTGAGAGCCCACTACAGACTTTGCCCTCAGCTGCTGAAGCAGGCACTCTTGTAATTCACAGAAGTCATACTGCCTCCTCTGGATCTTCCCACAAGGCCAGTCCCTCAAAAATTCAGGTAAATAATCTCTCAGGAAATAGTAGAATCCATTTAGTTCCACTTCCTTGTCTAGTACCAAGACTATGCAAAGCTGATTTCTCCTTTTCTTTGCTACAGGTCATTGCAATCTCCTACTTTCCTCTTGGGAAGGGATAAAGGAAGGAGACCCATCTGAGCTATTACAGACATAGCCACTTGCCAGCTTTTAATTGAAGTCATAAAGAACAATCTCTCTCACTGACATATTATTCAGCTTCATAGATCTTTTAAATACAACTTCATGATGGTACTATCCTTCTTTCGGTATTTTTGTGAATTCAGTGAACTGCCTGCCAACAAAATCCCACTTCCTTCCCCCACCAAGTTAGAAAAAAGAATGAAGTTGCTAGAATAGATGTGTAGGCTGCTCTTCAGGCACAAGTTGAAGTACAAGATATGCTATTTGAATATAAGAAAAAAACCTGGTTTTTTACTGTGAGGGTGGCCAAATACTAGAAGCAGGTAGAGAATATGGAGATATTGAAAGTGACATGGTCTTGGGGAAACCTGCTGTTGGTGATACTGCCTGCAGAATGGGTTGGACTAATGATCTCCAAAAGCTGCTTTCCCAGATCAACTCCTCTGTTTTCCTGTGATTCTCCCACACTCTGGCTGCATGTCACATCTGTTCCCTTCTACATGAGAGTCTGGGCTTGTTGGAAATTGCACCAGTTGGAAATTCTTCCAGCTACTGGCTTTTCCCTACAATTTTATGCACGCCTAATACAGTACAATCTTTATCTCTTCTGGGTTCTAGGCTCTACTATTTGTAGGCTCTACTGTTGTTAATGGCTTAGTTTCTAAAATGTCATGTTCACTTTGAAGTGATCACCTATATTTTTTCTGTGGGGGCAAGGTAGCACAAATCAAAGTGACTCCAAATGAATTTTGTTTATAGTAAATATCTGCATTAGCTATATGGAATACCAAATTATATTTATTCTTAATGTAGTTTGTAACCTTCTCTAAAAGAGACTTTTAAAAATTTTTATTAATATCACTATTATTTTACCTTTAAACTGAAATATGGCATATTTTTTCTCAAGCCTGGAGTCTTTTATTATTGTTCAGGTATTTTTGGTGTCAAGTTTTCTTTTGGGGGTGTGGGTGGTTGTTTTTTTTGTTGGTTTGTTTGTTTTTTTGTGTGTGTATTGTTTGGTTTTGTTGGTGGTGGTTTGATTTTTTTTTCTTTTTTTTTTTTTTCTTTTTAATAAACAGTATGGAGAAATAGAAAAAGCAAGGATAATACCTTTGTAACAATTTTTTAAAAATTCAAATTTGTCTAACATATGTTAAATTCCTGTCTCAAGGAGCATGGTAAGTACTAATTTGTCAAGGACATACATATCTGTGCCACAGAAATATATACTTCCATTGTATAGGGGAGATACTTAAGAAGAAAGCCTCCAGAGTAAAGAGATACTTTTCTTTGCTTCATTTTTTTGGGTTGAGTTATAAATGATTTTTAAAATTACCTGTTCCTGTCTAAGTTTCTCTGGAGATATTTTGTGGGATGCCAAAATATCTATAAAATATCAAAGTATCATATCAAAAATAGCATGTCCAACAGGACAAGGCAAGGAATCATTATTCTTCTGTACTTGGCGCTGATGAGGCTGCACCTCAAATCCCATGTTCAGTTTTGGGCCACTCCTACAAGAAAGACATTGAGGTGCTAGAACATATCCAGAGAAGGGCGATGAAGCTGGTGAAGGGTCTAGAGGAGCAGCTGAGGGAGTTGGGGTTGTTTAGCCTGGAGACAAGAAGGCTTGGGGGACCTTATCACTCTCTACAACTACCTGAAAGGAGGTTGGAGGAAGATGGGTGTCGGCCTCCTCTCCCAGGCAGCTAGTGACAGGACAAGTGGACTTAACCTCAAGTTGTGCCACAGGAGGTTGATGTTGGACATAAAGAAAAATTTCTTCACTGAAAGGGTTGTTAACTGCCCAGGGAGGTGGTGGAGTCACCATCTGTGGAGGTGTTCATGGGCCTTAGTGCTATGGTCTAATTGATGGGGTGGTGATGGATCAAAGTTTGGATTCAATGATCTTGGAGGTCTTTCCCATGCTAAATGACCCCATGATTCTGTGATTCCATAAAAATGAACACTCAAAAAGACTAGACTTGGAGTCTAAAAGAATGTTGTAAAGCTACACTGGATACCATCATTCATTGTTTCTGCCACAACTGGCACATGATGCTTCTTCCTGTCCTTGTCTTAGGTGGTATCCCATTGGAAATGGCAGGGAAGAAGCAATTCATCTATGTTAATCATCTAATCTATCTTTACAGACTGAGGAGAGAAATGGGCACTGTTATGAATTAATGTGATTTAACTTCAGGTTAAAAAATTGAAATAGTCTGAGCAAGTACTGGAGATTTACTGTTACACCATGGATAAGAACTCATGGAGAAGAAGGGAAGTGTCCTAGTTTATGTCTATTGGGGTGTTTTTTAAAGGAAGAAAGCCCACATACATAGACTAGAAAGGATTAAATAATCTTAATTAATTTTCTTTCCTTTTCTTCAGCAGACCTAAGAAGTGAAAGAGATTCTAACAGAGATGGATAAACTAGGAACCAACAGAGGGGTAAAATAGGCAATTTTTATTTAGCTTAAATCACTCTCTATCTGCTTGTTTCAGCATGTGTGGTATTTCATGTATCTATTTGTATTTTATTTTACACAGATTATAAATGGTGTAAATACAAATAGTATGTAATCTGTAAATTATAATTGGTTGTCTATGTATCTTCAGTGGCACTGGTATACTACTGGTGAGCTATTTGACAATAGAACTAGAAAGTCATCCAAAAGTACTGGAAGCCAAAAAGCAGATTGTTACATAGCATCTTACTACTCTTTAGTAGTAAAGTAAAATATTCCTGTTTTTACTAGCTGTATATGAAAAGGTAGAATGAAAATAAATACCTCTGACCAAACACAGGGTTCTGGGATGTATATGATGGCAGCAGAGTTAGTGTTATATTGCTCTTACCTCCTGCTATTTAGGACAGTGAGTAACAGTGTCATTGTCATTCAAAATCTCTCAGACTTTTGTTTGCAGTCTTACAGAAGATCAAGGCAATTCCACCCAAGCAGTAAATCCAAAAAGAGCAACAGAGAACTGGCAGCAGTACTCCAGAGAAAATTGTTTCCTCTACCTCAGCTTTGTTCACTTCCATCTCTGTTCTTTCTGATGTTCCACTCCCTTTCCAAGCAGTGCATGTCTAACCTCTGCCCTTTTAGGACTGGAAATTTATTTAAAGCCACAAGGTGACCTGATTCCCAGCATCTTAGGGATCGTTTTCCTTCACAGTGATAGCTGTTCTTCCAGGTTGTGAAAGGGTTTGTAAGGTTTGTGTGCAGTAAAAACATTCCTGATATTCACTAATTCAGTGTTCTTTTCTGTTTCTACCACTGATACATTACTTTATTGGATAGGTATTCCCATTATTTCTCCCAAATCTCACCTGTCTGGTCTAGTTTGACTGCATGGTCTTGTGGGAAGAACTGTCCTGCTCAGGACGTACAACATCTGTCATAACATGTCCGTTATCTCAGGCAGAACTGTTATGTGGGGATAAAACATATGTATTCTGTCTAGACTGAAAAACATTCTACAGATACAACACAGGATTACTCAATCCCTGGTTATTCCTCATGAACACATCTGTATCAGTTATCTTCAGTTAGCACAGCTGTTTCAAAATAACTTCTGATTCTTAAAATTGAACTACTTAATAAATGTTTTGCAAAAGTGTGTTTCCCACATATACAATCATAGCATAAGAATTTGTTGTTTGTTTGGCCAAGAGTACTCAACATATATATACACTTAAATATGTGAACATACTCAACCCAAATATATGTTTGTGTGTATGTTCCCCCCTTCCTCTTTCCCCAGCTTTATATACTGAGCATGATGTCGTATGGTATGGAATACCCCTTTGGTCAGTTGGCGTCTCCTCCCTGATGAACGTTGAGGGTGGATAGGGAGGGGGGACCCCAGGCAAGAGGCTTTTCCTTTTACCCCTGGCTCTGGAGGGGAGTGGTGCTCCCTTCCCCTCCCCCCACCACGAGGCATCCCTCGCCCCGGCAGAGCCCACAGGACAGCAGCAGCAGCAGCAGGCAGGGTGAGAAGGCAGAGAGCCTTTATTGTTCTGGGTAACTGCTTAAATACCTTTTGGGAGGATTACGATGTAACCAGTGGGGGTCCAGGAGGTCTCACAAACAACCAATGACAATAAGGGGTTAACAACCAATAGGTGAGCTCTCAGTTATCTCTTAGACATTCCAAAGGTACAGGTAAGACTAAAGGGATCTTTGGAAGAAGAAAGGTTTACACAAAGAGTTACAAAGCCATTTTGGAACCATGATCACTTTAAACAACATTAAAACTTCAGCATACTTTTATATACCAAAAGCAGATTGCAACACCTCCCAGCTGCTCATGCACCTCCAACTTGCTTGCCAGCATGGCAGTACAAAAAGCAGAAAGGGCCTTGGCTCTGTGCAAGCACTGCTCAGCAATAACAAAAACATTTCTAAATTATCAACACTGTGTTCAGCACAAATCCAAAACATAGCCCCGCACCAGCCACTATGAAGAAACTTAACTCTCCTCTAGCCAAAACCAACACACTCCCCAACTCTCCCAGGAGACTTCCTAACCCTATAGTGATTTATCTCTCTAGTGTCTCATAAC
The DNA here is from genome assembly GCF_022539395.1 of Myiozetetes cayanensis. Lineage (NCBI taxonomy): Eukaryota > Metazoa > Chordata > Aves > Passeriformes > Tyrannidae > Myiozetetes > Myiozetetes cayanensis. Next base: position 40,818,612 of record NW_026087742.1, on the reverse strand, counting down.
AGATTTATTCTTGGAAGGCTTATCCAGTTACCCTTTTAAACTGTGAAACTTGCTGCATCCACAATGGAAAAGGAATTAACAGGTCCATTGTCTAACGCTTGAAGAACCACCTCCTTTTTTTTTCTTTTGAACCTGCCCACAATATCATTCAGTGGAGGAGACTACAAGCAATGGATCCTTTCTCTCCATACATACATCAGGGCTGTGTAACTGTCTATCAACTGTTTCACTGTTCCTCAGGATGAGGAAGGAATCTCTGACTGTTTGGACCTTGTGTGCACCAGCAGGCTCTGCAACACCCTTGTCCTCACCCCAGGCTCTGTCTACCTGCACAGCTGGCCAACTGTTGACATGGTTAAGGTGTAACTTGGGATCATGCTACTGTGGAAATACCAGGGGGGAGAAAGAGCCAGAGGAGGACTCATCAGAGACTCCTTCCTTCACTAGGAAGCTGAATATAAGCTCAGATCCTTTCTTTTAGGACTGTCCTAGGCTACGTTGCAGGAGTGTCTGTGCCCAGTTATGGTCATGACTCTGCCTTGCTGGCTTGATTTGCTGGCTTGACTACTGTCTTGTCTTGTCACTAGAGGCTTGCTTGAGGGTCACTGGACTGTGGCTGACCCTGGTTACTGTCACCAAACCCATTTAGCTCTTCTGGGACCAAACCCTGTTGGAGAGGACACTGTCCTGTTCTGTCCCACTGTTTGCTATCTACCTCTTCTTGCAAGGCAGCCACCTCTTCATGCTCCACTGACATCCTGCTCAACCATTGCTCTTACAGAAGCAGCCTTTGGTCATCCTTGCTACTTCTCTGTCTCTTCAGGTTCTTGTTTCTGCCCATGGCAAGGGATTTGGAACTAGATGATCTTTAAGGTCTTTTTCAACCCAAACCATTCTATGATATGATATGATATGATATGATATGATATGATATGATATGATTGATAGCCTTCCAGAGCTATGCAAGAGATTTAATTTAAGGCATAAAAATAGGTTATATAATAACATAATTGTTTTCACTCTTGTTCTAATAACCTTTTCTAATAATTTGTAATGCTTGCTTTCTTTTTTTTGACAGATACAAAGCACTTAGTTAACATTTTCATAGACCTGTCTGCCACAGCCCAAAGCTCTCACTCCTGACTGACAATTGTAAGCTTATAGACCTTTTCTTTTATGCACATCAGTTTGCATTTTCCTACATCAAAAATTATCTGCCGTATGATGCAGGTTAATGCATTCTGCTGTTCTCTGTATTTAGCCTTTGTGGTTTCTATCTCCATGAGAGCTGAAAATTCATACAAGCTGCAAACTTTGATCACTACTTACCCCTTTTCTCAAGCAATTAAGGAACAGCATGGATCCCGGTGTTTCTGTGAAACTCTCCAGTGACCACCCCACCACAATCAGTGACTGTGAACGCCTCTTCTCAGAATCATGGAACAAAGGAACAGGTGAAGTTGAATGGGACCACAATGGGTCATCTAGTCCAACCTCTGTGCTCAAACAGGGTCATCCTAGAGCTCATTGCATGGGTTTGCATAGAGATGTTTTCTGAATATCTCAAAATATCACTATATGGAGGAGGGAAACTCCAAAACCTCCCTAGGCAACCTGTTCCAGCGCTCAGTCACCAGCACTGTAAAGAAGTTCTCCCTCATGTTCAGTTGGAACTTCCTGTACATCGGTTTCTGCTCGTTGCCTCTTGTCCTATTGCTGGGCAACACTGAGAAGAGTCTGGATGCATCCTCCTGACACCTACCCTTCAGATACTTGCATACAATGATGAGGTCCCCCTCAGTCACTCTTCTTGAGGCTGAACAGGCCCAACTCTCTTATCCTATCCTCGCAAGAGGGATGATCCAGTCCCTTAATCATCTTTGCTGCCCTCCACTGGGTCCACTTCCAAGAGCTCCATATTTCTCTTATACTGATGAGCCCAGCACTCTAGATGTGGCCTCACTAGGGCTGAGTAGAGGGGCAGGATCACCTTCCTCAACCTGCTGGCAGTGTCCTTCCTAATTTACCCCAGGATTCTGTTGGCCTTCTTGGCCACAAGGTCACACTGCTGGCTCATGGACAGCTTGTTGTCCACCAGGCCCCAAGGTCTTTCTCCACAGAGTTACTTTCCAGCAGGTCAGCCCTCAGCCTGTTACTGCTACCTGGGGTTATTCCTCCCCAGATGCAGGATCCTGCATTTTCCTTCATTGAATTTCAGATAGTTCCTCTCTGCTGGACTCTCCAGACTATCAGGGTCCTTCTGAAGGGCTCTGCAGCCATCTAGGGTATCAGCCACTCCTCCCAGCTTTGTGTCATGAGTGAACATGACATCTGCCCCTTCATCCAAGTCATTGATGCATAAGTTATATGATACTGGGTCCACTATTGAACCTTAGGGATCACCACTAGTGACAGGTCTCCAGCTAGACCCTGTGCCACTCATTATAACCCTCTGGGATCTGCTGTTCAGACAGTTCTCAATCTCATTGCTCAACCAGTTCACACTTCCTGAGTTTGCCTGTCAGAATATTGTGAGAGATAGAGTCAAAAGTCATGCTGAAGTTGAGGAAGACAATATCCACTGCTCTCCCTTTACCCATTCCAGGTAGTTGTTTTATTGTGGAAGTCAACCATGTTGATCCAGCATGATTTACATTTAGGGAATCCATGCTCATTACTCCATATCCCCTTCTTGTCATCCATCTAGAGATGGCCTCTAGAATGAGGAACTCCATCACTTTTTCAGGGATTGAGGTGAGGCTGACTGGCAGGTAGTTCCCTTTGTCTTGTCCTTTTTGAAGACTAGGTTGACATTTTCTTTCTTCGAGTCCTCAGACACCTTTCCTGATCACCATGACCTTTCAAAATGATTATGAGTGGTCCAGCTATGGTGTCTCAGCATTTGTGAATGAATCCTGTCAGGGCTCATGGACTTGTGGATTTCAGGTTTTCATAGATGTTCTCTAACCCAATCCTCATCCAAGGGAAAGTTTTCATTCCAGCATTCCATTACCTGGGTCTCCTGGGTCAGAGATTGCTGAGGACTGGTCTTGTCAGAGAAGACCAATTCAAAGAAGGCATTCAGTAACTTTGCCTTTTCTTCGTTCTCTGCTACCAAGGTAATGGAACCACACTACCCTTTACTTTCTTTTTGTTGTTGATGTATTTGAAAAAGCCCTTCTTCTTGTTGTTGACATCCTTGGCCAGATTTAATTATTAACGGGCCTTGGCCTCGTTTCATTTTTACTTACTCTGACCATCTCTCTATATTCATTTCAAGTGGCCTGATTCTGCTTCCATCTCCTGTATACTTACTGTTTGTGCTTGAGTAATGACAGGAGTTCTTTCTTCATCCTTGCAGGTCTGTTGCCTCCTTTGCCAAATTTCTTGCTCAAGGGGATTCAGTTCTTGAGATTGGAGGAGTTGATCCTTGAATATCAACCACCTCTTGGACACCTCTTCCCTGCAGGACCTGTTCCTATGGGCATCTTCCAAGAAGATCCCCGAACAGGTTAAAGTTAACTTTCCTAAAATCTGTGGTTATAATTTCACTTGCTGCCATGCTTTCTCCTTGCCCAATACCGAACTCCACAAATTCGTGGTCACTGCAGCAAAGCCTGCCTCCAAATTCCACATCTCCAACAAGGCCTTCACTGTTTGTTAGTAGAAGGTTGAGGAGCTCATTCTCCTTCCTACTCTTGGAAGTTCCACTCCATGCCTTCCTCCTTATACTATGATGCTGAGCTTCTTTAGAAGACTTTGATGACTGATTGTTTGCTTTTGGAAGCCCATGCAGCCAATAATGTCTGTGAAAAATCATCCATTAACCCATATGTTCACTGGATGTGGTGAAGGAGTCTGCCTGAGCAGACTGTAGGGGAAAAAGGGACTTTGTAAAAGCTCAGTTTTTTATAAAACTGTAGAATGGCCAAAGTTCTTATTCCAGCTCTGACACAGAAAATTAGCCTGTGGTGACTTCTCAAAAGATGCGTCAAATTTGTCCATCTCTGTACTCCCTTTTGATTTCACACTTCTTTTCTCAGAGATACATTTCACCCAAACTGCACATTCTTTCAGGCAAAGGCAAAGTTATGTGGCATTGTTTTGATGGAGAAAGTAGTTTTAGGCAGGAACCTGACTAAACTATTACAGTGGTCACACCTGGCTTTAGAAATCTTGATTGCATTAAATTTAATGAATATATGGAATATACTTCAGGAATCTTCTCTTGCGATTTTATAAACAGCGTTCCATTGATGGTAGTTGCAGAATAACTAGAAAATACTTCCACTCATAACTTACTGAGTAATTTTGTTGACTTCCTCTGGTTTTGAGAAAGTCTTTATAACATTGAAATGAGAACAAAATTATAGATATGATGTACATGTTCTTCCGCTCTTTGTAACAATGTTTGTTTGCTTTTAGTTTTATTATCATTATCGAGCTTCCTCCTTGCAACACCCATCTAGAAAATACCGGTCAGTTAGGGCTAATCATTTCATTTAGGGCTACAGATCCAAAGCTTTAAATCTATGACAGCTGGTATAATGTATGCACTGTTATGAAAATTTAAACAAAACTGATTTGCAGCTCCAGAGAATAAAATTTTAGCTTGATGTAACACAGAAACAAATTGATAAATTATTTCTAGAGCATAGCCATATGCTTTATCTCTAAAATATCTCTAACTGGAGCAGGTTTGCTGGCAGATCTTTTGATCTTGTGGGGGCCCATGTTGCAGCTGCTACCTGTTCCTGAAATACTGCACCTCTGGAAGGGACTCATGCTGGAGCACTTAATGAAGAACTGTGTCCCATGGGAAAGTCACCTATGTTGGAGAAGTTCATGGAAGACTGTCTCCTGTGGGAGGGACTCCATGCTGAAGCAGGGGAGGAGTGTGAGGAGTTCTCCCTCTAATGAGGAAGGAGAGGCAGAGGCAATGTGTGATGAACTGAATGCAACCCCCATTGTCCAACCCCCTCCACTGTTGAAGGAAGGAGGAAGAGAATTTGGGAGTGAAGTGGAGCCTGGGAAGAAGGGAGGAGTAGAAGAGTGATGTTTTATGATTTAGTTTTTATTTCTCATTATCCTACTCTGTTATGATTGGCAGTAAATTAAACTGATTTCCCCAAGTCAAGATTCTGTGATGGTTACCAGCAAGTGACCTCTCCCTCTCCTTATCTCAAAGAGTGAGCTTTACAGTATATTTTCCCTCTCTCTGTCCAGCTGAGAAGGGTAGTGATGGAGCAGTTTTGGCTGGCACTGTTCATATATAGACACATGCACAAAAAGTTGCCCTGCTCCAGAGAATGTCAGTTTCTTCTTCAGATCCCTGAGTTCATCAGCCCTCCCTCCTGTCATTTAGTTGCTTGAGCTCAAGTACAGCTACAGAAAGCACAACAGGTGGTTCTGAATGTGAAATTTTTGTGTGAAGAAAGCTAGAAACCTGAGTGTGGGTGATACTCCTAACCACAGGAGCTGCTGTTAAGCTAAGACTCTAACCCTTGGCTCCTACCTGTTCCTGGCCATTCACTTGCTGATGCAAACCCTGAACCTGATCCCCAGGTTGGTTTCCCAGCTTCAGTTCAGACCTGCCTTGTCACCAAGGATTTGCTTGGTTACTGCTGAGCTGTGTCTGATCCTAGTTAGAATAATGAGACCTGATCCTGATCCTGATCCTCACCTTTTGCCATGACTTCATGGCTTTCCCTCAAACCTGCAATACCACTAGGGACTTTGCTGATGATCTGGGCTCCAGGCTGACTACAACTGTCAGTCCCCAGGCCTTGTCTTGTGCTTGGCTCCTGGCTCCTTGTGCCTTAGGTAGAAGCTGGCCCTTGCCGCTCCCTGACAGTCTGTTCTTCATACCTTATCTTCCTTTTGTTACCCAGTCCCATAAATTGTCTCAAAAAGGTTTAGCTTATGAATAGTGGAATGGCTTACTGACAGGTTGAAATAAAGCCTCATTGCTATTCTTCCAAGCTCATCGGTCAGATCCTTGTGGCTGAAAGACTGATCGCTCTCTGTTTGGTGGTGAGTTATTCAGCATCCCTGAGGAGACATGTCATGTACTGTTACAGGCTCAGATGTGAGCTCTCTGGAAAGGGGTTTCTGAAATTTGAGTTTTCAAAACAAGAGTGCTTAACAGTAATAAGCATAAGGCACTGCTTCTAGGCACATTTGCAAATCTACTGGGCAATCCCAGCAACTACTAATTTCAAATATTCTGGATATATTCATGTGGAATCCTCCAGAGAAGGAGATTTCTACAGAATTCCTCCTTGGTCCAGTTGACAGTCCTTTTTGTTAGCTCTTGGTGGTGTGACCAGAACAGCATATACAAGGGTGGAGTTCTGAATGCCAAATTTTTGAAGGAGCCTATCAAATGCAGAGGCTTACCAGTGCAGGACAATGAGGCACAGACCTTTTTATTACATTGTCACCTAGAAATACTGGTGAACTTGAAACAGTTCCAAGGGCAAGAAATATGTGTAGCTTGTGGGAGCTTGTGGAGTAAGTCAGACCCTGAACTTCATCTCCTGGCTCCTGCATGTGGCTCAGAGAAGAGCACTGAATCTTCAGCTGGTGTGGATAACAATACAAGGAAAATGAAGTTGTCTTATAGTTTTAAAATAGCATTTTATTGAAATTTTGGCAAATGAACAGAAACAGGAAGAACTTTTAAAAACTATCATAAACAGCTCCCTGTGAAGCAATGAGAAGAAGCAGTGTTTGATCACATGCCAGCAGAATCTGCCTTTGACTTTTCTATTGATAGACATATTAAGATTATTTTAATTCAGAACTGACCACTGAAGGAGAGAAATGGAATAAAAATACACTTTTTTTTTTCCATCTTACAGTCTAAAAGAGAAGATACAAAGATGTTCGCTGCTGAGAAGTGTGCCTCAGTCATGCATTATAGGTGGTGTTTTACCTCTCTGCATTTATGTATGTTAAGAAGAGAGGGGAAGATAGCAAGAAAACCACTGAACTAGGCAAAATCTCTCATGGTATTAGTTTTCCAAAAACTACTCCCAACAGAGAAAGCACATAAAGGCACATAAAGCTCCCGGTTGTGTCTCATAATCATTGTGATTATTTGCATTCTTAAATAAATTTTTACAAGTTTCAGCCATGGTTTTATTACTGGTTTTATTTTTTTATAATTATTTTTTCTTTTAATTGCATTCTGTACCATAAAGCTGGTGAAATCCATAAGCATTTCTCATTTCTTAGTGGTTATGTTCTTATCTGTTACCACATGCCTTTGTCCTGCCACATTCTCTGCCACCTCCACCCAGAATACAGGTTACTTTCTATCTTCTTCTGCCTGGTGAGTGTCACATGTTTTTGCTTGATATTACTCAAAATAAAGCTTCTGTTCAATTAAGAGTGTATGACAGGATACACTTTTCATTTACAAATTTAGCAGGGGACTACCAGCATTACATTCACTGTAGTGCAGTCAGAATTCATTTGTCAGTTATGGTACAGAAGTTATTCTGGGGAAGTCCACCACAGAAGCAGTGATAAGAAATAATAAACCATGTCAAACTCATACAGAAAAGGATCTAATAAAATGTGACTTAAAAGAGTTTATATAGAATCTATTTTCACCTGAAGCTTGATGGGCTGACAGTAATGATTACATGTACTTGAGTGAAGAAAGGTTCCGAAGGGTATACTCTTATTCCATCTTGCTATTTGAAATACAGTTGGAAGGGAAAAAAGATCACATATTTATGGATTTGTAAAAAAAGTGAATAGTTTCTTTTTACCAATTCAGTCTTTTTCTGCAAATAACCCATGGTCTTCAGTGTAAAATTGAAATTTGATGTAGTTGCAAAACATAACGCTTTTGGCACACAACGACTGCCAAATTCGGGTAGTGCTATTTAAATTTTAACAATACTGCCTGCAGAAATAAAGTTATGTGTGAAATTACATACAAAACCTCACCTTTAAATATTTCCCCCTTTTGGACTTTGGTCCCTCAATCTGCTTATACTTGAGAGACTATAGTTGAAGAGGTTGTGGTTAAGACAGAGAAACTTCTCTCCATATCACAGGAAAGGAAGGATTATCTGTTTCACCACTGGCAGTTGGAAAGTACAGCAGAAGCTGAAAATTCAATGTCTTGTGCTCTGGAGGAGATTTTTCTCCTTCCCTCCTTCTATCTCTTCTTCAGTTGCATATGTATTTATCACAGTTCCCATCTGATGCACAGACTCTCCCTTCCTCCTCCTTAGAAATCCTGGCAAGCTGCTAGAATGTCTTCTGCCCCATGCTGCATTGCACTTGTGGAAATTTATCATGTAGAGAGGGGCTGAAAATGTTCAGGTCATTACTCTGGGTTTTTATTTTTCCTGAAAAGAGGAAGGATTTCATTCTGGCTGAGGCCCAAAGCTGAAGCACTTTCCATTCCTGAGCAATATCTGTTTAGAATGGTATTTAGAATGGGAAAGAAGCAATGGAAGATTGAAACTACTCTTGTCTGTACATGCTCCTTAGTACTCTCAGTGTGCTCTCCAAACAATCAGTCCTGCAGGAACAGTGAGGTTATGTGGTCATCTCCCTCCTTCTCAGCTGAACATATTTCTATTGGTTTTGAGGACTTCCTTTAGGTGGCTGAGGAAAAACAAAGTTAGTTTCTCTTTCTTTTAAAAACATTTTTATTTTTGCAGGACAGGTAATACTATATTATAAAGGATAGTATTATACAATAATACTATATTTCAAAGGAATTATAGCCCTTATTTAATTCTTTTTCTGTTATAAATCACAGTGTCTTCTAGTAACTTGCATCCCTGAAACTAGCATATCATTATCGTGCTCTGATTTATGCATTGAACTTTTCCCTGGGCTAGCTTTCATTTCCCATTTATATCCAAATGTTTCATGATGATATATGTTTGCCTGTCTGTGCTTTCAAGAGCCTATGGTAAAACCACAATCTCTTGGAATCACCTTTGCCTCCTCTCATGAATGGGGCTCAGGACTTAGTTGCCTGTCTCAAGCACTGTCAAGGCCACAGAAGGAACTTGCCATAAGACAAGCCACCACAGCATTTGGGGAAATGGTGTCACTATGGACGCTGACATAAATTGTCTGTAGCTGTCTGTAACTGTATCTTCCAGGTTTCTCCTCTCACAGCTCAACTGGTTAAAAATAGGTTGACCACCTTGGTTGGGAATGGATTTGTGGGGAGAGAATATGTGTCCAACCACAGCCATGACCTTAAAAGGCCCTAGCACTATATTATCTCTTACCTTATTCCAATTTCTTCCAGACTTTTCTGTGATGAGGAATGTATATGGTAAAGTTCAGGAAAAAGTTCCTCAAATCAGACCTTTGTGACCAAAACACAACTTCAAATTCATGCTCATATCATCATTAGTTTCTGAATTTTTATTTCTATCTCCCAGCTTCAGCCTGCAACACTTCATTTAATCACTAGATCCCTCTCCGAAATTAAAGGAAAAAGAAGCTAGATTCATCCCTTTACTTTGCTAACAATATCATTTGGAGCATACTTCATATTCAGGGCAGATGCCATTTCCACTTTTTTTAAAACCAGCAGGAAGCTTAAGGCTGCATATTCCTTCCTGACCTTCTGCTGAAAAAGGCTGTTCTCCAGGGGACTTCAGAGAGGAAGGCAAAGTTTTTCAAGATATCTCTTGGTATCAGCAGACCTATAATATTAAGTACGATGCCTCACAATAAATTGATAAAACCTGGTAATTTACACCTTTTAATGTTCTCCTATGTTTCTAGTTTGTCATTCTATATCTGTAACGTTTAAGAATGTAAGCTCTGTTTTCAGCTGACATTTCATAATTCACATGTGTATGAACATCTGAAATCCCAAAAGAAAGGAAAGAGATTAGAAAAACATTAAATGAAATTCCAGTGGGCCTGAGCTAATATTTATTCAGACTCCATGACCTTAACACTTTGTACAATGCCCTCCTGTGTTATCTCTGCTCTGCACTTCACTTTACAATCCATAAGAGCCAGAGGATGAACTTCATTTTGCTTGTGGCAAATACTGGCATAGTCACAAGGTGTGTGTGGTATCTGGCTTATCAACAGACAGCAGGCAGGGCCAGAACTGACACCTACAAATATGTCGCACAGTATCAAGAGAAGTAATACTTGATAATGTTTTCAAAGGTGGTTTCAAACGAGTACTGGCAATCTTTCCCTGAGACAATAAACCATTGATCTTAAATGTGTTTTCAACAAGTTTCATTTAAAAAATTGAAAGATAGTAAGCTCAAAGTATACAGACAGAAAAACCATGTAGGTGACTGAATATCCATGCATCAGTGGCATAAGAAAACCTATTGCAATTACTTACAGAGGACATAAGTTACTAAAGTCAACAAGAAGAATTTGTAAATAAAAACACACTGCATGATGTTGAGAAAACATATTTGGTGCTTTAGACTACTTCTGCAGGATATTACTCATATATTACATGGTTTATAAGTCCCTTTTCTATCTGAAGGGGTTGCCATTAAAAAAATCAACATTTGCACACAGATGAAGCAGGTTGCAGTGACTCGCTTCAGTAAATTTTCTTTTTGGGTTGGAAAAGAAAAATGTTTCTGTATCTTGCAGCTTCCAGATTGGTTACCTCTGAAAATTGCTGATAGGGTCTAATTTGTGGATTTCATTCTGAAAAAGAAATAGTATGACCCCTGAACATCTGATTCATTCTTTACTGAAGTTTAGTTTATTTTCTCAGTATTAAGTATAAAACCCAGACTTTGCAAATTGTTATTGCTTACACCTGCCACATTTCCTTTATTCCCTTTTTTATTTCTCACAATTTATCTTTTTTCCTTCACTCCTTTTCTCAAACAAAATATAAGTATCTCCTTTTCACATGTATCTGTATTTAAAAGTACTGTCTGTACCACTGACTGTCTTTACAACTGGAAATACTAGAAATACTAGACATTCTTCTTGCCTGGACTAGTGCTAAAGTCAGTAGCTATATATATTTATATATATATATATTTAATCTCTCTATGTCAGATTTCTCTTGAGAGTAATGGGGTTTATGACTAATTGCTCCTGCATCAGGCTCCTGGATCATAACTGTTGATATTCATGGCCAGTTGCTAAAGCATGGTTGACAGATTAGGCAGCAGGGCTGTTAATTTCATGCCTTAGGTTTTACTCTTTTTTTCAACTTCTTCTGAAAGGAAGAGCAAAATGGATGAGTAAGGCATTAGAAATGGGCATGAATGAGGGTATTTCAAACAAAATATAATTTGTATAGATCTGAATTTCGTTTCTGGATTACCCACAGACTTCCATGGCACCCCTGAGCACCTTTTAAAATATCTCTGTTTCCCATCACTCAGTGTTTAGGGACATTTACCTAGAACACAAGGAGCATTATAGCACTGAATTTTCATGTGTTTTTCCCTTAAAGAGGAAAATCTATGCAAGCATAAATGAACATAGAACTTTTATTGGTCTCAAAAGAAAATAGACAAGTGATCAGTAAAGCATACAGTTCTGATTTTCCACATTTGTGTTACATAGGCTTTACTGGATACGAAGAAACTTTCAAAATATGAGTGGTGTGGCACAACCTACATTTTGGAAGTCACAAGGTCCTAAAAGAGAGAAAATTTTAAAATATTTGATATTTAACATAAATTAACCAATTCTTTCAATGACATTAGTTTAAACTACATAAGGGTCTATATGAGGCTGGAGAAGAAAGGTACTCTGATTACAAATTCAGTTCCACTTCTCCTTCTCCTTCTTCTTCTCCTTTTCCGTCGTCTTTTTTTTTGATCATTATACTTTAGCACTGACTGATGTCTCTCCATTTATTTTGAATGGGGTAGAACAGTGTTATTTAACTGGTACTTTTTTTCTTTGTTCCTTATTTCCTGCACAGTGTTGAAGCAAAACACAAAGAGAAGGGAATTTTCTTCCCCCTTGATAGCACTACATCACTTGTGATTAACTGTTGATATTTATTTAAGTGATATTTTAGTAATGTTACTGTTGAATGTCAAAAAGTAGTCAAATCTGAGTCATACATTATGTGGTAAGCTCTTCTATAGCTTTGTCATCCACAACGAATTCATGCCATTACATCTCTGTCATTTCAATAGTGGACTTCTTTTCTCAGGAAATACAAGGTCATTAAGTAGTCAGATATCTGCAACCGAGTAACTCCGATGAAATTAAAGATCCAACAGTTTCACTATAGTAATAATAAATAACATGTTCAATTTTACAGTAGGATGGATGGGTGCTTTTCAGTGAAGGACTTTAACAAGGCTGAAACCTAAATATATTTTTTATACTGAGAAGTATATCTCATTTATTTGAAATATTAAATGCTGGGTTTGCTATTAGGGTGGTTTTTTGTTTTGGTTTGGTTTTGGTTTTTTTTTATATTCCTGAATGCAGACAGCCACAAAGACTAGCTATTTGCTTCTATTTTGTCTCTGTTTACAAATTAAAGCAGCTTTTTAGAAGAAACTACTCAGATTATCCTAATGAGAAAGAAGTGGCTGAATTTCAGAGAGTTCATCACTGAATTGTTCTGTAACTGTAGACAAAACAGTGAGGTGAATCCCACTGCGATGTTGAGAGGAGGTGCTCTACTGACCTGAGTAGGAAAGCTGGTACTCAGGAGTTCTCCTCTAGGTCAAACTAGAGGTCAAGTCTAAATACCATGTCAATATGGAGCAGGCAAGTAATTTTCTCCTTTAGAACAATGTGAACCTTAGACAAAGGCCAGGACAAGTGGAGATGTGCATTGTGAGACAAAGCCATTCACTATATAACAGTTACACGGTGCTCCACTCTGTGTTAGTGAGTTACATTATACAAGACCAACAATTATAACTGCGTCTGCTGCCATCTAATATCCATATGTGCTACTTAAATAGAATTTTGAAAAAGGATTCTCTTTTTTTCCTCTTTCTTTCTTTGGCTCTGTTAATTACTTAGCAACTGAGCTTGTGGCATTACAGAAAATGAGGTCAGGGAGAAAACATCCTCTACTTATTTTAACAGTTTATAAATGTTGCTTTTTAATATTAACACTCTTAAAAGCTCTTCCTCCCTCCTCTCCTCCCCCAAATAAAAGTACATACTTAAGCCCTATGTGTTTCTTTAAGAGTAAAAGCTCATTAGGATCAATGTCCCCTTGTTCATCAACTTTTTTTTCCTAAATCTCCCACATCCCTCCAGTCCTACTGTGGATCAAGGACAATATGGAAACCTATAATGTAAACACAAACTTGAAGCACTTTATAAGGAGATATTGTTGTCAAAAAATCCTGAGCTTAAAGACTTGTATTTTGATTTTCTGCACACTACCGTGGTTGAAGTCTTTGATATACTAGTACTGAGAAAATCTTTTACTTGTGACTCAAAGTCTCAGCTGTAAATGGTCCCAGGTGGAAAGAACAACTGAGTTACAGCCTCTTTTGCCCTCTTCTCAATGCTTGCTGCAGAGAAACAGTGCTAAATGAGGCTAGCAAATTTGCTTCAGCGGAACTAATTGTGGCTTTCCAGCACCCAAACGCAGCCTACAAGAAAGATGGAGAGAACCTGTTCACCAGAGCACGTAGTGCCCACAACATTCTGTGATTCCTTGATTCTATGATTCTGGTAGAAAAATGAATCTACTACCTGGTATTAGGAGAGATCTTTGCAGAAAGGCTACTTCTACTTCAAACTTCAGTCCTCTTGCCTCTGCCTTCTGCTGCTGCCAAGTGTCACTGCCTGGCTCCATCTGGATACATCCACATTACTAGATAACACACAACAGAGTCGACTCTGTAGGTGTAAGACTGTTGAATGGCCAGTCCTGTGTTCACAAAGCTCCTGCCTCTGTCCTTCCAAAGAAGAGTAACTGTATTCAATTGTCCTTTGGGAATGGAGTCTCTCAGGTATTGTCCATTGGGCCCTATTTGACAGAGTGATAATTTGCACAAAGCAAATGGGTGTGAGAGAGCAGGCTAACAAAGGGGTGCAAAAGGTCACCAGTCAGTTGCCTAGCTTTTAATGTTGACCATTTTAATTTACCTGTATAGATGTGTCCACCTTGTCTACCATGCTGGGTACAGAAGAGAGTAACAAAGCATTCTTCTAGGTAAAATATATCTCATCCTGAGCTTTAATTTAAATTGCACAGAAACCTTGAGTTCATTGATTTATGTTGCATATTGTATTTTAAAAGTATGTATATTTCTCTGAACACGTGTGGATACATAACTATACAATCTCACTAGCATCCTTGCAAATCCAGTTTGGTTCTAATGGACAACACGTGCTGTTTTCTTACCAATGATCATTACTACTTATATGAAATGATAGGTTAGAAAAATTTCATATCCTCTGCCTAACAGGAGCCAGGAGATGGCAGTTTCAGAGGGAGGTGTAAAAAAGTTTAAAAATAAAAAATAAGATCCTACAAGCCAAATGATTTCCATAGTTACACCTCTGAGCATTCAGTAAGATTTCACAGCTGTCATCAAGAACTAAAATTGGCCCACATGATCTTTCTTACTGGTTGTGATGGAAGGGAGTGAAAGAAAGTGCTCTTATTCTCAAGATTTGTGGATTTTACAGTGGTAGCCACTCTTAAACTTTATAGAAAAAGAAAAAAATATGGCATGAATACTCCCTAAAAATGAAAATCTACCATGACTTAGAGGTATAATTTATAATCTCTCTATTGTGACTCTCTAAGTCATAATTCAGTGTGCTGGGAGGATTCTTCTTCTGTGCAAATTTACCTTGAGTCTATACTTGGAGTCATGCCATATATACACAATCCAGTCAAACTCTAGTCCTTCCCAGTTTACACTGCATCAGTTGCTAAAGTGGATATTTAGTCACAATCTAGAAAAAGGATTGCGTTTTCTTCCATCTCTTTCCGCTGTTACTTTAAAACAAGGATTTCAAAACTGATATGGCAGCATATGGACAATATATTAAAGTTCATCACACTCATGAACATGATAAAGATGTGTTCCAGAAGAACTAGAAAATAACTGCATAAGTAGTTTTCATCTCATCTGACTTTAACCCTATGTTTTCATCTATACTTTTAAATGTTTGTTTATGTAATGGAGAAAGACACTTAAGAGAATACACTATAATATGGAAAAGTATATATCCACATTAATCACCTTCTGGATGCATGTAACTTTCATCATGGAACCTGAGGGGAGGTTAAAAACTGGATTTATCTTTCCTAGTGCAAATCTTGCATATATACATGTCTACTTCTATTCTAGGTTTTCTATGTAGGCAAAAGGAATAAACGGATGTTTCTTCAGGTGATTCATCAAACACTAGAGACACAAGTAAGGGGAATGAATTTTTCTTGTCATATAAGTGCACTGGAAGGTGTTCTACATAGTTGAGAAAGCTACATTATAGGCATGCAAAGTCAGGTGAAATAGGAATTTTTGGTAAAGTGGAAACTAGATGACTTGTTTAGATGGAAGACCTTACTTCCCTAGGAGATCAGTTCTGTATGATCTCTTTAAATTCCAATCCACAGTCCATATTCCATGCATAAGTATGTTAATAATGTGTAGTAGCAACCTTATTTTAACTCTTTTCACAGTTCTAGTGTCTCTTCAAAAATGTTGATAACCAGTAAAACAGAGAGTTCTGAAAATGTTTTAAAGGAGATTTATGGAGATAGTATCCTATGTCTGAATACATGTAGTGGAAAAATAATACAATTAGGGTAGGATATTTGAAAGTTCATCCCAGAAGGAAGGCTGAGAGTCTTATTTCCTGCTGTTGTAGGGAAGCATAGGACGATGTAACACAAACCTCCTACTTTCCTTATTGAATGCAATCATAATGGGTCACATGGTCTTTTATACAAGATGGGAACAGTTAATATTATAGGTTTGGGATTACTATTTGGATCACTTTTAAAATGAGAAATAAGCTCCAAATGCTATTGAGTTCTGGGTAATTAAAACTGAAGTGAAATGCAGAGGTGGCTAGGCTTCCTGTGTTTTACCTTCATCTGAACAGAATAAGCAACTTACTCAGTTATTAGAAGTCATCTCCTTTCCTCATTGTCAAAACAGCCCCTAAGCATAACACTGATGTATTAGAGCCTAAGCAAAGAGCAGCATCAACCATCAGGTCTAAAAGCTGAAGATATATAGCAAGAGTTCATGTGCAATTTAATAACTGGATTTACCTCTAATAAATTTCTCCTGAATTCTCTTTCCAAAGAACAGGTTTCATTGAGTCAAGAATTTGCCCCCATAGTCTGCTTTTAGTAATCTTCTCCAGAGGAAAAAAAAAAATATAAATCCTTCCAATTTGTTCAAAATGCTGATCAGTGCCTTTCTTTTCATGTACAGAACTGAGTTTGATTTGTTGAGACATTTATGGAGCTTTTGGCAGATGTATTAGAGAACATGAGATTCCTGCCTTACACCTTTTTTGAACCATTCATTTTGTGTGCTATACTCTTCCCACTCGACATAAAGAAGAAGCTTTCTCTCAAATTTATTCTTCCTAACATAACTTCCTCAAGATTTAGGAAATAACATTGTCCACTGCCTGAAACCTAACAAAATGAAATGTCCCTGGACACTGGAACAGATTTTGTTGTTCTTTCCTGGCTTTCATGTCAAAGCCACTGCACTTATGGAAAATGCTTCACAAAGGACTTGTCTGACTTCATTTCACTAACAAATATATCACTTATATGACTTTGGCAGAAGGAAATATTCCATCTAGATCACACAACAGCTATCATGGCTGCCAGCTATATAGGTATGAAATATTAACATAATGGACTGGTTTCAGAGGAATCCATAGCAGAATTAAAGGATCCAGAGCTTGCACAATGAAGAAATATCTCAATACTTAACACAGTATATTCATATTTTCTGTGGGTTTCCATTATTATAATGACTCAATATATAGTTTTGAATTTTTTTAAAATCAGTAGAAATTTACAACTTCCATGTGAAGCAATTAAATAAGCTGTTTCCTGGGAAACTAGGCTAATGAACTGAAGCTACCTCAATAGCTGTGTCAATTTTATCTTCTACAGTAATTCCAGCTGCATCTCTAGCACCGAGGAAGCTTATGGAGGGCAACATCTTGTCTGGAAGCTGCTAATTTCTGTTTCCCACTAGCAATAGCCAAGGGTTCATTTGCCAGATACATTTGTTTCAAAATCCATGGTCATCCCCTTCAGGCAAAGATAGAGTGATACTGCATGCAGGTGGGTTGTCTGTTTCTAGGTGGATGTAGGCATCATCCTGAGGCAAATGAAACAACGGTGAAGGAAACCGAACCATTAGGGGTCAAATCTTTAACCAGACCAGAGACACACTTTTAGGAGGGCACTCCATGTTGAAAGTACCGCACAAGAGGCTGTGGCCATGGTTGACTCACACCATGTTAAAAACACAAATGGTAAAGCAGCAAAACCCATTAAAAACAGAGCAATAAGAAACCTGCTATGTTCAAACAGCAGAAGCCATCCTGTGCTGCCTATCATCTCCTCAGAGTGGAGCCCATGGCAAAAAACATGAAAGTTGAGATGGGGAGGAGGGAGGACAGGACAAATGCTTGCCTGTTTGCTTATGCTCTTTTACTTAATAAATATTCAAATAAAATTATGAGAGGTTTGTGCTGCTTGGCAATATAGAAAGCAAAATGATCTGACCCTAGGATCTTATGCCTTAAAAGAGTGTTTAATAATATCTCAACAAAGATTTGAATTAATATGCTTTATCTTATAACAATAATTGAGATTAAAATATATATTTGTACAATATTAAGAATTTTGAATTATTTACTGAATCTTAAGAAAAACATTGTTTTGGAATATTCTCTAGTACCTTTAGATTCTCTGGAATTACTGCTTTCACCTTATCTGCCATAAGGCCTAAAAGAAAAATTTTTTGCTGTTGACACAGGAAAAAAGTAAAGACACACAGTGTTATTTAAACATCCAGATGCAGGGCTCAAGAGTTAGATGCAAGTGTGAGTTTAATGAATTCAAGTTCAGGCTGATACTGGATTTATGGAAGTTAATAGAGACAGTCATGCGTGTCTCATGGATTTCACAAGCCAGAAGTGATTATGAAGTGTTTATGACATGCTGATTGAAGGTGGAAAAAACAGAGATAATAAAATAAATATGGGCTCTGTTTTCGAAGTCCTGACTAATGAAACCATTGGAGCTCTGCCACCCTACAGTGAATCTAAAAGTACGTGCAAGCTAAGTGTTGAAGGTGTTTACAGAAATTGTCGCTCCTGATTGCTGGTCTTATGTGTGCAGCCCCCATTAAAAGATGCTTCACTCAAAAATTCTCCAGCACAGTGCATTAGAGCATCTACTTTAGCAGTCCTTATAAATGGAGAAAAAAATATTGCTACACCAAAATTATTGTCTTCCTTTGTTTACTTTGTTTTGTTTTGTTTGAGTTGATCATATATTTTAGAATGTAAAGAACTTCACCTAAGCACAGAGCACTGACATGAGACACAATCAAGACGAAAGTGGAGTCATATAAGTGAAAAAGAAATTTTTACTGAAATTTGATAGATTTTCATGTGTACAATCAGCCCTTTCTCTTTGCAGAAAAGTGTATAAGGACTGGAATTTATATAGCTTTAACACATATAAAGTCAGACAATTGAAGTATGATAGATCACAGCACAAAACATCCCATCACATTGCTCTTTAAGGTAGAACCATTTTTAGATACAAAACTAATTAAAATAATTTTTGGAGAAAAATTAATAAAATGTTTTCTTTTTAAACTTTCCCCCCAAAATGGTTAAAAATTTAAATTTAACTTTTATTGTAATTCTTTTTGAAGTTCTCTACAATTTGTCAAAGTCCTACTTGAAAAGTGTGTTCCGTATTCCATTAATATCTCATTAGTAATGACATCCCTTCAGCTCTGCTCACATTTGGTAGTTCACTGCTTATATATCTGAGAATCATTTTCCTGACAATTAATTATTACCTTATTATTTAGCACATATGTAGCTATTATGGGTCCTTTCCAGAGAAACTGAATTACAGAGCACAGCCCTCCTTTACCTAAGAGATTTGCATTCCTTTCTTCTAGATTCATGTTCTTTCATATTATTCATGATTCCACCTTGTCAAATGAACCAGTCAATCTAACACAGTCTCATGGCTAGCTGTGACTCCACCATATTTTGAAGTTATTGGAAGGTTTTACAAGTAACAATTTTATATTTATTGCTGGTTTTCTTCTACTGATTTGTTGCGATTTTCCAATTATAATAATACAATTCCATATGTCATATAAAAATAAATCATGTAAAAAATTAGTAATATTTACAAAAAATTAAATCACAGAATCATAAACTGCTTTAGGTTGGAATGGCTACTTGATCTTTCTCTTTTTCCAAACCAAGGGCATATGAGACCAGGTTTCACAGGGGAATATTCTAGAGGAAAATTCATAGGTACACAGGACCAATATTCCAGTATTGGATTACTTTCATTGTGAGAAAATTTCCCCTATTATCTTCTAGAAATTTTCCCTTTTGTCTACTTACTATATACATATGAGAATAGGCAAGTTCTGCAGTAAGACAGCAGCAGTTATAAATAATATCAGACAATTAAAAAAATTTACACACTATGTAAGTCTCTAAGAGATTTAATATCTAAGTAAATGTACTATCACATAATCTGATGCTTCCATTTGAAACTGAATTTGAGTAGAGGACAAAGTCAAAAGCTAGAGAACTCAAGCACAGCCAAACCTGAGATCACATTAAAATATCATCTATCCCTTACAAGTTTAATTTCCATAAAATACTTTTTTTTGTATATTTTTTTTTGTCCTGAATTTTAATTTCAGAGGCAAACCATTCTACTACTTTGATAATTTCATAAGAGGGTTGTACACTATATTTTCTAAATGAGAGATATTGAAATTATTCAGGATTTGGAGATTCTTACACTGCAGTGTATCTGTGTAAATCTGATACATTAGATGACCTACTGAACTTTAAGGTACTAATTATGGCCTGTAAAACCTTACATGGCTTGGGACAAATCCATGTGAGAGACTGTGGCACTATGCTACCACTCATGGGTGTGGCAGCAATGCCTTGGCTGTTTCCCACTCCTGATAAAGGAAAAGCATGCACCCATCTGAACATTGTCTGCAGCATTTCCTAGATTTTCACCAGAGTACTTTCTGCAACAGCAACATTTTCACTCTGGAGAAAATTGCATGTGGTTAGGAGATACACAAAGACAGTAGGTGCTTGCCTGCCTTGGGAACTGAATTCAATGATGATGAGGTGTAATTTAGTCATATTTAGTATATAATTAAATATTAGACCACCTAGAGCCATGTATAATGTCTTTATTATATTAAACTGAAATGAACAAAAAACATAATCAGCACCATTACTACTTTACTGGTGATTTATTGAGGTAACAGCTTTACAGTGCTACACACTGCAGCAGGCTCTATGTTCAGGTCTGGAAGACCTGATTAGGTTGGGAAATATTCTGTACAATATGCTACGGCCATACTGACTATGTCCATGGTACTAAGGAAAGACATCTGGGGAGTGATAACTGCAATGGGCAAGTGTGGTGACTAGCTTGTGTCCTTAAGAAGTAAGGTATTTGTTCTGAAGCAGAAAAAGCTGGATCACCCAAACCCAGAGAGTGAGCAAGAACTTTATCTGGCTGCTGAGAGTCTATTATTTCAACCCAGTCACTGGGAATGTTCCCTAGTCCTGTTTACTTGACTTGTACAGAAACAGCACTCTGAGTCTGAAAGCAGTTTAGCAGTCCAGACAAATCTTACAGATCTGAGAAGGCTTCTTGCTGGATGTTGTATGGTTGGTCTTTTCCTTTTGTGAGCTCTCCCATTTCAGGATGCTGGCTTCACTGTCTTGGATTCAGGTGAACTCATAGCCTATACTTGGTACTAAATCAGGTCAAGTACTGTGATTAACTACATCTACACTGTTTTAACATGTCACTATAGTTTTGGCCTGGGCCACCTCACACTATACAAAGCCACTGGACAAGGTCTGCTTCTGATGGGCAGTCAGCATCAGGCCATTATACTTGAAGGACAGGAGAGAGTTTAATCATGTAGTAATCATGTGGTGCTATTGTGTGCTACCTGCTTTCAGAGTGATCCCAGACCACCTTGTTTACTAACGTAGACATAGTGCTGATATAATTTGCTTAGAACTCAGAAATGTTCAGCAAGACCCACACTCACCTACTTCTCCTCATGGAAAATATTGCAATGTAAATAGAAAGACTGAGTTTTCATGAAGTTTGCTATTTCTTGGGATGATTACTACAAGACCTGGAGGGTGAAAAAGATAAGTTTGGGTCTTGCATAGATGTATATCTCAAAATACAAGTGTTACCTAAAAGATGACTATGTATTTCCAGATTTGCAGTATTCCAAACCGTTGTAGACTTGCTGCTTCTGAGATGCCTCTTTTCCTAAAATACTCTTCCTAAATTTTCTTGCACGGTAAGCTTGGTGTCTTGTAAAACAACAATGCCAGTCCTGTCACAAAATTTTTTACTCCTTTAAATCCTTTGTAAAGCTATATTTGGTAATCTAGGGTTTTGTGGGGTTTTTTGTGGTTTTGTGGTGGTTTGTTTTTTTTTTTTTGGACTTCCTCGTTAAACCATGTGTTTTCAATCTTGAAATTACTTTAAACTGTTAATAATTCTATTCAGGAACTGGAAGACTAAGTATTTCCAAACAATTTTTTTAAACTTTTTTGACCAAGGTGTGAGAGATTATTACAAGGTTAAGCCTTAAAATTTTAAAAAAAAACACCTGCATCTGCTGAATCTTGAATTATGTTATCTGTCCTCCTAAACATGCTGTTTGGAACCCCAGAATAGCAGCAGTACATTTTGTTCCACTTGGCAGCTGGGTGAACAGCATAAACAGAGAGCAGACACTAAAAGGGACTCAGGACCAAAAATAGGCTTTTTAATTTTTCCTACTTATTCGCAGCCAGATGGTTTCCAATAGAATTCCTCAAGTGTTTCCTACTCTATTGCAGGGAAGTAAGAATTTGAAGTGCCCTTAGATCAATCTTTGTGCAATGTACTGATGTGTTCAAATAGTAGGTATGAAATATTCAAATAACTCTGAAAATATGTTTACAGGAATCAACATTGGTTATTCACCATATTAATTCTAATAAATTCAGTGTTTATTTCTTACTTTTTATTTTTTATTTTTGTTTTGTAAAGGAGCATGTGAAAGTCAATGATCAAGTTTTGGGTTTTTTTGATGTGTGATTAGCTGGGAGTGAATCTTCACTTACAAAGTATTGTACAGATAATATAGTGCAAGAAAAGACCATGTTTCCTTGCTCCTATTTTCATTTAGTTAGACATTAAGTAATTTGACAGTTAGACAGTAAGTAATTTGAAATGAAAAATATGCAATACACTGATTGCTGATCACAGCTGGGTTCAAGTTTGTATTATTTACGGACAGAGAACATACAACTCAACCAATCAAGATCCAAGCTTTAGATTATTCATCTGCAAAATGTACTTCAAAAATAGATTTATATAAGCTCATTGAACCTTTCTATTGTTGATATCAGTTACGACAGTATCAAGAATTCCCATAACGTTAAAACTGAATGGAGAAATATCTGTAGAAACATAACTCCTGAACTGTAATAACTTGGCATCAATGATAATGACATTTCAAGACAAGAATTATAATGTTGGTAGAAAAAAACCCAGAAATAATTTAATTCCAACCCACTTTTTCAGTAGGATGGGATTTTCCTAAGCCATATTTTAAGTTAATTTAAAATATTTGTTCTTCTTTTTTTCCCAGTTCATTGCATTTATACTTAATAGCTAATATGTTTTGAAGTACAATAAAGTCTTTTTTCAAAAAAAAATTATGAGGTCTTGAAGCACTGTCATGTCTGAGGGCAGAAAGTTTTAATATATATAGGATGTCTCTAAGTATTAATGAAAAACACCAATACTTTAAAGTTTTCAAGCCACAAAGAGCAAATCTTGCTTTACATAGATATAGAAGCCCTTATTATTACTCCTTGTGTACCTTGCTAAAATCAGTTCCAGTCTCACCTCGACCTTCCTGATCTCATCCCTACACAACTGGACTGTACCCCTTTCCAGGACACCTGTCCCTGTTTCCTCTACCTGTGCATTTCTTCCTCTCCCTTTAGCCTGACTAGCAGGTGTTGACTCTTCTGTGCCAGTCTTTTGTCTTCCTTTCCTGATTTCTTACACCCGCAGATCACTAGCTCTTGCCCTCTGTGGAAGATGTCCTTAAAGATCTCCTGTCTCTACTCTGCTCCCTTGTCTGTGGGGGCAGTTTCTTAGACGGGTCCTCTTGACTAACTCTGTGAACAGCTGGAATTCTGTTTTCCTAAAATTCTGGGTCCTGGTTTTATCCTTTGCCTGACCCATATCCCTCAGGACTGTGAAATCCTCCAGTGCTCAAGACAGGAAGTGAAAGAAATTGTTTGATATACACTAACACAGAGGTACGTGTTTCACAAATATGAGATTTTGACAGATTAACTAGGGGACATAGTAGTTTACAATGTGTGTGAATAACTAGGGGACATTCTGGCTCCAACAAGGTGAACTGCAAAAATTTTAGAGGTTCAGACTCTAAATCCTGGACTCATAAAACCAGTTTTTGATAAGAATTTTTAATTGTAGGTATTTTAATTTTCAGTTACTTGGAAGCCTGAACAAAGAATTTTGTTCTAATTGTGTCTAGCTGTTGTGTTTAATACTTTTGATTAATGCAATTAACATTGGTGGTGTTCTCAGTCTCTAGAATCCTAGATAGTAAAATTTTGGTACTTTGGATACAACTAAATAAGACTATGGGGAAATTAGATCATTGCTTGGAAATGCCTACACCAACTACAATTTAGCCTTTCAAAACAAAAATTTGGTTTTAGCAAGAGTACAGAGTCGATGAGCTGAGGCTTTCCTGTACACAAAGGTGCGTTAGTTCCAGCAACAATGTGAGACACACCTGGAGTGAGACAGCACAATGTGAAAAGACGTGATTTTCAGGTTTCACAGTAGTGCAATAGGAACAGCTTTCACCTAAAGAGGAGAAATTTCTGCAAGAGGCAGAAATGAAACAGTGACACACCAATTTTAAAGAAATAAGTGTATACATACTGATAGACAGAATTTAACATATAAAACTTGGTTTGCTTGAAATACTAAAGTAATTAGAGAATTCTTAAAGAATGGAAGATTGACTTTTCAGTTAGGTGGGTTCCTCCATTTTTTCTGGGGAAAAATGATACCTAATCTCCTCTTCAATGAAGAGGAGTCTGATGTCTGCTGTGTGTAGTATTGCAGTTGTATAAAAGTCCATGAAGAATTGGTAACTAATGAAAGGTCTTGATTTTGAGATAACTTGAAATAACACTGTGGAGTTTGAATTAGTGCTTTCTAGTGCCTTCAACCAGTACCAGTCTTTATAAGGTTAAATATCCAGATTTAAGAGGAAAAAAGAAAAACTTCTTGTTAAAGAGTAAAATCAAAAATTCCCTCTCAGAGAAACCATTATCACAAGACTTGAATTCCTTATTTACATGGTATCAATGATACAGTGCTAAAGCCATCTGGTAATAAAATGGCCATTCAACTCCAAATGAGACAGAAATCATTATGCATTTTTAAAACAGACTAACATTCATTTTCTCAGAGAATGTTCTCTGACTTTTATTAGGAATTAGGCCACAAGTTTCTCATTCTGCAATCAGCTAGCTCAGTTATGAGTCAGAGAGATAGATAACGTGAGCAGGCATAAGTTCATCCAACTAAATTATTTGAACATAAGACCATAAGAAGACAAAGCTCTACAAAACTCCACTCAAGTATATGGTAATGTGCATGCAGAAGGACAATAACCTGTCACCTCCTTGTGCCTTGTGAGGCCAGTGCTGACTCTTGTTAAAATCTTACACATTTTTCCTAATAGCTCCCTAGGTGCTTTGAGGTTTAAAAATATAAATGAATTTATTTGTGCTTTGTATTGATATACTGTAAGGTCAAATCAAATTGATGCCCTTCCGAAACACACCCGTATGGGCTGTGTAAACTTTCCACCTCTTCCTACCAACTCAAGTTTCTAGCATTTTCAATAATGGTCAGCAGCCAACATTTTCAAGACTAATGTATTTTTACATATGTATTTGATTGATATGCAAGTGTCAGACAGTTTATGTTTTTTTGTGCATTCTATCTGTCTATTAAAGCAAGACATTTAATAAATTTAAATTCTTACAGAAGAACAGTGATGAACTTATTTAGCAGGCCAGTAACACTCAGCTGTGGATCACTTTGCATAATGAGGTCTGATATGGAATGATATTTAAAATATTCTAAAATAAATGTAAACCAGAAAAATTATTTAACTTTGAGATTGACTGCAATAAATAAGATGACAGATTAAGAAAGGTAATAAAACATATTGATTAAAATACTATTACAAAAGAATATTTAAAATGGATTTAGGATTTTATATTATCTCTTCTCCAACAATTTTTCACACAGGAACTTGGTGATCAAACATAGGGACTGATTCACAGGTTTTGATAAATCAAATGCCTTCTGCCCACACAACTTACATCAAATTTAGTTACAGTATTCTCTTGTGAAAGTTGATTGATTAGTTTGGATGTGGTTATGTCAGGGAAACAGAAAAAAGCTTGCAATAATTATTTTGTTAACTAAATTTAACAAAATAATAATAACTGAAATTAGTAAAAAATAAAAATAAAGTAACTTTTAGTCTAAAACCTCTGTAATCTCTCACAGGTCAAAACTGTTGTGTATGGGAAAACTAAGAAAAGTGAAGCTTATTCCATCCAAAAACTCTAGAGACTGATTTATTTATATAAACATTATCTCATAATCTAACTACAAACTTCTCTAAAAATTTTGTTTTTTCAAGATCAACATAATGAAGTGTCTTTTGATTTTTACGTCTCTTTATTTATATATTTATTATGTACGTTATCATGGAAATAATGCTAAAAATATTGTTAAATAAAAGAAAATTCAAAAGGACAATGTAAACCAGTAGAAAATCAGTATAGGAGGAGAAATAGATACTGAAACTGCTCTTACTAGAAAAAATTCTTCTTTAAATTTCATATTAATGTCCATTCTTACAATGTGCATTGTAGTAATAGATTTATAGTCTTTGGGGAAAGTAAAATCACCTTTTTTCTATTTGTTGATGAAAACTAATATTTTAAGTTTAATTTTTGCATAGCACCCCATGGTTTTTGAAATTATCTAGTAAAACCTAGTGGCTTCCTGTTGTAATACATTTGCAACACTGAGCGAAGGTATGCAAGTCTCTATTTCATCAATTTAGATAGGCTTCCCAAGGCACACAAAACCCATGGAGAAACTACTTTATTTTCCAAGAATCCTGCTATAAAGATGAAGCTCTCTCTGGCTATGATCTCATGTTTTTAAAGCTCTTCAAAGGATGCAGTCTTTGTAAATAAGACAGAAAAAGAACAATGCAGGAATGTTTTGATTTTAATTCGTAACACCAACAGAGTATCCCAGTGTCAGGTATCTATTGTGGGGACAGGAGCACATAATTAGAGTCTGAAAAAGAGGAACTGGGAGGAAGGTTCTATGGCCCACTGGTTGTGCTGCTGGTCTGTGGGGGGACAGATGCAGCTTCTTGATTACGCTCTCATTACTGGTTTGGGTTTCTTTTTCCCCTACTATATATTTGTAATATTTCTGCTATATATTTCTACTGTTAATTGGATGATTCTACAGGAAGAACATAGTGAGGAGACACCATTAGCTTCAGAGTAAGAAGCTGGACAGAGTGCAGACATCATTGCCATAAAGCTGTAGACAAAGAAGAGATATTTTATGAATTACTGACTTGAATTGAAAGACCCACATTTTACCCTCATCCTGCTTACTGACCCAAATCCTTCTCTCTGGATCTTAATCTCTGTAATAATGTACCTCAGCTCTGTGAGAGGCAAAGAACATATTTTCCTTGCAGCTCTTTAATTCTCTGGAGTAAATTTAGTTGAGTACAAAGGGGTCCAGACTGAAGATACCTTGAATGTTAATAGTACGAATTGTATTGTTTACTTCCAGTATGTTGAGATAATGTTATGCAAAACATTAGCTAAAAAAGAAAGAGCAAAGGAGTAAAAAAAAAAAGTGACAGAACTGTGAAAAATCTTCATTAATTTTCAATTAATTATATGTTTCAGCTTCAGCGTTAGCTTTTTAGAAGACTTGGAAAATTAGTAAACAAAGATTTTTCAATCATGATTCTGTCAGGTAGGGTTTTATGACTTTTTGAATCACAAATCTTCCTCTGTCTTAACTCAAAGTAGAAGATGACAGTTAAAGTTTGTTTTCATCAACTGAAATTGTTTTTCCCCCATGCTATTGACTGTATAACATTTAGAGTACTGACTTCATGCTATTTGAATACCCAGCTTTTCAGTGCCAAAGGAAAATGAATTATGTGTTATTAAGAAAATCCCTAAAGTTCTCTTCAGCAGTGAGGCAGTGTAATCATGGATGCTGTAATTATGTAAATAATAATTTATATTCAATATTTCCCAAGTACCACTAAGCTATTATATCTACATGCTTGCAGATATATCTGCAAATATATCTGCACGCTACTCATTCATAATCAGAATATGTATTGGATCAGTTGAAGTGAGCTTTTGGAAAGCAAATGACTTGTTTATTGGTAATGAAATGAAGGCCTCAGAGTAAGCTAGTAAAGACCTAGGCAGCGTGAAAGCTTTTTAAAACATCCATATGCCCTCAGAACTCCTGATGAGTTGTATGGTCCAGATGATCATGCAGTGTTAAATGGGCACTGACTTAACAGTAGTTGTGATTTTTCCCATATGCTTGATTTTCTTCTGCCAGTTGAGTGTTAACTGTTCTCACAGCCACAGACCTGTGGAAGTTATGTCTTTCACTAACATCTTACTGTGAGATATGAAATTAATGTCTTATTTTCTTGGAAATTAAATTTTACACTTTACCTTCAAGAACATATGAGAAATGCTTTAGACAACCTCGTATAACATGCTATGTCCTCGGCTGTGAACATGTAATATAGAATTCAGTTGGAAATTAGAATATCTAAATGTTGATATTAACTTGTGAGTGTCTGCATAGTAGTATTGAGTTTGTGGGAACAGGTTCTGCTAGCAGGGGAGAAGTAGGAGTGGCTTCTGTGAGAAGACACCAGAGGCTGCCCCCATGTGTGACAGCCAATACCAGCCTGCTCCAAGGTGGACCTGCCACTGGCTGAGAGTGAGCCCCTCAGTGACAGTGGTAGTGCCTCTGGGATAAAATATTTAAGAAAGGGAAAACAATACTACACAACAGCAGGTGGGTGAGAAGAGTGAAAATATGTGAGAGAAGCAGCCCTGAAGGCACCAAGGTCATCCAAGAAGGAGGGGGAGGAGGTGCTCCAGATGCCAGAGCAGAGATTCTCCTGAAGCCTGTGGTGAAGACCATGGCTGCAGCCAGTGGAGGTCCAGGGGGGAGATGAGATCAACCTGCAGGCCCTGGAGGACTCCACACTGGAGCAGGTGAGAGCAGTGACCCTATGGGAAGCTTGTCCTGGAGCAGGCTCCTGTCAGGTTAGGTGAACTCAAGCAAAGAGGAATGCATTCTGGAGCAAGATTTCTGGAAGGTTCTGTGATCCCATGGGAGTCCCATGCTGAAGCAGCCTGTTCTTGAAGGACCACACCCCATGGGAGTCCCCACATTGGAGCAGCCTGTGGAAAGGAATCACATTGGAGAAGTTCATGGATGACTGTCTCCCATGGGAGAAACTCCACACTGAAGCAGGGGAAGAGTGTGAGAAGGAAGGAGCAGCAAAAACAGAGTGGGTATGACCCCTATTTCCTGTCTCCTTGCATTACTTAGGGTAAGTAGAGTAAGAAGCAGAAAAGTCAGGAGTAAAAAAAGCTGAGCATGGGAAGAAGGGAGCCTGGGGGAAAGGTGTTTTAAAATTTGTTCTTTATTCCTCATTATCTCACTCTGATTAATGGGCAATAAATTAAATTATTTTTCCTAATTCAAGTCTGTTTTGCCCATGATGATAATTGTTGAGTGATCTCCCTATACTTATGCCATCCTCATGAACTTTTGATTGTACTTTTTCCCCCTGTCCTGAGGAACGAGAGTGATAGAGTGACTCAGTGGACACTCAGCACCCAGCCAAGGTGACCCCTTGTCTCTTTCACATTATTGCATATTGCAGCACACATTTTGCATTGGGATTTCTGATAGGGAATATGGTCATAAAATATATATATATAACATGGTAAATTTTCTCCATCAATATTAATTTTATGTTAATTAACAGTTTAATGTTAATTATAATGTTAATTAAAGTATTAGGATTATGAGACTCCAAAAATAATCCTTACTGGTTTTTATCTCCGTAGTTATTTTTCTTTTACCGTGCTTTTGCTCTGTGCAATTGTTCCTTTCTCTATGACCATTTTCCTGCTCTCTTCTACTAATCAACTATTCCATCATGTATGTTGGACTGTTAGAGAATTATTCCTTCATAGTAGTCTGTGAGACTTCTCCAAAACTAACCCCATTCGTGTTTCATAGATTTGTAGTTGTAGTCTCTTGTGTCTTCCAGGTGTCTAGAACTACAGTGCCAGCAAGGACCTAATTTCCAGTGCATAAATTATTTTTCACACATTTAATATTTCTATGGTAGAGGGGCAGTGTTTGTCAGAATGGCTAATCTGGAGGTGGACTCGAGAGGTTTTGTCTAAAACTGTAAACCATGAGTTTTTCCATCTGATTTCATCCCTGATCCTCTCCCACTGACTTGAATTTCTGCCTTGACCTCAGCCCTGCCTTGCCATTAGAGAGGCACATGGCAAAGTGGACTGTGTCTGAATCTGATCACTGTTGTCAACCTTCTCTGCTCTTTGCTACTCAAGTGCTGTGACATTGTGCCCTTGACAGAGAGGGTGCTACCTGTCCTTAAAAAACAGCGAGTCCTTGCCACTCCCTGATAAAGGCAATAGCTGGGCCTTTAATCCTGCAAGATCATTCTCTTCCATATATATATAACATTACTGAATAAACATGGAGAATTCCTTGTAACAGTTGTGTTCATATACTTGGTGTTATGATCTGGTTATTAAAATTATTAGAAATGCCCTTCCTGAATTAAGGTGCAAACAAGACCTTATACCAAGGTCAAAAGTATGAATCTTATTCAACAGTGAATGTGAGGCAGAGAGAGAGAAAAAGGAATTGGAAAAAGAAGGGGGTAGGGAAGAATGAGAGTGGCAGAGAGAGGTTAAAGAGAAAATGTATCAATGTTCCATTCCATGGAACCTAATGGTATCCCATGGGTCCTCCTCTTCTAGTCTTCTTGATGGTGAGGGTCCCATAAAACATTGAGTCCAATGGATTAATATATGTTCAGGAAATGCCCAGGCATCTCCCTTTTGTAGGGGGAAGCTTTGCAGTCTCTTTCAACAGGCTCTGTATTTGTTGCATCACTTGGATCACATGCTGTCCTCTGGTGCCAGAAGGCCTCAGGAATGAGTTGGAGGGTGCTTTGGGGTTCTGTGATGGTTTATGACCCCTTCTCAGCTGCCTCTGATGTGAATACCCCTTGTGTATGTGGTCTTGTAGGAGATGGGGTTTATTCCTTTTGTGTGGAGACATTTTGCTGTGGCACACCAAAAATCCTTCTCTTCCTCCACCTGCTGGGGCCAGCTAGGACTGATTCTTAAGACAGATACATTCTTCTTCCCTGAGCCTTGTTTACTTCTCCTCAGACCTGAGATAATTGGTGTTATCTCAAGTCCCCAGTTACAGTCCAAATTTCAGTCAGGAGGCATATTTAGGGGGGGAAGGGGGGCTATGGGGATGGTGCTTTAGTGGTTGCAGATGGCCAGTTGCCTTCTTTGCAGTTTGACAAAAAGTCTTTCTATGATTTTGACAATGTTTAAGACATTAACAACATTTCAACCTCTCACACACGATCCCATTCTTGATATCCAGAAAGTAATAGTTTCTTTAAAGATTGTGTTTATTCAAATGACCAAGTGACAGGGAACTGATTAACGTCTTCAGACTATGTCTGGATAGAAAATACATGGAACGTGATATTTTCTGAGAAACAAAGCCATTTAATTCATGTCATTCTTCAGTGCTGAAAGGAATACAAGTGACTGCTAAGTTGAGGAAAGAAAGGAAAACCGGTTCTGTAGGATAGTTTCTTAGTTTCAGCAGTTTCTCCAAGTTGACCCAGTGAAAATATGCTCTGTGCAAGACCACGTCATGTCAAACATCAAGGTTCTGGGCCTTGAGTGCTCCCCTTCAAAACAGAAATAATTTATAACAGGGGAAAAAATATTATTATGAGCAAACTTGTTTAATACTAACTACTTTAAGACCCACAGGGAAGAGGAAAACATTATTTTTTCTTCTCATGCATCCCAAGCATTAATGTATAGCTTCAAGACAGTTAATCTTTCCCTTTTTTGTTCCTGTCAGTCCTACAGTCTTTCTAGGGAAAGATGTATTGCAACATCAGCCAAGAAAAATGAGTAAGTTATTTCTTTTCCATGCAAGACGAATGAGCAATCTATCTGGATGGCTCCAGAAACAAAGATGAATAATGAAATGAGTAGTTAATTCACTAAAAAGTTCAGTACGGAGGTGACTGAAATGTCACTATACTTGAAATGACTTTGTAATAGAGACTGTTTGAAAAGCTCACATTTTGATTTTAATGTTTTAAACCAGCATTTTTCAGCTTTTTGTTTCAACAATTTCAGGATTTTCTCTGTTTTCATAAAAAATCTGAGAACTGATTATAAAAAATAACCTCACATTAAATTAGTTTTTCTTTTATTTCCAAATTATTTAAGAAATAAACAAAAAATTTCAATAATGGCCAGAATATCTGCTGAATGTATCTCAAATAAAGTAGATGCCTAAATATTATCTCACCAAGAAATACTGTAATACAGTTAAATGTATAATACACTCAAAGGTTTTCACTTTTCTAAAATAGTGGCATCTTAATATAAGACAATAATGACTAAAATAGACAAACACATGCAAACAAATAACAATGTAAAGAATAAATTACTTTGGTTCCATCTTACTGATTTTCTCATATAGTTTTTATTAAAAGTTATGTTCATGTACAGAATAAAGGAGCAGATAAAGTGTATTAATTCAGCAGAAAATTAAGATGACAGTACAATGATATCTTCAGCAATAAGACCTTGGGGAAAAAATTCTTATTTGTTTATACACCAATTTCAGAATCATTGGTAAAGGCTAGAAATGAATGCATGAAAATCTAGCTGATATTTCTAAAATCTACTGGGAAGATTTCATTAGAGTGTAAAATCAATAAGTTTAAATCCATTTAATAAGGGTCAAACGTACAAGAGGGTCAAGGCATTGTTACCTTTTTTCTGAATCCAGCACAAATCGAATGTAAACGACCTTGTTAGCCTTGAGAGTAGTCTTCTAACTAATAAACAAGAGGATTAGATAGTTTGATGTCAGCCAAAGAAAGCCAAAGCAGAACAGAGAGAATGCGACAAGTGGTCAAGAATGCCTAGAAAATATGACTTAATATTAAAAACAAGCAGGAGTTGTAGACAGAAATATACTGCAGTTTTTTTCTCTTTCAATGTTAACATCAAAATAATGTCTCTAAATTATTAGTGACAGTTTTATAATCTTTAAAATATAACATTCCAAGTGTGTAAGTTCTAGGCTAGTCTTTTTTTTTTCTTTTCTTTTTAAGAGGTACTGAAGGAACTGATTCAAGGTTTAAAAGTAATAGTGATTACTGCAAGTCATAATGATTTGGTTATGCTTCTGTGGGAACCAATAACACATGCTCTGGTGCATACCAGCAGCTAGTTTCACAGGCATACAGATAATTATGGACTTAGTCAGCTGGTAAATAGAAACTAAAGAGAAAAATGTGAATAATTATTGGGAACTACTTAAGAACACTTACCAGTTCCTTAAAATACATGGTTGCTTAAAGCCTTGTGGATTATTTACAATTACTTTCAGGGAATGAACATCTGTACATATATTCCAGTCAAAACACTCAATTGTTCACTCTAGTAATATCTTTGAACTTCAATCTAAATTTTTTCAGCTTTCACATTTTCAGCTTCACATTTTCTTCTAGAGTGGAAAGTCCACTATTATGTGTGTCTTCCCTACAGGATGTGTTGTAATTACCCATTTTTGTTCTTGTTGAACTAATCTGTTGAACTCCTCAGGTATTGCATTCTATGGCTTTGTTCAATCCTTTAATAAGCCTTTTTGTACTCCTCTGAGTTCTCCACTCCATCAAGCTGTTCCATATAAGAAATGTAACTCCCTTGACCATCAGTAATAATAGAATTAACACATGCAAGGTCACATTAACCCTTTAGACTATGGCAACAGAGTGGACACATATTCAGAAGATCATCCACAAGTGTCACTCTTTCCCGTGAAAGTTTTCTGTCTGCTGCTATGAGAGATATTCCAATATTTGGTCTTATTGAAACTCATAAATCTATAAATATATATATATGCACATTAAGTTAACCAGTTTTTTAAAAAATTCTCTGGTTTCCCACATCTGTCTGAATTCTTCCTACCCCAAACAACCCCTCTTTGATGCTATCTGTATGGTAAAACCTCCTTTTTTTTTTAATTTGAGAATGTTTTTGCTTTTTCAACAATAGCTAACATAAGCTTTAAATTATAGTCTGAATCACTTTTCCTCCTTCATAGGATGTCCACAGTTCTCCTAATTGGTTAAGACTTATTATTTATAATCCTTTTTTGAAATATACTGTTTAACTAATGTTTAATCCTAATGGTATGCAGCACACTAATTTTGTGTTGCTTATGTTTCTTAACCCTACGGTGAGTGATATCAAATACTTTGTAGAATTCTATTGCATTATCACTTGTGCATCTGTCAGATAAACTTGTATTCACACAGAAATGAAGTTAGTTTGGCAATACCTATTTCTCAAAACTATGTGGGGAGTCACATTCATTGCATTAACATCTTGTTAACAGATACTCAGTTTCTGAAACAGCACAACAACCACTGACATTTTCAAATTCAATGAATAGACAGGAGTTGGGAGCTCATATTTGGAAGTCTCTAACTTCTAGATGTGAGATTAGATTAGATGATTGCAGTTAGTCTTCATCAGCTGAAAAGAATCAGGTTAAGATGGTTGCCGTCAGTCTATGAAACAATTTTAAAATCTTTGAGTAGACAAAAAACTCCCTCACACCAGGATACAGTGAGCATACAAATTATCATTGCTGGATCTCAGCAGTAGTTAGTGACCACAAGAAAAACACTCTTTCAGGTAACTGAGGAGCTTAAAAAAAAAAAAAATCACAGCTGATTTTCAGTGGGTCTTGTATCTTGATTGTACCATATATTAAATGTGCTACAGTCAAATTAAGTGATGCTTATTAAGCAGTACAAGAAACAGTCTTTAACAGGAGAGCAAAAGTGCTGTCCCATGTCCCATGAAAATCCTCCAGATTTTCCCATAGCAGAATACACTGACTACAAGCAGAAAACAAGGTTCATTTCACCAGAGGTCAGAGTGATTTCCAGGCATTTGTCCATCTGATGCATTCTTCCCCTTGATGCTATGCTATCCCTTGGTCTTAATACATTTCATAATTAGTCTATTACATTGTAGAATATTAAACCTAACATTTTAATGCAAATTTTCATTTTCCCCAGCATCTTCTGTGTAACCTAAAAGCAACAGGCTTTCTATTCAAACTGTTCATTTGAACCTTTGATTCCGTCAACCATTTAAACATAAATTTTAATCCATTTTTAAAGGTAAATGATACTTTTTGAACACATTTCTGGCTTAAAGGTCCTTTTTCCCTGACTGAATGCATCTGTCGGGCTAGAAAAATTCACTCCTTAGGGGTAGCTTAGTCTTTGAATCCTTTGTCTATCAGCAAGCAAGAGAGGGTCTCCTGGATTTTCTTTAATTCCACTTTCTTACTGAAATTATGTATTGCAGTGGCATTTCAGATCTAATATTTCCAGAGCTGGCTAAATCTTGATGTGAGGTGAATATATACTGGTATAAGAAATTGATCACTTTCCTCTATATATTCTTCCTGATGAATTTGTCTTTGATCCTATCAAGACTTTCAAAGCTTTAACATTAGTTGAAGATCTTGTGAAGAAAGTAATCTGAAGTTATATATTAAGGAAAATTATTAGACTTTTTCCTAATTATGGCTTAAGGCTTATTTAAAAGGCACCAGGGGAATGAAGCATTTTAAAATGGGAGGAATTATAGCACTGAAAGGCTGTATTTTTGCCTGCTAGAGATTCAGTTGTGATTTCAGTGAACTCTTGTGATAGATTACAAGATGTTGTGTATGTATCAAAGGGACAGAGAGCCCAGGCTAAACACTTAGGAGCAAAGCCTGTAGGAGGAATTGTGTATGTAGCATGAGAACGTGCCTTGACATTTAGTGTATGGTTTTAAAAAAATCAAAGTGCTTATCTAACCTGAGATTCTTTAAGGAACAACCTCTTTCAGAAATGAGACATGTCTCTGAAAGGCCAGTTATGGGATGTACACTGCCAAAAGCTGCAGGAGTAGTATTTGTAGGTGTCTGAGAGAATCATTATGGAAATATATAGCTTTATCATGTGAATTTTTTTTTGCTTAAAACATATTTCATCACAAAAAATCCCCCACAAACAACCACGTTTATAATTCATGATTGACACTTCATGACTCTATCCATTTTGGTTTTAGAGACTGATGTCTAATACTAGTCCAGTTATTAAAAGCTAAACATAATTTTGACATACAGACAGGCTTACATCTTCAGATCCTGAAATGACATGGAGGGTGTCTAGGTAAAATTTTTGATGTTATTTATTTTCTCAGATACAGTAGAATGCTCAAGGTGTATGCTGTATTTTCAATACTATTTTCTTTTATCATCTATTTTTTCTGGCATGAGAATTCTTTTTGTTGTTGAAGATGGGTTTTTTCACTCCTTAAAACTTCCTTTCTATCTTCTGAGTTACTGTCTTCAACTATGTTTTCTTTTCTTACATATAGTTTGTAGCTGACTATCTTTGAAAAGAGAGTTTCAAATGGAGATGACTCTTAACTATAGAGTAATTCCAATATATTATTTTGGCTT
This sequence comes from Myiozetetes cayanensis, assembly GCF_022539395.1. Classification (NCBI taxonomy): domain Eukaryota; kingdom Metazoa; phylum Chordata; class Aves; order Passeriformes; family Tyrannidae; genus Myiozetetes; species Myiozetetes cayanensis. The sequence goes on along the minus strand of NW_026087742.1, from coordinate 40,782,278 downwards.
ATCTTCTTTAAAACATTTGGAAATAATAGTGTTGTATTGGAATGGACCTGGGAAAAGGAGAAATACAGAAGTCTCCACCCACTTTGAAAGAAACAACGAATATTTTAGGACAAACGCAACATACATATGAAAAAAAATTACCCAGCATAATTCATGGCAGTTGTTTTTTCCTGTCTTAATCACATGTAATAAATTTTCAGTCATTTTCTTATCCTAAAAGTCCTTGAAATTAAGTTTTGTTGCAGAAAAGAAGTAGGAAAATTACTTACCTTAGCTCCTTTCCTTAGTACTCAGCTGCATTTCTTTAATTTTCTGATATGTAAGGTTTATTCCAATCTCTGCAGCTGTTAGTCTAATTGGAAGATTTCCTGTTTGAAATGCAGAATAATTTAAAGTGACTAGCAGTTGTTCAGGGTTCCTCCCTTTCTAGGACATAACTTAATCTGACATATTCAGTGCTCATCAGAGATTCAACATCTTTTCAAACTGATTACTGCTTCCTCCATCACACTCCAAGTTCTTTGACTTCCATTTAAGTGCTACAATTTAGAGTTTGATTATTCAAATGAAACTAAGAGGAAAAATCAAGCTTCTTCTTTTTTTTTTTTTTCCTGATTGTGCTTCCTCAAAATGTATACTGCAAGCAGTCCTCTGTAGCATTTGCTAGATTCCTCATCTTCTGTGATGCAACAGCAAGCTCTGTATTTAGGGGTTTACCTTTGCTGAGATTAAGAGCGATGACATAGGAGACACTGATGTTGCACATGGTTAATGTCATCAGAATTTACCCGGTAGAACAAAGTTTAGTTTTTTTTATAAAAATAGGACAACAGTTATGAATTTCATTAAGGTGTGAGTTTTGCAAGAAGTGTAAATAATCAAGAAATTATATTTCTTTATATAACCTTGAAATATAAAAGTTTGTGTCTGATTTAATAGGCCCAAAACTTAATGTTAGTCAGGTCATTTTGAAATCTGAAAATTTTGAATGTGTGAGAGAGAATATTCCCTTTATTAAGACAATTACACAGGCATGTGGCCCTCCAAGGAACCTAACTATATCTCCCCCCTGACAAAATACTGCTTAATGTCTGACTTGTTTGATTGTTTTGCTTTATTTTTGTTTGGTTGTTTTTATTCTTTCACTATATTGTGCATGCCTACAGCATTTTCTTCTTGGTAGGGTAAAGACACCATGTTTTCTTTATATCCCCTTGAAAACATGAAAATTTTTGTCAACTACTTGTTCATTAATGTTAATGAAGAATTACTTAGCTTAAAATTTATACCCACAGAATAAACATTTAAATGGTAGGTAAAGGAAAAATGTTTGCCACCAGATTATGTAACAGTCTCCAAAGGAGGAAATGAAGTTTCTTCTGTGTGGAAAAATCTGGGAAAGCCTTTATTGAGCCATAACAGGACAGTTCACTTGAGGTTTCATCTGGAAAGTATTGTCCTTTGTAAAAATGTCTTCGACAGGAGCAGCTCACTTAAAAAATTACTCAGAGGACAGAGGGACAAGATTTTATTTTAAGATGTACACTGAGTCTCTTAAAATAAAAAAAAAAAAAAATCAAAATAAATAAATGCATTCTAATGCAAAGCTTGAATATATGCTCATGGTAAAGAAGACCAAAATACCTCTCTAAGAATAATTTCCTAGCTGTTAATGTTTTCTGACTGGCAACTAGGCAGACTCTATGATGAAAAGTGGTAATCTCTCCTGTTTCAAGTTGTCATTCCCATTTTACCTTGCATTGCTATGAGACAAGTTTTTTGTTCAGAGACAGAAATAAAAAAGGAGTTCAAAAGGCGTAAATAAAAGCTGTCTGGGGTACAAAATATTGAGGGTGACTTTCTTTGTTTCTGAGGGATACAACGTTTCAACTGTAGGTCATCAGTGGACAAGTGTATCAATCAATGTCCTTTGACACTCTGCTCAATTCCCTTCTCACCACACCCAAAATTAGGAAAATTTCAGATGAGCTGGACTGACAACCTTATTGGTGACTGGGGCTAGTATTTTGCCTTTCAATTTTGGCAAAGAAGATAAATGGCATTTTCTTAGGAAAAATTCTTATAAAATAATTGGCTTTTTAAATTTTTCATGAGTTTCTTTTGAACCTCAGACTTTTTAAAAAGCATATTACAGAAGTGGTTGTGCACGGGAAAATCAGCCAGAAGACATTTAGGTTTAGTTAATGAGCACTGTTTTACAGAGTTTTTATTTAGTAAAATTTAATCTGTTTAAAAGACCGATTATCTTACATCAAATGTCCAATAATTTGTCTTACATAGACAATTAGAGTGAGTAGGGATCTCAGTATAGCAGTTTGACAGAAGTGTTAAATATAGGTATCATCTACACATGCTGGAAATGGTGATTGTTTTGTCTAAGAACACAGTCCAAAAGTGAACAAAAATGAAAGAGGAAAGTTTCCAGCAGGCCTTTTTGGCTCAAATCATAACAAGTATGTTAATTAGAGCTTCATTTTGCCCTGCCTGCAATTGTGTTTTAACAGACAGAACAAAAGTTAGGAAAGCCTAAACATTCATAGTTTCATTAATAAATGCCCTGTTACTTTTGTGTCTGTGGTTGTTCCAGGTAGGAACTTTTCCTCAATGAGGAGAAAGGCATTCAGTCTAAAGAAAGTAAGATAATAGATGAACAAGAAAAACTACTCTACAATCTGAAGAACAGGTTTTCAACGTAAAAGGTAGTAGGGTAGAACAGCTGAACAAAGGAGGACAATAAAAGAAGACAGGTGTTATGGGTGGACTAGACAGCAATGTTTCACCAATTACAACAGTTATTAAAACAAACAAATAAACAAGCAAACAAAACAAAACCCACAACTTTTTTTCTCTGATGAAAAACTTCAGGAACCTTATTAATTAATACTCAAGGAAAGAAGCTAACTTCACTTTAGCAAAAACTCTGTGGTAATTTTTAAGGCATGCAATCCTGCACTCCATACACAGAGCAATGTCAAAACTGTGTAGTGTTGTGTTGATGGTCCTTACTGTTAATATACATACTGCCTGGCTCTTCTTAGGTAAAAAACATGCTGAAAAGCAGTCCCTGAAGATCACCTCTGCAAGAAAGATGATCTCTTGTGCCTGAAACATATTAGAGAACAAACTGAAGAACAGGAAGACTCTTGCAGTAATAAGAGCTGAAGAGCACTTCTCTGGATCAGCTTTCTCTAAGCCACTTTCCCAATTAGCACTGTAAATTTTATAAATTAACGGAAAATAAAATATTTGTGATTTTTTTCCTTTTCGTTAGGATTGATTTAGGTTTATTTTTTTTTCACACTAAGAAATTGGAATATGATATCAGTAAGCTCTTTTTTAAAACAAAATTAACAATGTTAACACCTAATTGGAACAGAATATTTATTAAATTCCTTGAAATCTGAAATCTCCTTACACATATATTGACTTTGACTGCAGTTGTTCTTTTCCCTAACAGACTCCTCTTGGTTTGTCATTTGCAGATTTTCACTAGAAAGTCTTTAGGCTTTCTCTGAAGACACTACTGAATGTTACAATGACAGTTTGCAACAGCAGGATCTTCTTTTGGTCTCTGTTTGTGGTATTGAACTTAAGCACTATTACCAAGTAAATGGAGTTATTGTTAGAAATTACTGGAATATGACAGCTCCTGTGACAGTTTCTGAAACTTTAAAATGCACTTGTTGAACTTCAGAGAGAAAAAAAATCCTTTTTTTCTGGAAAAATGATTGGTGTAAAAATGTTTATTTTTGTTTCAAGTTTTCATGCTGACTTCTCCTTGCCTCTCCAGAAATGAATAGAAAATCTTTCTTGAAGGGAATAAACCTTTCTATGGCTAACATCACCAAAATCTGTGTGTCTAAGAAAATGCTGTCTTTGCAACCTTTCTTTTTGACAGTGAAGAGGAAAAAAAAAAGCGGAAAAGAAAAAGCCTGAGCGAAAAATATTGGTGCAGCTCTTTCGCAGTTTACTATTCTTTTGCTAGAAAGCAGATTGCTTTTAAAACTTTGCAAAAATTGCTCTGCAAAAAAGGTGGCTTGTCAATCATCTTTTCATTGAGTAAAATCAAAGGAAAAAAAGAACCAGATGAAGGTCATTGCACATTCAGTTGATCCTCAGATACCTGTTGGGGCTGAACATAAAGTAAGCAAGATATACTAACAGCAAAAATCTACTAAATGATTTGCATGAGGAATGTCTCAGCACACATAGAAGGAAATCTTTCTAGTATACTTTGCAAGAGTTCTTCCTTCAAAAAAATACAGAAAATTAATTCTTTATGTTATTCTCAAGAGATTAGGGCTTACTTAGAATTGGGAGCATCCCTGCAAACTCTTTACTAGTCAATAGATTTAGGCTCCAGTTTGATCACAGAATAAATCTGTCTTTAGGTCTTGTGGTATGAGATCAAAAGAAAATCCCATGAAGCAAAGTAAGAAGCCAATTTAAACTCATTCTGTATGGTCAGTTTTGCTCAAAAGATGCTGCTGTGCTGACTTTGAAGTCTCAGGCTTTCTCCTGGAATAAGTTTCAGTCTATTATCTCTTTTCCTACATGGCTGAAAAAAAAGGGTTTTAATACTGTATTGTATGCTTCAGTGCTCATTTGAAGAAATGCCAGAAAGCCCTCGTTCTTGCCCTTCTCTGCCCTCAGTTTGGATAAAATTTGTATTTTGAGTTATCTGGTAGCACACAGATACAATATCAATGGTTACTGAAGCATGGAAAAAAGGTATAAAAATTCTTGCTATATGCTCGGGCTTTTCGCAAACAGAACTAAGCAAATGCCTGTTTATGAGGTTGGGGGACTAGAGGTAATAACTCTCTTGCCAATTTTTTTACAGTGCAGCTTGCTTTTGTATTCATGAATCCTGTGACTGCTTTGCCTCTTGTTTCCTTGCTAATGAAAGCTAGTATTAGAATTTTTTCAGCCTACTGTTATATTTTTTGTTACTGCTGCAGTCTATTGACTAAAAATGGATGCTGTGCCTGCCTTCAGCATACTGTAGAGACAGATAATGAGAAATGGCCAGCAAACGAAGAAAGAGCACATAAGCACTGCTACCAAGCTGGTTTCACAAAAAAAAAAAACTTAAAAAAATTATTTCTTTTAAAAACTAAGTCAAGAGAAAAGTGGTACAAGTGCTACAGCTGGGGTTGTCAGAGAAAACCCACTTCAGAACGTAAAACATACTGCAGAGATAAGGCTTTTTTTTTTCTAACTCATCAGAAGGAGCTCCAAAATGAAAATGCAGACCTCACCAAATAAGTAGTCAAAAAAAGATTGAGAACCATCTGTTGTATACTTTTTCCCCCTCCAGGAGGAAGGAAAGACCTTCATAATCGGAGTCAGACAGCTTCAAATACGAAACCTATGGAAGGGGCTTTTTTCCCACAGCTTGGATAATTTAAAGCAGGTTGGGAAGGGAAGGTCTAAAGGTAGAGGGAGGGGATGAAAGAGTATAAAAACAATGAGAATTTAATAAATATTTTAGATCTTCTTTACAGGTATTTGAAGATGCTATTTATAAACAGGAGTACTTGCAAACTAATGTAAAAAAGCCATCATTAGTAGATGCATCCATTAATTCAAATTTCACAGCAAAATTTATAATTTTGCTAAAAAACAGATATAACCATGGGTTTATTAGTTTACAGTAAACTAAAATTTAATCCACCAAAGAGTGGATTTCTGCTGAGAAAACACATTGCTTGAAAAATCAGAAGACATTTGAAGATGGAGTTAACATTATGCCATTGTTGTCTTGAACATTCTTTAAAGATTAGGATAATATATATTTTCTGGAAGTGGTAGCAATTAAAAAGAGTGATATTACAGAAGCGTGAAACAATCAGGCAATGAGCACTGTTGTGTGACTGTAACCTCCATTTCACCTTGAAGTTCCTGTAGATTGCATTTCAGAAGATAATGAGATTAAATATTTCTCTTGAAGAGCTTTCAGTTTATGTCCCAGAACTACGACCAGGTCCTACAGTGCGACCTGGTTTGAAGTTAATGGAACTGTCCAAGGATGCCAAGGTCACTCCTTGCCAAGCCTCTGGGAGGAACTCAGCCTGTGTCAGGTCTGACAACAGGAGTGATGACAGTAGACCAAGTAACCCTGAGGCAATGTCTGAATCAAAATCAGGTCGCATGTAAAGGAATCATTGGGGTTGCACTTTTTTGCATCAACTGAGAAGCTGCTCCTCAGGGAAAGAAGGTTAGTGGCAGATGGTGGAGGTTCTGCAGATAGACTTCAGAAAGGTCAGCAAAGCCATGTAGCAATAATGAAGACCTTTGGAGTCAGAATGACAGAAAGTGAAATACTAGATCTTGACTTGGCACACTTTTCTTTCTCCTCTTCATCCCCTTGTGCAAACCTTTTATTTATTTTATATATTTTTGCTGGTTTTCACTCTAAGATCTATTTAAATGGAAATACTTAGATCAGTGCTATGAAAATGTGATATCTTTCACATTGAGCTCAATTAATACATAAAGTCTTTCAGATAGTACTGCTAAAACAGCAGAAGAAAAAATAGGCTCTGCTGCAAAATGACAGCTCTGCAATGTGGTGAAAATCTGTGATAAACTGAAGGTTAAAAAGTGGTAAATAGAATCTAGCTTTTTCCAGAGTAGACTGGATAGACATAATCTCTCCATCCTTAGAAAGTACTAAACTAATAGTATTCAATTAAGTCAAATCCTCTTGAACCATAGATGACTATTTGACAAGACTTATGACCAAGCAACCATCTTCTACTGCAGATCTGCATACCTTGGTCCAAAAACTAACCTTGAATACTTGTTAAAAAAAAAGTCCAGTATTTTAAATTATATCAGTAGGAAGATAGCAAAGACACTGGCAAGGTCATGGATCCTAGCACAGCCAGGGCATCTGGTAAGTGGAACATATCAGGAATGACACTGAGTTGCTTCCTGACAATAAGTGTACACCAGCCAAATCAAAGGGTCAGTACAACTGAAACAAAAATGCCTTCCCTATCAGATTTTTGCCCTGAAGATTAAAAATAAAGAATAGCAGAGGAAAACAATTTGAGGCTTGTATGGCATCCGTTATCCATGAAGGGTTTTCAGATTCATTTGGATAGTACTAAATTAATAATAATCAACAATAGCTATTTAATAATGAGGCTAAGTCTGCTATCAGAGGCACCTGTGTAAGTGGGTTTTATGTTCTTAAGGCTATATTCAGACTTTCACTTCTGGGGTATGCTATGCAAGAGGTCTGAAGCGCATGAAAGGAATAGTAACACACCTTCGCAGGCACCACAAGATGCCTCTTTGTCAAGAACACTTGTGCAACCATACAAGAGGAAATCAAGGCTTGAATGAAAAATGTAGGTCTGCCTCAGGTAAAACTGTAGTACCAAAAATCCCATTGTGAATACTGGAAGCCAGGACAGAATTACAATTAAGAACCAAAAAACTGTCAGGTAAGATCTTCCCTTTTATACATTTTTTGTCTCCCTCATATTAAGTCTTTATCTTTCCCCTGTGAGATTTAAACTTTAAAGACTCTTGCTTAGAGTCTGCTTCCCACACTAATTACAGACACTAAACATCTGTCGGAATGTCCTCTGGTTACCACTGGAATTTAAACTACCACCATTCCCCACAGTACAGTAGTTAAATCTTAGTGTTGTAAGTCTATATTTCCATGTACTTAGTATTCAGTGAAACAGTAGATATATCTGATATATGCAGCTAAGTTCTAAGACACTCTGATAATGAAGGAGATAAAGCAATCATTCCTGGGTCTTTTCAAATGAAATACCTCTATCTTCCTATTCAGATATGCAATTTCTAATTACTGTTTGTCTGAGAATTGTCCGTACAATACAAAGTTCTCTTGAGCTTTTGATTTACAAAGGTAAAACTGAAAGAGAAATTACAAATCTCCCTTCAGCACTGCAGCTTCATTCTTCACATCTGTTTGATAGTCTCTGAAAGTTGTTTGCTTTCCTTTTGGAACTGCACAGTGATTAAAAAAAGCCAATTTGCTCAGAAAACTCACTGGTTTGTTTTTCTGATATCTCTGCAAATTTTATCCTGCTTGTTGAACTGGGAAATCTCAAAATATTCAATCTTGGCTTTTCTGTTTTATTCAGATAGGGAAACAATCAGAGCTCTATTAGTTTGCTCAATTCCAATTCTATTCCTCAGAGTTTATCTCCTTTACCTGAGCATGCAATCTTTCAAAATAAATGTTCCCAGCTACCAAACCTATCAGACATTATACACTGGATTTTGGATTTGTTGTTCAGTTCTCCAGCTTCCCTCATTCCAAGTTTGGTTCATTATCTCTGCCCTAAGACTCATTCAAGTGCAACCATCTCACTAGCCCTTTCTTGTACCCTGTTAGGAAATGCTGTGGTCTCTTGGTTTAATTTTGTGTGGGAGCTTGACTATTACCGTGATCCTCTTCTTCTTTGCTTCTTGCAAGACATGGATTTTGATCAAAGTAATTTTAGGGGGTGAAATACTATTTCCAACAGTGACTGCACAGGCAATCCCCCTCACTGTATCCCCAAATTTCTGTCTTGATGGAACATTTTCATCTTAGGTACACAGGTTCTCAGACAAAATGGAGCTTAGGGGTTCAAAGTTGGATTTCAAAATTTTCATACTTGAATCCAAAATCCAAGCAGCCACTGAACTGATACCTAATCCTGGGACAATCAGGCTTGTATGAATATTGCACTTTTTAACAACCATATCTTTCACAATATGTTGGAATTGTTTTATCCTAAAAATGGATAAGCCTGTCCTATCTCAGTTAAACCCTCTGCAAAAGCAACAACAGCAAAAAAAGGAATTTCTGCTCTTATAGCTCTGGTATTTTTGGTCCACAAGCACTGAACTCAAACCCATGTAGGCATAGTTAACACCTTGTTTTTGCACTAATTAACATCCATTTTTATCTTGGATCTAAGCAGTGAGGTTCAACTGTCTCTTCTCCCTTATGATCTTCTGACGCTTTCTTAAGTCTCACAACAGGTAATCCATAGGAAGCTGTAAGATACCTGGGGATAAAGGAAAAGAAGCAATTAAGTTGAAGGCAAAAAACTTTCCATGTTATCTTTAGTACAGAGATTCTGGTGCTCTGCTGGGTAGGGAAAGCACTGAGTGAATGTGGTACAGATTAATCAGCTTTGAATCCAGTATAGTAAAAGGAGCTAGTGGGTGAACAGGAATTCTCCCTTGCCCCAGTTAAAACTTCAGCTAGTAAGCTGTCTCTTCATGAATATGAACTTCACCTGACAAGTGATTTATGACTGACAAAGTGAAATAAAAACTTTTACTTCAGTTCTAACTTTCATCTAATCCTGCCTGTTCAACTCATTTGGGGACTTCACTTTTTGATCTGACAGCTCCATGAGCACCGATAATTCTGTTTCTGTGAAGACAAGATTTGCCTTTCTGAGGAGTTGCATCCTTATTTTCTGCCTTACTCAATTAGAAACTAGTGGAATCCTGGCCTAGTACTTTTGATGGGCTAACTCAGAAGTCATGCTGCTGACACCCACATCTAGGATGTGCTCAAATAGCACTATCCAAAACTTAAAGGGCACTTACAGGAGAGATAGTGAGAGAGTCTTTTCAGTGAATGTTGCTGTAGGGCATGGAAGAATGGTTTTAAACTAAAAATAGGGCATATTTAGATTAGATATTGTGAAGAAATTCCTTACTGTGAGGATAGTGAGGCACTGGAACATGTTGTCCAGAGAAGTTGTGGCAGCACCATCCCTGGACATTCAGGACCAGGTTAGGCAGGGCTCTGAGCAACCTGGTCTAGTGGAAGGTGTACTGCCATGACAGGGGCCTGGACTAGACAATCTTGAAAGATTCCTTCCAACCCAAACCATTCAATGATTCTATTATAGATGTCTTCATTCCTGTTTGGATTGTAGCTCACATTTACTTCACAGAAGAGTGCATGAACAACTAGTCTATATTGTGTTCTGGGGACTACCTCTGCTGTTGGACCCAATCCACTGTGCAACTACCTAAAGCAAACACCTATATTTAATTGGTTTGATGGAGTATAAAGTACTTCAGAATGAAGTAATTGAATTGAATGATATTTGGTATCTGAAATAACAGCTTAGAATGGCTATAAAATTGATCCATTCTTCGGATGAAGTCCCAAGCAGCAGAATGCAAGTAGCCTGGATATATAATCTTAATCCTCCTAACCTGCTCATGGTAGAGGAGTTGGAACTAGATGATCTTTAAGGTCCCTTCCAACCCAAATCATTCTATGATTTTACAATAACCTCCCTTGCTTTCTGAAAATGTCATTTGACCCTGAAACAAGGTCTCTCGCTCTCTCCAGAGCCATCATATCCTTGCCTGCAGGGCCTCATCTGTTTGGTGCTCCAGAGCAAGTCTAAGAACTCTCCTCTATCCAAAATGTGTCTGCACACATGCCCATATGCCAATTGTGCTGTATCTAGGGCACTACTGAGGTTAAGGACATCTTAGATGCAGGTCACTTCTTTGCTTGAAAACAGGCCTTTTACCTCTATTATCCAGGCCTTTCAACTTTTTGCAGGTTTTTTTTGTCCTTGAACTGTTTGGTATGTCAGGATAGGGCGAAAATAAATACATTCTGTTGCTGCTGTTGGAAATCTTTCTAATTTGTAGGAAATACCTAAATATTCAACAGACCCACGGGAAAATAAGCATAAAAGTAACTGTAATTAAGTGTTTGGGACACATAGGAGGAGGAAGAAAAACTGAAAGTTTCTCCTTATTTTATTAATTTAATTTTATAATAATTATTCAATGGTCAATGGGCAGACATTTAGGCTTCCTGCCCTTTTCTAGATGAATTTTCTAATCAACACATTTTAGATGTGTGGTTGCACTTTCTCTCTTGCCACTCATTTCTGACACTAAACTGCTCCAAGCTGAACAATAGTTTCACTGAACGTGACTAAGAACCTTCCCTTACATCATTCCTCAAGATATCTTAATAGGATAGGTTAGATTAGGATATCCTAATGTTTAGGTCTTTCTTGTGTAGTAAGAGATGGGTTCAAACACTATTCATACTCTGCTGTAACTGTAGGGAGATCAAATTTTTTTAAGTTCTTCTCTGTGTATCAGAATTTTACAAATTATTTTCTGGTAGAGGTAAAGATCAAGGAAACAGAATAATTCAGGGGAAGCAGGCGCAATGCAAGTGGTCACCTGAAGGAGGAATGGAGATCTCAATCTCCTGCATTCCCTTCTATGCTGCAGCTCTTCCTCTTGTTTTCCACCAGAGTAAGAGATTTCACAAGCTCCTACTCCACAAGGAGGAAAAGTAATACTCTGAAGAAAAAAAGCAAAGCCACTATTCTTTATATGCCTTTTCTCTCTTAAGTACAGAAATTGCTTTTCCTCCAATCCAAACTCTAGAGAACCTCTATCACAGCTCCAGCATCACAATCTGCCCTTTTGCTGTTAGCTTCTGGCTCAGGCTTCCTGGCTAAAACCTGTTTTGCCCATGCTTTCTAAGCCCCTTAATTCCACTTATCCCCCACATGTTTAGGACATTTTGTTTTCTCTCAGAGTTGTAATGACACCTTGGTGTGGCTACATTTTACAGGGTCTCCTAGTAGTGATGGGCAAAAATGGCATTCTTGTGATCCTTGGTTTCATCTTCACAGAGAGGAGTATGACTCCATCTCCTAGCAAAATTTTTATCCAGTAGGACTTAACTATTCATAAATCTTAGAGGGGTGTATACAGCTTATTTTGTATTCATCTCTTTTTATTGATTTGTTTCATAGACTTTTCATTTTTCACTTATACACAGCATGATAGAAATCATAGTTTTGTGAACATGCCTTTAACAAATAGCAGTGGTTCACTTGTAACATCATTAAACCTCACAGATAGCTCAGCTCTCCTTAAATTACCAGCTAAATCACTGATATTAAGAGTACGACAATTATTTTCCATAAATGTAAGATGTCTGAAAGAAAGATTTTCCTCTGTTCTATTAAATTTTATTATAATAAAAGATAATACATTTAACATAAAGAAGTATTCTATCAAATGTTTTATTATGCCATTAAACCTTAAATATCTTCCAGCTTTCAAAAAAGGAGGACAGATTATGCATTTACAAGACTTCATAAACAAAGCTTGAAATTCATTCAACATTTAAGAAACTAAAGGGAAAAACTTTGTTATTCATATATTTTTTTCTATGGGTTCTTTTTTGCACCCACTTACATGTGAAGTAATAGGAATCATTATAAGTCTACATAAGTGGAAACAAACCTAACTTGGGTTCCATTATATAGGCTAGGATTCTTTCACAGATATTATTGTCGTTCATTATCCAAAGGCCAGCACTGAAAAAAAGAAGCTCTGACTGTAAAGAACAGAAAACAGGAACAGCAAAGCACAATTACACCTACAGCTGTATAACATAGTTAGAATGTAGTTAGGCGATACCCTGTCAAAGTTAGCTGCTGTGATGCATTATTTTTCATTTTATAAGAGCCACTTTTGAGTGGCCGTGAGATTAATAAGTGCAAAGTTCGTAAGCTTTCAAAATGCAGGTCATTGCTTTGTTGAGGAGATTAAGTAACTTTCAAAAACACTTTAAGTAATTTTTAATTAATTCATCTTCTCTTGGTTCCAGAAAGGGCTGTTAAAAGCAGGATGTAATTGGGGATCACCACCCAAGACTTAAGTAAACAAATATGTTGCTAAAAGCAGTCACCTCTGACAAACAAATCCCCCCTCACTCTGCGCTGGGTGGCACCAAGTGCGAGCAGAGTTCTGCAGTACTGGCAGGCAGAGAGTGCAGGGGGGACCCAAATTCCACCTGGGGTGGGATGACATGTGAGGCAGATGGTCATCCTTGAACAGTAATGGTCACATATGCTGAAAATGAGATAGAAATTATTGCCAGAAGTCACTGAAGAGCTGAAACCACTCTCAAGCTCTGCTTGAAAAAGAGGCTAGATGAACACATGGAGAACAGGCCTATTTGTGCCTGTTGAAGTCAGTGAGCCAGGTGTGGTCTCCTGCTCAGGTGCTGAGAGTTTGCTGATTTGCTGAGAGCTGTCAGACACCTTACCAACATCTGGAGGGCAGGCACTATAGCCTTAACATTCCTGCCTGGCTTCCTTCACCCCACCCAGGACCCTGTGGCTGCTCCCAAGGGATGTCAGGTCTTGCCCCAGCAAAGCCCCAGCAGGGATGGCCTCCAGCTTCTACATCCCTGCTCTGCCCAGCCATTGGACCCAGCCTGAGCCAAGCCCGGCTTGGCCTCTCCCTCTCCCTCTCCCTCTTCCTAACCCTGTCCTGGCTCCTGTACCTCTCCCCAGGGTCAGTGCTGTGGGCTGGGGCTGCCCAGGCTGCCCTCAGCTGCCTTGCTTGGAGTCTTGAGCAGTGGGACCAGCCCTGACTGCCAGCCCCTGCCCTGTGTCCTCAGGGAGCACCAGCCCCTGTGGTGCCCTGAAAAGAACTTCTGCAGATTGCTGTAATTGTTCCTAGATGCTTTAGTGTGACAAGACAAAAAGTAAGAGATTGTGACTCTTGTGACTTCACAGTAACACATTTTTTTTTTTCAAGCACAAAGCAATAAGGTAATGGACTTTTCATGAGTGATGGGTCAGTGGGTTTACAGTCCAACTGACTGCCTTATCATTTCAACAAGGAATTATCAAGGTGTGATAGAAGATCTTTAAAGAGGTTGACACAGAAGCGATCATAATTTACCGACAGCACTGAAGTTAAACTTTCAAGTAATAAGTAGCCTGCAAATATCCTTAGAGTTCATTCTAACACTGACAAATGGAAGTCCACAGAAATAATATAAAAACAGAGCATTGATCAGCTTCTGTTCAGATGGCACAAATTAGAATGGGTACACCAATTCTTATTTCTCTGAAGCTGCTGCAGAAATACGCCTGGAGAAACATTCCACAGAATAAACCAGGCATCACAAGGATTATGTGAGCAGCACAGGAAACCAAGGCCATAGCCATAGATAGAAGCATAGTAGAAAAATATTTCATTGGAAGATAAGAGGTCATAGCAATTACTGAAGTGTTGATAGAAAATTGGCTCAGACAACCATGCTGTAACATAGTGGATTCTTCTTCAGTAAATCCATGTTAGAAGGCTACTAGATTATCAAGTATCTTCTGAAAGTTCACTTCAGTAGAAAAAAAAGGCATTAGCTTGTCTAATACTGGAATACTATTTGCCAGAATTTGCAGAATACGATCTGAGCCAGAGAGAAAACGGGAAAACATCTAGGTAAAGATAATGCATCAAAGTTGTTACTGTTCAGTAACAAAACAAAAAACAAACAAACAAACAAAACCAAACCAAAAACAAAAACAACAAAAAAAGGCAAAAACTGAAACTGGAAAATCGTAGGTAAAACACCTCGATAAAATTATTTGGGAACTTGGAAAATTACCTGAGACTACAGTATAGTCTCTGATGATTTCTAGTAATAACTACAATTCCTCTGCATGTTGGGACTAATGAAACTTGGACTCTGGTACCCCTCTCTTTCCTGTGATCTTGGGTATTATAAAGGCTTTGTATTTGAAGGATCTTTCCTCTACCCAACATCCTATTGTATCTTGAGATCTTCAAGGCATCTATCCTCTTCAAATTTTGACCAGATTAGAAGGAAATAGAATGATCTGGAAAGAATCATACTTCAGGGAACATAAAGAAGAAAACATAGTGGCAGAATGGCAGTCACAGTCTTTCTGCCTCTCCTTGTAAGCTCATGTTTAATAAACAAAGACATTGGAAAGCTTTCTGCTTTTGGACTGAAGTGGCAGGTGAGATTACCATGTGTTAAATACACCTTCTGTACACTAACAGAAAGATTTTACAGCATGAACATAGTGAATTTTGGTATCCTCAAGACAGCCAGATAAATAGAATTCAAATCTCTTATACACTTGAGCTGATAAATGGGTTAGAATTACTGAACTGGCCTCTCAGGTATTAGTTTTAAGTGCCAGTAACAGAAAGGAACGAAGCAATGTAATGAATTGGAGGGCACTCAGCATTGTGTGGCTTCACACAGCTGTGCAAAGGCCAAAAGACAGGAAGAAAACAGTTTGTGAGTTTTGCAGGTTTTGGCTGTAATACTTTGCGTTATAGAATAAAGAAGTCAAATCTTCAACCAAATTTTTGATGATGAGTACTGAATAAGATTTTATCAATAAAGGTTTGCTATTTTAGGGTGTCTAATAGAATAAAGTCTTAAAAGAAAGCTGTTTTCTGTGTATTAAAGGAGAAGGGCTTGAGAAATTTGCTACTCGACTAACTACAGACTCCTCTTACACTTTTAAGAAGGGAACTTTCTCCTACTGCTATCTAATCCTGCAAGCATAATATACAGAAAATAAGTTTAATATGTGTGTGGCCCAAGTGAATTCCATTAGGATTATAAGTGTGTTAAGGTGCTGTTTTAAAAAAAGGTGTTTAAAATTACCTAATTGTGATCTTGCACTGTTTTATAGCATTTTAAGGAAACAAAGCCTTTCTTGAGAAAAAGACAGGCTGCTTGAAATAAAACATAAAAGCTTAAGTATCCATAAATTCTTCTGCATTCAGAATCAAGAGGAGTAAGCTTTGTTGCTAGGAGACTGTGACTGGAAGGTATCAGGAGAGACTGCTTTATTTTAAAGATTAGAATCTGTAATCAAGATACTTATCAGGTAATAAAATAACTATATTTATGAGTTCAGTGCAGACCAGGTGACATAGGAGGCAAGTGTTAGAAAGCTTATGAAAAGTGCAAATCTTCGAAGACTCTTCAGCTATCATGACATAATGGCCTGATAAAAGAAGCTCATTATTTGCTTGCTTACAATTAGGACAGAAATTCAGTTGGGATATGAATTAAGTAACAAATATTGATGCATCTGCCAAGATGGGACTGTGATTTAATTTACTTTTAGTATTTACATGGTACTAAACTGTAGGTCTCTGAAAGTTTTTAAATGAATAGCAGTAAAACATGTTGAAGCTACGGAGAAAGCATGCTTGTTGCAGAGAAGAGATAAAATTATTTCTAAAGTTTGGAACATTTTAAGCTTTTCCTACCTACAATCTAAAAGGAATAGCTTTATAATATTTATATGAAGTTTTGGCTTGGGTAGTGGGACCAAGCAGAAATTTAAAATAAAATTAATAGATATAATTTAAATGTTAACAATTATTTGAGAAAAAAAATACGTTTAATTTTGTTTTTAAAAAAATCAGCTCAAAGTTTTGGAGGATTTTTTTTTGTGTGGAAAAAGTTGTTACTTTAAAATGTCTCAGCTCTTCTACTTCAGCGTGAATCAATGGAGAGGCAGATTTTTCATGGGATGCATATATTAACACAGAATTAATTAACCCCCCCTATTTCCTTAGCTTGGTATCTGTGTGTGGTGGGTTGACCTTGGCTGGATGGCAGGTGGTCACCAAGCCACTCTATCACTCCTCTTCTCATCCGGACAGGGGAGAGAGAATAAGATGGAAAACAATTTGTAGGTTGAGATAAGGCAGTTTATTAAAGCAAAAGTCAAGGTTTGAATGCCCACAAGTGAAGAGGAAAATAACAAGGTTTATTCTCTAGTACCCATCAGCAAGTCTGGCCACTTCCTGGGAAGCAGGGCTTCAGCACATGTAGCGAAGGCAAACATTGTAAATAACAAATGCCGCCACTTCTTCCCCTTTTCCTTAGGTTTTGTAACTGAACTGATGTCATGCAATATGGAATATCCCTTTGGTTGGTTTGGGTCAGCTGGCCTACTTGTGTCCCCTCCCAGAATCTTGCCTTTGATAGCAGGGAGAGGGAAACAAATGTTGAGAGACAGTGCTGATGCTGTGCCAGCATCACTGTAGCGAAAATACTGGTGTCTTATCAACACATTTCTAGCTACCAATGCAAAGCACAACACTGCTTGGGGGAAATGAACTCCATCTCAGCCAGATGCAATACACTGAGAAACATGTCTTGCTGGTGTCCATGTAGCTTCATGGAAGGAATTTTCAGATATCCTGATCTACTGAATATGTCTGGGAACCTTGGATATAGGCCATATGTAATTAATTTTTTCCAAAGTTGAAATTAATTATTTCTAAAGTTGAAATATTTTTGAATTATTGATATGATCAAAATAATTTAAAATGAAGTTGTGGATTTTTTTAAGAAAAATGTATTGTTTCTGAAATGTTAGAACAAACATTTTTCTAATTGTAATTAGGTGGTATTTTTTCACTGCTACTTCATTGTCAGTTTCCATCTGATATTTCATATCTTTCACTGGGCGATATTACAGAGATGTTTGTTATGAAGAAGGCACTGTCAGAAAACTTGTTCATATATGAAAACATCCCTCAAAGAGCAAAATAAAAATTCAGTGTGGCATATGACTTCCCTCGTGCAGTCATCCTAAAGAATCATGGTGGTTACTCATATTTTCTGGTGGGAGGACACCCTTCTGCAATATTTCTTCAGTGCCAAGCCAGCCTGTTCAACACATAAGCAAGACAGCAACAGTTAGGCCCCCTCATGTAAGAGTCACCTAGAGATTTTAACTTTGCAGTGTCGAGCCCTTGTTCACAGCAACCCAGATGATTTTCTGGCACCACATGGTAGTCTGGTAGCTCATTTTCAGTTGTGTTGTTGTACAGGGTGAAATCTTAACTTCTTTTTGATTTGTTGTACTTACATACATTTTGGAAAATACTTAGAAGTTCTCACTGGGTTGAATAACTGAGAGAATTTAAGCCTATTGAGATTTACATTTAATGGTCTTTAATCCTTTTCTATCCAATAATGCTATTTTTCAAATGTTAGGGAGTGAGCAATATCAGAATTTACAAAAACAAAACTAACAAAAATTTAAATCCTCCATATTACTGAAATTCAGAGACCTTCATGTCCAAATTCACTTATCTGGCTGGAGAGCTAAACTATTCTATGATTCCATATGATGTTCTCATCCTTCTGCTGTCTAGAAGTATTCATCAGGAGGAGACACATTCTCAATTAATTATGCAAAGTCAGAAATCACTCAGGTGCTTTGTCTTAGCATTAATTTGCACATACTTGCTTTACAGTAGCAACAGCACCTTATAGTAAAGTGCAGCACCTGCATTCTAGAGACAGGTGAAATGATTGAAAAGTATTTTTTTTTGTTTGTTTAAGGTGGGGGTTTTTTTGATGATGCAATTGGCAAAATGGGATCACTGTTAAGGTTATGATTTTTGGAATAACATTTCATATATTCAAGCGTATCATAACATTGAGATAGGCAATTTGCAGATACATGTGCCATTAAAGAGAAACAACATTACTTTAAGCAAAAAATGAAATCCCATTTAAAGTCAGGAAAATAATTTATTAAAATTGATTTAGATATTTATTTCTTAAAAATTTAAATATATTCATACCAGTGTAGTGGTATGTGTTCCATGTTAAAACCTCATTCTGTATAAAAATGAGAGAAGACCTTATCTTGGGAATATATGGTCTACATAGACTCAGAAAATGCAAACAACTGTAAAAATAACATAGTTATCAATTTCTATGCAGAAAATAAGGCACAAATACACAAGTAAGTGGCAGGGCTCATTTAAACAGTTATAGCTGTCCGTGGTGTGGGTATCCATATGTAAGCCAGAGTCCCTTTTAAATCAGGATTTCAAAACAGGTACTTTCAGGCTATAATTCTCCTCAACATCAATCAAGTACCTAAACATCAGAGAAATCACACACTGAAACTAGATTTTTCTCTCTTCCGACTCTAAAGGCAGCTTAATGTCTTTATCTCTGTTAACAATGCTTCTTCACAGCTAAGTTTCATCCAATTAATTGCTTCAATGACTAAAGTAACATAGTAAAGGTATGACAGACTTGGAGATTGAGTCAACCTCCTTGGAAGTCTTTATATCATCTCTGTATCAAACCACTCTTTTTCTTTGCAAATGATTCTTGATCATTTGAAAAGTAAATTAAGATGCAATGGGCAAATTCTTGTGAATTTCATCTTTCATTTAAATATTCTTTTCAATTTGTACTAATTTATTGCCATTTAATTTAATCTTACCATTTTATTTTAATCTTCATCAGTACGTAGCTACCAGAGCAAAGATCACTGTTCCTAAGAAAAACGAACATAAAGCTTTTCTAGATACATTGTGTTTGGTAGAAATATTTCATGCTCTCTGCTCAGTGCTATTGGGCACTCAAAATGAGTGCATTCATTACATATCACATATATGTACTACAGTATGTTTTTTAGAAATTGCAGCTAGACATATAGTTGCAATATATTTTGTCTTTAAACATATTTACCTGACAAGACGTGCTAAATTCAATCCTTACCATGCAAGGCAAAATTTCCTATAATTTTCATTTTTCATTGACTTTGTTGGGGACTGTAGCATTTTGGTGAAGAATTAGATCCATAGACCTGTGAAGACCTATACCAAGAGTGGTTTTTGGGTTTCACCCAAGTGTAACACTCCTCAGAAATCCTTCTGTCTCAACCATGAAAGCTTTACTCTGTGATCAGAGGATAAAGCCAGCCTATAATAGATAAATCAGTCTGGGACTGTTAGTGTTACTGTCATATATGCACTTTGAGTCTCTATAAGGAGAAGTGCAACAGCTAGCATTTCAGCCTAGCTTGTATCATTTTATTTTTTTCCTTTCCTAGAAACCTGATATAAAGCACACCAGACAATCAGATACCTATGTTAGTTAGCAGGAACTTAGAAAGTCTGCTAATTCTTTTCAGTCACTTTCAGGGAGAAACAGTGCCAGAGCAATTACAATTCTGTAAGAGTGAATTTGCTTCATTACCTGTAATGAAACTTTATGTCAAGAAGGCAGTCTACAGTAAACAAACTTCTGTGAATCAGACCAGAATTGACTCCAAATGTCGCCAAAACAAGATTGTGCCTATTTGTGAAAGGCAGAGTGCATGTACCAAGAGAGGTTTTCTTACTTTCTGAATAGAGAAACAGGTTGCTTTGGTTTGCTTCTTCATTTTCTTATTTGTTTAGGTAAGCATAAGAATTATTAAACTTAATTAAAAAAAAAAAAAAAGAAAAAAAATAAAAAGATAGGACTCAACTCCAGCTATGGATTGTATCGCAAAAAAAAATTTACCAGTATTATAGCCATATATGATTGATACTGATAGCAGTTATCAGAGCACAGTGTCCACATTGATGCTTTTGTAAAATGTGCTATTAATGGTCCTAGGACAATGATGTATGGGTTACTACACTGAGCTAATAAAATATCAGTTGTATGACCTGAAAGCAGCATGGAGGCTGATGTAAAAAAGATTGCAATGGATACTCACAACACAAGATTATAAGGCCTTGAAAGTACAAGCACAAGATGATAGCAAAGGCCACAGAGCTCTAAATGCAAGGCACAAATGATTTATCACTCCCTGATTATTAAAGGAATGCAACCTGGAAGTGGGGTAAAACTGGATTTTAGGGATAATCAATCAAAAAAGAACAAGTTAAGGTGATTTTTCACAAAATATATAAAAAATTACCCAAGATGAAGAAAACATCAGTATCACACTTCTTTAAAGACTGAGGTAAGAACTTGGGTCAGAGACAACTCACCTCCTCTCCAGGGAAAACCATTTTCAAGCTTATGATCTGATGCAGAAGTGAAGGTGTGAGCATGGTATCACAGAAAGGGGGGACATCAGGAAGTTTCTATCAATTTAGGCTAAATTAATATTGAGAAAGAGAGGTGATGGATAATTTGAATGGTAAGTTTTACTGTCATTATAACCAGACTCATAATTATTTTATAGATTGTTTGGATATGAATTAAACTAATGCCTTCATGTCTAACATTTAATACTGTAGTCCATATAAACTGTACAAAGTGTTTGGTAGGGTACCCTATCCTTAAGGACTGACTGTTAAATCTAAATGCAGAAATACAAGGAGAATATAAGTGATCTAGGCTTTAATTTGCTTGTAACAGCTGGTAGAGGATACAGGCATCTTCAGCTGATGAAGTTTGGATGACTATCAGGAAGACTCTCTCTTTGGCCCAGTGCTAATCAAGTGCTTTACTGGAAGCAAACATAAAACTGTAATGAAATTTGCAGATGAGTGAAACTGGTCGAAAGAAAAGGAATAATAGTGTAAAAATTGGTTCCTGAGACCCCCTTCATTTGCTTTTCTCTTTTAAAGCCAAACAAAAATCCATATGCCTAGGAACCAGGTCGTACTGGCCTGGTATGCACTTTCCCTGGTTGTGGCTGGGGTAATAGGTGGTATAGAAAGAGAAGATTAGGTACAGATTTACTAGGCCAATTTCTGTGCCATGTAAACCAATTAAGTCAATGTTTCAACAGCCCTATTAAAGGAGGTCAGAACAGAGGTGAAAAAAAAACCAAAATTTTTGGAACTCCTTTTAGAATCTCTCTCCATTTAATTTATCAAAGAAGAGGTTTAGTGATCATGAAATGATGACAATAGTGTTGAGGAAAGAATCCTTATAGCAGAGAGCTATCTGATAAAGGCATACTGACATCCAAAGGCTGACAGAGAATGCTAGGTAAGCTCAGTGCAGAAATCAACAACATCTACGAAACAATCAGTGTGATTAACCACTAGAACTGCTATAACGGATTCAGACAGAGTATCTGCCACTAAAGTTTAAAGTAAAGCTGTTTGTCTTTTTAGAAGAAGAGCAGTAGCTCATCCAGAGATCAGAGATTACTGGGTGAAAAGTTATAGTCTGTGTAATGTAGGAGATCAGAATAAATTGTATAATAGGCCCCTTTGTCCTGTGATTTATCAGATTTTTCATTATCTGAGATCAGTGCGTTAATAGACTTGAATTCTGTATGCCTTGATTCTGAGGTCTTTGGTTCCTCTTATAAATTTTCATGAGAGTTTTGCACTGCTGCAAATCCCTTTGGGCATATACTTTTAAATGAAAGCTTTGACATGCCTTTTGACCTATAAATAAGAAAGAGAATGCAAAGTACTGCATGCCAAAAGAGACATGAAATCCCCCCAAGATTTTAGCAGTAGTCAGAATTAAAGGCCATGAATTTCACAGAGGAGCCCAAACTCATCATATGACATTTAAAACAGACTTCTTTCAACTACCAGTAATAGTCAACCATTAGCTACCCATGTCTGTTTGCTTTTGTGTTTAGTTGTTGCCCAGAAATTGTGCCCAAGTTCCCATATTAGTGGCCTAACAATGCAAGCCACCAACCATTCATGTGATGCACATAAGAGTTTTGCTACTGAACTGTGGAAGATTTTTTGAATGCCTCAACTTACATGTGAAAAATTTTCTAGACAAAGGTTTAAAACTAAGCTGTAGCGATAAGAGATGACCAACAAGTAGGAAGACTGTGAAGAGATTCATAGGAAAGAGAAATGAATTAAAGTCTGTGTAGAAAGTAGTAATTCCCCTGCAAAGTTTCTAGTTACTTAAGTGAAAGCTAATGCAATACAAATGTACCTTTATTCAGTATGACATTATATCATATTACGTTGATATGTTTCTATTAAGGAGCCCCTGGTGGTCCAGTGGTAAAGGCGCCGCGCTATCACCGCGGAGACCCGGGTTCGATTCCCGGTCAGGGCCACTCCCGGGCAGGTGGGGCTCGTTAGCCCTTAAAGGCAACCCACCTACGTCCTAAGGACCTCGCTGCCACCGTCCAAGCTCGCTTGGCCCCGGCAGATGAACCTTAGGATTAAAGGGTGGGCTCAGTTCCGCGCACACTGTGTCTCACCTAAAAAATCCAATGCGCAGGCTGGAAGGTGTAAAAACCTTCCCCGGATCTTCGCTCGCGAAGATGGGCCATTATTATTTATTATTTATGTTTCTATTAAATTTCTGACTTCATGTCACTTTCTTTGTGGAAATCCATACTCTCACACTGAAAGATACTGTAGCAATCTTACAATGAATTCCCTTTGTCCTCGGACTACTGTATTTTTTCATATCTGTTTGAGGGCCTTAAAGGAACACCCAAACCACTTGTGGCAAATGTAAAGGAGTTCAATAAAAATAAAGTCAGAGAAAAAAGGGACTCTTTACAGTCAAATATAAAGATTTGGCCAGCTTTCACTGGGCAGAATTTCCAGGAGCAAAACAACCACAAACAATAAACTGGATGCCTGTTGCCCTTCATACGTATATTTATTAGTTTCAATTAAGTTGACAATTTGCCACATTTAAACTGAGCTCTGTCATTCAGTCTCCCCTCTGCAAATGAATAGGTTGTGTTTTTGCAGCTGAATCCATTTAGGCATTTTTAGTCAGATATTTCCTTTATTCTGTCTTCTGGAGAGAGTGAATGTAAAAGATGCTGATGCACACTCCACACTTCACACGTGGTGCTAAAAATCCATTAGCTGAAGAACAGTGAAGACAATGGTTGATCAGAGAGAACAGTTGAAGGTCAGGTTTAAATAGATGTATAACATTAGCCAGGCTTGATTGGCCATGGCTTTAGCATGTATCTCTGAAAGACTATTCAAATATTGATGTTGAGTAAACACAGAACTGAATACACTACTTGAAATTAAAAGCAAATACAAAATAGTAAAAGATTAGCTTTGGACAATATTTTGAATATATTCATTAGAAAACTGTGGGATAAAAAAAAATAGTAACATTTTCTAACAAAAAGATAATCCTTCAATATGGAGAATGGGCTCCTGTTCCAATAATGTTTTACAGATAAGAATCTTTTGCTATGCTTCTAGATGTTAGCAGTCAGACTTCTTGTGCCATTTATAACACTGGATCAAAGTCTCTAAGGGAAATGAGGAGAAGGTGACTCAGGAGATCTCTTCATTACACTTTAGACTGTTTCTTAAATCTGACTGAGATCCATGTTAAATGGAGACTGGTAGTGGGTCATGAAGGAATCCCTTGTGTCCCATCACAATGTCTTATATCACGATTAGCTTTTTTAAAACTAATTTGCTGGTTAGCATTTCTTAAGCATAATCAACATACTGGGGAAGGACTTCAGGCACAGCTGAACCGTGAATAGTGAGAAACTGATCAAAAATCCTAAAAGGATTATTCATCTCTTCTTGAGGAGCTGAAATCTTTTATAACATCTTTAGTAAAAAAATTCTTTCTTTCTTATTCTTGTCTAATTTTCTGCACCAGGGCTGGGCCCTGGTTTCTGCGATTTATATAATTATTTTAATATGATGGTCTTCAGTTTTTTAGTGTTATGTTGATGAACTGGGTTTCTTTCCCTATTGTCTCACTTAGTTTTTCTTCTCATTCATCTTCTACTTTTGAATGGTGTTTATGTTACTGCTTGACAGAAGGGTCACACGGATACTACTCTAAAGCTTATTCTGAACATGTTGATCTCCATTCTTCCCTCATGTCTGATTAATGACTTTGGCTCCTTTCCTTAGAAATCACAGTATAATGGACTTCCCAATAAGTTTTAATAAACTCCTTCGATCAAAGCTTTTGAATTAGTAATAGTTCTTCCTAACCACTACTAAAAATCTTTACGACTGTTTCATAAAGATGACAGTTTCAAAAAATCACTTTTGGGACAATGCTAATCGTGATATTTTTCCAAATTTTTTCAAGGTTATAAAACCTATTAGCAGCATTTGGTCATCCTTGCTGGATGTCTACCACAGCATCATTTTCATTGCAAGGCTCCAATCTTGATAGAAAAACTGACTTATTTCTCTTAATATTTCTCTTTCTGAAGTTATGCTCCTTTTGGGATGTTATTAACCATATTTTTTGTTTTCCTTTTATTGTTGAAATCATCAAATTGTTTTGTTTTGATTTGCTTTCTGTTTGGTGGGTCTTTTGTTTACCATCAATACACAGAGCTAAGCCAGGTAATGTCATCAGAAAAATCAGCATTGTAATTTCCTCATAAATCATCATGTTAACTTCTTTATCATCTATTACTCAAACTGCATGAACAACAGTAAGATACAGAAAAGCCCTAAACTGCATTGGTTTCCAGTACAAATCACTAAAGGATATTTTCCACGATCTCTATTCACAGTGTTGTTCTATTTATTACAGCAAATTTTTTCTCTGTGTAGTCTACAGCATACCGTAAATTTCCAAAGATCATCTTATATATTCCTTAAAACCGTTTGAGAAATGCAGATATTTTATCAAAAAAAAAATGCCTGTTGATCTACATCCCTTTCAGTCTACAATGTTGAAGAAGACTCTCTGCTCTGCTGTTAGCTAAAGATCTATTTATTTCTGTATGTTCTGTGCTGCTCCACACTTTTGAAAAACACTGAGACTTGTTACAGTAGGTACAATCGTCTATCCTTCAAAATATACTAGAAAGGTGATTTTTTTTTAATTTTTCCCCCTTCATTCCACATTCTGTTTAAAAACATATGGGATGTCTGGAGGGTTGTTTCTGTCACTTGTTTTAAGCCTTTCTGTGGTTAAATCTCTAGTATGAAAAATTCAATGTGATCATCTGATTTGAGTTGTGTTGCTACGCATTTTGGCTTCATTTTATTTTTTGATCTAAGGAAACTATAATTCAGCTGTTCAAAAAATGCATGTGTTGTATGTATCAAGTGTCTGTTATCTTGTCTAATATGGCAGTATCACTATAGCATAAATATAGGACACATTATTCTGGATCCTGCAGACTATTTTGAGCTTCATTATACATATATTATATGACACGAGTTTTAGAGAGGGGAGAGAAAGGTAAGAGGGAAGTAAACTGGGCAGTAGCCCATGGCTGCTGACATTGCTCAGATTTTCTGTCAGGAAATCAAGGAAACATTGCGAGAATGGACCATAGAGAGAGCCCTGAACTCTGCAAAGTCTTTTAAACACTGTTTTCTCACTCTGCTCTTAAAGGCAATAAAGTATTGCTCACTCAGCTCTTAAAGTACTGCTTCTTGCCAGGACTTCCACTAGAGTAGTCACTTAAGGTCAAAGGAAAGCCAGTTTCTAAAGAGAACATGATGATATGTACATGTCAAACTGCATTACAAGATCTGACAGGAGTCATAGGAAAGGGGAGACAATATGAAGGTTTTTATGTGTGCAATATTAAGTATCTGAAAAAATCTGAAAATTTCAGTAATCTGAAAAAAGAATAGGTGTTACAGTAATTGAAATAATCTGCTGAAATGCTCTTCTAAGTTCATAGATGAAAATACTACAGTTTATTTTACATCCAATACTGATGTGGAGAAGAGCCATATCTGGATAGGAAGATAGCTGAAACAAACCTTAGTTTCTCTGTTCAGTGACTGCATGGATATAAACAGACATACAGCACCCTACCCTCCAAATATATCAGCACAAAATAATTTTAACCTTTACAGAAATGAAGATGAGATTAATCTAGTTTAAAATAAAACTAAGGTGCTATTCAGCTGAATCTCCTTTGGTAAATAAAAAAGAATCAGGTCCCTCTGGTGGGCTACGTAAGTAATTTTTCTTACTTTTGCCCTTCTGATTGTCTCCCTCATCCTGCTGGAGTTTAGCTACCAGCTGTGGTTAATCTGCAGCAGTCCTTTCTAACCTGTGTGGGCAAACCCCATTCAATTTCAGATTTCAAGAACTTCAGAAATATTATTTGAAAAGCCAACATCCCTATGATTATATTAATGGACCACAGGAACCAGGTACAAGCAGAACTGTGGTGGGAAGTCGGTTTGCCTACAAAAATGCTAAATCCAGCACCTTATTGGCTGATTTTCCTTCTTCTCCCACATACAACCTATTTTAAACCTGAGCTGATTTTGTTTTCAGAAACACTCGGTGGATTTCATCAGATCAAATACAGTCATCTGCAGTGTAGATTTTAACTTTCTTCTCAAACTATCTCCACTCCATCCATTGTAGTCAGTGTATGAGCATAACAGAACCATATTTAGGGGGTCCAACTACCTCAGGGAAGGGTAAGCATACACATGGTACTTTTCCTGATTGCTCTTCTGGTCTCTGGCTATTCCAACCTTCTTTTAACATCCGTACACACTTTAAGCAGTCCTTTGGCATGGAGTTCCATAGGTCTATCTTTTATTCCACTCTTGTTCATTTTCAGTGTGGTTGATTTCATGAAACTACAGTCAATCTTTGTTTAATGCTTCCTATTTCTCTTTTTTTTTTTTTTTTTTTTTTTTTTTTTTTAAATTTTAGGAACACTGAGCAGCTGATCTCATTTCACCTTTTTGCAGGCCATTCATGATTTTGTAACCCTTTTGCATTTCACATCCTTTCTCCCTGTTTTCTGTTTTCTGGACTGAAGGGCACTAATTTGAAAAATTATTCTCATTCTCAAGTATATGTCTACAGCAGATCAGACAAAACACACTTTCAAAGGGTTAATTTCTCTTTACTGATTTCTGAGGAAGCCTACAATGTCTAAACCAAAAAACAGACATTTGTGCTGTGTTTTTTTTAAATTTAGATGAAATCATTTTCATCCTCTGTTTCTGGGAGTTGTCTCATTGTAAATGAGAGATAAATATATGAAAATTAGTGAAGTGTTTCCAGCGTACAAGAAATGAATAGAGATGGTAAAAGAAAGAAGCAACTATTAAACAATAAAATTGACTCATGCATAGTGTACAGAGATATGGAAATGAAAAACCCAGTCTTAGACACTCTATCAGCTATAACTATGTCTTCTTCCTTTATGGTTTCTCTGGTTTTCACTGCAGAGCTATTAATAAGGTTTTCAGCTAAAAATTCAAAATAAATACCAGTGTTAGAATATGAATAAATTTCACAAGCAGTGTTCATAACTACTAGATATTTATTTAGAAGGATGTTGCTAAAAGTGTGTTCACTTTTGTTCTTCCAGTTCTCTCCCCATCCCCCCAAGGGAGTGAGTAAATGGCTGTGTGGGGCTTAACTGCTAGCTGGGGTTAAACCATCACAATAATTTAAAAAAAACCCCCTGCAATTCTCAATTAACAAATCCTACTATTTAATTTTGGAAGAGATAAAATTAGAGAAAACTGAATTTTCTTTTGTTTTTTTTTAAAGAATCACTTTCTTAGTAGCTTAGTGCCTTCTTGTCTTCTCTAGTCATTAGCTTTGCTGTATGTGATGCACACAACTACCTGAAATCCCAGATGTCAGGTGGTGAAATGTGTCTTATCAGTGCTAGTGCCTGGCCACTTGGCAGAGCCCTACATTATCAGCAGTCGGTCATGCTAGCAACTCTCAAAATTGCCTCTGGGTCAGTCATGTGCTCTTGGCTTTTATTAAATCTGTGAGGGGATTTGAGTTCTCCTGGTGCTATGTTCCATTTAGATTCATAGATGTTAAGGCCAGAAGGGACCATTGTGATCATCTAGTCTGACCCCCTGCTTAACGCAAGCCACAGGATGCTCCTGATTTAATTCCTGTTTGAAGTAGAGTATATATTTTAGGGGATAAAGCATTCAGTCTTGTTTAATATTTCCAGAAGAATGTGCCATGACCTCAGGCAGGTTATTTGAAATATTATTTATCTCCAGTGTTAAAAATGTACACCTTATTTCTGGCATGAATTGGCATGGTTTCAACATTCAGCCCTGGGCTTTTGTTGTGCTCTGCTAGATCGAAGAAGACATCCATATTTTGTCCTCCTGTTATCAGATTCTTTGTTAAACTATGCAGATAGCTCTGTCAAAGTTTTGACTATGAGGTTGTTTTGTGTTAGATTAACATGATTGTCCCCAGACATTATGATAGGTGTCACCAAAATCCTTAATGAAAATCAACGAATATGATGCTAAAATGGTTGCCAACAGAAGGGTTCTCACTGTAGTGTTCAAGCAAAGTGGCTATTTATCATGTGCAAAATAAAAAAAAAAAAAATGTTTATTGCAACACAAACACCCAACTCCTTGAACCAGGCAGTACAGAGCAGAACACAGCACCAGGACAAGGAACAAACAGTGTAACTTCAATATTCAGTTCAGGCTGGATGGAGAAGATTTTTCCCATGAGAACAGTCAGACAGTGGCAAAGGCTGTCCAGATTTCAAAGTCTCTGAACTTGAGGGCTTTCAAGCCCCACCTAGATCAGTCTGTTCTGACTGAATAGCTGACCCCTCTGTGAGCAGGAGATTGGTCCAGGGACCTCCTGAGGTCCCTTCAAGTCTGAATGACTTTATGATTCTACAATGTCATAAGATGCTTCAAGACATAATGACTTAAAAGTTACTTCACCTTTTTATATACTTTTAAAAGCACAAAAATACTATAAATACCAAAACTAGATGGTTTTTAGAATTATTTTTGCATTAAGTTTTTATTGCTTTTAATAGTATTGATATTTTAGTTTAGGAATAAATAACACAATACTTTCTTACTTAGATTTCTAATTATAAAGCAAAAAAAATTTATTCTTAATAGATATAATGTTAGCAAAGCACAAAAAAACATTGTTTCCTAAGACATTAAGAGGACTTATTGATTAGAATAGTATAGAATAGAGGAGTTCAATCTGGAAAGGATCTACAATGATCATCTAGTCCATTTGTCTGACTACTTCAGGGCTGACCAAAAGCTGATGCATGTTGTTACTAAGGGCATTGTCCAAATGCCTCTTAAACACTGACAGGCTTGGGGCACCAAACACCTCTCTAGCAAGCCTGTTACAGGGTTTGGCCACCATCTCAGTAAAGAAATGTTCCATAATATTAAGAGTGAAACTTGCCTGATGCAGCTCTGAACCATTCCTGTATGTCCTGTCACTCAACACCATGGTTAGCACCTTATATTATATGCAACTATATAGAAACAAAAAATTCCATGGAAAGAAAAATCCCAGAATGAAGTTCAAAAGTACCATCCTCTGAAAATTTATTAAGCTTATATTCATTCAAATGTGACCATCGTTACTCATTTAAAAATATTTGTATTTCTGTAGCTAAAGGTATGAAAATACCTACAGAGGTGTGCATTACAGCTTTCTTCCACTTGTCTTGATTACAGTAAACCAGGATTGGATTCACTATGCTGAATATGTCTGTTTTTCTTGATATTTTGATGTTTAGTTGGCCAAGGACATAGAAGTCTGAAAGGAGCAGAGCATAGGTTTAATATCAGCTGGTCATCTGCTGTATCAGGTAAATCCCTTTAAAGTCCTTTGGGGGTCAAAATACTTGTCAGAACAGACAATGATACTTTCATGTTTAACTGCATTAAATTATGTCTAGGCAAACAAATAATCCAGATTTTTCTAGGGATAACCCTTCTTTGCTTTTTACCTCCCCCTAAGTTTTTTAATCTGTAGATTTCCTCCATAGTTACATTCTCTTTTCTTTAACGTTGATTTGAAAGAATTCATTGCTTGGATCAAGGATCCTTGTGTGTCTTGCTGGAAACCTATACCCTCAGCTAGGAAAACCTATTCCCTCTTTACAATTAAGGTAGAGACAAGTCAGCAGTTTATTTCATATATTTAATCTTAATCTATGAATTTTCTCATGTTTTGTTTTGTCAATAAAGATATCATGCTAACTCAAGTACAATTCCTTGCAGTGATTTGTATATAAGTACTTGTATTTCATCAGGACTGCTATCTTTACCAAACTCATAATCTCATTAAATAGGTATTGTATTAGTTTCCTAACATCTATTTTGTACAAACTGTTGACTGGTATAAATTACTCTCCTTAATTCTTTATTAGTAGTGTCTAATATCACTTGTGCTATTATTTTTCCTAGAATCACGGGTTATTCCATTTAAATATTGGCACAAAATCCTCTCTCTCCTTCTCTTGAGTTTCTTCCTTTCCCTCACAGCTATAGAAACTGGCATAAATTATCCTTGGATCAACATCACAAGCTTTGAAACAATTTTTGTTTACCTGTAAATGTCTAACTTAGGAAAGTATTTCATATCTCTCTTAGTTACTGATCAAATGTAAGATATTTCATAATCATGGAAACATATTGTTTTTGTTGATGTGTTTAAATACATGCAAAAAATAATCATCTAGTATCTTCATACTAAAATCCTTCAGGTATAGTTTTTGTTTTCTTTGCATTCCTGTAAACCACTAGAATTCTAAGCCAATTTTTTTCTGAAACAAATATTAGTTGACTTTACTGGCTTCCTCGACTGAGTATGACCTTTAAAATATGAAGTAATTTTATGGGTCATCACCATATGATGCTTGCAAAAATTTTTCCTCTATATAGGAAACAAATAAAGGACTTTGTGAAGTTATTCCAATGATTGTTACACCATATATAATTTTATTTGGCAGTTAGAGTTTACTACACATTCTATACTGAAACTTCCTCATGCAGGCCTCGATCCTGGTAACGATGAATTCTCTTGGGATGATTTCACAGCCAGTCCTGGACTATGTGTGCCTCCTGCCAGGGGTGCAGAAGATGGTGGGAGGAAGACACAGGGCTTCTGGAGAAACCACTGCCCTCCACATACTCCCAAACTCCCCCTAAGGCCTCACAGACCTCATACCCAAGGAAGGGCTGGGCAAGGAGCCAGAGTCAGAGTGGAGCAGAAGAATCTTTTGGTCTCTTTCCTCATCCTTCACCTAAATGAGAAGGCTCTCTGAGCCAAACTGAAACAAAAAGTTATGAATGGAGTCAGCATTTCTTCAAACAAATGTATTTGAACAATGCCATCATATGCTTGATTGAAAATAAAGAATAAATTTATAATAGATATAGACATCACTAGCTCACACCAGTGATTCCAAGATGAAGTACTAGTGATGGCCTAGTACATGCTGAGCACTTCACTAGTGTGTACATGTTGTTTTCAAATTGTAGCTGTTTCAGAGCTGTTTACACTTGTCTATTTGACATCCCCTTAAGAATTTTTCACATTTCATTTTGCAAGCTAGTTTTTATACTCTTAAATGCATTTTGTGGGAATAATATCTAGCAATTATGCAACACTTACTTGAAGTTGGTTTTGAGGGACAAAGTGAAAGAAAGGGAAGAGCAAAGATAGGGTTTACTCTCTACTTTGGACTTAGACTGGAACTGATTCTTCAGATCGTCTATGAACAACCACTGAATTAGAAATCTTTGAAGACATAACTGCAATAGCTGACCATAAACAGATGTCCATAACAAGGCTGGCACATATGTGAAAACACATATATGAAAGCACAGATCTGAAAAATATTGTAATTCATGTTTCCATTTTCTTCTACTACATTTTTCAGTAGGTTTAACTAGCCATAGGTTTAGCTCAGAAGAGGATCAAAAGCGATACCAGGATACTACAGTGAGGTAGAGAGAAAAGAAAACAGTATTCAGTTACCTACTAAAAGCTATATTATTTAGGAGTACAGTTGAATGTTTTTTGAAGGAAAATAAAGACTTTGCCTAGAATAGAGAAAAGGACAGCTAAATAATACAAATCACTCTATTTGCAAGGTGTGGAAACCTGGTTTTAATTGCATAGAATGTTTCAATGATTTGAGATAAATTGTGAAAAGCTCTGGTATTTGGAGTTACAGTCTCAGGGACCTTATTGTGAAAAACTTTAAAAGTACCACGGTTGACTAATTATAAACTTTATTTATGTATTTGAATCTGATCCAGAATAATCCATAAATACCAGTATTGATCTGTCAGATCTGAGACTCTTGAAAATTAACCTATATAAGGATACCCTATTCACATATCACATCTTATCCAAACAGTTTTTAAATTTCCTAAAATACTTTCTATTTGATATTTTTGCAGTGATGACATAGGAAGTTGGAATGTATAAGGAAATATGTATGAAGGAAACTGAAGGAATCTGTGCTTCATAAAATATAATAGGGTTTTGGTTTGGTTTTTTCCCTTCTATAGTAAAACAGGTATATGTTTTTAACCTTTAAAAGAGAGTTTAATAATTTTTTTTCTGTCTTTGACTAATAATAAATCAAGAGAAAATGTCCCATTTACAATAATGGTACCTGATTCTGGTAATGCTTCTGAACTGAATGATTTTGAAATTGAGACACTATTCCTTCCAAAGACATTCCAAAGTAATTTTTACTGGCATTTCTGTATTTTTCTTATTAGTTACATTTAGAATAGCATTGCTAGTATTCCAACACAAGCTGCTTGTGACTTCCAACAGGCTTGCAAGTAGACACATTTGCTGAACAGGGGAGCAAGGATATTAAGATAATTTTATCATCTGTGTTTGAATCATTGTTAAAACTCTATAAACTGGAATGATTAAATTTCATACGTGTTATTCAAGAATGATGTGAATAATTTTTAATCCTTGGAATTTCTTTTTATCAACAATAATGACAGGAAACGTTTTCAGAAATAAACAGTAACAATATTAATTTAAATTCAAAAGGATGTCTGTTATTCAGACCACTTATTTTCAAAACTCTTTGGTAGAGATTAATTTTGTACAACTTTAGGACCTCGTACTGTACATGTGTACTGGGGGTGGAGGATGTGTGTAGAGAAAGGGGAGTGGGAAGAGAGAGACTTTAGATTTAGCTGAAAGAAACAGGTACTGTCATAGACAGCCGAGCCATCCCTTGCCCAGATACTAATAACTCAAGACTTATCAAAGCTCCAGTACTTTCAGGCTAGATTTAGCATTGATGCCTGCAGCCTTTAGGCAAGCAAGAGGCACTTCTGTAGTCTTCAATATGCCAATTATAATCTTTATTTTTGAAAAAATGGATATGTTTGTCAAAAAAAAAAAAAAAAAATCCTCTAAAACTTCCTCTCTGGGACTCAGCTTCCTCTCTTAACGATTTCCAGCACAGCAGCAGCACAAGGAGGGCTCTAAACCCAAACAAGAGGAGTCAGATACGCCTCTGCAACTGTAACCAGTTGTTAACATTGGCACCCTCTTCTCCATTTGCTTAAGTTGTGTGTTCTTAACCAGCTTGTTGACCTTGATCTGCTGATCATCCTGGTTTGGTAGAAGAGATCACAAATTGTAAAACATTCTGCTTCTTAACCTTTGCTTTGCATAGGCTAAATAGACCGATATTTATGAGTGTGTCAATACAAGGAAATTTTCCAGAATTCAAATAAGTGCCACTTATTTGGCATCCTTCTGAACTTTTTCCAATTCAAAATATAATATTTTTTTGAAACTTAGAAATAATGATATTTGAACAATATAATTGACACTAGTAATACTAATATCACCATCTAAGTCTTCTTGCTATTTTATTGTTTTTACAGCTGCATTCTGAACATTTGTGGATGCTAACCAAAATGAATCCCACTAAGCTACTATTTAATTTGATAACTTATTAGGCTGCTGTTTGATTTATACCAGGTTGTGGTGCTAACTGAAAATCAGAACTTCCCCTACAGACACTAAAGACAAATAGGCAAGTCCACAGCCTAGAGGTTTCATCTTACTACAAGACCTAGAACTTTCTGGAAATATGCTATATGTGAGAGCTTGTATAACTAGCTCACATATGTAGAGGGTTTTTTTTTTTAATTAAAGATATATGAAATCAAGAAATGCTGAATATGAATAAAACATTCAATGGTATCAAAATATGTTCAATGGTTATGAAAATTATGCCCCAGTTTGGTCTCCCCAAATCAGCACATTAACATTTAGCCCTTTTCACTATCAAAAACCTTTGGTAGCATTAGTTATAGCACTCACAGTTTAGTTAAAAACAAATGTTCAAGTTTTACCTTTTACAGAAGCAATGTCAAAATACTATATTATTAAGACCTTTGCAAATTCTTATTATGATTACAGTATGAAAAATCAAGACTCAGCATCTGAGATCAATATTATCCAGGATGTAGGACTGTACTGTATCTATCTGTTCTAGCAACAAATCCTACAATTGATTTTTTTAATACCTTTGGGGCTGGGGGAGGGCAGGATAGAAAATCCTCTCTTTCAACTTCAGCTCAAAATCGCTGGTTCTGTGTCTCAAAGACCTTTTGCTGTCCTATAAATCAGTGGAGTGAATGCTTCAATGACTGTGTGTAAATAAGCCTTACTCTGCTTATTTGCTGTGCAGTTGTCTAAAATAATACCCTAAAGGAATGACTTGGCCCATATTGTCTGTTTCAGAGGGCTATTTTTTCTAATCTTAAAATGAAGAGGGTTCACAAAATAGAGGTACAATATTCAACATCAGGAACTAGGACAATTTTCTAAATAGATTTCTGTAACAGAACAAAAAAGAATTGAGGTTAGAACATTTCATCACAGGAAACATCTAGAAGAAATGTTGCAGGTTTGAGGAACATTTACATAGTCATTGATATAAATCAGAGAAGATCAGCTATTCTAAAGACACACAGCAAAGACATTTAAATTCCTCTATCAAATAGCTATTACAAGAAAGTGAATTGTTACAGTATCAATAGTTTTGCTTAAACGTGTATAAAAGCTCATCCACATTCAAAATAACTATATATACTTAATGACTTCAGAAGGAAAAACACCTGCCAACGAGCAGGCCTTCTGAATATCAGAAAACTCTTAGCTATCCTTTAAAGTAACATTATTAAGGTATAACAGCCTGTGGGTCATATGAAAGAGAATTAAATTGGGGCTAATCCTGGAAATCAAGTTGGATACTATTCCTCATAAAAAAATAACTGTGACAGAAACAACTGCCAAGGTACCTCGAAGAGTCTTTGTATCAATATTCAAGAAGCAATTATGGAACAGAATTTTCCAGTACACGAAGGGCAGGTACTGGAAATAAAGTAAAAGTTGCCATCAGAAGAAATTATTCCCTTGATAATGCATTCCTTTTATTTTCAAGCTCTCTGTGATAGTTCCAGGAAGTATTTTTACTGCTGTAAAAATTTTACTGCTATTCCACTCAGAGTTAGTCAATATTTGTTTAGTATTTATAGTGCAAACACACGTTGAAAAAAATGAGATGATGTTCTAATGAAGATTCTGCAAACCCAACTCTTAGTTAATAACTTTGCTTAAAATTAGAATGCTATAATTTATTATTATTATTATTCCTAGAGACCTATTAGTACCTAACATTAATTGGTAATTTTGTGTTCAATATTTATAGTTTAGATTACATAACATTGACTCATTCTTTACTTTAGATTAAAGGGCTAAAGTTGAAGCATTCAACTCTTTCATAGACTGCCAGTAAAAGTGATTACAGATGTACTAATTATCCTTTCTTATGTAAACAATTGTGACATTGAATATGATTTAACAAGGACAAGTTTCAGAGATGAGATTCTTCTAAATTCATTGCTAAAATCTAAATGCTTCTAGTCTTTCAAATAAAGATAATACTGATTTTTCTCAAAATTTTTAAACATATTACATGTATGAAAAGCAACAAACATGGTCTCTCATATTCACAATCATTCTTTCCCTGATAGCCAACAAAACACACTGTAAAACTCACAACAAAACAGGACTCCTCTGTACAATGGCAACACCCTTTTTGCTATATCTATACACTATTAAAAAAAAAAAAAACACAACATTTTGCAAGGTATGTAGTGTGAGATTTCAGTCAGTTTAGTAGAAATTAGAAAGAATGATAGTAGTCTAAGAAAGCATGACCACTGGGAAAAGATTGAAAGAGCTGAGTTTGTTTATCTTAGAGTGGGCATAAAGGTCTCTTCTAATCTATATAAAGGATTAAAAAAAAAAAAGACAGTGATCAGTTGTTCTCTGTGTCTATGGGGGACAGCACAACTAGCAAACATCATAACATGTGACAAAGAAAATCTGGGTTAAATACTAGGGAAAATGTTCTCGCTATCCAGGATCATGACACACCATAATAGATGGTGCCAAGGTACAATGGAGCTTCTCAAGTAGGTCATTTTAAAGAAAAGTTTAGAGCAAAGTACTTCCAGATGGCCTATTCGAAGTCCAATCAAGTGATAAGCACAGTCAGAAGTGAACCATCTTTCAAGGGGTCTTTGCCAGCCTATATTATTTCCCGAATTATAGGCTGAGTTGACAGAAATTCGAAGGAAGCCAGGAGACCATATCACACAGAGGTGAATAGATGCTAGCCACATTTTGTTGCTGCATAAGGCACCAGTTTCAGACCTTGTTCTGAGTCACCAGCAAATGGAAAGAATCATCTCTCACACCTTTTTCTTTTGCTGACTCTTGGAGCTTGCCCTGAGCCCTGGTGCATACTGTGCAAAATCTGCTCTACTTGGTGTGTTGTGCACCCAGAATGGAAGGAGATGACACTTGGAGTGAAAGATCTCATGAGGTCTCCTGTCTTCCTCCACTTCTGTAATTCACTGATTATACTGAACAGGAAATGGAACAAGTACTCTGCAGATGTACACACTACTGAGGTGCATTCATGCTGCTTCACTTAGTTTTCTCCATTCATGGCTCTCCTAGACCTAATTCAAGGTTTGAATATTATTTTTAGAGCCATCAGTTTACAAGATTGGATGCTAAAGGGCCATCCCACCCTCGCTTCACAGCTGTGTCCTAGAGAACCCACCACCACTGTTGTAGACACACAACTGTGTCATCAGGTGAAAAAATCTTTTTGAGCACTAACTCTGGCACACAATAATAAGAACAACTGATTTTCCATTGTAAAATTATGTTCAAATCTGCTTTCCCACACAATAGCTCATAATCCATTATCATCTATGAGGGAAGGGAAAGAGGAAAGATAGAAATAGTATCAATCTGGAATATAAATTCTTCAGATTTACTCTAAAGGTTTCTTGAACACTTATTTTTAAGCAAGACACATAGATGTAAAGAAACTTGATTTTTTGAAGTCCTCAGCTAAGAGACCTCTCAATTAGATCAATTCACCAATGGCTAAAGACTCCATCTTACAATCAGCAAGTCTGACCAGTCCTACTAAGCATTTTCTAGTACATTTCAATCAGATATTTTAAAATCATTAAAAGAATTTTAACAAAACAGCATTTTCTCATGCAGTGGCATTTTGATAAAAATATTTCCATCAAGTTGCAACAGCAGAAGTAAAATGCTCTTTGCCTCTGAAGTGTTTAATGGAGCTAACTGTACCTATATAGACACATTTACACTAGCATTGGCTCTAAGGTACCAGATTATATTTTGTTTTGCTACAAAGGGTCCATTTAACCACTGCTGTAAAACTCTTGGAAGGTTTTCTACTGTTCTAATGTCTGGTTGAATTTTGTGTAGATGAAAGCTGTGCTATCTTGACTGCAAATTATGGTACTTAAATCCAGCACATGAGGTATTTGTTCTATTACACTCTTTTAATGTTGTCTTACATTTGAATTTATTTTATTTTTACTTCTGACCGCTGTTCACCTGTTTAAAGGCACAAAGCTCATCTCACTGTATTGTAGGTGTTTAATTCTCTTAATGTGATGTTCAAATTTACAAAAATAATTTTCAAAATTACCACGGTTAACCTCCAGTTGAGAAGACGAACTGTGATTCCTCTGCAGATCGAGAATTCCCAGAAGGGCTAAAAATAAGATTCAAGGAGTGATTTTTTTTTTTCTCTCTCTTTTACAGTAGTTTTATGAACAAAGGCAGAGAAGAAATTACTCAGCAAGATAGCATGTAGTTTAACAAACCTGGAACTACATAGCAGGGAACCTAAAAACAATCTGGGAAAGAGATTTGTTTCCTGATCTCTGTTCTTCTGTCTTAATAGGTTCTATTTGATAATCTTCCCTGAAATAATTTTTCTCAATGAAAGAGCAACTACTTTTACATAACCGTTCCTATAGTTAACACTTTCTATCAGTATTACTCCACTTTAATGGCACAGAAACTTCCTCAGCAGAAGAAGAATTACTGGTGGACCATTCTCACTGTATTCTGGATCCCACTGTGGAAAGGCCAAAGAATAGAACCACATGTCAGCTGTACAGTGAAGGCAACTCAGCTGTCTTGTCCTTACTGGCTAAGGTCACTGGTCACGCATAGTTACATAGATGTAAAAGTTTTCAATAACAGTGGTAGTCCCAAACTACCTCATAACTTCATCTTCAGT
Organism: Myiozetetes cayanensis; assembly: GCF_022539395.1. Lineage (NCBI taxonomy): Eukaryota > Metazoa > Chordata > Aves > Passeriformes > Tyrannidae > Myiozetetes > Myiozetetes cayanensis. The sequence goes on along the minus strand of NW_026087742.1, from coordinate 40,743,285 downwards.
ATAGCCACAGGCATTGTTGTAAGTTCTGCCACACAGATGTTTGGAGTCATTTACCGATTCCCATAGTTTTCTTGCCAAACCCATCTTTCCTTACTGTTACTTGACTAAATTTCAGCTTGCTTTAAAGAGGTGATTCCTCACTGTTCTCTGCCCTGCTTAGGAAGAGTAATCAGTGAGGGACCTTCTACCTCATCCCTTAGCTTAACATTGGGATGGTCAAGATCAAAGATCTACCTGAGTGTGCACAACTGCAGAGTCCACACCTTCCTTCTCAAATTGTCCTAAGAAATGAGTACTACAATTCTTACTCATTTGCATTTCTCTTGTACTTCGAAATGTTGACCATGTACTGGAACCCCATTTGAACAGGGTCTGCACAAATGAAGAATAAAAGGCAATATTATCTCCAAAGGTTATCAACCAGTCCAGAACTTAGAGAGCTATGGAGTCCTGTGAGACAAAGTTTGTTTTCCACTCCACAAGTCTCAGGGAGCATCATAATCAAATTCCAAGTCCACAAGGGATCTAGACCAAGGAAAGCACCACTCCCTCTTCCTCACCTCTAATTCCCCAGAAGGACATACGGGTCCAAAGGCTAGAAAAGAGTTCCAGCATTTTCACCTACCAGGGCGCTGTAGTGGAGGAGAGTCCAGCGGGTGGGCCAGTCTCTTGCTCTTGACACAACCACACCCTTCTTCATTATGATGTATCACCAAAGATATCTAAACTCAACTGTAGCAATGCTTCAGGTTCAGCCTCATTTTCTGCAGCCCTGATCCATCCCAAATCATGATGAAATTATTACAGTATAAGCAATTTGGTAACTTTTGGATATATTATAGGAAAAATATATAGGTGCAAGAAGAAGGATGTGCACTGTATAAGGTATAATAGGCACATGCAACAGATAAAGCTGCAACATTAAATCCTTTTCTGTCACTTTAGATTTCCAGGCAGGGATTAACTTGAGTCCTGTGTCAGACAATAAAGATTTGTTTGATATAGAAAATACTAGGTGTGTTTCCAGGGCCACAGAAAGAGACTTTTCTGTAGCAACTTCTAGTTAGCACACATTCCCTTCCCTCTTCCTGTTTTCCAGCCTCAGTTCACATCACTAAGAAATCAGAAAAGATAGGAGCAAGTGGACCTTTGGAGCTTTGGAGATTTACCCCTACCAATCCAAAGCAACAGTGGAGAGCTGGAGTAGGGTAACGATAAGGGAAATGGTGCAACTCAGGTGTGAGCTGGGCCCTCTTTCCCCCCCAGCACATTTTGCAGAGACCAGCTGCTTCAAGTAGGACGTACACACCCATTTCAAAGTTTACTGTACTGACATGCAAATTCCTGTAGGATTACTTTGCCTAAGTGGTAATAAATATTTTTGATTTGCTGGATATACAGACTAATTAGTCAACTGTTAGAAACAGCTGGTTTGCAATGTTCCAATATAAGTGCTTTCCATGATTTTGATTTAATTTCAAGGGCAGACCATGGAGAACAAAGTTGTAGAGGGAGGATTTTTGTTGTTCCTGTTGTGGGCTCACTAGTTTGTTTCACTTCTTTTGCAAACCTTTATTTCATGCCTATTCATAAATTGTATTGCTATATTATGGTAGCTCATTATCCTTTGTTAGCAAAACACCTCTAAATCAAAGTTGGAATTGTACATCTTGTCCTGCATATGGAACAGAGTAGCATATGGAGACTATGCCTACTGCAGTTTTCAAGCATAAAAAGCAGGAAATTATACAGGAAATTATACATATTTCAAAGACACTTTGCCAAGTGCTTCTGTGCTGTATCCTGTAATTCAGAGTCATGCTTATCTTTACTGTGTCATTTAAAATTCATATAGTAGAAATATAGTCAGGTCATAATCCATACAGTAAGGAAGGAAAGCAAATTATTTTCCTGAACTTGCTTAAAATACAAGTCCTGGTAGAGCTGGTATTACGTCCCTGGTATCACATCAGTGGGAATGGTTTTAGAGGGTAGGTTCCAACTAGTAGAGACAGATCATTTCTTTAGCATCAAAGCACTCTGGGCAAGTTAGCCTGACTGATATAATATAAAAGTGGGAATGATGCATCCTGTATACTATCATGAATCTGATCAGAAATTTTTCTTCTAAAAGTAGTGTTCTCTCAGTAGAAGCATATGCAATTCTTAAAATGAAAATGTTGAAATGTGTTTACATGCTGATGATCTTAATTAGAACATGAAAGGAATCATATCCTAAATATTTTGGAAAGGAGTGGGATTTCTTCTTGGCAAAAAGATATTTTTGCTAAACAACAAAATTCAGATTTAAGCAAAATATTTCAAATAAGACAATTTTCACTCATAATATCATTTTGTTGGTAATTTTAACATCTTAGAATTTTATTTCATTGTGTATCACAGAACATATATCGACATCTCACAACATCCTGTGAAAAATAATTGGTTTTGCATGTCACCTCTTTTTGCACAGAGAATAAGATTTTTAATAACTCTCAGAGAGAAAAGACTTAATTTTAAGCCAAATATCACCATAATAAACAAGGCAACATAAATACTAATTTCACTATGTCCTATTTTGTCTAAATTCAGTAGTCTAGAGAGAAGGGTAAAATAAATACAGAAAAAAAAACTTCTCAGTAAATTACAATCAGAAGCATCTAATGCATAGTGACAAGATCTGGTTAATGAATAATGTCAGATCAAATTTTACTGTGAAATGGACTGTCCATCCATTTTTGGAGTAATAGACTTATGGTGAAATCATGCAGCACATTCAGATTGTCACCCTTTTCCTGAAATGAGTATTTGGTGTCTCTTAGAAAAATTGGTATGGGGAAAAAGTATATATGTATAAGCAAAAGAAGTAGAAAAAGGGACTCTACTGTTGTGTCACTTGGAGTTCATTAGAGCATATCATGCAAACACTATTGCATGATAATGTGAGGATCTTATATAAAAGAACTCTAAAATGTTATGTTGCCTCCTCTCACTGCAGTCTTTATCTGAAGCCAATTGCACAATGATGATGGACTTCACTCCAGTACTTTCCCTCATAGAGGTTAATCAGCATTTCCCTCCTTTACAGTTTTGGGCTGTTTCCTTATGACAATGGAACAAGTAATTTCTTCTCATAACAGTCATGGCATATTTAGGACTCTGGAAACTGCAGATCACAGAATTGTCACTGGCCATTGTTTCCTCAGCTAATAATTTTAATTTTTTTTTTTTTTTTGGCTGGGGAAAGGACCAAGAGTTCCACAGTGATAAATGAAAGAACAACTTTTTGGCAAGTTTCAGCTCTCCCTTCAAGGAAACACCTTGCCTTGGATGTTTTTGTCCATAATGGTAGCAGAAGCAGACAGGGCATTTCCTTTTCTCTCAACAGTCAGATGTATTTGGGGAGAAAAGAAAGGGGGAAAGCCAAAATCAGTTTTACAATAAAACCAAAGGAACCCAAAAATGTCCAGCAGTTTAGCCTATTGTACATTCTGCTCTTGTGATCAGTGTGTGAAATAGCTCTATGATGCCTCTTCTCTCTTATACAAACCAGTGCCAGACCTCATAAAGGAGAGGGCCTGGAAATATCACATTAGCAAGTCCAGAAAAATGGTCTTACTGAAAATGCCTCTTCAAACACTTAAAGGTTAGTAGTTAGAGTGTGGTGATGAGATGTTCCAAGATTAGGATTGTGATTTCAGGTAGGAGCATGACTGCTAGGCACTAAAATAGGTTAATATGAGGCTAAGGGACCCAGAAGTTTTTGGCAAAGTCATTCTGAGGAAGAGGGAGAAGCTGGAAGCTGTGCACCTTGAGGCACTGTGTCAAGAGACAGCATGTCCTTTTTCATTTGCACTGGACAGTGACAGCTAAGCACTGCATACACACACACCAAGTGCAAGATGTAGAGAAAAAACAAAGTTCAGGAAAATGGAAAAAAATCAAGAGACAAAATTTATTACACAACATTTTTGTGAAAAAAAAATCTTAATTTTCATGGGAATTTCTCTTTGTATGATCTTATAGACTAAGGGGAAAACCAGAAAGTCTCTTGATGTCCATGTGACTCTTTTTAGTTTGTTTCCATGTTGACTTTGAGAATGAGATTGAGCTGTCGTATGCTAGACAAATATAATAGTGCATCTGCAGTAGATATGACAACAGGATCCCTAAACAAATGAAGTACTTTAGAGATAGATGAGGAGGATGGATTGTGTGAGATTCATCAACCTCTGCCTTTTTACAAGTACAACCCTTACAATGCATGGCTTACATCTGCATGTGCCATTTGGACCTTTGACCTTCAGATGTCACTGCTTATGCATCAACCAGAAACAAGGAGAAAAAATACTGCAGTATGGGAAAAGTTACAAAACATCTTCTACTTATCAGAGGAGTCAAAGACAGTAATTTCAAGGTCAACATTTCCCTTGATACTATTCCATATAATTTTTTATTAATGAGTTCTGGGCAAGCAAATGCTGAGCTTTTGATTTTGGATTTATTTTTGGGGTGAGCGCTGGGAATAGCTTTCAGTTCATTCTTTCCTGGTTAATAGCATCACATACATTTAGATTTAATCAGAATATCTGTCAATTCCCACTCTATTCGTTAAGACTGAAGAATCCACAGGCAGGGTTTGCCAAGATATCTGAAATCTTCCAGCAGCCACTCAATATGGGAAAGGAAGTCATCTAAGAAAGTTTTCTTGTGATGATTCTGCTATATGTAGACAGGTCAGCAAAGAGAAATTGATACATTTTATCTTCCTGCTTTTTTATTCTAAAGTTTAACAAACTGAGAAGAGTGTGCAGTCAGGGTTGGGGAGGATAAATAATTTAGAGTAGCTAGGGAAGGAAATCATAGGGTTAAAACAGATCATCAAGATCATCTAGCTCAATCAATGTAGTACCACCATAATCACACCTAAAACATATCCCCAAGTGCCATATCCAGACACCTCCTGAACACTCATAGAGACGGTGACTCCACCACCTCCCTGGGCAACTTGCTCCAATGCCCAACAACTCTTTCAGCAAAAAAAATAATTCCTAATATCTAACCTGATGCAACTTGAGGCCATTTCCTCTTGTTCTTTCACTTGAGACATGGTAGAAGAGACTGACCCTCACCTCACTGCTGCCTCCTTTCATGAGATCTAACATGAATTTCCTCAGTCCTCTCCAGACAAAACAACTCCAGTTCCCTCAGACGCTCCTCGAAGGTATGTTTTCTAGACCCTTCATCTCGATGTCCATTTTGAAGTGAGAGGTCCAGAACTGAACATAGTACTTGAGCTGCAGCCTCAGTGGTGCCAAATAGAGCAGGAGAATCACTTCCCTAGTCCTGCTGGACACACTAGTCTTGACACAGGCCAAGATGCCATTCGCTTTCTTAGTCACCCGGGGACACTGCCAGCTCATATTCAGCTGGCTTTCAACTGCACCCTCAAGTCCCTTTCTGCTGAACAGCTCTCAAGCCACTCTGCCCTCAGTCTGTAGCAATGCATGGGTTTTTTGCGACCCAAGTTCAGGGCCTGGTACTTGGTTTTGTTGATTCCCATACTGTTGTCCTTAGTTCATCAATCCTGTCTGTCAAAATCCCTTTGTAGAGCCTTCCTGCCCTCCAGCAGGTTGACACTTCCACCTGACTTGGTGTCGTCTGCAAACTTACTGAGGATGTACTGAATGCCCTCATCCAAAACATCAGTAAAGATATTGAAGAGGACTGGCCCCAGTACTGAACCCTGGGGAACACCACTAGGGACCAACCTCCAGCTGGACATAACTATTCACCACCACTCTCTGGGCCCAGCCATCCAGACAGTTTTTCACCCAGCAAAGAGTACACCCATCCAAGCCAATTTCTTCAGGAGAATGCTGTGGGAAATGGTGACAAATTTGAATCTGAGAATCTGAGAAACAATCTGAGGCTTTAGGGTTATGGCTATACTAATATAGTAAGAAGGTTCAGGGCATGGGTCCAAGCACTGGTGTACAGTTTCCCATATTGTTGCAACTGTTAACACAAGTCCCAAAATAATTTTAGACTGAGACAAGTGGTGGTGTCTCAGCCAAATGCCCAGAATCAGCTCAGCAGCTAACACAGTCCCAGGATTGCTCCCCCTAGGTAATAAAGATGAATTCACCCTCTGAAATAGAACTTGGGTCCTGACCCTTTTCAGTTTGTCAATACAGACACAAATGAATTGTTGGAGAAGACTTAACAGTAAGACAATGCACTGGTGAAATGGCAGATGGGGCTTCTATGGAAGCAGTCTTGTCCAAACTTTATTTCTGTATCTCCAGTCCTCAGTCCAGTAGAGATCTCTTTAGTGTGATTGTATAGAATAATGCAGCAATCAAGACACTTTTGCTGAAATTACTTCAATGTGTTTACATTTTCTTCTCTGAATAGACGGATACAGAAATTGGATGAGCCAGGTTTTTTTTTAGTCTTTTTTTTTTTTACAGTCTAAATGTTGAGTCTGTGGATGGAACCCACCACTGAGGTTAATCATGTTTGTGTATGTAAGATTACATACACCCATTGTGTATGTAGGGGTACTCCAACCCACCATATGACTGTTGCTATCTGTCTATAACAGCCTGTCTACCTCAGTCCTCCACACATGTGAGCCATGCAAACACAGCAGGTTGTTACTAGATAACTACTAGTCTGATGTCATTCAACTTCATCCTCTTTGTCATCACAACATAATGAATCCTTTAGTGCTTAATTCTTACATTTCATAAAGATTTACAGAGTTACTCTTGTTTCACAATTTTCTTTGAAATCATTATTTAAAATTGAATCCCTTACAGTCTATTTTTGAGGAGAAAATAAAGGGGTTTATAAACCAGCCTCTAAAAGAGACTATTCTCCTTTTGTCTATTCTTCTATCCTTTTTGACTTCCCTCCCTTTTTAATCTGTAAGAAAAATGGCTGGTACTTTCAGTAATTCTAGCTATCTTAAAAGTGATTGCAACTGGCTATGAAGTAAGTTTTTAGAAAGACTTTTTAATAGGAATTAAAAAGATTTTATAATTAAATATATTTCGCTTCTTTTTAAAAGTTTTAATTTTCTCAAATCATTTGCAATAAGTTTTGCGGGTTTTATCATCTGAACAGTTTTGAAGTATAATCTACAGCACATGTATTAATGAAAATAAGTCTATAACAGGTTCAGAAATGTTAGTCAACTATAGATATATATACATGTGCCTAAACTATTCCATCATCTCTGTAGCTACTGGCAACATCTTTGGCTAAGATTATCCAGTCTTTCCTGAATTTTAATTCTTGGTATTTAATTACTTAATTTTCCAGTCTGTTTGTTTGTTTGGTTTTGGTTTGCTGTTTGTGTTTTTGTTTGGTTTTGTTTTGTTTTGTTTTGTTTTTTCCCCAGAGTCTGATTTTCTCTGTTGTTTTGGTTTTGGGTTTTTGTCATTTGTTTTTTTTTCTGACTGAAAGTTTCAGCAAAATCCCTTAGCCATTCCATAGAATCAAAACTAGGAATGAGATTCTCAAATAACTTCTGATTATCCTACTTCATGACTGAGAACAAGCAGGCAAAGACCTCAGGCTTGACTTTGTTCAGCAACAAAACAGTTTTACTATGGGAAGAATGAATGAGAGTGACTCTTCCTTGTTGTTCTAATTTCCACAAAAACCATTTCACTATTACTTATTTTCATTGAAAAAGTAGGAAATGCTCTTTTTTGTTTGTTTTGTTTTGCGGTTGCTTGTTTGTTTGTTTGTTCATTTCAAGGAACTAGCACTAACTGTAACTACTATATCAAATTATTCACTTTTATTTTGGTTTCTGAAGGGAAAGTTTTGCCACAAAATTTTAGGGGAAATTTTAGGCATTTTATAAATTTAATTTGCTTATAGTTTCCCTTCCTTTCTACAGTTATGTAAAGTGGAAGTTTAGCCTCTGGGATAACATACCATAGGTACTACAACATAAATAAACCACCAATTATATGCTTATCTCTGTCAGAAGCAGACTGTCAGAAAGGAACAGGGAGCTGTTACCCAGTTAGGAGGATTTGTCCTGGGATAGCTTCATATGAAGGAATGTGTTTGGGAGCTGTGTCTGTTTGGGAAACAGACTATTTTTAACATTTATAATCCATTCTCAGTTTTGACATATATTGAGAAGAAAGGGATATGAGAACATAATAACAGCACCTGAGTCCAGTTCTCCTATTGCTGTGCAAGCCTTGACCTGCTTAGTCAGAGAGCCTAAAGCTTGGTCTCATCCCAGTGACAGACCCTGCATTAGGATCCTTCAGTAATCACAGCAGATTTTGTGCTCCATCACAACAGATGAGGGATGAAAATGCATGCTTCCACCAGCTATTCATATTGAAAAAAACCACAAAAGTTCATTGTAGAACCAAAAACCAGTGGTTAAGTTTCCAAAATTCTTTTTTTCTTTGTGGAGTGCTGTCAGCCCGTGGTAGCCCTCTGATGATCTCCTGTAAGCATGGTCAGGATGAACTTAGTGTTTAAGTGAGGTAAAATGGCAGAGATTAATTTCCTTAGGAAAAACCAAAACCAAAACCAAAATCAAAGCAATCAAGTGCTGGACAAAGCATTCTACTATGTAGGTTAACACTTTTTTTGCATCAGCTGAACTTACTGAGGTAGCAGACTTAAGTTTAAAGCCTTGATCTAAACCAGGCAGAGCAGGGATTATTCCTGGCAGTACTGTCTCCCAGAGAAGTTGCCTAACTGCTGTATTGTAGGATTTCAGAGGTACCGCCACTATTACTCAATAATTCTGTGAGTGGTTCCCAGATCTTATGTGATTCTAAAATCAAAGGAAATTATATAAATATTAATTGAGTTTATGACTGTACTTATTTACGGTTTACAGGCTTTAGCGAGACTGTGAGCCTCAGTAGTCCTCTAGTTGGAACTAGAAATGAAAGAGATATCTCTCTGCAGGCTTTGCTACTGTGCAGAAAAAGTTGGCTGCAGGTCTATGACAAATAAGTGAACAGGAGATAGCAGTAACTATAAGGAGTGCCAAAAGTAGGAAATTATGGAAGACCTGTGGACCAGGAAAGAAAAGGAAGGGGCAAAATAGAGGCAGTAGAAAGCATAATATGTTTTTTATTTTTATTTCACTGAAACAACTTCCACACTACATTTTAATTCACAGGCAATATGGGAAAAAAACAGACTTCTTTGTTTGATGCTTGGTTTATTCACTCCCTAAACATTTAACATTCAACCAGCCTTAGTGGTATTGGAAAGTGGATTTTATTTGTTTGTTTTCCTGAGGCTGAAGCTGTTTTCAAGCCAAAATATTACACTATGGAGCTTCCTCATCCTGAGAGTTCTGCTGGCAAAATATTCTGAAGGATTTACTGATGCACCAATTGTACTTTGGGGTTCTACCAGGTTTGTTTAGGGCTAGTTTAGTGCTCTTTTCCTTATTCCATTAGTCTGACAAAAAATCAGTGTTTGATATATATATATATTTTAAGCAAGAAGTACAAGCTGCAGTAGACAGTTAAACTCTGTCCATGGACTTTGGGTGAACAATTATGCAGCCAGTTGTTCCTTCCAATTTCAGCATCTCAAAAGGGGCATGGAGGAACTTGGTTACAGTGTTCTTGTTCCAGAAGAATAAGTCAGCTGCCACAGGCTGAGAGGCCTCTGAGGAAGAGCAGTTGACATCAGTCCTTTTGGCAGTAAGGGCTGGGCTGCAGAATTTAGCATATGTTGCAGGCTTTTGATTTAATGAATTTGCAGGCTGACATCAGCCTCACACTGATAGAGAAACTGGTGAATGGAATTTGTCTATATATCTGTTTCCTTTGTGAATTTCCAGTACCACTTCAGTTCACAAAGCCTATGGATTTCTTTTATTGCTGTCATGGCAAATATTTCACAGTATCAAGGTCGATGTTCTTGAAGATGCCATTTTCAAATTCCTTTGAATTGAAAGCCTCCTAAACTATCTGTGCTGTAGAAAGAAAATTTCTTCTTACGAAATATTTTTATTTCAAGGCATCTAATGTTTATCGTAGATGACATACAGGTATATTAAGTCTACAGTGTATAAAAGGTTGGAAAAAAACCTGTGCACCAAAAATTTTCACTGAGAAAAAAAAAAAGCCTTAGACAAGGAATTGCACATGTATCCAAGAAGATATACAAGAATGCTAACATTTAACAGATGCAACTGCAGCTGCATTTGGTTTTTGGATTTAAAGGCTATTTGTTATCACTCTCGTTTCTAGAAGCTGGGTAGCTGCTTTCACTGAAGTTCCACAGCACAGCATGTGTGGTTTTAAGTCTCTGACCCTCTTATTTGGCAGAGAAGGGGAAGACGTATTTGTCTGAGAAGCTGCATGAAGTATGCTACTGTGTGCATATATTTAAGAGAGATATTCATGACCTGGAACTTCTGTTGCATAGAAGCATTTTAAGCACCAAAGTGCCTTTGCCTCTAGGAGACCCATCGTAAGTTGTCACTGGATTAAGGGGACCAGTTTTCAACTTGTGTTGCAGCTTTGGGGGTCTAATTACATTCAAGTTCCACCAGAGCAGGTATCTGAAAAATGGTGCGTGAAATTTAAAGAATCATAGGAAATTAAGCTTAGAGGAAACTTGAAAGACCATTCATCCCTTCTAAATCATCATATGAGTCCAAAGACTCATAGAGCTGGTAAATTTTCTCTATGGTCTTCCCCATCATTAAGCTTTTGCATTTCAAGAGAAAGCACTGTAGTTCCTACCCCACACAAACTCCCTTCTTTATCTGTTGTAGTGGCAGGGAAATTGTGTAGGGAATTCTGGTGAATCAACTAGGAATTACATTCAAAATAGTTTCTTTACTTCCCATATTCTTTAAGAGCAATAGTAAGGCTGAGTTCCATGTATGCCCTGATACAGGACAGCTATACAGTGAGTACTGCCTTCTTGCATTTTGCCTGATAACTTTGTTATGACCTTGCAAACTAAGGCACCCATCTGTCATTTATAATTCATGTATTACCATAAATTTATAGAGGACTAGGCAGCTTGCCCTGTGTCTCTAGTTAGGAAGAAATGAAAAAACCAGCAAAATCCCTCTTGACTTTTTTCAGTAGAATTGTTCCAGAAGATAGTGATACTGTTAGTTATTTCTTGTAAGCCGTTAACCAGACATTCAAGAAAGACAATTTTCTTCTCTGCAGCTTATTTGAAATCAAAACAGGCTTCTGGTGCTGCTCTAGCAAATAATTTCTTTCCTACAGGACAGGATGGTTGATATGGTAAAATATTTCAGTGAATGATTGGTTATCTATGGGGACCTTGCATTCTAAGTAAAATTTTCTGAACCTACTTCTAAAAATCCCAACATATGAAGTAGATGGAGCTGTCAGTAATTTTAGAAACCTGTCATTAAATTTTCTAAATAAAAAGAACTGCAAAGGCGGTGAGAACTAGTTTTTGTTCTTATTGTTGTTTCTTTGCTATTTGTTGCTTTTCTTTTAAAAGGATTTGTGTGAATTGCAGATCTGAAGTTTATATTTCCCAATTAAAATAACCATCGATGTTGGAAAATAGTTTACAATTAAATCTATCTTTAGTATTTCACAGTTTCAATGAGGACAAGTCTTGTCTCTGCTTTAAATTTAGTTCTTTTTTTCTAGGGACAAAACTAATAACAGAAACAAAGGTGTCAAAAAGCTTAAATCCTCCTTGAAGCTCCTTTTGATCAGATGCTGCACAGAAAAAAAGTGATGAAAAACAGGAAGAAAACAAAGAGAAAACAGAAAACTGATTTCCCATTACACAGCAGATCAATGGCATTTCCAAGAAGGAAATTCATGTCACTTAGTTCTAATACATTGTTTCATGTAATAGATGAGGTATTAACATAAGCCAATCTGTACTTTCTACTCCAAGAGAAGAAAGTAGAATTTACTTTGCTAAGACAATACCTGCCCACTAAAATTGTGTCCAACATCCCAAAAAGTACATTTCCCATTAATCTATAACTAATGTACCACAACCAAGTTACTGAAGGTTCAGCCAGAGGACACTCAAGCAGACTCTTCTGATTTAATATGAGGATGAAAGGGTTGCCCACTTTCAACAGTCTTGCCAATAGGTGGGGTTTTTATAATAGCAAAAGTCTACTTGGAGATTGCTCCTGGACTATAATGGCATCCTTGACAACATTCATCAGAGCATGATTGAGCTTTCTTCCTACCAGAATTCATCCCTTAAAACATTTACTTCTAAAGCTGGATCAAGAGTGAGATAAGATTTAAACACCAAAGCAAAAAATTAATGAAGTGATATTGTCCTGAATAAAATAAAAAAATTATGTCAGGTCAGTAAATTTTATAAACATTTGACCCTTTCTTCAGGTTTCTTTTCTCAAGTAAAACTTCTATGTAAATTCCAAGAAGAGAATGAATCTGATGAATATTTTAAGACCTTCTCACATACTTTCAGAGAACATTACAGCTTTACTGGTAAGTTCTATTATGAAAACACACAGTATAAAATTGCTTGCGCTAGAAAAGACCAATACATCTCAGATGTGTTTCAACTTCATGCTGAAAAAAAATTGGTTACAGCACATATCTGAGGTAAGAATATAAATAAGTAACTGAAATCCAACCAAATGCACAGGCAAAACCTAAAGAACAAGCAGTGATGTGAGTGCCTACTCACTCTTCAAGCAGTCCAATAGAATTCCCCAAGTGCCCACTGCAGATATATGTCCAGGCACCTCCATGAGGAATAGCTGACTGAGAACATTGTGTATGGCAATGTCACAGAGGCTGGAGATGTGTGCTGCTCTGTGGGCTACCATTAAAGGAACAGAGAGTGCCAGCTGCAGAGCCTAGGCTGCTGGCATTGATGTTACTGCCAATGAAACACTGAAGCCAGTCTACATCAGTAAAGTCATATAGAAATATTATAATTGTCTCTGGAATTCTGTCAAACCAGTTGATGCAAACCAAAAATTCAGAATGTTTATCTAAAAATAAGGGAGAACTGAATAATTTTTTTTTCATTTCCCTTACATAATAACAGGAAAATCCTGGGAGGTGGTGTTTTTAATTTAGGTAAAGCTTATTGAATCTTTTCAGTGCTATCCTTCATTTTCATAAATTTGAATTAAAGATGTTTAAAATCTGGATTCCTCTTTATTCCTCTGAAGTATTTTATTGCATCTATGTCTAGGAAGGAACATCAGAGAGAAGGCTGTGATGTGGTCCCAAAATGAAATTTAATATAGTAGAAGTACAGATGGGTTTGTTGTTTTCTCATTTACTGTATATTTTTTCACTACTGAAATCAGTTTAGAATTTTTAAAAGTATTCCTGCAGATTCTTCTAGAAGTCCATAAAAATTATTTGTAAGGAGTACACAGTTCAAAGTGAACATCACTGGTTGAGGAAAGACAGACATTCCAGATTGCTACAGCTATAAATTTGAAAGAATAACAAAAGTAAAGTTTTCTACGTAAATCATATGAAACCCACCACACTTTATCTAGTTTATAATTGAAACGTATTTCCACATCTCTGGAAAACTCCATATAGGAATAGCCTACTTGATGAAGCGTATCTGCATATAAAGTAATTGCAGTTATGTGTGTACATTTTTTATCTTGACTGGTTCTAAATGGCTTTACCAAATTAAAAAAAAAATAAAGAAAATGTTCAATACTGATTGTCAAATAAGTTTAAAATAGAAATTTAGATAAGTTGAGTCCAACTTACTATAATAGAATTTATAGACATGTTACCTCTTGTAAAGAAAAGTCCTTGTTGATAATTAGAATTGGTCTAGTCCTGAACTACTTTATATAGTACATGAAAAATATCACATCCAGATCTAGAAAACACTGGTCCCTAAAAACTAAATAGAATGAATCTCTGCTCAAACTCTCACTAAGAAAGGAATGACGCTTAATATCCTGTTCTTCCTCGATACATTTTTTTTTAAATGGTGGCTTTTCACTCTGAGTTGCTGCTTGTTTCCATACATTCCTGTGTGCCCCATTTTCACAAGGCCTTTCTTATAAAACAAGGCCTTCATAATGAAACTGTATAGACTCAGGAGGGTTGTTTGCATTTGGAGATTGGAATGGTATTTCGGTAAGAGCAACAGATGTTGCATATATGAGGGTAAAGTGAAATTTGTACACACAAGAAAAGAAAAGAAAAGAAAAGTATAGAAGTTGAACTGCATTTCAGTCAAACGTGAATTAGATTAATTTTTTGATCTGACAAGGAGATCAGTTAATTCTGGATAAAAGGTTTGTTTCGTAATACTGATGATGCCCTTTGTCTTCATGTCCTAGAAAGACTTTCCCTTTTTCACAGCAGAAGTTGTACTTGGGTAACCACCTTTAAATCTCCACAGTGATAAAACTTCCTACCCTAACCCTTAACCCTTACCCTATCCCTAATATTTCACTTCATAGGAAATTTGCAAATTATTGCTGAACATGTTTTTTTTTGCCTAAACTGACTGCACAATGCAGATTTATTTCCAGTGTTTCTGTTGAAGTAATCCTTGGCTCCTCTCCCCTCTGATCCAAGAGCCTTCCCCTGCCTTACCTTCTCTGTCATGGCAAAGCTGCCCATCAGTGTCATTTAACACTAGTTTCTCTGAACCATATTGTGGAGTATCAGGAAGTCAAGTCCAGGGTGACTCAGCAGACAAGGCCTGTGTCACCTTTCCGTACCTTAGTGTCACCTATTAGGTCATGTATTGCAGTGGCACTGAGCAAAGATGCTGAATGATTACATCCCAACAAGAGCAGCTAATTAAATATTTACTTGGAAGAAAATTCGCACGCAATGATTCACCTCCATGAAGAAGATCTATCTGATTTTGCATACCTGTCAAGTGTATTCTCATCTCAATGTACAGCGGAGATAAACACAAAAATCCCCACACAGCAAGAAAAGATTACATTTGTACATCCAAGGCCAAGTTCATCACCTTGATTCTTGTGAGCACTAGTGGACTTCTCCCATGCATGCACTTTCATTTGAAATTATATCATTCAAAAAACTGTTCTATTAGTCAAAAGGCATTCACTGTGTTGCTCTCTCATACTGTTTGAAAACAGCATTTAGTTAGCAGTATGTAATCATAATAGACTGTGACACAAAACCGATGCAGATGGAAATATTTATGCTGGTTTTGAGGGTTACTAGGTTCTTCACACATTCTTGGAAGAGTCAAAAATGTATGCCTGCCCTTAACTGAAAATCTTCAATAAAATCCTTAACCTGCTAGGTCTACCTCTGAAAATAGCAGCAGCATTGAAATACTTATTTAGAAATCTTGGCAGAATATTATTCCAAGAAAGCTGGGATTAAATACAGAGTTTAAATTATATTTACTAAGACTCTTTTCAGGTCCTGATTACAAGGCACAAAAAAAAGAACAAAACCAAAAAGAGATATAACCTCCACCCAATGTTTTAGTTGACAAAAATATAAAGGGTAATTTTAGCTTTTAAAGAAAAAGGTCTTATAGTTGTCTTTTCAACCAGTTCATTGGCAGTTTTAAGAAAACAGAAATTGAGGAAAAGTGGTTTCTACAATGGAACCACTATTGTGTCCTGTTCTACATAAACAAGGCTTTTGTGGGAAAATGACAACTTTATAGCTTCATTTGCCCTAAGGTGAGTGTTCACCTGACAAAACAACCTCTGTATAAACATGATCTCTGATTCAGTGTTGTATGAAGTCAGTGGCCACACCATACTTTGGATTTTGTGTTGACATCCTTATCTGACCTGTTTAAAAGTCTTCCAAATTCAAATTGCAAAGGCAGCTTGCAGGTTTCAGTTTGCAAGTTGGAAAGTAAAACAGCAACTCAGAAAATCCAAGATAATAAACATTGTAAACAGTGAAGTAGTTGGTATGTAAGATAAAAAGGTCAACATTTCTTTAAAATATAGCTAGTCTCATACATACCAATAATTTCTGAAGCTTTCATAATACCTGGTGGTTTATAAATATTTGTTCAAAATTTAATATTCACTGTTTGCATCTAAGTATATTATTCAGACTAGATGCTATAATGTACAATTCTAGTGTTGCCTCTGAAGCAGTTTATGATCCTGCAGTCAGAACAGTTTATTGGTTTAT
The DNA here is from genome assembly GCF_022539395.1 of Myiozetetes cayanensis. NCBI lineage: Eukaryota > Metazoa > Chordata > Aves > Passeriformes > Tyrannidae > Myiozetetes > Myiozetetes cayanensis. The sequence continues at coordinate 40,727,143 of NW_026087742.1, read as the reverse complement.
GCTTCTTAACATCTTGTTTTTGTCATATTTTGATGACAATGTCCCAGTCCTTACTCAATTATTGGCTGAGATGAGGAGTGAAAATGAACAGGCTGTGAATCATCAGATGTGGAGCTTGCTGAAGTTATTAAGACACCAGTTTATAGTAACCATGAAATCATGGACTTGAAGATCTCAAGGGAAGTGGGTAAGGCTGGAGCAGAGTACTGCCCCTGGACTTCAGGCAAGCAGACTTAAGTTGGATCAAGGAACCCGTAGGTGTGATCCCATAGGAAGCAGATCAGGGGAGTAGAGTTGCTCAGGAAACCTGCTAGTTCTTTAAAGACAGACTATGGCTGAGGGCAAAAATTATCCATTCCAATACTCAGAAAAACAGACATAGCAGCAAACTGGCGTGGCTAAGCAGGGAGTTGATAGTTGAGCCACATGTGGAAGAGGGAAGCAGGGACAAGCTACAAAGTAGGAATTCAGAAAACTTCTCAGACATACAGCAATGCTTTCAGAAAATTCAAAGCTCAGCTGGAGGTAATGTTCACAGGGGACAGAAAGAACAACCAGAAGAGCTAATTCTAGTAAGAAAAGGCCAAACAAGTGGGACTGTGGTTGAATAGGATGATTGATTTAGTGGCAGTGAACATAGATTAGGCTGAAAACAATGCCTCTGCCTCAGCCATCACCATAAAGTCTCACAGGCCTCTACTTTTTGGAGGGGCTCAAGAAAGAGGATAGAAACTGGCTGTGGCTGAGGGTTGAGGAAGAAGTTGCTGGAAAAAATCATAGAATCACAGGAGGGCTGTGGCTGGAAGGTACCTCTGAAGATGGTCCAGCCCAACTTCCCTGCTCAGAGTCACTTACAGAAGGTTACCCAGAACTTTGTCCATTCAGGTTTTTGTCATCTCCAAGAATAGAGATTCCACAACTTGTCTGGGCAACATGTTCCAGTGTTTGACCAACCTCACCCAAAAAAAAAGGTGGGTTTTTTTTATTCTTAAATGGAATTCCCTGTATTTAAATTTGTGGCTATTGCCTCTTATCCTATCACTGAACATCGCTGAGAAGAGCCTGACTCCATCTTCTTTACTTCCTCCCATCAGTAGGAGGATGAAACGCACATTAGTAAAACCACAGAATGCTGGGAGCATGAAGCGAATCAGAAATGGACAGAACTGATTTATCAAATTCAAATCATGCCTGACCAAACTCTTTGCCTTCTGCAGTAAAATAGACAACCTTATTGCTTTTCATAATAAAATGAGTAGATTTGTGGACAAGGGAAGAGCACTCAACATAATTTAGCTTGACTTCAACAATGTTTTCAACACTGTTTTCCGTAATATCCTTATATCCATTTTAGGCTGCTGTGATGTGAATGGATGGACAAGAAGATGAATAAAGATACTGTTGAGTGGTCAGAGGGCAGTGGTTAAATACATTACCTGAAGGCCAGTAACAACAGGAGTATCACAGGGGTCTGTGATGCAAGGTAGGACCTGCCTTGTTTAACACCCCTAATAATGATCTAGAGGATCTTACAGCTTATTTGTTCATCATATTTGCTCTTGACTCCAAACTGGGTGTGGAGACAGCTCCTAGTTTTAACCACAGGGTTGCCATCCAGAGTAATTCAAAGTGTCTGGGGGAATGGTACACTGGGAACTTAATGAATCTCAAGAGGGACAGATGCAAAAACACTGTATGTATGGCAGATGAACCCTTCCAAATGATGCAGGCTGGGGACCAACTGCTTGGGGAGCAGGTCTGTGGGAAAAGTCCTAGGATTCCTGGGGCAGTAAGCTGGACATTGGCTACCAATGTGTCCTAGAAGCAAAAACAGCCAATGGCATCCTGGGCTGTATGAGCAGGAACAGAGCTAGAGTGATTATTTCTCCTGCTCAACACTCCCTGGAACACATCTGCATACTGCATCCAGCTTTAAGCCCACAATACAAGGAAGACATCAGTGAATTGGAGACTGGTCAGCAGAAACCACCATTGTGGTGGAACCTGGAGCATTTGTACTGTGAGGAGAAATTGGAGGAACTAGATGTGCTCAGCTTGGAGCAGAGATGACTTTGGAAGTACTTTACAGCAGCCCCAGTACCTGCAAGGAGGTCACACCTGTGACAGAGCTGGGCTCATCACAATGGTTAGGAGGTGAGAGACAACTGACAAAAATGGAAACTAGAGAGGGTCACAATGGATATAAGGAGGAGCTGTTTTTCCGTGAGCACAATCAGGCAGTGGCACAGGTTGCCCAAGGAGGTTGAATCCCCGAGCAGCCTAGTCTGATCCCAGAGCTGACCCTGCTGAGAGAAGGAGGTTGAACCAGAAAAATCTTGAGGTCCCTCCCAATCTGAACTATCCTGTGATAAACAGCAGTTTCTTATCATTTGGCAGAAAGGGTCAAATGTAGATACAGGAATAATTGCTTCATGACTTCATCTGTGGCTTTTAGACATTGTTCCTGTTAGAGTCCTTAGAGTTTCTGAGTTGTTTTTCCTATTCTACAATCATCCAGAGATCAAAATGGTCTCAGAAAGTCACTACAGAATGTATAAATAACAACTTTCTATGCTGTGATAACTCATTGTGTGGCAAAGACACTTTCAGGAGAGTACACCACTTAACTTTGTTCTTTATTCTGTTGAACCTGTTCACTAAATCCTGAGCATAGAAGCCTGGAAAATATAATTTAAAATTCTACTTATTTCATTAGTGTTGTTGAATCAATTTGGTTTGGCTTGGTTCATGTAAGTCTGATGGATCACAGTTGTCATTAAAACTAAAGGTGGCAGTCTGTCTTCTTTACCTGTGCTTTCGTTGCTTGGTACAACAGAATTTGACTAATCACTGGAAATAAGTAGAATTAGTTCACAGATAAATCACATATGAATCATATTTTAAAAAAAAACCTGTATTTTAAACAACCAAAGTTCAATTAGCCTTAGAAAAATATGTATGGGGCAATTCTCAGGTATGATATGAACAGTGTCCTGCTAAAGCCTTGCTTCTCATACACCAACACAGTAACGTTTTGTTCATTGTTGACTTTCAAAGATGAAATGGATGAAAATAGTACAAGAGTACATTTATGTAACACCATGTCTTCTGAACATTGTCATCTTGTTCCCCCAATTTCGAAGCTTTAATTTTGACATGCACATGTGGATTGTGGGCACAGTGATTCATCGATGCAAGGATGAAGAATGAATCATCCTAAAATGATCATGGAGGAGGTGGATATAGTGGTACAGGAGGGCACACCAGAGGCAGTATGCTGCACCATCTGAAAAACATGTGCAGGAATGATTGAAGTGCTCTCAAATGAAGTCTTTCTCTGAAGATTAAAATAAGGCAATATGATTTCTCTCTAAATCTACCATGTAGAAAAATGTATTCTACAAATAAACCCAAATCTTAAGTGCAGAAAAGGTATGCAGGGTTGTACTTTCATTTCTACTTTCTCAGTCGATCTTGGTTTTAAACAACACTTTAAGTGTTGGAGTGTCATCTGTGATGTCCAGTAGTCTTACCCTGCACCCTGCACCTTGACTGTTGTCATCTAGCTGCCCTCTTTTGTAACTAATAATGACCTTATAAGATCATATCCATAGAAGCCTAAAGAAGAAATAATTTTCAGCTCTACATACCTCTTCTTTTCCTTACATCTGTCAAGCCCTAGGAAGGAACAGGAACATAAGGAGTCTGTTCTCATGACCTGCTGTTAGTATGGATTCATTTCACTGGGCTGTCTGTATTACTGTATGTTTGTTTCTTATTTTCACTTTATCACCCTATAAAGGTGCTTTAAAACTGACTTATATAGTACGTACCAGTGCATTTATACATCATCCATAAGCATATTTCCCATTCCCATAATTTTTGATGGCTCAGAACAACTTCTGTGATACACAATTAAGATACAGACACAAAATTAGTACACAGTAATAACGTGGGTATTTTGCATGAGAAACATTGTGGGTTTTTTAATTTTAGTTTTTCATTAAGTAGATTTACTATACTTTTTATCCTTTATTCTGTGCCTCCTCAAGATACTAATTAAATTCCTTGAGAAATACTCCAATCGAGAGAAGCTAAATAAATATTACTTGCTCTAACAATACAAAAGAAAACAGAATCTGGTTAATTCCAGTTGCAACAAGTCTCTTCCTAGAACAATGATTTGATGCTTCCAGACAGAATTCTTAGTCTTTCTTTTATGACAGTGCTTAATGAAATAAGAAAAATTCAGTTCAATGCCATTATTGGGCAACCAGGAATTTATACCTCTCCTGGAAACAGCTATGCCCATTATTGATCCTGCCAATTGTTCTGAAGTGACATATGAAATAGAAAATGTTTCAGGAAATGTCACTGTCTTACACTAAATGATACCTTATCCTAATAATTAGCACCATGTTATTTAGGCAGCAAGGGGTACATATTATTCAGGCCACTTTTAATGTGTGACCACAGTCCACACAATTAAGAGTAACTGAAGGGAATCTACATTAGTACTTCGTACAAAGGCCTGAGGCAGCAACTGAAGCTTCATATAAATTTTCTTACTGGAAGTGAGAAAAAAAAGCATCTCAGGAAGGTAATCAATAAACCAATGGATAATATTTGTTGGTTTGGTGGGATTCTTTTAATGTTTTCCATTTTTTAAAAGCCTTAAAATAAAACAGACTGTAAAGCCCAATCTGAGTCTGCTTTGGCTTTTGTTCACAGCCCCAATGACTGCGTATTTTACCTTCTCTAACCTTCTTTCAGAACTGCACTACAGCAATGAATATAGCAAATCAAAAGATTTGCCAATGTAACTTTGTCAGAAAATACCATTTCATTTATACTGAAATATTGCTCGGACTTCTCAAGCAGGATCTGAAGGTAAGAAAGCTACCCCAGTGTAGCTAAAAAGTCTAAGGCAGTGATAAGTAATGCCGAAGTCAAAGTCCCTACTTCAATTCTGACTTCCAATCAGCACTTGAATTTCACTATCCCACATATTAGACAAGCACATGCAAGGCTTCTAAAGTGGAGATGTCCTTTGCTGTCCCTCACTGTACAAGTTCAGTTTAATTCAGTCACAGAAGCATTCAATAGATTTTCAGAGCAGTAGCTGAGTTTTCTGGGCAGCAGTAACATTGAATAGTGAGAGCATCTGGAAGAGTTCATACAGCCCAGCCTGAGAGCATCTTACAGAGCTCAGCCTAGACATGTTCATTGCCACTGTTCAGCTGCCTTATTCTGTCCTCTTTACAACAGGTATGGTTATCACAGGGTATCCTACAGGCACTTGACAGCTGATCAGTAAAGAAAAAAAAAGATTCACTTATGAGGAATTTAAGCAGTCTTTCTTTTATCTAAAAGAAATTCATGGTTTTAATCAGTTTTGTTTCTTGCCTCAGTGGGGAGATCTGAGACCTAAATGATCAATAATATGGAAAAAGCAGCAGATAAATTCAGCTTTAAACAGTAAATGTAAAAGAACAGAGATTATCCTAATAGAGGTACTTTAAAGGAAACTGTTTATTTTCATTGTATTTATCCTGGCATTTGTTCTCTTTGTTAAAGGGCAACCTCAGTGTACTCATAACTACACTGTGCAGAGACATGGCAATGGGGGAAACAAAGAAAATGAAATGCTTATCTGAGTCATGTGTGAACTTGGCCTTTCGGAATTATTGAGACAATTTTATCTAATCTCTCAGATACTTAAAAGGGATTACAAAAACATTACTTACATACTCAGAGCTTTGTAGAAACTTGCATTGGTAAAACCCTCCATGCATTATTTAGTCAGTGAATGCTATTTATAATAGCATATTTGTAGAGATTTCCAGCCATGAATATATGATATAATATCTCTATGCCCAAGTACAACAGATAGATAAATGGGGCCAAAGCCAGTGAAAACCATGTGCCACCATGAAACTTTGATACCTTAAACTCAGTGACAAATTGCCTGTTCACTTCACTTCACTGGGACAAGGATTTCAACCAGAAATATCACCACTGAGTAAAAAATCCATCATATACCAACTGAAAATACACATTAATCATTTCCATTTTTGAGAGCAATAGTTTCTGATCCATTCATTTGAGAATTTCTACAACATATTAAAATTAATAACAACCAATATTTCAGAAAGGCAATAAAACAGAACCAAAGAACTTATTCTGAATCTGATAACTTTGAGCACAACTTATTCATCCTATTCCTTGCTTTACTATGCCTTCACTTAATAACTGTATGGCTAGACAGTCTTTCCTGTATGGCTAGACAGTCTTTCCTTCTTTTCTTCCCCATCTGCATGGCTGCTGTATTTACCCTATGAAGGGCCAGACTCTTGAATACACACAGATTAGGTTAAACAGTGAGAAAATTGTTCCAGTGATTATCCAGCTTCTCAAATGCCACAATTATTCAAGAGATTCAACAGCTGCTTCATGTTTACCAGTTGCAGCTACAGACTGGTCAGTAGAAGGAAAGATTGTATTTGATTTTGAAATTTTTCTTTTAAAAGTGTGGTGTGATACACTCAGTTAAAAAGCCAGTCAGAACTCTTAGGTGAAATACTGAAGTCAAGAATTGAAGAAAGATCTTATTCTCTAACCTGCCATTAAAACCAAGCATTTTTGGAAAAAAAAAGGCAAACATTAATATAGGACTCAGTGATTGGTTTTGTAGCAAACATAATCTCCAGAGATGCTCTAACTTTCTTAGCTGTTGAGTGAAAAATCAATGATTGGAAACTGGGTTGATGCATAGAAGCACAGTTGTCAAAATTACGTCACTCTCCTGCTCCTTTATATCAGCTTTTTCTTAAATCCCTTCACTAGTTTCTGTAATCCATCTGTGTTGGTTTCAAGTTAATTATTCTTTGCACATCTTAAAATGATCTTCTATACCTTTTTCTTTTTTTTTTTTCCTGACATTCTTCAGAGTATCTTCAGGTTCATTTTGGTTTCTTTTTCTTCTGTATGTAAAAAATTGATTTGTTAGTCTTCTCTTTTCTTCTCCTACTCCTGGTTTTGAGCCTACCTTTGTATCAGTCTGCTTAATTTCCTTATGTATCAGATTGTCAGGAAGAGACAGGAGCGTTTAACTATGGTCAGACAAACTGAAGACAGCCTCGTTTGCTCTGAGACAAGGGACGTAGTGGTTATGAGTCCCTTTTTTGAAAAGGGAATGGATAGGAGGGAAATTCCCTAGAAACGGACAGCTGAGAATTCAGCCTGGCATATGTTTCAGGTGCAGTTATTTCTGTACTATATAGTATTTCTGTACTGAGATTTGCAAGCAAGTTAAACAAAGTACATTTCCATGCTACACCCTTGAGGACCAAAAGGATGGTATATTTGCACTGAAGCTTGATAATGCCTTTAGGCTTTCCCAGGTGGGGAATGCTGCATTAGCTAACGACACGGCAGCTAGCACAATTCAAGGAGCACCAGTTCACGTACATTTCCTGCAGCCCTTCCTGATCTTCCCATGGACTGTAGCAGGTTCAGATGCTGTGCAGTGATTTTTTTTCATGCCATTTCTTTCTTCAAGCCTCAACCTCAGATATCGAACCACATGAAGAGGAGCAGGTGGGGTGGCTTGGTTGTATTTACCTCTGTACGTGCACAACAGGGAGCCCTCTGGCTTTAGACAGGGCTTAAAGTATCAGCAGGTTGGTCTGCTCTGTTGCACTGAATAAATGGGATGGGGTGGGTTTGAGACCTTGCACTGTCTTTTAAACTGAGTCTACAGCAGAGATTCAATATGGTGCACTTCCTTGCTTCTCTGTCAGCCTTCCAAAACGCTCATCACTTTATTTGCCAGTTAATTTTCATATTTTGGTGTCTGAATATGAGCTGTGTCTAGGCTTCCAGCACAGTTATCTAACTGTAGTTAATACTACAGTTATGGACTCTATGGGATCAATGGAGAGAAAAGAGCTAGTCTGTGATGCAATACTTTAAACCTAAAATTCATGTCTCAAGTATGGTCTGATGAATCCCACCCCAGGATTCTTCCAATTTGTTGCCAAGTTTGGACACGTATAGCTTGTTACTTTTATATCTGCTTTAACAGCTTCATTTCAAACATTTTTTCAGAACTGGAATTTTTCATAGGAAAAGCTGTATGGGAAGTATATTTAGGGCAGTTAGTTCTTTTCCATGCTTTTAGCTGAAAGCAGAGTTTCTTCAGATACAATTTGGCAGGCTAGTTCATTCCTAAGCTCACTTTACTTTCCTGAACCTGTAGAAAATATATTACCATTTCATATTTTAATTAGCACAAATAATTGTTCATTTAAATGACAATCTCATCAGTAAAGAGCCTTTAATAAGAAGATATAGGCAGTTCCAAGCTTGCGTGATCTTCCACAGTAAAATTCTCAAGGACTATTTTCAATTAAATATTCTGTTAACTATCACGAGGCTTTCTGAACCAACTGATTTTGCTTTTCTATTTCAAGAGTAGATGTACTTTGTGCTTCTTCCCACCATTTTATCTCCCTGTAGAAAGTATAATAGAGAAGTAAAATACTCAATCAAATAAGATTAAAAGATCTTGAAATTAAAAGGAACATTATGATCTTTTATAGCCTGACTCCCTAAGTAACACAGGCTGTAGAAACTCTGACAGCAATACCTGCATTCAACATACAATGTCTGTTTAAATTTTAGTACATCCACTGGAAAGTTATCCAGTCTTGATATAAAAACTTCTAGAGAGCCAGAATACAGCACATCCCTAGTTGTTCTATTTGTTTTTGGTATCACTTTTCAAGGTAAACATAACTAGCAAGTCACTTCCCATGCTGTTACTTGTGGATCATGAGAAAATCACCTCTTAATCCCTTTCTGAGCATATTAGATGCATTAATCTTCCTGTTGTCCATACCATAAAAAATTTTTCAGATATACATAATTAATTAATCTGTCTCTTCCCTGAGATTTTTCCAGATTTTTTTTTTCTTATTGTGGACATCAGAATGGGACCCACATAATGTATGCAGAGGTGAAATTTCCCATCTACTTCATCTTAATACTGTGCAGCTTTTATTTCAGGGTAACATTTTCTTTCCTAATTTTAACAATATACTGACAGATAATTTCCCACAGGATATCTATCAGTACAACTAAATTCTCGGTAGTGTCATCATATTCCCATATTACTCTTAGACATACAGAATTTGACTTACTTCTGTCAATTAATATTTTGTTCAATGGAGATTACCTTATCAAGTGATCCAAACCACTATTTAAAAGCAATCTGTTATCATAATTTTTACCAGTCTAGAAAGTCTAGACAAACTGTGCAACTGATTGCTTTGATATTTTCCCATAAATTTATTAAAATTTTGAGCAACTATGAAAGAAAACTTAGATCTCTGTGTCAAGATTGTACCTGAGCTATGATGATGTATCAGAAAATTGCTTCATTTTTGCATTTAGCTGGTCTTCATCCAGTTTTAATGATCTACTTTGATTTTGAGAAATTCTTTTTTAACCATGGTGATATTAAAGATTAAGTAAAATGTCTTGCCAATATCTACTATAATTGCTGAGGGTTTTGTCATTAAACTTTTTACATCATGTTTGTTTGGCAGAGTTAAATAAAAGTTACATAAGCCCTTTCTGGTTTTCATTAGTTATTTCAGCATCATTTTATTTTTACATGAATGCCTGCTATATTAGACAACCAACTGGACTTACTAGAGCTTTGAATGAGTTACCCTTTTAATGACTGGGCACCAGAGTTCTAAACACTAAAAGAATGACTGATTTTGAAATATTCTCTGAATATTCTCTACAAATAGCAAGAAAGACATCAATAGCTTCACTATATTTGTGGAATAAAGGATGGTTTCAGAAAACGAATACATTAGAAAAATTTGTGCTCTTTGACTAAAATTTGGAAAGAGAAAAACTAAATGCTTTTCCACACATGGCTTTAACAGCATTAGGCATAGATGTGACTGGTTGATTTATTACAAGTATTGAGCATTTTCACAAAAAATCTATTACTTTAACCTATTTCTAGCTGAAAATTATGAAAGTCACATTATTAGTTAGACCAGTTTTCCTTTATGCATGTATAACATCAGTGCGAGTGTAAGTAAAAAATGAGCCCATTCTTCACGCCTGATTTGTAGTACCATTTTTTCACTATATTTTTCTTTGTGAAAACTGTCTAATTACAAAAGCCTATGGCCATATTTAATCACTGACCATGTTAGCAGCTCTGATGGTTTGGTTGGAGAATTTGAACTGCCTGCAGTATTTCAAAAGGTAGTGGATTTCATAAATTGTCAGTGTTGCAAAGTGTGTGTGTAGGTTTGTATTTTGGATAGTAAAATAGCATCTCAGTTCTTATGATAGCACCAGTATTCTTCAAATTAAAAATGGGGGAATTCCTTCACCTTAAGAGATAGAAGACTTTGCTGGTTTTTTTCTGATCAGTTTTCATATATGACTTGTAGCTGTGCTCAGCAGTGAAGAAATTCTATAGGTCATTTAAGACTAAAAGAACAAAATATTACCTGAAAAAAAATAGGCTACTATTAAAGCAATTTCCTTCAGCCTTGTAGTGATTCTTTATTATTTTCAGAGAAAGTAAAAAATAAGGCCCATTTTTACTTATCAATTGTCACAATTTTGCAACATAAAATTTAGCTTAAGAAAATGTTTCCCTTTAACCTTGCATTTTTCAACTAAAACCTTTCTCATGGATTCTTATTAAAAATTTTATTAAAAATACTCATAACATATGCATCATTAGAGGTTGTTTGTAACAGGTTCAAATACAGAATACCAAAAAGTATCTCTGCTATTTCTTCAAAGACTAAAAATAATCTCACATTCAGGATTGTCTATAATGTTTAAAACTTTCAATTTAAAAGCTTTTTTTTTTCTGTCAGTCACCCTTACTTGGGGAGAATTATTTTTTCATCAGCTGAGACAGAAGCTGCATCATATTGATGTAATCCAAAAAGGGAAAAAAATATATTTCTTATTTTTGCTTGGACAGATGACTTGAGGATGACTCTACATAGAAAACATAAGGTAAAGAAACAATATTGTCTCCTTGAGGAAAATCCATCTCCCACTGTATTTACTAAGTTCCTTCCACACATCAAGCTTTTTTTTTATTACATTCATGATACACTTATTTGTGTTGCATTAATAATTTGTACTAAAAGCAGGGGAAAAAAAAACATCCAAATGAACAAAACTCTGAGGTCCTAGAGGTAAAGTATTTCATACTACCCAGTTATTCCAGAACAGTAGGTTGGAGTTTTTTTCAAGGAAGATGATGTAATATGACTTAGAGGTTATAGATTTAGTTTTTAAATATGAGTCTTTGACTACAAAATATACTATTGACACCAGGCAATATTTTGGCATTTAAATAACTCTGTATTTGCATTTGAGTTTCTTTAATTTTTTTTTCCCCCCAGAATTTTCTTTTTCCCTCAGTTGCTAAATCTGATGTCCTGTTTCCAGGGGTGGTAAGAAACAGAAGCTGGAGAGAAGTACAAAGTTCTGTAGGAGATCCTGTCCACCATAGTGATCTCCACTTAATTTCAAGATCCATGAAGACTTTGACTTTGTATTACCCTGTTCGTAAAATAGTTTAACAATAAGTAGTCATGCAATCTATGTGAATATCAAATATGATTTTGAATCCTGGCCTCACTGTCCTTGTCTTTGCCTTCAGAGGAGGCCAGGTCCTGAATAACTTTCAGCCACTGCCCTGAACGCTAATGGAAACAAAGACTTTAACTTCCTAGCAGTACCTAATTTCCTTAACTACAACTTTAAATTCCTGATTATCAAGCCAATTCACTGACTCTTTTCCAAACTCTTGAGTTTCATTATGGCAAAACAATCTGTTTGTTTTATATCTTTGGCTATTTATAATAATTTCAGTCATGTTAATTTATAATAGCTTGTGGTAATTTAGGCTGCTGCCAATTATGTTCACTAAAGATACTTCAGCTAAAGTAACCTCATATGACTTGCTATTAAACAATATCAGTTTAGTTTTTGCATTCCAGTTCTCTTTTTTTGTCACAGGTATGTAGGTCTTACTATGACATTTTTGTTAGATTTATTTTCTGTATGCAAGGATTTTTTACTTTACATTTCATTTTACTTGATTCTTTAAGCTGTTCTATAATAACTCCCCATCTAGTTACTTGCATTGCACATTTCTTGAACGACAGTTTGCTCCATTTCTGAGGTAGATTAAGCTATTTCATACAGTCTTAAAAAGAACAAAATGTACACACAAGGAGTTACTGATGACTAGTTAGTGCCTTGTAAATTTATTACATTTTAAGTTTTCTATGTTAACTTACACTGCAACAACAATGGGCTGCTCCCTTCATCTCAACTATGTGGAAATTTTTGACATTTCAGAGGCAAATGGAAATGGATGAGCTATATTTACTCTACATCTATGGTACTGTACAAGCACAAAGACTGGTAGAGTATGAGGAAAACAAAGAGGATATAAAAGAGGAAAATAATTCCATTATTCCATCAGCATATTTGCTAGTGGTAGGCATAGTCTGAGCAGCAATTTTTAATGCAATATTTGAATCCCTCATCATACCTTTTTCCTGTTGTTTGTTTCAGAAGTTTCTCTTAATTCTGAATATATCCTAGTTTCCCTCCTTGCATGTGTTATTTCTCAGACTATATGTGTTTGAAGGTCAACAGGTATAACTACTTGATCCTTTTTTGCCCTACTACTTCTTCCTAGCCTAATCTTCCAAAGAATGGCATTTTAGGGTTAGAAAAGGATCTTTTTTTTTTTTTTTTCCAATCTTCTCAGCAATAAACAAGTATTTTATAAGAAGTGGAGTTCCTGGAGTGTTTAAGTGGAATGTTCTGCAAATGTAACTCTGTACATATGCTTCTGCATCTCCCAACGTGGGCAGAAAAAAAACCCATTTCCTTGGATTTTTGACAACTTCCATTATGGACTTCTTCCTTTATGATGATTGCACAGCTTAACAGCCTCTGCACATACCATGCTCCTGCCTACACCGAGCAGCTGAGCCTTTATGTTTGGAGTCATAAAAGGCTCCCCACATCCCTTGAATCTTCATCATGGTACTAAATTGCATTTAATGTAGTTCTACTTAGCCAAAATAATATTTTAGCGCAATCTCCTAGAGCCAGATTCCACCATGATATTCACATTAACTACTTATTCTGCCAATGGTCCCCAAGATATTGAAAACTCAATGTAAGAGTGATAGAATATGGTTCTATATAAACCAGGTGTGTCTTCTATTTTGAAACAGTAACTAAAAATTAGTTAGATATTTTTAATTAGTGCCCCTTGGACAGACATGGAAATACATCTGGGTCAAGGATCTTCAACAGGGAAGGAGACACATCTGATGTGTGGTGGACTTGACCATTTATAATCTGAAAGCTTTGACTCTGCTCTTCCACCACACTCCACTTAACTATAGAAAGTTTGCAGCACAAGAAATCAGGTGCTGCTCCCTTCTTCCTCAGTCAAAAACCTTGGTTTCAGTTTTCTACTGACTTCTTTAATTGATACCTCCCGAAAGAGCAAAAAATATCTTTGTCGGGCACTCACAGTCAGTGTATGATGCAAAGTCTATCCATGGCATAAACACACAAAAGGATTTTAGGTAAATAACATGCAAGTTAAAAAATCATTTTATAAAGATTAACGTTTTTTCACCTTACTTGATTAATGATACCACCCGTTCTCTTATAGAAGGAGCTAGTTACTTCTGACAGCTTAGCTACATGCTTTATGCTTATACTTGCAGCTTTGTTGGTAGGGCATGTCAGCTACAAATGCTTTGAATTTTCAGCCTTAAATATTTTATGATGTGTCTTTGTCAATCTCCAGAGACTATACCAGAGGCATCACGCTCCCTCTGTGTGTTAGCTGGAAAGGTAACAGCAGTGCTGCACAATTGCACACACTTTACTTTTATGAGAAATATGAGCAGTCAGTGTCTGTTTTATTGAATAAAAAGGCAAATACAATTTAAAAAGTTAGACAAATGCACAAATGTTCTGTAGCTCAGAATAAGTCACCACAGTTCCTGTGTGTGTAGGATGGAAAAGAACTCAAACGTGGAAATGGGGAAGGGGGGAAACTGGGAACAAGGAGAGTGAAAAAAAAAATAAGATAGAGTACATTTTTCTTCTTCTTTCTAACTCCACAGCAGAAGACTCATTTCAAAGTAACTATATGGCCCCATTTTGAATATCATTTGTGGTTAAAAGTACTTTCTCTTGATCCAGGTTGCTCAAGCATTGGAAAGAACAGAAGGGAAAGGTAGCGTGATGGGTGAGGTACAGTGAGGTTCAAGGTAAAAAGAAGGAAGGATAAACCTTTTTTTTTTTTGATATTCAAATCAACTTTATCCTGATAGTCTGCAGTCAAAAGTACATACTTCCATCAAATTAAAAGGTCTACAATTAATATGAAACTATATGTCTTTGAAAGGTAGATCCTTCTGAAAAATGATAGAACATTTTTGTTTAGCTTTTTTTTAACATTCTACTCAAGAGTTATGAGATGTCTTAGAATTTCAAGCAAATGAAACAAAGTTCTAGGAAATGCGTACACCAATCACTTCTGGGTTGACAGTGCTAATTACTGATAAACAGTAGTGTTATTTCAATTACACACATATTTTCAGTGGAATCCATACACTTCAGAAATTGGCCTAACTTCTTTCACTACACAGCTTCACCTGGGGAATGGGAATGCAGTGTTTTCCTACTTCAACTTGTAATATCAGCGGTTGGTTCCTGAGCAGCTATGAATATGATGGAATATTTTTGCTTTAGCAGATCTCTTTCATTGTCCTCACCAATCATTTTTGATTTTATGGTTGACAGGATAATGCAGATGTGCTTATGCATTACAAACAAGAGTACTTGCTTTTAATACAGAATAGCACAGAAGAGCATGATAAAGCATAAAGAAAGATTGAGGAGATCTTGTTCAAACTGATACAGAAAAAGGCACTGAATCTCTGATTGATTCTGTAGTGGAGTTGTCTGCCAGGAAAAGTTCCTCCTTCAAAAGAGGCTGTGGTGGGTCAAAAGCAATCATATGTTCTCCTTGGATGGATAATACCATATTCAAAGGAAGCCTCTGCGTCCTGAAAAACACTTTATCTCTTTACAGATATCTCAGGAGCATTTACACTGGGCATATGGGGAACTGCAGCATCTTGTGAAACCTAAAGTGAGATGGGAAACTCCTAAGTTGTTTCAGAACTGTCTTCAACAGTGTCAACACATTTTTGCCAATCAGCATTCTAGAACACAAAACCCCATTTTAACCATTGGCTTCTGGAGAAGAATTCTGTATATTTATGTATATTTATAAAGTGTTTATGTATACATATCTTTCCACTTGTGACCTGATCCAACGGAGACTTATTCCATGTTAGCATAGCACTGAGTTCAAGTTCATAGATTTGCTTTTCAACAGGGGCTAAATGCACAGGTAAAGGAATATATCACCATGCTCCTGGTCCAGAGGGATGTTGGCGGAGAGGTTCCAAGACATAAGTACACGACCTATAAGTTCTAAAATATGTCTGATTTATTAGGATAGCTCAGAGTTTTTATAGTATCTGAAAACAAGGTCTCGTGACAAGAAGGACATAATTGGTTACAGGTCACTGTCCAGATGTAAACATGCATTACAAATACATTTATAATTGGTTATTAACAGGTAACAAGGCAATTATTTACTTTATCAAATTCCACCTTCTTCTTGGCACTGATTTCCTTTTGTTCTAGCAAAGAGACCCGCAACCATCTTGGCACTTACAATTTATAATATTTATAAAGCTATATTAAAGCAAAGTTTATAAAAGTATAATATAAATTGCTCACACATTAATCATGTTCCTCCCACAGAGGGAGCCCCTTCAGGAAAACAGTTGTTGGCATTCCTCTATAGAGGCCTCTGCTAAGTAATCCAGGTTAAGGTTCATGTGAAGACAATGGAGAAAAAGAGCAGCTTCATGACTAAGTAGATAGGTGGAAATCTTAACATCTTCCATTAGATCCGAGTTTGTTTAAAAGTTATTGTTTAAGTTTTCTGAAGTGTCCTTTCTACTGTTGCCTTGATCAGTTAATTTCTTATAAACCTAACAAATATTTCCGCCAAGTTTTTTATACCCCTGAGTTTGAAACATTGAAGATTATTTTGCAAGATATGGGACAAGTTCTAATAAAGATAAATCTCACTGTGGCTACTACTTACATAATCCTTCAGTAAAGACTTTGGAAAGATCTTTCTTTTACTGTTTTATGATTGATAGTTTGTGGAAGGACCTTTTCTGTATTCTCCTGCATTTAAAAAGCAACTGCTGACCAGAATAAGAAAGTTAAAGTTTAAATTACAGTCAAAATTCTCATTTTTTATTTAACTTCCCAACCTTTACTCTTTTAAACCTATGAACTAAAAAAAAAAAAAAAATTAATGCAGCATCCTATAAGTTTCTGCTGCAAATAATTTGAGTACTGCCATACCTGGTCACAGCCATAACAAGGAACCATAAAGAGGAACAATCTGTCTCTTTGGATGTTGAAGTATCTGAACAAGCTAACAGCAACTATCCCTTTACTATTGGTGAGATGAAATGTAAAAGGAATAGGAAATTTTAATATGGTCTTCTTCATGATACTTCCCACCCCTCCTAATACACTGTGATTCTGGAGATCTTGCTTACTTTTTTAGGTTGGCACCTTTCACAAAGAAGGAGCAAAACTGGTGATTTTGCTTCCAAGATTCATTCATTTTGTAGTACAGCTAGGTTTTTGCCAGTGCAGTGCCTGACATAAGGCTGTAGTTTAGTTCAAATTGCCATTGTCTGCTCCTACGTTTTGTGGATATTTTAAATTTTATTCCTGAATTTACTTCTGCTATGTGTCTTACTTGGCATGTTTCTTGTCCATAGATTAACAAGAAATGCAGAAGACTCTGCATGGATTCACCAGAGAAAATCTTGGATGGAATCCTCTAGGAAATATTGCCAAAGTCAAAAGAAGACTCACAGCAATGAAGTAATTAATTCCTTCTCTTGCCACAGAACAGTAATTAAACATAAATGGATAAAAGCATTAGCTAGAAAAGTAGAGTTGCTTCATTTTGCATTTTTTTCCCAACATTTGGCAACTACAGATAATGCATTCTTTTGAGATTTAGTGCATGCTTCTAACAATTAATTGAACCTGTGGGAATCTTTTTTTTTTCAAATGTGAAAGAGAGGGCACAGTCACATAGGAAAAAAAGCTGCTCCGGATTTGTACTGCTTTTGGCTGAGGTAGAGTTAATTTTCCTCATAGTAGATGGTATGGGGCTGTGTTTTGGAATTGCTCTGGAAACAATGTTGATAATAGAGTATTTTAATTACTGGTGGGCAGGGCTTACACAGCCTCAAGGCCTTTCCTGCCTCTCATACTGCACCACCTGCAGTGGGGCTGGGGATGCACAACGAGTTGAGAGGGGGCACAGACAGGACAGCTGAGCCCAGCTGACCCAAGGGATATCCCAGACCACATGGTGTCATGATCAGCATATAAAGCCAGGTGAAGAAAAATGGAAGGGTGGAAGTTTAGAGTGATGGTGCTTGTCTTCTCAAGTAATTGTTACATGGGATGGAGCCCAGCTTTCCTGGGAATGGATGAACACTTGCTTGACAGCCCATGGGAAGTGGTGAATGAGTTCCTTGGTTTGCTTTTCTTATGTGCTTATTTTCTGATCTTATAATCAGTAAGTACACTCCTCTATGTTTTCATAGGTTCAGTGATTAAGCAGTTTTAATCCTGATAACCTTACTAGTGCTACGTCACAGGAGATAGTGTGTAAATCTTCTGACATCACATTTTAAAATGCAGGTTTTCTGAACTACATACAGTATTTCAGACCACTAGTTTGAGTTTACCACTGGAAATCCTAAGTATGGCATGAATCCATAATCTGTATATCCACAGTCCTACAACATCCAAGATAACTCAGGAGTCAAATCTGTATTGGCCTGGGGTCATGGCTAAAAATAATAAAACAAATCTGGCAAATACTTTCATTTCTTTGAGTTAGAGTTAAAAAAAGAAAATCAATAGCCTATGGCATTAAAAAAAAATTACAATAAATTAAGCGGGGTTTCTCTTGCTGAGTATTTGTCTGTATTCAGCAACAGTAATATTAACCCAAGAATGTAAGTAAAGAAATGACAGAAGGAAAATGCAAAATGTCACTTTCACTGATATTGTTTTTTTGCTTGATATCACATTTGCCACTTATTTTGGACTTTGTGCCCTGCAGTTGGAGATGATAACTAGACAGTGCTATCAGTTTTTCTGATGAGAAATTACAAATATATTTTTTTACCTAAATATTTTCTCATTTCCACTAGCTCTTGACTATCATACACCATGGCTAGATATTAGCGAAATCAAGGAAAATTATGAGGAATGATACTATATAGCACAGTTCAAGATATGGTAACTTACTACAAGGCATTTAATTTTTTAAGAGAGGAGTAAGTCCTCGTGAATAGATTTTTTTTTATGGCACTACCCTATTGCATTAACTCTTAAATATTTTTTAACCTTTCTTGAGAAAGTGTTTTTCTTTTCATACATATCACATTGTATCCTCCATAAATTTATTTAAAAGAAGAAGAGATTTTCCTTAGCCCTTTCATATTCAAAAACGGTTTGTTCTTGTCTTTTATTAAATGAGGCATACCAGAATTTGAACAGAAGGAGTCATATGTATCCTTTGCATCCTGTTTTAGTAGTGAGTGTTTGGAACTTCAATACTTGTTTTTGCTCTCCAGCATCTTTCCTCTCATCAGTTTCTTTAAAATCCTTATTTTTCTATTTTACATCCCATCACTTTCTTGAGTGGTGTCTTCTTTAAGGCAATTTCCATCCCTCTTAGAACAGCTGCCTCTGCTGGTGGTTTTTTTGTTTGTTTGGGTTTTTTGTTGTTTATTTTTGTTTGTTTTTATTAATTTTTTATTATTATTATAGTGGTTATATCAAACCTATTCTTTAAATCACAATTTGCTGAGTTCTAGTTCTTACATTAAAAGTAAGTTAAGCCAAGTCACTTAATGTATTAGCAAAATAAAAGAAAACTCTGATTGCTTCTTGCATTGGTTTTAAAACCAAGGCCTCAATTTTTTCTATCAATGGTTAAAACATTGACATTATTTTAGGGAATAGCAGGTAACATAATTTTTTGTTTTAACAGTTGAGAAACTAAGCTACAACAGCTTGCCTGATATAAATTATATTTAGTGGATGAAAAAAGACAAACAAAACAGTGGTTTTTTCAGATTCTTTTTTTTCCAGAGCAATTAGGATAACGTTTTTGCATGCCTTATGGTTCTTTCATAACTGAAATGATAGGAAAGCTCTCCAGAGCATTAGGGAAAGAGTAGGAGCTATTAGCAGATATAACCTTTGGGAACAGTCCATCTTATAAAGCTGTGAAGTTTGAGTTTATTCTGACCACTCTGTGTCCATAGGATCGAGAAGGGTTGCTGACCTCCTGTCAGGTTTTCATCTGAACTGTCAGCTTCCAAAAAAGCTGTGTTTATGTCCCAGTGAAAGCAGAGCTTTTCAGGTTTTCTTCACTTTTCCTCTGTAATAAAAACAATGAATAAATCAGCCCTGTCAGTGTTGGGGAGCTTCTAGAAAGTAAACTTAGTAAGGGGAATTTATTTGAGCTATTAGGGGCCAAATGACACCTGGAAAGTGTTAATACATTGTCTATAATGATTGAAGTACCTTGCAAATGAGGTCTTGTCTATGTTGTCTCTTGTTTATGATGAACACTACAGATTTTGATAAAAAATATGGGGTTGTTAGTTTTACAGTGTTCTCTAGTATAACGGAGTGGGATAATGAACACATTCCTCACAAACACAGTGGACTTTTTTGGCCAGAAATGCATACACTGATGTGACCATTTCCTCCCATTATCTGTCATGGACAGAGTTTCAAGGATTGAATTGCCCCAAAGGACCATTTAAGACCACTCCTGAAACCTGTTCCCAGAGGCTTTCCACATTACCAGTATCTACCACGCCTGGGAGGAAACCTTCCTGTGGTTGACTGCCCCGTGCATGGTGCCCTCAAAGCTCAAGCCCCAGAACAGCCTTACAGCACTCACACCAGTCCCTACCTGCATACAGCCTCACTGCTGACAGGGTCAGTCAAAACTATTGCTGTAGCTCAGTAACAAAACATTGTTAACCATTTCTTTTGCACATAAGGACAGTCACGCACCTCAGCAGCCAAGGACAACCAATTAGAGATGCATCAATGCATTGGGCTTGGTAAACTGAAGGTACTATCTAAAACATTGTCATGAAAAAGATGTAAAGAATGTAGGCTTTTAAATCAAAATATCTGGCTCTGGTTCTGTTTTAGTAAGCAATATTTTTCATACTGTTTTTAGCTCAGGACATGGCTAAGAACACTACAACAGTGAGAGCATATTCATTTGATTAATGGAAAAGCAATTTGGAAGTTAAAAATATGACAGATTTCTGACCATTAAAAAGAAAAAATAATAACATTAAAGAACTCTGCTGTATTTGGCAACTGATTTCTGCCTCTGAGCCAAAAAGCAATACTATCAAATTTTACCATGTGCCACTGCAAACACTTCAGTATGTGGAGTCTTGAATGCTGGTGTCATTGCTGACCTGTTACTTCTCCTTGTCATCATGCCACTCTCTTGTTTATGGAAACAAAATTGTTTCTGTGACAACACATCAGTCCAGATTTGGAGAATGACTAAGTGTTTTTAAGAGCAGGGAAGATGTCTGTTGATCGATTAAAGACCAATTAAGAAACTTCTGCATACTTTTTTCAGGGTTGGTTGAAAGCCTTAAGCTTTAGAAACTACTTTCATACATGGAACTACTTCCTTATCTATGGAAGTTACCAAGACAAAGATGATTCCAAAAAGACAGGTGTGGTGAGTTAACCTTGGCTGCCTGCCACCCAGCTGCTCTCTAACCCCTTCTCCTCTCCAGGACAAGAAGATAAAATGGAAAGTTCATTGACTGAGATAAGGACTCATGAGTTACCATTATAGGCAAAATGAATTCTACTTGGGGAAGGTTGATTTAATTTATTGCCAGTTACTAATAGAGTAGGGATAGGGGACAGGGAATGAGTATTGTGGTCAGTATGTAACACTTCTCTCTACTGTTTCTTCCTCCTCATGCTCTTCCCCTGCTCCAGGTCCTTTCCACGGTGTACAGTTCTTTGGGAATGAACTTCTTCAGTGTGAATCCCCTAAGGATCACAGCTTCTACCAGAAAACCTGGTCCTATGTGGACCCCTCTTCACAGGCTGTAGTTCCTGCCATGTCTCCCTTGGGTTTCAGCTTCCATCATGGAAATGTCTGCAGCAGCACAGGATTGTCCAGGGCCTGCAAGGGGATCTCTACTCCACCGTGGACCTCCATGAACTGCAGGGGCACAGCTGCCCAATCATGGTCTGCACATGGTCTGCAGGTGAATTTCTGCTCCAGTGCCTGGAGCACCTTCTCTCTTTCCTTCATAGACCTCGGTGTCTGAAGGGCTGTTTCTCACACATATTCTCACTCGTCTCTTCAGCTGCTGCACAGCTGGGGTTTTTTTCACCCTTTCTTAAATCCATTATTAGAGAGGTGCCACCAGCATCACTGATGGGCTCTGCTTTGGAAACGACTGGAGTTGTCTGTGTGTCCAACACGGGGTCAGATCCTGTGTCCAACATGGGGTCAGATCCTGATGTTTTCTCACAGAAGCTACCCTTGCAGCCCCTCTGCTACCACAACACATAAATCCAATATAACAGGATATTTGTGAGTCAGGGTCTAACCCAAAGAAAAATTTACACCTTATGCCTATTCAGCTGCAATGATCAGGAACGTACAAGAATTGAAATTTGTTTTAAATAGCTTACAGGCTGCAGAGAGACATAAGTGTGAGTAGTAAAGGCAGCATATCAACAAATATCACACTGTATAACAACCTGAACTGTCTTGCCAGGTAGCTTGGATGATATAAAGGTAGATAGACAAAAATTATAATAAATTTAAAAAAAATTAAAATATCATTACTTTGAGAGGCTGCTTAGAGAATTTGCTGAGGTCTCATCAAAATCAGTTATAAGATATTTATGAACCTGCACAGAACACAGATTTGGGCCTCCAAATGCGCATCAGGCAAGGATATGGGACAAGTCACACGCTAAAAACATTCTGCAGAGCCTGATGGAATTTTGAATGGACCAGGATGGAATTACTTGCTAAATAGAACTCATCTTACAGGCATGAGAAATGCTGTGTGAAACCAGTACTCTTAAATTATGGTTTAGGACATTTTCTTGGAATAAATTTTTGGGTAAAATAAGAGTATGCGTGGACTTTCACTTGAAGGAGTATAGTGCACTGCCTTTGTCTGTAACAATAATCTTTTTATTGATACTGAAGATGATAGGGTTTAGTCAACTCTAGGCTGTATCTCAAACAATATTTGATACCTTCTGGGAAACTATCTCAACTAAATATAATTGTAATAAAAAGAAAACCAAAACCAAACCAAACAAAAAAGCCCCAAACAAAAACCAGGAAACATCCTGACACAATAAAAAGTCTTTTTGTAATGTTCTTGGTTTGCTCTACACAATTTATCAGCCCCATGATGATCAATGAATCAAGGGAGGAAGAAAAAGGGAGCTTCTTTGACACCTGACTGGAATAACTAACAGTTTGGGAAGAAAGTTTTGGACTTGCTTTACCTCCAAATTTGTTTCCTCCTGAGTGATTTCTTTTCAAACTCAAAGCCTGACAGTTGGAAATGTTTATACTGACAACAGTAATTGTAATTTCTGCTTTTCCTTATAAATAGTTTATGCCCTTTAATGGTCTGATGGCCTTCTTTAAGAAGTTTATTAATTAAACATAATGTTGTATTAGCCTGTGCATAAAGACTTATGGAACTAGAGTAATGTAAATAATTTACATTTTTTCAGTGTTCTGTAGTATCTTGGTGGAGGAAGTGAAGTAATTTATAACTGGCAGGACTTTCAATTTGTAAGCCAGGATCACTCAGAGAGATTGAGAAAATAAACAGAAATGTTTGTTTCTCAACAAGAATTTCATATGAAATACGAGTAGAGTACAAAGGTAATAAATCCTCCATTTAGAAAATATACCAACTACCAATGCAAGAAAATGCTTCAAAATGTGCAAAGTGAATTCAGCATACTGCTGAGTTCAGCATCTGCTGATCAAGGCACACTCTTTGTGAAGGTGGCTGGAATGGAGAAAAGCATAGGTCTTGCCATAATACCTTTTCCCAGTTGCACCTGGAACAAAAGGCAGCTAGTGCACAGAGCACAGCAATAACTAATCTTTGACTGGAGGACGTGAAGATGAGTGGTTCATAGTGATCTATGTAAGGTCTGTCCTAAATAAGGGCTTTAACTGATAACAACATTTATCTAGTGCTTATATCAAAATCTGAAATAAAATAATTTTCTTGAACACTTTAATAATTTTGTGTTTATTAGAGGAATGGAGCACCTCTCCTATGAGGAAAGGCTAAGAGAATTGTGATTGTTCAATTTGGAAAAGAGAAAGCTTCAGCGTGATGTAATTGCACCTTTTCAGTACCTGAAGGGAGCCTGCAAGAAAAATTGAGAGCGACTCTAAGACCATGTAGTGACAGGACAAGGGGGAATGGGTTCAAACTGAGAGAAAGTAAGTTTAGAATAAATACCAGGAAAAACTTCTTTACTGTGAGGGTGTTGAGGCACTGAAATAGGTTGCCAGAGAAGTTGCCGATGCCCCACCCCTGGAAGTTTTCAGGGCCAGGCTGGGTGGGGCTCTGAGCAACCTGATCTAGTGAAAGATGTTTGTGCTTACAACAGGGAAGCCGAAACTTGATCTTTAAGGTCCTTTCCAACCCAAACTATTCTATGATTCTATGATAATGACAGTGACATTTATACATCTCCCTGAAGATGACCTTAGGTTTTAACTCCTACATTTTGAAAGTAGGAAAGAATGGACATAAAATTTACACATACCAAATTTAAATTCTAAGTCTTTTAGCTACCTCCAAAATCAAGTTTCAAGTTTCAACATGAAATTGTTGTGCCAAGGTTGAGGACAACAGGAAACCTTCCTGTACACAGTTTAATATGCATTTATGCTTTAAGCTGCTGTGCCAATGCCTTGCATTACTACTGAAGTGAGGTGGTATGTCTACGGAAGGAGCACTATTACATGCATGTTCTTTCACATCCCTGGAACACTCTGCATAATGAAATTATAAGTATTTTTGGTATTCCTGTTATTAAACATAATGAATAAAATTACAGGCAGCTTTATTTCAGACATTTTTCCTGGTTTGTGCACTTGATTGTGGAAACATAATGGTTCTCCCCCCCCCCCTTTCCAATTATTTTTTCTTTTTCTCTTTTATTTCCTTTTTTTTTTTTTTAAATGCAACAAAGTTGTATTCTTTCCTAAATCTCCAAGTGATTAAGCTCAAAGCAGAGATTTATTTATATGAAATCTTATAGAACATCTATCTGGATTGATTTTCAGTGGGACTGATATTTGTAGGTACAGCAGTTTGTCTTGCTTGAGCTGACTAGAGAAGCAGTAGGCAGCCATCTGCATGCTTGGCAGTAAAGGGGAAATGGGAAGAGGTGAAGTTTGATTCCAGATGAGGGAGAGGAGCGTTCTCTAATAAAGGAGGAACTTCCTGCTCCACAAACCCCGTTTGCCCCCAGCTTAGTCCTGGCACTGGCATTGGCTCTCAGCTTCAGCTACCTTGTTTTGTGAGATTATTACATTAGATAAGGCCAGGACTCAGGTCTAAGCGCTGTCCTGGGACTGTCTATTCTGATTTATTGCTGGCATTCTATCTGGCATGGTTTTAGGCAGACATCAGGCTGCCACAGACAACACCCACTTAGGGTTCAGGGAGCAGTAATTGGGCCAGAGATAATTCTGCGGGCACTCTGGATGAAGCCACTCTGTTGTGAATGAATAGGTGTCTATTCTGATCACATCATGCCCTACTGCTTTTCTCCCCAGCCAGAGAGTAAACTCTGCATCTTTCCAAAGTGCAAAAGGCTCGTCTTTAAACCACTAAATTTACTGTGGTTTATTTTAGTCAGAATGGCTTAGGGAGCACTTACATGATCAACCATCTACGGATCAGAGGGGATGGTAGTACCTGGTGTGGGAGCTGTACTAAACAGTTAGCAATAACTAATAGCACAGTTGTCCAGTTGGTAACTCTCTTTCCAGCAGAATGACATGATTCCAAACAAAGAATATCTGTATGTAGACTAAATTCCAAGGTGAACCACATAAACCTGAGGATTTTAGAGCTCTTAGAAACCAATCCATAAATGAAGTATTGAAAGAGAAATTAAATGGTATTTTCTTACCACAGAAATTGTAGCTTTGATCCTATGATCACTATAACACTAATATTAAAGAGAGAGCTGAGGAGTTTTTGGTTGTCTATTATTCAGAGATTGTCCTTAATGGAAATAGTCCTTAATGATGTCCTGTTAGGCAGGTCACCTACCCACTGTTCTTATCTAAGATTTATTTGGTAACACTCATAAAGACATCACTTACTACATCTATTTATAGACATTGACAGGTGTGTCTAATGAGGAAGGACAACATACAAATCTACATTATTATTATTATTATTTTTATTCGATCTATAATCTGTTCAAGCTAGTAATTTGCAAGCATTTCAGTATCACTGACATTGGAGGGTCCCCAGAACAGTTGCTTTTGAACACTGATGTAAAACTGCAAAGCCTTCACTGACTTGGAGGGAACCAAACATATTAAGCCCTGAAGAATTTTTCCTTTTGCACCTTATATTTAGTGTCTCCTTTCCATTAGGGCTTTCTCTCTGGTAGCATTATCAGGAACTGAGGAGGAAAAGGAAGGATTGAATACCCTTTTCCCCATATAATTTGCTTTATCTGTGCATTTTGCCTCATTACTGCAAGAAGGCAGACAGTTAAAGGATCCAAATGATGTGTGTGTGTGTGCAGGTATAAACATGGGAGAACAGCAAGCACAAGATAGGGAACATTTTCGAATGCCAGAAAAATAAATGATGATTCCAAAGGTCATACTAATAAAGTCAGGCAAAGTTAGATGTGTAAAAAAATCCTATAAAACTTTATTTTAATTAAACCATTTCATGAGCATAATTGAAGACATTTACCTATCTAGTATAGCAAACATCCATGCTCCTAAAAATAATTTGTTCTACAGATAATTACCATTTGACTGAACTGTTGTTTATGGCTGTTAGATAATTATTCAAGTGTACAGTTTTGGATACATAAATGTTCCATGCTTCCTGGTGAAGAAGATCAGGTTAAATGCTAAATATGCACAACATAATATTCAATTCACTTACCATATTCTGGAGCATTAATAATCACCAGGGAAATGGTTGGTTTTCTGCTTTCATTACCGTCTCTTTATTTATGGGATAAAAAAATATTATATTAGTAGGCTTCACTTCTTAACTTTGTGACTGACATTTCCTTTTTCCTAGGGATAACAGGTGACACATCAAGTAATAAAAGCTGTGTCCAAGCTAATGAAAAGAACTGAAAGAAGAGTTATCAATGAAATAAAGTACTGATTCTTTCTTTTGATAGTCATGTTAGTCCCTCAACTCCCTCTGATCGTTACTTTTGGACTTATCAATTTTATTTTTTTCTAAAAGACTTTTCTTCCAGTTGGCAATAAATCAGCATCCCTCAAAGAAGGCATTTCTGTCCCTCAAAGATACTATTTCTTGATATCAGCATATTGTTCTCAACTAGACATTTTGATGGGATTCTAATTCTTCTGTGATACCATTCAGGTGTGACCCTTTTTTACCCTGGAACCTGGCAGCTACTAGTTGACTGAATGTCAAGGGACTTTCAACTTATGTATTATTTGGTTTGGTTTTCATTAATACAAAGTGGTAGGTATTATTTGGCCAACCAGTTCATAAGACTCACTGACAGGCACAGAAGCCTTTGTAATGCAGACAAGCCTGAGAGTTGATATCCGAATGATTTTTGTTCCTGCACTTGAATTTTAATTTAGTAACTCTCAAGGTAAAGCATACTTTTAATAATTTTTGAGTAATCAGTACAAATCTACAAATACATAGACAACATAGTTGATCTGCCCATTTAATGACTGCTGGCTTTCTCCTTTTTATGTATCCAGACACTCACATGAGCACACACCCCTTAATGTAGGAGTGGTGTATCCAGTCAGTCATCAGTGATCTATTGTGCAGATGCCATTGAGCTGTTTTATGAAGGACTTCTTACACCTTAAGATATCATTCTTACTAAAGACATCCTGTGCAATAGCTACAGTTAAAATCATGAGGTCACGGAGGTGTACATTTGTTACAACTCAGACATCACCATAAATGCTTTTTGTTGTATTTAGAACAGAATTGTAAATTTTGTGGAAGTTAGAAAAACTCATTAAAATGGAAATGTAAACATTAGAACAAATTAGCATGGCTTGTCTTGGAAAAGCACGTAATTAGCTGCATTTCTCAGCTTCAGGCTAGCCATCCTTTATTTACATAGCAACACATTGGTTTAGCTTTTTGAAAAGCAGAGTTAAGAAAAAGTTGCATCATTATATTCTTGTCTTTCCCCTAATCAGTCAATTCTATGGTATGTTCCAGATCATTCAATATCCAGCAAATCACATTTATCTCATCTTACCAGAAGGTTTGTAGTATTTTCTTATTCTAATGCATAGCTGGCACCAAGCATTTTTGACAAAAAGAAAACAATTTTATTAATTAAAATAATTTTGTCCAAAATGAAAAGTACTTTTGAAAGAAATTCCTGTGCTGCATTTGAGAATGAATGTTACAGCAATGAACAGAGACCAATAAAATATACATTTCTTCTTTCTCCAATTAAAATATTTTCTTCATTATCAAAGGTCACATTGAACATGGTGAAAGTTCTCATTTTAAAAAAGAAGGAAAAGAAAATCTCATTAGGATTTGTTTAAGGTGATAACACTCAAGTAGAAGACATTGCTGAGAATTTGTAACTAGGGTCTTTCACATATGGATTGATTGCAGTGGAATGAATAACCAATACCCCAGCAAGAATGTGTTACCCCAGCCCTAAAAATGGGGATGCTGGAACTGAAATGAACAGCATGACAGATCAGGAAGAAAGGTCTTCACAAATTAACCTTCACATCAGAAGGAATATCCTCTTTCCCCAGTCATTCTTGGGGAAAAGGGAGACTTGCCCTCCTCGTCTTCCACTCTCAGCTCTGCCTGCCTGAAAAATGTGAGGTGAAAAGGAGTGGGAAAGAGAATAAATTACAGAAGAAGGATGACAAAGCTCCCTAAATCCATAATTATGTTGCACTAATGCTCCTTGTGTGTAGGTACAAACGAACACATGAAACAAGGGAATGGAGGCAATTTCTAGCAAAGGCTGAGCACGTCTGTGACCTAGTTTTAGACAGCAGTATGTCTCAGGGCTGAAAGTGATGAAATCTACAAAATGACAATCTTTGCCCAGACTAAGGCCAAATCTTGAATTTTTATCCATGATAATAAAACATCCTGATTTTCAAGTTGGCAAACCCCAGTCAGTATAACACTTCCTGGGGAAGGCTACTTATTTTGAGCAAGATGGCTTGGATCTGACTCTTGTGAATAATTAATTATTCAAACTATTGGTTATAAAAGTCCCATATCTTCAGCCAACCCCTCCATTTTCTGTAAACCAGAATTATCTACACATACAGAAAGTGCTAATGACTTACCACCACACTACTGGTAACATGCTGCTTTCTTCCACTGTTTCACAACTGCTCCCTTCTCCTCCATAGTTTCAGTAGCATAAGTTAAAATCAAAGCAGTTGTTTTCAGCTTCCATTTGTTTTGAAGGTTCCAGTTTCTATTTCAGATTTGTGTGGAAAAGTTCATTTATGTTTTCAAACTATTTTGTATTTTAATGAAAGCAAATTACTTCTTCCTTTAAACCTTAGTCTGATGAAAGCAATTATGGAGGTCCAAGATCTCAAGAGTTCCATGGATGGGCACAAGGCTACTGTGGCATTGAAAATTTCAGAGTAGGATCAGAGTTTCTGAATGAGAACTGAAAGGCATTACTTCCAGTCCACTTGCTTGGAAGTAGATTGGAAGCTACATCTCCCAAAGAATATGGCAGGATGCATCTGTTTAGAAAAAGTGGAACCAAGACTCTGCCACACACAGAGGCAACCTATTTACATCCTGCTGGATCCATTTTGTTTGGGAGTGTAAGGAGAAGAGCATTACAGAAACCCTGACTTTCTTTTCTAGTAGTAGCTGCAGCATAATACTAGAAATAATTATATATTCAGATATATGTACTATTAATTGTTCCTGGGGCTAATGCTTTGGAGTCTTTTCTCCTCATGGCTAAGGCTTGTCCAGATTTTGGTAAGCCATCTGTCAAATGAAAGAATATTGAGCTCTTTCCAAACTGCAAGGATAGTAATTCTAGTAGTTAATAACAAAAGATGAAATAATTCATACTGAGCAAGGCTTGCAGAGTAATTATTGGCTCTGAATAAATTTAAAGTAGAGGATAATAGGTGACTTATTTAAAATGAAATTATATATTTTTCCACCAATGACAACCAGTTTCTGGACAATACCACCACATATGAATTTGAGTACATTTGTCCACATTCTCCTAAACATAAATCATTGCTGACAATGATACTAACAATATAGTAGGAACATCCTCAATCTGCTTAATGGATGAAATTCAGTTTGTGCAGAGCCTGAATAGGGCTAGGCAAGAAATATGACCGTTGCAATTTTAGATAATGAAATAACAAGGGATTCAGAATATGCTCAGAGAATGCAGGCTCAAATTCCTCTTGAATCTGATATGTTACTAGTAAAACTCTTTTTTTTTTTTTTAAATACAGTTTTCTGAATTTATACTGTGGGCATATAGCTGTCAAAACAAAGTAAATTAACTGTTGTATGTTACATGTTGTTGTAAATTGTCCCTAGATCTCAGGAACTGAGCATAAGTGAGTCCCTAAACCACCTTTTTTTTTTGCTTCACTGAAAGTTATTTTGGATTTTTGCCACTGTCTTTTCATCCAGGATTGACATACTCGATTGTGCTGAGCACCTCATATAAAATTTTTAACTCCAGTTGAAGCCAAGGTTTTTGAGAGGACTCCACTGCACATGGAAGGACAAGTCTGAGGCTGATTCTGGGGAGGGCATTTCTGAGGAGACTCATCTGCCACTGACCTCTTGGGGAGGTGAGGACATGACTGCGTAACACGGCACAGACTTCTGCAGGAAGCTGGAATTTATGTAGGGCTAGGAGAGTATTCGAAGGTTTGGAGAAATGGGCCTCTTTTGAAAACATTATTGATAACATTTTATTTAAATGCTGTTATTAAGTAGCACAAAAGAAAAAATGCTGTCTCAGCTCAGATGTGTAATTCCTTTCTAATCTCCATTGTATATGTAACATTACAAATTTTTAAAAATTTCTTTTGTTTCTAGATAGGAATTGTTTTTCCTATATCTAGTTTTTAAGATACAGTAAAAATTTCAGAAGCATTGCTTTCTTTGTCTTTTTTCATTTAAATTTGTTATTTTTTCATTGAAATTCGTACTTAGTAAATTGTAATATTGTTGTGCTTTCATTTGTATTGTGGTAGTTACATTGACAATCATTTTGAGATGCAAGAAAGAGCTTTGAAGTAAATGCAGCTGGACACATTTTCAAATATTTTCCCAATGTTGTAAAAACCAGAGATTTGTATAACAAGATGTTAAAATGTTAATGATCTACTACAACAACAACAAAAAAATCGAAAACACCAGCTCCATTATAATGGAGATTCATAACCTTTATGGAACTTTGGAAATTGGAAAATATCCATTCACACACTTGCAGTGAAATGAAACCTAAACTGAGTCCACAGAAGGTCACTTCCTGCGTACTTTCCTATACTGATACTTCCCTGCACAAGCTCAGCCAACTTCTTTCAAAAAGTTAAACCTAAGATAGGCTTAATTCTGAGCCATATCAGATTTGTGATGTATCTTGATGAAGTCAGTGGAATTGCACTAGGGTAAATTTGGTATAAGAGCCCTTAAATTTAAAGTGCTGGTACATATAAACTGTTTTGGAACAGTTTGACTGGATTGTTTATAAGGGCTTTTTCAGGACATTTCCTTCTAAAAAATATTTCATTTTCAGCACTAACTTCAAAAAATTTCTATGACTTTCAGTCTTTTGAGCTAAACCTCTTTTATTCATGGGCTCTTATATATTAAAATTATGTATTTCTGCTGCAGGGGTTTTTTTGAGAAGGATCTTAATGATGGAAGAGGTCACAATAAGAAAATGACTGAAATTTAAATCTGAATGGGCATGCAGGAAGTAAACTGCATGAAAACTGCTTCTTACTGGTGCAGAAGTGTTGGCTTACTGTCTCATCTTTTTAAGGACTACAGAAGTTATGTTCAACTACAATCAATACCTTTTGTCATAATGTTGAATCCTCTGACTGAAATACACTGAAATGCATGATCTTTTCCTGAATTGCTGTTATTACACTCTGAAATACTAGGATTTTGGTTTCCAGAAGTACTCAATTTCTATTTAAAGTTTCTGTCTTTTGACATCTATATCCTTGTAATTTCAGGCTTTTACTTTATTGATTCCCAGTCCAAATCAATGTCATTTGTTTTAAATTATTGTTGAGCTTATATGTCTTTCCAATGCCAGCCTGTTATATATTTAAAAGAATGATTTTATTGATGTTTTCTTTTTTCTTTTCTTTTTCTTTCTGTTTAATTTTTATTTTTGAAAACCACATGAATAAGACTATTCTAGTCCTTATATGAAAAAAGTTATGTTCCCTTGATAATTCTGACAGTTCTCTCATCCAGTTCTCCCAGTTGGAATTTTTTTTCTTGAACTGAATGACTAAAATTTCACATGATATTCTTAAGGAAGTACCATCACTGTGATGTGACTATTTTTGTATTTCAAATAAAAACGTCCCAACTTATGCATCCTGCAGACTTTTTTTTCAGTGTCAGATGGATGCTTTGGTCTTGTGATTGTTAAAGTACTTTTTTAATTCACAAATTTCAGAATTGAATCCTCAATTTATAGCCCAAAGTTTTGGATATGTATGTACATAATTCTTATCCTTTGAGCTGATATATTTTGTTCTACTTACATGATTCCTATACTTAAAGGTATCTTGGTTCCTTTTTCCTGAATTATATTACCATTGCTAGTCTCCATTTTGCCTCCCACAGAGGCAAAACATCAGAACATCACCTTTGCACACTCTATTGTTTTTACTGTAGATGTCATTGTGAAATTATATGGAACACTCCAAAGTTTTGTGGTATCACTTCTCAATCTCCATGCACAGTTTAGCAAAACTGACACAAGCTGCTGGCATTTTGACTGTTTGCATAAGAAAGAACAAAAATTTCTCATGGAAACATACACAGCAAAATTCTTGACAATCCCTTAAGAAAACCTGCCTTGAATACCAGGAATAACATTGGAAACCTCTTAGCTCTGAAGTGTCTCTGTGCTTCTTTTTCTTCTAAACTATTTAACATATTGTGTTTTATTTTGTTAAATGGATATATCATCATAAACATTGTGTAGTAAATGTAACATAGCAATATTAATATTCCTATTGGGAATACAAATTGTACATTTCCTGCTTAGGATTTTCTGCTAAGAATCTTTGGTATATGCTTAATTTTATTCAAGTGAGTATTCCTAGGGAAATCATTGAAATTACCTTAGGAAGGAAGTTATGCACATGTATAAGTCTTTGTAAGATTCAGATATTTTTGAAGCCAACTTAAGAATCCATAGCCTGATCCAAAGGCGATGGCCAGGGGATATTATAATGTATTAAACTGAAAGCCTTAAAACAAAACAACTTCTTATAACATTCTGACACCTTTACCTTGCTTCTATAGCTAACTAAAAATGCTCCATGAGCCTAAATTTCCTATTTGCCAAGTTAGGGTCATAAGACCTTTTGAAATAAGCCATATATATTCCTTTAATCATCACAAGTTACCAGAGGAGGTTGAGAGCAAGCAACGAACATTCATTATAGTTCTGTAAATGCATAACTTGACTCAGATTTTGAAACATCCTTGGTTTTCTGTTCTTAAATGAAAAACATCTATCTTTGTCCATGTATTGGTAAATAAATCATTATTATAAACTAGGAAGTTCTCATGCAGTCTTCAAAGTACTGCATTTTTGTGTATTGTAGACAAGATAATGGATGAATAACATACTTTCAGCACTCCAGATGTGGAATTGACATCTATGAAAAGCTAAAAAAAAGTGAAGATTTTCAAATGGAGTTTAAAAAAGCTGTTATGAAGTTGTAGAAATATAACTCTGATGACATTATACTGTCTTGACTGAGCAGAGTGAAAAGAATAGTGACTCTGAAAGAGTTTCCTCTTACTGTTGATTTAGAAAAGAGGATAAGGATGTGATATCTGGGGACATAGGACAGGAAAAAAAAAGGATTTGATTTGCTAGGAGTGGCTCGTGCTGAGATCCAGCTTACCAGTTAGTTACTTCCCATGATACAAGAATACAAGTAGTTTTTTCAGTCTTCCATAGAAACTAAGTAATGGGAAATTTTAGGACTGGAATTGCCTTTCTCTTTCATGACTGCAGTGGTGGGTACAGACTGGGGCTTTCCATAGAGGAACCAAATGAATTTTTATCAGATTAGAAGTGGGTTTGTCCTTGTTGCTGTTCAATGGGTGTGTGGGAGAGATCCCCAGCATATTAGAAATGGAAGCAAACTGCAAATAAAGTTGCCTCTAAAACATCTGAGAGATGAGACAGGATGTACTGCTGATACCACCTCGCTGAATGAAGAGGCATCTCTTTTCTCCCCATGCTGAAATATCACTGAAAGGGGAAACGTGCTGAAAGGGGAGACAAGTAAGACCTGAGCAAAGATATGTGCCAGATTGGGAAAGTCATAAGCTGACAGTAGGGAAGAGGAAAGGAAGAATAAGTATGATGGGTTTCTGCTAAATAATTCCCAGATAGATAAAAATTCAACAATTTCAATCGCAGGTGTCATTTCTTGTCATTTTTGCATGTCTAAGAAAAGAAAGATTGATACCTCGTCACTGATCAACACTTTGCTGATACTGCTTATAAAAAACGTGGCTTGGGAGATTTTGAAGAACCAAAGCTAAAGGGAAGATCAAAATCACATAAAGACTCATTAAAAAAAGGTTTTCTCCCCAACATTTGTACACTAAAATAGGTATCTAAGAGAGCAGTGTCTTCATTGTTCATTTGAAATACTTAAATCCCAGAAACCATAGACTTATTGAAATTCTTCTTCCTAAATAAAACTTAATTATGACTGATTTATTGGAAATAAAGCACTTTAAAAAAATCTTTGGAGCTTTGGAATTGGTCATTGTATTATTTTTGTTCATATCTCTGAATAGAAAATGCCTTCTTTCATAACTCTTTACCAAGAATGATGAATCATTCAGATGCTGTTATGAAGAAATGACTATCACAATGCACAAGTCTTGCCCTTTTTCACCCCACTCCACCCTGGCTCTTGCCTCAGTTCACTACACTGTGCACACTTTTGATCTATGCCATAGCAATTAGAATGAAAGTTCACCTCCCATAGATCGAGCATTCCCTCCAGTGTGCTGAGCTCAAGATAACAGTGCTCCTAATATGGTCCTTTAATTAGAGCAGACCAAAAAGTAACGGACAAAAATAGTATTTGCTTTTGTGAACCTGTATACATCTCATATTCTTTTTTGTTATCCATTGCTTTCCTTTGTGAGTTTTCTGATTTCATGATATTAGATCTATTTCAAAACCTGACTTTTTATTCTCATCCTGATCTTGATCTAAACAGTTTGCAAGACCTTTTGATACCTACATGGAATCAGATCCAAACAGCATAAAAATGAATCTCTAGACCATCTTCTGTTACTATAGACAATATCAAATATAACTGAGTTCCAAGGAGTCCCCCCTAGAGCCTTTAGAATGCCTTCTAACACTGGTGATAAATACATCTTATCTGTGATTTTTTTCTGGCCAATTGCACACCTATCCGATTAAGATTTTGTCTTTACCACACTTCCTCAACATGCTTCTGAGATTCATATAATCACAGAATTTGAGATGGTGCCAAAAATTGTACTGAAGTCAAAGTATCTTACATTTACCACCTTTCCCAAAGCTTGTTTGGCTTGATTTATTCTGGAAGAACTAATGTTGGATAGTTTTTATCACTGTCTTACCTTCTAGATACTTAAACTGATTGCCTGATGATTTGTTGCAGGGATTAAATTTAAGTGCTTGTGAGTATAATTTTCCATGTCCTCCATACTCTCCCTTTCAAGGATAAATAGTATGTTTGTTATTCAGTTCTTCACAATTGCTAAACATAATTGCTAGTGATTCAGCTATTACACTTCCTTTCATGCCCTAAGTTGAATCAGAAGTTCCTTGCTTGGATACTTCTATCTCATCTAAAACATATTTACCCAGGTTGTTTTTTGAGGGATTTTTTGCACATTTTATTTTTAAAAATAATATATTTAATTATTGGGCTCCTGTCAATGATTCATGTTGATACCAAGACAAAGGTATTTATTGTTCAAGTTTTCTCTGCCTCATTCACTTTTAACTCCCCTTTTTTTTCTTTATGAACTGATCTATACTTGTATTACTTTTAACCAATAATATAATCATTTTTATTCTGTGTCTTGTTATAGTTTGTAAGGATAGTGAATAAAAAATAACACTAGCTTTGCATTTCTATGGTTTCATAGATGTAACTCCATGTACAACACAATTACAGTATGAATAACAGAATTGCCCTAGTGTTACCCTCAAGGATTAATGCATGATACAAAGGAATCAGTAGACTACCTATTACAGTAGGTATTAAGTAGGAATTACAACAGGACACTGCCTAAAAATTACACCTTTTCCTTTTGTTTGGCACCTCCAAACAAGTTTTAGTGAGGTTACATCAATTTGCACAAGAAGAAGATTTGGAGTCATGGATCCTCACGGTTTTTTTAATCTCTGATGTAACAGAAAAAAGTTTAAATTGACTTCTTGACTCTACCTTTTTCTTTTTAAACATACAGTAAAACATCTACAGACCGAATGCAGTGTAGTTCATAGCAAGGGTGATCCCCTAACCTGACCACACCAGAGTTTTTGCAGTTGCCCAACTTAAAAGGTCCATGATGCTGCCTCCATAGGACAGCTGCATCACATCCACACAGAGGTATAAGGTGCTAGGACTGTAGATCTCATGTCCGTAGCTTGGCAAGGAGGATGACCTCCTTCCTTTTATCCCTTCTACACACTTTCTTTAAAGCTCATACAAGCCTTGAATACATTTTATCCTTGGAGTCACCAGTTTAAAAGAAATCACTCAAATAACAAGGCTTTTTTTTCATGAAGCATGAGAATATGGTGTACTTGAAAGAGTTGGCATAGTTTGCTCTCCTTCTCTTATCAGATGATAATTACACCCCTACACAAGAATATTACAGACCTCTTTTATAACTAAAGTTTTCACCTTCAGTGTAGTTAGTGTGAACACGATAGCATGCAGCTGTAGTGAGGTATCTGACTGGCATACATGAATCCTATAGCATCAGATGAAATTACATAAAATCCAGCTGCAGAAAAAGGCATCTCATATATAGGTAAGAAACTCCTCCTTGAATCACATCTGACCTTCCAAAAGGCTATAACCATTTGAATGTCCAATTGAATTGACAATGGTGGAAGTGAATGTGATAAGTCAAGGTACAGCAAGCACTGTTCGTGCTGTGCAAACATTACTGATGTAGGTTAAAGAATGACCTACAAAAATGACAAAGGTGGGAAAAATTCAGAATCACAAATTCAGCAAATTGAAGAGACACAAGAAAAATGCTTCTGCTATGTGGACATACAAAATATGATGAAAACTACAACATACCTGTAAAGATGACTATAGTGAATTTACTGCCTAAGTTACATAGTTTACCCTAAGAAAAGCTGTACTTCTAATATAAATAAATGAATGAAGCTATTTTCCCAAATATTGCTGTTTTCAGTATTGCAAAAAACTTAAACCAGTCCCAAATATTCAAAATACTGCCCAGGTTTCTACTGCACTGAAAGGCTAGCTACAATCTAAGTTTGTTAGCCCTACAGAAGTTTCTCTATTATTTAAATCTACTTTCTTAACTCTTTAGAAATTTCTCAGTTGCATGCTCTGTGTTCTGAGCCAGCTGTCTGAGAAACCGAATTCCTATGTAGTTTATCTGTAGGTTAATATGATAGGGGATAGGGATATCTTTCAGCTGGAAGTCTTGCTTGAGAGAAGTTTCATGAAGACCATCTGACACAAATTAAATTCTTCCACTTGAAATATAACTTCATGCAACACTATAATCTGGTCTTCAGCTACCTAGAAAAGACCACTGCAGGGAATGACCTGTCCATGTAGACAACAAATGGAAGATGTACCTGCAGTATGTTCTTGACGCAAACAAAAGTAACTACATAAAACACAGCATTAGAAAAAGTGTTGTCAGAAGGTGAAGGAAAGTGAATAAAGCAGTTATTTCTATCTATTTGGAACTTGTGATGCCCCATCTGAACTTCTGTGTCCATTCTGGGGCCCTCCAGAACAAATAGGGAATCATCAAAAAAAGGAAGCATCCAAGAGAGGATCACCACACTGGCTGGAGTACATGATGAAGGAGCATCTAGGAGAGTCTGGCAGAGCTGATTTTCCTCAGCATGGTGAAGAGGAGAAGGTAAATCTAGTGCTGCCTTAAACAACAAAAAGGTTGCAGAGAAAGAGGGTTCACACTTATTTTTTGAGCAAGATGTTGCAAAAGGTGAATGGGAAACCATTACAAGCTGCAACACAGGAAATTCAAATGAAGAAGGAAAAAAAAAAAAAAACATTCACAAGGAAAACAGCAGGAGAGGAGCCCAGACAGGATATGTCTACTGTGCACAAGGCTGACATATTAAGGAATTTCACATATGTTGAAGACCTGCAACAAATTCCGAGACTCTAATCTTTAAACAGGTGTTACACTGATATACTCAATAGTATACAGTAGATACCTACTGACTAGTAAGCTTAATCATCCCTACATTTTAATTCCATTTTGATTGGTTTTAGAGAAATATGTTTCAATTTTTACCAGTGACTGAAACAATATTTCATTAAAAGCCTGCAGATGATTTTCTACTATTTGTGTAAGCAATACAATATTACTATAAAATTAAAAATAAAAATACTGTAATATAACAATCTTTCTGCGTAAATAATTTGCAGATGATCATGTTTCATTTAGATTGGAAGTAAATCCATATCTTAAAGTTTTAAAATCCTTCAAGATGTGGGACTTCCATCTTCTGTGCAGCTCTAGTAGCAAGTAAGTGGCTGTAATAAAGCAGCAAGTCACCTTGAAAGCAAAAACTTACAGAAGGCATTAGAAGAACTAGGAGTTTTACCCATAGAATTTTCTACTTCCTGTAGAATATGGTATTTCCGTGTGTTGCTAAGTGCTGAGTATGAGCAGAAGAAAGATTATTCCTTATTTCCCACCTTACTTTGTGCAGAAAGAATCCAGCCTTTTCTCTACTGCTGCTCTGGGATAACTGTTAGTGTTAAAAGGTAATACCTGCTAACATGATAGGCTATATCAAGCTCTTACACAATATCAATCAATGACAATGTTTCAAAAGCAGATGGTACCAAGCATGGATGACCACTGTTTTGCCATTACTGAATGACTTCAGAAAAAGGGGAAATCAATTTACAGAAAACAGGCTTAATGGGCACTGGGCTTTTCAGGGAAACAGATGTAAGGAGATAGTGCACCAGTGTGCTAAGTCACTGTAAGGGCAAACCTGCTGTCTTCATTTCAAAAGGAATATAGAGAAGACATTCATGCATTATAGAGAAAAAAAACCCTGTTTGTGCCTAATGTAATGGAAAATTTGAGAATTATTCATGCATGTGAATATGTATGCAAATCTGACCCTGGTGATACTACCAAGGTCAGTGCGTGGTGATCTGCTGAGTAAGTGCTAATCATTCAGCTTGTAATGTGGCTTTATCAGAAATGCAATTTGGTAAAAAATCTCATGTCATTCCCTAGTTATTTTTCTCCTGTGATCTCCACAGCGTGCTTGCTCATTTGTGAAGTTTATATTTAGGACTTTTCCAGCTAAAACATCTCCTTGTCAATCAAATCATATTTTTGCTTTGTGCAATGTTAATGCATCTGAGATAACAACTTAAAATTGCTCAAGCTCTTAATAGGGGAGTGACATTCTCTGTAGGACATTAACAGCTAAATCAAAGTATGGCACAGTGGTTGAACTTGAAGTACTGCTTAAATATCAAAACCAGGCCGTGCACTGAAACTGGGCAATATCAGGCTACAATCAAACGGATTGAACAAATGAATGAACATTCTCTTGTTGGTATATATAAACTGAGGTTTTACAGAAAAGAAGAGCTCATACTAGAAGATCTAGAGAATGTAAGTAGACAGGAATTGGGAGAAATTTTCCTTAACAAAGGAAGAAATGAAGATTTGTTTACTCCTTTGAAAGCCCTGGAAACTGCAGGACACTACAGGGCACATCAGACTTAACAGCTCTTATTTTAGACCCACTGCAAGTATGCTGGCAAAATCAATGGGGTATGATTAAATTACTTTTTCTCTACTGTTTGATTACAGCAGGTGCACCTACAAGTTCATGGTTTAGTTGTCATTGCTGTTTCCTTGGCCCACTTCAAAATCGTCTTTCAGACAGAACTACAGAGACAAGAATAGGGTTCCCTTTGTTAAATATCCTCTTCTTTCATGCAATAAATGCTTTTCAAATCAATGGATTACTGTTCATTTTGAATTTGGGGTCCTAAGAACATGCTAATTGATTCTTGACAAACCTGTGAAGTAATTCTGATAGAGCAAGTGACAAAACTGAAATCTCTTACTCAACATAAAATTATGAAACTAAAATGTTCTGACCTGTTTCTGTAAGCTGTAATGACTGGAAGAACTAGCAGATAATTTAAAAATAGAGGTGGAGATTTGAGATGATCCAGTTCTATAATTTTTATCAAAAATGTTTACAGCTTATCTATTTATTGAGATCCAGAAAGAACTGTAATTATTGACGTATAAAGCCAAAGCCTAGAAACTAATTTAGAGTCATTGTGGACTTTAAGGACGTGTTCCCTATCAGACTATAGTATGTTAAGCACCGGATATCTAAGCAGTGATCAACAGTAACCCCAAACACAAGTCTTTGAAAAAATCCAAAGCAGTTTTTAAAAAGACTTTTTTTTGCCATTGCTGTTATGTGGTCTTAGAGAATCTGTGTAAAATTAAAGATTCTCACTGAACAAGAACAGAGAAAAAAGACACTCAGTCAAGGCAGCAGACATAGAATCTGAAGCTCTGCTTCTTTAACCCAGCCAGTTGCTTCTGTCTTTATCTGATTTGATCTTCAGTTACCAACTTCTCACCTTGCTGTGGCCTAGCATGATAGGAGGTGTAAGCTGAGTGTTGGAGGTAAAGTTTACACAAACAAAGAAAGTGAAAGGTTGAAAATGGTTGTATAACAGCATTTCGTTTCTTTGTAGTTGCCACTACTCTCCTTGAAAGAAACCTATCTTTCAATTCCCAGTCTATAGCCTTCAAAGGATGCATTTAGGGAACAGAAACAACATGACATGATTAGAATACTGGCAATACAGCCACCCTACAAGGAGCATTCCATTTCATAGTTCACATTATCCTTACACAGCAACAGCTGAAAAAAAAAAAAGTGTATAAAATTAATAGAATAATTTGAGAAAATATGAATTTGTCTTTATAAATTCATTGAGTAACAGAAAGAGCTGATTTTAACTATTTATATTTAAAACAATACTTTTGGTTGCAAAACCTGCACAAACTTGAACATAAAACATGAGGACTATGGAAGTAAAAATATGTTTGGACTATGCGACAATATCAACTATAATACATATCAGTGATATGAGCAATGCAAAGTACTTCTTTCCAATAAATAATTACATTATTGTTACTGTAAAACCTATGTAGTAATAAAGAATGAAACAACTTTAAAATTAAGTGGTGTGAATGAATAATGCAACAGTTCTAGAAGATGAATGCTTAAAATAGTAAAAAAGGAATGGAAAACATTCTTTAAGCCTCTTTGGTGTCATAAAGGTTTGCAATGGATAAAATTACTGATATTTATTTATACAAATATTTTTTTCTAACCAATTGTAAAAGGTTATTTTTTAAAAAATGATTTTTGGATCAAATAAAAAGATAGAAAAGAAACAAGTAATGGACTTTCTGTTTTGGAAGAACAGGAAAAATGCAAGAAATTACTCTCCTAGAGACCATGATGGAAGGGGGTCATACGTAGGGAGAGATCAGAGAGGTTCTTGTCTTTTTGAAGCACAGACCTAGAGTCATTCTACTAGACAATTTCCCCTGTACAAGAGAAAATCGAAAAGTAAATGCTTTTTTAATGTGTAGCTCTGTTTTCAATTATACAGGAAAAGTGCATTTCCAAAGCCCATTTGTCTTGAATATGACATTGTCACCCTGTGCTGTTTGTTGCAGGGATGCAAAGAAAATATTGATTAGAAATCTGTGTAAAGCTTGTTTTCCTTGGTATAGGAACTTTAACTCTAGATAAATAAAACAAAGTGCACAGGGGAAAAAAGACTTATATGACTGTGCTTCATGAAGCTGAGTAAGTGAAACTTTATCAAACGAAACTCAATTAACTCCTCACCTGGTTCTCATTTAATTTGTGCAAAATCAAAACCTTTCTGAGTAAGATCAGAGTTTAGATTATGGATGAGTTGGAGTTGACCCAGAAATCTTAACAGAGCTATTTTGTCCCTGCTGGGATAGGCTCACAGCATCATAACTGTCCTTAAGAATGCGAAGGAGAAAGGACATACAGATACTGTGTTTCCATTTCACTCGGAATAATGGAGGTCTTAACAGTGCGAGGTGGTGCTTACTCTATATATAGGTGATTGATGTGCTCAAGAGTGTAATTATCTAGACACTTAATGGTAGTCCACTTTTTGAACAAGTACTCCAGATATTTCAGCTAATAAAACTTTGCATCTTTGAGATGACAGCCCTGACGTATTTCACGTGGGTTCACGTGTATGTTATTTACACTTTATGAGTTATTTTCTGTAGTTAACTGAAAAGAGTAGGTACAAATATCTACTAAGTGAGGGAGCTTCTCAGTTACAAATGAGGT
Organism: Myiozetetes cayanensis; assembly: GCF_022539395.1. NCBI lineage: Eukaryota > Metazoa > Chordata > Aves > Passeriformes > Tyrannidae > Myiozetetes > Myiozetetes cayanensis. The sequence continues at coordinate 40,684,609 of NW_026087742.1, read as the reverse complement.
GCCTCATTATGTTTCCCTAGAGACAGTCTGAGAGGAGGATAAAAAAATTGTCCTCGTCCAGGGAAGATATTCCTGACCAGAAGTAGCAGTGCCCCTGGAGTCCACCAGTCCAAGCAATATTATGAGCAGGGCGCAGGGGAAAAAGAAGAATAGAAAATTAAGAATACTATGTTTCAGATAACATGGGGGAGGGAAAGACATGCAGACATTGTCAGGAGGTGGAAAATTTCTGTTCTAATTCTTCCTGCCATTCTTAACTATTCATAAAAAATAAAATTCCTTTATTAAGAATACACTTTTCTAGTTCAGAATATCCTAAAATAAATTTGATTTGAGTCCTGATACAAATGAAATCCTTTCTAGGAAAGGACTGAATTCAATCAGAATATCCCACATCCCACATGAATTCCCTAATCAGTGAGACAAACAAACAAACAACACACCCCCAAATCTCTCTTGCATACTTTCATTAAGTTTATGTGGTGGAAAGATAATGAACTTCAAAACTTCACAAGAAAATATTCTCCAGCCAACCCAGCCCATTTCCTTGACTTGGGCACTACTATAAGTGAAAACAGCCCAAGAAAGGCTGAACCAAGTGTACCCATCAGCTGGTGATCTGAGTGGCATGTAGTATCCTCATCCGTGGCCTTCAGCTCTTCTGAAGTCAGATAAGTCCTTTGTCCAGGTTCTTCCACACCTGACTGTCTCATCCAACACACTGGACCTCAGCACAGACTGAAGAGCAGAAACACCAGGCTAAATAGGAGTTACCCAGAGCACTGTTGTAAGGGAAACTCTGCAAAGTTTGATACTTGGAGAAGAGTGATCACTGGCCCCTCTCTTTTCCTAGCTCCTTGTCATCTCTACCTGCAGGTAACACCAGGCTCATCCTGGTACCCCTACTCAGTGGTTAATGGTAAAAATCTCTGCAGGACCTGGAGGTCTGTACCTCTGCCTGAGTGGTGTGATGGAGGTTTCCGGGCCTCATTAGATTTTGTGAAGGCAGTGCAGTGGAAGATGAGTGAATTGCCTCAATGGGTAAGCAGTAGGGAGCATGGCCTTGTTGTCTGTGGCTGTAGCATTGTGAGGCAGATGATTATGTCTCCTCAGCTCTGCCCCTATGCAATATTACTGATGGATGCATCACAGCCATGGCTTTACCAGTGTACCAGCAGAGCTAGATACAGCTCTTTCTCTTCCAGCCATGAGAACTGTCCAGCATGACCCAATTCACATCACATAACCAAACAAATCACAGAATCATAAAATATCCTGAGTTGGAAGGGACCCACCAGGATCATCAAAGTCCAACTCCTGGCCTTAGACAGGACAGACCTAAGAACCTTACCATGTTCCTGAGAGCATTTTCCAAACACTTTTTGAACTCTCTCAGGCTTGGTGCTGTAACCACTTCCCTGGAGAGCCTGTTCCAGTGCCCAACAACCCTCCAGGTGAAGAACCTTTCTGTAACATGCAACCTAAACCTCCCCTGACACAATTTCAGGCTATTCCCTCGGATTGTCTCACTGGTCACTACAAAGAAGAGATCAGTGTCTGCCCCTCCTCTTCCCCTTGTGAGGAAACTGTAGATTGCAATGAGGTCTCCCCTCAGTCTCTTCTTCTCCAGGCTGAACAAACCAAGTGGTGCCAGTCACTCTTCATATGGCTTCCACTCTGGGTGCTTCATCTTCTTTGTAGCCCTCTAGTTTAAACACTTTCTAGTAGCTTATTATCTTTCTTATACTGTGGCATGAAAGACACCAAAGCTCATCAGAGCTTTCACATCCACAGTTTGTCTGGAACCCCCCACCCATTACAGCAGCATCTGATTCCGATCTTTTTGACTCAAATAAATACTCAGTCTAAACATAAAATCTGTGAAGCTCAAGCAGATGTAGACACTGTTCATGTATAAACAGTGCAGAGAAAAAAGCTCTGCACTGCTCTTTCATCTTATCTTTTCTTTTAAAATCCTAAAACTGTAATGCAGAGTCAGCCCTTCTCTGTTGGTTATTTTTAATGTAAACATTTGTAGCTTCTCTGTATAGTGCTAAATAGCAACTGAAATCATAAACTTATTTTGTTTTCACACTCCTTATGAGCAAAGTTAGGGAAACAAACAAGGTCCTTAAAATTCTGACCTGTTATATCCTGTGTGCACATTCTAGTAGGGATTGAATTTATCACTGAAACTCTACCATAGAAGAAACAGCGTTAAAGCTACACAGTCTGTAAAGGGTGCATTTCAGACCTACTCTACCTGAAAGTTTTCCTAACAGAAAATGCATTTCCCATGCCTGGCATCCAAATGGAACAGCTGAGATAACCTGGGCTAGCAACCATTCTATCTCCCAGAAATGACACTAAAATGCTATTTTCACTGCTGACGGGCAGCTGGTTTCCTTTTTACTTCTGTCCCTAAAAAGTCAGTCCTTACCATTGGCTGAGCATTTCAGAATTCCTCTCACCCTGAGATTTCTCATAAAACTAGAAACTCCAAGACGGACAGTGAAAAGAGATTGGTAAATGGACAGGTGTGTTCAGAAAACTTTGGGAAGATTTTTCTCAGTGAGGAAGCATCCATGTGCTGTGTCTGCCCGGGCAGCAAAAATATGTAATTGTGGCAGGAAAATTGAAATAAAGTTCCATGTTTTTCAGAGGAATGATGTTGTTGAGAGAGTAAAGGAGGGGACAGTTGGTATTATATGGAACATAAACAAGAAAACTAAAATCTCTCACATGAAGGAAATCCTTCACCTTTTCTCACATCTGATCAACCACTGCTTTCCACAGATCAACTGTTTCTTACTGCATTCCCTGCCCCCACCCCTTTGTCTATATAAAGGTAAAAGTAAAGGTCAGGGTATTAATGAGACAGCATGTCTGCAAAGGAGAGTCAAAAATTCTAAAAACATTGCAAAACTGGAAGTCTGAGTGGATCAAAGCCAACATACCTGTACCTTTCCTTTAATTTTATGCAAATAAATTCAGATCAATGCAAATATATGCATTTTTTATTATGTTCCCCTTTGCTCAGTAGTATAACAGATGTGTAAATCATGGAGTGCAGAGATTTCTCACAAGCTACTACCAGAATGTTGAAAGAATCTGAAATGTTTTTAAAGAATATTAAATGGTTTTGCTTGTTAAATAATAGTTCAATAATAAGAAACTTTCAGGTAATTGAAAAGTATTCTTTCAGTGGAGATTATTTCTTCTACTCATCTCCATATCTCTGATTTTTCCTTTATGACTTTACTCTTTCAAATCCCTCTTTAATATATATTTTTCCAACCCACTTTCCAGAGATTATCCACTACACATTCAATGTCTACCATGCACCCTACACTTTAACACCTTGTTGAAGCCAGGTCTTTTGCTGTTCTACAGGAAATTTGTGTGCTAGTATTATATCACCTAATATAAACCAAGTTTACCTTTAGGGGAACAGTATGTTTTTGACACACAGTCAACTCAATAAATAACACATTTTTCCCTTCCATCTTTTAAGGTTTGCCAATAGCAATTTGCAGCCAACTCCCTCAAGAAGCCTTAAAGTGACATAACAAATAAAAGTCCCATTTAAACAATGCATTTGAATAATCCTTTCCTTTACAGTTCACATGTCTTTAAGATAACAAATGATAGATTTCGGGAGAGTGTGGGTTGTAATCCATATAGATATGAAACCAGGACACTTTGAATTTATGCTTTCCTTGGCAAAGAATGCTGTTTATTTTCACAAATCTTTGCAGGCATATTTCCATATTTCACAGGGGAGGAAAAGGACAGATCTACCATTGCAGAAGAGCTTTCAGCAGAGGAAATTAATCTCTTAAATGTGTTACTACTAGAGTTGGATAAGCAGTTTCTTTACTGAGCCAACCATTTTCCTTATATTTTGTGCTTCAGACTCTCTTGGAAATTATATGATTTCCCTTAATGTGTTTACGTGTAATTGTCCAAATGAATTGCAACCCAGTGTTATTCTTTATTTGTTGTATATGTCTTGGTCATTTTCCTTCAAGAAACTCACTGAAAAGCCAACAACTTTTAGCACTTAGAGTGTCTTTTTTGATTATAGGAATGGGAAAAGAAGAACAAAAATCATGTCTGTGTGAGAGAGCCAATGAAAACATACTTTTTGATTTTTCCATGTGAAAAGTGGGGATGAGGGTATTTTCTTTTTCCTTACACCAGGTCCTTTCAAGGAATAATTTTGGAGCACAGCTGCATGAACAAGTGGGTCAGCATGATGGAGAGGCCAGCCTCAAGCAGAGGGAAGGATGAGTCGGAAGAGGACCAACCTGGATCTCCAAATGGGTGAAAAACTAAGATGAGGAATTATATACTGAGAGAAGAAGTCACAACACCACGTATAATGTGGAACCAATGCATTCATTAAAGTGCCTATTCCTCCCTTTGGAATTCAATACTAAACACTAATCTTGATTGTCTGGTCACTTGAGAACAGAAGCTTGCCTGAGAAAGGAGCAAGTGGGAGCTGCTCAGGTAGTTTCCTGTATTTTATGAAAAAAATATTTCAGACAGTTTCCAATAATAGGTTAAATTCATTTATCTTCTGCAAGATCATCATCAGTCGTGAAAAAGAGTGTTGTTTTTCTTTCCTTTTGAGGGGTTAACTTCTCCGGTCTTCAGAGAATGCAGCTTTCTAGTTGCTCTTAGGCTATAGATATTCTAAAGAAAGGACATTAAGACAGCGATAATGATGATGTGTGTAAAAAAATCCTGATTTAATATTAATAATTTAATATTTTAAATGGGAATAAAACATCCACTAGAGTAGCAATAAACAATGTAGAAAATAATGCTCAAATGTATTTTCCACCAAAGTGATTACATTTTTCTTCGTGCTGTTACAGTTCAGAAAGCTTGAAAACAGTTGTTAATAGGCACCGACAAATTATTACCAACTCTTTTTGTTTACCATTTTGAGTATAGAATGATTCACTTCTTGAGGTGCATCTCTGAGGCCTGTAAATTTCAAGGCACTGCTTTGTATGTCTTCCACACTAAGTACCATGCCGTATATTCTGAGTAGTGTCTGCTGTGTACATGAAGAGCAAACCCCAGTGCTCCTGAACTTCGTCACATCCTGCTTTCTCCCAGGTATTTTATATCCTAATGTTACCTTACCACTATGTTTTGCTGGCTTACATAATTGTCTTCTTTTTCTCTCAGAATAGACAACACATATTTTTCTAGATATAAAAATATACTGAAAAAAAGTGGAGGTAAATATACCAGGAATTTTGACATGAAAAGCAAAGATTGATTTATTATGGCTAATGCATTTCCCTGTTTCTCAGTCAGACCTGCTTGATTATACAGAAGACACATCAGTTGTTATTCGCACATGAAGCACCTTCTTGCTGTCAAAGGGATTTCAGTGAATTGTACATTTCTTTCAGTCAATCAACAAAAATCGTGCATGAAAATGTTTGGATGATTAATATAGATTAGCATCCCTAGTTCCTAAAGCTTATACAATGCATTCAAAGTAGTAAAACTAAAAAAGCTGCCCTCTATCTCCACGTCGGGTAACTTTACCAGTAAGGTTCCATAAGGCTGGTTTGGGGAAGGTTGTGATAGGGGTGGATTTGGCGCAGAACTGGATTTCTTGGAGGGTGCGAATAGAGCAGAAGTCCCACCACTTCTTGAAACTAGCACTGACAAATGTATTAATGCATCAATATCAAGTGAAGCAGTCAAAAACTATATCACAGCCCCCTTGGAGCACACTCACTATAATGGAAAACAGGGACAGATATGCCAAAGGTTTGTAGCATGAGGTGAAGAATTAGCATGCCTGTCAGTGGGAAGGCTACCAGGAAAAAGTGTAGGAAAACAGAAAATATACTTTGTCCAATTTTTCTTTCTTTCAAAATACAATGCTGAGTTGAGAATTCCAGCTATCATTATATTTAATGACTGTATAAAATTCATCATGTTCACATATTCAAATAATATTTTAGCATATTCAACAAAAAATCAGACTAGAAAACCCCCAACAAGTTAAATACAGCAATAACTGAAATAAAGGTAGTCTCAAAGGTTGAAAAGTAGCCAACCCTCCCAGAAAAAGGACAAAGATAAAAGCAGAGCACTCCAGAGAAGCCTTGGATTACCTGCCCACTAATGGAAAGGTTTTTCTCTGAGTCAGATACATCCATTTTCAAAACAAGAATAAAGCTGCGCAGCAGCCACTGAAGGACACACACAGCAGAAAAAAGGATGGTCAGTTTGGAAGTCAACAAGCAGGTACAGCTACAGGCTTTAAATGCCCTCAAGTCTCCCTTCTTTAGGTCCAGCAAACAAGGGTCGGTTCCTGCTACCCTTACATCCTGCAACTCAGTTCAAAGAAAAAGTAATCTAACTCAGCATTGGTGTAAACCTAAGCACTTTAGATACCATGCTCTTCAACGGGAAAAAATGGATGCTGTGTTTCTTTTTAGAATACTGTTTGCATGATATCATCTGAGATGGTATGATTTGGAGCCATTCAAGTAGAAGAAATTCAAACTAAACAGTAACAGCCACCACTTATGCTATAAGTTCTGAAAAAGACCTTTTTCTCTAGCAGTTTAACTTGTTGAATCTGGTGTTAAAAGCAAGTGTGTTTAACTTCTTCTTTTGCAAGCTGACAACAAATGAAGACTATGTTAAGGATGTCTGATTATTTCAGGGAAAACTTAATGATGCAGTTAAAATTTAAATAATAAAATCTCTGTTAGGTACCAATACTAGAAGTAATAAATTAATTTTGTGACGTGCCTGGGCTCAGAAAAAAGAGATATATATGCGAAAAATTTTCACAGGAGATCATCTTGACAAAAGACATGACTCATTGATAGCTTCTCAAAGAAAAACATGTTTGAGTACCCTATCAGTTTCCTAATTCCTCCATTACAGATGAAGAAAAGGAAGAATATGTGCAAAGACAATGAAACATCTATCTTGCTACCAAACAGCAAAGGACGATAATTTTCACTAAATAGGAAACAGCGCTGTTTGATACTCCTAAAATCATAACAGTACTATACTAATTCTGTCTTGGAAATTCTTAGTTAAGCCACTGGCCCTTGTCCTAGGTAGAAAGCAACCTCAGAGGTAGATACAGACATCTACAACTGAGTTAATCATCTCCTGTCAATGCGTACAAGAGGCACTTGTAGGGGACAATTCATCCTTCTAGTCGGTTCCTTTCAGCTGGAAATACTGTCCTTAATAAACAGTCCTTAGCCCTCTTTCCTTGGACAGCAAAGTTTTCACAGGATGACAATGCAAATGTCAGCTGGATAGGGTCCCTAAATCTTGGTGTTTTGTGGGGAGTTTTGTTTGTTTGTCTTTATGATGGGGGTTTTTTTGTTGTTTGTTTGTGGAGGGGTTTTTTCTTACTTTTTTGTTTGGTTTGGTTTGTTTTTTTCTCAGAGTTCTAATTCTTAGTATATCATCTATCATTCTGAAGATATTTAACAAACAGCAGTAGAAACATAGGACCCAAGACTGAAACCAGCACATACAGTATGCTGCTAGTCAGCTAGCAATGTATCTGTATCCATTTCTGAACTTTGAGTTTATGCCTTATTACTCTGGCTTTTGCCACATTGTTCTTCTTTCATGAAGAGCAAGTGGAATAGCATCACCTTCTGGCAACTTTGTGAGCATCTGCTAAGGAACTTCAGGTCATTCATTCCATTAGTCCCTAGAATTGCTTGTACTGTCTTTTTCAGTCTAATACATGTTACCTCCTCCCTGACTCCTGGATATCTCCTTTATATCTCTTCTTGTGAAATTTTCTGACATTCCTTTATTTTGTACTACACCATGGCTGAAGGTCAAAATTTAATTATGTCTCCAAGAATTAGCATTTTGGATCTTCTTGTCCTGGGTCTGTCTGTAAATCTTCAGTGAAGCCTCTTCATTCCCATCAAGCCTTATAACCCACATATGGACTGAATCATTACTGCCAGCTGTATCTCTTGTCCTCCCACTCAAACGCCCATTTTCTCTTCTCTGCTTTCTGACCTCTGTTCCAAAAGCATGAAAAAAATTACTTGAGTATTCCATAAAGAGTTGACAGTTACAAGTGAAAACAACATAAAAAAGTGTAGGGTTTACACCATTGTTTTAGGTCAGGCTTGTGACTTTTTAATCTTCTGACTCACAATTTTTGAATACTTACAGATGGGAAAACCATAACACTTTGTGTCAGGGAGACAGAGAGAGGCTTGGACCTCCCTATCCAAGCTTGATACCATATTCAATAATGGCATCATGTGTAAACAACTCAAAATGTATATATTCTCCAATAAATAAGTAAAAAAATCAGAAGAGATTTAATTACTTTCTGCAGAAAGTAATAGGGATCAATGAAAGTAATACAGATCCCAGCAGAATGCAAGACATCTATAGAATAAAAGAGATTAATTTCTTTTGTGTCTTTAGGACCCTGTACCATTTTTCAGGATAGTTGCTTATATAGCCTTAATGTGACTTAATTGTAATATTTGACATATTAAATATATAAAACACTGCTTTAGATTTCTATAGATTCAGAGTTGGAATTCAGCTGGCATTCTGTATATTGTATCATTAAGTCCAATTAAGAAAATGCTGCCCTTTTTCCAGAAATTCAAAACATTTATTTTTAAGTAGAAAACCTGCTATATACTTAGTGATTTGCTAAGCTGAAATTAAGCAGGCCGGTGATTTGTGCAATAATAAGAAGATTGAAGTAATAAGTTCTTTAAGGTCAAATCCACTTGCTATTAGATGAATACTGCAGCATTAAATTGTGTAGTTCTAACAGAAGCAATGTTTTAATGCACTCATCTGAGCATGATATTTCAGGATGAAAACAAGGGAGACTGGTAGGCTAATGTGTTCCTTAGAATGACTTTTCAAACTAAACTTCTGTATTTTTTTCTGATTTCTGAACTGCTTAACTCTTTCCCCATAAATCTCTATCACATTTTGGGGGTATCCCAGACCAAAATGTGTTTCAGTTCATAGCTTCTCCAGGTTGGTTGAGCATGCTTTATTTGACACCAAACTCAACAGCTTTCCCTGCTTTATGTTATCCAGTTAGCTCAAAATTATGAAGATAAACTGTGATGATCTGAAATGGAAAAAATTAAACACATAGTACATTGCCATTCTTTAGCACTTCCTCATGACATTCACTGGTTCTTTTGTATCAGGAATATTAAATTGCTCAAATGCAAACATTACATCTCAGTGAGTATAATATCTCATAGTTTTGTGAGACATATCCAAATACTCTGCTTTGTGCAGATACAATAACTTGTGAAATGTGATTAAATGTGATAATGTCTTATGGCAGATATTGTATACTTTTGCTATTATCCCTCAGAAACAAAGAAAATAATCTCCATCATAGATGTCCATCCAAGAGTATATCTATTACTTTTATTTTGTTATGTAGCCTTTTGTGCCTCACTGAAATGTTTTTTAGGAAGAGGCTCTACATTTTGAATCAATATTTCTTTATGTCCCAGAGGCCCTGCTTTGCTCCTCTATTGTCACTTTGTTTTACAGATATTAACCTCCCACACATAGACTAAAACAACCAGGGGCACATTCATATTTCAATGTATAATGTAAAACCTCATGTATCAAACTGTGACAGAACAGTAAAAATAAACATTTTGCATATGCTTGAAGTAAATAAATGTGTCCCCTGTCAGAACTTACAATGTTTTTATCATTCTTATTGTAAACACTCACCAGAGCAAATATGAACAGATTTTGACAAGGCTGTGATATAGCAATTACTGCTCTATAAAATCAGTAGATATTAATTCTTTAGTAAAATAGTATGAAAAACAATTTCATGGAGCAGAAATTCTTCACGTGCACTGCCTCACTTACAGCAGGAAACTGGAAATACAATGCAAGCAGCATTCAGTTAGGGAAGGTTTGGAGGGTGGCACACGCTCTTCCCCTAAAAAGGCTGACAAAAGAGTATTGATGGAAAGGTATTATGTCAAGGCAACACATCTCCCTCTCACATCTACAAACATGAACAAATGTGACTGAATCCATTAAAGGTCATAAAGAAGGCAGAGCTGTTATGAAGGAACATGCTCAGATAACCCTACCAAACCAACTTTTTCACAGAAACTCCATCTTCAAATCTCTATGGGAAAAAGAGCAAGTCATAAAAATCCCCAGAAAATAACTTAAAGCAACCATTTTTAAGTACTGCAGCTCTGCCTCCCCCATATGAGCATTAAACTTTGTTCTCACACCAGGAGGATAAGGGTGTTGAGAAGTACACAGAAAGTTCCAAATTGCAGATCTGCTCATTTCTGGCCATGGAACATGTCTTGAACAAATCATGCCGGTTGCTTTCTTTTTCTCTTGGGAATGTTCATAAAACCTTTCTGATGCTCAAACTTGAGCAATACCACTGCAAGATTACACATAAAATTTAATCCATCTAATAATGCTGGATTGGATTTTCTCCTTTGATCTCTCTCCAATGTTATGTTCTCCCGGGAAGAGTTTGTAAAGGCTTTGTTCTTTCTCAGAAACTAAGCATCCTTTGCATATCTAAACTATGTCATTTATTTCTTCTGGGGAGATTGTGCAGACTTGATTATACAGATAAATAATTAAGTAGACTTAAGTGAAAAACTCAAATAACTTGAGGAGGAATGTCAAATATTGACAAGCTGACTCTTATATCTTTGTGGTTTATAGTGGAAAAAAAAAGAGTGATATGAAAGGTATGTATTCTCTCAAGGGTAGCAGGGGAGTAATTCTTTCTGTCCAATTGTTGCAGTAGAAAATTATTGTCTTTCTACTACAATACCTATTACTCTGAAAATGGAATTACTCTGAAGATGTAATAGAAAAAACCCTGCTCTTCTGATAGTACTAATGAAACTTTTCAGTTTGTCCTACACAGAGAAATATGAATATATATTATATTGTCAGAATTGTTAAAAATGTCTGTGGCAAAAATGGTCAAGAATTATAAAGAATGCACTTGAAGAAAACTAAATATTAAGAAGAAATTGTGGTACATATTTCTGTAAGACTGAGGAATGTAATTCACTTGCAATGCAACTTTTCTATGATCCTTTAAGATATATTTCTAGTCTGAAACTGTAGACTCCAAAATTTGAGTTTAAGGCCTAGGCAGTCACCTTGGGAGATAGAGGTTCCCCCTCAGCCTGAGGGATATAAAACTCAGGGATCTACCTAGCATCCAGGCTTCCCTGGTCATTATGGTATTGCCTTGATGGAGAGAATGTGTGTGAATGGAAGAAGAGGACAAGTTCCTGCCAAAAGCAGTCAGTCTGTCAAGCCATGACTAATAGATCAGGAGGACAGCAAGGCACAGAGAGTTAGGCTGCAGCAGCCCAATAGTGAGGACACTCGGCTATGAGTGAGGAGATCGGGGCTTTTCCTAAGGTGTTGCTGTTTTATCTCTGAAGCTCTTGTTTGGACCTTCATTTCACTGACAAAGGAAAACGAGAAATTAAACAGTATATCGTTCTTGTCAGAATGGATTGCCTCCTCAATGGAATGACAACACTTGCTGGCAAACAGAAGCTAGGTGGTATAATAGATGAGAGTTTACTGTGAGTTCTATCTCATGAAATTTTGTTTATAGCATCATATTGCCACTGACAGTAATATTGACATGTAGGCTGAGAAACAGTTGCTTCGTGGAAACAAGGCATAATGAATAATGATAAATATCTTTCCCAAAGGCAGATGGTACATGTCAAGTGCTATGTCGGTCACCTTTTTGTTTGGACTTGCTTAACATCTCAATGAACATATTGAGAAAGGACATAAAAAACATGGCATGCAAATTTGCAGATGATAGTATGGATATGTATGAAAACTAAGCATCTACAGTTCTGTGAAGGTAAAGGCATGATGAAATTAATTGTGGGGACAATGCAGGTGAAGTGGCAAACTGTAAATGCATATTCATGGGGAAGAGAAACCTGAAAAGCCAGTGAAGCACAGAGATTGAGATAAATCCTCAGTTCAGACTACCTCTAATGAAATATCCTGTGCCTATTCTCTTTCACTAAGCTTTATCACACGTTTCAACTTCAAAACAATCCCTCCTTCTGTTTACCTCTGTCAAAATTTTTGCCTAAGCTATACTATCCTCCTTCCATGAGTACTCCTGCTTCCTTCTCTTTTACTTCTTTTCTTCTATCCAAATGCTTCAAATTTTAGTGGCTTTACCTGGGCAAAGAAATTATTCCCTTACACCAGTTCAGTGGCCAGCATCCTCTATAATGCAGAGTTGTGCTGTGCTTCCTCTTCCCACTATATCCTCTGTTGTATTTATGAGGCTATGTCAGTATGCAATAGAGGAAGAATAAAAGCATCTGGACAGAGTGAGCTCCCTCTCTCCAGGGGAAGATATTAAATCATCTAAGGGCCCTAACTGCAGCTTGGGGGTTTTAGATGAGGCAGTCCCATCTCTTCCTTTGGCATCTCTGATGCTTCTTGATTGCTTATATAAGATTGAAGGCATCTGTTCCTCTCATTCTCCTGTCCTTTCATAATGATACTGAATCTGTAATCAGACAGCTATTTATTTCATTAAGGAGGACACTTTTCAAAGTGATTACCAGAGATAAGTTGGGATTTTTCATTTAGTGTTAAAAAGTACAGAGAGCTTATACCATCTTTGCTTAATCCTAGAAAAACAAGGGCCAAATCAGGTTTGGGCTTTATTCCAAATGTTATTCATCAGGAAAAGCTGTTTTTATGATAACAATCATACCATAAAATCAAGTGATTTCACAAAATAAATATTAAATAAAAATACATTATGTTAAACAGTGTAAGCTGGGATAAGCTAAATTCTTCACAATATGTATATTACCTTATGATTTGTTTTCCTTTCACAAGCATACACATGCATCTGTGATCAGGGACAAAAATGCATTTTAGATTTGATTATTTTCTCCTTTTGTAGGCTAATATCTGATATTTTCTGAGCTACAATTTGTTCCCATTTGAAATTGTTCCATATTTGCAGTCTTAAGGTTTTTTACAATATCGTTACACTATACTCTGACACATAAAAATGAAAAAAACAAACAAAAAAAAAACATAGCAGGGCCATTCTTCTCAAATCTGTATCACAATATGTATTCCAGCAGGTTATTTCATATTTAAAGGGCTGCACTGAAGAGATGATAATAGGAAGGGCAGTAGGAACACAGGAAAATTTCTAAAACATAACAGCAGGAATCCAGTTAACGCTTCTGAAAGTGATGAGATAATTATCACCATCCCATACAATTTCCCATTAGGGAATAATTCTGTAGTATATGTGGTGCCAAGGTTGTGAAGTTACCTGCATGGATCAGGAATGGTAAAACCACAGAGACGGTGCTTTTACAGAGTTAAGAGAGAGAAAGGGTAGAACAATGCACTGCACCGCAAGAATTTTACTCATCACTTGCTAAAAGTAGATCTCAGCAGTGTCATTCTGCTCACTGTCATAAGACAGCAGATTTAGCGTAAGCAAGACCAAAACTTCAAAGTAAATAGGCATGGCTTGTTTATACTGTGATATTGAGGTGTTGGAGCAGGTCCAGAGAAGAGCAATCAGGCTGGTGAAGGGACTTGAGCACAAGTCCTATGAGGAGAGGCTGAGGGAGTTGGTGTTGTTTAGCCTGGAGAAGAGAAGGCTCAGGGAAGACCTCATCACTCTCTACAACTACCTGAGAGGAGGTTGTAGTAACCAGGTGGTGGTTGGTCTCTTCTCCCAGGCAGCCATCAGTGGGACAAGAGGGCACGGGCTTAAGCTCTGCCAGGGGAGGTTTAGTTTGGATATTAGGTAGAAATTCTTTACAGAGAGGGTAATCAGGCATTGGAATGGGCTGCCCAGGGAGGTGGTGGATTCTCCATCCCTGGAGGTTTTTAAGATGAGACTGGATGTGGCACTTAGTGCCATGGTCTAGTAACTGTGGTAGTAGTGGATCAACGGTTGGACTTGATGATCTCAGAGGTCCTTTCCAACCTGGTTGATTCTATGATTCTATGATTTTGTGTGAGGGATTACTTTGACACATTTTCACAGAGGTCAAAAAGAACTCTGAAGATACCCAAACCCATCGCTTCAGCCATCATGAGGCACTATACTTATGTCAGTTATTCTATTCCAAGTCCAACAAGAAAAGCATGTTTCACTAGCAAAATCAGTATATTATTTGTCCTGTTGAAGCAGCAGGCCAATATGAGGTGCCACTGGAAGAACCAGACAGTATTCTCAAGCAGTCAGCATTAAACTCAGAAGAGGAAGGCAAAACATAGGTAATATTTTCTGCTCTATCTTGAAAAAAACCCTCTCTGCACTGGCCCTATATCTGGCCATCAGCACCACAGTAAATTTGTCAGGCTGTCCAGCCAGAGTTATGAAAGAAAATCTGCTTGCACTGGTGGGTACCCTTCCAATGTCCTCCTTCTGGCTCCTGCCAGCTCTCAGCACTTTGCAGGAACACAGGCATTAATGCATTTGGCCCATACAGTGTATGGAAAAGCAATCCTTTCTGATGTTGGCAGGGGAAATGACTGAATCCCTGGAGCATCCAGCTCTTCAGTTCAGTGATGACAGTGTTCTGGGTGATGCAGGGCAAGGTAGAGCTTCCTCTCTTCCCTGGCCTGTGAAGGACAAGCAGAGATCATTCTCCATGTTGTGATGGCCTTTTGAATATGTATGTGGCGTAACAAAGGGATACATCCAGCAGGCAGGAAACCAAGTTTTTATTCTGAGTATCTTTGCTTTCTTTAGTAGTAAATTGCCTACTCCCAATATTTTATTTTCGTTTGCCTCACAGTGTGGTTGTCATAGTGCTGAAATCCTCAGGTATATCTTTAAATAGAGTTTCACAGAAGTAAGAGAGATTAATTAGATATCAATGAGTGAGTAGTTTTGTACCTTGAGAAAAATAGGAAGGGTGGCAGTAATAATCGTGATCAAATCCATTAGCTCTACAACAACCAATGCAGAATGTCAAGACTTTGCTCCTATATCCAGTGTCAGAGAACTTACACAACACAAAAACTACAAAGGAAGAGATTTGAGGTGCTATAAAGGTTTTGGTCTCCCAAGACTGACTCGGTTGACAAAGGCTTGTCTTCTTCGTCTTCTTTTCTCTTTCTCTTCCTCTTCCACAGTGTTTTCTATGTCTTTCTCAGAAAGTCATGTAAGTGGTGCCTGATGTGAATTATCCAGCCTATACCCAGGATGATACAGATCATCTGTCAGGATTCCCAGTACATTTCTGTTAAAGTGCAATGTAAGAACAACAATCTGTGATGGAATTCTAGTTCTGCTGATCTCAGTTAGGAAAGACTTGCATTTTTCAAGGCCCTATTTTATCAAACAACTGTGTAATATCTACCTAATGCTGTGAGTTTTGCCAGTTCAGATAAGAACATTGTTTAATAATTAATGCTTTTGTGGTACAGTTGTGCCACAAACATCTTTCAGCACTTTTTGGCATGGGAATTTGGGGTTGAATGGAGTCCCAAACATCCCATTACTTTTGTTTGGAAATTACTATTTTCTGTCATCTTTCCTGCAACCCCACTGTACATTCCATATGTAATTTCATTTGTGTGGGCCCTAGCCCCACCCTGGTATGCCATTATGTTCTCAAAATTTCACCACTTCTAGAGATTGCAAAAACCCTTCTCATCTGTGATCTAGCATATTAATACTAAAAACATGTTCAAGAACAATCCAAATGTGTCAGAGTTGAATATGAACTTCAGTAAAGCAACACTGTCTCCTATTATGCAATCTTGTTCTCACATTTCTCCTTTTTCATATCCCATGTTGCCTTTTGATACATACTGTTCACCGTATTTTGACTCTTCAGCTTCTAGCCTCTTTTCCATCATCCTGCCCTAAGCTCTGTGCATGTTGGCAGGAGCTCTGTGCATTAGGTCAGGCTTGTTGGTACTGACCACAAATTGGGCACTTTGAGTTTTTCTGAGGGAAGAAGATCATTGCTCATCTGTATTGTACTGTTTCTGTCCTTAGTATTTGAAAACTAATGACATTATTAGCATTCAATCCACAGATGCGCAGAGGCAGTTTGATTTCTCCCAACCCATCAAAGATAGAAGAGTGTTAAATGTTACTTTGAACTTTTCCAATAATATTGATTCTGCACCATCCCTCAGCAGCTGCCTCCATTATCTAACCATTCGTAGGCTTGTGAGAATTTCTTAATATTGAACATGTCCTTTCTTCTCATACAAAGTAAGCCAATTATTTCTTATTCTGCTCTATTTGACAAGAAAGGAAGGTGAGCTCTGTCTGTATTCAGAGTGCACTTACAAATGCCCTCTTTTTCTACTGCTCTCTTTTTATCTGTTCTCCTGATCCATGCTGCAAAGATTTCTCCTTCCATTTTCTCTTTACTGAATGTTGATAAAACAAAACATATTCAAAGCCAGCCTGTCATTGTGGAAACAATTTCTTGAACGCAAACTTTCCAATCCACAATTTTAAAAATACTAGGCAAGAAGAGTACCCTGTGATTATTTGAAAAGCAACTGGAAACAAACAGGATGTTTAGAATTTTACTAGAAAAGGTGGAATTGTAGCTTTGATGCGTAAACCTTCTTGTTCCTTAAATAGCACTTCCAGCAAGATAAAAAATGAAACATGTGATAAAGTTAAATCTTAAACAATTCAGGATCTTGTTAGGAATTTTCCTAAGGAGGATTCCACAAGGATCAGTGAACCCTTTAATATAGCTATTCAATTTTGTGGAATGTCTTGTGTGATATATTCTGGTGAATATATCTGAATATATTCATCATATATATATCTGAATATATTCTGAAGTTTTGCATATGAAAGTCCATGAGACAATAACATTTTTAAAGTCTTGTGGGAAAGTTCAGTATGGTGTTTTTGCAAGGAATAGGTCAGAACTGAGACCCACCAAACTCCTTACATGTACAGGACAATAAACTTGAAAGTAAGAAGAGTTTTTTCCCCCTAGTAAAATGGGTAGGGTTAAGGCAGATGTGGACTGCATGTGCAAAGATACACCTCAGAGCAGAAGTGATTTGAGTTATTTGGTTCTTTCTGGAAATCCTCACCTGTCACGTAGCTGATGGAATGTCTGTGTACTGGACTTTTATGTTGCAATTACAATTAATGGTCATTTATGGTGTGAACTCTAGTCTCAGCATTTCAAGGGACCTTGACTATTTTCTTCTTCCTTCCTCTTTTCCCCCATGGAAACAGTAGAGTAGGAAACTCACTTAACTCACAGATCTTGGCTATAGCTGCACTCAGGATTCTTCTCACTCTAGAAACATCAAACAAATATTATCAACCTCTATTTCTCCTCATCACAAAATACTCTGCTGTTTCACTCATCTGCACTTTGTCCTCCCCTGAAGAAACTATGATTGATGTTTTCTATCAGTATGTGCTAACCTACCTTCTAGGGTAATTTATTTTCTTAATAAAAGTTAAGAGCTGGGGGTTTTCTTCTGCTTCCTATGTGCTGCTAATCATCCTGATGAGTAGGCTGTCGAAAACAATTCCTTCCAAAAACAGGAGGAAAATGTAGAAAGCAGATACACAGACCTGCAAATAGGGTGTTAGCAGACAAATAACATTTTTTTTTACTGTCCTTATGATGATTCAAGACAACTGCATTAAACTAAGAAGGACACAAAGTATTTAAATGAATCTCATGGTTCATCAGATTTGTAACCTTCTGTCCGTCTAGAAACTCTTGAGTGTCCTTGCTGAACTATCTCTTAATAGGTGTGACCTACTAGTAAAAAAATGGGAGAAAAAAGTAGGAGGAGAAAGGTTGAAATTACAGAAAAGAACCAATGTTTAGTGTAAAATTAGTTACACAAACATGAACTAATATTTAGCCAATTGATATCTGAGAAGGTGTGTTTCTAAGGAGGAGCTCAGTTTTCTCAGTAATTCATGTGATGGACCTAGTAACAAATAAATTAAACAATGGAAAACTAAATGCTGGCAGGAAAATAGGAGAAACTTGGTGATCAATAAGCATTAGATTATGAAATAACTGTGATGGCTGCCCTGTTGGTAAAAACATCTTAAAATAAAGTGGGGAAAATTAAAAAACAAAAAGGAAAAAGTAAAATACAAATCCATTTCAGAGAGATGAGGAATGAATGTTAGGATCATCTATGACTTTTTTTTTAATTATAATTTTTATTTTTTCCCCAGCACTTCTCTGAATGATCTTGTGAAGCATTTTTGTGCTATTTACAAATGACCATGGGGAACTGGAATGGCCTACTGATTGGATGATTGAAAAACAATAACGAAGAAAACAAGGAGACAAGTCCATATGGATTACCTATAATCTCCCTAAATTAGTTCTGTAAATCCTGCTGGTACCAGCAGTGCCATTCAGAACCATTTCAGAACTGTTTACTGGCAATGCAGAAACAAGAATCAGGATGGGAAGGCTTGTATTTACTTTCAGGAAAGAGTAATATCAGATGTAATATAAAAGCAGCCTTCATCACTTACTAACAAAGGGAACATTTATTACAGTCATAATTCCCAGAATTGTGTGTGTATAGATTATGATTAGGCATAAAACTGATATATTTTTAGGTTACATGATACAAGATTTCCTTCCTCTGGCAGTGTGTGCTGGATTTTGAAACAAGTCTGCCCTTTACCAAGAGTTAAGAGGATGAAAAGGTCACTTCTAGTCTAAGTTTTTCAAAGATTCTATGAAACGTTGATCAATTTTCCAGTGGAAACCTGTATAAGAATACAACTCTGTGTGTTTGTCTTTTCTAACACACACATGACTATGTTTAGAGATAATGAGCAGATATCACTCCTTACGTTGCATCAGAGTATATTCTCAGTGCTGCCTTGGTGTGCCTGAAAAATGAGATTTGTAGAGATTTGAGATTTGCAGAGTGTGCAGATGGAACTCAGATGGTGATACATGTTTTGCAGACTGCCTCCTCACTACAGGGAATAGTAACTAGTTGCATGCACTTAATGCACTCTTGGATTACAATGGTGGCTCAAGAGAAAAAAAGCTTCTGGTACACTTTTTCAGGATGCAATCCATCCTGAAATCAAAATAAACAGTGTTTTCTTTAAGATTACACTATTATCTGTCAACAACAGCCTTCCAGATATACTCTGCCAGTCATTAAATGTACAAATAAGGTGTGAGAGGCAAAATCACCCAAATTTTCATATTTTTCAGTGTCTCCCTGATCTCCTCATCCTGAAGTTAGATAAAATTCACAAGAATTGAAAAGCATGATGAGAAATAAAACAACTTGCATGGTTCTGTCTGGGCTATCCATCCCAGGAAAACATCAGAAGGATGTAAATGGTATTTTCTAACCATTTAAGTCCTGCAAATCCTGGCTCATAAATGCTTTGTAAATAATTAATTCAAAAATCTGCTGTTCTCTGCAAGCACTAAAGAAATAAATGTGCCTCATTCTGAAAGCAAAACTAAGCATTTTCTTATGTTTCAAACACTGCTTCTTTGAAGCAACATTATTCTGAACTATGCAAAATTGTTATTTAGAGATCAATAAAAAGGATGTGTCCTATAAAAAAAGGGTTTACCCTTTACTAAGCTGGTTTCTACATCTAAAATTTTTATGTTCAGTTGGGCAATTGTCTAAATTTTAGTTGGTGGACTCCCAGTTATCTAGTTATCTAGTTTACCCACCAAAATAAACTGGAACTGCAATCCACTGTTCACAGAATTTTATCCTTGCCTCATCATGCCTGGACTATGAGTGAAATTGAAGCTCAGCACTGTCATTTCTGTTAAAAAATTTTTTTTTAAAAGAAATGTATATGTAGCTGTTCTGTTTAGAAAAAATACAGTGAAATTTTATACATTTGCTGCACTGTTGCAACTTGCTGTTTCAGTTATTTAATTCACCCAGACCGGATAGTTACAGTATTGTATCATTTTCTAACAGCTGACTGAAGTAGTACATAAAGGAATTTCAAAACAACATAGGTGAGTCTATTTATTTAGCTAGACATGCTTGTGTAGAGCTTTTTCTCAACTTGCAATTATTTATACGTAATTTTAAGTACACTAAACACTGGGTTAGCTAACATTTTTTCAAAGTGGCTGTTGCAGAAACAAGAAGTCTAAATTATAAAAAAAGTGTTGTGTATAACAATGAAAGAATGATTGTCCTCTTCCCTGTATATGTGTGGTTTGGTGGAGGAAGTATAACTGAGAAGAGGATGGTGACACAGAAAAGCTGGTTTCACCATTCCCTATGTAAACTCCTGTTTCAGAAATAAAGTGAAATTGTAAAGGCAGTAACAAAACTAAAATTAGATTCAAAGAATTCCTGAAGTCTCATGCATTTATCTGCATTCCCCATGCAATGTCTCCCCCTGGATAAAGAAAAGATCTCCAAACTTTTTCAGAATTAGAATTGATTGGGACTTTTTTTTTCCAAATTATATTTTGGTTAAACATAACATATTGGAAAAGGTTCTTCAGTCTGAGAAAGACTGTTTTATAGTATGTAGGTATGAGTAATCCAGGGAAGGGGATAAAGGTAATGAATTCCAGATTGGTCTAGGACTAAATAGAACACAGAGGACAAAAAAATCTTTATTCCATGGTATGACTTCACTGTGTATCTAATATGCAAGTCTAGTCCCACACAATTCCAAACTAGTAAATCAACAGTCAGAAATGCACAGAGTGCTGAAAGATATAAAGCAGCTTCTATTCAACTACCAGGAGTCAACAAGGAGAAGAGACATTCAAGAGGGATACCAGAATGGTGTGGAAAGCAATGCATAGACTGGGAAAGCTGGTACAGAATGATTGATTGCACTGCCCTCTATACAAGCGACTCAGAGCCATCAGCTGGAGTCAGTAGGTGATAGGTTCAAAAGAAGTGAAAAGACACACTTTTTCATGTGGTGCATAGTTACCCTCTGGGCCTCTTTGTTGTATGACCTGGATGTAAACTTCTGTGCTAGACCAAGAAGCAACTAGAGAAAGCAAAGAAAGGAATCCACCAAGAGCTGCTAAACACAGACCTCCTCAATGTTACCTGTGATCCATTAGCCCTTGGAGGAAGAAAGAGAGCTCAGATCAACTCCCATTGTATCACTATCAGTATCACTGTCCTGCCCATTTCCTGTATGTTTCCTTGGGCATCTGCAACTTGTCACTGCTGGAAACAAAGTAGTAGCCTTGGTGATCCTAAATGGATATTTGATGCCATCAAGTACAGCTCTTCTTATGCTCTAACTCCTGGAACACACAGTTGTGTCCTTTAGGTGTTTTTGCATTTCAAACTGAAAGATTTAATTTTTCATCTTAATGTACAGGAAATAAGATGATCCATGAACTGCAAATTGATGCAGCCAGGGTTCCTATGAGCTTGCAGCATTTTTCCCAACTGCCTCTGGGATGAAATAGGAGGCAAAAGATGTTTTCAAGGGTTTAAATGCATACAAGTGCTGCACGCAAAAAGTGCAAGGCGATTTGACCTTTGGTCCTTCAAAGTAAATGAAAAGTGAGGTATCAACTGGTGTTACCTGTAAGGACTCTTTCCATTATCCACATCAACACAATGCAATGTCACAGTTTTGATACCTTATATATTTTGTTAAATTTGTTTGAGATGGTCCTATTATAAGTTTTCAGTAAAGTAAAAAATAAATAGATGAAGATTAAACAAAAGGATGGATAGCTTGACTCTCTAAGTTTTACTCTTTTTCTTCAGAAACCTCAGAACTTACTATGAAGTAGAATTTCCCCTTTCCAGTGAGATCCATAGCTTTATTATGTACTTTACTGATATATTAAGAACTACAAGTCTTTGAATTACTATGATTTTTAGATGTTAAGGAGAGTTGTAGAGAACAAAGTTAGCTACCCCATTTGTTATGTCTTTCTTCCATTATAACCTGTTTGCCACTACCTATCTGTCATCCACATGAAAAAGAAACTCCTCAGTCTCTTAAATCTGCCCTGAAAAACAAAAAATGAGAGCTCCAAGAACAAGAAGAAATTTACTATTCCATGTAAACTGGGATGCCAGCGAGCTTGGAAACTCCAGGCTCCAAGTGTGGTCCCTTCCAAAGTCTGCTTTTCCTCTCCTGGCCATAAAACAAGCTTTCAAAAGTAACAGAAGAGCTGGCAACAACAGTGACAGGACAAAAGTCTCTGGAAGGCCAACAAGGAAGAAAAACCTATGACAGAAAAAGGTAATGCTGGCTCTGGCTTTATGAAGAAGACAGACCCTCCCATGGAAAGCAAGTAATCTGTAAGCTGTCATGCTTCTCTGAAATAGTGGCATGTGAGTTAATTAGTTTCTACCTGCCACCTCCGTATTAGACTTCTAAATGTTTCTTGTACTGGCACAAGTAAGAGGTTGATTGAGGGATCTGTCAAACTGTACCACAACAAGCCATTCATCCTGTAGGAGTCAGACAATGAGAATCTCCTCCTTCAGGGGATATCGCTTAAAGCACGTGTAAGCAAAAGCCCGGGGTGTGGGCCCTAGTTATGAGAGAATCACAGAATCACAGAATATGACAAATTGGAAGTGACCCACAAGGATCATCAAAGTCCAACTCTTTACCTTGGAAAGGACCAGTCCCAAGAGTCACACTGTATGCCTGGTAGTACTGTCCAAATGCTTCTTGAACTCTGTCAGTCTTGCTGCTGTGACCATTTATCCTGGGGAGCCTGTTCCAGTGCCCAACCACCCTCTGGGTGAAGAACCTCTTTCTAATATCCAACCTAAACCTCACCTGACACAACTTCAGGTCATTCCCTTGGGTCCTGTCACTGGTCACCACAGAGAGTCGGCAGCTCCTTTGAGTTTTGTGTCATCTGCAAACTTGCTTAGTATCCCTTTCATTGATAGTGTCCAAGCCTCTCCTCCTCCGTTTGTTTTTTTTTTATTTTATTTTTGCATGCCAAAGGAGAGGGGAAGCTACACCACACGATTCAACCAGCAGGACAGATGTTTTTTTGTGCACATCAAAGGAGAGGAAAACCACACCATACGACTCAGCCAGCAGGACAGGGTGAGTTCCCGTTGCGAAGGACCTTTTTTCTTTCTTTCTTTCCCTCTTCTCTCCCTTTTCCTGGTGAGGAGGGAAGATGTCCATTGTTGGCTTCTCCAGCACACTCGTGGGGGTCTTGCCGCATGGCAACCACCAGTGATCCAACAGCACCCCCTGCTGACTATGATTAGAATTGCTCCAAAGGGCACAAACTGAACTGTTTACCTTTTTTTGTTTGGTTGGGTTTTTTAGTTTGTTTTGAAGAGAATTATTTTTGGGTATAGGATTATTGTTTGGTTGTTTTATTTTGTGTTCTTTTGTTGTTCTGCCAATACACATATATCTTTTAATAAAGGGCTGTTATTTTTCCTTTTTCCACGTTTTTCTCAGTTGGAGCCTTTTAATTTCAGATTTACAATTGCTTAGATGGAGTAGTTCGGGTCTTTCTTGTAACTCATCCTCAGCAAAACACTTGTGTCTCATTTAACCTGAGACAGTTACCTTGTTATAAAAGGAAATCAGATTTGATAAGAAGGACTTTTCTCTCATGAAGCCATGCTGGCTTTGACCAATGATGCTGTTCTTTCAGATGTTTTTCAATACTTCCCAGGTAACCCCCTCCCCCCAGGGGAGGTACTGGAGGCATTCCCACCTGAACCTGAGTGTATATAACTCTGAGTTTTGGGGCTTCTCATAACCATCCAGGGCTCTCACCACCACCTCAATGGATCTGGACTGCAACCCCCACTTCAACAGGACTACAACCATGATTTTGAATAATGAACATCAGAATTGCAGTAACAGAGTCTCATCACTGGATCCAATGGGTGTCTTGCAAGTTTATTCGGTCACCTGAGGGGTTCACAACCCTACTCCAACAGCCTGTACCAGCCCTGCAGCCTCACTCCAGCACCATGCAAGTGTCTGCTGGTATCAAATACCAGCTATCCACTGTCTCCTACCAGGGCTGACTTTCCAGCCATTCATGCCAGGTTTTCTGGGCATGGGGGAAGGTGAACCACATGGAAGGATGGCCATCTTGCCCCTGTCCTGTGGCCACGCGTGTTTTTTCCAGGTGGGGGAGGCCAGCCACTATCTCAATTTAATCCAGGGTCAGGGCTTTGGAAGTTTCTCTCTCTCTGTCTCTCCCCCTCTCCCTCTCTCTCTGTATTAGAGAAATCAGCGTTATTGAATCTGAGGAGACTTCTGTCCAAGGTCTTCACCCCTCCAAATACTCTCAAATTGAGACACTGGTCATGTAAAAAGCACAGGTAAAATAAGGATAAGGTAAGCATTTCACTCCTCAAAGAAGAGTTGGCTATATATACATGGATGTATCTTTCACTCACTTGAGTTCAAAGTCTTTCAGTTTATGATCAAGGATCACGTGAAGTCTGGCCATAAATTCTTGTTTCTCTCTAAACAACAAGGACTAACTTTGGTCAAATAATCCTGTCTTGCTATATGTGAAACCACCAGTAGACACTTCATAGGGACGCAGCATGAATAGCAGCAGATCCTCTTACTTTAAAAATGTTACAGGCTTTTTTTTAATACCCTTTTCATATCCACTCAGCATTTAGCTGCCTCAAAAGGCCCTGGTCCCACATGATGAACAAAGCCTCTGTCCCGAGTATCTGGAATACATTAGCTAAAGTTGAGATATTAGTAAATTAAGATGTACAAGAGACAAGCTTAACATCCCTACTATGGACATCATGCCAGTACATATATACACACTAATGCATATATCTACTCCCATGGAAAGTAACCTCTGTCTACACTGTGACCACAACAGTAGAAAATAAAGCTGCTGTGCTTAAACCATAACCCTGCAATTAATTCAGCAGGGAGCAGATCCAGCATCATCTGTCATCTGTGCAGAGTTAAAAATGGAAGAACATTTGCAGTAACTAAAGTACTGGTACCTTTTAAAAGTTCACAAGCAAGAAGAAGTCATTCTTTACTCAGGTTTTTGTTGTTGTTGTTGTTTGTTTTCTCCAAAGGACATAGTATTTAAGCTCTAGGGTAAATAAATACGAATATGGTGGTAATATTTGTAGCATATTTTACCTTTCTTGTTTCTACAGAACTGTCCCTACCAACTGATATATATCATCTCAGAGGGTAAAATTGTTTCACGGAGATAACATTTTCCCTTCCTCCCCATGAAGGCCCAGTGGACATATTTCTGGATGTGTTTGAAAGCAGCAGAAACAGCTGTGCACCTCCATATGTGAAAAGTCTAATCAGACCAGTCTTATTTTAAAACCAGCAGAACTGACAGAAAGATTGTTTTGCTACAACAGAGCGATTCACAGCTCTAGTACAGCTTCATGCCAGGTTCTTAAATGCTTTAATAAATTAAGTCAGCCAGGAGCCAGAACATGATGTAGCTATGTGGCATTGCTTCTGATATCCCTGATCAGACATAAATATTTTTTTCCTTGAAAAGTTTTGTTCATGTAAACCCAACATTTTTTTTTTTTTTTTTTTTTTTAGGAATATAGCATTTTTATTATGAAGCATTGTCTGAGAATTGTTTCTCATGTCTAGGGCAGCATCACAGGTAAATACCTGAAATGGTCATCTTCTTAGCACAGGACATTGGGCAACTCTTGGTGTGTGGTGAAGCCAGACTTCCATACAGAAACAAATGAGTGAGGCTAGAGGGTAAATATGTGCAAGGAGGAGCCTGCACCTGTAGTCTCCCCACTTATAGGAATGATTCCACTGGAAGGAGAGGTTTCAGCTTCTGGGCCTTTTTCCACTGATTTTTCTGGTTTTTGTAAAGGTGAAGTGTTGAAATGAGACACTTCTCACCATCCAAGAGAGTTTCAGGTTAAGCACCTTGACCTTGAAACCATTTCATACAAGATGGAAACATGACTGTGCTTCAAGACTTGGATTCAGACAGTCCTGAATCATAGGGATTTTAAACAGCATGTTAGCTCATAAATACTGCATAGGTCCTTCAAAAGCACTGCAGTCCCTGGTGGTCTGAAACCAATTGTTTAGTTTAATGGATAAAAAAAGTCACTAATTAATTACACTATTTATCCCTCACCAAATTAAGTTGGCCCGCTAAAGGCGCAGAATCAATATAACCCAGGCAGCAAATTAGCTGTATTCTGTGCATAGCTGCCCACATTTTCTAAAAACAGGAAAGCAGTAGCTTCTTTTCTTCCAAAGGAAATAATGAAAACAGACGTTCCTTATAAAATTACATGCTCAAACACCCTCCAATGAATGGGGGCGTGCTTATAAAATTCTAAAAATATGAATCTTCTCAGAAAGTATGGGACATTGTCAGTGATTCTTCTTTACACAAAGACGTGCTTGTCGTTCCATGGTGGCATCTGGTACCTTCCAGAACAGAGTTCATCTGCTTGTGAATGATGCCATGATGGAAGTTTGGGAAAGTTTAATTTCTTGCTTAAGCTTACAACAGTGTAAAAACCCCAGGCACATCTGGGCTAGGGTCAGGAATACCTCCTGCCAAAGTCCTAGCTCTCATTCAGCTGAAAGGTGGTTGGGAACAAAACACTCCTGCTTTTTAAAGTACACACACCATCTAGGATCCCCACAGGGACAATACATAGAGGACACCAGGTCGCACTATGAGGTGCCCCAACCATTCAGTCCAAATATGGATTTGGTGACCCCTTCTGGGTTCATTGTTATACCTTAACTATTGGGTTGCTCTGACACCCTTAAAGTCAGAATACCTTGCAATTACAATGCCTGCAGCAGAGCAAGGTGTCTGTAGGCACCTCCACACAAAAATTCAGTCATTCTTCTTAGCAACTTTTATTTGTAAGAGTAAAGCAAGACAACTACCTTAGAACAGACTCCAAACCCTTAACCTGCAACTTTAGCTGAATGTCCCTCCAGTGGGAATGGATGTCCAGCTTTCTTGAATGATACTTCTCTTCCTTAGGTTCCTTCTAGATCTTATGTACCTCCTATTTGTGAGACCACATCCACTTCCATTTCATAGGGCTGAACTTCTTCCATAACTTAAAAGAACTTAAAGGTTTTATGGATAAAGTAACCTGGTACATATAATTCAAACATGTATTTTATGGAAACAAATAGATGTTTCCACTTTGTCCACTTTTAGCATTACTGAAGATATGAACCTTCATTATCCTAAACTGTAGCTACCAATATAAATAATTTATGTATACATAAAGAGAGTTTTCATAACAAAAATAGCATTTATAGTGCAATTCTGTTATGTACAGGCTATTTGTAACTCTGAGACCATAGGGTCAATACATATTTAGACATTTTTATGAACATCTCACCAGTTATTGCAGAAAGTTAATGTTTTTGTTGCCTTAATTAAGAAAAAAAAGGATTAAAATTATTCTTTCAGTGAGACTCTAGAAGAGAACTGATTTTTTTGTTAATATTGCCATGGAGAAACTCAAGATAAAACAAAATTCCTGCTTTAACACATGCTTTTAAAAATGTGTGCTACTTTTTAACACGTTCCATATGTCACAAAAGCTCCTTCTGTCACTGGTTGTTGTTTACACAGTTGTGCTTCTACACAACTTGAGCCATAAAAGAGAAGATACAAAGAGAAGAAAAATAAAGTCCAATCCATCCCCATCTGGATGTGTGTGCATGAACACATGTGAGAGTATGTGTGCACATCTTCAGTGTAGGTTCTTTTCATGGCTCTAATCAAAAGGTAGAGAACAGCTAATGCCAGCACACTTGAGATCATGGGAAAATTCTGCCTTCTTCACTGGGATCTATAGATCATAGTCACATAGAAAAAGCACAGCAGATAATTACCTTTTCAGCACATTAATTAGAAAACCTAGTTTGCACTATAATGCATAACACTATATGCACAGTGATTGTAAATTTAATTTTTAACTAACCCAAAGCTCAGCATTTGCTTAATTATTCTCTGCATGAGCCTTAATAGAGCAACAGACATCTTTTTATGTTCTACAGATGTTTAAGCAATGACACTGTACCCAAACAGCACACAAGACCAGCCAGGAACACACATGATGGACCTGACTCCTTTGTCACACATAGGAATCTGCTGAAATATATCCAGGGTACCTGAGACACCTGCAAAGGGCTGGCAGGTATGACAAAGGACCAACAGGATCCATGTCTTGCTTTAGCAGCAGCTGAATGATTAAACAGAGCCAAAGGAAGATGGGATGGGAATCAGTTCGGGAATAAATTATCTTTGGGTTTAAATATAGGTGCATGTATATCAGAAATGTGCCTGTGGTCTCACTGAGATCACTTCAGTGCAGCCAGTGCAGGTATCCTGCCTAGCCTTCAATTGCTACCTCTGAGGCTGTGTCTCCCTAAGGTCCTGTGCCCCATTTGCTGGTTACCTACAGATATTCTGCTTGTCTTTTGGTATCTCAGATCGCAGTAACCTCCTACATTTGGGAAGGTCTTTATTACCTATAGGAACAGCTTAGCTATCTATTTGCAAGGTCACATGTAGATAGCTAAAGGCTAGGTGTTTGCAACCAAGATATGAATTCTTTATATCCTTAACAGAGAACCAGCTAGTCTTGGATATATCCAATATTCTGTGGCTTCTGAAAATTATAATTTTTATTATATACAGTTCATATAATGTATGCCAAGTCTGGATTTGTAAATCCTTTTCTATGATACAAATCAGAATGCAATGTCAGTAAGCATGTAGTGAAGGTAGTAGTATCAAAAATAATCATGGGATCTCTCCTGCAAAGCATATAACGTTTCATTAGAGAAAAGGCATTGCTAAGACTGAAAAGAGACTGCAGAGGATTATCAACATTATTTAGGGCTTTCATCCTCTGAGTCATGAGGTGAGATTAGCAGCACAAAAAGAACAGAGAATTCACAGAACTCCATCCCATCTGGAAAACAGCATAACAGAGTCATGTTGAGAAACTCTTTGATACTGTAACTAATTCAAAAACACGATGCCTTGATGTTGGCTTACATTTGGGAAAGCGCTTTTAGTAGAAGTTCTGCAAATCTTCAAGTACCACAGTTTATTCAATCAGAAAGGAGTCGGCATTTTTTCAGTGAGGGAGAAATAACTACAAGGAAAAAATGCCCTCTATCTGTCCTTAAAGCCTTTTGATTTTGGGCTCCACAAACCTAGACTGGAGAGCTGGCAGTTTTACAGGTAAAAGGGTTTTTTGTCTGAAATAGAAGAAAGGTTTGGTTCAGTTCAGAAATATTCCTCTACCAATAAATTCCCTTGTTAGTATTATTTTTCTCATTCCCTCTTGTAGACAATGTATCTGCAAAAGTGGTTGCAAAAGACAC
This sequence comes from Myiozetetes cayanensis, assembly GCF_022539395.1. Classification (NCBI taxonomy): domain Eukaryota; kingdom Metazoa; phylum Chordata; class Aves; order Passeriformes; family Tyrannidae; genus Myiozetetes; species Myiozetetes cayanensis. The sequence goes on along the minus strand of NW_026087742.1, from coordinate 40,655,190 downwards.
ATAATTTTTTTCTGCTGTTGTTTCTGTTTTTTTCTGTTTCTGGGAATCCTGTGCACAGGTGCAAGAAGAAACCTAGACATAAGGAAGAAAAGGAAAAAGAATCCGGATTAAAAAGAGACAGAATACAAAAGGAAATTAAGCTTTTCCTATTCTTCATGATTCTGTGTCTTTATTTCCACAGTGAAGAGTAATGTTCCAGAATGTCAAAGCTGGAATTTAGGAACTATGCAGTAAGGAACTAAGACATTAGGTGGTATCTTCTCCTACCATGATTCTAAGTGCCAAGTGAAGAGAGCAGAAAGCCACATAAAATTACAAATGTAGAAGTCGAACAAAACAAGATTGCCAGAATCTGTTAATCTTTGCGCAATTCTACTTTTCCAATTTTTACAAATTCTCACTTAACTGGCTAAGCTTTCATGGGTTTTCTGCCAAAATCACCTTCAGTACTATTGCATTGTCTTTTACCTGCTTCTCTGATAATGGAGATTGGAGATTGAGGAAGAAATTCAACAAATACTTACAACAAGGGAGAAACTTTACAAACTGAGTATGTCCTATGGGACCCAGAAATAATTTTATGAGTTGCTGGAATTGGAGGGCAACTTGTATATAAGAAAGCAAAGAATAGAGAGGAAAGGGAACAAAAAAGTTGATAGATGTAATCTGGGACATTGGGTCACACTTAACTCTCTATTACTCCTTAATTCTCTCTTCCTTTCTTCCTTTCTTTCCTTTCTTCCTTTCTTTCCTTCTTTCCTTTCTTTCTTTCTTTCCTTTCCTTCCTTTCCTTCCTTCCTTCCTTCCTTCCCTCCTTCCTTCCTTCCCTCCTTCCTTCCTTCCTTCCTTCCTTCCTTCCTTCCTTCCCTCCCTCCCTCCTTTTTTTCTTCCTTACCCTTTCTTTTCATTTAATTTAATTTCATTTCTTTTCACAGAAAAACTCCAATCAAGAATGAGGAAAGGACAAGTAAACAGGCTTAGGAGCAAAATTAAATAGCTTAGATGAGGTTGACATTGACAAGTGGACAACTGGCCACTTGTTCCTTAAAACAAAATTACTTACAAGGGTCTAAGGGACATAGAAACCCAGCAAATCTGAATAACATAGATTTCTTTATTTTTCTTTGCAAGGCATGAGGTCTTCTGGTAAAAGTCTTGGCTGGAGGGATTTTGGTGCCATACAGCATCAGCTGTAGCCATCTTTCTGTGTACTCCTGTGTGCTCCTGATCTGCTTGCACAGCATAATTTCATTTCTGTCACAGAGGTCTTTCACTGAGACACTAATGGGAGGGATTGAGCGCAACATTCTCAAAACAAAACCCATGGTCATGGATGTAAGTATAATGGACTGTCCTGAGAGCTATGAATGTTGCAAAAAGGAATCTTTCAGGATGATATTTGCAAACTTGTTTTAAAGCTTGACTTTAGGAAAGAGATTGCCAATTGTTTTTTCAAAACACTTATAGATCAGAAGTAATTTTGAGGACTTTACCAAATGTTGGAGATTTATATTGCAAGATGAATTTATGCAGATTTTCCATATTAAGAACAAAATTAGGTAGTTAAGAGACTTGGGATAGACTCAATGAATTAACACATTTTCATGTCATTCTGTGGCACGCTGCATAAATGTATAAAATTATTAGATGAAAGTAAACTGTGATGGAAAGAATTTCAACTTACAAATACACCTCTTATTGAATGTTATTCAAAAGTGCCATGCCATGCTCCTGGGACCCCAGATCTGAAGTGTGTTAGAATTAATGATAGACTCCTATACTATTTGCATTGTTCTAATGGCTCTAATAGTGTGACATCTACTGAATATGTTAAAACAATTAAAGAGCTGTCTCATCTGTCTTTGCCCATAAAGCAATAATGGGTTTCTTGAGAAAAGTTAGGATTCTATATACTTGTGAGTTCTTTGAGGAAAACTTTTTAAGATGCATCTGTTTTAAAATGGGAAAACAGTTATTGTTGAAGGACATTAATCTTTTAAAAAACAACTCATTGTTTAAAACTCTCCTTTTCAGAGTTCTGTAGTACTCAAAATTTAATCTCTATTCTCTGTACACTGAGAAAGTCATTGGGTATGACTTCCATTTCAAGTAGTCAATGACTGAAGGAAAAGAGGAGAACAGAGGAGACAGGAGGGTGAAGAAATTTTAAAAAGTAAAAGAAAAAAGTAAAAGAAAAAGACAAGTTTTGCAGCTGAGCATGTTAGAGTATCAAACTGGAATCTCAGAAACTGATGCAGAGATTCGTTGGAGAACAAATTGGTGTGAATAATCTCCATTTTTTCACCATTCCCCATTAAAGACTATCAGCCTCCTGACTAAACCTGGAGCTCAAGTGACAAGAACAGCATGATAACATCACATTATCTGTTCCTCACTGCACATGTGTTAGCACTATGCCATAGCCAGAGATCCTGCTGTTGCTGTCACATTAAACCAGAAATGTGTTTCTAGAAGGCTGTAAAGGAGACAAGCCCCTCCCTTTCTCATCTGCTTTGGTCTAAAGTAATACAAATAGTGGGTGCTGGATTTGTGTAACAGTGAAGACAACACTGTTTTTGTGATTCTCATGTGGGAGTCACAGCTACCAACCAGCACCAAAATGAGGCTTTTATTTTGGTTGCTTTCAGCGCTAAAGTGTTTTAGCAACATAAGGTCCTATGCACAGAGGTTTGAGATATTGTGTTTAAACGAAAGTCATCATAATCTCTTCAACTGCATTAAAACAACAGGAGGAAAAGAAATAAAATTTGCCGTATGGGAAAAGGAGAAAGAAGTCTGTAGAGGAAAATTATTTTCAGGCTTCATTTAGGTCACATTAAATGATAAAAAGCAAAAAATAAAATTTAAAACTATTTTAAAAATCACTTGATACATGCTTTCAAATTAAATTATTTAAATTCCTTTCATAATGAAAGTCTTGTAAAATTAAAACACATTCATCTCTTCTACTTGTATTCCACAAAGATTTCCTCTTGACTGATGAAATAGACTTTGCTTTGAAGGACTGTCGCATTAACATTCTCATGCATTCTTTTTATGGGAACACGCTGCAGAAACAGTCAAATGGAAGCAGTTCTGTTGTCTGTGAAGATTTAGCTAACATACACAGACCTTTAATAAGGCCCTGTCGATGTGAGTCCATACCAAGGCTAATCAATTTAAGAAAAGCAGTAACTATTTGGAAATGAGGAAACCCATGACAGCTCAATCATTTGTGCTCTATTTTGCTTGGAGTGAAAGTGTGTTCCTCATATAACCTCTATGGCTTGGTCTGTAAATTTGCAGAGAATGCTAAGCCAGTTCACACAGTTATTCTCCACGTCCCCTCACTGTCAAGTCTGAGTTCATGCAGGTTTTCCTTTTCTACACAGAGATGTCTCTTCTGCAGTGATGCATACCTCAGTATATCAATTCATATTATTAATAGACAGTGAACTTCTCCTTTTGCTTTCTCTTTTAAATGGACATAGAAGTGCAGATACTGTATTTTTTGTAGCTATTATACTTTCTGCATTGTTTCAGTTTGGATCACAATGACTAGAACCAAAAATTTTAATACAATTTAATACTATTTTTTCTCATCTTGGCTTTTATACAGTGGCAAAAAAAACCCCATTCACACACTTAAAATACGTTTAGGAAGAGGCAACTCTTTTGAAAACAATTAAATGGTCAGGTTAAAATTGTCAGACTTGTTTATGTCTTATATTAGAACAAAAGTAAGATATTTCAGTTAGATTTGTTTATTAAAACAGGAAAGTGTGCATATATCTTCAGAGTAACCCATTGACATAAATGCAAGGTGAAAGACTCCTTGAAGATCCAGAAAAGACAGTTTCAAGTCTGTTAGGAGCCAGGGATTTCCAGTTGAGGTCACACTTGGACTTGATCATGGGCATCCCTGAGATGTGTCTCTGCTATTGAGCTACCAATATGAGTAGGTGGAAAAACACTCTTGCCAGCCAGCCCTTAATCGGAGGTCTAATATGTGTGTCTGAAAGAGGCACCAACGCCAAGGAAAAGGGCGACCTTGTTTACACACACCACCTACACACTTGGTTAATGTAATCATTTAAGAGGAGAGTAACTGTGTTATTTAGGCCTTCAGGCTACAGACACCTCATTGGCATGCTAAATTAGGAAAGTATAAAGGAAAGCAGCCACCCACCTCCAACATGAAGTTTCACCTGAAATTTTAAATGGACCCCGGCAGACTGGCTCTCCCTCTGGAAAAGTCATTTGCTTCTGCCTGCTCATGGTCAGATAACTCAGGTATTTATTTCAGAAGGATAATCTCGATGGGTAACTGATAATAAGGCTGCCAGCTCAGCTGGCTGGACCCCAGCTTAGGACCCTGACTGGGGCACCTCAGCTCAGTAAGTAAATCTCAGCAGCAAGCAGGCTGTGACATTAGTATCTCTCATTCTTTTCCTCCATTATATCTTCTATGTGAGAGAATTTTTCCTTCATTTTCTACTTAAAGCTCTACTTTTTTTTTCCCACTCCTTGACATCCGTTTTGCCTTTTATCAAGTGTTTCTCTTGTCTTAAATATCATCTTCCCCTCTTCTGTAATTACATGTTGTTTTTCTGCCTGGATATAAAGGTTTGATTTTATCCACTTGATTAGTGGTCTATAATTTATGCTTACATAGTGCTTTCAATCCTCAACAACCATAGGAATAGTGGTTAATGAATCTCTACAATCTCTATCTTGCCTGTGAGGTAAGTCTAACAAATTTTATTACTATATTCTTTTTTTCTTTCTCACTGAAGAGGGCCATATGTAAAGCGATGACACACACAACCCTTCTCAGCTTGTTTAGTTTTTATTATTTTACTTTGTTATTAATTCTCTTCTGTCTTCTCTTTTCTTTCAACATTATTTGAATCTATATCTCTACTTTAGTTCTATTTATTTTCAGGTTGTCACATGCAGAGGTGACTATTAGAGGTTTATTTTGATCAATTTAATATGCACCTGACTGACTCTGTGGTTGAAAACTACCTGTTATTACCCATAACCATAAAAATATCTTTACTTGGATAGAATTACTGTGTTTCAGAAATTACTGTTATTCTCCTATTTTTACCAAAGGCACTTTTTCTTATTTCCTTTTAAAATGCTGGTTCTTTTATCCTTTTCAACTTTCATGTCACCTTTGGAGCCTCAAGTCTTTTATAAATTGAGTTTGAAGTATCTCCTCAGAGCTCTATTATTAGTCATAGACCAGACAGAGTCATCTCTGGTTTTTTGTCTTTAAAGAGAACAATAATATCTCTTCACAGGGGTATATGATATACGCTTCCTAGGACAAATAAAACCATACTACAGCACCATGGACCTTTAATGATCTGTTTTGTTTTCTTACGTATGAGCCAGAAAAAGGACATAACCCAGTGTTTTCCACAAACGCATTGGCAGAGTGAGACAGACACATGCAACTCATTAGGAATATCACATTGTGGGGTTTTTTCTTCATGTTATGCTTTTGTGGGTAAGGGAGACAAGTCATACTTGCTCCATATTTGCCAGAAATAAGAGAAAGAAACTTCACTGTTGATTCTTTTAAAAGAGAAACTGTGATAACATGATGACTAAAGTTTTATTCACATTTTTAATAATAAACAGCCTGAAGTACATGTGGATCATGTTGGTCTGAAACAACATAATTTTGTGTATAAACCGCATTGTTTTACTATTTATATACTTTTTTAACTATTGCCAGTACCAATGACCAAAACAAAGTCTAATCGTAGTTCATAATCTGGAGTATAAGAGAAGAAAGACAAAGAATGAGCAGAAAAACTCAAGCAAAAGTGGTGAAGTGATTCATAACGCATAGGTCAGTGAGTGCCACCGGTTTCAGCAGAAATATTATATCACAGCCTGGAAATTTATTGTCATAGCTAAGGCTGCTGAGCCCATGCAGTCAAAAGCTGTATTTGTGCTAATCTCCAAGCTAGCTGATTTTCCTGCACAGTGTGTGCAGGGATCATGATTATGCAGACCTAGCCCTTACTATTTTGTGGTTTTCAGTTTAACCACACTTAATTTTCATTTAACCTGCTTATTCTTTACTCAAAATGTCTATGTGTAATGACAACATTGTTGTCATCAGGTACCTTAAATTTATTAGCAGAAAATCTCAGATTTGACTCAGCAACCACCTTTTTTTTTTTCCTAGAAATGCACATTGAAATGTGTATTCTTAGTTCTGTAATTAATAATTTTTTAAGGTGTTTACCTAGGATTTTCAGTGAGGAAGAAGGACTCCTGTTTTAATCTTCTTCTCTAATTTGGATGGAAATATAGGAGGATTTCCATGTCTGTGTTGGACTTCTCTTCCCTATGTTATTTTTACATTCAAGAAGTTGGAGAGCATGAATAAGTGGAGGACTGTTTAAAAGAATAAGAGTGAGAGAAGTATATAATTTGGTATTTCCCACAGTCTCTTGCCACATTTGAAACCCAACTGAACATAAGGTTTTCAGGATATCAGATTTTCTGGGAATGAAATACTTAAAAGGCACATCACGTGTTAGCTGGCCAAATGCTTTTGGAGAGAGAGTGTGTGTGTATCTGTGTATCCATGCGCATGAATGTTCTCTTAATTGCCTTCCTAAACTCCTTGTTTATGATTCTAGTACAGAATTTTGTTTAAAAGGGAAAACAAATAAAAAAGCTTCTCAGGCACTTCCTACAAAAACGCAGTGTTGAGACAGGAATGATTGTAGGCATGAGTAATGTCCACAGAAATCTGTGGGAACACTGGGAATTTTCTCCAAAATGTCCTTTATGTTCATTAGAGGGTTTTTTTGAATGTCAACTGGTCCCAGAAGCAGCTGCATTTGTGGCCAGTGAGTACGTTTAACTACTTCCTTCAGGGGCTACAGCTGTGGTCCCTCCCTGTTGCTTGCTGAGCATTCCCAAGCCCTCTCCCTATTAATGCACTACACCAATTTCTTCTCCTTCATCTTCTGTCCTTCAAGACCAGCATTCATGATATCCATCATATATTCTTGTGTTAGTAATGTCTTTTATAAGTTTTATGAACACATCACTTGCAAATTGTTCACATGCTACACTGAGGGGCACAGAAGTGCCTTTAAGAGAATTTGCAGCTTTTACTGAAGCAAAACACCATCTGGAATAAATGATACACTTGCCTACACAAGCCCACTCTGCTTGCTTCTATCTCCTTGTAAAACTTCAGTATCTCTGTCACAGGCATTTTTATTCCACCTACTATTTGTGGGATTATTTTGCTACCGTTTAACTGCCTAGGAGTTTGGCATCTGGTCTGAGCTGGTAGGCGGAGCTCCTCTTTCATTCAGTGGAGAGTGAGAGGTCCTCTTGTTGCAGAGGGATGGAGAGGAGTTGCTTTCTGGAAAGGTCTACCACTCTGGATCACAGAGCTGTGCCTGCAGTAAAGGGTCCCATATAGCATTGCATTTGAAAGCATTTTTCAGTGAAGAACACTGATTTCCTTTCCACTGATAAATGAATCTGAAAATTACATCTACTAGTTAAATAAAATGGTGGCAGTAAAATCTCCACTCATTAATATATGCTGCCATTTTTCATATGTTTTCATAACCACCATGGAGCAGAATTCATTTTTCCATGGGAAGAAATAATGGGAAACAAATGTCTTAACAAGGGTTCCTCAGAGTCCCTGGGTCCTTTGGTGTCTCTGCAGACCATTTCTGTCAGGACACTCAGGCCTAGTGGAGGACGTGGCACATTCTCTGTTCATCACATTCTTGGCTGTTCTGCTGTTACAATCAATAGGATTTCTACATGTCAGCCTTTGCTTTAAATCTTCTTCATTCTTTCCCCACTGAGGCAAAATAGCTGATTATAAAACACCATTGAGAGTTTTGTCTGGCATCTCCTTGAACTGGTTTCTAGGTGGAATTGCACTGCATAGACTTTACCCCAACATCACACATAGGTTGAAGGCACTTAGGAACACAGCAAGGTCTATCAGCCATGTGAATCTCCCCAGCATGAAAATCCTATATATTCATACCAAGAGCTAAAGAAAGAGCTAATTAGGCAATATTATCTCTTAAATATTCAAATGACACTGAATATAAAGTCTGTCTGTTAAAAGATCAAAGAGTTACATTTATTTTATATCACTTTATGTTAACTGTATTATTCTTTTTAACTATGTATGTGTTGCTATTTTCTTTTTATCCTGCAATCATATTTCTTCAGCTTTCCTCTCTTCTTGTGACAGAAATATGTTTTGTTTCCCAGAGAAGGTCTGTTGAGGGTCTGCCCTGGAGAGGCTCTAGCCTCCTCCACCAGCATCTGCATCTGCCCGAGCCCAGGACATCCTGCTGGGGTCCATCAGAGCAGCACCATAATGGCAAAAGCAAGACCCTGCTCCTATAATGCCATGATCTCTGCAGTTTACAGCCATGGGCATTTTCCCCTAATTTCAGTAGGAATGATTCTGAACTTTGGTGCCACAGTAAGAGGGATGTGAGAAAAGAAGAACTGACAAATGCCTTACCTGAATGCATTGTGTCATGCACTGAAACACGTAATTACACTGAAGGGTTTCAAGCAAAGTAACAAGAAGTAAGGACAACTGTGTAATAAAGGTGCAGTAATTCACATCCAGCCACCAGCAAGGCCTGTCAAATTTACTTGAAGTCAACAAAAGCCTTCCAGAATATTGTTACTTCATTCGTTTGCATGATTTTTTTTTAAAATATATTAGTTAGATTTTTTACTATATTAGTTAGATTTTTTACTGTCATCTGTGTTTTGGCTGGTCTGTGCATGAAAAAAAAAGATGGTCTTATTCTTCAGAAAATATCAGAAACAAAGAATGGCATGTTTGCTTTCTTATAATAAATCTTCTTATTACATTTTCTACCTTGAGTTCTGCAGACCCAAAATATTTTGACTCTCCTAACAACTAGGAACAGAAACAAACCCAGAAAAGGGAATCAAATCAAAGTATATGTGCCATAAAGCCAGATTTTCTTCTTTTGTACTGCTTAACTAGATCCAAAAATCGGAAAAAAAACCCAACTTTTTTTTTCAAAAATAAAATGAGGAATTTAAGAAATCATTTTTGTGTCTTACTGCTGCAGACAAATAAATTTCTTTCCAAATTAGTTTTTAATCTGAGTAGAAGCTGTAACCACAGCCAATACAAAGCTGAGAGTTACAAAATAATCATTGTCCAACAACTATTAAGGAGAATTTAATAATTAACCAGAAGTTAATTTGCATATAACATAATTTAAGGGTTTCAGTATTTCAGTAAATATTTAGAAATTATGGGCTATTTAGAATAGGGCCCCCTCATATTTTAGTTTATTTTAGTATAGCTCTATTTTTTGACTTCAATATTTAAAGAAAATCATTAATATTTAAATAAAGAAATGTATTTCCTAATTTAATACAAGAGTATTTAATGTGATTCTTACACCATTTTGAAAACCTATTAAAAAAAAAATATAGATACTCTGCATCCTACTTTGAGACTAGTTGAAAATTTAGACAGAAATCATAAAGATTTAATATTCATGTTATATATTTAATTCTTAATGCTTAAATTCCTTTTGTGATTGTTAAACAAGTTCAGTAGCCTGATTAGGGTGGTATACTTGAATTTAAAATATAAAATTTCACATTACTTTTGCAGTGACAGGCTATACATTTAAACACAAAAATGAAGGAGAGAAAAACTTCATATATTTTTTTCTTGAAACTTGACATACTAATATCTCAGGCAAACTGCCTACTGTGAACATATATATCTTGTTGGACTGAAATAGGAGTTGGACTTGATGATCCTTGTAGGTCCCTTCCAACTCAGGATATCCTATGATTACATAAAGAATTACATTAAGTCATTTGTTTAAATTAAAAAAGAACTTTGTGTCATTCCAGAGATGTAAAGATATTTGGGGACTACTATTCTGCCCAGGTAAAAAGTTCATGCTAAGGAACCTCACCCACTAATATTTTCCCTCAGGCCTTTAAATTCAATTTAAGATACAATATATCTTTTAAAACAGAGATCTGATCTTAATCTATAGATATCGAACAGTGGAAGCCTGTCCCTGATCATCCTCACCACTGAAATGTCTTTATTTCTATTGTTGCAATGGTTTGAAGGAAAAAAACTCAGACTTTGTTAACGTGAATATTCCTGAAAGGTAAAGCATGAGTTCCAATGGCCCTATAAGCAAGGATAAATCTCTGCTGTAAATGAAGTAGTTTTTGCATGTAGAGAAAAACCATAGGATAGCACATGAGAAGCTGAGCTGCTCAGCTCATAAGGGCTGAAACCAGCATTAATTAGGTTGAGCTACTGGTCATACTTCTTCTGCTTTGAGGGCTGGATATTACACCACCAGAGGATGCTTCTGAAACATGTATTTCCAGGAGCTGTTTCTAAGACCAGTGATAATTCTACTAAAGCTAATTGTATAAAATTAATAAGGGTCTGGATTTATCCAGTGTTAACCTCAGTATATTTGACAGATTCCCTGATCGACCTCAGCTAGGGCTCACAAGCATCTGGAAGAACACATTATGAAAATACCAGTCCCTACTATAAACCACAGAGCTTGTTCATGTCATGGCAAAAAGAAACAAAGAAAAAAAAAAGAAATTTTGAGGTTTAATTAGAAATACAGCATACCTCCACAGAGACACCATAAACTGCCAAAGGAGGCTGCACATGCTGCCTGTTTAAAAGCCAATTCCTTCCTATGATCTTCTAGCAGCATTCAGAATCAGAAAGGATTCTGAATCCTTTCAGAATTCAAGTAATAAATGCTCTGGAGTTGCTGCATGGGAAAAATGTATACACTACAAAGCTGATGCACTGTAAGGACTGCAACAGTTTCTGGCCACAAGTGAGGATGTGTATGAAAGGTCTGCTGGGGGATTCAGCCTCACAGGTGACCTCTTTCAATCCTTTTCTTTGAGGACATAGCAACCTGGACAGAGAGCAGAGCTGCTGAGAATTGTGTTCTGCCTTCACCAGCTACATAGAGAAATGTACTGTTAAGATTTAGACAGATAAAAAGTAGTTGAAATATTTATCTGTGCCTTCTTGCTTTCTTGTGTTTCTCAAGCAAATCAAGACATAATCTCGGAACATTTATGAAAATCCCATACACTGCTAGTTTTCTACCAGTGTAGATTAGATATTTAAAGCATGTAAGGGCAATCTTTACAGAAATAATTCATAAAGAGATAATGGGTTGGAATATTTTATCCTAGTTTCAAGGGAATTTGGGCTTTTACAGTCCTTTTCCTGTTAGTTCTCCCACAGTCCCCATAACTACTAAAGCTGTCAGGCAACTTCAACCACATTTGACAGGAACAGATGCCTCACATTTAAGAACATAAGAAATCCCTCCCCAATTCACAGCAGTGGCACATTGATCCACCAGGACACTGCCGTGTCAGTGTCACTGGGAGAGGAAGTTTAGGGAGAGCTCATGAACCCCTTTTCCCATAATCCCCTACTTCAGGAATGTTAAAGGGCTCATCCCTGCCCCTACCTTTCAGCAATTATTAAAGAATTTCTTACTCATTTGGGTAAAACCAGCAGGAGGACAGAAGGGAGACATCCAAATTAGTGCCTTCTCTTTGTAGGTAAGTTTGATTACACCTTCCTGGCAGCAGTCAGCTAGCCAATCAATAGATGGGTGCTGGCAGCCAACTGGCATGCATGCATTTTATAATGGATCAAAGCCTCTGTCAAGCTGGCAGAGCAGTGAAGGGCAGCTGAAGGACAAAGGTGGTGGACAAAAGCTGAAGGACAAAGGCTGGTGGACAAAAATAGTAAGTACTGTAACACTGGGGCATCTTGCCATGTTTGTTTAGTTGTGCTTCCTGTGTTACTCTTCCAAAACATATCATGTTGACTATTTGACTACTATTTAGAGTTTTAGGTATTTTTCCTCACTAGAAGAAACTGATGATAACATTTGGAAAATTTTTGATGCAATTTTGTTTGTACGAACTGACTGTTTCTCTGAATACACTGAGGAAACAGCCTCCCTTCTCACAGTACCAATTCTCTTCTCACAGTCCTATGTCTCCTCTTACAGATGCAGGAGGAAGGGCTTCTCTTGTCATGTCAACTTACTGAACTTACTACTTAATTACTGGTCTATATTCTTTTTTTTTCTTTTTTTTTTTTTCTATTTAAAACTTTCAACTGTGTTTGTCATGCCTGCAGTTGCAACCTTTGCATATGCTGGTCAGTTCCTAAACAACTTAGCATATTGTTGAGCCCTTTCAATAGTTTAACTGTCTTAAATACTTCTGTTAGTTCTCATGAGTGAAAAACTGCTTCCTTCAAACCATGTTTTGTGCTCAAGAGTAAGCCTACTTGTAGATGACTCCTTTCTCCAGAATAACAACATCACTCAAGGGTTCAATTCATTTGCTTCACCTTCTAACAGAGCAGAGCAGAACATCCAGAATAAGTGCCAAAAATACCTTTATAACTAGGCAGTGGCAGTCCTTTCAAAAGCCAATAAAATTTGCAGTAGCTAATCCCCTCCCTTCAAAATTAAAAACAGAAGACAACAAGCCAGAGCATAGTGAAATATATATTTTGAAAATTGTCTTCTAATCCTTTTGCCTGAACACTTACTCTCACCAAGCACCAAGAAAATTAAATCAAAGAAAGATTAAAATCAGTGAGCACATGTAACTTGAGTTGACTCAAGGGAAAAGGTAGTCAAAAATAGTCCTGAAACTTGGACAACAGAAGACATACTTGTGTGAAGAAGGAAAGCAGAAATCTAAGTAAGACAAATTATATGGGTAGAAACCCCTTTTGGAAGTTATAATCTCTGCTTCTTTGTGGAGAAGAGGAAGCCTCAAGGCTTCAGGTGTGTAAGTGAAACAGCACAAAACCTGGAAACCTGGACATTGGAGAACACTCCTAGAAAGCTAAAGAGATACTGTGGGTGTTTCAACTTCTCTTATTATTTTATGTCTTTTTTAGTCCATATGTATTGGCATAATGTTTTTTATCCAGAGATAGCCTAGAAAAATCTTATACTCACACAATAATAGGGAAGACATCATTAAATTTTCAAAAGGACATCCACTTTGACCTAAATTCATCTTTCTGATGGTCAAGAGGAGGACGGAGTTGTGGCCTCAGTTGGAAAAATCAGCCATCAGCTGAAGTGACCCATGTCATCCTTCATGATGGCTTATGAGGGTGTACACAGTAAGTGATGCACATGGACACATGTGCTACCTCTGAGTGGAAAATAAGCCTTTTTCGCAAACATGCATCCACACCCGATCTCGCTTCCAAGGTGCCCCATGCCACCTTTTCTGCAGAGTTGCATGCTGCCTTGCCCCATTAGTTTTTCTTTCATATCCCCTGACAGACAACAGAGGTCCAGGAAAGGGGGGTGAATGGGGCTACACCATCCACAGGTTCACCACAGCTCGAACTGATGTCTGTGATAACTCAAACCTCAGACAGAAATATCTCCAATATTTCAGCCAGGAACAGTGCTTCTCCTTGTTTTCCAACTGTTTAAAAATACTGGTGGCATACATGTGACTGTAGGCAGGCAAGATCAGTGTTCTCAGCAAATTATTAATTAAACACCAATTATTTATGTAAATAAGAGAGTACAGGATCTGTGAGTTGTTGTGCTTGCCATTTAAAAATGCCACCCAAAATTCAACACTTGAGTTCTCTCCCCAAGGATACAGCTTAGTTCCCTGGTATTTTTGATGAATACACAGCTTAATTGATTAAGAGAACACTTTCCTACTTCCTGCCAAGATCCTTTTTTCCTTAAATACAGTGCACCAATTACCAGGTCAAGGTACGAAGCACACTGACTGAGTCTATGAATCTATATTACAGCAAGCCAGTAATTTTTATCAACAGCAGCCCTCAGAGCTGCTGAGAAACGTGCACTGGCCAGGTGAGAGTGATGCAGCAATCCTGTGGCATTCCACACCATGACTGTGGGAACTGGTACTTTGTGGTTAGCAGACCCTTTTTTTTTTTTTTGTAGGAGTCGTCTGATTATGGACTTTGAGGTCATGAGGATCAACGATTTAAGTGATCAATCCCCTGTGGATAGCAGTTATGAGAGGTGATTGGTGGAAGTATTGAAAGCACTGTCTTCCAACTCCTAATGCTACTATTTATTTTATTGCACCACCAGAGCACCAGAGTTTTGGCCCAAGGTGGACAACTGACTTGAGAAACTGGGAACTCTCTCGGGCTTAGTTACTGGTCAGGGGAAATCTCCCTCCACATGAAGCAAGTAACTCCAGTAGCATCAGAACATTAGATTTTAAAAGAAATTCCTGAGGAACTTTTGGGAGAATTAGCATTTGGAAGTAAAATGAGGGGTTATGTGTTTATTATAGGCCTTTTACTGTGTCTGTGGAAAGTTCTGCTTGCACTGTAGTGGAAATAAATATGAAAAAATATAATTGTATTTTGACATGTTAAAGGCAGTTAGATACGTTGATAGTTGGGTAGTTATGCACCATCTGTAAATAAATGTCTTCCATCCATCAAGTAAGCGTACAAGCAACATGTCACTGAAAAAATAAACATTGCATTAATGCAATCTCTGATGAAATGTTTTTCCATCTGTCATGAAATTTGCTATAACAAATGGGAACTCTGTGGAAGCTTTAGTTTAATGTATGATTTAACATCAGGACTTTTACATTGTAGATAGTTAGTAAAAACAGTATTTCAATGAATTTTTATTGACCATTTATTTCAATATGTAAGGTTTAATAATGTCTGTTTCCTCTTTCAGAAAGACTGCGGCAGCATTTGCTCTAGCTGGCATAACACCAAACAAGCCTCCTCTTCGACAGCAGGTTTCATCAGAGTTTCAGTCATCATTATATAAAATATCATACTATTAGATATAAGGAAGAAGTCTTTTACAGTGATGGTAAAACACTGCAACATGTTCCCCAGAAAGGTAGTGGATTCCCCAGCCTTGGAAACATTCAAGGTTAGGTTGGTCAGGGCTCTGAGCAATCTGATCTAGCTGAAGGTGTTCATTGCAGGGGAGGTGGACTGAAGGACCGTTAAAGGTCCCTTCCCACCAAAACTATTCTATGATTCTATGAATTCTCTTGAGAGACCACAAAATAACATGGGGGCAAAGAAGCTACTCTCTTCCATCAGTCTGAGTGGGACAGCTAAAATGCGAAGGCAGGCTGAGAGTATTTACAGTCTCCGATTCCCTCTTATCACTGTGCTGAAGGGTCGATGTCCCGCCCCTGCCTCTATACCAGTATCTTAATGTGTTAAAACTGGAAATACTGTGTTTTGAAAGGTAGCCATGAGCTACCACGTTGATAAGTTACCAAGTGTTTCCTTTGCTGATTTCAAAGCGTCTGGGAGTCTGAGCATATTTCTGCTGGTTTTGCTGACTTCTCTGCATTACAAGAAAGCAACAAGTAATCTGCTGCTGCACTACAGCACTAGTGCATCCTTCACCAAGGTTACATCAGAAATCTTTTACCTTTTGGGTGATGATGAGGGAAATAGATTCATTTACAGGAATATTTTGGTATTTGAGATTAGACTGTGACCTGGCCAGCGTCAGTATGTCTGACAGCAAGAATCCTAGAACTTCAAAACATCTAGAGATAAAAATCCTGAAAGAATATCTAAAGATCAACAGCAGTGAGAAAACATCACTCTACAGTTGCGGCACCAGAGTTCGGTTTTACCAGGGGCGTTAAATATTCATGTTGTACAATGCTCTTTGGCTCCTTGGTTTAGAATGTCTTCTATGTGCATAGACTGTGTATGTTACAAGCAGGCTGGTGGGTTGGCTCTAATACAATCCATGCAAAAGCAAAGAAAGTTAAGATTTAGGATTAGAATGTGTATATAATGATACAGAGTTGCATTGGAACCTCTTCTGGAGTTCAAGCTAAAGAATTGAAGTGAGTTTTCTATAAAGTCCCAGATACTGACATGGCAAGAAAAAGTAATGTGCTTTATGTTTTGCCTAGCTTTTTCTAAATATTTTAAGCAATAACCTTTTTTGATAGTTAAAGATAGTGCTTCTTTGTTAATGTCCGCTGAGTTTACTCTTTAATTTTGCATAAAAAGTTTCTGGCTCTATGAGGGAGGCTATAAATTCAATATATTCCTTTTTTTTTTTTTTTAAATGCCTTTTCATCTCTAGAATAAGCACATTTCTTGTGAAATCTGGAAGATCTAAAGATAAGACTAGATTATATATATATTTTAGAACTTTGAGGAAGGTGCCTGTTCTAGACTCTGGAAAAGCCTTGTGAAGAAACCCACAGATTCATGTGAGGAACCTGCTGAAGGATAAAAAATGTAGACTCATCCCCCTGGTGAATTCTGAACTGAAGAATATACAGTGAAGAGCTGAAAGGGGAAAAAAAGCCAGTATATCAGCTAGAAGATATACTTTCTCAATAGTATGCTTAGTTCTACTAAAGCCAATGGACGATGTGTGGAATTGCTGCAGAACCAGCATTAGTATAATTACAGACAGGTACCCTAATATCTAACAGTTGGGATCTTTAAATGACAGTTCCTTTTCCTTTGCTCATGTTTGCTGAAGATCTTAATACTGCAAAATCATATTGTTTTTCTGCTTTTCCTCCTTCTGGGTGATATCCTTTGAAGTTTGTTACTGGGTTGTAACTGTTCTTCAAGCCTTTTTCCATATACTCTTCCCTAGCTGTTGGGTAGAGACCTCAAGTCTGACATCTTACAGCTGTCCCTACATACTTTTATTTCATCCTAGCACTTCATTTTATTGAGATCCCAACCAGGAGTCATTCTGAGGAAAAATAATGTGACTGCTGGTGTCTTGTGCAGTGCGCACTGAAGCCCCAGTCCCACACTGGGGAGTGCCGAGGCTCCCTCCCATGGCATACTCCACAGGGCCCTTGCAAGGAAGCAAAGATCCGGGGGAAGACCTTGGGAATAGCCAGTTCTGTCCTGGTCTGCTCTTTTAGCCATAACACACACACAGCCAGAGCTGGGAGCTGAGAATCCTTAAAAAGCTTAGCCCTGAATGGAGAGGTCTTCTGGAAGTGAGGTGTCAGAATGCATTTTGTAGAGGACCCTGGAACAAAGAGACAGTGAGCTACATACTCTACATCCATCTTTGCCATTACTTTTGCTGTTGTAATGGCTAAAAGCTTCAGTACTCATTTCAGAGATATTTTCTGGGCCATTTGTGCAGTATAAGATGAAAACACCAGCTGAGTGAACAAGACAACACCTTCTGGAGAGAGAAACAAGCTGGCATATTAAATAAAACAGTTCTGTTAATACAGCCCTGGTGACATTTGCACAATGCACACAGTGACACCTGATGCTGATGACTCGTATTCTTACACTCTTTGAAGTCTTACAGAAGCAGCATTAGGCTGATGTGTTTAATTCCCCTCTATTTTAACACCAGTGCTTTCTCCTCGCCCTTAGCAAATGTCATTTTGTTGATTTTTATATATTCTCCATTTTATATTATTTGAATTTTGACTGCTCTTAAAATTTACAAATGTTTCAAATTGGTATTGTACAAACATTAATGCAAATCACTGAATAAGTAATTCCTTGAAGTAGTGAGTGGGAGTAGTCCTAGGACAAATTCTTTCAGAAGACGCAAGGACTTCCCAGAAAAATAAGCCATTGATAACAGTAGATTGAAGTAGAGATCAATTAGAAGTAGCATCACAGATGCAGGAAGGATGAGAGCAATAATTCAGCTGCAGATACAGAAGACAATAGCTGGAGCAGCACCAGGCTACAGAACGCTTTCATGATAAATAGCTTATATTTACAGTGGGAAGTATATGTGAAGAGGGACACACTACTTTGGGCTTTGGATTCTTTATTTTGGGGGGGAGTGGCATGAAAGGAAAATTATCTTTTCAGCAGAAAATATAGCAAGTTCACAATGAGAAAAGAATGTGCAACAGTGAAGTCAAGAGGGCAAAATATAGTTTCATGAGATGTTGAAGCATTTAGAAAGAAAAAGTCTGGATACTTCAGATATTAGATAAGGAAAACTTATTGGATCTACTCACTACCTAGATGCAAAGTAATACCCTGGATGAAGCAGCCAGCTCTCTATATGTATTTTGCTTATAAGTTCTTTATTAAAGATATCCAACCTAATTCCAGATGAGTGTTTAGTCATCACAGTATTATTCATAGATAGTAGTTTGCATGGTACATTATTTAGCTTTTGATTTTTTTCTCATCCATTTGGAGAGTTGTTCAACTGCCTGCATATATTTAACTACCTAAGTGAGTTACCTCTGCACCACTTTTTTATTATGCAGGATAGATTTGCACTGAACAACACAGCAATTGCATAAGAATTACTTGCTTTGAAATGCAGACAAATGTAATGTTTCAGAATTCCTACTGAAGTCACTGAAGTAAAAACAGTAAAAAAAAGAGGCTTAAAATTTCAGTACTAGCTTAAGAAGAACTGTAACTCCATTCTTTTTATACGTTTGTTAACACTAAAATCATCTCTCACAGTGTTAAAATTTGCAGTGATGTTTACCAAGACTGTACTTTCAGAGAGTCAAGACATTCATATTCTCTCTGTCCACGTCTAGTAGAATCACCTCTAATCCCTGATTTCAAAAGGAGGAATAACACTGCTTCTTTAACAGGTAAAATTTATTTAAAAAGCTTTGCAATGCTGGAAAGGTAAAACCTATATCAGCCATTTTTATCTGGCAAGGGAATAAAGAGCAATAAGAAAACTTTCTCTGGTACATTAGCAGCAAAAGGAACACAAGAAGACTTTGGATTTGTTGCTGAGTGGAAATGGGAACTTGGTGGCAAAGAGCACAAAAAAGGCTGAGGCACTTCATGCCTACTTCACCTCTGTCTTTACTGGTGAGACTGGCCATCAGTAATTCCAGACCCCTGAGACAAGTAGGGAAGTCACGAGCAAGGAATACTCCTTTTCAGTTAAGAAGGATCAGGTGATGGAACACTGTAACTAACTAAAAATACAGAAGGCCATGGGACCTAGTGGGATACACCCAGTGCTGACTTTGCTGAACTATATCATTGCAAGGCCACTGTGGGTTATCTGTGAAAGGTCATGACGATCCTGGGAAATTCTTGAGAACTGAAATAAAAAAATGTCACTCCTACTTCAAGAAGGGCAAGAAGGAGGATCTGGAAAATAACAGGTTGGTTAGCTTCACCTCAACCCCTTTCCCTGCTGCAAAAGGACCTTCAGATGAGATAAGTGGGTGCTATTGCCCAACTATCCCAGGTGCAGAAGGGTGTGCATACCTGAAGCTACAACTGGATTGCCCAGACAAGGGAAGAGGCAAATCCTGTAAGGTGGGTTAATGCTTCTTATCGTGCCAGTATCCTCCCAGTACATGATGGCTCTGCTGTGAAGACCTCTGTGGGGAGCATCGAAGACTCATGATATGTCCTGTGACATCATCCATTGTAAAACTCCCCACCTCAGGGGAGATACCAGGAGTTCCCTCCTGAGCTTGAAGTGTATAATAACTCATGAAATGTTTGAGTTTTGAGGGGGGCTTCCCTTATCCCCAACAGATCAAGAGCATCCTTCAACCAACAGACATCAAAGCTTCATTGCTGTATTCAGCAGGTGATGACTATATATATCTTTCCACTTTTATCCTTTCTTTCTTCTCCTTTCCTTATACATTTCCTTGTTATTTTTATGCTTTAATATTGCTGTATTTCTATAGATGATAATACCTAAAATGATAATGTTCCTGTTTACCTTTGAAGCAAAATTGTTCTAAAGTAAACCTAAATATATATATATATATATATATATATATTGGTAAACACTGATTATTCAGTGTTGGTCACTCTAATCCCCCCAAGGGATTTATTAATAAAAACCCTGCCTTTCTGGGGAGGGATGTAACAAGAATCCCCTCCCTAGACCTGCTGGCCACACTCCTTTTGATGCAGCCCAGGATTGGCTTTCTGGACTGTAAGTGCACACTGCCAGATCATGTTGAGTTTTTCATCAACCATCACTCCAAGTCTTTTGCTGCACAGTTGCTCTCAGTCACTTCTCCACTCAACCAGTAGGTGTGTCTGGGATTGCCACAGCCCAGGTGCAGGACCTTGCACTTCTCTTTGTTGAAATTCGAGGTTTGCAGTGGCCCACCTCTCAAGTCTGTCGAGGTCCCTCTGGATGTAATCCCTTCACTCCAGCGTGTCTGCTGCACCACACAGTTTGGTGTCATCAGCAAATTTGCTGTCCCTGAGGGACACCACTCGTCACTGGTTTCCACATGGACAACCAGTGTAGAATATTTTATTCTTTGCATAGAATTGCTTATTCTTAACTTCATTTCTCCTGTCAGAAAAACTCTTCAGTATCAATAATTCTTTGTATGTGATTGGTGGGTTATCTCACAGTGCAATGGCTTCATCTGTGATATCTCACTGCTATTAGTACCAGTAGGGCTGTACAAAATGTAGTGACTTGTACAGTGTTGCAAATTATGTCAAACTTGCTCAGCTTCTAAGTTTTTGAAGTATATTTAGTTGTCTGAACAGACACAGTTAGATGTAAAGTCATTCTTGGTTACTGTGGGTTAAATCTAATGCAGCTTCACTGAAGCCTTTCATTTATGATGCTGTAACACAACATGACCTATGACTTCTGCACCAGTAAAATCAAATCGTTCGTCTCTAAAAATGTTGCCAAGCATTGCATGGGAAACATTGCAAAATCAATACTCTTTGTAACATTACTGCCACTTAACAAATCATATCCAAACCTCACACAAAACAGCCCCAAATAGGCAAACATATAACTTTTATGTCAGAAAATGTGTAATGCAGAGGAACTGCAGAAACAGAACAGTTGCTGGTAAATTTTAATGTGGATATATTGTTACAATTTTTTCTATGAACTCTTTCCATCTTATTGGGACTCAAAGACCTTAAACTACAATGCCTTGATTGAATATTTTTAGTTTGTTTTAAAATATTTAATCAAGTACTGTTTCTTTACCCTTTATCTACAACTTTTGCTGCACAGCACAAATCTAATGGAAGTTATCAAGAAATCAGGTAATGGTGTAGTATGGCATAGCCATAAAACATATAAATATGTAAGCCTAGGGACTTAGGCTGATCTCTGGATGCATAGATTGATAGGATACATAAAATCAGAAAAAAACCCAAACAGATGTAAGGTTTAGGGAAGGACCATAACTTTTTCAGTCTTGCTGGCATAGTGAATAAGCTGAAAGCTGCATGCCAGCTTTATAACTGTGCTGGATGTACCCTCTAGTGTATACATAGTAAATGCTAACTGTACTTAGTAGTGTTTAAAATTGTCCAGATTGTGGCAGAGCAGAGAACTGGGCAACACAGCTTGGAAACAGCAAGTGGGTCACTACATATTTCCAGCTTCCCCTCTGGAGAATTTCTATCCGCCTGGCTGGCTGCCCTGCTGCTTGTTGCCTGCCCAGGGGCAAAAGAGACAGGAGGGCTATTGCAAAAGGTGAAGAGAGCTTCAACCCCTGCTCCCATGAGCCTATTCCTAAAGAAAAAAGAGGAGAGAGAGAAAATGGAAAGCATCTAGCAAAACAGTTTAACTCCTTTGTAGTGGCACAGAGCAAGGAAGGATGGGAACCACAGAATAGGGAGCTGGAGGAGCAGCCAGGACCATTATTGATACGGAAGGACTAGGTGAAGGGAGCAGACTGGGCTGGGATATGGGGTAAGATACAGTTGCATGCTGGTAAGATATGTAAATGCTGTGATGGTGATGGATCCTTATTCACATTTTTCAGGCTATTTCAAACACTGAGTTACCTACTTTAAATATATACTAAGTCTCCCTATTCCCCTCCTCTCTCCTTCACTTTTCTCCTTAGATCACTAAACAGGTACTCCATTAGTAGCTGTTGGAAATATATTGCAATCTAGGTGGCTGAATATCTTCTTCTTCCAAACGTGTGCAAGTTTAAGTTTCAAATTCAGTCTCTTCAGCTTTTTCTCTGGCTTCTGTGCAATGTTCCACTTAATCTGATTTTCTGTCTTAGTGACTTTTATTGCTGTCATATTTTACATGAGGATACTTATGTATGATTCAGTCATCATAGCCATGGTTAAGTACTGGTAGTCCTCACCAAATTTACACAAGAAGGGCATCAGGAGCTTACTATTCAGGAATACCAATAATAATATGATGGTTGAATTATGCCCTGAGTAGTGAAAATTACATGCCTGTCAACATGCAGAAGGTCTGTCTCTGCACTCAGAATGCAGAGGGCTCCTGCTTTCTACTGGTAAATGAGGCAGCTTGATGAACAGCCTCTCAGTAGGATGAGACAAATCCCCAAATGCATACGTCAACAACAGCTCCTAATGGATCCCCAAATGCTTGGGACTTTGGAATATACTGGATGTTTTTATATTTCTACTGCTGCAGGGTATTAGAATTTATATTATTCTTAATATAATGGAATCAAAGTTAGCTTGAGAGTGAGATTTCACTCACGGAATCACAGAATCATAGAATCATGGAAATGTTAAGGTTGGAAAAGACCTTTAAAAAGCATCAAGTCTAAGCACCAGCATGTTCACCACTGAATCATGTCTTCAAATGCATTATCCACAGGTTTTTTGAACACTTCCAGGGATGACAACTAAACTACTTCCTGGGCAGCCTGTTCCAATGCTTTTCAACCCTTCCAGTGAAGAATTATTTCCTAATATCTAACCTAAACCACCCCTGGAACAACTTGAGGCCATTTCCTCTCGTCCTGTCACTTCCTATGTAGCTAGAAAAGAGTGACTTCCACCTGGCTACAATGTCCTTTCAGTTAGAGACCCCTCATTCTCCTTTTCTTCAGACTAAATAACCCCAGCTCCGTCAGCCACTCCTCATCTGACTCACGCTCCAGACCATTCCTCAGCTTTGTTGCCCTTCTCTGGACATGCTCCAGCACCTCAATGTCTTTCTTGTAGTGGGGTGCCCAAAACTGAACACAGGATTCGAGGTGTGACCTCACCAGTGCCAAGTGCAGAGGGACAATCTCTGCCCTGGTCCTGCTGGCCACACTATTGCTGATACAGGCCAGGATACCATTGGCCTTCTTGGCCACCTGGGCACACTGCTGGATCATGTTCAGCTGCTCTTGGCCAGCACCCCCATGCCCTTTTCTGTCAGGCAGCTTTCCAGCCTCTCTTCCCCAGTTCTGTAGCCATGAATGGGATTGTTGTGACCCAAGGGCAGAACTTGCCACTTGGCCTTGTTGAACCTCATACAATTGGTCTTGGCCCATTGATCCAGCATGTCCAGAGCCATCTGCAGAGCCCTCCAGGAGACCAACACCCCTGCCCAAGCTGGTTTCATCTGCGAACTTGCTGAAGGTGCACTCAATCCCCTCATTCAGGTCATCAGTAAAAGATATTAAACAGAGTTGGCCCCAATACTGAGCCCTGGGGCAACACCACTAGTGACCACCACCACTGCTTGGGCCATCCAGCCAATTAATTCCAGAAACCCATGAAACTATCCAGATAATTTTTTCTCCCATATGTGAAGCCTCACACAGGTGGGCTGCATTTAGATTCTTTTTATTAACATTTCTGTAGGTGACATACACTATAAATAAAATTAGTCTCAATTAACTGGTTTTAGAATTTATCTTGAGACATTCAGTATTCTTCCTAAATTGGCTGAATACACATTACATATATGTTAAGTAAAGATGTAGTGCAATACATTACTTGAATATTTCATAAAGTACACACAAGGTGATGTTTAATTTAGTTTCTGCTTGTCACACAAAGCAAAAATGCATTTATTTTATTTAGAGAGATTCTCTGCTAAACAGCTAAGTCAGCTGAAATTGGTCATTTATTTTTAAAGCAAAGCCAGTGCTCCTTCTGTCCCTGTTTATTCTTTATTTATATATACAGATATAATTATGCATATGTGTCTGGATGAAACGAACTGCATTTTCCTGTGATTGTGAGCTTGAAAATTCTGCTATCTATATTTTGCTTCTCTGATGTCACTTCAGGGACATTTTATGTTTTCAGTAAACATTGCCTTGAGGTTCTTGAAAATATACTGCTTCTTTAAACCAAGATAGAACAGATGGAAACTTCACTGCTTAAACAAATGGCTACAATTTTCTTCAGGGCACAAAATAGTATCATGAACTTGACTGAGAGCTTAGGAAGCTTCCAGAAGCTTTTAGTATTTCTTTGCTGGCAAGAGGATTGAATTTACAAATTTTGTTCAAGAAACATTTTGCAAAAATCCCTTTGTGTCTTTCCACTTTACTTTTTTTTAACTTTTTTTTTCTCACTTTGAAGCAGAGCCCTGGTATTCCTGATTCAAATGACCTTTTGGATTAAACTGTTATGAGAGAGATTTTGCATGACAATACATTTTCTTGTTAGCTGTTGAAATTCCAGTGCAGGCACAGCAAACCTAGACTATTTCAACAGACTTCACATTACTCAGTTAATAATTTTTGCAATTTAATCCAATGAAGAAGTTCTGTGAAAGAGTGATATGAACTGCTAAATAAATGTTGTATTTTTGTAGCATTTTTCATCCTTGAAATGATGTGCAGAACTTATTCTTGGCTATCCTACATCAAGTAGAAGCAAGACTATCATTTTCCCATAATGTACGTTAACTTAAATCACAACACATTCTCTGAGTCAGGGTCTTTATTGATCTCGGTTCAGAACATGCTTGTATCTTTGTGTGAGAGAGAGAATAATCCTAGTGCTTTTACAGCTGTTTTAATTTAAACTCCACTGATAAAACACATCTATAATAAGGTCTGTTGGAAGAGTTCCCAGCCCTGACAGTTATCTATAAATTAATGGGAGTCATATACTTGTGCTTGTTTGGAAAATATGTACAACAGCATAAAGCAGATAACAGAAGTCACATCTGCTGGAGGATGCTTGCAGAATGTATAGAGAAAGGTAAGCCTTTGCTACAAGTCTCTAATTCTGGCAACACAGTCATGGTGCTACTAATACAGGAAAGAATAATGTATGGAGATTAGTTAGAAAAATAAGCTCAATATCTGTCGGTGAAGCAATCATAATGAGAGTAATTACCTATGGCCTAATCTCTACGTTGCTTTTTATGGCACTGTGCATACTACCTTGATTTTGGCAAAGGTCAAGCCTTGCATTCCTTGCACCCACAAAACGTCTGCTAAAGGCCTGCACAGTTCACGTTCTCTTGGCACTGCTTCAGCACCTGCCTATTACTCAAACATGGATGAATCCTTAGCATCACACAAAGCAGAGGTGAGACTAAATCTTGCACACCAAAGGTTTTTAACTCCGTTAGTAAGTTTTGAAGGTGGGGAGGGCAACGTGGCAGCTAGTCCTGTGCTTGGACCCTGCAGTCTCACTTCTTACAATTGATAAAGCCAAGACAACTGTGCAGTGCCTCAACTGTGCCTATAAACCAGGACCTCAGTGTGGTGTGAAAACAGAGCAAAGTGACTCTGCAAGTGTTTACGCAGAAAAAAGAAAACAGGAAGACATAATGGGAGTAAGTACAGAGTCACTTTGTCTTTCACGCTTGTAAGCAGCTCCCTTTAAACAAAGTGGAGGAAAAAATGTATATAGTTGTTTGGAAATGTAACCAAGCCCACTGGGGAGACTGGTAGCATAAACTGACTGACAGTGTGGCCTCTCAACACCCCTAAGATTAGGGAGAGCATAGTCTGTGAAAGAATGTGCATGTGAAATAAGTTACCTATGCTTAATGCAGTAGTTGTAAGCTATTGGAAGTGTTATTTAGCCAAATATCAGGCTATCACTGCAGTGGCACTCTGCATGGGTAGCAGGAGGACGAATTTCATTTATTTAGGGCAAGAGAAAAGGATATTGTAAGAACTAAGTCATAAAATCATGTTAGTCTGAATGAATTTTAGCTATAAAGATGAGACTTTAACCAGAAAAATTCCAGGAAATAACTGAACATGAACACTGAAGATGTGCAGATAAATCAGTTTGTGACAGTGCGTCAGCTGTGAGTCCAAGTGATGAGCAGGTTGAAGATTTCCACACTGACAAAGAAGATAGTAGGTAAAAGAAGTGTTGGATACTGACAAAGAAGATAGTAAGTAAAAGATATGTTGGATAAAGACAAACTAATGTGAGTTTAGCCATTTTGGATCTTCAGGCTTTGACTACTCTCCCTGTCAGACACGGGAAGGGGGATGAGATTTTTCCTTCAGTGGATTTGTGCTTATTTATACTAGGGCATTATCTGACTCATTAAGATAAAAATTGGATAATGTTAATCTTCCCTTTGAAGTGCCTACATGTAAATTCTGTAACACACAAAAAATAGTTCAACCCAACTAAACCACACTGAAATATACTAACACACACACACACACTTGTGTATATAATGAATGAGACATAAAGCTGCGCTATGCATAACATCTTCAACAATATCTCTGAGTATTCCCTTAAAATGCCCCATATTAATTATCTTCATTAGCAGTTAATTTGAATTTTTCTTTAACTCAGAAAGGATTTATTTCCAATCTTAGTTTGTGTAACAACTTATTAAATAATCCTGAGTATACTGATTCTTTGGTTTTTACCTCAATTTCCCTTAATCTGTACAAAGAAAATAACAGTATTGACTTGTAGAACATTTTGAGAATAGTTGAAAAGCACTATGTAAGATGTAGGCTCGTCATTAGCAACTTTTCCACACATCACAATTGTATTTACACATGAGGGGAAATGTCATAGAGGATGAGTTGGTTTCTCATCTATTTAAAACTCTTATAATAGAGTACAGAAAGGAAAGTTTATATTGCAGTTAGACAGAGAAAGAAAAAAAAGAAAAAGGAAAAAAAAAAAGTCTTATTCTAGCTCATGTACTTATTTCCTGAAATGTAGCCAAGTCCTAATACTAAACCTTCTGGTTTACAAAAGCCAAGTTTCAGTCATTCAAAAAATATTCAGTAGTCAATGTTGTAGTAGAAACTTCACTTCCATTCTGAAATTTTCTCTTTCTCCTCTATCATAATTTCCCATCATTTCAAGACCAGACTCTCCATTGCCTGTGTGCAAAATTTCAAGTCAAATTGTTGTATGATTGAGGCCTTACGGAATAAACAATTATTCCTCCAAAATCTAAACAAATTAATTGCTTTGGCAAACAGACTGCTTGAAATATATGCCAAAGGATATATAACAGGTGGATGATATATTCATTCTCTTTCAGTCTGCTGCTTGCATGAGAGAGCACTGGAAATGGAACTAGCAGAATCTTGTGTGTAGGTAGTAATGACAGAAGGAATAGAAAGGTGGCAAAAAACCCACAGATTTTTTTGTGTGTTTTTATCTAAAATAACAATTTAAATTTCAGTTTTAGGGAATAATCATGATTTATTATACTGCCTATAATTTATGAAGAATGTCTCAGAGAGAATTACAGGGTTTATCTGGAAAAAAAAAAAAGGAAAAAAATACTTCAAATACTGTGCAGAGGGTAAAGAGAGTAATATCATCAAATCCCCAAGCTAGGTCCTCTGGTTACATGAAATAAAAAGTAATTTTTATTCTTGTCAGTAACACAGTTATATGACCTTCAGAGCCTATTTCCGTATTACCTGCCACGTGTGGATGCATTGACCTACTCAACACTACACAAAGTCTTCTTCACAATGCAAACATCCACATTATCCACCCCCCAAACCCATTCTCCTGCAGAAACATGACAAAAATAGAGTTTTTACTCTTTAAAAATGGATTGGTTAGGAAAGCAAAAGCACACTGTATCTCTACAGCACGGAAGTCTACTCACATCTGTGTCTTGCTATCACTCTATGTAACACTTACAAACACTTTTTATCCAAAGGCAACAGCAACAGTCACCTCAAGGGCATTTCTGACTGTTCCCTTTGTATTAAGGCACTGTGAAGCTGGGAGATCTTCTTTAGACAAAGAGGCCAATGGTACTTGCTCTGTTACTGCCAACTGGGATAAGAATTCCTGCATTCCTCATGAAATCCGAAGGACTACTTTTGGCCCCTTCATGTCTTCCACTGTGGTGTACAAAATGCTGGAAGCACAATGACTTGCTTCACGGAGCAAAGAAGGGGGGCAAGTTTGAGGCCTCTTCTTAGGACAACCATCACTTTTTTTCAGAGGCAGGGAGTGTGTAGGAACCTTTCAGTGTTCATCTTGTTATTAAATACTGATCAGGTTGTTTTCTTTAAAGGATTAGAGATTTGGATTATAATGTTTTTCATTTTATGTTGCGTTTGTAATAAGCCCCTGCATCATTCATCAGCCAATCAAGAACTCAAGTTCATCAAAGAAGAAAGTAAATAATAACAATTAATCTGTCCAGTGTTACTTAATAATAGCATGAACTACTCCATGGAGCCAGGAGTAATTGCCACTAAGTGTATTATGCAGCAGCCAAGGAAAACTGATTTATAAACCCAGCTGTCAGGCTGCAATCTAATAGTGACTGCATCATCTTGTAGAAAGCTGTAGTAATTTGGGAAATGACCCTGCTGAATATTCTGGAAGAGAGCCCACTGTTATCAGCTACGTCTACACTACTCTCTCACCCTCAAGATCTGCCCCCCAACCCTGGCTGATGCTCTTAATTTCTGCTTCTTACATGAAGCAGAAATACATACATTTCAAATAAAATGTCCTTGGGTATGTCACCTCTTCTGCAAAATTTTACCTGCTACCTTTTTGCAGCACAGGATCTGTATCTACCACAGACTCTCTCATAACTATCAGTTTCTTTGTTCCAGACCTATAGAAAAAGGGCATCTTAGGGCATCCTGTCTAACATGGGCATTATGTCTAACATGGCATGACAACAGCTGCATTGGATTAGTTCAGGTTGCTCAAAATAATTTATTTAGCATTAGAAATGCCACTCTGTCTCTAGTCTATGATAGGAGGAAACTCTTTCTCTAGAGCAAGACTGCCAAAGTCCAGCAGAGAGTGAATAGCGTCATGTGGAAATTAGCCATGCCAGACTCTTAGATGAGATGTCATTGACATTGGATGTGTCCCCTCTGCCTTTGTCTGTCCCTATCACTGGTTTTATCTCCCATTCTTCCTTCCAGCTCCTCTGCTCCTCACAATTACCTTTGTGGACAATAGTCTGAAGCTCTAATCTCCTCTGATGGCTGATAATTTTGGTTCTTTGGCCAGCTGATTGTCCCTGAATATTCCTAGGTACTGTCACTAGTAGCTGCTCTTTTTTGGCATCACATTCACTTTGCTTTGGCACCTTCTTCAACTCTCCTTAAACAGGCTGAGGGTTCTCCCATATGGAGTGTCACTCTGCCCTGGCAGGGCAGTTCACTCACGGCACAAACATGGTCACCCACATTTTCTTTACCTTCCAGATCAGAATATACTTCTTTTGGAGAGAACCTATAGGTCTGCCAGGGAAAGGGTATACGTGTGTCTATGTGTCTACCCAGATAGATCCTTCTCGGCCAGCAAAGAGCTCCTGGAAGGCAGCAGGGGTTAGAGCAAACCATACTCTTGATGGCACAGATCTATAGAGACCTGCTGTTCTGTGCACCTTGTCTACCGGCAAAGACCAAGGTCTGACAGCTGATTCTGGGCTGGAAGAGGTCTTTTGGGTAGCCACAGTTCTCATCAGCTTCAGGTCAGAGGAACCACTGTTTCCTCAAACAGCAATCTGTGGCCTGGCCTAGGCCATCTGTTTTCCCGTCTGACCCATCTTCACCTGCAAGTACTGTCCTGACATTGTGTGGCTTGGTCTCCTCATTATAAGAGGTCATGTATAGTTATTGACTTCACTGCAGCCTCTCTGTACAGAGTCTTCAGAAGATGGGTGTCCAAATAGGACTAGCTGACTATAAGGGGGTTTGGGGCACTTTTTAACAGTATGATTATAATCCTGTAGCCTCATCACAGTGCAGATCGGTACATCATTTTTACAGTCATGGATAGGCAGGCCACAACCACTTTGTCATCCTTCCAGAGCAGTCAGGTCTTTAAAGGCAGAGCTGGCATCTTTCCTGGCTACTGGGAATCAGTATATGACAGCATACAAATGGTACAGAACCTGCAGCTTCTAAAGAGCAACAAAATATAATTTGGCAACATGTTCTGGTTAGGTGGACTGCAAAATCCATGAGCATCTGTCTGAGAGCACCTTGTCAGAAAGCCAGGCCAAGCACACTCAAGGGTGGACATGACAGCTGAGCACAGGAACAGAAGTTTGGAGGGTACTCCTGTGGCTGACCAGCATGAGCAGTTGGCAAACTTGAGGTTGTTTCTACAAAGCAATATGAATGTTTTCCTTTTGAAGGTGGCATTACAAAGAACTAATGAAGGGCTACAGGGCCATTTTTTTAATGACTAAAAATAGGTAAGCATAGATCTCTGTTTATGGAGAAAGAACATAAAGAAAGACGATGCAATCACTGCAGTGTGGCTCATCTGCGGTGACAAGGAAAAGAATAACATCCTTTTCGGACAAATCAACCTTATTGCAGCTATTGTCAAACAGAAGCAAACTTTCTTAAGTTTAATTTGGAAAAGAAGGAATTTTCTCACTTTCTCATGCATCATCAGGAAAATGTTGGAACTTTTTGAGATCTATGAGCCTAAACAGACAATATGATATCTCTCACTGTGACTGTTTTGCAAATATCTGGTTGGTAATTCCCCTAAGTATGTTTTTGGTACCCTCTGTTGTTTCTTGTTAATGACATATTTTGCTCCAGTTCAAACCCATTTTTACCCAGCTGAAATATCTGTCTGTGCTGAAGTTCATGGTGTCTAAGGCAGCAGTGTACAGTATACTGGCAGGAATTTAGGAGAACTCATTTACATTCCTAATTTTACCCATAATCAGCTATATGACCAAAACCATCAGTTCTCAAATTGCATCCCCCATTCAGTCCTTAATGGAAAGTTAACAGTGTTAGTCATAGTGTTTTTCTCTCTCTAGTATTTGCAAGTATTTTACATACTACTAACATAATACAATGTAGGATGGGGTTAAAGGTTGCCTGCCCTCAGCTTCCTCATTTTTTCTATGCCAATCAAGAGATATCATACACATTCAAATCCCCCAGTATTCTGTATGTGCTTTCTTTTTGAGAATATGAGAAGTATATATGCCTGTTGACATTACCTATCTCTTATCAATTGCTCCCTCATGTGGGGATCTATTAATATTATGAACACTTAATATAGCACTTTTTTTTACTCACCACACAAAATCAAGAGTTTACTAGCTGAGGATCCTTTTTTCATACTAATTTGTGAATTTGGTAATAATCTTAACTGTTATTGCTCATTCCCCTCAAGTGAGACACCTTGTTGCCCAGCAGAAGAGATGCTTTGCAGCACTTACTTGTCTGGGAAGTCTACAGAGCAAGCAGTAACTGGAGTATTAATGTCACTACATACTGTATTTGAGATCACAGTGGGGCTACTCCTGCTGTGTTTACAAATGGATGTTTCCTGCAGACGTGGTACTTAATTGTGGGTGCCACAGTTAAAGTTTCTGGCCTCTTCATTCCCATCCCCTGCTCATATCTGATAATGTACAATAGCTAGTATGACTTTTTGTATTCCAGGCTTGTTATCTCAGTGTATATGAGAGAGATTGTCAAATTTCAAAGGAAAAAAAAATGCCACAACTGTAGCATTTGCTGCAAGCTATAACAGCATGTCTCATGAGCAGGTAGGATAAAACACTGCGTTGGAATGACAGGCCAGGAGACGAGTATAATTTAGTCATTATTTATGATTAGTGTTGCTCTGGGCCCACTGAATCAATGCTGATGTCTCAGAAGGTTTATCATATCATAGAGTCATAGAATGGCTTGGATTGGAAGTGACCTTAAAGATCAGCTCATTCCAACTGCCCTGCCATAGGCAGGGATGCCTTCTACTAGACTAGTGTTGCTCAAAGTATTGTCCAACCTGTTCTTGACCACCTTCAGGGATAGGGCATCCTCAACTTCTCTGGGAAACCTGTTCCAGTGCCTCACGTCCCTCGCAGTACAGAATGTTTCCATAATATCTAATCTAAACCTACCCTTTTTCAGTTTAAAGCTATTCCCAAATGTCCTATCACTACATGTCCTTGTAAAAAGTCCCTCTCCAGCTCTGTTTTAAGTTCCCTTCCTAAAGAAAGCTGCTGTAAGGCTGAAGCCTTCTCTTCTCCAGCCTGATGCACTCCAAGTCATTCAGTACATCTTCATGTGAGAGGTTTTCCAGCCCTCTGACCATGTTCATGGCCCTCTGGACTCACTCCAGCAGGTCCACATCCTTCTTATGCTGGGGGCCCCAGAGCTGGGTACAGTACTCCAAGGGAGTTCTCATAAGAGAAGAGGAGGGAGTATCATAGCATCATAGATTGGCCTGGGTTGGAAGGGCCTTTACGATCATCTCATTCTGACCCCTGCCATGGACAAGGACACCTTTCACTGGACCAGGTTGCTCAAAGCTCTATCTGACCTGGCTTTAAACAAATCCAGGGATGGGGCATGCACAACTCCTCTGGGCATCTTGTTCCAGTGCCTCACCAACCTCACAGTGAAGAATGTTTTCCTAATCACCTCCCTCGACTTGCTGGGCATGCTTCTTTTGATGCAGCGCAGGACACAGATGGCTTCTGAGGCTGCAAGAACACACTGCCAGGTCATGATGAGCTTCTCATCCACCCACATCCCCCAAGTCCTTCTCCTCAGGGCTACTCTCAATCCATTCTCTGCCCAGTCTGTAATTGTGTTTGGGATTGCCCAGACCCAGGTGCAGGACCTTGCACTTGGCCTTTTTGAACTTCCTGAGGTTTGCACACATCCACCTCTCAAGCCTGTCAAGATCCCTTTGGATGGCATCTCTTCCCTCCAATGTATCGACATCACCACACAACTTGGTGTCATCATCAGACATGCTGAGAGTATACTCAGTCCCACTGTCCATGTTGCTACTCAAACATGTTGAACTGTGCTGGTCACAATATTGACCCCCAAGGAACACCACTCATCACTTGCCTCCACTTGGACATCAAGCCATTGACCAAAACTCTTTGAATGTGACTATCCAGCCAATTCCTTAGTCCCCAAGTGGTCAATCCATTAAATCCATGTTTTTCCAGTTTAGAGACAAGGGTGTTGTGCAGGAAAATGTCAAATGCTTTGCACAAGTCCATGTAGATGATTTCAGTTGCTCTTCCATTATCCACCAATGCTGTTGTCAGGTACAATTTTCTCTTAGTAAAGTCATGTTGGCTTGCACCAATCACCTCCTTATCTTCCATGTACCTTCAAATAGCTTCCAGGAGGATGTGCTCCATGATCTTTTCCCTTTTTAAAAATGGGCATTATGCTTCCCTATTTCCAGTTTGTGGGAATTTCATTGCCACAACTTTTCAAATATGATGGATAGTAGCTTAGGCACTTCTGCCAGTCTTCACAGGACCTGCAGATACAACTCATCATGTCCCATTGACTCATGCACTTTGGGGCTCCTTAGAGGGTTCCTCTTCTGCAACTTCCAAAGATTTAGCATCAGTCTTGCCTAATGGATCAAAACACTTGCTTTGAATCAAAACCGGTACATTTAAATTATACATAAAAGGACTTTCACATGCTTGCTTTTTACTCCTGTCAAAATCTCTTTAGATTTGGATTTTTATTTTAGTCATTTGGTAAATCACTAACTTGTACACTCAGTCCCTTTCGGGTTTTACTTTTCCATAAGTGATATTTATTTACAGAAGATTTGGCAAAAATTAATGAAGGGCTTTTATGCATAGCTTCATCCCACTGCATGAAACATCAGCTTTAATAAAGCAAATATGGTGAGAGATTAGATAAGAAAACCTTGAGTATTGAGGTGAACTCCCATGAGTATAGAAAACACAGAAAAATTTGCCTTACAGTCAAGGTTATTGAGAGGAAACTATGTCCTATACAAGAACATATTTGGTAGAACAGTATTTCATGTATATCTCAGTTTCTTGTATGCACTAGCATACAATCATCAACTTATATATATTGGTAATTTATATGTATTATTTTACATATAAAGACATAAAATAAACTAGAGATTTTGGTTATAATAAATAAACTTGTTTTTTCTTTTTGTGTATGTTTTAAAAAATTTAAAAAAAAAAAACAAAAAAAACAACAGATCTTTACTTTTTCCACATGGCAAGATATGTAACATTGAAACACTGCATGGGACACTTCAGGTATGTTTATGTGATGGACTGAAATCTTGTCTGAACATTTTTCTCATAGATCCAGTATGTACATTTTATTGCTCAAGTAGGAAGGAGAAAACTCAGAATGACCTTTGAGTATCATATCTTCTTTTAAAGTCAGATTGATGGCTTCCCTTCTTTTCGCTCTCCTGTGCCTTTTTCTCAGTAATGCACAAAAGCCTGGAATAAAATCTCCACTGTGTAATGCATAACTAATTTTATTTTTTTACTCCAAACCCTAGCAATTCAAAGCTAAGTAAACACCAGCAGGCTCCATTCACTTACACTATGCATGTTGATGCTAATTGCAGTTCCCTAAGCGTTTTACATTGTTTGCACAAAATAGCATTGCTCTGCCTTCAAACAGTCAATTCAGTGACAGCTGGAATGAGTTTATCTCATACTGCTTAGTGTCAGGTGCATTCTTACAGCTTTCCTGTCTCCTTTTGAGGGCTAATTAAGGCATTCTTCTCTCTTGTTTAACATTTACATTTAAACAGCTGCATCTCATTTGGATATAATGCTAAGATGGCACCTGTATTTCTTTCCTTGAGTTAATTCTGGGAGCAGTTTTCTTCCTCCCCCTCCCTTCACTAAAGATCCAAAGTGGTTATTTTTGTGCTTATGTAGGGAAATGAACCGAAGAGGCTGTAAATGGAAAGAACTGATCTTCATTCACAAACAGGGTGCATCTTCCCAGGATCCTTCACAGCTAGTCTCCTTAGGAGACTCTGGATGAGAGCAGAATGCAAAGCAGAGTCCTTGAGCCTTTTATCATTTCTGCTGCCTTTGCCAGACTGTGGTCACCTCAGGGGCTTCTTCATTGCTCCAGTCCTGTTTTGCATTGTGGGTTGGTTGTTTAGTTATTTTTTTCCCACATGACTAAACAGTTTTCAGGAAAAACAAAAGAAAAAAAAAAAACAAACAAAGCCTACACATTGTGGCATTAGGAGAGCATGGCAAACGTATCCATAGCAGTTCCGTAGGATCTCTTATTACAGGAAGGGATGCAGAGGTGCAGCCCACTCTGCCTTCAAAGGTCCACACAGGCCCAAGTTCTCCAAAGAGAACTTTATACAGAGATGTAGTCAGGACTGCAGCCAACCTTCAGTCAATAAGCATTTTGACAGATTCAGCAGCACTGTTCACAACAATCTTGGTGAAAGGTATGATGAACCTGTCAGATGTACCACTCTTTCTGGTTCCACATTTGCAGATCTCCATCTTCAATAAGGTGACTTCTTAAAATTACGAAAAGAATAAATAATTTTTCCAAGAAGCTTTGGAGTATCCAAGGGCAAAGATCTCTCTATCTGTCTCCATACAGTTCTGTGGGAATATCACCGTCATATTTGCTCAATTTGTTATTATTTTTGCCAATAAAAAATTACTAGGGACATTAGATATTAACTCTTTGCTTTAAAGAAACAGTGCAGATAATAACAGTTCAGATAGTAATAATGGCATGAGTATATATGAGAGAAATAATGAAATTGAAAAACTAGATTGTGATCATAAGTTTGGGCCATGCCTTTATTGATACAAGATTATGATGTAATTTCTTATTTCTGTGCAATTGATCTTCATTTCTCAAAAGGGAGGGGGAAAGGAAAGCCTTCTCTCCTTGGAAAACATTACGATGAGAGGCAAGCAAACTCAGGAGGCATGTCCTACCTGTCCTGCCAGGAGCCAGCAGGAGTGCAGTGCTGATGCTGCAGCCTTGTCCACTTGGGGACCCAGGATAACTGAGGGCAGCAATGGGCTATCGCTCCAGCTGCCAACTCCTGGAGGGGAACAAGGCACACACTTTGCCAAGGAGCTTCACAGATACTTAATGACAACAGAGGAGGCTGGGGAGCTTGGTGCTGTTCCTGGGGATTATTTCTCCCTGCCAGGAAGTAACCATCCTGCAGCTTGGTCCCTCTCTGCTTTGTCCCAGGCCTACCTCTGCTCTTCATCCTTGCCCTGAGGAACCAGAATTGATACCCCCTTTCCATCCTTTTCCCACACTTCTTGTCCTAATCCCCTCTCCTGCTTTGTCAACTCTAATTTTCTTAATCTAATATGATGGCTCCTGGGAAAGCTTCTTTTGCCAGCCTGCTAGCTTCTACTGGATGGCTTCACTTTGCCAGTTCAGACCTTCCTTTCTTTCTTCATCCCTCGGCCAAACTACAGGTCGCTTGCACTGCTATGCTCTTCCTAATCCTACCTTATTCTCTTCTAATTTCAGTGAAATAACTTCTCCTTTCTTGTTTGCCAGGGGTTGGTTTGGAGAGCTTCAAGAGACTCTTGGCATAGGGACTCAGGCAGGACTGGAACTATAACAACAAAAACTGGAGATAAAAAAAAGAAGTCCTGCCTGAAAAACACTTAATATAGGACTGCACATAGGACAGGAGTTTTCAGAAGACTTAATTGTGAAACTATAGCAAGTCTTAGTGTGTGTAAATTGTATTTTTTTCCCAAAGGGTTTGCAATTGGGCATTTCAAAAATGACAAATGGCACATCTGGTTTGGAGGCCAGACCTCTTCAATCTAAATTTCAAGTCTGCATATGAAATCATGGGACACAAGAGCATCCACAGAGGAAGAGCAGCAAGGGAGCATTCATCTAACTACACAGGAACGTCTTTAACTGAGCTTGCAGTCACTGAACATTCAAAGTACTAAAGTGAGAAACAGGCACTTCTACTACGGACTACTAAAACAGTGCAAGTACTCATTATGCAGGTGTCCTAGGAGGATTATCTCACATGCAAACCTCCAAAGTATAGATATCTAAAATAAGGTGAAATTGATATCAACATTCAACTTGAACAACCTCCTCTCCAACCTCCTACTTAAAACACCTGGATATTTACTGAACCGCTCTATGCAGAGCAATGTGAGTCCTGAATATAAAACATTACTAGAGCATTGCATATGGAAAGTGCCAAGCAATCCTATGAAGACAAGCTGTTTCTTACAACTTGAAATTTTATATTCATTCATTCACCTAAAAGATATCAACCTTTTATGTTACAGCAGAAGTACACCGTCTCTGAGGAATGGGACTGTACTGAAGACAGATTGTTAGTTCTCATAACCCATTCTGCATACATAACTTTGCTGTTTCCTCAAATATATTAATGATATAACCACAGGGGAACTATCTACATTGATAGCTATGTAAAAAATGAAGCTTTTTAAACAGCCTCTCCTTGCACAAAGGCTTATTATCAACTTGTACAGTGGTGCGAAGTTTGGAACAAAGAGTTGGTGTTAATGCTAGGTTTTATAATGAGAAAAATGAAGAATAGATGAGGTGGTTGCCATTTTGTTCTGGTTTTAATGGATTTTTTTTCTCTGGAAGAGTCAACTCCTTCAGAACCTAAACTTGCCTCAGGAACTTATTGATTTTAACAAACAAGTATCAAAAGGCAGTCTTTAAATCTCTCAATTTAATTCAAGTGATGGTTAAGTGCTTCATGGAGACTAACTGAATAATTTCATTGAATTTGAGTAATTGCATTCAATAAATGTTTCTCTGAGAATATAAAAGCATTTCACTTGGGTTTGTAAATTTTTTTCAGGTTCAAATTCTGAATTACAGTTCTCATACTGTGGCTGTGCTTTACATTTTCCTCTATTTTCCTCTATTCAGATTTTTCACGGAAGTCCTTCTTTTCATTATTAATAACGGGTCTTGACCTTTTCTCTCTTTCAGAAGCAGTTCAGCCTGCATTAAATTCAAAGCTAGGGGAAATAATATGTGATTTGATCCATGTTAAAACATCATTGGTGATGTTTTCTTTGAGCAGCAGTAAAGCTATTCTGTGGGGCAAGAGCTTACATCCCAATGAAAATTTAACCAAAAAGAGCTTTTAAAAATTGTTTTTCACACAAATTCTTGAATCTCTTTCAGGTCCTGATGCTGTCTGAACCCCATATCCTCTCCTCACATAGCAAAGTTCATTCTGCTCACCAGCATAAGGCACAGGGATGTCACTGATATAATCAGAGATCAGCTGAGCACATGCAATACCAGAAATAAATCAACACCAAGTTTCAGAGGTATTTTGTCCTTTCTGTGACTGTCTTTCAGGCACCTGAGTTATCCAGAGGGAGAAGCAGCTTTTGTGAATACAGGACAGCAAAAGCAAGATGAGGAAAAAGGAAGAAAGCGGGAAGATATTCAAGTGTGAAGAGAAATGGTGACCTGGGTAGAAAAGAAGCTACTTTTAGGAGTTATGGGGGAGGAAATTGGTCAGAGAGAGGAAGACTAAATATAGGATATGCAGACTGGGACTAAAACCATTGGAGTGATTCTATAGCTAGCAGCTGATGAGGGTAACAGGATATATATATGATTGGGGAGAAACAGGGCTAAAATCTCTGGCTGTTCATCCCCTCTGAAAAAATACATGGCCAAATGGTCAGAGAGTGCCAAGAAGGTTAATTAAAGCCACAGAGAAATAAGGGAGCAGATGAAGAGGGTATGGTGGAGTAAGACAATTATAGGTCTTGGGCTGTGTGAAGGGAAAAAGATACTAAGGTCAGTGATAGCATTGACAAGAGCAGCCTGAGAGGAAGATGAAGGTTGTGTGAGCCAGCAGATCTATGCAAGGATTAGGAACTTCTCTGGGGTTATATGATAGTGGCTTTTAAGAATGATTGATTCTGTGGAGGCAAGTTCCTTATCTGAAGTCATGTGCTGAGTTCTGGTTTTCCTGCGGCAAAAATGACACAACAGCAAAAAGGTGATTCCAGAGAAAATGACTTTCAGGAACAGACAAAAAAAAAAAAGAAAAAAGTAATGTGACTCTTTATTTTACTGTAAGATAAAGAGAAGATAAATAAGAAAGTGCAAAATAGAGACATGCAAACTAATGAGGAGCAGTCAAGTGATAAATTGAACACTGCTCTGTACCTTCTCCATTACTTTATTTTAACAGGGGGACATCTGGGGAAAGGCAGCAGATGTCAAACTAGTAAAAGGAAATGTGGTTTTTTTGCTTGGCCTCTAGAACATCTTCTCATGAGGCAACAACACAGCCAGCAGTTCAGCATGACTCAAAAAGGGATTAAACATTTGCACAGATGAGACCATGCAAAGGTGCAGGCTTATAAACTGTAAATAAATAAAAAAAGTTGGAAAGGACAGAAGCCCCATGCCTCAGGTTATTACCCAGCTTTAAATTAAACAATGAGAAAGAAGCGTCTTTCTTATGAGCAGTTTGTGAGATTTCCAGTCTCATAAAACTCAAGACAACTTTATCATATAATTAAATTAATTTTTTAAGTTAAATTAACGCTAAATTCCTCTTCTCTCTTTTTGGTGATTATCTATATTTATTGTCAGTAATTATATACTCTTTTAGCTGGCTGTCCCTCATATGGATGTTTTTGGCTATGTTTGGCAATCCCCGGTGCCAATCACTGACTGATGACTCTTATCTAGATATATGTTGAGTGTACTGGCTCCTGGTGACTCTTACCAGGGATGGGCCTTAAACACACTACTCAAATCTGGCTTGGACCCAAAGTTACAACCGCCACTGTTAGCACTCTGGAATAGGTGTTAATCATGTGTTAGCTCAAAATCTGACTTCTCTCGCTTAAATTAGGGCTGGAGACCTCATACTGGGAGCAGACTGGTTTACACAGCAGTCTATCGTGGAGGGTGCCTCTACCTTACTCTGGGGAATGCTTAACACTGCTGCAGACAGCACATTGGCCTACTAGGCTTCATGTTGGTACAC
Source organism: Myiozetetes cayanensis (assembly GCF_022539395.1). Classification (NCBI taxonomy): domain Eukaryota; kingdom Metazoa; phylum Chordata; class Aves; order Passeriformes; family Tyrannidae; genus Myiozetetes; species Myiozetetes cayanensis. The sequence continues at coordinate 40,615,124 of NW_026087742.1, read as the reverse complement.
GTATCACAACATATGGCAAAATTCACAGCAGGAATAGATAGCTGAGGACTACTACAGAAAACACTATTGTATATACCCCAGCCTTTACGAGTCTGAACTTTCAGGGGCTCAGATTCAGCAAAGAGCTAAATAATGTGAGCTCTAGAAACTGTACATCCTTAAATACTTTATTAAATCAATTTTTCATTCCAGGTCTCCTACCTTTATTTCTAGCTGCTGCTTGCACTGTAATGAAATAAGAATATTCCTTTCTGCTGAAAACAAGCCATTCAGGGCTTCAAAATGATATATGGGCTCCTCAGTATGTGCCAGTACAGGATCTTCTGTTATGTTAGAGACAATACATTCTGTATGAGTTCCAGAGGGGTGTCTATGTTGGTGTTAGAGGAAGAGTGAGGTTTTGAAGCAAATTGCCTATTATCTCTTTTTGTTGTGCTTTGATTTGCACCACAAAAGGATCTCAGAGTGCATGACCTGGATTCCTTCTGGATGAAACTGAACTGGAAGGTGTGTCCTTGGAAGTGTACTTAATGCACTCCAACTGAAAAGGACATTCAGATCACAGGACAAGTTTAGTCCTAGTATAAAACCGCTGAAATGTACATAATTGCAGATGTTGGGCCCTAAACACCAACTATTATTTCTATACATCTTACTTGTTTACATTACTTAATAATATAGACTTAGTAAAAGCCACCAAATGCACAGAGAAGCATAAGAGAAATGACTACAATAAAACTATTGTCCTGTTGCTTTTTCAGATGCAATATTCAGGCAAAATTACCACATAGTGATGATCTACTTTTCTTCAGAGGTAGCAAGGTATTTATCAACATGATATCTAACCACTTTAAACAAGGAAAAAAACAAGAGTCCTCTAAAATTGTGGGCACTATTTTAAGACTCTAGTTTTTATTTTTCTTCTTTCTCCCCCATTTTTTTCCTTTTTTTTTTTTTTTTAACTTAAAACCACTTGTACTTATGATTGCTATCAGCACTCCCTCAGCAGGCCTTAGACTGCTACTAACTACTAAATAGGAATCTTAATTTAGGTACAGTGCTTGGGGGATGCAAAACATTATGTGACTGCTAAGTTTTATTAAGCTGAAGAGAAGGCAGATTAATGAGGAAGGCATTCTACTCTGGGATGGAAGGGGCTGTATTAGCTTTTCATATAAAACTTTGTAAATAGGGAAATCTTGTTTTTGTGAACATCGCAAGCTCCTGCTAATTTGTTTCTATAATGCCACTGTAATCAAAACACCTTCCCCGTTCATCTTCAAGTGATAAGGCAGGTTACACTAAGATGCTGAGGTAGATGAATGGCATAGTACTTCATAAGACAAACAGAACAGGAAGGACTGGTTCTCTGGAAAATAAAGGGGAGAGCCTTGACTTGGCCTTATTTCAGTATTAATGACCCTTAGGATTGTTATTGAAGTTTTGAAGCTTTTATTAAACACCCCATTCCTTTATGTTTTACTTTATTAAGAATAAATTCTAATGTTGGTGGTTGCAAATCCAATTAGTTCAAAATATTTAAAATGTAAGTAGCATATAAACCTCAACCCAACCCAAACCAAACCCATTTCCTTTCAAACTATGTGATGACAAAACAAAAATTTTTGGAAACGCCAGCTTGTGAAAAACACTGTACTACCAGATGGCTATAAGAAAAGCATTTGAATTAACTTCTTGCCTTCTGATTTATCTTTTGGGTTCTATAAAGAAAAGCTCTGCTCAGCCACTTCTCACCAGCTTAGTACAGCTGGGCAGTGTCTCAAGTGGCAGGTCAGAACCAGACCCATATGGCACTGTTCCAGTTTTATCCTTATATTCTCACTGGCACTGTGGACCCTGGTACAGACTGAAAATGCCAGGGAGGATCAGAGAGGGACTCCACTGTACTTTTAAATCATGGCTATTCTACACTGACAGAAAAAATCCTTCAGAAAATATGAATATATGCCTAAAATATGACAACATTTAGACATAACTTCACAATATTAAACTGAATTGAAATGTTTTACAGATGTGTCTGCAGACAGAGCTATCCCATGTGGAAATACACTTATTCAGCATGGAATACGTCCCACTGAGATTTTATTCCCAAATACCTTTAGGTAGGTAAGTGTTTCATGAAAACAAGATGAAAGTCCTAGTATCTGAAAGGCAGAAAATAGCAGTGTCTAAATTTAATGACGAATCCATTTCAACTCTGTGCTACTGGGTTTGAAAAACAGAACCCAAATAATTTTTCTCTACAAAGAGCAGCAGCAAATCTTTTAACTGAAATTGTGAGGAATAAGGAGAATATAGCCACATATTGCAAGGCCAGGAAAGGCTCTTTTCACACAGTCCTGCAATAATACAGGTCTCAGGATTTTCCAAAGCTACTCTTGCATTACACCTTTGATTTCCAATATTCTCTTATCCTTACTGCTAAGAATGGATTGAATAGTCTCACTCTGAACTGATATGACTTCAACCCAATAGAAACGCTTAAAATCTGTTATCAAGTGGTTTTTAAAATTTCTCTCAGGTTAGCTAAATTGGGTGAGTTTATTATTTTCACTGTAAAGGAGCCTCACTGGAATCACACTGCAGGTCACTCAGGGAGCCCTTGACAGCACCTCCTTGCAGTTCTTGGCCAAAAAATGGACCCTGGGCTCCCCATGCTTCATTGCTTCCCTACAGAGAAGCAATACCAGATCTGTACTCCTCCTCAGTCGTACTTTCCCTGTGCATGTTAACTCCGTCAGCCATAACTGACTGCTCCTTATTCAGCTGAGTCTTTTCCCAGGCTGCTGCTTTCCACAGCACAGTCTCCCACACTGCAAGTATAGTCTGTGCTGCTTACAGATGTGTGATCTAGCACTAAATCATTACAAGTTTTCAAAACTAATAAAAGTTTCCTTGCAAGGGCTGTTATATCTTCTTCTAGAAGATATGTCTGTGACTATTCAATAGGTATTAATTTTAAAATGGAATTTAATTTGCTTTTCCTGAAAAATGTTCTGTGTGATCTCTGACATAAAGCTTTTTATTGTTACTGTAGAGATGAACTTGAAAGCAGATAATTTGTGGTAATGTCCTGCTAATGCTGCCAAGAAATATATCCTTAGAAAAATACAGGTTTCATTCCAAACCTTGCTTTGTGATCTCAGACAGTCGTGAGTCAGATTTTCCACATTGCTAACGCCAGGCTGTTCCAGCGGTTCAAACCTTGGATGCAGCTACACAGCCCAAGGACCAAGTCATAACATTTGCATTTTTCAGTTGGACCAGTGGTGTACCATTTCCTATGATCATTGTCCATCTGACAGGCCTCTGTCCTGCCCTAGTGCTGGTATGGGCTTTGCATCATTGTTGCTACGCTTTTTCAAGAGTCGCGTTACACGGCACAGCTTCTGATTCTGCAGGTTTGATAAGACTCAATATTGTGTTCTACAAATGGCTGCTTCCGGCAGCTGCTGCTATCAGTTCTTAACAGTGCTGGCATTAGATTAGGCAATGGGAAAAAACATTTTCCCTCACCCACATTAACACAGAAACGTATTATTTCAGTAGGAAGTTATTTTTGGCCTTCCAAGTGATAATACAGAAGAAATATTAGCAATTTTCTTTGAGCATTAATTGAATTGATCTAGTTCTGATAACCATGATCTGCAAACAGCTTCTCCAAAGTATGGAGGATCTAATTATTCCCAGAAGAAGTGTTCTGTAAATCTGAGGTATAGTAAGCATGTGTATGGACTAAATATTCTTGCAGTTCATAACACTGTAGGTATCACTCTTCTTATATGGCAGAAAAGCAAACAGAAACATCAGGGGCATAAGCAGAAAGAACAGCTAAAAAAAAAGGGCAGTATCTGGCAGACAAATGTACACCATGTAGCCCCACATGCTTCTCTTTGAAGTCTAAAGATGCATGAGGAATTCAGAACATCATAAATAGAGTCAGAGTAAGGACACCAGGGCACCTCACAAGGCTTCAGCAAAGAGCAGATGGTTAAAAAAAGAGGTTTCAGATTATATCCTGCTTGACAAATCCAAGACTGCTTTGTAAAGGCAGCATCTGATGCCACGTGGCTGAGGATAAAAGAACAGGAAGTGTCATTACCACGAGTAGCAACTCATCAGCTTTCTCATTTGCATGCCCAATCCTTCAATTATTTTTCAGATACTATATAAATACATCTTAACGGGAATTCTGTCCAAGTATAAACTGTTAGATTAACTGCTACAAAAGCCTGAAAAATCTGAGCAAAGAATCTGTTCAGGAATAGTAATGCACAAACAATATCTATAACATTTGCATTATTAGCTGATCCAGAAAAGCCATGAGCAAGAATATGATAGGAAAGGCATTGATTATGCCATTTACTTCAGTGATATACTCACTGTTGCATGGAATATTTTCTGAGATGCTCCTACGACATTTCCTGATAAGAGAAACCCACCCTAAGAGTCCTGGGCGCAGTATCAGGACTGAAAAGGAACAGACTCCTGAACCTGTCAGAATTTCATAAGGAAGACAAAATGATCTTTGTTTCATGGTTTAATAGCATGTTACTAACAATATTTCTACAGTAGAGCTTATATAAACCAGCATGGCATTTCTGAAATCATTTGTGTGCTCTGTAGTGCAGGAGACACTACTGTTGCTCACAAACCTCATATCAAAACCAGGTCTCTGCAAGGCCTGAGAGGAAGACATAGTGCTTTACGAGTGGACCATGACAACTGATTCCCAAATGCTCTGTTGCAGAATAAGAACTGGCTGAACATTCAACTGAGATCCCATTAATAACGACCTCATCACATCTTCTAGCCTGCTAGTGTCCCATATTTGGAGATTCAGATTTGTTTCCATGTTAACAAGGTACCAACCTCCTCTTAAGCAGTTCATGACTCAAAAGCCTAACTTAGTGAGCCCACAAAAAGACAAATGAAACAATATTATTATTTTAGGAGCTTCCCCACTAAGCTTAAAACAAATTATACCAATATTAATACTGCTACTACTACTACTTGGATCTGTGTGACTAGGATCTCACAGAATCTACAAAATGCCAATACTTAAAGCTGCTGTGAGCACGTTCATCTGTGCTCTTGTGTGTTAGGTTACTGTTGTCAACAGCAAAGAGAACATTGGTTTCCAGAAGGATGTGTAGGGAGAACCTATCCAAGGCAGTCTAATCCTAGGCATCTAGCCTCTCCTTCTAATCAGTTAATTTAGACTATTGGTATAGACTTAACTGAATTGCACTCTAGAGTTGGCTATTTCTGTCTACTGCCTTAGAGTGTCCTGGAGCAGCACCTTACCTTCCTCCTCTTACAGAATGATGGGCTGTTTTGAAACTGTCAGTCTCATTTTCAATTCCAACTGAGATAGAAAAGGACATTTGACAATATGCTATATGTTTTGGCAAGCTTGAAACACAGTTAGAGGCCAGTTCAGAAAACCTTTGCTCACAGCTGTAACTCCTTACAACCTGCTCTCCCCCATGGTCCAAAAATATCAGTCAAGTGTTTGCTTTAGAGTCTAATAACTAAGCTTAAAATAAGCTATTGAAAGAATCACTGGCTGAGGGATGGATATCAAATAATTTCACTCAGGGGATTTCTGTAATTTGTTATTCCATATAAAAGCAAAGTTTACAATAAATGTAATTCATACTGAGTTTGATGTGTTCTATTCATAACAGTAACTGATGTGCTTTTAGTTCAATTTATATATACCATAGCAGTCTCAATAAACACACAAACTAGAAGAATTTCCTATGTTGCAACAAAGTATCTAGTTAATTCTGTAAATAAAGTCTTATGTTAGTGATGACAACTATTTCAACAGGATTTCCTGAAGCAGTGAGAGCTTGCAGATCCATCTTTTTATTGGTAAACCCATGACTTTAGTTTGGCTACCAGTGATGCCTTCCCACACAATATTTCATAAGGTGACAGAGAGATCCAAGCAATTTTTTTCTTTGCATCCCCAAAGGCCAAATCATGTGAGCTATTTTTAAACCTTTTTTAAATACATAGTTTGGTATATACATACACTCTTCCTTTAGGCACTAACACAGTACTGTTATTGGTGCATTTTTTTCTGTTTCTACAGCTTTGCTTTGCTTTTCATTCACCTTTTGCGCTCTAGTCCCAGCCTTTCGTTGACTTCCAACAGGAAAACATAAATGTCAAAATTATATATCTGATGGATGTAACTTGGTATCATTGTCTCCCAGAACACTTCTTCTTGGACAGAGGCAATCAAGTTCAAAGGAAACCAAACAATTTATTCTTTTCTTAGGTTTTGTCCCACATATTGCATAACCATTTCTTAAAATATATGTCTCTAAAATTGGGAAAAGAAATAAGTTAATTGTGTTTTTTTTTCCCCTGAAAACAGGATAACTGGAATGAAAATCCAAGACAAAATGGGACAAAATCAGGGTACTGAAGAGGTAGCATGGATTTCATTCTTTCTGCATTGAAATGAAAAAGTAAACTAATCCAGAAGAAACAGGAAGGGAAAAGAAGATCAGAGGGGTAGACACTTGTGATTTGTGCCATCGTGAAAGAGATTTTAAGTGTTTGATTCACTTATAGTACCTCACATTAAACTTAAAAGAAACAAAGAATCCAACCTGACATGTTCTCTCACCTCTCAGAAAAGTGGAAACAGAGCCTTTTGCAGAAAAATCTCACACCAGGTCCTGGCCATTAGGAAGCATTTGGAGCTAGATATGCTCACATCACAGCTAGAAACATCCTGCTGTACTGGAGGGACAGAACTGCTGTCACCTCTGATAGCCCAGGGACACCAGTTTCTCTCCCAGGCTTCTCCCTGTGAGTGCTTGCCTCCTTCCCTTGAGAAGTCTCCCACGTTCAGTGAGAGTATTTTCTTACCACATTACCCCATTCTGCTTTGCTTTCCCTTCTGCAGGTTCTGCAGTGCAAGCTTGGATGGGAACATGGTCTCTGCCAGCAGCACCCAGGTTGAGCAGTCCTGACTCCTGCCAAATAGGAAGTCTAAGACAACACCAAGGCCTGGTTCACAACAGGAGGCATTTTTCATCCTAGAATAACACAAACACACCAGTAATACACGTATACAATTGATGCATAGGTTCAATTTTTCCTCCTTTGCATCACTGAAAAAATATACTTTTTCTGACATTGTGCCAAACCACTACTTTCCATTTGGTGTCCAGACAGATATAGTCTCTCTAAATCTGTTCTCAGCTTCTTCTTTCTGCAGCTACAACATTTAAGATCAGAAGATTAGCTCAAATTCTAAGAGCAGAAGATTAGCTCAAATTCTGAGAGCAACATAAAGAGCAGATGAATGCCCAGAGGTGCAAGGAGAAGCAGAGGGAAAAAGAAAGAAGGAATATCTGGGTTCATAGGAGCATGGTTGAAAGTGTTTGTCTTTAAAGTGTTCAAAAGAATATGATGGTGGTCTAAAGAAATTTCAGTCTTACCTTTCAAGTCTTCAAATATACCCTGAAGCAGAGTCAACTTTCTTTATAGTTAAAGTATCAAAATAAATCTTGTGTGCTTTGGGGAGGTTTGTATATTTTTGTTTGTTTTGTTTTGGTGTTATTGTTTGTTTGTTTATTTTTATGTGAACATTAGTTATCAGTGTACAATGATTTTTCAGATAAGGCCTCAGGACCACGCTGTTGAAAATTTTTTTAGAACTATGTTCTTCAGGTTTATTTTCAAAGGTTAACTTGACCTTCAGAAGACTGATATCTGTCCTTTTCCTTATTATTTGATCAAAGAGGGTTTTCCTCTGCCTGGACAAGCAGAAATCACATAAATGTTCCTTTCCCATAATAGACTTTTTTTAGGTAACTTTTCTGGGACACTTTAAGTTTTGACTTCTTGCCTTCATAGGCAAAAACTGGTGTCTGGATTCCAACTGCTGACACCGGCCTTCACATCCCTTCTGAAATTTATTCAGCTAATCGTCCCTTTTCAGTTAATACACTTACATGGAACTAATAACATAATCAAATTAAAACACTGAGAGGTTCCCTGTAATAAAATATACCCTGCCTCACTGTGTTTCTAGGCTGACCTTGACAGTGAGGTTTTTTGCTTAAAGTAATTAGATAGATGGCTACTACTCCCTCCAGAAATTCTGTTCTCTTTTGTGATCTGAGGGTTGTGTGAAATATTGCTTTAGTGTTTTGTCAGTCTTTGCAAATCACTGCCCCAGTGTGCTTTTTCTTTCCTTCATGGATACTACTGTAAGGACAAATTTCTAATGCAGAAGAGAGCTTCTGGGTGAGGTGACCAGGGTCATACAGGACAATAAAGTCACAAAAAACCAGGACATTTGAACGCCAGAAATGGCAAAGATGCATCCAAATAACAAGAACCTGAGACAAGACTAAGAATGAAAAAATATAACTTTTTCCATGGAACTTTTCTTTTAGACAAAATTCAGATTATGATGCTGGCTAAAAAGACCCAAAAGATACACATTAACTTAAGAAGGGTTTTACAGCTACTCAAGGCCATTACAGGGAAATGAGTCACAGTCTCATTTTATTCTATAGTCTGGACCTCCAAATTGGACCACATTTTCCATAAAGCGCCACGAGGGAAGACAGTCCCTCACAGACATCATACTGTGCCTCAGAGTCACTGAACTGGTGATGCTGTCAGGGAATGCAGATAGGGATAATCAAATATCTACCCTGAGGTTCTGTGGCCACAAGGTATTTCAAAATATTTCAACAAGGGGGTGTTATTTTTTTTCCCAAAGGCTGTGATATTTTCCATGGCAAAACCTATTTTATTATATAAACACTTCCATCATATTTTTGTCTCTTGTACTTTACTCCTTTTTCCCCTTCTCAAGTTCCTCAGGGGAAAAGGGCCTTAAGCAAGGAGAAGATGAGCAAGAGTCCTAGCAGCTCTATGCTGTTTATACTACCCTGATCACATTCTCTTCTTTTGTGCAACAAAACTTGAATTTTGTTTAGCAGCTGCTATTACTTCCAGCTGAGAGTCTTTTAGCAATATATTAGGCCTCAAATAAGCTACACATCCAAATGTAAGTTAAACCTACTGTAAACTTGTAAACTCTTGTAGAGAAATCTGAAAAATAGTCATTGTCTGAAAGGACATACTCCAGAAAATCAGTTTTATAAAGCATCAAGCTTTAAGTTAAAGCATCAAAATGTGATATTTTAGAAAATTCTATGAGGCTGGACTTAGAAAAGCAGTACCTTTAGCTTGCAAAACTTAGGGCTAGGAAAGTACATCACATTCTTTTCTTTCTTCTTTATAAACCTTTTTATTTTTAGAATAGTTCCTAATGTGTGACCCCATCATTTAATGTTACATAACCTGAAACTAACTCTTTTTATATTGATCATCTCTAGCCAAAGACTTCAGAAGCACTCTCTGCTGTTGGATCTGCAGTGTAAATGACCATTTTTCTTTTCCTATGCTGAATTTCTGACACAGTTGGTGCAAGTTCAGTGCAGACAGGAGAATAGCAATCTGTTCTTACAGAAGAGAAACAAAAACCTGAGAAATAAAGAATATTTTCTTTATCATTATTTTACATGAAAATACTACAGTATTAACAACAGGATATTTTAAAATGCCAAAGACTCCATTTCCTTTAAAATCTTCCCTTTACAAAAACAGTTTCTGAAAGATGTTTTCCACCATTGAGCTTTTTCTGAAAGGATCTTTAGAAAGGAAATCTAGAGTTTGATCTTGCATTTCAGAGAATATAAGGCTGAACAAAATTACATATGCTGTGTTTTCAAAAAGGCAATAAAATCCATTTCATATTCCACTTTTCATTAAAAATATATAGAAATGGATGACACTAAGGAGTTATGTAAAGATTGTGCCAGTAAAGCTTTCTTTCTGCCTTGCTCTATCACTTATTCTATATAGGTCATAAAGTTAAAAAAAAACCACCAACCACAATTTTGGAAATATGTCAATTCTCAAAACATTTATCAAGTCTTTTCATATCTCTGGATGTACATACAGACTGGGGCATGAGATGCTGGAAAGTAGTGCAATGGAAAGGGAGCAGGGGTCCTGGTCAGTGGCAAGTTGAACATGAGTCAGCAGTGCCCTGGCAGCCAGGAGGCCCAGCCGTGTTCTGGGGACATCAGGCAAAGCATCCCCAGCCGGTCAAGGGAGGTGATTGTCCCACACTGCTCTGCACTGGACTGGGGAGGCCTCACCTTGAATATTGTGCACAGTTTTGGGCACCACAATGTGAAAAAGATATTAAGCTCTTAGAGAGTGTCCAAAGGAGGGCAATGAAGATGGTGAAGTGCCTTGAGGGGGAGCCGTATGAGGAGCGGCTGAGATCACCTGATCTGTTCAGCCTGGAGGAGACTGAGGTGAGACCTCATTTCAGTCTACAACTTCCTTATGAGGGAAAGAGGAGAGGTAGGCACTGATCTCTTCACTGTGGTGATCAGTGACAGGATCTGAGCGAATGGCCTGAAGTTGTGTCAGGGGAGGTTTATACTGGATATCAGGTAAAGGTTCTTAATGTAGATGGTAGTTGGGCACTGGAAGTGAACACAGTACCAAGCCTGTCTGAATTCAAAAAGTGTTTGGACAATCCTATCAAGTGCATGGTGTGACTCTTGGGAATGGTCCTGTGGAGGGCTAAGAGTGGGACTTGATGATACTTGTAGGTCCCTTCCGATTCGGGATAATCTGTGGTTCTGTGATTCTTCATATTCAGACATTCTGGTACCCTAAGTCTGCCTAGGTGCACCTCTGAGAGATGGAGGAAGGAAACAAAAATATAACTAACTTGCTTTAGAAATTGTGAACATCTATCAAAACCTTGAGTTTTCCAAGTAACATAAACATTTAACTTCGTTACAGGTTTTCATGAAATATTTGTAGCATTGGGAAGTTTTTGAGATGTTTCATTAAACAGAAAATAATAACAATTTAAAATCTCTGATACAAACAAATGTTGACTATTGTTACAGTGCTCACAGTATGCAGCAATGTTCATGCTTCACATTGCTGTGGTTAATTTGGAGCACAGTGATTGAACAGAACAGCCTAAAACTAAAGGCAAGGAAAACGTGACTCTGAAATCTCTGGAGAAGCCAACTAGGCAAAATTTTTTGAAAGACAGGATACCCCAAAATATTTCTCTCCAAGAAGATTTCAGTTTGTTTCAGAATTTCCCCAACTTAATCAGTATACTTCATGGAGCTTATGTGTTTCATTGCTTTTTTTTTTCAGTTTTATGCCTGCCAATCTATGATCATCGCATAAAATATTAACCAACTCTTTGGTTTTTAGTGTAGTTACTGCTAGTAACCTCTTACTGAAAATACTCCTGCTGTTCCATTTACCCCGTTCCATGGACAAGTGAGAAGTTCATACACACAGACTATCTCACAGATCTTACAAATAATTTGAACTTCAAGAAATGGAAAAAAACCCCACTTCTATGCATTCTAGTTCTAAACATTCTAGAAGAAACTCTGAAGACAAGTTGACACTTTTCTGTTACAGATGATGTCTCTGCACTAGCCCTAAGTCACCCATTTCCTTTTGTTGTACATGATATGTAAATATTTATATTACAGAAACAGTCCAAAAATTAATTTCAGATTGTGCTAAGCATTCACTTATTAAAAAAGGTACTCATGCCTCTCCCCAAAACCCTCATGCCACCAATTTCAAATTTTAATGATTAACATTGACAGATTGGTCAATATAAAATACTATTCCCAGAAGAATTGAAGCAGAATTGAATGAACAAAGCTTGGAGTCAAAACCAGCTGTCCTCTAGCACAGGCTTGTTCCTGCATGACAAAATTATCTTCCCTCTCTCACACTGGATATGTGGTAAAGTGGACTCTGCTGTGTTGTCAAGTTCTGATTAATTAGCTTGTGAATTTTGTAATTCTAGAGGCTTGAGCAAGTTTGTGTAATTTGTACATGGTGTACCTAGTAAATAGAAAGTACACTGAGCTCATGATCAGGCTCATGTTATTGTTGCATAAAGCTATCTAAACAGAGGGGTTTTTTTCAGTGCAGCATTATTAATGCCTTCCCTATTATTGTGAGACATGAGGAACAGAATGTCTTTATCTCCCTTGTTGGCTGCAGGCTTTCAGAAGAGTTTCAAACACATATCCTGTTCAGCAAGTACAATCTAGTTTAAAACTAAATGCAAACAAATGCAGGTTGAAAAATGCTTTTAAAAAGAGACTTTCTGTAACAACTATCCTCCCCCATAACAGTCAGTTCCCAGTTAGGACTGACCTGTCTTCACTTTCCATAATGGATGTTGGCAGCTGATCTTCCCCTGCCTCAGTATTTTCCCTCTCTCCCTGCAGGTGCACCAAGGTTTCCTTTTCAGACACATCCTGGTACTGCTCTCCTCCTACTGCAACTGGTGTAAGGCATGCAGAAGCCCATGCCCCCAGCCCTTCCCACCACCCTAGGCAGTCCTGTTCCCAGTGCCACTGTCCCCAGCAGGTTGTCTCCATTACTGCCACACTGGAGAAGTGGTACTGATGGGTGAGGGCAATAGTGAAGCTAGTGTTCTTTGGGAACCATCAAGCACTGGCCTCCAGCAGACATGTAGACTTGAAGGAAGGCTCTCTAGGTTGCTCAGAAAAGGATGAAAATGAGTAATCCTGCCAGAATAGCAAAGCAAAAATGAGGGAAGATGCACAAATTATTTTAGGGGGAAAAAACAGAAAAGTAAAAAATTCCCTCCTTCACAGAGTCCCTTCCTGAACATCTGGATCCAAAGATACATCCCAAGTGGTTTTTTGGTCATTTGATCTTTGCACATCTCACCCAGCATCCTGCTAGGTGGGGGGGCCTTATGTTGCTCTGATGGGCAAGTAAAAGTAAGTTGCATTGGCGTGAACCTGAAATGACTGCATATAACAGCAGTATATGTGAAAAAACACATTAAACTAATTTTAATCTGTGCCTCAGCCCTTTCTCAAAGGAAACTCTCTCTCTACTTAATGAGGTATGTGTCTAGAGAAATCTGCGACAAATCACTTATCTGCTTAGCCAGGCAAAAGGTATGGGAATCAAATACCAACAGACATTTTTCTCAGGCATTACACATAAACATCCTGCTCCCTACTGAAACATACACTTTAGTTCTGTATTTGGTGAGAACAGATGACCACCTCTGCTGTAAGTCTGGGAATCTTGTTGGGAGCATAATGCTCCCAAATAGCCAGGAAGCTGCCTTCTGTTCTGTAGTGGCAAGGGAAGAAGGAAAGTCAGCTGACATATGTTTCACAGCCCTGCATATTAGATTTAATTTCAGATTTAATTTATCACTTCAGGTACACAGGACTGAGAAAAGTGCAGAATTGTACGGAAAGCTCTTGCAGGCATAATTTGTGTTAATGTGCTTGATTATGAAAAAGAAATAAAAATTACCTTCACAATACTATTTAGCAAATAAGAGACTAAAAAGAAGATGTGATGATTTGCCCTTAGTCTTCTAGCAAAGAAATATCTCTGTTACTCTATTCCTGTATATTTTATGTCTAACACTTTTAGACTCTATGGGAGATTCATATCAACAATCACAAATGTGTACTAACCCTGTCATGGATGACTACCGGCTTTCACTTCGATGACCATGGAAATCAAAGCTCAGTATCTTGTGAAAGTCAGGTGGAGTGAGTACAGAATCAGGCCCAAAGCATTTTAAGCATTAACTCCTTTAAATTAATAATGCTCTAATCCATATATATGCTGTAACCATTGATCAAACAGTTTACCAAACTTCACCTTTGAGATCAAGGGTATGAATTTTCAAAAGAACTTTCACTCAAAAAGTTTCTTAGGTAAGATGAGTATGGGTATTTCCGAAGGAGGGAAAAGTCTGAATATATCTTTTAAAATTTAGAAGTTTGCCTAATGGTGAGATTAGATGTCCTGTTTGTTTCCATGTGAATTTTGGCGTACCATGATGCAAGAATTCTAGGCTAATTTTCTGTTCTTTGGTGTTTGCAAAACAAAAATTAAGTGATATCTCATAAAAATTCATTTCCTTTTTCTCTTTGTTTCTACTTCATCCTACACATACTGTGAACTGAAATCCTTAAAGGGGCAGCTGTTGAACAGTTTCGGCTTACAATGCAGGTAGCCAAAGCAAATGAGCAAATCAAATAAGGAGAAAAAAAATAGTATAAAACTCTGCTGCTCAAAAATGTTGGTATATCCCATTGTTTTCCATGAGTCTGACATTACTTTGTTGGTGCTACACATCTTCATTTTTCATCTGAACAGCAGTTACGCAGCTGGCTCCCCACCCTTCAGCAAATGCACTGAGAGCATCTGTGATTTGCCTGACTCACTCTGGATGTCCATTGTGCAGGCATGCACATCTTAACTAGTCATCACAGATTTTTTACTGTCAATAGAAATTGAGTTAATGCAGTCAGTGGAGTTTAAATGCAATTCATTGTCTGCCAAGGTAGTCAATAAAGTTTTTTTGATTAGACCTTCACTATGAAGCAGAGCAGGATGGTTACTTCAGGTACAGATTCCCAGAGCATAACTTCAGTTGTCTAAGTATAGATGTCTAGCGTCATTTTAGCTGCTGTGGAATATCTCCTTGAGCCTCATACAGCCATTTCAGAGAGGAGAAAATCTATTGTAACTCTTTGGCTCAAACATACTATCATTAGGGAGAATTTCATGACAATGTACAACAGCTCCAAACAGACCTAGATACTGCTGGTCATGCAACTGCATCTGGACCCTAAAGTCAGGTGAGATGAATCCCACCTGACTTTAGGGTCCAGATGCAGTCAGAACCTGACAGGACAGGAGAACAAGTGAAAAACACACAGGGCTTCTTCAGCTTAGCTGCAAGCCTTGGGACAGAGTCTTCATGTGTTGCACAATGGAAATCAGATCTGAGCCTCTTACACTACTGGCCCTTGGGAATTTTCCTATAAAAATGTAGGATAAATCTTTTGGAACATGTTTCTATGGGGTTTTGTTGTTGTTGTTATATTTTGATACTGTATAACCAGACAAGGCAGTTAGTTAATAGAAGCACCAAGACATAATGAATCCAGAAGTCAAGTAGTAGGTCAGCAGAAAGCACAAAAGCGGAATTTGGCTTTCTGAAATCTATTCTGAAGCTCAGGCTCTGGGCCACATGGATTCTGTTTCTACTTCTTCCCCACCAGTTTCCTATTCTTACTCTTTTTCCTGTCCACCACCCCACCAACGAAACAGCAACAAAGAACAGGCCCATTCTTCTAATTTTCCTTTCTTTCCTGACACTAGCTGAGTACACTTCTTTTTTCCAGGCTGGGTCACATTTTTTGTGAAGTCATCCAGCTCTGCCCCTGCACTGAGCCCTTCCTGGCTGCCTGCTGCTTTGTTTGCCTGTAAAGCACACTCTTCCCTGCTCTGAGTTTCAGCAGGCTAACTGCTGACACTGACTTTTACATTTTCTCTATTGCATAATTACATGGAAGGACTCCACACAACTAGAATTACTTGTCTGTAAAGGTTCTGTTTTTCCTGGGTTGCTGAAGCTAAAGCTGGACTTCCAGTCATGATCTTATGCAAAAATACCAGCTTCTTCTCCAGTCCCTGCCCTTCTGCAATCCAGGCTTCTCTGGCTGTGTGCCATGCAGGTTCTAGGTCATCCCTTGGCACACTTGATAAGGGCACCCTTGGACACACTCTGCTCCATTTCTACATGAAAATTAACTTTTCTTCAATGAAATTGACAAATTCACCCAAGCACTGAAAACATTAATTGAAGGCTTCAGGAGCACCTACAGGGGAACTACACACCTCCCTTCCAGTTTAGATGTCATCACTGTCATGATTTCATTGCTGCAGCTATGCACACAGATCAGAATATCCTCATAATTACGGTGTTAGAATACGGAAAAACACTGAAGGACCAATAGAAAAGTATCTTAACTGGTTTAATATTCCTGGTTTAATTTCTTGGTTCTTAACTGGTTTAATTTACATCCACTGCGATGTGCTCATGGAAAATAAGGGGAATGAATGTTAGGGTAGGGCTGCTCTGAAGAATTTCAGATCTCAGAAAGGAAGCAGAAGCACTTCAGATGCTAGGGCTTCAATACTAAACTGGGAGGAGCTTTTGAGTCCACTGAAGGCAGAGAGACCTCAATAAATTAGAGGGGTGGGAAATCACCAATTGTATGAATTTTAACAAAGATAAGTGCCAGATTCTGCACCTGGGACAAGGAAACTCTGGTTGTGTGTATAGATTTGGGGACAAGATGACGGAGAGCAACACTGAGGAAAGGAATCTGGGGCCTGGTCGACAGCAAGTTGAATATGAGTCAGCAGTGCCCTGGCAGCCAGGAGGGCCAACCGTATCCTGGGGGGCATCAGGCAAAACATCGCCAGCTGGCCGAGGGAGATGATTGTCCTGCTCTGTTCTGCACTGGTGTGGCCTCACCTTAAATATTGTGTGCAGTTTTGGGTGCCATACGAAAGATATAAAACCATTAGAGGAGGACCATGAAGATGGTGAAGGGCCTTGAGGGGAAGCCGTACAAGGAGTGGCTGAGGTCACTTAGTTTGTTCCACCTGGAGAAGAAGGGACTGAGAGATCTCATTGCTATCTACAGTTTCCTCATGAGGGGAAGCGGAGGGACAGGCCCTGATCTCTTATCTCTGGTGTGACAGGACCTGAGGGAATGGCCCAATGTTTTATTAAGGGAGGTTTAAGTTGGATATTAGGAAGAAGTTTTTCACCCAGAGGGTGGTTGGGCACTAGACCTTCTCTGGAGTGATAAGATTAATGAGCCCACCACTTTTGCATGGACTGAAAAGCATTTTTAGTCTAGACATTAGTTCTCATAACAAAGGAATGTCACAGAAATTTTTAAATAAGGTTAGAATTCGTTATATTTTTTTATCGTTGGTCAAAGAGACTTTGAAGTATGTAAGAGCAGGGCATGCTATGTTGTGTTGATCCGCATCTGAATATTGAATGTTACATGTACAAGCCTAACAATGGAAATGACAATATTGATTCAATCACTAAATACTTTTTCAGTAAATAGGATAGTGAACTGTTTGGGTGGGGTTCACCTTACCTTACTTAAGACATGGTTGGAACACCTCTCCTGTGAGGACAGGCTAAGAGAGCTGGAGTTGCCCAACCTAGAGAAGATTCTGGAGAGACCTCACTGCAGCCTTTCAGCATAAAAAGGGGGCTTATAAGAAATATGGAATTTAATTTTATACCAAGGCCTGTAGCAATAGGATAAGGGGTGACAGTTTTAAACTGAAAGAGGGTAGGTCTAGACTGGACACAAGGAAGATTTTTTTTTTTTTTTTTTTTTTTAGGATGAGGGTGGTGAGACACAGGAACAGGGTGCCCAGAGAAGTTTAGGATGCCCTGTCACTGGAAGTGTTCAAAGTTGGGTTGAATGGAGCTTTTAGTGATCTAATCTACTGAAAGAGGTCCCTGCTAATGGCATTGGGGATTGGTCTGCATGATCTTTAAAAGTCCCTTCCAATACAAACCATTCTACAATTCTAAAAGAAAGAAGGACCATCCTATTTGTCTTCATAAATAACCTGAGTGCACTTTGGTAGTGCAAGGAGCAACAGAGGACAATATAGAACTGTATCTGAAAGCAGACAAGGACAAGAGAGTGGAATATGTTGAAATATTTTGTGGCCACCTCCATTTCACATTTCAAATGAAACATGACCATTGGATGTGCACAACCTCCCCAATAATGCATTAAATGAATCTGAGATAAAAATTTTTGATCCCAGAGGCAGAAGACTAACTAGTAAGTCACAGCACTTTGTTAGGACTCAGGATTTTAAAGGCAGGCTCCATTTTTTTCTAAAGTACACTGCACTCAATATTTAAACACTTCCCATTACCTCATTGCACAGTTTCCTCATCTTTACCGAAATTTTTGAGGACTTGTCAGTTTGATTTTTTTTTCAGTGCATTTCACTGGAATTCTAACAAAGAGAATTTTGTTTTTCAAACACAATATATACACAATTCAAGTTGTGTTCAGTGTTGCATAATACATGTTGATAGGTCACTCGACTGATATTTTTTTAAAATTCTCTTGCTAAGTAATCCTTTCTTGTGTTATCCCTAATAGAGTAATTTACACTTCATATGTGGAGCAATGCTACTACAAAGGAGACTAGACAAAGAAAGTCTCAGGAATACACTGATATTTTTTATAAAGCACAAACAAACAAATCTAACTACTTACCCTTCTCTGGAGATGCTCTGTGTAACTACCTTCAATATGTGTCAATATTTTAAAGAAGCTGTGTGACCTTGAGATATAATAATCCAACCATTCTGAAGTTTCCTCCCACCCTCCCTCTCCCTGTTTTTTAAAGCACTATGTTTGGTCCTGCCTAGCTGTCAGATCAGGGCGGGGGGGTTGAGGAGGCAGAAGGTCATGGCTAAAGTTACCACATGCTGGAGCTCTTGGCTAGGGCTCCTCAAATTCAGTATTTCTTCTTGTACTTGTTATAGAGGCATGTTGAAAAATATTAATATACTGGATATCACAGTAATAATAACTCTGATACAATCTGACATTAGATACATTCAGAATCATGGTATGGTGTCTGCTCTGACTGCATTGCTCATTGTCATATGAGGCTTTCACTCTCTAGCCTACTGAAGTATAATCAAGTATCATCCCTGTTAGCTCCAAAGGCTCCACAGCCTCTGAATAGAGATACTCTAGCCTCTCTGCACTCCAACAGCTATTAGGCAAACTGAGAACATTAACACCAGCATCTCAATCTCATGAAAATTTCAATTCCAGATCTCTTTTGTTTTGAGGGCTTTTTTAGCTGACTTTTTTTTTTGTCTCCTCCAGTTACACTTTTCTTCACCCACCTGAAGTTAATTTCTGTATACATTTTATGTTCATGGCAAAACAAATTTCAATTTCATGCATCTAAATTTGCGTCTGTAACTGTTTATTTAATAACTGCTCACATACTTATCCAATCAGAGAACAAATACAATTTCTTTCCAATGTATGAAGTTAAATGGTGCAGCCTAAATAACCAAGATGAACTAGGTTTCAGATCCCTGGTCCTGGTATATTTTGAATCAGGTACATTAAAATGAAAAATGAATACAGTGAAATAAGATGTCCAGAGATGCTCTTAGGAAAAAGAAATGAGTGTTGGCTAACATCATGAGTGCAAATGACTCGGTCCTTGGTCCTTTGTAATAACTGCTGTAGTATGGCTTTTCACAGACACCACAGAATCACTTTGATACCATACAGGCAAGGCTGACCTACCTAGCAACCCATTATGGATATTTCAGCCAATAGAGATGATAATACAGTTGTCCTGCAAAAAAAAGTCTTTTCAATATCAGCTGTTTGGTGACTAAAAAAACATACAAGAAACTCATGTCAACATAAGAAAATACTCTCAGGGGTTAAAATAACATCATGCCTC
Source organism: Myiozetetes cayanensis (assembly GCF_022539395.1). Lineage (NCBI taxonomy): Eukaryota > Metazoa > Chordata > Aves > Passeriformes > Tyrannidae > Myiozetetes > Myiozetetes cayanensis. The sequence goes on along the minus strand of NW_026087742.1, from coordinate 40,595,627 downwards.
TTTGCTTAATCTTTTTGACAACATATTAAGAATGCAGCTAATTAGAGACAGAATGATGTAATCTATATAATCTTTAGTTCTGCAGTGGAGAACACAGCCTTCCAATTTAGACTGAAAATACAGTGTTCACAGTGAAGACTGAAAAGAGATGCAGTAAAGCATATTCAATCATCATCAATTTCTTAGACAACAAAAAAAAGGAAAATTAGCTGATCCTAATGAAACTGTAGCTTTACAGGCTAATAATATTACTACTAATGACTACATGTTTTCACAAGAGCAACTTGGTTTTGGTTTTTTTTTCCCTAGATTTTCCTACACTTTAAAAGACTGAACATCCTTCTGACTGACATTCCTGGAAGAAGATTTATTCAATACTTTCGATCTTCTGTCGTACACTATTATAGATTTCATAAGTATCTGTGGACCCAAACTCACAAGGTATGTTGAATGTTACAACATAAAGGACACAAAAATACCAGGGAAACACCAGAATTTCATATACAGCAAGTGGGGAAAGCCAGACACCAAAGGTACTATCAATGTCAATTTTCCATGTACTAGCAAGAAACGAGAGAAATTATTTTCTTTCTCTCCCTCTTTCAATGCTTATGAGAAAGAATTGTAGCCTGAAAACACTTCTTGAATTTCCACTCCCTTCACAGGAGCTCACATTAACAGCCTACTAGCCACATAGGTAGAAGGAGCAAGAAATTTACTGCCATAGATTAAGGTCCTAGCTCCTGTGCTTCATGTCAGCATTCCTGTTGAAGGACTGAAGGCAAAGACTAACTGGTCCATATTCCATTCAGAAGTGGGGACAGAGACAAAAAAACTTTGTGAGGATGACACCACCTTCTTACAAAGAAACTCTCTCTATTCCTGTTTTACTTAGAATGCAAAGCTTTAACCCCATCAGCGTGAGAAATGCTGCAGCTTCCCGTCTGCAACCAGCAGCTTTAAAGTTCCTTCTGCCTTCAAGAAAACTTGAAAGGTCACTCACTGCAATGTCATAAGTTGCAATGTAAGCTTTTTCCACAGAGGAGGCAATTACATCTATCCTGATTGCAAAGATAAAATATATAAAGCTGGAAATGGTGCAAGGGAAACAAAAACAGTGAATATTTTCTGCACATTTGCAGGGCTGTAAGCTAATTTTCTCAATAAAGAAAGAATTTCCAAGGAATTGTGACCGTCTGTCACAAAGGTGCTTGAGAAAGCACTTATCTTTTCTGAGAGACTGAAATTATTCTTTGGACTGTTGGAGTCGGACTGTTATTTTTTTCCAGAATAATTTTCTTCAACTGCCCCAGTTCTGCAGTGTGCCTTTGTGAGTGGTTAAGGCTGGATAGCCATTGTGATTCACAGTGGGCCTCGAAAGCTGTGAAGTTCAGTCTTTCTATCAGTTTCATAGATGAGTAGAGGCTGTTTTCAGCCATATCTGTATTTGGTCAACATTTTCAATTTCACTTTCCCTGGCACTTCTGATACTGAACATTATTTTATGCAGCGGTAGTTCCTCAGCTCATTTCAGACGTTTCCAATATAGTGCTATGATGAATGACTAAGCTGAAATGGTTACAACTCTTGGAATGAGGTTGTTCAACTGTAACCAAGCGGAATTCAGTACTTTCAGCAAAATATAATCTGACTGTATCAGTAAAGAAAGATAGTTCATGACCTCGTGTCATGGTCAGGGAATCAGAAAGCAGTCTGTCTTATGCTTTGATTGATTTTGCCACATGACCATTCTCCATCGAGGTCTTCTGCCACTGAGGGATATTAATTACTGTGTCCAGAGAAAAACAACATTGCAGAGTGTGAGATATTCAAGGCCTTAGCTGGGACCTACAAAAAACACCCTGTGTAGGTGGCTCATAAGAACTTTCCTAAGGCATCTGTTTTTGACTAATTTCCAAATGAACTCAGAGATGGTATAAACATAAGGAAAAACTAGACAGAGTATCAGCTGTGTAAAATATCTGGAGTCATCCAAAAAGAGTCAGAAAGAGAATCTAGAATGTTATTTGTTATCTGAAGTCAAGCAAGTTCGGTAGAGGTAATATCTTTCATTAGACTAACTCTTACAGTCAAAAAAAGTAAAGATATTTTATTTTTGGCACCTAAAGTGTTATTCACATTCAAACTAAAACCAGCATGAAACTTCACAGCTTCAGAATGGAACAACTGCTCTAATCCAAAGCAGGTATGTCAATTAATCAGGTAGAGCATCTGAGGTAAATACAAATTGATACTTGCTCAACAAGTAACAGGAACATGAGATGTGTTTATGGCCACTTCCATAGAAAGCTGGTCATAAAAGTCTTCTATACCCTTGAAAAGAGTGTTCAAATGTGGAAAAACAAATTTCTCTTACAAAGAAGTGTGTTTTTCAAACACAATAACAAAGCAAGCTTTTCTACACAGACCAACAATGTTTGCAGCCTTAAAGAAGAGGTATTCAAATATTCTTGTCAATATTTTGTTCTTGGCACAACTTCATATTGTGTGTAGTGGTATTAGTGATAGAGTGTGATCTAAAAGCTAGGCAATAATTTGTGAATTTGGAATTGGGTGTCAAAAACACTTTTCTTCATCTCTTCCTTAATGTGATCATAAATGAATAAATGAATAAATAAATGTGATCATAAATGAAAAAATAATTAAATAAAATCAATCTTCAGTGAGATGTCAAATTAAACACTTATTAATGAATATTGGTAATTAAACCAAGAATCTTCATTACAGTTAGTATGCTAATTTCACACACAAAATCCTAAAATTACTTTTTTAAAAGCTGTACAAAAGATTTGGGTTTAATTTGTTTATCTGTAAGGATCTCATATTTTTATTTTCTTACTGTCTTGCTCACTATTGGAATGCCACTGTTTTGTAAACATTCATCTCCATAACATGTTATTACCACCATCACTATCATCATCATCTCAGGGCACAAAATCTTCTAGTCCCAAATACATCTATAAAGAGTTTTTTTCCCCTTAGTACAATTCAACAATAGAAGTTACTGAAATGAGAGGATGTCTCTTAAGCAAATGGGTGTAGCAGTATGTGTCAGATAAGTAATTCTAGTTACTACAGCAAATTATCAGCACAAAGTAAAAACACATATAAATATCAGGAAACCAGATCTGAAGAAGACAGAGAAATGTTATATGTGCATAGCTCCAGTCTGTGCCAAACCCATAGGAAACTGCTGTGTGAGTAGGGAGGAAAACTCTCTACTGAAAAGCATTATGAAGCTGACAATTTATGAATTTACTAGTATATACTCTTGCACATTCAAAGTAAACTCCTACCTTCATAACAATCTCAAAATCTACTGAGCATTCTTCCCTTAAGGTCTTTTAATATGCCTTTGTATGTTTGGGCTGTGCCAAAAGACACACTTTGTGTTATAAATACTGGATGCAGGTAATATCTGAGACCTCCTAGTATTCTGCATCATGTACACTGATTTAAAAGAGGCAAAATGAGAAGTGTTCATATTTGTAGAAAACATTGTTTAGAGTCATCTGGCCTTGATTTTCTTATTCAGAAACTTCCATTTTTCCTTATGCCTCTGTGAATTTAGTGGGACAAATAGGATGTAACTAAATTGTGTTATCAAGTTAAACATACTAGTTATGATTATTCATGGGTCAGACAATTGTTCTGAGAAAATTTCATTGACATCTAAGCCTGGGAGCTTTTACATTCCATTTTATTTACTTCTGTTCTGCATAGAAGGGAATGAATATTACATACCAGCAGGAAGAGCCATTAAAACACTGTGGCATAACACTCTCTTTCACAGAACTATCATCGGAAAAGACACAGGTTAACTGATAGCCCTACCTACCTGAGGCATCATCTCTCTGAAGCCAGCAGGTTACAAGTCAGGATGCAGTGCAACCTGGAGAGGTAGAAATGAGGTAAAATTGTCTTGCCCAACCCAGGCAGCTACTGTGGCAGGATGAAAACTGGAGAAAAGCAGAAAGCTCCTAAGATTCATCATAAGTCCATACCTAGTGGTGAAGCACCTGTAAAGAAGGGGAAGAATCATGATCTGCACAGTAAGAGGGAAGATCTCACGCATCTCCACCCTCCTTCCTTCAGTTCTCAGATGCAAATGCATTGCTTGCTCATGCAACGCTACAGTTCTTTGTACCCAGACCCCTCCTACTGTCCATTATCGTTCCTAAGCATAAATATATTGTGCGCACATCAAAAACTGCATTATCCTGAAATAGCTACACTTTTATCATCCTCCCTTCTGCCATCTTGTGTCTGCCTTAATTGCTTCAATCAAAACTGCTCTTAGGAAGAAGTATCAACTAGACATAAGGTACTTAACAAGATTTAGATCCTTCTGTTCCCTCCCACACAATGTAAGCAGATGCAAATAGATGGCCTTCTGCAAACAGATGATCTGTGTATTACCTGATATCTTATTCCACTTTGTGACCAAAACAGGACTGTTTGGGGGCTTTTTATTTCCAAAATTTGAAAGAATTCACCTTTTTCTTGACTACTGAATTTTAAAAGTAAGCCACCATTCCATCAAGTCAGAAAAAAAGGAAACTTTAATAACCAGAGACATCAGCAACATCACTGATATAGTACAGCCATTATGAATTTGGTTTAGTCACACATAAAAATTCTGTTGATTTAAGTATTCATGTGTGTCTAATTCTGCTGCATGAGCCAGAATTTTCAGGCATCTGTGTGCAATATTAATATATCTTTCCATTTGCTCTCCATGAGAAATGAGGGAACAGTTTGTCAGTCTAGATCCTCATTTTTTTCCTCTGATGTTCTGTTTTGCCTTTTGCCATGCATGCATTCCGGCATTCCACTTTTCAATACCACTTTATTTTGGCAAGGAAATCACCTCGACTATCATTTACATGCTAAGAGGACTATAGGCACTGAAATTTTTCAACTCATATCACATAGGGTTCCTGGAAGCTTTACAATTCCAACTTAATTTGAATCACATTTCTTAGAGAGTGAGTAAAATTACATGTTAATTAAGGGGGGGTCCCAGCTCCTGTTAAGCCCATGCAACTCTGATAATCTCAAAGCAGCTTCCCTAAATTTAGATGAGCTGAAACCTTAGCCCTGACTTTTCCTTCTACAAAAAGTCAAGAAAGGGGATAAAAGACACATAAGAACAGAATTCTTACACAAACAGATGGGCTTGTAACCTTTAATCTGTCCAGGCATTGAATAAATCCTCCTTAACTCATATAATGTACCTATTTAAGCGGGAACAGTGCTTAGAAGTAACAGCACTGGTATTTTAAAGTACATAACAGGATTCACCACATCATCCAGCTGTATCTTGGGCCACTGCCATTTGAGAAAGAAAATTAATTAATCCACATACATAAGATTTAATGCTAAATTTCATTATTCTCCCCATGAGATCAGCGCAATTATTGGCTTTGATAACTGCACAATGAGCAATCATTTATAGAAACAATGGTTGTAACTTTGTAGCATGTAGCACAGAGATAGGTCTATCAAATGTCTGTTGGCTGAATGACATCTGTTGATATCACAATAGTTGCTAATTAATTACAATATATTTAACAGACCATCTTATACAACAATGGGTCAGTGACCCATAGCAAGAACATGGAAACTGAGCAATGAATTAAGCAAAACATTTATAAAATAATGCTATATATGATTTCACACATGTTAGAGAGGAGTTTCAGGTAAAGAGACTAAATGTAAAAATACCAAAAGAAGGAGGCAAAAAGAGAAAATAATAGTTATCCTAATCATCACTGATTGTGTTAGAAATAGGATTTCTTCTCATGGGTGGAATTGAAGAGGAAATAAAAAATCACACAAGACAAACACCTATGGAGGAAAATCCTGAAATGGGTGCTAGGCATACAAAATTAAGTGAGAGGGAAAAAAATGACAGAACAAGTGCATGACACCTAGCACTTCCTTCATTCAGCAATTGTAGTTGAACCCTCTCTAGCTAAAGTAATATTTTAACATGGATGCTAAACACAGACTTAAAAGAGGTAAACATAGGAACCAGAGTTCCTCTCTTATACAGCCTTTACTTTTTTTGATAATATTTTTAGTTGATTTTGACTTCATATTTTCTGGAGCTTCCATGCCTTGGATGGCATGGGTTTTTTCCTGAAAACGGTTTAGCAAAAAGCTGCAACTTGTAAAATAATATTTTAAAATCAAAGAATGTCCTCCCAAGAATATCCATTACATGGAAAGATCAGTGCTTTTTAAGGAGACAGTCCCTCCAACAAGGGCTTCCTTCCTTCTTCTCATTTGTGGAATGAAAGTAAAGCACCACTAAAACATATACACTAGATAAGAGCTGGCTGTTTACATGGTATGCACAATTTAGTCATGAGATGGCTTGGATGCTCTGCTTAAGTAATATCATAATACAGGCTTGTGTTCATACCATGAAACTGTCTGCACCAGATTCTTGCTATACCATCACGGTCTCATACTTATGAATACCACAGTCCATGGGGGTATTTCATAAGTGAATTTCAAGTGATTGAGAAAATTTTCCTGGTCAGGGGCTGTATTTTGATTGCAAAGCATAAATAATATCAGAGGTAAAAATATCACAACCATACTAGTACAAGAAATGCACATTAAACCCAGATAAAAATAAAGAGAAGTCTCTTTAAAAGTTACTAAATGAAGTCTTTTCCCTTGTTCAAAAGAAAGTCACACAAGCATAGCTGTGATTGAATGGAATTGCACATGTGTGAGCTATTTGGTGTGGTCAGTAGAATTTTATGCATCCATCCAAAAGAGCTGGAAATTGATTTTCTACTTGAACTCCAAAGGTTGCTCAGTAATTACAAACTATTATAGAAAAATAATTTTCATTATATTTCCAAGTATCTCAGTAAAGAAGAGATTTGGTTTTAACATCTTATTGCTCTTTACTTTCACAAAAATCTCAGAATACATTGGGTTGGAAGGCACCCACAAGGATCTTCGAGTCCAGATTCTGGCCCTGCACAGGACCATATCCAAGAGTCACAACATGTGCCTGAGTGTATTGTCCAAAAGCTTCTTGAATTCAGACAGGCTTGGTGCCTGTTGAAGACAAAGGCAAAGAAAACATTAAACACATCTGCCTTGTCTCTGTCCTTGTTTGTGAGGTGACAATCCTCATCCTGTAACAGGCCAATGATATTTCTATACTGCCTATTGCCATTTTTAATATGTTTGAAAAAAACTCTTTTTATTGTCACCCACATTTCTGGTCAGTTCCAACTCCAGCTGAGCTTTGGCTGTATGAATTTTCTCCCTACGGCAGCAAGTAGCATCTCTCTATTCTTCCCATGTCACTTGACCTCGCTTCCACTGGGCATACACCTTCCTTTTTTGCCTTATTTCCAAGAGAAGATTCCTGTACAGCCAAGCCGGCCTTCGGCATCACCTGCTTCATTTATGACATTGGGGAATTTCCTGCTCCTGTGACCTTAGGAGGTGGTGTTTAAAAAGTGACTAACACTGATGGACTCTAGCACCTGCAAAAACGTTTTCCCAGGAGGCCTTACTTACTAATTCCCTGAGGAGCCTGAAGTCTGCTCACCTCACAGTCCAGAGTTGAGGTTTTGCTGTCACTTTTCCTCCTGTCAACAGAGATTTAAACTTTATTCTTTGTGGTCTCTATGGCCAAAATGGCCACCAATCTTCATTTCACTTATGAGATGCACTCTGTTGACAAGCAGCAGATCAAGGAAATCTTTCCCAGTCAACTCCCTTAGGACCTATTCCATAAAGTTGTCATCCAAGTTTTTCAGAATTTTCTGGCTCAGGTTTTACCAGGTGTGTGATGTTCCCAGTAATTTCTGGCAAGTTGAATTACCCCATAAGGACAAGGGCAGTTGACTTGAAAGTGTCCCTAAGTTACTCAAAGCATATTTTGTCGGTGTCATCATCCTGGCAGGGAGGTTATAGTAGACTCCCATGATGATATCCACATTACTTTTTTCATTTGCCTCTCACTAAGCATTCTGTGAATTTTGTATTGCATTTTTAAAAATGTAAACAATATGCATACTAATTTGGAAGTTCTGTGCATATTGTACGTATATATACAATTGTGTGTGAAAAGGTAGAAAATAATTACTCCAGAGCTATAGTTTATCTGTTAAATGAGTTTCATATGGATCACAGAACAGGGATCATAATTTTGTGTGAAATTTGTCTCAGTGTTTCGTATTCCCAGCACTTAGCTGACATTGTTAACTTTCTGTCAATTTGCATCTTCTGTCTTCAACTCTTTTTTTTATATTTGATAGGATCAAAACAACATTAGATGAACTTTTACTCATCTTCCTTGCAGCACCTCCAGGAAAACACACAGACTCCCTCACACTTCCAAACATAACTAGCACAACATAAACTGTTTCTTCAGATGAGTAAGTAACAGAGATTGTCATGGCAAATGTGTTATTAAACTATTACAAAACCACAGGGAGAGCATGGTAAGTTATGCCAAGCCATTGTTTTTCAGATCAGAGGGTGTGCACAGATACCAAAGTAATCCTGAATGAAGGACAGCAATCCTGAATCCCATTAGCAAACAACTCATTGCAGCACAGTTCTCTGTGTAAAGCTTTTCACTGGCATTAATCAGTCTGGATGGATCCTTATGCTGCTTGGCCAGACTGCCTCCAGCTAGCCAGACTAGTTTAGTCTGATGCTCAGGCATCTCTTGCCTTTGAAACAATATGTAGTTCAGTCAATTTTAAAAGGAACTAGAGAGAATGAAAATCAACAGAAGTCATGGGATGAATTTATTTAGGTGTTTTTAAAAGCTCACAAGAATTAAATTACTATGTAAATTTCTTCAGCATATATGTTTGAAATACAACTATGCAACTGTGGTTTCATTCTTTAAACTTGCAAAGGAAAATGTTATTTACATTCAGAGATACGTGAAATTATTTCTGTGCTGAAATTATAAAATTATTATTTAAAAAGTAGGATAAACCCATTAATAAACAGACTACACCCTGTAATGATCATTTTATCATTTAGATGACTTCAAAGTAAAACCTATACATTTTTTTTCCCTTCCCTCACATTTTTATATAAATATTCAGTCAAGATAACTTTCCTTAAAGTCTGAAATACACCTCAAGTTGTTTTTTTTTTTTTTTTTGTTTTTTTTTTGCAAAAGGAGAGAAAAAAAATAATTTCTATGCTAAAGAAAATTGCCTTAATAACATAGGTCCACAGGTAACTAAAGTTTCTATTTAAGATTTTCCTTTATGTATAGATTAACCAGTACTTTCTGTCTTTTTTCCCTCCTCTTGCTTTTAACATAATTTTTTATTGCTACTAAATGGTTTAAGATACTGTTCTGTGTGCAAGCTTGTGCATTTGTAGCATTAATTCTGCAACTGGTAGAAAATAATTCAAGTACGTACTGACAAAGTCCTGAGCAATTTTATGCAATGTAAATCCATATAATCAGTTGCAAGTGTCTGTCATGGAAAAAGCAGAAGACTAGTAACTATTCAGATGCCTTTTTATCTATCTGTCTATCTACCCATCCACCTACCTATTTATTTACCTACCTATCTATCTCTACAGAATAATTTTAGCCCTGCAGTACTCGAAGTGTTTGCAATAGTTAAGTCTGTCTAAGTTCCTGCTTTAAATTCCAGTCTTAAAGGGATGAGAACTCAGGCAGATAGTTTCTGACAATACTGCCATTGCAGCATGGTGGAAGAAATAACTTTAAGGATGAATCTTGCACATACCTAATTCCACCTAGGACTCCACCTGGACAAACTTGAGGAGTGAGCCCACGGGAATCTCATGAGGTTTAATAAAATCAAGTGCAATGAGCTGCACCTGGGTGGGGCAACCCCCAGTATCAATACAGGCTGGGAGATGAAGGGATTGAGAGCAGCCCTGGTGAGAAGGACTTGGGGATGCTGGTGGGTGAGGGGCTGGATGTGAGGAAGAGAAGTGAGAAAGAGAAATCTTCATGCCCCTCAGGTTTTGCAGCGATGTCTCTTGGAATTTGACACTGTAAAGAATTGAAGACTTCTTCCCAAACATATGCAAAGCCCCTTCCTCAGAGGGAAAAAAAAAAAAATGGAAACAGAAAAGGAGATAGTGCAAAGACAGTAGTAGCAGAACATAGAAAATAAGAAAATATGTCTTATGTGTACCTTGGCAGGACTGATCTTCACAAGTATGTTGGTGCTCACACATGAAAAATGGGCTAGCGCATAGCTAGTCTTGAGCTGGACTAGCCATGAGCCTGTACCATTGCTGGTACAGCTCCCCCCTTTCCACCTACAGGTTTATTTCCTTTGCCCAAAGCCTCTAACCATCTCATTTCTCAAGTATGGTAAGATGTTCTCCTTTGTGCAAATCTTACATGTTCATATTCCTTCACACGACTGGTCTTAGTAACCTCTCTCTCTGTGTTGTATCAGTCTGTCTTCCTTTCCTGGATGCTCTGAGACTATTTCTAACTACATTTTCAGAGAAATGTTTTCATGCCTCCTCTGTGACTTCTATTCCTTTTAGAGTTTCCTGTGATTGTCAAAGCTACTTCCTTATTCTTCAAAGTCGTGCGAAAATATTTGACAGTACCTAGGTATCTGCTGATTCTATCATTGTAAAATTTCACTGCTTTCTTGCACTCTTACACTTTGACTATGCATTACAATATTATGAGATAGAGCCCTTTGGACCACGAGCCCTCTGCTGCTGTGGCACAGCAGTTGTGCTCTGGAGCCATCAGCAGGTGTTTAGGTAAGAGCAAAAGCATTATCTACTGTGCTGATGTTTTATGGTGGAGTTTCTAAGGCTTTCAGCAATTAGCATGACATCCTCTAGGCCTTCACAGGCACAAAAATGTCTCTGAAAATTTACCTCAATTGCCAAACTTATGCAGTGCAAACATGTAATTGGCTCCTTATACTTCATTGAGTTTACCTTGATCTGAATACATGGCCTTCTCTCTGTACTTAATGCATTAGGAAAAGAAGGCTGGTTTAGCCAGATGAAACTAGAGGAGGTTGAAATGCAATAGATAAATCATCAGTAATTACAACTTCATATCTCATTTCCCTAGAACAACAAAATATTCCTCCACCTCATGTGGCCTTACAAACCTTCAAGTTGACTCCTTATGAGTCAAACCATAACTTTTCTTTCCAGTAAAGTTTCTAATTTATTCTGTATTGTATTCCATAAAAATGGTGGTTGTTTTAGCAATCGTAATACTGTAGTCATCAGTATTTATTCACTACATCACCTCACAATCTCACTGAAATACTGAGTTCTTACTACGCTCTAAAATTAATGAGATCACCTCCCTGCCCTAAACAACTTTTGAGGTAAGTATCAGAAAGAAGACATCAGATGCAGCAGAACAAAGCAAACACGAAAATGTCAGGAGAAGCTCCCTTACCCACTGTTTTGTACAACAGGTTTTAAAAGCTTGACAAAGCTTCACAGAGACTGATCAGGTCAGAAACCATATAATGTACTGTTTGATATTCCACACCCAACCTTTTTGTTTCTTGATCCATTATGGTTTAACCCCAGCTGGCAACTAAGCACCAATGAGTCACTCAGTCAATCTCCCCCTCAGTGGGAAAAGCAGGAAAGCAGGGCTCCATCACACGTAAAGGTTACTTGAGAAGACAAACACCATCACTCAAACATTCTGCCATTCCTTCTTCCCCCAGCTTCTTATTGCTAAGCATGACATCATACAGCCCAGAGTATCCCTTGGGTCAGATGGAGTCAGCTGTCCCAGCTGTGTTCCCTCCCAACTGCTTGTGCACTCCCAGCCTCCTCACTGGTGGGGTGGGGTGAGAGGCAGAAAAGGCCTTGACTCTGTGTAAGCCCTGCTCAGCAGTAACGAAAACATCCCTGTGTTATTGGTTCTGTTTTCAGCATAAATCAAAAACACAGCCCTGTAGTAGGTACTATGAAAAAAACCTAACTCTACCCCAATCAAAAGCAGCACATTATAACCAAGTAATTTCCCTTTCTCCCCAGAAACTCTTTCACACTTGGCAATCAGTAGGAAAAAACAGATAAAATTACAGTTAACCCCCCACTCCATTCCATATTTAACTATAAAAAAAATTAATGAAGTTGTAGCTATGAGAAGCCATTCCACAAAGCATAATTCTACTAAGTTGTTCTACACACATAAAAAACAGTCCAAAATCACATGGGTCTGCTTGCCATTTGTACAAAAGCCACTAATCACCACTTTGGTAGTATAAAGGAACTTTGAAGTGGATACAAATTCTTATTCTGCATTCTTATTAAGCCTCCTTTTATCTGTCAAAAACATCTAAAAGAAGACAATGGTCATGTCTCTACAAACTTCTCATCTCACTGTAAAACACGCTCAAACTCATATTAATTGTTTATCACAGTGTAAAATTCAGGGAACTTACAACTCAAGAAACTACATCAAAGTAACTGTGTCTTACCTCCTTCAGCATTTTACACTGAACTGTCTGTCTATAAAAAACAGTAAAAATCTATTACAGTGAAAATCTAGTTTTCAAATAAGAATATAAAATCTTGGATCTTACTAGATTCTATTAGATTTGAATAGGCTTCCAAGTTGTTATCCCTGGGTCTGGCAGTAATGATCACTTCACTATACAAAGGCAGGCTTTTTAATAGGGAAGGGCTTTCCTAATTTACCCCCATTTTAATCTTTCTGTCCCATTTTGGAAAAGCATTTACATGTTCTAAAGAGGAACATGTGATTAAATCTTTCTGAAGCCAGTCCTGAATCAGAAACATTAGTAGAGGGATTCTTGCTCTATAACAGATGTTGTTGGTGAGGTGCATGTGTGTATATATCTATAGATATGAGGCACACACCCATATACATCAAAACACTTTCAAATGAGGTGGGGCATACAGGTAAATTAAAGCTGCTTGTTGTTAGAAATAGTGTTTCTAAATAAATGTTCTTGCAAGAATGACAGGACTGATTGTGCTCTGACTCTTCTCTCACTCATTGTCATGAGTCCTGTCCTTGGCCTGTGTTCTCTTCTAATCACCCTGTGAAGTCCACAGGTCAGTGGTCCACAAGCTCAGTGCTGCTTTCAAGCATCTATTACCATCTAGAGTAACTTTTGCTAGTTGTACTGCAACTTCTACCTCTGGTCATTGACACCTAAGACACCACCAAAAGATGAAAATAATAAGAAGGGGGTGAAATAATTTCTTCTCATTTGCCCAGTAACACTGGCTTGGGAAAAAATTTGCAATGCGCTGGCCTAGTGTTCTGCCAGGAGACCACATATCAAAACCCACCTACTCAAAACAGCTTGAATTTCCTAGCATCACTTATAAAAGACATAGAATCAATCCATTCAGTTAAAAAAACCCAAATAAACAAGTAACCCCAACAACAAGAAAAACTAAACACCAACACAAAACAAAACCGAAAAAAATCCAAAATGTAAATTCGAGCAGCACTCATATTTGTATGAACCCAGACATTACTACACTGTTTGAGAGAGCTCCATCTTTGTACACTTGCATGATGAATGATTTTAACTAGCCTGTTTCAGACAGTAGAGTGGGGTGCTCATAAAGTCTGACTGTAGCCTGGGGAGAATGTCACCAGCCAATAGAGTCTTGTGACAAACAAAACAAGTTATTCAGTTGAGAACAATTCAGAGAACAATATATTCCACATCCTGGACAAGTCTGTTACTGTGTTTCTCCCCATCTTTAGCTAAAGATAGAGCTTCCTTAGGTTAATATTAGCATTTGCTGATGAGCCTTCCCTAAGTGATTATTGATTACTACTTTGAATATCATCTACTCATAGGTGGCTACTTGCTGTGTCTGCCTAGCCACTTGCCACTGCTTCTGTCTGTGCAATGAATGGGTTTGAATCCAAAGGTTTTTTAAGCTGATTTTTAGCTGTTGCCAATGTAAGGAAGTTATCTAGGCACACACATGGTATGCTCCATTTATAGGAATACTCTGATGTGAATATTCTGTGCACTTTCTTGTCAAGGAAATTGGGTTTGTATGAATCTTAATTTTAAGTTACTAAAGGGATCACAAATATCATCTTGGTGATTAGTTTTGTATCATTCTTGCAGCTGCATTTCTAGTTATAGGTCCCTGGATAACAGTGAACAATTCATCTCCTTCCTAGGAACATATGCTCCTCAAATAATACCTGTAGATCATTATTAAAGGCAGAGTAATTGTAATTTAACCAAGCAATACATATAGAGTTATTTTAATCTTTTCTCATAAATCATTTATCCTAGCCGTTTAATCAATTAGGTAGAACTCCATTGAAGACCTGTTAATTTGAGAAAAAACCTGCTGGTACAGAGATATTCAGTGCTTCAAAGTGTCCTCTAGACATTACCTCAGGAGAGGCAGACTGAAAACTAGGTCTTTCCCCCCAGTAAGAATGCTGCTCTGTACTACTTTCTAGAGAATTTGTTTGAGTAGCTCACAGCTATATCATGGCAAAAGAAAGTAAGAGGATCTGGGACAACACTGGCAAACTAGTAATTGTGGTCTTTCAATGCTAACCAGTAATACGGACAATATATCCCAGTAGTACCTTACTAGCCATATGCACCGCAAAATTTGAATTTCTGATCCCAAATGAGTTAAGTGAACTATGACTCTATATAAATGTTCTTCTACTGGTTAGCAAGCATATAATCGTATTCTTAGAGAATACTTTGTCAAGATAGACTGAACAAAATTAAGTGACTATTTAAACTACTCAGTCATCTTTTCTAAATTTTGACAGGCAATCCTTTACTCAGAGATTTAGTAACACAACATGACAACTCTTATCATAGTGAGGATAAGTTGCTTCTAACAACAGTGCTGAGCTCCTCAGGAGAGAAAACTTCAGTCCATAATTAGGGAAATAGAATTCTTTACTCTCATAGCAGCCCTAGAATATCTCACATCTTCAGTTTAAATAAATGCATGCCACTTATATCGTAGGAAATTTATCTTTCGGTTTGATCCTTCTGGATGCTTGCCAGAACTAGAGGGCTTAAAAAGCAAACCTTTTAGTGGCACATAATCCTGGCACCTGCTGTCTTTAAAACCATTGCCTGTCAAACCAGCACAAACAGATGTTCCTGTCTGTTTGGCAGTGCTGTTGCAGGAGGTTAAACTGTCTGTATCTATAAGAAAGAAAAATCTTTATAATTTTTCTGAACATTATTTTTTTAAGAATCATTAATCTGCTTTGCAGTTTATATAATACAGAGATAATACAGAGCAATACATTATCTCTTCTCCTTGGCCACCCATGTCTTATAATGTAGATAAATGTGCTAAACATTGCTTACATTAATTATCCTGGCTGCTTGTAAGGAGAACAGACTTCAAATGATATTCTGATATTCCACTTTTTCTCTCATTCTCCTTTTTTTTTTTTTTAATTTTCTTTTATGAAGTAGGGACAGACTTTCTAAAACTTTCTGGTTAAGCCAAGGTTATCAGTCTAAGCTGTAGTCTCAAACAATCAAGATCGTAAAATGCATAAATTTTCAGCTCTGGCTAATTGAAAGCAGCTGTTCTAACAGAAGTATTAGCTATAACCATGGTAACCAACAAACACGAAACCTCTGCACTGTCTTATTACAGTTATCTGTAATAGCAACAGCAACCTGTCTTCCTTCTCTGTTTGTTTTTCTAGAAGAAGAAGCTACAGCCATAAACTCATGTTAGACAGGTATTCCATTCATACCAGTAACTGTTGTCAGCACATGGACCTCTGAATGAAGAAAATTGCACAGGAGGCTTTGAGGGCAGCCACTGCTTTAATGCTTTTCTGTCTTTGCAAAAACAACAGAACCAAACCCCTTCCTCTATGCTCTAGACGCACAACTGCAATTTTGTAATGCCCTCGCTTATGAATGCAGACTCATCCTGGTGTCATCTTCTGATGTTCACTGCCCTCAACAGCACCCAGATGCTACTAAAATTTTGTGTTAAATCCACATTCATTGGGTCTAATAAAATTAATCCTACAACAACCAAAGAAATGGCTGAAGCAATATCGGAATGATTAATTATTCTGAGAACTAAGGGAAAAGGCAGCAAGGTACTTGGAATGAGGAAAAAAGACTGAACATCGTGCTGCTTTTAAAATAAGGAACAAAATAACTGTACAATGACCACTTCAACTTGAATCCCCAGCAAATTTTGTAATAAGTAAATAATCTAGACACTGGCAAACAACTTGCAAAAGACATGCAAAATGGCCATCATGTACTTGACAAGAATATCTTGTGTTAAATCAGTCTAATTGTCTTCTTACAAGCAAGAACACACAGATAGCAAGTACTCATGAGTTATCTGCTGTTTAAGAATTTTGACTCTGGGTAACTCAAATGATGCTTTCACAATCAAGTTATGTACCTATGATCTAGATTAAAATATCATATTCCTTTTTTTGGTGTTGTGGTGTTGTTTTTTTTTTTTTTTTTTTGTTTGTTTTTTGTTTGTTTTTTTTTCTTAAGATGTCTTTAAAAGAGAAATGTGAAAGTGGGAGTGGAGGACAGGATTCAAAGTAATTTTGAGAAACTGGATACAGGGAGAAGAAATAATAAATGGAATTCAAAGGGTGATAAGGGCCAAGTCCTACACTTGTGCAGGAGTAATTCACTTAAATAAAGAATAGGGAACAACTGCTTAGGAAGCACAAATTCAGAGTAAGGTCTCACATTACAGCAGATGACAGCTGGATATGACTCAACAGTGCCACACATGAAAAATGGGACATTCTCTCCAGGATAGGCAAAAAGGACAAGAATCCACAGTTCTTGAAACAGCTTCACAGTGAGGCAGCTGCAACACTGGTACCACTTTTGAGTAAAACATTTCAAACTAAGAAAGTCCAAGAGAGAATTAGAAGAATGATGAAAGGACAGAAAATTACATGTTATCTGTTTGGTTCATGGTGTGAGCTAAAATCAGGAAGACTGAAAAAATTAAATTGTTTGGTCTAAAGAGGAGAAGATTGAGGAGGCACCTAATAATAAAGGATAACTGCCAAACAGAGAAGGGAATAATCTGTCTTTTATGCTAATGACATCTAGTACAACAGATACAGGGTTGAAATTGCATTACGAAAAATTCAAGGAGGAATGTAAAGACATTTTTCCCTTTATAAAAATATTGAACTGTTGAAATAAACTGCAAAGAGGAAAGGGAAAAGTTCTTTAGGAATAAGCCAATTGAGTATATGTTAAGGTACTTCTTTCTTAGAGGATGCAGTGGACTACCTCTCCCCTCTTCCTCTGTCAAAAATACCTTCTAGTCCTACTTTCTGTTGTACTTTCCCCTCATTTCATCACATTTCTTGCCACTTTCATTGCTTCAATCTTTCAACAAATTCATCCACAAACATTTTGTATTCACCATGATTATCATCTTTATGTGATCAGCTAAAAATATCTCAATTTTTCTGTAATAATTTCATTAACAACAAAATTATTTAGAAAGATTAACCAGTATCAGTTGCAAGACCAAACATACCGTCTCATCCAGACCCTAACTATGAACAGAACTGAAAGAATGACACCTTGATGTAAAAATTGTTTCTGCAAGGATACATTTTTTTCCAGGTATAACCTAGGCCAGTGGTCCCAGCAAGGGCCACTTGGGGGACAGTCAGCACCAGATAAAAATACAAAAACTGAGGGGGTGTCTAAACATCTGTGCTTGTTCTGGCTGGGGTAGAGTTAATTTCCTTCACATTAGCTAGCATGGAGCCGTACTTTGGATTTGTGCTGAACGTGGTAATAATAATATTGAGATGTTTTCGTTACTGCTGAGCAGGTTTTGCAAAGAGTCAAGGCCTTTTCTTCTTTTCATACTGCCAGGGTGGCAAATAGAGTTGCATGAGAAATTTGGAGGAGGCACAGTAAGGACAGCTGACCCCACCTGACCAAAGGAACATTCCATATCATATGACATCATGCTCGATATATAAAGTGACCGGGAAAATGAGGAAGGGTGGGACATTTGCAGTAATGCTGTTTGTCTTCTCAAATAACCATTAAATATAATGGGGCTCTGCTCTCCTGGAGATGGCTGAACACCTGCCTGCCCATGGGAAGCAGTGAATGAAGTCCTTGTTTTCCTTTACTTGTGTGTGCAGTTTTTACTTTCCCTATTAAACTGTCTTTATCACAAGCCACCAGTCCTCTAGCTTTTACCCTTTCAATTCTCTCTCTGATCCCACTGCTGGGGCAGTGAGTAAGCAGCTGCATGGTGCTTGGCTGATGATTGGGTTTAAACCACAACATCTCAACTCCCATTATAACCAGCTGAAACCCACAGGAGACAGCTACAGTTATCCAAGACACCAGAAAGTAAGAGAGTCAATTGCACAGGACTTGCAGATTTGCCAACAAAGCTACAGAAGACCTGTACTCCCAGCTGGCAGCCAAAGCTGCGTGGTATACTAGGGCAGCCTGACAAACACAAGATGCTTGTATATGAACTGAGAGACTTTGATAGACTGTAGTGGATGAAGGGGATGGGACAGTGTTAAGCACCTTCTGAGAGTCATTTATTATCAAAAACATTAACTGGAGTTATGTGTATTCTGGAGACATCTGTCCACTGCTCAGAGAGGGGGCCTTATAGCATTAGGTTAGACAGAAACAATTTTCAGATAGTTGAAGATGTCTCGGTGTGAGACAACTTGGAGGGGCAGAGTCCTCAGACAGAAGTCTCCTCCCTCAGATTCAATACCCAATACAGAGGGAGACACCAAATACACTCCTAGATGTGAGAAAATAACTCTTTATCAAGAAGAATGCTGATAACAATACTGATAAAACTGGGTTAAGCCAACCGATGAGGACAGCTTTCCAAGCTCCACCCACTGGACCAAACTGAGATGGTAACCTGCCTCCCCCACCTGGAAAAAACCCACATGTGGCCACAGAACACAGACAAGATGGCCATCCTTCTGTGTGGTTCACCTCCCCCCACACCTAGAAAACCTGTCAGGAACAGCTGGAGAGTCAGCCCTGGCAGGAAATGGTGGATAGCTGGGATTTGATAATGGCAGACACTTGCATGGTGCTCGAGTGAGGCTGCTGGGCTGGTACAGGCAATCAGAGAAGGGTTGCAACCCCCCAGGTGACTGGAAGGGCCTGCAAGACACCCATTGGATCCACTGATGAGATTTGGTTGCTGTAGTTTTGATATTTGTTGGTCAAAGTGGTGGTCACAGTTCAGATCCACTGAGGTAGTGGTGGAAACCCCAGATGGTTCTGAGAAGCCCTGAAACTCAGAGTTATACATGCTCAGGTTCAGGTGGGAATGCCTCTGGTACCTCCCCTGGGGTGGGGAATTTTACACTGAATGATGTAATTCTGTGAGACATGGGATACTTGGCAGTCTTCCTTGAGAGATGTCATTCCAGTTTTGCAGTTAACTATCCTGTTTTTGAGCACTACTGATCTATTTACTATTGTATCTTTAGGATCTGATAGTTTTTATTTGATAGATGATTTATTTTTTCAGCATCTCAACATTATTCATTTAAATGGAAAAACACGAAGGATGTGACAAAATATCAAAGCCTTAAACAGCTTCACGGATGAACCAATACTTTCTAGCAAGCTACATTCTTGAAGTAAATAGAATAAATTATTAACATCAGTTTCAAGTTTCCTAATAATTTACAGAATATATTCTGTGTTATGATTTATGAGGCTTAACCCTAACAAGGCTTCAGTATCTTACAACCACTTATAAGCAAACAATAAACTACTAAATATAATTCATATTATGCAATAGAAATGCCAAGCTGGAAAAATACCTATCATAAACAAGAATTTTAAAAAACAGATCTCCCATTTGTGCAAGAGTTTGTGATTCAGAATAATTACGGATGAAGTATTGCTTCTTGTGGAGATCACTTTCAATATCAATTGTCTTTTTTATTGGTACAATCACACCTCAATACAGAAAGGCAGTGATGCCATCAGTTAGTTACACCTATAAAAACATGGTTGTAATGACTTTATAAAGGGCTAATGACTGGTCTCTAGAGGGAGATACAGAGTATGAAGTCCAGCACACAGAACACATGCATGAGTGGCATTTAGATGACCCTAAAGTCTGCCTGGTAATGGTTGTATCATTTATGGCATACAACATTAAACTCTCTCTGGAAGTGTCTCTTGAGATGCAACAATTGTGCTTGTTTGGCCATAGTCTTCACTCTTTATTCACCAAAATGGGTTGGCCATAGCCAGTTAAACCAGTGATTGCTGTGGATGATCCACAGCCCTTGCAAAATCCAAGATCATTCCTGCCCTCTGTCTGAAAGATTTCTGTTAGGCCTAGGCCCAGACTATACTGGAGTTTCTGCTAAATTGCACAGATTGACAGACTTGGAATAGTGCCTTGAGACTGGCAGTGGCACAGCTTGCCTATTGCCTATTCTTTACTCCATCTCCTGTGGCACCAGTCAGGACTGGACTTAGCCTCTGATTCCTGATCTCCAGGATGAATTGACTTTAAATGAGGCATTTACTGAAAAACAGGAAGTGGATAGAGGTGCCTTATTTATTGTCACATATACTCATCACTGTACTACCATCACTTCCTTTTATTTACCTAAAGAAAGCCCCAAAACACACACGGGGCTCCTCTGAAACCCTCCAGTGTTCAACATAGACTGCAAAAGGTTAGGATTGTATTGTATCCTCTATATCATCTTGCAAAGCAGTACCTAAGTTGGAGGTGCATGAGAAAACACTTAAGGTCTTGCCTTAGACAATCTATATAAAATAGTAATTTAACAATTCTGAAGCAGCAGATGAGAATTTGGTTTCAGGATTACTCTGAAGTCATGAAGCCATGGCAGTGTTTACTACAGCTAAAAAATTATAGGGAAAGATTATCAAACTGTTACTCGTGGACCAAGTAATGTAGTCTTTACTCACTTCAGTAAGCACAGGCTTAATTGTTTGTCAGATCAAGCTAACCTTGAAAAAGTGCTTAAACTTTTCCTAAACAGGGATACATTCTCAAATACAGAACACATCTCACAGCTCTGATATCACACATCACCAATGATGCATACAAGCATCTACATAAAAACTTTAAACATTTAGATGGATAAAATGAAGTGAAATTTACATTCCCCAGTTGCATTAAGTCAAGCAGCCTGTCAAGGCTACTCATCAACATGCTGTTGACCAAACAGTAATGAAGATATAGGTTATATCTGAACAGAGAAGCTGAGTGACCCAGTAGCGCACTGCATGGTCTTAGTATCCTGATCAGTCACAGCATGGTCTTGAGATGAGTTGCAGTTCCTCTATCCTTCATCCTCTATCCTTCATCATGGATCTGGGACACCTGACCAATGCCTGCACGTTTCCCACCCCATATGGTGCCAGTGGAAAGCCAGAACAGGCATTATGCTTGAGAAACTGGGAACACTTCCATCATGCAGACACAGCCTCAGGAACTCATTAGATAGCTCATCCAGATGAGTGGTGTTCCACAGGAACTTGTATTGGGACCAGCGCTGTTTAACATTTTTGTTTGCAACATGGACAGCGGAATTGAGAGGACCTTCAGCAAGTCTGACAATGACACCAAGCTGTGTGGTGCTGTTAACAAGCTGGAGGGAAGGGATGCCATTCGGATGGACGTCGACAGGCTTGAGAGGTGGGCCTGTGTGAACCTCATGAAGTTCAACAAGTGCAAGGTCTGGACAATCCCAAGCACAAGCAGAGGCTGGGCAGAGAATGGATTCAGACTAGCTCTGGGGGAGAATGACTTGGGGGTCCTGGTGAATGAGAAGTTTGACATGAGCCATCAACTGCATCCTGGACTACATCAAAAGCAGTGTGGCCAGCAGGTCAAGAGGGGTGACTTTGCCCCTCCAAGATTTGGACCTGTTGGAGCAAGTGCAGAGGAAGACCATGAAGATGATCAGAGGGCTGGAGCACCTCTCCCAAGAATACAGGCTAGGAGAGTTAGGGGTTTTGAGGCTGTAGAAGAGGAGGGAACAGAAGGACCTTCTAGCAGCCTTCCAGTACCTAAAGATGACCTATAAGAAGGCTGGAGAGGGACTTTTCACAAGGTCTTGCAATGATAGGACTTTGGGGAATGACTAAACTGAAAGGGAATAAGTTTAGATTTGATACTATGAAGAAATTCTTTCCTGTGAGGGTAGTGAAGTACTGGAACAAGTCGCCCAGAGGTGGATGTCCAGCTCCTGAACATGTTTAAGGCCAGGTTGGATAGGAGTTATAAGCAAAGTGGTCTAGTGGAAAGTGTCCTTGCCCATTGGAGGGGGGTTGGAACAGGATAATCTCTAAGGTCCTTTCCAACCCAAACCATTCTATGATTCTATAATCCTACCTGAGCAGAAGATAACTGGGAAACTTGAATAAACTTTCCCCTCAAATCCTTTTCTTTTTGCAATAACTACAGAAGGAGACTACAAAACTTCAGACCACATAGCTTTTAAATGATGGTTTAAGGTTAGATCTGTCCAGTTTTAAGGAATAAGTAAAAAAGTTTAATCACTACACTAAAGCCTTGTTCTCCCTGTTGTCTCTGCACAAACCTCCACTGACATCATTGGCAGCTTTGTTATGGACTCAAAGGAATATGAAGAACAGAGACATAACCTGTTCAGAATCAGTGTGAAACCCCTACATTAATGCCATAGTTCCAGTTTTCCCCAAAGTACTCTAACTTTGCTCAGTTAATTTCATTGAAGTTATACCTGATTTACTTCAGCACTTGAGAAATGAAGAGCCCTTTCTGAGCCCTTCATAGTACTGGTTCAGTACTGCAAACCTCACACTTTCCAATCCAGTTTTATTTTACATACTGCTGAATATCACATTTCATCACACAGCTACTAATAATGCACAAAGAATTGCCTGCTATCACTTTGCTTTGAAAATGAAAATAAATTCTTTTAAATTTGGCCTTTCTTTGTATGCCTCTTCTTTAGTCAGGTTTCGTATACAGGTGATATTAAAGTTCACCACGCAATTCTTTCAGACTGCATTACCCATGGGTATGTTAAAAGAAAAAATTACTTTAAGATTACAAATGAATGTAATATGCAGTAATATTGGCTTCTGAATGATTACAGAGCAAAAATAAAATTTTATTTTATTTACTAATTTATTACCTTCAGTTAGCATGTGCTGTTCCAATATGCCTTGGAATTGCTGTCAATAAGAAGTGAAAAATCTATTTGTACAAGGTTCTATTAGATAACAGTATACATGTTCGGGCAGACTTTTTTCCCTGAAAATATTGTCACACTGGCAAATCCATCTTTTAGCTTTCTGAATGTTCAGTCAGACCATAAAAAATATTTAGGAGAAACTGATAACCTGATTATATCCATTCGTGTTGTCCCCATCCCTGACAGTGCTGTAAGCCTAGTTCCCACTTCTTCAGACAGGCTGTGAATCAGAGTGAATCATGATCATATTTGCAGAAATCAGACAACTACTTAGTTGTAGATTTATTCAAGGAATGAAACCCTCATTAAAAACGTAAAAGGCTCTAAAAATAGGACAGACAACATCACTAATAATTGAATGCACAATGTCCATGTCATATGGCATGAAACAGCCTTGCAGAGAGGATTCACTGCTGAGTGGTTTTAGATATATTTTTACCACAAGGTTTGAAAATAGGCCTGGATGCAGTACCAACAGCTTTTTGTTTTCATTCTTTGCTTGATAAAATTTAAAGATGACAGCAGTAACTCTGAAATGCAAATTCATATCCGCTACATGGAAACAATATAAACTTATTATAATGTGTTACAGATAGATAGCTGAACTCACTTACTTGAATTCTCTACCAAACTTCTGAAAGACTGCTGGGAGTGGGAAGACCACATATAAACAATGCAGTATTCTTTTATTGCCCTCGATCCATTCTGATCCTCATTGTTAAGTATTTCAGTTCTTCAATTGTCGCTCTGAGTCCCTGTATGCCTTTCCATAAAATTGAATCTAGGGCTTTTTCAGACTCAATTTATCATGCAGCAGAGTGTGAGACATCATATCTTTCCCAGAAATTTATAGCTGTGTGACTAATAACTTTGTTTTTCAATGACAGTTCAAACCCAGCCTAGATAGAAACATCACTAAGTTATGACCACTTGACAGCTGGATACAAAACGTCACGAAAATGAGTTGATGGTTTCAGTAGACCACTGTTCTCAGCAAAACCCATTACAACAGACACTAATAACTCAAAGATTAGACTGGGCTAGCGAAATTATATTCCTTAGTCATCTCGTGATTCCACATCACAGACATACCACACCAGTTCTATAGATTTGATGGAATAAATCATTCTGGCTTCATGGAAGTCCTATGGAGATTTGGTCTTCCATCATCTTACAAATACTAGGGTTTTTCAGGAAAAATATTTTTCAAAGATAAGTGAAAGTAAATGTTGTCCTAAAGTTTTTAATACTGATATTATTTTTCTGTCTAGAGGCAGAATTGATCATATATTTCTATGGTGATGCCAATAGTCAGATATTGTTTCTGTGACTAACTAGGTATGTTGTCTGTGCACAGCATTTACGGTATAGCTTGTATTTCTAGGAGTGGTGTTGTGGTTTCACCATAGTGGGTGGCTAAACATTTTTTGTGCCATATTCAATGCTTGTATAGTCCTTCAGAGAGTCCTTTCAAAAAGACTTAAAGTTAACCATAACTACCAAGCAGGTAAATTAAACCTACCATGCATCATATTGAATATTGGCTCACACTACATTTAGTAAACAGCATTACATCTAGGAGACATGTTCCTGACTACTCTTCATTCTGTAATTTTGTACAATATCTCTTAATGTTTAGTCTTCCTGAGTGACATAATTATAGATACACTACTGGCTTTGTAGACCTTAACTTTAAGGGACAGGGGGTTCAGCTGGCTGCAAGTTCTTCTAATCATGGATGCTCTCTGCAGTGGAATCATGTTGCCCCAGAAACCTTCTCACTGTATTCTAATAAATTAGTCAGTAAGAAAAATTAAATCACCTCAAACATCAAGCAGAAATAGTGTAAACAAAGGGGACTGGTAAACATGGAGGCAGGACACTGGAAATTTTCAGTGTTTTATCAGCAATTACATCCTTAAAAGATATCTGATTTCATCTAATTTAATAATTTTAGTGTATTTTCTATTATCCTTAGCTTTTTAAAAGCTATTGCCAATATATTTCTTTTGGAAACTGTTCAGTTTTGCAGATGAAAACTTGCTTGATATACTTTTCGTTCTTCAAAAACCTAAGAATAGTGACTTTTTTCTTCCTTCAGTCTCAGTCACTAGATAAAATGCTTTGCAGAAAGCTAGCATGAAATCTAAAGAAACACTAAGTTATCCAAAGTGCAGGCATTAAAGGCTTATGTGCAAAAGAGCATGACAACTTTCCCGATGTCTCCTACATTCAGTTTATTTGTACATGGCTTATCAGGAAACTAAGCTTTCTGAAGGTGCTTGAAGTTGTGCTACTGAAGACAGGCAATGGCTGACAGCAACCAAGCTGACAGATTCTTTCCTTAGAGCGTAAGAGACAGCTTTCCAGCTGAATGATGTAGGTATCTGGTTCCAAAGTTAGCCTAGAATTCTCACCACCTCAGCAAAACACTTCAGCTTGATCCTTTACTGTAAAGTAGGAGGTTTAATTCCATCCAGGAAATGCAGGAACCAAGCCACCATACATACTGCCAAAGAATGCTCTAATTGCAAAGCTTTTCTGCAAAAAAAGCTGGCAGCAGCTTGTTCTCCCCTACTGTGTGCTTTTTACACATGACATATTACACTCATGTTCCTTGCTGTAGGGGCACAGAAATCAAGGAGAAAGGTGGTTTACTGGATACAGCCGTCTCTTTGGTACTCCCTCTCTGCTGGTTTAGCCATTCCTTATTTAGTCTATTCACTGTTGCAAGCCTCATTCCTTGGCATCCGCCTGTTCCCATTCACTGTCCTTCAGCTTTGTATGAGCTGTATTCTTGAACTCAGGCCACTGCATCTCCTGTGTAGCCATCCTGGCTGCCATGGCAGGTAAGGCCCTCAGGGGCCTTGTGCAATTGTGTTGTTGGTATTTGCATGTTTCTTCCCTTTTCGCATCATTGTTTTTTCAGTCCACTGAGTAGCTCCAAACCTATTTTATGGAAAGGTCAACAGCTTAAAAACATCTGTATATACAACACTTGTAACAGTGATCAAGCAGACAATTAGGCAAATGATGAAGCAGAAAACAGAGATCCTATTAACATCCTAAGTAAACCTATTAATGCCACCAAGTATGGTGACACAGGAACTAGAGATGCCATTGATGCTGGAAAAGTTAAAGGGGATGAAGTTCCTCCTTCTCCTCTCCTTCCCCCTGGGTACTAACATGAGAAACTTCACTTAGATCTCACATTTTCTTAGACACCAAAATCAAAAATCCATGGGATACAAATCTGCATGAAGACAAAATCCTTTAGTTTCCTTTACTCAGAATACTATTTGGATCACCCCATTGCTTACAATACTTCCACTCCAGAATATCAGAAGTGTTCACCACATAGGCATAAGGAATAATTGTCAACAGATAATTTATGTGAAAGATTTTTATTCTCTCTGCTCACACATTGTTAATTCACAGCCAAACTCCTACTTACAAAGTTATTCACCGGGTATTTTTCACTCTTTAAGAGAGCACAGGAAATTCACACTTTCACACTTTAAGAGATTAAATGGTTGTATCTGTTATCCCACAGTTAACTGTAGTGGCACATTTGGACAGAACAAAATCAATCCTGATGCAACATGTTTTCACAGTGGGTATAAAAGGTTCCCAAACTTGTAGTGAATGACTTGAAAATGCCTCATGAATATTGTCTTTCTTTCCATCTTAGGGCTAGTGAAGCAGGATGTTCTGTCATACAGCTGGAAGGATGATGACCAACACTTGTATCTTTGTTCTCTGGTCCCTTTAAAACAGGTGTTCTAAAAAGACATATGCAGTTTATAATCCCAGAGATTATCAGAGTGATCAAGAAAGCAACAAATGGTGGGGAAAATTGTAGTTTGTATAACAACAGCTTCGGTTTTCTCTCTGGAAGAAAAAGAGATAGACTTATTCCTGAATTCAAGAATAAGATCAAATCAGAATTTTTGACAGCAAAAACTGAAAGAATATTACCTAGCTTCCATAGGTGGAGGAAGGCAGGGAGGGAGAAAGGCAGGCAGGCAGGCAGGCAGGCAGGAAGGAAGGAAGCAAGGAAGGAAAGACTCTCTCCCGTCAAAGACAGGAAACAAGGCCTTAAAACTCACTACACTGAATTTTCTAAATGACACCAGTGTAACAGGCCGATTTTTCATTTAAGTGGAGTAGTATAAAAAATTAAGGAATTACTCAAGCCACTTGTATTGGTATTGTCCATGCAGAGAAACCGTTCCCTGTAATGTTTTGTTTAAAGATGCATCTTTGCAAATGTTTCCAAACATTCAAAATACAACTCCTTTTTCAATTGTTCAAATTGCAATAGAATATGCAGTGCCATGTTTTCTTCCCAAGTCAGAGGAAAGCATGGTTCTGCCTATAAGAAATCTACAAAAATCAACAAGATAAGGTTCCTCTGACATTGAATTACATTGCACTGGTGGAGTTATTACTGTTACTATGAATGACTAAGTAGCATCATTAGTGCATAATGTGATGATCATTCTTGATGATCATTTATGATGCTCATGCAGGGGACTGAGGAATGGTGTGCTACTCTTGGAGGTCAGAGGCCAGCATTCAGCTCTGCTCTGACACAGATTAAGGTATGGGAAGTCACTTAATCTCTCTCTACATGTATCTAGTGGCCATCTGAAAAGGTCCAGGCATCAGTTCAGATCATAAAGCCAGTGGCTCTAACCAGTTCATCTGAACACTGCTTAGCACCAGTCTTCTCTATATACTTAGGAGAAAATTAGTTGAAATACTACCAGACTGAGCCATGAAAAGAGCAAACAATTAAGGAGAACAGCTTGATCAGTGTCCCAAGTCCTTAAAATAATTTTTTAAAAATTATTTTCAATTGGTTTTAATTTTTAAAATTAAATTAATTAAGGAGTACAGCTGAGATCAGCTGTACAACACTGAGGTCATCTTGGCTCTTCATCTAAAATAACACAGGAATAACATTACTACTGAAACTCACATGGGCAGCAGAAAGAACAGACACTGTGAAGCATCCAGATCCTATGTGATCATGTAGTGGAAGGAGGAGAATAAACTTTGGTCTTTGTGGTCAAAGACCTGGAAGGGAGCAGAATTTAGTTTTTTTTGTTAGTTTCGGGATGTTTGTTTTTTGAGGAGTTTTTAGAGAAAGTGTGTTTTCCAAGCAAAGAAAAACAAGGACAGTCTTTCCAATGCCACAGGTAGACAAACTCAATCTTGGTAAAAATGTCAACCTGTGTAAAATTTAACTGTCTTCTCTCTATTACTGTTTCACACTGAAGCAAATCATGTGAGCAGTGACCTCATTGAAAAACACTTTTTTTTGACAGTTGGATATATAGCCTTTGAGCTTTCAATTTTAAATATCTTCTTACTTTTTCATCTTTTTTGGGGGGGTGGAGGCAGGGAGACATATTTCCAGAAAAGCTCCAGTTGGCTGATTGGAGCCAAAAGTCAGGTGAGCTCAGCTGAATTTGTGAAGAAACAATCCCCTTACAGGTGTCACAGAATGACTGGAAAATACTACTGGTCTTACAGCTCAAATATAGCTTCTCAGCATGTCTTGCTACCTGTGCATCCTAATGTAGCAGACCCACTTTTTCATGCCAGAAGCCCATAACTTACCCAAGAGCTATTTTCAAATTTTCTGCATGGGGTGAAGAAGAGCCATTGAAATCATGAGTTAATCATTGGAGAGGAAACAAAACAAAATAAATAATAATAAAAAAACCCCTACAAACAAACAAAAAGAAGGGAAGATTTTATTCAGAGTTTTACACTGAAGAATAAATGTTTGGGAGAAATTATTTCTAAATACTGTACAATTACCATCTTAGACAATTTTCATTTTATATGCTGTGCTGCTGATTAGTTATAACTTCACTGAATTAAAATCAAACCAGAAATTTAGCCCATTGTAACATATCTCATGATTCTCACAGGAACCTATCCAATGTTTTCATCATATTTGATGTTTGAGTTTATTTTGTCATTCAACATAGGATGACTACCAGTTAACAGGGGACCTTGTCTGCTTGATAAACCTTAGAAAAGAAACACAAAAAATGGAATAAACATAATACATATTAACTATGACTAAATCACACATGGTATAACTTTAAGAAAGAACACTTGTGTTCTGTAATCTTTCGTTATGACTGAGAGGTTTTATTTCCCCTATTTTGTCAGAAAAACTGGCATAAAAAGCCTCTGATTCTATGAAGTTTATAAATCTAAATGAAATTGTCTCATGCAGTGAGATTATAAGCTATGAAAAAATTTGAGAAAACAGCCAACTAACATAATGGAAAGTTAAAACCTAGACCTGAAAGGAAAGTGAAGAGTGTAACTCTTGGCAGTATGTGAGAGAAGCCACCTAGAAAGATGGTGTAGAAACTGGACTAGCAGAAAACACTTGAATGCATCACCAATTCTGGCCTGCAAAGGCAGATATCACTTTTCAGTTCCACCAAGAGTACACAACTGGATAAATGTGATGTAGACATAAAAATATTCAACAAGAGGGGAAATAATACTCTGCTTTGTGAAAGGAAGGATTAAAGCATTTCTCTTTCCATTCCCCCACGTTATTTGTCCTGTGTGAAGAAGTGCACTTGAATATCCCATGGACTACATTTATGAAGGGAAAAATAAGTCTTTCAGTTGTCATCACAAATACAAAAGTTAAAAAAAAATATATACAGCATGGAATATGTGACCTGGTTTCTGAGTGTGGAATGGGGGATAATAATTCAGACACCACAGTCTGCACAACCCACATTGTTATAGCTGAACATATGATTTCTGATAATTCAACTTTGGTACAGCTTCTCGGAGACAAGTGAGATCCAAAGGAGTCCCAGTCCCAGTATGATCTGTTATAATCTGAAAGGCAGGTGCAAGTTTCAGAGGTGCTGATGGCATTATCTGACAAAGCAGTAGAAGCTTCTTTTCAAGAAGTGTGCATAATAGAACTGTTTTCCTGCATTCTATTATCTAACTTCAGACAAAAAGAGAAGGAAGTGTTTACTACATATCAGACAGTAAACCCCTTTTCTACCAGATGTTTTTTATACCTGTATGTGTGTGCTGCCCAAAAATTAAAGTGAGAAAATACATATTATTTAAGATGCAGAATAACCAATATAATTTGTCTCCCTTCCCTAGGATTTATTGTCAATACTACAGAAACTTGAAGCAGGTACAGAAATGAATTTAAACCATGTTATATTTAAAATGAAGCTGCTATAGCCATTGGTAACACAGCAATGCCACCATATATAGAAGCTGGTTTTAAGGGAAAAAAACTCCACTGATTCTAGGGCTCAAGTGAGTGAGTTATCACAATCTTATAGGTCCAAACGCTTCTCTTTGTAAAACAAAATTTATTTTCTAAATTCTACATCCAGTTCCATGCATACATAAAAATTACATAGTTGAACAACTGTTTGCACAACTAAAGCCTAAGATGTAGCTTACATGAAGTTTAACATGGCAGTCAAAATGACATTGCAGTCAGCATCTTTAAAATGCCTGCTTTGAATAGACTAGACTTTGATCATGGTTAAGAACGTCTTGCAGAGAGAAAATGGGCATTTTCCATGAAAAGCAGAGGTTTAACAAAAACATTTTTAAAAATTTCATTCATATACAAACCTCACACTTTATCATGCTTAGCTATGCACATGAAAACATGGAGGGTTTTTTCCAGCTTACTCTTCAAGAGCAGTGTAGTTACAGGTTTAACTTCTCCTCCTAGACCAATACAAATTGCTTTATCATTACTATTTTATTTTTACATTTATTCCAACCTCAGATTTCCTCTCAGCAGTGTGACTTTTTATTAGCCTTTTAAAAACACTGGGTCAGAAAATTCAAACTATAAAGCAGACATTACTTGGTTATTGATGCTAACCCTTTGATAGGTCTGGGGAAGTCAGGTGCATTACGCCTGGGCCTTTGAACATTTTTTTCCTTTTCATTTCAGCAAGCATTAACATCAGAGACATCAAGCTAATCCTTTCAGCTTCTAATCAGTGTTGTGGACACTTTTATTTCAGCAACTGAGCCTCTCTCCAGCTATTGAGAATTTGAAGTTGAAACATTAATGACTATAAAAATGTCACTGAGATGACATAGTGCCCCTTTCTGCTGCCTACAGTTTTGCGGGAAAACAAAGCTACTGGAAGTAGCACTTGTTCCTGCTGGTGAAGTACAACATTACTGCAACCATCTTACATGCATAAACTGACTTTTTGTAAAAGAAACAAAGTACTAAAGTACTACTAAAAAACTAAAGTACTACTATGAATAGTCAGTATAGTTCTCTCTGTTCTGGTCAGTGTGACATGACTTTTCTGGTATTCAAGGTTCTCACATTATCCATGTCCTTCTAGGGTGAGCTTCCCTGATGCAAGTAAAAATCTCAGACTTCAAGACTAGACTTTTCCTACAGTATTATTTTTACCTCCTCTAGAAGATGTCTTTGTTGTCCACCAGATAGATCCCACAGAGAAGGCAGAATGAGTGGAAAGAAGAGTTATTTTCTGACTGAACATGTTTAAAGTCAACTTTTTTTCTTAAATGATCAAGCTTGACTGCTTTCTGTTCTTCCTCTCTTGTGACACAACAGTGTGGAAGAAAAGGGAAGAAGTTGCTTTCAGTTGCTTTTTTTGCTCCATAGAGCTCTTAGGGATCACACTTTAAAGCCCTGAGCAAAAAAAAAAAAAAAAAAAAAAAACACTTATCTTGGTGCAAGCCAGGTTTTTCATTTAAGTCCCAAATTGCCAGAGCTCAGACTCCAAAGAGACTATTAAATCTTATGATGATTAATTTAAAAACCCAAAAATTTATAAAAATCATAAGACTTGACAATACTGAAAAAAATAAAATTGTTGTCAGTTACAGAAGTGCACTAAAGATCTTTACTACTTTTCTTCTTTTAGCAGAGAATAAAACCTCTCTCTTCTACCTACAAGATAACTTTGGTTAAGAGTGAAGAGAAAGACAGCTACTGATGTTTCAGATATCCAAATGAGGCAGAGTAATTACTCATTGTTCCTTCTCCTAAGGGCACAGTCATTACCAGAAAGAATATTAAAAGAATAATCATTCAAGATTTCTAAAACCATTAACAAATTTCAACAGGTTACTGTATTGAAACATTGGTCAAATCTTTTTTGCTTACTACCTGTTTTCTTGTATTAACTCCAAAATTCTTCAATACCACAGGAATATTTTGACCCACTTATCTGAAAGCATATATGCAAAACAAATGATTTTCCAAACTTAATGGAGAATTATGGAAATGTAGATACCCAAAACCATTATTGAATCCAGCATTTTCATCTCTATCTGTGCTGCTAAAATATTTTTAAAAAGGTTTTCTTAATCATCTCTGCAGTCAAAATCAGCAGCAAAATTATTTTTACAATTCTAATAAAAATTAATTGCTGTAACATCTGCAAAGTCTTGTTTAGACGGTTTGTACCCCTCCTGAGCAGTGATAAGCAACACTGATATCCCTCCATCACACTTTTACATATAAAGTCACAGTGCATCAATATATGGTCTAAAAGAATGCATAGCAAAAGCTGAAAAATAGTAAGGGTTACCTGACATATAACAGCTCATTTTGATATGCCAAGTTAGGCTAAACTCTTAAAATAGATCTCATGCTTCAGAGTTTAGAAACTTCTGACATTTGTGACAACTTTAATTGATACACTTCTAAATAACCAAATCCTTTGCAAATAATTGAATTCATTATATCAATAAGTGAGGCTAAAACTTATTATTTCTGGAAGGGCAAGTCAGGTACAGTTCTATTAAAATCAATAGGCACTGATGTTTCATTCCCTGCCATTCTATACTATACATACTCTACAACAGAAACTGTCTTAATTTTGCCTGTTCTTTTTCTAGGTAGGTGGTGTTGTTTATTCAGTCAGAAGATTTGGACTTCTCCATAATTTATGTAGAAAGACTTCAGAGTTCTCAAAAGAATATTCATTTTTATTTCTAAGTCTTTCTTGCAGTAATTGCAAAGGAATATGGGTGCACAAATCATATTGATTCCACCTGGTGACATATGTCATTGGCAACAGAGTGCTGTAGATTTATTCACAAGTTCCTCTCTAAGCAGAGGCAGGGATGGTTTTACAAACCTCCTTGGTAAAACACAGGACACACAGACTGGATCTTTCTGGATTCATGCTTGAATTTTTGATTTTTCTTGAATTGTCAATATTCTGACTTAAAGACAGAATTTATGTATTTTTCCCGAGATAGATACTGTTGGAGAGCTTTCTTTTCTGCCAGCACCTTGTTCCTCTGCTCATGAAACAATCTATTTCGAGTAGGTAAATATATGCATATAGAGACCAACTTTGTCCCCAAAGCATTTTGAGGATATTATTTATAGCCTTTCATTGCTCTGGCCTATGAATTCCAGATTCTTGGAGCATTAGCCTTTTTCTGACTAATTTGGAATTCCAGTATTTACATTTGGTTTAATCTTTTCTAAAAAAGGAAAATATTCCTCAACAATCTGTATTGACTAAAGTTTCCAAAATAACGTTTACTTTCTCATTTTTGCAATTAAATGAAAAGTCAGTACTAACACAAGGAGTAGTTTGCCAATAAATACAAACAAACTACTTTGGCCTTTCCTGGGTCCTTCTAAAACAGCTGACTGCTAGAATAAATGACAGTCGCATTTTCAAAGCTGCTAAATTATTCCAATCCTACTGAAGCAGTTTCTGTTTGGCATGAAGGACCCTGGAACAGGACAGGAGTAACCGAGTGAGCAGAATTCACTGTTAAAACTGTGATAAAGAGTTTAATATAAAAGGAGATATTTATTTTGAAATAGAAGCTTACAGTAGCAGATCAGTTTAATCTACTCTGTCATGTAGTAAGCAAAAAAGCATATAAAAGTTGTGCAGACAGATTTGACTTGCAGATCAATATTCTGTTGATCTCTTGCCACAAAACACTTAATCTCTGCAGTGCAGGACAAAAGTAAAAGGAAATTTAATGTCAAATTAGTTAAGCACAATCTGAAACTGAAAAAGCATGCAGTATTGATAATGGTGGTTAGCACAAGTTCCTCCTATTAAGTAATATCATCCAGTGCATTCATTGCAATCTATTAATTACACAGTGCAGTCAGCTTGATCTCTTAGGCTAAAGCCATGGCAATCAATTGCAGCACTGTCTCCACCATTTTGTTTAGAACTACATTTCCTTAGCCAAGTCTGAAATTCTCAGAGAAAAATTTAATTTTAGCTATCTTTATAATATAAGCTCTCTTTATCTACACAGTTTGCATTTTGGAGGGAACACAACTGCTTGGCAAACAAATGTAGGCACAATATCATCATTATGTTAATATACTTGGAAATTCCATTTGGAAATCATCTTTATTTGTCATGTCTCCAGACATTAATCAGTAGATTTTAAGACTCATATAGATTCAGTGTTCTTAAAAAAACCCCAAAAATAAAAAATACGTGTTCGGTGATTGATAGCATAGGAGATGATAGTAAAAAAGAGAAAAAAGAAAGAAACAGATGATTAAACTCTTTCAATAACAGGATATTGTTTGAGGAACACATATAGACACAGTATACATATTAAATTGATAATGGTAACTATTAAATAATACTAACAATGGTACTAAAAGAATAACTGTTTGAAACTACAGGAATATTCTAAAGACTAATATTCTTACTTCTGAGTATCCCATCAAGTAGTTGAAAACTGATCCTCATTTTAAAAAAGTCAGATCTCACCAGTTCCCTTCTGATCCCTCATAGTTTTACCATGAGTTGCTCACATGAATAGTTCAAATATTTTTTTTTTAATTGTTCCACATCAGAATGCAAAATCAAGACTTCTCAGTATTCCTCATGAAACAAGGGGAGGCAAACAGACACAATGACCATCTTGGACTGAGATTTATCCTACCTAATTTCAAGTATCCCTGAGGTTCCAATACCACCATGGGACACAGCATTGCCTCCCTACACAGTCATAAATCATACCTTATGGCATCAGCTCAGCACAAGGGAGACCCTCACTAGAGCCACATCTACTGGGATGAACGTGGAACAGAACACCTTCACTGCATTACAACCAGTGCTTTAAAAAATAAGCCAGGTAATATCAAGACTAACTAGGTGGGTTACCTCAGTAAATGTCTGCTATGACACTAGTCACCCAAGGCTTTCCCTGTAAACACAGAAAAGGGCATTTTTTAGGGTGTTGTTCATCTGATCTATTTTAGCTCTCTACAAGCTAAATCTCAGAAGCTCCCGTTTCTCTCACTGACTGCAAAATTAAGTTCAATAGCCAACTTAGATGTAAACAACAGTATAAGAAATATGAATTTGACCAGATAAATACACTTCCTCCTCCTTTTACTGGGTCTCCACATGCCATCCTATATCCTACTGCAACTTCTCAAAAAAGCTTTTCCCCTCTATGATGCCCTCTTCTTTGTATTAAAGAACCAGTTTTTTAACTACTACTTGTGTTCATTACTTATCCTTAACATCTCTTGAAATGAACAGGATCGAAAAAAATATTATTTCAGACTGGCTCAGAATTCAGGAAGACTTTTTGCATTACTTAAATGCATTTGTTTTGAAACTGCTTCAGCTACATCACTTATATCAGTCACTAGAGATTAAGGAGAAGTTCTTAACCCACCATAATTTATTGTTTGTACCTATAAACCCCCTTGAGGAAGAAGTATGAACAAGAGCCACAAATACTTGAAACTTGTAGTGTAAGACCAGCAGAAAAAAAGATACTAGACAATATAAATACATAAAAGGGCGGTACTGTCAAAGAGAAATATTTTTTAATGGACAACTCTTTCTATGTAAATAAAATATTAACAAGACAAAAGCATACTGCCTCAGTTATTAAAAACAATATGTACATATATATATGTAGCTTCACTGGGAGAGGCAGAGAAAAAGAATTGTTGAGCCTTCATCATGATCTACCATTATTGACTGGACTAAAAGTTAATTTATGTCATTTTAAGATACCCATTTTGGCAAAACTCTTCCTGAATAAATCACTGCGCTAGAAATCAGAAAAGAACTATTTATCAAGGCTGCTGGTCAAAATGTAGGTAAAACCCCAAAATTAGTAATTTCTAAACTGAAGCATATTGATAAGCCAAAAATTAATTACTCTTGAATGAATTACTACTGAAATTAAATTAATGCTACTGAGTAGCTGCAAGCCATGAACATTCTTGAGCACTTCTTGCTTTCACAGTGATAACAGAAGCCTATTCACACTTCAGAGGCACTTACACCTCAGCCCTGCAGGGCATCCTTTTTCACCCCCAGTTTCATCAAAATGTCAAAGGAGGTGTCAAAAGTATGAATACCTCCTCCAAAGTGCAAGAGCAAATGTTACTAGGGGTTTCTAGAGTCAAACGGTGACATTAGAGAAGTAACCAGGTTACTCAGCCTGCTCTCAGCAGAGAGCAATGCCAAAGAAACTCTTTTACACCAGCTCTTGATGTATAGTCAGTGGTGATGAGCTCATCAGTGATTACAGGCAATGGGTCTTTAAAACAGCTACACCCATACCTCTGGCAAAGGGACTTTTGAGTGAGATGCACACAGGGGATGATCTGATCACAGAAGAAACAGACAGAGCAAACAGTTAAATCAAAATTTAATTAAATTTAATTAAATTAATACCCATCTCCAACATTCCATTTTTAGACTAGATCTCATTTATATTCCAAGTGTTTTCCTTTCGTATCACAATGTGAGCCGGAGACATAAGAAAACATGTGGATCCAATGTTCAATAAAACTAAGTGATGGACAGTAGATTTCTATTCTCTGAACTGTGTATCAAACTCTTAAATATTTGGTGTTACATTCTCTGCTGCTGTAAAGCTGAGTAACTCTATTTAATAACACAAGAGTTGCACCCACTCAGACCTGTAAAACAATCTAACCTCCTTCAGTGATGAGAGTTTGCCTGCACACCACTCAGGTCAGAAGCACTTGTCTGTGTTTTCTTGGTTTCTACCTTTTAATGGCTGCACTTTGCCCTTTTCACCAGAGGGAGTTAACAAGTGAACTCAGAGCAAGATACTATTTTTGAATATGAATAATATTTATGTCCCATCAGTACAGCAGTGCTTCCTTTCACACTGCCATTAATGAGCCATTAAAATCTGTGTTGGAGAACTGCTAATCTTTCAAGAGGTTAACATGTAATTCATCCAATTCTAACACTTCCATGACAGAAGTGGGAATTTGGGAACAGAGCACATTTTATTAAAAAGAAAAGGAAACACACATGGAAAAAGAAATTCATTGTCAAGACTTGGGAGTGCCTGTGTTATTTCAGATATTTATACTGGAATAAAAGCTTTCACTCTAACCCCATTCTTTCCACTGTTTTGCCCTGCAATGACATCAGTCTTTTGACACGATTACTGTCTTCAAAATGCACAGTACCATGAGGTCATAGATGGGCCAGAGAAGCAAACGTTTATAGCAGTAAGCCATCACATCAGCACCTTATAAGAGGCATCTGCTGTGTATCTGCCAGGCAATAAGCATGGACAGGGGGAGGCTCACTTTTGCAGAACTGGAAAAGCGTGGGTCACCAGGTTATGCAAGAGGTGGTAAAGCTGTGCTCAGACTCTAACCTGAGTCTTAGCCACTCTGGAGAAAAATCTTCCTAGTGCAAACAAAAGGCTCAGAGATGTTATACAGTACAGCAAGCAGAATGCATACACCTTCAGCAATTACAGCAGTATGTAGTGCAAAAACCAAATCCTCAGTGGAGATAAAGGTGGAATGTGCCCTTGTTTTCAGCAGAAAAAAAGGGGAGTTTTGGTCTTCAGCCCTCCCCTTGTGTTAAAACCTGTTTGTGCCCTTGGTGACCTCAACAGACATGTATATCAACAGACAGTGAAGAAACAGACTCCAGGTCACAACATCCCACATAAAGTCATATGCACTGAAACCTCCCTTCTCAATTATAATCATTCCTGCTTCAGCTACATCCTTTGAGATGGATCCTTATTTTCCAGTCCATCTGTGAAATTGACTGGAATTATTCACAATGTACAAAGGAGTGCAGGATACCATGCCATGCTGCATGTGGTATAAGAAAATTGAAAATCAAATAGGCTTACCAATAGCTCTCTGCTCTCTACAGTAATCTGTCAGCGCCGCTTCTCTGCAGCAAGTGACAGCAACAGGAAACGATGGGATGCTGCCTGCTCTGTGCACTGCTGGGACCCAATAGAACAGTACTTCCTCTGTGGTAGCAGAGAAGCTACCTAGACCTCAGAGACAGATTCCCTAAAGAACTTGCAAAAATATTGGCAGCCTCTTTCTGAGACATTTGGAAAAACACTGAAAAAAAATTTAGTGATCTCCTGCTGCTTGTAGCTGATGTACAGTTTGGTGAGCTCAGCAGAATTACACAGAACAGAAGCATTTATACGTTTCCTGCTACTGCTATTCTAGCTTGGCTGTTTTGCTGTTGCAATGTAACAAAACACATGCCAAATAGGAAAACTGGATGTGGCTGTTTAAGCTCACAAATTATCCCTTATCATATGACAC
Organism: Myiozetetes cayanensis; assembly: GCF_022539395.1. Lineage (NCBI taxonomy): Eukaryota > Metazoa > Chordata > Aves > Passeriformes > Tyrannidae > Myiozetetes > Myiozetetes cayanensis. Next base: position 40,556,718 of record NW_026087742.1, on the reverse strand, counting down.
GTTTTGCAGTGGTCCAGTCACTACTCAAAGTTCTTTGTACGATCATTTCCAATAATCTATTCTGAATGGCAATTATGAGTGTTAAAAAAAAAAAAAAAAGGTTTTGTCTGGATGGTGAGCACACTGTCTCAGTTCCCAAATTATCCAAGTTCAACTCATTGCAGGTACTCATCAGAAAAAATGTGGATCTTTAACTTCTCAAAAGTGGCACAGGCTGATCTTTGTGGAAGAAAAACAAAATATCTTTATGTTGTAGAATAGAGAGGAAAAATCATCAGTTCAAAAGCCCCTGCATGTACTTTCTATATGGGCACGGCTGTGAACAGTGAAGTAGAAAGAAGCATCTGTTCCTCTGCCATGTCTCGGTTTCTACATGTAAGGAGAGGCAAAAGAGATGAACAGCAAATAGATCAAAAGTCACAGAAACTCATATAAAAAGGCAGAGAAGATTTATCTCAGAGGAAAAAAGAAACAAGAGGGTTTATAATAAAGCTGTATGATCTCGGTGGGGTAAGAGGGTGGATTACGCTTTCTGTTCAGAGGAGTGTAAATAAACCTGTGAAGACCATGTCTTTCCTTGTCGTGATCAAGGCCACCTGAAAGAACCAACCAGGGCTTCAGAATCCCCTTTTGGTCCATGTGCAGGGCATGGTAACAGCACACTGCTCTTGCCCCTGTCTCCAAGTAAAGCCACATGTTTCTCCAAATGTCCTACCAAAGAGATATTAAATGAATATGCATTAATATCAGAAACTTGCCCTTTCCAGTAGTTATCCAGTTGCTCTGGCTACATTATTTTGCTGCTAAACAGCTCTAGTGCCCAAAACAATGAAAAGAATTTAAAAAAAACCCACATAAAATATCCCCTCAACACTGAGCAGGTGCCAAAGCTTTTTTTTTTTTTTTTAAATATATCTTTTATAAAAACTATTTTACAGGCAGAAACACCTTCTGCTTCTCACTTTCTTGAGAAATATTTTCCACAAAACAAGCAGGAATTTCAGACATTGCTTATCAGTAACTGGAGCTGACTAAATCATTCAAAGAACATCTGTTTTAAAAATACCATACACCATATTGTAGACTTCAGGAAAAAAAAGTGTTAAAAAAACCAGTTACAGTTACTGGACTGCAGAGGAACATTTAAAATGCTAAACAGCCTGAGCCCATCTACCTTCAAATTCTTGATGTTTATACCTTCTTCAATAATAATTATTCTCATAGTTCTCTAATATTCCTGCCAGGGACTGTTCAATTAAACCAATTTTATGTCTGGACACTCCAGGCATTCAATTCTACTGTAATTCTTCCTTCTTATGCTTTTTAAAAAATGTTAACTTATTTATAATAATGCATACAGAGCAGGGGTTCCTAGTTTATAACATTCAACAAATAACTGCATTTGGAGAGGGGGGAGGTGAAAAGAGTGGAAAGACCCACATAGAGGCACAGGGAAGGGGGAAAAAAATTGTGTAGCAACCTTAGAAAATAAAATAAAGCTAAACAGCACTTACATGTTTGCAAATTTCTGATCCTAACATTTTATATAACAAAGGTTTATAGATTCAATTGCAGTCAAGTTTTTAACATTTTTTTTGTGTTTTTTAAGGCTTGTCTATGTCAGGCAGAGGTGTAGTAGTCTGAAACATGGCTGGGTAAAAATAGCACCATTAAATTCAGTCTGAGACTCATTAAACAAACTTGATAAGGGGGTTTGATGCTTTTCTGTGTGGTTAACAGTATTTTAATAACACAGGTTGTACTTTCATAAGATGTATCATGATCTCTTAACAGGCATAAATAAAGCCTCCTGCAGTCATTAAGGCAGACAGATCTGACTCGATATATCACAGCTTTCCTAAACGCAGCACAGGACCATGATGTTGGACATATGCAGCTGACCATGGAATTGGAAAAGAACTGCCTTTTACCATGGTAAAAGTGATATTTGTCATTCCTACTAAGGAAATAGCAGTCGGTATACTAACAGCACACAAAAAGCCTGACAAGAAGCCCATTAAGAAGTAATACAAACATTTCTACTGTCATAAATAAGTTTCAGGTCACACCTAAAGTGTTTTTGCATTCCTTGATGAGCGTCATCACTGAAATTCTTACAGAAATAGAACGACTGCAGCCTTTATAAACATATAAAAAAGAGCATAAGCTCTTCAAACATTTTGGCCAAAATTTTTGATTACTCTCCTGTTCAAATTACAGTGTTCCCTTTCCAAAGCACTTATGAAATACCAGAAATTCTGTTAGAGTTGTCTGTAGACATCTTCCAAATGAAAGGCACCATTAATAACAAACTACAACTATATTTCTAAGACTATCACTAGGAATTATCACTCTCCATACCCACACGATTCCTGGACTCCTCAAAGGCCCTCAAAAAAGAAACATAATTCCCAAAGGGAGGTCATGTAATGCATCCTCCTGTCCCTGGGCACAATCATTTCTGCCTAAATCACTCCTGATCAATGTTTATTTACCCTGTTCTTAAAAATCCTAGTGATGGAGATTCCACAGTATTCCCAAGCAATCTATTTCAGCATTCAGCTTTCCTCACCATTACAACATTATCTGTTTCCTAAACTAAATCTCTCATATTCCAGTTTCTGCCCATTCATTTTCTTCTGCCCAGGTCCACTGTGAACCTTTTATTTCCAACGTGTTTGCTTCAATATTTTCCATGTTTAAGAGTAACACATCTTCCCTCTACTTTAACTTCTCTAAACTAAAAGAATATAACTGATGGCTGTTTCCTAGGATGCTTTTTTTACTCTCCATATCCAGATCATACACTAATTTTAGCTGCTGGATAATAATTACCATACTTAGTTGTATTGGACTGATCAGCATGATATTCATATCATGTGTGTCTTATCAATAATTTTTGGAAAAATTCATCATCCACAAAAAATAGATTTTTTTGTAGTTTTGTACTAATAATTTTTAAAAAACCTCTCCCAGCAACAGAAAACATAATTTGTTGACATTAACAGCATCAGACACCCATATTAAAATTCTTTAAAAGGTTTTTCCTGATAAAGAATTATGAGTCATTGCTTTACAGCAGGAGAGAGACCAGGATACCATACCACCACAGGCACACAATCAATTTACCACTACATCAGTTCTACATCAAATAACTTAGGGAGAAGGGGGAATCCAACCCAAAACAACACATATTTGGAATCCTAACAGGTCAGAGAGAAATGCCAAGCCTGTAATTCAATTCACCACTGCACTACTAGTCAGTTTTGTTGTTATGTGGAACTCATAATTGACAATTACTAGAGATTAAGTGTTTCTACTGAAACCAGACAACAGAAGGCTTCAGGCACGTCATGCTGTACAACTTGAAGCTTTTCTTCTTTGCCAGGATTAGCTCAAAGTTTTTTGGCAACAACTAAATTTAGTTTGCCGTTTTCCCTAAAGATGAAAGCTTGGAGCCAAACAGGGGTCAGAGAAGTGAGAGAAGGAGAACAAGAGAGAAGGGATGAAGTTGAGATAGAAACCTGGAGAGTCAGACTCACTGCCTTAGATGTGGAGAAGCAAATGGATGCAGTGATACCAGAAATATCTCCTTTCAGGAAGAATTACAACTCCAAGGCCTTTCTAACAGTGGGAAAAGGAAGGTGGTTAACCCGATTTTCATAACTCTGGCACAATAAGTAGTTGTGCCACAACTGTTATCCCACCCATGACTGGCAAATGCTGTAAGCTACCACATACTTCGTATTCAGAGCTATTCCTGGCAACTGAAATGCATATAGTATTGATGTTCACTCCAGTGGAGAACTGACACAGGGCTCAAGCTGTGTCTCACAGGAATATAAAGACAAGATCCTGCCCTAGGAAGGTTTCAAAGTCTAAAGACAAAACCAGTTATTTCCTAGGTCTTCCCAAGCCTGAAAAGAAACTCTGAGGTTACCAAATGCATCCCCTCTTATTACAAAGATAAGAAAACTCTTTACATGTTTATCTTTGGACCAAAAACAGTTTGGTTTTGACTTTTCCTCTCCCAATATATTTGTATACAACACTCCCAGATCTTCTAAGTGCTTGTTTTACTGGGTTAGAAGATTTTGCTGTCTCTGCTGAAGTACTTTCTTCAATGTTTTTTACCATCCTTTTTTTTTCTTATTTACAGCTTACTCTGCAATCAGTTTATATATGCTAGCCAATCTCCTTCTCAGTTGCTTGAATCTGTGTTTCATTTTTGTAACACAACAGTAGCATGTGATGATACTCTACAGTTTGCAAAACAAAAAGATATACACTGACCTTGAGCACCATTCAATGTCATTCAGAGAAATAATAAAACCAAATGAGACCCTACCCTCTCCACAAAGTGAGAGTCTCATTTTAAATAATCTGTGATGAAGTTTCAGTCATGACAACTCAAGCACACCCACACTTTCCAGTTTTGAGTTTGCCAGCTACCTTTCCTAGTGACTCTGTTTACAGGCTGTCTCACTGTTAAGACTAGAGTCATCTTGACTTAGTAAGTGTGCACACAGATGAAGTACATCACACTGACCATGGTGAAGGATACATTAATACCAGGAACACAAAGCATTGTGGTTCTCCAGCCTAATTTCTAAAGGTGCCACCTAATGGCAAAAACATACAGAGCAGAAAATCATGCTGTAGATATCACAGGAACTGACATCCTTCTCTTTCCTCTTTCTTGGATGAAAGAAATAAAATTATTACATGACAGTCCATGTTTTTAAGAAGCAAAAGCTGCATATGTGAATCTTTTGAAAGAAAATATGATGTCTACATTCCACATAATTTCAGTTGAATCTATTCTCCCTATTATCTTTTGAAATATCCTACCTATTATCATTCTATTCAAAGCTTTACAGCAAGGAAATATCTGAACTCTTCTTTAACTTATGTCACTTAACATAGTGAAGAAAGATAATGCTCTGAAAGTTATTCAGCTTTTCCAGGAATTCCCTAATGTTAGTAAGGGCATCAAACTGAGACAGTAAATATGTTCCTGTTGATGATGCCCCATAAGCTGCATATTCACTGCTCTCTCTAGGTGTTATTATCTCCAGTGTCACAAGGTCTGTACACTATCTCAGTAAACTCTGTGTGTAGGCACACACATTTTAATATTATACCAGACAGGTGGCTGCAAAAGAAACAAAGAAAATAACTCATTTTCTATTTTTATAACTTGTGGCTCTGTCTCACCTACTCCAAAAAACAAAGGCCCTTAGATTATAGTCCAAGGAATTTCTTACACGCTCCTATCAGCCTATACCAACTGCAGCTTGGACACATGCCTTGGACACCCTTTGTCTGGAATAGGTTCTTGAACAGAGTTCAAGAGATACAGGACAGGGTTTCCTGGAAACTACATACAATCTCTGCAGTCCCAAAGCTCATTTTTCTTGTTAAGAATAAACAAAAAGCAGTAGCACAGTGTGACTGATGAAAGCCTGTTTGCTTCACTTGGAAAAAAAAAACATTTTCTTTGCTGGACACCAAGTGGTCTCATTTGTGCTTTGTTCTGAACCAAAACACTAACTCTGCCCAGATTAGAAAACACTATTATAGGAAGAACTCTGACTTTCAAAATAACTCCTTTATCAAGACTGATTAAATCCTGAGAAGTTGTTATTTTCAATGCTTTGGCCAGAAAGGCAAAACTATGTAAGGTAGGTCATGTTTTTGAGAAGCAGGTGCCTGGTGAGTTGACTAAGCCTCATTCATTTTTCAACAAGAGCCAGTGCAGGCAACACCTTTGTGCCACAGGGGTAGGAGAGGAAGAAAAACACAGGCTCGTCCTCGGCTGGAGCAATCCTGCTTCATCAGACTGGGAGAAAGCCCACAGGGAAGTCAGGTCTCTCCTGACTGTGGATCAGTGTACTTTCTACTTCAGAGCTAGTGATGACCTTTTATTCTCTAAAGAGAGCATTTCATCTCGCAAGTCATAATTACATGAATGGATGTATGCTCAATTGCTTATTACAGAACTTCCATCTTTCAGTAAATCCTGAAAACAGAATGACTGCCAGAATGACTGACAACAGAACTGGCAGTCACTGCATAGGACAGACTGTATTCATTTGAAGAATGATGGCAAAATGTTGTTCAGTACACAGCCCTACAAGTTGTTTTTTGGCATGGCAGTCTTGTCCTGATCCAAAGCTAGTGCACATATTTTCTTTTCTGGTCTTCCTGTCATGATTGTCAAAATTATACAAATTCACAGACTTTATAACCACCCTTCAATGGTGGTCAGCAATAATTTTAGTCACCAAGATAAATGTGATCTTTAGGAACAGAAAGTTGAAAGTGTCTGCAAATTTTGGGTGCCCAGCCTCAGAATCTTGAGGCCTGTTTTTGCAGGTCTCCTAACACAATATTTATCACTCATCTCACACTGTTTTTGTAACTTCTGTGTACCACCACAATCCTTAGAGGTTGGTGTTTTTATCTTTTCACCACAGGCAAATACACTACAGGATACATTTATAGAGATGTCTGTCTCTATGGATATGTAGACAATTGAGTGAACAGAGAGATGACCCCTTTGATTAAGATGAATAGCAACATTAAATGTTCCTGGTTTTCTCCATTGACTGTAACAGGACTCTAACACAATCAGTTCTGAGGAGAAAGGATGCCTCTTCAGCATCACGGACTGGTGGTTGTGGAGAAAGTTCTCTGACTGCATGAACTTTTCCGCTTTCTAAAGCCTTGACTCTGTAGACTAATATTTTACACACACAAGAGGGGGAAGTTCTGGGTGTCATGATGGCTATGCTTTATGCAGTTTGCATGAGACATTTATTGAATAATACATAAACAATAGCATCGAAAGCCTTTTTAAAAAAATTCATTATTTCATATTCTGCCCTAACATGACTCAGGGTCCTAAACAGTAAAAATACATTAGTATTGTAGCTCTCATGGGTTCTTGTACCATGCAGCAAGATCCTTTGTTAGGAATAAAATCTGAGCAAGAAGGGAACATGTCAGGACTTTACTATGAACAGATTTCCTTTCTGCATAATTCTGAAAAAATGCGCTCTCAACAGCAAGGTGAATGCAAAGGTCAACAAAAATAAGCAATAGATTGCTTCTCAGAATTGCCAAATCTACTCTTCTCCCCTTATCATGCCCTTCCCTTAAGAGTAAGAGAATCTGTTCCAGGTTTTGAAGCCAGGTTCCACACAAAGAGATTTAACAGAAAATGTAAGATGTGTGTTAGTGGGTTTTGCTAGTATCTTTGGTTCCAGAACAATTTGAATTCTTTTTGCTCTGATCTCTTTTCAGGTATCGCCAGTTAGACTATCCAAATCCAAGTTCCTAAGATTGCCTTACATGTCAAACAAATGTGGAGGGTTTTTCCCAAGTATGTATAATATGTTATTTCTCAGGCACCAAGCAAGTTCAGCATCCCTTATTCCCCTTACATGGCACCAAGTATGTTACTGTGCATAGCGCAGGTCTTATCTGTTTCCACCTTTCCCACATAGCTTGGCAGAGAGGTCCCTGCAGATCCTGCTTCTGCGCTGTTGGCATCCATTCCCTTACACAAGAACATCAGGCCAGCAGTCATGATCTGGAACATCTACCCAGAGAAATTCTGATCCCAAACAGCTTTTAAGCTAAATACAAAAGACATTAGGAGATGGTGTGTGGGAGATAATATCACTCCCACTTTACAGAAGTCCACTTTTTTCACTGTACTCTATTTAGTTGCAGCTTGACATGGGTCACAAAAGCTTCTTGTGCTCTCACTCATCATAGTTCTTCCTTCCCTTCAGGAAAAACACAATGCAGTAGGAGGTAGAAAACATATGTGAAATCCAAGAGGTGTTAAAGCCTTCTGTCCTGGAGTAAGCCATTTCTCAGCGTTTCCAGTTCAGATCTTACAATTTAAATAATATACAACATCAGTAGCACAAAATAGACTTCTTCACCATAATTACAAACACCTTGTGACCAATTACTTGCAACTCATTTCATGCAAGCTTATGAGAGGATGTTGGTAGATCTATTTTGTTAGTAGACCTCAATATGGAGGCTGAAGTTACCAAAAATGATGAGAAGAAACACAGGAAAGGGGAATATAGAGATAAGCATCAAGTGAGAAAGAAAGGTATGAAGACTGATAATATGTAAACCATAGAAGAAATTATGGTCATTCTTTTTTCATACCCTTGCCCCTCAGATGCATTTCCTTCTTTTCAGGACAATGTAAGACAGTCCATGAAAAGCTTCTAGTAATAGAAATAATTAATAATTTCTATTTACCTAGTATATAATTCTCTATTATTCACTCTTCTACCCTATTCCCTTGTGACCTGGCACATCACTGCAGGACAGAAGTATATAGACCATTAGAAAGACTGTATTCTTCCTCTATTAATTACATTCTTTTGGCATACTTATATTCTCTGTCATTCAGTTTCTTGCTCTTTCCTGACAAAAGTTTCTGACTTATTAAGGGGAAAAACAAGAGAGTTCAGTGCTGTTTCATTGCATTAGTGTTATCCAAGTATAATTTCTTCTTTAACAATTAGTCTGTGCCACTGGAATACTTCAGAAAGTTTAATATGTGTCCTGAAAGGGCACTGCTATATAGCAAAAGAAATATCTAATCAACACTCAGTGGTGTATTCCAGTGTCCCAGTTTCCAGTTAAGGAAAGAACCCTGTTGTTGATGATGCTGCTGTGTTATCTGGTACAATGCATAACTATGGTTCTGTAAAGTAAGTAAATCCATAGATATTGTGATCTCCTTTTTAGATGTTCATTAATTTCAGCTATATTTCCAGATCCATATGTTGTGTAGAAATCAGTTTTATGGTTATAAAGATTGGTAGAGGAAGGTGGACTTTTTTGTAACTCACATTTCCACTTCTCCAGAGCAAACTGTTTTACTCAGTGGCATTGCAAAAAACATAAGTAATGATGGTAAAGTGAGATGGAGAGGACAGAATGCAACTGATTAGTTCTGGAATCTTAACTTCCAGTTGAAAACTTTTAAAAAAATATCCAACTACTTTCATTTTACTACAGAAATAAGATGATTTGGTCTTTTGCTCTATATTACTACTGGAGAAGGCATAAATGACTATGAATCCATATGTATTTTATCTTACTCTGTATCATTTCATTTCAAATTGATATCTTTCTTAGTTTTTCAGAATTGCTGAAAATCCCATGAAAAGATCAGAAAGTGAAATTATTGGTTTGTTTATTTGTTTAGAATTTGGCTAATCCATTGGTCATACATCTTTTTAGAGCACTATCACTGATTTTTAAGGTAAGCAGTTCTACCTGACACAATGTCAGTGCTAAGAACACCATCCCACCAGAGGTCATTTGCTATTTGGTCAGGGTGATTTCAGTTACAACGATGTGCTCCTTCTGCTAATGACTTCTTTGTAAAGAAAACCTGGAGAGAAACTTTGCAGAAACAAATGAAAACAGAAGTCAAGTTATACAAAAGGCTAAGGGAAGGGATTTGTATTATTAACGTATCTCATATCCCTTACAAATATTATTTGTTTTCAGGAATCCAGTAACAAACTCAAGGTCCATACTAGAGGTACCAGTGGATGAAAAGCTGAACATGAGGCAGGTTTTTCTCTGGATGTGAACTCAAGGTATCAAAGAACCAAAGGTTTTGCAAGAGTTGGTGTGGGCAAAATCTCTTGAAGTCTTAAACTAAAGTGAAATGGCCAGTAAAGCTTGAGGGTTCTGGACTGGAGTGTAACAGTGCCCCATCCAGAAATATCTCTAATCTACATAGGTAAGCCCTCACATGTGAAGTATATACGCTGAGGCTGGAAGTATTTTATACAGCTTGGATGAGTACAATAATCTAAAAATCATTGAATAAAAGTACACTGCGTAGTTCTTCAGCCGTGTTTTGTGGGAGTAATTTGAGTGAGGCACTTCACTTGATGAAATGTTTTAAGATTATAAGTCTCCTTCTTCAGTATGGAGAAAGTTTCCTAAATCCTAGGGGAAGAAGAGTATAGTTTAAAGCAAATTTGCTTCTTCAGGGAGGAAAATCACATTCTTTCTTTCCATAGGCAGGTTCCTAAATTGATATAGGCTTTTGTGGATCCCTTTCTTTTCCACCAATCACTGCATCTGAGTATTGATCTTTAAAGGATATTTACAAAATTCATGGAAAATATGAACTGGGCAACTAAAATTAATAACTACTGAAGCCATAGACTGAATAGAGACTTAGTTTCACAGCTCTTTAAAATTTTTCATTTAATTCTCCCCCCTGCCCCAAAGCTGGCAACCAACCTTTCCTTTCACAAAGTCTGTTTTCCCTCTTGTATATAAATTATGTCCATAACACTTGTTCATAGCTGGAATTTAGTTTGATACTTACTGTGTTTCTCCTATTGAAAGGCTTGTTCCTCTGAAAGCTTGTCTGCTTTTAGACACATCTATATAGATATGTATATCCACAAAAGCTAGACCAAAAAAAATATATCTCATTCCCACAAACTTTTTACTAAGTATTCCTGTTCAAAAAGGTATATGTGTCTGCCTCTTTTTGCCAGAGAAACAAAGACTTTATTATTTTACACAGTGGTGCTTTCAGATAATGATTGTCAGTGTAATTAATTTTCAAGTCGATCCCTCATCAGTGTGTAATTTTGTTTCCTTGGAGCTCTGGTCTCTGCAGAAGGGGACCCTATGTGATGCTGACAGTAATCCTCTTGATCTGAATGCTCTATGGATTTAGCCTGAGGGTAACCCCTGAATTTATACATTGATATAGTTTTGTTTTCTGCTTTTTCTCAAATAATTTCATAGCAAGTCCTGGGATGTGATCTGTTGGATTTGGTTTTGGGTTTTGGGTGGGTTTTTTATTGGTTGGTTGGTTGATTGATTGGTTTTTCTGTCAGGTACTGAGTGCATTTTTCCATTGACCAATCTCTCATAACCTCAAGTCTTACTTGCATAGCATTAATGATCACCTCAGAGTCTGTCATTTTATACAGGAGACTGAGTGTCTTTTTCCCCAAATGCATCACTTGGCATTTATCTACACCAAATTTCCTCTTTCGTTTTACTGAACAGTCATTCAGTCTCATAAATTCCCTATGTAGTTCTTCATAGTAATCTCCTGTCTTTTTTATTTTGAATAACTTCATATCATCAGCAAACTTTATCACTTCAGAGCTCCCACTCTTTTCCAGCTCACTGATGAATGTGTTGTCTGGAGAACAAACGTATGCTGTACAGAGAAGAGCTCTTAGTAGAAGGTATTGTGAACCTTCAACACTTTGACTTTAGTACAAAAGCATCCACACGAGAATTCTGTAGTAGAAGTGCCTGTCAAATGCTAATGGATGGAGGATTTCAGAAGTCTTTATTTGGATGTTCCCTATGGAGACAGGTGCACTAGGCTGCAATGATCCAGGCAAGAGAAAGGTTTTCCATGTAGACACATCAGAGGAGGTAAGGAAATAGTAATTCCCAGATAACATGGGAAGGATTGCTCAGTATGATGACTCCATACAGCCTTCTTTAAGTGCTGTAACTACAATTTGTTAGAGTGAGAAAGATGCTCCAGCCACTACTCAGAAGGCCAGAGTCATATACATTCCCATCTCGTTCCAGATATTTGTTTGAAAGTAGACTTCTCTATTCTTTGAACCGCTTTCATTGGGAATTAGCTTGGGTTTGGTGGTGTTATCCTGCTATCCCATGGCTTTAAATCAAATAATACCAATCTGGAAGAAAAGGGCATATATAATAATGAAATAGAGTTATTATTAGATGGAATTATTATAAAAGGGCATCTTCCTTATCATCAGGGAGATGAAATGTCTTTGGAAAAACATCAATCATCAACTGACTGTATAGTCCCAAAACAGAACTGCAGCAGCTAAGCGGGCAAAAAAAACTTTGTCTCTCCAAGCAAGACAGTAACAAATAAAAACGTGATTTTCCTTCTCTGTCTGAAGATGACAGGACTACTTGTGAAAGGCCACTAATTTAATTTAAAAACATATGCTGGAAATTGGAAAGTATTAGAGTTCACAAGGATGTTATGCAAACCTGCATTATGCTGAAAGAAGAAACTTAGTGTTTATGTAAAAAAATAACCAACCAATCAACCAAAGAACTAAGAAGCAATTTGAAAATTACAATATGCAAAATCTGGGGGGGGAAAAAAAAAGAAAAGGAGAGCAATCCAATGACTAGAAGCTCAAGCAAGACCAAATTAAATCAAAACTAAAATTGATGCTGGAATTGAAGTAATTGATTGTTGGGTCAAATGGATTTGATAGACCGTACTAGGTCATATAATTCAGTTGAGAGTTGCTACTTTTATACAAGGGTTATCTAACTGAATAGAAAGTTACATTCCTGTTATCTTTTGTAGGTTGATATAGCCTTTGTCATGCTTAGGACTTTAAAATACACAAATATATAGACTCAGCTTCAGACATGGGAGCAACTGTGTCTGAACTAATGCTTATGGAAAGGAGTTCAGAATATATATGCTTAAACAAAATTATAATTATACTATATATATACATTATAAATTGGCAGAGTATTCACAATCCTTATTTCTATATCTCTGTTGTCAAACTGCAAAGTCATCTTCTCACAGTAGAGAACATGAAGCTCTCTATTCACTTCAATCACCTATTTGAGAAATTGTTTCACATTAGAATGATCCTTTATGCCAGAATATCTAAGAATAATTTTCTGCACAGTGTTAACTCTACAGTACACTCTAAGTCAGAAATATCTTGGGCATAACAGAGAAGCAATCAGTAGTTGAGTTTTATTCTGCTCTCAACTCAGTCTTCAGCATTTTCATCTTTGGAGCAGAAGGCAAGATACAATTGTTCCTGAAGAACTAGCTTTGAAGGACTGTAATTGGTGTCAGTGTAATGACTTACTCAAACAATAAATGAGAGCTTCATCTCTTACTGTTCCTTTTTTTTTCAGTATTTCATAGACTTAAATAATCCTCTTCCTAGTGGTTGAATTTGCACCCAGCAGTCCCAGAACCAACAATGCAGTACCTTTACCAGCTGATCTGATTTAAAAGAATTGTTTCACATAACTACTTAATCATTGTGGCTTTACACACTTTGGTACAACTTCATAATTTCATAATTAGATCATTAACTCTTGTGTTGCATGATGTATTTTTCCTGAGAAAACTTTAATCCTGAGGGATTTTGATATTTGTGTTAATATAATGGTGGTATGCACAGCTTTGTCCTTGATCTTTAGAATTTCACTGAAAATTGCCATTTGGGAATGAATTGATTAGTTTTAATCACAGAGTTGAATCACTAAATAACATGCATTCAGCATAAAAAATTATTTTTCCCCTTGACAATTTTATGCAGGTAACAAATAATGAATAATTTGTCACTAAATAATAATTATGGCACCAAAGATAGTTTACTTGCCACACAAAGACATCTTTCATTGCTCTTATTAGTTCCTGCAACAAGTTTTCAGTTCTTACTTAAGCTTGTGAGTTTTAGTGTATGCAATATCTACCGTGGTAGGTCATCACTATGGCTCTCTTTTTGATTCCACAGAGCAATCATGCACGTGATTTAAGCTGTGTGCTGAATGCTTCAGGAAATCCAAGGGCTTTCACTGTTTCACTTATCATGGCATTACTTTTCAGTGACTCCATGTTCCTTGCAGGCCTCAGCATTGCCAAATCACAGCCTTTTTTCCTACATTCATTAGTGGGTTTCTAGAGCTAAAGCCAGTCGAGTTAAACTAGCACAGCAGTACTTATTTCAGTGCAAAGCCTCTTTCTTTATGTAACTCATTTTTTTATAGACTGATCCATTCTTTCTTACTGTAAAAGCTTAGGAAAGTCATATAGTGAAAAAGATCCCATGTAGGAATCCATCCCCTAGTACAGTTATCAAAAACTAGAGAAATAAAAACCTGACCATGCAAAAGAACACTGGTAGACTCCAGCTGTTCAGAAAACCGTTTGTTCCAGTTTGATTATGTGTTATTCCCAAGTTACATTTATCAGCCTAGTGTTACTTTTTAATGTCTGTAATAATCCAACAGAAAGTGCACTCAACTAAATTCCACACTGCATTTGAGATGATGTTGCTTTCCTGGGAAAATTCTACCTCATAGTTTTCAAATATCTTTGTGATGTCTGGCTTTTGCATTTCCTAGTTCTAAACTGGTACTTGTGAATTTTGTATCTATTTTTCCACTCACATATTTTCTGTTTCTTTTGTGCCCTGGATCACAAAACCAGTGGTACAAAGACTATCGCACCGTTAATTATGCTTTGGGAAAGGCTGCCAGCTATCAGAGGCAATGGTCAAATTCAAATATTCCTTCAAATATTCTTTTTTCCACTTGGTCTATAGAATCCAGTCTACCCAGGGTATGATTCAGTAATGAGTGGTGTTGCAGTCAAAGACAGGCTTTCTCCCTTCTTCTTTGGATATGAATTCCTCTCCTGAAATGTATGTCCATTTTCCAGTTTATCCTAAAGAGATAATTTTAGGGACAGCTGAAACCAAGTTTTGTTCCTCTTAGGTTGCTGTAAGTTTTGACTGAAAGGTAAGAAAGTGAATGCTTGCTATGAAACATATCACACACACAAAAAGGAAGCCTTTCATGAAACCCTGGGAATATGTCCAAGACTTTCATAATTTGATCACTAATATTTCCATATATCAGTTCCACCTGAAAAATACTCAGCTTCTTCTCTTAGAACCTCCACATTTCAAAATTGCATGTGTGGTATAACACTGACCTGATGAAATTCATTAAAAAAGGTAACAGGGAGGGATTCCTCTTTCACACAGCGGTGAGGCAGCCCAAAAGCTTGATCTTGAAAGTATTATCAATCAGTTCCATGAAAAAAATGGAACTTAACACTTTTTACCATATAGCAAATTTTGTAAAAAAATCTGTAGGAAGAGTAAAAGGAAAAAGAGCTTAGCTCTTTGAAAATAATCCATTTTTAGTGAGTGAAAGGATTTTTTTAATAGCACACTAAATACATTTTCGAAACCTTCACAATCCTTAAAAATATGTTTCACATAACATATATATCTGAAAAGTAGGAAATATATGTTTATATATATATTTAACATTTTTCTTAGTGGAGATTTCTCAAAATATTTTGGTGGGGTTTTTTGTTTGTTTGTTGGGGTTTTTTTTGTTTGTTTTGTTCTGGGTTTTTTGTTTGTTTGTTTTTTTTTTCATTTTCCCTCTCTCAATTGTTTTCTGGGTTGTTTTTGTTGTTGTTTGTTGTTGTTGTTTGGGTTTTTTTTTTTGGGGGGGGGGGAAGTTATGCTGGTCTACACTCTTTGTGTTACAATACACTGAGAAATTGGGGCACAGAGCAAAGCTCTGTTAAAACCTTTCAGTAAGGTTTCCCTCTCTTCTGCTTCTGTGGTTCATCAGCATTCCCATTCCACAAAATAATTAAGTGGGTGCTTATACTTAGGCTTGTAAGGGATTTCAATTTGAAGATGGATGCTGCAGGGTTTAAAATAAGGCTCAAGACATTTTTCAGATTCAGGGTCTCATTATTTTCACTATATCTGAGGCATTCTGTATCAAAGGGCCACAGAAAATCGTCCAGCAGTAATGTAATAACAGCTGCCTGAGAACTTAGGCATGGGAAAGTCTATAAATAATAGCACTGCTTTTTATTAGTCCAAATAGTATAGCAGGAAAAGTAGGTAATATGAAGAAGGGCCTTTACATACAGTCTTTTACAATGGCATGGCTTGCCAGTGCTGCAGAATTTCTGCCTCTCTTGAGTGGACACGTAGTGAGAAAACTAAGGTGACTTAGATGTCATTTACTGAAATGCAAGCAACTACAGCTGAAAATATGTATGACCTTCTTTTACAGACTACATTTGGCTTTTCTTTGCCTATACAGAAAGTTCACAAAAAAATGCTTTGTATATAAAATTGTCCTATGCATCACGAGTAATTTATACTACTATGAATGTCATTTAGCATTCAATGATAAGACACTTTGCAATGGAGGTAATTTGTAGTATCTGTTGTAGAGTGAAAAAATAGAAATACAGATTTTTGTATTTCTACAAAAGAATACAGATTTTTGTATATTTCTTCTTCCTCTTTGTATTGAATAAGTGAATTTTGCCATCTCTAACGTTTGTCAGTGTTTTCCTGCTGTCATCCATAAAGCAAAGAAAGCTGCACAGAACAACTCTGTATTTCCTGGTAATAAAGATTAACAAATCATTTCACAAAACACTGAAAAATACTCCCAACAACTAACAAATCACAATAAACTCTGTCAGCAGCTGAACTTCAGAAAAATCCCACTTACACCTCTGGAAATTGCATTGAAACTGTTTATATTTCATTTGTCTTGACTTCCAGGAAACCATCCATATATTGAATCTCAGGGAGAGTATAAGAAACATTAATAAAGTGCACGTTGTTGGGGTTTTGTATGATACACTTCATAACAAAATGTTGAATGCAGAGGACTAGAATTTAGATCTGCTAGGTACTTGACACAGTTCCTCCACAGATGTGTCGTATCATCCATTTAGTGCCTTTGAACTTGCATGTACTGGCCTTTAAAATAGCTGTCCTAAAGTCCGACAAAGTCACAGGGCCCTGAGAATTTAATAAATATTTGCAAAATAGATTCTTATCTTAGTATAGGAAGTGCTTGATAGATCAATTCAACTTGGTTAGGAAAGATACTAGAGGACACCAGGCTAGGAATTAGATGCCCAAATACTTTTAAAAATCTGTCCCTGCACTATATGTGTATTGAAATGTAGAAAGTTGCTTATACAGTGTCTGAGAACCTGGGACAGTGATGGTCTTACCGAGTGTGGTAATGTCATTTCCAAAAAAAATGAGTTATGCTAAACTGCATAGAAAGGGTGAGTAAGGAACCTCTGCTTCATGAACAGCAATTAATTTTTATTTTCTTACATATCTTCTACTTTTATTATACATCCCATTTGATACTAAATCTGAGTTACTTCTGATCAGAAATATTTTCTGAAAGACCAGCCCCAATCACTAACTTTTTATCTTGTTTCACAGCAGGAACTAATTTTATATAATAATTCAATCTCACTGATCTTCTGCAGTCCTTTTCCCCAATTTTTTGGACACTTATCCTATCTTCACAGAATTTTCACTATGATTTTGCATACTAACAACATATGAATTGATCAATGAACTAAATCATCCTTGGCTCAAAAGAGAGCTACGCTCCTTGCCCTTTTAAATCATGAATAGAAAACCAACTACAGAGCAAATTTCTTGATGAAAAATAGTGTAGAAGCTATGTTGTGAGAAAGAAGTAACACTAATGCTCAGTAGGTCCTACAGAGTTTGCAATTGAAAGCCTCTTGCTGTGCTTGAGATGATACTATACATTAAACTTCATGGTGGATCATGCTGCTGCTCTGTCTTATCAGTCAAGAATCACAAAATCACAGAATCGTTTAGGTTGGAAATGACCTCCAAGATCGAGTCCAACTGTTAACCCAGCACTGCCAAGTCTACCACTAAGCCATGTCCCTGAGTGCCACATCTACATGTCTTAAATAATTCCAGGGATGGTGACTCCACCACTGCCTTGGGCAGCCTCTTCCACTGTCTGACAATCCTTTCAGGGAAGAAATGTTTCTTCAATCTAAACTTCCCTGATGCAACTTGAGGCCATGTCCTCTTGTCCTATCACTTGCTACCTGGAAGAAGAGACTGACTCCTACCTCGCTACAAGCTCCTTTCAGTTGTAGAGTATGAGAAGGAACCTCCTTTTCTTGAGGTTAAGGACCCCCAGGTCCCTCAGCCACTCCTCATAAAACTGGTGCTCCAGCCAGCTTCTTTGGCTCCATTGCCCTTTGGTGGACAAGTTCTAGCACCTCAATATGTTTCTTGTAGTGGGGGGCCCAAAACTTAACACAAGATTCAAGGTGTGGCCTCATCAATGCTGAGTACAGTGGAGGATGGTCACTGCTCTGATATTGCTTTTATATTTATTGATAGTTTTCCTCCTGAATATGGAAACGTGCTAATGTATTTAAGATTCTTTCCTCCAG
Source organism: Myiozetetes cayanensis (assembly GCF_022539395.1). Classification (NCBI taxonomy): domain Eukaryota; kingdom Metazoa; phylum Chordata; class Aves; order Passeriformes; family Tyrannidae; genus Myiozetetes; species Myiozetetes cayanensis. The sequence goes on along the minus strand of NW_026087742.1, from coordinate 40,538,621 downwards.
GTCCAATTGTTTCACTATGTGCTCAATTTAGACACAAATGACAGCAGAAGTAAATGTAATTCCAAAGGACAGAAACCAGATATTATTTAACTTTAACTAAAACTATATCACACTGCATATCTCTTAACTTCCAGTATGATTACTAGACTCTTAGGCACCATTTCCCATTATGTAATGAATTTCATCTTGCTTCATATTTCCAAATCATTTAAAAAGAGTGTAAGAATGTTTTTGACAAAGAGTATTTCATACTTACACATGCTAGAAATTACCACAGGAAACAATCACATTAGGACTAGGTTTTGTTTAAAGCTCCAGGCACTGAAGATAATAAGCTGTAGTTATAGTACTTAGTGCTATGCAATTATGAGAGATTTTTTTTCACACCACAATAGTCCTTGTCTCTCACTTACATAATGAGCATCATTTCCTAAAAACACTGTCTCATCCTTCTCCTATAGCTATGGAATAATTTAATACAGTGATATTCTCCTGTTCCCATAATTATGTGGGAATATACCCTGAATAATTCTAGAAAATTGTTCTCTCAGTTTCAGTTTGGTATAAATTCTATTTTAAACCTGGATATTGTCATTATAATAGAATTATTAAGTAAAATGGTTTGGGTTGGAAGGGACCTTAATGATCATCTAATCCCAAAGCCCCTGCCAGGGGCAGGGACACCTTCCACGAGACCAGGCTGTACGAAGTCCTGTCCAACCTGGCCTTGAACACTTCCAGGGATTTAGTTTCAGTGAATTTTGTAGCAATGACTTATACTGATAGTTCATTTTTTTATCTACTTTTTTTTTTTAATATCAACTCTATTGTTCACATGTCTGGAGCTATGTTTGCTTGAACATCTCTTCGAGTCCTGTGAATTTCGAGTCGAACTCTGAAAATTCTCCCCAGAATATGAGATCAGGTATCTACAGGTTGGGGACAGAATAAATTATACACAAAAGCATTAAATTATTCTCCTGTACATAACAATGCTACAAGCATAAGAGAAAAATTATCTTATTAATATCATGTGAAATCTAAGAGTTTTGAGAGATAGTCTAACCTGGTATCACATTCTATTCCCTTTTTTTGCTGAAGAAATTGTGTTCTCTGATGTAATGCTGCCAATCCTTCCTTTCCATTTTCTGTTACAGCCAGACTAATTTTTATGTATCTCATGCCCTTTGGGTCTAAAATCTGCTTAGTAGTACTTAGAAGCCAAGTTTCTAGGTGCCTTTGAAATGCTAGAGAAAGCCAGACAGATTGTCCAGGGTTCCATTTACTTTGTATCTATTTTAAAAGAACATTAAATTAAGGACTTAAAACCCCCTAGCTAATTACTACTTGCTATAGTTAATCATAGGATAAGATGGTAAAATAGCCTACTGAGTCATTTGTATAGACTGTACAAGGATTTGAACTTCTGGGGTACTATGTCTTGAATTTCAAGCTGCAACAAAAATTCAAAACTATGATCTAAATTAGCTAAACACTGCAGCCTCTGGGTTCAGGGCTAATACCTGTGTACACAGGATAAAAATCTCCTGCTTTCTAAGAATTTTTTGAACAGTAACTGGCAACTATAAGTTGCTTCAGCTATAAGACAGAAAGCCCAATAGCTACAATATTACTATGGGATATGGAAATTGAAAATTTTGTTCCCGACTTTATCACATACTAGCTGTGTGATACAAGGTAAGGTATGTAGCCTCAGTGATGGCATCTATACTGAACCTGAGCTGTCTCTGGTCACAGCAATGTCACATGCTCAGATACTCTAAAGACCTGGTTCCAGTTACCTACCTTGTCCTTGTAAGCAATCAGAATGAGGACTGACTAAAAATCCCACTTTCCCTTGTAAATAGTAAATCAGTACTTTCTAAGAATTTTGGTCTCTCTTGCATGCATGCTATTAGCCCTGTGATGTCACTGTAAAGGCAGGCAAGAAATGAAAATGGCCAGACGCATTCTGCCGGGCTGGATCTGCTGTCACTGCAGATAACTGTGCCTTTGAATGCACTTTACAATGCAGGAAGTACTAGAGATTTTCCTACTGTACAGCAGCTGGCTTACCCCTATTCACTCCTCATGAATAACATGGTCAATTGGTGAATCTGCTTTCAAAAAACAGCATACAGAGTAGCTATGTTTTCCAGTTCTTCTCCTTCAAAGACATTATGGAGATGAACATACTTTGAAAATGGCTCAGATGCTATTTTAGACGGGGACTGATTGTAATTGCATCAGTTCCTCGTAGTATATTACATAAATTATATTAAAGACATGGTAATTCATTATTATTTTTAGTACTACTAAAAAACATAGTGACAAGGCGTTATCTGTAAATATTAATATTTGCATAATGATCCAAGAGGAAATCTAATACTTTAAAAATGCATCCAGATGGTGTAATCTCTAAAGCATTCAGATAATAATCCTTATAGTTGGTAGAATCAGATCTCCAACTTCTATACGTATGTTCTCCAGTACTTACAACCCCAAAACCATAGACAGGAAAATCATAATCTTGCTTACAAAAATAATACAATATACTGTCTTTTTCACTCACTTGCACAGCTAAAGTCCAGCTGCATTCATCCATGAAAGTTTTTCCATATGTAAAAAAATTAGTCTTAAAGTAATAAAAGATGATGCCATGAACTGAATACAGAAGAAAATGGCTACAAGGTCTTCATTAAGTTGTTTATAGGCATCTAGCTGATAATTTAATAGATTCACAAAAAGAAAGTTTATGAGGACCTCTTCTTTAGCAAATATTTAATTTATCAAAGTTAACCTAACATATGGGCCTGTCACTAATCACATTAGTTCAACTGGCTGAATTAGCCACACATTTTTGGCTAAGGGAATAATAATGCACTGTGCTGCAAATAGTTGCTCTATTATCCAAGGATTAATGGCCTGACTGACAGATCTCTGAAATGAGGATAAAAAAATACCTTTGGTTTGGCGGCAATTTGGATTAAATATTTATTTATATATATATATATAAAAGGTATTGGTTATATGCAATTTTGTCTTGGACCACAATTAAATTGAATTTTATTTTTCTTCCTCTGTAAATCACTGCAGAAAATTTATACCAAGATACCAAAGAACTAGTTTTCTTCTATGTTACCTAGAGCAGATCTCATTTTGCAGCAGAGGACACATAAAGAAAGAGCTGGACTGTGTAAAAGCAATCAAATACAACCACAACACAGGAATTTTCCATTGTCTAGGAATTGCTTTTTCCCTTTAATCAAAAAGAGTCATACATCTTATGAGCCTAATAATGAAGAAGAAAACACAATGATTTCCAGTATAAAACTAAGATGCTTTTCCATTACATTATAAATTAATATCTTTTAAAACATGTTTTACAGAAATAATAGAATCACATAATTGTTTAGATTGGAAAAGATCAAGTCCAAGTGTTAACCCAGTACTGCCTAGTCCATCATTAAATCATGTCTCTGAATGCCACATGTACACATCTTTTAAATAGTTCCAGGGATGGTGGCCCAACCACTGCCCTGAGCAGCCTGTTCCAATGCTTGGCAATCCTTTTGGTGAAGAATTTTTTTTCCAATCTAAACTTCTGCTGCTGCAACTTGAGGCCATTTCCTCTTGTTCTATCACTTGTTATGTGGAAGAAGAGACTGACCCCCAACCCACTGACAGCTCCACCCAGCTCCATAGACTTATGTGTGTCTAAGTGGTGTAGCAGTTGTTGACCATTTCCCCTTGGATTATAGGGACTTCTTGTCCCTGTCTTTCAGCTCAGGAGGCAGGGTACTCAGGAAAAAAATAGTCTTAGTAGTACAGACTGTGGCAAAGAAGCACTGTGTACCTCAGCCTTTGTCACTATATTTCTCCTCGTGTCCAGAAAGGATGGAGATTCTCCTTGGCCCTTCTTTTGTTGCCAGCGTATTTGAAGAAACACTGAAGAAACTTTGTTGTCTTTTATGATAGTAGTCAGATTAAATTGTAGTTGGGCTTTTGCCCTTCTAATTTTCCACTTCATAACCTCACAATCTCTGTGTAGTTCTTGTGAGTTGCCTGCCCTTCTTCCAAAGGTCATAAACTCTCCTTTTTTTCCTGAGTTCTAGATAAAGCTTTCTGTTTAGCCAGGCTCATGTTCTCCTCTGGCTCATCTTTTGTCACATGGGGGACAGCCTGCTCCTGTGCCTTTTAGTTTTCTTCTTGAAGATTATCCAACCTTCCTGCACTCCTTTGCCCTTCAGGACTGCTTCCCAAGGGACTTTTGTCAACTGAACTCCTAAACAGGCCAAAGTCTGTCCCCTATTGTCCAGGGTGAGTTAGAATGTAGAATAGTCACAGAGGAAATACCACCTGAGAATGCTATATGGAAACAAGTGTTCTTATTATATTTCACATACATTGTCTTTAATGAATTAAATATAGTGTGGAAAATACAAAGCAAAACAGTGAGAAAAAAACAAGGCACTAAAAATACCTTCACCAGGCACTAAATCAGAAAAAAAAATTATCAAACCTGTAAATGCCATTTTCTTAAGTAGAAGAATTCCATGCAAGCATGGGGATCTCAGTATTTGGAAAGTTCACCCTTTGTACTTTTTACACTGCAAACATGAGAGAAGAAGGGGCAAATGCTCAGAGGCTAAAAATATGGTCTCTCAGCACAAAAAGAGCAAAGGGATAAAGAGAAAGTAAAAGATGACAGCATTTGGATAAAAGCCAGTCATATAAAGATATCAGCACAGAATAATAGAAGAGACTGGCACACATCCCAAATCAATTATGGAAGATTACTACAGCATAGGCCAATATACTTGCCTTCAGAAAGCCTGAGATGTGGATAACAGAGTTCAAGAATAGCTACAGAAAAAGGAAAGAAAATGTGAATTTGCGGAGATAGAAGGAAAATGAAGGCAGTGTTAACTATAAATCAAAGGAAGACACAAATGTATTATGATTTCACTACCTCTGTTTGACACCTCTCTTTGACCTACAGAGGGTCTCAAATTACTGGTTATAGACTGTACTTAGGGTGGTAATTCAGTTAGCATGGAACACACTGAGACACTTCATCCCATAACCAGGTAGATTGTCACTTGATGTTCAGTACTTCTGAAGAGATACAAATCGGTGTAAGCTCCCAAACACTTAATCTACTCAAACTGTGAGATATTCTTACCAAGCCAAGCATGTCTAAATTGATGCATTTTCAATTTTTAAATTAATAATGTTTTATGGAGAGTAACAAAAAACTTAAAATAAACTCCTGCTCATGAATCAATTCTGGTTGTAAATAAGCTTAGGGCCATTTCTATCATTCCCTCAGAAAAGGAAAAATGATCACCTCGAGTATCTCTAAAACTTGGGATGGAGGTAAAATAACCCATAAATGTTGTGTATGGCAGTTCAACATACATTAACAATCGGTTACTGAGGCTATAGCTAAAAATTACTTACTTGGACTACACTTCACAGTTGTCAATTGTATTGAGACAGTATCTGAAAATACCAAGAGGAAGTAAAACATTAAAATCACCTACTGTCCAACTTTTATGATTAGCAAACTACCATTATTGATTCACTTCTTTAAACCATAGCTCCTTCCCCTGGAATTATATACTGAATTCCAAGCTAAGAATGCTCATCTTCCTTGGATTCAATTTTCTCTTTGTGCTTCTCAAATACCTAATCTCAGAGTAATGTTTCTAATTTATAAATCTCTGTTTACACTATTGAAAGTGTAACAGACTTAGAAGGGAATTTTCAGACAAATAGAAATTGCCCCTTCTACCTCATTTTTCTTCTGTGCCTTCTGCTACAGAATTTAGAAGAATGCATTATTAATCTTTCTGTAGAGAGTTATCATCCTTATTTTGTTATGAAAATGCTAAGAAAATATAATACAAAAATGGTCAGACTGTAAGTCATAGACTGGCTACCTGCCTCACTGCACAGAGCTATGTTACTAGAACTGAGGTCCTTTTCATTACTGACTAGATTCAGTGATGGACATAAACCAGGATCTTTCTCAGTGCATGTGCAGATGCACACAGCATATTACTCCAACAAACAGTAAATAACCAGTACTGTGTGAAGGGGTAAAAGTGTCAGCTGTAAGAATACAGTCAAAATAGGCACATAACTTCTAATAAAAAATCTTAGCCAAACAACACTGTTTTCAGTTACCTAAATAAATTCCTTCTCTGTTAAAACTGTGAGGTTTTTTAGAAAACCTTGTTTGAATGCTTTTGTAAAATCTGCTGTAAACCTCTTTAATATCTTTTTATCCAAGAGACCTATCATTTTCCCCTCTACAAATTGTTGTTTTCAATTCCTGGTGACTCAGCTGATTTTGCTTCAGATTAGTTTATTTTGACACCTGACTGAAGACAAAAGCAGCCGATTCTGTAGTCCTGAAGTTTTAAGCATTATTATTTTTTTATAGATTAATATCTGTAGAATTCTTTGTTGGAGTTTTTGCTTGGTGTCTTAGATTTGCACCAGCACCAGCAACATGATGTGCTCAGTCTAAAACACCTGTCTCGGTATAGCAGTCACTATGTGGCCTGTCACTTTTCAGTCATGCAGATTTGCACAGGGTAAATTCATATGTGGGATCGTTAAGTACAATTCATTCCCATTTCCAGTGACTTTTGATATAAGGCATCTGCCAGGATAGCCACACAAATAGCAGTTTTCTCCACAACATCTTTATAACACAATGAGCAATCCCATGGTCCTTATTTAAACCGTGGGTGGAGAATGGCAGAAATGCAAATATGCCTAATCATGTGCTGAATTGGTCAGTGTTAATGGAATGACTAAAAAGTTCATGGTCCATTTCTCTTCTCCCTTCCCAAGTAAATTTACAACTGCAATAGAGATACAATTGTAATGCCTGGATATCCACTGTGACTGCAGATGATGCACTCTTCTGAAAATCAGATTTCCAAAATTAGTAGGCAATTTTGGAAATAAAGGTCAAAATCAGTGTTCCAGTGTCCTGTAGTAAACTAAATCAAGTTGGGCTTAGAATTCATGTCTCCAAACCCCATTTCCAATATGTTAGATGTTAATGCCTGGCCTAGGAAGGTCACTAGATTCTCATACACTGTTCAGTGGGTTCATAATGGCTAATAAGGAGCTCACATGGCCTACCCCTGCAGTTTCCATTGCAACACAGCCAGAGTGAGCCTACAGCAGAGCCTCTAATGCTTTGATCCTACTGACCTCCCCCATCCAGGGCAGCTTCTGAGCAAGCAAAGTGCCGATGAAAGGAACTTGGGGATATTTTGTGAGCAACAAAAAGTCTTTTGGTCTTACCAAACAGCATTGGCTACTACTGTATTTCCTTCCTAAGTCTTACACCAGGAGGACACACGAAAGATGCCTCCTAAGTAAACCGTGTCTGAGGAGCTGTGAATGAAGCAGTATAATGACCTCCAGACACTGTAATCCCTGAGCTGTTTTAAGTGATCATATCACACAATTTTCAGTGCTTAGTCCTTTTCCTTTTCCACAAACCTGTAACATCAGCATGCAAAATCATTGCCCACATGCAAAGGGACAGTGCAGCTTTGCCAGGAAGAAGCAGAGAGAAAACTTTGTAAGCCATTTAAGCCTAATGAGTTAAACACTGACTTGTACTTCCATTTGTTACATGATAATTTTGTGCAATACGACATTGGACAAATAATTGTAGCCAATGTTTTCCCTATCTCTACAGTGTGAATGTTAATAAACACCTAGCTGTCTTCCATAGATAGGCTCTGATGATTGGGCCATTTTTGAAAAAACTCTTGAAAATGCACTGTGCTTAACTCCAAAGGAGTGCTGAGCAAGGGACTAGAGCTGAGATGTGCACAGGCTTACAAGGCTGCCATGCAAGCAATTTGCATGCAACAGAACCGTGAAATGCTGAAAGTTATTCAGGGAGAACTGATAAAACTACCTATTATTAATTTGCTCTCCTTTCCTACTATATGACTCTTTTCAAACTTTAACTGAACTGAAATGCAACATTCCAAGTATCTGCCTCAGGCTGATGTCTTTTCTTTCCCACTGAATAACAATTATACTGCTATTAAGATTGCCATGCCAAGCTTTCAAAAGACATTCTGTGAAACCTTAATTTGGTCCCTTGTGCATATCAATTACAAAGCCAACTAACAAATAACATGATCAGAGACTACTTTTTCTTACAGATTCTCTGCCTCATTCAGTACCCAAAATAGGGGTCATCACAGAAGGCAGGATTCACCAGCCCTGCCTTCAGATATCTGCAGCCCTAATGCTGACAGCTGAACTAGTCACTTTGTGTTTCCCTTAGTATCATTGAAAAAAGAAACAGGTACTTTCACGGTGCAACTCAGCTTATTCTTAGATAGACATCTAAAACAGATGGTCCCTGTTCAATGTCTATGCTACAGACATATCTATGATTAGATGCAGGATTTTATTTGGTAGATCATATACCAGTCATTTAATTTGGATGCCACAGTGCATATTGAAGTACATCATCATCTCTTTCCTCAGATGGGATTGGGGTGCAGAGAGATTAAGGTAAATTAGTTTTAGATACTAAGATTTATAACGCTTGGTATTATACCCCACTACACATATTAAAGAAACAATTAACGACAACTGTTAATTTCAAATATAGGTATTCATACTCTGAACTTATTAAAATCAGACCCTATTGTCTCCAGCTGGGTATCCGGAAAATTACAACCATAGTGCTAGAGACCAGCTGTGAGAAATCTGGTTTGCGTCATCTGTGTAGCAACACACAGGCGGGTGTAAAAACCCTTTCACAGCACTCAACTGCCTTAGTAATTCAGTTTTCTTCTCCATCCACCTCCTGCCCTCCTTATTTCAGCTATGCAACAAATGAAGTAAGGGCTCTATAGACTATCTCCCTTTATACTGCAGTCATGATTCATCGACTTCATGAGGTGTACTGAATCCTCTGAAGAAAGTAGTTTGCACAACGAAATTAAAACATATATCCTACATATGTAAAAGGAGGCTGAATTAAGATTCATAAAGCAATTTATTTCTGAAATTTTCTAACTCTTGATTGGTAACTTGGGTTTTTTTAAGTTAGACATCTAAATCTGTGCTAATCATCCATAGCTGTCTTATCGAGGAAGAAGAAAGCCATTGGAGGAGGGGAAAGGGCAGTGGGAACTCAAAACTTTTTAAACTAATTATGAAAATGGCATGTTAGATCAAGCACCCTCTGGTAGTACCTGCTTCCTCTCTCAGACTGTAAATGAAGCCTACCGTGTCTACATCAGATTTAGCCCTCAAAGTTTTGTTTACCTTTCAAATTTTAGTTTTTTAAATCTATGTTTAGAACAGATTATTCCTACATTTGTTTACTGAGTACATCTGTACTTCAAAATGTCCACAATTACTGTAGGTGTGCACAAATATTTCTTTCACTTGTCTTTTTCCTGTGCATGTTCTTATCTTGTTCTGCCATTCCAGAGGTCTCTGGAGAGGCCTTGGTATTTAATTTAGAAAGTACTTCTGAATTAAAATGGAGCTTGATAAATGACAAAATATATTTTACTGTACATGCTACTTCCTAGGAATGCATTGAATTAGTATGCTTTGTTGGGTTCTCCTCCAGGAGACTGATTTAGTCTAATGATAGTGCAAGGTCATTAGCACAGTATCAGCATAAATTCTGCTTAACCAATGCCATGTGGTTAACTAGTTTGTGTTAATGTGCTGTGCGCATAAAACTGTGAACTCAACTCCTCTGTATGATAACATGATCTGAAGAAAGAGTTGGGTAGCCTGAATGTATTCCCACTAACTTGGAAGCAGAGATAAATCATTCTTACTGGTACCCCTAATTTTTTCTTAACAACCTGATTTACAAACTGCATATATCAAAATAAAAATAAATATGCTTAATGTTCTTTCTCCAACAGTTATTAAGCAACTTAATTTGAAAATCTGGTTGCTTTTATGTTGTACTCTGTTGTATATGGTTTCTATTTTTCTTACAATCTATAATTACCTTCCCTGAAAAGTGCAGAGTACATTTTACAACAACAAGGCTGAGTGCAAGGTTCTGCATCTGGCTCAGGACAATCCCCAGTATCAATATGGACTGCAAGGATGAGTGGATTGAAAGCAACACTGTGTAGAAGGACTTTGTAGAAGGATTTGGGTATAGAAGGACTGGTGAATGAAAAAGTGGACATGAGCCAGCATTGTACACTCATAGCCCAGAAGGCCAACCATGTCCTGGGCTGCATCAAAAGCAGCATGGCCAGCAGGTTGAGGGAGGTGATTCTTCCCATCAACACCACTTTTGTGAGATGCCACCTGAAGTGCTGCATCCAGATCTGGAGTTCCCAGTGCAAGAAAGACAGCAACCTATTAGAGCAGGTCCACAGATGGGCCTTGAAAATGGTCAGAGGGGTGGAACACCTCTCCTATGGAGAAAGGTTGAGAGAGTTTTGATTATTCAGCCTGGAGAAGTCACCAGAAGAACCTTATTACTGCTCTTCAATATCTAATGAGGACTTTAAGGATGGAAAGAAGACTTTTTACCAGGGCCTGGAGTAACAGGACAAATGGCAATGATTTTAAACCAAAAGAGGGAAGGTTCACAGTGGATGTAAGGAATTTTTGGGGGCAGGGGGGGCGGATGGTAAAGCACTGGAACAGGTTGCTGAGGGAAATTGCAGTTGCCCCACTACTTGAAACATTGAAAGTCAGGTTGGATGGTACTTTGAGCCAAAAGATCTAATGAAAGGTGTTCCCGCCCATGGCAGGTGATCATTAAGGTTCCTTTCAACACAAACTGTTCTATGGTAAAAACTCTGCGAGTAAGTTTTGAGCTGCAGAATTTTGCATTTCTGACCCTTATGTTCTGGATTTGTCCATTTAATGGTCTCTAATAATTGATTCTGAAATGATTGAAAAGATATTTTGTTATATCTTTGAAATACAGGGATTTTAAGAGAAAGTATGAGAAGTTAGCTTTTCAAGCACATAACCACACAAGGTACCAAGATGGTCAGCACTGGAAAAAGTGTTCTCCATTGTGAATTAAGCATTTCTTACTGTAAGCCAGAATCGTCCCTATTGTGAAATGGTGTTGGAAAATTCTTGAGTGTGATAGAAAAACAGAAAAAAAATGGGTCTGGTTTTGGACAAGCGGATTTAGCAAGAATCTCTGTTGCACGTGTGCACTCAGACCTCAAAGAGGAATGAAATTACCCACAAAGGAATGAAAAAAAAGCCCAGCATCATGGCTCAGCAGTTTTGAAACACTGCTGACAAGATGAGTAACTGGTGTTCTGTAAAACTGAAGACAAAGGAGGAAAGGCAAGATGTAATTCAGGAGGAGAAGGAAAAAATTTACATAACTAGAAGGTTCAGTCCTTATAAAATCCTTAAAATATTATAACAAACTTCTGATTATTTAGGTGGCTGAGTAAAGGACTCTATATATGACACATATGTATGATGGCTGCTCAGAACTTCAGCTCTTGGGAAATTGAGGGGAAATCAATTGAGGAAGATATTTGACCTCTTGCATATTTTCTGAACTGAGCACAAACTCCAAAACTAAAAGAAAAGAAGTTCATGTGCCATCTTTGTGGTGCCAAGATAGTAGTTATTGCTCTGAGGCTTCAGTATAGAGGTGCATTTCAGTCTTTAAAACATTGCTCAGGCGGTATGTTCTAAGTTGTTCACAAGATAATAATTTACAGAATTTGAGAGTGTTCTCATACTGAAAATGAGGTTGAGAGAACAAATGCTGAAGTCAAGAGAGGGCAAATTCTTCCTGCACCAGAGGAGAGAACACAGAGTAGTCCAGAGAGAATGTCTGGGCAGTATTCCACACAAAAGAACCTACACCATACTGTTCTCTGTCTTACTAAAAGTGGATGCTTTATTTCTAAAGTAGTACTCTCAATGTGCAGACAGAAAGCATGAATTATCATGAAAAATTTCAGATTCTGAAAAATTTCAGAGTATGAAACCTCTGACCCTAGCAATCTCACACTACCAGTAGTAAAACATTCCTAGAATTTCTCTAAAATTATCAATGACAGTTTTCTAACTCAAATCTACTATACTGAAGACAAGCAAAACCTCATTTTGACAGGTGCAAAGAAATTGATCACAGAAATATTCCAAGTGGTCAGGTAGAAGTTACTAGGGTATGCAGACAGCTGTTTTGCTAAGTCCAAAGCAGTAGGTCCAGATTACTTGCATCCAAATATTTGGAAAGACCAAGCAGAGGATAGTACTCCACATTTATAGTGGGTGATTCTCTGTCTCAAGATACTGTAAAATCAAGTTTACTCCTATTTTAAAATCAAGGTTTTACCTTTTTTTTTCTTTTTTTTTTTTTTTTCCTGAAAGATATCATGCTAACTCTTTAGTAAACAAAGCAGGAGGTCAGACAGCAAAATGGTTTGGCTTATTTATGAAAGAAGTTAGAAAGGTCTTTTTAAATCTATGAACCTGGGAACTGGGCTACAGAAGAAATGCAGTCTATTTGAAGGTATTTCTTTCTTACTAAGAAAAACCTATGAGAAAACTTAGTCCATTCTTTTTAAACCTGAATTTAAATCTAAGTGATGGTTGTACTGATATAAACGGGGGCTAAAATTGCTACTTAACCTCAGGAGGACAACACTTCTTATTTCATTGTGGCCTATACTAATTTTTTGAAAGCATGACTGAATACTGAATGCACAACTATGTGTCAATTGGTACCATCACTATGTACCAGTGGGACAGTCTGAGTGATATAGCCATTTCTCAAAATTTAACATATCAACATGTTCAACTCGGGACATCATTTTTCTCCCCCTCCCTGAGGGAGATATGCATGTTGGTGCAATATTTGTCTCTTGACATTTGCAGTGAAGAACTAGCCAAAATTTACATAAAGACAGGTGATCAGTCCTATCAAACACAAGGCCAAGCACTGCTGCCCTCACTTGACTGCCATCCTATATAACAGAAATCACAGTGCTTCCCAGAATTAATCCCTGGAGGTATGTATTTTTAGCCGTCATCTTCCAATAATCTGCAGAACCACTTAGAAATTTCATCTGTGGTTTGTAGTATGGAACATATGAAAGACTCTGTTACCTTTACAGAGCTTTTCAAAGTGATCAATAGACCCCATGAGTTCCTAAGCACAGCTTGAGACCACTTGACTGGTTTTAGAAAAACATCAAATCTTGCCTTTCACATTTTTAGTGGTGAAGAGTATACAACTTACATTTCCATAGCTTTCTACACTGAAAAGTGTGCCTTTTACTTCTAACCTTAGTTTGTCTAACTCCAGCTTTCACCTTGATATGTCATTGTCCACTAGACTGAATAGTCTTCTAGAATCAATATCCTACATCTGGGATGTAGCTGTGACCCCTCTGATTTCCTTCTAGATAAGCTAAATGGCTTGTGATTTTTAAGCTTTTCCCTAAATGGCATGTTTCTCAACCTCTAACCAATTCTGTGGTTTTCCTCTCAGTGTTTTTCACTTTATTGTGGTCTTTTCTAAGACTTTATTCACAGGAACTTGATGCAGCAGTCTAATAATAACAGAAGAGAGCATAATGCCTCTACTCTAATTGATATTCCCTTTCTTAAATAAATATCCAAGGATCCCAGGGATAATGCACAGAGATCTTGGGTTTTGCTACTTAATCACCATAATTCAAATGTTCTAAGGGGTGGACACACAGTACATCTGTTCTCCATGGACAAACTGTATGACACTGGGGCATCTCCCAGCCAACAAATGATAACAGGGAAGGGCTACAGTCCATTGACTTCTTTAGTAATCCACCCCTGTAATTTTTTTTCTGCATCAGTGCTTTCTAGGATTAACTACTGTATCCATTAACTATTTGGTCTCTATGCTCTCTCCAGAGCCAGTGGCAAGAAACTGGACTTCCCAGGTCATCACCGTACAACTGCCTAAAACCGCTGGGCTAGAGTGCCCTCTGATGGGTATCCAATTCTCTTCAAGAACAATGAGAACCTGTGTGACAGGCATACACCAGACACTTTCAGAGGATGAAAATGAGGTCGGGTAGATGCCGCAGGCACTGGGCAGTGCTGTCATTGGCTATTTTAAAGGATGAGCTGCATAAGGACTCAGATTTACAGTTTTACCCAGTATCTACACGTCTGTCTCTATATAACACCATTGCTATAAATCATCCGATTACTTCTCCAAGGTTTTTGTCATATTCAAAAGTCATGAGTAATGACTGTATTTTTCCCAGGTCATTGTTGAAAATGCAAATCAATGAAGAAGTAAAAATTAGCCTAAGTGGTGGTCTCTTAAAAAAAATCCAATTAATAATGTTTTCCTTTTATGTAAACTCTTTTAAACCTGTCATTTAACAAGTTTTGAAAACATTTAGTATGCATGACTTTCATTCAACATAAGTCAAATTGTGTGGTACCAAGTGGTACCTTATGAAAGCCATAATTTGATGCTATTCTGTTTGTAAACCAGATTTCCAAGTCAGCATGATAAGATTTTCCAGGTTGATTAATATTTATATTATTTTCCTTTTAATTTTTATTAATTGAGTTTCATATCAACTGTTAGAGTTTTTTTTATCAGGATCCCAGTTGGGCTGACAAATTTGTAATTACCTGTGTTATCACACTTATAAATCAGTATGTCCTTTTGTGTAGTAACCATGACTTGCTATAGGTCTTCCTGTAAAAATCATCCAATGCTTTAAATTGTCCCAAACCCTTAGAATACAGATTAGCTAATGTGCCAGAAAGTAAAGAACCAGTCATATGCTTATAAAAACATCTGAGCATAATCCAAATTTCTCACCCTTTGACAGGGGGTTTTGTGACACTTTATTATAAAGATACTCTCAATTTTTATTGGGTTTAGTGCTTTTTAAAGTGAACTGAGAAGCTGTAGCAACAGTGGTTTAAGTGTAGACCTTTTCAACAAAGGTTTATCAATGCACATCATCCTTGCTGCTCTGTCCCAAAATCTTTCTCTACACCTATACATCACATTGAAAAATCTGGGATGTTTCGATACTGGGTACAAAATAAATATCCATAGTTCATAGGGCTGGGCCTCTATTTTGGACTCCACAATAATATTCCATGGCTGTTTTCTGACCTGAAAAAAATATTTGTTTCTTCTGCTACAAAAATATATTTTGCTTTAGAACAAAGAATGGCACCATCCCATGCTTTGCAAAGAGAGGAACAGAAATGTTCCATAAGCATATGGTAAGAGTTATACACAGTTCCTCCTGATATATATCAAAGCCATTGGTGGTGGAATCCACCTGCCTGTTTTCATCACTGTCTAGTTTATGAGGTCTCATGCTGTTTTGCTTGAGAATTCTCTAAGCAACAAGTACCTTTGCTGCAGAAACACAAATTTCATTTTATGCACCACAACACTATGTACTCTTAAAAAAAAAAAAAAAAAAAAAACAGTGCTGAGGAAACCTCAGTTCTGTGCCCTGGTCAGCTTGAGGAAGTTTAAACTTATAGTCTTTATTAATCCAAGGAGCACAGCAGCCAAACAGCTGTGGAATATTTAAGGCAAAAGTCTGTTCCACTCTTGTGTCAAAGCTGGACCTGTGCAGTCAGGAAGGCATAGGGCCAGACAGACTTTGGTTCCAGACAAGCTCTTGGGAAGACATATTATATAAGAAAATTTATGTGGATGAACCTGGGTACAGAAAGAGAAACAGCCTTGGAAACAGTGCCCTTTCTTGACTGAATTATGCCACTGCTCAGATAATGTCAAAACACCTTTTGTCTGACTTTTGGGTGGAAGGTAATCTGTTCTTCTTTATCGTCCTCTTCCACCTTAAAATGGCCACTCACCCAAACAGTTATGGGTTCTAGCATCTTGAGTCTAAGACAGAAGGAGGGGCTGAGGACACTAAGTAAAGCACAAGTTCACCACGAGGTTGTGGTAAAGGTCAGGATATTGACCACCTTCTTTTATGTTAAAAGGTACTTGCACTCAGAATATAGCTAAGGAGATGGGATTCTATTGGCATTTTCTGCCAGTTTCTTGTAAGGCAACTGGAAAGAGGCAGACTTACTGACTAGATGAACAAGACATCTCCGGAGCTCCCCACCCTCATTTCCTCTATGTCCTCTATTTGACTTTCTACTTCTATTAGGCTGATTGAATAGACCAGTCTGTTCACCCAGTTCCCCCCCTGAAATGGGCACCTAAAATGTAGGCACATCTGCTCACAAATGAAGGACTGTTGGAGCCTTTCCATTATCTACCACATGGGAGCAGGATTAGGTTCGCTGTCAGTTTTGGGGAACATGAAAGGGATAAAGAAGCATGAATTATGCATAACAGAATTGCACCCTACTGGTTTCTTAAGACATACAAGATGTTTCAGTCCCATTGTCATCCTAACATGCTCTCAGAGAAAATGCTTCACACAGCCAGAGGCAGTTCTCAGAGTGCAGCAAGACTCATCGAAGACTCCTGGTATAGCACCGTATTGACATTCCCCTTCTGCTAATGAGGTATGTTTCACGTTGTTAAAGGTCTGGCAGCATGTTACAGTTTGCTAGACTGGCTGAGAGTATATGAAACGTCTTAAGAAATAAAGTAGGGAAGGATTTATTAGAGAACTGTTAAAACCCGAGTGTTTTTTCTTTTTTTTTCCTGCATCTTCCTTTTGATTATTTTCACTGCAGCTAATGGAAGAAGAGTATTAAACTAGCAATCTGATCACAATCTTCACATACCTTTGGTTTAGACCCAAACTCTTCCAGCAAGTAATACAATCTTTTAATACCAGACCCAACTGAATGAGGGTCTAAATTAGTAGGAATTAACTTTTTATGAAAGGTTTTTGACAGCACTTGGCATGACACAAGAGCCCATGTATTTCTCCCAGGGACAACTGCGGGTTATTCACCAATTTTCCCACAAAGTCTTCTCACCCGCCCTGGCGCAGTTCAGTGGTTTGAGTCATTCAGCCCAGAGATGACTTTTTCGTGGCCACTGCGGGTCCAAGCGTGACGGGACCCTCCGGTGCGCTGCCGCTTTGCTGGCGGGGAGCCCCTGGCACACGGCTCCCACCGCACCCACCCGCCAGGAACCCGGCGTTCGCACCACCCCTCCTGCCACTTTTTGGCCGGAGTGGGGACGGCTCGGCCGGTAGCTCAGGGAGGGCCCGGGCACCGCTCCCGCCCCCTTCCCCCGGGCCGCCTCTCCCCCAGCCCCGAGCGCGGGGCTCCTGCTGCTCCAGACCCCGGCGGCGGCTCCTGCCGGCCGGAGCGGCGCTGGGCGGTGCGAGGCGACGGGCGCAGCCCGGCAGCGGCAGCCCCCGCCTGACACTGGGGCACGGCCGTGCGGGCCGAGGGGAGGGGGCGGCGGACCCGGCCCGGCCGCTCCGCACCTCCGCCGAGTTTGGCCGGCGCAGAAGGGCAGCCAAAAGTTCAGCATGCAGGAAGTTTGGAGGCAGCTCGGAGAGTAGAGCGTCGGCGGCGACTGCTGCTTCCCGTGCCGTGGGGTTTTGCTTTTTTTGCGGGGTTTGTCCCATTCCCCCTACCCACCCTGCCCCACTCCCTCTCCGCCCCGCATACAACTCTCCCAAACACACAAGCAACCCGCAACAAACAAAAAGTCCGGGAAGAGGTAAAGAACACGAACGAGGGAAGAACCCTCGGCGGGAGACCCGTTTCTTCGCAGAGACACGGTCCCGCTCGCAGCTGGTCCCAATGCAACTGCTCATCCTCCTTCTGCTCTACGCCGTCGTCTGTGCGAACTTCTGCAGCCGTCAGGGCACCACCGCCCCTGCCCAGAGCGGATCTATAAAAGCCCTGCGGGCCTCCAACATCAGGCGAGATGGTAAGTGTCCTGCTGCTTTATTTGTGCCCAAGGGCTGCATTTGAGGGGGGAGCTCTGAGCGCACCTTGGGGCTGCCGTTCTTCTGTCCCAGGAGCGGGGGTCGCGTCCCCAGGGGAAGACGGGGGTCGGTCTGGCTGCGGGTCCCGTCCCCTAGGGGTCAGTCGGGGCATAGGGGTCAGTCCCCGAAGTCTGGTCCCTGGAGGCTGGTCCAGGAGCGTGTGACCAGGTGGCAGGAGGGAGGTGTGTACTGAGGGGGCGGCTCTGCCCGGCGGCTGCAGCTCCGGGCGGTCCCAAACTTCTCAGGGCAACTTCGAGGAGGTTTCCTGGGAGTCGGCGGTGCGCCCAGCGTCCCCTCCGGTCTGCGGCCGGCACCTCGCCCCTGACATCCATCGGGCCCGTGTCCCCCGTGTGCCTGTGATGTGCCGACAGCGGGGGCAATGCCGGCCGAGCGGCGGGTGTGTGGCGGCTCCGGCCGAACCGGGGCTCCTGGGGGGACCCTCGGGTGTGTGGGTGGCGGGCGACGCTGTCGCCTTAGGGCTCCTTGTGGGAAGCGGGGCTCCTCTCCCAGCCCACCCCCCCGCAGCCGTCGCCGCGTTCGGCTCCTGTAAGGGCTGTCGGGTGCCGCCCTCCCGGTGGGGGACTGCCTCGACTGCAGGGTCTCAGAGCTCGGGGTTCCCCTGAGTCTGCTGGGCGAGCAATGCCTCGCCGGGACTGGCCTCGTCCCTTGTGATGCCCAGGGTTGGTGAGCACCATGCAGGGCTGCCGCGAGCTCTCGGGTACTGCCCGCCCGGTAGGAAGGGTGGTTTCAGCTGCCGTATCTGAACTCCGGTGTTGTTCCCGCCGCGAGCTGGCAGCGGGGGATGTCCTGGACAGCCGAGATGCTGCCGAGGGTCCGCAGCGCGGCTGAGTGGGATACAGGTGCCTCGAGTGAACGGGCAGCGTGGCCGTGTGCTGTGGCCCCATGGTGAATGAATGGGGAGGCTGCATAAAAATAGCGCTGCTGAGAATCACCTCTGGAATCCACGCCTTTCGCTTTGGGAAGAGTGATGAGCTTCTGGCTGGGGAGCAGCCTGTTGAGTTCCAGCTTCACGTGGACCTGCTTTTGCACATTGCTGTGGTCCTTCTTACACAGCGAAATGCAAGATGTTGTCCCTGAAAATGAACAGAGTTAGGTTCAGTCTTCAAGTTAACATATTTCAGTTGACAGAATTTATGTTTTCTTATAAACCCTTCTCAAAAACCCAGTCACTTGAGCCATTTCCAAGACTGTACACTGTATTTGCCAGTGTTTATTTTCCAGCATGTATACAACACATGTAATGGGTATACAGTAGACTGAGGAGGAGATTTTTGTTTCAACTTTGGAGCCATATTGAACGTAATAATCTTTTGTATGCCTTTCTAATTACTGAAAGAAGGCATAGCAAAGGTGGAGAGTTTTTTTCTCAGAATTGAGATCCTGAGTCAGGATCAAGACAGAATTGCAATTCCTTCTGTTACAGAAGTCCAATTAAATCTCATTTAAAAAGTAAAACAAGTAGTGTTTGTAATAAAAGCATATATGTGTTATTTCTGTTTCATCCTTTAAATCTATTGTGTACCTTATCAAGCTTCATGACTCATAAGCCTACCATCTTAAACTTCGTAGAAGAACCAGGACCATTTCTGAACGACACTAAGCAAGTTTCCATCCAAGTCAAACTTCAAACAAGCTTCTTCATGGAAAACTGCAGTGATTTACTTAGAACATCAAAATGTGTTTTACTCTGATCTCCTCTGTGTAGTCAATGAAGAAATCATTAGCGCCTAATATAAATAAAGTTTTCATCTTAATGGCAATGTGAAGGGTGTTTCGCTCTGCAGAGGACTTCCTGTGGTAAAATTACTTCTTAGAATGATGAAGAGAACAAGCTTCTGAAATGATTAGTTAATTGCTCTCTTCCTAGTTGTGATCATTTAATGTTGTGATTAGGCTTTGCACCTTTAAAATTATCTGAGACAACTTGTAGTAGTTTGTGCATACCAGGTGGACTAATACTGGGGCTGCTGGCAGATCTATATGTAATTACATTCTGCCTTTCATCTTTCCTGAGTCATGTGCTAGTGAGTCCTACAGCCTACAGAGGTAGTGACACATGCCCACACTGAAGTCAGACACTTCTGCAATTCTTTACTGGATAGCCATTTACTGAGGAGGTAGCAGACTTTTAGGCAGACTACATACAGACCCCTAACATGCCTTGCTCTCTCTTTGTGCTTGAGAATCCTCTTTTTGTCTGCAAAGACCTTGTGTTCTGGTGTGGCCAGTGAAGATGGGTATCAGGTTACAACACCTAAAGCAGATCAGCTGCTGATCCCACTGATTTTACTCAAATGAACCAAACTGTTGCTCGAGTTTCTTGACTAAAGGTCTATATTTGTGCAGCCAAAGGTTATGAGGGGTATTCCAAATGTTACATGCATGTGATGAGCTCACAAGCAGTGTTTAGACCATGGTTGGCTGTAGGCCACTAAAAATATTTCTGTCTTTCATAATTTGAAGTGGTGTTTTTGTGTTGTTTTGGTCTGAAGCAATGATATGGAATAGCATTAAAGGCATGTCAGTTGCATCACTGAGACGGTATTTTTCGCTTTGTAAATATTTGCAGACATGAAAATACAGAGCAGGATCTAGGAGCACACAGTACACTGGGGGTAAATATGTTCCAATGGCCTTTTTCAAAGCACTCAGAAAGAATAAGAAGTAATGTAATATTATGTTCTGGGTTGATGATCATGATTATTATGCTGTGGAATTAAAAGAGATACTGAAGAGGAAGCAAGGGCTGTTCAGCTTTTTAAAAACATTATATCTTGGCAAGTCCAAGACCACCTGCACTTTCTATTAAAAAAGAAAACAATCCTTTGGATTCTATTTTTCTGTTATTTCCAAACAGGATAAACTAGTGATACTGCATACATGGAGCTTTAATAGGGAGACTTGGTCTTCCTTTCAGCCAAAGTAAACCTTTGCAATCTGCGATTTGATATTGTCTTTCTTCTTTCAGACTAAAAGAGGCTGGCCTATTTGTAATTGCTCTTACTTAAGACTGAAGTTGCTCTGATAAGAAATCTGTAGATGAGGACAGCACATAAAGTGCCATTTAATGACTACCAAACCTAACCAGACTGTACTTTCTGCTGAAGATATTAAGAATATAAATAACCTGCTTACAAGACATCCTCTTGTCCCAGTGGAAGGACGGGCATTGATGACTCAGCAGTCCAGTGTAGCACTAATCAATTTTTTTTAAGTGTCCTGGAGATGCCAGCAACACTTATAGTGCAAGTAGCGATATTCACTTAAAGTGTTTATTTATGCTGTTAAGTCCTTTGAAGTGCATTGGAATAACACACAGAGAGGTCTTCCAGATGCTTCCATTGTTCTCTTTTGACTCATTTTCCCAGTTTGCAGTATGCAGGTAATACCAGCTAATTACAAGAAGTCTGATATTTTGTTTCTCCTGTTTTGGTTGTTTATGTATACTTGGAGGTGAAAAGTGGGAGATAAATAAATACTTATTTACTCTATAATATCTAACTGAAACATCATTCGCTCTTTCTTATCTATTATTGAACAAACATTTGCTTAGTCTAGGAAAGTATTCCTAGTCCATATCTTCAGACTAAGCATCACTATACATATTTTAAACTTTAAACTCCAAAGTTTAAAGAAAAAGCAGAACAAACCAGACAGCATAGTGTCAAATCATTTCAGTATGTAAACAACTGAAAGCTATGGAATCAGTGTCTTCTGATGTGGATTTGAAACCATAACATCAGATGACTCAAGATAAGACTCTGTGTTCTTATGGTTTTCATTAGGAGTAAAAAAAAATAAAAAAGGAATTTCCAGACTTTTACTTGCTTGTGCACCACCAAAATACAAAGAAAAATTGTACTTTATAATTCTGGGGAACTGCCAACAGCTTTTGGCTCTTTCATGGCCAGTACAAATGGATGTGTGCCATTAACTCTACCCTCTTCTTCCCTGCATTGACCTGTGCCTAATCATGACCAAAAGTAGTCGGTGATTTGGGCAGTATTCTCTCACCAAATAGGCATTGAGAGTCTGATCTTGGGAGAAGATACAACTGTGTTGTTTTCTGGGTTTTGTTTGTTTTGTTTTGTTTTTAAGATTAGATGGGGAACTAGTTTATATTAAGCATCCCTCCAATCCAAGTCAATCTATGATTTTATGATACTGGGAGAAATTCTTTACTGTGAGGCACTGGCACAGGTTGCCAGAAAGGCCTACTCAAGGATGGGGCTCTGAGAACCTGGTGTAGTGAAAGGTGTCCCCGCTCATGGCATGGGGGTTGGAACTAAATGATCTTTGAGGTCCATTCAACTCAAACTATTCTATGATTCTATGGTTTTGTGTTTCCGTGTTTCCATGACTCCAAGATTTTGTGAAATCTCTCCGGTATGACTGGTGATATCGGAACCTCAGGTTTGGAATGCACTTACTGAGTTCTTTTATCATAGGCTTGTATACATTTCTAAAAGGACTGTAGTAACATAAAATTGTGTCAACTGTAAAATGGATAGAATAAATTTGGTTTTATAGGCTTTATTCCCCCAATTTTGTAGATTTTGCATAAAAATGTGTATTTCAGGCTTCATCAGGTTTTTTTGTTTAAAAGCCTTAATAATTTCCCTGTAGTAATACACTTTGGTCTACAATTGTTTAACATCTCTTATCTGTATAATTAACAGTTTGGACTGAAGTATCAAAGGATATTGCATGAGAATTTCAACCTGACTCAGCAGCAAAAAGCATGGAGGAATTCTCTAAAGGAGCTTGAAATGTGTTTTATCAGACAGATTTATATCATACAGTCAAAGTCACTATAAACTCCCCAGCCAGTCTCTTGAAACTTCGTGGGTGTTTTTTGGTGTGGTGTTATTTTTAAATTTTTTTTAATGTGTTTGTATGAAATGGAATTCTTAAAAGGCTTGAAGAAAAAACTTGATAATAGTGTTGCTTTGATTTGTAGAAACTGAACAATGCTGAAATTTCTAAAATAATGTGGAGGTTTTTCCCACTGTGATCCCACAGAGAGGTAGTGTTTTATAAAACATCTAGGAATAGGCATAAATAGAAAACTCATGGGGACTCTATAGTGCAATAACATTCATCATGTGCTTAACTTTGAGCATCTTCCTAATTCCATTAAAATCAAGGGACACAGTTGTACATGATGGTGTAATAAGAAAGCTTGAACAGCTTATATGTGAGATGATGTTGAGTAAAGCAAACTATATTTTATAATGAACAAGTGTACAAGTATTTGCAGAATTAGGAATCATAGAATCGTTTAGGTTGGAAAAGACCTCCAAGATCATTGAGTGCAGCTGTTAACCCAGCACTGCCAAGTTTACCACCAAATCATAACCTGGAGTGCCTCATCTACATGTCTTTTAAATACCTCCAAAGGGTGGTGACCCAACCACATCTCTGGGTAGCCTCTTCCTGACAATCCTTTCAGTGAAGGAATGCTTCTTCAATCTTAACCTCCCATAGTGCAACTTGAGGCCATTTGCTCTGGTCCTCTCACTTGTTACCTGGGAGAAGAGACCAACCCCCACCTCACTAAAAGCTTGTTTCAGGTGGAGAGTGATAAGGTCCCCCCTGAACCTCCTTTTCTCCAGGATAAACAACTGCAGCTTCCTCGGCTGTTCCTCATCAGACTTGTGCTTCCCCATCTCCATTGCCCTTCTCTGGACACACTCCAGCACCTCAATGTCTTTCTTGTAGTGGGGGCCCAAAACTGAACACAGGATTTGAGGTGCAACCTCACCAGTGCCGAGTACAGGGGGACAGTCACTGCCCTGGTTTTGCTGGCCACACTATTGCTGATACAGGCCAGGATGGCATTGGCCTTCTTGGCCACCTGGGCTCACTGCTGACTCATGTTCAACATCTGTCATCCAGCACCTCCAGGTCCTTTTCCACTGGGCAGCTTCCCAGCCACTCTTCACCCAGCATGTAGCACTGCATGGGGTTATTGTGACCAAAGTGCAGCACTTGGCGCTTTGTCTTGTTTAACCTCATACAATGGGCATTAGCCCATCAATCCAGCCTGTCCAGATCCCTCAGTAGAGCCTTCCTGTTCCTGCCCTCCAGCAGATCAGCACTCCTGCCCGACTGGGTGTTATCTGGAAACTGACTGAGGATGCACTCAATCCTCTTGTCTGGATTGTTGATAAAGATATTGAACAGGACTGGCCCCAAAATCGATCTCTGGGGAATCCCACTTGTGACTGGCTGCCTACTGGATGTAACTCTGGGTGTTCACAACCACCCTCTCGGCCCAGCCATCAAGCCAATTTTTCATCCAGCAAACAGTGCACCCCTCCAAGCCATAAGTTTCTCCAAGAGAACACTGTGGGAGATGGTACCAAATGCTTTACTAAAGTCCAGGAAGATAACATGCACAGCCTTTCTGTTATCTAGTGAGTGAGTTGCCTCACAAAAGGAGACCAGGTTGGTCAATCAGGACCTGCCTTTCACAAAACCATGCTGGCTGGGCCTGATCCCCTGGTTGTCAGACATGTTCTATATGATAGCACTCAAGATGATCTGTTCCATAACTTTCCCTGGTAGCAAGGTCAGGATGAAAGGCCTGTATTTCCCTGGATCCTCCTTCTGTCCATTCTTGTAGTTGGGTGTCATGTTTGCTAACCAAATGTTTCTGGGTTTGCCAGCATTTCTGGTAAATGATGGAAAGTGTCCAGGTGAGCTCTTCTGCTAGCTCCCTCAGGACCCTTGGGTATATCCCATCCAACCCCATAGACTTGTGTCTAAGTGGTGTAGCAGGCCACTGACCATTTCTCCTTGGACTGTGGGGGCTTCATTCTGCTCCCTGTCCCTGTCTTCCAGCACAGGAGGCTGGATACCTGGAGAACAACTGGTCTTACTATTAAAGACTGAGGCAAAGAAGTACCTTGGCCTTTTCCACAGTCTTTATGTGATGTTTTTGTCAACTGTATTTATCATATATTCTATTAAAATGAAAAAAGTATATATATCATAGGCATGAATATTTTTATATATGCCTTTGCAGAATAAATATAATTTGTATCTTTAACATATTATCTAGTATATCATAGTAGATATGCACATATAAGTAACATAAATTAAAGGACAGAAGCACAAGGAAGTGAGATTAAGTACACTTGACATAATTCGTTAGTATTTGGTTAGACATAATTAGTATTAAAATCATGCAAATAGTGTACCCAGGGATTTTTTTATTTTTTTTTAGAATACACCCCCACACACATACCCCAGGTTTATTGTAATTTTTTGAAGTCCTAGTTGAACGATGAAGTGTTAAACAAATATTTGAAGCTAACTATTCTGGGTAATTAGCATCCTTTTTAGATGATGTTGGTAGCTATGTAATTTATGGAATTTGGGTTGAAAGCAGCAGTTATGTTTAAAAATGTCTGTTAGTTTTGGTAGTCAAAGTTCTGAAAGTTATTAAAATTTCTATTAAGTAAAAAGGAACTTATTAGAAAAAGGATTATACAAGGCAGAAATTCTTTGAACAAAATGATCTCGAAATTCACTACACTATATTTCATTCACTCCTTCTTTAGACTGGGTGTAAATACTATATAAAAGAAACATATCCGCAAAATGCATATTATTTATACAGCAAGAAACTCCTTTGGGGAGCTGTAAATTAGAAGGACAGAGAGTGGCTTTCTTTTCATACCTCTAATAATACTGTATGTACAAAAGATGCAACAGGAGTTAATGTGTTTTCCTATGGATAGTCTTGATAATATTAAAATATATCTGAAGCAAATTACAGACTGATCTCTTTAAGAACAAATAAAGTATCTTACAGGACTGACTCTGAACATAGGAAAAGTAGGCCTCTGTATGCTATATCATAATCCTAAAGGCCTCAAAATACAATCTCCTTGTCTCTAGAGCAATAAAGGTGACATCCAGAGGTCACTTCCAATCTTAACCATTCCACAGTGGGACCTACTACAGCTGAGAGGAGTATGATGACAGGTGGAACACACTGATTTTAAGAAGCAGTGGTTGCCTTCCCTATCTTTTCCATCCTACTCTCCCTCTTTCCCACTCTCACCCCTTTTCCTATTCACAACAGCAGCAGGAAAAAGAAGTCTGGTTCTCCCACATCTCATGGGCCCAGCTTGTCCTTTCTCCTTGCCTTCATCCTCCATTTCTTGTGTAGTAGCCTTGTGTTTTGCCTACCCAGCTTGAGTTTCCTCGCAATGTTTGTAGAATGATCCCAACCATAGAGAAGGGCTCTCTGCCCTGTCTTTTTCTGGCTGTTGTGCAGCTGCAGGGATTTGACACTAGAATATTTAAGGAGTCCTAAGAAATACCACAAAAGCTCTGTGTTGGCATTCTTTGTAGTAGGAATTTGTCCTCTACTGCAGCAAAATTTAGTAGTAATCTTTTAGCTGATTCAAGTTGTATTCAAGAATTGCCTGCAAAAATCCTGCTGTATTTGTGAGGTTGACTACATTATACCACATTTGGGATAAAAGAGACCACTTATATCATTGCTTCTGGAGAGGATCTCCTGGCTAAAACACTGGATTGTGTTAGGTTGTTTGGCAGTTTGTTTCAAATCAATCTCCTGTTTACAAAGCTAAGGAAATAGCCTGTTTACACTGTTAAACTAGTGATACTTTCTTTTGGGAATTTGGGTTTGGCTCTAATATTTTTGCTAGGGAATAAATCCTACATGATCTTGAGCTTCCTATTGTACTTGAGTAATCTTCAGTTTCATGCTTCCTTTTTGATCTGTGTCCCACACTGTGAAGGCCAACATCCCATATTTCTGCTTTGGCAGTTAGAGCTCTGCATATTTGGAGATTGTGCAGGAGGACACATTTTACCTTCTGTTCAAACTTCTTGCCAGTGTATTCTAGCCCTGCTGTGCCTTGGGACTTGATGATGTTAAGACTCTGTAAAAATATTTATTAAACACTAGGTCCATGAAAAACTTGAAAAAGCTTCCATCAGCGCTTCTTGCAGCAAGGTCTGGCTCACAATTCACATGAATTAATATAGGATAAATGAAAATGCCTCTGAATTCAGTGATGAGTTTGTTATAGAATCTGAGTCTGTTTAAATTGAAAAAAACTCTTAAGACCAAACCATTAAACCAACACTGCCAAGCCTGCTACTAAACCATGTCCCTTAATGTCACATCTACACATCTTTTAAATACTTCCTGGACTAGTGACTCAACTGCTTCCCTAGGTAGCCTGTTCCAGTGCTTGACTACCTTTTCAGTGAAGAAATTTTTCCTAATATCCAGTGTAAACCTCACATGAGGCCATTTGCTCTTGTTACTTGGGAGAAGAGACCGACACCCACCTCTATACAACCTCCTATCAGGTAGCTGTAGGAGCAATAAGGTCTCCCTGAGCCTCCTTTTCTCCAGGTTGAACTCCCAACTCCCTGTACCGCTTCTCAAAAGACTTGTGCTCCAGACTATTCCCCAGCTTCATTGCTCTTTGGATGTGCCTCAGCACCTCAGTTTCTTTCTTGTAGTGAGGCGCTTATGCAGGTAAGATTTACAATACTTGCAGTTAAGATATTCAGCTAGTGTCCAAACACTGAAAAAACCCAAATCAAATCCTTTGCACTGACAGAGATGAAGGGGTAAGGGTAGCTGATGCAGTTACAGATTGTGTAGCAAAAATACAGAACAAAGCTTTGTGCATTCGAATGTCCGGTTGCTTTTTCTCCTGTACTGACTACCTTATGTGTCATCCACAGGATATCCTACAAGTGACTTCAGCTGCAATACATTTCTAAATAAGACCGTAAGGAAACCTGTCAGTATTTTTCAGTGTCTTTATATTGTTTCTGTTTGCTTTTTAGTTTTAAAGAGGCTACAAGTGTAATATGCGTGGGTTTCTGTTACTGTTTCTTCTTGGATCAGTTGCAAAAGATTTTTCTCATAGTTGAATGTATTTCTAATCTGATGTGACTCACAAAAATAAAGGAACTAGGCTGGTTAGAGAGAAGGAATAAAAATAGGTACACAGAATGTTGATCACCAGAAGTACTGTGGAATCTGGAAACCCTTTATGTACTGTTTTGCTTGAAAGAGAAATTCTTCTCTTTAGCAAGCCAATGACAGTAGTGCTGCATGAGAACAGCAAGTAGGTGGTGATAATGCCTGGAGATTCTTTGTGGAGATGGACCATCACAGCTTCTTAATTGTGGTATCACAGCAGGGATAATCACAAATAGGAATTATTTCACTAACAGATCCAGATGTCAGTAAAAGGCTTTAAGACCTCCTTACTGAAGCCGACAGAGAATTTGCTGCTTTGAAATTGATATAAAGCCCCAAAGTTATGGCACTGTTTTCATGGATCAGGTTGTAGGCCTGTTCCCTTGCTCCATTAGTCACCTTCAGATTGCTTTGTTAGGTTGCTGAATGTTTGGCAGTTGGCACAGGAGGATGCTGGTTTGCTTCATTTCTGTCCATATGATGTGACCTGGCGTTCCCAAACTCTCAGTTATCAGCAATATGTATTGCTGTTTTTCTAGTAGGATGGCTTTAGAGTTGTGAGAAGGGGAAAGATACTCTTTGCTCCCTTCATTCTCCTAAAGGAAGAGAATAGTTCTCCTGGATAGGCTTGGTTTTATTTTTATTTGGAAATAATACTTATCATCCAGGAGAGCTTAATGATATGGTATGCATTTCTCAATGATTCCCACAATTAGATCCTGGAAAGTTAAACTCTTCTTTTAAGTAAAATATAAAATTATTGCACCATGTAGTAATGATCTGGCTATTCCTAGTATGTATGTGCTCTGCTGTTACATAAATAGCGTGTGCAAACATTTGAACCTCTAGAGTCAGTTCTCTGGCAGTGTACACTACTATGTTTACTCTACAGTATACTCAGGGTGTCTTGAGTGGTGTCTCTGAGAAATGGGTGCAGTGACAACGCTACCTTTGCAGCACTGTTGAGTAATGCCAAGGTGTCTTGGGTCTGCCTTAGGACCTGCATGGCAAAGCCAGGTTGTGGTGTTACATCCCCATCTCCATACATTCAGCCTGCCTCCCAAAAGACTTCAAGAAATGAGTAATTCCACTGGCCACATGACATCATAGAAACAAGCGTCACTCCAGAAATAAACTTTTTTGCACCACAGAGGAATCTCAGGCCGTACTCTAGCATACATCTTAGGACTGACCCTGTACCTGAGTTGTTCCCATGCTGGAAAGCAGAGGAGGATGAGAAGTGGATCTGTGGCTGTTCAGTCTGCTCTTTCCCCAGTACCGTAACTGGTCACAGCCTTGCTGGGCAGTGTTCATTAATTTGACAACATTTTTCTGCAGGCAGTATCATGCTATGGTGATACTTTTTATTCCACTGTAGGGGTTGAACCCTGGCAGCTTGAAGAGGCAGAAGTACCACCCACAGCCACCATTACCTGTGGGCAAAGGCTGGAGATCCTTACCAGGGTGCATCCATCCTTAAAATGGTGTGGCCTTGCTGTCTGTACTGTCCCACCTCGTGTACTTTCCTGCTCAGAGTTTTTGCAACCAATGTTTTCGCAGACTTAGAGCTATGTGACATACTGAGGTACAATAACAGGGTGCATGGATATCTGGTTTTGGGGAACAAAGAATCATACAAAATGACAGTGTGATGTCCTGTATAGAAATCAAGTACCTTGGTTCTCACATGCTTGCCTGAAAATAGCTGCAGTGGAATGAGAGTTAAATAGCAGTCTCCTTGCCAAAGAAACCACAGAACAAAACAGGGAAAGCTATTATCCTGGTTTTGTTACTTTGCACTTTTGTTCCTTGGGTTTGATTTCATCTAGTGCATAAGTGTATAGAGGAAGGGCTTGAAGAAAGAAATCATAATGACTTGATCTGTCAGCTCAGTTTATTTTTTTGAAGAATGACTTTAAAGGCTTTTTTATCAATATGTGCAGGATATTTTTCAAGGCTTGCAGATGCTCTCTTTTATTTTTGTACAGGGATCTAGTCTCAGGATTTTTCTCCACTGACTATGCCATTTCCTAATGCTGCTGCTATTTTTTGTGCCATCATCAATGCTTGCAGGACCAAAAGTTAAACCTTGTCAGGCAGATTGCTTTTAAAGCTTACCTTAGGCAAGCCATTAGCCGCAAATTGACTAAGGGAAAAAAGTGTCACCTGTTTTTCTTATCAAAAGTGAGACAGAATGTATTTCTATATATGCTTTTGCGATGAAGTGATTGCAAATTTAAGTACATGTCATTGTAGTTTTGACAATGAATTTCTAGCATTTCATTTTCAAAAAGGCCTTCAAAGGTATTTGGCCAAACCAGAACTGATCTACCTTGTTTCTTTCTAGGGAGATAGCTAGCCTAGTCACCTAATGCCACTTCTGCTTCCTTTCTGTATCCATGGGTAGGAGACAAGCATTTCCTTTGGTTATTTATTATAAATTAGTATTGTAGATTTTTTTTATTTTTATTTTACATTCTCTGTGGCTAAAGCAAAGCCTGAACTTAAGAGTTGAACCACCACGAACTCCACAGTATTATAATTACTTTGCTGGCTTGATGTTCTTGCCAGTTTAAAATTACTTAAAATTACCAGATAAAATAGAGGATCCAGTGCCAGCATGTGAAACTAGGCAGTTCTGAAAATTGCTTTTGACCGAGGTTCCTACGCGTGCAGCAGCAGCTGGCACAGCTTTTCACAGTGTGAGGGGGACTGTTGAAAGATTAGAAGAAACACAGAGAGCTGCCACGAGGGACTTGGCTGAACCTCTATAAGGAAGCTTTGTATGGCAACACAAGATACTCTCTGCTTGCTTATGATGGATACTAACAAAGAATTCTTACCTATAATGATTACTGAATAATTTCACATGGAATGTCCTTTTTTTTTTGCACATGTTCATAATTTCTTTTAAAAAGCTGGTAAATTTTGACTTTGGCTGTCACCTCGAGTCCAGAAAAAGAAAACAGAATAGACTGGCAATACTGGAAGCTGAAGATTTCTAGTACCTGTCTAAACCCTACATTTACTATATTCAAAACAAAGCACTGTCCTTCCAAAATTTTTCTAAATATATACTCTTAAGGTAAAGGAAAGTAACCAGAAAGAAAAGAAAAGTTAATCTTTCCTCAGATGTACCAACACAGGGGTGTCATTGTAAATAACGAGTAAGGCAGAGAGGCTTGAAGGAGTTGATAGTGTGCAAGACTTCTCATTATGCCTGCTGAACTAAATGCTCCATGTCTTGCTGGTGAATGTGGAAGGGCATCCCCTTGTTTCAGTGTGCACTGGACAGAGCTCCCTGCTGCCTTCTGCCCTGTGTCTGCAGAACGGAAGTCACAGCTTAGCTCTGTGTCAGCAAGAAATCTGATATACTTCCAGATTTGACTTTCTGCATCTCCTCCATATGGTACTGCATCTCTTGCTAAGAAAATAATGTCCCTGCTCACTGTAGTGTGGTTGGACTAGATGACCTTTAAAAGTCCCTTCCAACCCAAAGTATTTATGATTATATGATTCTGTGAAAAACAAGTGATGTGTTCAGTCTCCGTATTCCTGACTGAGCTTCATTGGAGAGACAGTCCACATGCAACTCATGTGAGGTATATATATATATTTTAGCATTTTTTGTCAGTGCATGTCGTTTTCACTTCCCACAGAAGACAAACACTGTGTGTAGATCCTGTCTTCACCTTGTTCCAAAGACTGGGAATAGTGAAATTTTAAATATTGTGGGATTGTGTTCAGTTTGTACAAAAGTAATTTACTGTAACTGTGACCTTATTAGTGTAGTATGATTTCGGCTGCTGCTCACCTCTTATTAATGACTGGTAAATAAAATGCTAACCTATTCTACAGTTTCTGTGTCGCAAAAGTTCAGGTATCCAGATAACTTAATTAGCACTTAGTTTCCCCAGTACACTGATTAGTTGCTCAAATCTGACAATTTTTCGATATCTTTGCTGAAAGCAATCAAACCACAGTGCCACTGTGGTTTGACTGAGGTCTGTCTTTTCAGTATTAACTGGTATCTTTACGTTCATACTCTGTGGATCCATATTGGAATTTTAGTAGAGAAGAGAAGGAATAGAATTGCTTAAACTATGTATGAAACAGTCATGGCTTTTCTCCCTTGTGGTTGACAGAAGAGAAAGGAATATTACAAAAAACATGAGAGGGAATGTGTTCATGTGTGCCTTCCTCTAGGTCTGGTGTCTGAAAGCTGTCCTGTATGCAAAGGAGGAGGAATGGAGAGAATACAATATCTAGCAATGTGTCTCATAAATCCATCAGGATCACTCAGTCCAAACTGGGGCAGCAGCTGATGCTGTCTAATTTTAAGTATGTAAAGTATGAGTTACTCTTTTACAAGCTTTATTATCCTTCAGTGGTTACTGTCTCTGTCCCTGTGATTATTCTGGAAACTTCCAAATTAAAATACGGATACACCTTAGCTCCTCATGAAGAAGTCCTCTGCTGCAGGGTGATTCAGGCTTGAATTCATCATACCACTGTTATGTGGCAGTCTTAGGGATTCTTTGGAGTTTTCTGGTATCTAGCGCTCTCAAGGATCTAGTTTTGAGACCTTAACTGTATTCTGTAACCTTCTCCCACATCCTGTTTTTCTAAAAGAGGTGGTTCTTGTGCCTGTGTATGTAGCAGCTAGTCTATCTATGGAAAGGTAATCAAGTGCAGTATTGCTTGATTCTGTTGTAAATATCTGTTTTCATAGAGCATTCTAAAGATAATATGCAGTCTCTACATTGTAACACTTGTGTTACATTCCTTTGGCCCTTCCTGCAAGAATAATTACATAATCATTTTCTATTTGCCTCTGTTTTGCAAAGAATTCCTGCTGTGGACCAAATGACATTACCAGTCAGTGGGAAGGTTCCTATGTCACTTATAGTTAGGATTTCTCTCCAATAAGTCCAAAGTTTTATGAATTCATTTAGTTCCACTATCCCTGGTAGTATGCATGGATCTAAGCTGATTCTGATGTCTCAATAGCTGGGATCTAACCCCAGATTCAGGTATCTAAATGATACTTTTTTGTTAACAGGCCCTACAACCTCTGATATAAAATCTATACAGAACTTTTTATTGTTCTGATAGACATCAAAAAACAGGTCGAACTTTTTTGTCTCTACAGTTTTGCAGATATCTGGATGTAAAACTTTTATACTACAATAATAAATTAATTGTTCTCAGCTATAATGTTGTTTTATATTTTAATGAAAATCTTTCTGATCCTATGCTGTTTTGAAGAACTGATGTCATATGAACTTGATGAAATTAATAACACTGTGAAGCTCTGTTTACTTTTTTGTATAGTTTACATCTATTGCATTGCAAACTGATTGCTGGTGGGGCTGCTATGTTCTGGAGATTATTCTGCACAAATCTTCATGAAATCTGCAAGTTTTACTTTATGGTTATAAATATAAATACATTTTTCTCAAATATAGGGCTCAATTGTGTAATAAAATTATTATTAATAAAAATGCATGCTATCTAATTTGAAAAAGAAACCCATTTGAAATCATGACAGCATATTTGAATATGTGAGTGAAATATAATACTTTGCAAGATATAGCACATGGTATTGGATAACTGCAAAATGCTCTTTCATTGTGCTATGTGAAGTTCTACTACTTGAAATATTGTTGTTGTCTTAATTATGTGTGGAATTGAAGAACTATTTTTTATCTCTTGAGGTCAATTTTGCAACCGTACCACAGTAGACTGCAGTTCATTAAATATCATTACCATCTATATTTACAGTAGATTGAATACTGGTGTTGGGATTTTTTTCCAAAATCTGCAATCTTCAATTGCCACTCCACAAAAATTTTGCTTTCATTATATCTAGTTTCAATTTACCTGAGAATTGTAAAGTGCATATTTGTTTTTCATTTTGTTTAGTTCATTCAGAATTGAGAAATCAGTTTGAGTTTACAAAAGCCCCCAAACCAAACAGACCAAAACCAGAACAATTGGTTTTCTGTTTCAGTCCATAAGTAAAAAAAAAAACAACTACAAATGTATGAAGTCAGCAATGCAGAGAAAACCTGACAAAATACAAGTAGGAATACACTTGCACAGATGCTTTCAAATTTTCACTTCATTTTATTTTGAAGCTCATGAATCATTTCAGAAATATGGCTCCTGCTGCGTTAATATGAATTATGGGAGTTCATTAATAGGCAGTATTTTCTTTTTTTACTAAGTCTAACCTGAATGCAAAATATGTTATGGTATTTTTTTTTCTGATACTTTCAACACAATTAAGGTAATTCTTTTTAACTAAGAGCTATTTAAAGTGCTGTGATATACACATTTTAATCGAATTCTGATTTCTATCCAAACACAGCTTGATGAAAATCTTAGTCAAAACAATAATTTTCATTATTATGAGTATACTCTCTGAAACCTTAAAAATTATAAAATTCAGGCTGCACAATATACATGTGGTGAAACAAAGTACCTTTAAACATTATTAGACATAGCTTATCTTCCTAGGGAGCAGAAAGAATTACTTGATCTTGTGCTAAATTATATTTAATTGCAGACTGTGCATTCTTGATGATTGTGTCTTTAAATATTCTTTTTAAACAAGCAATCCTGAAAAGTAAAAATGAAAACTTAGATTAAAATTAGAAGTACAGAGTTACGTTTCCTACTTGTACTAGTATCTTTAGATCTCGAGCTGAAATCTCAGATATGATTCAGTCTATCTGCCCAGCTCCATGGTAGATCAAAAAAATACGTCATGGAGTCAGTGACTTTATCTCAGGTCCTGGCTGCAGGCCTTTGAAAAGTGTGTATATATACGTATGTACATACATCTGTATGTACGTGTTGATTTGCCTTGTGCTTTGCTTAAAGCATTCTTACACGTTAACACATAGATTCAGTCTGCATTATTGCTTAAATGAGGCTAAAATGCAACTGGTGGAGAAGAAGAGTTCATTTTAAAACACTTTGGTGGTTTAAAAAATGGGGCATCTTGTTAAAGCTTCCCTTATAATTGAGGGGGAGAGAAAGGCACCTGCAGAGAACTGTTCATCCCATTTGTTTTAGATGTTCATCTTCAGGTGGGATGAATTACTTGCTGCATGTGTCTTCTTTCTACACTCAATAGAGAGCAAGTCTAGGGCAAGTAGGTCACTACCACAGCAAGCTCACAGAAGTACCTAAAAATATTCCAGTTTTTATCACTGTCTGAGAAATGTAAGTTGGATCTTCTTGATCTCTTCAAAATGCTGCATCTTTAGGATAAGATTAAAGATTTCTTTAGAGTGATGATCAGTGGCATTATACTAGTTACTTCTGACTAGCAAGTGATAACAGTCCATCATTGGGAAGGTGAGCTTCAAGAATAAATGTTCACTACCACTGCTTTTGGGATAAAATGTGGAGGGCTGACAGTATCATTGGACTAAGAGCAGGTTTAGGATTAGATTCGGCTTCCTTTTTTTTTTTCTTTTTTCCAGGATCACAGGCAGTTATTAAGTAGACTTAGACCAGCATATACTTGACAAGATCATATGTTAGCAATTTTTTATACGTACAGAGGTCAACTGAGATTAATACATATCATCCCTGCCAGCTGTTTTAGATCTCATAAGGGCATTAGCTTCTGGCTCATGGAGAATGAATTTGTCAGAGAATTCTGGCAGGGTCTGAAATCACTACTTGCAAGGAAGGAGCTCTCAGTGACTCCTGGTTGTTGAAGGTACATGGTCACAAAAGTTGAGCCAGAGTTTGCTGCAGAATTGTGAGTACTGGAGGGAAAAGGGATTGATTGATAGCTGACTCCCAAACTGCAAAGAACATCATAAATCTTGTTGTGGTAATGTACTTAGGAAGATACTTTGGGTGTGGGCTGGATGCATGAACATGTAAGTACAAAATGAATTTACATTTTTTAAGCCCATTACATCTCTACCTTCTGAATCTTTTCAGTTGGGTTTGTCTCACTTCTCAATTCACTTTCCCTCATCCTGACCAAAACCAGTCCGGCTTAAGGGTGACTGAGAGATCTGTGCTTGCAGCTCTCCTCACTGGAGCAGCTGTAGCGTATGTAGTCATTGACTCCTGCACATCTGTGTAGTGGGAGGTACTTGGTGGCTGTCTACCACTCACATGTTGTAACATACTGTTTTCCCTTGTTGATCACCAGATATAAAAGCAAAGAAAAAAAAATCCCAAATATATTTAGAATTTGTTTTAGCATTTTCTTGCTTAAAATAATAGTGTCTAAATGGAGATATAAAATGTCTAAATTTTACTGTGTTAAGGCCTAAGCTTTATGTAATATATTGAACTCAAATAAAGTATAATTCTTTGTACAGCAATAAGGCTTCATACCTTATTGGTAGGCTGTGCTGTGGAATGTGAGCTGCATTCAAAACTTTTCCCAGTGTTAGGGCATACAGTAATGTTCTCCTCTTGGATTGCCTGCTGAACAGTGAGGATGAAACACCTCTGCTTCCCTGCTCCCAGGGAGGCATTAATACAGTCTCTCTTCTCTCTTTTTTCCTGCTAGTCTTCAGAAAGCTTACAACTGAAATACCTTTGAGGCTTTATCCTCAATTTAGCCAACAGGTTCAACAGTTATTAGTGAAACTCACAAATGGGAATATAGGCATAGAACAAATCCACACTGTTGATGTTATTGAGTGCTTAAGTATTAAAAAATAGATTTTGTGTATACCTTGAAGTCCATTTTTAGATACACTACAGCACGAAATCAGGCCTCAGTGCTTCCTAGCTTGCATCTCACAGGAGCATGGAATAAAGCTAGCAGTGACTTCAATGGGAATAGAGTATTGGGAGCTTTCAGAAATCCCCATCCAGTCATATTTTTATTTCTCAGAGAGTTATGAGTATTTCATATACTAGAATTTAAAGACATAAAGGAAGAAAGTCAGTTGTAGAGAGTAGGGAATTTCTTTTCTTGAAAGAGAAAATCAGTGTCACTTTAAAATGATAATTGTCAAAAGAAATTAATGAAAGCAAGAGTCTGGAGAGATTTTGTACCATTAAGAACAAACATAAGGTTTGTGTATCTAAATTGCCAGTAAAGGTAGTTAATTTATAATTCCTATTTGAAAGTGTAACATATGCATAACATTATAGATGACAGATTTTATGGGAGAAATAGAGAGATAAATCGTGTTTTGGATATTAGACTGAAATTTATACCTTGTTAGGAACACCATGAGTCTGTAAGGTTTGTTTAGCATTGTGCAATGGCTCTGAAGCCAAAACAGTTGCAACTAGTGTTTTCAGGACATCCAGTTACTGTTTCTGGTTCACACATACTGAATTTACAACATAACTAAAACTTCATAGCTCAGCATGCCCCATTTCTTCCTTTTCAAGAAAAGATTCCAGCCAGTTGTTATCCAGCCCTTTACATTTTTTCCTTTCAACTACAGGTATTAAGAAATTTATTTACAGACTTGGGCATTTGTCCCCACAAATAACTTGTAGTTTAACTGGTGTAACTATTAATCTGTTGTCTGTCGAAGTTAAGCTTGAAAAGCTGGTACACCAAAAATCCAAACCTGAGGAAATACAGACATGTCCAGTGAGGACTTCAGGTGTTGTTTCTTTGTCTTACGGCTGTGAGACTTCTTTTATTTGGTTAAACAAACTCCACCAGGAAAAAAAAAAAAAAAAAGTATGTCTAAGAGCTAGTAAATAGAAATGCAGAAATGAGAGGGTATATGAATGGCACAGTACAGAAAAGCTAAGATGGTAAGATGGGATTCTTTTTTTTTACTCTCTTTGGATATAGATGATGGAACCCAATTTAAATGAAAAATGTTATTTCTCTAGAGGTCTTTTAGAGATTTATTTACTGAATAAATTCACTTGCAAAAGTTCAACACATAAAAGGCCTGATTCCAAATATTTCTAAAGGGTATTTTATTGCATCTAATGCAAGACAAATGGTTTAATAAGTTTTGGGCAATGCTAAGGCACTTCTGGATTTGACCATATGACCTGGAAGATAATGACATTACTACTTTTGTTTCCAAAGTGCAGTACTTGACCCTGAATGAAATTGAATAGAAACTATCATTAAATTAACTGAATGTTTATAGGACTATGAATCCAAACAGAATTAAAAAAAAAAAAAAGTCTATGAACCAGATGTTGTTTTATTTTGTTATCTAACACTACAGAACTGTTTGTGCCTATTGTAGTTTTAACTTGCCCTCTGAAGAACTTGGCACGAGGACTATCAAAAGAGATATACAAGACTGAATGACTGATTTGACCTGTTTCAGCAGAGTTCCTTCTTGGCTCCTATTATTGAGCTTAAATTAAACAGAAAAGCAAAGGCAGATGTGTATAATATGTTGGAGATAATGATTTGGAGAACCAGTGGCTGTTTTTCATCTCTTCTGGTTATTACCTGTTGACATACTGAAGAAACTTACTTGGATGTGATCTGAACCAAAGGAACTCAGCATCAGTACTCTCTTGGACTGAATAGCTGTTCACTTGGGGAATGGCTGGTTCAGAATGAAGGAACTGAAGAGAATAATAGCATTTTGTATCTGAATTTTAGTCTGCACATTGAAGGCTTTCAACACACATTAAAAGTACAGCTAAGGTCCTCCTTTCTCTTCCTGCAGCTCTCCACCTTTTTGCTTGACATCTTCATGAGCTTCACTACTGTTTACTTTCTTGTCTTGATCCTTACTGTCTTGATCTTAAAAATGCAGAGAGTTGTGGCTCAGATATAGCAACAAATATAATAGCGTTTAATCCTGGGGGTAGATTATTCCATGTCTCTTACATTTTGCAAGTCTATGGTCTCTCTAAGCTATAGTCCACTTTCAGGGACTGTTTTTACTTATGACTGGAGTGTTCTTATCTTGATTGCCCTCTCCTGTTCTTCGATTAT
This sequence comes from Myiozetetes cayanensis, assembly GCF_022539395.1. Classification (NCBI taxonomy): domain Eukaryota; kingdom Metazoa; phylum Chordata; class Aves; order Passeriformes; family Tyrannidae; genus Myiozetetes; species Myiozetetes cayanensis. The sequence continues at coordinate 40,499,740 of NW_026087742.1, read as the reverse complement.
ACTATTTCTGTCATTTGTTTCCCTGTGTACCTCATTCCCCTTTCTAGCCCTCAGTAGGGGTAAGTACTGCCTCATGCTACCCACAGGATGTCCTTCACTTCTCATGCCTTCTTTATTATGCTATATTCTGTTAGATCAGCACTTTTCTGGGGCCTGAATCTTTGCCTGTTAACAAAGCTGTATCTCTCTTTCTGCTAGGCAATGTTTGTAATGTAATTTCCTTTTCTTCGCATTTTCTATAAAATCTTTTCTAGAATTCATGTATTTTACTCAGTGTAAATGTGCTGGTACTTCACCTTTGACCTTTTTTAGCTTACACTGCAGCTGGAAGGGTTGCCTCACTCCAATTCTCTGTATAAAGGTCAAGTGAACTCCATCTTAAAAATAGTATATTCTGTGCTACTTAGGGGCTGTAACAAAGCTGCTTAGCAACCTTGCTATCACTCTGGACATGATTTGGATACACCAAGTTTATGTCCGTTTACTCCCAGATGAACTCTGTCCTCTATCTTGGGTGCTTCTCTTTCTTTGAAATTAACACCTTGGTGTATTTATAGAAAATGATCATGTTGCATATTGATAAACTGACGCTTGTTAATGGGAAGATGTTTTGTTTCTATTCTGGAATGCAGAACTAGCACGCTGGTCTCCAATTTTAGCATGTGAACACTATACTGCTGTACAAGCAGTGGGCAGCGTATTAAGAGTGGTTGAAGACTAGTAGAGATGACAGATGAGTTAGGTTTTGGGTGCTGTGCTGTTAAAATGCTTTTCTGAATGATAATAAGTAGTTTTATGAGCAATGAACCAACAAAGATTGGTTTCTTAAGTCTTTATGATGAGAGCCAGTATGAATTCCCTCATACCTGATAAGGGTCCTCCCATTCTGCTGCCTTTTCCTGAGCTAGTGTCATTACCAGAGTCCCTTTCTCTAGCTATACTCCTGCTTTGTCTTAACTTGTAGTAATATTATGTCTTGCAATGTCTCTTCCTGTCTCACACTGGTTCCAATTAGCTTGAAGGTTAAAAATCCAGTAGCGGGTGTTGACAAAGAGGCATGTAGACTTAATGTGCTTACGTGGGTAACCAGCTCTAAAACTCCGCATGCAAATGTGCAGACTCGCATAGCATCCCTTTGGATATTGAATGTTACTGTGCACATTTCAATCCAAGTATAATTATCAAATTTTAGCTCACCAAGTGCAAGTCTCGCATGCTTAAAAATACTAAGATAGTTTGACGAAAGGTATATATGACTAATGAGTTTTTATGGCAATAGTTTAAAGGCCAGTCTCATGCCTGGACTAGCTCTGTCTGTTTACCACAGTCCTTTGCAGAAAGTGGAGATAATGTTGATATTCTTGAAATATCAGGCATATACAACCCATTGAGGAGGTTAAGTGTCAGAGCTCTAAAGCTTTGCAGCTCTGGGATTTTCTGTTTGCTTAAGTGGAAGAAAGTCAGCAAGACTGTTTTACTCTCATGACTTACTGGGTATTAAATACTTAGGAGAATTCTCCATCGGAGTGTGTCCCACCTTTCAACACCCATTTTTTGAACCTCTTGTTCTGAAGAGGTTTTTTTGGCCCTGAATCAAGACAACACTCAAACACATACTTCCATCCCGTTGACTTCAATAACATTAAGCTTCTTTGTGTCTGTGGGTGTTACACTGTAAACAAAGATCTGATTGCAAAAGTTATATGAACCAGTTGCCTAAAGGTGAGAATCTGCTTCCAAGATGCACTGTTAAATCCTTATACTTACGAGATCACAGAGTGTGCTACTATGAGCCAGCAACTTGCACTAAGGGAGCTCTCAGCAAAACTTTCATGTCACTTCAGTGTGAAATGTGACCAATATTTTCATTTTTTTTCAGAATAACCTAATATATTTGGTATGATTATTACTTGTTTGGGGTTTTTTTGTTTGTTTGGTTTGGTTTGGGTGTTGCTTTTTTTGTTTTGTTTTGGTTTGGTTTTAGTTTTTCCTGTCAAGAAAGGCATTGTAATTTAAGAATGAATGAGGCTAACATAAAGAGCAATAAAAGAAACTTGAATACTGTTTTAGGGTGGAAAGAGTTTGAGGAATTTTCTCTTACACTGAAACCTATTTACACTCCATCTGTATATTACCATCATTCCCACTGTGGTCACTGATCACCATGTGGATGTTGAATTGAAAGACTGATCTCACCATCTCTCTCAGTTCTAAACAAAGGCTCCATTTTTTGAGTTTTCAAGACTTTTCTCTTGTTTCATGCACTATAGCTTGAATGATTTCAGCAGAAGTAGGGTACTACAAAGCAGTGGCGTGGTGCATTACAGCTGTAATGCTGACAGTGGCCTTTCAAATAATGCCACTGCAGTGGGCTTACTATATTCATATAAATGCAGAGGTTTTTATCGCAGGATAATTATTCTACAAGAAGAGTTCTTATGCAGAACTTGTAAGCAAGTTATAGACCAGAAACTGCTAGATTGATTCTGGTATTTTTCGTTAAACTGACTACAGTATTTTACCAAACAATTATTTCATTACAGGGACATATTTCTGGATAAGTCTAGAGCAAACTTTTGTTTCATTACTTAAAAATCCTATATTTAAACGCTTAAACTTGCTAGAATCCATTGTTAAGTTGTTCCACTCGTTTGGAGTTAATTCGATCTCATTTTCAGTCTGAATTTGTCTAGGCTTGTCTGAACTGTAGCAGCTTGCTGCTCGCCTCAAATATAAATATTTGTGATAATGGTAATGAGAATAGAAGATGTGTACTGACTAAGAAAATTCTCAATAAGTGAATTTGCTCTACTGTGAAAGACTATTCCCAGGATTTTAAAGCAATAAACCAACTTGTTCTTTATGTCAATTTTATAGAGTTTGGTCACTTAAGAGACTAACTAGAATTCAGCTTTTTCAAGATAAGTTTGTACTTTGTTAACAAACTTTAAAATAAGATGTGACATGAGGTCAAATAGCCCTGCTATACTTACGTGAGGTATGTCAGGATGATTTCCAGAGTCAGAGCAGCTTATGATCTACCAGTGAGAAGCATGGTCAAAACACAGCTGCTTTGCCAAAAGTACATACTTTGCTTTATATCCTGGATCCTTCAGGAAAGCTGTTGTTATGAACAAAATTTCTTCCCCCGCCACTTTGGGTCTGTTCCTTTCCACATGGAAGAACTGTGGAATTAGCTATTTTGCAGTTGATAAAAGGGGACATGTGTCTCCTGTCTTCTACTGCTAAGGCATGGTCCTGTTCCCTCTAGCTTCTGCTCCCCTCTGCCCTCCTTACTGCTGAAGAAAGTCTCACATAAAACTTTGAAAGTGTGGGCCCTTATGATTCATGCTTATCAGTCCCCAGAAACCTGGATTGCTGTGGGACAGTGACAAATCTACAGTTGCTTAATCCATGGGCTCTGGAAGACATGATTTTATGTGTAAAGTCTTTTTTTTTTCCTTCCTGTCATGAACACAGATGTTTTAAGTTAGCTTTTGGAATTATCTGCAAAAGACCTCTGTCTCCAGTATGGTGAGCCTTCAGCTTTGTTGTAGCTTTATGAGTTATGGTTAGCCCTACATGTAACTAGTCTAAGCTGTTAACTCTTGCTTAACAGAAGGCTGGGATTGTGGTTTAGGATGTCATAATAAAAAAAGGACATTATGAACTTAACTGGAAATTATATTCATCTTTAAATTGTTGTATTGAAGCTTTCAAAGATCAAAATAATACTCCTGAAGACTTAAGATTCTTGCAGAGTCAGGAAAGAGTGAATATCAATTAGTTTCTCAGAAAAAAAAAGAGTACATTGTGGAGGTGGCAAGCTTTCTGGTTGGAAAATATTTCCAGTGTTACCTAACATGCCAGTGACACAGTGAAACTTTGGCAGAGATCTCTATATACAATATTAAATATTGTAGCTGGAAAATGTTAGCATGTGTTGTTAGTTAGTCATTACAGGAGGAATGATGATGAAATAGTGTGCCAGAAAAGATGAAAATAGAAAGTGATATCATCCTGTTTACAGAGAGATTCAGTAGAACACAGACTTGCAGGGGGGTCAAAATCACATGCGTGCACAGATGTTCGCTGAAGCGGCCCTACAGATTTTTTTTTCCCCTCATTCAAGAATGTCCCACTGAAATGGAGCAGAGTCGGTGACATGTTTGGCTTCATCTCAGTCAGTGATTTAAGCAGTGTGTACATGAAGCTAGTCATCTGCATTCTGTCTGCAGGTAATGAACAATGGCAGGCTCATCCTGAGAAGGCTTTACTCCACCTCAGACTGATATTAAGGCAAGGTGATATTAATCCACTCTGCTTTCCTTTTTTTTTTCATCTAACTTTCCGACTGTCCCGTGGGAATAGTTTTACACAATACAAGTCTGCATCCCCTTAACTACTAACATTTCAGAGCACACTACCTGTTTCTGAATTTCCATTCAATTAAAAACTTTGGTTAGGGCATTTCTTTGATCTATGACCTGTCTTCCTCCTTCTTTTCCTTACTTTATTTGCCCTAGTCCTCAGGGAGAATATATTAGTTTACATTATTTTTTCAACTTCATTTCCGTCCCTTTGTAAATGAATACACTAGGCCGCGTGTTGCTCTGAAAAGCTTGAAGCTCATGCAAGACGTTGCACAACTGGGACCAAAAATGACTGGAAAAGCTGAAAGCTATGATAAACAGCCAAAATCTGTGTTTGTGTCTTGTTGCTAGAGAGAAGTTAATATATTTAATATATGATAGAAAAGGCCATGAAAAGACAAAGAGAAGAGGATGCATGAGAAATTAAAAAGAAGTGGGAATCCATAGTATTTACTGAGAGCCTGTCCTCCCCTTGCCTCCCCTTGCCCTCACACCCCTTCCCCGGTAATTTAAACATCTTACATTAAATTCGTCTTTCCTTGTAATCTAGCACAAGTAACTCTGGTTCCTTAAGTCTTGCACAGCATAGGCTAGAGAAAATCATGCAGCAAAAGTGGGTTAATGTGAGTAGTAGCAGAGGCTGCATAGTGTAATGAAGGAACTCAGGTAGGTGTGACTCAATGCCTGTATTTTTCTTTCCTTCATAGCCTCAAAAGAGCCATAGTACAACCTGAATAGATGCAACGCAGTTGCATAGAAGTAACTCTTAACAATTTTTTTTCCCCAAGGAGAGTGAACTGACCTTTCATTTAGAAGTCTTTTTCTTAGTTGCTGGCCTACTACTATTCTGTAGCACAGATATGTTTCTTTCCAAGTACCAGTGATAATAGGAAGTGGCAACATTGAGCAGAAAGTCCTGGAGGTCAGGAGGTAATGAGCTGGGGAAGGAGGAACAACCTGTGCTGCCGCTGGGCTTGGAGAGAAAAAAGCAGCAGCAGGCACAGAGCAGGAGCATAGGGGAACTCATATACATGCATTGCTCAGGAGTTGTATGTTAGTCCTGTTTATTGGCATCTTGAGCTACCAGCTGTGGTCAGTGTCAGGTCTGGGGGGGAGCTCTGCTGAGCAGAAGGTTTGCTCCTACACCCCATTTCCTACAGTGTGATGTTTGTCTGCTAGGAATTCACTGAAGGTACATTTGGGTTAAAATGCTCAAAATTCACTAAATGGCTGCTGTGGCAACACATTTCTGTGAATAACAGATGCACCTTTTGACATCATTCCGTTACACTACAGCCATTTAATCCTCTCCTTGCCCTTTGCATAAAGGAGAGGAGATTTCTGTGCCTTGGGGATGAATGTGGACATTTCTCTTTCTTACTCTTATTGATTTCCTGTTATAACTTGTAGCATAATGGTGGTAATAGCTTGAGCGAATTGTTTTCCTCAGCAATAAACAATGTGATAAACTACTGGTCCTTTCGTCTCTTAATTTGCCCTGTAGACAGCCACATTAAGGCTTATTACGTAGCACAGTGATAGTTTTATTACTTTATTCATTTAGAATGGCAGACAACCTGAATGAAGGATGGAGGTACAAATGTAGTTCACATCTGATACCGAGAAAATCTGGTGCCTGGAACTGGATATTGGTTATTATTCACACAGTGTCAGCTTTGGGTCTGTGCTTGGACATTCCAGCTCTTGTGACTGCAGAGGAAACCCAGATATTTGATTTAGACTGTGTGGGTAGCTTCAGATGGCTTATCCCAGCCAGTTAGCCCATTTCTCCTTGACTGTGGGGACTGCATTTGTATATATCCAGTGTAACTTCAGAGTAAATGCTTTGGTAGTTACTTCACCTTAGGCGTTACAGTACTGCACTCATACTGTTACAGGTATCCAGATTTAGATATTTTAAAAATAATGCAGTGGTTTCCATGAGTTGCCTTTGCAGTAGACCATGGTATAGTCATGTCTGCATTCTACAGTCTCTGAGATGAGATCCATCTGGAAGATACTGCTCATGTAATATCTCATCTCTGGAAGCTTCTGACATCTGGCTTGTATCCATGTAAACTTTGTATTGTGACTTTGAAGCTAGCACTGTGTAGCAATTGAGTAGAAAGGACTGTGTCATCAGTTATTCCATCTCACCCTCAAGGCTGTACTGCTTTAATATGGTATTTTAATATAGTGATGATTTTTTTTTTTTTTGATGTCAGGTTGCTGTGCTAAAAGCTGTAACAGCTACTTCTTTGTACAGGTTCCTAAAGAAAATGTAGTTTTAATGAATATTTTTCTTTTGGATTTGTTAAATGAGACTAATTGATGATATGTAGCATATGATATGTGAGATCTTTGCATAGGCGATATCAGGGCTTGTTGAGTGACCTTTAAACTAGATTTGAAGGGGGAAAGGAATAAAACCAGCAAGGTCCTTCTATGTATTGTCTCAGTGGAAGCAGGAGATGGAGATACAGTCAGCAGCAAAGATGCAAGTGTTATTGATGTTTTAGAAACCACGGAAGTGCCTGAGAATGATCAAGTTGAAATTAGGACTTCTCCCCCCAAAAATGCAGTGGCACACACTGTGGGCAACACACAGGAGGAAATAAAGCCATGGTGTAGCAGGAAAACTATGTTGAGATGACACAGAACTGGAGTGCTGAAAAGTATGGCTAGAAGCTCTTAAGGAGGGGTAGGCAAGGAGTGAGAGGGAGTGTTCTTGTGGGGGAATTCAACTTACCAGATAGCTGCTGAAAATACAACAAAGCAGAGAGAAAAAAGTCCAGGATGTTCCTAAAGTGTGTAGAAGAGACTTTTATGACACAGCTGGTGAGGGAGCCAATTAGGGATCTGCTGTTTGTGAGCAGGGAAGGACTGCTGAGTGATGTGATGGTTGGAGGTTGCCCAGGATGGCACAGTGATCATGCAATGACAGAGTTTTTGGTTCCAGAGAAATAAGGGAGGGGGTCAGCAGAACTGCCACCTTGGACTTGAGAGGGCAGACTTCAGTCTGTTTAGAAGCCCAGTTGACAGAGTCCTTGGGAGGTGATCCTTAAGGGCAAAGGAGTCGAGGAGGGCTGGATGTGATCTAAGAAGGAAATCTGAAAGGCACAGGAGCAGGTCATCACCACATGTTGAAAAATGAGCCAACACAGAAGAGGACAGTCACGGCTGAACAGAGAGATTAGGCTGGAACCTAGGGGGGAAGATGTTTTATAACATTAAGGGGCAGGCAACTCAAGAGGACTACAAAGATGTCATGAGGTTATGCAGGGAGAAAGTTAAATGGGCTAAAGCCCACCTAGAACTTAAACTGGCTAATGCCATAAAAGACAAGTATTTTTTTCAAATACGTTAGCAGCAAAAGAAGGGTTAAGGAAAATCTCCATAATTTACTGGATACAGGGGGAAATACAAGGTTCTCAGGGAAGTGGTGCAGTCACCACCTTGGGAGATATTTAAAAGATGTGTAGATGTGTTTCTTGAGGACATGGTTTAGTGGTGAGCTTGGCAATGCTGAGTTAACAGTTGAACTTGATCATCTTAAAGCTCTTTCCAATCTAAATGATTCTATGATTCTGTCTCATGTTTAAGACATATATAACATTATATAATTAGTTGCCAACAAACTGCTTGCAAGTTGGTGACTGCAGAAAGAGAACAAAGGTCAAATGCCTTGCCCCAGGCCATAAAGGCATTCAGTGCCTAATACAAAGTAGTTTCTGACTTTCTTGCTGTAGCCTCTTGCATGCAGAGAGGCTCTTTTCAGTTCTGCAAAGACTTCAGTAACACAAGGTTGGGCCAAAGAATATAAAAATCAGAGGAAAGCTGGAGACATTTTCTCTGCTACACTCTTTCAACTTTCAGTAATCAATAGCACTGTGGAGACTTGCTGAGCCATAGTTTTTATCCAAAACTCATATTTTACAACTTGTGATGAGTCCATCCTATACAAATATCTAATATTTTGTAAACTTATTTAAGCCGTTAATCTTTTCCATATCCTGTAACAGTGAGCTCCACAAGGTAACTACATGCTGCATGGAAGTTATTTGATTGTGCTGTCTCTAAACGTTCTTGTATTCCACAATATCCATTTTATTCACTGTATTGCGTCTTCCATCCTGTACCTATGCAGAGGGTATGAGGTTTTGGAGAGCGGAGCTCTGGGTACCTGACTCTGTGTGGGCTGTGATGACTGTCCTTCTGCCTCTTCTCTTGTGCCAAATTGCACACAACTGGAATGTCTGGCCTCTCTGCTTGACATTCCTTGGCTATAGGAAAGTAAAGGAATATCCTTTTCATTTTAACTTCAACCCAACCATTTCTTGGCCTGTTTTATTTTGGCAGAAAAAGGTGTCAGTGGCACTTCTGCTGACTTTCTGGAAAGAAACTCTAGTCAGTGAAGTGTTTGACCTTCCCCACACTCTTTGTGTTGCAAACATGCTGTCCCATTTTCAGCCTAGGAATTGAAAAGTATTTAATTCTTAAAACCATCAGGCAGTTGTTAGTTTTAATTAAATCTCCTAAACCCACCTACACACTAATTAAAACAGAGATAGCAATAGCATGTAAGGTGAGGATAAATATCTATTGAGATTTGAATGGTTTCTTTTTTTTTTAATACCAATTTATTGGTGATGGGTGTTTGGTGTTGTGTTTTAGTGCTGAACTGGTTTCTTTCCCTTAGCCTTCAAAAGAGAAAGAAGCAAAGAGGAGGCTGCATTTTCTGTTAAACCCACTGTGACTTGTGGGTTTCCTGCAAAGATGGTGCAGGTCCTCCTGCAGTAAAGGGTCCCTCTGGCAGGAGAGGGATCTTGCAAGTGCAGCAGCAGCATCTCTGTAGTATGATGTCTTCCCATGTCTGCCAGCATTGTTCTGAAATGCTCAAAAGCAGTAAAAGCAAATTTTCGTGGTCTTTCCTTATTGTTCACTTTCTAGGTGGAATTCCCTTTTGTCTGAGGATGACGCTTTTTCTTATTCTTCTTGATTGTTCATTAGAAACTTTCCCACATGCCTTCCCACAGCAGCCATCTACAATAGCATGTCTGTGCAGCTCAGCTTGTTCTCTTCAGGATAGAAGATTTCCCTTTGCTCTCCTCTTTACAGAAATAGAAGAGGAGGTGGCAGGTGCTTCATCTCTTTCCTGTGCTGGGCAGCTTGCCAGCCCTTTGTGGAGAATGTATCACCTTTTGCAAGGATCTAACGCTGGAGGGAAAAATGTCATCGTGAGACATTTCAAGTGGGTTTGGACCATTACTGTATTAACAGACAAAGTTCTCAAATAAATTCTGTAAGCATAAAATGCCTGCTGAAAGCTCGTGAAACCTTTAATAGAAAATAAGAAAAAAAATTTATATTGGGAACATGCTCTAAAACGCTACATACCTGTTGTATTTTATATGTGATAGGTCAAAATGCTAATAGAAAGTTTAACACCTTCTAATAAATCCTGTCGCTTTTTAGAGTAATTCCTCTTGAACTCCTAACATTTCTGTAAATCATGGTTGTGGAATACCTATTCTGTAGTACTGCTCTGCTACAGCCTGGCTTGCTTTGTATGGTTTTATTTTTTTTATGGTGTACTGATTATCTATGGTGCTATCTCATGGTGTCTCCCTCAGTGACTTTTTCCCTACCCCAGAGACTAAATTTTGCCTTAAGACAATGATTCTCGGTGAGATAATTGATGATCTTGTTGTTGGATAGAGCTTGGCCTGGGGAGATATTGCTTTTTCAAGCTCCCATCTGGAAGGAACAGCTCAGGAGGAACATCTCAGGTGTTGGCGAGTACTGGCTCCACGCCCACCAGAAATAGCCACAAAGGCTCAGGAATGTTTTTTGTGTTTGTGGAACTCCTTGTGCTCAAGACATACAGGGCCACCCTGGAAGAAGCCAGCAAGATAAACAAAACAGCTAACTCCCACTTTGCCTTGAGAAGCAAAGATGCTTCAGCAGCTTCTGTTTCCTCACTGAGGACTTGGAAATTAATTAAGGATCCTTAAGTTCCGACTCCCTGTGTCACATGGCCAACACTGCAACCATTGTGATGCTCGAGCTCATGAGAGCAATGAATGGCTCTGTATCAGGTTCCCAGCACTGCCAGGTACTGGTCCCCCGTGACAGCAGACTGGGGAGGCAGGGAGGGCTTAGGACTGCCCAAGTCCTCAGTTTTGGGGTTCTGACTGTCTCTCTGCACTGGGAACTGGAGTCGTTTGATGAACCACTTGCCCTCCTGACCACCAAAACTGAGGTGGGCACCTGAGTGTGTGGGGAGTGGTGGCATGCGTGAGCACTGCTCCTCTCCTCTGCACCATCTCAGGAATAGTCATATGCTATGAAGTAAAACCTCTTGTTTTACATTGTTGGTATGAAGCCTTGAAATAGTTTGTTTATACAGGTAAGGCCCTGACTAATGTCTGTTTTATGCTAGTGGAAATAAAGCACACCAGCATTGATAGAGCTTTTGTGACCCACCACTGACAGTAATTCTTGGTGCTCTTTCTTTCCTTACAGTACAGAAAACAGAATTTTTCTAGTGCCAAACCATGCAATTCAGGCAGACTTTCTGTCTGTCACAGCAACAATCTTTTTCTTGTGATCAAGCAATGTTTGATGTGACCAAACTTCATTTACATGTTGAAGTTTTAGTGAAGTGGCCTCTTTGAAGAAAACTGTTTAGAGAATCTCCAGACATTGAATTGCTGCAGATAGTGGCCAGTCACTCCACTGAGGGAGTCTGCCAGCCCTTCCTTTCCAGCATAACATTTGGAGGAAGCTCTGGTGCGGCTCTGTTCAAAGACAAGCACCCAGGAGCCTGTTAGCTACATAGCAGCATTTAAAGCTTCCTCAGTGACGGTACTTTATCTCTCTTGTGCAATAGTACAGCAGAGCCAAAAAAATTACTGCATAACCAAGTGTCAGGTGAAGCTTTTTTTTTGTTTTTTTCTTCTGGATACAAATTAAGCAGCCTAAATTTGTCTTCTCTGAGTCATAAAGGACCTGCGATATTTTAAATTTACAGCTTGAAGAATTTTAACAGAAAGCAAATATTTCAGCAACATGATGTCTAAAAGAGGAATTCTTCTCACCTTTTCTCATTTTCTTGTTTTTTGCCTAGGTGAGGTTATTTTTACTTAATTATAGTGATCGTTTACAGATTTGAGTCTGCTTCTAAGGGAACAAGAAGCAGTCTTGAACAGTCTCTTCAGCCTCTTTGTCCTATTCATTTTAGTACTAATTTTTCAGTCAATTCAGTTTAAGTATATGCCATTTTCTGTAGTCAGCCGTGCCCCTGCACCTCAGTTCAGTCGATTTTCTTGTATGGTTGCAAGGAGGGTAGAGAAACATTGCTTCCACCACTTCAGAAAGAAACTCAAGGCAAAAAGTCTCCTGGCTAATGTGCGGTTTGTGAAAGTTCGAACTTTGCTAGAGTTCAGGTCAGTGCAGAGCAGGACTGTGGTGTTGGGTATACTATGGTTGTGTTTTGGGTGTGAGGTCTACAAAGCTGATTCTTGGTTTACACTTCGCAGTAGCTAAACATGCTCCTGATGTATTTGTTGTGCAGAGCTGTGGCCTCTGACCCTTGCCAGGGCTTTGTTGGTCAAATGCATCTTGATCTCTGATCTCTGAACCTACCTCTCCCTACTCAAGGACTAAGGAGAGAGGTTGTAGGGTTGTGCTGCAGTTAGCCTCGCTTCATATAGGGCACCTTTCCCGGCAGCAGTTTTGCTTCATGAACAAAGCCCTCCCGTGCTGCAAGTTGTTGAGTGGCAACTTGCTGTTATCATTGTTTTTTGCAACCCAGAAACACCAGGTTAATTCGTATCCTTGATCTATATATTTTATTAAAACAAACAAGCAAAAAGAAATAATGTGGTTCTTCCTGGATAATAATAATAATTTTCTTCTACTTGTTCAAGTCCCAACTTGCACAAAAAAAAATATCACATATACTGAATAATGTTCAAAAACAACATTCCTAAAATGTTTAAGAAGTACCTTATATGTGTGAAATATATTTTACCTTTCAGTATTTTTTCTGCAAGTTTTATAATTTATAAAAAAGTAATTAATTAGACAAAACCCCATTGTAATTAATGACTTGATCTGTTTATTTCTGATAACTGCATTCAAGGTTTTAGAACTTCAGATCTCATACTCTCACCCTGTGCTTTTATTCACAAGATGAAATTAGAAAGCAAGCTGTCTCTGAAGTTTTTGTTTTGGTTTTTATTTCCTCAACTCTTGGTTGGTTTCAGCTTGGAATGAATTATTCAGTGAACCAAAGATACTTAAATAAACTGTCAAGAAAGATACATTATCTGTATTTGCAGAAGAGACTAGTGCTATCAGAATTTGTTTTAGCACTTTGTATTCTAGGTGCTTAACCACTGTCTTCCATTTAACTTGTTACTAATAAACCACTTTACGTATTTGACTTGTTTTAAAACTTTGACAAAAAGCATGTACTATTTCAATTATTCAGTGTAAGTAAAACAGTATTAATATATGATTTAATAGACACAATTATTTCATTTTGAGTTCAAATAAGGTTATTAGAGACAGATGCATTCAAATACAATAACATAATTTTAAAACATAATGATTAGGTTCTCCTTGGTCCTTTCTTAATTGACCCTTACTCACCTATAGTTGGACAAGAGGCATCCTGGAGAGGCAGCATCCATTAGTTTCTAGTCCTTAGGCCACAGACAGCTGAACGTTGTGCAGAGGCATAAGAACCTCAAACATCCATTCATAGAATAACAGAATCATTTAGGGTGGAAAAGACCTCTAATGTCATCGCATCCAACTGTTTACCCAGCACTGCCAAGTCTACCACTAAACCATGTCCTTCAGTGCCACATACACATGTCTTTTAAATACCTCCAGGGATGGTGACTCCACTACTTCCCTGAATATCCTGTTCCAATGCTCAATCACCCTTCCAGTGAAAAAATTTATTCTAATATCCAATTTAAATCTCCCCAGCACAAATTGAGGCCATTTCCTCTTGTCTTTTCACTTTCTTTTCCCTTTCCTCTTGTCTTTTCACGTCTTTCACTCCTTTAGTAGGAGATTGTAGAGAGAAATTAAGTCTCCCCTCAGCTTTTTTTGGCTAAACAACCCTGGCTCCCTCAGCTGCTCCTCATCAGGCTTGTGTTCCAGACCCTTCACCAACTCTGTTGTTCTTCTCTGGACATGTTCCAGCATCTCAATGTCTTTCTTGTAGTGAAGGGCCCAAAACTGAATACAGGATTCAAGGTGTGGCCTCACCAGTGCAGAGTGCAGGGGGACAATCATTGCCCTGGTCCTGCTGGCCACACTATTGCTGATACAGTCCAAGATGCCACTGGCCTTCTTGGTCACCTGGGCTGGTTCATGGTCAGCCACTGCCACCAACACTCCCAGATCCTTTTCTACTGGGCAATTTTCCAGCCACTTTCCCAGTTCAGTTGCTAGTGATCTTTTTTTTGAGCAGTTAGTGTTTTTTATTTAGATCTGGTCTTCAGTGTAGCCTTTCTAGCCTTTATGAGGTTTTAAAATTGTTCTGTTTCAGAGATCATGTGTCAACTCCACTCCCTTTTTATTATGGTACATGAAAACTACTCCCAAAATGTATGTATTCTACAAGCAGTCTGCAGGGTAGTGCTCATCCCAGGTAGCTTCTTAACCTTACTTCTTCATTTGTGTATGGAAAAGAGAAGTTCTCAGTCTTGTAGTCTAGAGTCTGGATGAAGCCACGTCATTTGCCATTTCTTCCTCTCTTTGTTTTGTGCTATATGTCATTCTTCTGCAATACATTGCTGGGAATCCCAGATGTTCATTAGGAATGGGTGTGTTGTCAGAGTCCCTGCAAAACAGCTGAGCTGGGAAAACAATAGTTGAATAAATTTGATGGACTGAGCTAACATTTAATGACGATCAAGGCAGCAGAGGAGTGAGACTACAATGAGCATCTAAAGTACTGCATTTCCCCTCTGGCTCTCATTTCCATGACTTTGCTTGGTACAAGAGAGCTGAAGCCAGCTGCCTTATAGCATTTGAACGCAGCAAAGTATAGCAAATGATTGTCATCCCTGACAAAGTCTGTATATGCTTTCCTGTCAACATAGAAGTGCCACGAACACACTGCAGTAGGGCAAGGAACATCATGGTAGCTTTGTCACATCGCCACCACAGACCCCACCGTGAAATTCAGAGTGACAGCTCCCATTGACTGCTACAGGTTTTCCTGACCTCATCTGAAGCCAGGGATTGCTCTGAACTGATGCAGACCATTTTTATTTTAGTTTTGTTTTGGCAACTGTTTTGCTCCTCACAATTGTCATGTACTTGCGTAGAAAAAAAGTATCTGAAAAAGGGCACACATGCTCTGGTGGGAATTTGTGTCATTCAACTTTGTTAATTTAAAAGTAAATGCATCCCATTCTAAAATGGTGAGGTGAGGGAGAGTGAGCTCCTTTTCCAGAGTAGCCTGTCTTTGCCGGCTACAGAAAAAGCGTTGAGGTGACGGAGATATCTCAGCTTTAGATCACTGTACTTGGATGACCCCCTCATTGGGTAACGAAACATGTATTTATCTTCTACTACTTTGAAGGAGAGTGGTGAGAAAATTACCTGTGTGGGTTTGAACTGTCTTGCACTCAAAGTGGGAAGAGAAGGCAGCAGTGGTTCATTCCCCTCAGGAAGACTTTTGGGCCAGTGGTAGTTGCATGATACGAAGCCAGTTCAATCACTCTGTTGAGAAAGCATCAGCAACTGAGTGTCAGCCTTGCCTTGTCTTTCTGGAATTTGGTGCGTGGAAATCCTGGATCTTTGCAAAGGCCTGCATTCCTCTCTATCGCTATGTTGATTTCATTGTGGCTTTTCTTGTTGAGAAACTTTATTGATGATCTTTCTTTTTCCAAACCTATGAGCAAACAGTGGCCAAAATATCTGTTTCAAATCTCATTTAACTGCAGAACTGCCAGCTTTCTCATTGTGGTTGCTCTGGAAGCTCCAGCCTTTCCACCTCTGTCATAGGTCCCAGCTGTCATGCCTGCTGCTGAGGTCTCTGCTGGGACCTGTGCCAGACCTGAGCCTTGCTGTGGGCTGGCAGCCTCTGCTCTGACACGAAGCCAATCTCTGCCTGCAGACTCAAGCCCAGTGAGACTGTGAATGAGAAGACCTCAGCTCAAGGGCAGGCGGTGAATTTCCTTTGGCCTGAAGGAGGCTTTGGGGAATTTTTTTAAACAAGCAGCATAGAGCTTGCACGTTTCAATCCCTGGATGATACCAGATAGTTGCAGTGAGTGAAACTACGGAAGTGACCAGAGTTAGGAGAAGCCTGTCAAAAGCAAAACAGTATCAAGTTGTGGTACTTTGCCAAAATAAGTTAGGCACAGATTTTATCTAAACCAATAAAAAAGATGAAAGTGAGGGTGACCACAAGGTCAGGCACCAGGGTGGAGGCTCACTTCAGCTGAGAGGCAGTGATTACAGCCTGTCCATAGGCAGAAATCACTGCCAGACCATTCAAAAGCTTTATGAAAACCATGGCTTGTTCCCAGAAGAATATGTGTTACAATTGCTTCTTTTTCATGATGTTCATGAAATGAGAGATCGTTCACATCTTGGTGAGTAACTGGAGTAAAAAGAGTGTCTTGGGCTTTTCTTCTTGCTTAAATATATAGAGCTAAACACATATACAGCAAGATATGAGAAAACTAGCACTGATGCTAGACACTTTCTACTTCTCTAATAACCTAATTATAGGGCTCTCACAGCCTCAGACAGCTGGAATAGCTGTACTAGTCTTATAGGCGTCTTCTTTTGCATTTGGTGTCAAGTGACCTTTATTTGAATGAACAGATCCTACTGTAAGGGAATGGCCCCACATCATGTGAATTCACTCATATCACATGAATTGAGGTTATTTGGAGAGAACAGCAGAAGAAACTGCAGGATTGTATTCATGTCATTGATGTCCATTACCCACAGTACAAAAATACTTCTGTCAGTAGCAGAGTGGATTGGGAGGGTCATGGTCTGTTGTTCAGATATGTTTCACATTAGCATTTGGAAGGGGAAAATAGATTGCACAGTGGATGCATGGTAAAGTGATTTTAGATAATCAAGGAAGGATGAAACTCGCTTGAGGTGTAAGGGTTGCTTTTAAGGACCATGCACACTGTTTTACTGAGTGTATGTTGTACCCCACCTCGCTCTACATCTTCCCTTGAGTCGTTATGGAGTTTCTAGAAGTTAGAGCTGTAAATGCTCCTGTAGGGCTGGTCCTTTCCCCATGGAAGGGTAGCCCAGTGACTGTCGTGGGAATTCCAGCTGCCAGCGCTGTGTGACTGCTGTGCTCCGATGTTCCTTTGTTGCAAGTGCCAGATCTCTTTCTTGGTCAGACTGGTACCCATCTGGCTCTGAAGATTTTAAAATTAAGCATCAAACCTAGGAAAGGCTTCTTGTAATCTTTCTCCACAGCTGATAGGAGGAGCTACCCACCCCTGCAAGGTGGTCCATCTAGTCCTAGAGGCAGTCCAAGGTGGATGGTGTGAACCACTGTATTTCTGGTGCTCTGCTGACAGCAAGGGAAGTTTCAGCTTGTAGGACTAAGGTTGAGCCTTGATTCTCTGTGAGATGGCAGGAATAAAGCTGGGTTCTGGGAAGGGCATGAGAGTATGGCTGTGTGGGTGGTGTAGAGCAATGATTTACATACTTCCTTGCATGGAAAGAAAGTAAAGCACAGTCATATTGAAAAGCTGCTGGTTTTAGAGGTTTTCTTTGCATTTCATCAAGTGCTAAGTGAATCAGTGTTAAATATATTCATTTTTCTTTCTTTTTTTTGGAGCAAAATTTTCATTGTTTGAAGAATTAAATGCTTAAGTGGTTTTTATTTATACTTTAGTCTGTTAATAGAAGTAGGGAGAGATGTTATCATTAAGTTTTGTTTGGTTCAAAATCTTTTGGTCCCTTTTTTAATAGGAAATATTCATAAGATTCTTTCTATTTTTGTAGTAAGTTAATGTTTCTTTAATGGTTAGCTATGCTCAAGAAGAACTTGCACTGACTGTGCAAAAACTGGTTTTCTGAATCAAAAGATGAGGGCACTTAATACCTTTTTTGTCGAGTTTACACATTTAGAAGACAGTTTATTTACATGATATTTTAAAAAAATAACTATTTCCCACTTATTAGGAAAAAAACACTAACTTGTTTTTGTTATGAGGAAAAGAGGAGTTAAAGATTACAAATATACATAGATATTTTGAAGGCAATGCATTTGAAGACTTAAGGTAGTAAAAGTTGGCTCTCCAATTGGAGTCTGAATTTCTATATCTGCCTGTAAAAATGTGTGTTAGAACTGTCATTGCCCCAGGCAGAGGCATCCCCCTGCCCCATGATGGATGAATATTCTTCCTGCCTGTCCCATCCTGTCCCTCAGCCCCATAAATGCAGTGGTCTAACACAGTGAATTTTGAAAAGTATTGTGATTGTATAAAAAGTCTGAGTGTTTGAAATAGCTGAAATATCTGCATTATATTATAGTGGAAGTAACTGTGTGTTGTAACTGAGACTCTGCCAATGTCTCCTCTGCAAGACTGTTCTGTTTTACATTCCCAAACACATGCCAAACTTCAACCACAATACATTTTTCTTTTATCCTTAACATAACCATGCTATTCAAATATGTACCTTTTTTTTTTTTTCCAATCAGCTAGCTTTTACCATTGCTTTTGACACTTCAGACAAAATATCCCCACTGCATTTAGGCAGTAGACTGTAATTAAGGTGAGGTCGCTTTATCTTCTCTTTTAGTGTTGAATCAGGCGTTGTAAAGCAAAAGATGCCAGACATAGGCTGGAAATCAAAATATGGTTCCATATTAATTTCCTGGGTTCTTTCTTCTTCCTCATCAAAAACTTAAGGAGTCTTGAATTCCTAATATGAGTTCCTTTTTCTCTTCTTAAACTGATTATTATGGGGGTATCAGGCCAGCACTAGTTCTGTAATAATACTTTGCTGTTAAATCCTATGCAGATGGAAAATATAGCCCAGAGGAGGTTTGAAGGTAGTAAATATTAGGTCTGCATAATTAGAGTGAAAGAAGAGTAGTGTGGCTGCTTGCAAAAGGAATTGGCTGTATGGTTGCACTCTGAGTTACGGTCAATGGCTCACTGTCCAAGTGGAGACAGTGGCGTTGAGTGCACCCTCAGCAAGTTTGCTATCAACATCAAGCTGTGTGGTGATGTCAATACACTGGAGGGAAGGGATGCCATCTAGAGGAAGTTTGACTTGAGAGGTGGTCTTGTGCAAACCTCACAAAGTACAAAAGGGCCAAGAGCAAGATCCTGCATCTGGCCCGGGTAATCCCAAGCACAAGCACAGCCCTGGGGGGAACTCGGGAGTGTTGGTGGATGAGAAGCTCAACATGACTCGGCACTGTGTGCTTGCAGACTAAAAAGACAATAGTATCCTGAGCTGCATCAAAAGCAGTGTGGCCAGGAGGTTAAGGGAGGTGATTTTTTTGCTCTACTCCACTCTGGTGGGACCTCATCTGGAAGCTGGGGCTTACAGCATAAGAAGGAATGGTTCCAGAGGAGGGTCATGAAGATTATCCTAGGGCTGGATCACCTCTCTTATGAAGACAGGCTCAATGAGTTGGGGTTTTTCAGCCTAGAGAAGAGAAGGCTCCAGGGAGACATCATGGCACCTTCCACTACCTAAAAGGGGTAACCAGAGAGTTTGGCGAACTAAGATTCTCAGACCATGCTCCTATCCCTCACCCAGTCTTTTAGAAAACCTCATCAGGATAAGTTTCTTTGGACTGAATCATAGGAAGTGCCATCCAGTTTTCTTGTAGGAAGCCTCAGATTAGACAAATATTTTCTGGCCCCTTCCTACTTTTTCCTGCCAAAATATCTGCTGAATCCACCATAGCTGGGCCCTTTACCAGTCCTTCATCCTTTGTTTGATGTCAGATCTTCTAAAGAGAAAATTAAGATTTATTTTCCTATAATTTTGTGTTAAGACCTAACTACAGCTGTCCTTCAAAAACAAATACTGTGTTTGTTGTCAAGGGTACGTGTACATTTTAGGTTGATCGGTGATGTATTGTTGCTTTGTAATAGAGTGCATTGCAACAGGTCAGACTACTTTTATACCATCAAAGTAACTTTATCGATAGACTTATCTGCAAGGTTTTTTGTGAACTAAGGAAATTATAATAGAAGGTCATGAAATTCAGAAGCTCCAAGTTAGATTTCTGTTTGAAGCTTGAGAGCAGATGAAGCAACTCATGCAAGCAAAATCATTCCTCTGTTGTAGTTTGTCACATCATTGATCTTAGTTTAGTTGGTAATTGCTCTTAATGCACTGAAGAGCCCCTCATTTTTTTCCTGCGGTCTCATATAATGTTGATTATTACATTCATCACCCAAAATTTCACTAATATTCTTGTTGGACATCATAGCCAAGCACCTTATCAAACTAGCATATCATTTCCTCATTAATAATATTTTTAGAAGGTGAAGCTGTTATGTGAAATAAGAAATAAATTTTCTTCTATCACAATCACAAAACATTTAGCAATTTTAAAAATGTCATGAAACCAATAGATATTATGGCTTTGTTTGATTTCAGAAGAAAGTTTTGCAATGTTAAAGGGACAATGCTAGCTTAAAGTCTGTGCTTCAGTAAAGCGGTTCACCTTTTACTGCTGGTAGCAATACAAATTTTAATCCCGTAGGAACGTGATTTCATAGTTGGTTACATTCTTCAAATGTACTGAGACTGAAAGGATCAATGAGAAGGATCAGTCAGTCCCTGGTCAAGGTCCGGCCTCTGGTTCCTACACAGGAGAATAATGTTGCTGTGCTCATGTTCCTGATACAATAGAGAGAAGGTTAATAGGGTGCAAATTTTTTCAATAAGAAAAAGTAAAAGCTGTTTTTCTGAAGTATGTGAAACAAGCTGACATGAAAATGTACCCAGGTTTTATTAGACCTCATCAACTTCAAATATACCTACAAACAGACCTTCTAGTTTTACTGTGGTGAATGAGTGCTCCTGGGCTCTAATTTGTATACTACATGACATGTCTGGAGGAGTTACAAGCTCTTGAAATGGGAATGGTTTGGTCTTTGGTTTGTGTGTATATATTGAGGGGTGGAGGTAATTGCACATTGACCTTTGGATATAGCAGCCCTAGCAATTGCTGCTATAATAATCATCTTACTTTCAATTCCATGGGAGAATGGAAATTGCAGTTCTACAGATTGCTTCTAATTTTATGCATGAGCTTGTTTAGAGCCATCTATCACTGAAGAGTGTGTTGTCTCCTCATTGTGGCTTTTGAACATCCTATAGCATGCTGACTGTATTGGATAGCGTATGATGCTGGATGCAGGCTGACCAGATCAAGCCATCATCACATGTGCATCCTTGCATCAGTCAGAGTTGCTTTACTCTTCTGCCCATGATGAGAGGTGGTGGTGAGCACTGCTGCTTTTCCCAGTGGTGATCAGTGCTGGCCCTGCCCCGAGTGCTGGCTTGGGATGGTGTGGGGCTTCCTTCTGTAAGGATTGTTCCCTACAACCTTCTTAAAAGCTTTGTGCTGGCTGGGAATTAATTAGCTTCTGCTGATATGATGTGGCTCTGTGTTGCTCAAAGGTATGATAGTACCTAGGTGAAAGAAGATTTAAGTGAAATTTGGCTTCAGTGATGTAAGTGGTAAAACTTCTTAAATTACCAGTGTTGTAACTTTGGATTTAGTTTCCATCACTGCCATTAGAGGTACTACCAGTTCCCCTCATGCAAAATGAACACTGTGACACTTTCCCATCATTGTACAACATTACAGGGGTCATTGGAAGGAAAGTCCACACTAAATCCAGGTATTTACTTGGTTTACAAAGTATTGTTTTATTGCTGGCTTATCATGGGGTAGAAAGTGTGGGGAAGTTTCCCAGCTGTTTCCAGACACCTTCTGCATGGACTCTCCCCTTCCTGACAGCTGAGGCCACCTCACCCTGTCTGGCATAACAGTTGTGCTGCCAAACAAGGCAGATAGTCACACAAAACTCAATGTCTTTAGTGTTTGGCCTTAATTCCCCATCTGTCTAGCATCCTGCAGCTATTACAGATGGATAATTTCCCTGGGGGGTAGAATATGTTCCCTGGATCTGTGTGAATCCTAGAAGATTGGGGGTGCTATTATGGGGCCACCAGCTGGAAAGGGTATTTACATCTCAGGCAGGCCCTCTGGTTTGTTATCAGAAATGCATGGGAGTTTCGAGTGACTTTTCTGGTATAACTTGTCCTCATTTATATTGTTCTCCATTACTGTCTCTCAAGAGTTTTTCAAGCAGCTGTTTATCATTGTGAAAATATATCTCCAGTTGAGAAGAGCAGATGGGCACCTCACTTCAGACTCTCTGGGGAATTAGCTTTGTGAATCTGTCTTATAAGCAAGTTGGATTTAGGACCTGCAGTTTGCCTTTGTTTTGAAAGCAACGTTATGCATTCGGCCACAGTACTGCCCTGCCTAGGAGTGGTAAGGCTAGCATGGGCATTTCTGTACGTGTGTCGGAGTGTGGTACAGTGAGTGCATGGAATGGGAACATCAAATACATTTTACTCTGCTTGTCAGTATTCAACACGTTCTCTCTTCGGTCAGACAAGTTACTAGCTATTTTAATGTAAATTCTGATGCCGTGTCTCTTCTATCTAATACTACATATGGCCCTGCATCTAGGTAAGTTTGCATTTATTGATTGAAAATTACTCGTCATTTGGCATAGCAATAGTAAAGTAAAATTAACCTGAAAAATTTACTTGAGATGACAGGAAAATGCCAGTAAAAGTTATTAACAGTATATGACTAGACAAAAAGTTTGTGCCCCTTCTTCCTGTTTACAGGATTCTTCCTGTTTACAGCATTCAGTTAAAGCACTGGAGGTGCTTAAACAATATCATATACCAAAGAAGTGAATACATAAGGAAGGAAGATCCAGGCTTGAAAGATGCTTGCCAGACAGGTAGCTCCGTCCCTGTGATCTCCAACGCATGGTTGCATGGCAGAGTGGCTGCAGCTGTGCATGTACCAGAGAAGTTGGGCATTGATCAGGGCAGGGAGGTGGTGTGCTCACACTTGATGTGGGAAAGTGGGGAATTAGAAAGCACAGGACTGTGATATTAGAAACAAGGCATTTCATCATGAATGCTATTGGAAGGCATTTGTGGAAATGCACTTGTGCAGAGTGATCTGGACAACTGGATCCATTCTGTGTTATCTCACAGAGAGCTACCTGAAACTCCACACACTGTTCTAACATCATATTCCAATATTCACTCTCCCTGAACAAGCACCTGCCTTCCTCACCACCTCAAGACAGCAGCAGGCAACAGCAACCCATTCACACCTTTTCTCTCCTTTGGTAGAGTGCACACCCAACTGGCAACCAAAGGTTATTCCCTCTTTCTCCTTCCCAAAAATAGCATCTTCTTCCCATCTGTTCCTTCAGAGCCAGCCAGCAGAGCCTGGGGGCCTGTGAGCCAGCGTGGGAGGAGGCGTTTGGCTTCTCAGCCAGCCATCCTTTGTGCTGCCCAGGGGAAAGGCAGCCGGCTGAATGTAGGCGCTGGGTTTGATGTGCCAGCTGCCAACTGGGCCATGCTGCTTTAGCACATTCCAGCCACGAGCAGTGTAAATTGATACACCAGGAGTACAGATGTGGTTTGCTTGCTGGCGCATGCTTCCCAACATTCCTGATCTGTGCAGTGTGTGCACATCACACTTTCATTCTTTCCTTTTGATTGAAAAATTATGGCTAAGGGATAACTGCTTTTCTGCTCTTTAGGGACTTGTGTAAATTCTCTCTCTTGACCAAATAACAGAGGTTTTGGTACAACTTCCACACAGTATCGTGTGCCTAAAGGCGTTTGCTCTTCTGCTTGTGTATATGCAAGCATGTATGCACTTTTTACTGTTGCATTCTTAAAATGCTGTGTATTTTCACACTGTAGGAAGCCAAGTAGCAGGATACTAGGAAAACCAGAATCACATAGTCACAGAATAGCTTAGGCCCAAAGGCATCTCTGAAGTTATAAAGACCAACACCACTGCTCAAAAGGTCAACTAGAATAGGTTGCCTAGGACTGAAACCAGTTATATTTTGAATATTAATAAGGATAAAACTCCACAGTTTCTCTGGGAAACCCTTTATATCATTTGACCATTCTTAAGACTAAATAAGTGGGTTTTATGGTGTCTAAATGAAATTCTGTGCATTTCAGTTTGTGGCCGTTACCTCTTTTTGCTTGTGCACTACTAAGAGATGACTCTGGCTCCATCTTCTTTACACCCCCGCCAGATATTTATATATGTTGATGAGATCACCCAGAGCTTTTTTCTTCACTGGTTGATCAGTACCAGCTCTCACAGCTTCTAATCATATGACAGATGCTTTAAGACCTTATTCATCTTTGTGGACCTTTGCTGGACTGCCTCAGTATGTCCATGTCTCCCTTATACTAAGGACTCCAGAACTGGACACAGCACTCCAGGTGTGTCTTAGCAGTGCTGAGCAGAGGGGCAGGGCCACCTGCTGGCAATGCTCTGCCTGATGGAGCTCAGGAGGCTGTTGGCCTTTGTCACAGGAACACCATGCTGCCATATGTTTAGCTTGGTGTTCACCAGGACTCCCAAGTCCTTCTTTGAAGAGCTGCTTTGCAGCTGTTTGATCACAGTCTGTCCTGGTGATTGGCATTATTCCTTCCTGCATACAGGACTTATAATTTCAGTTTCTTCAACTTTATGAGTTCCTTGTCAGCCCACTTCTCCATCTTCTTAAGGTCCCTCTGAATGGCAGCATATCCATCTGATCTATCAGCCACTCCTCCCAATTTTGTATCTGCAAACTTCCTGGGGGTGCACTCTTTTCCATCATACAGGTAATTAATGAGGATGATAAACAGTATTTAGTAGACCCTATTGTGAACCTACAGGGTGCACTACTACTGACTGGCTTTCAGCCCAGTCTGGATTTCATGTCACTGATCACATCCCTGCAAGCCTGACAGTTTTCCGTCCAACTCACTATCCACTTACCGAGTGTATACTTCATCAGTTTACAGATGGAAAATGCAGTTACTTCCTTGCCCTTTGTCAGCAGGTCTCCATTCCCACTCAGCAGCGGTCTAGCAGCTGGGCATTTTCCCTAACCTTCTTTCTGTTGTGGATATACTTGTGGAAGCTCTTGTGGTTGCCTATCACCAGATTAAATTCCAGATGGACTTTGGTTTCCCCAACTCCATCCCTGCATGCTCAGACTGTTTCTACATTTCTCCTGTCACTTCTTCCACGTCTGTACGCTTCCTTTTTTATGTTTGAGTTGAGTCAGCAGGCTCTTATTCACCCATGGAGGCTGTCTGACACTTGTGCTTGACTTCCTGCTTTTTAGGAATGGACCAGTCTTGAGCTCGGAGAAGGTGATCCTTGAAAGTCAACCTACTTTGAACCCGTCTTTGCTCCAGGATGGTATCTTATGGAGTTCTTCCAAGCAGATCCTCTAACAGGCCAAAGTCTATTCTCCTGAAGTCCAGGGCTGTCATCCTACTGTTTGCTATGTTCCATCTTCTCAGTAGCCTGAGCTCCATCATTTCATGGTCCTGCAGTCAAGAGTGCTCCCAGCCTTTGCATCTCTCATCAGTTGATAAAGATCAAGTCCAGCAGAGATGGACATAACTCAATAACCCTCAAACATAAGAGTTTTAAAGCTTATCTGTGAAGTGAGTTACATTTTCTCTAGTAATTGGTACGTTTTATTTGTTACACTATTTTTTTTTTCTTGAATGAATGAAAACTCACATTATCATTCCACAAGTTTTGGTCCAGAGGAGTTGTACTGTGACCTACTCTGTTTTTGTAGATGCCATGGCATGAACTTCCCTTCTCTCATCCACTAACTATCATCCTAGAATTCTATGCAGTGGCACCTATAGTAGCAGAGTCACAGTATAGTTACTCCTGGCCAAATTTTTTAGCATCATTTGGAGGCAATCTGGCTTTGAATGTGGAACATATGAGCACCATTCTTTCTGAAAATCCCTTTTAATGATATGCTAAATTTAAGAACATAAGAAAAATCATAGTTCCCTCACACTGCAGAGAAGTTAAGTTGATTCTGTGGTCTTTTATGTGTCCTTGTCACACTGATTTCTTTTGGCCTTTTACCTGTAGCAGTACGGGAATGTCTCCCTGAAATTTGTCTTTGGGAAGCGAAATGCCTCAATTCTTGTGTCTGATGCTGGTTTTACCAGGTTTAAGTGCACTTTCTTTCCTAGACCTGCATTATTTCCCAAGGACAAACCAGTGTTTGACTCTTAGCTTTTTCAGAAAATGCTGGTAGTGATATAATCAGTTCCTTACTGTCAGTGTGTCACTTCTCAGTTGACTAGCACAGCAATAGATTAAAAACTTAAGTGGGTGGAAAACCAGCTTTAATTAATTAAGGTGGTACATAATTATTTCTAATATTACTGTTCTCGGAGGACATACATAGCCATCCATGAATATGCTGCATTAGTTTGAAAAAGACTAATTTCTCCAAAAGGGAAAGATAATTCTGTATAAAAATTTAACCATTAACAGCTTAGTTAGGTATTTCCATATATTTCTTTTATTGCAAGTAGATGTTAGCATGGTTCATAAGTGATAGGTTACACTAAGTAACATAATCCTGGCTTTTTCTTCATCTGACTGAACTCGTGGACCTCAGTTGAGTGGCTTTGGTGAAGCTGGGGACAATATTTGAATATTACCTAGATGTATTCAGGTAAGTAAATTTGTTGTTGATAAGAAGCTGTGCAGACTGCAGTATAACACTAAATGTTGTTAGTCAATATCATTCCTTTCCCCCAGAGCATTTTTATGACTATCCAAGATTTTGATCGCAGTCTTTTTACATGATCAAATTAACTTTCTGTCTCTAGAGGCTATAGAGAGAAAAAATCTGATATCTCCTAGAAAATTACGTTTCAACATTCGTCTTTAGTATCTCTTCCTAGATCTGTGGCACTCCCTCTGGTGAGTACTTGGCAGGAATTCTTTTCATGGGTATTTATAGCAGTATTTCTTTTTAAAACCAAATCTTTTATCATAGACTTTGGCTTTTGGTCTCATTTTTATTCCATATCTTTACTTCAGTTGTACAAGACCTTTGACATGTGGTAATCCACTGGAATGAGAAGACTGTTCAGTTTCCTGTAGGTTTACACAAGTTTTGAGGCTTTGTGCAAGTTTTGGAATATAATTCAAATGACTTTTTCCAGTATCATTATTGTTCAAGTCTTCCAGATATTTCATAATATATTCTGGTAATTCTTGGCTTCACAGTATATGGATCAGATGAATTCTCTGGGAAACAATCCGGGTGAAAATGAAGATTAAATGCAAGAAATATTGAAAATGCATTAGGAGGAATGTTTCTTTAAGAAAAGTAGATAGATCAGAAGTCTCAAAACAGGAGTAGAAAGAACTGACTGACAGCTCACCTTTCTGTGTATGTATACTCCCTTGCATGAAGACCTCTGATCCAGAATACTGGATCACTCAGTGGTTTAAGTCAACCAAGATTGACCAGTAAGAGATTTAAAAGTTTGTTTTGTAAGTTAAGTTGTCATTTTGCTGCTCTTCTTTCTGTTGTATACATGATGCCTTATATGACCTTCCAAATGTGGGCGATTTCACAGCATTAATAACTTGGAAATGTCCTTATCTTGAAGAAATAGACAGTAGTTTTAGATGTTGCTTGTGTCATACCTGGGGACTTCCTTCATATCCTTCCATCCTACTGATCAGGACTACATCCCTCTCACATGCAAAAGTATGCATGAACTTTCTTGCTTTCCTGGGAAAATTTCAGCAAATGTGTAAGAGTCAATTATGTAACTGCACATTTAGATTCTTTCAGAGTCCTAAGCTTTAGTCAAAGTAATGACTTTTCAAAATTGCTAGCATTTTTCATCACATTTCTGTGTAGTTTCAAGCCCTGGGAAGTCTCTCTACCTGATAGTGTCATCCCATTCATTTAGTTTGTTTGGGGTTTTTTATTTTTTTAGCTGTTGACTTCAATTTGAGCATATCTAGGCCAAAATATTGTTTTACATAGTAATAGGGTAAAAATGCTACTTAATAACCTGGATGACTTAAGGGATGAAGGAGTCTGTATTTTGTTTTCTTCCTTCAGCTGATTCATGTTGTTTTTCATCCCTCCTTCTCCTTCTGTTTCATTGTCCTCCATTCGTCATTTCTGAACTTATAATAGTTACAGTAAATATGAAAAAATAAGAGCCCCTTATTGCAAAATCTGCTGAGAATGAAGCTCTCTTAGAAATACCTGTGGTAACTTTCAAGCCACTGCAATATTCAGCATGCTGTGCTGTGCTCTGTGTTAGGATAGCTAGCCTGCTATCAGTACTGAGATAGCTAATTTAAAGATAGCTCAAATATGTTCCCTTGAGCTCCAGTGACTGGAGTGTTGACTGTGAATAAGTACTCTGATTATACAGTGAATAATATTCTGTATAATATATGGGGTATACCCAAACAAAATAATGGAAAATGGACAGGGAAGACTGCTTTTCTTTGTTTGCAGGTATCCAATTTGACTGGAGGAAATAAAAAAGTGAAGAAAATTATTTCAGAGAGGGGCAGGACACCATCATGATAAGGATCCCTGTGTCCATTTCTTCTTGTGATAGGGCAGCATTGAAATTCAAAGCATCACAGCAGCACGTGCAGCATCAGTGCCTTCCAGGAGCAAGCAGATACAAATTCAATATCACGTGCATTTGTCAGCAGATCGTGCCGTTGGGAAGCGGGGGGTCCACACTAAAGATTTCAGCATTTCTGCACTGGCTGCAAGTTCCAGAATAGCACATTGCCTCAAAATTATTTCCTTTACATTCGATCCAGTGAACTTTCCTCCACTTCTGCCATCCCACATCTGTTTTGTTACACAGCTGTAACTGTTTTAGAGTCATCATAATAGAAAAGAAACCTTCTTTTCTTTCAAAGCAATCTGTAGTTTGGCAGGGAATAAAATGACCACTTCAGCCCTGGTGACAGAAAAATCTGCCTTTAATTGACAGAAATAACTTTCTTCCAGACTCTTGTTTAGGCATATGTGAATATGTATGCCCTGATGTACCCTAGGGATTAATATGTAGTGCAAAAATACAGTTTAATGTCTTATACTTTGTAGTTTCCTTTACCATGTTTCTCAGTGAATTCTTCTCCCTATTATGCTATAATACTCCATTCAGTTTCATGCATTTCCATGCTGTAATGCTGTATTGCAGTTTCTCTTTCAATTCTTTACCTTTTTGCAATAAAACATTTACTTTTCCTTATAAATAGTTTGAGTTTTTCTGCTAATATTTTTCCAGGACCTTATTTTCCTATTCTGAAAGGAAACTTTAATAACAGAGTGCTTTTACAATCCAAGAAAATCCGTAGGCTCAGATCTGACCTGCAGCAACATCAGGTCTACTGAAATAACTTTAGAGAGCCAAATGTTACTTGATGAACCAAAAACAGTCAGCACAGCCTCTGAATGCCCTCTTCCTACTCTCAAACCAGTGCGGGAAACAGAAGCAAAACACATTGCACAATTTTTGTCATGCATCCTGAAATATTTTTCAAATCTCTAGTGCCTTCTGAAGCTGCAGACTCAGGCTTTGGTAAGAGAGAATGTGAAGTTGCCTCTGGGCAGTGGGATGGCAGATTTCTGCAGCAGTTGTCTTCTTCAGCCATTCTGCCTCTCTCTGTTTTCCACAAGTTCACATCGAGCCATTCAGCAGGGAATTTACAAACCATAAAACTGCATTATTCAGTCATGAAGTAACAGCCTCATCACATGACTTCAGCAAGGGGTCTTAAAAGGCAGCATCAGATTTATAAGCAGAGGAATTGCCAGCTATGCGTAACAACATATGGTTCACAGTGACAGACTTGTGGGTTTCTGTCACCCGATAAGGTAAAATTCTGGTTAGGTAGATCGTTGGTAGTCTTCTTTGTAAATTATTAAATGAGTTAAACACAGAGCCAAGTTCTTCACATGGGGCACTATTCTTGGGGAGACAGTATTGTTCCCCTTGGATGTGATTTTCTACATTGCAAATGAACTTTCAGGTTCTCCATTGTTTTTTCCAAAAGCAGTCATGAGGCAGAAAGAGGCTGTTCTTCCATGTCACAGTTTAGTCACTGTCCTGTGGGTAGTTTAGCAGTTTTCTGCTCTTCTGATAATCCTTCTGCTGAAGGACACTCAAGTGGTATGTTCACCCTATGGGTTTAGAGGACTAGGGTGCTTGTTACCTCTATTTTTGAAAGACAGAGGCAACATTTACCTTTTTCTCTTTTTTTTTTTTTTTTTTTTGAAGATTGTTAGATATACATAATCTTTCAAAACTAATTGCCAGCGTCTCAGAAAGTTTGTTTGTTTCCCTCTCACTTGAGGCTGCATTTCATAGCATCTGTTAGTGACCTGCAAAATATTAATGAAGCCGTTTTTTGCCTCACAGGAGTATGAAAAGGGGTGAAAGACACTGAGATACCCTATATCACCCACACATGTATATGCCTGGAGAGTAAGCACACTGATTCTTTTGAATATTTTAGGAACTGTTCTGAGGCACAAAAACTGTTAGTGCAGTCTGGAGCCCATTATTATGGATGAACAGGAACGGGGATGTTGAGAGGTCTTTCACGTTACTTCAGAATAGCTGTTGTCAATTAATGTGTCAGGACCCTCTAATATTGCAAAAGGTTGTGAAAGGTATTTAGAGATCATTAAAAGATTAGGCATTTAAAGATCATTTGGAAGGTACTGAAAGCCACCTGAATGACCCTGGAGATCTTACTAGGTCTATGACTGCCTGTTTGGACACTTCTCTTTTACAAATTAGCCCTGTACTATTTTGGTAGTCATGACATTAGGACATCTGTAATTTAAAACTTTGAGACTTTATGGTAATATCAGCATAATTCCTATAATTTTGTCTGACTGCATGAAATTTCATAGCTCATGGGAGAGAGGGATGTTGTCTCATTTTTGGCACAAGTGGTGTTTTGGTGACATGAGTTAACAACGATTTAAGCAAAGACCATATCTGCTTCTGCTTGCTGTGATTGCCTATCTGTTTCTTCTCCAGTATTTGCAGTTATTTATCTCCAAATTGAGGAAATATAAAGATGGCTATTCTGGTTTTGTAATGATTGTGTTCAAAGTCTGATTTCACACTATTCTGAAAATCATAGAATCCTGAGTATAACATTATACAATGCAAGATTACAAACAAAAATATTTCCAAGAATAACACTCAATACATAATTAAGTTAACAAAGTTAATAGTTCCTGACATTAATGTTTGCCTGAAGTCAGAGTGACATGACTCTGGTTTGAGGGAGGGATGCTTTGTGTTTTGTTGTAAGCCTGGTGTGTCACCGACATGATGATGCTGCCAGCGTCTTTGTGTACTGCAAATTATTTCATTCTGAGACTGCACAGACTATTTCAGTGTGGGAGTGATGCTGAATGAAGTTTATTTAAAAAACAAACAAAAAAAAAGATGTGGAACATAAAAGGGGGAGTGGAAGCAGCTCTTCAACAGGAGGCTTCAGAGGCAGGAACTGCGAGACATGGACAGGGCAGTGCTCTGTACTTAGGGACATTGTGGGCATTGCCCACAATCCCTTGGAAGTGTTCAGAGTATTTGATTTGTTCACCTTTTGATGGATGCTTGTGAGAAAATGGCACAAGTCTCATCTTCTGATTTCTTTTAACCTTCGCTCCAGGAATGTCTTCTGAATAGCAATCTCACAAAGATGCTTTAACACATAAAAATTATGGTATTAAAAGAAAAAAGAAGAACAACTATGTGAAAACTTCTTAAGGTGGAGACATGAACAAAAAATACCATCTTAAGTCAACAAAATTGCTTACCAGTGCAACATGAAAATGTGATATTTGAATCAGCTGAAACATTACTTTGATACTCATGAGTATCCTTTAAGTGCTTTGATAGTCCTAGAAACAGGGGAAGACATTACCAAAATTCTGAAGAGAAATGGTGAGCTGCACGCTATCAATTACACATTGTATCTTAACAATTTTTATATAAGAAAGAATGACAATGTCTTTTGCAGCCCTATCAGGTGGTATTATTATTCAGTGGTTCCCAATTACTCTAGTGGCCTGTGTGGACTTTGTGATTATTAGTTATTGATTAGGATTAATTGGAATTATACAATTCCATAAATATTGTAACATTCTAGTGAAGGGTAGAATAAATACCTAAGGAGGTCATTGGTGCAAATCACAGATTCACAGAATCATTAAGGTTGAAAAAGACCTTGTCAATTAGGCTATAGCACTAAGTGCCATGTCCCGTTGTTTCTTGAACACCTCCATATATGGTGACTCCAATGTTTCCCTGGGAAGCCCATGCCAATGCTTGGCAACTCTTTCAGTGAAGAAATTTTTTCCCAATATCCAATCTGAACCTCTCTTGGTGCAGCTTAACTCCATTTCCTTTTGCCCTGTCACTAGCTGCCTGGGGGAAGGGGTCAACCCTCACCTTTCTACAACTTCCTTGGGTCTGTGCCAGGTAGATAGGGTGCTTTTACACATGTAGAAGCTAAAGCTTGTTAGCTTTTGTAAAAATTGATGAATGCAATATGGGCATGGGCCCCGCTGAGCTCGAGTACAATTAACAGTAATGATGCATGCTGTTAAAACCTGACATTTATTAAGCACAGACTGACTTCCACATCTGCTGTAGCAGACTGCTGTGGGCTTGGGTGTGCCCTCTCCTGTGGGATGTGTGTCATCTTTCTGAGCCACACCAGTGCCGGTGGGAAAGCTGGGGAGGCCACAGGCACTACCAGCAGACCCCTTTAACTCTCTTTCCAAGGCAATTGTCAGATTCCTGGGAACAGAGAGCTCAGGTCTTTCTTCCCCCAATCCAAAATTCCAGGTAGATGTTGAAAACATACCCCACTGAATTTGAGAATTTGTCTGTCATTAATTTTTGAAATTGTTTACTGCATTTATCTAAAAGATGGTACACATTTTCTATTGATTTTATTGTGGCTTTCATGTCATATAAGACAAATCCCACTTATTTCTTTCTGCAAAAATTTCTCAGAAGTGAGTTTTATGCTGGCACATCAGAAAATGAGACCAGTTGTACTTCAGAACAACACTTCAAAGATTTTATTGATTTTTGTTTTTTTTCAGAGGAATGTTTCATCAAGGGCTTTCAGTGAAATTCTTTCTTCAACACTGCTTGTGATATATAGTGCTCTGAAAAGACAAAATATTGTCTTCTTAAATGATTGACCTTCAAGGGCAAAAGCATCAGTGACTGAAGAGTTTCAAAAAGGTAGAATAAATTGAGACTGAAGTATATTAGTAATGCGAGTTTTACTACTTATAATAACATTTAGAACTATATCCTTGCAGGAAGCGAAATATGAAGGCATCTTTCAGTTAAAATTGTCTTCTCTGAGAATACCTGTGTTCACCTTCTTGTTTCTGTGTGGACATGTGCTCATTTTATTGAGTTTTAATCTGAGAAATCTGAATATTATAATGTGAGCATGGGTAGAGAGAGGGTGAGAGGGAACAAGGAAAGTTGAGGGGAAAAACAAGTGTACTATGAGATATGAGATTTAAGTTTTATTGTGAGTTTTTCAGGGTTTGTCAGTATTAGGAGAGATGAGCCATGACACAGTTACACACTTTTCCCAGAGGAGTGCTGATAAACTCTTGTGTCACACCAAAGCAGATGGGGTCTATGGTAGAGATGGATCGGGGAAGCTCCTTGACAAATATTTATAGTGCTCTTAAAAAATATCTGGGGGATTACTGCTCATATCCATCTGCCTTTAAAGCTGGACTTGATTAACTACCATGGCCTTGATCTTTTCTTTTTAATTCTGTGCTTAGAGAGAGAGCTCAGGTGCTGACCACCATACCCTTGGGGGCAGCCACCACACAGCACATTCCAGGAGTGGCTGGCACACCACACACAATGCAGGGGCATGTTTTGGAAGGAAGGATTGGCTCAGATCAGGTCTGCTCACAGTCCCATTGAGCAGAATATTATTCCCCTTACGAATAACATCTCTTATGAAGATGAAGACTTCATTCACTCCCTTCTTTTCCTTTTTTTTTTTCTTTTTTTTCCCCCCAAAGATTAATGACTGTGGTACACTTTTGACAGCTTGGGATGAGTTTTTCCAAGATGAATATCTGCCCTAAGCCATATTATTTTAATTATTTTCTCTGGGAAAATGATGACCAGAGAATTTCAGGAAGTTCTGGGAATAAAATGGGAAAGTAAAATGTTTGGTTTCTGATCTTAATAAATCTGACAACTTTTTCTATCTGAAACTTCTCTGTATTTTGACAGAAACTTGAAATCTGTCAAGTGGTTGGTGGTGTGGATGAGGGGCTGAATTTAGGAAAAAAAACAAATAGGTTTTGTTGTGCCCCTCCTACATACACCCAACAGAAAAGCTGTGTGTTTGTCTTTGCTTAGGGGAAATTTCACAGAGTCCTTGTGACTGCAGCCACATGGAGCATCTCCTGAAGAAGACTTTCCCTGCAATCACTCAAGGGCTTCCATGTGAAACACAGAGCTGCATGTGCTTTCCATGACATCCCAGCTGACTGAGTACTGTAGACTGTTGCAGTTCTGTGTAAGGGAAGTATTTAGCAATGCTCACCAGGAGGAAGGGACTGCTCAGGAGGGAGCGCTACACTCTTCCCTCTCCAAGTGGTGGGTGATGTGCAGCCTCATGTCAGGGGTGTTGCCTCCAGCACATGAACTGAAGTATCTGCCCATTGGCTGCTACAGCATTTGGGGTCTCTGGTTCGCTCCTTACAGATTCCTGACTCCCAATACATAGTACACAAAATACCCAAAACTGGCAGCATGAAGTTGGAAATCACACTCCTGCCATTAAATCCAGACAGCAGAGGTCACTGAGGGTGGGTGTCATTTTTTTGTGTGTGCCTCATTTAGGTCTGTTTCTAACCTGTGTAAGTGCTCGGTGGCTTTATCTACAGCTGGATATTTGGTGGCGAGGTAACTCTGATACACATCCCAGGAGAGATTTTAGATGAACTAGGCACTTTGTCTCGTGAAATTGAAATATATTCCAATGGGTTTTTTCTTATGTAAAAAGTGATCACGTGGTGTGGGGGCTGGCCATCACATTTATCTTTATTAAAAATGAGACAAAGAGCCAAGGTTTATGATACCACGGCAGCACCAAATGGTGGCAGAGGAAAAAAAAATAAATCAACCTCTATTCTTCATAACCTCTTTGTTCCTCTTAAGCTGTGCTAGTTTGAGGAGGGTTTGGGTAAGGAAGAAGGGTTTGGGAAGGGAATCTGCAGTATCCAAGGTTGTGTTAATAGGCAAGAATGCCTTCTGTTTTTTTGAAAGGAGGCATAAACAACACATTTCTACAAAATCAGGTGAAGTTGTCAGTGTTGTCAAGTGCCTGTAACAGATTATGTTAAATGTTTGTTGGAGGCACAAGTGCTATGTCTCTCATTTTGAGTTATCCAAGAGGAAGAAAAAAAGGTTGAAACATGGTGTTGTCCAAAAGAAAAAAAACAATTAATCATTTTTAAATTTCTACCACCCCCAGTTAGGTGTGATCAAAGCACTGCTGAGGTGGTTTAGGTCTCTGCCTCTCACTAAAACTTAATACAAACCATTCACTTCAATCCGTGGGTGAGAAGCCCCTGTTATTCCAGTGAGGGCAATTCCTTGACATCAGGGCAGACAGACCAGGAAGCTGATTAATTTTTCCTCAAATCTGACTTGCTGTCATTATGGAAGTGATGTTTAATTCTAGTACCTGATTAAAACTTGTGGCAGCAGTCCCTGAGGTTCAGGGCTCTCTAAGTCGTGTCAGATGCAGTGATGGTCTGCGTCAAGGAACTGAGATGTAATGAGATGGACTGAAGCAAAGAATGTTGTTGGTCCTTGCCTAGGGGTGAGCAGGTCCTCAGTGGAGGAGGGATAGGTGGTCCCCAGAAAGGAGCTGGAGAAAGCAACAACCTCATGCCCTCACTTGCAGCCTCAAGGTGAGCACTGCTGTACCAAATGATGGGCATACCAAAGTGAGACGATTCAGCTGTTCCTGTCAGCAGATAAACATCTTAATTGATTCGGAATCCACTGAATATAAATGGAGCCTGTGTGACAGGTTTAGTGAGATGCCTTATTTTCAGGCAGCAAAGATATGACCCTCTTCAGCATGTTCACATCCCAGCCCTGAATTTGCTTAGGTCAATTTGCTTAGGTCACATTCCCCACAGAAAAACTAGTCTTATCCTCTACCATCGATATATTTGGGCTTCTTCTTTGCCCTTATGCTGTGAGAAAGAAAAAAGAAGAGGAGGTTACTCTGTCCAGATGGAATCCAACACAAACAGTGTCAGGTTAAATTTACATGATTCTAAAACAAATTAGCGTAATAACCAACAGTTGGTCTGACCTGGTCAGTCTTTACAAACTTTACAAAGTTTCTATGGGTATTATATGCAGAAAAGTTTAAGAAACATAAATGAGTTCCTCAGGGGCTGATGGGGAGGTGCATCTTGTAAGCTAGATAGCAAACTAAGTATGGTGGTCAAGGGTTGCAGATCATAGGTCATAGTTCAGGCATTGACATTTTGAAGCACATTAGAAGTTGTGAGTGAGCCATGATAAATTATACAGGCTTTAGAAGGTAGGACAAGTACCATATATTTGATACGGCAGAGTAGAGTTGGTCAGTAAGTGCTGTATAGATGAGGTGATGTGGTCAAAGGCACAGGCCTCGGAAAACCATGTCTGCAGGAGGTTTCAGGATGGATGTGAATAGTTCACAAGTCCACATGATACAGGTAGAGATAACAGCTTAGGTTGCATCTCAGCTGGCTGAGTGAGAACAGATACAGCTTATGCATGGCATAACAAATATAGAACATGGAGTGAAAAGGTGCTGCCAACACTATGGGCCAGAAATATAGTGATAGAACCCCACTGAATGAGATGGAAGGGACTACCTATTTCTTTGTCTCTGAATCAGTACATCTTTTGTCATATGTTTCTGACTTTACTGGATAAAGCAAAGCTCAGCATTTGTCAGCTATTAATTGAAATTAATTATCCCAGGTTTGTAGTATTCAGCAAAGCTTTGATGTCTCACTGCCTGGAAGTGACAGTTTCTTAATGGCTGCTGCTGTATTATGTGAAAAATTATACAGAGGATTGGTGAGTTGCTCAATTTTCTTCTTGTTTAGTATTGCAGAATATTCATATTTTTAGTCCTCAGAAATGGGACACTTCTACAAGGCTTGTGATTGCTGCTTCAGTAAGGACCTTGGTACTCTGTCAACTTGGCACACTGTTGACTCTGCAACTTACTCTTGAATGAGGGAAAGGAGGCAAACAAGGAGTTTCAGGCTCTGGCCCCTGAAAATCATGAGCATGGCCTTTTGAAAAAAAATGTTTGTCATATGTTTGGTTTTAAGGCATTTCTAAAGGACTTACATGAGTAATAAAATTTAAAGTAATTTTTATTAGAGTCCTACCTTTGGAACAAAGCAAGCCTTCCTTAAAGGTCATATTTGTTCCTGAAAGCAGAAAACCAAATCCCCTTCTTTGGGCACAGCTCTTCTGCAGGGCATGAGCTATAATTACAGTATAGCCCGTTACTTAATTTTTGACAACCAGATGCACACAACTTTATCTCCACTAGGACAAATAATCCTGAGAGGGGAGAGAGTAAATTTTGCATATATTACTCGTGCCTGTTAGAAAACAAATAGAATACAGTGACACTTGTCTTCTTCCAGGCTTTTAGGTCCGTAAGCAGCTTCAGAGGCATGAGTGGTTTCACCAAGTGCTGTTGAGGGACTTCAGATCCCTTTGGCAAAATACAGGAACTCCCTTCATCTTAGTCTCTATGAATGGCTGCCTCTCAAGGTCAGAAATGCTGCTTAGTGAATATGAACTTATGAAAACATCATTTTAAAGTAAAAATATTTTCCATGATATATTTCTGACTAATTGTGATCTGAATGTCTTCAAAATGTTGAGGAGCAGCTGCTGGGTCCCACAGAAGTCTCCTCTGACACACATTGTAATGACAAGGTGTTGCTGCAAATGAAAAACTCTGTGAAGTCCCTGGAATTTTTTATAGGGTCTCAGAAAACTGTCTCCCCTATAACTGAACTGTACATATCTGTCTTCTAAATTGGCAATTTTTACTTTATTTTTGTACAATGGACAGTTTATAGAAAAAAAACACCCTCACAAAAAAGACTCAAAAAAAACCCTCCCCTCATACTGATGAACATCTTTATTGCACATCTGCTGCTACTACTACTGTTTTAAGTAATTGTCTCGATTGCACAAAACTTTGCAATGTTTACACCAAAACTATTAGATTGTTTATTCCAGCCCTCCTTTCTTTAATACTCCAATTGCCTTGTTTTGTTAAGTTGAACATTCCATTTTTCTAAATGTAGGTTCCGTATGAAGGATACATTAAAACTACCTATGACAGAAAGATTAGACAATATTGTGTTAGCAACTGCTCCTTCTGTACACACTGACCTTTTCCATCAACTGAATGACCATTGATAAATGTACTCCTTCCAATGCTTAGGATTCAAAGTGGAATAAACTGATATAATTGCTGATCTGTTTTTCTGCTTTATTTGGTATGTGTGTACTTTCAAAGCAGAGTATAGGAGAAGTGGTTGGGTTCCATAATGAATGATGACAAGTAATGATTCCCATACCTGTCAAACACATAAATGTGCTGTCACACTGGATGAAACTGAAGAAAAGATGTTAACTGCTTTGTTATATAAAAACTTTTGGGAAAAGACAGGGTTAGAAATTAGTGCAGCTGAGAACTCCTTTCTCTGCATTCCTTTCCCATTCATTATTTTACTGCTTTGAAAGATACTTTAAATACCATGTACAGCCCCTCATATCTGGTTGCGTCCTTGTCAGAGTGCAGCATTGACATAGCATTTGGAGAATTAAATTCATGCCTGAATTAGGTGGAGAAAGAATTCCATTACTTTTTTGATGTCATTTTAATTAGTTTTGCTCCTTATCCCTGGAGTCATCTAGAAGAAATCAGATTCATTAACATACGCTTCATAATGCTGCTGGAATCAAGCTGGAAGACACCTCTGTGTTAAGTTATTAATATTTTTTGGTAGTGTAGTACCCAAAGTAGCCAAGTAGCCAAAGTGCCATATCTCTTTCCTATGTGCAGGTATTGGTTACCCCAAATATATGTGTATACATACACGTATATATACATATACACATTTTGTCAGTTATCTGCTGATCTCCAATCTTCACATTTAAGGTTTAAGAAAGGCAATTTTGCCATCATCTGGTTCCCATAGATCTCTCTGATCCCTCTTATTAAGACACTCAGTCTGAAACTGAGAGTGGGGATGGCCTTGGAAAATGCTCACCATGAGCTCTTGAAGGTCAGTGCTTGCTGATTATGTTAGGTTATTCTACCCATTTTGCCCATGTTTTACTGCATGGTCTTGAAGAGGTCAGTGAAACGCTGTGGCCATAACATCTCTGAGACTTCTTTGCTGCAGTGATCTTTGGGATGTTGCCAGATGCTATGAGATAAGATTTGTAAGAAGAAAGGCAGAGATAGCGGAATATCTCAGCATAATTCAGCTGAGAAGTTGAGCAAAAAAAGAGAGAGTAGGTAACCAATCTTCATTTGTTCTGCTGTTTGCAGAACCATTGTTTCCAACCTCATATGTTTTGGCTATGAACTAGATCCTATATGTTTATGATACTCTCTTTCAGTTTTATTATCTGTGAACTGTTTGTCTGACAATAATGTATTTGTTGATTATTGGATATATATATATATATATATGGATATATTTATCCCTTGTCCCCATTTTCCTTTTTTTAATGACATTATGATTATGATCTGTAGATCATGGATATAGATAGTGATTTGGTATTTATTTATTAGGTAGCTAACTGCTGCCCGTTACCACAACTACTCTGAAAACACTTCTTCAGTGAGGTTTGAGAATGGGGGATCCCAAATTTTGCTTCTTTTCCTCATGCTATGTTATTCCATCTTCAGCAATGGACTTTATGAATAAGGATAGTCTTGTGTTTCCCAAGATCTGTCTAGGTATTACTAGTAGTGTGTGTTGGCACCTTTAAGAACAGCTATGAGATGTGAACAGTAAGTCTCATTTTCTCTTCTTCCCCATCCAGTTTCCTCTTCACAGTAGTTTTCACCAGTTTTTGCATCAGTGATGCTTATAAAACACAGTTAAACAACTTAATACTGCTCCGAGTTTTTTTTCCTACTTGATTGTTCTCTGCAGAAATTATTTCTTTTTGGAAAATTATTTATCTTAGTGCTCCATAAATTTTGTAGATTGTCACAAAAATTATTTTTAATCCCAATTGTTAACTTTTATTCCTGGAAATTTGGTATCATGCAAGGATTTTGCTGAAGCAAACCATGTGGGAAAGAGTGCAATCAGGATCTAGGGGTCCCTAGTCAGTTTGAGTCTCTTTCTCTAGCAAAATTGCAGTATCCAGATGTAGAAAATGTCATAAAAAATGTTGCACAAGAGCCAGATTGTTATAAGAAAAATGCTCTGAGTAATTTGAATGCAGTTGCAGAATGCAAATACATGTAAGACAACGGTATGCATAAGATTTTCACGTTTTGGTCATGGAGTTAAGAAGAACAAAATAGCATCACCTATGGTTTCTCTCTAGAAGAAATGAATGAATATTGCATTAAAAAAATTGTATCCTGAAAAGAAGAAAGTCCTTTCTCTTACATAGTGTATAATGTTTACACAAGATCAGTAATTTTTTGTGTCAGTTCTGTCCACTGCTTCCCTTATCTTTAATTTCTTTGCCTTTATTTTATGAATGTTTTTAAAGAAAAATTGGAAAGTTTTTTAAAGAAATGCAGAGATTAATATAGGTTTTTAAAAACCACTTTGTAATGGTAAACCTTTTACAAAAATCAAGAAGTGGTGAAATAGAAGTTATTGATGATTAATGCTGGAGTATGTGTTCATTTTTGGGTTTATGAAAAGGTCTGTTGAAAACACAACTTTATAAATAATAACTGAATCTTTCTATTCAAGTTCAGATGACACTTTGGAAGAAAAGCTTTAGCATTTTTGCTTCCTTTCTTTCTCCAACTATTTTACACTGATTTTGCCATAAATACAGACCTATTTTTCAGCCTTTTTCCTTCAAAAGAATCAAAGTCAAAAGTCAATTGCATTCATACTGTTGCCACTGCTGGAATGCAATTTTTTTCAATATTTTAAGCATGTGCTGCTACCTCTGAATGGACAGAGACTACTGATAATGTCTAAGATAATGAAGAGAAATCTTCAATCTCTCATTGTGTTGAATAATACTAGCTTTATTCTGCCTTTAAAGATTAATAGTTTTGCTAGGAGTATGTTAAACTCCTTTGATGTTTAAATATAAGAAGCTATAGCTCTTTCAGACAACATTAAACAGAAGTGACATTTCTTTTCAAATCTTGATGGTTGGTAAAATTCTCTCACTAATACGTACACCAGCTTAAAAGGACCTTGTGTACCTTCATCTGATTCTCACACTAAAACACTGTGTCCAGAGAATATGAGGTGTATAATGCTTGCATTTTCAATATGCTTTGGTCAAGGTTTTGGGTTTGTATTTAATTTTTTCCTTGTTTTTTGATTCTATCAAAAGCCCAAGGGAGTTTTTGCGCTGACTTTAGTAGCATTTGAACAGGGCACATAGGGGTCTGAAAATCACAGTTACTTTGCCAAGGAGTTGTTTTCCTTGATCTGTTTGACCAAGCATTGATTTTGCTCCCCCACGTGCTCTGAATGCACTTTGGAATTAATGTCTGCTTTTATTAGCAGCTTTTAAGGCAGGGAGCAGTGTGATGTCTTCCTTAAGCATCTTTACAGAACAGCAGCATCACAGCTGCTAGAAGAGCTTTGCAATATATGTGTGTTAATTACTGCTATGAAGTATTTGTGATAAAGTAGGTGTGATTCTACTTACAGACTTCTTTAATAAAGGGGTCCAGCCCTAACATCTCATTGGCATGCGGTAAGGAAGCCTGTTGTTTAAGTGAGGAGTGTTGTAGACCTTTTCCATTTTCCTCAAGGTGTTCACTTTCAGCAGACAAGCTCTGGTCCCAGTGGTCTGGAGAGTGTATTTCATCTGTCCTTCCTACTCTCCCCAGTCTGGCATAAAAAAATCACTTCTAAACCTCACCAATAGGAATTGACCACAGCAAAGAGAGGATCAATGAAAATACTTTGTGCCCAAAGGCATTCTGATTTTTTTAAATTCAGTCTAATTAAAAATTTTCCTTTTTTTCTCATACCTACTGACAAACAGTAATGGATGTGAATATGCAGTGAATTGCTTTCTATGTATTCTCCTATCACTTAGCATTGTTGCAGTGATCTGCTTTTTGTGCTCCTTTTCCAGTTTTTTTCCTATCCTGCCAGTTGTCATTATGGCAGCTTTTGCAGAAGGGTTTTGCAGAAACATATGGTGCCTAGCTCAGGAAACGCCTTGAATCCTGAGGACTACAAGTCGCTGCCATAGTACATTTTAAGAGCAACAGCCGTGTGTTAAAGAGACATCACTGAAGGTGTCCCCAGGCAGTTGTGGCGTGCTTCTTTGCCAACCCAGGAGGAAGA
This sequence comes from Myiozetetes cayanensis, assembly GCF_022539395.1. Taxonomy (NCBI): domain Eukaryota; kingdom Metazoa; phylum Chordata; class Aves; order Passeriformes; family Tyrannidae; genus Myiozetetes; species Myiozetetes cayanensis. Next base: position 40,457,539 of record NW_026087742.1, on the reverse strand, counting down.
CTTCCAAGAAGCTGTGGGCATGTCTGTTCTTACACTGCACAGCAGAAACCAGCGCCAGTTTTAGGGGTTTTTTGAGAGTTGCAGATCTATGGTCAAGTTAGGTGCAAAAACCTTGTGTAGACCTTATTATGTCCAAAGAGGGGAGTGAACTGAGAAATGTGTTACCCGTCGTTGTGACCAATGATATACAAACAGTCTGATGGTTTTCTTTGTGTGATTGGGGAAGGAGGGGAGGAAGGGGAGGGGTGGCTCAGAGAGCAGATGATATGATTGATCAGCATGTTAACTAGTGTAGCAAAATCTCATCTGTTTATATGGTTTACATATTTCCCAACTATGAAAAAGGGATGGGAAGAAGAGAATCACAGAAATAAAATCCAGCATGAAAAATTGGAGCACAGTCCTGTTACTGATGAAACTAGCACAGTTTCAAGAAGAGTAAGATCATGTCCTAAGAGACAGTCTACATAAACATCCACTAATACCATCCTCCCCTAATTCTGCTTGGCAAGGACAGTGGGGGCTTTTCTATCCGGATTTCTATCTTTTGTTTGAAATGTGCTTAAGCGCCTGGCTGTCTTCTGCAATAATCAAGCAGGATCTAGAATAAAGAATATTATAATAAGACAGCCTTTCATAATAACTAATTGCAACTTAATTGTGGTTTGAGTTTTCAGTTTCTGTCTGGTTTCTTTTATTCATGCTGGCAATGAAGTGAGGGGGATAGGAAAACAGGTCTGAGATCCAGACCTATTCTGATAATTGTGTTACTTCTTATTAAAATATGAAGACACTTAAAAATTATTTGTGCCATGAGCAGATTTTATGCAGAAACAGCGCCCCATCTGCCTCACTTCTTTCTGTAGTTTCTACGAAAGAAGTAGCTGAAATAGCTTTAATTCAGAATGAAGCAATGTTTATGGTTTCTTTAATCACTGTTTACTTTCAGTAAGAGAGCTTTTTCAAGTAATGGGAGTAAAATATATTCTTCTATCAATCAGTCTAAACATTAAGAATGCTAAGTAGAAAACTATTATAATTTAATCATAGACGTACTCATTTAGAAGAAAAAAATCACCAGAGGCATGCATGGAGAAATATCTTAGCTGTGTATGCAGAATCTCTGAAAAAGGGCTGTGAATATATAATTCTGCATGCACATAAAATCAAACTATCAACATTTTGACTTCTGTCACAGTATGCAGTTATCCATAGCATGTCTGATGAAAAGCAGTTGTAATCTGCCAGAAAATGACTATTATCTCTTACAAACATAAAATCAGGAGTAATCTGTGTCCAATCAGTCTATATTTTGTATGTCCTAGATGTGGGCTGGGACAGAAGGTGAGAGTAAAGTCCTGAAGAAGGTGCAGTGCTCACAGGTACCTGAGAAGAGAGGTGGAAGTTTTGCGGTGAAGTTAAGGATTACAGTTCTGCCAGACTTGTAGTACAAATGTGATGCCCAAGTGGTATTTTTGGATCTACCCCCAATTTGGGATACAAAGAATATGAGTAATGACAAATGTATTGATTCTCCTTATAAAGCAATCCAGCGTCCAGTCTCTCTGAATTGTAAGTTTTATCTGAATCCTAAGGTAATTTAGATTATTTTGGTGATATTTATTCAATACATGGTCTCCTAGACTACAGTCTGTTTGCCATTAGACTTGTTAACACATGCCATAATAGAACCTGCTGGAGGGAACTCTATATTAACAATATTGCTGCTACTATGATGACACTAATAATTTATAGCTCTAATAAGTCTCATATCTTTTCCAGCAGCCAAGAAAGCTCCCTTCTCTTATCTACCACTGTTGAATTTGGAGAGTAATACTACCTTTCATGTCCTTCCACTAACCTTAGATATTTATGGTAACGTCAAGTGCTTTGACAGTCTTTGCCTCCTGCTCCTTTAGTTTATGAGAGAAAATACGGTCTTCGGGTTTCCCCATGATCAACCATGTGCTACATTCTGGTAGAAAGTCATTCTCTACAAGCTTTTTAATATCTAATAGTTGGTGCAGCTTGTGAGTTCTTGTCTTTTTTGGGGAGAAAGAAATTAACCCCTGAATCCATGTTGTACATTTTCAACTAAGAAAATAAATCCCTGGTTTTTTAAATTTCTCTTTTCATTTTTTATCTTTTTTCAGGCCTGTAGTTTGCCTGATTTTTTTCCCTTTGACGTTTCCTTCAGCAAAGTGCTGTTGCCAGTCTGACTTTTTGGAACCAGTTCATCCAAATTTTTTTTTTTTTTTTAGCTGACTTCTGCTGTCCTTGAATTTCTTCACTAATTGTTATAGTATGCAAAGATTAATAATTCTGCATCTTGACATAACAGCAATGTGTATTTAAAGAATGTGAAGAACTCAGCGCATACCTAATTGATTTCTAGGCTTTTAATGACTAGTTGGCATTTATTTCAGGACTTGCTTCTTAAAAGCAGTCTTTTTATAGCCACGTGGAAATATTTCAGATGATTCAAGAAGGGGAGGAAGAAAGCCCCCAAAGTCAAATACCGTGTACAGGACTCTGATACTGACAAGATTTTAGGTGAATTTTGAAATAAGGCCCTGGAACTATCAATGTGTTTATGTCAGTAACAGGGATTACGTTAGTTTTTAAAAATTCAGAAATGGTACAGCCTCTGAGTAATTTTATAAATGGTAATCTATGTATTTTAATTTCAAATTCTTACTTTAAAATCTGTGTTTAGATCTGTGAAGTAGTGGAGATTTTGTTCAAAAGGTGTGACCAGAAAAAGAAAAAGGTAGCAGGAATTATGTTCCCTGGGTGAAGGTGTTGATCATTGCACTCTGGTAAAGGACTAAAAGCATTTTCCTTTGCTCTCTGGCAATGGCAGGAGATCTGAGGTCTCACTTGGGCTGGCTGAAGAGCTGCTAACTTCTTTCTGCATTCATTGCTTATCCCCAGCTCCAGGACCCTAAATCAGAGTAGCTCCATTGGAGTCATCTGAATAATACTAGTTTGCACTGGTTGATGAGCTGACATTCTCTTGTCAGTCCTCCAGTGTATGTAAGTGAAACTTTCAAGTCTGGCTTGCTGACCCCAGGAAATTCTAACACCACTGAAAGTGTGAAAAGTAGTGAATAAAATTCACAGATTTTGCTGAATTTAACAATTACTTTTACGTACTGAAGATAATTTTGAAATGGCCAAAAATTAATAATATATTAATATTTATTTAAAAATACATGAAAATAAAATGTTTGCCTTTGGATCAAACCACTCAATCCATGATGATATAATTGAGACTTTTCCCCTCCCTAGATCAGACTGTGAATAAAAAGCATCCATTATTTCTTCCAGTCTGTTTAATAGGTCAGAGAGGCACACCTTGAATTTTCGCTGACATCACTATTAGCTAATTTAGTTCAGTTTCTCATGAGTTCAGTTTATCTTTGCTCTGGTCACTTGCTCCTGCTCCTTCTCAGATTCTTAGAGTTTTCTCTTGCCCTTTTCATCTGCTGCTCTGGTCAGATCCTCAGCTGGTGTAAATAGCTGTGATTACTGTAAGGATGCTGCTCATTTACACAAGCAGGTGGTCTGGTTCCAGGCTGGCTATGAAAATGGATTTAGTGAGCGAGATTTTTCTGTAAATGTCTGGTCTGTGTTTATTAGCATCTTACTAAGCCCCAGACAAGTGAGTTTTTTTAAGTTTTTTTTTTCATTTTATTTCTTAGGAGAATTTTATGTTTATTCTTTCTTTATTACTTAAAGGTTGCATTGAAGAAACAAATTGTCCATTGAGATGGGTTTAGTGGAGCATTTGTTTTGTTCTTGACAGAATGGTTCTCTGCATCCATTAAAAAGTAGGAACAAAAATAAAGGCATTTTATTTAGAGCTTTATGTATGAAATAACCAAGTAAATGTGTATGTGGGTAGACTTGAATTAGCAAGTGGGGGATTACCAATCCCTTAATTAAAGTGAATAAATCAGGAAGACTCACAGCGTTTACCTTGCAGCTGTGTAACAGACAAACCCTCGGCAGGCTGGAAACTGAGGATCTGCTAGGATTTCAGGCTTTCCTGTTGCTTTTTTGGAAATGCCACCATGTCCTGCCAGTGCATGCCAGGACTGACCCTGCTGCACCTGGCCAGAGAAGGAGGGAGGGAGAGAGACAGAGGGAGAAAGGGAGGGAGGACCGCCTTGCCAGGTATTTGCTGCATAAATCTTGGTAGTCATTGCTTATGTCAGTGTGGATTTGTAGAATTCATATAGACCTGTAATTCAGAGGGGGAGCACGGATGTGGGCAACATGTGCCATTGCACACTCCATCCCGTCTGTAGCCTGTGATGCTACTGGGGAGCAGAATGAGAGCAGTGCCGCCGAAACACTGCCATGTTTTGTGCAATGAAAAGGCAAAGACTGGGTGTTGGTAAATCTGAGGTGTGGGAATCAGGTGGGATGAAATCATAGAATCATAGAATTGGCTGGGTTGGAAAAGACCTCTGAGACGAACAAGTCCAACCCTTGATCCAACACTGCCTTGGTTACTAGACCATGGCACTAAGTCACACATCCAGTCTCATCTTATAAACCTCTAGGGATGGTCAATCCACCACCTCCCTGGACAGCCCATTCCAATACCTGATTACTCTCTCTGTAAAAAATTCCTAATATCCAACCTAAACCTTCCCTGGCAGAGCTTAAGCCCTTGCTCTCTTGTCCTGCTGCTGGTTGACTGGGAGAAGAGATCGATGCCCACCTGGCTACAATCTCCATTCAGGTAGTTGGAGAGAGTGATGAGGTCACCCCTGAGCCTCCTCTTCTTCAGACTAAACAACCCCAGCTCCCTCAGCCTCTCCTCACAGGACTTGTCTTGAGTCCCTTCACCAGCCTCGTTGCTCTTCTCTGCACCCACTCCAGCACCTCAATATCCTTCCTGAACTGAGGGGCCCAGAACTGGACATAGCACTCCAGGTATGGCCTCACCAGAGCTGAGTACAGGGGAAGGATCACTTCCCTGCTCCTGCTGGCCACACTGTTCCTGATCCAGGCCAGGATGCCATTGGCCGTCTTGGCCACCTGGGTACACTGCTGGCTCATGTTCAGCTTCCTGTCGATCCAAACTCCCAGGTCCCTTTCTTCCTGGCTGCTCTCCAGCCACTCTGTCCCCAGCCTGTAGCGCTGCATGGGTGTTGTTGTGGCCAAAGTGCAGGACCCGGCACTTGGCCTTGTTGAACTTCACACTGTTGGAATCAGCCCAGCTCTCCAGCCTATCCAGGTCCCTCTACAGAGCCCTCCTACCTTCCAGCAGGTCAACACTCCCTCCCAGCTTGGTGTCATCTGCAAATTTGCTAATGATGGACTCAATCCTCTCGTCCAGATCATCGATAGAGATGTTAAACAGGACTGGGCCCAGCACTGATCCCTGGGGGACACCACTGGTGACGACACCAGCTGGATGCAGCCCCGTTCACCAGCACTCCCTGGGCCCAGCCATCCAGCCAGTTCTTAACCCAGCACAGAGTGCCCTATCCAAGCCATGGGCTGCAGCTTTTTCAGGAGTATGGTATGGGAGATGCTGTCAAAGGCTTTGCTGAAGTCCAGATAGACACATCCACAGCCTTCCCCTCATCCACCAGGCAGGTCATCTGATCATAAAAGGAAATCAGGTTGGTCAGACAGGACCTGCCCTTCCTAAACCTGTGCCAGATGGCCCCTGTCCATCCTGTAGGTGCTGTGTGATTGCACTCAGGATGATCTGCTCCATATCCTTGCCAGGCACTGAGGTCAGGCTGACAGGCCTGTAGTTTCTCAGGTCCTCCTTAAAGCTTTTTTGTGGATCAGTGCGACATTCACCAACTTTCAGTCATCTGCCAGTGAGCCAGAACTGGTGATAGCGGCTTGGTGAGCATTTCTGCCAGCTCCCTCATCACCCTAGGATGGATCCCATCTGGTCCATAGACTTGTGAGGATCCAAGTGGCTCAGCAGGTCTCTAACTTCTTCCTCCTTCCTCCTGGATTACAGGAGTGCTATTCGATTTTCTGTCTCTGCCTACAGTTCCAGAGGCCAGTTGTCCTTAGAACAGCCTGTCTTACTGTTGAAAACTGAGGCAAAGAAGGTGTTAAGTACCTCAGCCTTTTCCTCATCTTTGGTGACTTTGTTCCCCTCTATATCCAACAAAGAAGGGAGGTTTTCCTTGCCCCTGCTTTTGCTATTGATGTATTTGTAGAAGCACTTCTTGTTATCCCTAACAAAAGGTGACAGATTGAGTTCAAAGTGTGCCTTTGTCTCTTAATTTTCTTTCTACATGACCTAACTATATTCCTAACTTCTTCATGAGTAGCTAGCCCTTTTTTCCATAGTCGGTAAGCTTTCTTTTTTCCCCCTAATTTCCTTTAAAATCTCCCTGGTCAGCCGGGCTGGCCGTCTTCCCCACCGGCTTACCTTTCACAGTGTGATTCCACCAGTGCTCCTGAAGCTTCTCTGAACTGGTATCTGATCCCCTTCCCCACAGCTGTAGCTGAGTCTAAAATCTCCGTGGTCCTTGCAGCTGCCCAGCTACAGCTGTGAGAACTGTGAGCAGAGAGCAAATGGCTGATCATGGAGCTCATGAGGTTTATGATGTGGGAACTTTGTTTTAATAACAAATCAGAAGTCAAGGTCTGAGAAAAATGGAGCTGTTGTGAGATGGGGAGCACCCTGAGAATGCAAAAAATTAACCACTTTAAATCAAGTAAATCAATACAGTGTGATAGGACAGTAGTGTTACTTACAGTACTTACACTGCTCACAACTGATTTCAGTAGCACACAGTGCAGCTGTCATTTACCAGAGTTGTCAGTTATTTAATTATAGTTTGTACCACATGATATTTAAGTGCATAGTTGTGGTATTTTTTTATTTACAGTCTAAGCTATAGAAAGACCCAGAATATTTTACCCTAGGGTACTCAAAAATGGTTGTTGTCGTTCTATCTTACAGAGTAATCTAGAGTGTCTGCTGTAAAGTAGGACTTCTGAATTCTCTAAATCAAGAAAGGTTTAAAATTTCATCCTTTGGTGGACTATTCTTCCATGGCTTTCATGGAAAAGACTGAGAAATAACTGAAACATGTTTGAAGCGCAAAAACAACAATAAAGGTCTTTGACATTCTCCTCAATAAATATAAATCAGAAAAATAAAATTTTGATATCAAATTTGTCATTAATCCAGTTTTCATATCTGTTCTGCCAAGATGAGTTTTTTACTTTTCTTTCTTGTGTCAGAAACATGAACTGTAACATTTTCCCCTCTCTTTGGACAAGGGTTCAACCTGGCAAGAGTGAAGCGTCTTGTAACTGTTATTTTCTGAGCTTTAGATGAGATAAAGGAACACTTATTATTCCTCTCTTTTTTTTTTTTTTTTTTCTTTTCCTGGAAACTGACAAAAGCATTGTTTTAGTCGAGACTATGGTGAACTTATTTTTCTTTTCTCCGTACCATACCTGGTAATATCTGGCTCAAGGTTGCTGAATATACTAAAAAAAAAACCCTGATAATTTCTATGCCATTGTTGCTATAAGTATAGTTGTACTGATGCTAAAGTTTTTGTCTTACTGGACTGTAATCCTAGATACCATAAAAACATGCAAAGCTAACTGAGTAAAAATCACTTGTTTGGGTAGTCCCAAGAGTGCTAAGGTAGCCTGCTGCATTTTAAGCGTTACTGTGGAAAATAGTTTTCCCAGGAAATGGTGCAGTATGTTCATGTTTCCCTTTGATAGCACTGCTGCAGCATGTTCACCAAATGAATTGATGTGAGAATACTATGTTTATTGGACTTTCTCACCCCTTTATGTCAGTCACATAAACCTCTTATTTGGCTCCTCTTTGGCCAGACAGCTGCTCAGAGCTGTGTTAAATACTCAGCACACAGCTGTGCCCTTCAGCTGGACAGGACCTCAGTGTGTGACGTTCACCTGGATGTGCAACATCAGTAGCACCAGGGTGAGATAGGAGTGAAATAGTCCACTTTGACTTCCCCAGCCAAAACAGATGGAGGGTGGAACTTCTCACCCACAGAGTGCAATCCTTGGTGACCAAGCATTGATCTTCATCAGATGGGTTCTGCACACTTCCAGGGACCTACTCTGGTCTTGCCTGAGCCAGACATCAAAGCCCCACCTGGTGTCAGCCTCATGCACATCACCACTCTGCACTTCTCTCCTTATTTGATATGCAGTCTAGGTCAGGAAGAGTAAAGCACAGCCTGAGGTTGCTCGCTTGAATCCTCTGCCATAACATCTTCAGGCATTTCTCCACAACATTAGGCTTTCATCAAGGTGGAGGCAACTGGATTTGGTTGCCTCACCATTTTTCTCTGGAAGCTTTAAGGTGAGGGGCTGCTGGTTCTGTCTGCTGGTTAACCTTAAGTCATCTCATGTGTCTTCTGAAAGCTGGAGTAGTGAAACGCACCACTTTGTGTTCCTGCTGGTGATATCTGGAACCGAAGCTGTCTGAATTTATCATCATAACTGCTCAATTCTTTTACTGTCAAACGTTTCACTGAATCCACAGTCAGAGGACAACTTTGAAGTCTGGCTTTGTCTCCAGTGCATTTACACAGGAGACTCCAGTTTTCCATTTAAAAGTGAGAGTTCATCGAAGGTCCATGAAAGTGAAGGATTGTTTAATTACGTTCTGATTTGCCAACAGTATACTCAACCCTGTTCAGAACATAAATATATATATAATGTCTTTTCCCCCTGGAGTCTTAGCAAAGTCCTGAATACCATTGCCTTCACAGAGGTTTCAATGTGTTTTCATCTGCTCATGAAGGATCTGCTGTGGCTCTAACTTAATAAATCTAACAGTAGAGAAACATTTTACGAAAGGTTTGGCAACATCTGCAGCAGAAATTCCAGTCCTGTTCTAATCACATCTTGTTCTGAAAATGTGTAAGGTGGAATTTATTGAATGGGTGAAATGGACAGAAAATTTTTCTCTCAGGAAGAAAACTTTCATGCACATCTTCATTTTATTGTGATCTAGTTTGCTGCAAAAGGATAAGGTAACCTACTAATTTTTATTTTTTTAAATTAATCTTTATAGGTTTTGTATTCCATTTAGAGAACTACTGGATGAAGAACCAAGCCTGGTTTTCTAGGGGCATTGAACAATGATGGCTTTGGAATAGAAATCTGGAAAGATATATTTAATTCTTTGTCCTGTCACTGATTTGCTGATCAATATAAATAGTGTCTCTGGAATTCTAGTTCTTCAGTCTTTTATCTTGTAAACTGTACATTTTTCAGAGGAGAGATTCTCTCAGTTTCCATGGTACATAACATAATGCTGATCAGAATCTCCAGCCACCACAAAACTGAGGATGATCATGTTAGGAATAGACAGGGAGCAAGACCAGTGAGACATCCACTGTTAAACAGGAAACTGTAATGCAGTAGTCTTCTGACCTCAGAATTATCTTTACCTGTGTGTGTCTTTACACTGCTCTTTTTATGTTTTTTAAATTTACATTATATTACACATTATGTTGCGCCTTCGGTGTTGGGTACTACAATGAGGAAACAGTGAGAGAACTAGGTTTTGTGCTAGATGGCTCAACTCAAGCAGTATCACTAAATGACTGTTATTTCCACAATCAGAACCAGAAGTGACATGACTGTCTTTACTTGGCATCCCCATCCTCCCTGCAGAGCTGTGACTAACCACTCATACATGAGGCCCTGTGCTGCAGGGGCTGAGTGCAAGTGGGATGGCTGCAGCAGGGACTGTGTGAGGCGGCAGTATAGCCGGAATGGCAGCTTAGCTCAACAACTTCTTAGCTCTTCTTTTTTTATCAAACACCCACACACAGGCTTTTAGGAAAGTTTCCAATCGCTTCCTCTTGGTAAACAGCCGAACAGCTGTTTTTTCAGAAAGGACTGGGGAAGCTGAGGTGTGTAAATCAAAGCTTTGGAGCCAACTCCATTTCCAGTTTTGTTTTTGGCTTACAGTGATCAGGATCTGTCTGTGCTGCTGTGAGAGATTTTTGCTGCCTGTGGTACAGCAGCTCCTGAGCTTGTGGGCTACACTGATGTACAACAGCATCATCTTCGCAGTCACTGGTCCCTATATATTGGCAGTGCTTAAGCCCTCCTGCTCTGTCACCACATGTAGTTTTGTTCTTTGGTGAAGGACAAAGGAATTTTCTAGAACCTTTGGTGAAAGATCATAACAATAAAAGGAGGCCACAGCCAAGAATTTTATGAATGTGCCTGGAAACTTTGTTAAATTGCAGCATCTATCCACATGACAGCTCTGCAGCGATCTGATGCCAGACCTCCAGAGAAAATCCTAAGTACTTACAGGAAAGATCCCCCGCACTTTAAGTTCTCAGTACTTTCAGTATGTATGACTTAAATTGCTTTGCTTTCCAGGCTGGGGAAATTTTGTTTCTTAACATGGGTTTTATCTAAGTGATGTAAAGCCATCCCTATGGCCCAACTCATGTTCTGCCTTCAGGCTGAGAAAAGACCTCAGTGTCTACTGCTCTCTTTGCCCCAGTGCTGTGGTTTTCAGTAGAAGAAAACTGAGGCTTTCAGCAGAAGAAAACTGAGGCATGGGCACAGAAAAGGGAACCATGGTGCACTCTGCTCTGATCTAAACTGTCAGAGACCCATGACAGTCTGCCTCAGAGTAGGAAGTAGAAAATCTGCTGGTTCTTTACTTTTTTTGACTAAATCTCGAGTTCTGGTCCCTGTGCCCAGAATTTTTTCTGCATTTTACCTCCATCCGTTTCTTGAAAAATATCAAACCATCTTTTAAGTGTCATCCAGAACCCATCCTCCCCTAGAGAGGAGTCAGAAGTGGTCTGAATTCTCTCAACAAATAGAAGAATCACAACACAGGCTCCTGTCTTCCTTGGAAGAGATTTAGCTGTGTCCTGGTTTTGATTGGGATAGAGTTCACTTTTTAGCTATGAGGCTGTTGCAGAAAAAAAAAAAAAACAGATTACCAGCAATCATATTTTAATACAGTGAGGTCTGGTTTTGGTGTTTTGTTTTGGTTTTTTTAAGATTTAGGTAACTTTAAGGTAGTAAGTATTTAGTGCATATGCCCTAAAGTGACTGATATATCCCCACAAGCTTTTATCTTTGTGCAATCAGTTGATATATGGTCTCTCAAAGAAAAAAACATGCCCAAGGAAACGATGTCTGCTAAAATACTATTACCAGATTTTCCATTATAAGAAGTGACCTTTCACTCCCTTCCAGAGATTTCAGATCTTCAGTGCTGACACAGAGGGTAAGGAAACTCACATCACAAGAGAAAATTGCCTTGATTTGTCTTTTGAAACAAATTCTCCTTTTACTGCCTAATGTCCTAACGTACAATCTCCACTTGGTAATTGCCTGTCTATCTGCTACAATATGTTTAACATAAGAAGCCTTTCCCCTTTTGACTGGGTTTTCCTTTCATCAACATTTTTCTTTCTTTAAGGAAATTTCACATCTTGTTCACACTTAGGAGTCCTTGAGTGAAACAGTTTCTAAAAGAATATCTTAAAACAAATTCTCTTTTAAGATTTCAGGCAATAATTCCTTGTTTACTCATAAAAATCTGGAAAATAATGAAGGGAAAATGGAAAAGGAATATATTTTCATTGCACCAGGAAAATTTGAATGAAGCTTCCCACAAAGGTCTACTTTCTTGAAGCCGCTGCCTAAACAGGAAAATTTGAAGTGTCTAGGTCTTATTTCTTTGCAAAACAGTGTGAGTCAAGGTCCGGTGTTGATATTTGTGCTTAATAGAAATTGTGGAGCCCCTGATGGTCTAGTGGTAAAGGCGCCGCGCTATCACCGCGGAGACCCGGGTTCGATTCCCGGTCAGGGCCACTCCCGGGCAGGTGGGGCTCGTTAGCCCTTAAAGGCAACCCACCTACGTCCTAAGGACCTCGCTGCCACCGTCCAAGCTCGCTTGGCCCCGGCAGATGAACCTTAGGATTAAAGGGTGGGCTCAGTTCCGCGCACACTGTGTCTCACCTAAAAAATCCAATGCGCAGGCTGGAAGGTGGAAAGACCTTCCCCGGATCTTCGCTCGCGAAGACGGGCCATTATTATTAATAGAAATTGTGTCTCTAATTGCCATCATTTTGACCAAGTTGTGGTGGGTTGACCTTGGCTGGATGCCAGGTGCCCACCAAGCCATTCTATCACTCCCCAGCAGGACAGGGGTGAGAGAATAAGATGAAAAATGACTCATAGGTTGAGATAAGGTAGTTTACTAAAGCAAAAGCAAAAGTTTACATGTGCACAACCAAAGAGAAAAATAGCAAGATATATCCTCTACTTCCCATTTAAAAGAAATGTCCAGCCACTTCCTGGGAAGCAGGGCTTCAGCACGCGTACTGGTTGCAAACGTAAATAACAAATGCGTCCCCCCTTCCTCCTCCTTTCCTTAGTATTTGTATCTTCCAAGCTGATGTCATATGGTATGGAATATCCCTTTGGTTAGTTTGGGTCAGGTGGCTTTTACTTGTGTCCCCTCCCAGGACCTTGCCTTTGATAGCGGGGAGGAATGTTGAGGTACAGTGCTGATGCTGTGCCAGCACTACCCATCAGGAGCCAAAACACTGCTGTGTTATCAACACCTTTCTAGCTACCCATGCAAAGTACAGCACTATGAGATCTGCAATGGGGAAATTAACTCCATCTCAGCCAGTTACAATACAGCACTACTCCAGCTTTATGTACCAGCCTTCTTACGGAAGTGTGGGCACTCACTGCAAATGTCTGCTTCAGTTATCAAGTTTCCTTTAAACTCTTTGCAGCACCAGAGGAGTAATTTTCCTCTGTGTACTTTTCTCATGGTTTCTCAAGGTTTTATGTGTTTTTATGCTCATGATCATGGGGATATTTCCATTGGTCTTACTGCACATAATTAGATCTAAACATTCTTGATATATACATTTTCCTCTGTCATAATTATGGAATCCCAAGAGAAAAATACATCCAGTTTGCTGTTTGTTTAAGAGTCCAACAGAGAGATGCATTGCAGCACTACCACCCATCATGAAAAAACTAGCAGTTAACAAAATGCTTTATATGTTGGCCTAACATATGTTACTTTTCTATAGACACTTCTGCTTTAAAAAAAGACATTCAGCATGTTCTTACATGTAGAAGAAAATCTCTATCAAGAAGTCAAATAAAAACAAGTAATACAAGTCACTGCTAAAAGCAAACACCACTGAGTTTGATGTCCTTGTAAACATAATTAAGGAAATTTTTTCTCAGTATTCATTTGTGGAAGTCTGAGCAAGGCATCCACCAAAGCGGATAAAGGAGAGTTACAGCCTTCACCCCACCAAGGTGCAGTCCAGCCTGTTCTTCATTTCAGGACTGCTTCTTTAGTACTGCATGCAAAATACCGTTAACATGGTGTCCATTCCACAGTAAAAATAGTAGTATTAAATGCAAATAAAATTATGGTTTCTATATTGAGAAGCATAGAGACAGCCTGTCTCTATGAATTATATGTCTGGACTTCCTTATCAGTTGCTTACTTAATATTCTCATAAGTGGTCTTTGCTTAAGGTTCTGTTAAACCACAGATTTATTGTGTAATGGCAAGACTAGCAGGGCTGCTCTGCACAGAACCATAGGCAGACTACTAACCATTCTGTAATCAAATAGATGATGGTCTGAAAGGAATTTTAGATATCTAGGGTGTTCTCATTCTCTGATACCTTCTCTACTGATATTCTGCACTGGCTAATCTTTTTCTTTCAATTACAGCTCAATTTTTTTTTCTTTGATATATCCTCTATACATACATTCTTCTAGCAAAGATCTCCACACAGCTCAGGGACATGGAGGCAGCTGTGAGGTCTGAATGTGGCAGAACATTCACAGAGCATCTTTTGATACTGCCTCAGTGATGGAACAGGTCATGCTTTGGATTTGAACTATGATGTTGCCTGGAGTATCTTTCATGCTCGTAATGAAAAGAAAGGGCCCATTGGTAAGAGGAGGAGCAGGTAGCTCGAGCTGCTTCTTTGAAGTTCAGTGGCAGATCATCCAAACTGAGAGTCTTTCATCAACTCCAGTGGGGTTTGGGTCCACTTTTTAATTGCTCATTTGCTGGGCGACAAGTAGCACACTGGGTGATGTTAAAGTAATGTTCTCTTTTTCTGGGTCTCGATCCAGCAAACTCCTTAAGTGTGAGCTTTACTAAAGTCTGTAGTGTCCTTGAAATAAATGAGATAATTGAAGTTGTATAAAGCTAAAATCAAATTGAAGTAATGCTTTCAACTGGATCCACTGCCCTAATATAGCTGTACATATGCATCCCTATACCAGATTGACTGTTTCTCAGTGCAGTGCCTCCATAAGAGACAATTTCCAATTTTTAGCCTGGGCGAGATTTTGCTATTTCTGTTTTGTTGCTGACCATTCTGATCCTTTCCCTCCCTTGGTCTGCCTTCTTGAACTGCTACTGAATCATGATGGGAGCAGAGCTGACCCAGGTGTGTTAGGCCTCTGTCCTTAAAAGGACTGAGATGTCTAAGGCTGGTACTACTGTGTAGTACTGTATTCTTCGCTGACTAGGATTAATTTTGTTGTTTATATCCATAACAAACAAACAAACGCACACACAAACCAACCAACCAAAAACCCAAACAAACAAAAACAAAACAAACAAAAAAAGAACAAATCCACACGTTTCTAACAACGAAAATTACCTTACAGTTTTATGTCTTCCCGACAAGCTATGACAAGCTATGGAATACACTGTTTTGACCATGAATTCTGATCTTTTCATCTGATTTACACAGAGCCCTATGGATAACAAATAAAGTTTCTGCTTACTGCGGGAGGGTGGGGGAATAAAAAAAAAAGCCGATGACTATCTACAGGCTGCCGTAAATACAGCTTACTTGGCATGCCTGTCCCCAAGATGAACTGATTTGTGGCCTGGATTCAAAAATGTTTTACTGTTCTTTGCTTCTCTGTGGATTCAGCTATTTAGATCGGTCTAATTTTTAACTGAAGGAACTGAAGAGCTATTATTCTCCTCGAAGGTTATCTCATTTGTTTAAAAACTGGTGGCAAACCACTGACTGCTGTATTTGTTTCGAAGACAGCAGCCATGGGGGAGAAGAGTTATATCTGGAAAACTCCCACGTTCAAACTCCCAAGGTCCTTTCCTGAAATAACAAATAGTTTCATGAGTAGTGAAATAAACTTCACCATGATTCCTAGCAACTCTCCTCAGCTGTGGCAGAGTATGAGCTCACCGGGTTTCACTGTATGGAATTAATTGTCATAAACCAAGTCAGAGTACATTACCTTTTCAGCCTTTACCACTGTTATCAAAGTTGGTTGGCCAACCACTTCTACAAGGGAAAGAAAGACAGAAGCAAACTTATGCACAAGACAACACCTTTGGAAGTGATGCTGAAGTTCCAGAAACCTTAGAAAGGTGGAATTAAGTATTCCATATTGTTGCTTAGGTCCTTAGACAAGGCCATTCTCTGAATTCTTGTTCTTTTTAAAGGAATTGACACTTACAGACTCTCCTCGCTGAATATATCGTAGAACAGATGTCAGATTAGCTATTAGCAAGTAGAAATTGCCTTTTTAAAAATTATTATTATTATTATTATTATTATTATTCTTTTAGTGAAGGAATCCGCTGTCTGTTCAATGATGATGATACAAGCAAACTTCTTTCTGTATTAGGCATGTCATGACTAGGAGTAGCTTTAAGAGAGGAATGTGTCAATACATTACTAAAGTTTGAAAGGAAATGCAGGCATCCACAGAAAACACAGGATGAAATTTGTGCTTCTGAATCTTGCTCATGCAGCATGGCCTAGCTGGGAAGGGGAAACATTGGATTTGCTGGGCACCCATTGTGGGGACAGTCTTGAGACATACCACAATTTTCTGAATATTGAAGTGTACTTCCCAGTTCCCAGTCTGACACTCAGCTGGCTTCCGTGCAGCAGGAGGAAGGCAAGCACTTTGGAAAATGCAGCTGTCTTGAGCACTTAAATGAGAGCTCCCCTGACTTGGACAGCTGGACTATCAGGTACGTCATTATGTTTAAAATTAGCGGTTTGGAAAGAATTACAAGGCAAAAAAAGAGAGAGATTAGTTCAGATAAATAAAATATAGAGCAAGCTGCTTTCCGATCAGTTCAGACTCTGCAGGGAATTGCCTCACCTAAAAGGATGTCTTCCAGATTGCTTCCCACTCATCTTCCTTATGAGATAGTTTTCCTCCTGCAGTGCAAGGATGTCTTTGTGGCTCCTGCCATTGAGGGTATCCTCCTTCTGTGTATAGCCAAAATGACCTTTTTGCCTTATGACTTAACACGTGCTTTTATTCATTGTGAAATGATTTTTAATGCTTTTTAGTAAATGTGACAGGCAGTGTATTATGCACTGTCGTCTTTTATTTACTCCCATAAAGCATTATGGAATACCGTTAGTATGTGACATTCAGGATATTGTGTAGTACTTCATTGCATTGCAACATGGAACAGTTCAGTGCCTTGAAAGACAGACTCACTGTCTTTTCCTTTGCTTATGTCTTTTCTCAAGTTTTTTTATCCTGACTTTCCCCTTGCCTAGTGTGTGATTTCCATGAGTTCCCCCAGCGGATCTGATGAGGGCAATGCTTGTCTGCTTGGAAAAGTCTTATTTTAGTCCCGTATCTTTGTTGATACAAGAAGTACAGGAGTTGCTCACATCTTCTCAAGCTGTTTCCCAGTTGCTTGATGATTCCTAAGAGGCCAACCTTGTAAGAGCAAGTTTATGTTGACTATGTTCCTGTGTCTTCTAAGCCAGATAACTATGTGAAATCCCAGTGAAAATCCCCTTAGAAAATTCTAACGTGTTTGGTTCCGGTGCTGGTCACACCACTTCAGGTTGTAATTTAGTGCAAGGTGAGGGAGGTGAGAGGAAATCAAGCTGTTTCAGAACTCCTGAAGAGTCTGCTCTGGTGAAGTCAAGTGAAAGCACTGAGTAGCTTTAGATTTCATCTCATGTGGGCTATAGAAACAGTATTTATGGCCTTTCTCATGAAATATACATTCTTCCCTTGTGGAAAAGACATATCCTCAGAGTGCAATATTTGGATATCTATTACTTTACTATAGTGAGACTTTTCTTCCCATGCTTCTCTCCAACCTTTCCTCTATGATAACTTTATAATTCCTGCATTACCATGATAGAAATATTAAGTCACTGTGCTTTGATTTTTAAGCTTTTTAACATGTGCAGGTCTATTGCTTCGTGTACCTGTTCAACTCAGATATTGCAAAGCTGCTCCAGCCATGACATTTCATCACTGGTCTTAGTTAGGTGTGATTGACTTGATGGCAGAGCACCACAGTCTGTGAAATTCAGAGTTTAATTATGAACCATGACAGACCCTGTCTTCTTGGTGTACAAGAGCACAGTAGTGTGCGTTCTCAGCTGGTGTGCTGAGTGCACAGATGTTTTGTTTGGGGATATATGTATGAACACATTTAAGAGATACTGTCCCCCAGAATCTCAGAAGGGTAAAGCCTGTGCTAGGACTGTCTGGGAAAAGGAAATCTTTCCCTCAGAAGCATAAATTACATTGAACAACACAGTGAAATGCATGGTGATAGAGGGAAAATGGCAAGAGTTTGCTGTCCAAGAAAGAAGAGTAAAGAACTCTGAGGCATAGGATGAGTTATGCCATGTTTTACTGCAGTAACTTTTGTTCTGACTTGGGGAATGGTTGCTTCACTAAAAAGTGCGGAACTTGTTATCATCAAAACTGTTTTATTTTTATCCCTTTTCTTGGACATTTTTGACATAGTCCTGTGAAATATCTTGTCCTCTCGGTGGACTGGGTGTTTTTAGAGTCCAAAGGTCCTCAGCATTTTGGTAAGAATTCAGTAGTGTTGGCTGGACATTTTGTTTCATTCCAGATTAGGGGAAAAAAAACCCCACAGCTGTATTTTTCTCCTTTTTTTTGAATAAAATAAAATTAAAACCAGATTCCAGTATAGATGTCCCTGATGAAAATTGCAACAAAATTAATAGGTGGGTGGTCTTTATTTTCACAAAATTGTCACTTTTCCTGTGCAAATTGTTTGGTCAAAATAGAACAAAACAAAACTGGCTAATTCTGCATTTTGAGCTAGGGCTGTATTTGCTTAGAAAGGGAGGCTCAGAATGTGAAAGCATCTAAGAAAGATGTCACAGTTAGGTCTTTGGAGACAGTTTTACAGGAAACAAAGGCTTTTATCTTCTAAGTTTCAGGTTGTTTGGAGGCTAGAATTTTTGCTCTGTCAGAAGAGTACAATGAACTGTTGACACGCAACCATGCTTTGCTTACAGCTGCATGCAGGGAAGTATTTACAGCAAGGAACCAGTGAAAACCTGAAAAAACAGATGTACTTGCCATGAAGTTTGTACCATTTCTTTGGGTTCCTGTTTTTAATGAGTGTTTTCTGAAACAAATATATTTATTTTATATAAAGACCTTGGAAAACTTCAGTCAAACGTTAGATTTTATTTTAAGAGTAAAAATTTAGATTACTGTGTGTTACAGATGGCTACCACTGGTTGCTTACTTGGGGTTTGTATTGCCAACATTCACAGAGCGACTTGGTGGGAGATACTTTTCCCTCATTTGCTCTTCCTCAGCAGCCAAATTCAGGAGAAGGCACCAATTTTCTATTTCTGTTGCTTGTAGTGGAACTGGAGGTTGACCTGGCATTCAGCAGAGGACTAGAGTGATGTTCAGTTTAAGATAAAGACACCAGAGTTTAAGTGCTTACATGAAAGCAGTGTCCAAGTTCATGTAGTAAATAGAAATTCCGTCAATGCAGTTGGTTGACTGACTTACCTGGGTGTAACTCCTACAGTCTGCATTTAGAAGGGGCTCAGATTACCCACATGCAGGTGACTTTGTGAGACACCACGGCTTCCACTGGACCTTTGCTGGGGGCTGCTAGATGTGCTGCTGGATCTCCTTGTCCTCGTGGAGGCCAGGCAGGAAACTTTACTTTATCTTAAAGGGTGTTAGGCATCTCTCTGTGAGTGACTGAACTGAGCTCAAGATTCCCACACATCACATGGGGAAGGAACACAGATAGCTGTCACACCAGTGGATTCTTCAGAGCTGAGTGTGTTGGCTCCCCACAGAAGTGGTCACAGCACCAAGCCTGACAGAGTTCAAGAAGCATTTGGGCAATACTCTAGGTCACATGCTGTGACTCTTGAGGATAGTGCTGTGCAGGACTAAGAGTTGGACTCAGTGATCCTTGTTGGGCTCTTCCACAGTATATTCTGTGATTCTGTGACTGGGAACTGAAACCTGCCGTGATCTGCATGTTGTCTTGGAGACTTCTGATCCTCAAGATTTCCCCACAATGAAGTTGTTGAAGCACAGAAAAATGGTTGTTTGAAGTTCTTTGATGCTGTGAGCCAAATTCCAGTATCAGAAACAGTTGGACAATGCAAGTGCATGGTGCAACTGAGAAGGCATTTTGACTTTTAGAAAGCTGGGTCTTGCCACAGTTCCTGTTATCCTTGGAGCCAGGGATTTATAGCAGCAGAGGCTTTACCTCAGTAGAAGTAAAACTTCAGGAACAATTGAATATTTGCTCAGGCAGAAGTTGTGGAATTTTAATTAAATAAAGACTTGGCTATATGTCTTGAAGTTATTCAGTAAGTTGGGACACAATCTGACTTCAGTTACATCAGTATAAGCATGGTTGTGTTAATGATCCATTAGCAGCAAATGATTCACACTGTATAAATAAAATCAAAACATGACCTAACAAAGGTTTCTGGGAGGAAATACTTAAGAACAATAAACAAACTTAAATTCACTCAAATGCACTTTCCTGTGGCCCTTTATTGGTGCTTTTGTTCAGAGGGCATTGCTCCCCAAAGCACCAAATTTGGGAAGCAAGGTTGTTGATCTTTTTTTTTGCTTCAGTCTGTCTTACTTCATTGTTCTCAAGCTTTCAGCTTTTATTAAAGTTTAATTCTGTTTTAAAATCAAAGTGGTGAGAATGAAATTATATAATCGATATAAATGTAAAAGTAATGATATATTTCTTGTAAAATAAAGAGTCCGTATACTTGAGTTCTGTTGTTCTTGCTGTTTATATGGGATTGAATTAAGCGACAATACACTGTACTTCCTATCTAATAAAACTGCTTCTAGACACAACTTTTTTAAGGCTTTAAATGCAAATAATTTGTGCTTTGTTATAACCTGTTGTGTTTTTTGCCTTCCTGTAACTGGAACAACATACTAATTTCTACAAGTTGTGACTACTAACAGAGAGCAATCACCTCACAGACTTGTACCGAAAAGAAGAGACCATCAGCGTGGCAGGGAATGGCTGCATCCACAGTCCTCGCTTCCCCAGCAGCTACCCCAGGAACCTCCTGCTGACTTGGCGGCTCCACTCCCCAGAGACCACTAGGATCCAGCTGGCTTTTGATAATCAGTTTGGACTGGAGGAACCTGAAAATGATATCTGCAGGTGAGTGGCAAGTGGAAGTTTGCAAAGGTCTCCTTAATACCGCCTTCAAGCTCACTGGCATGAGACTGCAAACCAAACCCTGGGCATCTCTGGCCAGGTCTAGGTTGTCCTTGCATGAAAGACAGGCCTCCAGGCATCCCCTTTTGATTGAAACTGGTCTTTGAGTTTATAAATAAACTGAGCTTTCCTGGACCTGAAGTGGTTTTGGCAGGTTTTAATCCTTCTGTAATATTTTAAGCACAAGGTACTCGCATGCTCAAATCCAGCTACCTAAAAACATGGATACTACCTTAATAGGATTTTGTCCTCTATCACCCCTGTCATGTTTCAGCCAGGCAAAAAACATCTTTTTTGGTAGGTGGAAGGGTCTGGGAAATGTGAATGAGTAGGTAAGTGTTTATATTGGGCTGTGAGGGACAGATAAAAATGCATTGGAAAATATAATTATGTTCTTCAAATTACTTGCTTGTCTTTATTGTTACTCTTCACTGGTACAGTTTCTTTTAAAACCTTTAAATATAGTCCACAAACATCAGTGTACTGATGCAAACTTATATATTTATTTATCTATTTAAGTAAACCTTACTATATCCCAGTTGCTTTGGTTCCCCTTTTAAGCAAAAGTGACCTTAAGCTCAGTTGATCTGGCTGATTAACCTAGGTGGATAAGCTGCTTGGCATTAGCAGAGTACAGAGGTGAATCTTGCCAAAATTCACTAAAATGCTATAAATCCATTGAGGTTTTGTTTATATTTCTTTTATTTGTCTATCTGTTCTGTGGGAGAGAACAGGCTCGGGATTCCTGTGTGCTCCAAAAGGCAGATTGCTGTGATGCTACTTATATAAAATGCTGAAGTCTCAGTTTCCAACTCTCCCTGATCATGTTGTTAGTTACAGCTTATCTGTGCAGAGAGCTGGGTTGTTAGGGTTTCTGCACACCCAGCCTCTTCTTATCTTATCTTTTTTGTCAATTAATTTGTGTTCATAGGGTTTGGCAGCTCTGAAGGGGTTTTACAGGGTGTATTTTTTGCCCCTTTTTTCTTTGTTAAATTTTCTGCATTACCAATAAAGAGAACCATTCCTGCAGGTTTGTTTTTGATTTAGTAATAAAAGAATGCAGTCTAAAACTGGCTCTCCTTCCCTGCTCCTTGGCAGGTCTGCTATGCTCTAGTGCTGATGGTCCAAGATCAGCAGCAGAGTCAGTAACAACAGTTACCTCCCAGTACCCCAAATGCTTTCCCAGCTTCAGAACCTAATGCACACAGAAGCAGCCTGTTCATATTTACATAGTGGATAAACTGTGGCTGACCTTAAAGCATTGCAACTTTGAAACAGAGGGCTAATTTACTGTGGAAAAAAGATGAAGTATTCTCTGTCAAAAGCCCTTAAAGGTGGTGGCACAGAGAGGGAAAGCCAAGCTGTTACTGGCATTATGGGTTTGGAGACTGTCTTGGAAGACAGTCTACCTGCTTTCTCCAGAGCAGCTAATTTAGGATGCAGATAGAAGAAGCAAAGACCTTAAATCATCAAAAGTGTCTATAGAAACTGGAGAAATATCACATCCTTTTCTGCAATAAAGCTTTCCCTAGTTTCTGGAAGACCTTTACTTGGGTAGTATTACTTCCAGAGTGAGGAATTTCTTGGGCAGACAGCTTGTGATGTCTTTAAGCCTATTAAGTACTGTGTGCAGTTAGATTTTTTTGCTAATGCTCAATATATTTTTCAACACTAGATCCTTTCTGCAACTTCAGTCCCTGACAATCCCTGCAGTGCTGCTTTAGAGAGACAGCCAGGCGTGTTTTAATTGAAATGAATGCTTAGAGCTGAGCATATGCTTGAAGGCTGTGCATACTGGACAAGTAATTCAGGACTTCTTCACATTACCTTGCTTTTGTATTTGCTTTTGACCTTACACGTTTTTTCTCCCAAAATATCCTAGTATTTTCTTTGGATTTTTCATTAATGCTAATTATTATAATTTGCATACTATTAAGACTGAACTGATTGAAATTCATTCAGGCTGCAGAATGAAAAGGTATATTTTAGCAGAGCTATATTTTTTCTGAGCTTCTGAAGAAGGAGGGTAAATATTCAAGGTTTTACAGAATTTTCTAGAAGTGCTGTTAGCATTTCCACAGGCACTTGATAAGAGGTGACTCTGAAAAGCAATTAGATTACCCAGCCTCTGAGGCTCCTTGGATGCACAGAAACAACCAAGAATATACCTACTTCCATGACTGTTGCAGCAAAGCCTCTGCCGTTGAAAGCAGAAATAATCCTTAAATGTCTATGGTTTTTCATTGTTTTTGCTACCAGTTATTCTGGCTTCTGGCCTCAAAAAGTGGGAGGCCAGTCAGGACAGCTTTCACCAAAGCTTGCAAGGCTATCTCATGCTGAACACTGCAATCTGCTGTGTTACAATAGGCATTCACGGCTGCCGTGCTGCCTGGGGGGCAGTGGTAGGTGCTGGCATGGACAGCACGGAGCTCTGCTGGTACCACATCCATCACCATGAGGGAGTGGGAGCTGAGGATGGGGGTGGGGGGAGGGATTGAGACAAGTCTACCTCTGCCTGGAACTAAATTTTGGTGTGTTACAAAAAAAGAACATTTCAGCAGAGTTTGGGCAGATTGAAGTGATTTGGTCATGGCGAATCTGTTATTTTCTGTTCTGTGCAATTTGGAGTTGGTGAATATAAAAGCAGCAGTGCCAATATTCTCAAACCACATAGTACTTGTGGGTTTTTTCTCACGGGCTCTCAGCAGAAAAAGGAAAGCAGGTCTGTTATTTACAGAGCTATTCAGCTCCCACAACTGGGCAGGGAGGAGGGTGCTTGGCCCAGAGGCCTGGGGCAGGGAGCAGCACATTACTAGGAAGAATCGGTTAACAGTCTTAAACTCCCTCTTTGGAGGGAAAACACACTCTGATAATAGAAAGCTTTCTTGATAAAGATCCCCAAAATTTTAAGGCTCAGTTACACCAAGAGGATGGCACTCAACCTGCCCCTCTTGTCATCATCTCTCTCTCAGTGGCTGCAATGTGTGGAGCCTAATCCTGGCTTCACTGATACTGAGAGACTGTTTTTGTCATAGATGTAGTAAAATCAGAACTTTATTCTCTACCTTCTTTATTCTCCAGCTCAATAAATGAACTCAATAAATGATCTAAGTGAGTGAATACAAAGACTGGGGCAGCGAGTGCTGCCACTCTATCCCCTTCTTGCTGGAGGTTAGTGCCTGCTGCTCCTGTCAGAGCCCTCTTTGGGCTCAGGGTGCCACTGCTGTGCCACAGGTGCCTGGCTGAGTTGTGACTTTGCACAGGACAAGACGTGCTCTTGCATTTTCCCTGGTGACAGCATCCATGTGAACAGCCGAGTCCCCACCACAGCATGCAGAGAGCCAGCATACTTTTCTACTTGAAAGTTTGCTATAAGTCTTTCCAAACCATCTACAGGAGTGCTGTGCCACCTACAAGGAGGGTGCTAAAAAGCACCTTTCAACAGTGTGCACTGCCCTGTGTCCCTCCAGCATCTCCCTTTGCTCCTGGCACTGTGGCCACACAGCTCCAGCCCTCTGACCGACACAGCAGGCAGGATCCTTGGCTGCTGCTGTATGGATTTGGGTGACCACCAGAAAGTACACAAGTGCTTGCAGCTGCTCGGCTTGGGCAGCCTGCCTTAAATAATATTTTACCAGGTTTCTAAATTATTTACCCACCACATGAAACACAATGCGTATGCTTATTGTATACTAACCACATGGAAGTGCCTCTCGTTGCTATTTTAACATGTTGGAAAATACTGTCTGTCATGTTCCAGGAGCCCAGAAGTCACTCATTTGAGTACTTAGGCAGTAGCTTTCAGCTCAGTGTATTTTGTGCTACACAAGCATGCCCACCATTTGTAATATTTAGTCTGATGTTTTTGAGTGGAGAACAGGGGACAGTTGTCTTTGTGTCTCCAGCTGTGCTCCTTCCTGTTAACTTGCAACCACCCTCTCTAACCAGAGTTAGCAAAAACTAATTCTTCCTACTGGTTTTCAGGTATGACTTTGTGGAAGTGGAAGATGTATCAGAGACCAGCACAGTTATACGAGGACGGTGGTGCGGACACAAGGAAATACCTCCAAGAATAACATCAAGAACAAATCACATAAAGATAACCTTCAAATCTGATGACTACTTTGTGGCTAAACCTGGATTCAAGATATGTTACTCCCTTGTGGTAAGTCACCTGGGTGTGAGAGGGGTGAGAAACAGATTGCAGTGTAAACGAGAATCAGTACTTAAAGACTGGATGGTGTGACTAACTGCATGGGATCAAAACAATAAATCACTTATTTTCATTACAGCAACTACATTAATACAGATGAAAATATTTTTGACATCCTGTTATTAAATTTTAAACAAAGTCAAGTTCAGTTCATGATTTAGTCTAATAACATGTTTCAGAACCACTAACACATTCTACACTGAGGCTGCACTGCTAGTGCCTTGAGAGATGCTGCAGAAATAGCACAGAAATGGCTGCTCTATGAACTCTTTTTTCATGTTAATTTGAGGTCAAATAGAAGTACACTGAGGGGTTATAGCTGTGATTTTCAGTTAGAGTAGTTTATTCTGCATGCAATAAAATTCTACGTGCAAGAGAATGTACTAAGGCTCAGGCTGTATTTTTAATCAGATATAAACAGCACCTCTGTATATGCAGAAGCATTAGCAGTGTGTCATGTACTGTTTCAATGAGAGAAAAACATCTTCCTTTTTTTTATTTTTTTTTTATTTTGGTTTTGTTTTTAGGGAGCAGGAATGATCATTACTCTAAGTAGATATTGATACAAATATGTATTCCTTTGTATTGTCCTGATTAATATTATAATGCTTTTGGTGCAGTGTAGCTCGAAAGAGACAGATTTTGCAAACACTCAGGAAATGGTAAGCATTAATTTATTATACTGTCATCATTATATTTTCATATCCATCCCATTTCTTATTCCCTTTTTATCCAATCTACTGTCATTTAACAAGAATAAGAAAGCTTGGAATAGCCAATAATGCTGTAACAGGAGAGATGCATTGTTTGAGTCATTTCACTTCAACCTCTTGGCTTTGCATGCATATGTGCCTAAGTATGCTTAAAAGAGTCCATAAACAGCACATTCTCAAGACAGAATGAAGATTGTACTCCTTCACATTTAAATTGTTAGGCTTCTAGTGGAGTAAGGTATGACACTGTAAGTAAATCCTGAGCTCTAATTTGCTCTAATTTGAAGGTAATCTAATACTCAAATTCAGATAGAACAGTCTATGAAAGACCACTAGGCATAAAAATGAGACAGCGAAGGAACAGCCTCTCTTTATACTGCTCGCATTTCAGTGCAGCCACAGAAACTCTGCTGCATTTAGCGCATTTAATTCCAAATTGTGTGCAGATAGTCTGATAGTCAGATCGGCTTTCAGAAAACATAAATGTTATCGCTCATAAGACACAGGACTTTCTACACTAGAAAGCTCAGAACAGGCTACTGTATTTATCTAATTTCAAAACTATGAGTAAACAGAGAATTTTGCAGTCTAGCAAATCTATTTACAAGAATAATCTCTGTGTGCACTCTCTGAATGAAATACTATTTTATTTCTGAGAAGAGCACTGTAGAGGTGATTAGGGGTATATGTAAGATGGGGAATGATATGTACTTAGCTGATGTTCAGAATCCAAATGGTCCAACCTAAAACTGCAGGATTAATATTCAGCAGAGTCAGCCCTTATTCAATAGTCCCCACAGTCACTT
Organism: Myiozetetes cayanensis; assembly: GCF_022539395.1. Classification (NCBI taxonomy): domain Eukaryota; kingdom Metazoa; phylum Chordata; class Aves; order Passeriformes; family Tyrannidae; genus Myiozetetes; species Myiozetetes cayanensis. The sequence goes on along the minus strand of NW_026087742.1, from coordinate 40,431,247 downwards.
AGAGCTCAGTTCATAGATGTGCTGAGCACTGCTGACCCCTGAAGGTGGAACTCACTGTGTGTTTCTAGACAGTAAACCAGGGAGCACTAATGAAGCATGCAAGAACATATGGTATTTTCTACGAGATAGAATGAAGGACCTTTACATTGCTTTTTCTTTCTTCATAACCACCTCTGAGACAGGGTTACTTCTGAGGGATTTCTTGGAAAATGGTGCTCAAGATATATGCAAATCTTTTACCCCCTTGCTTTTCTTATGTTTGGAATTGGGATCTGCATGGCAGTTGTTTATTCGTGTACTAGACTCCAACTGATACTTTTCCAGAGAAAATGAAATCAGGAGATTTGGAATTTATTGATCAGCTGCATTTCCTGTGCATGGTGCCAGAATGACTGGGTGAATTTCTTCTTGTTGCTCGTGCAGCCAAGCAACCTTGCAGCCTGGCTCACTGGCCTCTCATTTTTAAATCTTAAGGAAGTCAGTTAAGTTCATACATTTGATGCAGATCAAGTTTTTACTTAGTTCAGCACTCTGCATGAGGCACAAATGAGGCAGCGCAGACCTTAGAAGAAACACCCTTCATTATCTTTGTGTACTTGTATTAACTTCACATTTCAGTACCATTTAGAGAAACAAAAGGGGATTATTTTTTCCAAAAAAAGACATAAATTAGACTTTTATCACTTGTATCACATTTGCCCTCATGAAACAAGGTATGGAAAGTAAGCAACCCATGAAAGGGCTTGGTCACTCAGGATGGTCGGATTAGAACTCAGAGTGACTCTGGAAAATTAGTTTAAAAAGATACAAGATTGATCTTTAGCAGTATAAGGTTGAAAACTGTATGGATGCATGTGAGTAATTAACTGTCCCAATATAAGTTAAGAGGACAAAGGGCAAGCAGAACAAATCTGTGAAATAAAGTCTGACCATCTAAACACAGCATTTAGCAACTTTTCTTGCCAAGGCTGGCTCACTCCACCTTTTTCCTCCTCCTCTTCCCTCATCCTCTGCCTCTTGGCACCTCCACCTCTGCCCTCCCCTCTGTGGGTCTGAGGAACTAGGAAGGCTGGAGGGTGAGCAGTGATGATGATTTTGGAGGCAAGGGGCAGGTCCAACATGCTGCTGCCTGCTGCCTGTCCCTGATCTGCTCTTCCCTTATGAAGTTCTTCACTCCTTGGCGTGGGAGCTCCAGAGTGAACCTGACATCAGGAGTTTATTAGTGTGTTGAGTGCATCCCACTGCCTACTGCTGATCCCAAGTTGCATAAGAGTCAAAAGTGTTCCTGTCTGGAAAAAGTGACTCCTCTGTGCTGTGTGTGACGTTGTCAGAGGAGGTAGGTATGCACAGCTGGTGGCTGGTCTCCACAGGCACTTCACATTCAAAGCCCTCAGTTGTAGCTGCGCAGTTGGCTGGCTTAGCCTGCATATCCGCACAGAGAAATATTTCCCTTGAACCTCTTTAAAAATTGCCTTTTTCTTTAAGCTTCGCAGACCTAAAGCAAAAATGGTCTGGAGAAAGCCCTGGACAGCTATTAGGCATGAGCCTCACTTGACTGCAAATTTGTTTGAAATTCCTCCCTGCCATTATCACTCAAAGCCCTTACTTCTCAGTATTTTTTCATGCTTTTCTTGATCAAGTTGCCTTAGAAACTCAGTTTGTAGTATAGAAGGCATTGAGTTATTCCAGTATTTTTTTCTCACTCATTATGTAATTTCTTACTCTAAGGACAGAGTCATTCACAACAATGTAGAAATACGTGAAACAGAGGAAGATAAATAATCATTTTATATAATGCCCTTTTTCCTTCTCAAGTCAAGTTCTTCCAGTGTCATAATTCTAGAAGGGAATGTTAACAAGATTGAATCCTATGTTTTACAACCTCGTTAGCATGGACGTTTACTGAAATAGTCTAGGAACTCATTCAGGACCATGTTCCAACAACAAAGGTGAATGTTTGGAATTTAAATTCCAAATCCTGCATTTAGGTACATTTTACTGAGACAGCTAGAAAATCTTGGATTCCATTTGCTATTTACAAACACTATTTTAAGTTTATTGTAAAAGGCACATATTTTCTTATATTTTTATAACAATAAATTGCTATTGCCTTACTAATTGCTTGGTTAATCCTAAATGAAATCCATATTTTGGAACTTTGACTAAAATCATTACTGTAAACAAGGACTACAAGGAAGGAACATGTGTATATGTATTTTCATAAACCTGCATTTATATAAAGGTATAAGGTTAAAAATGTATTTACTTATACGTCTTTCTGCACATATATATACATATATGTGAGCTTTTACCTTCCTTTTCTTTATAATATAATTCATGACTAGGAAGCATCACAGAGCATTAAGGGCAATCTTATTTGCAAACTTATTTTGGAACTGTAAACCAGCCGTGGTGGAAATGTGGTACTAAACAGGAGAACATAAGTGTATTTGTCCCAGGATAAACTTAAGTGTCAAAATGTGTATCAATGGGTTAAATCCTGAGTAATTTTGTCCTGTTTGAATTGACCTTTTTTTTTTTTTTTAAATTAAGGAGCTATAAGTAAATTAGTGGAGTGGAGGGGGGTGAACTTAAGGTTTTGCTCCATCATGTGGAATTTTACAGAGAAATAGCTTTCTGCTAAACACCCAGACTATAGGTCACCACTCCTATGATCAAAAAAAGAGCATTGCTAACAAACTGGGGTAAGACACCACAGTTAGTCTAGTAAAATTTAATTACTTTCCATGCAAAGAATATTGACCAAAGTTAGCTCAAATTCTAAACTAACAATGACAATTCTAAACTCACAACAAACCAAACAAAATTGGAAGAACAATCAGAAAATGAAAATGGCCTAAATAAGAACCTGATCCTGATACTTGTACTCACTGACATCAGTCTTAATTAAGGCTCTTAATTAATGCTTGCCAGTTTTGTTTGTGCAAGTAGTGCAGCAGTAGGCTTCAGGGTTTTTTTAAATAAGTCAATAAATAAACACCCTTGTAAGAGTTAACATGATCACGAATATTCAGCCACCATTGTGAGTACAGATTCATAAAGATTGTAAGAAATGTTTACTTCTAAGTTTAATTCAGTCTGGAAGCTTCATGAGTCTTTGCTGCTGTGTTTCTGGTTTAGCTTGTCACTTCTTTCACAGAATAGATAGATAATTCATTTCTGTATCCAAGATAAAATATTCTGCCTAAACCCTATCTAATATATCTCATGTGACAAGAGAAGTGATAATGGTGCATGAATACCTTCCCTGCTATTAGATAATCCACAGAAAGAATCTCCTTAAATTGCTGGGGGTACAAAAGGAAAGGAATGGGGTGGAGGGGAATGTCTTGGTTAATAAAGTGTTTGCACATGAAATACATCTCACAATGCAGAAGCAAGAATTTACACGTGGATGTTTTCTCAGTTCATCTGCTACTTTCTCTGATTTCAGTTTAGATTGTCTGCCTATGCTAGACAGCAAAGATTTTTTTAAATGTGCAAAAGTCATAACCATCTATATGATGAAACTTCTATTTTCTTAAGTCTGGGCAGAAGACTATTTTCTGTGGTTTGCTCAAGGCATACCATCCTCATAAAATTATCAGCCAGAGGCTCATCTTTCAGGAAAAAAAGTAATTAAGTCCTAGTTTTTAATTAGATAAAACTTACTCAAAATCTTTAACATTCCTTCCCCAACTTTACATAAGCAGAGAGTTTAGGAGATTATCTATGCACGATTTTTTTTTTTTTACTTTGAAAGGTGTTAAAATTTTTAAAAAGCAACATAAAATGACAGTGTGTTAAAAAGATAGGATTATGTCTCAGTGCATCTTGAAACATGGAGCATCTTCACAGTAATTTATATGGGGAGGGAAAACACTTTCCATTTAATGAGAATTCCTGAGAATCTAGCAATCCTCAATCTGCTGCTTAATTCATAGGACCTCACCTGTCCTTCAGCAAGGTTTGGGGAAGAAAAGAAGGTGGTATGGTAGACAAGTGAAGCAGTGTGGTAGGTAGGGATGTTCTGGTTATCCCAGCACTCAGAGCAGAACAAAATATAGTGAAGGATACAAAGAAAGCAAAAGTGGGAGTCAGATAGCTTGGCAATGAGGAGAGGGTGTTCCTGTGTTGAGAAGGCACGTCTGGATGATCAGTTTCTCAGGCAGCATTGGCTGCTCTGGGGACAGTCATAATGAAAAGATTCATTCCACCATTTGCAATTAAACCAAGAGCTTTTTCTCCCGTCAGCACACTGTCACACCTTCCAAAACCCTAAAACTTTACTGCCTAGCTCCTAAGTCTTGCCTGTCCCATCTCCTTTCCTCCAAGGCGGAAAACACTGCAGGTTTTCAAGTCTGAGAGCTGCCACCTGAATATAGCATATGAGTCACAGGGAGCTTGGGGGCTACAAGCAAAGTAGCCGAACTTGACCTGACCCAGCACTTCACAGTCAGTTGTCCCAGTCTGCATCTTCCCCCCAGTGTTCCCTAGACTGTGGTCTAATGTAGTCCTTCTCTTGGCAGGTCTCTTCTGAAAGTCTGATGCCCCTTCCAAGTTTACTCTTGTCTCAGACACAAAGATTGATCCCAATCCTTCTGCTATGTGACTCTCTGAATTTTAAACTTCATTGGGAGTCTCCTTGTCTTGTGTCCTAATTTTTAAAGCCATTTGAAAGTCAGAGATGACACTGATAAGAGAGTGGTGAACTGAAGTAGATTTCAGAGAGAAGAGGAATCACCTTCCAGCTTGGCATCAGAGGATACTATAAGTACTAGAGGGAAGGACTGATATAGGATCATCCAGGAATGGCAATGAAACCATGGTAGCAAGAAAGGAGGAGAGTTAAGTATAGTCCAAGTTCAGAAATGAAGGGTTTTGTGAGTAAGGCAAACATACACAGTAGAAGAGGCAAGTCCAGAGAGAGAGGAAGACAGGAGAAACACCAAAATGCCATGGTCAGAGAGGAAGGTGACGCCCCAAACAAGCAAATATTCTTGAAAGCTGAAAGGAAAGTTACAGAACGAAAGGACAGAGAGGGTGTGACTAACAATATCAAATTTGGCAGGTACATAATGAAAGAAGAAACCTTTCCTCTTTACCAGTAAGATGTCCACGTGTCACTTGTTCATTACAGTCATGTGAAAGCAGTTTCAGTTGGACTCTAGAAGGGTGAATGGCAATTAAGGAAATATTTTTAACAAGGGAATGAAGGAAAGGAAGAGTTGTGGTGGCATAGGTAGGAAGAAAAAGAGGCAAATGAATGTGAGATTTTGGGCAGGCAGTGAACCTGAAATAAGAAAGATTGTGTCTAGGAGAGGAGCGAGGGCAGGTATGAAACAAGCAGAAAGGAAAACAAAAGTAAGGCCATTTCACTAGATCAGCCTCTTTTGGCAAAACCTCTGACTATGAACTTGAGAAGTAATAGGACTGGGTTTGAGTATGTTTCAAAAGTGAAAAGTCAGCTGGGAACATGGGTGAGAAATTTATCTAGGAAGGAAGATACTGGAAGATACCAGATCAGAAGCAGCAGGACTCAGTAAGCAGACAGAAGCTCCTGGAAGCTGTCAGACTTCAACTGATAAAACAATTGTTTTAATCAGAAAGGAAAATAGACCTTAATGCCTGAGTTTTCTCAGCTGCAAGCATGTGTGCCTGGCAGTTTTGTTGTTTGAACAGCATGAGGGAGAACTAGCCATTTGCTCTCCTCCAGCTCTGATTTGTTGACAGCTCAGTTAAATGTGGTTCTTTTTCAGGATGTTGCCATCGATCTGCCTTAACATAAAAGCAGTTCTGTTAATGCCCAATTCCTTCTGAAAATACTATGTCTTTAACCAAGTCTTGTGTTATACATTGTATGAGAATTCACCAAATTCGTGGTAATGGCTGAGAAAATGTAGCACTTTGCACCTTCAAAGCATTGTACAAACACAAGTGTGCTATTTTCAAATCCAGTATCCTGTCCCAAATAATTGATTCTAACAAGACTTAGAGGCATTGTTCATTTAGGACAGCTTTAGATTTTGAAGGACTGCATTTCCTGCAGACATTACTACCTGTTCAAAGAATTCCTGGGAAAATCAGTGATCCAGAGGAAATTTCTACTTTTCCAAGGTAAGTTTGAGGTACTAAAGACAACAACAGAAAAAGATCATCATGTGCAGTGCAAGAGGGTTACCCATGTTAGACAAAAATAATCAGTCTCAAAAGCCTCATTCAGTATCAACACAACTTCTTGCGAAATACAGCAGAGGCAAATTCCAAGAAGCACACAATCATATTAGCAATGAGATCAAGCAACTACACTGCATGTAAGAATAGCGGATAAGAGCCATGGGAATGCTGTGTTTTTTGGGAAGTGTTTAAACCTGGAAAAATACTGACTTCAATATTTTAATGAAATGCATGGAGGGAATCACAGTATAGCAACTGTCTATGATCTTGCCACTGAACTTGACTAAGTGAGGGCATGTGTGAAGATTCACGGAAAATTATCTGTCCCTTTAGCTTTCATGCCTATACTGCTTCCTTGTTCATACTCAGGTTTTGGTCCTAATATACGTGGTTACATACAAAAATTCTATATGAGAGGTAATCTTTTCTCTGTTATTCAAATATCAGTTACAGTAAAGCAATCTCTGTTTAATAAAAATATAGAGTGCGCAGCAAGTGGACGTCCAGAGAGCCAGAATTCGTGAATTACTTTGCTTGTGGTAAAATTGTGCTACTGGACAAGTAGGAAATTAAACCCATACCCAAACTTGTTGCGAAAATCTTAATTAATCTTTGTTAATTAGGGAAACAAATCAATGATTCCTAACAGTCTGGTAGTCTTGTGAATGATAGATGGTTAGCAAATGGATGGAGGATATTCAAGATATTTTGTATTAAAACTACACTGGGGATATCGATCAGTTTTTAAAAAGATCTTTTATGTCAAGCTTTTTTTAGAGATTGCAAGTCTTAAAATCTTAAATGCTACTTACCATGTGTATTGGACAGCTTTTTAGTTGTCTCCATAAAGCAATACTTTTAATTAACATTAAATATGTGTAGGTAGCAGAAAGTTAGGGTGCATCCAGCATTGAAAACTGCAATGCATTAAATGAAGGGTACGTTTTCTGTGACATAATGAGCATTACCTGTGAGAGGGCAAAGGCCACCCTGTGACCTGACTTTGCTTCCCATGTCTGTGCCAACAAGAAGAAAATATAAATAGCTTGGACCTGAAGTTTTGGCACTGCACAAGAAACAGACGAATCACAGCCTTTATACAGCGCCTCTCAGAAGACATAAAAAGACTTCATAGCTAATTTGTCTGCTTAGAGTTGACCATTAGGAAGGCACCAGAAGGAGAGATGGGAAATACAGTAGCAAATTGAAAATGCTATAAACACCCCATCAGTGCTGCTGGTAGACCTCTCTTCATTCTGTGATCCTCTCTTGCATCTACACTAAAAAGGAGGGTTAAATCCAACCATTCTCACCTAAGTTAACCCTAAACAATACATCAGTGTGTATAAACATGAGGTGAGTTTACAGTGTCAACTTTTTTAACAGCACTCATTAACCTGACCATCGCATTAGCTGACTATTTTAGATTTTTGACTTGACAGTGTCTCTGTAAGTCCGTGTTCTGCCCTTTAATATCCATGTTCTGCCCTTTAATTCTGCTTCAGCGACAGCTGTAGAATGTTAGCTTGTGAAATGATCATAATATATGAAGAATTTAACTTTTATTTTGGTTTTGTAACTGTGGAGAGTGTTTTCTAGAAATCTATTTAAAATGACAGATTTGCTGGGAGAAGAAAGATGCCATGTTTGATTCTGTAGGAAGGTTCATTAGACACTGAGGTTGCATTAAATGCTTTAAAGAGGGGTTAATTAACTCCTGGTTCTTCAGAGTGTCAAGGCTGGTCTGCTCTACCACCATGGCCACAAGGAAAGAGGAAATAGTCTGTTATTCCCAGGCCCTGTTCCTGTTGAACAGTCTTCTCTAGGTTTTCCACAAAAGCTCAAGGTGCAGCTTAACTGGAGTGTACCAACTGTATTGGAGAAGAGAGGGAAGTCAGTCTGCTTTTGGTATTTTCTTCTGACAGGCTTCCAGGGGAAGTGACTGGTGCCTTGAAACATGCTAGACCTCCAAGCTGCAGGGAGGAACTTGTTGAAACCCATCATAGCAGGTGTCGGTTGCAAGTTGTCTTTTAAATCAAAACAAGAATTGCATGTCTTCAGTCTTGTGTGTAGAGGAGATCTCTGAGGCACAGCTTCATGTTCTTTATTCCACCAATACTATTTATTTGACTGTGTGTCAGCACTATCTTACAAAGCCTGGCAGCACAATCCTGTTCTTGTACTGTTCTAGCCAAGTTTGGGTTGCAGGGTCTGTTTCAACCTTAACACTGTTCAATGTGTTTTTGTCATTCTTGGCAAGCCAGGGAACACAATGTATTGTGTATAATGGTTGTTTAATTGCCTACATAATAAATCTTTGCCTTGTTTGTTGCAACAGCTGTAACTGCTGTAAACTACTTACAGCCCTGGATCAAATGGTACTGATCGTTTTAAGATTTCTGAATCTAAATTTAGACTCTTTTTTTTTTTTTTTTACTCAGTAGTGTCTAATGCAGACAAACATTTAAGATGTGGGGTCATTCAGCACATCTTTCCCTCAGAACAAGAATTCTCTTTATTTTAAAGGTGTTGCTTGATCATCTAGTATTATTTTTAAATATAACAAGCATAGGAGCATACCTTATGGGACATTTAACCGCAAACTAATAAATCATTGTTGCAAAGATATTTTTATTTTGATTATCATTTTTAATTTTCCTTTTTTTTAAATACCATACCACACCATTAGCTGCAATTATATTCCTTCCTAATTTATGATAAAGAAGTCTGTTCTCTTTGTTGTGAGTGTATATCTCCTTCAGATATTTGTAGGATGACCTTATGCTTCTTTGCATTTCACTTAGTCAAGCAATGATGTCTGTGTTTAGCTTTTAGTCTTTCCCAAAAACCCAGGCTATCCAGTCCTCTCAGAGTTTTTGATGTTCTTTTCAAAATTCCTCCAGATTTTCCTAGCTTTCTATGTCTCTGTGGTAACGAAGGGAACTGAGTCTGGTGGTTCAGGCATCACCAGAATTGTGGTATGAGTGGGGTGTTGCCTGCCAGGGTACCCTGCTTAGGCAGGTCTGTATGGCAGTGGCCAGCCTGAATGCCCTAACAGTGTGAATGTGTCTTTTAATGTGTTTTCCTCTGTCAGCTCAGTCCAGTCTTTGAGTTCCCATATTTCCTATGTTCCTCCTTCCACTCAGCATGTTATTTAGAAACACGTTAGGTTGCATCTTTCCAGAGTGTAACTTCTCTTGCTGGGTTATGGTAATATTTTTGATTTTTCCATGTTCTCAGTGAAGATGTCTCTGCCTGCTGTTGCATTGTCCACAGGTTTGGATGCAGCATCGTGACCTCAGGGAGGGTTCTGGCCTTTCAACCACAGCTCCAGGATAGCCTCCATCTCTGACACCTTCTCACAGCCTGAGATTTCCCACCTCAAAGACAGGCACAATAAGCCTTTGTAAAATGCTACAAGATTAAGTTCTAAAAGACAGTACAGAAGCTGGTGGTGTCGTTCCAGCTTCCAGTCTGGGATACTGTGCCAGTGGGGTGGGCCTCATCCAAACTAAGAGCAATGAACAAAGGGGTTTTCTGCTGTGCTCTTTTATTTGGATGCTCGCTTTTCCTGTGCCTGTCAGACTTATTTGAGGTCTTGTCTAGTTTAAGAAATTTCATTACTACAAAATGGAATACAGCAATCCCAGATTCCAAACCAGAAAGATGAATGAACAAAAATCAGCTTCAGACCACACTGAGCCACTGGTCTGGTGGGTGGGAGAAAGCTGGTAGCTATTCTCATCCTTCCACTCCTCCTTGGGTGGCATCATAACTGGAACTCTTTGGACCTCTACACTTCCTATTAACAATTCTTAGTTTTATTCTGATTCTTCAGTTCCAGGCACAGGTCATCAGAGAAGGTCCTTCCTTCCCTGCTGGGGAAGCTGTTGAGCTTGCAGGCTGATGCTGTTGTTTGCTCAGCACATTGGTTCTGGCTCCAATAACCTTCACACTGTATGCCACATTTCCAAAGATAGTCACGGCACTGCATAAATCTGACTTGCGTTTTTTATGCACACATCTTTATTAAATTTACAACCTTCTCTGTTGCTATGAGCGCTCCATAAAGTCCATGCATGTCTTCAAAATAACACAGATGACAGACATGCCAGAGTGTTTCTGGTTTTCCCTTACACATGCATATTCACACACACGTCTTTTACTAGTTGCAGGGTTCCTGACATTTTAGACTTGATAGGATAAACCTTACTAGAAAATTTTTGTCTGAATGACACTGTTACATAAAATAATCCCCTGCCTGGTGATGAGCTCTGTGCTACTGAACTGAACACCTCCTCCAGCCCAGAGATGGTGTTGTTACCATAATTCTTTGCCTATAACCCCTCGCTATTTTTCAACCCACAGATTAGTCTCCATGTTGAACTGATTTTGAACATACATTCCATGCAAAAAAACCCACAAACAAACCAAAAAACAAACAAACAAACAAAAAACTATCACACTTCCTATCTCTTTTAATACCAAGAAAAATACAGTTCTGTTTTCATTGATTGTCAGTTTGATGACTAGTCAGAGCTTAATTAGAGAAGGTCTGAGCCTGTAACAACAGGGTCAGATTTTGCAACTTATCTGTAGCACTGGAAGCTAAAAATAATTTTTAGGTCTGTGGAATTTATGTATCTCCTTGTTAGATCATTTTCAGCAGAAGCAAATAACATCCAATTTTTCTGTGACCCTCGACAATAAGGTTTTTTCACTTTATTAGCTTTTTATTTGGGGATATATTTTCATTGTACAAAATGTTTTGTGGTAGATAAAATTTATTTTCCAGTTCCCTTGCTTAACCTACTGAAGCTTTTTTTTTTTTAATAATACTTCTGGTCTGGGCAGCTATAAAAATGCTTCCTTTTAATCGGTATTTTTGTCCTGATGTATTTTTTAGGTCGTGTGTGGTAACAAACACTGTAATGAAAGTTTCCCTTGGACTGTAGGAATCAGGCACCATCATGTCTCATTGCATGTTCCTGATCTAGGCACCGCTGTTATCCAACCATCAGTCGTATATATAATGAATTCTACATACAAGCTCTTGCAGAATCAGACCTTCTAAAAAATAAGGTTGTGTATCCACAGTTGTCAGCAGAGACTATTAAACAAGATGGATGTGAGCCAAGGCATAGGCACAAGGTTGTTTGCACTCTCACATTTTTAGCATGCCTAGTTTTGGAGCCATCACAGGCCTCGGGTTGTTTCCAATGTGCAGTTTATTGTGACCACTCTGTTTTGCAGGGTAATAGTTACATCTGAGGACAAGAGTCATACCATATCTGGTCAATCTATACCTCATTTTATTACTAATAAAGACGTAGCCCAAAAGTTCTTACATGGAGGTCATCTTTCCTTTCATTTTCTTATCACTCCTGACAGCACCATGAGTGACAGAGTTAATGGCATTTGTGAGCCCTGGGGTTCAATGTTTGCAGACTTATGGGTAATTTTGAAAGAGAATATTATGTTTGAGGAGAAAAAATTAAAATAACAAACCAACCATTAAACTTGGGAAAACAGCCTAGAAAGAATGAGACTACTATTTCTACTGCTGTAAGGCGTGATAAAAAGAGACCTTATGGCCACAAAAACTTACCTCACACCAAGGTCTGGCCAATAAACTTGAAACAAAAAAAAATATTCTTGAAAAAACCTGGGCACTATGAGGACAGGTAGTCTGACTACTCTGTATGGTTTGTATTACATGCTGAAGAGGCCACTAGTGATGGAAATAGGCTGCTGAAAACTTTGCTTTTTTCACAAGTGAACAGAAATTGGGAGTGCTGTGTAGGTATGGAAACCTAAACCAAACACAAAACAATTGCTGTTTTTTAGAGATGAGTGAAATTTTTGCACCTGACTGGAAATGAGATCCTATTTCAAAATGTGCATTGTACTACATGTGCATATTAGCTCTGAGATGCTTCTCCTCTAGGCAGGTATGGTCTTGTGTGCTTATCTTACGCTGATGGTTAGCAAAGAGCCTGAATATATCAGTTGTGTTCCTATTCAGGCCTTCCACCTCTTTTTGCATATGCAGGAGTTTATACAGAAAAATTAGTATTACTATTAAGCTATGAAGAGACAAAAAAAAAAAAAAGGTCAGATAATGTAAGGCAGCAGGAAATAGGACACTCTGCTCTCTATATACATAATTTATCTCCATCACAAATGTGTGAAAGTAAACACTCTACTTTCCCACCTTAGCAGCAACTTTGTGTGCTGACAGTGCTAGTTCAGTGCTGGTTCAGGTACATTTTCCAGGTGCTTTAAGAAATAGATTAAAAGCAGAGACAACACTTGTAACGCCAGCAGCTGAAATCTGGAGAATTGCGTGGGTGCTGGTATTCTGCTGGTGCAGTGGCCATCCTGGAGGTTTAGTCCTCCTAGACAAAGATGGATACAGTGGCCAGAAGAGCTGTGCTAAAACCAGAGTAAAATTTAGCAGTCTGTAGGTTTGATACATTAAAAATGCTTTCTGATGTTCAGGAAAGACTCAGGCCTTTTTGAACCACAAAGTAAAGTCTTTCTGATGGAGTGTGCAAGAACACTCTCCTGTTTTCTCCTCATAAACCTGCAATGCTGATGGAGGTGGATAGCCAAAAAACCTGGCTGTCGCACACCAGCACTGCAAGGCCAAGATGGCACAGGTTTGGTGTCACCTTGACGTCTCCATGATGGGGTATGAAGCTACCTCCTGCAATTTTTATTGATACTGATATCACACCCACATAGGTCAAACTAACTGGCTGTGCCTGTTTTCTGGAGAACACCTGGCTTTGATTTTCAGAGGAGCTGCTTTTGTCCACAAACCCTGCTTTTTTCTGAGCATAATCCTGTCCTGCACCCATGGGAAGGAGGTGAAGGTGAGCAAATGTTCATACTTCCCTGTGAAGCCAGTTAGGAGAGGCTGCACCTCTGCCCATGGTCCACTGGGAGGTGGTGATTTGTGGTGATATGGTATCCCCTTGGTGAACTGTGGTGGTAGGTATCCCTTTGCTGTGAGGAGAGCATATCCCTGTGCCCTAGGGAATATCTCTGTGTGTCAGGCATAAGTCACCCTGCATGCTGTGCCACTGTGTCACGTTTCAGGTTAATTTCATGGGGTTTTTTCCTTCGTTCCTTCCAGGCTCTTGGCATGAGTTCCTTTCTGAGTCCATATGTACCATTTAATAGAGTTTATGGCTCGTACCTTTTTCTCCATTTACATTCTTTTAAATGAAAGCTTTCATTTCCTGCCACTGCTTCTGACCTCTGGTAGTCCTAGCATATTCCTGTATATTAAATGGTGTTTACAACTTCTTTTGATTTTTTTCCAACTTTAATTTTTTTGTCCAGCTTCAATTTCTGTGACATTTTCCAGGTCATTAGTATAAAAGTGAACTAAACTGTTCTTCTTAATTTTCATTGCTTGAAAATATTTAGCCTATTGCAATTACACAGACATCCTTAGTCTATTTGGTTATGGTGTATTTAGTCAGAATTTAAATAATAATAAATAATAATGGCCAGTCTTCGCGAGCGAAGATCCGGGGAAGGTCTTTCCACCTTCCAGCCTGCGCATTGGATTTTTTAGGTGAGACACAGTGTGCGCGGAACTGAGCCCACCCTTTAATCCTAAGGTTCATCTGCCGGGGCCAAGCGAGCTTGGACGGTGGCAGCGAGGTCCTTAGGACGTAGGTGGGTTGCCTTTAAGGGCTAACGAGCCCCACCTGCCCGGGAGTGGCCCTGACCGGGAGTCGAACCCGGGTCTCCGCGGTGATAGTGCGGCGCCTTTACCACTAGACCACCAGGGGCTCCAGAATTTAAATAAAACACACTAATTCTGACCCAGAACACACCTTCCTGATCCTGAGATTGTGGTCTCACTTCAGTGTTTAGAAGGATTTCCGATACTGTTTTTTTGTAAGCTGATCCCAAAACTGATTAACATGGTTTAGTTAGATTGTTTACAAGAAGGTTTCAAATGTAAGGTGTTTTTACCTGGTCTTCATTGATAGTGTCACTTAGAATTGCTATTTGTAAGAATTATGCATAAGAGAAATGAGAAGCATAACAGTTCCTAAGGTACTTGTATTTAGCTTAAACAGTAACGTTGTTTTTTAGGAATAGATCTGGGTCTGGAAGTTTAGTTGGAATAGTTTTGTTTTTTCCTTAATCTAGCTGTTTGATCAAACTCAAGTTAAATGAAATCCCCATTAAGCAGTATCCTGTGCTGTTTGCAGTAAATAACTGCTTTTGATCCCATCAAAAACCTGGAAAAGCTAAGAGAAAATTGTTCTTGTATTCTTCAAAGATTATGTATTCTTGCTATTTTTATTATTACTGAGCATCTTAGAAACTTTGCATAGCAGTCCTTTTTTGTTGTCTGAGAAAATGCAATGCCTTCCAGTCAAAAAAGGAGGGTGAAGAAATTGCTTTGTTTTGCATTATTTGTGAAACATAACATGTGCTCCTGCTGCATGCTTACTGCAGAATTAAACAGCATCCTCTGAGAGAGAGCTCAAAAACAAATGGATCCTTCACAAAAAATCAATAGGCTGGGATTGCTGCTAGGATAGCTTATATCCCTTACTGGTACCTTTTTACACTGTGTCCTCAGCTTTGGAATTAAATTTGCTTAGCTTCATTAGAGTTTTTCATTATTATTATTAGTGCTTTCATGTTTCTTCCAAATCATGTCTAAAAATGTAAGCGTGCATGTCTGCACTTAGCAGATCCTCCTAGCAGAACAAGGGAAAACTTGGAATATTAAATGAAATTAGGCTATATTTGTTAATAATTATTTTTCACTGATTATAGACCATGCTTAAATCTACAAAAAATGTGTAGAAACCCAAGTGGAAAGAAATCAGAAAATTAATAGCTTGCTCTTAGGAGATTTTCTGTCATTAATATTTTTTCCTTCTATCCCTAGTACTGGGGCCTTTCAGTACATTCCCATTTGGTATGAGTCATACCAAGAAGGAGGACCTGAAATAACCAGCTGTCACTGCCTTCTGTTAACTCTGAAAGAGTTTTTTCCAACCTGGATGCTACTGGGAAAGTGAAGTATCAGCTTTTTCAGTTTTGCTCAGGGCAGATTCACCTCTTACCAGGGAAGCTGCTTCCAGCCAGTCAGCATAGACCACAGTCCTCACAAGGGCACTGGACTTTGACCTGGCAGCGAGGTTTTGGCTCCTAGGATCACTCCTCCCAAGCTCTTATCCACCTGGCAGCTCTCTGACACCACTGTGATGTGCAGCATTGCACTGAACAGGACCCCTCTGGATGTCCGCTCCCCACTGCCCTGGCAGAGCTGGCATGGGGCATCCCACGGGGACCAGCAAGCCCTGCGAAATGGGGCGGCACCATGGCCCAGATGTGCTTAGACACTGAACCAGGGTGAGCAAGGAGCCCAATTGCCTTCAGAACCCTCCAGTGCCGCTGCCAAAAGATGGGCACTGCAGACCATAAGGCACAAAGAGTCATTTCTGATAGCAAGTCTCCTTTCTATACAATAATAATTTAAAGGGAGTAGGGAACAGATGTAGTCTGAGCTGAAAGCACCTGGATCTCATCCCTGGATAGTGATAAGGTGAGCCAGGGCTCACGTGGAAATGGTGAATGCAGTGGCAGTGTACAGCATCAATGATAGGAGAGTGGCCCAGGCACCTGCAGGCTGATTATTCTGACCTAGAAAGCTTACAGGGCACTTGTCAGCAAAAAAAGGTGGTTAAAGATGCAGGAAACTAGGGAAAAACTCCCCATCTCTTTATCAAAGGAACTCATTCCAGACTGAAAGATAGCCTGGAAAGGAAGAAAATGCAGTCTAGCAAATGTAATTGGACTTCAGAGGAGCATCTCACCCCATGTCACACAGGAAATGCTTATGCTGCAGAATATGGACATGTAGCAGTCAAAGGGGAAGCAGTGTGCTGTAATGCAGCAGGGAGTATCCATAGAGAGAGAGCTCGCTAATGGGAGTTTCTAAAGGGCTGGTCTTATAGTCATTTTTATTTTTGGGATGTTTTAGCAGCCAGAGTACAACCTGCAGAGTAGTATTTTAATGGGTTTTGCAGCACACACAGAACTGAAGTACATTGCTCATGAATGGGAAAATCAGAGTATTGAAGAGGAAAACTGGTTGACCTTGAGCAGCAAAGAATTGATTTGCAGTAAAATGCAACAGCCCAAAAATGAGAAAAGAGGTAATTCCTGTAGAGATTAATAGCAAAAGTATTTGCTGTTAAATGGCATCTCACTGGTTAGTGAAGAGGGGTGAAGAAAATTTCTCAGTGTACTAGGCATAGGACCAACGAGGCTGTAGTTGCATCTTTTTGTATGGTTTTGGTCTCCATAGTATGGAGTAATCCCATTTTTCTTGGACTGAGTTCAGGGACAATTGGGGGAGAAGAGGACATTTCTTACTAAGGGCCAAGACAACTTGGCTTGCTTAGCATAAAAAGATGTATGCTGAGAGGAGATATAACATCTCTTCAGAATTACTGCAGGAAGCAAACTTGGGAGGGGAAGAAAAGGATAAAGCTGGTACTTACATAAGTGCAATAAAGATAAATTTAGCTTGGAAGCAGCCAACAAATCTGAGGGTTTTGGAAGTGAAAACCCGGAAGGGCCTTTCAAGTTTTGTGTCCCAGTGTTTAATTGCAGAAGTAAAATTTTCCATTCAGATAAAAATGGCAAAGGAGAAATTGCAGAATATTTACAGTGAATGTTACTTGATTTGTATTTTGTTTATAATTGCTTAACTGCAGTATACACCAGATTAGCTATTAGTAAATCCCTTGTACATGGAGATATGAGGACAGGCCTGTCTGATAAATGGAAAAAATAAAGGCAATGCACAATTTGCACAGCATGGCAGTAAAGTCTTGCGCACTTTCTTGTGAGTTTGTGTAGCAAATAGGATGCTTATAGACATAATAGTGTTAGATGACATCTGATTTTTCAAAGGCGTAACTATTGTCTCATTTGAGCAAGTGTTATCTGACCTTTTAGACAGATCATTTACATGTCAATGTCTTGGATGTTCTTACAATATGCATCCAGCAATGCCTATTTCCAGAGCAAGGTGATGGATGAAGAGAAGTATTTACCAAATATAACTGTTATTTAATATACTCCTCTGATTATGGTTTACCTCAACTTTTCATAAATAAATGTATCAAACTGCAGTTAACCTAAATCACTATTACAGCTCTAAACTTTTGAAATTTTAAGTATCTTATGCTTCTTACTCATCTATAGCTACTAGATGTGTCAGAACAAATCAAGAGTGATTTTATATGTTGTCTTTCACAAGTATTAACTTAGTCATAACTTATAAGGTAACTACTGATATGTAGTGACAACTAGGCTTCAAAAACTCAATTTATGTCTTTTTTTAAAGGACAAGAATCATGCTATCACATTTGGGATCAGACACTTTGGTGGCTGTCTGACCTTTTGTTACTGACTTTAAAATGCTGTTGTCATGGATGGCCTGTTTTTATGGGACTACATCAAAAAATAGAAAAGAAAATTTAATACAATTAAAGATATTTGTTAATTTCTTATCTGTTTCAGTAATAGTTGCCATCAGTGAGAAAATCTGCTCATACTTCCAGTTTGCATATTACTGCCTTCAGATTACAGCTACCTGAATTTGTTAATGCTTGCACTGCCAAATAAAAGAGCTTAATGATATTTGTTGACATTGCCCTTTGAAGCTGACTTTAGGTTATTGTCTGGAGAGACAAGGTCAAGTTACATCAGACTTTTATTTTACTTCTAACTTACCTAACACCATTTCTGTTATAAACCAGGTTCTGACTTGGGGGCTTATTTGCCTGAAATATCTTTTTTTTATATAAAAAATCTGCTTTTTATATAAAATGTAATACCTATAAACTCAATTCTTAGAGAAAATATTGGTACTATTGTTGCAGGAAGAAAAAAGAAATATTTCCAGATTATTATGATTTGTTATTATTACTGACAAATACAAGTTTATCAGCTACCTGTTTGCAAATAGCTCTGAATGTAATAGATGCCTGTTGACCATTTTTCAAAAATAGCTATGATTAAGTTTCCTTTTATTAATCTAAACAGTAGGATAATTTTTCTTCTTTTTTCTTCAAGTTGTACTTTACCCCAGTTTTTCTGTACAGACCTTCCATTGTCCTTGTTCTCTAATTCTTATATTCCATGGAGAGTTCACAGCTTTTTGTTTCTGTGCTGGACCATTTTGAATGTGCTGCATTTCACCCCTGGTTTGGTTTTTCAGGATCTGCTGTGTGCCTCAGTTCATCCGTTAACTCTGTTCCTCTGCAGATTTCTAGAAACTGCTTCTCTCGTAGATAGTTTATGATATCTAAATACCACAAATGGGGTGACCACAGACAGAGCCCAACTCTTCAGCTTCACTGTCTTAATTTTTCCTTAGTTTACTTCATTCTTCCTCTTTCTCATGTTTACTTGCCCCAAGAACATGGCTTCATTTTTGCCCTTCCCCCCTGTCTGAGTAGAAGGTCACAGTAGAGAAGGCTGCTCCTTCAGGAGAGGACCTTCTTGAACCAGTAGGCCCCAAGCATCAGTCAAGGATGCTTTCTTAGGATCAGGGATGCTTAGTCACAACTCCTTCAGAACCTTTCCCACTTCTTGAAGTGGAGAGTATCACCTCAGCTTTCATTAGCCGTAGTTTATAGTTGTTTTGTCAGATAAACAGTCTTTTACCAAACCTAGTCCAACCGCCCCACAGACCTGCAGATTAAGAGAAGGAATTTAGAAAGAAGTTTTTAGAAATATGGGGCTGCTTCTTTCCACTGGAGAGAGCTGCCAGTGTGCTATGCCCATCCTGTGGCAGTTATTGAATATCCTGTGCATCCTGCCTCATAGACGTCACACACCAAGATGGCAAAAGACTGGTCTATAATCATAAACTGTGTGAAAAATGAAGAATCACAGAAGTGTGAGAAAGTGTTTCTTGCTTTTAGTTTGAGAATGAGGCAGTAATTCAGCATGGCTGGAAGGACACATGTTTTGCCACATGGGTGGTACAGCAAATGGACAACATGCTTCTCAAACTGGCAAGCTTCCCATCCTCATCCCTGGTGTTTTCCTGATGACTTCCAGTTCTTACAGCTCCCACCAAGCAGAGTTTGTGCTGCTGCAGGTCATGGACCTCCAGGCTGCAAATCATCTTCCTCAGCAACCAGGGCTATCTGGGTCTGCAGTCTCATATATCGATAGCTGTGATTTTGCTTCATGATCTCCACTTGTGAAAGGTCTAGGTGAAACAGAGTATTCCGTGTGATTCCTTGTCACTTATTGGTGATCAATGGGGGGAGACAGGCTATAGAAAAAGTCAGTCTAAGAAGGAGAGAGTAGCTTTTCTTTGTCTGCAGCAGAGCCAAGAGCAGTATATCAGTGTCCATACATATTTAACTCTAAGGACTGACTCAGTATTTGTCTTGCTGAAGTGTAATTTTGGAAGTTGAGGTTTATAAGTCATTTTTCTTCAGTAAAGTAGCCACCATCAGAAGGTGATGGGTAGTCCTGTTGTTTTGCCTGTAATTTTGCTGCTTGTAGAATAGAGTAGTTAATGCAATGCTTTGTTGAAGTCTCACGTAGCACTGTTACGTTACCATAACACATATGAGAATAGAAGTACTGTTGTCAGGGTGATGTAGCCAAATTATTACTACCCTGTTTTTCCAACATTCAGTTAGAAATGATGTGAGGATTATGTTTTTTGGGGGTTGGGGTTTTTTGGGGTTTTTTTTAATGTTTTAACTAAAAATTTTAGTATTATTTTAAGTAATGAAGAAAACAGCGGCCGAAGTGATCATAGGCAAATTCTCATAAACAAGGTAGTATAAATTGAATAGATAGCACTGAAAATAGATTTGTCCTTCAGGTTCTGCTATGGACAATGGTGAGAAAAGAGTAGAGAATTTTGTAATGATGAGAACTACTTTAATATCATTACTTGAAATAGCTGCAAGCAGAAGCCATAGATAATAATAATCTTCAAACTGTAGAGGTTGAAAGCTCCAAGAAGCCAAGAATGTCTGCAGCTGCCTTGAGTGATGGTGGAAAAAAGCCATAGGGTTTTGAATAGTTTATGCAGATCGAATATAATCACAGAGTCAAAATGTGCAGTCATAAGGTTTGAGATCCAAGAAGCAGGTGGTACACATGTCTATCTCAGGATTTTGGAGGGGTTTCCTGGCATCAAACAACTCAAAGAATCAGACTAAAGAAACATTTTTGATATCTATAGTTAGATAACACAATGGGACCATCACTTTGAACACAAAATTACTTGTTGTCTACAATCTTCTCCAAACATTCAATGAGACAAATTGCTCCTGTTTTAAAATAATGCCTCAGAACTCAATGCTACTTTTTTTTTTTTCTTTTTTATGGAAGTGCTAAATGGAAGCTAATGACTGAGAGGAAATTATTTCCAAATTTTGCAACTAGCAGCCGTTACCAGAGGATTCATGAGCTTTTCAAATCCATTTTTATTTAATTTAAGTCGTGGCTTGTCAAGAACTGGGTAACCAAATGTGTAGAGAATGTTGCCAAGGTAGCCACATCCAGAATTATTTATGACCTGATAATACCATTTGCAGATCTCTTTATTGTTTTTAAGAAAAAAAAATCTGCTTTGAAATAATGTACCAAAAATATTTTGCTTCTGTATTCTTAGAAGAAAATGACCACTTAATTATTAGCCTTTTAACAGCCCTGCAGTTTCAGAGGTCAATTAGTGATGGGGTTTCATAATTTCTACTGATCTTAAGTACTAAAGAAATCACTAGTTTTGTTGTTTCAGATTTGAGAAAAAGGAACATTTTAAATAAAAACACTAGCAATATTGAATACACAATCTTGTGACTTTTGAGACATTTGAATTTTTTTTTAATAGCAAATGAAAAACATTAAAAAGCTATGTGTATTGATTCTGGATCTGAAAACAGTTTCTTCTTGAGTAAAGGAACATTTTAGTGATGAATTAGCAGATTCTGAGATCAATTTTCTGTTTTCCATTACTAAGAAATAATTTAATATATGCATATATGTATGGTCCAATACAGGATCAAGTCTAGTGAGCATCAGTTGAACAGCTACCCTTCCATTTTCCCCTTCAGTTACCAGCTAAAAAAAAAAAAGCTTAACAGATACCTGGTTAAGACAAAATTGTGAGCCCAGGCATTGATCCCTCTTCTTTAAATCTTTTCGTTATAAATTTGATTGTTAGAAATTAAAATCTTGGTATGCTGTCTCTTCAGTCCACTTTCCTTACCTGCATAATCATGTTGATCATTAGCTATTCACTGCATGTGTGTGTTTAATAACCATTCTGTAACGCTGCCTTTTTTCCCATTTTTCATGGTTTAGTATTCCAGTTGGAAATGTGTAAAACTGCCAAAACATTAAAGAAATGGCTTCTTCATTATTTTAGTAGTGATTTCTCATCCCTGGTCAGACAAGTGGATTGGATTTAGGTGACCAGATGTCAATATCTACTGTCTTGACATCTATATCTAAGCTCATCCCCCCAGGTCCCCTTTATAGAGACAAAAATGCATTTTTGGGATATAATGTCATCCCAAATTAAGCTTCTAAAACAGTTTATCAGATGATTTTCACCCTGAAAATGCCAGGTTTAGTTTACTGTAAATGGAAACAAGAACAACTCACTTAGATGTTGGCTTTATAGATGTCCAAAGGTAGATAAGATGAAACCCATCCCTGTGCTCAAATGAATTGTAAATGCCCAGAGGTTTGGTGCAGTGACACTTCTATTGTGAATGTACTGTGGCTGTGTTTTTTTGGTGTAAATAAGATAGTGCCATTCCTGCACAGATGAGCAAGTCGTGTTTAGCTCAAGCACCAAAACCAATAGAGTCATTTTCGGACTACTTCTCAAATGGATTAGATTACCCTGCTTTTCACCTTGACTAAGTAGTACCAGTGTATTGGCATGTCCACAATCTTTCCAGAACAGAACAGTCTGGCAACTGCCTTAATACTCTGATTGTAGGCATACAGAGATGGTGTTTAATATTAATTTTGGAAGATAAATGTAATGTCCTGTACCACATTGGGTCCTTTTATGCAAAGCAGCAATTATCGTATTGGTGGTGGTATTATTAGTGTTATTATTATTATTATTATACCACCTATTCTTGTCCCAGCAAGCTTGCAAGGAGCTAGTTTATAAACAATGAAAAGGGAGGAACCTTAATGGAAATAGCATTATTTAGGAATGACACATGGCAAAGGACTCTTGCAGTAAAGAGTGTTAGAAAAAGTAACAGATGTTGAATGCTGAAATATTTCCTAGGTTCTGTAGTTACTTTCCTATATTGCCTTAACAGTGATTTTTCCTGTGGGTTTTTCCCCTTAGGATGATTTCCAGCATGCAGCCTCAGAAACCAATTGGGAGTCAGTCACAAGCTCTGTCTCAGTAAGTAATTTTTCACTATTTTGCGCATGGATGGCTTGATAGGATGGCTTGAATCCAACTCACAAAAATGGCACCTGCATGGAAAAACCATGTATTCACTTTTGGAATATAATGAAATAGGTGTTTATCCAACTCATACTGGAGTCAATCAGTATGTTTTTCAAGATAAAAGATTCAGGATATGCCATCAACTTTTGTAATCACGTGAGATATCCATTGGGAAACGTTTCTTGCTTTCAAACTCATTCTGTCAGAACATGTAATCCAGTATAAAATTTTGGGTTTAACTTCATTGTATTTGATTTGTGTCATTGACAAAAAATCTGTCCTCTCTTTCCCAATGCCTGGGAATGGCAGTGTAGCATCTGAATTCATAATACGGGCAGTCCTCTTCTGTGTACTCTGCTGCCTGGGCAGCACCATGTCAAAGCTCTTGTTAACTCCTCTTAAAACACGAGGTGGGGATAAATGCTAAAAGCAGATTTGAGACCAATGTTTGGAGCATTCACAGAAGAGAGCTTAATGATAGCACCTTTGTTACAATAGCTGCCAGGAGTAGCCAGTGAAGGAGCAGTAAAGAAAATATGGGTAAATTCTATTGTCCAATCCGGGTAAATTCTATTGTCCAATCTGAGTAGAGAGAAAATTCTGTACTGCCAAAATTAGAAGCTGTTAAGCCAGTCTCACTTATGTTTACCCTTGAGTTTGCAAATGAAACTTGTCCTTCATGATACAACACATTGATTGCTTGGAACTAATTGTGCTGAAAGTCTTGAGTAGTAATGTTAGCAGGGCTGAGATCTACTAGATGTGCCAAGTAGGAGATGCTAAAACAATTTTACTGAAAGACATAAACTCATTTTTCATTCTATTATGGGCTTGGGGAAAAAAAATCCATGTGATGGAATATTTTGTTTAAAAATATGGTAGGCTGCTGTTTGAAAATGTAAGCCTAGTGCTCCCTCAACAGATGACTATGAAAATGAGATGATATGGTACACGCCATGTTAGTTAACATTCTTATCATAAAATGAACAACATAACAAACCAAAATCCAGTATCCTTTTCATATTAAAAAATTAAGTTTATCTTCCACATCTTTTTTCTGAAAAATTGTTGTTAATGTGTTGCAGGTAGGGAAATACAGTACAAATGTTAAAGGTAGCAAGCTGATGCCCAAGGTCACAAGGAAACCTACAGCTCAACCAGAAGCAGAACCTCAGTTTTCCTGGTTTTCCCACACCATTCCCTATCTCATAAAACATATTTTCTTCAACTGGGTGTGCATCACACCCACAAGTCCTTTTTATCCTCAGGGAAAATAAGGTAGGGAGATTGTGCAATTTGTCACAAAAGCACCAAGGAAAAAGTCTGAGAACACCCAAGTTATTCAGGAGAGAATGATTCAGGGATTCTACTCTGGTCTTAAGGAGCAGAAGGACAAACTCAGACCTGTCAGTCTTGATGACATACAATTCTGCTGATGCTCAATTAAAATGTTAGATCTAAGATTGCTCTCTCAAATCCACAAGGACTCATTTTAGGATCTAGGCACATTGCAACTCTCAGAATGAAAATTTCAGAGAGAGCAAATTCCATGTCTGAGATCATATTACAGAGGTATGTTTTGTTTGGTTTTGTTTTGTTTTGTTTTGTTTTGTTTTGTTTTGTTTTCCTCAGAAAGCTAAAAGAAATACTTCTGCCCTTAACCCATCATGGCAAATGCAGGGAAAAAATAAAAAGGAAACAAAATCACTCCTTATTAGTTTAGTTTCCGTTATTTCTGAAGTATTTTTTTGTCCAACAAAAAACTGTGATGTACATTGAACTTCCTATCAGGTTCACAATAGAGATAGGAAAGAGAAAAGAATGGGGGAATAGAAATTTGGAGCAAGAGCACTGACCAAAAAAAAAAAAAAAGATACCTTTTTGTTTCATAAAATTAAAAATATATTCAGTGCTTTTAAGAAATGAAAAAGAGGTACAAAATGTGGAAAATCTTTGCTCTTCATTGCTTCTTACATTTCACTCTTCTTCTTGCTCCCTCTTTGGATGCGATCTCAGAAGGCAGATTACAATGAGCACAAACTCTCCTAAAGCCAGTGCCTCATTCTTGGCAGAACAAAAAAAAAAAAAAAAAAAGGCAGTTGTGCTGACAGCTTTGAAGTTGCTTTTGGACCTGTCACATGGTGTTGCTGTCAGGAGGCTATCTGAGCTGTTGAAATAATTCCTCTTTATTTGGCTGTCACTGAGAAAAAGTTGAGCTTTCTTCTATGTTTGAACAAGGTTGCACAAATCTCTTGAGTAGGAGCTTTTATATGAAAAGAAAATGGGGAATCCCAGCTGCCTGTATGAGTTTGAAATGCCTTGCACGTTCACTGACCTGCATTTCTGTAATGAAATGTACAGTTGCACATGTGAAAAAAAAAAAAGCCCGCTTGCACTGAGTAAGCCACACACCTGTGGCCTGATTTTTATATGCTGTTTCTTCAGTGTCCTTGCACCATTTCTCTTCTTTTGAAAGGCAGTCAGGGTCTGACGTTTCCCTGTTGAGCTGCCGTGAGCTCCACTGAACTCTGCTCAGTAAGAAAGTAGCATTTGGGTGCCTTTTCTTTTTGTAACCCTAAAGGCTGTGTTAGCACACTGCATGATGCTGGCCACTGTATAATCTCTCCTGCAATACTGCTTTAGATAACAATGCTGTGTTCACTTTACTAGTGTGAGCATTTTAACTCCTGGGACTTCCATCTCTCTGGCAGTCTCTGTTCCAAACCACTTAGAAGTCAGGAGAGAGGCTTTGAGGTATGCCTTCCCTTTTAAGGGGACATGAATTTTCATAGGCATCTGCACTGTGTCTTACTTAGCATAGCACTAGAGAGGCATTGCAGTCACAAGTGGGCCCTCTGAAACTTCTTGAGTAGGAACTGTTGGTCGCAAGCCGTAAAGCGCAGCTGTGCTTTCTTGACTCCACTATTGCTGTGCTTTCTATTTCTTTCATTCTGGTTTTTGATAATTTGGACTGTCCATACTTTCAGCAAATAAATACAGTAAAATATCAAGGATTGTTAATTTTGTGATATATCTTACCGTTAGAGACAACTGTTTTATTTTAAAAGACATACATACTTTAGAACTATTATAATAGGAATTGAAGGACACAATCCTGCAAAAAAAATGACTAAAATTACTCAAATGAGTTGACCTTTCCATTACTACCCAACTGAGTGAAGTTAATCACAAAGATTAATAGTTTAACTTTACTAGGAGATGAGGCAAAAAAAATATTTTGGGAAGCCATTAATTTTAAATGGCATATTTCTGCTCCATTACTTCAGAGCTGGGTTTTCATAAGACAAGAGGTTTCTAGGGTTTTCCCCCGATGTTTTAGCAACTCTTGTGCTCTACTATGCTTCTTGATGGACAAAATAATGTATTGTGATTGTAGGCCTTCAAAAATTAAGAGATCTGCATTAATAGTTTTTCTTGCACTTATTTTACATAATATTTGCATACTATTTGACTTTTTGCTTGGACCAAGGAAAAAAGTGATGTCAGGATAGCAGATATTGTGATTCTAAATAATGATTTTTAAAAATGTTTGAAGTCCTCTCCTGTAAAACTGAAATTAGTACAATCTTTCTGTCAAAGTGAAGTTGTACCACAGGTTCGGTGGGAACACTCAGAGAATGGTGTTTGGCCCTTATTAATGGGAAATAATATCTCATTTGATACAATTGTGAGGATATTAATATGTTGGTAATCCAAATATTCATTGTTACATTGCTGCAATCATAGAAGTATAGAATAGCTTAGGTTGGGAAGAACCTTAAACATCATCTGTTTTCATCCCACTCTGCTCAGCTTGCTCACAGCCCCCCGCACTTGACCATGAACACTGTCAGAGACAGGGCATGAACAGCCTCTCTCAGCAACCTGTTCCAGTGTCTCACCACCCTCACAGCAAAGAATTTCTTCTTATTATCTAACCTAAACCTCCCCTCTTTCATTTTAAAGCCATTCCCCCTTGTCGTATCACTACATGCCCTTGTAAAAAATCTCTCTCTGTCTTTCTTGTAAGGTCCCTTCAGGTACTGGAAGACCAAAATTAGGTCACCCTGATGCCTTCTAATGGTTGAACAATTCCAGTTCTCTTAGCTTTTCCTTTATCCCTCTAATCATCTTGGTAGCCCTTCTCCAAACTTGTTCCAACAGGTTGATGCTCTTCCTGTGCTAGGGACTGTAGAGCTGGATGCAGTATTCTAGGTGGAACCTCAGGAGAGTAGAGTAGATGGGCAGGTTCCCCGCCTCCCTCAACCCTGCTGGCCACGCTGCTTTTGATGCAGCCCAGGATACAACTGGCTTTCTGGGCTGCAAATGCATGTTGCGAATTCATGTTCAGCCTCTCATCCACCAGCACCCCCAAGATCCAAAAATCATGTTTTTTTCTCTTTGCTTAGTAGGTTGTATTTTTTGGTAAAAAATGTCACTTGAGTGTCAATTCATCAGTATATTGTAATACATTTAATTTTGGGCAATAAAGGGTCATTTTTTCAAGTCTTCAACCAAGCCAAATTTGTTGTCCAAGTTGACCAAGGAAAGACAGTCTAGTGGACTTGTCTTTGTCTTTCTCTACTGTGATTTCTGATCTGCATCTCATCAAATAATCAACAGAGCTGGCCTCTCCATTCTATGGCCACGGCCATCACAATGGTTTCAAAAGACGTTTTCATTACATCTCTGTAAATGTGCAAACCATCATCCCCTTTGAGAATTGGATGTAAATGCTGACAGCCCACCAGTGGCAATGCTTTTTCTCCCTGCATCTCCTCTGGGACTTGTTTGGGAGTTCCTTGGTGTCTCTTCTTAGAAAAAGAAAACACAAGTATAACAAAGCCTGGCCCAGGTAAAGACTTCAAAAGATGGCCCGGAGTAGCTGTTTCACTCAACAAGTTTCCCAGTAACTGTGTTCAATTGTTTTAAGTGGTGCTGTAATTTTTTCAAAGTGCACTGAGATATATGTCACTCTTAGGGGGTATCCTATCCCTCTCCATCAGTGACTGACTCTACGCTCACGGCAGAAGCACTGGATCAAACCATTGCTGCATTTGACACGGTGGAGGATCTGCTCAAACACTTTAACCCAGACTCCTGGCAAGAAGATCTTGAGAATCTGTACACAGACAGTGGCCACCATTATCGAGGCAGAAGCTACCATGACAGAAAGTCCAAAGGTAGGAAAACTCACTATATACATACTTTGAGGCAAGACCAGGGTATTCCTTCAGTCCTTATAGAAATATCCATTGGCTAGGTATTACATTCTGGTGCCCATGTTCCCATTGGAGTCAAAGGGCAAGGTACTACCTATTAAAACTAGGGATAAGTTATTTATCCTTAACCAATTTCTAAGTAGACTCTTGCTTGAGAAATCAGACTGAAAACTGCTCATCGTTGAATTCACAGATAAAAACATAGGCCCACATGTAAAGACAGATGGTTCTCAGCTTCACCCTCTTAAAAATTGCTTTGTGTGTAAAGCATGGGGCTCCTAATTACCTGCATTATCATCCTTCTTTAAATACCCTGCTTAGGGACTGTTCTCTGTTGAGTGAGGAATAATCACTTTTATCACATTGTGCTTAGGGAAGCATCTGGTGCAGACACCTGTATATGCAGCTGGGTTTTTTAGGATGTGAACATCTCACTGTTGGCGGGGAACATTATTATGGTTTAACATCCTTGTCTGTAATTGAGCAAAGCACACAATTCTGGGTTATGTTTCTGGTTTCCTTCTGTTAGTTCAAATCATCCAGCAAAGGGATGTTAAGCTAGCAGTACAAACCCATAGTTATAAAGAAACACTGTTTAGAAGAGACAGTCATGCTCTGGGGTAACCATGCACTGAAGGACCTGGTGAAATTGCCCTTCATGTGGTGAAATATAGATCTAGGAGGTCTGTTAGGATTCTCCAAGATGACTGTAGTTTTCACAGGAGATCTAGAGAGAAGTATTTCATTTTATTTCTCCTGTTAATATTGTCTTCCATTTTCAAGTTTTATATTCACGTGCATTCTTCTTTATAACTTTATAATGCCCAAATCACAGTTCCAGTTGTGTGCAACCTACTATTTATTTACATCTCAAATCCCATTCCCACATACATAAGCATATGCTAAGGAGAGAGAGAATTGTAGTTCTATATTTGTAACTTACTTGCTATCAAAATGATGAAGCTTTGACCTTAAAAAGGATATATAGACTGCACCTGTATTATGGAAAACAGTGCTAAGAAGTGTTCTCAGACCCTGAAATCCAATCACCATATTGCTGAATTGTCAGCCTGGTCATTGCTG
Organism: Myiozetetes cayanensis; assembly: GCF_022539395.1. Classification (NCBI taxonomy): domain Eukaryota; kingdom Metazoa; phylum Chordata; class Aves; order Passeriformes; family Tyrannidae; genus Myiozetetes; species Myiozetetes cayanensis. Next base: position 40,402,246 of record NW_026087742.1, on the reverse strand, counting down.
GGCATGAACCAGGGTCTGGAGAAGCCGCCTGCCATTCACGTGGCCACCTTGACTTGGAGAGTAAGAGACAAATGAGGGCTGTCCCATGGCTGTTATCCTTGAGGAGGACGACCTCAGGCACATACAACTTATTAGTAGATACAGTTTCCAAGGCGTGCAGTTTCCAAGACACGTTGGCCTTCTCTGTTCCTGGGCTCAGTACCTCAGAGGAATCTGCGATAACAGCCCGAGCCGATATCCAGTAAAAAGTGATACTCTTTACCTTACTCCCTTTTGGCATGTCAGAAATTTGAGGCAACCACAACAGCCCATGTGTGTGAAAAACTTCTTTTAAGTTCCAGTGCATGACTTCAGAGGATGGTTTGATCTCTGTGGGAGTCTATGGAACATGATCTGTATTGTCTCTTATTCCTAGGCTGGATTTGGCACCAATAGATACATATAAAAAGAAATCAAGGGCCTCTTCTGATTTTAATAGAAGCTGATTAGAAACCTGGACCCTGTACTGGTTCTGCTCTCCAGTGTTCATTTCACTTTCAGATCATATTTGGCCTAGTATCCCATATATTTAAAGGACCGCGTAAATACAAAATAGCATTTGGTGTTTTATTTATGCAGTCTAAGGTATCAATCTGATCTGGTACTGCTTGGAAAATTCAGCTGCATTAAATTTTTTTCACTTAGTACAAATGTAGTTCAGCTTCTTGCGCCTTTTTTTTTTTTTTTTTTTTTTTTTGTGGTGTTGGTTTGGTAACAGGAAAAGGAAGAAAAGTTTTATAACAGTTTTCCTTTTGTCTTCAAACTAAAGTCCAAATTCCCTGACTGTTAGTAGCCCTCTGGACAAAAGTACTTCACCACAGTCAAACCCTTTAAAATTTTAGTTAAGAATTTTTATTTAGACATAAACTTCTGACAAGATTAAAGGCCTGTTCCTGGATGATGTCCGAGTAGGGAATAGTTTTAACAAGTCTTTCAGTTAGAAACTCTTGGTGGCTTTTAAACACAGACACTGTGGATCTCTGAGGAATGTTGATAGGCACTGGGATAACCTTGCAGCAAAGAGAGCAATAGATTATATCATCATTTATTTCAGATACCTATCTGTTTCTGCTTTCAGCCTGGGTTTTATTTTTTATCCTGAGTTAGAACAGCCCTGAGGCAGGTAAGAACAATTTGATGTAATCTCTGCCTATCTCTCACAGCATTTTCAGAACATGCCATATAAATGGTATAAATTAATCACGAATAATTTCACTCCTATCCAACTTTCTGCCCATACCAAATCGCGGCACAAAAATGAGCTCAAGAGGCAGTGTTTCTGAATAGTAATTCTGATTACAGGGATATGTAGTAAATTATATTTAAATGGTATATTTTCCTAATTTGGCACTTAATAATCTACAGATTTTAGAATCAAAGTCAAGCAAATAAGAGGATAGTATTTTAGCGTAAAATTAAATCTCACAGAATCAGGGAATAGATGAAGTATGAAGGCACCTCAAGAACTTGTTTGGTTCAACCTCAGTATTCGAGGCAGGGTCATAAAGAAAAGGTTGCTCATAACCATGTCAAGTCACGTTTTGAGTACCTCCAAGAATGAAGGCTGCGCAACCTCTCTGGACCACCCTCTGAACAAAAGAAAAATAAACAAACAAAAAAATTAGTTTTTTCTGTGTTGAAATTTGAGTCCAAAACCTCTTGTCCTTTCAAAGTAGAATCTGGCTCTATCTTCTTTGCTCCTTCCTGTCATTGCTGGATCATTGGGCCATAGCCGATTGTATGAGGTTCAACAAGGCCAAATGCCGGGTCCTGCACTTCAGTCATAACAACCCCAGGCAGCGCTACAGGCTGGGGGAAGAGTGACTGAAAAGTTGCCCAGCAGAAAAGGACCTGGAACTGTTGGTCAGCAGTGGCTGAACATGATCCAGCAGTGTGCCCAGGTGGCCAAGAAGGCCAATGACATCCTGGCCTGTATCAGCAGTAGTGTGCCCACAGATCCAGGGCAGTGATTGTCCCCCTGCACTCAGCACTGGTGAGGCCACACCTCAAATCCTGGGTTCAGTTCTGGGCCCGTCACTACAAGAAATACATTGAGGTGCTGGAGCATGTCCAGAGAAGGGCAGTGGAAATGGTGAAGGGTCTGGAGCACAAGTCTGATGAGGAGCAGCTGAGGGAGCTGGGGCTGTTTAGCTTGGAGAAAATGAGGCTTAGGGGGAACCTTAGCTCTCTCTACCACTACCTGAAAGGAGGTTGTAGTGAGGTGGGAGTCAGTGTCTTCTCCCAGGTGACAAGTGACAGGACAAGAGGAAATGGCCTCAAGCTACACCAGGGGAAGTTTAGATAGGAAATTAGGGAAAAATTTTCACAGAAAAGGTGGTCCAGCATTGGAACAGGCTGCCCAGGGAAGTGGTGGAGTCACCATCCCTGGAAGTGTTCAAAAAGCGTATGAATGTTGCATTTGGGGATATATTTTAATGGTGATTATGGCAGTGCTGGGTTTATAGATGAATTTATGATGTTGGAGTTCTTTTCCAGCCTTAAGGATTCTATGACTCTCTGTATTTGTACACATCAATATACACATATGCAAACTGATCCTTCCCTGGATACCTCTTGCAAGTACCTTAAACTTGTGGACTAAATCCAAATATATGATAACTCCATTCAATCTACAAAATCTGATCTCACACCTCTGCATTACTGATGCAATTCTAACCAGTGAAGTGCATTGCTTTCTATTTACGCTATTGAAGTGAGATATTGGTATCAGATGTGTCTCACTAATAACCAAATGAAGTTTGAAATTTAATTTTCTATATGTTCAGTGAGGTTTGCTGTTAACCACTCCAGTAAAGGTTGAGTATGAAATTGCAGTGAAACCCAGACTGGCAGAAAAGGACAATAAAAAAAGACACACATTCACATTTTCACAATCCTTAAATGAGGGGCCTTGTTTAAGCTATAAACTATAGTGTACACCTACATGAAAATTTGATAGATGTTTCAAATAACCTCTGCAGTTGTAAATATACTCAAATAGGTTTGCTATCAATTGCTGCATTTTAGAAACTGAAAGCATGAATATTCAGCCTTGTGCTTATCCTAGACACTTAAAAAATAGCAGGCCATACCAAAGTACATCTTTTAAAATTATTCCTTTTGCATTCCTGCAATATGATGCTGACTTCAGTGTCATAGTAATTTGATTATTACAAATACTAAGCATCTCTAAAAATATATCACTGGCTATTGGATTATTTAATACTGCTCTTGTCCAGGACACAGGTAGATGTAGAAAAGTAAACAGCCATGCTCTGCTATTATGTTGAACTTTTCTTTTAGAGAGTCATAAGGAGTGTTAAAACATGTTTGAAAGAAAGCCTCTTCATCCTAGTGTAAATTTTTGAAAGCATCAATTTATCTGTTTAATAATATTAGAAGAGCTTCTAAGAGGTACTGTTGTAAACACTTCCAACCATCAAAAGTTATGTAACGTCTCCCACATGGTTGTCTGCATTTGTCTTCTGTTGTTCTCTGTGATTTTTTACCTCCCATTGAAAAAGGCTTTATAATTAAAAAAAAAGCCCACTACCTGTGAAATGATTTGTGTACAAATGAATAAATAAAGGGAAAAGAACAAGTTCACAGTTTCTCATCGTAGAAGTAAATCCAAATGTCATGGAGATGGTACCTAGAGAAAGTGGCCATCTTTAGAAAAGAATGGGGTTTATTTTATTTGTTTTGTCATAGCTAAACGTAGGAAGCAGGAAGACACAGGATAAATACATTCTGGTAATTAAGACTACACATGCCTCTGAGCTCATTTTGTTTTTTGGAAATAGTGTGCAAAGAAGCCTTTGGCTATCACAGGAACTTAATCAGGTGGTACATTCTTGCAATAATATCTATCTGCAATGATGGCTTTACAAGTTAAATAAATAAACACTTGGTGGCAGAACACTGCTCTCTGGAAGAAGAGTAGTGAGGTGAGACCACAGGTTTTCATGGAATGTTTTTTGCTATCCATTGCCAAACGGGTTACCAACATCAGGCAAGTTTCACCGTGTCCTTAACAATAGTTGTTAGTTGTCACTACTTACAATGGTCTAGCAAGAAGTTAAAATTTTAACTCAGGAATGTAATTTCTCAGGGGGTTGCAAACAGTGGCCAATAAATTACTGCAAATGTCCATATACTCTTCTTTGAAAGGTTCTGGGATGGCTGCCAGCAAGTTTCAGTTCACCAGACAGGGAGTGCAGGCGTCACAAATGCTCACTCATTCATGGCAAATGTGAATATTCCAAGTAGATGGAATACCTTCTAAAACAGCTGCTAATTTAATGTATTCCCTGTGCTTAAAAAACAGGATATTTCTCCCACCCTTCTTCAGATGGGAACTAAGTTGTCTGTTGTATGCAAACTGCACACATTCACTCATTTTAGATCTAATTCAGATCTGCACCCTCTGTGAAAAATGAGATTTTCCCTCATGTTATGTGGTGCAATTGTTGGTCATTGTCAGTCACTACAATGAAAGTTTTTCTTACTAAACCTTTTTTTAAAATGCTATAAATTAAAACTGTAGCCCAGTAACCTTTGTTATGAACTCTAAACCACATATGAAAAAGGATGATAGTCAAACTATAACTGAGCTCTGGGCTACCACTTGACACACGATGCTCCAGTACACTGCAGTTCCATCTCTTGCTGATGCACAAAATACGAACACGGGCAAGATAACAAGTACAGTCCCCTTTCATGATTACATCTTTTTAGTTGTCAAAAAGAACACAACAGCTAGAAATGTTGATAGAACTGGCACTTGTTTTCATGCCTTTGGGAGGAGGCCCAAGGAGATATAAATTTATGCTTGATATCCAGGGGAGGATAGTCAGTGGCTGGGAAATTTCTCCACCTGTTCTGGGAAATCTCTCCACCTGTTCACTGTATAATGCAAACCCCTTAAGTAAGAGTTAGGTATTTCAACATCTTGTCAACCATACGGGTTGACATCACCTGTTAACAGCATATTTTGGTGCTGAGTGTTGTGCTGAAATCTAGTTCCACACATCCACTTTGCTCTCAAAACAGACAAAATAAAAATTTTTAAACTTTATCTGTCCAAATAGATAGTGATGTCAATACCCTTTCAGGAAGGAAAGCAGACACAAACAACCATGGCAGTTTAATATCAATCACAGGTTAAGAGAATAATTTTGGTTAAAAGGGGACTCTCATCCAAACCTCTGCCTAGTGCAAGACCATCCTTGAAGTTCTCTAGTTAAGTTTTTAATATCTCCAACTAGAGGGATTCCTCAAGCTTTTGGATACCTTGTCCCAGTGTTTGACTACCCTCATGGTGCTTACTCTTTCATAGAACTCAAGCAAATGTCCCTTGCTGCAACTTGAGATTTTTTGCACTTTTATTTTTGCTGTGAACATCCAAAAAGTACCTGGCTCCATCCTCCCTGTAAGTAATCCCTTTTAAGTAACTAGATATAATCATTAGAACGCTCTTTGGTATTCTTTCTAGACTAAAGAAATCTGCTTTCCTCAGCCTCACTGGCTGTTCTGGAGCAGCACCTTAACCATAATGGTCATCCTTCACTGAACTCCTAGTTTGTTCATGCTTCTGCCGGATTGGGCTCTAGGTGGGACACAGTACTTCAGATGCAGGTTCACAAGAGCAGAATAAAGGGGAACATCCATCTCCCTCCGCTTCCTACTGCGTTTTCCCTAATGTAGTTTAGTGTAGAGCCTGGTCCTGCAAGGCAAACAGCTGACTCACGTTCAACCTGCTGTCTAACCAGATGCCAAGGCTTTTTCTGCAAAACTTCAGCTTAGTCCATGTATCCCCAGTGTCAATCAATGGATAGGGTTATCCATATCAGGTGTAAGAATTTCCATTTGTAATCACTGAACCTCATGGTGTTCTTGACAGCACGTTTCTCCAGAGTGCTGAGACCCTTCTGAAAGGCATTCCTGAAGCATATGGATGGATTGTGTGGACTGTTAACAAAAATATTTAGCAGTATTGACTCCAACATTACCCCCGGGGAGCCCAGATAGTAAGCAACCACCAGTTGTACTTGGAATTGCTGCCTATTTTGCTCAAGTCTCTTGGATACTCCAGATATCCACTGATTTTGTAAACCATTATATCTCAGTAGTTTGACTGCAAGTATTCTATGGATCACTGTCAAAAAACAGCAAATACCTCTGCTGCTTTTGCCTCATCTACCAAGATAGTTGTCTTATCATAGCAGACTCTCAGGATGATCCATGGCAATTTGCCCTCAGTAAATCTATTCTGAATGTTCCCAGTCACCCTCTTGTCTCATCTGCCTGGGTATTACTTCCAAGGAGGATTTACCCCTTAATTTTACTGTGGGCTGAGGTTAGGCTGACTAGTCTGCACCTGCCCAAATCCTCCTCACCTTACTTGTGGATGGCCTTGACATGTGGTATAGGAATACTATAACAAGGTGGCTACCACCTCTTACACCTCAGATCTGCTCTTTGACTGATGCGTGAAAAAAAGCGTAAAACGTTCAGATACGGCAGTGTTAGGCCCATGTTTGAATTTGAAACAGATGAAGTGTTAAAAGCAACCCTAACACACCTTCTTCTTAAAATTAATTTAACCAGAAGCACAGGTTTTCTCCTCAGTCTATAGGGCCTGTCTTTTTCTGAATAAAGCATGGTATTAGCTGCAGTCTGTGATTTTACCTCTGATTAAGATCAACATTTCAAGATAAACACATGCCATAGAGCTATGTGAAATGAGGTTGGTTTTAAGCATAGGATTTAAGGGGAAGGAGGGGCAAACACTGGACCCCAAGTATCCATCCAGCTTGGTGCTCCAATGCATCTCTTTATGTCTGCTTTACCTTTAAGTTAAATCTCTGATGCAGACATTCTGTAATAATACTTGGAAGTTATTTGCATCCAGTCTAAAGAACCTTTTAGTTCTAGTTTTAAATTAAGGACTCCAGTGGTTTCAGTCCTTGATAAGTAAAGCAGCTGGATTTCACACCATTCACACTGAGGCTCGGTTACATTTTAGTCACAGCAGTGAAGTGATGCATGAAACTGACTGTACTGTAAAATCTCATTGTTATATGGATGAGGAAATGGACTGGCTCCAGACAGGGAAAAATGCATATTGAAGCTTTCAGCAGAGAGAGTTGTTCAGAATAAAATGTATTCTTTTGTTAGGGGGCAATAAAGTGTTATCTAAAGCTAATTAGGCAATGGAAATTGTTCTGGTGTGTTAGTATGATGCAACCAGAGTACAGTATACGTTGTTCACAGAGTATGCATGCTCACCTTATCCCACGAAGCACTGGAGTTCTGTAGAGCAGAGTAATAAAGCATGTAGGTATAGGTGTTTACCTCCAAATGAATTTTAATAGAGAATGACTTGTATATGTCCTAAGGTGTTTATTTAGGTTTTTCTTCTCTGCTTGGAGTTATTTATTTTCATGTTTTCAACATCACTAAAATAAGATCTTTCTGCTATTGTATTTGTCCATTTTAAGCTGGACTCTGATACCTAAAATACAGCAAAGTGCAGAGAATTCACATTTTAACTGATAACTCAGGGATTTGGTGGTCCCAAAAACTGATAATAATCAGGATCAGAATACCCTGAATAGATAATAAAAGGAGAATTCATGCAATTTTGCATTGGAAATTTTCCCATAAGTTTTTCAAAAACAGAAAAAATACACTGAATAAAATGCATATTGCTACTGCTTGATTTCAGAGTACCTGAAGAGTGTACACAGAGAAAGTTTTGAGCCCTCATTGAAAGCTGCTTATTCCTTTCTACTGCATAGAGAAAGAAAATTATGCTAATTATTGGCTCCTATGCTTCGAGCAAATCAACAGCTCCCCACAGTCCTGAGTCAGCTACAGCCTAAGAGACGCTGCAAAGACTTCTGAAAGTCATCAAAATAGGCATTTGAAGGCAGTGAGCAAAGCCTTCCTTCCAGTGAAAGCCCTTTGCCAGGTTAACCCTTGCCATTTAAATTGAGCAGTTAAGTATTAAGGCTAGAAGTGTAACACAGTGATGGATATAGTATGCTCGCTGTAGGAAAGCCCCCCTCATGCAGGTCCTTTACATGCCAGTGCTTTGCCTCTCTGCCAGTCTCACTACAAGGACTCAGTTCTGTTTTGCTAATACAACAGTGCTAATAGGCATTAGCTCAATGCAGGAAGGAGGAGTGTTGAGCCTGAGGGGAAATGTCATCTGTGACAGAGTAAAATTTATTCAGTCCCCCAATTGTCTTCTGGACACAGATGTTGGTTCACAGGCCCTCTTTACTGACCAGTTTGTTACTGAAAGCCTTGTTTCCTATGTTACCTCAGCTGACTTAAGTCTAAATTAAGCCTTTGAGCATTTTATTCTAACTCTATCAGTACCATCAGCAAATGCTATCATAGTCCATGGTCAGCCTGGACTGCCCAATAGGAGTCTGCTCATATTGGTATCCATCCCCCTGGATTGCTGTAGTGTTAAAGTGTGGATGATCCAGGCTTTCCCCTCAAGAAAGCTCATTAATCATAAAGACAGAAATTTTTGAGCCCTATTCTTCCTTTGGGAGATTTTTCCCTCACATCAGTTGGCTGAAATGAATAGTAGCCAGATAATGCTTTGCTTTACCAGTTAGCAAAGCTGGTGGCAAAGGTCCTGGTGAAAAGGTTTAGAGGAGTGGGAAACACTTCACTGTGAAGAGAATTAGCCTGAGAGCTTGCGGTGAGAAGAGGTGGCTTTGGAGAATGACAGTGGAGGAAAAAATGCCATCTGTTTAAACAAAGAAATCAATATTCCCTGGACTTGTAAGTCCTGGCTAAGGACATTCCCAGTGTCTTTTTCTCCCCCTGCATGAGTATACCACCAGCCCCATTGATTTTGTGCTTATATCAGGAGAATGATCTATACCTCTTTTGGAGAGACGCTGACTCTCTGGAGAGAACCACTGAGATTTCATGGTGACATGTATCACAATTGCTATAAAATCACAATTTATCTGCTGAATTCCCATTGACTGAGATAACACCTTGCCAGGAAAGTGAATCTGCTATGATTTTCTACAGTAGCACACCTGACATTTATGTACGCTTGCCTCTTGCTTATCTACCTTGTGAATATCTCCAGGTCAGAATGTAAAGGTGCATGATATTTACAAATCACAGCTTTTCCACTATTTACTTTGTCGATGTTGACAAGGACTGAGTCCCAGAAGGTATGAAGTGTCTTTGTTCTAAGTTTTCACATATTTTTGTTAAAGCACAAGTATAGGTGCTCTCAGGACCAGAGATGATGTTGACCTATTAAACATGCCCATGAAAATCTGGTATGTTCACAAAAACTATACTGTTATCTCAGTTCTCATTTGAGCCATCCCTCTTTTCCTGTTGATGTTTCTGTTAGCAAATACTGTTTGGAGTCGAACTCAACTCAAGTTCACATGTCCTCCAGTCCTCAATGAATTATTGAGCTTTTGAACACTTAGTTGGTGGATAGAATCCTAAGGAAAGAAGAAAGCAGAAAAGGAAGGAAAAAGAAATCAAAAAACTTCTATAGAAATAGAATTCATTAAATTTGTTACTTTTGTCTGTGTTACAACTGTGGAATATGTACTTATAGAAGGGGTTTTTGTTTTGTTTTAGCTTTATGAGGAAAAGCTAGAAACAGCACTTAAAGTCACAGTTGATAGTCTATAAGTTATTTTTATGGCTGGCTTTACTGCTTGTTTACATGACAGATCTCACAGAAATACCAGGCACTTAAACATCAACCGACTACTGGTATTCGGTGAACCTCATTAATTTTAATTGTATTTATTTTTATGCCTATTATAGTAACATTTTCCAGCTGAAATTAATATTGCTTAGATTGGTTTCTCCATCTAAAAGTGAGTTATCTAAACTCTATCCATAAACAATACAGACAGGTAACTTGAGAAAGCAAGTCATGTAGCCTATCCTAAATGCTCTTGTGAGAAAGGGATGAATCACTCCCCAGTTTCTCTACTGACCACAGGAAGGGTCTTGTTTAAAGTGTTTGCCTTTTTTATGCCTACAGTTAGCAAAGGAAGTTATGCCCACTGTAACAAAATAGATCTTATCATCTATGTAAGTAAGGTGTAAAGAGAGAAGGGAGGAGAGTAGCAGAGGTGGAATCTCTTGCCCAGGGATCCAGCAGATCGGTGATAAAGCAAATAAAATAACTAGTCTTCAGCTTCCAGGCCAATATTTTACTGCAAGCCTTCCCTTCACCTTTATAGTTGGTGTGAGCTCTGCTATGGGAATCAGTGGGAGCAGGATGACTTCCTGGATGGCCACCTGTAATGACTTAAAATTGGTAGGTTTATGTTTATCTGTTCAGAAATCACTGCTACACTTCACCTATTTTTCAAACAATGTCCCATAACTTTGTGTTATTGACTACCTAGGGAGCAGTATAAACCAGAGGAAAGTCCCATTAGAACCTCACTAATGAAACTTCTTTTGCATTGCAGTTGACCTGGACAGACTGAATGATGATGTGAAACGTTACAGCTGCACCCCGAGAAACTACTCTGTCAATTTAAGGGAGGAACTGAAGCTGACAAATGTAGTTTTCTTCCCCCGCTGCCTCCTTGTCCAGCGCTGTGGAGGAAACTGTGGCTGTGGGACTCCGAACTGGAAATCTTGCATGTGCATGTCAGGGAAAACAGTGAAAAAATATCATGAGGTATTTTCATTCTTTCTTTGTTACTTCTTTTGGGTATTTATTGCTTCCATGGATTCTGAAGTCTTCTCTTCGAGCCATGTGTGCTGCTTGTTAGTTGACTATCATGTTAATATTGATCCATGCTATATTATATTTTATTTATCATTATGCTATATCATGTTATATTAACATGCTTATATTGATTATCATGTTGTATCTACAGCGCAAAAATCAATGGGCAAAAATCACTGACACAGCAAAGGGTCATAGGCGAAGATGCCATCATATCAAAGACACCAGAGTATTTGAGTGAATGCCTTCTGTGGTTACCGCTCTTCCTGAGATGAAGGATCTGCTTAGGCTTCCAGACAGGTTCAGGTAGTCTTAAAGTGGAAAATAGACATAGATAACAGCATCTCTATTGCTGTCCATGCAAGATACCAACTTGGTACCTCATGGAGCAGCATTTGTACCTTCCAGGGCAGTAAGGCATGGAGAGAGAGAGACACACACACACACACACGAGTCAATGTTCAGGAAGGCCCGATTTTAAATGTTTAATATTGATGTCTTTAATGCCACAGCATCACCTAGTGATATGCATTTGAAAGTGGTGAATGAACAGAGTGGAAGGAGGTTATGTATGTGTGAGAAAGGGGTATTAGCAGGTGTTTATGGGTAAGTTAATTTAGAAGCAGTTAGAGAGTACTTTTGCTACCTCTGAGTGGATGCTCCCACAGCATCCTAGTGAATTTTGTTGCAAGAATGAAGCTAATATCGGACTGGTTTTTCCCATCAAAGGACTGATTCAAAGTGAACGTATATACCTCTGGAAATACTCTTTTTAGTAACGCAGAGATACGTGTTCCTTAAGACATTTGACTGCACTTCCTCTTGCTTTAAACTTATGCACACATTTGGAAATTACAACTAAGCCTTGCAAACTCTCTTCCCTTCCAGATTTATTACCTGTAGGAAGCAGCTGAATCATTCAGCCTTAGCTTTTTTCCAACTCATCAATATTTTTAGGAAGGCAAAATTTTTGCATAGGAACAATGTCCATTTATGTTTATTTTTAATCTGTTCAGAACACATTTAGAGAGGGAAAACACAAGGAAAGAGCATTTTATATTCTTGTCTCTAAATTGATATTTTCAGATCAAAACGTGAACAATGTTCACTCCAGTGAATGTATCTAGGAAAGTTACTTGGTAGCAGACTTTCCACTGTCTGAACACAGGGAAGCTGCGTGCCATGCTGACTTAATTTCTGACACATATTTCTTGTTAAGAGCCTGATTTCTTGGCTTAAGTCCCAAGTGAAAATAAACTTTATGGACTTCAAACCTGGATGTGATGTGGACTCATAACATTAAGGTATTATCTTGAGAGACCCAGGGCTGCAATAGCAAAAGGTCATTGAAGGTCCAACCTTTGCCGCACTGTGAGCAATGTGGTTACTCTTTTCCAAGGTAAGAGGTATTTTCTCACAATTAACTGTGACATACAGCATATTCCACACCAGCTAGGACTAGAGAACAGTTAATATTTTCTTTAATTTTAAGCAAGATACAGGGGATGACCCTGGTAATTACAGAGCAGAAAGCCTTATCTCAATGGTAGAAAAGTTAATTGGAAAAAAAATTAATAGGTTTAAGACACCTTGATGACTATGAGCTGATAAAATGAGCTCGGAATGCCTTAAATATGAATAAATATTTATAGAGCACTACAACAAGAATGCTAAAAGGCCTGGAAACTCCTTCAGTGAGCGAACAACCAGACACGATCAGACATGGATTAGAAACTGGTTAAAAGATAAAGAGCAAAGCGGTGGAAGAGATGAGCAATTTTCTAAATAGGAAATGGCTATCTGAGGTGCCCCCAGCACAAAGACTAAGTGTTATTTCATGTATGATCAATCTGAATGGAGGTAAACAGAGAGGTGGCAAAAATGACAGCTAGCACAGGAGATAACACTGTAACAGCAGAGAAAGCTGTGAGGAATTTCAGAAGGCCTGTGTAACTACTTGTAAATGCTGGTTATAAAGGCAGCAAGCATTAGGACGAATGGTCTAAACTATCTCTTCATATAACACTGGGTGTCTGAAGGGAGTAGGAAGAAATGAGGGGTAGAAGTTATGCTAAAAGTTGAGTAGTGAGTCACTGTGAAGACCTTCAGGAAAACCGCTGTTTAGTGCAGTGATAGGAAAAAGACAAGTGGCAGTCCTCTGCAGGAATGGAGATGAAGGGGTAATAACACAGCAAATATTGTGACCTGGATAAATTGGTGGGGTACTTATACTGGGTTTTGACCATTGGTGCATATAATGGTACAGACAGGACAAGAAAAGTTATATAGAAGCAGTAAACATTCATCAAGAGAGATATAGGGGAAGATACAGATCAAAGACATTTGTAAGGAAAATGGTTCAAAAGTTTTGGATAATATAATTTAGAAACATAACTCAGAATAAGAGAGGACACAGTGAAAGATGGAAAACAGTAAATACTAGCTAAAGGAAAATCAGATCTTAAGAAAAAAACGAGAGATGGAAAGGAAACTAACTTGAAATGGAAAAAAGACATGGTATTTTTTTCACAGTAAATCTTTATGGAATTTCAATACTTAAATATGAGCTGTGCATAATTCAGAAGGGTTCTGAAAGAACTAGAAGTAAAATATAAACTAAGGAATCCTGGGCTACACCTGTATCAGAATTTAAGCCACCTGTTGACAGCAGCTAGAAGAAAAATGCTAATTAAAAACATCTTATCAAACACTTGTTATAAGGTGTTTGGAAGCTGCTGGTGCTGGGACACCAGAATATCACACTAGCCAGGTATTGCTCAGAACCAGGATGTTATGACTTATGACCGCACCAAACTAATCACTAAATTCAGGAAATTTAACATTCACACTAATACATCACTGCTAATTTATTTCCCTACTCCTTTTTTTCTCTGAAAACTGTATGAATTCGAGACAGTGTTTCATCTTTAACATTAAATGGCCTTTGTAAGTTTAAATTTAAACTTTATCCCTTAGGGATGAATTAGCAGCTCACTGAGCAGAAATTTAGCCAAGTGTCTCCCATTAATGCGAGTGGAAGTCATGCAGATAAATTCATGTATCACATACTAAAGCTGTGTCCGTTAATTTTAGGCCAAAATGTTTTCCACTCTATTATTATTATTAGGCATGCATAGTTAATCAGTTTTATTCTTATTATCCTTTGACACTTAACTCTAATTTTACTAAATATCTGGCAGTAAAGGCACTGAGGAGAGGCCTCTCAGCATATCAGTTTTAGAACCATGGAAGCAGTTTACTCTCTTAAAAGCCAATCTGAAACCTATTAACCTTAACCAAAGAGCCTTTAGTTGCATAATGAGGGACAGAGCTTCACACTTTATGAAATTCCTAGCACTGTTAATTTGGTTAAAAACCTCTGCCTACTGCTGCAGGAGAACAATGGCCAGAAGACACCAGAAAGAAGTATTAGGTAGTGGAGCAAAGCAGGTGTTTGTAGTAGCTGAAACTGAGTCCTGCAGATCCCAGATCCCTTCTCTTGCCAGGCTGATTTTCCCTAACCACTATTCTGGGGCTCCATCTACTGAGCTCCTGAACCCATAAGAGGTGTTTGTCCTGCACATGAATATGCTTGTCCTCAAAAGTAAAAATGTGTCTGGAGATCACTTAAAAGTTGAGCGGAATTTCTGAGCTACCCAGTATTTCTGGGTGAGAAAGATAGGCAGGCAAATTTTCCAGAAGGGATGGGCTCCTTTTTGGCTGTGTAGCCAGTATTGCATGCTGCCAGCTGTGAGGACGCTTAAGTCCAGTGTTTGTTGACAGGTAGGCTTCTAGTGCAGAGAGATTCCAAAGTTATATTCTCCTTATGCTTTTAATGTTTTTTAGTTCCCCCTTAGTTCCTGCTCAAAGTCTCACACTGTACTCATCACACTCCCAGCCTAGCCTCTCAGGACTAATAGCTATCACATGTAGCCTTCGATTTCCCCAAGCTAAGAGTGCTGCTCCTGTTCCCTGGATGGAACGTGCAGAACTCTTCTATCATGTCCAATTGTAAGAAGTGATGCAACAGCAGGGAAAATGGAACATGAGAATGCCGCAGTAAGGGGTAGCGCTTTTTTATTGCCCTGGGAAATGTTAATCATGAGATCTTAAGTCTTTTTTATAGCGTGGAAGTTTGCCATGACTTTACCAAAATACTCTTGTTTCCAGAAATAAAGAGGTTCATAACGTGGGTAAACAGATAGTTTTATAGGTGGGGGCTTTTGGGGCTTGTTTTGTTTTGTTTTGTTTTGCAGGAGTCTTGGCATGCTCTGTGGTTTTCCATGGCTTCTGGGTTTGCTTGAGACCAGAGAAAATACTCTGGGTGAAGACTCGTGACTTACCACACAATGTCACAGACCGTTCAAACCAAACAAGCCAAGTCCTGGCAGTGTCTGAAAATGTCTCCCGGGCACAGTCTACCATAAGTGATATTGAATTATGTTGTAGGGTTTCCTGCAAGGGAAAGATTAAAGCAACACAGGGAAATGGATGCAGCACACCTTAATCAAATGCTCAGGTCTACTACTGTCTTAACTTTCTAAAGGAGACTTGAAAAGAAAGCATGTTTTTCATTGCAGCACATTTCTTTGGAAGTGCCTGGAGCTGCTCTTCAAAGAGAGGTGTGCTCTAAACCTGAAGATCGCTCAGCCCAGAGGAGGTGTGGGGGAACTCAGGCCAGAACTCAGTTCAGCTGCAGCTACAGCTGTCTTATCCAGCCATCATGCAGTATACCTCAGAGAAACAAGAAATCGGTTTCCCCATCTCATTGCTGTAACTGATGAGATGTGAAATGAGTTTCCGTAGGGAATAAGTGCTCTTAAGGTAGCAACCAGAATTTGTCAGAGTGCATAAACCTCTACAAACACAGTGCTGAGCAACACAGCTAAAAAGCATATAAGGAAAAAAGCAAAGTAGTGAAAGCTGATTGCATCTTTTATCTACTTATTTGTCTCTCCTGAAAAGACTGGTGTGTTTTTCACTGTCTGTTAGCTGCTTCTTCCCTCACCCCCTCAACAGCCCCTTTTTGAAGCATTATGCCTGCATTCTAGTTTTATGTTTACTGCAGCTTATCTGGTGCCTTCACAGAACATTCATTCAATTAATTCTCAGAGACAAGGTTTAGATTAGTGTTAGGGTGGCAATTTCATAACCTTTGGTTGCCCTGAGAGATGCAGCAAGCATCCTAGACTGCACAGTACTGTATCTTGGCATGAGTTGCTGGGGCATAGAAACAGCTTTAACTGAACCCAACAATATAAAGAAAAAAGCAAGACAGATGAAATGTTATAGGGGAGGAGGAAAGAACAGGGGAGAAGGAGAGAAAATAAAAAAGTAACATGGAACTTCAGTAAGACAGAAGAGTTGCTACAATGGAGTTAAGAAATGTAACTAATACAATTTGGTGTTGTGGGGGCTTTTTGTTGTTGTTGTTGTTTTTTGTTTTGTTTTTTTTTTGTTTTTCCTTTATGAGACGCAAACCTTAAGGAGGCACTTGAGAGAGCAGACAACAATTCTCACTCTGTCCTTACACAGGGAAACATAAGATAACTGGTCAAAAAATGATCCAAATGCTGCTGACACAACAAAGGGAATTTGCTAAGGGATTAAAAAGAGCTAGAATCATCAAAGCAGTGTGCAAGGAATATGGTCTGATTGTTGTATGTCCTGGAGTTGATGGTACATGTATAAAGGACATAAAAGGTTGTTATGGTAATAAAAGCACAGAATTAGCCTGACAAAAGAGTTGATTCGTAGAATATTATACAAGAAGCAGCAATGGGATTTATTTGGAATGCAAATGCAAGGAAACAGAATTAGTCAGAAATGACTGCTAGGTCATGGGACGAGCAGAGAGAGCACAGAACTGCAGTGAGAGAAAAAAGGTTCAATTTTTGCTAGATGAAAATGAAAGTTCTTGGGTTGACATCTGGAAGTTAAGCAAGTGAGACATCCTGTGATACATGTTAGGACAGACAGGCAACTTGTGAAGGAGGAACACCTGTATCTGGTTAGTGATGAAGCAGCTGGAGCATAATGCATGCATAATTCCTGACAAGATCACCAAAACTGAGGGTCTTGTTGGTGTCACATATGTCAAAAACATCATAGCTTTAGCAATTGATTCAGATACCTCACTATAAGCCAGTTAATGTTGTCCCATCTTTGTTGTATTAAAAACAGATGTTTTGTATTCATATAAATTAAAAAAAATAGAAGTAATAATCCCCATCTACATTTAATAATCCTTTAGTTTGCATGCTACCACTGATCAGCAAACCAACTCTGTAATTATCTCTGGTAAGAAAGAATGTATCTTTGGGTCTGTCATTGTTTTAGGCTCTGTTCCTCCTAAAGGTCCTTATGCTAAGTTATGAATCACATTCCCATAATGCTTGGTTTCTTATACTCAAAGCACAGCTAAACTGTATGTGACCTTTGGATTAGATAACTTTCAAAAATTGCAGAGTAAGATTTTTTATGTCTATCAGAACTTGGATCTGTGATGAATGTTTTGCACTTTTGATGCTTCCTCTTTCATGAATCTCAGACAAATATAATTTGGTTTGCATGCTAGAATGATGGTATTTTTAGATGTGCAGAAGGAGATTAGATAATGCTGCATAGCAGAATTTTAAAATAAGTTCTGCAAAGTACAAGTTTTGCTATCTAAAATAGTGTCCAGAGTTGTTCACCATCTTCTGTCACTGGAATATGAAGCTAATTAGATATTTGGTAAGCCATAGTCATGTTATTGAATACCTGTGGTCTTCTTAAGCTAAGGAGAAAGAAAAAACCCTGAATTTTGAGTCAGGCTTGATGTTTCCATTGGTGTTTAAACTACTGGTTAAGAATTTAAAAAAGAGTATCACTATTTTCCTAATAAGTTAAGTATTTTAAGTAAAAAATTACTATGAGGAACTGGATACCCCCTCTTTTTTTAAAGTGTTGACTGTGTTTCCTATCAGTCTTTGGTTTTTAGTACAACACAAGTCAGCCATCATGGATTGTCATGGCTAAATGTTGCCTGATTTCAAAGGTCAATGATACCTGGTTAGGACCATCAGCAAATGCTGAAAGGAGGGTTCACCTCATCTGGCCCTGCCCATCTAAAGCTGCGAGTCTAAGCTTTGGACCCCTTTCCTAGTTACCAAAGATAGACCCACAAGAGGTAGCTGTTTTAGAGGATTCATTCTCTGGAGTCACTGCTTTGTTGTGGCTTCTACTGGAGACATGCCAGGTATGGGTCAGGGTGAACAGGTTGTCTCCAGCTGGGTCCTTTTCCTGGCAGTCATCGCCACTCTGCTCTCCTCAGCCCCTGATCTTGAAGTGTTCTTACAGACCTGTCGAAATGATAGGGACCGTCAGCCCTGACCTCCTGTACTCCACAGGACACTGGAGAGCACCCTGCTGCCCCCAGAGACTTGACCCAAATTGGTACTGTACACCTCCTGGAAAGGCAACCCTCAAACAGGCTGGAAACCTCAGGTCCTGCACTCAGGTCACAACAACCCCAGGCAGTGCTACAGGCTGGGAGCAGAGTGTCTGGAAAGCTGCCCGGAGGGAAAAGAGCTGGGTATGTTGGTCAACAGCAGCTGAACATGAGCCAACAGTGTTCCAAGGTGGCCAAGAAGGCCAATGACATCCTGGCCTGTATCAGCAGTAGTGTGGTCAGCAGGAGCAGGGCAATGATTGTCCCCCTGTACTCAGCACTGGTGAGGCCACATCTTGAATCCTGTGTTAAATTCTGGGCCCCTCACTACAAGAAAGACATTGAAGTACTGGAGCAAGTCCAGAGAAGGGCAGTAACACTGGTGAAGGGTCTGGAGCACAAGTCTTATGAGGAGCAGCTGAGGGAGCTGGAGTTATTTATCCTGAAGAAAAGGAGGCTCAGGGGGGAACCTTATCACTCTCTACAGCTACATGAAAGGAGGTTGTAGCCAGGTAGGGATTGGTCTCTTCTCACCGGTAACAAGTGACAGGACAAGAGTAAATGGCCTCAAGTTGCACCAGAGGAGGTTTAGATAGGATATTAGGGAAAATTTCTTCACTGAAAGGATGGTCAAACATTGAAACAGGCTGCCCAGGGAAGTGGTCACCATTCCTGGATGTGTTCAAAAAGCATGTGGATGTGGCATTAGGGGACACAATTTAGTGGTTGACTTGACAGTGCTGGGTTAATGGTTGGACCTCATGATCTCAGTGGTCTCTTCCAACCTAAACGATTCTATGATTCTCTAATTTCAGCTGTGTTCAATCACTGCTTTCCTGTCTGGTGAAGTGTCTGACAGTTCATTTTCTTATCAGCAAAGCCCATATACTGTGCTCATGCTTCTTAATAAAAAACACAGAGAAAGTCCCCAATCTGTCAGATGGTCTATTAACTTAAATACAGTCCACATCTTTGCTCTCATCCCATTGCCTACTTTCATTTGCTCTCAATTGGAAAAATCAGGTCTAGCTACCCATGACCTTGCAAAGTGCCAGTCATCTGGATTTGTCAGATTTTGCTGAAATGCTTCTTTAAATAAGGAATTTTATCATGAGTTCAGTGTCAGCATCTGTACTCAATTTTTAAAGTATGTTTTCTTTAGAAAAGCTTTTTCGAAGCTGTGGTCTACTTTTATCTCTGTAATAATTGCAGCAACCTGATTGGGTTCAATTCCTTTGTGTTTTGGGTGACTGTGTGGTACAGCAAATTGTCCTACTGTCCATCAGGATTTATTGCATATATCGATGCAGTCAATGTTTGAATCAATTGAAACAGACTATATTTTTGTTGCTTAAACAAAATTAAAAATTACATGTCTCTGTATTTCTAAGAGGGAAAAGTAATTCTATTTTCCCAACACAGTAAAGTAGCACATCTATACCTTGCCTAGGCACAGTCCTTCCTCTCAGTATTACATAGGCTAAATATAAATTTTATCACAAAAGGGAGGACAAAATAATAGACTGTGTTCAGTGCTAATCACTTTCGTTATATCCCATGACTTTTCTAGCCTCAAGACATTAATGGTAGAGAAGGAATGGTATCATCCCAAAGGTTGCTAACCTGTCTGCCCTTCCCCAACCACTCTGCACAGCATCTGTGGTTATCCTTTCACAAGTCATTCACACTTACTTTTGGGGACTTTCTAATTCTGTTGAAAATATATAATTTGTTTTATATATAATACTGTTAATGACTAATACTTTGTTAATCTGGTATACAGTCTCTGTCCTTTCCAAACCATCTCAATGCTTGTATGGTGTTACAATCTCAAAGTACAGAAAGTACACTGTATTAAAAAAAAAAAAAAAGAAGGTTGTTGAGTAACAGTATGATCTGTTAGTTAGGGGACCTGTTATTTAGGGCAGAAGAGTGGGTGTTTCAGTGATTGAGGTGTTAGAGATGTCTAGGTCCCTCTGCACACTTGTCCAGTGACTTTGGCACATCATACACTTAACAGATGTCTCTCCATCTTTTGAACACGAAAAATAAATCTAGCTGATCTAGCAGTCACTTGGCCAAGCTAGCATGAGTCACATCAGCCTGCCAAAAGGTGAGACATGCTAGCTCTAGTACCTTACCAGTGCATGGTTTCTGGACTAAAAGGCTTGAGGCCACACTGAGCAGAGCCTGCCCACTGACTTACTGCCAGCTGTGGAGCTGTAGCCTGGCTATCTTCATGTTCTGCTCCCCATCAGTAAGTGATTTCAAAATGGAAAAGACCTGGTAATGCTAAAAGACTGGTAGTTTTTCTACTGATGTGTTTCAGAGCCTCAAGCAAATCAGTTTCAGATTCTCCATCTATGCAAGTTTGATAATTATGCATATCTTTCTGGGCAATGTGCTGTGAGATTTGAGAAGAAAAATGCTGTAGGAGATTTAAGGTGTTCTAAATCTTAACTCATTCATTGTGCCTAATCCAAACTAGTATTTAAGCTTCAGGATTGAAATAATAAATTAATATCTTTTTGGTTAAACTACTGTAGGCCATGAACAGCAAACCAATGAAACAAAACAGATTTTCTCCTCTCAACCTGTGCCCCCATGCTAGTGTGGGTATGATCTCCTACACAGCAACTCAGCCTCCAGTGGTGGGCTCACAAAGCATTCCCCTGCAAACCACCATCCTCAGCTTTTCCAGTCCATCCTTTACATACACCACCACAGAAGATTAGATAGGATGCAACATTATGGCTCTTATGCACATATGCACAAGATCATTTTTAGGGAATCATAGGTTCATATAATAATATGGGTTGGAAGGCATCTGTGAGGGTCATCTAGCCCAATCTCTCATAACAAGCAGGGAGAATTTACAAGCTAGATGAGATTGCTCAGGTCTCATTCTGTTAATTTTGATTGTCTTCCAGGTTTCTGCAGCCTCTCTAGACAACCTGCTATAATGTTTAAGCACTCTCAGCATTTTCTTCCTTATACTCAAATGAGATTTTTTTGGTTGCAACTTGTACCTCTTTCTTATTTTTCTCTTTTTTTTATGATGTACAACCTCATTTCTTAGTGGTCTCTATCTTGCCTAGCTAGAATTTTTTCAGAAGCCTCTTGTATGATGTATACTTACCTAGGAAATAATTTCACTTGTTTGTTTAAGATTATTTGCAGTAAATTCTTCAGAAATCATTTAGGTTGAGGCAGAGATTTTTAAGGTAAGCCCACAGAAGTCAGATTCCACAGAAATTTGATGGGATCTGGCACATATTTTGTGCAAGCTACCTCATCTCCTTTTGCCTTCCACAAGTATTTCATTTTTGAGCCAATTCTAATGATATGTGCTTCAGAAATTTCAAATTGCACAAAAAAACATTACTTGTTCTTTAGAGGAGAAATATTATACAAGAGAGAGAAGGGGCAGAGCAATTCAAATATGTATGGGACTGCAAAGACAAGCCAAATGAAATATGCTTGACAATTCACATGCAAAGGAGCAACTGTGGACGTAGTTAGGAGACTGCGTGGTATAAAGATACCTGATGTAGGAAATAATCCAGTCTGCCAAAGGTCCAGGTCAAACAGTACAGCAAGATGTCAAACAGTGCAAAGAAAAATCTGGAAGTAAAACAAAAATGTGTCCAAATTCATGGTGGTCAGGGCCATTAAGAAC
Organism: Myiozetetes cayanensis; assembly: GCF_022539395.1. Classification (NCBI taxonomy): domain Eukaryota; kingdom Metazoa; phylum Chordata; class Aves; order Passeriformes; family Tyrannidae; genus Myiozetetes; species Myiozetetes cayanensis. Next base: position 40,380,340 of record NW_026087742.1, on the reverse strand, counting down.
TGTTGGTGCCCTCAGTGCCCCAACATTCTCATCCTCAGTTCTCCAACAGTGTTTTCTAATCAATGCATTTCTGTTGATCCTCCCAGGTGCTGAAATTCATCCCTGAGGCTGGGCATACCAGAAGAAAAGGCAGAATCAGGAACAACATGGCCTTAGTTGATATACAGCTGGATCACCATGACCGTTGTGATTGTATCTGCAGTTCAAGACCACCCCGATAAAAACAAAAAAAAAATTTAAAAAAAGTGAGAGGAAGAAAGAAACGAAAAGAAACCAAGACACACTAATTACATCTTACTGGAATGTTTACTTTTAAGCAGGATTGCTCTGAGGACCTTTACTCACTATCATTTGAAATTTGCTACTAGCCTGCCTTTGCAATTAGCAAACATGATCTCTGTGTTTCAGCATAGCTATGCTGATTAGTGCCATGGCAACTAAACAGGTATATCATAGATTTATGTATCAGCATCCAAGAATATAATATTATGGTTATCTGCAGATAGAGTCTGAGGGTTGAGATTTTAAAAGCTAAATTGCAGTCCTTACGCACACAATGCCCACTGAAATTAAACACCAGGTGCATAGGTATTTGTGGTAGCTGGCCATGAAATAGCTTTGTGTTTGTTTCTCACTCACCAGTTCCTACACTCAAATTCTGCTGTCATTTCTACCTCCTCAGCTCTCCTGATAGTCAGTAGGGGTTTGTGGGTATAAATGAAGAGAGAATTTGAGCCTGTATAAGTGCAAAATTATTTGCCCCACTCTCAGAGGGAACTTCCCAGCATTCTGGCCCAACAGAGTGAGACAGAATGCAGAAAATCCATCACTACAGGAAATAACACACCAGTAAAGTCAAATCTCACTGTTTGTACTCGAGCAAATCATGTGCTGAAATTAGTAGATGCTTTGCATAAGCCAGGACACTGATCATGGGAGAGGGGTGCAGAGGCTGATACTTTTCCCTTGGTTACTCCATGGGAGCCATTGCCCAGGTGCTTCTGCAAGAGGGGGCTCCCACCCAGTCCCCAGATGAATCCCTCTAGGCTGGGACTGATTCTGGTCACTACTTACCTAGTCTGGACTCCTGCCCCTTGCCCAGTTTGGCCCACAGTTGCCCAGGAGGAGTCCCCTCTAAACAAAAAGGGAGAGACAGCCCCTCCCCTTGTATCCTCTTCACAGCAGCTCAAGGAGTGCCATATTTTCCCATGAAGGAGGCGAAGATAGGGCACTTGTTTGTTGAAAATATTGATTTGTTTTGCAGTTGTGTTACTGGGAAACAAAACTGTGTTTGAGATTTAATTATCATTATTTGGTTTGGGGTTTGTTTGTTTGTTTGTTTGAAATATGGATTATTATAACTTTGTCATAAATGCATTAATCTTAGTTATCTGAGGTTAGTTGTCTCATTCCAGCTCTGTGTATTGCCATGGTTAAACTGTTGACAGTGAATTTCTTTTTGACTGCATTCTTCTGAAGCACATTAACTCATTAAGCAACGTCTGTCTGTCATGGAAAATGTGCATAATTTGTTAATTTCCAGAAGAGTACTATTAAACAGCACCTCATAATAAAATTAGCACTTTAAAAGCTGCAGCATAACTTCCTATGGTTTTTAAAATATTATGAAAGTGCTCTAACTGAAAAAGGAAAAAAAAAATCCTTCTAAACTAGCTTTAAGGATTTTTAAATGCTGCTCCAAAAGTGCAAAAACACAGGCAGATTTAGGTCTGGTGAAGAATTGGAGTTTTGATCACGAATGTAATGGAGTGAATAGGGTGGCACGTTTAATGGCTGAGGGTTTATATTTAATAGTAGACATAGGCTGCATCAAATCATCCATGTTGTCTCATCTTTCTGTCTCACTGAAAGAGTGAAGTAGTTTGACAGTAGTGAGTTATAATTAGTGGAAACTGGCATGTGCTATAAAATAATATAATATAAGGCTTTCAAACCAGTATGTTTTAACACTCAACAGATTCGTTACAAAAGCGCTCTAATGTTCTGACTTGCCCTCTTCATCAGCTCAAGTATTTTTTAAGTGATTTTTTATAATTTTAGCAAAACTTTGCTGAAAGATCCCTTAGAAGTGTTGTGTTACTTTCTTTCTTGTACTTTAGCCTTTGAGATTCAGAAAGTTTGGGGGTTTGTTATTTATATTAATTTTTCCTCTCTGGCTCCCAGATGTCTATTTAAAAATGGTCCTGAATGCTTACTTGGGAAGTGATTCATCATTTTTCAAAGCAATTCACATTAAAAGAAAAGTCCTGTAACCAAAGATTACCAGCTTTATTTTGTAGTTCAGGGCTATTTAAAGAACATCTAATTCTTTTTCTGTCTCTGGCTTAATAACAAGATTGACCTGGCCCTTCCATAATTTTTAGCTAAGTTTGGAAGAAATTTGCATGCGAGACCTTGGCAGTACGGATTGTTTTTGAGATAGTTGCACTCCAATGTATATCTCTGACTGAATTATGCCTTACTTCCTAGTTAGCATTGGTTGTAGGAAACATCAGTTTCACGAGGCTTTGTGCTCTGAGTGGTCCTTAATTCACACCCCCCAAGGGAAAGCTGTGCAGCAGCACCCACTGCGCCAGGCGTGTCCCACACACCACTGCCTGCTCGCCCAGTCCCACCCCAACAGCCACGTGTTGCGAGGGGTGTTTATGCCTCCTAATCTGGGGGATCCAGCCACGTCTGGGAGCCTGAGTTACCCCTACAGGCATTTGGGAGAAGCTCTCCCATAGTGTGCCTTAGCCCCAAGGTTGAAATAGCCCAGTGTGGAGCTTTTCTTTCTCTTTTGGTTGTATAGAAAGGTTAGAAATCTGATTTGGACGTAAGTGATACACAGAGGTAGATACTATGAAAATTCCTTTTAAAAGGAATTTCTTTTTAAAGACTGAACAGCTGATAGTTCAGCTAAGTGAATTAGATAAAGGCATCAGTAGATGCCAGAGTCCAGCAGAAAAATTCAGATAAAGGTAAAAAAATCCTCCTACTTAATGATGGGTTTACTTTCTCAGATATAGGCTAAGCTTGTCGCAAAATTTAAAGTATTACTCCTGGGACACTTAGTAATGAATGGAACCATTCACTGCTTCAAGCTGCCATACAGACAGTGTGCTCCCAACCACTGCAGGAGGGTCAAGGATGGGCTTTGTTTTGCAGCGTAGGTTTGATAACATACATGTGAACTAAGAAAAAATCCACAGAACCTAGCCCTGAGCTTCAGTGACCCTGGTGAAACCAGATACCAGCAATTTTTTTCTTTTTATTTATTAGCAGAAATTGCAGAGGTGCTTCTCCATACTTTTTCCCCTTCTTTTGTCCATGTAATAATTATGTTGTTTACATCCTATTTTAACCTAAAGAGCAAAGCTGTTAAGAAACCTAATCTGGTTCAGTTTTGTTGGTGGAATTGGAACTCTCCAAAATAAATATATTTTCAAAGGCAATTCAGAAAGAATCCTAATTTCAAACCACTTGTTAGCTTTTTATTTACTATATTCTTCTGGGAAGGATCCTACTTTCTCAAGTGCAATCTATGTATTTTTTTTTTTGTTATCTCAGTTAAATGCAGCTTTCCTAGCAGTACTTTTTACTTTATGCAGTATGTAATGTGTCTTATCTTGATGAAAAAAATAAATACTGCTTTTGAAAGAAAATACTCTGAGTGATTTTTCATAATTCAGATGAATCAAAACCTGTGATTTACTGAAAGACATTTCCACAACATGACACCATCCTTACTCACAAGATTTCCTTTTGAATTTTAGTAGTCATTCCCAGGAGCATCAGGGAAGGACCAAAGTGCAATTTTGGGATAATCAAGTTTGAGCCCCTGAGCTGGCAGAGCTGGCAGCTTCCTTGTGAAGCAGCAGCAGTATGACAGCAGCACAGCATTTCTTGTAACCGGATTAGGGTGCACACCCATTTTTGGTGCTGCTCTCCAGCCCCCGCAGACTTGGCTGGGCTGCAGGATAGATGTCCTCACTTGTCTTACTGTAGCTGCTCCTTACTGGCAAAGGAACCTGGTGCAGAGGATCTTCACCCCACCTACACAAGGGTAGAGCTAAGCATCCAATGTGTTCAGGGCAGCTGGAGGAACCTAAAACCTCTCCAGGTGGCCAAAATTGAGCTGTGCTTGTTAGTGTGGGCTTTCCCTCAGCTTTACCAGAAGCAGATTTTGCTGTGTTGCATCTGGAACATAACTTTCACAGCTTTGGTAACTAATTTTCAATTTCAGGTTCTTGTGTTAAGCTGAAGCTGCCATAGACCTTCACTGGGTCTTGAACTGAAAAAGGATATAAAATTTTTGCCAAATTAATTCTTCACTGGCTGGAAACCCTGTCTGATAAGGGAATACAGCCATCTGGATACCCAGGTTGGAGCCTGTCCTTATGCATGAGCACCTTTTTCTATATGGCAATGCCACCAACCTGAAAGAATCAGCCATTCAGCATATTTGTCACCTGTGGTTTGGTCCTCGTTACTCAGAGAAAAAAATTAATACATATTCTTTCCTTTTTCTTTTTCTAAGGCAATCAGAAGACAAGTTTTCTAACAAAGAAAGCAGTTCTCTTGTGTACAGGGAACAGGAACATACCTAATGGGTGGAAGAGATATTTTTTGCCCTTCAGAAATGCACTGAATACACTGTGTAGACAGAGGTCAGCAGTTGCAAAGTGTTTAAGGATGGTATAAAGTTCCTCCCACCTGCCATTGCCATGTACCTCTACCACTAATGGCTAGCTAACATCAGTTTGTGTTCACATAAGTGAAAGTTTTTATAATCTGAAACATGGGAAGCAGCACTGCATCTCTTCAGCTGTTATAAAAGTGTGTATTTCCCAAGGTCATTCAGAAACTCACCATTACCTTTTTCTAAAAATATTGGGTGTTTTAAACATTCATCTTCCCAGTTTGGAAGAACACAGAAACTTCCTCTAGCTGGTTTTAAGATGTGCAACAGCTTTAAAAAAACTTTCCTGTAAATTCACAAGATTTCCCTTGCTCTTGTCCAGTGTGCATAGCCCATACATACTGCTGTAATGTATATTCAACAGATGTCCAATTTGTACTTATTCTCCCAGGGACTCCAGCACAGCAGCTAATTTAGAAATTAGTATTCCAGTCTCTCATTCTAGGAACTTGGACTTAGTTTATTGGCAGTCTTGGTCAAATATGCCGAAATACATATAATTCGTAGTTTATTTAGTCATTTATTGAAGAGCCATGAAAATCTGCTGTAAGTGTTTAAAGTGCAAATTCAATTTTGTGTTTCTTTTCAAAGAATCATAGAATGGCCTGGATTGGAAGAGACCTTAAGGATCATCTAGTTCCAAATACTTCTTCTAGAAATGGGATTTCCAAACCAGCAAATGTTCTCCCATGAACAGCAGGAGAGAAATATTCTAGGTTTAGTCTATCTTCTAAAATTTATTTAAGATCTGGTCTCAAATTCTTGTAGCAAAAAATTATATTTTAAATCTGAGTTTTATAACCTGATATTTGAAGCTGAGTTTCAAAACCTCATTTATGTACTCCTTATAGAAAGTTGCTGTGGCTCAGACATGCTTTAATAAAAATGGAAATAGTTACATAATAACAATTACAGTGTTTGATGCTCCAATTTCAAGCTGACAAAGGATTTCTACTTCAGTTGAAAGAATTTCAGTTTCAGAACTAGTACAAAGCAAACAGGACAAAAAGGACTGGGTAACTTCAAATATTTTGACACAAAGGGTCAATTTTTTTGACATAAGAAAAAACCCGTAACTTTTATTCATTGCATTTTCTTGGAAAATTAATAAGAGCACACATCTTAACTTTTTTGTTCTGGGAGTTTGGAGAGTATCATCTCAAGTAGTGGGTGCACTGAGATGAGCTCTCTCAGTTCAGTCTGAAATCAGTTTACCCTTTCTGAGATGAAGGTGGTCCAGAGAACCACCCTTCATATCAATGAAATTCTGTCAAATCTTTTTATACACTGTCATTGTCATCACCTTTTGTCAAAGAATAAACAAATTCATTTGCTTTGGTAGTACTCTATTTCTACTTGTATCTAGTATATGAAGAAAGAATATTCCCTCCCCAAAAATGGAAAACCATTTTATATTGAAGAATCCCAGACTAGCTGAGGTGGGAAGGGACTTCTGCAGACAGTTCTTGTTTAGCCTTCTCTTCAAAGCAGTCACCTACAGCATAGTGCTCGATCATGTCCATGTGGGTTTTGAATTTCTCCAAGGATGGAAACTCAGCTCTATTTACTAGACTTTATGTAGAGGAAGGGGGAGGCATTAGCTTTGACAAACTGTGTGGAGAGAGAGAAGTCTGACAAACTCTTCAACCTCTACTGAGGGCTGTGGCTCATGGAAGACTCTCCAGTCTTTGATGACCATGCCCTTATCCCTGCCAAGGTAGGCAGGATTTTGAGCTTTTAGCCCCATACATGTCCAACACTATAAGCAGAATGGTAATTCAAGGACCAAACAGAGCCACATACCTTAGGCTGTGTGGAGAGAAGGTCCACACATCCATGCATGAGGATTTTTCCTCCAAGGTGTGGTAAATGTCTGGTTCATTAGTAACACAGACACAGTTTGTTAGCTTGTATGACTAAAGCATAATGCCTGCATACAAGAAGGAGCAGATGGACACACTGGCAGGGGAGAGAGCCCCAGTCACCTCACCTGGAGCTGTCAACACCCTCTCTCCGGTCTGTCCTATAAAGTCTCAGGGACAGGGGGTACGCATGGCCACAAGGCAGCAGTAGAGGGTCCCCTTCACCCCACAGACAGAGGGATGGTCACTGCCAGGGGTGCGAGGACGATCATGGAAGAGCAATTGCATCAGCCTACATCAGGCTGCCAGGTTCAGCATCCTCTAACACCGTTCAGCAAGCCATCACAGGGTAATCTCTCATAAATCACAGAAATATTGGAGACTGCAGTATTTTTCAGCTTCCAGATAGATTCTCTCATTAAGTCATAGAAAAGCAAATTGTCCAGCTTTACCAGAATGTACAGGCTGGGCTGCAGCGCAGCCCCCAGAGCATCCTCCGGAAATCGGAGAGCTCCTGATGTAAGAGGCCTTCATTAAACCATTCTGATAACCGACAGATGGCATTCATTGCAACCTTTACATCAAATTACCAACCCTTGGATTCTGTTGCTAATTTATTTCAAAAGGTCAGGCAAGGATTTGTGTGCCCTCAAGGAAATGATTGCGTTAAAGGAAGCTGCAGTTTCAGTATTCAAATAACCCCACATAGGCAAAATGCTGCAATTTTCCCAGTTAAACTGTATCTGAACACCAATTACACAACTGATTATTAAATGAAGATAAGCCACGTAGACTTGCATGAAGAAGACTAATTGTTTTTTTCAATTAAAATAAAGACACTTGGGTCCAAATTAAGACCCTGACAAAGAAAAGGTAAGCAAATTCGTTTCACTGGGAAATGCAGCTACTGCATACCTGCAATCTTCGGGATTGAACAATGCCAACTAAGTCAGCAATTTTAATAATCAAAATGTATCCCTTGAAAAGTCCTTCTACATAAAGCTAATTCAAGGAGCAAATGAAAACTAGTCCTTGCATTTTAATATCATAGCTGACTGCACTGAGCTCTGGTCAGCATCAGGAGCTTTTTATTTTATGTAAGTTCTTCTTAATGATTCTGACAAGCATGCAGCTTTCATCAAATAATAAACTGCTATTCTTTGCCCCTCATGGCAGAGAAACAGAGACCAAAGAGTATTCCTTGAATAGAGCAGAGCTCATATAGACACACAAGTCTGTACATTAAAAAAACACATGCAAGAGTTAAGAATGATTTGTGTGTGCGTGCAAAGGGAGTTTTTTTGTGGCTGACATGTTTAAAAACAGCAGTTTGCTTTTAGACTCCAAAACATACATTGAATATTCATGTAGGACCACTACTGAATAATCAAGTGGCTACAAGTTGGCAAAGTGATAACCAATCTATCAGGTCGCAAAGTGATAACCCATCTATAAACTATGTTTGTGAGGCATCTCCTAAGTGAACTGTTATTGCCACTGACGCCTTCTGCCTTTTCCACTGCATTCTGACACTAAACCAGATTTAACATTACACAAACTACAGTGTCTGTTACCAATGATGCTAATCTTCAGGGACATACAAGTAAACATTCAACAACTGGTTTGACCAAAGAAGCAACCTGACATTTATTTATCTTATCAAAGTGAAGGCAGACAGACAACAGTGTTACTTACTCTCCATAAACCCTCTGTAAGCTATATGATTAAATACAGCATAAAACAGGCAAAAATTTGCCTACAGATAAATGCTGGGAATTTAAAAAGACCATGCCAAGGTCTTTAACTTGGAGAAAATTCATGGAGGCTGCATGATCCAGAAAAAACAAATTATCTGTGTGGTCCTTGAAAACTACCAAAGACCTTAGGAACTTTCCTGCATGTAAAGCACCTGATAAGGTGCTGAATAACTGAGAAACTTGCTGTACAGTACTGTGTGATAAATTACACTTAAGTTGTAGTGGTTTTTCTGGTCTCAGGAAGTTTTCTGTGTAATTTCTTTAACTGCATTTTGTTCCAAGCAGCTGCTTCTCCTCTATTTGATAAAAAAACTGAACAATTCTCTGATCAAATGCATCTTGGGAACCTATCTTTGTATGTATACATATAGCCATACATGCATATATATAAATAAAATATATATTAAACATATATATTTTCATATACATGTATATAAACTTTTCCATAACTCTAAATTTAAAAACAAGAGAAAAGAGTTTAAATCCTCCTCCATCAAGATAAAATTCATCAGCAGGCAAAGATAAATATTTGTACATTACACATAAATTTTCTGGTTTTCTTTGAAATTCACTGATGACTTTTAACACAACTACTATACAAGACCCTTCTGGTCTTCCTCTTCGAGGTTTCCATTACTCACACAGGAAATTCTGAGAAGTGTGCACAGTGCTAGCATTGGTACTGAAGGTTTTTAGCCATCGTTTGTTGAAACTCTTCAGCTGAATTTCCTTTTATGAATTTTGCAGTTTGGCTTCTTCTACTCAAGTCTTGAAAGACTGCCAACAGCCATGCCTTCTCTTTGGGTATTTAAACCTACAAGACATCAAAGAAATGTGCCTTTGATAGAGACGTTCAGTGCACAGGAAAAGAGGAAATGTTACACATACCTCTGCCAAGGTCTTTGAATTAAGCATTGCTGTTGACCTCAGATATCTGTTAGAAGAACCCAGAGGTCTTACTGTCTCAAGATACTAGCAAAGCTGAAGATCTTAGGGAAATGGTGAACTGCATGAAAGCCTGAACTTCCTTCTTACCTCATTTCACTTGCAAGCAGCAACACCCTGAGCTGTAACTCCTTGGAAACCCTCTAGCAATATCATTTTCATCTAACGTGAATAATTAGGCTCGGGTTCATAGGGCCACAACCTACAGAGAGAGGAAAGCTTAAAACAGTTATCCGATATGCAATACAGCAGTCTTCACTTGACACAATGGGAAAAGACATACTGAGGATGAATGATGAATATTAGCCTTTTTTCCTCTGAAAGCAGCAAGGTTATTCTGGCTTCAAGAGTGTTTGCTTCAGTTTGGTATCACGATTGTGCATTGCTGGTTAGTTATTAGCACTGGAAAATTAACTGAATCATTGCTAGAAACCTAGCAATGTTAAGATGCCTGGTAAGACACCTCTGGCCCAGCCTTTCATCCTCTGAGAGTCACAGGAGAGAAAAAAGTCCATGGAGGCCAGCTTCCCTGACCATAACACAAACATCAGGTCAGGGAAGAAGAACAGAAATGAACAAGTGCTCTACAGGCAAATCATCCAAGAGCTCAGTTCAGTGCAAGTGCTATGGCTTCAGTTCCTATTCCATATAGCTAATTAGAAAGTGGTGCTACAAGTGGTAGGGACTGGTGAGGCATGGGGAGAGCATCTCATACAAGGTAATACAGCGGGGTTACTTTAAATCTTGCTTTTGTTGAAGCTTGAAGGCTTGTCCCATTAGACGCATTTGTAGATTGAAAGGTTTATAATTGGCCTGAGTCATCACTGGTAACTAAACACACCTCTCACTGTGTTTTGAATAAAGGTCATCTAGACTGACTGTTCCCTACTTGACTGTGTAAAAGTTCCCCACCTCTTCCTTTTAGCGTGGTGTTTTTACATGCTATAGCTATACAGGTCCGAACTGGTGTATCATGTTAAATGCAGTTATACAAGTTAAATATGGTATTGATATAGCATTTTTAAGACCAGAATGCAGATACATTAGCAAGCTTTGTAGACAGTAAGGCAAATTAAAGCACAATCACGCTATTGCATTGCAAATAAATCATTTTCTTCATTGAACAAAAGGAGTGATACAATGCTGCTTATTCACACTGCCTATTCCAAGGCAGTGTTTGCCAACTATACTGACCATGATGATTATATCATCCATTACTTCGCACTAAAATCTGATGAAACTAAAAATAAATGATAGATCACTTCAAATTCCTATCCTCTGTCTATTGGCAAACAATACTTTCTGTTTTTTCCAGTGATGACTGAATAGCAGGATACAATGTAACAAAAAAGTCATAAAAACTGCAGAAAACATAAACTTCCTGTCTCTTAATTCTGAACATTTAGGACCAGCTGAAGCAATTGGTAATTATAAAGCACATTCCAACTAATAACAGGAAGACTAAGTTCCCCTGAAAGAATTATTACAAGAGAATGTACAAGTGTCTGGGAAACCTACCATGCCCAAATGTTGTTTGGAACTGAGCTGAAATGGATGGAATGAAGCAAAGGAAACTATACAAATTCCTCTTTCTTTGGTAAGGATGGCAGATGGATTTATTACGCTTGTAGGGTGCTAATTCTATTAAGGCATACAATGTCATATATCATGTCATTCATGCCATGGATTATTACAATTGTTTCTAGAAAGAGTTCTACAGCAAAATTCCAGTTCCCAAGCTTAGTTTAGGTACATCTTTACAACTCACAGCTTGGTATTTCTATTATTTCTAATGCAACACAACCAGATGGTTCCACTTTTTCCAGGTCCCTCCATATCATATAGAGTTCAGAAGCAAGATTTCATTTCACCCCATCTCCATGTTAGTTTTCCTTTTCCCATCACAATTTAACTGATTCTGGTCCACAAAAAAGCAGTTGTTCTTTCTGCTTTAATCCTGCTTGTTATTTCTCATTAGATCTTGACCACAAGAAAATGATTTTGCTGAAATGGCAGGGCAAACCTCTCTGTGCAATTCAGAATAGCCATGCATGCTTCACTGAAGCCTAAGTTTTCAGTTTGTGCCAAGTGTTAATTTACATGCATCAAAGTGATATTGCCACAAGCTAGAAAAGCATTCTAAGAGCCCACATCCAAAAATGAATACAAATCGAGGCTTCTCTTTCCCCAGCTTTCCTGATGCATGATATTATTTGGAATAAGGGAAACTTAGAAATATTGATACCCTCCTCACAAATAATATTTTCTGTAGAAGCTTTCCTGAGAGGTTGAAGATAAAATCGCACCTAAAAATCTTGTCTGAGAAAAACACTTGATTTTTAAACAGGTTCATTTCCAACCCGTGCTGATTTGCAACAGGTGATTTGCAAGCCCTGATTGCATGTACTGTCCCTGCTGTGACCTTACTCAGTCAAACCTCATTGGCATCAGGCACTGCTCATACATGGGCAACAGGTACCAATAAAAACTTTAGATATTTCAGACATACTGACAGAAGGCTAGCACTCACAAGATTTTTATTTTTTTAAGAGACATAAATATGCTGATTCTGATTTCAGAAAAATAATAATTAAAAAAAAATTATCTAGAAGCTGTCTAGTCTAGTTAATTATAATTTCCCAGTCACATTAAAGACAAAATAAATATTAAAAATCACCTTTGAAATTCAGAAGTTTTGTAGACTCCTAATATGTTCATTTATTTAATGCTGAGACCACTGAAGTGTGTGACGCATCACTACAAAGCCCAAAGAAATAATTCAGCAGAATAACATGGACAGGATGAGCAATGTCAATTTGAGAAGAGATATTAGGCTGAGAAAGCCATGGTGCAATAAGCCTGATGGGAACTGTGCAATGACCGAAAGCTGTGATGATTAACTCCCCATGACATTCAGGTATCACAAAGGGTAGAATTGATCTTATTAGTTGTGGAATGGGTCAAGGAGCGTGTTATAAATTATGCTTTTGCCCTCTCAAAAATCTCTCCACTTCTTAATGTGGCAAAGAAATCCTAGATTACTGATAAACAAATGCAGAAATTAAAGTGCAAGACAGTTACTGTGGCACCTTATTTCTAACCCTGTATTTCTTAGCAGCACAATATAGAAGATAGTGTTTAATTTAGTGCTGCCTTCATACTATAGGAAAACTCTGGATTAATTTTCTTTTAATCTAGCAAACAGAGACAGGTTCTAAACACTAAACACAGTTTGTGCTAAAGTTTATATCTCAAAACATTTTTTTTTAATTATAGACAGTATTGTAAGAGAACTTAAAAATATTACCTGTGCAATTTTGGAGACAGAAAACAACATTAGCCAGAAAGATCACTTGCAAAAACTGTTCCATAATAAAGTAGAAATAGAAATACACTATTTATATACAGAATATATAAAGCATCAGTTTTCTGTGGTTAAAAAGACTTTGAATTTAAGGTATAGCTTTAGAGAAAAAGAGAAGTGCCAGAGGGGTAGAAGAGTCCAAAAGGTGGAAGATGAGAAGAAAATTCATCATAAGCTGGAAAACAGGTCAAGTTTGGGTGTTGTTCATTCTGGTTTGTTTTCATGGATCTGAGCATGTCTAGAGGCTACAGCTTCAATCTCTGAATCTCAAAGAGACATGCTCATGACTGAATTTCAGCAAAGCTTGTGTGTGCATGCTTAAGTTAATTTCTTGAAGGTAATAAGGCTTGGTAATGTTGTCACTTTGACTTAGGATGGTCTGTGCCTCATCCAAAAAGTGAAGTTCCAGTATCTTTCATATCAGTCTAATGGACTTTAGCTTCTTCTGCTTCACCTCCACTGTTGCTAACACTTACATAGTCATGAAGTGAGCTAGACCATCCAAGTATCTGGATTAAAATTAACTGGGGAAAAAAAAAAAAAACCCACAAACAAAACAAAAACCACACACACAAAAACCCCCAATAGAATCAGTTCTTTGAGCTGTTAGGAAAAGCTGGCTGAGGGAAGGCAGCATCACCTTGTCCCCTAACAGCACAATGTGGAGCTTGTTCAACTTTATATTTTTGCAGCTAAGTAAATTCTTTATCATCTATTACCTATAAAATTAGGTAATTTTAATAATTAAATATTTTAGCTAAACTCAAGCTTATTGGTAACTGTTTACAGAAGAAGGAAGGAAGGAAGGAAAGGAAGCCAGGAAGGAAAGGAAGGAAAGGAAAGGAGGGAGGGAGGAAGGAAGGAAGGTTGCTTAGAAGAGAGGGACAAATATAAAAATAAAATTAAAAATCCCGTTCCTAAAGAGAGAGCTTCAATTGCAGGAAATTATGCCTTTGCATGGAATTGCAATGGTACAAAATGAGACAATTCTGGAAAACTGTAAAAATCCTGCAAGCTGAGAAAAGTAAGTGTTCAGAAAATGATCAATCTTGCTTTAAAACCCTTTTGATTACAGCTTTGTGATCCGAGCAACACCACCTGCCATGAGGAACAATAGCCAGACCGGGGATTAATGTTATTAGCAAAATGTGATATTTTTTCTTGTTTGAGTGTTCATAGCAGAACATGTAGGCATTTAAATATGTAATTAAATGGTACCTGCCACCCCTGCTGTCTGCATTGTAAACAGTGCCAATTCCTCACATTTTTTTTGAGTACTGCTGTTCTGCAGTCAGCAAGTGATTCCTAAAACTCTGCAGTCAAAAGAAATATGCTGTTAAGTTTTACATAGTCTTTAAAAGAGGTAGAAACTTTAACCACCTTATTATTTGCCAAAAGCATACATTACCACTTCGGATTTTGAGGCAGGATTCAACAGCTTGCCAGAGAAGAAATACTATCTGAGCAGTACACACCAGAGCCTTCTATAGAACCTACAGAATTTTACTACACCAGGAAGGGTGTGTTTTATTGCCAATAAAAATATGATTTCATTAAGGAACTTTATCACATGCAACATTACATAAACTATCTTTTTTTTCACTGCACAAATTCCCACTGAGATCAATTGGGCAACTGTCCAATTCCCATACTAGGCATTCTCTGTAATAAATAAGAGTATGAAACAGTAAAAAAATAGTTGTATTTCATACAAATTATGATTTCTAGCTAGTGTCTGGCATTGCCTTGTGAAGGATCCCATTTCCCCTCTGAAGTCCAAAGTTGTGGTTCCATAACACAAAAAGGCCTCTGAGTGCTCTCAGGATTGTCTCCGGGCTCTCCTGTGCTAGAATGTTGCTGAGGATTGCAAAAGAAGTTCCACATCAAACAGAACGGAATTTTTCAGGATAGTAGATCCCAAGTAACAGGAAGCATCTTTTCTTTTCATACTCCCTGGGAAAAAGTAAGGACTCAAGTAAAAGGACCCAAAGCTGAGTCAAGGGAGGTTTAGGTTAGATATTAGGAAAATGTTTTTCATCCAGCGGGTGGCTGAGCACTGGAACAGCCTCCCCAGGAAAGGAGTCACAGCACCAAGCCCAACAGATTTCAAGGAGCGTTTGGACAAAGCTTTCAGGCAGATGGTGTGACTCTTAGGGCGTCCTGCGCAGGACCAGGAGTTGGACTCAATTATCCTGGTAGGTCCCTTCCAACTCAGCATACTCTGTCATTCTATGATGCTGCAGTTAGTTAATGCAACTAATGGTATTGCACTGTATTAGTTTTATAGACAATTATTCTTCCCATAAGGCAATACCAGTGGGTATCTTCTTAAATCCTGTTAATATCAGTGATTCAAGCTCTCTATTCATTTCTATAGAATTACAAGAAATTAAAATACTGTGCAAATGTTCTCATATTAAAATGACAGCTATGTAAGTGGCTTATGTACTGTGATGGAGTCAGTCTTGCCTAACTGAGTAGAAGCCAAGTTCATTTAATTTTCTGTATGGATACTGTATTTTATTGAGTTCTGTCATCCCTCTAAAGGTTCCTCCTGGCTGCTTTCCTTTCTAATTCTCTCAAAGACTTTTCTTTTGTCACCTGCAGTTTCAACTACTATTAACTCACTAGTTTGGATAACAGCACTGCACGTCTTTCTAGACTGCATTTTGATAATTTCTGGAGGTGTCCTCTCATCATGGCTGTACAGAAGGAGGGACAACTCTGATGTTTGGAGACAATCCCATTCTTATAATGAACAAAATGTAGAACAGAAATTACTACAGCAATGATGGATCTTCTAAATAGCTACAAAGCATTTAGATGAGACATTTGATTGCAACAGATGAAGTTTACTTGATCTGAGGTCAAGGAAATCATTAAGAGCTTCAATTTCTGCATTTCATTGCAGAGCACAAAGAAAGAACATATTTATTGAAACTACATTTAGGCATGGAAGTTTGGAATTTGTGTAAACCCTAGGATCCCTCTAGAGACAACAAAGGTGAGATTCTGTTGAGCATCTGTAGATGTCCATAACATAAGCATTCACATATAAATCAACAATAAGAACATCCCAAGATAGAGAAACAGACAACCTAAAGTGGATTCATTATATATGAAAATGCTTGTTTCCCTACAGCAATTTTAACAGGATCTTTAGTATCTGCACTGTACACATCTAACAACAGGTGAGATGAATCCCATTCTAAGAGTCAAAGGTGCCTCTGAGGTGGGATGAAGTAAGTACCTGCTGGAGAAAGATGTGTGTGGTGGGAGGTGTGGTTCTCTGTTCCTATCTTCCTTTACTGAATTTAGTATTAAAATACAGCTTCTACCTTAGACATCTGTTAAGTATCTGACTTTAGAAATCAGTGCATTATCCAGAGACACTACAAGCCATAAACTTCACAAATAATGACATGTAACCACAAAAATTTTGTACCTAATTCCACATTTAAATTAGTGTTTTCTCTGTTCTTTCAAAGTTACTGAGTTCACCCAGCTGTTTTTGCTTTCTGCAGAAAGCATATGTTCCTTGCGCTTAGACCTAAACTGTTTTTAAGAAGTCTACTGAGTTTAAGAATATGCAGTGCCAATGTAATCTGATACATGTGAACAAACAAACTATTGACGAGGAAATAATGCAAGCCAGATAACAGTTGTGAATTCTCTGCAAGGCTGTAAATGTGATACCCAGAGGTCAGTACTAAGGAAGTCTTGTTCAGTGTCTTCGACATTGTCCTGTATATGGAGAAGTATATGGAGAACCTCAGCAAATCTGTAAATTACGATACATTGGAGGTGAAACAAAGGAAGGAACTGTGAAGACAGTGCATTACAGAGTCTCAGTCCAGCCAGGCCCTGAGAGCAGGGCCAGCAGAAATCACATGGGGTTCAACAGTGAGAAGTGCAAATCTCTGTACCCACATGGACTAACTCTGTCCGCCAGTACCATCTGGGAAATGACCAGCTGAGTAGCAGCTTTGATCAAAGGACAGTTACTGTCGGCAGCAGGTTGAACATCAGCCAGCTATATGTTCTCAGTGCAAATAGTGCAAACTGTATCCTGAGATGAGTTAGAGTGACGGTCATCAGCTGAAGAGAAGGTGGTGATCCCCACATTCACCGCTGATAAGGCAACACCAGGAATCCCATGTCTAGATTTAGACCCCTAGTTCAAGAAAGATTGAGAAACTGGAGAGAGTAAAAGATGGTGAGGAGACCTAGAGCTCATGGCCCACAGGCAAAGGCTGAGGAAGATCAGCTTATTTGATCTGGTGAAGAGGACAGTGAGGGAAAAGTTAACAGTTGTTAACAGCTGCTTGAAGGATACTTACAGAAGCAGCAGAGTGAAACCCTTCTTGGTATCAGGTGGCATAACAAGAAGCAACAGACACAGTTCCTGGCTTGAGACACTGTGCCTGGATAAGAAAATTTTTTTTGGCAGCAGCAGTGCAGCCCTGGCACAGGCTGCCTAGAGAGTCTTTCAAACCTCCATCCTTGGAGGCTTTCAAGACTCAGCTTAGTGAAGTCACATAGCCATCATCTAGTATCAGCAACAATCCTACTTTGGCCAAGAGGTTGGACAAGAGAGCTCCAGAACTTCCTGCCAACCATTTAAGTGACTCTCTAAAACTTCCACATAGTCCTGATACACAGGAAAATTAGGAATGTCTGAGAACTTAATTTTCAGAAATTATTTTTCATTTCAAAACCTTTTAAAATTGTACCACTTACAAAAATGGTAATCAATTTTTATTCTCTTCCTCTTTTTCTGCTTTCCTTCCCCCAGGACAGATCAACTGATAGATAAGACACATAGTGAGTGGAGTTCAGTTGCCTGAACACTGAAATTCATAATCACATTTCTCAGATGCTCTGAGGTATCTGAGACATGCAGCTGGGATCAGCAGATGTGAAACAAGATCTACAGAGTCCCAAGCCCTACTGGGAAGAAAACCTATATTTGGAAGACTGCATCCCACCCTATTAGTCAAATAATTTATTATAATTCTGAGAAAGCACAGTGGCAGCACGGCTAAAATAACATTTCAGTGAAGTTTTTTTGTTTAGTTGTGTCAGTTGTAGCAAATAGTTAATGCTAGCAACAATTTTGCTGCAGCTGATTAAAACATAAAATTGCAATATCTCATTTAGAACAATTTTCAGGGTCTTAGGGTATCTCCTTCAAGTATTTGTCATCAAACACAGGCTGAAAAAGATTTATGAATATCCTGGAGAGCACAACTACGTTTTAACCTCTATTTTGCTTTAACCCTGTAATCTGTGTCTTCAAGACTGATGCCAGTGATTATAAATAACAGCCATCCGAATTAATAATTGTAATACTACAAATTTGGGAAGAAGAGGAAGATACAGGATTATCTGGGTAGAGTTATAATTTGCCAGTGTGCAACTCAGAATTTGAAGGAGAAATTAAATATCTAAACTAAAATAGAAGACAAGCATAGCCATTTGTTTTCAAGATATTATGTTGACAGGCTGCTTCAGCAGTTTTGAGTGTTAGAAAGACTGGAGTTACAATAGTTAAGACATTAAAAAAAATATTGTGGAAGCCTCAATTTCACTGTGAATTAGACAAATAGATGTTATTATGCCCATGCTCCAGAGGGAAAAGAGATTCAAGATTTGCCAAAGACACTGAGGAAATACAAGGATTTAACTCAGTAGTAGGGACTGCTAGAATTTTTCATTATAAATTCTATGTTTAAACACCTGTACTAGTTTTCTTCCTTTGGTAGTTTTTGCCTTTTTTTTTTTTTTAATAATTTATTTTTCTAAAATTTGAATCATCCAGAGACCAACAAAGACATAAAACTTTAACTCAATCACTGCTTATTATACCCAGCAGAAAGCACAAATGCAGATACGCTGGCACACATTTGCACTACCTAGATGTCCATTGTGCTTATTTATCCCTGTGATTTAATTTTTTCCTAGGTTGTTCTGGTTCTGAGTCTGATTTTGTTAAATTAAATAGAAGAAGATATTCTCATTAATTCAGGTCTTTGGTTTGATCAAGTATTCACAGATAATTTATTGGACCAAAATAATGTGAACCACAAAACGCACAGCTTTATGGATAACTCCCAAAAAGGCTTAGGAGAGGTAACGATGACAATCTACAATGACACAAAATCTCCTCAGAGATGCCAAAAGTTAAGCATCACAGTTGAAACATCAACCCAAACAACTTGAACCGGTGTACAATTCCCAAACCAGTGTTTGCTTTTTAAAATTTCTCTTTAAAACTCCAGCAGTGAAAAGCAGCTGCTAACTCTCAGTGACCTTTAGCAACAGCACTTGCATCTTTAGGGAATTGAGATTGATTTTCAACAGCTACCAGTGTAAAGACCTTTTGTCTGGGAGCATACAATGATACCAAGGTCAGAGGATTTGAAAGCAGCAACTTTTACAGGGTTAAACTTTAGCTGTGTGGTGATTACAACTACCAATTAATGTCTGCTGTTTCATACCCTGGGGTCACCTGCAATTTCAAAACAGATTAAGCAAAGTGGTCCCTGAAGGCTCATGGGTGCAATTCCCTGAAGTCAAGTATCAGACTCAAAAGAGTCTTGCAGGAGGCAATACATAAATCAAAACTAATAAAGAATTACCAGTGCACTTAGTGCTGGATCTGCAGTCTTTGCATGGCACAGCTAAAGTATGTGCTGTTCTCTTTGACCCTACTATTTTTGCTTTTTGGTGAAAGTGGGCTTACATAAACAAGAAAAGGAAGTTGACTTGGCTGGTAGATGGGCTTTTGGCAGTCACACCTGTATTTCCTTTTTTAAAAATACTTTAGAGTCCCATTTCTCATTTTTTTTCTCAGGGTCCCACACTGTCTGAATCAATTCTTGCCCTTAGGCAGACAGCTTACACATACCACGTACCTCCTCTCCACCACCATTTTCCCCACATATCTTTGAAATTCTGCATCTCTTCTACTATGAAACTAGAGTATCATTCAGCCAGACAAGAAGAAGATTGCAGAACAAAAATCTTATATTGCGCTGTACAAACCAATGCAGAGAACGTGGTGCTCATACACAACAGAATGAAGCACCCAAGAACACACAGAAGCAATTTACTCCTGTATCACCTGTGTCTTGAAGTATAAGCCTTTGGGTTATTAGATAAAGGTGAGAACATGATCACTGTATGTGGTGAGTTGACTCTGGCTGGATACCAGGTGCCCACCAAAGCCCCTCTATCTCTATCATTCACCTCTGCAAATAGAGAGGGGAGAGAAAATTATAATGACATGCTCATGAGATGAGATAAGGACAGGGAGAGTATCACTCACCAGTTACTATTGCAGGCAAACCAGACTTGACTGAGAGAAATTAGTTGAATTTATTACTAATAAAAATCAGAGTAGGAGAATGAGAAGTAAAACAAATTTTAAAACCACCTTTCCCCCACTCCTTCCTTGGCTTAGCTTTGTTCCCGATTCTCTGCCTCTCAGCTGTTCAGAGAGGTAGGGACTGGGGGTTGCGATCTGCTCAGCACGTTATTTCTGCTGCTGCTTCTTCCTCCTTTCCCTGCTCCAGTGTGGGGTCCCTCCCATGGGACACAGTCCACCAAGAACTTCTCCCATATGAGTCCTTCCCACAGCCTACAGTTCTTCACTAACTGCTCCAGTGTGGGTCCCCCATGGTGTCCAGGTCCTGCCAGCAAACCTATTACAATGTGGGCTCCTCTCTCCACAGGCTCACAAATCCTGCCAGGAGCCTGCTCCAGTGTGGGCTTCCCATGGAGTCATAGCCTTCTTTTGGGTATTTATCTGCTCTGGCATAGGGTTCTTCCATGAGCAGCAGGTGGGTCTCTGCTCTTCCCATTGACCTCCATGGGCTGCAGGGACACAGCTGTCGCACCATGATCTTCCTCACAGGCTGCAGTGGAATCTCAGCTCCTCCTTTTTCTTCTTCAATGACCTTGGTGTCTGCAGGGCTGCTCCTCTCTTCTCTTGCTGCAATTACTTCTGCACAAAAACTTTTTTCCTTCTTAAATCTCTTATCCAGAGTCACTACCACCTTTGCTGTTTGGCTCAGCCTTGGCCAGTGATGGGTCCATCTTGGAGCAAGCTGGCATTGGCTCTGTTGGACATAGGGGAAGCTTCTGTCAGCTTCCCACAGAAACCACTCCTCTAGCCCTCCCTAATTCCAAAACCTGGCTGTGAAAACCCAATACATTGTAATACACTTTGGAAATTTAGCCCCATCTTTTCACTTCCTTTTCATTTTGTTCTGCCTACCAGGTTTCGGAAGGGGTGCATTGCCTCACACCTGATAGCAAACATTGAGAACTTTCTATATTCTTTTAGGTACTGAAGTTAAGATAGGACTGAATACCTTCAGGGTCTCTCTATCATCAGCGGAAAGAAATTTGATTGAAAGAGAATTGGAAAGTAATTTATTGTATTCCTGCTACCATACAATGTAAACCATTGCAGGTACAGCAGTTATATGACTGAATGTAAATGAATAAATTAATTTACATATTAAATGTGGCTTCTGTAATTTTGTGAAGAGGCTGTAACTTAATGCCTTTATTACTCCTCTGAAGATGTTGCACTGGATAAGATGATATCCAAAGTTATTGACTGCCCAGTAGAAGCCTTTGAATTCAAAAGTGTTAAAGGGAAGGCAAACAAATCCACATAGATATATTTTTGAAAATGAGTCTGCCAGCTGGTTAAAAGATGTAAACGGAAAGGCTGAGAACTGCTAATTATTTGAACCACTTAAACAGAGGGAAGTGCTGGCTTCATATTTAACAGTTTTGCATTGCGCTAATATCTGCTGGCAGCAGAGTCAATAAAAGCTCTACAGGGAGTCTGAACACAATGTGATTTTTCCTATTCAGATAAATCTTCCCTGTCCTCACAATCCTTATTATCCTCCTAACAATGCATCTAACAATTGGAATAAATGTGTAATAGAGATCTATGCTGCAAAGTGAGTTTTCTCTGAAAACATTTTGCAGGAAAACAGCCACAAGTGAAGGCTCAAGTTTTGTATGAGTTGCATGTAGTTCTCATTGCTCTGGGGGATGGGAGTCTCATCTAGAAAACAGGAATGTGCATCAGTCAGGAAACTGTTTGACTTCCAAATGCATTTCTGATTCCAATTCGGTAGCTGTAAGGCTTTCCTAAAGGAAAAAAGAAATCCAATTGCTAACAGCTGTGGGATTATCTCAGGTGTTTATTGCCTGTGTTCATCCTGATTGAAAACAAGAACAACAAAACCTGATCACAGGTATCACTGGATGAGAAGTGGAAATGAAATGGCAGAAACAAGAGGCAAAATTGACTGGATGAAAAGTAGCAATTCCCTCATAATCTTCCCATGTAGGCTGCCAAGTCTTGCCCCAAAGGCACTTGCTAAGATGATGACTATAAGAATATAAACCAAAAAGTCTTCCTGCATCACTCAGACCAGTCTCTTGATGTTACATTCAGCCAACTTACTAGTTTCTTCCCATTATCTTGAACAAACTCTACCTTAAACAGAGTTGACTTTCTGTCCAAAGTTGGAGAAGCTTTGGGAAACTGTACCAAAGCTTTAGTATTTAGAAGTTTAAGAAATTTCTTGTAAATTCTGACCTATTTGTATTTATTACTGATTTATACTAAATCATTTTCCTGTCAAAAAAGTCTTAGGGTTCAAATTACTCTTACCCACCTTGGAGAAATATTACCCCAATATTTTTTCAATGAATCAGAATCAGTCCCATTTGTTTTCAATTTACCTTTAAACCCTTTCTATACAAAGTAGCACCTTTGACCACCCGAAATCCCCTCAAAAGAGGTCTACTTAGAAAGACTATTTATTAACCAGGTTGCTGCAGAAGACAAAAGGAGAGGTTTGAGGTATGTGGGTTTTTTTCTTTGAATTTCTGCTGACAGGACAGAATATGTTCAGGAGGAAGCCTGATTTCTGCTTGTATCCAGTGACCTGAACACCTTCTCCCTTGACAGAGGAGGCTTGCACAAAGTCAGAACAACCACCTGCGTCTAAGAGTAGCTGTGAAGAATTAATACCCCTCTCTGCCTTCTCTTTGAAGGTCAGTGCAGTTCCATGATTGATAAACCGTGTGTTGGGGAAGTCTGAGAAGATCACTTCCATAGAAAGTTGTCAGTAGCAGTGTGGTGGAGCATGTCAGCCTCAAAACACCTATCCAAACACTTATTTCTCTGCTGTTTCAGCACTGCTACAGAGGGAATTTCTACATTTCTTGCTGAAATGGGAAGGTCTATTCTTCTGTCTCTGCCTTTTCAAAATATTACAAGTAACGGGTAAAAGTGCAAGTAGAGATAAGTGAGTGCAAAGGAGTAAGTCATGCTAGTCAGTGGAGGCAGAGGTTCTGTTCTTTGCGGGAAATAGGAATTCTTGTCTTAAATTATTTACAAACTAGGTTTCTCCATCATAGATATTGGCCAGTCATCCTCTAGTAGCCTTCAGTTGGATTAAAAGCAACAAAAGTAGAGAATCAAATTTTGTCTGTGCATCCCCGCTTCCAGACCCCTGGCCCCCACTTTGTTTCCAAGGCTTATATTGGAAGATCCTGTCAATAACACAGGTCTGCATCAAAGGTCGCATCATCTGAGTGCATCAGCTGTAATGCTGCATTGCAAGCTGTCTCATTTGGCGAAATCACAGTACAATTAATGGCTACATTAAAATAGAATTTGCATAGGGGTACTTATGACACTCGCATTAAAATCACATTAGTTCATAATGATTAACACTCTTTTACTGTGCACGGAACAAATTAACCTGTGGATGCTTTGTTTTATGTGTGTCCAGAAAAGCAACTTGCAGAAGTAGATAAAGGACATGGATTGTCTCTGTTACAGGTAACTAACTATTCAGTACCTCTTTCAAACCAGAGCAGGTGGAAAGTGAACATTGTCAAGGCTCTGTGTAAACAAGAACACAAGAAATTAATAAATTACAAGAACAGCTCTAAACCACACTTACTTTCCCTCTGAGCGGAAGAGTAAAAGCTAAGACGATTTCCAAAATTAGTTGCATAAGATTTTTTAAACAATGATGCTAATTATTTTGCATTTACTGGAAATCTTACTTTTGAGGCCTATGACAGCAGAGATCAATTGATGCTGAACACACAAATCCTTCACCTATTAAGCCAATGCTTAGATATGATCTATTGGTGTGGTAGTTCTGACTAAGCTTTGCAGAGTGTAACTCTTGAAAGTGAGAGGAAATGGGAAAAAAAAAAAAATCTATGTTTTGTGCTGATTACAGCTCCCAAAGATCACAAGTGGCTTCAGCCTATGGGAAGGGAAGGGAAAGGAAGGGAAAAAGGGAAGGGAAAAGGGATGGAGCCAGACTATTCTCAGACCATCATGGTATTTCATGCCCCAGTCTAGGTTGGCGTTACCTGGTTAAACCTGAGCCAAAACTGACCCCCAAGACAACACAAAAAGCTCTGCTAGCAACCAGCGAACCCAGAAACCCATTATCCTCTGAAGAAAATGCTGCTTTGATGCCACTCATTTGTCCAAATGACTTTGAAGAAAGAGAATATTGTCTCATTATTTTTCATTTTGTTAGCTACTTGGTGAAAAAATTTCCAGGGTTGGAAAGTGATGTTTCCTAGCTGAGCTATATTGTTTTCTCTTCAAATCAAAATTTCAAAGATAGTTAAAAGAAAGATAAAACAACCTCATTCTGGGGCTAAAATAAGGAGCACAACTCAACATTTCAGGAAATCAATAATGTTAAATAAAGGGTAGTTTTTTCACTTCCAGATTTTTTATTTAACTTAGTATTTCCTCTCACATGTACTGTACTCACAGGAGATTTTTTAACTGGTCAGCAACTGAGATCCTGAAGATTAACTCTCTGAACATGGGGCACAATAGATTTTGATTAACAGGTTACCATGTTAACAAAATGAAATAATTAAAGACAAGATATTCCTAGATGCTACAGGAGCCCATTGCAAAGATGGAAATGGCAGCAGTAGCACAAAAAACAAGTCTCTTTGATCATACTTTGAGATATACTGCTGGGGAAATTGATCAATTTATTCATGGCCATAAATTGCCATTGCTTTGGTTCCTTGTATGGAACTAATTTCACCTTCTATCTTCTTCAGTAGCGAAATAAGCATCATGTTGGCTTATAACTGTCACACAGTTGAAGAAATAGTGAAAAGAACCACTTAAAAATTACCCATAACGAAAAACTGTTTGAAAAAGACTAACTGACTTAAGGAATAACCTTAATTAAGTTATCATTATCTTCACAGAAGTTATGAATGCAAAGATGCAAAGTCAAAAAAAAAAAAAAAAATAAAAAAAAAAAAAGGCAATTCATTTAAAAAAACCCCACTTATGAATTTGGGGAAACAATCATCATACACTCTTCATTTTTCTCAAAAAGCTCTCTGTGAACCTGGATTTTCCCATACTTATCTCTGACAAGAGGAGAATTTGGAGAAATCACTTCAAGGTCAATAAATAGTAAAATAAAATCTTTGTGGTTTCTGTTGCTCTTTGTTTTGTTTTATTATTAACATTTTCCATTCATATAAACCACCTATAAAGACATCAAACTTCCTATGTATGATGTTTTGTTTGTTTCATGATAAAGTTTAAAAGACCATATATATTACAGACCAGTTTAATTCCCGTTCATGATAATACACTTCTCAGTAAGCAGCAAATTCAGAAGCCAACCAGGCAGCTACTATCTCTTTTCTATGTTTTCACTAAAATTTGGTATATTTAATTTGTATATATATATAATGTAACAGTTTATTGGCATATATAATACAGAAAGATGCTTTTCTTTCTTCGATTTTCTGATTAGCTATTTTTGTGTACAATAACTGATGGTGGTTTTGCTATCTATGCCCTTGTGAATTCACTAAACCTTGGCTGAACTGTTCATGCTAAAATTTTCTGGTTGTTTCTTTGGATCACTGTGTAACTTATGTGAGCTTTTAAAAATCAATTTTCAGAATTTCAGTGCAAATTCTGAAAGCAGTTTTATTTATTTGCTATAATAAAATCAAATCTGCAAAAGTCTGCAACCTGATTCATTCCAATTTATGAAATGGCATCTTTTGCTAATATTTCTGAAGGTATTTTGAACATTTTCCTCCATGTATGCATAGAAAATTAGCAGATTTTTCTCCCAAGTAACACCAAATGACACCTATACAGTAAACCAATGGCCAACCTTTACTTAATCTTATTTAGCAGTGTATTTCTAGATGATTTGGATGTGTAGAAAGTTGAAGGATAGCTGCTTAGGACAGATTTTTAAGAACAGGCTAAGAGATATTTTGTCTGGGAGCAATTTATTAGCCTGTCCTTTTGTACCTGTAACTACTAACAGGCTGAGTGACATGCCCTAGGGAGGAAAACCCTCCACTTCTTGGGATTTGCACACTTTGCTGTGTAAGGAAATGGTGCAAAGCAAAAAACTGTGTGGGTACTTGGGCATCCATCACACTTGCCTTACCTTTCTTCCCCCCTCCCCTCTGCTACCTTACTATGCACTGGCCAGTAGGAAAGTCCAGGAAACTTGAGTTAACAGGAAGTTCCCAAATCATCTCAAAGACATGGGAAAGTGTAGTGTGGTCTGCAGTTTTTATGCATAGCGAGTAGGTCTAGCTCTCATGCTTTCTCTGTTGCTTACATCCTCAATTATGAGGCAAAACAGTGACAACCCTTAAAACAATGACAATTATCCAATGAAATTTCCATTTATTCTAGAGGCACAGATGATATCTGAGCACCAAGCTTCATCTGTAATTCCCTGGGAAAACAAATGTCCAACTCTTGTTTGTATGACTGGAAATATCCTCCCAGAAAAGGTACGATCATCCTAAAATATTGTGGCTCTATAACTCTTGCTGCTGCATTTTGTTTTAAACCAGGGTATAGTTCCTGCAACAGTCTTGCCACATCATCCTCTGTCCCCAGTGGGATATGCCATCAAACAGTGCGCTCTAACAGATAGAGAATTATCTCACCAACATCTACAAACAGCAATGATAATATTTTGCAAATAACAGGAGCCAAAGAAATGCATTTGACTGCTCATTATATTAGCATCCCTGTTAGAAATATGCCTCAGCTCTTAAAAACTCCCCTAGCGTATGCATGATTACAAAATATGACACGGTGTCAGTCTGTTCTCCACGGCGTAGTGTGTTGCTTGACAGCTAATGTGCTCTGCTGCACTGTTATTAGCTGTCTTGCTGCAATGCAGTATGTTACACACAGCTACCCTGGTGTATGCGACTCTGCCCTGCTCAGCCTCTGAATTCCCAGAGTTAATGCTGATTATCTTAATGCTGGTAATAACATGGTTTTCCAATACAAGCCACAACAGCGATCATATAGTTAACAGGAGCTGTGACTGTTAGCCAAATCGCATACTGAGCACAATTATTTGAGCCATTAATTGCAGTATAGCATTTCCTCTTGAGATAACAATGATTAAAATTTATGCTGATAGATAACCTCAGAGTGGGATTGAAAAAAGAGATTTTTAAATGCACATTTTTAAATGCAAGTCACACCTTCGACAAGAACTTGCTGATAAGCCTGACAGTTTATCACTGCTGTAATAAGGGGAAGCGAAAGCAGCATTGATGTGAAACAGCAGCATCCAATGGATGGAAAACCAACACTATGTTCTCTAGGCAGCTCTGCTAAGATTTGTGCTGCTGTCCATCTGCAGATGGTCTGAGCACCTTTTATGTAAAGTCAGCAGGCATAATGAGGCATTATTAGACACTCAGTGGGAGCCTCTGTCCTTGTTTTTCAGAGGAAAAGCTCCACTTGCTGTGCTGATGAAGCATTAGAGTACACTGGCCTGGATCTTCAGAGGTGGTCAGATAACTAACAGGTATTGATTTCAGTGAGCTCTATGCATCTGGTCTCCAAGACACTAAATCACTGTCACTATATAGCCTCTCTGTCTGTAAGGGTCATGTACCATCCTCTAACAATGAATCTGATCATGCCTATTGTGGTATCGTCAGTACCATGAGCTAAGATTTTGTGACTACATAAGCTTCGTTCCCATCAGCCACTGGTGCAAAGCAGCACCTGCCTCTTTCTAAAAGGTGATCTAAATCCATGAATTTCACAATTTCATTCCAGTTCACATTTGGACAGATTATTCTGCTCTTAACCAGCTATGAGTTCGACTGTGACCATGCAAGCTCAGTCATGGAGCCCTTGTTGCTTCCAGCAGTGCCCGATGCCCCTGCTGCTGTCTGTGGGTGGTCAAACTGTGCAGCCGGAGGCAGCACAGTGGAGGTCAGAGGGCCTGGTGGGCAACCCTCACCTGAAATACTGAGAATATCATGGAAACTCCCCAAACTGACAAAGCTGCAGAGGTGACATATTGCTGTGACTTTGAACGAACTGCACATGCATGCAAAAAAAAAATGAAGCCATGAGCATGGACCCACTCAAGTTGCAGCAGTCAGTAGTAGTCAGCATAGTTAGTCCAATTGTTCTACTGAAGGATAGGGATTGGGAGATTAACTTTGTGCCACTTTTACTAACCCATTTTAACCTTCTAAACTCAAAAATATTCCCCTTTGAAAAAGAAAAAAACAAAACAAAACAAAACAAAAACAAAAACAAAAAAACCCAGAACAACAACAAAGTGATTTTTTTGTTTTGATTTGTTTTGTTTCGGTTTTGGTGAAGAAAAAGCAACAGCTCTGTATGAATGTTAATTCCCAAGGCCTTTAGGTGCTATAAACTGTATGCTGTTCGTAGGCTTGAGTAGCTGATGTCAGGAAAGAGGACAGACAACACCACACTGACAGAGCAGAGAAAGCTTTGGTGACCTGCTTCCATGGGATGTACAGATTCTGGGAAGTCAGGACAAGGACTGTGAGCATGGCTTTGCTCTGGAGCAAAGCATTTGTTCTTTAAGACATTCCATCAAAAGCCTGCAGGATGGTATGAAATTGCTCTAACTTTCAAATGTTAAAGTCCTTCTCATAAAGTGTGATGGCTACACAAGGGTCCTTGCCTCCTAAGCATTTCCTTGCCTGTGCATATAACTGAGTATTACAGCATTGCACCACTATATGTAAGACCACTAGGTGCATAAAAGACCCACAGTCCCTATATCTTTTCTATTTTTTGGGTTGTCCAAGCAGCATATGGCATGTGATGCAGAGTGCCTTTCCCAGGTGCAATATACTACTTACCAATAAGCTGAGTATATTGCTTACTTTACCCTAGCTGCATTTGTCTTCAGGATGGTCTATCAATCAGCCCCTTCACCTTGCTTCAGTTTGTAGTTTAGACTGAAGAACAAAAGTTTCATGGTTCTGGGTTTCTCCCGGCTCTGTAATTAAATAAGCAAACTACAACAGAATAATTGAATAGCATGTCTAAACATACTCTTATAAGTTTGAAAAATAGTGCCTGTGAGAAATACAGAGAAAGAATTGTGAATGTAGAATGTCAAAGAGATGCTGTAGGGTCAGGGTCTTCTTGTTGTGGGTGCCAGAAAATATCTTTGTGTTCTACAAGAAACCTGAGGAATGCAAAGATAGGGCAATACACCCCACAAGATTATGAGAACCTGAGAAACAGAAAATCACTTGACCTTTAATTTTAACACTTATTCTTACATCACTGAATGTCCAATGCCCATTAGACACCAATTACCAAATTAAACCAGAATCCATGGGCCAAGTCTCACATATAACTGCTTGCTAGCTTTTTCTGCAACCTGCCTTCACAGAGAAAGAGATGTGTCAAGCAACAAGCAACAAAGAATGCATAAAATGCATCTTTAAAATTACCCTCTAGAGCTTCTGTCTGGTGCTTGACAAATCTTTCTTATAGATGTACATCCCAGCCATCTGCTGGTTCCTGCTCTACTTGCTTTTTCTCTCTCTGTAGGTTGTTGGTATTCTCACCACACTGGCTCTGTTGCTCAAGCAATCCATCACAGCCATCCATCTCACATGTTCTAAATGTTGTTGCCATTCAGGCAGAAAGACATGGGTAGAAATATGAAATATAAAATGACCCTCTTCTGTCAAGGAAAAAAGAAACTGAAAATTGGTCATTGTCTAAGTCTGGTATTTTCAGTCACAGGAATCATTCCCCATTGTCTGGAGGAAGTTGTCACATTTGTACACCTTAGGTACAGATAGACAAAAATCTCTGATAAGTGTCAAAGCTGCACTACCTAGGATTTCAGCTTTGTTTTCCAGCAATTACTGTCATTCTCACGACAAGTATTTGTACTGGCTTACAAAAAAAAAAAAAAAAGCACACACAGATGAGGAAATTACCACAATTTGGGGTTTCAATTTGTATAAAAAAAGATTAGAGTCAAAACTGCCATAACTTTTTCATGGTTCAGTATGATGACTACTAGCACAGCCTCCTGCAGATGCACTTCCCCTACCGGGTTTCCAAGTGACTACACTGAGATTGGCTCTGTGTTCCTGCTCCTGGAAACCAGGCAAT
Organism: Myiozetetes cayanensis; assembly: GCF_022539395.1. NCBI lineage: Eukaryota > Metazoa > Chordata > Aves > Passeriformes > Tyrannidae > Myiozetetes > Myiozetetes cayanensis. The sequence continues at coordinate 40,350,183 of NW_026087742.1, read as the reverse complement.
TTCCTTATTCACCTGAGCTGCCTGGCCTCACATCTCAGCCTGTATCAGAGACCACACAATCACAGAATCATAGAATGGTTTGAGTCCACTGAACACCAGATTTCAGGTCTCAGTAAAATATTGTTTAAATACAACTTCTTTAATTTAACCTTTGATTGTACATGAGAGGAGCAGAGTACTGCCTTGTTATTAGTATTTACAGGCAGGTGAAGCCACATGTGATGTTAAGGGGGTTGCTAAATCCTGTGGCCCAACAGAGGCAAGACCTCCACATCTCCATACGCCCAGATTCAGCCAACAGTGAGGCTGGATCAGTGTTCCCAGAAGGCATGTATGAATAGAGAACGCTTATACACTACATATATAGTATATAAATATACACATATACACATATACACATATATAGATATATAGATATATACATATATACATATATACATATATATATATACACATATATACATAGCTGGCCACACAGATAAACAGAGATAGAGAACATAACACTCCAAAAGACACAAACAGCACCAATGGCCTCATGCTGCCCCCATGTCTGGCAGTTCAGGCTGAATGTCCCTTTCTGGGTTATAGGATCCTCCAAAGTATATTCCTCCAGCAGCTGGGCTCAGACATCCAGTTGTCTCAGTAGTTGCCCTGGGTTCCCAGTGTCCCTGGCTGCTGGAACTTGGACATATGAGCCTCCAAGGCTGCAACCCCGCAGTGGCTAGGGGTGCCTCTCTGATGTGCAAAAAACACACACAGAGGTGGGTCTCAGCTGGCATCTAGACCTCACAGTCTCTCACATTTGGACCCTTTGGTCCCTCCAGCACCCAACTCAGTCTTTGCAGACACTGTCACCTCCAGCCTCCAGCCCCTGGTCTCACCCCAAAGGTCATCACTGAGACCCCCTGTAGAGAGGACAGAGCCCTTTGTCTGGAAAAATGGCTGGAAATGGTTAAACACCAGGACAGACTGCACTGGTCACATACAGGGAACAGCCAGGCAGCTGCACTGGGCAGCCCATGTTTGTACTTTGTTTCCCCTTATCCTACTGTTTTCCCACTCCCCTCTCTCCAAAACACCTTTATTCCCCCTTTCTCCATTCCTCACATATAAGTCCCGTGCAATCCTGAAATACCCTGCCCCTGCCTGCCACGGTGATCCTCATATCCGTGGCAGTGACCCCTTTGTCTGTGGGGTCATGGTGACTCTCTCCCTTGCCTTGTGATGATGGGGTGCTCCAGCCCATAGGCTGAGGGTCCCCAGGGCAGCCCAGAGGTGTGAGCTGGGCCTCATATCTGTGATGGGGACATTGGGTGTTTCATGGTGGGGAACAAACCTCTGGGGAGTTGGTCACTCTCCTTCAATGCCCGAAGAGCATCCACTTGGGATGTAATTGGGGTCCCCACACTGATTCCGATGGCTTCTCTGCATATGGGGACCAGCTTCTTGCTACATAACCTAACACAAGAACTATTAAGTTATTTGCCTAAGGCTACATAATTAGAGTTGATCAAATGCTTCACTTAAAATCTTTGTGGTGTTTAGGTGCTTTTGAAAACTTACCCTATTTTTAGTTACCAAAATGATGATTAAAAAATAAATAAATCTTGATTTGAAAATACTCCTCTGAAGAAAATCAGTTAAGTACTCATTTTCTACAGTGTGCTCTCAAGTGGGTTTCTTTGTAAAAATGCTGCTACAGAGGAAATGTATTTCCTGTGATGTCATTTTTCTACCTACAGGACTGATATGAAGTACCCAGGTGGCTGCAAACTTCACCTGTGCATAAGCCCTCTAAACAGCCAAACTACTTGTTCAGGAACAAGTTGACAAAAAAGGAATCCATTCTGTTGCAGCTGAATTCCTAAAAAAAATGTATTTTTTTATTCTTTTAAGTTCATTTTAATAGGAAGTTATTCTTTTTATAATAATAAAATAGAACAGGAAACTGCTAGCAGAGTCATAGTTTAATCACAGAATAAAAGCTTTATTACAGTGATTCAGTAAAGAGAGTGTTTTACTTAAACTGATATGCTGTACTCCAAAGCATATATATTATAGTATATAATCCCACCAGAGAGAAATCAAACACATTTTAGCCTCTCAAAGAAGAATGATTATAATGTGTGAATCAGTCATATAAAAGGGGATAGGATCTCAGTGGTCTGAGGAACTTACGTTGTTTTGCTGAACAGCTAGGCTATTTTTAGAAACTCACATACATAACTTGCAATGGAAAAAATAATTCTGAAAAGTTTTTTTCTCATATCTAATCTAAACCCACCATCTCAGTTTGAAGCCATTCCCCTTTATTGTGTCACTACATGCCCCTGTAAACAGTAAACAGTCTCTCTCTCCATCTTTCTTCCAAGGCTTCCTTCAAGTGTTAGAAGGCCACAGCTAGATCACTCTAAAACCTTCTCTTTTCCAGGTTGAAAAATCCAAATTCTCCTAGCCTTTCCTTGTAAGAGAGGTGCTCCATCCCCTTAATCATCTTCGTGGCACTCCTCCGGACTTGCTCCAACATGCTGATATCCTTCCTGTGATGGGGACCCCAGAGCTGGATGCAGTGCTCCAGGTGGGGGTCGCAGCAGAGCAGAGAAGAGGGACAGAATACCTCCCTCATCCTGCTGGCCAGATTGCTTTTGATCCAGCCCAGGACATGGTGCTTTTCGAGCTGCAAGCACATGTTGCTGGCTCATGTCCAGCCTAAGCAGGGCTGCTCGCAATCCCTTCATCCCCCAGCCTGTATTGCCACAGGGGGTTCCCCAACAGAGATGCAGCACTTAGTCTTCTTAAACTGCATGAGATTCTCGTGAGCCCATTTCTCAAGCCTGTGAAAGTCCCTCTGGGTGGCATCCCATCCTTCAGGTGTATCAACTGTACCACTCAGCTTGGTGCCATCTGCAAATTTGCCAAGTGTGCACTCATCTTTCATCTCCTTCATCCCTTCATCTTTGTCACTAATGAAGATACTAAATGACACTGGTTCCAGTATGGACACTTCAAAAACTAATTTTTCTGAAGAAGTTCTTTAGAGCAAGCCAGAGGTGTTCCCTCACTCCACGTTGTCTATATAATGAGTTGTCCAGATGCTGCTGCTTTTAGGTATAATGATATGTATTTATACTTAACTTTATGAAAGAGTATTACAGCATGTATGACTTCTTTCCAGCCCCAAATCATTGCTGGAGTTACATTTACATTGAAATCTCACCTTCTTTGCCCTTTTTTGTATTTTCTTCTTCCATGCTTACAAATATCTTAAAGGCAGGTGTCAAGAGGATGGGGCCAGACTCTCTTTAGGGATGCCCAAAGACAGTACAAGGGGAAATGGGCACAAACTGAAAGAGAAGAAGTTCTATCTGAATATGAGGAAAAACTCCTTACTGGTAGAGTGACAGAGCCATGGAACAATCTGCCCCACATAGCAGAAGCTATAAATCTATTGGGGTGAATTAAAGTAAATCAGTACTATATATCAGTGTTTACAGGAGTGCACACACACACACACACACACACACACACACACATATATATATAGGGTTTATTTTAGAAAAATTTGGTTGGGAAAGAACTTGATTTTTGTTCCTGGTGTCTTGGTCCATTGGGGAGTGGTGGGGGAAAGAAGTTCATGAAACATATAGTGTGGTGAGTTCATATACCCTCAGAAAGCCTTCTGGTACCTTCCCCGTGCAGGACCAGGGGAGAACAGGGGACAGGGGGACATGCTGTTTTGTGATGGGGTTTTTCAGAGGCTGGAGGTGAGGGGTTTGCACAGTCATTTAGACTGGGAGGTGGGTGTGCTCCAGAGGCACTCCTGCTAAGAGTGAGGCCTTCTCTGGGGTGGGTGTGTGCACAGAGGGCCCCCTTTGACATGATCTTAGGAGATAAGCATCACACACCCAAAGACTTGCTCTGGGGTCTCCACAAAGCTAACAGGTTGTGTGCTGTGGCCTCCTCCCCTCAGCCTTTATCTTCAATATCCTGGCAGGAGGTTTCTTTTCACAGCTTGCTACAGTAGCAATGTTTTAAGGCCATTAAATTATCCAGTCCCTCACAGCTGCCTAGAGAAGTTGAGGAGTCTCTTTTTCTGGAGATCTTCAAATCCTGCCTGGATGTGATCCTGTGCAACCTCCTCGGAGTGCACCTGCTTTGGCAGGGAGTTTTTGACTAGATGATCTCTAGAGGTCCCTTCCAACCCCAACTATGCTGTGATTCTGTAATTTTATGTCTGGGTTAGGTTTTGTTTTATATAATGTCTATAGAGTGGAAACCCTATTCATGGCTTACTAACTTTCCATATCCGTAATGATACCTCAGTATTTGGAATCATCTCATTTCATGAATATTGCACATGCCAAGGAAGTAGCAAATATTTATGTTATGAAAGTTTAAGGACATTTAAAAATAATTTCAACTTGCCTTCACGTCCTTTTGGTATTAAAGTCGTGTGTTCTCATCACAAATTCAATAAAGCCAGACTCAGAGGGAGCCATAAAGCTTTCTGTAAATAATATAAAATACTTCTGGTTCCACAAAATGTCATCTCTTATTGCCCTGGTACTTAGGTTAGAAAGGAAGAACATGTATAGAAAAGTGGGAACCACTCCTACAATTTCATGCAGTTTCTGGTTTTAGCTCCATAAAAATGGGAACTGCAGAACCTTTACATTACAATTTTTTATACACCTGTTGTTCCCACAGGATTGAATTTAATCCACCAAACATCTCAGACAGGAATATGTTTAAGGAGATAACACCATGGAGGCGGCAAACACCCACCATCTTTCTTATTACTTATTATTTTATGCTGAAATGAAGATTTGTCACTACAGTTATGTAGTGACCACAACCTTTCTATATGAGGAATGCTGCAGAGAACAGAGCAGCCATCTCTACCAATTACCTACCCAATATATCTATTCTAGAATAAGAAAAAAAAAAAAAGGAATACAGGCCTAAGATCTGCTCTGCAACCAGCCAGAGTTTGGTCACAAATATGTTCCGTGGAATTGTTTTGGCTTAGACCTGCTAGTCCTCTCCCTGGCCAAGTTCAGGCACAGTTTTGAGATGGCAAGTGCCAGGAAGTGTTTCCTAATGTAGGGATGGATGGATGGATGGATGGATGGATGGATGGATGGATGGATGGATGGATGGATGGATGGACAGATGGATGGAGCCACCTTGTTGACAGAGGAGAGACCTGAACCATAAGGAGATAAACCACACAATGTCCTCTGTCCTCTGGCCAAAGGACAGTCCCAGACCCATTTCATTCTGTAGCACAGAGACAGTCAGAGTGTCTTTTGTTTAAATAAATAGCAGCTCCTAGCCACTTAACGTAGTTTAAAACCTTGTTTCATTAATCTGCTCTACCAAAGAATAAATGTATTGCTAGTAGACACAGTCAGGTCAGACACCTGCCTTTTTATAGTCCCCCCTTATGTGTCTCACACATCTCAGTAGGGCAATGTTATTTCTGCTTTCCTTCCACCATCCTTCATGCAAGACATGATTGCACATTGGTTCCCAGAGCAGCAGCACAGCCGAAGCACACTGTGGTTGGTACCATCTTGAGCAGCAGCCTACATCTGCCAGCCCTGCCCAGCAATAGGGCCTGCCTTCAGCTTCCCAGAAAGCAGACAAGCTGGGGATATTCCCAGCTCACACGCTTTCCACGAGTGAATAATGACTGAGATTGTGCAGAGAGAATATCCTGAAATACTTTCCCTTGTTTATATAGAAGATGTGGATATTCAGAAGCATTCCTATAAAGGATGTACAAAATATATGTATTTGTGTGTTGGGGTGGTCTGTGTAATATCAGACTTGTTACAGTGTAATTCAGCAGAAAACAATTCCCTGTGTTCAGATTCTCCCCATTTATTTTTGTCACTGTGTCTCTCAACCGGTTTCATCTATCCACATAAGTGCTTTTAATCACTATCAGGTGTCTCATAATCATGAAAAGGCATTACCCTGACAGCGTTCTCTCAAACAGAGAGTCACAGCAATCCCTGATTTATAAACAAGGAAATGAGACGCAGTAGGTGACCCAGGCCACTTAGGATCTCCATGATGAAGCTGTAGAATGATCCAGGTCCCCTGAGTCTCAGCTGGTGTCCCAGGCCCTGGTAAAACCACTCCACCAGCACTATGTTTTCCACGCTTGTGAGGATACAGGTAACAGTCCAGAGTGAAAAATACTGCCATCGACATCTTAATTTATATCAAAGCAATAAGCAAAACATAGATATAAGCAAAAACAGAGATAAAGCATTCTCTTTCGGCAAAATCTGTACATTGCAAAACATGTTCTAAGCTCAGCAAAACTTGCATTAAATCCACTCGCAAATTCACATTGACTTATTTTGATTTTGTTGAATCATTCTAGTTAAGGAATAGAACTCTTGCTTTTCCCCTTATTTTGCTGCATTTTGAGCTGTCATCACTCCATTGCCACACAAGATTGGAAGCATGGTCTCTGTGAGCTTCCAATGGATTTGGCAAAGCCTTGAAATACTTGCCTGAAGTCAGTGGGATAACTTGAAGTGCAAAGCTGGTTCAAGGTAAGTACTCTGAGGAGCTGTAGGTTTCAGGGCCAATCTCCCACATCCACTGAAATGAGCAGGAATTCTTTCACCAACCACAGTGGGATTCAGTTCAAGTTCATTTTCACTTAAACTTGCAAAAGACATGAAAACAGTAGTAAACAAGGGAAATAGTTCAACCTTTTTTGCTCAAACCAGTCAGCTCACTACACTTGCAGTGCATGGGCGCACCCATTAGCGCATGAAGCCATTCCTGTGCTAGGATGGTGCCTTTACTTTCTGAGAAGACGTGAAAACCCATGAACCAGAAGTTAAGCTCAGAGGCTGCCAGCAGCTGCAGAGGCAGCAAAGGCGCTGCAGAGTCTGAAGCACTGTGTTGGAGGTCTGCAAGGAGGCTTAACAGGTTTGAAATGATAAAGTGAGTTGTCATCTAAGAAGATGTATCATATCAATTACAGGAGAGCAAAAAGCTTGGCCCAGACCAGCAAAATATAAGACAAAGGGAAAAAAGGAAAACCCATATCGGTTCAAATGAATATGAATGATCAAAAGAAGACTGCTTCCACTTTATATCTCCCACACTCATATTAAGCCATCAGAAATTACACCAGGTGTGCTGGTTTTAGCTGTGACAGACTAAATTTTCTTCATAGTACCTGCTATGGGACTGTTTTTTGAGTTTGTGCTGGAAACAGTATTGGTAACAGAGGGATTTTTTTACTTATTGCTGAGCAGTGCTAACACAGAGTCAAGGCCTTTTCTGCTCCTCACCTCACCCCACCAGTGAGGAGGATGGAGATACACAAGGAGCTGGAAGGGGACATAGCCGGGACAGCTGACCCCAACTTACCAAAGGGATATCCCAGACCATATGGTGTCATGCTCAGCATATAAAGCTGGAAGAAGAAGAAGCAAGCGGGGTACATTGAGAGTGATAGAGTTTGTATTCTCAAAAGCCATTAGGCATGAAGGAGCCCTGCTTTCCTGGAGATGGATGAACACCTGTCTGGACATGGGAAGGGATGAATGAATTCCTTGTTTCACTTTGTTTTCATGCAGAGCTTTTCCTTTACCTACTAAACTCTCTTTATCTCAATGAGTGAGTTTTCTCACTCTTACCCTTCTCATTCTCTCCCCTATCCCTCTGGAGGCACTGGGCGAGTGGCTGTGTGCGGATTAGTTGCCGGCATCAAACCATAGCATCAGGGAACACAGGACCTCCTTCTCTTTGTTGCACATGCACCCTGCTTTGCTCATGTAATGCAAGAGAAAGAAAGGAAAGCCTAGCAAAGTTTGCATTTTCTTAACAAAAAATAAAAATCTGTTGCCCAGGGAAATGTTGGAGTAACCATCCCTGGAGCCATTTAAAAGACTTGTGGATGTAGCACTAAGAGACATGGTTAAGTGGGGGGCTTGGCAGTGCAGGCTTAATGTTTATACGCAGTGATCTCAAAGGTCTTTCCCAGCCTAAACAATTCTATGATTCTATGAAGTAGTCACCTCTCAGTCGCTGTTAGCAGACCTTCCCATGCTGCTCCCTTCTGAGTGGGTCACTTTTGGCAGCACACAGAGGATTAGCACAGCAATTGTCCATGTCCATGACAGAGCACTGAGGGGAAGCTGTGGAGACAAGGGAAGCAGCACAGACAGTGTTAGTCATTCTGGGAAACAGGCAGAGGAAATGAGCAGGAATGGAAACAAACAAGCAAACCCAGCTCAAGGCTGAGCTGCACCCAGAACAAAGATCCAACTACAAAATAATTTATAGCACTGTAAACAAGAAACGAGAACATTCTGCACATGGAATGAGGAAAACAGCTTTGTCCATTGCTGTATTCTCACACCCTCCCAGCCAGCGCCATCCCCTAGGTAGCATTTCACAAGCAGGCACAGAATTCCCCTGGGAGGGAAGTGGTGATTACAACTGTGGCTGCATTACTTCTCAACCTGTGCAAAGCCTGGCACAGGTCAACATGCATTGATGCATTTGACATGTGTTTCAGCAATTGTGCCAGGCTGTCTCGGGGCTCCGCATGCTCTGCATTTCCCAGTCCAACTCACACATTAAAAGCTAAATGGAAAGATGCCCAGTGACTTGACAATTCCTTCTCTCTGGAAGGAAACATAGGAGCATGACAGACAGTAAGCCACATCCAACCACACCCCAGCATAGATGATGGGAAGGAAGAGAGGACACAGACCACATCTGTGCACCACATACACGATAGACTTTGAGGTCTTTCATGTTAAAGGGTTGACCTGGATGCATTGACTGGGAATGCCAAGTGCAAATGGATATCAACTACTTTTAAATTGTAGGAATTTGTGAGGGGTCTGCTCCTATTAGACACCTCATGTTCAACTCACTGTTTTTTTCTGAAAATTCCTTGCTTATGTGCTTATGTGCCTCCTTGCATTGCACAGAGGAGTCCACAGGCTGAACTGAAGGTAAGAGGCTTTTCCTGGCTGGTAGTAATAGCTGCAGCAAAAATTATTATAACTTTACCCAAAAGGCTCAAAAACCAAGAAAAAGGCAATTAAGTGTCAGAATAGCAAGGGTCTGTTCCTCAGTGCTGATGATTGTAATAATATTTTGCATATAATTGCTACATTTTGTGCCTTTGGTAAAGCCTGAGAACCTCTCTCTCAACTGAGTCCAATCCAAGATATGCCTTTCTAGAGAAAGCAGAATGCTTAATAAAGCTACCAGAATATTTTCTTATTTTTTGCAGACTTAATGACTGTAAATTGAACAAGTATGCCATATGCTTGTAAGTTAAAGCATCCCTTTTATGTTTTGAGCTAGAGCTATTCCCTGGAATATGGGCAAACTTGTGAAACACTTTCTTTATTTTCAGCCTCATAGCTTTTTTATTCTACCCCTGTCAAGTCCCTCATTTAATGAGGTGTTAGACTCCTAAGCAAATCTTTGCTACACTTGTTCTTCACACATCCAAGATCATGGCAGCCAGTGCTCACCACTCAGCTTCGGATTTATACATTCAAGATGGTGATGAAACAATTAACGCACAATGGTTACTAATTTTGATCATATATATATATATTGTAGTCAACATCTCATGTGCACACAGGAAAATTAGGTCAAAAACATCCAAAAGCAACCTGCAGTCATAGTCATTTCAGAAAACTTCTTGGGGAATAAAGAGTAAGAGTAAGGGTAACCACATCTGGATCTTTCATTCATAATACTTAAAGTGTATTACAATGTTGGTATCAGAAGCTCACAATTTAAAATGGAGAATCAAATGAATAGAATACTCTGTGATGTTCAGGGGATGTGAAGAGCATGTACTGTGGGGCCTCATGGAAGAGCTGTTCATGTAAAACCAGATTTTATATTTAGAATCCATTTTCCAGAGGTTAGCAATTTCTACCAGCTCTGGTAAACTTAGCACAATGGCTTTATCATCCACTCAAAACACCACTGACTTTTCATTTTGAGCACCAACCCAAGGAGTCTGGGCTGACCAGCTTTCAAGCAGCTATGGAAACTTGCTTCTGAACTGGTAGAACTGTCTCACTGTAGGGTGACATTGTGAGCTGGTTTGTCCATCCAGTCTCACAGAGAAATACTGGAGGTTCCTGATAATATCTGCAAGCCTGGTGTGGAACATGACTCTGTGACCCTCTTTGACAGGCAAGCTTCTGGTATGCTTTGGGTTACTACAGTTAAGACTTATCTAATTCCATGCATTTTAAGTTGGGTGTCTGGTCCAAGGTGGCTGGCTGAGCTGTTTTAGTCAGTGAAAGAAGAAAAGTATCTCCAGAGAGTGTGGTATTTTGAACAGTCTTCCCTCTCTGCATCTACAGACACCTCAAAGGAAACTGGGATTACCTGAAACAAGATGCTTTGGAAACCTGGAGCTAAGGAAGCTGATTCCACCCCCCAGTTAACTGCCAACACAGTTTGTTCATACCTGCATAATTCTTTGCTTGTTATCAGACATAGGCTGAGAGAGCTCCTTATGTTTCACAGCTTGTTTTGCTTTTGCTTTTTCCAAAAGAACACTGAAAACTTAAAATTTTTTTTAAAAGCCAGAGGGCACTTGGTCCCTGTACAATGTTTGTGTTATAGCTCTGCAACCACCCATGCTGAAGTTTGCTTACTGTCCTTGAGCCAAGCAGGATCCCACTCGCTCTTGTCAGGTTTCTGAAGACGTTCCTGTTCTTTTCTGGAGGATGAGAAAGAAAAATAATTTCCTTCACTATTAGAACTTTGAATTCTGACCTCCATCCCCCGATTTCTAGCAAGATTAATGCACAGATAAAAGCATCTATCCACACTGTGTCAAGCAACTCTTCAGAGATTAAGTCTGGTTCCACTTGGGAAAATCATAGTCTTCCTTTGTATTTTATTGTTTCTCCCCAGATAGCTTCTTCCTTGCTGCTATTAGACGTCCAGATTCTGCTTACAAAAATGAAGATAAGACAGGACTGTCTCTGGTCTAAGCAGTCTATCTTGACCTTATCTCTGTTTATGTGTAAAGTAAACATGAATAAGATCAGAATTGAACAGGGAAAACAAACAGGGGAATCAGATATTGCTTCTTGCATCATCTTTCAATATTTGGGAGAGTTTATCATTATTTTTTTCTAATTAATACTACAGGATCAGGCTACAGTTTTGCAGCATCAAAGCTTCTGCACTTACAACTCCACTGCATTTCTTTGTCTTTACTTAGAGACCCACACAAAAGTAAATAAATTATTTTCTTTATGAGAACTGCAGCATCTCAGGACAATTGATTGAATCACAGTCCCTGGTTCTAACTGTGTTACTCTAGCTCTACACCAGCACTCCTGCACTGATCACAGACACAAGCTTTCTATGTTCCCAGCTTGTTTTGGGTTTTGAGTTAATTTAGTATTCAATGCACAGTTATGACAAAGACAAATACATGGCTGTGCTCATTGCCGTCTGTGTCTGTACTGTGCTGTTAATTTGAAGCAATATATTTTGTGTGACACAAAGTATTCTGTTTACCTGCTTTTTTTACTATTATATTACTCCTTAACTGAACTCAGAATGTTTTTCTCAATATTTTACATCACTGTCATTTCATGCCCTTCTACACACCTGTGCTTTTCCTAGGCGAATAAAATTCTGAGCACTAGATGGGCCCATTTTAGTGGAAGCAGAGTCACTGCTAATGTCCTTTTACTCAGATGCCCAGCCTTAGTTCCATAAAACATGCCCAGTTAATTACATGTAGTATAAATTCTCTCATCACATTACCTTGAAAAAAGGCCTTCAAAGTCAGCAATTACTTGTAATGTAGGAGGTAACTACATGACATTTTTTAAATCTCTACTTTTTTGCTGATTTCCAGGTGTCAGAAATATCCAGAATCCTGGAGAACATTTCAACTGAGAGAGTGAAACCCATTTGGGAGGAATGGGGAGTAGTGACTGGGAGGACACATTTAAAAAACCAACCAAACAAAATGAAAGTACAGATAACTGGGAATAGATAGGTCCTCCAGCAGCAGCCTGCAGAAATGGCCTTGCACATCACTGACACCCTCATGAGCTGGAAGAGCAGTGAGCAAAGATAAATTAAAGATAAAGAATCAAGTAGCATTCACATTGCTGAAGATAATTGACTTGTCTCAGGTTCACTCTTGTATTGTGATTCAGATGTGTATGGGTTTGGGAGCGCTAGCATAAAGAATATTTTATTGTGCTTTGGAATGGTAAAACTCAGTTGGAAGGATCATCCTATGTCCTGGGTTAGTACAGAGCCTCACACTGTGGGGTGTTGATGTATGGCAGGTGTTCTTTGAAGTTATTGCAGTAACAGCAATTAGAGCAGCAATGGTATGTTAGACTTTATAGACCTTCTCTGTGCCCACCTCTGGCAGCAGCAGTAGACTACAAGCCAGTCCTTTTTGCATGGACTATGCCAATAAAACCTTTTACCAAACGCTTTCTGCTGCTGTTGTTTCAGGACAGAAGGGAGCAACTGCTGACTGGTTTTCTTCTTGCTTACAGCAAAAAAGAAGCAAGAAGTTTTGAAGCTATATGTAACCTTCATTAGGATAAGGCCCTCTGTTTTTTTTGATGTGTGCTGACAGTCACATCACTTGGGTCTAGATATTTAGGAATTTAGAATATAATGAAAGCTAATTACCTAGGATCCCTGCAAGAGATAGAAAGAACTTAATCCTTTAAATGAAATATCACTGAGTTTGATCTTGATTTACTTAATGGGTCTTGCCACAGTGCTACAAGGTTCCCAGATCAGCCCCAGATCAGGGATCTATGGGAGACCAAATGCACAAATTGCAATGGAAAATTATGGTTGTAGGTCATCTTGTACAGATATTTTGTAATTAACATTACTTAGCATGTAGGGGGTATCCTGTATTATATAGGCTTGATTTCACATTTTCTTATCAAGTTTATTTACCAGTATCATGTGTACAAGCAGAATGGAAACTTTAAAACAAGAAGAAAAATTACTTGTTGGACTAGGATTGTAAATAAGTGCTTATTTTTGATGTTGTACTGAGTTATTCGGTTTTAGAATTCACTATTTGATCAGTCTTAAGATTTGCTATTTGGTTGTTCAAGAAAAAATCTAAGCATAAAATACTATCTCACTGTTTCTGAATAGTGATGAGTTTCCATGGTATTAAGATCCTCACACTAAACACTGTAAGAATACTTAGTGCTGTTCACCTCCAGATACCAATTTACTTCATACTTTTGTGCTTTTACAAATCTTGAAACTTAAGATGCCTAGGGGTTTGTCCATGCACTGAGGCTCTGCCAAAATCATGAACTGAAGCAATCTGGTATTCTCATGGTAGGCTACCTCTTCTACTCACATTCTTCCTCTGCTGGAGAGGACAGCAGTAGCTGCATTCTGCACCTCCATTTTCCCTGTCTGATGCAACCTTGTGCTGTCATGCAGTGACCCATCAATGTCATAGCTGCATTCCTTCCTGTACTCCCCCAGTTATGTAATTTCGATGCTATATGAGTATCTTTGCATGATAGTGTGGCACTCTGCCCCTTGAATTCCCTCACCTGGAATCACCACAACTATGCCTGGCTTTGCACCGCTTTTTTGCAAAATTTTTTAGCTAAATGCCACAACAAAACTAATGCACTCAATACCTTTTGTCACAAAACATTTTGCTCATCAGCTTTCTGTTGATTAGTGTTAGTTTGAGATGATCAGGAGCTTTTTCTCTGTTGTCATTACTCTTACACAATCATGTCTTGCTAGTGGGACTGACAAGTCCAACAGTCCCTAATGAGAGAGTAAAGAGGCAGGTGAGGATTCTCCTTATGCAACTGTACATAGTACTCTCATTGCCAAAGGTAACTGGAACTGGGAGAGCCAGGATGACAGTCTGCTCCATCCTTCCCATCTTGAGAGGATACAGAGGGGCTTGACTCATTAATGTGCCAGGTAAGCCCATAGTGTGCACATGTATAAGTAAATTAAACATGTCCAAGGTCTTTTGTTTAGCCCTGAGACAAATAGGCTGAACTAGCTTGTGTCCAAGTGACCTCTCAGAGCTTCCAACATGAGGTGGCTGTACCCAAGCAGCCCCTCGGGAATAGCTCTTTTGCCATATCAAGGAATAGTGGGGGTGAGGGTACTGGCAAGAATGAAAAGTATATGGGAGACCCTACTAACAGGTCAGTTAAGCTCCTGTGTCAGCTCCGCTGGAAATTAAGCTCCATTATTTAATCCACAGTCATCTGTGGTGGTGAAAGGGAAGGAGAGAGGCAACTACCAAACTTTTACACTCTCCGTTACACTGGAGCTTCCTTTATCTTTACCCTGGAACTAGCAAACCTTGAGGCAACTTTTACTTCCCTGTGTAAGCTGTTTAGGGGGAAGTGGACTCCTATGAATAGCTTAGCTACACTGAAAATTGCTGAAACCCATATCTATCACCCCCTTCTCCCTCTCTCAGTCTTCTGAGTAAAATCCTACCCTGTGTGCTGCCCAGTGTTACATTAGTGCTCCCTGTGTGTCATATACAAGCAATAGTAGCACTGGCTGTGTGTCTGAGCCTGGTAACAGAGCCTTGGGCAACAGGCACATTCAGATGCAGCTGCCTGACCTTTATTCACAGTAAATCACATGTGTCCCTAAAAGTCATGTTGAAGAATCATATGTAGTCCTTAATAAGTAGCACTATTCCTTCCTATTTACTCCCAGTGTGCAGAGAATGAAACTTTCTTTTTAAACCTGTGCAACTCCCATCTTTTTGCCTTCTTTTTCGGTTGGGAAGGATGCAGTGCTGGCCTTAAATCCCTGAAGGAAATGTAAATAAGAAATATTTACATATTTCAATCATAATAGGATTCTTCTTTATTGTTCAGATTCTGTGAACAAATCTGGAAAGACTTCAGTATTTATCTCCCAAAACACTTACTACACAATAGAGGTGAATCACAGTTTCCCGGCTCCAGGAGCTAATGTCTGTTCAGACTAATCCATTTTGTGCATTTCTCACAAATAAAGTCTTTTTACTCCTCACCACTCAGAGCTTTTAAATCAGGCTCATACATAGGAAAAGCTTTTCTGATTCCTGCAATTTGTAAGAAAAAGAATTCAGTGGGATTGTTTTTTCTGTCTTTAATTGCTTCCTCATCAGCTCAGTTCACAATGATCCAAAACCACAGTAATATTATCCTTCAGCATTTTACTTTATCTCCCTGTGAAAAGAAAGGCTCTGATCTCATTCTACCCATGTCTGAAAAAGATGGTGGTTTATTTTACTACTGCAGAGTGACAGCTTATGAATATAGAGACTTATCAAATAGTATTCACACATGAACAAGCAAGTGCAAGTATTGGCACTGTCAAAGGAAAGCAGTCAGGGAAAGATCATGTCATAAACCAAGAGAAGCTAAAAATTAAATTAGATGCTGAACAGATTGAACACACAACCAAGAAAAAACATGCTAAAAACCACTCATCATTACATTTATAAATTATTTATAATAATTAATAGCTGTTAAAAGCTTGCAACAGGTCTAAGCTGTACATGTACCAAATGGTTATAAGTACATCATGTACAAAAAAACATGATAGTTGGCAAAATATTGTCCTGATAAAGTCTATAATAATCTTTTATTTACTGAAATATCTATTAACCACATTTCAAGCCCCTATATAATTTATATATAAAGATTTAATAAAAATGCTTCTTTTCCTACTTGTGTAGTAATGACTCAACATAGCTTGAAACACTATTTAATAACGGTTACTATGGAGCAGTTCATTACATGTTACGAGATAATCTGAAAAGAGTGTATTATTATTAAGTATTTGTTTTGCAGAGCTGAAAAGGAAAACACAATGTGGTGCTATTCGTGTTGACTTTACTAAGGACTACACTATGAGACTGGAGAAAAGCTAGGAAAAAAAAGAGATACTTTCTTCTTTATGGGCAATCCTATCACCTACCAGCAGAAACAACACAAGACCTGGTCCCCCTGTTGTTCCTTACACCTATACCAGGAACTTTTAAGCAATAAATGCTCCTGGAAAGGAGGCAATAAATGCTCCTGGAAAGAGGCTCTATGCAGTCTCCAGCAGAGTTCTTTCCCTTATGTGGTTTGATATACAATTCAGCTTCAGAGCCATCATGGTATTTTGCATTTGCTAGGCAGCTTGTATTCCAGAAGCTCAAAGCCCATTACAAACAGAACTACCCTTTTAAAGTAGGCTGAGTAATTATATATTGACATTAATATTTCACAAACTGGCAAAGGTATCCAGCACCTTGTTCAAAGTCACACAGATAATTGAGTGTTTCGTAGCAGTGAAGATCAGCTGGACGTACCTCCACTCACCCAGTGTACCGAGCAGGCTCCTGCCTGGCCACAGGACTGTCATGCCTCCTTCTTTTCTCAGATGTGATGCAGATTTCGAAAGACAGAAGTTTTGTCTCTTGAAGATGCTCCTCCTGCTGCATATTATTCCACTTACTGATGGAGCAGGCACAGTTACATCCCAAGGTCCCTCAGACAACACCTAGCACGCCACTCACAGACTCATAAAAGAGGGAGAACTGCTATCTATCTACACATAGAAAAAGGGTTAACCACTGTAATTTACATCTCACCCTTAAACTCAACAGACTACAACTAAGATAATGAAATTTAAAAATGTGTTTGCATAGTTTAAGGAAAAGCAAATATACAAGATGTGCCTAATTAGGCAAGGAGCTAAGGCTGCACAGATGTTTTCATGTGTTCTAATGCCTTCAGTAAACACTGAACAACCCCACCACAGAAACTGGGAGGTAATTTTTTAGAGTTCTTTGTAATTATATAACAGATAGCTCTTTGGAAAACAGCCCTTATTAATGAACCATAAATAGACACCTCCCTGAGGCCACGTTAAAGCACGTTGTACTCATTGTGAATAGGATACTGGTAAGATGGAATTCAAAAATTCTCGTATAAGCTCATAAAAAAACCTCATAACATGCATATTTATGATTCAGTCTTTATTATAGCAGTGTTTATGAGGGATGCATTGAAACACTTTTAATCTATCAAGTAAACCTGAATTCTAAACCTGTGCAAGATTGTATTCTAGATTCTGCACAAGACAATGGGTCTGCAAAATTTAGCTGTAAATAATTTGCATTTTTTAAAGTTTTATATTAGTCCAGAAAAGCTCTTGAATAATTTTTTGTCAGCTTCAGGTTAATGTTATAATTTTTTTCTTTTAAATATGTTACCATAGAATACTACAGGCATGGTATTCTTTATAGTTCCATGGCTACAGCTCTTATTGATTCTTAGTTCTGCTCTCAGACATGTTTATGCTGAAATAGCTGAATAATAGTTTCCACTGTCAAAAGGCCAGAAAGCTGACCAAGTCTCTCTGAAAGCCCTGGATTTCTTAATGAGTTCTGATTATGGTCACTTAATATCTCTCATCCTAGACAGCTGTATTAGTTTAGAAATGCTACAGATTCTCATGGCCCAGACTCTGGCTTCAGTGCCTAAAATTAATCCTTAAATCTCTCCTTTCCCTGGCTATTAGATACTCTGGCTAACAAGTACCATTGAATTGTGAAGGAGCTTTAGGTGCTTGGCATATTTCAAAATGTACTAATTAAATATTTCAGATGAGATAACTGAAACTCACAGAACTCTGAAAATTAGGGTTATCCTTATTTTGGGTTACTAAAGAATATCCAAAGCCAAGCAAAATATGGCTAGCTGACAGTTTTCTCATACATATAGCTAAAAAAGACATTTGCATGTTTTCCTTAAAGCACTTCTGCAACCAAGATTCTTCCCACAGCCTTCTTTGTCAATCAAACCCAATCCATCTATCACTCTGAAAGACCAGTGTTGTACACTGCATAGGAGGTTTGCCTGTCAGCTGAAGATGTTCATACTGAGTACCACTTTATCCTAAGCAGTAGAACAAATTATCTGCTGACAATATACTCCAAGGGACTAATAAGTCATCTGAGTGACTGCCAATATCTTGAATTCAGGTATGTAGAGGCCTTAGACTCTTCCGATAATCAGTAAAGAAATTAACATCTCTAGTGTTTCTGTGACATATTTTATCCTGAGTAGATATCTAGAATGGACCAGCTGATGCACACCACAAATTACCATTTCCCTGCAGTCATTATGAAAACACTAGAGACTACAGCTTTTAGTAGGGATGTCTACAGTCAGTTAAGATGATTCCCTCCTGTACTTCTGATGAATGACATAGAATAGCCCAGGCAGCTGTCCTACAATGAACTGAAGCCTTGCCAGGGGGAGCTCAATTACCTAAGAAGAAGCTCCTTTGATCTTATGCCATTTAATAGATAGCAATGAATATTCAGATAAAAGAAGAAGACTCAGTGTATAGCGATATTATAAATATACACAAGAATATGCTGGAGCATTGCAGAATAGGAGGACAATCGACAGTGCGTATTTTGGGTAGTACTGCAAATTTTATTGGAAAATGTTTGTGATTATCGCAGGCACACTCACTCAGTAGCCTACCTCTTTCTCAATGACATTACCCTTGGTTACAAAATATTTATTATGAGGACAAAAATGACACTGGAACTCCTGCGTTAAACAGTCTGGGAAATGCATCTGGCTAAATATTTTGTATAATCCTCTCTTAATAGTCTCAAACACCCTGGTGTTTAAAAACATGACTTAAGCCTACATATTCTGAGATAATTCTCTGAAGAAACAAACATACCTCTTGATTTTCTTAAACTGCATTTGGCTCTTGAGTTTATATCTTTGTTATAATAAAATCTAAGAAGAGTTTTATATTTAAAAAAAATCAGATCATGTGCAATCATTGTATTGACCAGCTGTCTCTTTATATAACAATGCAGAATTATTTCAACTCCTCATATCTAAATATCTGAACGACTTTTTTGTCTTGAAGTTAAAACAACCATGAACCCAGGCACTTTAGAAAGCAGCTAATATGCTTTTTGGTGCTGTAAGATTATAAACATAACACATTCGACGCTGTGAGAGCAGCCAAATCAGGAAGTGTAAAAGAAACTCTTGACATGAATCTTTTTACTATATTCATATAAACATTATTTTTCGATGGCCACAACTTCTCTATGCAATATGAGAACTTGTTTTGTTTATTTTGAAGCTGCCAGGAAACTTAGTCAGTAAAGTAACAGCCAATGACAATATGAGAACAGTCCGTGGATCTTGAAGACAACTCAAAAGTCAGCCTTTATCTTGTTATGACTACAGCAGGATAATAACATGTTTATCAATATGATACAAGTAAACCTAATGCAAATGCGTATATGCAAATGAAAATTTTATTATATAATAAGTTGATAAGATCTTGCCAATATGTATGCTGGAGGGAATGTTTGGAAATATACTACCCATTAGTGTGCATGCTTGTGAAGCTTACGCAATTGGTTCCCAAAAACATAATCTATCTTTACTTTAAGTCGACCTTCCTTAAAAATATTCCTCATATATACAGTTTTTACGTACTGGTAGTGACTGAAACAAGGTAAGTAAGAAAGAATTTCATAGCTGTGTGTACTTTACAAGTGTTACTTGTAATTATCTTGGCTAGGACCATCTTATCGTGATGCTTTGAAATCTAGATTGGCTCACTGTGTCAAGTGTTGTCACTAAATCTGTAAAAAATGCTCAGATCTTTAGGTATTGCCTTGGATACACTTCCAGAAGTTTCCAAGCCATAGAAATGGTGCTTGTTTTTCTGCACTTTATCCACTATGACACTGCGATTCCAGAAGCCTTTTTTTTCCATAACAGCACCACTCAGCCTAGGACATCTAAGAAGAGACAAAACCAGTTACTGTCAGGCTCTCCTCTTCCTTAAAGTCTTTGATGCAACTTACAGCAAATAAAGTCCAAACCCACACTATTCATCAACATCAATCAGATAGAGAAGTTAAAGAATTCATGTAGTTCAGAGATTGCTGCCTGTGTCAAGTATCTAGGCATCTTTCCAGATTATCACAAAGATGCTGAACCCCATTTGTACTAGCTTGTCTAAAACGGCAACAGGCTCCTCAAATCATGCACCTTTTTGGCAGCCACATCAACACAAAAACACAGAGCAGGTAAATCCAAGAATTGATATATATCTTCAAAATCTTTGATCTGTGGTCTTACTTAGTTCCCTATAACCAGTAGTTTTCCAGAAACTGTCTCCACCTATGTATGTATGGTTATTGATAGGCTATGCATGCAATTCATCAGCCTTGACACAAAACTGTGGGGTTTTTATATGAAGTACCCTAATATTGCTTAACAATACACTTTCACAAGAGTCACCTTGCTGCTGAGTTTATAATACCTAACACAACCTATGTTTTTTATTTAAGTAACTGTTAACTGAAGCAACTTTTGTATCACTTAAAATAGGAATTTGATCAGAGCAAGAGGAAAAAATAATATAAAGTTTTCTCTTCTTTCTAATGTAATAATTCTTGGAAAGAGTTTCAGAAGCAGATGCAGCAGCTGTCAGCACCAGAACAGCTCTTTATGATTTCCTGTCATGTAATTTTTTCCAAAACTAACCTTGCCATTTACTTTGCAGCTGTTAGGCAGTGTTTGAGTTGATTTTTTTGGATGCAGATTTGTGTCAAGTGTTTCAGTGACCCATCCAACAGTAATAATCACACGTGTCAGAGGTTATTCCAACATAGATTATATTACTAAGGTAGCTTTGAAAAAGTCTTATATGTATCTAAAATCCCTTTCTGGTTTTCAGCTGTTGGAAAAAGCAACCAAGTTCACAAAGGACTGTACAGTGCTGCTGGTGCTGCTGTCCAGCCCGTGATGTCAGGCAGTTGTATCCCAACTTATGTATGTAGCCAAGTACAAAGTTAAAACAAGCTTTCAGGTTACAGATGATGAGGTCATCGAGCCCAAGGTAGTATATTTTGGTGTGTTCGGAAAATTCCATCATAGATGACATCTAAATGCTTATGATGCTTGCACAATGTTCTTGTAGCAAGGAAACATCTGCATCAGGCAATCATTTCTTCTTCCCAGTAGGTTGCCCAATTTAGGAGTAATCTCAGTATATATGGCAAAGCTGATATCAACAGGATGCCATTTCTCAGCAGAACAGATTTTTCATGAGATAATTATATACTACGCCACACTACACCACACCATATAGTGCTCTGCTTTTTGCACTTTTGAGCATATACTGTCAGTCAAAAGGTCTTTTACATTTTCTGCTCCTAATTCTATTCCATCTTTACAGTTCATTTTGAATTCACCCTCATTCTCCAAAGCATAAAAAAATAAGGGATGCAGTTTTTTATTAAGGGTCCAAAAGCAAGGAAGACTTTAAAAAAAAAAATGGGATGTGTATAAGTTGATAATACCTGATAAGACTTTCCAAATGAGTATACCTTACTGCAGTCTCCATCCAAGAGAAATTTTAATCCATAGAGTAATTTGAAAGCTTATGCAAGTAATAGTCCATGAAATAAACATAGTATAATAAAGGGAAAACTGCGAAATGTGTATGAGTGCAATTTAAGACTATAAAGGCTATAAAGGCTACAGAAGAAAAATAGAAGACACTGGAATGAGAACTAAGCAGCTGGAGATGCACAGTAGCACCAACTGATAGAGACAAACCGATAAAGGGCAAGAGCAACAGTGACCAACAAAGCAACGTTAATCAAGAAAATTTCCTAATGAAGATTCACCAAGAGCTCTCAGATCAACTTAAAATCAGCAGTTGAGGGCAAAAGGTCGGTAGCTGACCTTGCATGAAATTTATTTAATAGAATGGAATAGAATAGTTCCATCTGGAAGAGACCTAGAACAATCATCTAATCCAACTACCTGACCACTTCAGGGCTGATCAAACATAAACGCATGTTATTAAGGGCATTGTACAAAGGCTTCTTAAACACTGACAAGCTCAGGACATCGATCACCTATCCAGGAAGCCTGTCCCCATGTTTGTGCACCCTCTCAGTAAAGAAATGCTTTCTAATGTTATGTTTGAACTTCCCCTTATTTTGTTAGGCTTTGGTTGTTTGGGGGTCTTTTATTAAACGAGGTCCAATACTATACTTAATTTTTAAGGATTTCAAGTCAATATGCATCATGATGACATTGTATATGCAAATTTACTGATTAATAAATTCTTTAAACAGCACTGTGCAGAACAAACAGAAAACAACATGCAGATGTTTTCAGACAGGAAAATTGAGTTACTTGCTGCATGTTTCTCAACATATCAGTGAAAGAGATTTAGATACCAAAATCCTTATGATTGCCTGCTCTAAGTCCAAATCGACAATTTTAGGCTCTCAGAAACAAGGCAGAGAGAAGATATATGGGGACAGGTACAGAAAGTTATATCCTCACACGGGAGGTAATGGATAAGACAGTTTACAGAAGATATAGGGGCAAGCTCAACACAAGTTGATGTCCCATCAAACCCTATTGACTTAACCAGGGTTGCACAGGATACCTGTTGCATTGAGTGTGTTTCCTGTTTTCCACAGGCACACTCAACTTCCTCTGAGTGAAGCAAAAAGAGTGCATTAATGTAATCAAGTTTTTCTTCTGTTGCTTAAGACTTTCTAGCTCCATCCACTTTTCAAACCATCACTGCAGGTATTAGCCAGTCAACAGCTTTCATTTGCATTGATCAGTTGACAAAGTCTATACTCAGGAGAATTAATCACTAAATTACATCCTAAGAGATACAGGAACAGCAAGCTCTGTGTTAATTTTATGCCATTCCTAATTTTTCATATCTCCTAGGTGCTGCAGCCTGTGCACATGAGTGTTCATGCATCACTTAGTAATGAGACCTATTTGAGTTGCAGAAACTTCTTTCTCATTTTCTGTATTCACGTAGTGTGAGAGCTGCAAAATGCCAGATGATTGCTGCACAGCCAATTCTGCCTATGAATATATAAGCATGTCCCATGAAAATAAAAAAAAGTCTCTTTGATTCATTTTGATTTCCTTTTTCACCAGTTTAAATTAAGAGTAATTCCAGGGAAATTGGCATGTTATGAAATCGAAATTCACACCATAAAAGACAACATCAAACCATATTAATAATCATTCACTGGCAGATTAACCTGACCTATGTAACAAAAACAATTAAAATAGTGTAGAAAATAACTGATATAGGCTGGGTATTCAGGCTTTCTGACAATAAAAAGCACTTCTGAAATGTTACCATAGAAGAAACTCTGACAATTTCATAAAAGTTAATACATCTGAGTTCCCCTTCTATGAAGGTTCAAAAAGAAATTTCTGCTATCATCAGAAAGATTTTCCAAGGCATGATCAACTCCTCAGGTCTGTTTTTTTGTATACTCCGTTGGACTCTGCAAGTAATTTCCAGACTCCTTGAAGTTCCTAAGAGCTTTATGAAGCAAAACACATTTGAGATATGGGCTATGCTAGTGTATATATATCTATCTCTATCTCTATATACATATTTATATATATGTATATATATATACACCCGTAAATGCAGTCTTACTCTTCAGAAAAGTTACAGAAGTGAATCATCCCTGATGAAGTTGCAGAGGAGTTAAAGGTGATAGAGAAGCTGTATGGCTGAGGTAAAGAGGATACAGACAGTGTGAGAAGTACAATTCTTGGTCCTGTACCAGGCTACTGAGGCACCACATGGCCACGCAGAACTTAGAGCGAGAGGTTCACAAACACAACGTGTGTCTAGTCATACACTGAAATTCTTTCAGTGGAAATAGAGCTTTCATAAATCTCTCTTGAAAATTTAGTTTGCTGTGGCTGAGTAACTGTACAGAGAGCATTTGCCTGTGATGAATGCTATTCAGAAGAATCAAATCTTGCCACTTAAAAACAAATAACGTGGGAGTTGTAACTTCATGTTATTTGCTCTTTTCATTGCCATTAACCATAAGCAGACTCTTTAAATCAAGCTGACTAAGCTCTTTCTAATGAACTGCTCAGGTTCTTCAACCAAAACCCATCGCTTAACAGGTTGAGTGTTCATCATGGGGCCAAAATACAAGAGCTCTCACTTTACCCATATCTGATGGCTTCTGAAGAAAAAAAGGTGGGAAGGAGCAGGCTTATGGAGATGAATTTTTCTGTAAGTCTGGATCCAATATTTTGAACAGAGGTTCACAACTTCTGAATGCATAAGTATTTCAATACTTGCTTTGTGGGTATGGCTTTGTTGGTGGTCTATAGGAAAATGTTTGAAATTATTTGAGATCACAGGATATAAGGATGAAATATAGGAGAAACTGTAAATGTCAAAATGTATCATTAGCATTCTTGCCTTTTCCTGTTAGTCCAGTGATAATTTATTATGAATTTCTTTGTAAGCAGCCAGCAGAAAGATCAGAGGGAGAGGAACACAAATTATGCAAAGCTTTGAAGCATTGTCCTTTCATGCAAAAATTCCACTGCTACAGATATATTTTTAAATAAAAACCCGAATATGAGGAAGTAGTCTAAAAACACACATCTAAAGCCTGCTCACTTTCCTTGCTTTGCCAGCTCCACTTTTGCAAATGCATGTCTTTCGGCTGTTCTCTGTTCCAAAATTGTGTTTGTACCTTCAAGTTTTGATCTGTCGGAGCACAACAGATTAGCCTGGGCAAAGGAATAACCTTGCCTTTTTTTAATAGGCTTTGTTTCTGTTTGATAAGTTCCCAGGAAGCATATGACTGCAACTTTTGCCCTTCTGAGCTTTCCTTTCTCTGAATAACTCTGCATAATCTTTAGCATACTTAAGCAGTTTGAAATGGGTTAGTGGTGGTGTGTAAATCCTAAAGGTATATATGCCAATTAAACAATATTCAGTTGTATTTAGCTTGGCTATTAATTAAAAGTCAATTAAGAGTTTCCATAGCACCCAGACAAAACAAAAGAATAACAATTATGTCTGAAGTTGGAGGGGAAAGCTACAATAATTGCTTCCACTGATAGGTCTCTTTCACATTTCAGCAAAGAGGAATGATATAAAATTAGCAGAAAAAACATGTACTGAACAATTTTCCAGGCAGGGAGCTAAAACTAGTTGGAAGAATGAATTTCAGGTGAATATATTAGCAGAATGAACAAGAAAAAAGTGCTAAAATGTTGCCTGTAATAGTTGCTTTAAAAAGGTATGTTAAGTGTTTGGGCACTTTTCAATATGTAATATGTAAAAGACTGAAGTTGGTATAGCTCCAGTTAGTTAAGAGGCATTTTTTTTTAGTCTCAGGTTTAATTTTAACCTCACATTTTCAAATACCAAGAGCTCTTGAAAAGTTTCATTTTCTGTATTACAAGTGTTTGTTCAGCCATCCTAAAAGACTCCCTGAAGAGCCAGGCAGCCATTGTAGTATCATCTCTTCCAGCTTCCTGACCTCAGCCATCAGCCTGAAGTAAAGTCATCACATCAATGGAAGCAAAAAGTGATAGGCTGTCCCAAGGCTAAGCTCTTGTTTAACCTCACTGGTATATTTAAGATTTTAGGATCTCAGAGATAATACAGATTCTGCCATAGTTCCAACGACCATGTTTTCTTGTAGCTGTATCGGCTCACTTTATTTGGGAAAATAAATAGTCTTCAGAACAAGCTTCAGCATGGTTTTACTTGCCTTTAAGTTGGATATCATAACACAAATGTTTTATATGACTGGCACCAATGGGAAACCCAATGATTACTGTTATTATGAACAGAATACCTCAGAAAAGTAATCTAAATAAAATCTAAATAAATCTAAAAATACCCAGGTAGTCAGCAGAAGCAATTGGAATTGCTTCACGTAGGAATGTATCAGAATTTCCCTTTTTCTTTGGGGCTACAAGACAGGTGACTCTTCTTATAGGGTCCATAACCCAAAACTCCATTCCTATTAAGCATTTGCACATTGTTTTTAAATGGTTTAATGGCTCCCACTATTTTATAAACATAGCTGGGAGGAAATAAGACTTATAGTGCGTGACTGTATGTAAATGTGGAGTGATTAGAAAGCTTTGGAAGTATATTCAAAAGAAAAGATTTAGGAACCTAAGTGTATCATGGATAAAGTTTCATTGGAACACAGTTATGGATTTCAGGAACTGAGATCCATCCCAATCCCAGTGCTGTGGTCTATTCTGATTTCCACATAGTGAAATTTTTCCACCAAGTGGGCAGCATAATAGTGATCCTATTAACTGTCTTTGAAGACTATTTACAGTCCCTGATGAGTCAGCTGTGCAATTATAATAGTAGAGCAATTTTAAAGTGATAGATGAGCCCCAAATTACTTTGGAACTGAATGACACCTCAGTAACCATTAAGAGTGCCTGGGACATAAACAATAATGTCTGAACAACAAGTTTGGCCATTACTGGTGTCAACTCCTGTTGACAATGACAGAAATGAAAAGGTACATAAAAGCTGTTCAGTGGTTTATTGAAAGGAGTCTTGTGGCTTCACTTTACAGAAGGTACCACTAAAACTAGCCTTTTTTGAAAAAAAGCTACCAGCTTTAATGTAGGGAACCAGTAAAGGAGCTCTCAGAAAGGCTCACAGTGGGGTGGAGAGATTTCCAGCAGTGCTTCACATGCTGTTTTATAGCCAGCAAGATGCTCTTGTCTTGAAGTTGCTGCCAGTCAAGCAACTTCAATTGATTTTTAATTCAAGTACAAAGAAGAATAGAATGTAGAAAAGAACATTGGTTTGCTCTTTGGGCAAGGGGAGGCAACGCTATGTTGTTTCATTGGGAAGAAGAGGAAAGTACTATTGTGGCCCTACAACACAAAAGCTTCAGGGTACAAACCTCCTCTGGCAGGATGCCCTGCAGACTTCAGATGTCACTTGTGCTCACTGAATCAAAAGGAAATTTCGTTTAATAGTTTGATTCAGTTCTACCAGCAGGATAAATAAGTTGAAAAGAAAAAAATGTAAACGTAATACATCAAAATAAAATTTGTTTTGGATATAGTTTAGTAACAAGGGAAGTCACTTTGGGAGAGTCTTACAGTTCCTGTATCTATTTAGCAAAACTGTTTGTTTCAGCATGGAATAGGAAGCATGGAATACCAAAGGACCTTCAGCTGCTTCTTCACTCTGTCTTGTAGTATAAGGAAACTTGTATTTAGAGAGTAGAAATTCAAAGTTGGTAAAAAAGATTGCATTTGTTTCCTGTAAATTGTTCATTTACAAAATTCATTGGTATAAGGAGTTTCTAAAGCCTAGAATCAGCTACTTATAAAGACAGAACATTGAGATGTGGATTTCCACATTTCAGATGCTAGAATAAGACCTCATCCTTTTTGCTATTTGTCTTGTATCCCTCTGCTAAAGATTTTTTAGACACAATTCTGGAACACCTGCTATTTCCAGTCTGTTGCCAGTACTGAACGTACTGAACACACAAATGTGGACTTGGAAATGTGGGCTTGAAACTTCCTCTCAGTTCCTCAAGTTATAGGCATCAAAAGGAAAAAAAAAGATACTTTTTGTCTAACTGCTCTTATCCCACATTGGCTTCAAATTTTCTTCTTTCAGATTGTAGGCTGTTTCTTTCAGTTTCTAATATATATTTAATTATATATTAAGAGAGTTTTATAGACAGAAGCAAACAATGCACATACTAACCTGAAAATATAGTTGAAGCTCAAAAGGATTAAAGAGAAGACAAAAGGTCTCTAGTCTCAATATGCTAATTACAACTTCTACAACAGGAAATATATTTTGCATTTACAGTGGAAAAAAAATTAGCAGAAGTACAAAGTCAGTACAGAGATCTAGGAAGGGAACAAGCATTCAGCTAATATTTGTTCTAGGACACAGATATCTTTTGGTGTAAAAACATTGTATTACAGTGTTAGTGTGTTCTTTAAGCACTTGTTAATCACATTGTCTTAGAGTTGCTTCTCTTGAAAGTAACAAAATTCTTCCAGTCCCCCTCTAACTTCTTTTAGAGGTAAATGAAGTACTATGAGTGTGTCTCACTCAAGGAAATCTCTTGGTAAAGTCAAGTTTTGCCTGTAGAAGCAGTTCTGAACTGAAATCTTGATAAGAGATTTCATAAGGAACTGGAAAGGAACCTTAATATAATCAAATCTGCATACAAGAAGACATGCAAAAAAACAGCACAAAAAAAATACACATGAATAGTAGAGGGGCCATAAACTACAGCCAGATAGGTTGATGATGAAATTTCATAGTCTTTGTTTCATTTACGTATTATCCAGTTTATAGGAAAAAGAAATACCTGACTGCTAAGCAAACCATTCATGACTCATAGGCACTTTGTGCAAATACATAATTCATGGAAAAAATGTGTTACTGCCTGAAAGAATGACATTGATCAGGATACTCCATTTGAGCCTTCAAAAAATGCATAGAGAAATCTGTCACCAAGCAAGCCAGATTATAATTTTATAATTGTCAATGTATCTGATTTGCTTTTTTTTTTTTTTTTTAAGCTCACTTTTCTGCAAATGAGAAATCAAAATTAACATCACTGGAATTAATGTAAGTGTTACTTAACAAACTGAACTATTATTTCTTCACCATGAGAGTGATGAGGCACTGGAACAGGTTGCCCAGACAAGCTGTAGCTACTGCATCCCTGGAAGTGTTCAAGACCAGCTTGTATGGCACTCTGAGCAACCTAGTCTAGTGTGACATGTCTCTGCCCATGGCAGAGGGTGGAACTAGATGATCTGCCAGGCTCCTTCCAATCCAAAACATTTTATGATTCTATCATTATGATGCTAAGCACTGATCTCTGTTAGTTTTCTGCTAATATAAAATGTTCTCTGCATGAGGTCTGGGGAACATTCAGTTTTAAAGGGTTCAGATCTTTAAAAAGCAGATGTCAGGACTCTTAATTTCTTTCTAAACATACCCTATGGACTAGGACTCAAGAAAACAAAGGAAGTCAATGGGAGAGGAGAGAAACTTCTTTTATTTGTTCTTTTCACAGGCCTATGAAAGACAGAAACAGAGGAACTGAGGTTGATTGACATGTTTATTCAGACAGAGGAAGCTAGGAAACAACTGAAGTGAATTTATAGTTTCAGGTCTTTTTTTGAAATTCAACTTTAAAAAAGGAGGAAATACTGACAAAGTAGAGGTAGCCTGTGGCTACTTTCCATATTCCAAACCAAGAAACATTTCGTGACAGTTTTGTCCTTTGTGAAGGATTTACCCTTTTGCATCCACGCATTATGAGCTGGGAAATGCAAGACCCAAGATTAAAAAGAAACTGCACAGAAATAAGAAGAGGAGTAGGAAAATCCATTTTATCAATAGGTGGCTAAAGGATTGGTGCCACCAGCAGAATTTTGTGGTTTTTTGATCATGGGGCTAAATTTATGGTACTAAAGCTGCTAGAGTCGGGTGGGCTTCATATATCTAGCAAGAGCAAAAGAACCCTAGCATATAAGTTGGCAGGGCTGATCAAGAGGGCTTTAAAGTTTGAAGGGGGAAGAGATTGAAACCACGTTCTCCAGAGAAGAGCCTAAGGGTGGAAAGCCAGGATTAGGAGTGATATCAGCAGCCCAGCTGAAGTGCATATGCACTAATGCATGCAGTATAGGAAACAATCAAGAGAAGCTGGAAGCAACCATGCAGCAGGAAAGCTATGACGTAGTTGCCATCACGGAAACATGGTGGGATGACTTCCCCCATGCTGGGGGCCCAGGAGCTGAGTACATGTATAGCTTAATTTACATACAATCTCTATCCTAATTTACATACAATCTATATCAAAAATTGTAAGAAACATACATGAAACTTAAGTCCTCGTGTTCATGCACTTCTGTTGATGTTGGAGGATTGATATATCAGGATATATATATATATATATAAATCATAACTATAGATGAAAGAGACTCTGAGGAGAGAGCCTATATTCATACTATACTGTCAGCAGAACACAGACAGAATTGTTACATCCATACTTTACAACAGGTGGTTTAGGCTCTCCTCTGGACTTCTTGTGGCTGTAGATTTTTAGCATAAATGCTGTTGCTGACACATGTGAAGCATTTTCTCCAAAACAAGGAGGATAATTCCAAGGGATCAGTGAAGTTCTAAACATAAGAGGACTTACACATTTTTCCCTGAGTCATAACAACTGCTTATCTTGGGTGAATCAGGAAATTTTTAACAGAGTGTTAGAATATAGCTTTGCTCAAATTTTGCTTTAGCTTTGCCAAATTTGTCTTATAGTAGGTTTCTGTACATGTTTATCTTCCTAAATACATTTCCCCATCTATCATATTGCCATAACTGTATTTGATTAATTTTTATTGTATCTTTTCCAGTAAACAAAGTCTGAGAAAGTATGGATATACAGAATTAAAAAAGAAAATAAATCAAAAACTAATGGTAAATTATTGTGAAATACTTAGTATTATTACACATATGAAGCATATTTCTTGACTAGCTGAAACCAGCTGAAATTATCCATGTATTTTCAGCTTATGAATAATGATCAGTAATAGGTCCTGTAAATACATTTCTCCAGTTACTCAATCCTAATTCATCACAATGAACTTTATCCAATTTACTGTTGCCTATACAGAAGAGAAGGACCATTTTTTCTTGTTCTATGGTTTTAATTTCACCTCTTCATTAGAATTTTCATCTAGAAAAATAAGTAAAGTAACTCATTAATTGAAGTAGGAAGTTCAAATTAGATGCATCAACACAGAAATATGACTATGGAGATCAATGGCAAAACATAACTGATCATGTTTTACCTTTAAATGCACACAGTTATAGTGAATTTCAGCAACAGGTGCACATATACCAGGGCAAAACTTCTGTTTTCATGTCTTGTTTTGGTAAACAGCAAAATATAATATTCCTTAATGTTTGCATTGATTTTGAACTCATGAATATTTAATGTATTAGTTAATATTTATTGATTTCTGACAACAAGGGTAATCTTCTGCTTCTTACTTGATATCTGCATTCAAATGAGGGTTCCAAAAAAAAGGAAAGAGTAAGCCAAAAAAAAAGGTCCAGAATCATTATGGTGTAAAGTTAAGCAGAAATAACTATTCATAGTAGATCCCTGGAGAAATAAAATCATAGAATCATGGAATGTTTTGGGTTGGAAGAGAACTTAAAGATCACCTAGTTACACCTCCCCTGCCATGGGCAAGGACACATTTTGTAAGTCTTATGACGAGAGACAGAATCCACTAAGATCATGTAAGGTACCATCCATCAGAAAGCAAAAGTCATCACACCACATTTTTTAAATTTCAAACTTTTTGGAAGCTGAAATATTTGCTTTCTGGAAGAATTACTTAAGAAGATGATGACACTGATGACAACTGAGCGTAAGTAGGAAGAGTCTGGTTAGGATTCATCTCCCATATCCATGTATCTATATTAGGCAATTAAATGATAAAACACTCTTTCATGGTGCCCAGAAAAAGTTTTAAATGGGTTGCCTATAGTGAGTTGGGATTAATACTAAGCTGTGGTTACCCAGGCAGTAAATTTTAATAAAACAATCTGTGTAAGATAGCAGTGGAACCCAATTTATCCTTCCTGATGTGTTTGATCATATTAAAAACATGTTTGTGCTATGTGTGTGTAAACGTATGTATACACATATTCTTACCATTTATCTTCAAATTGTTTTGAACTGCCAGTGACTGACCAGTGGTATCATCTTTAGAGAACCTATACCTTCTTTTAATTTTCAACCAGGATGGTGAATTATCGATGGCAAAGAAATGATTGATCACCGTCAGACTCTGAAAAATCTTGCAAGCCTACTGAAGCCTTCAAAGGACAGTGACTTGCAAAAATGTAGACAAAAGAGTTCTTTATTGATATTTATTGTTCAGCTGCAGCCAAAGTACAAACATTTTACATGATTTTGCTCCTTCTTAAATACTTAGAAGAAAGAACTACCCTATCACTTATGAGTGATGGCTGTGAATAGCACTGACTACTGAATATTGATCACGGCATAGAAACCTTGGAGTTTCATACAGTGCCAAGAAGCAGAGTTCTAATTCCCATAACTGTGTTCTGCTCCATTTTGCATGTGCAGTGTAGCACAGGTCTTTTTGGAAATGTTACTGTGCAGTACAGACAGCATCATAAGGATGGAGAGTTGAGTTTTCTGGTTTGTACCTATGACTATGCCATTGAATCTCTCATGAATCAACCTTTCCTGACTTAGCCTTTCTCCTTGTAGATAAATAAGAAGGTAGAGCCCAGAAGAAGCAACCAAAACTAGTAAGAAGCTGAATAGAAGATAAAGCCAAATGAATCTGAGAAATAATATACCCTGAAATCAACGTGGTTGTTCACACAAGTTACTGGGTTGACATAATGCAAATCATAGTCAGCAAAAACACTGACAATTCGCTCATGATTTCTGTTGCCAGATTACCCATACCAGATGTCCAGGATGGTAAGATTTCATAGAAGCACAGTCATCTCAGTTGTAAGGAAAATCATGAGGCCACCTAGACCAATGTCCTACTTGGAGAGGGCCTGCTTCCAACATGAGATCATGTCAGTTGTGGATATGTCTAGTCTGCTCCTCAAAACCTCCAAAGACAGAAATTGTGCAATCTCCCTGGGTAATTTGTTGTGATGTTGAGCTACCCTCCTAACTCATTTTTTTCTATGATTTCCTAAAAGGGGAAGATTTCTTTTGTTACATTTGCTTAGTATTAATGAGTCACCTGCAAAATAGGTTAGTAATACTGTAAGTGGGATGTAGGTGAAATTTGGATACCTAAATCCAAACTAAGCTTGCTATCGCAAGAGAACAATGAAAAGAAGGGCAGCATTATCTTCCTCTGGAGTCCATTCATTTAAAAGTATGTCTCAAATGAAGGTGCAGACCTATTTCCTAGGACAAACTATGCACAATATATCCATCACGAAGTGAATACATATTGCATCTTTAAACAAGGGGCTTAAGAAGCAAGATCTCAATAATCTCTCTTTGCCTCAGTATTTCCTGGAATTATTTTAGGCTGCTTCATGTTCAGGATGTTTTAACTGAGTCCTAAAATACAGTTTGAGATTCCATTCCAAGGGCCACCATGCCTAAAAAGTTTATCCGTCTTTATTTACTGTCATCACTGAGGTACAACTGATGAAAACAAACTTCATACCAAATTCATTTCCATGGGAAGGCGATGGTGAGAAGGAATGCCAAGATTTTAATTAATATAATAAAAGTTTAAATGATAATGCTAGGTATATCTTCCACAGGGATAGGTCATGAAATATAATTAACAGTCATGCTTTGAGATCCTTTGATACCATGTGTAACTGCAAATTAAAATGATTTGTTACAAAAAGTAATCAGTGAAATTCATTCCTTAACTAATGCTGGTAGGGTTATTCAGAGAATAAATTCTGCTGAATGTAAACCTGAATAATTAATTCATTGGCATTAAAAGATGAATAAACTTTCACTTGTAAGCTTTAAACAATGCAACAGACTAAGTACCCTTGACAAAGACAGTACAAGAACTATTATCCATAATTTTTACATGTTATTAAAGGATTTTCCATCTTAAAACATGTGACAAATAATTAGACATTTTCTTTTAATTATTTTTTTTCCAATTGGTAGTGCCCTAATACTGTTCAGTGTAGCACATGGATACCTGTAAAGTACATTGTACTTCATTGAGTAATCTTCTGTCTTCTTCCTATTTAAATTAGTTATAACTTTTTTTTGTTGATTTTTTTTTTTTTAAATAGATTTCTTTGGAGTATCCTATGCCTTGATAAATTTTGGAGTAGGGGGAATAAATTGAATAAGAACTAGTGCATATGAGTCTCAAATTTTCTTTTGAAAGTTCTTAGCAGTTCACTTGGAATTTTGGGGATTCTGGTTGTGTAAAATCTGGTTACCATGAAAGACAACCCTTTAACCAATTTGAATAAGCAAGAACCTTTGTTGTTTCTGTTCAAGTGATTTTTTGAAGATATTCCCAGATAATAGAAATACACAAGAACTAAGAGCACAAGGAAAAGTCACTAATGATTACACGAAGCATGGTTTGAGAATACAGAAAATTGCAGGATCCTGAGTTATGGATGTCTCTTTACCTGGGGTAATATCTGCCTTTCCACTCTCTCCCATTCTCTGCTCCTTCCATCTCTGCAAGTACCAGCTGCTCTCATTTGGATTCATCTCATGCAATCCTCTGAGCTTTGTTTTTTAAATTCCCCATTTCTGCTTCAGACCTGGAAAGGGACCTGTCCATCTGAAAGTCTGTCACATTCTTCCAGCAAGATTGTCTAATAAAGATATCACTTCTGCCTATAATATTGATGTTCTCCAAAGTATCTCTAGAGATGCAAATGTATGCACTAACATATTCGACAAATGCACAAGAAGTTCCTTATTTTTGGAAAACACCATTTCACAACTCCACATATCACTCTAACTTAATACAGTACTCCTGCAAAAAAGAAACCTACCACAAAACCCTTAAAATAAAGTTAATATTGTGTTATATTAAAAGAAGGAGGAAGAGCTGGCTGTGTAAATCCCATATTGAACAGGAACCTTGAGCGTCCTTCTTCCCACACAGAAGACAGTAAGGAAAGTAGGTTACATTTTTTATTTTTATAATTAATCATTTGTGTCACTTATATGCAGTAGATTTTCAGTAAGTGAATCCTAACTATGCTCCAACACTGGTGAATAATTGTTGACTTAATTAAATACTATTGTTATTTCATCAATTCTTAATTAGACTTCAGTTATCTTAGTCTGGAGGAACGCATTACTCAAATTCAGTTAGCTTAATTACAGGAATAGGATTTTAATCTGATTTTGACAGATTTTGATTTTTTAATGCTTAGTTATTAAACCCATAAAAAGGTCAAGTTTTTGTAGCTTTTTTTTATTTTTATTCAGAATTGTAATAACAATGACCAAATTGAGAAAACAAACATACAACAATAATTTTTCACTCTGTTTTGCCTCAAAAACTCCATACTCACATGACAGAAATGAATTGTTATATTCACAGATAAAGAAAACATGTTGGACTAATCAAGCATCAATACCGAATCACCTTGTTTACTACTTAAGTTTTAAAAGAAACCTAGAACATGCAAATATTCATGACTGGATTCATCACAGTTAATTCATTTTGGCTAAGAGTTAAATGTCTAATGGGAGTTATCATCAAACCTATGACAGCAGAGAGAAATAAGAACCTTTATGTAGAATTTTATACTATGAAGGTTATCTCATTTAGGCAAAGGTTTCTGTTTTAACAGGAAGGAGTCATTGTTTCCATGAGCTGTCAAGGAAGGCCCATAATGAGTTCAGACTAGGCATTTAACTTTTTTACAGAAGCTGGGATATGTGGAGTTCATGCCTAGGATACATGATTTCCTACAATTTTTAAACTTTGTACATTCACGGAAATTGATTTGAAATCTTAGAAGAGCAATCTGTCTCATAAGTTTTCAGTATTTCTAGTTTCAACCCCAGATCAAAATATTTTTAGCTAATGAAATGCAGTGTCTATTTCTACTCACTTATATATTACAATGAAAGTGCAAGGCCAGTAGCAGCAAGAGAAATCTTAGGATTTCCTGAGATTCTTAACCAAGCAGCATGAGAAATCTTAAGATACCAGTTCAGTGGGAACTAAGAACTGACTGAAAACAGAAAAACCTGATCCTTGAGTGACGTCACAGTTAAGAAGTCTGTCACATGAATATGGTGCAAACACTTTCCACTGGATTTTTCCACATTTCTGAAAAGCCTAGTACTATCAATAAATGGAGGAAAAGATTTTTCACCATGGCTGGTCTGGGTCACAATAAACATAAGGACTCACAGGGTTTTCAGTGGGAGTTGATACCCACTGCAATTGCTGTGCTCTCTTGCCCAGGACTGGAGGCCTTTCCTGGATTCCATGGGTTTAACAGGTCTTGTAATGAGCCACAAACGCAAACCTCATCACACATCTGGAATCAGAAGAAATTGCAAAACAGAATAAAAAATTACCTGGATTTTTCTTTAAACCTTGGATTAGGACAAAAGTTCAGGCAGTTTATCTGGGCTGCTTCATCTGCAAATAAATTAAAATTCATTATTAGACAAATTGTTCTTGATACTCTATAAATAATTGTTCAGTGGCAGTTTCACTGAGAAAAAGTAACTTACATTATTTCTTTCCTAGTAAGAAAATATTTTCTTAACCAAAAATCCTGAGCAGAGCTTTTTCTATCTACAAATATTAACATTCTTTAATACTGGTTTATGAAGGATTAGGGTCACCTATTGAAGTCATGGATGGAAAAGATCAAATATTAATTGGTTGAAATCACAAAAAATTCTGTTATACACAAAGAGCAAAGGAAACTATAGTATATGTTAGTTAAAAGCTGCATTAACTGGGTTCTTGTGTTGGCAGAAATATAACTAATAGATTAATTTACAAGCTGGAATACAAATTCATGGCAAGTGCAGCTGCAGTCAGGAGTAACAACAGAGCAGTATTTCACTATCTGACAGCTTATGCTAAATACACTTTGCATTTTAATGCTGTTGCTGCTTGCCTGACTGTTCTTCCCTCCCTGTCAAGATGAAGGTAACTTTTCCTGATAAACAACACTGATGGTAAAGTTTGTGGCTCACCATGAGCCATCTTAGGAAAACTCTTCCAAACATTGAACTGAGATGCTAGACCAACTCAGACCACAGTCTTTCCTCATTTACCAATTCAAATCTATTTCTTTCCTCCAGACATGTAGCAAAGAGCAAAGAGTGGCTGCTGTCTTCATCTTCATCTGGAAACCATGAATAGTTACTTCTGGATGGTGTTTAATCTGTCACTGATCCATCTAGGTAGCAGCAGTTCTGCCTACATACCAAGCCAGCGTTGCACTGGTAGATGGAACAGACACCACAGGGATGGACTGCATTTTAGTTATTAAAAAGACTTGCAGAATCAATTTTATGTGCTTGTCAGATAATGCAAACCTTTTGTCTAGCATGTAGATCACCAGAAGTCCAACATTTTTCACAGTACCGTTGAGACTTCTATGAAATTCTTGGTAATGCTATTAATTTGAAAAAGATCATATGGACAGAAATGTTTTGAAATCCTGGAATATTCCTATAAGGTAGAGCAGGATTACCTAGTAACAATGCACGTTTCACCTTTCCTCCCACCTAATTTCACAAACTTTTGGTTTCTCAGTTCCAACTTTGCAAGACACTTTATAAACTTCAGGTAACAGTCATAGAGCTGGATACCCAGATGGGGTTTAATATCCAGTGAGATTCTGGACCATTATACCTTCAGATACATATTATCTTGTGGAGATCGCCTCCTGGTTCCAATTGCCCATGTCTCTGGAAACAGGTGTTTGTATTAAAGTTCCTACCCCATCTGATGTACTATCATCTTCAAAGCTAAAACACAACTGCCTTTAACCTGGCTGTGACCCTGAAAATACGTGTGGATCCAGCAGTGAAGAGAGAGCATATCACAATGACTAGAAAGCTGAATTTGGTGATGTAAGAAGTAGGTTAGTATTAGGAAAACACTAGGGCAAAAGCTAGACAAAATTGAACATTGCAATTAGAGTGTTAGTTATTGTCACCTTCTTTGGGGTGAGGAGTCTACATTCAGCTTTCTAGCTTTCACTGAACATAGCTCTAAGCTAACTGATGATTAGTTTGCCCTCATTGTCAGCAGCTTTTGTCACCCTAATGCAAGGTGTTTTGAAATAGGCTTTAGAATTGCTAGAAATTCAAACTCCAAGCACTGGTTTTATCATTCCCTTTCTCTGTGAAGGCATTAGAAATTTCATTGATTAATAGTCCATAACGAGTAAAAGAGTAGCAGAAGACACTGAGACAAGAGGTGAAATGGGGTTTCTTGCATAAGTATTGATCAAAACAAGCCAACTCTGCCTTTCCTTCTCCAGACCTTCACCTTAGGAAAGGTGCTGGAGGCACAAGTTATCCCTTAGACCACAAATGCTCCAAACCCTCCTTCCCTACCTCCACCCACAACTGAGCCCTGGAGCTTTCCTTTCTCATTCCTACCCCTTCCTCCAAAATACATCCTTCTGCTGCTACAAAATGTCATTTAACCACAATACACACAGAATACATGGTCTGAGGATAATCCACACAGTACCCTGGCTATTTTCTCTGTCCTCTTAGCCTAAGCAGTCTGTGAAGCTTAATCTGCGCCTCCACAAGATATGGTACACAGTTTTGTGGCAGAGGGTCCAAAGCCTATGATCATACTGGAGAGATTATCAAATTTTAAAAGTCAATAAACACAGTTATTCTGAGATTAATTTGCAACTACAGAGTAGCTTGGGTTCACGAGTATATGTTCTGTGAACCATATTTAAAGAGAGTAGTTCTCTTCAAGGTTCCTTCAAGGTTAGACTTATACACAGATATAAAGGAAAGTGTCTTAAAGAAAATAGCACTGCTAGAGTAAAAAATAAGCTACAAACCAAATTCACAATAAATAAAGAAATGCACATGTATATTCATATATGCAAAATAAATAAAGCTTAAGAAAAAAAGGAATAAATATATAACCTGTGCAGCTAATTGCAATATATATTTTCCATCTGACGGATGGACTATAAAGTTCTTGCTGAACAGGATGAGTGTGTGGAACTGAAGACATAATTTGTCCCTTAGGGTAATAGCTGTTGTATGAGGACAAAATCAGGCAGTGCTCTGATTAGGCATATTTCAAATTGGCCGTGTTTGTGCCCATTAACAGCTGGAGGTAGAAGAAAGTCCTAATTAGTGAGAGTGTTGGAGGTTTTTAAAAATAGAGGATGGAAGACTTAGTGGCTGACTTGATAAATTAGGAATTAAAATTGTGTTGTGTGCTGTCTACTTCTGAATAACCCATGCCATGGGAAATACTCTAAAAGAGCCCTGCAGACAAGTAGACATTTGGACCATGATTAAGTATAAACTAGAGCAGATGTTCTTTTCACTCCCCCCTTCCCTTCACCAGCTCCCATGAGATTTGATCCCAAATACTGAAATTGCCACAGATTTTATCAGCATCCCACATTGTGGTGCTTTTTACTGCTTAGGATTCAGCTCAGAAACAGCACAGTGGCCATGGAGTTGGATCAGTGGACAAAAATGCAATCTCCTTCTTACCCAAGATTTAAGTCCAAAAATAGCTTATAATAGACTTACGAAGTACTCAAAATTCAGAAAGACAAGGTCTTAAAAAAGACAGAGGAAGTAATGATAAAAAATTTGTAAAGTTTTGTCTTCCTATTGCCACCGAGTCTTATATTTTCTCCCAATTACATTCTAAAAAGAGGATTCTAAAATTCTGGTGTTTATTTATCACCTTAACAAAGAAGTTAGAGTTACAATGTTTCACTAATAGCATTCTAATTAATTTCTTGATTACCTTCAAGCATCCTGCTCTAGGAGATACTCAGTCTTGACTGCTGATCTGAGCACTTACACCTTCCAACAT
This sequence comes from Myiozetetes cayanensis, assembly GCF_022539395.1. Taxonomy (NCBI): domain Eukaryota; kingdom Metazoa; phylum Chordata; class Aves; order Passeriformes; family Tyrannidae; genus Myiozetetes; species Myiozetetes cayanensis. Next base: position 40,310,647 of record NW_026087742.1, on the reverse strand, counting down.
CAGGTATTGGTAATATCAGGGTAAAAGCAAAGTGCTTTTTCTTCCTTTTTAGAACAGTCATTCTATAAAAATATGTCATAATTCATGTAGTTCAATGTTTATTTTATTTCATTTCACAGGAGACAGGGGTTTAGATATTTACTGAGAGATGAAACAGGAGGCTTAGTCCAATATATAAAGTAGATAAGGAGGGCACAGCAATGCAACTCTTCTGGGATACCAGGGATCAACAGTGCCTTCAGTGCCAGTTAAGTTATTTTGGAACATACAATACAGTTGAATCTCACAACCTCTCATCATACAACAGGATAACTTCCATTAATTTTGCCAGGAATAGGAGAGGATGAGACTTCAGCTTTTCTCAGGATCAGGTGTGATTTACAACAGGGAGAGAAAAGTCAACTTAGATTAAAGAGAAGATGCCCCTACTGCCCTTATTGAATCTAACTGTATTTCTTATGCTTTGAAATTGCATAATTTTCAGTCAGTGCCTTTTTTCTTCTTTTCTTTCTTTTTCTTTTTCTTCTTCTCTTTTTCTTTTTCTTCTTTTTTCTTTTTCTTTTTCTTTTTCTTTTTCTTTTTTTCTTTTGCTTTTGCTTTTGCTTTTGCTTTTTCTTTTTCTTTTTTTTCTTTTTCTTTTCTTTTCTTTTCTTTTTCTTTTTCTTTTTCTTTTTCTTTTTCTTTTTCTTTTTTCTTTTTCTTTTTTTTCTTTTTCTTTTTCTTCTTCTCTTTTTCTTTTTCTTTTTCTTTTTTTTTCTTTTTCTTTTTCTTTTTTTCTTTTTCTTATTTTTCTTTTTCTTTTTCTTTTTTTCTTTTGCTTTTGCTTTTGCTTTTGCTTTTGCTTTTGCTTTTGCTTTTTTATTTCCCTCAACATGCTATGACCTAAGAGGAAAAATGGCAAATCTGTTCAGAAGTATTACTGGGCAGACAACTTAGACAATATAACTCCCAAATGAGCCATGCCAGAGATAACAGCCTATCTTGCAAGACAGTCAAATTGAATAGTTTACAGTAAAATGTTTAAGTTAGACAGTGTTTTAGATATAATAATGGCCAGTCTTCGCGAGCGAAGATCCGGGGAAGGTCTTTACACCATCCAGCCTGCGCATTGGATTTTTTAGGTGAGACACAGTGTGCGGAACTGAGCCCACCCTTTAATCCTAAGGTTCATCTGCCGGGGCCAAGCGAGCTTGGACGGTGGCAGTGAGGTCCTCAGGACGTAGGTGGGTTGCCTTTAAGGGCTAACGAGCCCCACCTGCCCGGGAGTGGCCCTGACCGGGAATCGAACCCGGGTCTCGCGGTGATAGCGCCGCGCCTTTACCACTAGACCACCAGGGGCTCCTGACAGTGTTTTATAGGCTGGCATTTTGAACAGCTTTGTTCTTTAGCAAAAAAAGCTTTACTTATGAGAATTTTAAATTTGTGAAGCAGTTGCAGCCTTTTGCCATTATTGAGCTGAGATTTAAATGCACTTTTATCAGGCTTTCTATGTAAATTTCAGAAAAGACAAAGGTCCAATTTTTTATTCCTTATGTTAGGTAGCAACTTTTTTACGTAAGTGGTCCAGTCAAGAATTAACCAGAAAGCATGTCATGCATTTTGAAATGTCAGCCATACATTCAATTATAGAAGTGACACATGGACTCTCACAAAGAAAACTTTCCGGCTCAATTTGCACTAGGAAGGAGGCTTGTGTCCCATTTCCCACACAACAAATTAAGGACTGTATAGGTGGATTGCAGATCTGGCATACACAGGAAGGCAAAGAGAAGAGTTTCAGACACCTATGTAGAAAATTTAAGATCTGCTTTGACTAAATCAGCAATATTACAGGTCTAATAGCATTAATTCCAGAAGAACAAGCAGTGCTTCTCCAATGCTGCTTGGAGAAGGACAAGGAAGATTAATTTTTACCAAAGCAGTTTAGAGTTAAAAAGTTTCTTTAATACCAGTCTAAGACAGGATAAACAGCAGAGCAGACTAACCAAGAAACCAAGAATTATAGAAGGTTCCCTTCTTTGGATTAAAAAAAAAAAAAAAAAAAAAAGGCAGAACAAAGTCCAAACATCTGTTAGGGATTATGTACACATATTTTTAATTCTTTCCTGAAAACAAAGGTCCTAAGGCAACTTTTCTGCCATCATATCATCACAGGATGTGTGTCTGAGGTCTGGTTCTTTACAATGCCATTACAGTCAAATTTTGTAGTTTAATATTCATCCCCACACAAGAAAGAACAGTGAGGAACACCAGTAGGTGGAGGAGTTCCAGTCCCCTTCTCTGATCTCTCGATACCCATCATTTTGGAAAAAGTGGCGTCATTATGGGATGCAGAGGAAGAGTTTTTGTAGGTTGCACATGAGTTATAATAAATCTATTGAAGACTTCTGAATTTAGTGTCAGATCTTGGACATCTCTGTTAAAAATTGCTCCTATCAGCTTGCATTTACTGTTGTGTCTCCTCCCTGGAATTTATTAGCAGCTCACTTTCTCATTAGCCCTCATGATTTTGTCTCAGAGGTTCTGCAGTTTGGTGTTTTAATTTGAACTGAGCTACAAGAGCTCCACAATTGTAGCAGAAGCTCAGTTTTTGGTTAAAAAAATATAAAGCAAGCTCCAACCTTTCAACCTGAAAATATGAATGAAGCAGTTACAGAATTCAGAAAACAAAGGAAAGTCCTGAGGATATTTGTTACCTTCTGGAACTTAAAATTTCAAAATCATCCATGAGCTTGGCACTCTTGGGACTGGGTGAAACTGTATCTATCTCTTCATTTGAAGTGTCAAACCTATTCTGAGCATCCGGACATGTTTTTACTTAAATTGCCAGGAGCTTGAAACCGCTGTCCTGTCAAGAACTGATTCCCCAGTAAAAATCTCCAGTTCTGAATAATGAAAATAGGACACCACTGGAATCCATGGAACAAAATTGCAAGACTTATAAGCGTGTTATTTAAGACTGTTATTCTTTGTGATTGATCATCTATTTACTTAATTAAATATGCCTGCAGTCTTTAGATCACTTAACCTTTGTCTGACACACTAGTGCCAACTTCCATTGCTTCCTCAAAGTAATAACCATGCTCATTTTGCTATTCAAACAGCAGTGCTCTGTCTTATATGGGTTTCCATGTGGGATTTATCCCTACCTGTAGTGCTTTACAGAAATGCATTATCAGGCAATGTTCTTTGGAGCCGTGTGCCTTTTAAATGACTGCATTTAGGCTAACCTAAGTAAATCATCTTTGGGTCAATGGGAATTATTCCCACACAGTATATATAGCACAGAATTAGGCAAGAGGATATTTTCAAAGGTACTGAAGACCAGTCAGGGGCATAACATTTTCCCAAAGTCATTGACAATTAGACGTCTGACAGACAAAACAGTCATTGAAAATCGTTTTCAATACTATCTTAAATTGTCTTCTAAATTGCCACTTTAGAAGTTCAAAGTGTATAGGTAAGGGTCTATTTCCCTGTGAGTCAAACTTTAGATTCAACTGAACCACCTTTTTTATTATTCTCCATATGGGAATATTTGTCACTGTTTACTTCTTAAAATAAGTATACCCACCACAGTTTCTTGAGAACAAGTACGTAGAATGAATAAATGAAAATAGTTACCATAATGAACTGCAGCATAAAAGGACATGCAACTTGCTACTCCTCAAGCCAGAGGTCAAGTGTAAAAATGGGAAAAACTGAAAACTAAAGACAAGTCAGACTAGTGTGAATTGAAATGTTACCAAACTTCTGGTTTAGCTAGCAGAAGGCAGGACAGAAGGGTTTCCCCCACTGATATGTGACAGAAGAGTAAGCACAAACTGAGCACCAAAAGTTCCTTGACACTGAGAACTAAGCTAAAAGTTTTAAAGATTATCTCCCTTTGTCTCCTTGCATGTTTTATATAACAAGAGATGCTAGACAACAGCCTGCTTTGACAAGATCTATGGTAAATACATAGGTTTATCATGGACATATATCACAAAGTACTCAAGCCTGATATATCCTGATTTCTGAATAATAATCTAAAAGCCATTATGTTCTTCCAACTGAAGCGCAGAAGCCAAAGGCAAACTGCAGCTGAGTGAATTTCCACTGTAGCTCACCTAGAACTGGTGGTCTTGCATGACAGATCTGCTCCATTCCTTCTATTTTGAATGCACAATACCTCCCTTCATCAAGGCTTAATTTCCCAGAGGGGAAAGGTGTGATCCTCAACACACCCTTTCCAAATTTCTTTGGAGAAAAGTATCAAGTGTAAATAAGCTTTGCTGGTGTCATCTGGTGATAACCTCGATAGCTCAGCTATTGCCATGCAATATAAACACTGGGGGTCCTTCACACAGACAATTCAAGGCATTTCAAGTTATAAACAGAACCCAATGGCAGAGCTTTTGATGAAATAGGATGCTTGCAAAAGGAACAGATAACCTGTTAGCCAGACAAGCAGCAAATTCAAAACTGTACTCACACAAGCACATACAGAGTCCAGGGTGTTGTGGTTTAATCCCAGACAGCAACTCAGCCCCACACAGCTGCTTGCCCACTCCCTCCCAGTGGGATGGGGGAGAGAACCAGAAGAAAAAACTGAGAAAACTTGTGGGTTGAAATAAAAAATAGTTTAATAGGTAAGAGAAGCAAAATGGACATGAGGAATTAATTTACCACTGTCTGTGAACAGGCTAGTGTTCAACCATCACTAGGAAAGCAGAGCTCCATCAATTGTAAAGGTGACTTGGAAAAAAAAAACCTCCATCACTTTGAATGTCCCCCCCCTCTTCCTTCTTCTACCCCCAGCTTTACATGCTGAGCATGAAGCCCTGTGGTATGGAATATCCCTTGGGTCAGCTGAAGTCAGCTGTCTCAGCTTTGTCTCCTCCCAACACCTTATGCACCCTCAGCCTCCTTGCTGGTGGGGCATGGTGAGAATCTACTATGATGAAAACTTTTATCCCAGCCAAAAACAACACAAAGATTATTCTTACCCTTACCACAATCAAGGCAGTCATGCCCACACTAACAAATCTCCTCATCTGCACAGACACTAGTCAATCTGTTATCTGAGGTGCCCTGAGGAAGATGTAAACCTGAGTGACATTTAAACTATTTGCTTCTGTTCAGTCCACAGCTCTAAAGGTGTCAATTGAAAAAGACAGCAGAGCATTAAAAGGTACTGTTTTAGGCTGCTTGCAATGAGAATTTGCTATTAATTACTAAAGAATTCTAAGCAGCTGCTGGAAATGACTCCCCAACAAAATGCCAGAAGCTTCTTGAGATTGCATTTTAAGTCATAGGATGACCAGGACTTTTAATATTACACACAAATACATTTTTTACCTACATCTTTTGGGGGTTCCTTGACATTTAAATTTAGATACCATTATACCTTTGTATATATTTTAATGGTTATATAGATTTCATTCTCAGAGTTGTGAGATGGAGGTTATTTTGGAGCACAAATTTGCTTCAACCAACCACATTCTAATAGAACATGGAGACAAAAAAGACCTATCAGTTTGTCTACTCCATTTTTCTGGCCACTGTAAAATTGTTCCCTAAAGTGTATTTTGCAATGCTTTTCCGAGACTACTTCTATTTTACCAAAGAGCTGAGCAGCTGACCACTGCTACTCATGAGACATTTTACCGCAGCTTACTGAACTGCACATTTGTGAAGTATTTTTCCAGACATTCGGTCTTGTAAATTTTCTTTCCTTTTTTTTTTTTTAAATGTCTGTTTATAGCATACCCCCCATAATTAATTGAAAAGTTCACCTAAATTATATTATTACTAAATGTGAAAAGTATTCCAAACTGAATAAACAGTATCTTTATTTCCTCCTGTCACAAACTTGCCAAAAATTACATTTTCTTTTTCAGTGACTGGCCTATATAAAAGATAAGAATCTACTGTTACCAACAATTTATTAAGCAATTCTTCTGGCTGAAAGGGGAGTTTTTCAGATATGTCTGATGGCCAGAAACTCAAAAAAACCCACCAGGTCCCTAAAGTAGTATTTAGGGAGAATGCACTCAGGAAAGTTCTAAACGGAAAACCCAAAAGCTTCTGGCTCAGCTTCTGTATAATCCTGAAGCCACAACCTTTGTCAGCAATCTCTCTTCCAAGCTAAAATGTCTCTTCCTTCCTGAAGAAAACCTTAAAGTAGATCTAACAATTTAATTTGAGGTCTGAATTTTCTCCAAATTGAAGGATGTTTGGATCTAGGATTTTAGTTCATATTTATCTGTAAAGCTAGACAAAATTTCAATACTATGTCCATGTTTTCAGCAAGGAAGTCCCTGTATTTCTTAAACTTTCCCCTGCAGTTGCTTTGTCATTTCTAACCTGGCATGCTAAAAATGGTAGGTAAAGACAGGATTAAGCAGGAATAATCCCTTTCCCTTTGGCAAAATTCATTGTGTGATATTGTCCAGCAGAGCACATGTTTCCAAACAACAGTGCAGGAAAAAATACAAAAATATGTACATACACATATACATATATGTATGTATGTGTATGAAAAGCGAAACCAAACAAAAATAACACTGATGGCTAGGAAAGTGAAATTAAAAAAACCCAAACAAGCAGGTGTCTGAGTGTTATGGTACCCTATACCCTTCATAACTGCAGGTGTTCTGCCCACCCTGATTAAAGGTTTTGTTTAGTCCCAGATCAAGCACCACATTTTTCATCAAGATTTTACATTCATTTTATGTTCTAGAAAGCCATGTCCTGTAGACTACAACTGCAAGGTTACATTCAGCTAGAGCTAAAATGCAGATGCTCCAAGAAAACAGGCTTTATGCAGCAGTTCCTCTTTGCAACTTTTACTGCCTTTGTTACTTTTAACTTGCTCAGTTTTCTGCCTGTGTCACTGTGATAATACTCCTCTGGTGTTTTTTCATCCTTTTTCCAAATTTGGATCTTAGTTTCTCTTCAGTCCTTGCTGACTTGTCTCTAATTGATGGTTTAGTAGCACCACGTGCAAAGTGGCTCCTGAGCTATGTTTAATCATTGCAGTAATTTATCTCGGGTAGAGAAGAAACTTTAACTCATTTGTGCTTTTAGGAAGAGATATTTTGCACCTAAAGGATTTAATTCCAAGGAGTGCTTTTCTAGCACAGCAAAATTTTTACACTGTTTCTTTAAAAACAGATATCATAGGGTAAACAATGCAGTCATATTTCTCTGGTGCATTAAGTACACACAAGACTTTGTATCCATGATAGTGTTTAGCTGACTTTGATTTAACTAGTTTTTTTCATGAGAAACAGGATTTAAACATGGGATTTCCATACAGTACCACACCTGAGTCTTGTGGAAGAACCAGAGAGGAAATTATGGCAATTGAATAAATACATGCTGCAGAAATCACAGTTGTGGAAATATCTTGAAGCTGGAGTCTGTTGGACTGCAGAACACAGAATTCGTGCAGGGCTTCTCCTGTCCAAACCACAGCCTGGGGTAGGCAGGGGGAGAGCCAGAGCTGTAGAGTTGTATACTAACATCTCTGGAAGCTGATCCCAAAGCATCAGTATCAAAGGCAGTACCACTGTTTTCAGGCTGCGTTAACAGATACGTCTTTCCACCTGAGCTGCGCTGGAGGGAAGTTCATCATTCCCTGCACAGATGATTTTTGTGTAGAGAGGGAGCAGCAGTCACTGAGGGTTTGCCCTGCAGCATACAGTGAAAAACACATTAATCCTCAAGAATTTTTTTCTCTAGCTTGCTGTCTGTCTGAGCCAAACTACTGTGTCCTTTACAACCGTTAACCTCTGACAGAAAAGAGACGGGTTGCACAGTGAGCCTTCCTTTTTTATTTTTATTAGAGTTACTCATAGATGGAGAAAAGAGCTGTCTATATGTGGTATTGAGTCTTCGCATGCCTGGAAGCTTAGTTGTACTTTTAGCTACATCTATGAACTCTGATAAAAGATGTAACCAATCTCCCCAGATCTTGCACTGTTTATATCCTTAGACCTTCATGGTTATAGCACCACCACTACATCAACACTGTTATTATTGTCATTGTCAGATCACAGCTGAAGTAGGTGGAAAATAAGTTCCACATGGATTTCACAAGCACCACGAAGATTATCACTGCTCCTAATCATGTTATTTGCCAAACAAGTGGAAAGGGCAAGAAATTGCACTAATCTCATGGTTCATGTGTCACCTTCAATTCCTGGAGGTGTCATTAAAAGCAGATCAGGTGTCTAGGTAGACAAACAAAGAACTCATAATGATAAATAGAATGGCTCTTTCTGCGCATCCTGGAAAATGCCCACATCACTCAGTGGTCCTGCATGTGTGGTTTCTGGTGCCACTTGGTTTTGGGGGAATAGGTAAAGTGGAATGGAAAAGGGTTGGTGGCTCCTGTTCAGCTCTGCTACCCCCAGTACTGCCTACCCTGTGCAGGGTGTCCTGCAGGTTTGCTTTATCTGCTTCCTCCAGTGGTGGACAAGAAATGTTAGGTGAAGAGGTTAAGTCAGGACATGAGTTGCAACCCGATTTGATACTACCCACACATCCTTCTGCGGGTCACCCTGTGACATGGGTGCTGAAATATTTGTCTTTATCAGCAAATCCTTGTTTTGAAGATGCCCCTGTCACTACAAGCATTGCTTAATTCATCCTTTCGAAAGGGAAAAGTATTTAGAGCAAAGTTTAAATGCAATAAAAAACCTGCGCAGATGGAAACTGCAACATTTTTCAGCTGTCCTCAGCTTAGCTTAACTCTACCCCAGGGGCTGTCAACAGCTCTGGAAATGCTTTAATTCAAGGGAAACAACAAGGGAAGCTGATTTACACAGAAGACAATGCAGAGAATTTTCTTGTTAAGCAAAACATGTCCTTTCTGATGTGCACTCACCGGTATAAGATGAGAATGGAGGTGAAGGGCCACCTCACAGATCAGCACACAGGCTTTGCACAAGGATGCACAAGATCCATAAGGGCTGTGCCACCCTTGTCTCTCTCAGCTCAGGAAACATTTGGTCAATTAAACATTTAAACTATGACTTTGATGTGAGTTTATTACAATTCTTATGCATCCATATGTCCCTCTGCTGTGACACAGCAGCTCAGCAGCAGGCACGGGAAACTTGATTTGTGCCACATTTTTGCCTGAAATGTTCTCACATAGCAGATATTTTTATAGGTAAGTCACTTCTGCCATTTATAAATATATATGAATAGAGCTGTCCAAAGGAGTGTTTTGGCAAATGCAAAACCATCAATTTGTCTTCCTTAAGAGTCAGTAACATTTCGGGAAGATGCTGCAGCTGAGCACATGAACTTCTACTCAATCAGTTAATACATGACTTTGTGGACAAGTATTTTAGGTTACTTATTTTCCATTTTCACCCTCATTTGTCATCTCAGTGGAATTATGACCTGTTTTGATGCTGCCCGTGATGAACCTGTAACTTCAACAGATTGCCAGCAGAACTCTCTCTGTGAGAATTCCAGTTAGCCCAAAAATATCCTGTGACTTCAAGCAACACACATGAATGAAGTGTGAGGGTTTCTCATCTAGTTTCAAAGCCAGATTATATATTTGAACATGCCTTGGAGCATAGACCTCCACTCTTGACCCATCCTTTTCTTTTTCCAAAATAGTTTCCATAGATTTTTACTAAGAATGGGGCAGAGATGCTCCTCTCTGTAGTCTTCTAGAGCTGTATCAGCCACATTTAGATTTACTGCTTAGAAATTCTGACCTTCACAGCTTCTTTCAAAGTGCTTGAGGTAGGAAAGCAAAACAAATCCAAACAACCAAAACAAAGAGGCTAGCCTAAAATCCAGTATTGCAAATTAACTAACCAGCAACACGATTATTAAAAAATATTATCTGGATTTCTTCCTTACTAAACATTCATAAAAACCTAATTTTGGGGAAAAAATCTGTCTACGTGGACTTCAGGTCATAATAAAACTGGTTCTGTACTCTTCATTAAGGCAGAAGACCCACGGACCAACTGGACTGACTCATTGCAAATACAGTTCATTAGGACTTTACATTATCTAGGCCCTCTGCTATTTTCTGTTAAAACAGAGCAAAAAAAAGTTCATTTAACTAAACTGGAACTGCTTCTGTAAACAGCTGTTTTCCTTGTTTATGGTAAAGCCACTTTCATTTTTAAATGCAAGATCGAAAATTAATACAAATTAAAAAAAAAAATCCCAGTCTCTTGTATTCATAAATGAATTCTTTTGAATTAACCAATCTGGACGCTTCTAAGAAAAAAGTGCAGATCTAAAATTCATGCACTGTTAGAACAACGAGTCTTTATGACTGAAAACAGGTTCGTAATGGAAACTGCAACTCTTAACTATGCCACTGTGAGCATGCTGTTCTAATATGCATAGTAAAATGCCATAAAATAACAAGACTGCAAACTTTACTGCAGCAACTGTGCATTAAAAGACAATAAAGCACACATCATTCATAGCAGATTCAATCAGTTATAAATTCCAACACTTACAGCTATTTTATAGTACCCATAATGAGCAGAGAGGTGTGGTTTACATTCAGATTGAGCATGCAAGAAGAAATTCAGGAAACCATGAAGTGCCTTCACCAACACAAACCATGGTTCTCTGTCAACTGCTGTGTAGAAATTGTACAAAGGGATGAAACAAGACTTTCAGTAATAGCTAATTCCTCTTCTGTTAACAGAATGCACTGTACACCCTCACATTCACAACAGCTGTATCACAGCTGCTGGAGGAACAGCTCATCCTTCTTGAAAAGAAAGTCAGTGCAAGGGAATACAGACCTGCAGAACTGCAAATGAAAGGTAGGGCTGTGTCAAGCTATAAGAGAAGGTATTTAACAAGGTCTAAGAATACTACATTGACTCTTCAAGCTTGTGAATCTCCTTTTTCTTTCCTTGTTTACAAACTTTGAATTACACTTTGTTTCAGCTAGAGGCCAAAGATAATACCTGACTTTAGGTCATTAAAAGTATTTGGGCTCTTAAGTGCCTTGTGGATGAAAGCATTCCACTGAAGTTTAGCTTGTGGGTAAAACTGTCCTCCAGATCTGAGTTCAACACAGGATCTACTCTGATTCACTGCCAGTCTTAAAGGAAATAAAGGGGTTTTTGGACTACATTTGTACCACAAAACTCAGAAATGTTTTTTAGTTCCCAGAACCAATTGCATAACCCAGCTGTTTCCTAACTGCACCACTTGCGGAGCACAAACCAGCTCCTGCTGTTTCTCTCCTACTCCCCAGAACACATATGCTGTTCTCCACATGCAAGGAGCCTGCCAGGAGGCACTGGGCACTCTGATCAGATGCTATCTACACAATTACCAGAAAAATATAAAACTAGAGTAATCCAAGAAATGATCTGCCCTTCCTTTTGTAAAATTAAGTTTTGCAGTCCATTCACTAATTGAATTTAAGTCTATTTCCTATAGATTGGACATTAAGCACTCTAGTTTACTTGCACTAGGTCTTGCTGGGATGGAGTCAATTATCTTTATAATGGTCCATATGGTTCTTTGTTTTGGATTTGTAACTAAAACAGTGTTGATTACACACCAGTGTTCTGGCTGTTGGTAATGAGTGCTTACTCAGCATTAAGGCCTTCTTTCTTTGTCATTTTGTCCCCACAGGCAATAAGGTTGAGGGTGGCCAAGAATTTGAGAGGGGAAAAATGCTGAAACAACTGATCTAAATTGGACAAAGGGATATTCCATACCATGTGATGTCATGGCCAGCAATAAATAAAAAAAGATGTGTGGGGGTTGTTTTCCAGCATAGTTGTTCTTCAGGGTCTGGCTGGGCATTGGTCTGCCTGTGGGAGGTGATGAGTGATTGCCTTTGCATTAGTCGGTTTTCTCTTTCCTTCTCTTTTAAACTGTCTTTATCTTGATGTAAAAGCTTTCTCTTGTTTTTCCTATCCTCTCCCTCATACCATGGAGACGGTGGGCAGGGTGGGCAGTCAGGGAGAAACTGTGTAGGTGCTGAGCTGGAGGCCAGGATAAAAGCACCACAATACTGTATCCTGCATGTTGGTAAAACTGGTCCTGTATTGATAAGTGTTAGAGCAATAGCTGATCACTAATGACTACACATTTGCTGGATGCTGTTATTGATCTGGCAATGGCTCATTTCAAAAGACTTCTGTTTTAACTTACATTAGCACAAAAACTAGCACAAAAAGAATTCAGTATGAAAAGTAGTATAAATAAATGTTCAGCAGATCAGACTACTGTGTTACACCATCTTTGATTTCATATGTATTCTGGAGTTGTCCTTTGTCTGATGGTGCACAGTTCTTATGATAAGCCAACAGGACTGCACATCAAAGGTTAGCAGCATTATCTGGATGCTCATATAGCAGTTCTACACTTTATCTGTACAGATGGCCTGTAGCACAGAACAAGAGTGAATTGTATTTCCAAATTACATATATGAAAAGAAGGTATGTTTATGTGTAACTAAATGTCTGCCAGTTTCTAGTACTGTAAGCAGTATTAGCAGGGAGCTTTAAGCAACCTGGTCTAGTGCAAGGTGGTCCTGCTCAGAGCAGGGGAATTGGAACTAGATGATCTTTTAGGTCCCTTCTGACCCAAACCATTCTATAATTCTGTGATATTACCTAGATAGAGTAGAACCAATGACAATCATCAACCCAGTCCTAATACCTTCTTCTCAGTACTCAAACAGATTAACATAAATCTGTAAGGTATTTTTGAAGATAAAAAGGCTTAGAAATGCAACATTATAATATAAAGTGAAGTTTCCTAACTGGAGTGGTGCTTGTTTGCATAGGAGATGGGAAAATACAGTGGGAGAATGACAGTGGTTTTGAAATAGTGCAATAAAACACCTTACACAGGCTGACAGGTTTCTGGCCCACTCCAATCCACTGCTTTTACCACTGCCAAATCTAAGAGACAGAGGTTTTGAACTCTGACACACCACTCACAAACATCTGTTAAAGTCTTAACAACTTGCCATCTGTCAAGTGAGTTTCTCTAACTAAGTGTGTGCACACTGCCTCAGTAGCAAGGCAGAATTCATTTGCTCAATTTCTATAGAAGGGAATATAATAACAGTGATTGAAATGTATGCAAGGAATTATTTCAGTGATTCTTACTTCAGTATCAGAATTTAATCATCTCACCAACTCTTCTTCATCTAGATACTTGTAAGTGAGCTTCCTAAAAAAATAAATAAATAAAAAGAGATTAAGGTCTTGTGGAAAGTTGGGTCAGCTGAAACCTGCATAAACTCAGAATAAATTGACGGCAATAACCAGAATTCAATTAGACTAAGTTATAATAAAATTGTCTGCACTTTACTAAGTCTTCCACTGTTTTTACCAGAAAGTATAATCATACTTTTCAAGTTAAAACTTTCACATAGATAAAACAAAACGTTGGCAAGGCACAGACTAGTGGAGTAAAGTAGTGATGAAGTTGTCTTTCATATTGACATATGAATATATTTTGTGTAGTGCTTTGCTCTCCTCCACAGCTTTAATGAACTAGATTCTTTTGGACTCATTCTAATAAAAATAACAAAATTCACTGAATTTAAAGGGCGAAGCAATTCAAATAATGAATATTAGGTTGTTGTTTTTTCCTTTTTAGAACTGCCTTCTGGATAGCCCGGCTGACCAACTGCAGTCCTTTCAACAGCCACTCCTCTTATTGCTAGAATTAGAGTTATTTCCCCAATGATTTCATGTTTTTCCTGTGGAACAGGGTCAATGAGACATCATAGATCATTGCCTGGCTGCAATTTATCGTAGTTTGCAACAGTTTAAACATTTTAAATAAACATTACCAATCGCTCAGTTTCTTGTGCTTACAATTATATGTAACTAAGCCCTGGCCATCAGTGCGTTTGAATGCCAGCATTGCCAGCTCACAACATATGTGAGAGTACTCAGGGCTATCTGCTGTGGGTTAGGCTGCCCCCCATCATTGAACCTGAGGCAGCATGATATGAGTCATGATCTCTCCTGGCCAAACATAGACCATAGGTTAAATACAAGAGGTTCTGGCAAAGCTATTGAAGCAGAGTAAAAATGTCACTTAGTCTCTAATGACTGTATTTTATTACAGTAGTTTGGCTGTAAGGACATATCCTGGGCTTCATCAAAAGCAGCATGGCCAGCAGATTGAAGGAGGTGATTCCCCCACTTCTACTCTGCTCTGGTGAGACCCCATATAGAGAGCTGTGTCCAGCTCTGGGGTCCTGAAACATAAACAGGATGTGGACCTGTTGGAGCAAGCACAGAAGTGGGCCTCTAAGTTGATCACAGAGGTGCAGCACCTCTCTCATGAAGACAGGCTGTTCAGCCTGGAGAAGACAAGGCTTTGAGGAGAGACCTTATAGCACCTTCTGGTACCTGAAGGGATATTACAATAAGGCTGGAGAGTGACTTTTTACAAAGGCCTGTAGTGATAAGACAAAGGGCAAAGGCTTTAAAATGAAATAGGTTAGATTTAGATTAGATATTAGGAAGAAAATCTTTAACTTTGAGGGTGGTGAGGCACTGGCACAAGTTGCCTAGAGTTGTGGATGCCCCATCCCTGGCAGTGTTCAAGGCCCAGCTGGATGGAGCTCTGAGCAGCCTGACCTAATGTAAAGTGTCCTTCTCCATTTCAGGGGGTTGGAACTAGATGATCTTTAAGGTCCCTTCCAACCCAAACCACTCTATGATTCTGGGATTCTATTTCAACTTGACTCAGTATCAGGTGACTACTCAGTCAGCTGTGCACAGTAAGCTACTATATGCTCTTTGCAATCAGCCATCTTCTCTAAGCTTTGTGAGTAGTCTGGAAGCACTTCTAAGGAGCAATCCATAATATTTGCATCTTCCTGACCTCATCAGAAGATCAACTGCATTTTTAAACCTCAAAAGGAGTGAGGTCTTTGCAGTATAATGCCAAAGAGAATCACTACGCAGTGAAGATGTGCAGAAAAGATGAACACTGCGTAACTTGCTGGGATCAGTGACACACAGAGTTTACAGGACAATATACAGTGTTAGATATAAGCACTACTTAAAGCTGTTGTTAGGAAGCCAACTTTAATTCAGCTTGATACAATGCACAGCTAACGATACAGATGCAGGAAGCAGTGGTTAAAATCATAGACACAACATATGAAAGAGGATAAGATGGAGGTGACTTGACCAGATGATATCTACTGCTCATGGACCATTATATATTTTATGGACTTCTGGCTGTAGTTCCTTCAGAAACCTTTTGGTGTTTGTACTCAAGTTAGGAACCTCACAGGCATGTGACTAACCCATCTTTAACATCGGCTTCTGGACTAACTCATTGCACCTTTTCTCTTTTGGAGAAAATACATGTCTCAAGCTAAAAATAGCTGTTTCATTTTGATATTGCCTAGCTTCATTTTTTTCTCTCAGAGCTGAAAGAGAAAAAGTGTTCTCTATAAACATACTTCTAAGAAACTGCGTGTAAGATTAAAGATTTCAAGATTCTTTCTAAATCACTTATTTTCCCCAAGCACATATCATTTAACTTCACTACAGCAGTCTCACTTCATGCTATTAAACATTATCTCAAGGTTTTCGCAATAATAGGATTTGGCAAGGTGATGTGCAGCATAATAAGTCTCAGTCTGAACTGAACATTAATATGCAGAACTCTGGAGAAACTTATGAAATGCATCCACCTTTAAGGGGCACTTTTAAAGAAAACAACAAGCATTTTATGTGCACATTTTCCCCATCTATGGATCTAAAGCTTCACGCAGAGGGACAAAAAGAAGTATGGTCATTATATGCAGGTCTGCCCTGGTAAGAGTTCAATCTTGTTCTAATTACTGTAATTAGTTTCTTTAGTGTTAGGTTTGTAGGTTTGTTACAATGAGATCAGGTTATATTCCATGCTGGAGATCTTCAGCCAAAGTTTTTCTTCAGAAATAGGAACACAGGTATTGAGCAAACTGCACACCTTTTCATATTTCATAAAAAATAGCAACTCTTGCCTCCATGTGTAATGTTCAGCCCATTATCACTATGCAATGAAAGTGTAATATATTAATGGAATCTGGAAATAGTCTTGAAGCCTCATGTATTTTTCAACATATTGAAATGTGTCTCAGCATATTTTACCAGCATATGGCATTGTCATTTTCCATCAGGTGAAGAACAAGAAGCAAGGGAGAGGGATATACTTTCCTCCTACAAGCATTGATGGAACGACAACTAGAATTGGAATGAGAGGCACTAATTGCATTGAGAATAGGCCCCTTTATCAATGCTTGATTTGCTGCAGGATCACACAAACCCAGCCTCCCCAAAATCCAGAAATATATCCTGAAATGCCATTGAAAATGTAGTCCTAGACTTGTCAGAGCTTTATCTTGAGTGTGAATAAGTGAGAATTGGATCAAAGTACTGAGTGCGACTCTTTCCTACACACTACTGTCTTCTGTTGTTTTGGGGTTTTTTGTGTGGTTTTTTTCAGACACAGAAGCATGAGGTCAGGTCATGTTCAATATTTATAGGTAATTGTAGGAAGTTGTTTTCTGTCACCAGGGAAGACCTACTCAGGTCAATCGATCTAAACCATGATTTTAATCGGATTACTTCTTCATCATAGCCTTTAAAAATACTTATTTGCAGTCTAGTGTAACCTTATATTGCATAATTGGTATTTATTTCAAGTAAAATGGTACATTCTCTTCATATATATTTAGTTCAACAAAAATGTAAGTTGGCATATGTTGTTAGAAACTTAATTTTTCTATTGATATTTTAGAGACTGAAGAAGGGCACATTCCTTGTTCATGATTCATTGTGAGAGTTATCTCAGACTGTATTAGGCAGAGAGCTGCTTTTGAACTGAAAACAACTAAGACAGAATTTTTGCATTTTTTAAAATTAATTTACTTATTTTTTGCTGGAATATCCATCATATGTGAAAATATGTTTATACTATCACATATAGCTGTTCTTGATTAATAGCAGAATTAATGGAATTTAATAAATTTTGGCCAAAGTTTTATTTTTTATTTTATCCTGAGCCAAAATATCAAGATACTTAGATATACATACATTCATGCAGTTACACTGAGCAGATAACTATCTATTTGGATGTCCAAACAGCTTTGTAAATGACATTTCAATCTTTATAATGAGAATTTCACAACCTTTCTAAATTCCTGTTTCCTCCACAAGGTAGAAAAAAAAATAGTAAAGTGAATTTTTCAGTTACTGTTTTGTCTTTTTACTTCAAATGAACACCTCTAAATGAATGACTTTAATTTTAGAACTAGCTAGACTGACAGAATATGTAAATAAACAAAGATCTTACCTTCACAGTGCAAGTAGCACAATGATCTTTGGAAAAAAAATCTAGCAGCATGATGCTAAAGATTTGTAGAAAGGCCAGTTGATCCTTAGAAGATAGAGATGTTTCCTTGATCTTCACAAAAAAAAAAGAGGAAAGACACTCATGAATTAATTAAGTTTTGAGATTATTATAATACAACATTAAAAAATGGCCAATACGAGTATTCAGTTTAGTAAGAAAATGCAAGTGTTACTATAGTTTAGCTCCAAGTTTCATTTTTGAGAGTTTAGGTAGCCCCAATAATTGTATTAAATCAGGATGTGGCTTTGCTTTCTTATTAACTGAGAACACATCTGAAAACTTCAAGGGAAAAATTCTGGTATTTTCCTAGAAATTTAACCTTCCTTTGTAAAGATAGGATTAAAAATACCCTTTTTCCTACAAATTACTGAATATCAAAATACATTTTTTTCAGAACAAATACAAGTTGAAGTGATAACCTGATTTCAAAATATAGCTCAGCCTAACTCTTTCTTATTGTACTGTTGGGCATGTAGGAGCAAGTGGGGGAAAGAACAAAGGCGGATCAACCAAACATCTGCTGTGTGATTTAATATTTAAATTATGTGAAGCGTTTGACTCACCTTTTAGCAAGAAGGTTTAACACAGCATTCCCCTGAACTGACAGAAGACTCCAACTGCCATTGAGAAAAATAGTATCATTCTTCTATGTTTGATTTCTAGGGTTCTTAGAGAACCACGTGTAGGACTGACACTCTTTGATTACATTAGCTGCATTTACTATCCACCTAAAGTATAAAGCTAATATATTAGAGGTTATATTAAATAAAGCCATTTATTGTTTCTACCATATAAATAGATTATTTAACACTTTCTCTGGAGCATCAGGCAAGTTGAAGCATTTACTATGACAGGCAATACAAAATTGAATTTCTAAGGTGTAACACGTGCGAGAACTCCAAAGGAAACTTCGTCTCCACCAATATGATGTCGGAAGCTTCAAACTTTATTAGCCATCACACAAACTTTTATGCAGTCTAATAATTATAATATATTTTACTATTTCACACATCATTGGATACATACTTAAAACATATTTAACTATTTTAATAGCTATTGGTTACACATTTAAAACACACATTGTTCACACAATTCTTATTGGCTATTCTATATATCTTATTTTTTAAATTCCTATTCTTCTAAATCTCATAACAATATTTCCATTCTCATGCCTCCCATAGCAGGTGCTCCCATGCCTCCCATAGCAGGTGGTGTTTGGCCCTTATTTTTCTCAAGTGTCTAGTTCTCAAAACACTCGTCTAGTTCTCAAAACACCTATTCTTGGGACTTTTCAGATTCCCACCAACTGATCTATTCTTGTTTCAACCCAGAGAGCCTCTAATTCTGCAACACTAAGGTGCTTTTCTGTTTGTTGTTTTTTCTTGAAGGCAAGCAGGGCAGCATGTTGAGATGAAATTGGGTGCACAAAAAAAAATTAGCAACCAACCCGTTATTTAATGAAAAAATAAGTTAGTGTTTATTAATAGAATTTAGAACATTTCTCCTGTACTTCTATCATTTAATTATTATGATGTCAATATATTTCCATTTCATTTTGCACAGTTTCTTTTCTTAATGTCTTCAATTTGTTACATCATTACATATGGTTTGCTATTCATATTCTTATCTAAAAGTATTTATAATTTTACTTGATTGGTGATTAGGCTGCTGCTAGTTTGATGAAGGAGAAGATATCCCCATGCATTTCTGTATCAGAAGACAAATATATATACACCTTTATTCTGGTGAAAAAGGCAATAAGATGTTTGAAAGTTCATGCAGAATAACTCACAATACCAACACCCATTCCCTTTGTAGGATAGTCTTTCTTATTATTCTCTCTTGTGCCAAAAATTTAGATTTTGGCCAGAGTCATCAACTTTATTCTTTGACTCTCTTTTGTTTAGCCCAGAGACAGACCACGAGAAGTAAATTCTGAAAGAATATATGATCTAGTGTTACAACAGCCTTTATTTGAGTGACACATTGGACTATATGACCTCTAATTTTCCCTTCCAACTGTATTTAGAAGACATGAATCTGTTGCAGCTAGTCCACAGATGGGCAGCAAAGATGATCAGAGGACTGGAACACCTCTCCTATGAAGAAAGGCTGGGACATTGGGATTGTTTAGACTGAATAAATGAAGGCTCCATGAAGACTCTGTTACTGTTTTTTAATACTCAAAGGGGGCTTATAAGAAAGATGAGGACAAATTTTTTAATCAGGTCTGTAGTGTTAGGATAAGGGGTAATTGTAGAAACCTGAGCAATGAGGAGTAAATGTGCTGCTATGTCTCAAATATCAATAGCCACTGTGCAAGTGGGTAAGTCAGAGCAGGTTGTGGCTGGAGAAGGGGGCCGTGAGGAGGTAAGGCAGCACTTCTCGTGGGGCCAATTTCCCTGTTCTGGTCCATGGAGACCGCATAATACAGAACACCACAAGCACAGGAGTGGAGTCGAGGAGTGAATAAGAGCGGGATGAAGACCACTAAATACCCTCAAAGTCCTCTGATCCATTTCTAGAAAGATCCAGGGGAGTGGATTGTGCATGTATTTGCATGAGAAGCAAGAAAGCTGGCTCCAGGATGGGGAAAACTTTTCTATAAAAAGGGTGACCCCCAGAGTTCAAGCAGGAACTCCAGGACCCTGGAAACCCTGTTTGTTGGATGAACCCTGGACCCAAGACTGGTGGTGTCCTCTCCTATCTCATGTCTCTCTCTCTCTGCCCCCACCTCTCTCTCTTTCTCCTCTTATCTCCTTTATTCTTTTATTACTCTTACTATTAGAAGAGAGGGGCAAAAATCTCCATGCTGAGGGTGTAATTTGCTAATAAAACTTTGTGAGCCTTTTTGGACCCTTCTGGCTTTTGCCATTATTTTTGATCATGAGGATCTATGAATCTTGGGTGCTCTCTCCCTCTTAGGAGGGGAACACGACAATAATGGCTTAAAACTAAAGGAGGATAGATTCAGATTAGATATAAGAAAGAAATTTTTTTTACAATGAAGGTGGTGAAACACTGCAACAGGTTGCCCAGAGAGGTGGTAGATGCTCCATCCCTGGAAACATTCAAATTCATGTTGGACAGAGTTCTGAGCAACCTGATCCAGCTGGAGATGTCCCTTCACATGGCAGGGGGTTTGGAACTATGTGGTCTTTAAAGGTCCCTTCCAATCCAAACCATTCTATGGTTCTATACTTTTATGATTATATATATTTTATTCATAAGGGGACTAAGTACCATTGAGAGATGTACTCAAGTGCTCCATGCTGGATAATTATTGAGTGAAGGTAATGGAACTCTTTATTTAGCTAGCTAAAAGTGATAAAAATTTACTCACAAGTGCTACTTTGAGGGAACTTAACATTAAGAAGAAAATAAGGACTGTTCCATGAGTATAGACTCAATACTAAGACCCTGTCCTCAGCTTATTTAAATGCACTCTAGTTTTTCAGGTTCATCTACCAGTAACCCATTTTTTATCTATAAACTGCTATGTCACTAGAAATAAGACTACTTGTAATGGAGAGGTGAAAATCAAAGATCAGCATAGATAGGGTGGGTAGTGTAATTATGAAGATAATTTAATACTGGAAATTGAGAGACCCATACACTACTGCTCAAATCCAGAAAGTGCTACATCTGTGTACATAGGCTGAGAAAGCAAATCAATGTTATCCTTGTAATTTTCCTTCCATTCTTTTGTAGCAAACCATTACAATTATAGGCAGAAGCAGTAACAGAAGCAGTAACTTGTACAAGCCAAGTGTGTATAGCACGGCAGGTCATGTAATAGAAGACATGCTAATTATTCACTCAAATTCATCCCACCAACATAAGATGTATTGACATAAAACCTTGAAAATATCACCAGTTTCAAATCACTTTACCTGTGCTTGGTGCAAGCTCATCCATGAGTGATTTTATTGTACTATAAATTCCAATTTTGAAAATTTTGAAGAATTTGATCTTTATATCATTAAATGCAATTAAGATATTAAAAAAAAATACTGAAATCAAATGACGCCATGAATCTTCTTTTCAATCATGCTCCCTCCCCATCAAACTCAAGCAATTATTCCTAAAGTGATCAACCAGCCAGTCTCAGAAGAGGGCTTTTACAAGGGTGAGTCACATTTATCAGGACAAGCAACTTTGCTCAGTAAAGTTTCTTATGTTGTGTAAAACTTGTAGCTGGATACTTAATGGACTTTTAAAACAATTCATAAAAACTTAAGGACAATTATACTCCAAAGGAGTGTTCCCATAGGTCTCATAGAAACAAGAAAAGTGGAACAATACAGATCCATTAAAATGTAATTTCCCAACATCCTTTGAAGAAACAGTGCTGCCTTTACATAGAGAACCTTCCTAGAGGGCTGCTGAGACCTCAGAAGAAAGCTATCTCTTCAGACATTTTTATAAGTGTATATTTGAAAACAAATCCATCTGTAAACCCACCATTTATAATCTTGAGGCTGCCAAGTAGACTCTGAACGCTGAGTTAATTACTCATATAAGAACTCGATGACCAGTTCGGTTATAACTGTATGTCCTAGGCTAGGTGGCCCTGTGTGGGGGACTTATTTTGGCATCAGACTGGTAAGATTTCCTCGATGTTAAGGATTACTATTTTAGACATCCAAAGACTAGAAGACCTTTACTGTGTTTTGGATTTCATGCTAAGGGATACAAGTACTACCTACTTTGTAATCCTAATTCAGTATCTTGAAAATCCAAATTCTACTAACTGGAGAGTCAAAGACTGCTGCTAATATCAAAACCACAAAATGCTTATGAAGTATGTTAAGATGATGTAGAAATGTTAATATGCTTATACTTTTTACAAAAGGCCGATTAAGTTTAGATAAGCCACCGAAATTACATCCTAGCACCTCCTCAAAACAGAAAAGAAGGGATGCCAAGAAGCAGAATCAAAGGAAATGATCATATGTGGTAAAAGGCTGAATTTGTGCTCACGCAGATAGAACAAATCACAAAATAATATTAAATGGTCTAGAGAACCACTGAAATTAAAATTTAGGTTAAAGGTTAAATTTAGTTTGTCAAGAGGCAGATGATTAATACTTTCACTTATCACACTTGTAATAATGAAGTTTTCTGTCAGTGATTAGACCGTAAAAATTCCAATATGCATCTGTAATGAGATATGCTCTTCTGGCTTAACAACTAAAGCTGAGACAAGATTAAGCCTTCATAAGCAGACCAACCCAAAGTGTTTCTTAATATTGAAACCTTAGGAATTAACTAATTAAAACTGTATATTTACATAATTTCAAGGTCTATAGTCTTCTTTAATGAAATATTTGTATTACTTATTTGACTAATATAATGTTTCCATAAGTAGAACTTTGGAAGAGTCCTTGACTTTCAGAAAACCTTCATATGAATTTCCTAACCAAAATTTGTGAAATTTGTGCCCTGTGGCTGAGAAAAAACGAGTTTGTCATTACTGGTGAGAAGCCACAGAATTTGTATTAACCCAAGTACTCTGGACTCATCTGCAGTTCCCTTGTCTTGAGCTGATTTTAGCATGTCACAGCTGTGACAGCAATTGTCTAGAGGTCACATAGCTATGTCCTAAATTGTTTCAGCTTTAGTTGAGCTGTGTGCAATGGTGCAGTGCAATGAATGCCTACTCCTAACTAATACGTAATGATAACAAGTAGTTATTCTGGGTTGGGTGAGTTGCCTAGAATAGGATCCTAGAATAAAAATGTAGCATAGCATACCAACAGAGACATATCCAAAAGCCCAGGACTGCAAACACAAATGATAGTGACCGATTACTGGGCACTGTAGGAGTGCAGCCATGTGTGTCCAGTAAAATGCTTTTTAAGGATAATAGAACAGAAAAGCAAGCAAAATATGAAATTGGGAATTACTAGAATTAAAGAAAGAAACATTTTGGTTTAGACAGTGTATAAAGATAATTCAAGCAGATCCCAGGTTGAGGAATACCAGGCTCACACTCTTCCCTTCAAAGAACTCAGAATACTGATCACTCCTTGAAAACCTCCACCATTCTCTTGAGGGGGCTGTGGTAAGAGGAGGGAAGAGGATGGGTGAGCATAACAGCAGGGATAAGCAGCAGAAAGTTTGCATACACCAGCCCTAACTGAGTTGTTAACAGTGTTAGCACTATTATAACTGAACCAACAAAAATTTTACATAGAAATTAAGATTTTAATTAGACTAATGATGGATTCTTTGTTCCACCTAGAAAGCTTACTCCTCATTGAGATTTTTGGTGTAACATTCATTTTGGACAATTTGTTTTTCATCTGCAATTCAGACTTTTGTCTTCTTGTCTCTTCCATCCTTGCCCTTAAAAATATATGAAACTGAAGCAGAAAGAAAATAAGACACTTTGCAGAATATTCTCTTAGTTCTGGTAAATATTTTGTACTGTCTTCAAGTTATACAACATTGTAAAATGCTGTGAATACAGTAACATAATTTTCAATGTTTGTTTAAAAAAAAAATCCCTCAATTCCCCAGCTAGTTGGTAACCTTCAATTTCTTGGGGGGAAATAAGTGTATTGAACTGACTGTTCCCCAAGCAGTTCTACAGTGGAAGTTAACAAAACTGTAATTTGATCAGCTCATTATTTTATAAATGTTAGCGTGACACGGCTCTGTTTACCAACAAGCAAGTAAGTACTTTGCTTTCATGGGGAAGGAAATTAACTCACTGAAATGTCTGACATAGTGTTCCACTAAAGTCTATGAAGTCAGAAGAAGGAATTCAGGAAAATATGTCCACTCATCCCGTGGGAGAATCTACTGGCATGGAGGTTGTCTCACCATGCCAAGAGAACACAGCAGCTCTTTGCTGGTGGACAGCCAAGAGCACAGGGACTTCTCTTGTGGCTCGACGCCAACCCAACCTCTCCCACACTGTGCTCTGGCTGTTAATCAGACAGAAAGTCAAGGCCGGGGCAACCCTATGTCACAAAGCACTCACGTCACTGCGGCTGCTGGCAACTGCGAGGGAGGATGGAGAAAAGTCAGGCTGTACAGACCTGTGCCAAGGGCTCACCTAGGGACCAGCTAAACCAGAAACCGAGCGTCACAAAGGGAGCTTGCAGGTGTCTCTGCACTCCTCCACAGAGCCTTATCATTGTCCCCAGAGGCACAGTCAAGAATTGAATCTAAAGTCTCCTGGTGCAGTATGTTTCCTTGCTCAGGATATCAACTCTTTTGGTTTGCGTAGTACCTTTTTTCCCAAAGCTACAAACACAGATTTCCTTAGGAGCCATGCTCAATAGGCATTCTTGTTTGTATTAAACTGCACATACACTGGAACAGGAAGCCACAGCATTTCCAATGCACTGATTAAAAAAATAATAAAAGGACACATTCTGCGCAATGAGGTGTAACTTTGTACGTCAGTGAGTGATTGTTAATAGATAAAAGCTTCACTTGACTCAAAATTTTCACTATTCTTTGCAATTATGGAAAATAAATGTAATTTCCCTTATTTGAAAGGGAACTGTAACCACTGGGGGAGTGTTTTATGTGCTAAATATAGGCTTGATCACCAACTTACCCTAACACACTGTGACCTCCAAAGACTGCTTGTATGCCCTACGTTATTGTTACAGAATACCTGCCAGGCCTGTGAAGAGACCTCAGATAACCTAGAGTATATCAATTGGAATGAGATGGTTTTCCATGGTTAGGAATGGCATCCCTTCCCATTGTTTGATAGCACCATCCTCATATGCTTAGTTTGGAACACAGGTGGTAAAGGTGCCATGTAGCCAGATTTTGAGCAGTGGAAAGCTTGAATTACACAGGACCTGACTTCTGTGATATGCAGAAGAAAAAGAACAAACTATATCAATCCACCACTACCAAAAAAAAAAAAACAAACACAAACCAAACAAAACCAAGAACAACCAAAACAAACAAAAAGACAAAACCCCAAAACAAAAACAAAACAAAAAACCAACCAAACAAACAAAAAAACCACAAAACCAACCAACCAAAAAAAAGTCAAAACAGCTGCAAACCCCCCTAAGAGTTTGTCAGTTGTTGTTAGCAAAGTTAGTAAGATTTGTGCTTTTATACTTCTGGGAGTAGGGTAGGAACAAGATAATCTCAGTGATTATCCAGTTTGTGCTCTCAGTATTGGCACTTTTTATGGACTAAGACCAATCTTAAACAAGTCCTCTGGGAAGGACCATGAAACCAGTTGTGCAGAGACCAATTTCTGCAGGAACCTTCTGTGATATGACAGTTATTGCCTTACTCCGTTTGCAAAGACACATTCTGTCAAGAGGTCCTTGCTGACCATTTGCCTCAGGCTTTATTGCTGCATCAAACATCCGAAAAATGAAGCTGTTTGGTTATAAGTAGAGTATTTCAACTATACGACTAGGCTAAGGTCCTATATCATTCAAAGGAAAAATCGAAACTCTCATTTTGTGTGAATAGTGTGCTCAGTTGCATAACTGTGTACGAGGCAGGAGCCAAGTGAGTTACACGCCCCAGTGAAGTCCCATGTGGAGGTAAGCAGTCCCAACCTCCCAGCTGGATGTTTCCTCCCATAGCATTACCTCCCACAGTAGACCAGTGTAAAGGAAAGAACTTTCCAAAAGATCTGTGTCAGATTAGTTCTTTTGCTAATAACAGGAATGACCAGGACTTGAGCCAGCTACAGCTGAGTCCATGCTGTGCTCCTGCTCCATGCTATGCTCCTGCTCTTCCTTTCACTCAAGCTGGAGTCAAGGGAAACATCTACATCTTGGGGCAAACATTTTAGTAACAACTGAAATGACTCTAGGTTAAGGACTTCTTCCCAAGTCCATGACTATGAAGACCTATGGAATACCCATTACTGCTGTAGTCAGAGCACTCCTAGACTCCCAGTGCCATCTGGCCTTTGGGTGATGGGAATGCACTCTACTGAGACAGCTCCAGGCCCTAAGAAGCCAGAAGTGAATGAGTATAAACAGAAAATGAGTAAAATATTTATTAGAAATGGGAGGATAGAGAGACTCTATTCTGAGCAAAAAATACAGGGAGGAGCAGAGAGGTAGACAGTGAGGAACAGGACAGGTACTGAAAGGCCAGGAAATTGTACAGAAAAAAGACTGGAAAATTTGGAGACAACAATCCAGGGGAGGAAATGGATGAGCACAAGAGAAGAGAGAGAAAAAAAAAAGCTGTCCAGAAACAGATATTAAACTACGTAAAAGTGATACCAAAGGTGCCTACTGAAAGATTTTCTTACCAAAATTCCTACCTTCCTCTCTTATTTTATGTTCTTGAAGTTAACACCCCACACTGCTACCTCTCAGTCTGACACCTTGAACAGAGAAGACGGTCTGCTGAACAATGTGACTACTTGGTCTTTATAGTGAAAGATTCTCAATGGAAAACAAAGTGTCTGAGTTCTTTTCAAGTGTATCTCCACACTACTGTTATACTTTAAGATTGAAAGATTTCTTCTGAAACTGAATGACACTTTCAAGAAAATATTTTTCAAGCCAACTACCCAATGTTTAACTCTGATTTAGAAGTCATCATCCTTATGTCTTAAGAAAAAAAACAAAACCAAAACCAAAACCAAACCAAACCAAAACAAAACAAAAAACCCCCCAAAAAACCCCACAAAAACAAACAAACAAACAATCAAAGTTAAAAAAGACAGAAACATTGTCTAAAACACAGGGCTGTAATTTCCCAAAATCAGTTGTATAGGATAGGTCTTAGTCTGTAAGGCAAAATGACTTGTAGTTGGGAAAGTTATCTCATAACTGCTAACAGAGAATCCAGGGACTGTTAATATATACAACTAATGTCTAGTTAACTTCAAAATAATAATATATGAAACCTGAAATGCATACACAAGCATCTATCCCTCAGCTCTAATTTTTTAGGACAAGGTTTGTCTCTGCATATTGTTCCTAACTGATTTTTGCACCTGTTACAATATAATCAATCCTTACATGGTGGAATATGTAGAAAAGTGGGCAAGAAGACAAGGGAAAATATGGTTTCAGGTACTGAGTTAGGATTGGAGATGGAGGGTGGGGAGAATTCGTCTCACCTAATATTTTAATATATACAATGGAGATGTCTCCCTCTGAGCCTGTCATTCAGTGCTGTCTCTGCAGCCAAAAGAGAGGGAGAGACACCCTAGGAAGGGTTCATCTCACTCTAGTTAAAGCATTTAATGTAGGCAAATCTGAAAAATGGTTCTAATTCTCTCTAATTCTCTCTACTGACTATAAAAGGAGCCACCCCTGCGTGGTGACTTTGGATTCAAAGGATGGCATTTTAGACATCTGAAGGAGATCTCAGCGACAGCAATGGTCCCCAAGCAGCTTTATGGCTAAATTAGTCTTCATTCACTTTTCTCAATATATTAATATCTTACATTAAAAATCCAGGGGCATTCTCACCTAATCATTCACATTCATTCACACCCTTTCCCATGCAGATCATTGTTATCAAACAACCCTACTTAGCATGTTAGATGATTTGCTTATATATCAATTTGTTGCCACTTCCTTTTTTTTTCTTTTTTTTTTTTTTGACTTTGCCAGTGTAAAACAGAAAAATGTGACCAGCTTTTGAAGGACTTCCCATGGGATCAGTGAATTCATTACTGGAAAATCATATGGTCCGTGTCAGCACTGAACATCAAAGTGAAAGGGATATACTTCCAAGGTCATATATGAGTAGAAGAACCCAAAGTCAGCAGGACAGTCTTCACTTCTTAGGAAAGTACATAAGCTCCTCCCACTGTGCCACAAAAAAGCATTTGACATGTTTATTACCATAGGATTTTTTTCCCCTTCCTTGATACATTTAGAAAGAGGTCAAACTTAGGAAAAAATTATCCATCCCTTGGTTTCATGCCTATTCCTTATGTGACTGAAAGACTGAGGTTTCCTCGGAGAAACATGTGGTTTTTCTACTGACAGTATAATAATTTTCCCATTCAAAACAGGATGCTCTGCTCATTACAGCTCTGTGTGCTTGGTCTGACTAAACCCAGAGGGGAATTTTTAATTCTCTGAGAGGAGTTTTTTGAGACTTTACTGTTGGTTTCAGTATGAAGGAGCTCTGTGCTACCAAAACAGAGACTACCTGTTACCTGATGAGTATTTGTCACTTTATACTAAAGTTGAATTCTTTCTGTATGTCTTTAAACAAACATTGCTGTCAGACAAAAAGCAGTAAATTGGGACTAATCTTTCTTTGTTTGCTTAGCTACTCCAGATAGTTCAAATGTGAAGTTCTTTCCTAAACACTAATGGCCATTTACCACTTGCTTAAGGGAATTGAAAGTAAATAAAGAAACAACGAAGGTATTCTTAACTTATACAATGATATCATTTAGCCTCATCTGGGAGTTTGATTCCCCTGTGTTAGATTGCATCACCTGACATTCTTTCATGAGACCAGAAACATCTAAGAGGGCATGCCGCCTGTGAAAAACTTCAGATGAACCCTGAAAGCTGTCTCATAAAACCAACCTGAGGCAGTACATAGCTGCATGCATGGCTCAGAAGTGTTCCTTCCAGACCAGACCTGCAACGTCCTTGGCAGCTGATAGGGTCATTCTCTGACTGCCTCGCCTGGACAGCATCCCTTTCAGGGATTTTGAAGGGAATAGAACTTGTTCTTCTCTGGCTTGTTTTTTCTCTTCTACCTCCTTTCCTCTTTCTTTGTTTAACAGGAATCCAACTTGAAGAACAGCACAAACTCCAGCTGAATGATTCACACCTTCCCAATCCCCAGGTCTTTGCTGAATTCCTTTCACCTCCATGAGAGTCCCTCAGGTTTTCATACCTATCACAGTCCTTGTAGAGGACTTAAGGTCCTGTGGGTTTGACTGGCTGTTTTCCAGATTACAACTTATCCAGCACTGTTATAGTAATTTATAGGTAACATATTAGAAGAAATACCAATGTATTTATGTCTCATTTTTATAATTTTCATCTTGATAAAGGCTTCTCATAGAGACCACACATTGCATTCTAATAATACAAATAGCAGTGTTGGCCCTTGAAGTGCTTTCTAAATTACTTTTCTGTTCTCTCTTCCCCCTTAGGCAAACACGTTGGTGAATCCAACCATTTCAGGCAGATCTACTCCTAGTCACATAGATAAAGGTGATGGTAGGGTGTACTGCCAGAGAACCAAAGAGGCCACATGGCTTGTCATACATAAATCCTCATGAATATTTTGAATTAGGTTCCTTCATCATCTGAGGTAGGAAAAAAATAGAGGCAAAGGAGAAAAATTAAGTAGCCTTTCAGAGTCTTGATTTCTAACCTATTAGACATAGGCTAGACTTGGCAAGACCCTATTTCTGTCTCCACTGTTCAGACAACATTTTCCTGACAGGAATGTCCTAGTGTCTATTTGCTGTAGAACTAAGCTTTCTCTGTGACTCAGCTTCCTCACACCACCTCTTCCCATTTAACTTATTTAGTTAAAAGTATTTAAGTACTGCAAAACTTGTAATTAAACTTGTCATTTTTAAATCACGCTCCCTTCTGTGCTGGAAGATTGTCAGCAGTTTCACAGCTACTGTGGTTCCGTGGCGGACAGCCAAAATACTAGGAAATCATGGAAGATTATTTTTATTTGCCAAAGTAAACCTTGCTGATACCTCTTTTATGATCAGCATTGTCCCATGTGAAAATTTCTTCTAATTTTTTTTCTGGTTTCTTTTTTTGTTGTTTGTTTGAGGGTTTTATTTTGTAATGGTCTGGTTTTTTGTTTGTTTGCTTATTTTGTTTTGCTTTGTTCTTCCTCTTTTTTTTAAAGGTAATTGCATTAAAAAAAAAACAACACATGAAAGCATGGCAAAGGGAACCATTCAAATATAAAATCTAAGTTCAGTCCTCATGCAAGCATTCACAAAGGAGAGAGTTGCAGATTTCATAATCGTTATAGTTCCCACTCCACCATCCCTAACTGACTCAGTGCCTAGAATGAACAGTGCTGCCTGAATAGCAGCTATTCATAATTTATCATGTGCTTCCTGAGGAAGTGGTGCACTGAATTCTTTACTGTTGAACTACTCAAAGATATATCTACAGGGAGGCTATTACTACAGTATCTCAAACAGTAGCACTGTGTGTATCTTTGTCTGTACAGAAAATTGCATATAAAATTAAAGCTGAGCAAAACAAGAGAACAGAAAGGGGGTAAGGGACATAGTACTTTTCATTCAGCAACAGAGTGTACAGTTTGTAGTACAAATCTTCCAGAAGTAAAATTTTACAAATTTCAAAGGTCACAATGAGATTAATATCTCACAATCAAACATTTCCCAGGTCATTACAGGAGTAGAAATTAATATTATACTCCCAACCCACTGAAGCTTTTTGATCTTCCCCAGGTAGATACCAATATATAACCACAGTAAAGGGCACACAGAGAAATTGTGTCCCTCTGATAGCAGTACACAGGAGGGAAGATGATAATTCCATGATCTTCTGTCTCCTTTCTGCACATTTTATGAGTAGAAGTTAAAAATATTTTGCAGTGTCTCTGAAACAAGGATGGCATAAAGCAGAAGTAATGTAATGAATAAATCAATACACC
This sequence comes from Myiozetetes cayanensis, assembly GCF_022539395.1. Lineage (NCBI taxonomy): Eukaryota > Metazoa > Chordata > Aves > Passeriformes > Tyrannidae > Myiozetetes > Myiozetetes cayanensis. Next base: position 40,279,657 of record NW_026087742.1, on the reverse strand, counting down.
TAGGATGTAAAAATGTTTAATCTAAATGGCTATAAAAGTTTTAAGGACAATCAACACACAATCAACCTTGGATGTTTTATTCAGGTTGCTGAGAATTAGGAGAAATACTTGGGGCAGCTTTCTGAAGAATAGCTGTAGACTGGGAACTGCAAGGACTTATCACCTCTTATTTGCTTGCTATTGATGCTGTATAAATTTGTGTTAAATGTTTTTTCCACATTTAAAAAATTGTACTTTTTTCCACATAAAATAAAATAGAGACAATAAAGCTTGCAAACCTGAACAAGATCCACTTAGATATAGAAGAGGCAACTAAACACTATGTTGGGGGCAAAGCATTGGGCCAGCATAGCCTGGGAAAGCTGGACCCATGCCCATGCTGGAGCTGGGCTCTCTCTTTGCAGAGCAACTCAGTGCACCTCACTCATGGAAACACTGGTGTTGGTAACACAGAGTGGATGTCTAAGAGCTAAAGGTACTCGTCAAGAAATTAGACAGAGTGCAATGTTAAATAGGGAAAATTAAGGTCTAATTAAACAGATGCAAAATTAGAACAGTGGTTAAGTTATCACCTATTAAAACCAGCAATGGAGCAATGTGTATTTTCCTGAGGTCCTGACATCCATCCTACAGAACCAGAAGGTTTTGCTTTGGACTGGTTGTGGTCCGGTGCTATGGATGGAAGCCCCCATAGGTGATTGCCCAGCTGTGGCTCAGGCATGCACCCCTCCATTCTGCCCTGTCTCCAAGGACTACAGTTCATCCCTCTGGAACAGTTCTGTCTGGGGAGCCAAAACATCTATAATGGAGACAATATCAGGAGGTTTTTGCTTCAGAATCCAAGCCAACATGGCAACACAGGCATAATCTTAAAGGATTTCCTCAATGAACCAGAACAAAAAGGACCCCAAGGAAGTTACTGTTTAGTAGCTGCCTCTGTGGCACTTTGGGGTTTCCTTACAACAGGCTGTAAAGCACTGCAAGCACTGGCTTTATCGCTTCTTTCTTTTGGTAGAATTGTTGTAGTCCAGCTCCCTAATAACAATTGTTAGCAAATATTTACTACTAGGATTGATGATTTATTTACAAACTTAAAATCTTCCATTGTCTTTTCTGCTAAGGAATTTTAGCAGGATACCAAATCCTGCTGAATTGCACCATGTTGAACTTCAAAAAACTGATTAATTATTCTAGTTAATACAAATTACAGGTTAAGCGATAGCCATCTGTCTTTTCTCCCATTCTTTGTAAGCATTTCAGGGATGTAAGCATCAGGCAGGCAAAACAACTGTTTAAGCTAAAGGCCATGCTGACACAAAAACAAATGGGTATAAATTGACTATGAATAAATTTAGGCTCGAAATTAGGAGAAAAAAGAAAAAGGTAAGCATTCCAACACCAAGGATCTGAAGAAAAATTTTTATGGGAGGAATGCACAACTAAAAAATCCTACTCTTAAGGCTGAGCCAGATAAGTTTAAGAAATGTTGGATGTAATATGGAACTTGTTAGAGAATGGGAAAAAAGTAGTCCCTTCATAGAGGCTGTTTTGAAGCTGTATACATGACAGCACAGGTACAGCCACATCTCCATATGGCCCAGGAGCAGGGACAGATCAAGCTTCAGATGACTTTGAAGGTTTCTCTATTTAGACACCATTAATTGCTTCAGTTTACCTGATCTAGATAAGATCACATAGAATAGACCTCTGCAATATTTTGACTGAAGTTGAAATTATGTAAGCTTTGCTTGAAGCAACAGAATATATTTTAAACACCTAGAAATAAGCATTAGTGCAGATAAGAATATTTGTAAGACAGGTAAATCATAACTAACCACTACAGTTTTGATGCTGAAACATCTCTCTTCAGCTGTTACCACTATGGACTTTCAGTTTCTATCAGATTATTCATATAGATATAGGCTAATATTATACTGTACAATCCTTCTCATAGCTTTAAGGTACCCACAGAAGTAGAGAAGGCACCAAGAAAAGGAAATCTTTCATGGGCCAATGATAGATGAAAATATATATCCAATTCTGGAAAGCAAAAATTACATTACTTGGTTTAATTTAGTCGATAAGAAGTGAAACAATATAAGCTTTAAATATATTTGTGAAATAATTTCTTACTGTTTTCACAGCCTTTGTATATATTACAAATTCATAATAAAAATTATTTGGTTTATGGAGCATACATATTAAATTACCTCCAATTCCAGCCTCTCCTGCAATCTTTTCAGCCCCCATATTTTTTCTCTGTTTGTATAATATACCTACAATCTTTTATTTGCATTGTAATGTACTATTCAGCATAAGTAAATGATATGGACTTTCACCTTAAAAATATTCTAATTAATTGCTCAAAAAAAATTAGGATAATATTTTTTAGCTTCTTAAAATAAATATAAAAAACCAAATAAAATATTTTTCTAATAAAAATGCATGAAGTAACATTTTACCCTAAGGGATACACCACCAGATAAGAAGCTGAAGGATCATGTAGCTTAAGCACAGCTGGACAAGACCATCTTTTTTTGAATAAAACCTAGCTTTTATTTTTGGATGGTTGCAATTTCAGCTTCATCTAGATTGAACATGTTCAGGAGAATTTAAAGTTATGATTTCAGTGTCCAGTACCTGCAAAACAGTATATAATTCAGCTTGTGACAGGAGGGAAACATGACTGCTTGAACATTATCAGTATTTTGCAAGAATGTGTGAAACATACTCCAAAATGCCAAACAGAGCAGAAGTGCCTAAACTTGGAGACTATATTCATTACTCTATTAGCTCAGAAATGCTGAGGACAAGAACATGGCTTTGTGAATACATAGGAAAGGGGGTAGTCTCAAAGACTTGGCTAGCTATGCTTCATAGAGTTACTAAAAAATTTCATCAGCTTTACTTAAAAAACAAAACAAAACAACCCTCCCAGCAAACAAAGAAACAAACAAACAAACAAACAAACCAAAACCAAATTAGAATTGTGTGGTTCGGGGTTTTTCCATTCAGCTACATCTGAGCAGTTCTGAGCTATATACATCCTCTCCAGCCAGACACCTACTCTCTGAGGCTGATCTTGTGTCCCAGCTCCCAGGGGATCCAGGCAGCCACTGTGCACTTCTGAGTTGGACACATTTTCTGTTGCAGTCCTGTTCATGATCTCCCATTAGCTGCCTCCAGACAGCTCCCTCCTCAATGTTAAAGAGTGCTGAATTGTTCCATGAAGGTTTGCTGAATCCTGAATTGCTCCATGATTGCCCCATGAATCATGAAGGCTCCAGGTACAATCAGCCAAGACAAGTAAATGTTCTGCTTTTGATAATTATCAAGAGACCTGCAGGGGTGCCTGTATCTCTCTGTTGACTATGTAGGGAGTCTGGGCACATACTTAAGTGCTTTGCATCACACTGGCAGACCATGGACGTAAGACCTACACGTAAGACATTGCAATGCCTGGCTTAAAAGCTTGGTTAATATAGAACCACAGATACAGCAGTTTGGAGTCAGGACTTTGGGATTCTGACTTTTGGGTCCATTGGAGGACAACTGAGAAAGCCAGTGATCAGGAGCACATGACCCGTGAGAACATGCTGAGAGACATTGGCTTGTTTAGTCTGGTAAAGAGGTAGTCTACCTGTAGGCTGCAAATGTGCCTGTGGTAATTATGAATGAAACAGACTCAAAATTTTCTTGGTCTTGATATATGCTATACACAGCTGAGGAGTGGCAGCCAAACGTTGTGAACTGGGAGGTTCATCTTCTGCATTAAGGAAAACTTTTTCACTGATGTGATAACATGGACTGAAGCATGTTATCCAGAGTTGTGGTCAATCTTCATTACAGGCTCTACTGACAGGGTCTAGTGTTGGTGACAGTCTCACTTCTGAGTGGCAGAAGGGACAATCTGACCACTGAAGTTCCTTTCAGTCAACACCAGAATGTGTTTTTTTCTTTATTTCTATCTGTACCTCAGAACTTGGCTTGTAAAAGCAATCCTTCAGGTAGCCATGACCAGAATGTAGGGACACCAGCAGTTTGAACTAAAATACAGAAAGATCTTTTATCTTATGATTTGTCTTAGCCATCATATGTTCAAAGTTTTTCCCACTACCTGATTGAAACAGGTAGAGGACCTGAAGACATGCTATATTTGGGTGCAGTAGCCATAACGCTAAGGACAATCCATACCACAGAGTTCCTAAGAGTTGTTTGCTGAGAAGCAGAGGGCATTGAAGCCTGTTAAGCACCTCACTTGTTAAGGGCATGGGGCTGGATACAATATGTAAACAGGTATTTCTTAAAGCTCTGATTTTCTTACAGCAATAGTTTTCATTTTGCTCTGAAGCAATTACAGAATTACAGTTGTTATTCAAAAGCAAGAGTAGGTGGATTTTCTTTTACTTCGAAGAAATCAGAGGAGGAATTGGTAAAGAGAAAGCAGTGCTGTAAGAGAGTAAAAACATCCACTGAAATGACAGTAGCAAGTAAAAGATTTTTCCTTCTGTCAGCTTTGTAGGCTTAAATCGTACACAAATGCAAAAAGAAAGATAAAGTCAACCTGAACAGTCATTTCCATTTGTGAGAATGATGGAAAAAAATGCACAGTTCTTAAGAGAACTAAGAACTCAAAGAATTTAAAAGTGTGTCTACAATGTCTCTGGTTAGTAGCCATAGATGAGAAACAATTGTTGAGAGCTCTGACTTTAAAGCTAGCTCCAACACAGGGATGCTCAAACCAGTAGAGGTGTGGGAGTCAATGCCAATTTGGGGCTTGAATCTGGAAGAAGTCCAGCCATGTTAGTTCTGTTATTACCCTGTTAATGCACACTCCTGCATTTGGTCTGTCTCTCATAATTCCCCGATTCTCCCTGTCTGGTGTGCCATCACTCTGGGGATAAGTGCAAGTATGCTGAGCTCAAAACTTTGGGCTGCCTGGTATAACTATCCTCACCATTTTCAAGAAATAGAATTAACATATTTGAATTGCTAGCTGATTTTTCTTTTTATATGTATGATCAAAGGTACACTGGTAGAAATCATTAAACTCAAATGCTTCTTGTTCACAGAGGGAAAAAAGCAGGTCCTAACTCAGATCTAAGCCACTAATTCCGAAGTAGACTTATGTTATATTGAAATAATCTGTTATGGTTAAAGGTATTTATTAATGATAGAAAGTTTCTCATACATATCTCTTTTCACTCTTTAAAGCAGCAAATTACTAAATAAAATTACAAATGATGAAAATATAATAATAAAAATGGATCCAGATGTTACAAAACTTAAATGTTCAAAAGATTAATTTGATTGAGTAATATCATTAAATTAAGAGAAAAGGAGTCAGTCCCAAATAGTTGTAATTGCATTACATATTTTTTGATGTTTTGAGGTCACAGTAAAGAGGGCTTGGCTACTGCTGCCAGTAGTTGCTATATAAGCAAAACGACTTTTCACTAATTTTCTGAAGTTGTTTCCAGAAAAACATATGCTAGAGAAGTGTAATATAATAAAAAGACATGAAGCTCACAAATATAGTATTGTATTTCACTATTGTGTAAAGAAAAAAATTTAGGAACAAATAAGCAGGGAATAACTTCTTGTTATGAATGCAATAATGGTAAAATATATTAATGGTTCAAATTCCACACTTAAGTAATGGCAAGCCTGGATCCAGCCTCCGGGAGAGGCTTACAGGGAATAAAGTGCTATTAAATGTGAAAGACAAGGGTAATTACTGGGCCTTCCTGGTAAGTTGCAGTATATTTCTTTTTCTTCCAAACTTTAAATGTCATTTTTTGATATTTAGATTGTTGGAGCCACTGGAGGCTTCTCAAACTTTCTGAAAATGTAGCAAAAAATATAGGCTAAAAGCTAATGACTTACCCTACCAACATGAATGAAGATTAGTCTGTACTGTAACAGCATACCATCTCATTCATTAGGCTGATATTTAGTTGAAATAAAGTTTGAACCAGAAGACAAGGTCAATCTTGTGAAGGTGCTGTAACAGAAATGGTTCATTTACATCAGCCAGGATCATTTACATCAGTTTTCATCAAAATTTTAAACCATTGTAAATTCTGGGTCCTTAGAGTCTGGCATTTAAATTACATTGCCTATCTTTAACACCTCCAGGTGTAGGTTCCTTTAAATGGCTTCTGCTTCTTCAGTTCTCTTCTCTAAGAGACTGTGTCCAACAATGTTAATGGCCTCTTCGTGGACACATCCTGCAGTAGCAAGAAGTGTGCATTTCCTGGGACTGTCAAGGAAGGCATTGCCTGCCATGCTGTCAATAGTTAGAGACCCAGATGATCTTTAGGAAACCTGAACACTGCCCCATTTACTTCCCGTGCAACACCTTACCTCACTCATAGTGTATCATGAAAATACGAGTCTCTCAGGAGACCAAACCCCATGGAGTAGCAGGTCTTTGGGCGGCTTAGTTGAACTCCCTAACAACTGAACACCAACACAACATTGCCTAAAGAATGAACAGGTACTTCAGGTGTTCCATCTCAGCTAGCATAAAGAGCGGAAGCACACCACACTAGGTCCTCTCAGGTTTGACCACGTAGGAGTTCTCATGGAAGTCATGGAAACACCCCAGCATTTAAAAATTGATGGCATAGTACACAATTAGCAGCAAAGTCTGCAGCAAAGGGAGAGAGCTATGACAAAATGGGCCTTGATTGTGTAATAAAACACTGTATGTGGTACACAGGTGCGGAGCAAGGAAAAACAAAATCAGAACTTCAACGTCTGCTGCAACTGGATAAGGGTCAGATTCTTACCAAACGCCAATTGTTTCATTTTTCCATTCATTTATCTGAATGTGATATTTACTCCAGCGAGGATCTATCTAGTGGAGTATGCTGTAGATGAAATTACATATGAACCAGAAAAGATTCCTAGGGGAGGGTATCCTCTACTAGCAACACAATCCAAATTCAACCAAAAAAGCCAACCAGGACCCAGACAAACATTTCATTAGCAAGTGTTGGAAACAAGGCAAGGTTGGGTATAGCAGCACACCAGGGACTAGTTTAAGACCTGTGACTGAGAGAAAGAAGTTGTCACCACACTGCGGGTGGTTTTTATTACGTGCTTCTTGGTTTTCGTCAGAAGGCACTTAATAAAACAGATCAGCAAATAAAACAACAGAGTTTACAACTGAGCATAAAACCAAATAAGCAGTAAAAGGTTAATGCTAAAAGATACATTTTTTTCAGCCCTCACGCAAATGCAACTGGTAGAACTCTGCACAATTCAAGCAGAAGGATTTCAGAGGAACTCTGAAGCAACTCGGTGTCGGAAAGCTCTTCTGCCATTCTCATGGATAAAACCAGGAACACCTATGCATCTTGTCATATCAAATATTTGTTGAAAAGCTGCTGTGAATGTAGCAAACCAAATTCCGCTTTTAGCCGTACTCCATATGACCCCACTGGCTACAGCAAACAAACTTGGTGTGTTAATGAGAGCATATTTTAGTTAAAAGAACAGAGCTGTCTTCCAAAAGGCAGAATTAAAAGGAAGCTGCAATTGCATTTGTTATTCTTTCTACCCCAGCTACCTAGGGGCAAATATGTAGTTGAAATCTTATTATCCAAATCAAGAATAAGATTAAGAACAACTTCAGTCTGAGCTGATGCAACCATGTATGGCTAATGATTGGGTTTCAAAATATCACTAGGAGGAAAGTAAAAGCAGAGGCAAAATTGACTACACTGTTCTCACTACATTACCTTAGTTCTGCATCAAAACAGAGGACATTGTGGGCAGATCAAATAATCACTTCTCAAGATTCTTTCCGGTTCTACTTTTTTTCTCTGTCTGTGACAGTGAGATTATGCAAACTTCATGAAGTAAAGCATTTCATGTTCTTCAGATGAAAGGTAATTTAGAGAGTAGATTATTTTAGACAAATAAATGCCATACTTTACTGCAAGGCAAGGATAATTTGATTGCCCTTGAAAGAAATGGAAAGCAGCAAGAGAGAAACTATAAGATTATATTTTGGAAGGCGAAAACTCATACCCTCTGATTTAACAAATTTTTATTTGTCAAATATAATAATGATAACAGATTATGGTCCATATGTTTTAATAGCAAAGGGTAGAGTTCCTCTTGCTGTCAGTGATTGGAGTATGGCTGATTTAACACAGGAATGTAGCTGATTTAATGAAGTGCAAAAAAAGATAAGGCAAGTCTTAAGACATATTCTAGAAAGAGTAAAGCAGAATAATTTTTTGTGTGGTTCCAATGTTACATAAACAGGGAAGTCTCTTGGATTAAAACCATCAGCTTAGCTAGAACAATGAATGTGGCATGTATTAATGGCTACCCAGATTCTTGCTACCCTAGAAACTCAAAGGAAGACAGAATATGGTAAGACATACAGTTGGTAGACAGAATATGGTAAATTCGTACAGTCTGCTGAATCTAGGGACAGGCTTTAATGCAATTTGCATCACCTTCCATACCATTTACCAAAAGAATTACACTAATAAATTATGACTCTCTGACTGGATGGAACCACAACTATCTGTATTACTGGATAATCTTACATGCATCTAAAAAGCATTTGTGCTCTGCTCCTAATATAGTTTATTGGTTTAACAAAAAAATCTCAGTGATGAGCAGATTTTTCAACTCACTTAAAATTTTAGTGTCTCCCAATTCAGTGTTATTTCAATTCAGTCAACATTTTTTTCCAAATTTGTTCTAGGGAGCAATCATCTAAATAGGGGCACACTGCACTGGGTAGTATTAGTTTGTGGGAAAGGTGGAAGGAGTACTGTCACTCCTGAATCCCTTTCAGTCCACCATCTGTTTTCAAAATAAAGATGTTCCTCCTCCATTGTCAAATGCCCTGTCCTGGAGTGCAAGGTCTTGGAGGTAGTTCACAGAACCAGCAGCTCCCATGGAGCTGCTCTATGTGTGCCCCCATGGTCCCACTCACTGTCTGCTGAAGGGATAGGTCTTAGACATGTATTTGCGCAGCATAAAGCACAGCAGGGCTCTGTCTCCACAGCTGTGGAGCCCATAAACCCACAGAGTCCACTCAGATCCTTGTGGGAGAAATGTGGGTCTTGAAACGTCATGTTAAGTACAGGGAAAACAAAGACAAATGCCTGAAGAGCATTACAATGGATTTGCTTAGCCTGTTTTGCAGTGAGAAAGTCTTTAATGATCACTAGAGGCACAATGTGGTATTCTCGTCTGTCAGCACTCTGTGAAATTCTGCACTGTTTCACTGAGGGAATCTTCTTTTATGTAAAAATTACATAATTTAAAGAAAATGTCAATAGTACATTTCTGGTAGAAAATTCCGGGAAAATAAACCAAAACAGAAAAATAACTTCATGTTGTCAGGCTGTGGTAGGTGTTGAGGAATACATTTAGTGCAGGTAGCTTGGTGTGCAGTTGCAGTGTGAGCTGCAGGGTCCCAAGACAAGTGGCATTCCTTTGTTCAAGGTCCTTCCTCAAAGACACAGAGCTTGAGCTGTTATTTAGTTTTTGTACCGTGACCGAATGATTTTAAGGATTTGGATGTCTGAGACTCTCCTATGGGAAACCTGGTACTGAGCTGGTAAGGAAACCTGGTCTGAATGTGTGAGTGTAGGGTGTGTAGGTCAGGTTACGCCATAGTGGCTCCTGGATGGTCAGACAGGAAAATTTCCTTGAGAGTAGGTTGACCTTGGCTGGATGTCAGGTACCCACAAAGCCTATCATTCCCCTTTCTCAGCTGGACAGAGGAGAGAAAATAAGATTGAAAACAACTAGCAGTTTGAGAAAAGGCGGTTTTCTAAAGTAAGAGCAAAAGGTTGTGCATGCACAAGCAAAGAGAAAGGAAAAAAAGTTTTTCTCTACTTCCCATCAGCAAGTGATGTTCAGTGCCTTTCTAGGAAGCAGAGCTTCAGCACTCATGGTAGTTGCTCTTGAGAGCAAACATTGTAAATAATGGATGTCCCATCTTCCTCCTCCTTTCCTTAGTTATTATGCCTGAGATGCTGTCAAAGGAATATCACTTTGGTTAGTTTGGGTCAGCTGTCCTAGTTGTGTCCCCTCCCAGTATCTTGCCCATCCCCAGCCCCCTGATGGAGGGATAATGTTGGAGAGACAGTCCTGATGCTGTGCCAGTGCTGCTCAGCAGTAGGCGAAATACTGATGTGTTCCCAGCATTCTAGCTACCAATGCAACGCTGCTATGGGAAAAATTAACTCCATCTCAGCTAGTCCCAATACACGGGCATTTTACTGACACACATTGCTAGTCCAGGGGCAAGAGGATTCGTACATTTTATTACAAGAAGATTTCCAAAAGTGAGAGGAATTAATTAATGTAAGAGTCTTCAAGAGATAAACAGAGAATCATGGATTCAGTTCATCTTCGTTTCAACTGCAAACAAGCCCTCTCCCCACTGAACATTTCTATTATGTGTGAACACTTTGAGTACATCAGCCCAGAAACAAGTGTACATCCAAGCTTCATCCCCACAGCACAGATGCCACAGGCACAAACCATTTTGTCAGACTTTAGAAGCTTGATCCAGTTGCCCACATCTAGGTGTCTTGTGATATTGGGGTTACTTAACACATTCTACCTGGTCTGCAACTGCTAGTCTTGAGGGACATGGGCATCTGTGTACATTGTAAATGCCCTAAGGCATCTCAGAGTCACAAGGTATCTGTACATACGCACATCATAGATTTCTCAAGTTGATAATATGAATTTCAATGAAGAGACAAGTCAGCAGTGAGTCACAAGAGCAACTTCCATTGATGTACCCAGAACTATAGAAGTTACATGTCTGAGCTGTCTTGCTGAGCTGAGGAGTCTGAACAAACAGCACTGACTAGAGGTGTAACCCCAAAAAATAATAATGGGAGATATTCATCACTGCAAACTTAAAGCCAGCTTTCAGTAAATATTCTTTTGTTTTCACTCATTAATTTAACTATATAGCCAGTTAATATCTAGCACACGTACAGGCTATAGGCATCATTTGCTATGGAATTTGGGATGAGAGGTCTGGGGACAAGTCCATCTCCTCAGAGACATAATTCTAAACCCTGTTGTGAAATTAATTTTCCCTTGTTAGCAAAGAGCAGCAAACTAACAGCTATGTTAAAAGAATAGCTGCATGTCTCTGAAAAATTAATTATCACATTCTCAAGCTGACAAAACAGCTTAGTGATGTACTGCAAAAGGTGTCTGTCAATAAGAACCAAACAGCAGCAGGGGTAGCTTTCAGAATCTGACTGCCTAGTGATACAAGGAGGACAGGATATTATGACAGTATCTGTCCCCTTATTGCCTCAACGCTTTTATTTCTTGGGAGGGGGGAAAAAATCTTGCATGTATGACCTTAGATAAAAATTCCTCTAAAGGCTACAGAAATAATAATGGTAATGCCTGCCCCAGGCTGTCCACCTTGATAAGGCATTGTGGAGTTGCTGTGTCTTTGCTCCAGCTGTCAGTGTTGGGTTCATTGAGAGCACAATGGGCAGGATGGGTCATTTCAGGATCACTCAGACCCTGGTATACCAGGTATAGCCCCACCAGGCAGTTCACCCATAGGGACCTTCCTCACGGGCAGCACGGGTGGCAGACACAAAGTCACCAGTTGCTCAGAGAGCTGCTACATTGGGTGTCTGATGTGCTCTGTGGGGTCTCACATATCATGTCTTTATCAGGTAGATAAACCCCTGGTTCTGCCCCACCTTTCCCACCCCACACAGCTCAGTGAGTCACAAAGGACCAGTTCAAGGCCTGGGTGTAGGTTGCCTATTGGTAAACTGAAATATCATTATAATTCTAGTTATTTATTGAAATATTGGCAAATATTCTTATACAGTGATTATGTTGGTAGCTCTGGACATCTCAAATCCAGTCACCCAGCATCAGCTTCCTCTATTGCCAAAGAAAAACTTTCACAGACTCTTGCATCTCCTGCACCCTTAATTCCAGAGGCTCACATTTCTGCATTGCTAAGTGCTTCCTATCCAAGCCCTGTTTGTGATGGCACTGGACAACCTCTGGACATTCCAATTCCTTGTTATCCGATGCAATGTGAAAGTCAGAAAATGGGATGCAGCATTCTGCATGGAGGTTCACGTCCTGGAAAAAGGTGATGTCCAGTAAAGATAAAACACTTGCAGAAAAGTCCTAGAGCCCCAGACATCCACCTTTAAATATTTTTTTAAATTATTTTAAAATATTTTCTTAAGGGTGCCTAGGAAATCTCACATCTTCTGGAAATGTGACAGAATCCAGCTTTCTGAAAGCCAGGGCCATGTGAGATGACTGCCAGGAGTGCCCAGACACAAACTCAGTTTTGCTGCATATTTTGCATGAATGAAAATACACATAGGCGAGTTTAGGAAAGGAGCAGTATAGACGAGATACAACTCAACACTTCATTATTTAGTCAGCAGGTGTTCAGCCCTGAAGCCTCCCACAGTGAGGTACTACTACACATTGCATCTGCTGAATGCACACGTCACAGACAGCAGAATTCAGAGCATATAGGTGTTTCATGAATTGAGATCATCTCCTCTTATAAGGGGCTTGGCAGTGTCATGAGAGCCTGCCCATGGGATCACAGTGGAACAACGATTTATTCCTACTTTTATTTTGAATTTTACAGCTTTTATTTTATTTTTGCTTTAATTAAACATGGGAAAGAAGCAAATAAGACATTTTAACCTGTGATATTGTAAACAAAAAGTCAGTGTAGAAGTTTTATAAAGAAATATCAATATAAATCTCCACAGTAATGAACGGAATTAGTACAGCAATCAAAGACTATCAATTTGAATAATTGCTGGCAGTTGATTTTATTAACAATAAGAAGATCTGAAAATTCCATAATAAAAGTCTCTTGGCAAAATACAGTCTTCCTTGTCTGCTTGAGAATTTCAGGAGCAATGCAAGAGTGCAGTCCCAGTTGTCTTACTCAGACTGATCTCTCTGCAGTGATACCTTTGGTCAAAGTGTTCAGCTGGAAACCCAATGGCTTTAGAAATACATATGAAATATTTTCCAATGACAACTACTAATCACTCACAGGGTATGTCTCCATAACAGAGGAAATCCAGTCCCGTTGTAATTAAAGGTCATTTCAGGGTTAATATTATATTCTAAGCCTTCCATGTAGCAGCAAGGCCAGAGACAAACAGATTATGGATGCTTTGTGCACGTGGGAATGTCCTATGAGAGATCCTGTTTACATTTTATGCATATTTTTTATATCATTAGCTCTCTAATCAGTTTACAAACAAACACTCCTAACACAATTCACTCTCACAAAACACAAGTATTTAATAATACAGGCTATTTCTATCTGGTTCCAACATGTGGGATAATAGCTTTTAATTATGTAATTTCCTATATTGAAATATTTTAAGTAGCGTGAATGTGGGTACACTCTCCTTGAAATGCAGACTCTTCTCAGAGCTTGAGCAGAAAGATGACTGTTGTGGCAGCTGTACGGCGTGATGCCTATAATGTGCACGAGGCAGGAATACTGCAGAATATATTCCAAATATGTGTATGTGTGTGTGTGTGTGTGTGTGTGTGTGTGTGTTCGAAATCCCAAAAGTACATAAAAGGATATGGAGAAGACTGGCCTAGTTATTTCTAGCACTATTTGTAGTTGTAAGAAATTCTATAAAAACATACTGCCTCTTAAATAGTAGCAAGGTCCATATGGAAAGGGCTATGCAGCCTGCCACTGTGCCTTTGAGACATGCCAGTAAGTGGGCATGACAGGAATCTAAAAGCAGGACAAATACCAAGTTATCCATCCCCTGCTATGTCCTCCCACTTCCAGCAAATTTCAGTTTGGGGTCTTTGAAAGCTAGAGGTTTCCTCTGCTTGTTCGTGCTTCAAGTCAGTAGAGAGGGGGACCCTCTTTCATTCCTGAGTATGTTTTCACTCAAATTCCAATCACTTCTTGTTCTTTTTATGCCATTTATATTTTTGTATATCTGCAATAACTGTCTCTATTCCAAACCAAAAATTGCTTGTCAATTTGATCTCTTTTTATAGCCATGCTATTTTAAAGCCCTGATTATACTTGCCAAACTTCTCTGATTAGCTTACACTGGCATATGCACATGCAAGTTATGCTTTTGATAGCCTCATGGTTAACACACTGATAAGGTTGTCCACAACTGAGAAACCAGCCCTACCCCCATACACCTCACAGATTCCGTGTGGCTTCCCAAGCAGAGATTTGCAGAGACTTGCATAAGAAGGACAGAGGAAAAAGTCCATAGTTTCATCCTTGCTCAGTCATTGCCTTCCAAAAAGACATAACTTAGATCCATGGTGAAGTCCTTGACCCCTTCCCCACCCAAGATGTCCAGCTATGGAAATTTTTGCTACTAATGGCCAGAATTGCCAAAACCATAAGATTTGAGAAACAAACCTGTAAAATCAACAGCAAGAGCAAAAGGCAGTGCTGTGAGCTCTGCCTAGTGTCAGGTTTGGCAAACAGTGCACCATCCTGCCAGCCAGAGGCACTCTGTAAGCAGAGATCAGTACTAATTCATTCCATTTCAAGGGCTTGGTGCTGTTTTCTTTCTTGACAAAGTGTACATGTTTGTGTGTGATCAGCTTACGTGATGCAAACAGCGGGCAAATCTTGAAGTCCTCTCTTTGTGCAATTGCCTCTATCCATTGTCCCATCCATGTGTTATGCCTTTGGAAAAAGAGACATGCTGGGAAAGAACAGCAGCATCCAATTCCTGAGGGCACATAAAATGGTAACAATGATTACTGGTTTAAATAAACATAGCAACAGTGGTGGCAACGCAATCTATTCCTACAGTGAATGTAATTTAACATCCATATTGAGACACTTCCTGTTATCCATCAATTACTGGATCAGCAAGAAATGGCATACTCAGACAAAGCCACCTGGGTAATTGCATGGCAGGTAGCAGCTATGGCTATTAAAGGAGTAGGTGAGTCAGATGGTTAAAAACTCAAAGGAAAGCAAACAATTTCTGTTTGAAAATTTCAGATTTTAGTGAGGAGTAAATTATTAAATATTTTAAAAATAATTTCTGCTTCCCACTCAGAATTTCTACAGGACATAGATGCATGAAAACAGGAAACAGAAAGATCAGCTGAATTTGCTTTGTCAGTGCCAGTGTCAGGCCCTTATCTACAGACCTTTTCATGAGGCACAACAGTGAGTCACTGATAGCAAAGTAGTGGGAGTCCTATAATTTTCCTTTTTGCAGCTATCCCTCTGGCAATTCTTAAGTTTTATCCTGACATTTTTCGACGTTTTTTTAATCACTTAAACCATCTTAAATATTTGTTCAGATTCCTATTGTATGAGAAGAACAAATATATATTTCAACCACAGCCTGAGACTAACTCTTTGTTGGCCTTACACAGAAGATAGTGAGATTCTGTAGTGTATTCAGTGACATCCACTAGCTGACATGCTTAGATGGATAAAGTTCCCAGTGGGCATCAAACTAAGAAGCCCTTTATTGAGCAGATATGTTTTTCTCATTCAACATAAAATCAGAAAATGAAAGAAAAATCCAAGACAGAGAAACAGCATAAATTTTAGAAAGCAAAACTAAGAGATAAGTATCAATTTCTTTTTCAATAAGATTATTGTTGTTGCAACTAGGAAAGGAAGGTGTGAGGGGTTCTGGCTACTCAGATTGCACAATCTAATACTAGAGAAAATTGTATTATACCTAGACAGCAAATGTCTGCTGCCTCCTAGGTCATCCCTAAGTGTGCCAACAATGCTGTTCTTTTCAAAGAAGTCCAGAATGGCTACAAGATTCTATTTTTCAGAACCTGTCCTCTTCTGCCAAACCCCACATAAGTGCAGCTCTGACTTGGTGAACCTAATTTTGGCTTAATTTGTAGCAAACTACATTTTCAAATGGAGTTCTGTACTTACTGTCTTTAGAACAATGCAAGAGAGAGCCCTTCTTACCCTGGGGCAAAAAATAGTGGAGAGAAAAAGAAAGGAAATGGATCTGTAAGACCAGAATTCAAATAAGGAACAACAAAAGGCACATCCTTGGCCCTCTGTCTCATGTCTGCTGTTCATTACAAAAATTAGTTATGAAAGCTTATTACAACCTACGAATATTTTAATAGTGAAAAGGGAAAAAAAAAAAAAAGTGAGTAGGCCTTCTTTGACTTTCTTGAACCTGCTCATTTTGAAGCACACAGTGGTTTCTTGCCCTGTCCAGGAGCTCTCCCTTGATGCTCAGCAGACCCTTCCTGTCTCATGCATCTGTCCCTTCAGGCACAGTCTGTTGCAGACCACCATACAGCCACCATGTTGTTGGTGAAAACATGGATCAAACACAGAGCTTATGTTTCAAAAAAAACAAGCATACCTTTCCTTCTGTTTTACAAACAGTACCTGAAAGACTGGGATGTCTTGGAAGACTCCATGGTGCATCATGCTAAATGCAGACCCAAACTTAGTCACTGAGGAGTTTTTCCAACCCACATTGTGCTGGTTTAAAAATAAACTGGCTGGAGAAATGAACAGAACTCGAGATATTACAAGTCAGAGGTACAATTTACTAAAAATATTGCAATAAATTCAGTGATACAGAGAAAAAACCCTTGTTTTAACCCACAAAGACAGACTTATAACCCAGCACCCTGGGACAAGAACAGAACGATGTTCGTCAACCCCTGTGCTGAGCACCATGTGGACCCCCCAGGTGCAAAGTAAAAGGAAAGGAAAACCTGTTGGTCCGGATGGTGGTCACAGTCCTGTTGAAGTAACAATCACAGTCTTGTTGAGAGTGGAACCCACAGTCCTGTTGAAGTTCTGGTCCTCCTCTGGATCCAACAAGTGGTGGCAGAAATCCCGGACTGTAAAAGTTCCGTGGAGTGAGGGAAGGAGACCCTTCATCTCTCCAGTGAAGTCCGAGTGTCTTTTATTGGGCTCAGGGTAGGTGGGCACACCTCTGGTACCTTCCCTGGGGTGGGGAGCTCTTCACTGTATGATTAATGTTGGATCATGGGACATTTCAAGAGTCTTTGACACCTTCGAAGCACAGGTGGATCCATTATGGCCATCAGCAGAGATTAATATCTTCAGGCCATGTGTATGACTTTTCCAGATGTCACCCCAAGGGAAGTTATCACAGATGAGTCCTTAGTGTAAGGACAAAGAAACAATACCCAGTTTGTAGCCTGAGGTGGCAGGCGTGCACACCCTCTGAGTCATCAGCCTCTTCACGCTAGTGGATATGTTCTTTCTCTAGGGTAATAGATTCCCACCCTTGTCTTAAACCCCTCCCCAGGGTCTAAATTAGTAGCATATTTGGAGAAAAGAGAAAAGGAAAGGTGAATACCAGAGTCTTTGTGTAACCCAGGACACACATAAGGGTTTCTTATCTGAGCAGATCCAAAACTTGCTTGGGATTTTGCCCAAGAACTGAATGATTGCAGCCATACAGTAGATATTAACAACTGATGTCTGTGGCTGAGAGAGCTAATTTTCTTTAAATCTACCTGGATTTCAGTTCTGGTTTTGGTTTTATTGTCTTAATACAGACTCAGCTGAATAGAAGTATTTTAGCTTAGCCCTAATCTCAAAAAAAGAAAACACCCTCTGGAGCGTGACAAGATAAGATAGGACAATGTCAAACTAGAAGGCCATCACTGGAGGGATGCAAAAGAGCTAGTTTGGGATTCCTGCCCCGCAGCTTACCTAGCGTTTGTTCATCATGAAATTTGCTACCTCAGCACTGAGTTCCTCTACTGTTCATAAAGAAAAGAAAAGAAATGTTTCCAGCATGAAACCAAGAATGGCTCCATGCAGTCTGTTCAATGGGGAGCCTTGAGACTTTCAGCTTGCTTAGGAAAAGGGATACATTTTTAGGAGTTTAAATGGGGAAATATATGAAGTAGAAGATAACAGAAAGTAGGTAAGAAAGGGTTTTGTCTGGGATAGATTATGAGAGATTGCCTCTGGGAATCCCAGCAGCACCCCTCTTACTGGTTGAGGTTTGGAGTAACAGTGGGTGTGTCGAGGCCAGAGGGACACCCCATTGCATAGGTTGGATATGACAGAGTATTCAGCTGAAAAGGGTCAATGATGCAAACCAGTAAATGTAAAACTTCTAAGCAGGGCTACAGCTGCCAGGAGGAAGGAATCCCACAGCCCTTTAATTGTTCTGTTTCAATATATTTCAGCTACATATGAAATACAGTGTAAGTTAAACAATGCCAGGGAAGGTGCCAGGCCCTGACCTCAGTAATTTACTTGACTGAACTGTACTGCAGCATGTTATACGTTCTGGTGCAGCCTGACTAGTACTCTCTCAAAGAATTTGGGAATAGGAGAATTTGGGTGTTAGCATAGGCCAAGGCCCATTCTCCACAGACAGGTTAGACACCCTCGTGGCATAGGAAGGTATAAAAGGTTAATAGTGTGGATCCAGCCTATTCCATACCGCTTGGCCCTAATGTCAAAGAACTATACCAGGTCAGCTGTGTTTGCCAGTGTAAATATGTCCTTTTTGTTCCTTATTTCAGGTCTCTACCTTACCTTGAGCCCACTGCTGAGCTCATGCAGTTTGTGAAGTTTATTCAGTGTTTGGCTTTCCGAAAGAAAAGCTTTGAAAATTTCATAATTCCACACTTGCTGTTTCTCACACTCAGAGGGATTTTCTGTTTCTATTATTCTTTTCTGATTAAGTTCTTTTAATACAAACAAAGTGCTCTTGTTCCCATAGTATAATAAAATGTGACAATTTTCCCCTAAAAATAATGCATATTAATCAAATTGTATTCATAAAAGGAACATAGACACTGGAGTTAAAGCTGTGCCTTGGGCAACCCTCGTTAAAAAATGAAGATTTACATTTAAGTTTTTTTAAGTAATGATTATACTTTTTGAGGAATAAAGACGGAAGAACTGCCTGTTGCCATCCTGACAATAGCCCTAGTGCTCTTCACTTGGTGGGGAAGCCTGAAGAGACATGAAGCAGGTAGGAGACTAAGACTCTGGTCACTAAGGGTTCAATAGAAAAACTCTTCTTGTTTCAGTATGGAGTCCAGAATTTCACCTTCAGTGCTGTGTTTGTTAATTAGAGCCTTCCAGGAGCACAGCAGTAGCATGAAACAATTATACTCTGATATTTCATAATCCCAGGTACCATCAATACAAGAAAGGATCTGCCTGTAAAAATGATGTATTCCAGTCCACATTAAAAACAGGCTCCTTTGAAGTCCCCATTTTGGACAATTCACCACTAGCTTTTATGGCCTTCTCCTGCTTCCCTAACACCTCTGTTCTCACTCTACGCTTAGAGATAACTAGCACTATAACTACTTTCTTGACTCTTTTTTCCCTTGATCTACATGTATTTTTCCCACATAGAGACACTTTAAAGTGAAGACAATTGTGTTACCCATTTTAGATACTCCCCTACTTCACTCGGATGCAGAAAGAATTATCCCAGTGGGTGAAAATCTGTCCCAGTGAAATTCTGGTCCAAGCAATGTTAATGGTAAAATCTCATCATATTCATTTAGACACATTGTTCTATTCTGGACTTTAAATACATGTTAAATGGAAATTTAATTATACCTTTTTGCATTGCTACAATCCACTTCTTCTTCTCTGAACTATTGACCTTCTCCTGTCATGTCTCAAGCATCAAGGTGTTGCTTGTTCAGTTTAATTGCCCATGGGCAAGTGAATCTGATGTGTTCCTCTTCTCCTTGATGATGTAAGTGCTGTTAATTGAGAGCAACTGATTACAGCACAAGGCATGTTGCTGTGGGAGCTGGAAAAGTCAGGCCAATATGTGTAATTCTGGGGGATGATGAGCTTCTTTAAGCTTTTAAGGAATCAATGCAAGTTGAAAAGCTGAAAGGCATTGCTATGGTCAGGAGGTGAGCATACAATGATCACAGTCCTGAAGGGAGGCAAAGAGATGTCCTTCATGTCCTTCCCTAAAGACATGTCTTTTCTCCCTAACACCCTTATTAAGTAGTGACAAGGTAGTGTTGTTTTTCACAGAGGAATGTTTGCATTCACCAGCATACTCCTGAATTTCTCTGTTTTATCAGGTTACAAGTAATTACCATGCGTTGCATCACCTGGAGTGCAATTATGCAAATTTGCATATGGCTTGAATGCTCTGCTTAGACAAATATTTATCATCCTTTAAAGCTTCTCTTGGAAAAGAATGTCATACCTTCTGTTCGCTCTTATCATTTCACATGTACCACAATTTAAACAGAGTGCACAGCTGAAGGGATGGTCTGTGGAGAAAAGGTCTGGTGCCTGCAGAGAAATTCCTTTCAGAATTCTCTAAGAGTAACAAAGGGGAAAATCATAAGTAAACACCATATAAAAGGAAACATATATGTTAATGGTCCACCTTGTCCAGAATTAATTTAACTCTTTTCTCACCAGTTCTACAATGTATACGCCACTCCTGAGCATGACCCAGAGGCTTCAGTAATCATTACGGGAATGTTATTACAGACCAAGACTTTCTCCCATCAAGGTTGTTGGAATGTTTGCTATCATCTAAAAAAAATCTAGGTATTATCCTTGCCTCTACCAGTCCATGAACTCTCTCAGTGAATGTTCATAGAATAAAATATATAGTAGAAAGTCTATAAGAATAATAAGCAAGAAAAATATGGTCTTAATCAAGTTTTGTTTGTGTGCCGTCTCCATACATGATGCTTCTGGGGTCTGTGAGGGGTCAGTGAAGCTCTCCATACCACAGGGATGAGCTGTTAAATCTGGGACTTGAGTCATGTCAACATTTCTGTTGGTTGGGCAGAGAAGTGCCAGATGTTGTTGTGTTGAATGTTTGTTACATTCACCCCTGCTTCATCCACCTAGAAGTCATTTCACCTATCCAGAAAAAACAAATTGCTGTGGGCCTCGTCTACTGCTCTTCTTGTGGATGTTGGCAGTTCTCATGATGTCTCAGAAGGCAGCACAGTGCCATCACATCAATTGAGGACCCTACCTCCCCTTGTCTTTGGGGTATCCCACTCAAATTTTGGAGCTGAAATCCCTTTTCTGTTTATCTGTACAAACAGAATATAAGTCAGACTTTTTTTTTCCCCAGTTCTTGCTTGCCCTTTCCTAGAAGCTCTGCAAAAGATATATGGTGCTTTCCCAAAGACACAGCACAATGCAGCTTCTGATTAATGAAGGAGCAGAATTCAAGAAATAGGGGAAGAAAAATATTTTTATTTCAAATTATGGTGAGAAACTAGCTTGGTTTTATATAAGTCAGGTTGATCTGGTACAAAAATGGGTAGATAAACCAAGGAAGGATATTTTGAATCGTAAGAAGGGAGCTTAAAATCCCTTGAGAGGCTAGCAGTCTTGAGTCTCTCAGTTGAAGCAAGAGATTCAAAGATGTACACGTTCAGATAGCAATTTGAGATGCCTTGAGAGAGTCTTGGTCTAAAAGGTGGTGGTTGCAAAATCTTTGCTAAGTAGAAATTAGTAAAATAACGATTTGTTCATTTTCTCACCTGTTTTCCTTAATTGTCTTCTTTGTCATGTGAAATTTACAACCCAAGTGGAACCAGAGCATAGCAGTACGTTGTTAATGGCTCACATAAATCAGGTAAATTAGCTATTTTTACCATTTTTCTTCTTGAAAGCTTTAAGACCAATTTGTGTTGTCCACCCAGTTGGAAGAAAAATGGCTGTACCTTTGTGTGTTGATAATGTGGGAGATGCAGGAACTGTCGTATTAACCCAGCTGTTTCTTAACGTGTGATTTTCCTAAAACTGTCATGTTCACCTGCTTTAGAGCTATGCAGTCCAGCTTCCTCTTAGTGCTGGGATATGCTCAGAGCTATGCACTGAACAAAAAACAACTTCAAAAAATTTTCATTCCCTTATGTTTCTAACTCCAGTCTCCAGGGAAATGCTGCACAAGACTTTCAAACGTGACAAAGTATTATATGCTTCCTTCATTTTGGAGCTGCCTTGTTTCAGAAAAGACCCTGATTTTCAGAGGGAAGTTGTTGACCTTGCTGTCACATGGGACAATGGGTTCCTTTGTTTTCAGTTGCTGAGTGATTTGACCATGATCATACAAAGTAAATCCATATTCTTTTTCAGAGTAGTAAATGTTTGTGATCAAACCATGAGCTGAACCCTGATTAGAGAATGGTAAGTAACTATTATAATCACTGAGCAGCCTTTCATTTTACACTGGAATTAAACTGCTCCATCTGTGTTAAACCAAATCCAGTTCTGCTTTTTATACTTCGTGCCCTTCATGTACTTCAGCTGGCTTGAAAGTCTAGTTGGTAAGCAATGCTCTGAGAAACAGTGAGTCCATTTCTGCTGCTTTCATCACTGGTGCTGGAGAGCATGTGACTTTGGGGTAAGCACTGCCAACTTGCTCAAGTCCATAATGTTCATACTGTCTGTACCCAGGCATCTCCCTTGGCAGAAGTTACCTTGTCCAGCCCAGAAATAACTAGCATATACACGTAGTATGGATCATCAGGGCATTACACTTGAAGGGATAGCCTGAGTGTTCTTGCATCCAACAAACCCTGCCACTCTGATTTTCCCAGTTTTTACTCCGAAGCATGTTACATTTTTCTTCACTAAACAATTGTGATGTTATCCCAGGAACATTGAAAGGACTTGAGTGAGAAGGAGGAAACTTCAAAAATCTAATAAATCCAGCCAGCAGTCTTCCACTTTCCCAGTAAAGACAAAAAAGGATGTTCTGTGATACAGTTGAAGAGCAAATGCTGTTCACAAGATTGGTATCCACTATAAGAGAGTAAGACTTCAGTCAGCTCAATAGCATTCCCTGCAGCCAGGGAGAAAGAACCCATGCTTTGGAGTTCCCCCTTGGATCACTGATCCTTTAACAGACTCCCCCCCACTACAAACTGCATGAATCACAGATGAATAGAGAGAATGGACAGCTAGGGTGGTTAACCTATGAACTTACTGCAAGAAGGTTAAATACATCCTATATAGAAAAAAAGACCTAGCCTCTGCAGACCACTCTTTCTTCAGGACTGTGAAGGCAACCATTCCCCATAAGAGTTGGAATGCAAAGTTATTATACTGCCACAATGTATGCCACTCAGCACAGACAAGGCTGCCATACATTTCCTATTTTGGTATCAATTTACTGTGTTAGCATTCTTAGAAGGTTGTCTGCTATATCAGGTGCTATTTCTCTGGACAGATAGAAACACCGTTATGAAACATCAAACATCTCCATCACGTACTACTGTTGAGAGAACAGGATTTAGGGGCAATAACAAGTCTGGAATGATTTCACAACTTCATTTGACTTCAGACAATATTCTGTTCTGCTATTCTTTTGTCTTTTATGAAAATGTGGGTTTTCATTTAAAAATTAGCAAAATAAAGAACATAATCAATTTCATGGGATAAAACTTCATTGTGACCATGTTTGCACTTTTACATTTTGCAGCATGCCAATGATAATTTATACTGGGACTAGATTACATACCATAGACTTAACCAAATTTCCATGAATCTAAATTGTTGTTTCATTCCACCTTCTACTTAAATTCTTTGAATAAATTAACTTCTGTTCACACAAGCAAAAGTGGATAGTAAACCCTACAGCATGTTTATGAGATCATGTTGAACATATTCAAAGCTTTTCCTTTCCTTTCTCCTTCCTCCCCTCCAAACACATGACTCAGGAGGAGAAAATAATGCTCCACCTCAAAAACTGTTGAAAGGACTATAAACTTTAAAGGGAAAATGTGTATGTACATGCAACTTTGGAATAAAATCTGCTGCAAATTTACCATTAAGTTGCAGTCTAGGACTATCCAACTTTGCCGGATAAAAAACAATTTTCAACCACTTCTCTCCGTACTATGAAAAACACTTCATCTTGAAGCTCTACTTAATATTCAGTGAAGAGCTGTTCTTGTATTTTGAGTTGCCCTAAGCTGATCTTTGATTTGTCTCCCTTTTCCTCTCCTTTTGGCCCAGGACATCCTCCAAGCTGGCACAGGGCAACTGGCTGACATTTCTCCTTGATGTAGGAAAACTGAAAATAGACCATGAGAGACCAGTTAATATAAACAACAGGACAGAGATTATGGGGGTTTAGCTCTGTTTGAACTTTGTAAGAAATTTGGTGTTCCTGCTATCTCCAGTAAGGCAATAGATATTTCCACAGAAGAGCAGTGGTAACTAGTTCTGGGGGCTCTTCCTAGGAAGGACACATAAGCCTTGCACCAGACAAGGCATCTCTGATCTGCTACTACAAGAAAATATTTCTCATCCTGCAAAAAAATGAAAAATATTTAGCACTGGAGTGGTTCAGAGAAATACAACTTTCATTGTGTGAGAAATGGCAGCATTTTGAAATGGGTTTCTGCAGTGAATTAGATTGTTTATGAAGAATGTTAAAATCTATGGAAAGAAGAATGCCTCCTTTGAAAACAGGAAATGCCAACTAAAGCTGTTGGCATTTTCAATACAAATGAAAGTATTCCATTTGCTGAAAGAAAATCAGTTTTAGCCTGACAAATGATTGGTGTGTTCCCATGACTTATTCATTTTTGAAATTTAGGTTCCAATTTTTCCCTTCTCTTTTCACCATCAGATTTGTTAGTTAAATAATGAAAGTTAAGATTTGGTCAGAGAAGTTATATATCTGTGTTACAAAATCATATTTTCTGAGGGGAATTGTCCTGCATCAGTAGCTTTAAGAAGCACTGACCACAACACGTAGCACATGTGGTGTGTACATGCACCCTTCCACACAGATGAACCCCAATTTTTCCTGGACACCCAAATAAAACCTCCAATTCTTAGAAAAACAGGCTTTAGCTTCCACTGTGTCAGGCTCCCAGCAGGGTCTCTCTGCCTCACTGCAGCAGATTTACTGCTTGTGTTAAGCTTTGCTGCTCTGCAGTATGTATGCACTTGCAAAGGTAATTCTGACTACTGAGAGACTACTGCAGCCCCAATTTAAGCATGGGAAACATAGCTGGAATTGGAAATGCTTCTGAAACCACAGTGAACTCCTTAAGTGTGCCTACTGTTTCTGTAAATTACATCTGCCTGGGAGATGTAACGCTATATGCTTTGGGATTTGCTTTATTTGGCTTGTTGTTTGTGTAAGGCTAAGACCATAAGTAAAATCAAATCTAAGTAACTGAAAAGTTCAATTGTGAAATAATAAGCAAAAGAGAAACATTTCTTTGTTTTCGTCTCCAGGTGGAGGGTTATTGCAATCAAGATAATAATTTTCCTAACTTCTTCATTGTTCTTAGCACAAAGCAAGCAAGCACAGCCTTCTCAAGATACGAAGTCCCTCCTGCCCCCAGAAAAAGAAAATAAATAAAAGAACACCTCTTTCCTCTAAACCCAAAAGCTACAGGAAGGACCTTGGATTCGGATTTGCCCTTGGCTTTTTTGAAGGAGATTTTGTCAATTTAAATTCCCTTCATGCCACTACATAGTTAGCTTTCTCCTGTTTGCTCAAGCTACCCACTCTCCATTAGAATGATGTGAATATTTTTTAAATGTCAGCCTTTACCCTGAGTCACTGTGCTGCTAAAGCATCCTGACTGTGGCGCTGGATGCAGAACACAGAGTGCTTTGATTAGGTTCCCTTTCAAAAATCTGATATGGGCAACAGCTTTTATACTATCTCATAATGTGAAAAAAAACCAAAAACCTGGAATTAATAGGCTATGAAGAATTGCATCAGCTGCACGAGAGAAAGGCTGGCACTGCAGTGTGCTATATTTAACCTTCAGCCTCTGGAAGCGTAAGAGCTTGCTGACCACATACAGCAGGGCTAATGGTTATTTTCAGGCTGGTGTTTATCATCGGTGCTCACAGTGTTTAGGTACAATAGTTTATAATACATCAAAGACTTAAACTGAGTGGCTGGATTAGTGAATTAGGAAGCAGGTGAGAATAGCCTGGCATCGTACAGCAAGACAGCAAAAATGTTTAGTGCATACCTGCCTCCCGCCTTCAGGCTGACTTGGTGTGGTCCCAGGTTGTGACAGCTCCAAGATATAGCTTGCCTCAAATGCACATCCCAGAGGAGACAGAGGAACACATTGCCTTTTACAAAAGTGAAAACTGAGCAGAAAGTAATAGAGGTTTGTCAAGAGTCACGAGAAGGTAGATCACAGTAGAGAAGATCATATGGATTATTGTCAATACCATCACAAGCAGGTAGCATGATACTCCCCACTGAACAGACACAATTTTATGAGGCTGAAAGAAATTAAAAAATAACAGCACCATCTCAGACCCACAGAGGTCATTCCATATATGATAGGTCTTGTAGGGGTGAGTGCAACATGAAAAAGAAGTATCATTAACAAAACAAAACTGACATAAGCTGTACTAAAAAAGGACTTTCTTGGGACAAATCAGGGAGAGAGAGCATGCCAAAGGTAACTGATGAAGCTTATCTCTCTATAAAAGATAACTGCAGAAGTTCACAGGTCCATGAAGTAAGTCCCTTGTCAATGCTAGAGACCTACGAATGACTAATAAACACCATTCATTCTTGCTTTATACTGTTTAAATTTCTAGGCCAAAGACATCTTTCTAAGGAACATACTGATAAACATATTGATTCATTCAAGTTTCCTCTCTGAATCTCCTGATGTGATGAACAAGATTCACTGATTTCAAAAAACTTTTCATGAGAATCAAAACACTAGTTTAAAAACTACTCCATAGTTAGAGCCACACCTTTGACAACTGACCTTACAGGATCTTTAAACCACAGAATCACACAGGCTGGATAGAAAGACTCAAAGTCACCTGGTCCAACCCTCCCATGCAAACCACTGCTAACTCCTATGCTAATAAGGTTGTCTGGGGTCTTGGCCAGACAAGTCTGAGTACCTCCAAGGATGGAAAGTCACAACCTCTCTGGACAATCTCTGACAGTGCTTTACCACTATTGCTGCAAAGATCTTCTCTTCTCCTTAATGAAACTCCTATCTGCTGCCCACAGTGTCTCATAGACCCCCTGTACAGAGTCTGGATTCTGTGTATCCTCTTGGTTGGGTAGTTGTAGGGACTAAATAAGATCCCATCGAGCCTTCTCTTCTCCAGGCTACACAGTCTCAGGTCTTGCAGCCTCTCCTTACATGTAAGATGCTATAGCTGCTTCATGTTTTGCATAGTCACTCCCTGGACCTGTTCCACAATGCCTGCATCTCTCTTGCTCTGGGCAGGTCCATCACTGGACCTGGAACTCCAGCTGTGTATCACCAGTACTGAGTGGAGGGGAACAACCACTTTCCTCAGCCTCCTGGCCACTCTCTTGCTGATGATATAGCTCAGTGCATGGAAGCTCTCAGGGCACATTGCTGACCTCTCCTCTGTTCCTCAGGTCCCTCTATGCAGAGCTGTTTCCCAGTTGGCCAGGCCCAGCCTGTCTTGTGCCTGGAGTTGTTCCTCCCTGGGGGTGAGACTTTGAAATTTGCTCTTGCTGATCTTCATAAGGTTCCCATCAGCCCAATTTTCCAGCCTTTTCAGTTCCCTCTGAAAATCAGACCTGCACTGCAGCCTATCAACTGCTCCGGCCAGTCAGTCAAACCACATATTTGTGCTCATTCCTAGAAAAAAATCCCAATCTGAAACCAGATTGCAAGGAAAAAAAATAAAGCAAAGAAACAAAACAAACCAACCAACCTAACAAACCAAAACCCTCACTACGAATCTCCCACAATTGAGTATTACCTGTAAACACATTCTTAGAAGAAAAGTCTCCGTATGAAATGGGCTATGTCCAAAAATTATCCTGTGTGCATGATGCTTCAAATCTGACACCTCACCTGAAGATCTCTCAAGACCTTCAGTTGTCACCACTAGCAAAGAGTGGGAAGATGTTTTGAAAGCACTATGTGCTGAGCACTGGCTTTGCCTGTATCATTACCTGGTCTCCTGAGCATCGGTTCAGCTGGGACAGAGGGCAGCTGGTGCACCCCGTGTGTCCCCTTTGCTGACTAGGGGTGGTCCTCAACAGGTCTGTGCTAAGATCCCATTGCAGGCTGTGATGGGAGGGAGCCACTGAGCACTATTTCTGTACATCTAGGAGAGCTGTACTCTGTGAGTACTGACTTATCTTTCGTATTTCTCTTTTCTTTTCCCAAGGGTAAAGTGATCAAATTACCTTTCCTGACAAATAGCTATTAGGCACTCAGCACTAAAAGTGGTAGCTTTTAGGTGGCAATCAGTATATTTTTCCAAATGAATTGAACAATCAAGATAATAGAAAAAGAAAGTAATTTTTACTTTCAGTACATTTGCAGACAAGTTGGGGGTTAAAAATATTAAAGAGTATGGAGGTTAACAATACCTGATTCTGCACTTCTGATGGAATATTTTTACAAAGGGGAAAAAGGAACATTTTTCAGCATAACCATACTGCAATTGTGATTCAATAAAACTAGGAAAGCCATGGAACAGGGAGATAATGCTGGTGTAATCTATGACTAGTAGAAACTGATTTCCATTGAGAGTAAAGGCAGGAAAAAATGCTAATGTAATTCCTTTGGAACAATGCAGTCTAATTGAAGCATCATATTTTTTTTCCGTAGTATTTTTATGTACAACAATTAATAATATTGGAAAGAAAAATACTTGGATGGTAGGATTATGCAAATTTTAGGATATGGGAGAAACCTGTGTAGTGTAGAAACCTCTTTCCTACATACTGTGCTTCTGAAGGTAAGGTCTGTCCACCTACAAGACATGATTATTTTTTTCCTTACGATTTAAACAGTGACCTGTGTAAGGTCTTTTGTAATTCTGAGGCTCTTAATGTGTGCCAATTTCATACAGAAGATACAGATTTATGGGAAGAACAAATATTCTAAGAACCATCAGCCTTAAACCAATTATTTTAACAAACTATAAGTTAATTGTCATAATTTTTGCATATTTAAGAGGTCACAAGAGAGATCTGATGAGTTAGTATGATTTGCTGCATAGCACAGGGAACATCACTCTCAAAGCTGACTTTCATATCACACAGCTACATAGTTAGATAGCAAAATAAAAGTGCCCCAGACTTCCAGTGGTGATGCTCAGTATCTTCTAACGACAAAGTATCAGAATTTGGGATTTTGTTGAGACCAGGTGCTCCAGGACTTCCAAAATTTTCAGGTATTTTCTCAGCTAAATGGGGCAGTCCCCTAAAGCCCCTGCCAGCAACTGACACTGGCAACCATCAGGCCCATTTCAAACCTCCAGAGAGAAGTTTCAAGCTCCCCTGCAGTCCTCCAAGTGAACCAGGAACCCTAGTCATGGCTTCAACAATAACTGAAGTCAAAGTAAAATTGATTGTATTTTGAAGTGCATAACCTTCTATGTTTATAGTTTTGAGTAATCAAGATGTATGTGAACTTTGGCTTGGGACAGCATAGAACAATAAACACAAAGGTGGTCTGCTTCACAAATTTGGGAATGGGTGGAACCAAGGACCGGACATAGCAGATACACCCAGAGAGGACTGAGGCTGTGAACCACAGGGCCACAGCTGCAGCTGGACTAGAGGCAGGGCTGCCAGGCTTTTCCAAGGAGGAAAAGGCGGTGGAGAAGGGAGCAGAGAAGTACCTGTCCTGGAAACAGTAGACATCCTTGTATGGACAATGCTGTATTTCTAGGAACAATGTTCTCAAGAATGTGATTGTTGAAGAAAGTGACTGAGTTGTGTTCCCTATTCCTTTCCTTTAATTTTCCCTTGCTTTCTATACATTTCCTCTGACTCATCTCCTCCCCAGAAAAGAAAGTTCATTTCCTTAACAAAAGCTTTTTAAAACACAGATGGTACCTTATATACAAAATATTGGCTACTGGCAATGCTTCTGCAAGGTTTTTATACCCTTTGAGCAGAGAGCTTTGTATATGTATATGATATGTATATGTATATGTATATGTATATGCATATGTATTTTCTTGTATGACTAAATTCCTTCACTGTTCCATCTTTTCCTTAGTATTCACAAATTCTGAAACAACAGTGTCAAAATCAGACCTTTATTCTGATTGTCTGAAAGCTAATTAAGTATTTGAATAAAATATAAACATAAAAAAAATCCCCACATGTAATTATGCTCCAAATGTAGTAAAAAGGGAATCAGAAAAAAGAATCCACAGATTCTCAGTTTAACAGTAAGGAGGAGGTAGGATGTTGTCTGAGCTATCTTTCAACATATGATTCTATAATTAGAGGCGAAAAAATTAGGTCTTGAATATAGTCACAGAGTAATCTACAGATTAAGATGATGGATTCATTGGCCAAGGACTACTCTAAGTAGTAGTGCATAGAGGTGGGAAGGATCTGGTGGCTCACAATTGGCACACCCTACTGCTCCACTGCTTTTCTTGGTAGTTTGTCTTGTTCTAGCAGTATTCTGCCACATCCCTGCTACCTTTGATGGCCAAAAGCCTGAGCTGCCAGCTATTTGGAAATCTCTGCTGGGTGACCATTGGGTTCACAGGCCAGCTCGGAAGTGCATATTTATGCCAGATTCTCTCTTGGACACTGTGTATGCTTGGCTAACCTATACAGCATAAAGCATAGACTTGTCCACTAGTGAGAAGTCTCTGTTTGTGGCTATGCAAGACAAATTCTTGCTCCTGGTGGCTCCTGGGTAACCTCTTTGTCCCATACCATGGCAAACACATTAGAATGGTCCTTGGGCTGAAGTGTGATCTTACACATGGGGAGTCCACACGTGATCTTTTGCTTTGCTCAGTTTTGCGTTGTGAAGGTCAGGCTTAGACCACGTGATGCCTAGGAATAGCTGAGGAAGGATTCACTGTGGCTTGGTTGATACAGATGTGGTACCTTGATGCACTGGGCTATGTTAAAGCTTGAGGTCCTCCAGGTAGAAGCCACAGAGCTCTCCTAACCCTGACCTGGGCCACAGGAAAGCAGTGAGGATAGTCCAGGCTTATGAAGAGGTTCAGAGCCAAGTTTAAATGACAGCATAAGGATGGACAGGAATCTTGATAGCTCCTCACATACTGTCTCTGTGATTTGCTTCCAAGGTGGTCTGCGCTTTTGAGACTGAGACGCAGAGAGTGGGTTGTGTCCGCACTGCCATCAGAGGTTGACTGCACCATCCTGAAGAGATGCTCACTGCATGGTACACAGCACACTGCATCATATGCCTGTGCCACTGTGCATGTTGACCCTTGTTTTACATAATCAGGGTGGTTTCCCACATGGAGAGCAGCAAAGCTTGGGACTATGCCTAAGCCTCTCAGTATGAGGCCACCTGCATGTGTTCTGAGGGAGCCATGAGATTTCCAGCCTCCATGAGCCCCTCCTCAGCAATAAATGAGGGCACGTTTCATCCCTTTGAGGACCTTTGTCACAGAGAGTTTATTATTTAAAATGTTTTTGGAGTTAATATTGAATTGTGAAACAGTGAGAGCAGTGACTCTGTAGGAACCTGCTGTGTCTGTTATCCTTATAATGGGTGAAATGACAGAGTACAAAGGCATGTGGAAAGGAAAGGATTTCTGGAACAGTTTTCAAGGACCACTCTGAGCCAAGGCACCAGGATGTGGTGCAGTCCCATCCATACTACCAGGTGGAGCAATCTCTGGACCCATCCAACTACCAAACCACCCACAGTTTTTGTCTACCTATTTCTTCTGTTGACCGAAAAATTTTTTTGGCTAATACAACATTCAGGCCATGGCCAATCAGTAGAAGAGGGTCCTAAGGGAAACAAGGAGCACTCCAAATCAACAGTGTAAAATGAGACAGTGGTTGCAACAGAAATTTTTCATTGAATGAAATAATTCACTTTGAAATTCTTGAATATCTTTCTGAATGTGAAAGGTGACAGGACCGCTGATGATACTTGTATGATTGTTTCAAGCATGGTCTGAAGACTTTCTGGTTTCTGTTTTGCCGTTCAGATCAGTTCTCACATGAAATATTCTGATTCAATCCCCAGCTCGTGGCTAACTAGACATAGAACTTTCATTATTAAACAGTAAGTATGGGTTGCACTAGAATCCTAGTAGAGCATGGACAGTAATAGATCCTCTCCTCCCCCTTTTTCCTCAATTGAAGCTTTAACCTAAGGCTAAACGAATCTGCAGAATTACTTCTGGAGGAATTTAATTTCCCTGTTCACTAGTTTTACTTGTATTAAATGAAAGAAAATTCTCAGTAACATTTTACTTTGCTGAGAGAAAATACTATCAAACCTTTCTGAATAAAATATCCCTTCTGCTTTGAATAAGTTCCTCCTCTAAAAAACTCCAGTTAAATTATCTAACTACACACATTTAATGAGTCCATCTCACTAGTATATAGGTAAAAACCTAAAATCCAGAATAAATTCACTTTATTTTACCTTATTCTAACTGTAATGATACCCATTTATGTTCCAAGGATATATGGGAATGTTTTGGGGTTTTTTTAAGTGAATACTTTGTTCCTTGCCTTCAATACACTTTTGAATTGCCTTTTGATTTCTGATTGTAGAGCATGACAACATCATGGAACATCTGGGCTCTTCCTCCTGGTCAGTCTCAGGAGTCCTAACAAGGGCAGAGAGGATCTTAAAGGGAATTAAAGTTTAGATTTATCTTAGGGAAAATCTTAATTTTACATGTTCCTTTCTGGCTGTCCCTTTTGTGAGGCATTCTGTTTTGTGAGAAAGAACTGGCTGTTTTAACATGGTCTTCTCCTAAAATAAGCACTGTAATATCCCAGACAGGGGCAGTTACACTATTCTTTTATACTAAAAAGTAGTTTTTACTAAAACTAGCAGTAGGAGAGTACATTTATACAATCACAAATTGAATCTCTCCTTCTTGAACAGAACACTATTGAATACTGGAGTAGCAAAAATACAATTCATTCAGATTTTGCTAAACAACCACTTGATTTGCAGGCGTTGGAGAAGCATGTAGTGTCAGCTGTGGAAGTTACTTTTCACTGCAGGCCTTGCTCAACACAATTATAAGCACAGGCAACCTTCCAGATGCAGACTGGTTCCCTATCAGGTTAGAGAGACACCCCAGAGAGTTGTACTACGCTTGTCAGTAGTACGGTCATAGTGATCACCGTAGGGGTTTTAATTCATCTTTCTACAGCATTATGTTTTTTCACAACTGGCCCCATGGCATGGACAGATTCATAGGTCTCTACTGATACATGTCTCTCCCAAGCTAGCAAAAGTCAGCAGGTTTCATAATTTGTGTCCCTCCCAATTTTTTCTCGTGCTGTAATAGTTGAATTTCCACAATTGTAACGTGTCTTCACAACATTTATTGGAAACTGGTGGGAAGCATCATGGTTTTAGTCCTCTTTGCTCCCTGCAAGAGCACTACTTGAGCATTCAGGGGTATTTTAAATTTGGTCCACATCTGTGTGTTCAAGATGTCAGTGCCCTGAGCAGAAAGGACAACATCCCACATTGTGCAATTGTGGCTGTTGTCAGATTCTGTGGATTTGCATATTCTGCCAAACAGCTATTCCCATAAACTTGCCACGGCTGGTGAACTTTTATTATGGCAATGTTCTCAACTTGTAGAAAGGCTGCCTTTGTAGTTAAATGGTTGGTGTGCTTGTTAGAGACATCTGTCTTATTGTGAATGCCTTTCTTCCCTCCAGAACAACACTGACAGAGACTTTGAACATTTATTATCCAATAGGTCATCATCATAATATATGGTGGAAACTATTGATTGAAGAAAACTAAACCTTTCTTAACATATAATCAAGAGTTCAGTACAACAAAAATAATTTAATAACTGTGAACTGACAGAAGAGATAATGTACATGATATCAGTTCTCCAGTAGATATTGATCACAAAGGTTATCTGATTGAGATTCTCTGGTCTGTACAATATACCAGAACTGTAGTTGTCTCTGAGACAAGTACAGCTGAATAATCCAAGCTGACATCTGTCTGGGTGCACTATCACAACTCGTTCCTTAAATTCCTAGATGCTGGTCTAAGATGTTTGTTCACATCTGTGAGCAGTGAATGAACAATTCCCTCCCATGACAGGTGTCCAGTAACAAAATGGCATGCCTCATTTGGCCTTAAGCATGGGTGACAGCTAATAAAAGCATATGAACATGTGTTATGCATATATATGCCATAAGGCATAATCCTCTTTACTCTACGCAGAAATATTTCCTATTGCCTTGATTAGTGTGAGTGCTGGGTATTTCATTGTGGAAAATTATGTCCATAACATCTGGGTCCAGGCTGGAAACATGTGATATATTGCAGAGTAGTATTCACAAACACCCATTTAGAGGTTATTCCACTCCACTCTATCAACAACAGGATCCATACAAAGACAATTCTCTGATACTTGCTGCCTTCCTGCCAGCTGTCACAGTCGCTAATGCTGCTCCCTGGCACTGAGCTAGGACTGACAAGTGGCACAGACAAAGGCTGATGCCCCTTCCTCGTGCAAAGCTACAGTCCAGGAAGGACAAATTGTTTCTCTGGGCTATTTTCTAAAGCAAATCACGAATGGAGCATCTACCCTATAAACCACCAAGTGGTTTTCAGCATTTGTGTCCAATTTTTTTCCAATGTTGTAAAAAGAGATGTGCAAATACCTTCTCATACTCTCCCTGATAGGAAAGATACATTTCATTTTAAATCTTTTATGTGACAGTATGTTTCACCAAGTAGATCATAAAAATTTAAATTACTTAAGAGGAGGAGAGAAGACATGCAAGTTCTTCAAAGATTACTGAAAGCTTGTACAAATCTACCTCTGCATCAGACTTTTCATTTAGGCAATTGCTTTCCATCTCCCAAAGAAGAGTTATTCTGCCTCAGGAAGGCTCCAGCAGTGGACATTGATTTCAACTGCATCTCTGCAATACAGCTAACTGCAATGAATGTGCCAAAGCTGATATCCCCATTGTATCTGAAAGCAACCTGCCTCAAAGCAGCAACTGAAAGCTCCTGCTAGATCAGTTTTCCATGACAATGCGAGGAACTCTGTTTATCTAAAGAAATACAGTATTTCCTTCCCAGCTGGACAAAATAACAAGTCTATGGAGTGTTTATCTTAGATACTTTGACAGCAAAGAATTACTATTGCTACAGGACACAAGCTCAGTAAGAAAAGAAAAATATAAGAAAACATCCTTCATGTCATGAAGTTGGTTTCTGCATCTTACAACCCCAGCTAACAGCTTCTGTCTCTCCACTGTTAGATTTTCTAACAATCACCTTCAAGCATTCTCCAAATATGTCCTCAAAATCATGAAAAAGTCCCTCAACCAGTCACCAACACTCCACAGCACTCAATTCCCAAAAGCTCTCCATAGATGAATGGAGATATACTGGTCATACTTATGGAGTATTCCTTATGATCGATATTCTTTCACCACTTCATCATGCTCCTTATCTGCATACAGCACTATTGTATATTACACTTTGATTGTACACACAGATCATTGTCGCCCTCTGTGTTTGTGCTTAGCACTTAGAAAAATTGTAAATTAACTTGTGAAGTCTTGCCAGATGAGAATTCAGTAGCAAAGTGCTGTAGCTTGTATGGCTCTTGGAGGCACAAAGAAGCAGCTGATAATCGACTCCTTCAGTACAGCCTGACAAGCATATAAAGGCCACTATTTTACAACATAATGCTCTTAAGCGTATTGTCATTTTATTTTCCTGTTGCTTTGTTTAGGTTCCAGCCATCTTTCTACCCTGCTGGGCAGATAACTTCTTATCTTGATGTCCTGATCTCAGCCTACAGCCTTGGATAATAAAGGAGAAGAGGGAACTGAGAAATTATTTGCATTCACTTAGCAGAAGTGGAAGGGGAAGAACTGAGAGAAGACTCACAGGTGAGCATTCACAGAGAGACAAAGAATAGCCATTAGCTTGGGAGCAGAGGCCACTCTGGTCGTGGTTACAACAGGGAGGTCACTGAAGAAGAGGAAGTGCCAAGAGGTGCTCTCAGGAAGCTCTTCTGTCTGCAGCCAAAACATTCACAGGAGGGTGAGTGGTAGTGCTTGGAGCAGGCTGTGTGTGGCATGAGGTCCTGTGGCTCTAGTCTTCCTCACTGGCATGGAGGGCGGAGCCAAGGAGGGGGACTCAGCCAGATGGAGAATCGAGTGCATAAAAACTGAAGAGCAGGCTCCCTCTTTCCAAGTGATCGTGCAGATATATGCATATATTTCCCTGAAACTGAGCACAGATCAGGCCAGAAAGTGTGTTTGTTTGGAACACTGAAAATATATCTACCCTCGTTGTGATTTGGAAGCCTTCCAAAACTGTTCTCCTAGCTGCAGGCAGGTGCCACAGGCCACAGAGTTTAATAAAACAGTCCCAACCAAAGTTTACAGCACTAAACTGCACACTTGAGACCAGATTAGTAATAACAGATGGGCAAAATATAAAGCTGCACAGACTAATTTGGTGTCATGTTGGTGGACACTTTCCACAATCAAGGGATCTTTGAATGATACATGTTTATCTTTCCCCAATCCACAGGAATGAGACACTTGGCTTGGTGATTGCTGGGCTGAAAATCCTTATGACCATGTTCACCTCCTGTACTTAAGTTTTTTCATTGGTAAATGAAATCACCTGGAAATCACCTGATTGGAGCTATCAGCAATTGGGAGGTATCTCTTCCTTGGCTGAGAAAGCCAGCTGGAGTTCGCCTTTTAGCCACCGAGGAAAGACAGAGTGGGAAAAGGACAAAACGTAGTGGAAATAACTTCAGACGTGTCACAGGCAGTCTGGAAAGAAGCACAGCAGCAGTGAGTGAGAGCACGACTTCAGCTATTACCCTTGTTCAGAGGTGAGAATCCAACCTGGATGAATATCTGTGAGAATACAATCACTGGGCAGCTCAGCACTACCTGGGGCAGTCACAGCACTTGAGATACATTTCCAGAAATCCACATGCAAAGAGCAGAGTTCTTCCTCCAAGCAGGCTGGTCACTGAAGGACTGTGGTGGAGGTTTTTGGTTCCTTAGTGATTCACAGACCTTTCTGTTCACAGCCCCTGTTCAAGCAAGGGACTTCATGATGGACATTTGCAAAACTGCAAAACTGACCAGCATTTCCAACCAGAAAACTGGTTGGAACAGACTGCCATTTCCTTAAAGGGTATTTCTTGCTTCCTGTGGCATAACCACCATGCCACATCTGAAGGTTTTTTAAGGTTGTAAGTACAAGATAAATCCATTTATGTCCCCGTTCATTTCCTTCTACCTTTAAATACATGTTCATTGTCCTTGGCAGACACAAGATCCCACTGCTTGCCTTGGGATGTATTTCAAAGCTGGAGCAGGGCAGGTCTGTATCAGTTCTCAACTCTGAACACCTGTGGGATTGCTGGTATGGGGCTCTAGAGAGGAGCTGATTCTGGCCACAAAGACTAAACAAATCTCAATACTCACTGAGTTATTGCAGACAGGCTCTGAGTAATCACGTTCCTACCTGTATAAACTGGAATCAAAAGTGAGTTATTCAGTCAGTGGAAATAAATGGATTTTTCCAGCTGGTGTGGCTGACGTGTACTCTGTATATCACATTTATATATCTTCCTTCCACCAACCAGCTCCCGTTTCAATAATCAAGCTCTATAGCTATAACAATTCTACTGACTGGAAAGAAATGTGTGTTCACAACATGCACCAAGAGATAAATCTTGTTACAGCACCGGCAACACATTCCGTGCATTACATGTGCCAAAGGAGTAGGATTTATTTGGGTCATTTATGCTCCACTGGAGTGGAAAAAGGCAAAAAAAATAGGGCTTGCTATAATGAATTGGACTCTTTGAGTCTTGCAGAGAATAATCCCCATGCATTGGCTAACAGGGATTGCCATCCATCAAGGCAGCAAAAGGTGGCCTTTCAGGACAGGTCTGTTCTGGACTTACAGCTGCGTGTGTACCTTACTTTCTTCAGTCCTTGGCCAGACCTACCCAGATACCTGCTCCCTGCATTGCTCACCCCTGTGGCAGCCCCTCACACAGCCACATC
Source organism: Myiozetetes cayanensis (assembly GCF_022539395.1). Classification (NCBI taxonomy): domain Eukaryota; kingdom Metazoa; phylum Chordata; class Aves; order Passeriformes; family Tyrannidae; genus Myiozetetes; species Myiozetetes cayanensis. The sequence continues at coordinate 40,241,627 of NW_026087742.1, read as the reverse complement.
ATGCTCTTCCCATGCCTCCCACTGCCTGACATACCCTGTCCCATGTGAAAACCTTTCTTTCAGCTCTCAGCCTCTTTCGCACAGGCCATTCTGAGGGAGTTCCATTGTGTACAAGTTGTTGTTCATCCTGCAAAAATTCCTGGAGCTTGCTGAGTGACCAGTGTCCCACTTGGCCATGCAGTCACTGAACCACAAAATCCTGTGATCTAAATAGAGCAACAAGGAAAAAACGGGCAGAGGAAGGGGAGTACAGCAGGCCTGAGACCAGAGCTGGCTTCAAAGCCATCACCATTCCCTCAGACAAAGGAAGAGACACTAACTTACAAACTTCTGGCAGTTGCTCTCTCCTCTTCCTCCGTCTTTTCCTAAGGCTGTGAGCTCTCTGAGCAGAAAATACCTTTCCTCAGCATTAAGAAAAGAGCTAGCACATTGCAGTTAGTGCTACAGCTAAGGGTAACCTGCTATAGACAAACAGACTATCTATCTATACCCTTGTGCACCAGCATGTTTTCTTTCTTCATTACACTTAAAATTTATTGGCACTGAGGATGAGAAGTTGAAGAAGAAGAATAGAACAGGGAAAAAGGGTCAGAATTCTGTATTTGAGCTTCAGCATCAAACAGGATAAACCTGTCAGGGCATCACAGGCTGCCTGTCCCCATACAGGGAGAAGGGGCAGCAAGTTCACCTTTACTGTAATTGGAACAGCATCAAGGGTACTTTTAACCCTTACTAGCTTGAACTTTACCCAGAAGACACTGAGTAAGGTCAAAAGAGAAAAAGCTATCATGGAATGCAGAAATGCAAGTGGGGAGTTGTGTTCATGGAAAATTCAAATGGCTCTGTGGTGTTTAAGAGTGAAAATTAAATGTATTTTTCTGAATTACTATCGCCGTAGTAATGCATCTATGGATCTGAAAGGATGTGATCTTTACTTCTTCGTTGTGAAGGTGTTTCAGATTGGAAATACTACACCAGTGTAGATTTTTCCAGCTTTTGAGTAAAAGACTGTAGACTATCAGGATCATGCATTTCAAAAAACAACACAGGAAGTCATCAATTACCTATTTGCCATTCCATCTCGCTACTCTACATCTGTATCATGATCAGGAGGAAGAAACAAGAACTATTTCACTGTGATTAAAGGAGTCCAACCCTGGGAAGGGACAGTGCCTTTGAAAGAGTGAATGAAGCAGCTGCAGAGCTCCTGGGTGTCTGGTAACACTAAGCTTCTTGGTCTTTCTAGTTTGAGGCAGATTTCCCATATTGTCATGACACAAGAAGTCCTGGGGAAGGATGGTTGGATATATCACGTCCAACTAGGCACAGAGAATTTTAAAACTCTTCAACTGATGAGCCAGCCCAGATCTAGTCTGACTTGTTGTCCCATCACCCCAACAGCCTCAGTAGTCTGGGCAGGAGAAATGAACAGAGATATGTGGGCATACAGAAGTGAATGGGATGGGGAACTCTGGAAAATTTCTTTTTCTCTGTCATTTTCTTTAGAGGATAGAAGTGAGAAACTTGTCTAAAAATGACATATTTTGACAAGACATAGCACAGTATCTGAGCCACAGGATTCAAGATAGTAGATGGCAGAGCATCAACAAAGCAAGGGTGAACTATACAACAGCACATGACTTGTGGTGACTTCCTGGGTCCCTGAGTCTAGTTGGCAACAATCTTTAGGGGCTACATCACATAAACCCAATCCTTACATGAGTAGACTCCATACTGAAGTGCTGAAGGATCTTCCTGTTGGAGAGAAAAGATATCCCAGTGACCCCTTGGTCTTGCAGTCAGAAGCCCACCCATTATTCTGTCTAATCTTACTCATGTGGTATCTGTTTGTTCATACAGATCTTTCTGCTCTTGTTTATCCTTCCCTACCACTGCCGCTAAGAAATAACAGTCCTAAGGTTGTTTTCTAAAAAAAACCTTACTGCGGCATGATCTATTACTGCAATCTTCATTTTATGTTATTTCATCCTTGCCTCCATGTTTTCTCATTCAGAACTGGATTGATTTAATTGATGGAGTATGAATGTTTAGGCCATGCTTTCTCTTTTTCTTAAATGGGAGTGTTGTGGGTTTTTTCTTTCAAGAAAGATATTTGAAAGCAAAATGGGGTAGGAGGAAGAGGGGTGAACACAATACAACACACAGCTTTGGGGTGAGAAATGCAGTTGTGTGTTTCGTATGGAAGCATACACTGAACTGCAGTTCAGGTTCAAATGTACATATACATATATATATATATATATATATATAAAAACTTACATATATATGCGCTCTATAACCAAGAGTTTTAGAGACATGATTAGGCAAGCTGTTTAGAAACACAAGGGATATGACATGCTTTCTTTTCTTTCTAAAGAGAATTGGAACTCGGCCTCAACGTGGAATCTGCAAAACCACACTAAAGGCAAACTGATTCAAGTTTTGTGGTTGCATGCTTATTCCTAAGACTGTGAACATTACCTAAAACAATAAGTGTTACAAATAATTAAAGCAGATATTATAAATATTTGTGAATGTCCTGATATTTCTGCCTTGTTGAAATCAAGAGGAAAGTCAGCACATGAACCTGGAGTCAGGGTACAGCAGCGGCTCCAGCACAATTGGCAGAACCCAGCTGCACTGCCGGAACAGATGGCCCAAAATAAACAAAAAGAGTTGCCAATGTCTTCAGATAGATAGATCTGACTAAGCAGTCACTGGTGTTTAGTTTGTTGGTTTTTTTCACAACTCCCTCTCTAAACCCTGTTAAAACCATATGCCACTGGTGAAGTAACTGCTCTCTTCTTTATTCAGTCCCAGGCACAATGTCCTTCATAGCAATCCAGATCTCTTTCCAGTAGCATCAAGAGCCAAGAACATGAACAGACTGGGAGGAGATATCTGAAATTTTCTGTGGATAACTTGTGTCCAGGTCTATATCCCACCAGACAGTTCAATGTCTGCTCTTAGTGTGGTCTTAGTCTCCCTAGGTTGGGCTAATTAAGAAGCATCAATGGCACTAAGCAGACCCCAAAAAGGAGTGATAAAGCTATCGATACTCATGCTCTGAGATCTTCTCAGTGGAAAAGTAGGTTTTTCTCGGCAAATTTGATAATAGGATCGATTGTGAAACATCATAGTTTCTCTTCTGCTGTATCCTCTATGCATACATTACCCAGATAAATAATCCCAGAAACAGGAAACTAACATTGTTAATCAGGATAGCATATTAAATTTTCTTGATGCTTCAGGGGGAGGGGGGGGAAGTCAAATGTAATTGTCCTGAGTAGAATATATTTCCATAACAATGAAATCTCAAAATCAGTCCCCTCTTCATTTCAGCAAAGGAAAATTAGCATACCCCCAGATATTTTGGGTCAGTGGGGATACCATTATAACCGTCTGAATCTCTGAGAGCCATTTCAAGTTGTATTGTTTTATGATGACTCTGTCACTGCAATGTGACAAAATGGCATGGGTTTTAGTTTAGACCAGTAGATGGGGATTAATCAAACTGTTATTCTTGCTGTTGTATACCACCAGTGGAGGCTTTTAACTAACCAGCTGAGAGACTTATGAGTGTGGAAATTGGCTTTTTGCATATTCATTAAGAAGGAGAATTGTTCTCCCTTAGCAGAGCAATTTGTATGAGAGCAGAGGACCAAAACTTCCAGTGGAGTCAGGTGAACTGCCTGGTTACAACTGAGCCACATCTCTGGTAGGGGGAATAAGAGTTTGAGTGCCCTGGGAATCTGGACTAGTCTGTAAATAAGGGGATTTTCCCTGCAGATAAAAGCCCTGCAGAGCTCAAGGCAGCAGCAGGAAGGAAGCACTACATTTCGTAAAATTTAGGTAAAAATAGACCAATCCACTGTATGCTCCTCTCAGTTGCAATATGAAAGACATTACCTCTGCATCTGGAAAGAATAAATTTGGAAGAGGCATAAACCCTCATGTTGTCTTTATCAATCTCCAGGTGAAAGCACTGACATTCAGGGAAGAAACTTTAAGCTGCTGCTGGGAATTTGTGATTGGTTTGGGGGGCAGAAGAAGGGGAACTGGATCTCTAAATGAGACAGCCTGGTAGACACAAAGTCTGGACATCTGAACCAGTCACCTGAGACAGTTACCTTCATAACTGGCCAAGGAACAGTCATCACCAAAGCACAGATCAAACCATCATGAAGTACATCTGACATGCCAGATGAGCTGTGCCCCAAGTCAGTTCATGTCACTCCACTGCCTGCAGCTCTCAAACACTGCCTCTGAGCACTGGTATGGGAGCCTGCTTTGTCAAGATATAAAACTGGTTGAGATAAATGCCATTTCATTCTTAAGTCCAAAAATGACCCTTGAGATCCTAAGGCAAATGGACTTCTTGTGGTCTTTTTGACACCTCCTCTACTGTAAATCCATGTGCTACATGTGCCTATAGGACATCATGGTCCCGGGATGAGGTCTGGATAGAAACAGATGCTTTGGACAAAACTCTTTCTCTGGTATGTAGAAAATTGTTGAACTCAGAGATAGCTGATGATGAAGACAAGTTTAATGCACTTGGTAGGTTTATATTTTTATAAGTCATGGCTCAGACTGGGCCTTGACAGTCTATTCTTCAATGTCAAATCCTCAGGGAGTGTAATTTCCAGAAATGTTTAATGACTATTTAATAACAGCTGCATAAAATATCTCTGATCATATTTTAATATTCCCAATGACAGAATTGTTCAGCACTGAAGTATTTTATATTTATAAAAAGTATATCACTCCTTTGTTGGAAAGCTGCCCTTAAAGAAAACCCTGGCCATGCACCATGACCCTCTCATCCTGGCTGAAAGGGCATCCCAGGTATGAGTGACACAAAGCAGATGGAGGAAAGGAGGCAAGAAGATGCTTTGTTTGTTCATAGGATCTCACAGTGGCAAAACCTGTGACTGGCTTTTAAAAAAGGCTGGAAAATCTTATCACTTAAACATTTGCAAGTGGGCAGGTAAAGACAAGATATGAGTAATGAAATTCCTTGCTTGAGGGCAGCAGCTGATCACCTCTGGGGTGCAAGGCTAGAATTTAGCTCTGCAACAGCTGCCAGAAGAGCCCAGAGCAGATGCTGGCACATGTTACTGGAGTGCTTGGTCTTTCCTTGAAACACAAGTTGCTGCCCAGAGGTGGGATACAGCTCTGCAGAGGGTCTTCACCCCCAAACTGCATCCAACCTCTCCCTCCTGAGCAGCCAAGGCAAAGCAGGCACCTCCCTTTGTGTTTACCTGAGCCTACCAGAGGCACCTGAGGCTCCCCTTTGTATTTACAGTGTTGCTGCTCTACTCCCAGCTCAGGTCTGGCTGCCTTTCACTGTGCTTTTAGTTGTGGAGCCAAATCCCACTAGTACCTTGTGATGGTGACCTCTCCCAGCCCCTCAGTTGGGGCTGTGATGGCTGCATTCAGTTTATTCTGGAATTTGGGGAGCAGATATCAACAGGATAGCTGGGGGTGGTCTGGAACGGTGACCTTAATATCTTGCTGGTATGCAGCTGTCTTACTTACAGTCTTACTCCATAGGTAGTGGACAGCCCAGGGCCTGTTGAATAATCCTGCATGGCAGTGGGCTGCATGGCATTTCCTCTTGAGTAGGGATGTCAAGGTTATTCCTCAGGGTTTAGAGTCTGTATTGCATCAGATACTCAGTGGTTAAGAGATGCTAAATGTTGAAATCTTAATATAAAAGATTGGATATATAATCTGTCAGACATAAACTGTTGACCAAGTTGGGACTAGGATTGGATCCAGCTACACCTAGATTCCTCTCTGAAAAGGATTTTAGTATGGAAGAGAGTTCTTTCTGAGCCTCATGACTCAACAGGTGGGTCTCCGTGGCAGTTCTGTCTGACCCTGCCCTGCATGCAGTAAACAGTCAAGTTTACCTTGCTATCAAATCTGTTAAACCACTGTTGCATTTACCATTGAACTTTTTTAACTCACTGGTTTAGATCAATAAAGTATGTTGCAGCTGCTCTCTTACAAGTGAGGTGCATGACTCCATCTGTGACACACCTGTGAGTTCACTTGCCTTGCAAGAAATACGTGCTAAGTTCACATGAACCAAGCCACTTGTTAATGTAGATGTGATCATATGGTTCTGCCTTCAGGCCAAGACCTTCCTAATGTAGAAAATCTTATTTTTCTCTAGTCAGACATCAGCTGGAGGCAGCTGATGGCAGATCCCTGCTTGCAGTCTCAGCAAGGCTTGGGTATCACTGCTGGTCATATAACTCATTTTGTACAGTGGCTGTTGGGGTCCACACTATTCATAGGGTCATCTGTAATACCCCTAAATAGTCTCTGGTCCTAAACAGGACTATCTGAAGGTCAAGCATGCTTACAGTCTTCAGGTAGGCGATAGAAATACTTTAAAGCAATTCCCTTTTAAGTGAAATGTGTGTGTCTATATGTGCATGTGTGTATGAAATAAAACATGAAGAGAAAATTTACATGAGTGTTCTGACTATTAAAAGGCAGTTTCTGGTAAATGGATTATCGGCCCAGTCGATTCAGATTCTTGGCTTCCATAATTTATTGCTAGTTTTAACAGCTGCCACTCTTCTAATGACCAGGTTGCTGTGAGCTGGGGAAGCAATATATGTTCTTAAAGCATTTTACATTCCTAAAGGGGATTGAGGTAATCCTAGACCTTGTTATATTTACATTTTTAACTGAATTAGTGAAACTATTAAAACGTGCAACAATTAGACTTTGCAAATAGACCGGGTTCAAGAATAAATTTTTTTTTAATGTATCTATCCCCATAACTATCAGGAAACAATTTTCTTTACATGAATTATATGTGCATTTAAATTCCATTCTGAAGGGGCTTCACCGGTTTGAGACTCTTGAAAGCCATCTACCTCTGAGGAGAAACACCTCTAAAAACTATTTAGTTCATTGCAGAGTATTGATAGGGAAGAAAATTCTGTTGAGAGTCTTGAAGGTTTATGCCTGTTCTTGCAAAAAATTTTACAAGGCATTTATGTCTATTTGGAACCGACATTTCCTAAAGCTGTCTATATAAGAAGATTCCATGGCAACCTGGAGGTTTCATTTTATCTGTCCTGGCTGTTTTCTAAAAAAGAACAGTGTCTCTTTATAATTCTAGCATTTACAGTAAATCTAAGCTTATTTACAAAAGCATTTGTAAATTCATTTATTGGGTATTGATGTTTTATTTTTACCAAATGAAAATTTAGAATTCCCTGTGTCTAAAGTGTTCCTTTGTGTGCTGTGACTTGAGTACAAGTTGTATATCAATTCCAGAGAATTTACTTGAGCCATTCCTTTAAGTGAGTGAGTGACATGACTGATGCAATTCATGTAATCCGGACTTCTTGCTATGTTGCAGGAGGTAACAGGGTATAGAACTCCCTCCTTTCTGTATGTGGAGATGCTTGGTCAGTCAGCTGTACAGGAAAGTTATCGCTCTATAGATTCTTATAATACCTTGATCTGTCATCCTTTTCTAATAGCTGGCTGACAGCTTATGTTTAATGAGCCTTACAAGGCGCTACCAAAATGAGTATGGCTGCTGCCTCATCCTTTGAACAGCATCCATACCACTATGAACAAGTCTAGTTTAACCCCGTCAGGCAGCTAAGCTCCAAGTAGCCACTTTCTCATTCTTTACCCATGGGATGGGGGAAAGAATTGGAAGGGTAGAAGGGAGTGTGCTGGTTTGGGCTGGGATATAGGTTATTTTATTCATAATAGCTGATGCGGGGCTATGCTTTGGATCTGTACTGGAAACAGCCTTGATAGCAGAGGGATGTTTTAGTTACTACTGAGCAAGGTTTACACAGGCCTTTCTGCCTCTCACCCCATCCCACCAGTGAGGAGGATGGAGGTAGGTGCACAAGAATCTGGAAGGGGACACAGGTGGGACAGCTGAGCCCAACTAATGCTAGGGACATCCCAGATTGTATTGGTGCTGTGCTCAGCATATAAACTGGGGGAAGGAGAAAGAAAAGGGGGTACATTTGGAGTGATGGAGTTTCTATTCCCAAGTCACCGTTACATATGATGTATTCCTGCTTTCCTAGGGATGGCTGAACACCTGCCTGCCCATGGAAAACGAGGAATAAATTCCTTGTTTTGCTTTGCTTGCATGAGTGACTTTTGTGTTAGCCATTAAATTGTCTTTACCTCAACCTATGAGGTTTTTCAGTAAATTTACTCTCTTGGAACCCTTTGCAAATTCTCAGTGGAGTGATCATAAAATCATAAAATGGCTTGTAGTGGAAGGGATCATTCATCTAATCCAATCCCCTGCCATGGACAGAAACATTTTTCACTAGATCAGGTTGCTCTGTGCCCATTCAATCTGTCCTTGAATAATTTCAATGATGGGGCACACATAACTTCTCTGAGAAACCTGTTGCAGTGCCTTACCACCCTTATCATAAAAATTTTCTTATTCTAATCTAAATCTACCTTTTTTAAGCTTAAAGCTGTTGCCCCTTGTCCTATTAGGCCCTGGTAAAAGGTCTCTTTCCATCTTTCTTATAAACCCCCTTTATATATTTAAAGGCCACAATAAAGTCTCTCCAGAGCCTTCTCTTCTCCAGGCTGAACAAGAACCTCACACAGAGGAACAAAATGAATGGGCTGGGGGTTTTCACATATTGAGAAAGACAGGCACATTTGCTCCTGCCCATCCGTAGCCTAGTCCTGAGATCCCTAGGTAGGGATGGTCCTTTCTTCTACCCCTGCCCTAACTCTGTGATAGAAAACATTGTCCAATCTCTTATGTAAGTAGACTTGTGGGATTGTGGGATTTTCCCAGGCAAGATGCCCCTTAAGGGTTGGCTTCAAACCCAGATCAAAACATCTTCAGCCATCCAATACCTGCCCAACATCAGCTGCATGAGGCGCTGAAATGTGGGGACATAATTGATCTACTGTTGCTTCCTTAAGGCACTGAAAAGAACATCATAATCCCCTTTGGGATACCTCGTGAGGACAGAAAGAGCATTTTTGAACAGTTATTTGTGAGCCAGCTCTCCTTTGGCCTGTTTGCATGGGAGACACATAGCTGTTTTGAAAGGAGTCTGAAAGGGATTTATTTATTCATGTGGTCTCTGAAAGGATCAGTAGGTTATCTTCTTCATCGAGCTGCTGAGAACTTGTCCTGTCACGTTGCCTGAATCAAAACACAGCTCCTAAACCTGCATGACTTCAATAACCTTAGTGGAGCCTTGTTGGTTTTGATGGAACAAGTGGACATGACATCAGATGCCAAGTATTTGTTTGTCATCTCCATTGTAGCTCCACTTTGGGATGCTTGCTGCGCTACAGAAATCTGTCACAGGCTAATCTGCTTGGGATGTCAAGGAAGCCAGAGCTGAAGCCTTGATGTATGAATCTTCTGTGCTGATAACTCTCTGCTGAGCTTTGATGAATGCATAAAGAGTTGGCAGATGAGTGGAGTTTTTGATTAACTGTGCTAGTCTATGCACACTCAAGCTTCAGTGAGATTGTATATTGTCAGCCCGCTGTCTCCTGTGTGCTGAATTCTCATTTAAGCTTTTGTATTTAACAGAAAATTCTGATTTCTTTTTCACTACGGAGTTTAAAATGAAGTTCAAATCAGACTTAATTTATAGCATTATAAAGACTGTCTAATAATTTCTGTCTCTGTAAGTAGCTTTGAGATGGGATTACCTTTAATGTTTATAACTTCTCACACTCACATTTGCATTAATGCATTTTCCTTAATAAGACAAAAATATTTCTCTACAAAGAACATCCATCTAGAGTTGTGCTCATGAATATTTTTGTCCCAGGTATAAAGTTCCTCAATTTTTGCATAAAAATAAGTTAACATCTGTTTTTTAAAGGGAACTTGAATGTAGTTGAATCATCCAGACACAGATGAAACCTTAACAGTTACAAGGAAGGTTAAACTTATATCACAGTATCCATCCTGAGGAAGGCAAACAAATATACAGAAAATTATGTATTCTCAAAGCTGTAAGAGAAGAGAAATAGAGTATCCTGCCTTTCATGTAATAACACTGCTTTCTAAAGCAGTGCCTAGACAGCCATCAAGATGGGGAATCATTATCATCATCATGGGCAAATATTAAAGGTAATACAATTTCTCTTCTGTTTTGCTTGTGGACTAAAAGCGAAGTGAGGCTGTAGGAACAAGCACAGAAACACAATATAAGAAGGATATTGAGCTATTAGAAAGTGTCCAAAGGAGGGTTATGGAAATGGTGAAGGGTCTAGAAGGGAAGCCATACAAAGAGCAACTGAGGTCACTTGGTCTGTTCAGCCTGGAGGAGACTGAGGGAAGACCTCAGTGGGGTCTACAACTTCCTCATGAGGAGAAGCTGAGGGACAGGCACTGATCTCTCTGGTGATGAGTGACCCAAGGGAAAGTCATGAAGCTGTGTCAGAGGAGGTCTAAGTTGGATATTAGGAAAAGGTTCTCTTCTGCCCAGAGAGTGGCTGGGCACTGGAATAGGCTCCCCAGGGAAGTGGTCACAACACCAAGGTTTTAAAGTTCAAGAAATACTTGGACAGTGAGCTCAGGTACATTGTGCGATTCTTGGGGCCATCCTGTGCAAGGCCAAAAGTTGGACTTTGATGATCCTTGTGAGTCCCTTCCAACTCAGGATATTCTAAGATTCTGTGATTCTATGATAATACAGAAATAGTCAACACTGCAAGGTGCAAGTGTGGCCCCAAGGTGCCTTGTTGCATTTTATTTTTTCATTTTGTGGTTTGCAATTTTCCTAAATATTGAACGTGTTCCTACAGTGCTTGATTTTTATGAAGTTGCCATTCAGTTAGTGTGGCAGACTGTCAGCTGGTACAAACTATCCTGGCTTAACTGTTTTCCCGCTTCAAATTAGCTGAGTACAGCTCAGTACATTGTAAAGACGTTTCTCAGAGCCAACATCAGATCTCATTTTTGTAGCACAACTGTGTTGAGTATGGGAGTTAATCCAGTTTAGAACAGGGCAAGTGAGGTCATTACCCTGTCTCTGACCCATGAGCTTGTACCCCTTCATACTTGATCTCAGCTTGTCACTATGATGGCAGTAAAGCATTTGCCTGATGAAGTTACATGGCTTCATCTGCTGTATTCTTCTGTAGTCTCCCTTGCTACTAACCATTTTTTCCAATTAAATCACTATGGAAAATTAACCCAGAAGTAATTCTTATTTAAGAATTATTGTATATTACAATTATTCAATAATTTTAATACATTGTCTCACTGCTCTATCCTAAAAACTTTCTGCTGCTGTCTGCTCTACTTCTAGGAAGCCATCTCTTTTAATTATTATTTGTGTACAGCAATCTTCTAATCTATTATTTTAGCTCAGTTAAACAGAGCGTAAAATCTAACTCAATACAACATAAAAGATCACAAAAGAGCAATTTATTGAGGTAAGTCATCTCCATTGTATAAAACTCCAGGAAAGGAAGGGACAAGGAGGGGAATAGCATGCACTGGGTTTCACCTGCCATGTTTTGCATTCCTCAGTGCACGTTTCAGATTGGCCTCTCTGCCTTTTCTAACTCATTTTCATTATGATGGACCGTGGGAGCACTTACTGCCTCCACCCTTTCCTGTACCCTTTCCTGTTTCTAAGCCATGAAGGACCCCAGTCAAAATTCACAGTCAGGCTGTGATACTGGGGGTTTGCTGCTTGCACGGGTCTGCAGCCTGATGCCTTGACAATGTTTAAGTGTGTTTATAGCCTCTCTATGTCCTGTCAGCTGTTCTTCCTGCAGAAACCCCCAGGAGGTCTTTAGGAAGAATTGGTCACACCTGAAGGGTTTTGAAAACACAATTTTCAATGTCCTTTATAGGGATGGTGCCATTTACAACTATTTCTGGCAGAATGCCCCTCAGTGCCCAAAAGAACAAGGAGAAACCAATGAAGTATAGCTAAAGTGTTTCTTTTATTGCTTTGGGGACCTCACAAAGTTTGAGTTAGACATGAAAAATTGAAGACAATAATTCCAAAGCCAGTTAATTTTATTTATGTTGGGATTAAAAAGACAATTAAAAGCCTGTCTCCTACTACCAAAGCATGGTATGCACAATCCATTTGCTTTTGACAGTCATCCCATCTCTACTGAAAGGTGTGTGAACCATTGAATGGTACAGAAAAGACAGTGAGAAAAGGAAAGGAGGAAAAACACCACACATTAAGAGTTAATAAAGGCTCTACTTGTTCACTGCTTTTGAATAAAATGTAACATTTCTATACAACAATCTTCAGTGACTTTTAAGTAGTTTTTGAAAATGACCAAGTGCATTTCACAGTGCAGCCTTCCGTGGCTGGGGACCCTGAGCTCTGGTAACAGTGCTCTCAGTTGGTGATCATCATTTCTTACCTTACTTGTTTTAATTTATACTGTCTACTTAAAATTTCATCCATTTTAAAGAGTTCTAAATAATTTGGCTATTTGTCTACTTAAAGTGCCGCTCCAAATTCCGTGATTTTATACTCTGTAGTACTGCCTGGGTTTGTTGTGACTGAAGTGCAGGATCTGGTACTTTGCCTTGTTGAACATCATACAATTGGCCTTGGGCCATTGATCCAGCCCATCCAGTTCCCTCTGCAGAGCCTTCCTGCCCTCCAGCAGATCAATACTCTTGCCCAACTTGGTGTCATCTGCAAACCGACTGAGGGTGCACTTGATTCTCTCATCCAGATCATTGATAAAGATATCAAGCAGGACCAACCCCAATACTGAGTCCTAGGTTGTCCTGCATATGCTGTGTGATTGCACCCAAGATGTTCTGTTCCATAACTTTCCTGAGGTTAGGCTGACAGGACTCCAGCTCCCTGGATCCTCTGATGGATCAGCTGACCTTCAGATAGCTCTGTCCACGTACTTTACGAACTAATTTTAACATAGGGTGAAAGGACTGCTACACTTTTAATTAAATCTAAAAAAGGGCTGCAAAATAAAGGGGAGCGAACCCCAGTGACAGGGAGTGTTCTCTGACAGACAGCATGTGCCAACACTATCTGGCCTGCCACTCCTCCTGGGCAGCGTCAGGAACTGGGGCAAGGCTCTTGGGACCAACAGCTACACTGGGATTTTAGGTCACACCATGGCAGTTGAGGATGACTTGCTCAGCCAGGTGAAAGCCATATCTGGTCCCAGTTTGGACCAGATAATGGCCAGTCTTCGCAAGCGAAGATCCGGGGAAGGTCTTTCCACCTTCCAGCCTGCGCATTGGATTTTTTAGGTGAGACACAGTGTGCGCGGAACTGAGCCCACCCTTTAATCCTAAGGTTCATCTGCCGGGGCCAAGCGAGCTTGGACGGTGGCAGCGAGGTCCTTAGGACGTAGGTGGGTTGCCTTTAAGGGCTAACGAGCCCCACCTGCCCGGGAGTGGCCCTGACCGGGAATCGAACCCGGGTCTCCGCGGTGATAGCGCGGCGCCTTTACCAGTAGACCACCAGGGGCTCCATGGATAACTTGGTTAGAAAACACTCAACTACTGATGAGAGTAATTTTATGTAGAGAAAAATACCCTGGTATTATTCCCAAGTAAAAGACTGTGTCAACACTTCAGCAAAAATCTGATAGACCTGGGGTTTGCTGAATATCAAATTCTCATGAAATCCTTAAAAACACAAGATGGGATTTTTCATAAGGTTCATAACTCCAAAGGATTAGTGAGCCTGAGGCACATCCAAAATCCCATTCATAATTATCAAAATATCACACCCCATATTCTGAATTCTGAAGGGAAATGTTGGTGTCTGTGGTTTCAGATTGGTTTCTGTACTTTTTGCTGTGGGCAATAGCCATTTTAGTAACTGAATTTGAAATTTTTTTAGTCTTCTTGCTTGTCTGAAAATATGTATTTTTTATATTTCTATTCCAGCACCCTGAAAAACCCAGACTACCATAGTGATCTGTAGGAACAAAACAGCATGATAAACCAGGGCACATGTTCTAACACAGAGACTACAGTTTATCTCCTATCATAAGCCTGTACTACTCATGTTATTATAATCTGGGAAAATAATTTCCAGTGACACATTCTTTCATGCTATGAGTAGGTAGGCAATTCATCCAGAAGTGATCGAAAATTGTAGTCATCTTTTTGGAGCAAAGACTATGGTATGTACATTGAAATTGGCCATACTCTGGAAACTAAACTTTCTGAATGCAGAAATGGGTCCCCGTAGTTACAAAAAATGTACTTGTATATCTTTGGTTAAATCACACCTTTGTTTACAAAGCAAATTAATTCTTTTTACATGTAATTTTTGTGTTAACTGCTTGAATACATTTTATTTTGTGATTAGATAATTTGTTAAAGAAAGTGAATTAGACTCATCCTAGATGTATCATTTAACTTATTTTGGTATCCTTTTAGATATGAAGAAATATGTTTAGATTTCAAAACAGAAAATTCCTATGAAGTAAGGGATAAAATCTGTATTGCATCAGTCTTAGAGGGACACTCTAAAGTGTTGAAAACCTTTTCTAATCTTTTATTTAGGACTGGTTTCAATGTGCTTTCCTTCTCAGAAGCATTTTTGTTCTAGTGAATCATCATTTTTCAATGGGAAAAAAAAATCTGCATAAATTTCTTAATCAACCCCATGAAGAAAACCAAAACAACCAGCCACTGCCCCCACTGCACAGAGCTAAGGTCAAAGTAACTCAGTGAGGCATCAGTTGATGTGAACCAGCAGTTTCCCTGAAGACAACAGGGACACGTTGATTATTTACAGCTGCTTGGAGTGTCCATGTACATTTTCTGAGTTTTCCATGGCACTTACGCCTTCCGATGATTTATGTTAATTAGGCTCCCCTAGACAGGTCTTCAAGGTGGTCATGATGGAATGTAGCTAAGAAACAATTTCTGTCATATGAGATCTACTGTAAAATCTCACTTGGATTAAACAACCCACAGAATGGGTCGAGCCAAAGATCCGCCTCCCCCTCCTCCTTTTGTCTCCAGCAACATTCAGTAGCAGATAGTTTGAGCTGAGTTCAAAGATGGTCCTTTGGCCAATGTATTGCTCTGTTCTTGGCCTTCCAAGAAAATCACCACAAGGATCTTCCTATGCTTTGTAAATGTCTCCTATACTGTTAAAACCAGACAATTAATAATATGTTAAGAAAACAGCTTTCTTGTACTTCATTTAAGGGTGGTTTCCAGTTTTACCAGTTTGAATAATTTCATTTCCATATAATGAAAGAGAATTAATTCAATGAACAGTAGAATGAAACATGTTTCAAACATTTAGTTTAAGCTATTTAAAAATGGGATTTACAGGGATTAATTACACTGGCATCACAGACACATGACAGGGCAATTCTGACCTGCCTGTGGCAAGCCAAATTTCACATCTCATCAGCTCACTGCTAGAAGCAGCTCTGTGCAAGTGATCAGCTTTAAACCTTCAGGTCTTTCTCTAGTTACTTCAGGAGTCCATCAGGAATTGCAGTCAGAATACTTTTGTTTGTATTAATTCCTGCAATTCTGTTGTTGCTGCTCCAGGTAAGCCCTAGAAGAAGGTGTGATACCGTCTATCCTTTTATATGAACTGGATTAGAACTGCCAAGAAAAAAAAATTCTTCATTCTCTCCTAACACTTTAATGGCCAACCAGATATTAGTTGAGTTAGAGGAAGGCAGGAAGGGAGAGAGGGAGGGAGAAAGGAAGGAAGGAATCTCCCTTCTTACTGTTAATATGCTTTGCATCAGTTATTTGACATATAAGCAATATGAGCAAAATAAAAATTGGTTGGTTACTGCCAATCCTTTGCCACCTTTCAGGATGATCAATCAGTCAGCATCTGAGAGAGAGGCATGAAGGGTACACACATTAAGATATAACCTACCCATGGGCACAGCACATCTGATTGTAATAAAAGCAGTGAAATTAATGCAGACTTCTCCTCAAAGAAGTACACCATTGTACTGAAGAGTGACAGCAAATATTCTGGCCTGGGATTCCTGCTCTGGTAAAGATCAGGTAGGAAATAGAGATCCTCAGCTGTTATAAAATGGCACAACATTACTCACTCTCTTCCTCCATATTTCTCTAAATTTTTTTTCTTGTTGTACAACTTAGTTCCTTTTCCCCAACTTTTTCCACATTGTACAAATCCCTGTATACTGTATCAAATATTTTCCTGACTCCGTTGAAAAAGTCAAGCTTTTATAAAAGTTAACAAATGGTTCCTCTAAAATATGACTTAAAAATCTATGCTGACCTTTCTTTTTTTAAAATAGTTGAGTATTAAATTTTATTGGTTTACAACTTCAGTAATTTTTACATAGAAAAAAGTCTTTATGGAGAACTGTTGAAAAAGTGAACTTTTCCTTTCGCAAGAACCACAGCCCAGTTAAATGATAGCTTGGACAGCATACTGAGTAGCAGGACAACATTGTGCTTGAGTTACTTGAGCTTCTTTAGGACTCCTAGATGAGAACCTGACAGCTTGTTTCTTATTAGTAGTTTTTTCAGTTTCTTCCAAGACTTCTTATTTTTACAGGTCAGTTTAAGATGATCCCTAAGGCTCATCCCTTATTTAAAAAAACAGAGAGAGAGAAATCAGTGTGGGAACTATGCAGCTTTTTTGAAAGGTATTTTCATGTAAAGAATTTAGGTTTGTGTTGTGGTCTTACCTTCCCTGAGTACTCATTTTACACTTCATCTAATAACCCAATACTCTCCTTGGCAGGCATCCTGCTTCTGAAGTGTTCAGAACATTTATTTTTGTTTTTATGCCTTAAGTGAGGTCCCTCTAAATTGTTTTTGGCTTGCCCTATTATGGTTTAACACTTCATTCATCCATTTATTTTGTGAATGCTTCATTTTCCACTGACTTAGCCCTGAACTTGCTGATGGCTTATGAGGCAGCAGTAAAACTGAAGGACTTGCAGGTCATTTCTGTATGGAGTACAAAGTAGAAAGAGGAAAATTACATTATTTTCTTACTGTAATTTATACACTTTGCTTAGAATGATGAACATATAAGTAATCTGCCAGACAGAGGCATAGTACATTTCACGTTAGAGGGGACCCTGGGAGGTCCCCAATAGCAGGGTCAGCTCTGAAGTCAGAATGGATTGCTCTGGGGTTTATTCAGTCAAATTTTCAGTACTTCCAAGCATGGTGACTGCACAACTTCTCCGGGCAACCTGTGCCACTGCCTAACTGCCCTCATGGGGAAAATATTTTTCTCTTATGCACTTATAGCATCCTCTGTTCCCTGTCCTCCCCCCATGGAACTTGATAACCTCCCTGTAGGCAATAGTGAGCTGCCAGTAAGTCCCTATCAGCAAAGTTGTCTCTTCTCCAGGCTGAATAAGGCCAGTTACTTAAAACCTCTTCCCACAAGGCATTTGCTCCAGCCCCTTGACCTTCTTGGTGGCCTCCAAAGAACTCTCTAAAGTTTTCCAATGTCTTCCTTGTATTGGAAGGCTCATAAATATCCAGTAATTCTTGTCTAAGCATTCCTCTCTTGCCGCTACAAACTAATTGCTCGTGCCACTCTCTTTTAAGAGTCAACCACATTTTTTGGTGCCTGAAAGCTGTTCCCTTTCTCCCAATGCAATTTCTAAGCAGTCCAGAATCTTGGCCAAAATAGCCATGGCATCTATGGCTATGTCTAAACTAGGGAAAATAGAAGGGTGCCCAAGTCACCTTGTTGACATTCCCTTGCAATGAGGGAGATGTGTTGTGCATCAGGCACTCTATCACGTATTGATTTCTACAGAAAAGAGCAACAAACTTGGACAGTGGTTTGCCATATGATGTAGCTCGGTGGGTATATGTAGGCACTACCCATATGATGTGAAAGGGAGTGGGGACTCTTCTTCCCCAGTGTGCAGCTGCTGAAAGTACAACTCCAAAAGGTCTAACGAAGAAGTCAAAAGAGGACCTTAGATATCATTGCGATGTTCTGAGAGGCAGTCATGGCATGGTTTCCTACTTCTGTTTTAATTTTTTAATCACAGCTTTCAGGTGTGACTACCAGAAGTGAAGGCACTTCCCTGAATAATCCTACTGATTAGCTTGTTTCCCATCTATTATGGAGGGCAAAAAAGCAATGGTCACATTTATATAGGCTCACTTGTTTCTGCTGCTGGTTCTTCATGGAACTCTGATTACAACAGGAAATATCTGGGCCCAGAATGCCAGATGTGTCTCACCAATACTGTGCAGGGAAGGATCACCTTCCTCGATCTGATGCAGTCCAGGAGGCAAGGGCAGACTTCTCCCCACTGTTCCTTCTTCCCACCTAGATACTGAGGATGTACAGAGAAATCTGGAAACAGGCCACAGTGGTCAGTCAGTGCCTTATCCACTTCCACAATCAAAGCATCTCAAAGGACCAAGAAATACACTTGCTGAATCACTTATTTCTAAAAAGAACTACATCACAACTAACTAGAAGCATTTTTTAAAACCATAGATGCTTACTCAGCACTGCTGATAAGAAAATTTCCTTTGGAACAGACTGCTGATGCAAAATTATATAGACTATAAATTGTCTTCCAAACCCCTGTAACTTCCCTGTGCCAGGTTCTCACCAGGGTCTAGCCCACAGTACCACCTAGTGGGAGATGGTGATATGACTGTGTCCATCCCAAAAAAGCTCTTAGACATTGACATTTCTTCAAGATCTCCGTAGAGAGAGCAAAAAGTGTATGAAACATCCTCCCTTGTATGTGTGGCAATAGCACCATGTGGGATAGCATGAGGAGAACTCACCTTGTCAGGGATTAAGATGATTTATACAGCTCTGATGATGACATTGCCTACCTGGAACACTTCATAAGCATGATTACTAATTGCTTTTCCCAAAGATGACCTGTTAAGCAGATTTATGTTTACTGCTCTAAAAATTAAGTGGGTCTAACACTGGGTGAAGATATGAAGAATGCATCTGAGACTTCTGAAGGCAGCAGGGGCAGCTTGCTTTCTCATGAGATGCAAAGCCAGCAGCAATTCTCACCCTTCCCAGTTAGAGTACACATACTTGACATCCTTCTTGGGCACCTGCTTACTGCAGTTCAGGCAACTTCCTTTACATCAAGCAGGAATGAACACTGGACAGTGCATTTACACTGTCCTCAAATGATTTCTGCTCTTGGCTAATTTATGTGTTGGATAAGAACACTGCAATGCAGATGGGTTTGATAACAAAAAGGTAGAATATTGTATTGTATCACAGAATGAATACTCAAATTATTGCATTGATTAGCCTCTCATACCTACACACCTACTCTAGAATTGGCCCGTGCAAAGGTTTCTGTATACTCTATCATGATTATTTATGCACTATAATTAAGTCAAATTAAATTAAATTTAAAATGAAAGGAAATAACCACTCCAATTTCCACAAAGATCATTCCCTAAGAACTATTTCTGAGGCAAACTGCAGTCTATACTAGCAGCAATTATTCTGAAGCTGTTTAAAGAAGTAACAACAATTTATTATTTGATTTTCTAAAACACATTAGTGAAAAGCCTTTTTGTTTGTATCAAACATACTGAAAGTGAAAAAGCCCTCCTCTTTTGCTTTCTAGGCATCTTACATAAAGGTTGTGAGAACTAGAAATAAGAAATCTAGACCTTAAACACTGACATTTCTTAAAACACATCCAATTAGTGAGCTCTGCTACAAGCAGCTTCAGTGGCTGAAATGAAAAGAACAGGAGATGGGGCTAAGTTATGCAGCATCACATACTGGAGGAGATGAGCTGAGGTGAAGGAGGATGGCCTCTCAGGCAGCCAGGTTTCCTAGGAAGTTTCTAATCTGTGAAGAACTTGAGCACACTGATGAAGCTGTACAACTTCAAAGGAGAACGCAGCATAAGAACTCACAACTGGTGAGCTTGTTTTCTCAAATGTGACCCACTCTTTATTGGTCTTCAGACTCTTCCACATCTAGTTTCTTACTAACACATTTAATTTTCAAAGGATTGAAAATGTAAAAATTAAAGGGATTTAAAAATGTCTATGTAAAACTTCCTGTAGGAATATCTAGCCCTAGCCAAGCCTGCACATTTTTAGTACGGTAACCAATATTAAGTATAATTTATGTAAACTCACTTTTGTCAACGAAAGATGGTTTATCGGTTTAAGAACTCTTATGATTCATTTTTAACGCTTTTGTGAATGGACTCCAGGTTTCTCCCCCCTCAGCTCTAACAATTATATAGCTGTCTGGGGACAAATTACTGCTCTTCTGAGAACTGGTCTCTGAAAGCTGAAATGAAGAAACAAAGCGGGAAAGACAATTTGCATGATCGGTTCTATTTGTACTCAGCATAATTTGTCTAACTTGCCTTCTACTGCAGTGTTTGGATTTTAGTGAAATTATAAAAAATTTTCTGGGAAAAAATCTTTAATCAACTCTATAAAGAGCTTCCCTTCAGCACTAAAACATGTGAGGTACTCTATCACCATCGTAGGTCTTGTTTCTGAAAGGTAGTTTATTGCAAGTAACAGAAAGTGGGTCTGACTCTTCAACAAACATGTAATTTTCTGTTTGGTAACACAGCATGCTCTGTGACAGTAGATTTGCTGTGAAGTTGCTAAATGCACCAAACAGCATATCTTCCAATGGATAACAGAACCAATATCTGACAGAAATTTGACTGCTATAAAGTGTAAAAGGAAGAAACTGTTCATTTTAAAATATAAAATAAAGGCATTTGTAAAAAGAAAAAGAAATGTGTTTTAAAGACATTCAGATATTACTGCACAATATTCATTATTTTCAAAGGTTTTACTACTCTTTAAAGGTTTATTTCACTTTGCATTTTGTCACTTTGATTTCTACTGATAACAATTTGCAACTGCTGAAGATATACGCCTTTCTCAAGTATTCAAAAGAGAGTGCTTACAGAGTAGTAATGTGTGTTTTCTAGGATCTCTTTTATATCTTAGTCTTACAAGTTCCTATACCCTTGAAACTGAATAGCAGAACAGACTCCTTCAAACCATAGTCAGGCATTTTGGATGTTTTTATTTCTTATGTTTCCTGATTCATACTTGTGAATGGCCTATGATTGCAATACAGCTGCACTTTGGTGGTAATAAACACTCTACAGTTCTGTTTTTACTGCCAAAAATATAATTCCTATGATATAGAGGAGCAGTTACCTGTAGTATCTTTCATTTAGATTGCAGTATTGGGTAGAAAGAAAACACATTATACAATGCAAACAGACAATAAGTATCAAGGAACACATGAGAAAGAAATTTTTTTTCTTCTTTAGGTCACCTGGGAGCCATCCAAAACATCAGGGTTATAACTAGAGACATGAGAAAGAAAGATTAGTGAATCACTTCATCAAAATTAGTACTGAACATACTGCTTAATACATGGCAAATGTAATATACAGTTCTCAGGGTTTGTTTTTTGGCTTATTTTTGTGATGATAATACTACATAACTAAAAGTCTAATAGATTTCAAGCTGACAAACTAGTTTGAGATTTAAATCAGATTTTTGTCCTATGCTGAAAAAAATAAAGACATCAAGGACACCTAGGAAGAGAATGCATTTTACATCTGTAATAGTCTTGATGGGCTCCCAAAGAACTTCTGTCCAAATGAAAATATAATTTGATGTTCTAGCTATAGCTAAGCATTAAGAAGGTTGGGAGTTTTTTCATATTACTCACTGAAGGTATCAGAAAGAGCAAAAGTGGACAGACAGTTCTAGTAAAGTGGAACGGCTCTAAACCAAGAGGAGAACCAAAGAGAAGGAGATTTAATCAAGCTGGCTAACAGTACTTTGTACTCAGAGAGAGAAGGTGCTCTGACAGAAATGCATGAATGCATCTGCTGAAAACTAAACTCCTGATGCTGTGAGCTGAGAAATATTACACAGTTCTAAATCTTGGGCAGTAGTAAATGATAGAAGAAGCAACAAAACTCCAGAGATAGGCCAGTTCTGATGTGGCCTATCTGACAAGCTATCAGTAAGAAACTGAATCAGTACCTGGTCCTGAAATAGAAATATAGTGTGATAGGTCTGGTGGAGTCTCTTTTACACCTGTTCTTTGTGACAACATCAATATCTGAATATTAGTAGAATTAGTAAGGACTTCCTGACTAAATATATACAAAGAGGAGATTTGAAAACAGAGACTTTAAATAATTTTTATATTTACACTTGGCAATGTGGAAGGCATATTTCAAGCTTACAATTAGGAGAGGAAAAAAAAAAAAACAGCAAACCAAAACATGAAAATCCCCACAAGGTTCTACTAATGATTTATTTCAGGGTTTCTACAACTCATTAAAGTACATTTTCCATTTCCATGACAAGCAAGATGGGTCATCAAAGCCACCTACTACATCTCTGGTCTTTATTTTCTGGGCAAGATAGGTTAAAGTACAATATATTGCTTTTCAGACGTCTTTGCCCTAACATAGGTAGTTATCTGAATGGCTGAGTATCTGTATTTCTCTACCTGTCCACAAAAGAGAAACCAGAAATAATGAAAGCCAGTTGATCCCTCAGTTTTGAGATATAGGAAAGCTGAAATCCAGTCTAGTTTATGGAAACATGTTGGATCAAAAGGCAAAGTTGCAACATGTTCTTTACATGTGTCTAAGGGAATTGAAAGCCCAAGTTGCCCTCAGCAAAATTTTTCATCTCCAAGAAAGTCTAGTATAGCAGAATACTTTATCTGGACAAATCACCCTCTAAATTCTCCCAGAGCTCGTGCATACATTTATGCAAGTGCTTGCTGTTCTATTGGAGACTTTGTCATTTTCTTTCAAAATTTTCTTCAAAGAGAAGTCTTTTCCAGATCTGCTACATTTTTATTCCTCAGTGAATCAGAATTAAGTGTACAAAGGAAGATGAGACAATTATCTGAAAAGTATCACATAAATCTATTCTTCTTTTAGACAGGATTCAATTTTAAAAATGTATGTGCACTTGCATAAAATTACTTTAGGACAGCTTTTTATTAGAAGAACAACTAAAATAGGAACTTTCTAAATAGAGGTAAAAGACCAAGTTTAAATAATGAACAATAGAGAAGAAGAGACAAAAATACTTTCTTCAGGAAGTAGACCTGGAGATGTGGCCAATCTTTTCTCTGCTTTGCTTCTCCCTCCCTCAAGCCATAAATGAAAAATATCAGGACAGTGAAATATAATCTTAATTTAAATACTACTTCCAAATGAATATAAAATATATCAGAGCTAAGACATCTATTTCGTTTTCTAAGCAAACCAAGAAAGTACTTATTTGTCTTTGGCCTTTAAAAATATCTTCAAGAGGTGACTCTGTAATTCCAGTTAAAAATTAGACACTTTCAATTCTTATTTTGAGACTTCATCATTCATCAGTAATGCTGCTTCCTGCTTTGTTCTGGGTTTCCTCCTTCTTTTGGGATTTTGTCTAATTGCATACCAACGCTATGTCAGCATCCCAACATGATACACCACGAACCAGTGAAATCACACTTGAGTATCCTGCAACTAAGAATAAGACTCCAGGCATCTGTTGCATCACAGACCAAAAGCATTATTATATCCCTCTGTTATTAATTTAATAACTGGGTGAAAACCTCTTTTGTTTGTCTAAGGAATTGTTTGTCTATCTTGGGCCTTTATGTGAACATTCTTGCTGGAATCTAGCATAGTTTCATAAATATCTTTTTTCAGTAACTTCTATATAACAATTGTGATAGTAGTCTAACTGAATTTATAACTCCACATGAAGTTTATGACGATCTTATTATTTCCTACCAACACAAAAGAATATAATTACAAGTAAAACGGTATTAAAGCAGAATGAAGTGTTTATCCTGACTTTTATCTTCAAGTAAAACATTCCATTTAAGTTACAGAGGGTTTTATAATTTTATTTTATTAAATAACAGATATATATGAATAACAGTTCCAAAAGGATAATGAAAAAAAAGATCAAAGAAAAAATGCTGACTTTGAGTTTATATTCAATATTTCTGGGCAGAAAAAAAGAGATTTCAGCAAGTCTGAGAAAGAAATAGAGCACATTATAATCTAGAGAAAAAACCCCAAATTATCAGTTTGCTGAATAGTGCCATGTTAACTTTTACGATATCCCACAAAGATACAATGAACTTCAAGTAGAATTATTTCACTATATCTTAAAAAAATAAACAGGAATTAATAAACTATTGTTTTAAAAATGTAAGTGACAAATCTAAAGTTTTCTTCTAATAAGTAAGAAATTAGATATTTAAATGATTCTTAACGTCACAAGTCAACGCAGTTTCAGATTACTGATTTTTTAAAAATAAAGCAGCGCCACATTGAATCCACTGGTCTTGGTTTCCTCCACAAGGTACATCAATATTTGTCACCACACGGTCTCTCTCCACACTAGTGTAGACTGGTAAAGATATGCATTCCTCTGGAGAATATGGACCATACGCATCCTGTCAACAAGCAAGCACTTAGTTACCACTTAGACAAAACAAACGTGAGAAAGCAATAATCTCCAATGGTTTGGTATCTAAAATTAACATACAGTTTAGACACTGCAGCCTTGGACAGGAAAGTCTTGGTCCAGGTGACAAAGGAGAAGGATTACCAAGGATTACCAAGGATTACCAACAAAGCAGAGACTTCAGAAGAATTGCTAGCTCCATAACTAAAACTCCAAAAAGTATCTAACAGGGTGATCCTGTGAACTACATATCAAAATCTTTGTTCAGCTAAAATCACCCTTTAAAACTACATGTCAAAAGTGTTTGCAAACCAGGGCATGGGAAGTGCTGAACAGTTTCTTGCAGGGAGAAGGTCTCTCAGGAGCACTGGTGCTGTACTGCAGGGAGCTGCTATCCTGGCAGGATGAAGTGCCGGTGTGGGCAGTGCTGGTGCCCTTGGCAGGCTCTACTGCCTCCTCCATCCCCACAGCACAACCCTGTGCTCCTCCTGTGACACAGCCCATGTTGAGACCTGTGTCTGAGATATTTGCAACAGGGATATTTCAGGAGATACAATCAAAAAAATCTTAGTCCACACTTTTCAGGATACTTTATGGATTTAAACAATGATTTCTAACATCATGGAATCCAATTATAAAAATTGTTCTCTCTGATACAGAGAGAACTACTATACCTTACATTATAGTTTCACAGGACCTCCACTTAATGCAGGATATTAAGAGGAACACAGAAGTATTAACCACAGTTTAGTTAGACCACAACTTCAAACAAACAAACAAAAACCTAAATTCCCTAGTCCTTTCCAAATACTTTTAGCACTTCCAGACATGTAAGAACACGTAAATAGTTACATTAGAGGAAAAAAAAAAAAAAAAAGAGAGAGAAAAAAAAAGGCAACTTTGCTTTTTCACTTTTTAAAATTTTTTTTAATGCCTTTCCTACTACTACTGATCCCAATCACAGTTTGGGTTCTCTAGCACTTATGGAAAACAGGCCAACTGTATTAAATGCCTAAAGAGGAAATTATCAAGATAACTTTAGGCATACAGATTTGAACTGAGTGCTTTGAACTTCCATTTGAATTAATTTATAATTTTTATTCTCCTATACATGTACTTCACACAGCATTAGCAGTACTGCTATTCACAGTTAAAATTATATTGTAACACTAGAGGAAGGACCTTGGTTGAAGCCATGGCTTTACCTCTCAGTCTGTATCCTGAAGAACAACAAACGCTCTGTTCTGAGAACACAAAGAGCTCCTCTTCGTTGCCTGTACTACGAAGTGTGTGCGCCCTGGATGTAGTTTCCTCCTAGGGCTTTGCATGGGGAGTTGTCCATATGTGTGATCTTAGAATTGTGCTCAAAGACTCAGTCTAGACTCCTGTAGCATGCAATTTAGGTTTCAACCAATGATGTACTTATTTAGCAAATAATTCAGGGTTTGATTGAACTGATATATATTAAGCACATTTTCCATCACACTCAAAATGTCCCTTCCTGTCAATAGGAAAGTGTCAGAAGATTTTCAAGAACCAAGTAACAAAGCAGCACACTTGTCAGAAAGGATCTTAAAATAAAAATGAGCATCATTTTAACGCAAATCACATCAAATGTGAGTTAGTGATGCTCCAATATTGGAAAATAACTAAAAACAGGAAAAAGGAAATGTGCAAACAATAACTGTTTCAAGCACATGCTTTGCCATTACTGAGGTAGTTTGTTGTCCCTTTTGAAAATCAACTTCCCCTGTCTTTTGGACACCAGCATTTAAATCTTTAAGGAAGTTCCATGTGCTGTAATATTTTTATAGAGTAACTTAATAATCAGAAGTTTGTAAAGAGAATTCAGCTGTTCTCAGAAGGATTATACTTACCGCATTTATCCCTTGGTTAACACTGAACCAAGGGAAGCAGACAAAGCACTTGCCAGTGCAAGATTAAAACGTTAATCAGAGAATTTAAGTTTTGCCAAAGCTGGGACCCAAAAGTCAGCCAGTTTGCCTTCAAAGACCTCTTTTCACACCTTCTAGGGTCAAAATATCAGTTCTTGTGCCTTTCTCAATCCCACTGATGTTTCAAGGAATCACATTATTTGAGGGTTAAAGCCATTCTGTGAAAGTCTTTTTGAACCACAAATCCTTATGTCCTTGGCTTAAGAACAGTCCAAAAATCCTCTTTTGTCAGACTGCCTCAAACACAGTTCCATCCCCTTTAGTGACACCCTTCACAGCTTGGGATCTATCAGTGAATTAAAACTGGAAAGGACCTTCACAGTTTAATGACAATAAGCATCATGTTAGTAGCTCAAAATATTCCATTTTGAGCACTGCAGCATTTTGAGGGGATTCGCTCAGAGAAATCATGTAGGCTACTTTTTCCTTTTTTTTAGAGAGTTCACATTTATTTTAGTTTAGTTGAAAATTACCTCAAAGCATTGCATTTATAAATAAATACATTTTTGTTCACTAGATTTAAAAAGAGATTTTATGGGGAAAAGAAAACAAATTCAAAGCCTATGAATCCTAAGATAATATGTTCAACTTTATGCACTCTTCTCCTAAGGAGAGGTAATGAAATAAGGGAAATGCATAATATCCAATTCTGCCCTGGTTTCTGAGCACAGTGTTTGATTATGGTCAAATTTTACAGTGAAGCTCATAGCAAAACAAGTCAAGAGTAGAACAGTTCAGAAAAGCTTTCCTTAGAGACACTTTGTATTTAAAATCTGTGCAGTTGACAGGTTCTGGCATGTGTTTTGTAAGAACTACTTTTTTTTTCCAGCACAAAGACTTTAGTTGCTATGCATTTCAAATATGAAATACATTGGAAGAAGTTTGATTCATTGATTATTGCACTATCTCACTTTTATATTTTATAGATAAAGCTTTCTGCCGATCTCACAACTTTTGGATCTTATCTTTGAAGTTTATTAGAGTTATTCAGAAAAATACTTAGGAATCTGTTTTATTTCTAACACAAGATGAATGTTTAGAACAATGGGAGGGCTACTTACAATCCTAATTTCCAATGTTTTTCCATTTGGCGTTACCATGGAAAACCATGCATATTACCACCCTTCTACATCCACCTCTGAGACAATATATTAAGGTATCTGCCAATTCTGTATTTATCCCTTTACCACCTCTCAAGTAAATAACAAATCTGTTTATTTATCTAAACAAAACAAACTCTGTAAACTACTGAAGAACTGAAAAATCTTTCACTGGTCAACTTTGCAACAGGTTTTGTGTTTTAGTTTTCTGTCCTTTTTTTTTTTTTTAATTTTCAGTATTTTCTTTCCCATCCAAGCTGGGAACAGTAGTGCAGATGGTGACAAGCTTTACTGCTATGTTCAGCATCTAAATCTTAGTACAGTACTGCTATACTATAATATAATGGTATAGTTCCACTGCAGGATATAGCAAAGAGAGAAAAGTTGGGATACAGTAGTGTGTTGGCAAAGGAACTCCCTGCACAATATCTATCACAGTATATGACAAATCTAATCATTGCCATAATTTATGATAATTAATAAACTCAATTCTAACTGAAATTTCAACTTCTTTAGCCCAGTGAAGTTTTTTTTGACAGTCTTCTAACCAAAATTAGCTTTCTCAAGAGATAACTGCTGAATTATGTGGATTGTCAAATAATATAGACTACAGTCAATAAATTCATTTGCTTAATGAGTTAATGTCTACAGGATGTGGGGAAAAAACTGCGTTCATCCTACTTCTCACTTTTTATTTTTCACTTGATTTTTGGTGTGAAAGTCTTAATATATTTTCTTTTAGAAGTGTATGTGGGATTCTCCTCACCTGTCTGCCCCAGAATTAGGGGTCTAGGATGTCTCTGGAGTCACACCTAGACAGAGATTTATCCCAGTTACCTTCAGGGCTTCCTGAGATGCCTAGCTTGTACTGAGACCAAAGAAGGAGCTAAGGTAACTAAGTCATACCAGCAATTAACTTTTAGACACCTAAATTTAGGTGAGATGAATTCTACAATAAGCTCTTTTTTAGTCATAAGACACATCCTTAAATATTTTCTATGTAACTTTTTGTATTATTTATCGGAGACTGCTATGATAATTGGAGGGTAGAAGCAGTAACAACTTTTACTGTTTGGATTACTTCACTTTCATCTTAAAACTTGCAAGCATTGACATTTTTTAAAATTAGTGTAAGTAGGGGAAAGGCTTCCTTTGCTTACAGCTCACATCATATTCTTTATCTTTTTAGTGCTGTTGGATTTTAATTTATTGTTTAAAATGCAAAGAAAATATATTCTAGGAATGAAATCCCAAACACATGTACACATTTACTAAATAGACTTTTGAAAATATGCTAATGATTTAATTTAAAAGACAAGGAGAAAAGGTATGACTGAAATAAAGCCCTTGCTTTCATCTAAGCAATAGAAGCTAAAGAATGTTGACAAAATTATAATAAGTTCCTGTTTAAAATAAAATAAGTAACAGTTTTTCCTAGTAAAGACTAGGATTTTTATTTTGAAATGAGGGGGAAAACAGGTCAGCAACATCATGCTGAAAAGCTACTACACAGAAAAGAAATCAAATTATGGGTCTTGAAAGTTTAGGGCTTTTAATAATTTAGTACCTGTGGAATCCAGGCCATGTAACAAGGGAGAACAGATGACACACTGGGAGAATCATGCAGATTTTCTGAAAGTCGATTTCCATCAAAACGGCAGCCTTCCAGTTGTAAGCCACTGATCTGCCATGGAAATATAAAATATTCAAACATATAGAACAGATTTGAAATGTCAATAATGATTACACTGTGCTTTAATAAATGATGAACCTTTTTACTGTGACCAAATTATTAAACAACAGGAAATTAATTATTGGAATGGTCTGTGTGAGACTAGGAAACATGATTTAAAAGCAAGATCTGGACCACACTTTGGTGTGAACTTCCTCTGATTTGGATTCATATTCTTTGAAATGCAGGAGAAAAATACCTGTAAATGTCATCAATTATAAAACTGCAGTTGCCTGGCATTAGATTAATGGAATTATGATAGCAACAGCCAAGTGCACAATCATTACAATGCCTAGAAGAAGAGAAGAACAATCACTGAAATAAGCGTGACTTCCTGCTTGGAAGTCTGACCACAGCTTTCAAAGAATGGAATGTGCAGCTACACAGCTTCAGCAGAGGCAAACAAAGCATAGTGAAATAACACAAGAGAAAAATTTATTTAACAAAACTCAAGATTTCTTAGATAAACTGATAAACTGTTGTTTGGAAAATAATTAAATAAGAATCACAGATGCTTCTGTAAGTATGCATTTTTCAAGCACTTTTTCTTTTGATTAGTTAGTAATTTTAGCCTCTGAACTAAACATTCCCTTTTTTCTTCACTGAAGTCTTCCACAAATTAGTGACAGTGATATCTATTCTGGATTTCCTCTAACTATAATTTTCAATATTTGTTGATCATGTTATTTTCCCAGTACAAATAATAGCAGTTTGCCAGTATAAATAATAATAATGTTTGTCAGTTTACCTGCTGAAGTGAGAACTTCAATTTTAACAGCACTAAAACTTAGTATTAACTTTCATGTAGCTCCATGTAACTTTCATGTAATTCTCAAGCTGCAAGAGATCTCTAACAGAAACTACAATCAGAAATACATCTGTCTATTATACTATCGTACTAAAGCCCTGAATCAAATTTGTAATACTGAGGTCAGCTTTCACCAAATACAAGATTAACAAAGCAGTGCTGGAATTAGGAAACAGAATGCTGTTGTAAACTGAATGAGTGACCACATAACCAAAATGGAGAGAAATACCATTTCCTAAATACATTTTCCCTTGCAAGAAATTTTAAGAGTACCAGCTTTTTAAAATGGCTTAAAGTATGATGTTACAATGAAGGTCAATATCATAGAAGATATAACGGAAATAATCTTTGTAGGTAATTTTAATATTCTAAAATTATTTGATAAGGAAAGTTGGAATTAAACAGTAACACAATGGGGGTTACTGTCCTGCTTGAAAAGCAATGCTTTCCTCCTAGATGTTAGGGTTTTTTTGTCAATTGTCTACTAACTGCATACTAGATAAGATTACATTTTGCATTTTTAATATCTAATTATTCTTTTGATTGTAGAAAGGCATTGCACTCTTCAAGAATTTTCTTCTTTAAACTTATATTTTTGTCTAACTGATCTGGGGGCTCATCCTTACAATGTGTGAGAAGCAGATGTACATATTCTAATGTGAAAAAGATGTTTATGCAACATGGTTTTTAAAAAACAGATATAACAAAGCTGTGTTTCTCCTTGGACAGTGACCAGAGAAGTCAACAACATACTTAGGAGAAATCTATGCTCCATACAGTCTAGGACTTACAGTAAAGCCTCCAAAACTGTGGATAACATGAAACAAAATAACTCCAAATGGAAAGTTCAGAGTAGTATGACTTTTTGTCTAACTTTAACTTCCACAAATTATTATAAGAAACCCTCAGTGAAATGAATTACATTTTTCAGACTTACTATCTGCAACTGCAAAAACTCTTTTTCTCCTCCAATCCCTTTTCAAAAGCTTAAGGTCTGCTCTTCATTATGAAAATGTGACACTATTCTCACTTCTCCTGCCAAGTTTATTGTGATCTTTTCAGGTATGTTGCTTTTAAGATACAGACTTAACATTTGATATTTTCCACTGTTTCTTTTCAGACTCAAAATCTCTCCAGAGAGATTTTGGAAAAAGCTGACTTTATGCAGAAAAAAAGAATTTTGGGTGTCAGTAATCCCTAACAATAGCCTATATACATTCCAGTGCCACTTCTGTCTTTCAAGAAGAAAGATTAAGAATAAAAGTACCATAAATGGCACAAAAGGAAGAATTTCTTACTAATGATTATACTGAGGCTTTCTCACAGACTCCTTCCTACAGGTCTCTGTTGTGAACACTGATACTTATGACTTCACTTTATTATATGCACAGGTCCTAGATTACACTTTATCTCACTACACTTCTGATTGAATGTTTTCAAAGCTCTTACTTATCCCTATCACACTAATATTAGAAAGATTCATCTCCTGTGTTCTTCATTCTGCCCTTCCTGCATTCTGCAGGGAATTATGTTATGGAGTTTAATTTGATAAATAAATGAGTTTGGCAAAGTTGTTGAGGGAAGATTGGCCTGATGAAGAGGTTTTAAAATTTACTGTTGGAGTGTTCAAAGGTCTAGCCATCCTGAATATCTCTAAAAGAAATTTTTATAGAAGTGGGTCACCTATCGAAAAATCTTCTTCTACTCTACTTTTCTTCTTTTGATACTGGTAGTTCCTTTGACATTATAGTTACATAAAATAATATCATTTGATCTCCTGGAAAACTTCAACCAATGTTAGAAACTCCTTTTAAGATTAAGACCAAAATTTTTACTTTGATGCCATATTAAAAGAAATTAAGAAAAAAACCAGAAACAACAGAATGCGTACTTTCAGATGTACTTTCAGATATCGTTTGGCTGAGTAGTTCATAGCCATGTGCTCATTTCTATGATAAACAGTGTAGAGAAATTATAATTACTGTGAACGACATGGATTTCACAGCATCTGTAATATAATAATAGAATCTTTGCAACACAGCTGAGAGTAACGGCTAGACTTGACCATAATTTTAAAAATTTTAATTCTTACAAAAGGATTTGGCATTTCACAACTATTTGTACTAGTTTAAGTTCACAACAGTTATCTTTAAACATTACAGATGGTTTTTTAAAATACATTTGTAGAAAGTGTGGTGATACCATGGTCCAAAGCATGTCTGTTTCCAAAATTTCAAACTTCTAATTTTCCCTTACTAATTAATGCCATAATTTCCCATGAAACAATGCAAACTACAGCAGACTTCTGAAAGGCATATTTTCACTTCATTAACTCTACAGGCCTCCATTGTTAATTTATTGGAATTTCAGGATGAGGGCATACTGTAAAAAAAGACCTCTTAGGACGTCCTACAATAATATATCTGTCAATTGCTAAGAGTATATAGTTTTGATATTAATACTGATATTATGTATTTGAGACGTGCAATAAATTTTTATTTTTCACTATTTATATTAAGTTCTACCCAAGCTCATAGTACTTACTACCGAAGTTAGTAAGTCTCTTGCCATGTTTCTTCCTTTCCATCTTTTCTACAATAACAGAGAATGGAATGCCAGAAGGAATGACTACCTGCTTTTGTACAACAGCACAACCAGTGCTCAAAGCAAACAGAAGAGATGTATCTGCATTTCAATATGTGATAAATGTGCCATAGCAATACATTTTCAGTACCTTTTGTTAAAGCAATCTGAAGGGATATTAAAGAAGGTGTCATTTTACACAGATTGATTCTTAATCAAATATACATCACATCCTACTAGAAGAGATCTACTCCACATCATACATCTAAACTATCACCTGAATTAACACTGGTAATTTACCATCTGATTTGATAATTTTCACATACTAAGGTGTGTTTTTGGCCTGATTGAGTGTTCCTCTGCCTACTTTGTATTTTGTACACTGACAGTTCTATCACTGCATGCTTCTGACTTACAGATGAACACAGGGTATATTATTTGCATTTTTTGCCATAGAAGGGTCAAATGTCTACAATTGATGAAGCATGATGCACTTTTTTTAAATTACAGGAAGACTGAGAAAGCATTTTCATCATACAGATCATAAAGAAATTTACTCTTTTCCTTATCAGAGCTAATTCTAAGCCATCAAAAACTTTTAAAACTAAAGGCATAGAAAAAGATCTTGAAGATCCTGACTCACTCGCTAACTGATAGTGTGAATAAGACAGTTATACAAAGTATGTGTGAATATCAGGTTTAAATTCATCTGCATCCCTATGTGTTCCAATTCTTCAACAAAGACATTCTATAACACTAATTATATATTAGTTGATTCAGGGACTTGAGGACAACTCTCCCATATCCAGAAACAGAGTCCCCTGATTATGTGAGTACAGAATCAAGTCTCTCGGTGGAATTATTTATGTAAAGTGAAATAGCACCATGAGCATAAAATGAGACTGATAAACCTCAGAATAGCCTATACTGTGGCCTGGTTCCTGCAGGGGAGTCTGGTAAACCACAATTTCTGATTTAGGTGGGATAAAACAAGGTCTCAGCTATCTCACCACAGCATGTGTATATAAGGACTTATCTATCCTGCTGACTGATTTTTTTTGGAGTCCCCTCCCAGAATAGCTCCCTGTTCGACAAGGTTAGCCTGAATTCTTGAAACTGCAGATACAACGTTTACTTTATCAGTTTTAAAATTCATACTGCTGAGATGAACCAAGCCTAATGTGCAATCCAGAGGATCCTTATCAAACAAGACACATTTTAGAGAATGATTTTTTCTGAATCAATGACATTTTTATGCCCTAGTTACAGTGCATGTGGTATTTAATGTGAAAGCTTCTCCCCAGTTTTCCTTGAGCACAAGGAGGGACTCTATGGGTAAAGAATCCAAATATTCAGCATTGCAAAGAGTTTCAAAGCCTTTCTGTTCATCAAAGATTCAAAGGAGCATTAAAAATACTAGCGAATACTTATTAATAGAGATCAAATTAATATTGCTCTTACAGAGGTAAAGATAATATTCAAATCAAGTGAAGAAACTTGACAGGATTTTTACGTTTTGTTAAAAATAACCACTCACCTAACTGCTTGTACTATTCCTGTGGCAGAGAATTCTCTTTTTAGTTTTGGTTCCTCTTGGAACATAAGACTCATTCTTGCTTAGCAATAGAGAATAGACATTAACCTTTTTGCCTACATATGATGTGGACTGCTAACAGTGTATTTTAACTGGTATTACCAAAAATTTACCACATAAAGTTTCACATGGCAGAAGCTTCAATTAGAAGTTTAATAACAACTGGAGTACTGTTATAAAACTCTTTCCTCTAATTCTTTATTTTCCAAGTAGTTATTTCAATCTAGCAACTGTAAAATATTGTGATTCTTTTTAATATATGAAAATACTGAGGTAGAATTATTCATGCAAAGAGTTGACATATTTGACAATGACATCTGACATTTTTCAAAGATGTTAGGACAGTTTTGAAGACGTTCAGGCTCCTAGAATCTGCAGCTGATAGTTAGCCTACTAGAATGAGTGGTCTGAGGTGTGAAACTCAGTTTTGGCTTACTGTTACGGACTCAGAAGTCTTAGATGAATCTGTAACCTCAGAACATGTGATTTGCAGGCTCCAAGGTTTGTAATATACCAGGTTTATTCCAAGGAACTGAACTGCCCTAAAAGTCCCTTGGTTTATTTATCTCCAAGTTCTAGACTCCTGTTTCTCATTAAACGAAGTAGGCAACCATTCCTATTACTTAAATACTAAGATTGAACAATTCTCAAAATAATATTCTGTAGTTCCACAGGAATTAATTCAACAAAGCTCTAAAGACTGTATTGTATAAAGGTCAGTTTGGATAATTATGGTTGTCTTGACTGGCCTTACAATCTATTTAGATTTTAGGAATATGAATTCTTACATGTTCCGTATTAGTAATTTTAGACAGTGTCAGCAGCCAGCCCAGATCCCAAATATCTCCCACAGCTTTGTGCCTGCCTGCATTATCAGACTAGAGAAGGTACCCTGCTACTTGCTTTCTCTCTCCTAGTCGAGCAATCTGTTTGCTTTAGCTGTATGAGGAAAAAATTCACATGGTGAGTGCCCTGCATTAGTCACACGTGTTTCTGTGAGAATGCAGTTTTAAGTGCTTTGCTCTGTGCTGAACACAGAACTTGGAGCTGTGCAGGATATCACGGGATCAACACACCTCTTGGAACACATAGTGTAGAAAACTTATTTGTCAACTTTCTAGAAAATTAAGTATAAAAAAGGTGCACAGAGAACTGGATTCAGCCAAAGTGGTAGTTCTACCTGAAATGTTTAGAAGCAAAATTAAACCAGACTTTGCTGTCTAAGCAATCAAGTCACTTCATGGCTGCTGGCTGTAGGTCTAAGATTAAACTGTTAATTAATTAAAAAATTGTTGGGTCTTTACCATATAAAAAACTAGCCATATCATAGTGTACTTTGGATTACTTCCTTAGATGCCTCTCTTCAGTGCTTCAACAAATGCTAATGTATTCTCTTTGACTGATTTACATGTGTATTTCCCCTTGCTACATGACACAAGTCATTCTGGACAAGAGTTAGATTTTAACTAGTGGAATCGCAGCTTCAATTTTTATCTAAGAGGTGATTGAAGAAAATAGAGCAAGAATAAGCTTAATTTTTAAATGAGTACTATGACTAGGGAGGATAAAAAGATACTGCCATCTTTTTCTGATTTTTGTGGCTTGTCAACCATTTTTGTAGCTGTATACTATTGACCAGCCTTAGTTTTCCAGAAAGTTTATGGACAGATGACTTGGACTATGCTAATAAAACATCCTAAAAATTCTAGTAAAACATCTCAGTAAAATACCTTAACTTGGAGTTTGCCTTCCTGTATTCGCCCTTTCCATGAAGCTGTAAATTTAAGGCTGTCCACTGAACAGCTCATTACTCTGCAAAGGAAACACATATACAGTAAATCTTAGACACGTAACAGGAAACGAAACACAAAACCGAACCCAGTGTATTTTCAATGTGCACCACATTATACTAACTCTTCCTTTGAAGAAAAATACATCTTTATTTTAATCTAAAAAAAATCAATCAGCATTTAAACAAGCAACTCACAGCTATTTTACTTCAAGACAAGAAATACAAATGAGATGACTAATTATAGTGATTGACATAAATTGCTGCATCTGTGTCCTAAAAATTAAATAACCATCTTCACACATAGGGAGCAATGGTGCATTAGCACAAATAGGCAGATTATTTTTCCCTCACCTTGCAGTCTCCTGGCGTAAGGCATTGAGAAACGTGTCAGGATGAAACAGCTCTGAAAGGTCAAGGGTGTCTGACAATAGTTTCTGTTTCTCTGCTTTTTCTACCCAATTCTAAAAGAGAAAATAATTTAAAAAAAAAAAAAAAAAAAGGAATCCTGAAGTTATTGCTTGATTTTTCAAAATTTTGAGTTAATGTAAGTTTGTCAATTACTATGATTAGTGAAAAATGTTTGTGTAAATATTCTGTAACCTCAAAGATTATTATTATTTCAATCATTTAAAACTGGTAAAAAGGAAATGAACACCATTTAGAAGTATACAGAATACCAGCAGTCTATCTGTAACATGACTCATGCATTCTAAATAAACTTCTATTTCATTCTTTATACAGTGCAGCTCACTTCGTACAGTGTAAATTTATCAAGCTTCTATCATTGCTGAAACCCTATTTCACCTTAACTTACAGGGAAGTTTAAGTTTTCCATCAAAATGGCTGCCATTACTGTCTTTGCTGTAATAAGTTCAGGCAAATAAATGCATTCCTTTCAAGTATGCTTTAAGATCATTCTTTTGTATAAATGGCATATTATATTCAAGGAACACTTGATTTTCAATCTGCAGTAAGTTTCTATAAGTACTTACCTTTCCTTTTAAAAAAAGTATTTCCTAGTATTAGGTTGATGTGCCATTTTTAGTGTATTAGTTTGAGATATACATTCATAGAATTTATTATAAGATAAAAACTGGCTCTGTTATATTTGGTAATAAATGAAACTAATAAGGGCAGGGGAATAACTGTCCTCAATTATCCTTAAAAAAACATGTCTCAACCTTCTTCCACTCTTTCTAATATGCAACTATGAAGCCTGTTACTGGAGCAGCAAGCTTGGAATTTCCCATCAAGCCAACACATTATGTGACAACATGAGAAAAAAGACACACATTGCACCTTAAAATCATGATAAACCATGTGTCCTAAGTAATGCAATCTGAGTTTGATCCTCAAAATACTAATAATTGCAGACTAAAGAATTTGTTATCTTCAGACAAGTTATTTAGGTACCTGAGTGGCGATGCAACAGTCCACACTCAAAATCCTCTTTTGAAACTTTTATAATGTAGCTCTTTGGTACAATTTCTTTACATGATATAGTCACAGTCCTGACCATGGTACTGTAGTATAAACCTGAAGTCGCTATACAACCTACTCTATAAGCAGTTGCAAGCTTCTGCACAGAAAGAGTAAGTGTTCAGTGCCAGGATGGACAGGGCTTTGAGCAATCTGGTCTAGTGGAAGGTGTCCCTGCCCGTGGCAGGGGTTTGGAACTAGACAACCTTTAAAGATCCCTTCCAACTCAAACCATTCTGTGATTCTACAAATATGAAGCCAGAAACTCATCAGAGACCAAGATTCCTCATGATATCACTAAATAAAGAAAGATAGGTCCCACTCCTTTCTAAATACCAACTACTTGCATATGATAAAATTGCTCTAGTCACTGAAGTGTCTTAGAAGTTACACTCTCATTACACGATGCATCTGCCAAGCATCCGTATCACACTTAAAAAGTATTTTACTGTATTGTTTAAACTACTGACTGATGAATAATTCCATAGAAGCATTTTGGAAGTGACAAAATCATCTAAAATGCAACTAAATGTCACTCAGTGAATTTTATTTTTTATTGTCAGCGTGTCACACAC
Source organism: Myiozetetes cayanensis (assembly GCF_022539395.1). Classification (NCBI taxonomy): domain Eukaryota; kingdom Metazoa; phylum Chordata; class Aves; order Passeriformes; family Tyrannidae; genus Myiozetetes; species Myiozetetes cayanensis. Next base: position 40,203,549 of record NW_026087742.1, on the reverse strand, counting down.
ATCTCCATAATGTTTCCACCACGTTCAAACCTTTAATCAGTGATCTTTTTATCTGCCACATCACTGATTATGAGCCCTCAACCCAAATGATTATGAATCAGTTAGGAGATTTTTGCTTTCCATTTTCCTTAGATTAATGTACACAGTTAGCGACTCTTGTCTGTATGATTCTTTTAATGACTTTATGCAATGATTTCTTTTATCATATAGCAGTAACTCTGCATTCTGGTTAGGAGAGATTTTGTAAATTGTTTAATGTAATAGAAGTAGACATTCATTTCAACTTATATTTAATATAATCATTCTACTGCTGCCATCAAATAAACTTTTAATGTAACTGCTAAAGAGAAACACCATCAGGAACACAGATGTTTATATTCCACCCAATTAAAAGACCAGTATGGGTGATATTAATTCTGAACTCATACAATTAGCACTAGGATATACACAATAACAAAAACTTTCATTAGGTCACAAAAGCAAAGTTCATAATAGCTTGTACTGCTCTGCATAAAGCTGAAGATGTAGCTCATTCCGAGCCAATTAATAAATAATTTAAGATTTAGATGCAATAAAATGATAATAAAATGTATGTGACAACAAAATTGTAAAAAATATCCTTATGCTTATTTTAGTTTTATATGACCACATGGCAGCATGTTACTGAAGAGCTACAGTCTCAAAAAACAACTTCAGTTTATTAAATGGATCACTTGTCACTAGTACGTCCACCGCCACAAGGCTTGGAAGAGATCAGGTATTAAATGTTTCCTGAAAAGGAGAAATCCTGTAACAGATAATTACACCCTCATCCCAACTCCTATAAAAACATATATTGACTGCATTCGTCAAAGCGATGCAAAGTTGTTTGACTTTGTATTCATCTTGGATTGCCATGTAACATTTCATTCTGAAGGGCTTCCTTCCATGACCAACTCAGTAGAAAACTTTGCCTTTCCTGCCAGGTAGGCCACAATAATGCGTGCATTTGTCACTTCTTAGCTGCACTGCAGTAAGAAGACTATTGCCAGCTCCAGGAATATTAGCTGCCCATCTCTTTGCGGTTCAGGACGGTACCCATGCTTTCCCAGCTAGTTCCTCACTCCTAACTCTCATAAGGTGGTCTTTAAGAGGTTTGATGCAGTTCAGGTTTTCTTCTCCAAAGCAGCTAATAAGATCTAAATTCGCTAAAGGTCACTTTTTGTGTATTAATTAATGATACCTTATTGTTTAGATACAGCAGCTATAAAAGGCATAATAAAGCTTAAAAATGTATAACTTATTTTAAAAAAAGTAATTATTTTTATATCAGTAATTTCTATTATACTAACAATGTGGTCTACAAGTCCAAATATCCTAACCCTGAAAATATTTTTATTACAAAATAAAATTAAAAATCTATCATACACTCTTCTTTGCAGCTGTTTCTTTCAAAGTTTAATTTCAATGTTTCATTATTTCCTGAATCTGTATTACAATTAAACTAGAAATTTAAGTTTGAACTCTGATAGATTAAGTTAGCAAATTATGATTATAAATATAATACCAAAACTTAGCAGCAATACCCAAAACGCTTGAAAAGCAATTCCTAGCAGGATATTTCAAAACTTCAATTAATATGGGGTTCTATTTGCTTTAATAAAAAGATTTTATTTTCTTTTTTTTTTTCCCTTATGTAGCCTCAGGTGATTCAAATAATATTTTTTCATATATCTTAATATCCAAGAAACATCTATTCCATTTTCAAAGAGAAGCCTTCCTTATCGTCTCTAATCCCAAAGCAAACTGAGCTCCTCATTGAACAGTGGAAGGAATAAGGAGGTTGCCAGATTTTCACATTATCATTTATACAACTTTAGGATCACAGGACTCCTCTAAAACAAATCAAGTACTCTTCCTTCACCAGTTTTAGTTCATTCCAAATGTATTTTCTTCTATTATATTTTTCTTTTGCTGTGGTCCCAGAAGAGAACTTATATTAAAAAAAAAAAAAAAAAAAAAAAAAAAAAAAAAAAACCAACATATAAATCACTACAGAAGTAATTTCATTCCTGTGCCTAGATGGAAAATTGTATTCAGTGCTATGTGAATATGCATAGCCAGAAACCATGCAGTACAATTCTGTTTTTCCACTAGTTTTAGAGGGATTCAACATTATTGGGGAAAAAACTGTAGGACTTTGGATAATTCTCAGAGCAAATGATGGTACCACTGATAGAGGAGTAAATATGCAGTTAACCAGTTTAGACTAAGCAAAGGTCAAACAAGCAGTTAAGCTACAGTCCAATTTTCCTCACAGTGAAGCAGTTGTTCCATAGGTGCGCTCCTAAGTGTTGGCATTCAGTGTTTAATGCCAGCAGGAGTGATTGTATTACAGTACAAGGAAATGAAATAGAGGCATTTTTTTCAGGCATCGAGCCCAGAGGCAGTAACATGGTAGGTTCTAAGGAACAACTGGTATACAACAATTTGCTCCCCTCTGGTAATTTCTTTTTGTATGTGAAATCCTTGTGCCATTACTTCTGACGTAGTTATCCTTTATTAAATGAATTTGTGAATATTGCAGTATTTCAGGTATATGATGTTTAGCAATAATAAATGATCAAATGATAAATAACACAGTAATTTAATTTGGAGTTATGTCTGGCTTAAAATTTTTCTCTTCCCTTTTTTTCTTTTCTTTTTTCTTTCATGCAGACCAAGACTGCTGGCTACTGCTTCAAATAAAATACTATTATTTCTTTATTTCAGTTTGAAACACCTCAAAAGTCCCCAGTTTGTTTAGGAAGTCTGAACAATAACACAATAGCACAGAGTTAGAACATGAATGTTCTGAGCTCATTAGTATCAGCATCCGAGCTAACTGTGCTAGAAGCAAATATGCAGTAAGGCTTAGCTGAGAGAAGTGTTAGCAAATGTGATTGCATTCTGGTTACTGTATCACTTTATTTTTTATCAAAACAGGAACTTGACTTTTCATAAACTGCTGTTTGCTACATTTAATTCAGGTATCATAATGATGACGATGCATAAGAACCATAACAAAATACTGACAAGATCATGATTGATCCATGCCGAAATTGTATTTCAGATTAACTTTCAGATATTCCCTCTATGATCACTAAACACAGAATCAAGTTAGAATCCAATAGTCTTATGCTTCACACTTTCTAGTCTTTTCTTTCTCCACAACTAAACACATCTGTTACCAAGCACTAGATTGCATTTTCAGTTACCTTACTGGGTAAGGAAGCATAAGAGCTGGAATTATTCCTTGGTGGAACTCCCACTGATAAGTTGCAGGGGAGGGAAAACAGTGACACACAATATTCTTTTGCAGATAGCATGTTAGACTCTCTACCGTAATCCTTGAACAAAGACAGGACTACATCAGACAAATCCTTTCAAGAGTTCTGGAGCTGGAATGCTAAAATCTATATTGTGCTGGTGTGACTAGACAGGGGTACAGAATACTCAATTTATTAGCCACTAGTAATAATGGGATGCACCACAGTAATTTGTTTTATAGTACCAGCTTGAAGGCTATGTTACAATAAAGAGAACCAACAGAGAACTGCTTACTTTGCTATGGCTCATTTTCTCTGGTAACATCCCATGAGATTTTCCATTAAGCATGTTCCTCACAGTCTTTGTTCCTCTTCTGAAACAATGAACCCTTGAACAGAAGTCACCAATCTCTCTCTTTTACGTTTTTTTTACTGTTTACTAGTCATTTATTTTTTTTTAACACTCTCTCTTAAGGCAGTCAAAATGGAGAAAGTCTCTCAGCCATACTCATGTCACAGAACTCTATTAGTAACTATTAAGGTTTAATCTAATGCTCAGATACCTATGCAACTTTCAAACATACTAAAGCAATTTAATTAGAAATTGTTTAACTCTGTGGGGTACATACCCCAAATTACCCAAAAGATACCACAATTAAAAGGCAGAGAAAGAAATCCATTTTTTTTTCTAGAGATCACAGAACGGAAACAGTGGCTGATGCAACCCAGTCTAAACAAAGAAAATAAATGATGGCATGGCCATGTTATCCTGGGACACCATGCTGGCTCATGCTAAAGCTACTTACACTTCATTAAACAGAACACTGCAACATGGGATTACTGCTCAGACTATCAAATGGTTTGTTCAACAAAGCACAACTTTGTGTAGACACAGAATATAATGTTTTTTTCTACTGGTGCAGTAAACTGGTATGGATTATTGTTTGTTCCTACATAGTAAAGTTAAGGCAGTAAGTGTGAAGGTACCTTGAGTGCTGCATATCAGCTATTTGAAGCTCACTAAATCTCTATTTAACCAGAACAGGAATTTTTTTGTTGTTGTGGCCAGGCCAAAAAGAACAGCTCATCATCAAGGCTGTAGGTCTTTCTCATATGTCCTGTCACACTTGAGAATGCCAAAGAGTATTAGCATAGTATGAAGCATCATTCAAACCTGTTCTCAAGAAGTAACCCAGAGAAACATACATTCGGGTGCAATTTAAGGTAAAACTACTGTACATTTTGTTAAACAGCACACTTTTGTTATATTTTTAAATGTCTTTGTTTAAGAAGCTACAATGCTTTAGTTTTTTAAGCATTCCATTATAGAAATAATTTATTCATAAAGTTAAACATTTTGGCATCCAATCCAACTCAAAGTATGGCCAAATTCATAATCAGTTTAGGTTGCTTTCGGCATTGTCTTCTCCAATTATGTGTATCTCCGAAGCAGAAGTTCCACAAACCTCTCTGGGAAACCTGGGCAATCCTTTTTTTGACTGAAGAGCCAAAAACTGGGCAAGCATTTCAGATGTGGCCTTAAAACTGCAGAACAGGAAGAAATAACAACTCCCTTCAACCTTTAATAAGGTCATTAAGAAGTTTTCATTTCTATGGTATTGTGGTATCTTTGGTTACACATATGTTTATCAAATTTGCAGTTAATAAGCAACATGGTTTTAGTTTTATTATTCTAGCAATATCTTCCCATATTTTTCATTTGATGGATTCTGCTGTGGATATATTAAAATCATAACTTTTTACTTTCTCAGAGTGATAATGAAACACATAAACACATGACAGCATAAATCTTTTTCCTAGCTTTGTAATCTACATATCTGAATAACGAACAATATTTAGTTTACTTCTAAACTATTTATTGTATTTTGCCTGATATGTAGGTAATTTCAATTGATTAATTTATCGTATAGGCTCATGAAATATTAGAAATAACACTGAAAATGGTAATTATAGGGGACCTATAAGAAAATGCATTGTATATATAAGGAAAAGCATATACAACACTGTGCAACAGTACAAATCTGATGGACATTTTCAAACTCAAGCTCTGATGTAGAGAACATTGCAACAAAAGTCTCTTAGTTCAGAGTGACTATGAGGATTTAACAACATAAAAATATCACTGCCTGCAAATGTGCTTTTACACATTCTTCTCCATGTAAGGGCACACATTCTAATTAAGTTGCTACTTATAGCACTCAGATGAATACACTGGTAAACACATAGAGCAGCAGCATATTTACCCTTCCTGCCTTTAAGCATCACTTACATACCTAAACTAGGGATCTAAGCTTCCTATCACTCTTAACAACTCTTCCATCCTGAGTCAAGGTTTGGTTTCTTTTTTCTTCAATTATGTACCTTTCTGAACATTTAGAGACAAAAGACCACTCCAAAAAGAACTCTACTAAGAAAAAAACCAAACAACAGAACAAACAAAACCCCAAGCCCGAATGCCTACTTACTCCAGTTTTAAAATACAGTCATGTCTGTTTACAGAGTTGCTGAGTGCACTGATTACTTTATTTGACTGTGAATTCCCAAGAGTAAAACTACATATACACAACAGAAAAAGAAGGATTTAGTGAAGAATTACTCTTACAAAGCTTTTTCCTCACAAGCTAAATTTGGGATGACAGCTCTGAAACTTTAACAGCTCTGAAATTTTAATTTTTTTTTTTTAAAATATTTGTACAGGAATACAATATGAAACCATGCTGTAATTTCAAATTCAGTTATATGGAATCTTCTTCAAAGAGAGAGAGGTAGGTCAACATGCAGCTACATTTCTGCCTTCTCCCAGAGAAATGCCCCGAAGATTGCTTATTAGGGATGATGCTTGCTTGTGGATTGGCAATGTGTTTCTATTATAAAATGGGCTTATTTTTTAACACATACCAGCAAATACTATTTGAGAAATAAAGCATATTGCCATTGACATTGACCCCTTAAAATCTCAAAACAAAGAGATGAAATATTTTGCAAGCTGTTACACTAAGCAAGTTTCCACCAAACCACCTACAGTTCAAAACAGAACCACGATCACATCTACTTTTTAGTTACAAAGTTGTCTTACTACTCTAAGCAATTTATTTATATGTATGTATGTATGTATGACTATGAAATCACAATTATAAATTTAAAAAAGTATTTTGGATAGACTGCTTATTGTTAGTAGACACAATACTTCTGTCAATATGGTGGTGGTCAGAAGAGCAAGTTAGTGTAACCAAGGGCAAGTCATGCCTGACCAATCTCGTGGCCTTTTATAATGCAGTGACTACAGCAGTGGACAAGGGAAGGGCTACAGATGTGATTTATATGGACTACTGTAAGGCCTTTGACGTGGTGCCCCACAATATCCTTCTCTCAACTGGAGAGAGATGGATTTGATGAGCAGACTATTAGATAGATAAGAAATTGGTTGGATAGTCAAGTGGAGGGCAGTGGTCAAGGGTTCAGAGTCCCGATGGGCATCAATGACAAGTGGTGGCCCTCAGGGGTCTGTATTAGGACCAGTGTTATTTAATATTTTCATTAATGACATAGATAAAGGGATTGAGTGCACCCTCACCAAGTTTGCAGATGACACCAAGCTGAGTGGTCCAGTTGACACACCTGAAGGACAGAATAGCATCCAGAGGGATCTGGATAAACTCCAGAAGTGGGCGGGCCCATGGGAATCTCATGAGGTTTAACAAGACCAAGCGCTATGTGCTTCTGGCTCAGCACAAAATACAGTACCAATACAGGTTGGGGGATGAAGGGATTGAGAGCAGCACTGGTGAGAAGGACTTGGGGGCATTGGTGGGTGAGAGGCTGGACATGAGCTGTTGATGTGCATTTGCAGCCCCAAAAGCCAATTGTATCCTGGGCTACATCAAAAGCAGCACGGCCAGCAGGTCAAGGGAAGGGATTCTGCCCCTCTATTCCGCTCTGGTGAGACCCCCCTGCAGTGCTGCATCCAGTTCTAAGGTCTCCAGCACAGGAAGGACATTAACCTGTTGAAGTGAGTCCAGAGGAGGGCCACCAAGATGATTAGAGGGATGGAGCACCTCTCATATGAGGAAACACTAAGAGAATTGATCAGCCTGAAGAAGAAAAGGCTTTGGGGTGACCTAATTGCAGCCTACCAGTACATGAAGGGACGATACAAGAAAGATGGAAATGGACTTTTTACAAGGGTGTGTAGTGATAGGACAAGGGTGAATGATTTAAAACTGAAAGAAAGTAGGTTTAGATTGAATGTTTGGAAGAAATTCTTCACTGTGAGGGTGATGAGGCACTGGAACAGGTTGCCCAGAGTAGCTGTGGATACCCCACACCTGGAAGTGTTCAAGACCAGGCTGGATGGGGTTTTGAGCAACCTGGTCTGGTGGAAGGCTTCTCTGCCACCAGGTTAGAACTAGATGATCTTTAAGGTCCCTTCTAACCCAAACCTTTCTACGATTCTAAGTTGTCTAGAAAAAGCAAAGCAGATTGATGGAAATACCTACAAATTAGTGCACTAGCATGTGCTGCAGCCTTCTCATATATTAATGTCTGGAATTTAAAATTACCCAAGTCTTTGAGAGTATAACAGAAGGACTCTTTTTCATATGTAAATGATAATTAAATTCTTTCCTACCATTTGTAATAAAATTAACCTTTTTTTTTCTTGATCTTTTGTCAGAAAGACTATCCATTTTACTCAGTTTTCTGTTTTGCAGACAGCCTTGCCTATGATAAAGGAGATACAGTTAAAAACAAGCTATTAGAAACAGAGTAATCTAAATTTTTAATTTTGACAAATTAAAGGCATACAATTTATCTTGTATCATTGTATCTTTTCAGATTTCTTCCATATGAAAAATGTATCTTGTACCTTAAAGAGAAAAATTAATGAATGATGATTATTTTATTTTAAATAAAGTGTATCAACTATAGCTTTAAATCTTATATAATATATAGTACAGTTTTTTGTACCTTACTGTATATATAAATACTATCTTACATCCATAGAAGAAATAAAGACTACTAAATCTCATCCTTTAAATTAAACTTAGATTAGGAAAAAAAATAATTTTCTTTAAAATAAGGTAATTCCTCAGAGAGACAATGTCTATAGAGACAATGACCTGAGTTGTTCTTTTTTATGCAACACTTCTAAAAGGATTTTTTATGAGTAATTATCTTCTGCAATAAATATTTTATAATCAGAGTGCTGACCAAATGGTTACTGGTAATATAAGGGAAGTTGCCCAAACTTCTGCTTACAAGGTAGTATTTCATAATTTAAACAGAACAGCCATTCTCACAAAACATGCTTAGAATTCCAAGAATTGAATGAACAGGAACTGAATTCCCTTGAAACAGATTATTTTTCATAATAGTTAAGCCTTATGTTTATTGAAAAACTCATAACTTGTCAATGCCTCAATTTAACAGAGCACCTAGCCTTCATTGGGACTAAGTTTCAACAGCTGACAATAAAACCAAATGAAATGCAGGTAGAGATATTTTCCCTTTTCCAGTGCTGCTTTTTAAAAATTGTTTTTCCATGCATAAGGCATATTGTTTTCCCAAACTTGACATAATCCTTCTCATTGGCAACCAAAATTATTTCCATTTAAAGCAGCACAGTTTGCAGATTTAGTGTTAAAATGCACTGTATTTTGCAGGAAAGCAAAAATTTCACTACAAGAAATAGGTATTTTCTGGTTTGGGCAACACAATATAGGAAGAATATAAAACCATTAGAGAGTGTCCAAAGGAGGGCTACAAAGATAGTGAAAGGCCTTGAGGGGAGCCCAGTGAGGCTGAGATCACTTGGTCTGTTTAGCCTGGAGGAGACTGAGGGGAGACCTCATTGTAGGCTACAATTTCCTTGTGAAGGGAAGAGGAGGGGCAGGCACTGATCTCTTCTCTGTGACAGGGACAGGGCCCAAAGGAATGGCCTGAAGTTGTGTCAGGGGACTTTTAGGTTGGATATTAGGAGAAGGTTCTTCACCCAGAGGGTGGTTGGGCACTGGAACAGGCTTCCCTGGGCAGTAGTCACCGCAGCAAGCCTGATAGAGTTCAACAAGCATTTGGACAATGCTCTCAGGCACATGACATGGTGTGACTTTCAAGATTATCCTGTGCAGGGCCAGGAGTTGGACTTCAGTGATCCTGATGGATCCCTTCCAACTCTGGATATTCTATGATTGTATGATTCAAAACCTCTGAAAAGTAAAGTGTTGAACTGGTGCATAAAAAGAAAACTTCCGCAATCCTTACAACTCAGGTACCCATGCAGGAATACAACTTTCTGTAAGCTACAAGAGTATGTGAACTACCTGAGCACAAAAAGTGCTTCAGCTCTCCTTAAGCTTCCTTGGAAATTAGATCTTATTTCAATGGACAGCTTCTATGACCTGTACAAATCTGATACTTCGATCTTACATTCTGTGTGGCACCCTGTTTGGATGGTTTATCTTTACAAAGCACTAGTATTCTATATCAGCCATTACTTCATCAATACCATCTAACTGAGACAGTGATTAAAAAGGGACACAATACAACAGTTGGATCTGTAAGAGCTTCAAATTTTCCTATTACATGAGAGACAAACAAAATATATTTTATAGTAGTACTAGCAAATTTCCAATTTTTACCAAGCAGTTATCACTTAGGTAAAAGGTCTTGAAAGATGTATTCTGGTTGATAAATTCTGAACTAAGTGAAATCATGCTGCAACATGATGAGAGCTAAGGGAGCCAATTAAGGATCAGTTCCTTAGCAGATAATATTAGGCTGCAGTTTTATTTTTGTTTTGATATTCATGACAGCTGAAGAGGAGAAGCCAAAAAAAGTAGCAGAAAAATGCTAATTCTTCAGAATAAGGTGGGAATTTGAATTAAAATTATGGAATGCATAGATTTAAAACATTACTTCTATGAATTCTTGTGCTTTAATATCAGAATGCTAAATCTGGAGCATTCTGCACTGCACAGATACCTAGGTAACAGCTGTTCAGATAGAGTCATGAGAGGAACAATGACAAGGTGGGGAACCAGCCAATCTAATCCATTTGAATCAGCTACTCCTAAAACTGTAAAGGGAAAACCATTAAGCTATTGTCCTTGCTGCAAATCTGATAAGGTAATGTATTTGAAAAAAATGAAATGCTATGCAAAGTAAGTGTGATTACTTAAAGTGGGAACAGGCCTTACTATGGAGTGCCCAAGGGGATGGATGTGGGGACTGAGCATGAAAATTCTTGGTTTGTACAAGATTTATTATGGGAGTTCTTTAACTCGGTGAAAATTGAGAGGACTTGGCTTCCTTGGCTTTCTAATAGCACACTTTCTGCCTGTTGTCAGTGAAAGAAAATTTAATATATTTGCCTAGATGCCTGGGGTGTGAAGGAAGGATCCTGTGTCTCCTATTCCCAGAAAGTTTTCTAGTGTCTTTAGCAGGCAATTTCCAGGAGTTCAAATCTCACATACTTTCGGTGTCCTATCTATCTTTCTGGGGACCTAAGTGTTGAAACAGAAGAATAGTAAGGGTTCTAAAACAGAAACAAATTTTTCCTCAAATAGTAAAAGAGCAATAAAATAGCAAAAATCTTTAACTAAGGGATCGAACTGGCACTGACATTATATTATTACCCTAGATTTCACTCAGAATGGGAGGGAACAAGAGAACAGTATCCCAGAAAGATAGATAAGAGTCTCTTGAAGAAGTATGAAATATAACTTTTTTATATACTAGGAATATTTTATAGATAAATGCACATTTTCAACAAAACCTTTCATAAATTAAGCAAATAAAAACTTCCTGTGTTTATAAACATTTCCTTCATTAGAACACTGAAATAGGTGTTTATGATTCTGAGGTCCAACAGTGCCATTTTCAATGTGCACTGTAAGCCTTTTAGCAGCATTCTCTGACCAAACAGTCATCCAAAGGAAGAACTGTTTTTACAGATGACATAAAATCAGTTCAGTTCAAAAGAATTAAATAAATGTTTCAATTTAAAATAGAAGGTATTTTTGGAATATGAGGGGTTCAGGGTTTTTTTTGGTTTGGGTTTTGTTGTTGTTTTTTTTCTGAAAAGGTGAAATTAAGCTCTACATTTAGTTCTTGTGGAAACAAAAATTACTTTCCAATTTTTTGATCTGAAACATTTTTTTAAGGTTGATATTTATCTGACATTTGCCTGGGCTGGTGTTTTGGCTCTTACTGGTTGTAGTCCAGGATCTCTTCTCTTTCTCTCCTGCTGGTATCCACTAGCCATGAAAAGACACTTTTCTGTAGACTGGAATTCACTTCAGAGCATTATACGCTAATGTCTATTATACCTGGGCTATAATCATGAACTGAGAGAGGAAAACCACAGAACACATTTAAGATGCCATCATGAGGAAACTGGCAGTATAAGGACCAAGACTTAAAACTAATACAATGATCTATGATCATTCATATATTTCACATCTTAATGTTGATAGCAAATATATCACTGTAGATAGACAAGCTGAGCATGATATTGTAAAGTTCAAAGTCAGCTTTGCTAATTGAAAGTATTCAGAACTCCATCCTAGAGGAATGTTCAATACACCATTTTTGTTTCAATTTAAAGTGAAAGCTAACATCCAAATATCAGAACTTCAACCTGGGAAGAAATCATCTATTTCCATCAATTCTATCACCACAACACAAGACACAGTAATACATGTCTCTACTGCATTTTGCATATAAATACTGCCTTACTTTCAGCAGGTAATTTCTTTTAATTTTGCTTTTTTACTGAGAGAATTCAGACCTGAGAAATGGAACACCTGTTGTTTTTCTGTCTGTTGTTGTGTAATGCTCTCAGAACATCTTTATACTTCTATAAATTCTGCTATAAATATTTTACCATCTGGCCTATATTTTGCGTTCTTCTCCATTCCCATTAAATGCTTGTAACAATGCAGTTGCTTTTATTATTTTCTGCACTGGTAGCAAACCTCTTGACAAGGCAGCCTTTAACTAATAACCTAGGTAGAGACTTACTGCATCCTTAGTATATATAAACCTTCAGTACAAATTCAATGTTTCAATGTCTCCTATTTCCTCTTTAAAAATATGTAAATCAAACCTGTCCCAAACACTAAAAGTACAAGTCTCCTAGTCAATGAAACAGAGGGAGATAAGAGTAACTATCAAAAAAAAAAGAGATGATGGTGTTAGTCATTTAAACTAAACCAATACAAAATATGGCATTTATTGAAATATAAACCTGAAAATTTTCAGAGTTATGACAATACCTTTATCGAAGCCTTCAGTGAATTTCTGAACACTAAATCTAGAATTAACTAATGACAAATTACATTTATAAAATCAATAATGAAAAGTCATAAAAAAGAAAAGTTAATTAAAAATTATCAAGAGTAATCAAAATCTTGGTGTAATACATGCAACTATGAATTGGAATCATATAAAAAGATGATTCAACTGAAATGCATAATTAGAAATAATCAACACTTTTCTAGTAATATACACAAAAAATGTAGAAATTGCTCTTCAGATGTGATTTGACTAGAAGCTTGAGATGCAAACCAGACCGGTTATGTATTATTAAGAATTGCTTCAAACACAACTATGTTACATATTTCACATTAAAACAAATAAAATCAAATAACCAGCAACTGTTGTCACTAACAAAAAATTTTATGTAATTTACTGCTTCTGGATACAATTATGTATGTTAAGTATCTGCTGTAAAGCTCTGTCTTAATAATCTTTCCATCTCTTATAATAAATAACTGTTTAAAATTGTAAATGATTCCTTCATAATAAATTTCACAGAAATGAGTAATCCTAATGTACCATTTTGTCAGCAGTTCAAACAGTGAGAAAGGAAGATACTATCATGGTAATATAATGCAGCATATTTGTCAATAGTTGACTGAAGTAAAATATGAAAATAAAAACTTTCTGAATATTCGTTTATTACTATTAACACTACTATCATCCTGTTACACTCTGTCACATTATCTCCACTTTGCATGGGAGATGCAGGCCACACAGAAGCTTGAACAGTAATTTCAGACTTCAATTAAAAAAAACCCCATATAAGTAAGGAAAGTTGCATGCAGTTTGGTCACAACCAAATGAAAGTACAAGCTGCAAACAGCAAGGTACTCTTGAAGCTTACAAACACTGACTAAGCCACAAATGATGCTTTTTTAATACTAAAGACTATAATATTCAGTGAAAAGACAGATAGGACTAACTTCAGCTCTAGTTATATGACCAAATAACATCTGAACATCCATTATCACTTGTTGCTATACATATTTACATTTTCTTTGTTTATACTTTAAGCCTTTTTTGAAGGAAAGGATAAACAAAAACTAAGCATTAGCCAAAAGACTGTTTGCACAACAAGAATGCTATTAATACTTTGAAAACATCCATTTGGTAGTTTCTTTAGAAAGAGTAATGCCTAGAAATCATGTGCCCTTCAAATCTTCCTTCTGAATCTGACAGTCAACATTAATGTTGACAGAAATCTTTGTATCCCACTGGACAAGACTGTGTTAATCAAGGTCAAAACCATAAGCTTTCTATTTATTACCCAGAGATAATAAAAGATCTGCCCTTCCTAAAGGAATCTTCCCCTCTGGAAGGTTCTCACAGTTTTCTCTCTATATATGGAACATGATGAAAACTGTTTTGTTAAATACTAATTAATTTAGATGAATGACTTTTTTATTCCTCTGCCTATTATCTTAAATACACTGCTTCTGTCAATCAAAGTACACATAGATTTACCTCAACTAAAAATTATCCTCTTCACTGTCAGACTGTAAATTGACAAAGCTGTTGTCAGACTGCACCTTCTATTATAGCCTCTTGTAAACTTGGAGAATGCAGATGTTTTCATTATTTGCTTCAAAGACTAGTCATCTACATCAACTCTATTAGAAATGCTTCATTTATGCCTTGATAGGCATCTCTCTACCAGATGAAAGTGTGTGTGTTGACTTACATATAAAGTTTCATCTGCATAAATAAATTTTCTTTCCCCCAGTTCATCATAAAGACTATGACTAAAATCTAAGGTGTAAATCTATTGTGAAGCAATATTACCATATTAATCCTTTAAAGTTTTACATGCCTTTTCACATGTCTACAACTCTTTGGGATTTGTATTTGTAAAGGTCTACTGTAGAGTAATTTACATGATGTACTGTGTCACTGAACACCAGTATATTAAGGCAAATAAATGACTCTTTAAAATTACCTGTATAGCAAGTGCTCGAGCTACAAGACTTCTAAGATACTGTAAAGGATCTTCTGGACCTTCCCACTTGCTTTGCCATGCGACAGGACACTGAAATAAAAATATATTTACTGAAAGTATCTATTTCAAATCCATTATGTTTTAAACTAGCAATTTGAATGAAATTAAACAATCTGGAGATCAAATATATCTACAAAGAAAAAAAGGAAATACAAGTAATAAAATGACCAAAATATACAACCACTACCAGAAAGGTCATATTCCTGCTAATTCTTCTTGTGGCCCACAATGACACAGTGCTGACGGGGAACTTGCAAGAACCTCTCCTATTCAATAAGGAAACATCAGTTTTTTCCATGAACAATTCAAAAAGGCCTAAGCAGGTTATTTCTTGAAAAGCCACAATGTCATCTTTCAAGAGCAGCCACAGATTCCCACTCCTTTGCTGCTGCCTCCTCAGACTTGAACATGCAGTTGTGTGGCTATGTGGTGAAAAGAAGCTGGTACAATTCCTCTGCATGATTATTTTCTCATCTCATTCTAGAGCAAAACCTGAGATAAAATCCTACAAGACCTCCCCATACAAATTTCTCACTGACTTCAAAAAGAAAGGCTTAGAGGGCCCTTTGTTAGATTTCCTCCTTATAAAACAAGGGTAAAAACATTAATTTTACCTACTCCACAGGAATCTGTAAAGCACAGTGAAAGTGATTCTGCAAGATTTTCCTACTTAAAGAGAAGTGATGTAAATCATTACCTGTAGAATACTGCACAATACTGAAGATGCTGAATGGGATAAACAGTCTATCCTTTTAATATTTACTGCTGCATTTTCAAGGAGGTTCACACTCTAATAGCATATATCCTCCATAGATTTTCAAAATCTGATTATTTAAGTTTGTAAGAGAAGGTATCTTTCAAAGTAAATACTCCATGTGTACCTTCTATAGATAAGAACAGAACATAACTAGGTGTGGGGACACTAATTAAGAATGAATTGAATAAATTAGAACACATACAAGACAACCGACAAAGCACAGTTAACTGCACATCTTTTTTCGTAATTATGATTTTTTGAAACTTTTTTTATTTAAAACTCTTAACCTTGCATTTTTGAAGACTTCTTCAGTAGATATGCATTTACAGACAGCTCACCAATCTATCATTTAGAAAGTATTCATCTAACATTGCTAATATATCACTTTAAATTACTCTAATTTTAAAGAAACTGCTTTGCTAATTGTTATTATGTAAGCATATTTCAGATGTGTACTGCTGCTCATTTTGGCTGAGGTAGAGTTAATTTTCTTCATGGTGGCTTCTATGGGGCTAATATACCAATTTTACACAAATAAAGCACACTGCTGAAACCTTTAGAAGTAGTACATTTCTTGATTTTTGCATTTCTATTAATAATATTGCAGTTTCTTCAGGTGCTATAATCTTAAAAGAACTACAGTCTTGGTGCTTTTAAAATACAAATTTTTAAAAATAGTCTTTTGTTACATAACACATGACAACACTAAACTAAATAAGAACAGTGTATAGAAGATCCATGAAAGAAATCATTTTAGGATGATAAATACAGTGCGGTTTAGCTGTCTTGAGGTTTAGCTGCCATGCCAGGAATGTGTCATTACCCTCTCTGGAAGGCTGCTGAAAAGATTGCTATACAGTCACAATCCAGTCAAGTGATCTGTGTCAAGGTAAGTGGCTAAGTAAGCAGATGAAATGACAGAAACACTTCGCTGAATCCATCACAAAGCACTGAACTGATGTTTGTGAGAGGTAAAAATGCATAGAATTTTTGACTACATTTTTGTGACAGTGATCAGCTTCATAGCTCCTGCTGCTTCCAATTTAAGAGTGCATCTTAAGCACACAAGCAAGTCATGCTCTCTTGCTCAGTAACAAGAAATATAACTGTAAGTACTAAAGAATGACCATTACGTGTATCATTTGCATTTGCTATGACTTGTACTTAGTACTAATTTCTACCACACAGTCAAAACATGTTTAAAAAGGAAATGAGATTGCTAACATGAAAACATGAATTTATGCTAATTGTACTGCAATTTTGCTAACAAATGCTGTCTCGTGAATCTAAAAAGACAACAAATTTAATTATTGTTTTGATTAGAAATCTGATAGATCAACAAATGCATAAAAATCTTTTTAACAGTACTTGTTCTTCCAGTGAAGATATACAAGATATAAATAGGAATTATCATTCACTGCAGAACCAATCTCAATATCTATGCATTACCATTGGCAGAATTTTTTATTGCTGCAGGTGAAACAAAACCAGAGTTTCAGGTCACATCCATGTTTGACTACCTTTGTAATCCCATTATCTAGCTATTAATGATGGAGTATGTAAATTTGCAGTCACTCATTGTATCAGTTTATAAATATGCCTAGTTTGATGCCAAAAAACATGGAGAAAGTACATTTGCAAATTCTGATTGCTTTTCTCATATATCAGGAGTATAGGGTGAGATGATAGGTTGGTATGATAGGCACAGCCTGCCTGGTGTGATATGGCAATATTCCACACTGAATAAATGCAGAGAGCAAATTGTGATTATAACTTAAATTTTAAGAAAATGTAAAAACTAAGTAAAGTGACAGATTTACATGTTCTACTGGCTAATACATTTGACTTATCAAACATGACTTGGTATTTGAAATTGAAATAGCATTCCACAACTTCTAACCTTATTGGAATCATCTTTAAGAGAAAATTTGATAAAAGGGCAATATACTCAGAAGCTTTTACAAGTACTTGAAGCAACACTTTTCTGAAAAATTTTCCAGAAAAATCCTGATTGTATTCAAGAGTTACTATCAACGAAATAACTCCATTTTAGAATCTTTATCAATAAAAGAGCTTAGAACAAATGGTGCCATGAAAACGTGTATCAGAATTTCTTCGGTTTCCTTGGTTTTTTTCATTGCACATTATAATGTATACAAAATTACAAAATTACCTTCTGGTTTAACAGAGCACTTGCTAGTCTTTGTACTTCAGAACTCAGTAATGAGGTACCTCTGATGACTTTACTTAAAGAAGCAAGTGACTGATGGACACTTTGCACAAGGCGAATGGCACTGAATTGTTCCAGAGTAATGAAGGATAAGATTGGAGATCCTTGTTGCTCTGCAGGAGGAGACACCTTCTGATGGATCAGATTAGAATTCTAAAAAAAGAATATGTGATATCCAGTTAATAAACTCAGTGAAACTATAGTGTTACACAGTATATTATTTGTTTAATTTGTATTACTTCATATCACCTTACCTTTGAATTAATACTGAATTATCAGCCTTTTTCTGACATTAGATTAAAACTACAGTGATACTTTCAGTATGTCTGTGAAATGCTCAATAAAGGCACCACTCTTCTGAGACAACTCTATCTACCCAGTTATTTCCAAAGTACTTGAATTTCTGAAAAATCTTCACTTAGCTAAATCACTGCTTTTAGTATTTGTGTTAATGTGTCGGCATAAAAAGCAGTGCTGTACTCAGCATAACCAGACTGTATTGGGTACTATAAACTATGCTGCCAGATATAGTTCTTGCTTTGGTAAGACTAGTTCAACATGGAAGCAAATTCAATAGAATAATAAATACAAAAGAAGTATAATATTATGTGTAAACCTTGGGTAACAGACTCTGACAGGTAGTGCTGCTCTCACATTGCCATTTTCACTACTTACTTCCCCTTCCATTGCAGCCACTGAAAATCCAAATTTATTCAATGATTTCAAGAGATGGTATTACCTTGCAAACCTTAATTCAGCGTATTGCATAAATATATTTTAGCATGTGTTCAGAAACTGCCAACCTGACATGTGACAAGAGGCTGCAATGAATTCCAGTTATAGAATTAAAAACTTTTCTAGAAAATTCTACATGGCACAAATGCAAAAAGAAATCCCTTTTCTTTGAGAAAAATTTTTTTTGCTATTTCAATTTGTAGTAATTTATTAAAGGTAAAATTTGATTTTACTTTCTCTGAAATATCTCTTCCTAAAATAACACGTAGTTTTGACTATTTTTCAGATTAAATAAACTTCTGAATTGTCACATGGCATCCTGCTTTCCGGAACACACAAGATATCTACATCTAGTATCTTTCCCAGGCACTGTACGTTTGTCAGAACTTTCATATTTTTCATTTCAAGCTCATACTGCACTAAGCTACCAAGCTAAAATATGAGAAAAGCTAAGTGAAAGATCAGTACTTTGGTTTATGACTGACAAAAAAATGAAAGATAATCTTCCTTCCCACATTGTTAAAAAGGTATACAAGAAAATTACTTACTGTTCAAACTATAAGAAGTATACAGAATTTAGAATTGTTATGCTTTGTGGGGGTTTTTTTTGCATGCATTCTAAAATCACAGTACCAGTCTCACTTCAGTTTTTCTAAGACCACAGTTTGCTGAGTATATGTCAATTATAATGTAAAACTAGCATAAACCAGTTGATAGTTTCTTATTGAGGTATTGCACAAAATAAAGAAAGAACAAAGACATTGCAACTTTCAGGCTTTGCTCAATCTTTCACATATGTTCTCTTAATTCACAACAAATTTACTGAAAGAGAAGGCCTCTAAGTTCCTCAGTACTGTCCTTTACATAACAGTCTCCTATGAATTGCATATTCCATTTCATCACTCTTTCCAATGCTTTCCCTGGAGAATTTGATAAAACAACCCATCTCTCATTTTTATAGGAAAATTAAACATGAATACCAATATCAGCTTATACATTTAATGTCCTATTACGTTCCCTTAAAATCCATTATGTATATAACTCACATCAGTCTTTAAAATATCCTCATGACCTGCTTGGGAATTAAGATGAAGAACTACTGAAGTACTGAGTGCTTTTCCTAATCATAAAAAAGTATAGATAGATTCTAATCTTTAATATTAAATACTATGTTATGCTACCAATATTAAATCAGGTGTATTTTGAGACTTTGATCAGTTTCCCTTTCAGTTCTGTAAGTGTTACTTTCTTAGTACAATGTAAGACTTCATAGTCTCATCTAAGCTGTTCCAGAGCTTTACTTTACCTTCTTAAACTGAAGCTTTTTCAGACTCCAGTATTTTCTGAAAACTGTCCCCCAAGAATGTAACAAATATAATGAAACTAAACTCATATACCTACCCTAGTATGCATTTGATTCAAAACTCAATTTTAGTGGTGGTGGTGGGTTTTAGAAAACTCCATTAGCCTTTTGATATACCTATTCTGTCTCCTCCTTCAAGTCTCTCTGCCTACTCTTTTAGATATTAGTTTTTCACTGGTTTTTACACAAATTTTTAATTGTTAAAAATACAGAAAAGAATGACCCTATATTTCTGTTTCACTGATTTTCCTTTGTGCAAAAAAAAATCATTCTTCTATTAAAGCTGAGATATCTAATGAGGTACCATAGTGTGATTCTTGGGGCTGTCCTGTACAGGGCCAGGAGTTGGACTTTGATGATCCTAGTGGGTCCATTCCAATTCAGGATATTTTCTATGCTTCTATAATGGCTTAGTTAAAAGAGCAACTCAATAATTTTCAAAAATACTTTTGCAATTTTCTTGCAGCATTATGCAACTTTATGAAAGTAATTATTTACAATTTACAAACACAACAAAAGACACAAAACAAATGACAGCTTATGATCATACATTCAGCAAACAATTTTGAAGCAGTTGCTGCTGAATTTTTATTATGTGTGGGCCTCCTTTCATGGAGCTCCTAAAGGGTTTTTCTGAAACAAGGCAAAAAATGTAACCACTTTACAATAAAAATATAGCACTGATTTCTCTCCCTCTCCTCATGAAGGAGCCATTTGGATACGATGAAACACGCAACCCTATCGCATCATGATACTCTTGTGCTTCTCTGACAAGTATTATGTGATGGGCAATGCCTGAGTTCCACTGCACACTGATTTCCAACTGATCCCATTATGTGACAACGAGGGATTATATAGTGCTTATATATGTCCTAATCTACATGGGAAAAGAATGGACACCAGGACAGAGTCTGGTTGAATTAACTCTGACGGCCCAGCCACTGACAACAGTCTGTAGTGGGCCACCCTTCCACACTCAGGAAGGGTTTTTAAAATTTGTGTTAACATTTGACAACTTGTTCAGTGAAGACTTTATTTTACAGAGTAACAAGTCTTTCATGCAAACTTATACTTAGCATCTGAGTGTGTGGGGTTTTTCTAATTTAATGGCACATTCATGAGAGTTTAATTAATTTGATTAGTGTTAAGTTGTTATTAAATCATGCTGAAAAAGACTGTAGAAGCAATTTTAGGACAGTACTCATTAAAAGGGTGCTTTCAAATGGCAAGAATTAAAATGTATGTTTTCAAATGAAGCTAATATGGATGAAAATGTCAAGACATTCTGTATTAGTTCAGAAGAGCTAAATAAAAAGAGAAGTTTGTTTGTGTAATTTCAACATAGGATCACACTGATTTGAAGTAGATTTTAAGTATCTTTTTCATTTCCAATGTATATCTGCCATTTTTGCTGTTTCGCCACAAAGACTGTGATAGCTCTGAAAAATGAGCCAAAAGGACTCCTATCCTAGAACTACAAAAAAGCTGACAACAGAAGGAACCTCTGGAGACTGCCTAGTGCTCAAAGCTATAGCAGATTGCCCAGACCTGGCTTTTGTTCAGCCTAGAGAAGAGGAGACTGAGGGGAGACCTCACTGCAGTCTTCAACAGCCTCACAAGGGGAAGCAGAGGCGCAGGCACCGTGACCAGTGACAGCGCTTGAGGAAATTACATGAAGCTGAGTCAGGGGGGGTTTAGTTAAATATCAGGAAGAGAATTTTCATCCAGAGGGTGGTTGAGCACTGGAACAGGCTCCTCAGGGAAGTGGTCACAGCACCAAGCCTGACAGAGTTCAAGATGCGTTTGGACAATGCTCTCAGGTACATCGTGTGACTCTCAAGGTGTCCTGCACAGGGCCAGGAGTTCAACTCAATCCTGATGGGTCCCTTCCAACTCAGCATATTCTATGATTCATTATCACCAAGGATGGAGATTCCACAGCCTCTCTGTACAGCTTGTTCTACTGGTTGACCATCGTCACAGTAAAAAAGTGGCATTTCCTGTATTTCAGTTTGTTCCCACGGCCTCTTGTCCTGTCATGGGACAACACTTAGAAGTGTCTGTCTCCATCTCCTTTACTCCTTCTCATCAGCCAATACACAGTAAACACTAAGATTCCCCCTGAGGCTTCTCTTCCCCAGACTGAATACTTTATATGGACACACTTTACATTGTGCCCCTTCAGCTCTGTTTTGTTGATTATGGTGTCTACAGACCTGATTTTGCCTGCCAACCTGGTTGACTATTTTCTCATGTAATTTGTGGTCATCCTCTCCCTACCTTGATACTTCTGTCTCAAAGGTCTCCTCACCAACAAGACCAGTCTTTTGGCCCGCCTTAGTCAGGTGGAACCTTTCTCTTTCTGGCAGGCTATCATCAACCCTTAAAGTGTCCCATAGCCATAAACAACAAAACCCTGCTGCTGAAATCAGTTGTGCAACCACTTGTAGGATATGTCCACTCCTCCTCATGTCCTCCACCTTCACTATTAAGGATCAAGAAGGAACATTTAGGGCCCCCTGCCCTTAACCACCATCCCTAGACCCATGGTAGTCATGCTTCATATGCTCCATGCTACCTCTGGCAGTATGACTGGGGGCTATGTAGAAAAGCATAAGGGGTCACAGTCTGAGCACCAGATAAGCCTCGGCAGTCCTTCTATAATGTCCCAAATCTGAGCCCCTGAAAAGCAGCAGAACTCCCTAGACAACAGATGAGGTCAGAAAATGGGAGCAATCCTTTTCCCAGCTGTAGGGAGTTGCTCACTACTATTCCTTACCACTTCCTCCTGGTGCTTATGTGTAGATCAGTCTAGTTGGCTTGGGAGTTTCATTGAGAGTGCACAGATAAAAATATGACCATAGATTATGATAAATCATTCCAGTGTACATTCTTATAGGACATGCCTATTTTGTTGTTTCAGAACCATCAGCACAGAGATGTACAACAACTATTTCCAAGGTATTTGTAAGATAATCCTTTTTGAATTAATCCTTGATTTACATACTCAGTGTGGGAACAAAAATGTTTAAAAACATACTTAATCTTTGCCTACATATTAATAAGCTTTTTTTGCCTTTGGAATAAAAAGTAGATGATTTTTAAAAAGAGCTTTGAATCTATAAATAGATTACCTAGATTCAATTCAGACCTATAATGGACACTTCCCGAGTTTTACTAGTCTGAAACAGATATTTTACCATTATTTCCCACTATCCTTGGGGATAATTACGTTTGAAAGGTAGAAACTAATATTTGCACCTTGTAAATAAAACTGAAGGCATTGTCAGCATCTATCCCATCTGCCTCTACTTTACTACTATCTGTATCCAACAGATAAAAAGGATCAAGATGATGATATCAGTAGTAGTAGTAGTATACCTCGTGAGGCCGAAAGGCAAGGTCCTGCACCTGGGTCAGGGCAATCCCCAGTTTCAATATAGGCTGGAGGATCAAAGAATTAAGAGCACCCTCTACTCCACTCTCATGAGACCTTGCCTGGAATGCATATGCCCCTCTTAACACTTCAGCAGAACACAGACACGGACCTGTTGGAGCTAAATGCAAATGCTTCCAAAACTGAAGGGAAAAAAAATTTTTACACTCTTCCAGAATAGCTTTTGTGATTCTACTTCTTCATACCCGGGAAATAATTTTAGTTCATACTTTGTGCCCATCCATGCATAAATAAAATAATTATGGTTGTTAACTTAAGCAGCAATTTAACTATTTTCTTCATTCCAATTTCCAGGTCTTTAAAACTTCTGAAAACAAACATGATGCCTTCATTAAGAAATCAACATAAAATGAGAATGTAGAACAGTACGTAATGTCTGTGGAAATATTAAAGTTGCCTAGAGCCTTTCAAAGCTTAAAGCAATTACTGGTTGAACAGACTATGAAAACTAATTTTGATAAAGGACATTGTTATTTAAACTTTTATAAACACTCAAGCAAATGTCCCCCCCCAAAAAAAACCTACACAAGGTCAGAAACTCTCCTATTCTAAAAGGAGATCTTTAAAAGATTAGTTTCATTACCTCCTAATAGCATAAAAAATTTCAAAAATGAAAGAAACGTCAAAATAATACAGAATCATGGAATGGTTTGTATTGGAAGGGACCTTAAAATCATGAAGTTCCAACTCCTATGCCACAGGCAGGGACATCTTCCACTAGACCAGGCTGCTCAAAGTCCCATTCAACCTGACCTTGAACACTTCCAGTAAGTAAGTACTTTAAATTTGCACTGATAATGACTAATAATTATAAAGAACTAGCCATTTGCAATGTGTGTTGTCAATGAGTATTCATGTAGTGCAGATTTATTTTGCTGTTTAAAGCTGGCCTCATTTACCAGTTTTCCAAACATTACAACCAAAATCTCTAATTTTCTAATTGTGTATCTATACATATATGCAATAGTTTCATCTGAGCTTTTTCAAGGAAGATTTGCAAGCCTAAAATTATGTTTAGTTAGTAAGAGATCATGAAAGGTGTCACATTGAAATATTCTGCTTTTTCTTAACAGGATCACAGACCTGGTTAACAGCAGCCCGTGTTCAGAGGCCACAGATTTCAACATCAAGTTATTAAATACCAAAAGACTATTTTGACAAAAACATGGTGAATCCACTTAGAATAGATTAAATGAGAACTTAATGAGATATTTCACAATGTAATGGCAAATTCTAATGTGCACCTCATGCCACTTCTTTGTATGTGATTATGTAAGGGAAAAGTTTTTCTTATTACAGTGTTGTTGTGTACAAGACATAATTTTAGGCCACGAGGTCTGTGATCTATGTAGAAGGGATTTTAATGAACCTCAGATTAAAGCTAACACCATATTTCAAGACTATACAAGAAAAACTTAATTTATATTTATAATCATTAAACATTGTCTTGTGTATATTAGAGAAATGAAAAGAATAAATTAAAATCTAAAATAAACTAGTATTTTTCTTGGAAACACATACAAGATGTTGGTCTCATGTCTTGAGTATGATCTCACCTTCATATGGAGAAAAAAGTGATAGCCTGTGACACCACGTACAGACTTCATGTCTAATTACAAACACCTAACATTGTAGTTACCCCTGCAAATGCATTTAATTTACTTTTTTTCTTCTTGTGTTTCAATAATTGAGATAATTCCTTAAAGTTTACTTTTTATGTAGTTACCAGGAGAAAAAAAGAAAAAGTTGTCATTTCAAATCAGGTACACTCCTACCTGATTAAGTTTCTTCCATAGGTTGAGAACAGGAGAAAGTTCCGTAGACCATATTTCTCTGTCAAATTTGGAGCCTGCAGTTACTGACCTGCTCAGGATGCGAAGCTGTGAAATTACCTGAGTGATGAGAATACAAATGCAATCTTGAAGAAGGATAAACAAACTTCTTTCAGTGCAAAAATGTGATACAACAGCAAATATTCTCCAATTTATCTTTGAACTATACTTTCCTCCATACTTAATTACTGATCATGATCTGATCAAAACATAAATACCTATATTCAAGTACAGAACATACTTGAGCCTCATTCATATTATGCCACAAACAAAGAACTCCATATTTTTCTTATTGCAGTAATTGTCTTTGTTCAACTATAATTTAAAAACTAATGAGGTGTATAATTAATTAATTAGCCTCTTTTCCATAAAATTTAGAGTAAAAACTCAAGCTCTGCCTTAAACTAAGCTTCATCTTTAATTAAAAATTTAAGGGAAAAAAACCCCAGAATATGTTACTAAACACATACAGTAACTATCAGGCATCAAAACTCAAGATAATTATAGTCAATTCATTATGATCTGACCTGGATCTCTTACTTAGATATTCATGCTACCTCAAACTACTCAAATGCATACTTATTAAAGAAAGAAAGAAAGCAATTAAAAGAATAACTGCAAAACTTCCAGAAAGAAGGGGAGCTTCCAGTTCTTTAAGTCCAACTGTGTTCTATTGTTAGCAACCCTGGTAAGTCCACACATAAACTCATAAAATATATGTATATATTTGTAAAGAAAGAACAGTAAAATTAAAATTCTTCAGTGATATTGAAGTTTGTCCCTTAAACTGCATTTAAATCCCCTGGTATTTTAAGGCATATTAGCTAAATTTGAGTTTCTTTTCACAGTATATTTTTTGATAGACATGTTAGAAAACAACCTATTCATTCTCTCCTCTTTTTCTTGACAATAAAGAATGAATTTGTATAATAAAAAAGAATTAATCATTCAGAAGTACTGGACTGTTTAATTGTTACACAGAATGAGGGAGAAAGTCAAGTTGTTTCTGCTGGGTTTTGACTTATTTTCTGTTCTTGAAAGATGTGCAATGATGAAGTGTTTTCTTTTGGTTTTCATTTTCTTTCACTGAAGCAAACAGCAGCTTCTTATTAATCAGTTTTGACAGGGACTATGAAGCACTATAAGATGACAGTAAAACCATTACTTTAACTTCTATAATAAGCACTGACCATGAGACTGTGGACTTTAAAATTCTGAGAGAAGACAGCAAGGCTAGTAGTAGAATCACAATCCCAGACCTCAGAAAAGAAGATTTTAACTTAGTCAGCAATCTTTTTAGCAGGACCCATTTGGTAACTGTTTTGGAGGGCAAAGGTGGGCCAGGGAGAGTTTCAAGAAATTTTCAAGAAAAATTCCCTCAAAGCACAAGAAGAGTCCTTTCTGATGCACAGGAAACAAGCATGATAAGTAATCATGGCAGAAAATCAATATGGATGTAAAGGAAGTTTCTGATCTCAAATTATAGAATATCCTGAGTTGGAAGAGACCCACAGGGATCATTGAAGTCCAGCTCCTGACCTTGAATAGGACAGTCCCAAGAATCACACTGTGTGCTTGAAAACTCTGTCCAAACATTTCTTGAACTCTCTCAGGCTTGGTGCTGTGACCACTTTCCTGGCGAGCCTGTTCCAGTGCTCATTCACATTTTGCATGAAGGACCTTTTCCTAATATCCCACCTGAACCTCCCCTGACTCAGTTTAATGCCTTGGGTCCTGTCACTGGTCACCAGAGAGAAGAGATCAGTGCCTGCCCCTCCAGAAACCAGTAGACAGCTATGAGGTCTCCCACAGAGGATGGGAGCAGGCATGGAGTACCCAGCAGGGATATAAAGGCATTGCTCAGTTGTGTTAGGGTCAAGCAAGGAAAGCCAGATCTCATCTGGGATTGAAAACAGCAGTGGATGCAAAGGCTTAAAAGGGCTTCTGGCAAGTACTATGAGACCTAAAAGAAAATGTGAGCTACTGCTCTTTAGAGCTTCTGTTATGTAAAATAACATTTTATCCTCTCATTCTCATAACTTAATATTAAACTTTAATAATCCTTTGTGTGCTCCAGGTATTGTGTATATCAGAAAAGATTCTTGTTTAATTTAGAAAAAAATTATTTTCTCTGATGAATGTTTTGATCATAGTATCTTTATCATTACTGTTATTCTTCCTCGTTTTCACTCTGCACATATGCAAATGTTCTGACAAGCAATACAGATAACAAGCACACATTTGTGCCTTCCAGATATCATTCTTTTAGCTTTAGCTTTGACTCTTTTAATTTGTTTTTGGATAGTTGCCTGGCATCATTTGCTAAGCAATAAAACATTTATATCAAATATACTTTTACTGGTAATTCAATATGCAATACTTCATATAAAATTGCATATAATGCATGCTATACAGCTGAAAAAAGTTTATATTATTGCTTTTTGAATATGGGAAATTGAAAATATTAAATCTGGTATTCATTTTTTTAAGTGCCTTTAGAGGTATAAACAATTATCTCCAGATAGATGAAATGAATTTGCAAAATAGTGACTCGAGATCAAGTAATTAAAATATTTTTCTAACTCTAGTGTATGGGGTTAGCTGTCTGTTTCTAGTCATCTAAGTACAGAATTTGTCAATATAATTTAAATACGAAACATAATGTCAAACCTTTATTTCAATCTTTTTCTTCAGTGCACCTGTATCTGTTCCTGCTTTGTATATTTTATCAAAGTGGTTCAAAAATGTTGGGATATCATTATCAAAAGTTACAAACTTAAAGTACTGAATCAAAAGAAATCAAGTTTTATCTCTCAGTGTTCTAGAGTACTGCTACATGCTATGATCTTCATCAAATGTCCATGAAAACTCTTTAACTCTTTCCAATTAATTCCATTTCTTCTCTCAGGTATAACAGGTAGCATAATTTACTACTAAAGTTTCCATGATGGCAAACTATTTTTATTTCACTGTAATTTTTTTTTTATTTAATGGGTTGGGCTAAAACTTTGTGTACTGGTGGCTCCTTCAACCTGAGTATTTTTTGAAAATTGTAGCCTAGAGCAGTCATTCACCTTCAAAAAACAGATGAAAATATATTTGATTAGTGTCAAAATACTCAGGTTCACCTCACCTTTAAACTGCTTCAGCACCCCAAACTTTTGCTAAGGGACTGAAACTTTGATGGACTTTTTTTTTCATGAACCATTTTTTATATCCACGAAATCAGTTCAAATTTAGGAAAGAATTAGAGGTTGCAATATAGTAATTCATATTATTGCTTATCTATGGTTACAAGTTTGATTTTAGAATTTGAATGGTGTAAGTATTTAATTCTCACAAAACCCAGTGAAATTCCTTACAGTATTGGCCAGTCTGTGCTACTTCAAGTCAGCTAAAGCCTGAGAAAATGTTTACTCAGTACTCTCAAATCAGTCTCTTCCTGAATGTTATGCAAATAAAAGGGGATTTTTAATTTTTTTTTTTAATAGGATCATAAAACAATTCAGATGGGAAAGAACCTCAGGAAGAGGTCTAACCTCCTGCTTGAAGTATGATGAGTTCTGAGATCAGATCAGGTTGCTCAGGACTTTATCTGTCCTGGCCTTGAAAAATCTAAAGTCTGGAGACTGAACAGCCTCCATGGATGACCTGTTCCACTGCTTTACTGCCCTAGTGATGAAAAGGTTTCCCTTAATACCCAATCTGGACCTTTCTTGCTTCAGTTTATGTCATGTAAAAACAAGAGAGTCACATGCATGGCTTGGGACAAAGAATGTTTTAAGATTGGGAAGGACCTAAATAAAACCATGAGTGGGATATATCCCTATTAGAATTACCAGGTGTATCACAAAAGTGTCCCAGGTATTTATTGGCGGTATGTTTGCTGTTGCTCCACGTAACTGTTTTCACCTCCAGGCAAGAGAAACAAGTTTGGAATTGAATGAAGGAAAATTGGATTTAAAAGAAAGAGGAGTATCAGGAATACATTCCTGAGGGCCTTATGAGAAATAGAAATGGCTCTGTAAGGCAACAGGACAGGAATGAACACACAGACTGGATGAATCCCTATAAGACCTTCATTCAGATGACAAAGGAAATATGATTAGGAATCTGTATTTAAGAAGACAAAACAATTCTTGGGTTGAGAGAGGGCACTGTACACAGTCACATCAGACAAGCACAGATTTACCCCACCTACCCTTAGGAACTTACTTAAAGCTTATTTAAAACTTATACAAATTACAAATATTACCACCTTAGCCTCCTATGTAATCAATAGACAGACAGATCTTAACTGGGTTAACTTGTCTTTTGGAAGACCCTCGTATTGAGTACTTTGGAAAACTAAGTTCCTTACATAGGTACCTCAGATAGATGGGTCTATGTTGTGCAAATTCCAATGAGGATTTTAATTTAATTTCCTGGAAAGCTAACTACAAAGCTTAAGAAGAATTCATCTCCTCTGAGCTCCTCTGACCATCAGGTCAACCTATAATCAACTTCAAATACTTATTCTAGATTAAGCTTGCCTTAAACACAATGCTTCCATGACCACAAAGAGAGACTAGAAGTGGCTATCACAGATGCATACACAGATGCATACACAGATGCATTTGTACTCTAACCCAGGTATGTACTTAGTAAACTGAAAATTTAATCATAGATGCATAATACAGACTACTCAATACTTAACCTTTGAATGCTCTCTTTTGTTATTGCAACATATTCTTTTAATATATTATAAACTAAAAGCACTTACATGATGTACTAGTCCCGACCAATAAATAATGGCCAGTCTTCGCGAGCGAAGATCCGGGGAAGGTCTTTCCACCTTCCAGCCTGCGCATTGGATTTTTTAGGTGAGACACAGTGTGCGCGGAACTGAGCCCACCCTTTAATCCTAAGGTTCATCTGCCGGGGCCAAGCGAGCTTGGACGGTGGCAGCGAGGTCCTTAGGACGTAGGTGGGTTGCCTTTAAGGGCTAATGAGCCCCACCTGCCCGGGAGTGGCCCTGACCGGGAATCGAACCCGGGTCTCCGCGGTGATAGCGCGGCGCCTTTACCACTGGACCACCAGGGGCTCCAGTCCCGACCAAATACACATCTAAATATTCTGAATAATGATAAAAGCCTAAAAACCTATCATAATGCAGGAAAACAGTAGCATCATTGAATATATGAGAGGGATAGAAAGAAAGGTAATCAAAATATAAAAGCAATCACCAATAACGTCTGTTTAAAGAGGGGTGAGAAGATTATTCAGAACCACAATTCTTTGTAGAAGCTGTCTGTTTTAAGTAAGGTTAACCAATCATCACAGTATTTATATAAAAAATTCAATAGAACAATTTGTTTGTGAACAGTCCATCCAATACCTCTGAACAGCCTACAGGAACTGCTATTGAGTATTTTATCCACTCTCTGTGGAAAATTCGAACATTGCATGATTTTTGAATTGTCAGTGCAGAAAAATACAAATTACATATATTAATGGAGGGGGTGGTCAAACTTAAAATGTCAATATTTATTTACCTAGCTATTAAGGTAGTTGTGCATCTGAGCTTTTTTATCTATTGCATACTGCTGTGTTTTCTGTGCACATATGCTATGATATTGACCAACACATTACAGTAAACAGCACATGCATTTAGAAAAATTATGAGAGAGATTGAAGAAAATTGAAAGGTTTAAAGACAATCAATGATACCATGTAGCTTCATATGGAACTACTAGAAAGTCCTGTTTGACCTGAAAATTAAAATAAAAATTAATGGAAAAAATAAAAATGAGAAAATGTCAAGATCTTAACTTCCTTCTCTGGAACTTAGGTAATACAGATTTCTAGGAAGACAAAATCTTTTTCTGTTCTTTCCTCCTGTACAAGATGAGGAAAAGTCTTGCCTTCAGTCATTCATAGCTACTGCAAAAACTGTTACTTCACAAACACAACATATAATAAACACAGGCTTATATCTAAGTCTTGTATTCATTACAGAAGCAATATGCCCTACAAATCATGCGACAAAATCAAATTTTACACACACTATTATAATTTCAAAAAGAGGAAAGGCATACAGGCAAAAATACATTGTAAAATTCTATGTCAGTAAATTAAAATAAACACCAAAACTCCTCAAATCAATCATTTCTGAACTAAATATGATTACTCTTCTAAGAACACAAAGCTGAAAATATTTGCTAGTCAGATAACTGGTATTTTTTTCAAGACTATGGAACAGATAAAATAGATTTTTATTGTTGTACTAAAATCTAACAAACTCCTCTAAGTAAATCTAAAGATGTCAAAGCAGATACTCTACTGCCATCTACCAGTTTTAGAAGGATGTGGTCTTAGCACAGAATACACTTATGGTTCATTTCTCTGAATGACACAATACATCCCTTTACAAAACTGTTCAAGGACATATTTCTGGTTTTATAAGACTTTACAGCTCAAACTAAAATATGAAGCTATAACTTAATTACTTGGGTAAATATTGTTAAAATACTAACCCAGTGCAATACAACTATGTCTTCATTGTGTCATGAGAGGGAATAGATTTCTGTTTGACATGCCTCCTGACAGAGCTACATGCTTCCATATTGTTTCTTATTTTGGCTGCAGTTCCCACACAGCTGTGAAAGTAGCCTTGTACTGAGTTGCCAATAAAACTTCTGACTTTCAGCCTCTCTGTGTCTCTTACCCTCTCTGCAAGAACAGGATCCATGGATGCTGCTGGGACAAAGGTACTTTAATAGCACTCATAAGCAAATCATTCCTATTGCATGTAGATGAATAAGGGATAGTGTAGGTCTACACTTGCTGTTTTGTTGTTCCTTCAAGGTCACCTCAAAGCTGCACTTTCACTCAGTAAGGATCTGAAGCAGGATTGGACTCTGCACAGAGATAAATGCCTTCTCAATCAAAATACTAAGCAAATGAGGAGAAGACATTGACACCAGCTGTATCTTCCTTTATACAGAAGAGGATCATATATCATATACATCTGACAACAGGAAGATCCTCTGTAGAGTAGGAGTTCTGAGGAGGAAGAAAATCAGCAGCATACTGCAGATGGACAGCATAAGCCCAGTACTGTCATAGCCAGTAATCCAGTTGAACCTTCTCCAAAAGAGTTTTACTTTGTACAGGTTCACAGGATTCACATTACCTGGAGACTATGATGCTAAGAGGAAGGCCAAAGAGGTGGTTGACCTTAATCAATTACATCTTGACAAAATTTAAGACTGGAAGATTGCAGCCTGTTCTTAGAACAAAATTCTCATATGCAGAGCAGCAATATATTCTCATATACATAGTACCAATTCTATGGGAATTAATAAGGTTACTTGAATCACTGCATTGTTTCACTGCACTGGTAATGAGATGCGGTTTTTGCTAGAGCACAATTCTGTAACTTCCACTCCATTAATGGCACAGCACATTTCTTTCATGCATCACCACAGGTGTATACAAAATACTCCCCATATTTTAAAAATTCTTAATAAGTACTCAGATCTCTCAATTGCAGTGTAATAAATACAGGTTTGCATTACTCACCGACTTCTGCTAGAGACTGTTAGTCATGTATTTGTGATGTGGGATGCATTTATTAAATCTCAGTAATGATATGCTCTGGACAGCTGATACAAGCATTATATAAATGCTAAATTATTTTAAGAAAATAGATTTATTTCTATGGATGACAGAATAACATAATAAGTTAAAGAATAATATATATTGCATACTTTTCAATAATTATACCCATATTATTCTATGTGGCATGATTAGAATTACGGAGGAGCAGTAAATATAAAACTGGTGTGTTCCAAGTCCTGTTGAGCTAGATTTTGAAAGAGAAAATTTTAGTCTGTTGACAAGCACACAAGAAGTTGCAGTTATCATTATACTACAGTTGTACCCTGAAAAATAACCACATACTACAACCCTCTTATTCTATATACAGTAGAAATACTGCAGTAGGATGTAGGATTGTCATATTGGTGGATATACTTTATCTGACCTGGGTAATAACAGCTGTTGAGACTTGGTGTACAACCTCAAGCATGATCCAGAAATTTAAGAGTTAGGGGTGTCCTTGTACACTTTCTCTACCTGTTCCTGTCATTAGCAAGTTAAAAACCAGCACTGGACCTGTCCTAGAACCATACATCTGACCACAGTTTTAAGAAGAAAGACCAGTTTTAATTGGACAACATGCTTTTTACCTGATTTTGTAAACCTGGCATTCTTCAGATACCATAATTTTCTTAATTCATCCTGATATAATGTGTGAATATTATTTCTCTGCGTTGAGTTTCTGCTAGAACAAACTGAAGTCTTCAAATGATTCAGCTGCCATTCATGATGAGGATGAAATGCCACGGTATGAATACATGAATCACAGAATCACAGTTGCAGTTGGAAAGGATCTCTAGAGATCATCTAGTCCAATACCGCCGCCAAAGCAGATTCACCCAGAGCAGGCTGCACAGGATCACCTCCAGGCAGGTGACATTCAAACACAATCTCTCTGGACACCCTGTTCCAGTGCTCTGCCACCCTTATAATTAGGAAGTTTTTCATCATATTCAGATGGAATTTCCTGGAATTCAGTTTGTGCCTGTTGCCCCTTGTCCTGTCGCTGGGCACCACTGAAGAGAGTCTGGACCCACCCTCTTGATACTCACTCTTAAGGTATCTGTAAGCATTGATAAAATCCCTCTCAGTTGTCCCCTCTCCAGGCTAAACATGCCCAGGTCCCGCTGCCTTTCCTCATAAGAGAGATGCTCCAGTCCCCTAATCATCTTCTTAGTCCTCCACTGGACACTCTCCAGTAGTTCCTCATCTTTCTTGAACTGGGGAGCCCAGAATTGCACACAGTAGTCCACATGTTGCCTCGTCAGGGCAGAGTAGAAGGGCACGATCACCTCCCCCTCAACCTGCTGGCAGTGCTCTTCCTAATGCACCCCAGCATACCACTGGCCTTCTTACTCACAAGGTCACACTGCTGGTTCACAGACAGTTTGTTGTCCACCAGGCCCCCAGGTCCTTCCCCACAGAGCTGCTTTCCAGGAGGTCAGCCCCCAGACCATATTGATTCATGAGGTTATTCCTCCCCAGGTGCAGGATCCTGCATTTGCCTTTGTTGAACTGCAACTCTCCAACCTGTCCAGGTCTCACTGAATGGCATCACAGCACTCTGGGGTATCAGTCACTCCTCCCTCATGAAAATAAGTATGAATACGGGCACAGGTAATTTTTATGTATTTTTAAACACTTTCTATAACACTGCATTGTAGTTCTGCATGGAAACAAGTTGAAATTTATAGCAGTGATCTGCAAGATGAGATTTTTACTGAGTGTGAGAAATAAAACATACAAGCTTTATACTTTAACAAAGAACTGCATCAACAAATTTTTCACAGGAATTATATCTTAAAAGCTTGAATAAAATTCGTGTCAGACCTGATAGCTTACAAAATTTTAACTAAAATTAAGTTACCTTTTAGTCACAGAAGTCCTTTTAATACAGATCAGTCTCAGAAGCATACACTTTTCCACTAATGTGAATTATAGCCTTGCCTAAGGATGTACAATTAGCTGTGGGAACCATTCACGTGGTGTTAGTAGTTGAATAAAATAAAACTACAAAAAAAAAAAAAAAAATGAAATGTGCTGGTCTTTACCTGCCCTGGAAAACAAAACAAGCAAAAATATCTGTCTACTAATTAAAAAATATCCATTTTGTTTCTTTGAGACAGGTACTATAACCTGCACTTCTTCCTCCTGAACTCTTCTTTAAACTGAATACTTAAATATAAAATGCAAGTGTGACAGCTTATTTAGATTGTTACAATACTCAATGGAGAAATGGGAAAACCAACTATTTTCCAAATCCTATCCTAATAAAAATCTAATTTTTTTAACAGTCCAGTCTCCAATAGAAGAGAAGCCCTTCTGTTTTCTGGATAACCAACAGCCTGGTAGTTATAGCAGTTTTCTTTCATCTCTTAAATGCTCATTAAAATGTTCACTATACAATTTTTAGAAATGCTGTTGACATTACTACAAAGTTCATTAGTAAGAAATAGGTAATTCCAAAAGGTGATTCACTCCTTTATTTTAGATGCCTATCTAAGAATGGTAAAAATTATTCCCTGTAGCTGCTTGTCTTACTTTAGTAACAAAAAAAAAAAAAAAAGGATAACTAGCTAAGATGAAGTGGATAATATGAATATGATCGAAGCTAGATGAGAAGTATTGCACTGGGGCTTCTTTATTTTTTTAACTTCAATTGGCTTAGAATTGGGCTTATCATATTTTTCTATCACAGTACCTAAACGTTTAAAAGAAAAACAAACTCATATGAAATTATTCCAATATTGATCAGTGGAATTTGAAGTAGCCTGAATCAATAAGTACATCACAAGTCTTTTCTAGGAGGGTTTAAAGAAAATATCCTTTAAGAGTAGAACTACAAATCTGACAGAACCTCTCTGTGTATGTCAAAGATAAACCTTAATTCCACAAAATCTATTTTTAAAATACCATTGATTTGTGGAAAACATTAGAATAACATCTAAATAAAATATTTGGTATTAACACAGGAGGTATTTTAAGAAATACTAGTGAAGAAAACGGGATTTCACACACCTACATAATTCATTCGACGGCAGGTATGAATCTGATATTTTGGAGATGGACTGTAACATACAGGGAGCCTAGATAACCATCAGATTAGGCACCTAGCTCTGAGAAAAATAAAGCTTTCTTAGATGACTATCACCCTTAGAAAAGAAAATATTTTTTCTTTTGTATTAGTTTAGCTGCCAACCTGTAGTGACTACCCCAAAAAATACGTCCATACTGGTAAATAAAAGGGAAAGTTTGTGACTTCCAGCAAGAAGAAAAGGCTCTTTCTCCATCTGCAAATGTGCAATTGCAGAATGAGAAGAAACAGGTGAGGAGAGAAAAGTTCTATTGACACGTGGGCTTCCTGAGCCTGTCTCATGGATCAGAACCAGTGCCATCCAGAGAAAGCAGCAGCTGCCCATGGACAAGGGGGCCCAGGTGGTGTTCTTGCCAATGCTGCTAGTGAAGGGAATGGGACAGGAACGGATGAATGTTAACATGGCTTTCAAACTAGGATGCTGCAGACATTTTCTCTTATGGTTGTGACACCTTGTTTGAGAGAGACTTGACAGGGAGGCAGACAGAATCCACATGACAAAATGTAACAAGAGTATCTGCCAAACAGCCTTGTTGCTAGCAAGGAATGCTTTAAACTAGGTTTATCAGGCAATTGTGACCAAAGTCCATAGAGAAAGGGTGGGACAGAGGGCTGGAAAAAAGCTCCTAGAGTATAACATGATGGGAAAGGTATTTCTTCAAATATGTCAAACAGCAAGTCAGTTCTCTTGTTAATAATACAAAGAAGCACAATGAAGTTACAGGAATTGTTCCACTCTTTAGGATGCTTTCATGAATACCAGATGGAATCCACAAAGATATTATTTAGATGAGACAGAAAAGCAGAATCTATTGTTATTACTATTAAAAGAGCTGAGATAAATATCTAGGATTAAAAGAAAAGGGAGTATCTCAAGAAACCAGTTCTCTGCAATTACTTTCAGATAATAAAAATAATGGTGTTGCCAACTGGGAGAAGTGAGAGTGATTCCCATCACTCATCTGAGACAAAACAGGCAAAGACAAGCATGCAGCTGGGTTTCAGAGAAACATATCTGGAAAAATTAAATTACCTTATATCCTTTACCCTGTCACAGAAAATGCTAGTCAGATTTGGATTCTATTTGAGACTATAAAATTAGTGTGAAATAGATTCTTAAAAACAGTAATTTTGTTGCAAAATCTGAATTGCCTAAGCTGCAGAGTATCACTGGCATGGTTGAGAATCAAATAAAATTACAAAGAACAACATACAGGAGAAGTACTTTCAGCAACTTCAGCTGAAGTGAACTGGAACCCACTTATTTGAAGTTATAAGTACTTAGAGCTCAACATTTTTAATTCGTACATAGAATCTACAATTAAACAATTTTATAGTATTTCATTGAAAAATTGGTAAGAAGCTTCCATCTGTGAACTCCAACAATCTGAGGCTCAAAGGATTATTTTACGTTTTTGATGTCCTTAAGCTCTTTGAAGATGTACTGAGTTGACCTTGGCTGGCTGCCAGGTGCCCACTAAAGCAGCCCTATCACTTCCCTCCTCAGCTGGATAGGGGAGAGAAAAATATAAGGAAAGGTTTGTGGATCGAGCTAAGGACAGGGAGAAATCACTCACCAGTTACTGTCATGGGCAAAACAGACCTGACTTGGGGAAATTAATTTAATTTATTGCAAATCAAATCAGCATAAGATAATGAGAAATAAAAACAAATCTTAAAACAACTTCCCACCATGCCTCATTTCTTCCTGGGCTCAACTTCACTCCTGAGTTCTCTACCTCCACCAACCTAAGTGGTGCAGGGGAACAGGGAATGGGGGTTCTGGTCAGTTCATCACACCTTATCTCTGCCACTCCTTCCTCCTCTTCCCCTGTGTCAGAGAGTGTACTCATTCATCTATAAAACTTCAAAATCAACCTATTTTTCAACCTTATTGAGACTTATCTGTCTCATGATAATCTCTGCGAAGCACTATGACTCTGTATGTGTAAAAGAATGCTGAATTGCTGAGACAAGATATTAGTGACTAAATTAAACACAATGTTCTATATAGAAATTAGCATTAAGCAAACTAAGTGCTAGCCATAGTCATTATCATTGGCAGTCATATTTGAAGAGTCTTGCATAACTTACCAGTTACTGAATGGCTTTTTTTCTGAAAATTATATACCATATTATTGAAGAATGTTTAGATTAACCAGTCAGCTGATCATACAAAGCTACTATTTACAGTCTGTAGTCACTTGCAGGCACAGCCATTCAGCAGGATTTGTTAGAATCACACAGCACGGAAGGTTTTAAATGTTACACTCGCTTAAGAGTGCCTGCAATGACCACATCTGCTGTGCAAAGAAGGGAGGGAGACAAAACAATGGCTCTGCATTTTCATTTCATCTTCCTAGCATGGTTACTGACAATAAGTCATATTAGTTGTATTAAGTATGGTAAAAGCTTCACAGAACAGGATAGTTCTTATTGCTTTTCTAAGGTGTAAAAATACATATGCAAGCCTGTCTGTTTCAGTCTGTATAAATTCCATTTATCACATATAATAAATTTTATTTTGATGAAGACACATTATGTATGGTTCTATTAAATTTACAATAAAGGATGAAATTGTTTCATAGGAATTCATAAAAGAATAGAAATATGCATCCAAGAGTAAGAAACATGTACACTGGCACCAAAAGCCCACTTTGCAAGAATGTGACTGAAGAAAAACCTAAATTAGAAGAGAATTCTTGCTGCACAGGAAACCTAAAGCAAAGCTCCACACACTCTGATTGCTCTAATCACTGGTTATAGCTTAGACTGGGAGATTGAACCACCAGAATAAAGGTCATAATGTTCTGCAAAGAGAACATAGTAAAAGATGTGAGATTATTCATGACCATATTCAATCTAAGAGATGTTGTGTCAAAGGCTGGTTGTAACACTAGGTGAGGTGGAACCCAAGAGAGACAGTGAACTCTAGAAATCCAGGTTTTAAAAATTTACTTAGCTCTACCTACATAGAGCAACTAAGGACAAACTCCAGAAAAAAATGTAAGTCATGTTTCTGAAAAGATCATGTCTTTTTACGTTAAATATTTTCTTAAAAACAAAATGGTTTTCACCAGTACACATTAAATATTAATACTCTCTGAATTAGACTACAGAACACTGCAAGACATAATTTCTATACTATTCAATTAGTAATTAGCAGTATTAAAATTAAACTGCTACCGATATTCAGCTCTTCAATTAAGTTCTCTGCTGGTAAGAAGCTGTGAATTTCATCAATATTTTGAAAATTTCTGAAAAAAGTCCCTCTCTTTTCATTGCTGTTTTAAGTTTACCTGAACATTAATATATTAGGTTACAGAAGAGATGTCTGCATGACTGCAAAATGCTGCACAGTGCTGCAGCAAATTTCTACTACAGTAAAGTCTGTTGCTGCAGCAATACAAACTATAACTCCTAGGCATGAAAAATAAATAATATTCAGAGAAAGTCTACAAAATCAGTGAAGTAGTGAACATGGTATTACATTTCACCTTTCTGGTGCTAGAGGCATGGCAGTTGAGCTGGTAGCAACTCATTTCTCACCACCTCACTCATTCACCTTTTCTCTGCTTTAGCTTGGTAATGGATTTCTGATAAACACTCCTGTTAGAAAGCAATCATTCAATTTCAGATTGTGAACCATGGGATCACCTGTGGAGCTAAGACAGCTGCCAAACTGTCAGAAACGGGATGGGAGCAGGATTCACAGTTAGACAGAAGCATAATTTAAAGGAAATCTCACATTTCTGTTACTTACATTGCCTAAGACTTAAAGAAATACCACAAACTATTATTGGAAGGATGACAAAATCTCTCACATGACAAAAAAATCATCTCATTGTAACTACAGCAGTCTCACATTTTCAAAATTATAATCCACAATTTATAGCTTATAATCAGTGCTGTGACAGACCAGCAGAGTGTGAATCTGCATGTACATACGATCATTACCTATTTCCCTTCACACATCAACTCTGAATCTGTTCTGATTTTGTGGAGGTTAACTATGGATTTATTTTCAAATACTAGCATCTTTTAACAGCTGCAGCTTTTAACAAGTAAGCATAGCTGAAATAAATAAAATAATCAGCAGTCTACAGTGTAACTGACAGAAACAAGAGCATTTAATTTGATGTTTACATAAATGACTTTATGACAAAACCAAATAGAGCTATGTTGAATCTCACTGCATTTTTTAGCTTTGTAACACATACCTTCCTGAGTTCAGCCTATTACCCTATGCATCTCATCTTACTGATTTGTTTTTACAAAGCTTTATTGTTTCATGTCCTAAAAAAAACCCAAATAGTTTGACAGTACAGCTATGAATTTAAGTAGAAGATATATTTAAACAGATTAACCAGTACTGTATTTGATAGTCAACAAATGTAATACTCTAAGGCAATTTTTTTTTTTAATAGATTAAAGGTCTTATAGCAATAAGAAATTTCTGCTTGGAGCCCTTTTTAGGTGAGTGTGAGCAAACAATTTAATACTTTTTTAAAAACTATAATTCTAAGTCTTGAAATTATAGGAAATTCCAATTATAGGGAACTTCCAATTGATTTTGCCAAAAAAAGGTTGGACCAGATAATCCTTGAGATCTCTTCCAACCTGATATTCTGTGATTTAATTTTCTCCCCCTATAACTTATCCTTACATAAGACAGCGCGCTAGGGTCATGCAGAAAATTAAAGAGAGCCACGAATTACAGACCAGTTCCCTTCACAGCTCTGATGTAAGACTCTCAATTCAATCAAATTTCCTGTCATCTGACACAACTAATTTATCAGTCAAATAAACTATGCTAATGAGTAATTAAAAGACTGGTACTGCACTAATACAGTAATCATGCGCTCTCATCCAGACTTCATTGAAAAGCAATGAAAGAAAAATACAGAACAAAGAATTTAAGGACCTCCAGATCCATACTTTTACTGATCTGGGTGCACAAGCAGTGGGAATCAAGTTGCTTAAACACGGGCTTCTAGTGCCATTTTGTTCTGAATTCCAGTTGCTGGCTCAGCAGAACATGTATTCACTTGGATCCTGTGTTGTATTTGGCAGTTCCTAGTAGATGTCTTAAATACACTAGAGCATATCCAGATTATACAAGATATTAATCTTTAGGCAGCTGCACTGACCCCTAAGAGAAGTGATGCAATCCTAGCAATCAAAAGCTTTGTCCAACGAACCAAAAACCATGCTGATAAAGAAGATACATGGAATTGAAATCGCTCCATCTTTTTCTTTCACAGACTGACAAAACAGAAATTATGACAAGAACAAGAGACAGTCAGTATTTCTGGGCTTCCCAAAGGGTGAGAAGGAAAGCTGCCCCAGATGCTTCCTTAATAGTACATAGGATAATGGGTGACCCATATCACTCACCCAAGCTGCAGTTTCTATATAGAACTCTAAAACAAAGAGGTGAAAAATCTTTAATCATTGCCTATTATTCCAGCACTAAGATTAGCGCATTCTCATGTACTAAATATATACTCAAATCTGGACTAGACTGAAATTAAATGACAGCTGAGAAATCTTAACTATGATATAGCCATCTGCCATATCTTACAGTTAAATCAATAATGGAAATATTTAAAATCAGTAAATTTTTTAATTATTACCTACAAACACCCTGAAACTTACTTTTCATTATGTTGAGAATTTCCTTATGACATGCCTAAGTAGCTATTCTCCAGTGAGAACAACCCTTTTTAAGAAAAATCACATTTCTAATTGTAAAGATGGAATTTTTTGACTACTAGAAGAATTCCTCAGAATTTCTCTTTCAGAAAAACCATAAATATTACCCCTATTCCATGTGTAAAACTATCTTATCACTCTTCAACGTGAACTCAATTGTATTATTGGAAACTTCCTCAATAACTATTTGCTTATTTAAGTCCTAAATGAATATTCTTGTAACTAAAGATTAACTGTTCCTGTATTAAAATAATTCTACAGATAAAAGTCAATATATCAAAAAAAATACATCCATTTACTCCAACTTTCTTATGGAAGCACATTTATGAACAGATGGTTGGGTTCTCGAGCTTGTTCTATCTGCAAAAAAGATCTGGAGGTCAATGAAAAATGCTAATTTTACCTGGGAACTGATCATGCGCTGTGATGAACGAGCAATATTAGCTGGCAAACCAAAAAAGTCAGGTTTATCATCTTCTGGAAGGCTTTCAATAATATTGCGATAATCCTGCATTAGAAGAAAAGAATAGATATAACTGGGGGAACTTTTTATTCAGCTCATGAAAATTAACAGTGTATGTTGAAAAGAATTTCATTAGATGCACTGCATAGCACAAAGATTAAAATAAATATATAAGACATGAGATATGTTGGTAATCTTATTTACAGATTTCTTCATTTTATCAAAAACTATCTTCTTTTATACAGCATTTCCACTCTAAAAGAGCAAAAAGCATTTTTCTTTTCATTAACTGAAAAGAAAAATAAGCCAAGACTGTCCCTGATAAGTAGTTACAACACTTCTGTTGAAAACTTAAAACCAAGATT
Organism: Myiozetetes cayanensis; assembly: GCF_022539395.1. Classification (NCBI taxonomy): domain Eukaryota; kingdom Metazoa; phylum Chordata; class Aves; order Passeriformes; family Tyrannidae; genus Myiozetetes; species Myiozetetes cayanensis. The sequence goes on along the minus strand of NW_026087742.1, from coordinate 40,161,275 downwards.
AATGACAAAATGAAAAAAAAAATATTTCCCCATCTGGAGTTCTAATAAGAGTATAATACATATTTATAAAATTAAGAGCACTCACTTCTATTTAAATCTATGAAGATATTATCACTCAAAGAAAGTAAAATAGTCACGGTAAAAATAAGTTTGCATAATATGGAGATGCAGAATAGCATCAATAGTGATTACAATGAAAGAGTCACTAGAGATGCCCTCTCACAAAAGAGAAAGAGGCTTTTCAGACTTAAGGTAGACTCATAGTGCTGGACATCTCTTTTCATTGTGATTTAAAGGCAAAAATATTTACTATTTGAAAGTCTGGCTGCATCCTCTTGCATTGTGTCATATGCATTTTGTCTTTGCTTGCAGGAGCACGTGCTAGATACACACACTTTATTTTAACATGGAATCTCACTTCAGAAGTAACAACAAGAGCAGACCTCTACACCAAACACTGAGGGAACACTAATTTAGTAAGGTATATTACTGCAAATAATTTAAGGAAACAATCTTAGCTTTTTTTTCTTTATTAGTGTTCTACTAATCAAAACTGCTTGCAGAAAAGTACTGAAGATACAGAACTACAAATTCTTACATAATCATATATCAAGAGATATTAAATGCAGTGTAAGCTAAAAAAAAAGATTCATCTACTTGACCACATTATCTACAAAAACAGAGACCAGTTTGGTTTGTTTATTCTTTCCCTCTTTATGATATTAACTCAGCACATCTATAGAAAATAAAAAATATTGGTCACCTTAGAGTAAACAATAAAATAAAAAAAAAATTAAAAAACCAAACAAAAACCAAACAAACAAAACCAACAAAACCCCCACAAAACCCCAAAACCAAAACAAACAAACAAACAAACAAACAAAACAACAACAACAACAAAAAAAAAACACCAAACCTGAACAGTCAGAATCCAGGTAGAGAATGCCACTGACAGCAATTTACTTTAACTAGGATAATTCTGTTTACATTAACTCATGTTAGAGGTCTACTATGAAGTCCTAAATTAAAATGCAAATGAATCTTAATTGTAGTAATAACCATAATAGTATATGAAAGGATAGGGAGAGTTCAGTTCTTTAGACTGAGGAATTTCCTCTCATTTATGCTAAAGGAGTACTAAAGAAGAATCAGAATCCATATTTATCACCAAACAAAATGTCATACACCCTCCATGGTATGTCAGCAGATTATGTCAGAATGTTGATATATTTTGGAAATAAGAAGATATATTTAGATCTTCCTATTTCATCCAGAAGTTGTAGGAATGTTTAGTAGTCTTTACAAAATTACTGTTAATATACTAATTAAATAAAAAGGTAATTATATCCTTCTTTTTCATAAATTGACCCAATTTCTTTTATACTCAATTCTCCATAGCTCTGCTGCTCTGCACCACTGTTCAATTACATACAAAAAAGAACAGTGAATGAAAAATTTAGTGTTCTACACAAAAGAAGTCCTGAAGAAATAAAGGTATCCTTTGTATTGTAACTCTGGTTTTATTTGTGGAAGTATTTCAAGAATAGTTCCTGAAAATAAATTATTTATTAGGTGATAGAAGATGTGTACCTACCAAAATACTGCAGGAATTCGGTAGAGAGATAGAACATGGGAAACTATCCATCTTCTTGCCTCTAGTATTTAAACTTCCAATGACTCGTGAATTGAAAAGCTGCTTCAAGTAGGACCGAAGAACCCTCATATCGAAGTAATTATCTACACGGCCTCCATAAATTGCATTTTCAAACAAGCCATGCACAAATTCCCACTGAAAGTCTTTGAAACCTATTGATTAATTAATTAATATTAGTTATTAATAAACTAATATTAATATTAGTTTTATATCACTGGATAGCATTGCCTTATAAGCATTTCTTCTTGTCATTGCAGTTCTTCAGCAAAATAAAGGAGACATGAACACATCAAAGAATTAATTTCTAATTATTTTTCTTCTAAGTTATCAAATAGTAAAAGTTACAGAAAGTTGGATGAGTTTGTAAATATCTGTCATCAATAAAATGAACACTTACTGTATTTCAAAATGAATTATTAGAAATATAACAGGTCTTGAAGTGCTTTTTGAACCAATTGGTTATTTTCATTAGTTATATGCATTTCAGAAATTATGTTATAAACTTTAATTATGTGCTCCTTTGTCATAAATAAAATTTTATACACTATTTTGTATATTGACACCATCTGATCTCATAAAATAAACTGACTGATTAAATCAAAAGCAGACCATGCTCAAAATAGGTAAGATTACTCGAAATGTCACCTTTCAAACACAAAAAGGTCCAGGCTAGATACTTAGCAAATCATTATAAATCACATTACATAACACATAAAGTCAAGCATGTTACTAGTAACTTCCTAGTCAGATTGATGTTGCATTACATTATTCTGGCTTAGCTATAACTCACAAATTCAAAATATCTTATTTTTCCTCCATTCTGTCACAGTTGTCCAAAATAACAACATGGGACAATGATCTACTTATATCCTATAGGTTTCATGTGCAGGTAAAAGCTTGATTAGAAAGGTGCTTCTTAAAGTCCCTTGAAAAAAGGAAGGGGCAATTATTTGAAGAGGGGGGTTTATTGTTGGTAACTGTTGTTTCTAATACTTCAATAATTCTTTCATAAGAAAATCAATAATGATGATTAGATTAACAATTATTGATTTATGATTCAATCTCTTTACACTGCTGTATGTTTCAAGTCTGCATAACTAAGTTCTAATTCCTGAAGTACTAATAATCCACAAATCCCATTTAAGTCAATGATCATAAATTAGCTCTAAATAAATATCAGTTCCTAACTTTACTTTGATATTATACAAAATGCAAAGATTTTTTAAAAAATTACCTTTATCATATTAACTTGTATTAAGAAACTCCTACACTACTTAATAGAACAATAAAATGGGCTCCATCCAATATTGAGTTTCAACATGAAGGATTTATTCAAATAATTTTCAATTAATTTATTCAATATACAGGAAGTTCATACTGGGAAAGAATGGAGACAAAAGACTCCATCTTAGAGGGAGCCCTGTATTTCCCATTTGTTCCTCTGGACTCAAAAAACTGAGCAGAATACTTCTTGGGCACCAAGAAATTATTGGTTTACCAAAAGATGGATCTGTGATGTTTCTAGCTTTGCTCACTGTTAATGAGCTCTGCAGCATCTTCACTCCTTACTGAACATTGTACAAAGATAAAACTCTTCATACAACATCCCTACTAATGGGACTTTGTTTAAGATGTGACTTACCCTCAAAAAGTGTGTCAATAATGTCAAAACCAGCACGGAGATCAGATAAAGAAAATTCATAAAACTTGGTCCAACCCTATCATTAAAAGAAACCCAAAGAATTTAATTAGTCACACAATGATGATCATGAAGTAAAATACCAGTATTATGTGATTAATGAATGCTGTATAATACTAAATACTGAATCAAAAAGAAACAATCTGTGCCCTCTAAAGTGCATTTTTTGAAACATTCATTTTGAAACATTAGCTCTACCACTGCATTTAGTTTTACACTTACACAAGCCAGAATCCATCAAGTATGAAGAATGTAAACTTTAGTTTATTTTATTTCCTAACATTATTTACTTTAACTAAAAGTTGCTGATATCTGTGACTAGATCATTCATTGAATTATGTTTTATTTCTGAGGGCCTTTAAATATTTCAGGATATAGAAAGGATTTTCATAAATAGGACTGATTCTTCAAACAGAGTCTTTACTGTACATTCATCATCTTTAATTCATGTCCCTTCATTTCTGACTAAAAAAAATATGAGAAAAGCAATTACTGCTACTATTACAGTGAAAATGCTGACTGCCATACACATATTTTAATCATTTGCAGTTTGTACCTCCTTTCTGTACTTGGTAGCACTACTCTTTATGTACCACTAACGTGTAGCGTGCATGTAATTGTCACAAAAAGCTTTCATTGTAAATGGATAAGTATAAACAAATATTGATATATGATACAGAATTTAGGAAATCCAGATCTCAAAGTTCTGTTGCTGTATCTTCTTGTGGCTGTACCTTTGCATATGGATCGTATCATAGCAACATGTGCATATGACTCATGACGTGAGGTGCACAAATGTGTCAGATAACTTTCCACACATCCAGTGAGATGGATACAGTCTCAGGTTAAGACTGTGGCTGCTCCACAGATCCCAATAAACTATCAGCCAGTCACCCAGAAGGTCATCTACTGGAAAGATGCTCACTAGTGTTCATGTTGGGGTTTTTTTACAGATCTCAAAACCACCCAAAATTCATAATAAAATACAAAAGCTTCTACCTGGGATTAATTGCAGTACATCAATGTTAGAAAAATCATCACTGTTTGCTCGAGACAAACACAATTACAGAAGAATTAAAGAGAAAGCAGTAATCTATCTTTTGTTACTTGAAAAACTGGTGCTAAATGAACATGAATTTGAACAACGAGAAAGGAAAATTCATGTGTCACTTTAGTACTTCAAAAATTTTCACCTATTGTACTCTTTTAACATCATATTCAAAAGCCTTCTACTGCAAGAGGCAAACAACCTTTCCAATCACAAAGTCAAAACTAGCAAAAAACTCTCTCTAACGTTCTAAGATACACCCGACCAAATCCTTCAGATGACAGGGTAATTTCATCCCTAGTCTAAATATAATAAAATAAGACATACAACAGTTTGCTGGTTGGGGTTTTTTGTCTGTTAAACTTAAGCATCTGCAGCCATGAAGAAATGTTTACTTTAAACAAATTTGTCTAAGAAAAAAAATCACAGTCTCTGAAAACCATTATAATCCTCACAAGAAATGAATACCTTCCCTTGTTCTTCCTTTTCCTTGAAAAGGGTTTGTGTATAGAAAGAGTAGATAATGTCACCTTCTCCTTCCTACCAAAGCGTCTCTTTTCTCACCTCCCATTCAATTGTGTGTTTCCATAATACTTTTTTCCTGTCCCAAGCAAACAGGATTCCCAGAATCTTTTCCATGGAACTTCACTTCTCCATCAGTATCAGTTAGTGCACAAATCACAAAATAACTCCATGCAGGCAGGAACAGTTTTCAGACAGACAGGAATTGAGGTTACCAAGTTATTATTTTGCAATGAGTTCAGAGACAATAAAGGCAGGCATCAGAAGTGTCCAAATTTTTCTCATTTTCTGAACATGATCCAACATATACTTAATGAGAAATACTTCCAAGTATAGAAGCTAATAAATGGGGCAAATTTTTAAAAAGATAGCAAATAAAATATTACCTGAGGGATATAGTTTCTTCTTTCTTGACATACAGCATGAAACCATGCTAAACAAAAGAGAGAATGTGCTCGAGACAAATTTCCCTTTTTATTAATTTGCTCTGGTGTCCAAGATTCATACGTTCGCAGGAGATTCTTTTTGAGGCCTGGAGGTGCCTGCATTGGAAGGAAAGACACTGTTCTAGACAGAAAACCTGGTATTTTTATGTGCTATTTTCTTAAATTCTAACCTAAAATTTATAACTTAATGAAATGACAGTGTTTAATAGAATAAAATTTAACAAAAAAAGAATTTTTTTAATAAATGGCATAATAATAGAATGATTCTATACTGAAAATAACTTCAACATACTGAAGGAAATTGTAACCAGGACCAACTGACAGGACTGTACTACACTAAAAGAACTTAGTGAAAGAATAATACTCTATCAAAATATGTAAGCATAAACTAAATTCAACTGTTTTCAAAAACACAACTTTAAAAGTTCAACTACCAATTAATTCTGTGACGAGTGTTAAATTGCTTTATGCCATCACCTCACTCTGTTAGCTAGCATATAGACATGGTATAGATCTATGATAAAATGCTGGTTCTCTGAGTGGTAGGTAATGCTCACAAGCACTAGAAATAACTGCATTTAAAGTGTATATAATAAGAGAAATTACAGTGCTTAAAAGTAAAAACTATTGGATACTCAGCCATTCTCCAATTATTTCAAATGTGAAGGCAAACATAGATTTTAAAGAGATTTAACGAACACTTCTGTATTTCTACAGAATGTTCTTTGTTCTTTCTTTTGAAAAATGGCTGTTCATGTTTCCATAAGATTACCATAGTTTCATATGTTGCTGATACACACTTCTGTCTGCAAAATACTGTAATAAATACACACATTTGCAAAATACTGTAATAAATTGACTTTTTCTTTTAATGTCTGCCTCCTGATTGGTAACAGTTAAGGGACATACTACAATCATATAATAATCAAATATCATTCAACAAGTCATTGTCTATCATTGCCCTTTTGTGGTAACAAAATATTTACTAAAAATGAAAAGGAAGCAAAAGTACTTAGAATATTGCATTTGTGCAAATTTCCAATTATTCCAAAGATAGCGGGATGAGTAACTTCTGGAAGTTAAATGAAAAGAAATGTGATGATCCTACACAGTCCTGGAGCTTCTGTACCACTGAAGGGCTCAACATAAGTAAGAAGGTACTCCAGAAGCTTAAAAATACCTGCAGTCAATATAAAAGTATAACAATTTTGGATTCTTGAAGGTCAGCAACATTGGACTCTAAAAGGTCAGAATTTCTCGGTTTAGCTCCACACTCTATAATGAATGGAAGAGTAAGTAGCACTCCTATCAATTATTTCTATAGTGGACACTACTGCTTCAGTGCATTCATGATTAGGACTACTTTCCAATCAGCTGGAGGAACATAGTCCCAGTTATTTCTTAAATTGAACTATTTCAAAAGCAAAGCTCTCAGTTTTGAGTAAAGGCCTTTAACTGTATGTTCTGCTCTATGGGAGGAAAGTCATTTTTGCTAAAACGATCCAGTGAATATAAAGCCATGGGCCCAAAAAGGAAAATAAGAAAGTGGGACTCTGTGATCTTCATATGAGGACATCCATCATGAAGGAGAAATTCCTTGTTTGCCATTCATGTAACATCATCTGTGTAAGTTTTTCCTTTTAAGAAACAGTGATTAAATGCACAAAAGAATTTGGAGCACAAGACAGACCATCAGTGCAAACATTCAATAGGAAAAAGTATCCAGGAAAAGATTCATCTCTCAAGGTAAATTCAAAGCATTTTTTGAAATATATGGTAAAGTCACTTATTCTATCTAAACATATAGTTTAGTATACATCCAGATTTGTTCCATGTAAAAATCTAATAAAAACTTTCCAAACACATCTTACTTCATAAGTTATTTTCAGACTTGATTGAAGCAAAATCGGAGTAAATTTTGGATGAACTTCAGTAGTAAGCCACAGACGAAAGTTTGGTTGAGGGTGTAATGTATTCAGCTCCTATTAAAGAGATGATATATATTGAAAAAGGTTTTGAGGTGGTTTTCTAAATATACAGAACAGTATTTACAAAATTATAATACCCTGGATTAGAAAGTTAGGCTTAGCTAAAAAAAATCTACAATTGCTTTTACATATAAGGTTATTCAAAAGACTATAGTTCAAGATGTGTTGTCTCCACACATTCTATGTCATCGCCGTGCTCAAATTTGAAGTTCATCCTAGCTGTGACAAAATATTTGCACCTTTCCCCCAGATACAAAATTTGGGGCATAAAAATACATAGCAGTTCTTTACCTCTTTTAGTACAAAAACACCAGAAGGCTGCATCTCAAAAGATGAAGGTTTGCAATGTGGGCTGCATATCAACAGATCTCAATGACTTTCAACAACTGTATAGCTATATTAATTTCTTTCTCTTCAAGTGTTTGTTGTATGAACCCTTCATGTTATCATGACTCACAGAAAACTGAGATTAGGAAAAATGAGTTCTAAGAGAAATATTGTCAAAAGATATTTCAAATATAAAGGTTTCACAAAAGAATGTAATTATTAAATATGGACACACACTGCTGGTGCTTTAGGTGCAGCTGAAACAGACATATTTTCCATTGAAGACACCAAAGTTGTCTGACAACTGACTTCAGAAAAATGTCAACAGTTTTGTGTACATATGTTCAGAGAAATACAGGTCAAAAAATTCAACAGATTTTCTCACAATCCATTCATTCTCATAACATCTAAAGCATATTCATTATCATTTTGGTTTTGGTGTTTTTAGTAAAGAAAAAAATTCTGAAACATCATTACTTGTTCAGTTATTTTGCAAAATGACAACTATAACTGGTACCTAGAATCATGGAATCATGGAGCTTGGAAGGAACTGCTGGAGCCTGACTAGTCCAACTCTGCTCAAAGCAGTGCCAGATACAAGTTGTCCAGACCTGTATCCACTCAGGTTTTCAGTATCTTCAAGGATGAAGATTCTGCAGCCTCTCTGGGCAACCTGTTTGTGTTTGACCATCTTCACATTAAAATAAGTTTTATCATTTATTTAAATGGCATGTTCTGTATTTCAGTTTGTGCCCATGGCCTCTTGTCCTGTAACAGGACACGACTGAGAAGAGTCTGGGTCTGTCTCCTTTACTCTTTCCAATCAGCCAATACACACTAAATAACACAGATTCCCCTGACATTTCTTTCCCAGGCTGAACTGTCCCAGTTCTCTCAGTTTCTACTTGTATGATATATATTGCTCCAGTTCCTTTATCACCCTAACCCTGTGCTGAACTGGCTCCAGTATGCCCATGTCTCTCTTGTACTGGGTAGCTGAGCACTGGACACAGAACTCCAGATACATCTCACCAGTGCCAAGTAGAGGGGAAGGATCACTTCCCTCGACCTCCTGGCAACACTCTGTCTAAAACAGCCCAGGAGGCCGTCGTCTTATTTGCTGGAAGGTCACTTTGCTGGCTCATGTCACCTTCTTACCCATCAGGACTCCCAGGTCTTTTCTGCCAAGCTGTTTTCAGCCAATTAATCCCCAGATTGTCTGGGTGGCCGGAGCTACTCCTTCTCATGGGAAACACTTGCTATTTCCCTTTGCTGAACTTCATGAGGTATCTCCTCAGCCTACTTCTCCAGTCTATTAAGGTCCTTCTGGATGAAAGCACACTCGTCTATTATATCAATCATTTCCTCCAATTTTTTATCATCTCTACTTGCTGAGAATACTCTCTGTCCCATTATTCATATCATTAATTAAGGTGTTAAACCGTGTTGGCCACAGTACCAATGCCTAGGGCACAACACTGATGACTGGCCTCTGAGTGGATTTTTTGATGTTGACAACAACCCTTCAAGTAATGCAACTAGGCCAGTTTTCAGTCTACCTCACTGTGGTACACTTGAGTCCATATTTCATGAGCTTGTCTATGAGGATGTTATGGGAACCAAACCAAGATTTGATAATGATCCACAGCCTTGGAAGTAGGAGTTTTAGGAAAAGAAAACAAGAGAATTCACATGCTGGTTCAAGCATCATTATCTGCAGTATGCATTCTCTGATACTCTGTGCTTGGCTACAAGGCAGCTAATTGTGGGAAGCTGTAAGTTGTGACGGTATCATTTTCTTATTGATAAAGTTCACATTGACCAGAAGATATATTTCATCTTCTTAAACTGAAAGATTGTGAGAACTAAATTTATGTACCTGGATGGAACTGAATTATAAATATGAAGAAGTCCCTTAAGACAATGTTCAAGCATAAAAATTACATAGTGTCACACTTGTTAATGACATGCAAAGCAGATAAGGGAATGGGCAGAATCAAACATCAGCAAATCTTAGTCTATATTAAGCTCAGCAGAAAGTTTAACACATTCAGTATGACATTCTTGTGGAAAGAATAAGAACCTCCTGACACATATCCATATTTTAATACTTATAAGATCTGAAATTTTGTAATCAGTAAGAAGCTTGCAAACACTTCCTTACTGTTCACTATCTTGTTTAGACTAGATGACACACATCAGTGTTACCTTGTTTTGCCTTTGCATTTTTTCAAAATGGATTATAGAAATGCTAAAGGTACATATGTGCTACATTGCGAGACAGACAACAGATCACATCCATGGAGTACACATTATGAAAAATCATAGAAAGCTGGAAAATTAAGACTGTAGTAACTGTTGATAGGAATTCCCTAATTTTCTTCTGGGTTAATTTCTTTTGAGGATTTCACAGCGATATACATGAAAAGCGTGTCATATAAAATCACTTCTGGTTAGCAAGTTAATGCCTAACGAAGAGTGTGTTTCTAGAAAATATTAGATATTTTAATCTCAAATTAGCAAAAACCTCTCAGTAACTCAGGCACAAGCTATACTTTGCAAAAACAAGAACTGATAAAAATGAAGTCCTAGAACTAAGGGAAAAAGAAATAGTTCAGCAAACATGGGCAGTATCTCATAAAGTACCAGAAGTCCTAACTGCAACATTTTCCCATTCATCATGGTAGAAATACCCTACACTGTATGAAAATGAAAGTGCTCGCACAAAGAAAGGAGTTGCTTGGATCTGCAGCAGTTCACCTTATTCATGACTGAGAAAACCGCAAAGGTGTATTTTTGAACTGGAAATCTAAACATCACTATGGAAATGCCTGAAATGCTTCAGAAATGTTGCATACTAATTTTGCCTGGTTTCCAATATCTAATTCTCTATTTGCCCTCACCTTTTCCAACACAGGAAGCCAAGATGTAACGAGATGCAGGTTTTTTAAACAGAGCCATTCCCCATTGTGTGCACATTCTTTTAGAGTTTGAATAGCCAGGTCAGCTTGGCCCTGGCCCATCGCAATCTGAAATGACAGACACAGTTGTATCAAAAACTTACCATACCTCATTTAACAGCTAAATACAAAATCACATCTTCAATTTAGGGTGCACATGTAAAAAAGGAGTGCTAAAGACAACCAGAATTTTCTCTAATGTGACAGGCTACTAAAGTAGGGAAACGATTGAGGAAAACAGTTTTCCTTTGCAACTTCTCTAATCAGAGTTCCTTAAAAAAACATTACCTAGTCTTTTTATGGAAAAAAACCATACATCACTTGGTGACAGTGATGGTATTCCCTGGGAAGTCAAAAAGTAATTTAAATATCAGTGACTAAACTGTACTACTGCAGAACTGCTGATACAATAAAAACAAGAGATAAATGAGAACAAAGTTTCTTTTGACTGGAAGTTAGGAATATTTCCTTTGAAGAGAAACACTCAGTTTTATATTAAGATGAGTGAAAAACTCAGACTGGTCTCTTTCCAACTGGGAAATATGAATAGTTTAACATACAGTCCTTTCTTCGTGTTTTATAGCACCATATTAGTTCTACCTTAGAATCTATTTGGAAGCAATACATAACAAAAACCCTGAACCAAACAAGTTGAAAATAAAGTGATCTTAGCAAATCTGAAAAGTCTCGTCTTGGCATTATTCTCCTCTGCCTAAATAAAACTTAATATTGAAATAATTTAAAACAGCCAAAAGAAGATAATTGAAAGTCACCAGCAATATGGTGGCAGACAAATTTAGCACTCTGTTCTTTATCCCATATGAGAAATAATTCAACAGACAAGAAAAATGTGATCTTTTATGTTCTATTCAAATTACATGAGAAAGTGTAGGAAAAAAACACAATATTCTCATTAGTAGGACAACTTGCAGATTATTTAGCTTTGAGCAGCACTCCTTAATTGAATACCATACCATGTTACATTTTAAAAGTCTAACACGTAAAGAATATTTAGAGATAAACATAAAAATCCAGGTGGCAAAGTAAGAAATATGCATTCTGCAATGTTCACAGCTAGATAAACTGGTAGTAGGTTCTTAAAATTTACAGTTTGATGGAAAAAATATATTACATCAGTGTATATTCTAGGAAAGGAACAATTTCAAGGGCTATTTAAAAGCAACATTAAACTTGACGTTTTCCATTTCTATGTTAACCAGTGATTGTCTAGATAATAACTTCCCCCCCCCCCCATGTTTTAAATGACAGAAGAAAACAATGTTTTAAAGAAAGGTATAAAGCATATTGTTACTGTGTAATGGGAACATTAGGAAACTACTTTTATCATAAAATAATTTGAATTGGAATGGATCCTGGAAGGTCTCTAATCCAATCTCCTGCTCAAAGTAGAGCCAGCTATGAAGGATCAGACCAGGAGCTGAGGGCTTTGTCCAGTGAGTTATTGGGAACCTTCAAGGATGTTATATTTCTCAAAATCTTTTACAGAATTTCACAAAATACTGAAGTATTCACAAATACTGAACATTTGATTTATATCCTCAGTTGAAGAAAAAAAAAGGCAGAAAAAAAATGTCCTATAAGCAGAGGAAATTATGCAGTCTAGTTTTCAGAGCGTTTATATTTCAATTACTCCATACTTAAAATAGATAACATTGTAGCATGTATAACAATTCTCAGCCTCTTTTGTTCTATTCCATCTATCTTCTTATTTTTTTCCTTCTCAAAGTTAGAGGAATGCCTCTCATGTGGATTCTGCTTCTGTGAGGATGACAAATTGTGTCTCTGTTCTCCAACCAATTTTGCAAATGGAACGAGAAGTTAATGTCAAGACAGATAAGAACAACAAACACATAGACACCAAACTATGTTTTTATGTATTAACTTCCTTAAAAAACAAGGTAAAACAGATATTACTACAGTAAAATTTTACACATTGCATTTTTTAATCATTATGCTTATTTAAGACTGACCTGATGGTAGCACTCAGTACTTCTTTCAACACTGGCAAGTTCCTGCAACTCTTGGGAAGGATCAGCACCAGGAGAAATTATTATCAAGATGGGCTCAATTTCCAGAGTCTCTTTATATAGACGTTTCATATTGAGAGGCGATGGAGATAATTCCTTTATTCCTAGAGTTAGAATTAGAATTATTATGGAAATAAAGTGACTCCCCATGATGGAGTGCTTTAACCACTTTAGAGGTCATCTGGCAGTCAGAGTTCTGTTCAATGGAGACCATAAAACCAGTCTTAAAATGAGAATAAAATCCTTACAATATGCAGGTAGAAGACACTCTATAATGATAAGAAAAATAAACTTCCAGGGTTGGGGCATCCACGATTTCGCTGGGCAGACTGTTCCAGTGCCTCACCACTCTCACAGTAAAGAATTTCTTCCAAATATCTAATCCAAGCCTACTCTCTTTCAGTTTAAAGCCATAGCCCTTGTCCTATCACTACATGCCCTTGTGTCCTTCTCCAGTTCTCTTGTGGGTCACTTTTAGGTACTGAAAGGTTGCTTTAAGGTCTCCCTAGAGCCTTCTCTTCCAGGCAGAACAACCCCAACCCTGTCTTCATAGGAGTGGGGCTCCAGTTAACATGGTGCATTTCAGTACAGCATGTAAGATAAAGAAATAAGCATGCTTTGGGTGTCCACAAAATACATTCATAGAAAGTTCTTATGAACCTTATCTTCAAAAGAAATTATTTTAATCCCTCTTCATCCATAAATTTAAAAATATATGTAAAAGATGAAGAAAAAAACCCATATCTGGATAAAACAGAAGTGAAAGGCTTTCTTGTAGGTTATTAGAGCTCTTTTGGAACTCATTTTTCTTACAGGAAAGCAGCCAAAGTAGACTGGAAACTTAAGGCTCCCTTTCAAACTAAGTGAAAGTTTCTTTAAGTAGTTTCAGGGCAAGTATCCTGAAAAAGACCCACTAGAAAAAATATGAAAAAATATTCATACACGTGTGACATCTTTTATCAGTTAAAAAGTGCTAGTCATGATTTATACATGATCTCAAAATAAAATCTCACTAATATGCATGAAAAATCTGCAGATGATTTGTGGATGACCTGCTGGTTTTGAAACCCAAATGAAGTCAATGGTATTCTGCCTTCCTTGGTGAGGCTGTAGCTTCATTCACCTAAAACCATCCCCTCGTGCAGCATTCCTCCAAGGAACTGGTATAAAAATAAGCAATTTATGTAATTTATTAAGATTTGGAAGACAGTAAGCAGGCAAACTCACTCTGCATTCAGGTCTCTGCTGGGCTTTGAGCCACACAGCACTGCAGATCACATTTGTCATTTGATTCCAACAGGCAGGGACATTGTCAGCACGGGCCTTTTATACTCACCATCAGCAAAGTATCCTCTTTATCTACTAATAATGTTTGACAGAGAAGCTATACCTTAATCTTGAAAATACCGGTCTTGGTTGCAGATATGGAGCTGATTTTGACCAACAAACAATGCCCACAGACATAGAGCATAAGGGAGTAAAATAAAGTGACTTTTTAAACTTACATTGTCCACCCTGATGAGACACTCATAATTCATCTTCCATATATCCATTAACTGATAAAAACTGAGGGAAGGTGTGCTATACTGCAATATTAAGATTATTTGGCATACAGGTTTCAAACTGTAGATACAACAGACTTCAAAGGGGAAATAGACTGTCTAGAACAAATAGACAACTATAGTATTGAATCACTCTAAATTGTGTGTATTTTTAATCAGACAGTAAAAAGTATTACACACCAAGAGACAGACAAAAATTACTGAAATTATTAAATAATCTTTTGAGATTCAATCCACAAAATCTCAAACCTAATGACATTAAATGAATTAATATTTTTGGAAAATTTGTGCCTTAAGGAAAATGCAGCAGCGTCAAAACTTTAGGAAAACCAGTTATCTTCTTTTCTTAATTAATCCCAGTGTTCAAGAATTCATTAAAAGAATCTGACAGATCTTTTACAGTATTTTCAATCACCATGCAGCATAAACCAAACAGTTTTAAAAGCACTTTTTAATAATACTTTACAAGAACAAAATCGGCAGGTCCATTTACAACATACTTTCAAATCCTGAAACTTAGGGATTCCATAGCAACTATAAAATAAAAGCAAAACATAGGACAAAAAAAGAAACTTAACTGTTGTGCAGAAATACTCTGCTGAAAATTAACTTACCTAGGGTTTTACATGCAAAAAGAGCCATGGCACTCTGTAGCCTGTCCGGTCGGACAGCCTGGACCACAAGTACCTTGAAATAAAATATATTCAGGGGAGATGAGTCTATAAAAGTACATAGTGACAATTTAAAATGCAAGACTCTTCTAAGAAGGCTGAATTCTTCACCCTTTTCTTAAGAACAAAGTTATCTTCCCTGAATATATAGAGCTGTCTGATCATTCCTTTCTAAGATAATCTACTGTAATTTTCTTTTGTAAGTAGCTTGTCCTACTAATAGAATCAGAAGATAGATCTATATCTAATGTCTATTTGTAAGCTACGACCTTTCCTACACTGTTTTAGAAAAAAGGTAGCTATGTGGGCAGCTAGAATAAAAGAAAGCAAACTTAGCTTTATACTAGTAATCTAAATTCTGTGCATGTATAAAGGCAGTAATGTCCTAACTGGAATACTAATGTTTCTGATTTCAGCGTAAATTAATTTATGAGTGCTGTATCAATCTCACCATGTAGTTTCACTATATTTGATCAACAGAAATATTCTTAATACTTTCTGTACGAGGAACTAGACACACTGATCATTCCAGATTTACTTTCCTATAAATGCAGAATTTTTCTGATAACACACTGCACACATAAGAAGTGCTCTTCTGCATTTCATAGACTCAAATATGACTCAGACAAATTCCTTTCCAAAATGTCTTGGTCCTAAATTCCATGCATGCTGTCTTTCCTCCTCCACCAAAAACACCAAATAGAGAGCTGCTAATAGCCAATCAGCACGAAACTACATGAAACTACCTCATCCTTTCTTCAGAATGGGTCTTCACTTTTTTATGTGAAGTGACTTCAAATGAAAAATCACAGCATCATTTGAAAGTAAGTAATGACTATTTACGCCTTCTTGCATAAACACAAAAGGGATTACATTTTCCCCTTCCAGAGGAGAAGGACCCTCAGGTAGAGGAAGGAATTTTCCCCTCCGATATTCTTGCTGAGTTCTTTATCATCAGGCTTTCAAGAAGAGTCATATTTCATGACTACTATTCTAAAAATGCAGAGGTTGCTACTGTGTTTTGTGGTTTTCAGTCAGATGTGTGAGTTTGTACATTAAATGATGAACTAAACTAAAGATACTCAACAAGCTAACACATCCACCAGTAACAAAGCAACCATGAAAGAATTTTAATACCTATTACTGAAATTAATTCTGAATATTACTGTAGAACTTGTCACCTTACAGGGTTTACTCAGTTGCAGCCAATACACCAACAAAAAAAAAGACTCAGATAACAGAGAACTAAATATGCATTATAGTAAAAGAAAATACATAATCCTTAGACTAAAAAAACTAGTTAAACTGTAAGTTGTAATTCAAGCAGGCCTCGATGTAAGATTTACTTTTAATGCTGAACTTATAAATAATACAATAAATGAAAAGATTACCTGTTGAAACAAGGAAATTCTTTTTACAACACTAGACGGAAAGTCTTGTTCACATACAGAACTCTGAGAAAAAGTGTGCCAGAGACTTTCATCTTCAAAGCAGAGCACCTGATAGAGACCTGGGAGAGAAATCTACAAAACAAATGACATACATTTAACTATAAGGAAGAATAGCCATTTGGACACTGTATATTTTAAATAATTTCCAAATACCAGTTATGATCAATCTACTTGTGCACATCATAAAATTCAGTTTTATCCTCGGAGTTAAAGAAGAGCACATTTTAAAATTAACCATTTATTTACTATTACTACTCCCTGGAAATGCTAAGTTTGTATTTGCATTGTGGTTTTGGTTTTAAACTTAACGGTTCTTTGGTTTTAAATTTTGAGCTCTGTGTTTAACTCCTTTGCTTTAATCACGATTATGTTCTTTTTCTATCAGTACATGTTACTGATTCATTCAGTTACTAATTTTCTGTTTGTTTCTTTGTTTCTTTAAACCTCAAACTATAATGCCTGCCACACCATTAGTGTGATTGTTCCTGATCTCTGGTTCAAGGGAAATTAAATAATGGATTCTGGGTTTAGCCAAAGACCAGCCAAGATTTTCCTTCTTGTTGCTCAGCTACATGCAGGAGAAGAGCCTAAAATCGATTTTCAAGCACTAGTATTTTCTTTTAGTTCTCTTTAACATTGACTGTGGTAGGAGGAACACAAGCGTTTTTGTTTTAGTGTGATTATTACTCAATCTGAGCAATCACAAACTCTGAATCATCTGCAAAGATGTACAAGGAAATCTGATGAGAAGACTATTTTCTCAGTTAAGAGTTTTTAACACTATATTAAGTGGTTTTGTGAAGGTCATTACAAAAGTGAAACTCAAATATTCTTTGCAACATTTCCTATAGTATATTTTTCTACCTAAAAAAATTGAAGTACCCTACATAGAACATTTTCTAATCTCAGTAAGATGACAGGTTCATTTACAAACACTGAACTTCATTTTTAGATGGGGTAGAAATGTACAAGAAAAAGGGTCAGAAAAATGAGATTAAAATACTTTATTTTTTTCAAGTGGGTATGTATTAAGCCATGGTTTCTAAAAGATAGAAGAAGCAGCTTAAAATAGTAAGTATTTCCATCTGACAAATATATATTTGAGTATTCAAGTCCAAATTCCTATTTGTGAAAACCAAAGTCCTTTAAACTTAAATTCAACCCACCACACGGTGTATACCTTCAAAGATGCCACTGCCCAGGCTCGGTCGTGTTCTATCCAAG
Source organism: Myiozetetes cayanensis (assembly GCF_022539395.1). NCBI lineage: Eukaryota > Metazoa > Chordata > Aves > Passeriformes > Tyrannidae > Myiozetetes > Myiozetetes cayanensis. The sequence goes on along the minus strand of NW_026087742.1, from coordinate 40,143,675 downwards.
AGGGAATCTGGTCACGAACACTTCTTTGTGAATCCTTATTGAAGCAAGTTATGTTACACATGTAAGTAACATAAATTTTTGGGAAACACTATATTCAGTAATAAGATGATGAAACCCATGTTTTTAATAAAAATACCATTCACAACAGCAATCTTTCTGTGGTCTTTTGCGAAGTTCATAAATAACACAACAAAAGCTACCAAAAATTTAAATATGAGACATACTGTTCACAGTAACATTTGCTTTGCTACTTGAGCCTGAAAATACTTTATTATTTTGAGTATCCTTATGATGTACTCAATTCTAAGTAGTTTTTCAAAAGAATTGACAGAAATGATTGTCTATCTGCATATGCACTCTGAGCAACTGACTTCAAAAAACAACTCCATTGTACATATTTGCTGCCATGAAGGAGACAGTTCTTCACACAAAAGGCAATTTTGGGGTAAGTCACTAGGCAAAACATCACTTCTGAACATCCCTGCACTGATAAAGTTTGGCCACAGCTCTATTTTTCTGCTCTTTAGGTGTTTGGGATGGACAAAATTCTAAGGATGAACAACACAGCTTAAGGTCCAGTGGAATCTCTTATACAATCAGATCTCACATAGCTTGAAAATTGCCTACACAAGAAAATACTTGACAATCACCCAGTTCACTGACATTTAATTGAATTACAAAGACTCCATAGAGATGAAGGGGAACTTCTGCCATCACACTGAAATGCAAAACCTGCAGTAGAGTCATCTAATGGCCAGAGAAAATGGACTTTAAGGATCATTTCGGGAACCAGTTGCCTGAGAAAACCTGAGTAATACATTGTGTTTTAAGTGACTTGCCCCTTCTGCCACCACACATGTGAACACACTTACTGTCATGAGTGTCTAAAATCAAGGTACTCACACTGATCATTGTCTTGTACCATTTAATATACAAGGTACTCTGATAAGTATTTAAACAAGGCTATAGGTGAAGAGTAATTGTGAATGATGAATTGTGAGCTAAGCCTCATGGAATGAGCTAGTGGGACCATGAATGAAGGAAAAGCAGAGAAAAGCAAAACAGGGGCCAAAAACTAAACTCGTGATTCCCGATTGTGCTCGTGTTTCCTAAAAACACCTTTCAAAACCTTTGCCAAAACATCTGGCTCAAAGAAGGGTTATAATGGGCAAGATTATGGAAAGCTTAGCTTTTTTCTCTACTCTTTTCTACTGGAATGTTACGTTAAAGGTATACAGATTCAACAGAATTGAGAGACACTTAGTAAATTACAGTATGTTTGGCCAGGCATGCAAAGTAAGCTGCTTAAGCTTGCTCAGTCACCTAGGAAAACATACAAATACATCTCCAGATGTAGAACTTGAGACTAAGGAAAAAGGAAGTCAGAGTTAGCAAAGTGTGTGGACAATTCCACTAATTCAGGCAACAACTCATATATGATTCTGAGAGAAAGAGGGATTCAGAAATGCTTATTTTAGTCACAGAAGATGGCTGAAAACCTCCTCAAACATACAGTTACAAATTGTAATTCTGGTAAAAGAAAAAGAAAATAAGAAAAGCAACAAAGGTAAAAAGTTAAGTAAATTAGAAAATTAGTTGCCATGTACAGAAAGTTTTTTAAAAATTTATATTTTTATATTACTATGTGAGAAGTTACTTGTTTCTTTCATGTATGAATACAATTAATTAAACAATATAGTAAAAATACAACTTTAAATTTTCAGGATTAAAGTAAATGTTCCTTATTTCAAAATATGCAAATAAATGTATCTTACTGATTTTCTTATGGTATCTCCAATGATCACACCCGTAAAAGTCTCCCATTCCTAGAGGGAATAAATAATAACTCAGATAGGTCACAAGTTATCTTAAAGAATAAAGACTGGTATGTAATAGCATGTAGGCAGAGTAGGATGATAAACAAATTAAATCCTAGATCCTGAAAGAGTTTTAAGACATTTTTAAAATGCTAGGTGATACTACCAGTATCTAATTCCCTTTGCAGAATCCAGGCTAAGTGACTGTTTTACAAGCAAAAGAAGTAGAGGGGAAGTCCTATACCTTCTAAGCACCCAAAGCTCTCACCATATAGGATAACTATACACTACCAAGAAGTAACAAATGCTGCTGGCAAGGACAGGGTATCAGCAGCCCACATAGAACAGATAGCTACGGAATCCATGATTCAACAGTGTTTCATGTTACAGTATCCAGAATATGCAGGTTTTAGAACAGGGGGAATACTTAATACAATAGAATGGCATTACAAATACCTTGGTTGCACTAAAAAGAGAAATGTAAGTTAAATTTATATATGATTAAATCTTTTAGACTTGGTATGTGTATCCAGTTAGGCAGCTTTTAATCCTTTTAAGACAGATTAAATAATTATCTAAGAACACTACAAAATACATAATGCTCTATTTGGAGGTGGTAAGAAATATACTAAAATTTTTTCATAAGTATTGAAATTTTTATATAATCAGAATCTGTAATTCTGTGATAAAGGTTTTTGACAAGTAGTAGAACTACTGATACACACCACAGAATAGTTTTTTACACCCATCTAGTTGAGTCTTGAAACAGCTCTCTCTTTCAGTTACAAACTGATGTTCCTCTCCCAATGACAAAGAAAATGCTTGTGAACAGAAAAATACATTAAGTACTTTTAAAAGTTTTAAAACCAAAAATTATGTAATATTTTTATGAAGAAAAGCAAAAGTATAATCTGTACAGGCATATAAACTACCTCAGAAAAATCTATATGTATTGATTCTGAAAGAGAACGTTTCCACTAAAACCCAAGGCATTCTGTAATATACTGTTTTAGTTGTACTATAAAATTCTCATCACTATGCAAAAAATTCACAAGTGCAGAAGGTTGAACTCTTTTGGGAGAGGGACTTAGAACATTAAATTCTCTAGCAGCATAATAATCAAATTCTAGTCTCATCACATTAAAAGCTTTAAAAGAAATAACTTTAAAAGAATAATCACTTCAGCTTCATTTTTCTCACTAAATATTTTGTACAAGCACTCTTCTCTTAACAATTTAATTAAAATAACTTCTACCTTTCAGAGAAGTAAGAAAATTATTGATATTATTTGCCTGGTTTCATTCTAGAGTACTCAGATAGTGTAGAAATGGGCATTATATATAACCTAGATTAAGCTGTCTAAGAGCTCTAATAGCTGATGGAAATGCATGCTAAACAACAGAAACCAACACATAAGGCTGTACTTACAAACACTTAAAAAGCCAAGCTTTAAATCAGTCTGAAAGCTATTTGCAAGTTGCTGCCATCATGACTTTAGAAACTTAAGAAAGGTAAAGCAAGATATTTTCAGAAGTCCAAAATAAATAAAGAGGATGAAATAGGGAACTTCTAATAATAAAGAGTAGCCAGGATATGCTTCTACCAACTAGATTAGTTTTTTTTTATCATTGTTGAAAGAGTGGGATTTTACTTTGTCAATCCATATGTCTGCAGTAAAACTACCTTGCACTCATAACACCAAGAGGTTTCAACCAACCTTTCGTAAACCTCGTGCCTTGAGCTCATATGCTTCATATAATCAAATTCCATTACTTCCTTCAAAGGTATTGTTTGATTTTTACCTTTTACCCTATAATGGACTCTCCTCTACTGACATCTACTACCATTCGATACTCCTTCTGGCCTCCAGCTTCTAATACAACAAGCCATAGTTTTGTCTCTCCATTCCATGCAGATGTTTTAGAAAATTAAATATGTCTTGACTTAGGCTAATCAGCCACATTTAAGCAAATTTATTAAGTCAGTTATGCATATTGTTTCACTGCAGGTAGACTTTATAGGAGTAATTCAACTACACTATAGACAAGTATGAGTCAGTCCTATACTTACTGACAAAATCATTTTATCTACTTATTTACTCTTGATATTAAGTAAAATACTTGGGGATTTTCTTCTCTAGCACTTACATTCTCTTGAAAAAGTTCAGGGTGCATTCCTCGTACAAAATGTAGAGCAAACATTAGCTGATCAGCCTGAAATAAAAGCAATGAAAAAAAATAAATAAAATAAAAAAATAATTAAAAAAAAAAGCAAACAAAAATCTATTTATATGTTCAGCAAAAGTCACCTGCTTTTTTTTATAAGCAACATTAGCAACATAAGTGTTCTCTAATTCCATAGTAATGACTTAATGACATATACCTTAATGCAAAATTGCTACATAGCCTTTGCAACTGAAAGGCAAAGACTAATCCAAAGTGGTCTGTGGAGTGGGGGATAAATAGGTCCCTACTAAGCATTGGTGTCAAACTCTGCAAGGCACTGACAGTCTCATTTTATTGATAAATAAAATACGCCCATGAACATTATATGACACTGAGAACAAACTACACCAGTCAACTCTTTCATGTTCTCAGACAAGGTCTGCAAGCAAATTCAAATCCAAACTGCCTATTAGGATGCTCCCTGGATGATTTAGTATCCAAAATTTGAATGAAAATTGTTTGGAAGAACGCTAACTGTAACAGCAACTGTTTTGACAAATTAACAGTACAGGTGGGTGAATTCCAGTGCTCAAGAAAATTTCATGGTACAACTTCATTTAGTAACATACATGAAGCCTAGGTACACAAAAACATAGACATTAACAATAGACAGACAAAACCATGCTTCCCAATTCTAACATGGTTAAAAACGAATAAACTTGTAGCAGCTATACCTTTTATGAAGACACTAGTAAAGTCTCAGTGTCACAGCAGTCTTTAAAAATTTTCATGGATAAAAGGTGGAAATATCAGTGAATTGTTGATGGTGTGAGGAGCTTATTTTTTCTCTTAACTATGAAGAACACAACATGGTCCATGGATGGACCATTAGTCTGAAGTTGCACAGTAAGAGACTTTCAGTATTTTCTAAACTCCAATATAATCAGTCACTTAAAATCCTTCCTACTAGAAATCTCCCCTCTGTGCCCTGCATTTGAAATCTCTACCCTTTTCTTATGTGTAAAAATTGCTGTCTTCCAATATTCACAAGATGTAATGACATAGTGGAAGGCTTCACATACTCATGACTTCAAATGCAGACATTAAATATGATGAGAATATTGCATGAGAATCCATTTGGACTTTGATAAACAAAATTCCTAAGAAATATCTGCTACCTCTGTACCTTCAACATAACGTTGCTAGACTGGAGGAGAGGGGAGGAGTTGGTGTAAAATTTTCAAGATCTCTCCATTCTCACTGATGAAACTCCAGACTTGTGTGATTTCTACTACTACTCAAACCATCTATGAAGACCTACTGTGCATTCTTCAGGCTGGTATTATGAGACAAATACCTCTTGTTATGACAGTTCCATGTGAAAGTAAAACTTAAAACAGAAAATGAAAGGCATATTTATCCTAGGTTTTCAATAAGAAAGCAAGAAGAGAAAAGACACCTGACTGAAATAAAGAAGAAACACATTAGGAACATCACATGGAAAAAAAAAGGAACAGATAGAAATAAACAAGGTACCAGGTAGAGATTTGGGACAGGTAGAGAAAAGAGAAAGGAAAATATCACAATGTGGGTGTATTTTAGAATCATAGAATCATCAAGGTTGGAAGAGGCCTCTAAGATTATCAAGTCCAATTGTCAAGCAACCACAACCACTTTTGTTTCCTTTAAAAAAAAAAAAGAAAAAAAACCTACAAAACCACAAATAATGACACAAAACCTTATCATGACAGCTAAGTCAAACACTCACATTTAGGAATGCAAGAAGTAAGAGTAAACAGGAAAAAAAAAAGTGCTCAGGAGACCATGAAGCCCCGGATGGGCTATGAAGCCAAAATGAGGAGCTCTGTGAAAAAATGTCCATAAGCAATATTAATTTTGTCATATCCTAAATTTTAGTCCTCCTCATTTTGCATGTTAGATATTGATAGTGTAATTTTGTGCATCTATTACACAATTACCACTTCTTTGAAGTAGATCAAGTGTTGGCTGCTGAAAGAATACTTTCAAACCCAGTGCACTGTCGAAAGCCAGAAAAAATACTATCTTACCTTAAACAAACAACGGCAAACATATTCATACACTGCATGTTTCAATGAGCCAATAAGCAATTTGATTCTTTCCTCAGTATTATTTGAATCCTAAAAAAGAAATTTTGGGTTTCAAAAACTCATGTGGAAGTAAAAAACTTTTTAATGTACTTTGTAAATTTCAGAAAAATGACACAAATAATCTGGATGCTACATGACACCTGTTCTAAAAACATATTATTAAATTCAGCTGTACCTATCAATTGGTAGATGATTAAATGAGAAGTTTATGCCAAAGTATTAAGAAATAAATATTTTGGGCTTGAATATTTTGATTATGAACATTATACAACTTTGCATATAAGGTAAATACACAAAGAATGAGAGAACAGTTTCCTCTCCTAACATTAATATCCTTGAAATCTCATAGTTTTCACTAGGTAAAAAATAGCTTAAGCATTGAATTAGTATATTTAATAGTACTAAACAGGTATGTTGATGTTAAGTGTAGTTACAAAACTTGTGGTCAAATTTCACCCAAATGAAATACATGTTTTAGAAAATAGTAAGTGTACCCTGTCCTTCAAAGGTCAAGACTGAAAAACTAATTCTAACACCAAAAAAGTGAAAAAATGACAGGACAAAAGAAGAAAGGGGCTGGGAGGCATGGGATGTGTAACAGATAGTATAAGTTCCTTTCTACCACGCTGGAATTTGAAGAGAGGAGTTTAAGGAGGGCAATTGGGCAAGTGATTTGACTAATACCTTTCCCATGCCTAAATGATTCAAAAATGAAGAACTGAATAGAGGAAAAGATAAAAAGAAAGAAGTCAATGAAGGCAAAACCAGAAGTTGAGAATTAAATTGGTAACATAATAGGCAGGGAAAAAAGAAATTCCAAAAGAGTCTGAAATTAAGAAAAAAGAAGTTAAAACCTCATGTTGTGGAAAAGTAAAAATAAGAACTTTAAAGAGGGCAAGTTCACAAAGCTAGAACTTTGTTCCTAGTCATGACTGGAGCTGGAGGAAAGTTGTAATCATGGATGCACAATAAAGGGGAATCCAAAGGAGACATGATGAAAGGTTAGTGAATGCCTTTTCAAAGTGAAAACAAAGAGAAATACCATGGATTTTGGAGTCACTGAATAACGCATCATTACTCAGTGTGGGTATTTAGATCTAAAGAATTTGGCGACAAGGAATAAATCCATTCTGTGCTCTAATAAGGATATACAGGCCATTAGAATACAGAAAAACAAAAAGTACATTGTCAATAAGACAGATGCAGGTATGCTAACAAACTGTATAAAAGTAGCTAAATTTTGATCTTCCTTCATGTAACTGAGCCTTGCAGAAATATAGGTATTTTCTTACGCTACCCTTTCTTGATAAAATTAGCATTATTAGATCATTAATTTATTTAAATAAAGCCTTCAGTAAAGTTATAATCAGCCTTTGTTTTCCTAGTTCATCTTAGACAAAGAGAAAGCCTGAAATCACAAATAAGAGTTCCTCTGCTTTCAGATGGCACAGCAATACTCTGATTTATATGCAACGTAATAATTTAAATTTCCATGTGTATGTATTCTGAATATCTAAAGCACAACAGTTCAGCATCACTACTTATTATACATTTCATCAACATTTATTATAAACTTTTTTTTTTAAAATGTCAGAGAATCTAACAAATTTTTAGGATCAAAGCAGATTGATTCTTCTGCAGCATTAGCAGCTTCAGAAGAGAAAATACCTGCTTGTTTTGCAGAGCCCTTTGGAAAAGTCGCAGGAAAGCCGCCAAACTAAAGCGGTACATATTATTAATTTTGGACAAGTCAGAGATAATGAAGTACATCTTGCTGGCGCTCTCGGCCAAAGGGAGATAGGCGTCCCTCTCCTGCAGAGAAAAACAATACACACTTAAAAACCCGGTGCTTTACTGCCACCTACCGGTTATTGCATAAACTATTACTCATCCCACTAAAAAAACACGTTTGGATGATTCCCACTGTTTTAGGAAACCGAATCCTTTTCAGTTTTTCAAACTGAAGGACCAGAACTCAAGACTTCAATGCTTTTTAGATTTCAAAATTGGAAACTTTTTTTTAAATGAAGGACATGATAGCAATTAATCCCTAGGGCACTGAGGTTGCATCTCACAACAGAATATGTCCCAAAATTCAATGGAAAATTTTAAACTAAACAAATAAGAACACAGAAAAAACCCCTCTGTAATCCGTCACAAAAGAAGAATGCCAATGATCTAAACTTTTCCAATAGAAAGGGATATATTAAGTAAAAATATCCACATGATCCATAATGTTTGAAAAGGAGGATGGTAAAATGAAGTCAAACCTCATTACCTGCCAAACATCCTTTAATTCAAACTGGCAGACTTTAAATTGTGTAACTATTCAGCATGTTTAAAACAAAGCAATTTAATTACTGAAAATACTATCAGTGCTTGGTTATCCCAAATATCATTTACTCAAAAAAATTAATTTGTTACTCATCTTATATCCGTGTCTTCTGTATATAGAAGATAACTATTTTAAGCAGGAAAAAAACAGTAACAAAAGATTAAAATATTCTTCTACCTTATCAAGGAAAGTCTGAAGTCTGTGAGATTCAGCCAGTGATTCTTGGATGACTGCACTACTTGCTTTAGTTTGATTCAAAGATTCTATCAGATCCTTATTTTCTAGTATATTGCCTTGTGATGTGGCAAGTGTCTGGGGAAAAAAAAAAGTAATTTATGTTACATTAAAGATAAACAAAACAATCCTGTAAAGTAACTATTTTGGAAGCTGTCCATCTTTCCAACTTGTACATATTTCTGAACAGATGGTTATTCCAAAAACTGAGATGATGTTTTAAAGAAGCATGGAAAATAAAACTCAAGAAGGTCCTCCAAAAACCCAGATTGCCAGGTTCTGAAACATAAGTCATCAGTAAGCTTTTCAGAATGATTTCTATGATCAGAGTCTTAGGCACTAAAATCTCCATGGTAAATTTCCATTTCACTTCCAATTTAACCTGAAGTTGGCTACTTGTAACAACTTCCTTTACCCAGACATTCATAAATTCGTTTTCAACTGATACAAATATTTCCATTACAACAATTTCAGTTTTGTAATCAGAGATCACTTAAAAATCCTTGAGATTGCCTCACATTTTCCATGAGTTCTTCCACGCAATTAATTTCACTTTTAAGAAGTGGCAAAAGCTTGAATTATTCACTAATAATAAATGGGTTTTTTACTAATCCTCAGTAAATATACTGCAATACTTTTTTTTTTTTTAATCAGGCAGCAACACAAAATTGGCTTCTTGTCAGCTGGGTCAGTTCTGAACAACCACCTGTAGGACAGCATTCAAGGAATCTAATTTTGCTACAAGGAATCACACTGTAAGCTACGAGATCGTCACAGCATCTATGTTTTTACTCCAAGGCTTTCAGAAGAAAACCAGTACAGTTCTTCAGATGGAATGGTAATGTTGCTTTAAGATTAACTTGAATTTAGCTAGACCACCTCCATCTTTGTTGACAAAGTCCATGTAGCACCTGCCAGTTTCCACTGAGCTTTAGCTTTCTATCTTTGGGGTCGAAGAGTATTCTGATTCCAGTGCTAACTTCTGAAGTTGAAACCAACTCGGTGTTAATACTCAGCCACTTTTTGTTGCAAATATCTTAGGTATCAGGTATTTTAAGCTTTGTACTTGGTAATTCAGATAGGACAAATGTAACAAATCTTGGAGTTCCAAGATAATGCAAAAAGTCTGTTCTAAAAGGTCAAATAGTGGTATCACTGAACTCTCAGTTTCTGGTAGAAAACAAGATGTTAAAAATTATCAACTTTGGATATGGAATTTTTTAAGAGAGCAAGTTTTCCTCTTTCTATAAGAGAAATCTGCCCCATCACAGTTTTAAGAAAGGGTTGAGCTTAGTATTTGAGAATTAATAAGGAGTTTAATAGGGAGAGTAAATGTTGAAATTCAAATCACATTAGATAATCATGTACAAAATTCTAAAACTGAGTTATTAATCAATCAGGGACGTTCCAAACCCCCTGCTATGAGCAGCAATGCTTTCCACTACACCAGGCTGCTCAAAGCCCCATCCAACCTGGCCTTGAACACTTGAATAGGGATGAGGTACACAAGTTCTCTGGGCAACCTGCTCCAGTGCCTCACTACCCTCTTAGTAAAGAATTTCTTCCTAATACTTGATCTAAAAGTACCCTTTTCAGTTGGAAGCCATTCCCCCTTGTCCTATCACTACATGCCCTTTGTAATAAGTCACTTTTCAGCTCTCTTGTAGGCCAGACTAATAAATGTCCAGTCTAATCTGTGAAAGCTAACAGCTTATGCTAGTCCATTGCACTCATTACAGCAAAGTTCTATGACTTAGCTATGACAGAGTGTTTTATGGCACCAGGTCAATCTCTTTGCATCTATGACCTTTTAGAAGGATGGAGGATTTGAGGATCCATTCCTACAAGCATGAAGTACAGTTTATGTGGAATCCATGACAAGATACAAACAGAACAAGAAAGCAGTCCTTCCTTGGAAGCTACCCTTTTATATGAAGTGAACAACCACTTCTGAGTATAAGTACTTTCACTGAAATAAAAGGTGAATTGAAAATTGAGAATATTAATTTTAAAAGCAACACAGGAAAATGTTAACTGTAAAGAACATTACAGTTCATTGATAATAAGAAATAATTGTGGAGGTTTAAAATTTTATCTGTCTCTCAATAATCCTTCAATTTTTGTACTGGGAATTTTTTTTTCCTTTCACTACACAGGATCATTTCTCAACTTGAAAGTATCATTTGACATGATTAACAAGCCTAAAAATGTGGCTTTTGTTAAAACTCATAATTTGAAAGAGAAACAGTATAGTTTGACTCAAATACATAACAATATTAACACTATCTTATTGGTATAACAGAAGTAAATTTATTTTACCTCCAGAAGAGAATCCTCAAGCTTAGCTAACTGTATCTTCTTATCTTCTTCCTGTTGTAACAGTTTCGTCTTCTGCTCTTCCAAATCAGGTTTTTCATGCTGAATTGTTAAAGCCAAGAGCTAAAAACAAAGGAGATTATTCAGCAGAATAAAAAACACTCTAATATTTCAAAATATGTATTCATCAGTTATATAGCATATTATATACTCATTCATCATATAGACTATATACTGCTCTGTTTTAGAAAGTAGATTTCTCAGGGTTTACTCAGTTCCAGCAGACATCAAATAGCTTTAAATCTATGTAGACATTCAGGATATCATATGGTGGCAAGGATAACCCAGCAACTCCTGTGAATCATATATATATGATATATATAACAGCAGATGCAAGCCAGGTGAGATACTCAAGGGCATCTCAAGAGGCTCTGGATGACTTTATTGAGGACATCCATTCATAGTGTTTCATGCTTAGACCTAAACCTTTTACACCTCAATCTGAATTACATGTGTGTTTAAATGTTGGCAGTCTTCACTTCTGCAGGTATTGTTATCATATATAAAAAGGTGATGTAGGAAAGCACAAACTGGAAGGAATGGCAGCAAATTTCTTTACAGCATGCCTACCAATCAAACCTCTCTCCAGCTACCAAAGAGAGAAAATAAAAACAAAGTTGTTTTTTCTGCATTTCCACTTAAAAAAGGGGATCAATTTTCATTGCTGCATTGTATGGTGTCAACTCCCTACCTCCAGTGGAAGGAGGAAATCCATACGGATATCTGCGCTTCACATTTTGAATTGTATCTTACTTATGAACATCTTACCTACATCCTGTTCTAAGCCTCACTAGTGTGCAAAAACTTGTTTCATACCAAATAAAGAGGGGCTTTATTTCCCTTAATTTACTTTTTTTTTCTTTCCTCCATTTGAATGTTCCATTTTGCTTCCTAAACTTTATAGAGAAAATCTCAAAAGCTACTAGCATTTTGGAGGAAGTAAAATATACAGTGTTTTGATTTCACTACATTTTCCTGTACACAAAAATCTTGATGGTACTAGCATTACTCTCTAGGTAGGACACTAGAGAGCTGCAACAGAAATGTTTCCATGGAATCATAAATGTATCTTGAACAGAAAGCAGAGGCTTAGCAATTAATCTGTTGCAACTGAAATCAATGAGACCATTTTAATTTTCTCTATTGGACTCACAACTTGGTTCCAAAGTGCATAACAACAATATTTTAAAATTTAAATTTAGTTTTAGCTTTGATTTTACTATTTATATTTGTGAGCTAAAAAATATTTCCATGACCATTAACACAAACTGCACCATAGGGCTTCTTCCATACACTGGATGCATCTATGCATGTCCACTATAAATATACACTGTTTTTATTCTAAATGCCTACCTGTCCTCTTAGGCCACTTGCAGTTGTGGTAAAGTTTACTTCTGTAACAATAGAAGAAGCATCAGGCGGAATGAAGGGATTGGGGTTCCTTGTTGACAGAAAAAGACGGAACTCTTCATTATAATCTATCATTTTTTCACCTATTTGTATAGCATAACGGGGTCCTGTAAATAATAAGCAGATGTTATACACACTCTGATTGGAACATCCTAAAATTATCTGAAAATAATGGTTTGTGTAATACTTTATGACCATGAGATGCATATGTATTTGATAAAATTTATTTATAAAGTTTTTTTGAAAGAAATACAAATTTTAAAAATTCAGGGAACGTATCCTAACCTGTGTTATTAGAGAAAAAAAAGCAATAACATAGCACTAGTATAGGAAAGCTACATAGTGAGAATATTTAATACTCCTGAGTAGTTTAATTATCCTTACCCACCACACAAAGACTAAATGGCAAAAAAAGTATTTGAAGTAAAAGTAATACTAATGAATCTTTGAAATCTTCAAACCATGAACAGGAGACAAAAAAACACACAAGATACACTGGAGAACTCCCCTTATGTGCAAGAAATCTGTCATAATTTAAATATATTCACTTACATTTCCACAACTGTATACCACTCTAGCAAAACATACTAGCCATAATTATATATTTGTTAACTAAAATGGTTCAACATTTTCTGAATGTGATCCAAAATAATTAGATTTCATCTCTGGATCTGTTACATTTATTTGTAGAAGGTTGATGTTGCTGTATAATCATAATTCTATTAAAATGTTACTTTCTATGATAATTGTTATAGAGCAAGTCCATGAAACTAAACATGTTGGGATATTTAGACATTAGACTGAAAGAAAAATATTACATCAAGAAAGGTCCCATAAATTTGTCTAATTATAAAAACATTTAATTTAATCATAGTATGAAAGAATTTATTAAATAATTGATGTCATGGTTTCAATCTGTTTATACTCCTAGTATTTCTCAGTATGCCTGTCACAGAATAAAACTACATGTATGGCCCCTCACCACCCCCCTTCAACCCCAGGTTTCCATTCTAGCAGTGTTAGAATAGACTCAAACAATCATATGATTAGAGTAAGACTTTGCCTCCTGATACTGAAAAAGAAATAAGAACAGAATTATAAGATGAAAAATTAAAAAGTGAAAATTCCCATTTCAGAAAAATTTCAAAGAGGCATAGTTAGGTGCTTTCTATTTTTAGCACTGATTGCAGATCAGAAATATAAATCTCTTGCTAAAACACTGGTAGAGATGAAACTCACATACCAATTTTGCTTCTATGCCAAGGATCAGAATAAATTTCAGGACTGTGTTGTAAAAATGTCAAACAGGAAATGGAAGCTGTACAAAGACGAATTTATTGCAGTATATATATTCACATTTTTCTTAATGTTTCATTCCAAGTAATGAAGAGATGTGCAGTCATCACAAGCAAAATAATGCAGCTAGGCCCCCACCTCCACATTTTGACAAAGAGAAGGAGTGTGTGCTTGCTTGTAAAGTGACAGAAAAGATTCAAATAGTGACCCATTCTCCTTTTCAAATAACAGCTCCCTAGTCTGGACCTGCACAGACCTAGCATTAACATAGCTCATTAACAAGCAAAAGAGGATGTCTGAGTGTTATAAGCAATTTCCCTGAATAAATGAGTCAGTCAGTCAGTCATGGCTAGGCTTTGCGAACGAAGATTTGAGAAGGGCTTTCTCTACTTTCTCCACAGTTCTGCAGACATATTCATCTCTCAATTTGATTCCTTGAATAAAATCAATTAAGATGCCTGCCATACTGTATCTCTCCTTTCCAAAATTCAGCAGAAACTGGTGGGGCAAAAAAAATTTGCAATGATGTTCTACCTAAACTCCTACAGATGCCTGAAGATACTTTGCTGGTACTCCTTTACTGAGAATAAGCAAGCAAGTACATCTGTAATGGAAGAATGATTTAAAGTAACTTTCTTTTCACTAAACAGATCTTTCTGATATTGGAGATAAATGTATATAAGAATCCTATGACATTTGCATTTATTTTTAGCATGTACTTACATTTAAAGCATTACTGCTACCTCATGCATTATTAGATCTCAGTGGTTGATGAAACAACAAAAAAAAAAGTCTTGAGCTTTTTTCAGTAGCCAAAGTTCATATTGTAAATTACATGCATAGGCTGTGGTACATGCTAAAGAATTACAACTTGATGCAGAAATATGATTACAAAGGATAATGTAAAATTATTTTAACTACAGTAACTTAGAAAATATTTAAAACAGATATTGCTGTATTTTTTTATCCACCTGGTTCTTGTGATATAATTTGAAAATATGTAACATAATTCAACAACATTCATGCTGAGATACTTATATAATTGCTATTTATTTTTGCTAAACTTTCAACACAATTTTTCATATCAGCCGTTACTAAAGCAACTAAATCCAAAGAAGTTTTATATAGAGTTATATAGAGTACATTATCTGTCCAAAGCAGAGATACTGCAAAACAAATGTTGGGGGTTTTCCCTTTCATTGCATCATTAAGGGACCCCTTTCAGAAAATTTCACCATTTTGCTGGTCTCTACAACCCTCCCCATTCCAAAGGCACATCAGGGACAGACCTGTGTGCCTTTAGTTTCAGACAACTGAAAGAGAAACAGCAACACCAATATTCTAAAACTCTTGATTTCTAATTGCAAAGCCAGCTGTGTAACTTCTAGTCTATTTAAGGCCCAAGTTTCAAGTAAAACTATGCATTTGAAATTATCCCTAGAAATTAACTTAAAATTTAAATTCTGAAGGGTTGATAAAAACACTTTATTCTAATTCCAGTTAAAAACTCTCTAAATACATTTCAGTATTTTTTCACGTACTAAACAAGAACATATGTTCAACATATTTTTCGCACTGAAATGCTGGCAACAGGTTAATACTAAAGAGGTAAAAAATTGCACAATACTCAAGTTTTCAGATAAATCAAGTTTTACATCCCATCTGGATGTATAAACTACAATAGCTTTGAGGAAGCATTTGTAAAGATCTTGGTCACTTACCTTGAGCAATGAGATCTTTTCTTAGCAATGGGTAAAGTACAGGTTCCACTCCATCCATTTCCTGTATAATAAGTGTTTTCCCAAATCTCACTGCCAGCTCAAGGGCAGTTAGGAAGTTGGTGTCCTGGGCAAATAAATATAAATTACTTTGATTCATGTTTTTTTGAAAAACATAAACACCTCAGAATGAGTAAGAAGGCATTAACCAAGTAGTCCAAATCTAAAAATCCGTAGTATAGCTGAAAAATTTTATTACAAGCATCATATGATATTTCAGGTTTAGCCACAAGTGTTTAATTTAAATAAATTTGATCTACTCAGATACTGACATACAGAAAATCTATTCAATATGCCTAGATCTTCAAGTGCTGCACCTGAAGAGAGCAGGTCTACCTACGTGCACCTGGAAGTCCTGGCCAGTTAACACATCTCAAATGTTAGTATGTAGCTATATCTGAAAACTGAATCAAGATCTACAGACAGGATTCACATTGGTATTAAGAAGTCTAAATGCAGTCTTTTGCTGTAGGTGTTTAAACAAGCTCATGGTGTTTAAGATTACATTAGTCAATGAAGACAACAGAGTCTAAAAGGTAATCAGTCTAATCAGCTGGTAGGAGAAACAATCAATTACCCAAAGATATGTTATCAATTACCATCAGAGAGTATCTAAAAGGTCTGCATAGAGCAGCAGGGGTTTGTGCAAGACGTACATTCTGTTGAAGCAATAACTTGAGGCCAGGTGGGGTTCAATAAGGAACTTCTGAACAGCACTAGATGCCTGCTTGTGTGTGTACAACTGAGCCACACCTCACCACCCATGAAAATAGTTACAGGTAGACAATTATTTTAGTTACCTTAGTCTGAAACTGAAATCAAACTTACTCTTTCCAATGTAGATAATACAACACAAAAATCACAGAGAGTAAGTGTACACATAGTCCTGAAATCTAGTGAACTGCCAAGAATACAAAAGACCTCTCTATTTACAAATCTTTTATTATCTCACTCTCAGCAGAAAATATGATATTCTTGGAGAGGGCAGCACAAAGAGGAAAACTTTGTAGAAGTAATACTAGATGTTGACCCTCCAGTTTTCACTACTTTGGTCTCTTCCTTGAGTAAACAAATTTTCATGAGAAGTTATACACTTCATAGAACACAACCTCATTTTTGGTGTTTGCTATCACATCCCTTTGAAAACTGCTCTCTAAAGTCTGGAATAGAGAAAGCTCAAGCTGAACAGAATTGTTAGATCAAGAGTAAATACTGCACCTGTTGGTTAATAACTTCCAAACGTGATTCCTTCAAATGTGTCTTCAACCATTCAGTAGCCCGGAAAGAAGGGTCTATCAAAAATGGGCAAACTTTACTCTAGGATGAAAAAAATATAAATGTGTATTTACTAAAATCTATTTTGTCTAAGAATAAAATTGGAGTCCTTTATTATTTTCCCAAACAAATAGTATAAATATTTTTAAATCTTTTTTTCATTAACAAACTGCTTAGAGAAACAGACTAGGAATTTCATGTCTTTATATTTTATTTCTTTAAAAAAAAAAGCACCCAATCCAAAATTCTCAGGCATTTGTCCTGCTGAAGTTAGGTCGTTCTTCACCTTCTCTATAAACAGGAGTCTCTATTCAATGAGTATAATCTAGAGCTTTTGTTATTCACAACTGCTTTTAAACTTAGAAGAAGAGGTTTTAGTTTTCCTTCTTCTTCCTCTAGTGGGCCAAGGTACAGCACTTCTGGTTTTGGACCTCAATGCATTTTAGAAAAAATCATGAATATGAGTATTCTGCAGGCATAAAGCTACAAGGAACTCTCTCCAGTACATTCATGTCTCTCTTGGGCTGAAGATCACACAACTGATATAGGATTCCAGGTGTAGCCTTTCTAATGCTGTGGGATCACCTTCTTTGAACTGCTACCAGTACCTTGCTTAAAGCTGTCCAGGATATGACTGGACTTCTTGGAAGGGGCCCATTACTGGCTCATGTACAACCTGGTGTCCACCAGGACCGCCAGGTCCTTTTTTGCAAATCTGCTTTGCAGTTGGGTGGTTCCCAGCAAATGCTGGTATATGGAGTGATTATTCTCCAGGAGCAGTACTGTGCAATTCCCCTTGTTGAACTTCATGAGGTTCCTGTCAGCCCATTTCTCCAGTCTGTCAAGGACCTCTGGGTAGTAGCTTGACACTTTGGTGTATCATAGACTCAATCACAGAATGGCTGGGTTGGAAAGCTCTTAAGTATCATCTAGTTCCAACACCCTGCCACAGGCAGGGATGGCACCCACTAGAACAGGTTGCCCATCCCACCTGGTCTTGAGCACTTCCAGGGATGGGGCTTCCACAGTTTCTCTGAGCAACCTGTTCCAGTGCCCCACTACTCTCTGAGGAACATGAGCCAGCAGTGTGCCCAGGTGGCCAAGAGGGCCAATGCCATCCTGGCCTGCATCAGGAACGGTGTGGCCAGCAGGAGCAGGGAAGTGATCCTT
Organism: Myiozetetes cayanensis; assembly: GCF_022539395.1. Classification (NCBI taxonomy): domain Eukaryota; kingdom Metazoa; phylum Chordata; class Aves; order Passeriformes; family Tyrannidae; genus Myiozetetes; species Myiozetetes cayanensis. The sequence continues at coordinate 40,125,690 of NW_026087742.1, read as the reverse complement.
CTCCTGTACTCTGCGTTGGTGAGGCCACACCTTGAGTATTGTGTTCAGCTCTGGGCCCCTCAGTTCAGGAAGGATATTGAGGTGCTGGAGCGGGTCCAGAGAAGAGCAACCAGGCTGGTGAAGGGACTTGAGCACAAGTCCTATGAGGAGAGGCTCAGGGAGCTGGGGTTGTTTAGTCTGGAGAAGAGAAGGCTTAGAGGTGACCTCATCACTCTCTTCAACTACCTGAAGGGAAGTTATAGCCAGGTGGGGGTTGGTCTCTTCTCCCAGGCAACCAACAATAGGACAAGGGGACATGGGCTCAAGCTCTGCCAGGGGAGGTTTAGGTTAGATGTTAGGAAGAAATTCTTTACAGAGGGGGTAATCAGGCATTGGAACGGCCTGCCCAGAGAGGTGGTGGATTCACCAATTACTCTCTGAGTAAAGCAGATCTAACAGCTAATCTAAATCTCTCCTCTTTTAGTTTATAACCATTCCCCCTTATCCTATCATTATCTGCCCATATAAAGACTTGTCCTCCCTCTTTTTCAAAAGTCCCCTTTAAGTACTGAAAGGCTGCAATAAGGTCTCCAGAGCCTTCTCTTCCCCAGACTAAACAACCCTGATTATCTGATTATCTTGGTGTATCAGCCATATCTCCCAGTTTTGTGTCAGCAAACTTGCTGAAGGTTTAAACAGGTATTTTCAACAATTTTCTAGTTCAGTCTGATAGATAAACACTTCCAGGCTGTGGGGCTTTTTTTTAGAGTTCCAGTATTCCAAACTAAGTAATTGCACAGATCTCAAACTGAAAGACAAAGAAACATGGACAATATTCAAGCATCAAAAGACGATGAGCACAAAAGCTTGAGAACTCTACTGTAGATCACCTTGGCAAAATACCATGTCCAATTTCAGCTTTATAAGGATGCTGAAAAAAACTGTACACAAAGAAAATTATTTGAGCTGAGGGAGCACTTCATAAAGCTCTTTACACATAGAGATTTTTAAGAGCTCAATCTATTCAACTAAGGAAAAAGATTAAAATAAGATTTTATTATAGCACACAAGTAGCTTTAAGGGTACAAGATAGTGTTTATTGAAAACCTTTTTAATCAAACTGAGAAAGGATCTACTATCAATCTACCATCAAGATAATAAAGCAAGATAAATTTAAATTGAAGAAAAGGTTGTAACTGATTTAGAGAGAATCATCAGTCATCTAAGCAAATCACATGTAGTAAATGCAGATTCTCCTCATGCCATTACTCACTTGCTAATAGATCTAATAAATGACTACAATGTCATGTACATAAACAAGCAATATTATGTATTACATATCTGTGTATAACTATATATAAAACTCAATCTTTTCCCACTTCTTTTTTCAAGTATTATTAGTAATATATATATATAGGTTTTGAAAGGTATCTGTATATAGCCTTTTCCTTTTTCTGAGAAAAAAGTATTAGAAATTATATGTCAAAGTCAATGTACATAGGACATAATCTTCCACTGATTGTATTGGTGCTAATAACCATTCACACTTTAAGTTGGAATAGACTGATATGGAAGAAAATTGCAGAAGCAAAAAGGAAAATGTCTTTTCTTTAACTGGTTTTCCTTTGTACTACAGAATACCCAGTTTACATAAGTATTTATTTCTCCGTATCTGTGTGTTCTGTGATGCCAATAAATAACACAAATGAAGTAATTCAGAATTCCAGACAGATGTCATCTTATTGAAATTTGTAAAAATTTAAATACTTCCAATACAAGACAAAAAAGCAAATTTACCTGCAAGATGACAAGAGCATTTTCTATTGAAAGATCATCTGAAGGCAAACCTTCACTTTTCCAAACTAATTCCTCACTTTCTGTACACAGGAACCGCCGTAAATCAAACTCTGATAAATGAAAGAGTACAACTTTGTGTCAGCATTTATAGTCTGCATAATTATAAAGCATTTACCACTCTACATACAGTGGAGAGTTTCTCTAACAGAGTGCAGGTCTGTAGATTTCCTTTTAATCTGTTATTTTATTGCTTGAACTTATTACTAATAACTAGCTGATGTCATAATAATATTTAATTATGTTATTAATGCAAAAATAAAAATGCTTGCTGAAAAAGCAGATGCATTCAGAATGCATTGGCAAATTTACAATAGTTCCTGTGAATACATTCATTTTTGTCAGTTTTTCATTTTAAGCAAATTCTATAAAAATAAAATTATTTTTAAGTTTTTATAATGTTAATAATTTAATAGAATAAGCCAAAGAAATAGTCTGTCTGTATATACAAGTATTTATTGAGTAAGAAAGCATCATCACTTTTCATTTGGGAACATGAAGACAATTGAGACTGTTCATTAGAACTGACTGGCATTTCTCACTTCCTCAATCAAGCTTAATTACTTACACACAGACACTGACAAACACACCAAAAAAATTACTTTCAAGGCCTGCTGATTTGGTCCATTCATCCAAGCTGGTTTTCCTCTGATCCTCAGGGGCAGCAGAAAGATATGTAATAAATGCAGCTGCTAACTGAGCTCTTTTAGGCAATGTAGCCAGTTCATCTGTTATCTCTGTCACCTTTTAAAAAAAAGTACAGAATGTACAGGTGTATTACAAACAAAAGCTATGTTAATATGTCTCATCAGTTATGAAAAAGTCATAATTCAATTTGCCTGCCATTGGGAATACAGTTGAGACAATCTCCCTCTTGCATTTCAGGTATCTATACCTAGCTAACCCACAGCAAAACAGACAAGCAATTATGGGAAAAATTCTTTTTAGCCTTGGGTTAGGGCATGGACAGATATTTCTGAGAATGTAGCTGCTAAAAATCTATGAATTTCAGTTCAATTTATAAACAAATGGGTAAGCAGTATTATAGTAAGAAAAATAAGAAATATGTGATCCCTCCCAGTCACAGTCAGGTAGTATGTACACAATATGTATACAGATACTAAATACTATATGCAACTATTACATTTACTGTTATTCACTGCACACTTACATGATAAAATACATTTATCATATCTCTTCAAATACTTTAGCTGCACTACATCACCTCTGTTTTGAAATGTTCCAAGTATTTTGGAGAAAAATACAGTGTATCAAAATAATATATGACTGCCATAATTAGTTTCAAAGTACTGTCTTTTTTTTTTTACTATAATCAAACTGACATTAAAAAAAAGGTGTTACACAAACAAAAAAAGAAACTTTTCATTGCTTCCTCCTTACTTTAAAGGGAGACAATTATTGCCTTTTCACTGTCCATAATATGGGATACTTCCTGACTAATCTCTCTGTCAGTTTAGTCTACAGCATACCATTAATAGATAGTCTGAACTTTCTAATGATGAGGGTAATGTACCAGGGTGAAAAACCTGTGAGGAATCACTTTTAGAAGCATTTAGACTCCGGGCTTCAAATATATCCAATCCTTACTAGAGCAGATGAAATAGCTATAAAGCTACTTTCAAAGGAAAATCTTCCATTTTTTTCCGTTATAGTGGTCAACCTACAAAAAGGATTCATCTAACCTTAACTTTGGTTCTTCAAAATGCAGGCATTTAGTCTACTTGTTTAGGCTTTTTTCACTATCAGTGGAGAGACAGGACCAGGAATTTCTGCATGGAGATTTTTTCCACTTTAAGTTACACAGGAAAAGTAGGGATTGCTTTCTGGAGGTGACACCTATTTTCAGCTTGTATATATCTCGAGATTTTCCTTTTTGTTTCAGACCAAAGAGTGTGTCCAAAGACTTGACAGTTTCTCTCAAATATTTCATCTGAGTAAATAAAATATGCTTACTTTCCCTACTCAGAAAAGTCTAAAACATTTAAGTGAAGACTTCAAAAGCAACAAAATATTTTGGGTAGATCCACATTTGCATTTCTGGCATCAATGCCATAAAGAATATATGTTTTAAGACTGTGATTGTTTAATGGTTTCCCAAAAACTGACCCTTTTGATTGTATCTCAGCTTGGAGGGTCCAACTGCTGACATGTTCAGCCATCATAACAATTACATTATTGTGACTGAAAACCATCATAGAATGTTGTATGTTCTGTATTAAATACTGAGGGATTTCTTACACATTCTGTAGTAAGGTGATATAACTTGTATGGTGAAGTAAAAATATATTTCAGAAGAAAGAAAAGCTTTAATTTATAATAAGAAATCAAATAAATGTAGAATTGGCAGACATGTAGAATGGCAATAACTCACATTCTCCAAGCAGTGCAAAAATTGTATTTTCAAATTATCAGCTATAAGATGTATTTATGAATATTTTCACTAACCTGAGTGTTCCATCTTTTGTGTTCCCTATCAAGTTGATTTATTAGTTCCTCTGCAGCTTTCAATGTTTTCTGAGCTTTACTTAGTTCTGCTTCAAGTTTTGCTGCTTCTGTTGTTCTACTCTGGAACCTGTAAAACAAATAGTCTTTGTAATTACTATCATGAACTACTAAACTTATGAACAGTTACTTTCAAGGCAGTTTAATTGACTGAATTTGTAATTAATTCCTCCATTATTGTTAATGAAGAACACAACTACAGTTCTTTTTTATACCTTCTGCTTTTAATTGGCAGATGAACTTCTTAGACTTTTAACTAAAAAAATTTAGATAGATGCACAGATGAGACTTAAAAATACATTTGAAATACAGATCAGAATGTCTGAAAATCATTCCTTCTTCTGCTTAAACAGTTTGACTTGATTTTAGTGATTGTGTAAAGTTTTGTTTGGCACCTAGTCAGGACAATAGCAGGCTCAATGCCATACTGTACATTTGTAATTAATTGGTAAATTTGATCTTTGAAACTTTTAAAAAAGAATATTGCTAATTCACATGAATTTCCAGTTCAATGCACAGCAGTCTATTTTGTAAACTAATACGTAGTAAGAACATGACCTAAAACACAGGTATGGTTTAGGTATTATTTTGTAATGGTCAATATCTAATTAGTTTGATTAATATTTTAAATAATTAATGCATTTAATAATCCACCTGTTTAAAGTAATCTATTTAACTGTAATCTGTAGTATATAATTAATCTAAGAAATCACTGTATAGCTGAATGACAAGAATTCTGCCTTTTTTTTTTTTGCTGACTACAAAACATGACTTTTAGTAATATGTACATTTGTCAGATTATAAATTATATCCTATGCTAAGTAAATACTAAACCCATCAAAATAAAAAACTTAGATTAAACTGAATTTGAAGAAAGTATAAAAGTTCACCAGAGCTATTTTTATACCACTGTGAGTCATGTACTTGATGAGATGCTAGGAAAAAGGGAGATAGCTAACTATCTGTCAGAAAAGTAGGCCAGCCTAAAAGAAATAGAACTGCCTGCATTCAAGATGTGATTAGTAGAAGTTTTGTATAGGCATGTTCCCAAAATCCTAAGGAGTCATTGAAGTCCTCTGTGATTTAGAAGGTTAGAAACAATACTGCTTACCTTTAACATCAATGGCTACAATAAAGGTTACCAACACCATCAGTAGTGAGAAGCAGGTACTTTTAAAGGCCATTTATTGAATCTGATCGAGGAGATGAACAGTATTCTAACAGTATTTATCTCCACTGAGTGTATAGATAGTCTAAGCTTAGCTAATTGGGATGTAAATATCTTGCAGAACAGGGAGTTACATATAATTAGATAAATTTCATTATTCATAATATAAAATCATCAATGTTTTTATTTATATCTTGAAATAAACAAACCCAACTTACTTATCTTTCAGTTCCAATACTTTTTGACCAACAGAGTTCAAAAGATCCTCCAACTTCTTTTTTCTGTCTTCAGTTTTCTTGAGATTACTACAAAAAGGTAACATTTATTTTAAGACTATGGACCCAAGGGAAAAAAAAAGAGTAAATAAAACAGGAAAGTAATTTACATAGAGATAGTGCAGAGACAGTTCTTCCTTTTGTTTTACACTAAAAAAGTATGTTCTCATATGTAAAAGCTTTGAGTACTTCTCATCACATAGCTTTAAAAATGGAAACAAACATCCTATTCTTAAAGATCAGAACAAATTCTTCCAATACCGAATTTTAAAACCTGGTAAAACAATCAGTACAGATTTCTCAGGTTATGGATGGTCATAAGACCATGTCTTATCTTTTTGATACCAAGGAGAACCTGATCATGCTTGGTACGTGACTGAAAACAGAGGAACCATACATCCCACATGGGTTTTACTGAGAGACCACATTTTAAGCATATCTGTGATGTTCATTTCTCCCTGACACTATTCAGCTGAGACAGGTAACTTGTGATTGTACAAAAAACAACCAAGGCATAGCTTCCAGGAAAAATAAAATATTGCACACTTACTTTTCTGTATCAGCATGAACACTTTACTACCTATGGATGAGGTATAGTTTCTTTTATCATTTTTTTAATAAACTTCAATCCACACAGAATCACAGAATGGTTGGGGTTGGAAATCATGATCTGGAGATCATCTAATCCAACCCCCTCCTAAAGCTGGTTCACCCAGAGTAGGTTGCACAGCATTGTCTCCAGGCATGTTTTGAATATCTTCAGAGGAGACTCCAACCCCTTTCTGGGCAGCCTGTTCCAGTGTTCTGTCATCCTCTAAGTAAAGATGTTATTCCTCATATTCAGATTCCTTCTTGGCAGCTTTAGTTTCACCCACCACCAATGGAATTAAAAATACTTATTTCGTAATAGGGTCTAACTTACGCTTCCAAGCCAGCCTTCTCTTTTTCCAAAGGCTGAATTCGTTCTAGGACATGGGAATACTGGATGTTGGCATTCACCCAAGCTGCTAACGGAGCAGCTGCAGCACTGGCTCGTTTAGCATTCTGAAAAATTGATTAACAGTTACAAGAAAGTCCTTGAAGTATAATGCAGAAAAGATAAATACTGAAACCGATTTACTAGATATCAACTTAAATATGCCAATTAGCCAGCTCTTCTACTGAACTAATCTTTTAAATTGTTACTAAGAGATTATATTGTAGGCCATCAAACTGCATAAAAAAACATAGTGGGTATCTTATGAACCACAAAGCTTCACTGAAATTAACACATTTTAAATTAATGAATGATTTATTAGACTCTTACTGTTACAAGGAGGCCAGAAGAAGCCAGTTACTGTTCCTTGGTCTGAGTTCTAATTTATACCAGTGACAAAAATCTCTGAGGACTTGATTCCATAGTAACTTCTCATTCCACAGCTCCTCACTCACCAAACAAATTCTCATGGTTAGAGACAGCATGCAACAGAGTAACCTCTGCTACACCTTTCTCTAACAAATTCTGCATGCAGAATTCATCACTTTTTCTCTGATTTCTCTCATTCTAAAAATTACGTTAGCAAATCAGACAACCATGTCTTTTTTATTTTTGTCTTTTTTTGGTCTTTTTGTTTTATGTAATGCAATCAGGAATTACCTTTGGATCAAAAGATGCTCTGTTTTTAGAAAGAAGTTCTTCAACACTCTCTCGTATTTCTTTTGGAATATTACGGGCGTCAAAGGATTCTATGTCCTCCCTTACGCTTCTTTTGGCCAAGAAACTGTAAAAAGAATTAAATAACTAAGTAAAGAAGAAACAAATATTAAAAATATTATTTCTGTATGAAACCAAATAATTCTGAACACAAATTATTCCTGAATATAACTGAAAGTAGTTCATCTTGAAAAGTTTAAAGTTTAAATAAAATGCTCACCTCTTCATGCTCACCCATGATGTATCAAAAATCCCCATCAGCCGCAGAACTCCCTCTAGTATGTCTCTGATTATGTCAGGGGGCATCCGTAGTGACCGGATTTCTAACAAAGACTCTGGCTTTATATTTCCAACAGCTAATTTAGCTTCACTAACCAGTGGCTTGAAACATAAAAACACAGTACAAAGAGTGATGAGGATACAAAAAAATGAACATTTGCCATTTCAGTTTTCATACAGTATCTTGTTCTTTTTAAATACTTTATTACCTATCCAACTACCACTGATACATATTCATGTTTACAAGTTATTAAAAAATTGTCACGTGTTTACTAAGTGATAATAAATATATTTCCATATAAAAGAGCATATTATAATCCTGACATGCCCTAGCTTTTCATTCAGCACTGTAATTTATAAATATTAGATAGATATTAGTGTCAATCATGTTTGTTCTTTCATTGCTTAGAAGTTCATTGTGATGCGGGTATCTTTTAATAATTATGCTAATTACTATTTATAGGCATGACTGAGAATCTCTGTGTAAACACACATAGAAGTACAGGTCACAGAAGCCTTCTATTTCCAGTAGCTAAACAAATCCAGACAGCCGTTGCCCTTATCAACAAAGCAACAGAATGATAAGAGAAATTAAAGATTATAACTTAAAAACTGTGCACACCTTACAGATCTTTCATATTTATCAAAGACCACAGAATGGGTGTAGTCCTGCAGTTCTATGCCACTTTCAATACAAGGATACAATTCCTTGGCAATTATAATATGTAAAAGGGAAAAAAAAAGTTGCTGTAGTTTTCCCTTATGCTTTGGTATAAATTTAAAATGGATAGGATGAAAAATAGAGAATAAAAGCAGTGACTGAACACACATAACTCCCAAGAAACCTGATGCTTAACATAGAATCACAGAATACACTGAGTTGCAAGGGACCCAAAAAGATCAAGTCCAGCTCCCGGCCCTGCACAGGACCATTCCCTAGAGTCACACCATGTCCCTGAGAGTATCATCCAAACACTTCTTAAACTCTGTCAGGCTTGGTGCTGTGACCACTTCCCTGGGGAGCCTGTTCCAGTGCCCAACTATCTATAAAGTCTCTTGAACAAGCAGTTTGCTGTAGCACCATTAGGATATACAATTTTCAGAATTTAGTAATAACTGGAAATTATCTCTCATTAAATTATTTCCATTCAGATGAGACTACCAAACCCTATGATATTACCAGTTTGATCAAAGCAAAGTAATGGGGTTGGTCTATATAAGACATGAGTAATTGGAAAATATTCCATAAAATCAGCAGAACTCAGCTGTAGACCATAGCAGCATAGAAATAGCAAGTGGTTGGTAAGATTTGGTTTGAAAATTCTTTCTGTAATTAATATCAAAGAGAACACAAATGCCAAAATGAAAACCTAAATTTGGCAAATAGAATTCTGTTTCCTAATTCAAAAAGTTTTAGTATCAAAATAATTTAGTGCAAAATTTAAGAATTGCAAGGATAAATTTTGCAAAACCATCAGACCGCAAAATATAACTTTTTCTTATCAGGTCTTACCTGAACCTCTTTTAGTTCATCTTCAATTTTTCTTTTTCTTTCTTCTATTTCTGCAGCCTCTTCTGCTATTCGCTGTTTTATTTTTTCCATTTCTGCTTTTTGCTCACTAGCATTCTGCAATAAAATACCTCCCGTTAGCAAATTTATACAGATTTTATTCCCTCCGCTCTCATTTCTTTTAGTCTTCATTATAATAATTTGCACAATACCAATCACAGTAAAATATCTGAGTCTATTTGATACTAGACAGGCAGACTAGGTAAAAAAACTTTATGGAATAAGCATCATTTGCTTTTACTGTGTCTCCTGTCTTTACCACAGATGAGAATCTGTATGTCTAGTTTTGAGAGGCTCATTATGATCTTTTTTCTCTTTGCATCTGATTTTCCATTCCTTACCAACATGTCAGTCTTCCTCTAAAAGGATGAGGGACAGCCTACATAACATTCTTACTACATTTGAAAGTACTATCATGCTGTCACTGTCTTTGCAGCTGCTTCCATATCTATTTCAATTTCTTTCACAACACCATTAAAGCTGTTTTTCTATCATGTTCATTAAAGCAGCAGTTGTGTTGGAACTACAGCCTATTAGTGTAAAAGTACTAATCATACAATGGTTTCTTTACTTATAAATTTGTACCACTCTGTCTGTAAGGATACTTATGTCCTACATGCCTATTGTAAGTTGTTTGGGTTTACATCTTTTTTCTTTTTTTTTCTGGATTTGTGCTGTGCCTACCACACAGAAGACAGTAGCTATTAGCCATCTCCAATCTCAAGACAATCCTAAAACCTTCAGTACAGTAATTAATACCTAGCACATAAAACTACAATAAAAAGGACCTTACATGTCTTTTATCATTGAGGATAAATGTATAAAATGCATAAAAGACTAATATTCTAAGCTCAGTTTACATAAAAAATACAAGTCAAAAAAGCCCAGAGTTTATGTTTTTCTGATATATAACACATTATTATCACCAGCAATTGTCAAGCTAAGTTGCTGGAGAAGGTAATGGATGCATATAAGCAGAGAAAACCTTGAGATAATAATAATTCTCTGAGCACTTAACCCAAGCTGCAAATCAGCACGTTATTGAAGATTACATTCAAATTCATAAAACATTAGCTACATGAAACTAGATTAGACATTTCATGCAAATGAACATGTACTGAATGATTGCTCTGAATACGAAAACCTTAAAATTCAGTTGTAGGTCAAAAGCCTTGCTCTGAAAGGAGAGTAAAAGAGTCTCTATGTATTAGAGCACTCCCTCTTACATAAACCAGAATATTTGAAGTGACATTAAAATGTTAGAGGTCACCTATACTTTATGCTAATCAAAATAATCAAAATTCTACTGTAATTTTCCTGATGTCAGTGGGCCCATCATGTTTCACTGCTTTTTACCTATTCTTTAATTATGTCCTACAATGTAATATGTGCTACCCAGATAACCTGTAACTGTTCTAGACAACAGCAGATACAGATTTAAAACTGACATCAGTGAACACACCAAGGTAACCATCATTATTCAAATTCATGTAGAGTAGGCAGATAGAGCCTAAAAGTACTAAAAACTGCCATCACCAAAAGACTTATAAAAATGGGAATTAATGCACTTACAAAGCACTGTAAACCAAACGGTTTGACAGACCAGGTATTTACTTTAGAGCATACAGAGAATGTCTTTGGCATTGAGCTTCTGACCAATCAGACTAAATCACTAACAAAAAAACCCACTGCAGTGACAGCAGATTCATTACACTTAACCTACATTTATGATTCCAGGAAGTATCAATGTGGAGACCTATTGCCTGTGAAATTATTTTACTTGACTGAGAAAACATTGGTAAAGAAAAGTGTAGAATATTGAAAAAAAGTCTAGCTCTCAGCTGAAGAATAAAAATTCAAGGAATGATGAACACGGAGGTATTATTTAATCTTCTTCGAGGTTAAATTCTGAGGACCAGACCTCATGAAATACACACTTTCTAATAGTTCACAAATTTAATTCCTGGTACTTGTTACTTAAAATAGTGCTACTTGTATATATTTTATTGGAAGTTCCTATCTGTGATAAACATAAAAGGCATCAGCTTGGATTTATGAAGTTCTAGGAAAACTTTCAGACATTTACAGCAGTAAACACTACTCAGGTGCAAAACTTGCACTGATCTCTTCCTATTCAATCAGTTCAAATATGATTTAAGTTATAGAATCCTCTGTCCTGTTGCAACCTTATTCAAGCCTCAGGGCTCATGTCTTCCCTTAGGTAAATTCTTGTAAAAGCATGATGTTTTGTAACACTTGAAAAGATTACAAAACACAGGCAGTTAGCGAGACCAAAACCAGAAAAGCATTGTTTTAGTTTTGGGGTTTTTTTCCATTGTTGATGTGATTGTATATACCACCTGCATAGATACTGTAATTTCTTGAAGGGCAGAATCAGCTTCATCCTGCTTTGTTTTGAGTAAAATGCTTTGCTCTCCAGCTTTTCTGTTCAGTTCATCAACCAGGGCTTTAGCTTCATTCAGCTTTGAAACACCTGCCTATGAAAGTTTGAAAAAAACAGACATTTAGCAGTGAATTTTTAGTGGATTTAAATGAAGGTTTGTTACAAATAGTATGGACAAATTAAGAGTGATGTAGACTAACATACTATTTTTTTGTAATTATTGTTCCACATTTTCTTGATATTATTACATTTTTTTGTTATTATTTAACCTAAGAATGAGATCTGACACTTCAAGATGCATCACTGTAAGATGTATTGCTACATCAGAAAGATGACAATGAAATTCTCAAACTAACAAACTTTTACCAAAACAGTAACTAGTACATAATATATTTCTCAATAATTCAACAGAATTTCAGTTACCTGTTATATATTCATTGTAATTATATCTCCCTTAAAAACAAATCTATAAAAATTCAACAAATTGAAACAAAATAGATTAGCTTATTTCTACATATTTGTACACTCTCTAAAGAACAGAGTTGTGCATAAGACAAATTATTGGTTATATTTATTATGCTTAATTAGTTAACAAACTATTATGCTTAAGATTAACTATTTTGTGTAATCACACCTTCTAGCTTATTTACTTCATATTAACTATATAAAAGAATTATTTCAAGATATATTTGAAAAAAAAATACCTGCAAGATATATTGACTAAGGATAGACATCTCTAATTTTCATGAAAATTATTACTTTTGTTTAAACAAGGCATTTAATAAGCAAATGAGTACTTGTCACTAACAAACATGTTACATTCTAAATACACTCAAAAAAAAAAGCAATTTCTATTACTACAAATTTAAATCTTCTTAAATTGCATACTACAGTGATGGAAAAATATTGGCAGACAGAGTAAATATAGAGTAGAATACAGGCAAGGAAGTAATTTGGTTTTGACAGACAGTTTAAGAAAAAAATAGAGATTTGCAAGGGTGGTTTCAGAACACAAGCACAGGTGACTGAGAAAAGGAGCTGAAATGGACAGGAGAAAGGGAAAGACAAAAGCTGTCCTAATAGACAACACAGATCTTTCCAGAAATATAGTGGGGGGATGGAAGTAAGTAGGACTGGAAAGATAACAAATGGGTTTCAAAAATAGGGACGTTATGCATATAAAACAGGCATAAAGTGACACCTGTAAGATGAACTGCTTTGGTCTAGAACTGTCCAAAGGTCTGATGTGTGCCAAAGGAATTCAAAATCATTCCAAAACGCAAAAGGAAAGAAAATCACAACAAAAGGAATCTTGGTCAAAGCTACACAAGAACACCATGAGGTTAACAATAACAGTCTGTTGAACTAGAAGGATGTGAAAATCACACAAAGTAGGAAGTTACTCTCAACACATAAAGAAAGGGATGGAATATAGAGCTACACAGAGAACATTTATACAAGCAGAGTCAGGACTTAAACTGATGGAGAGATGATGGGTTTTTAGCAACACAATTTCAATACGCATGGGTGAAAAAGTTTAAAGTGCTTTCAAGTACTTTTTACTCTGCCACAAAACACACCCAGACTCATACATTCTCGAGGAAAACCATTAACAAAATCAAGAAAAACACTTTTCTCCCTTTCAGGTATTTCAACAGAGAAGTGCATTAGGATTCATGATATTTCTCTCCTGAAACCATAGCATGAGCATATGCCGATAGAGGACACATCACACCCTGTTAGCAGCTACAGCCCATTAAACACAGGACATTTCCAAATTTGAGAGTATTTTGAAAAGCCATGTGTTAAAAGTGTTTTAAACACATACCTGCAAGTGGTTCTGCCTTTTTATGAGCTCTCTTCTTTTACTGCTATTGATGGTATTGTATACATGAAGGAATGTCATATACCTGCTAGGAGTTGCTCCATATATTTTACATGATTCATGGATTGCCAGAAATGACTTCAGAAAATCAGAATCACCTATACAACATCATTTGTTACACACATAATATTATACTCAATTTTATCTCAAATTAAAATAACTAAGGAAGAGCAACAGAATATGTTTTCTGAGATACGAATTAAGGGCATCCAAAAATATCACAAAGATTATACTTTTTTTAAAGTACTGTCAGGGAAACAACATGCAACTACATTTGAAATGCATATTTCTCAGAAAGAAATATACTGAAACTGTTTGCTGTTTGGAAAAGCTGGGGGCCTGGGCTCCTCCCCCAACACACACCCCCCCAGACACAACCACCCACCCACCCACACAGTGACTCTGACCCAATGATTACTGATCTAGTGTGTAACACTGAGTAAGTTTTGAATAATAAGTAATAGTAACTAGTGTGTCTACCCAAATATTACCTGACTGTTTTTTCTTAACTTCCTTATGTGTTTTTCCAGTCTTTTCTTGCTCATCCGATTCATACAGCAGCATTTCAGGTATCTAAAAAAAACCCCACGATTTTCTGCATGAAAATGATGAACAATGACAATTTGAGTTAAAATTAAAAAAAACCCAAAGCAACCTTAAATCCAGTTTCTCATTTGGAAAGACTGAAAATGATACATTTACTCAGAACAGGGAATTTACAGAATATTTATAGAAATACAAATTCTGCCTTTCCATGTCACTGATAACTTCCCGCTCTCTCAAGCAGAGATTTTGCTGGCTGTACAAATGAGCAAGTAGCTCTCTTACAATAGCACAAATGTCGAAGATTTAAAAAGATATACAGTTCAAGAGGAAATCAGACAGTCTTAATTCACATTCTGCACATGTACATATTACCCAGTAACTGACCTTCACTGAGATCACTCAGAGATGGGGGAATAGGATGATGGCAACAGTGCTGTTTATGTTTGTGCTTAGGGTTTCTGTTTGTGTTGTTCTGTGTGGCCATCACATGTATATATGTGCTGCATATGTGTTTGTGTGTGCCTACTGAGAATACATGCTCAGCTTCACCACGGGTTCACCTTGGAGCCATAAAGCTGTGGCACCCTTGCCCCTATCAGGGTACTGCATTTGGTAATCTCTTAACATACAGAAGTAATATATGCTTCTCAAATTCACACTGTGAACATCCTGAAATAAACAGATTTAAAATCTAAAAAGAACACACTGACTCCGTTCCATCAAGCAAAACACTTAGCAAAGATTAAAGAATAACATAAGCTTTACAGTGCAATCTTAGATCTACAGCAGCTCATATTCACTTAACAAACCTATTTTAAAACTAGTTGTGAAACATACTGGTAACAACAGATATCACCAGCATAGTTGGTGTGGTGGGTTGACCCTGGCCACATGCCAGGTACCCATCTGAGCTTCTCTATCACTCCCTTCCTCAGCTGGACAGGGAAGAGAAAATAGATTATGAAAGGCTCATGGGTCAAGCTAACGACATGGAGAGATCAGTCACCAATTACTGTCATGGGCAAAAGAACCTTGACTTGGGGAAATTAGTTTAACTTATTACTAGACAAATCAGAGTACAGGATAAAGAGAAATAACTAAATTTCAAAACAATTTCCCCCAGCAGCACAGGGAGATGGGCAAGGGCGGCTGCAGTCAGTTCATCACACGCTGCCTCTGCCCCTCCTTTCCCCTCAGGGGGAGGACTCTTCACACTCTTTCCGTAGTCCAGCATGGGGTCCAAAATGCTCCATCATGGGTCCCCTGCAAGGTCACAAGTCCTTCCAGCAAATCTGTTCCAGCATGGGCTCCTCTCTCCATGGATCTACAGGTCCTGCCAGGAGCCTGCTTCAGCACGGGGCTCCTCTGGGGTCACAGCCTCCTTCAGGTGCTTCCACCAGCTTCAGTGTGGGGTTCTGCATGGGCCTTAGGGGGTACTTCTGTTCCACTGTGGACCTCCGTGGTCTGCACAACAGGCTGCAGGGGAATCTCAGCTCCAGTGCCTCGAGACCTTGGGGTCTGCAGGGCTGTTTCTCTCACCTATTCTCACTGTTCTCTCTGGCTGCAGTTGCTCCTGTGAAGTAACTTCTTTACCCTTCTTAAATGTTATCCCAGAAATGCTACCACCATTGCTGATGAGCCCAACCCTGGCCAGCAGCAGGTCTGTCCTGGAGCTGGCTGGCATGGGCTCTGTCAGACACGGGGGAAGATTCTGGCAGATTCTCACTGAACCATTCCTGCAGCCCCCACTACTGTCAAAAGCTCACCACACAAACCTGATACAATTGGCTTTAACATTTTGCTTGCAGTCTATTTGTACTTTGTTTTTAAATGCTGTGTTTGATCAGACTCATAGTAGTCAGCATGTTGTTCAAGACAGCACACAGAGAGAACAAAAAATAATGTTGGGAAAATAATAATGCTAATAGTACTTAAGTGTTCAGGGGAATTTTCTGTCTTTTTAAGACTTTACAAATGGATTAAATAAGCACAGTGACAATTATTCCTTCACAACTTCACGTATCTTTACCAAAGCTCCATTATTTTTGGAGATACTAGTTTAAATAAGTCACAATTAATGCAATTTACCTTTTTCATACTGTCTTCTGACCAAGATTCCATCCACAAAACCTGACATTTCTTATACAGTGCTGGATTACTTTCACAGTTAATTGTGAAATTTATATTAGTGGGATCCATTATCAAGACAACATGCAGATTTTGTTGGATCCCTAGGAAAAAGTAACATATTAAATTTTTAGTACATAACAATCTGACTACATGATGGTAGTTTTATTGTAAATACAACATAATTTACTGTCCTTCAAATACTTATCACAAGGTAATTTCTGGGAAAAAAAGAGCCTATAATATCAGATCACACTAGGACAGGAATGCTTATAAATAGAACTTAATTTAGAATCGTGGATTTTCATTATGTATATTACAGTGTATGTTTTAATTTTGAAGAGCTGACAGTATTTAAATAGATATCACTAATTCTCATTCCAATTCATATAGACCAACAGAACCAATTAGAAGTAATTTCAGGGCCTGAAATTTTGACTGTCAACATTTATATTCTTTCAGTCATATTATTTATTTGTAAACTATTTAATCTTCTTGGTGGTCCAAGGAAGAAAGAAAAATAATTAAGAAACCCACTTGTAAACCTGCTTATGATTACTCAGAATCCAAAGTGATTTGTATATATATTAGGCAAATAGAAGAAAACTCTGGTACTAGATATATATATAAGCTATACAAACCAGAATACAATGGGAACAAAAACTTTCTTCCTTCTAATTACTTTCAATAGCAGATTTCATATCATTTGTAGGAGATTCATAAATACAAAGTTTCAGATAGAAGAACAAATTTTAAAGTGAGGGTTCTGTGCCCTCAAATATCACAGTGTTATCATTATTCCTGCCTGGTATTTAATAATTAACTGAAAGTTAAAACCACATGCAATAGAAGGACCATGTTAGAAATCATCTGTCCACTATTATACCACTTCCTAAACTTCGTAATAAATTATAACTTATAATTCTGTTGACATACGGTGTGTGAAATAGTTGAAAATTGGTCCTGTAAATCCATCTTGTGAGGCTTGATCCTTCAGAGGGGATAGCAATGGGTCTAATTCTTCTGTTTTATATAGCCCAGGAACTTCTCCTATTTCAAGAATGAATTTAAGTCAGATAAAATACACTATAATTCTTTAAATTCCTTTGAAGGATTCCTTGAATCCTCTGTATAGAGATTTTGATTATGGCAGTATTCCCCTCCATACTTTCATAAGTATCATCCCATGCACTTCATCATTCTTTTCATGATATCATGAAAACAATGAACCAAATTATAGTGATTCGATTTAATAGTCTACTTTGTTCATACTGCTGAAACGTATTTCAAAAGCTCATTCAAATCTACTCCAAAACAACACTGCATAGGTACTGACCCAATTCTGCATAGAAAACAAATCAAACCAGGATTGTCATACACCAGGACACAGAAATATGAAAGTGAGTAGTTGTCTAGATCCTCAGATGCAGAGATTAAACAGTGGATGACAAAAATCTGATACTGTAAGAGGGTTTGGGAGTGCACCTGAGAGACAGGAAAATCTTATCAATCCGCTCTTACACTACTGCAGATCAAAAAAAAAAAACATTTAGCAAGCTAGACTCAGTCCTTCAGTGACCTCTCTGATCCAGGAACAAAGCTGGACAGCAAAATAAAGTCACTTTTGTTTCTTGTTATCATTATTAATCATCTCACTCCTTTCAGAAAAGTGAGCTTTGCTAGTGTTCATTTCAGTAAAAGACTCAATCTATACAATCTAGTAAAGCATTGGAACACTTCTCAATTTTGAATTTTATTATAAAAGGGAAGCTGTAGAGTAGAATGCATTCTCATTTTGTTGTTATACTTTTATAAAGAACTCCCTTGAAACAAGTTAGAGGAACTGAAAGCACCTGTACTATCGGGTAGGTTAAAGAACAGCTAAGTGAACTTTGAGTCAGGTTCTCATGTACAAGCACTCTACCTAAAACAGCACAGCAAGGTAACTAACCTGTCTGATAGAGATATAAAGTTAGAAAAGATCATCTTATTCTGCCTCATTAGCTAACTCTGTGCGGTAAAACTAGAATCATTTTTGGACTTGCCTCACCTGAAGACAGTAAACTGTTGATCATCTCCAGGAATGTGGAATGAACAAACTGATAGTCTTCGAGCAGCAATACCACCTGTTGTGCTTCAATGCCTGCAAGCTCCATCACCTAGAAGCAGGAAAGACATTTGAATCCCAGTGTATGGAACATATGTATTGTTCATAAGATAATGATTAACATAGAATATCCTGAATTGGAAGAGGCCAACAAGGATCTTAATCTTTCCTTGATTATATATTACATACATATTTTCTCAGCAGCATCTACACTATTATACATTTACAAAAGATTTCTAGGTGATTCAGTTATATGAGTTATTAAATATAAAGAACATTCTACCTAGATGTACAGCTTGGTAATGAAAAAATAATTAAAACACTCTCTTTCATAGAGTATATTTATATATATGACTGAATGATAAAACTGTATTGCTCTTTTGTGTAGGCGTATCTCTAGAATTTTCTTTAGCATTGCTGAAGGTAATGAGAAACTCCTGATTCAAGGTTTGCATTTGATTTTAAATAATATGTTCCCTTTCATCAGTCACTAAAATGTTACTGGATTCAGCTACTGGCAGATCATAGTAGAGGTAGAAAATAAAAATATATACAAATATGAAAATATATACATGAAAAAGCCTTTCCAATATTCACAAAAACTTTGAATTTATGACATCCACAACACTCAAAGAGAACTCTGGTATTTAAGAAACTGGAGTTTCAGTCAATTGAATAAAGAACATTATATACACCTAGATAGAGAGAACTTCTAAAAATCTACTCGCTTCATTTAGATTGTTGTCATTTTGCTTCTCTTAAAATATGTCTTCATACAACACTTTTGTGTCCTTCAAAATTCCCACATTCTTTTTTTTTCTTTAATATACACCTCAACATTACAAAATGGAAGACAATGAGTGACTTACATATTTAAGATCACTTTTGAACTGCTTCAGCTCATAACCTCTGGAAATTTTGGGAGTAATCAGAACAGCTCCATGCATGTGACTAACTAAAGAGGTAACTGTTCGACGACCTACACCACTTCGTCCTGCCAAAAGAAGTGATCCTCCAGGAAAACTTAGCACTCTGTCCACTTTAGACATATAACTGAGGACTTCTTGGAACAGTAAAATCTCTAACTCTTTTTTGTCTCGTCCATAATGAATGATACCCTATTAAAAAAAAAGAGAGGAAAAAAAAAAGTGTTTACTAATAATAAATAAAAGCAGTGAGATATGAAAGCATCCAAAATTTAGAAGTTTAGAAGAGTTTGAAAGCTTAAGAGACCACACTGATATTCATTACAAATAAATTATTTATGTGACAGAATTTAGATACCTTTACCAGTAACGAACATCTCACACTACCCCCAGCACTAGGGTACCCTAGAAGTCTTTGATATATTAAAATAGGAATCTACCACTGAACTAATTAAAATTGAATAACGGACCAGAACAAAGTCTGAGCCATCTGTGACTACAGATTAATTAATTAATAACTTAGAAGATGTTTTAGGCAGCTAATTGCTGCATAATTGCAGATTATGAAAATTCCTAGTGAAACACACACAATAACAGATCCTAAAATTAAATTCTGACCTTGTTATACCAATTAAAATCTCATCTTTGAAGCCCAATGTAACTGTGTAGTCAGAAGAAAAAAAGCCCAACAAATTCTCTGCTGAGGCTATTGAATTTCATCATTTCCCATACAGTCTATTGGTCACAAGTTGGCAATTAAGTAGAGGGATTAGTTTCCCATCTGCAAGAGCAATTCATCAAACGCTATTAAGGGAGATGACCTCAAAGCTCTCATCCTAAAAATCAGATACCCTAGCAGAGTTAAATGTTTGCATTTCCTCATCAAGCTCATTTTTTGTACTTCACTGCTTAAAAGCATGTCAAATCTCCAAACATTCCATTTGTATTTTTCAAATAAAAATTACATTACCAAATCACAAATTCAAAAAGTAAACATTTAATAAAACACTTAGGTACTCAAACAATACACAAACATATATGGAATTAAATGTTTTTCAAAATATTGATTCATCAAACTTGTAAATCAGCAGCAAATGCAACTGATTTTTCATTAAAAAAACCTTGCTACATGATACTTCCTACTGCCTTCTACGTAGCATCACAAACCTTCCCTCACTCAACCAAATGTAAAAGATAATGCCCTGAACAAGAAGCAGACCCCACCCTAAACTGGTGCTTGCATGCTACTTCTTGCAAAAAAAAGTCTTGAATCATTGTTGTGAACCTTTGCTATGTATATTCTTTAATATGTCTCACTTTCTGAATGATATCTTTTAGATCTGTTGAGTTTAGTCTGCCAAGTGGCCTCCCATATGGTGGTAGTGCCTGTCCTGGCGTGATGAATGCCTCTTGACAAGCTCCCCAAGTTACATAGAAGGTATCTGTGAAAATAAAAGGAAACATTAAAAACTTTAGGTGTCCAGCTCATATGCTATCTGACTTGATTCCTACTATATTTCAAGCTTGTATGGTATGCTTCAAATAGTTTACCTGGCATATTGTCCAGAACTTCTGAGCCCCAATCACCTTGAAACACTTTCATCAAGACATTATCAAATGCATGAAGTTCTTTCACGCCAACAATTCTATCACGGAACAAACGACGTGCTTCATAAGCAACAATTTCCAATACATAGTCTGCAGTTTGAATCAATGATCCTACAAAATTTAAGGAGATAATTAACTTTATATATTTATAATAAATTCTCAAATTTCCATTTCAAAATTTGAGCTTGAAAATGAGCAAGTGAAATTACATACCAGCAGGAAAGCATCGGTAAGGAAGAAAGAAGAGAAAAAGTAAACATTATGAAGTGCTTTTTAATAATATCTTTATGGATCATTACAAGATAAAATGAAACATATTCTATTAATTTTATGTAGTGAACTATTAGGCATTTTTTCCCTCTACTGAATTACAGACAGTTCATAATTTTAAAAGATGAATGAATTGCATGTGGAGGCAACAGTACAACTGACATCAATAATAATTTAGGCCATTTTAGAACGATTTATCAATGAAAACCAAGTAAGTGACTTACCACCTGCTAAATCATATCTGAATAAACCAAGAACCCATTGAGTAAGAATACATGGTGTAAAAAGGTAATGACTGTGATCATCAACTGTGAATTTCGCTCGTACCTAAAAATGGGAGTTAAGGGGGAGAAAAAAAGTGATGTTTTAAAATGTAGAGCACTTTTTCTAAAATACCAGATAAATTAGTTTTCTATTTGGTGTACATTTAGATATTTTATTAATGGACTTCTTGTTTATGGTTTTCTGATCAGAAAAGATTTTCTCAGAACATTTCTTCTCTACCATTTCTGACAGAAACAACCACACATGTCACCTAGAACTGTTAGTGCAGTATTATTGGACAAAATACATATTTTTTTAAAGCAATACTAAATATGAAATGCAAAGGAAATATAGACGTGTAATAAAAAACTACCTAAATTAGTAACACTTTCTCACTACAAAAGACTTCATACTTTCTCTTCTCCCAGAGAGGATATTTGAATATACAACTGTTTCTTTAACTCAAAGAAAAACTGCCTTCATCAGTTAGACTTAGAATACATTGATAACATCATATGAAACTCCTGGTAATTGGCGCATGCCAGCCAGTGACTAAACCCAGATTCCAGTCATAAAGATCAGTTTTGTATCACAGTTCTGCCTAGATGGGGGCATGCATACGTTATTGGAACATACAGCAAGCACCTACATCCCCACAGTACCTACTCCAGTACAGCTATGTACTGTTTAAGAAAAGCAAGTACTTAAATGTTTTGCTTGATAGAAGTCAACAAAATTTTAAGTGGGAGGATAAAATGAACTTGTGTGTCTAAACACCTATTTTTAACAGTGTAAAATTTTAATAGCTAATGATGTCTGTAAAGCACTCCACCCTCCATCTCTCTTCTCTTTTCATAATAGCATCTGTAACAAGTGGGCACAAAACAATCTGTTGAACTGTCTCCTCATCCATTAAGTGTGAAAACACCACTAATCCACATTTTATAAATCAGTAACTGAAAGTATTGAAGGGTTACAATGTATACCAAAATCCTAAAATAAATCTGTGGGAAAGCAGGAATACTTACCACTTACTCAGTTTGCCTCTAATATCTAGGATTTTCTGCAAATAAGTTGCTCTAAAATTGATACTAACTTCATTAAAAAAAAAAACTTGGATTTTAATACTGATAAACCTTTTTATTCACTTGTTATTATCAAAAGCTAATTGTTTTAAAAAAAAAACCCTGAATTGTTCAAATCCTTGTAAATAGAAAAAAGATTTCCATACCTGTTCATATATTTGAACCATAGATCCTGCTAGCTGATGTATTTTTGGTACAGAACCCCAAACAGGGTGATCCTTTAGGTTTTTCTGTAGTACAGGTTCCAAGTAGGCACTATAAATAGTTTGCAGCTGTTCTCTTTCTGGATAGCTAAAAAGGAAAAAAAAAAAACAAATCATTATGAACTATCAATTTTTTTTTAATTAAAAATGAGTCAAACTTGTATACACAATTACTAAGAAATTTCAATGAATAGCATTTCCATACAGCAGCTAAGTAAAATTATCATTTTATTGCAACAGGCCACTGTCAGAAATTTCTAAATACATCTGTTGATGTACTCAAACTTAAACAAATAAACTTCTTTACAATTTCTCTAATTTTGTAACCAAACAGCACCTTAATAGAAAGATGCAGAAAACAGCTTACTGAAAGCAAAATCATCCAAAAGGAAACATATTTCAAACACTTCACTATCAACAGGCAGTGACCGATTCCTCTTAGCTGGTTTCTAGTGTCAAGAGGCACCAAACAGCACCAAATCAGATGACCCCAAACTGTTAGAAAATATGAAAGACTAGAACAACCACACCTTTTTAAAGACTAAATGGAGCAAGGGCCTTATAAACAGAGGCTGAATCTGAGTCCTGAGAGTTAGACTAATTTTCACATACTTACTCAATTGCACAGAGACGAACAATAGAAGTAAATCTCGAGGTAAGTTTATGTCTTCCTAACGTTCCTCCAGCTGACATGGAAGCCACAATTTGGATGTTTTCTAAACCAACCCATTCCAGATTTTCATCATAAAATCCTTGATATGTAAGAACCTTTAATAATTAAATAAATATTTCATTAAAAAAAAAGTCAACAGCATATCATACAAAGGAAAATATAATAAAATAAAATAGTGAGAAGTATACCATTATTTCTCTTTTCTTAATTGCCAGAGGTGTATTACTCCTCACAGTTTTGTGTCAGTTGCAGACTTCATTGTCCAGATCATTAAAGAAGATGTGAAGCAGGTACTGTCTTCCAATTACGCTCTGTGCCATTGATCATCATCCTCTGGTCCTGGCTCTTCAGCCAGTTTTCAACCCACCTCATTATCTGCAGCCCATATCAACAGCTTTTTTGTGAGGATTTCTTGGGAGACAGCATCAAGGGTCTTAGATAGAAGTCCAGCTAGACTATATCCACTGCTCTCCCCTTGTTAAACATGACTTATCCTTGGTGAATCCATGCTAACTACTCCCAGTGATTTTCTTGTCATTCATATGCCTATTGCATTATAACTCACTGAGATGAGCACTGGCTTTATTTACTTACACAAATAAGCCAAATAAAAATGGTATCTTATTTCTGGCTGACACCTACATAGTCTATCCAAGTAGAAACAAAACTAATACCAATGCAGATGCAGGGTGTTAACTCTGAAAATAATCAGTGTAGTTATTTACTACATACACTAAATTATATAAGTATACTTAAGTATACTTAGGCAACATAAATAATAGACTTAAATGTTCACCTGCTGTAGAAAAGCCACGAGAGTGCTTGTTCCCCATTTATCAGGTTTGGGTAGATTGATGTCTTTTAAGTACAAAACAAGCCTTTCACAGTCCTTTGGTCTGTATACTCGCCCAGTGTTTGTACTGATTACAATGCAAGTTTGACTTAGTTTTTGTAGAAGATGTTGAGAAGTAGTTTGTGCACTGCAGTGAATGGTAGCAATCTGAGTGGATCGGAGTTGAGAAAATGCATAGTGAAGCAGCATCCTAGAAAAGCAAACATGTACATACATACAAACATAAGTAAATTAAACTGCTCTGTATCCAAATATATTGTATAGTTTTTGAATTAAAATGCATATACTATATCCTGTATTAATGGAATAGGTGGAGCATGAGGTTTGCTGAATTCAACATTCTTGCCTTTAAAATCGTGCTATTTCCTATTCACAAAATTCAATAAAATTTTGTACACAGCCACACAAAACAAACAGTTAGTATAAATACCTTGATTATAGTGATCCAACGCATATAAATAAGGAACTTAATTTAGGCAAGAGAAGGAGCTAAATTCAGTTGTCTGTACACAGGCACCTAAGTGACTCTTGAAATGAGACTGAAATACCTCATGTGCCTCTAAGCTGTTGCTCCATAACAGCACAGGTTTTGCAAAGGTCCTGTTTCATATCTAAAAGCCTCATTCAGATGCATAGTAGCAGTCTGAACTTCCCCTGTAGAACTTCGTAAGAATTTACCTATTTGCCACTACAGAAGGTTTGTTTCATTAGTGACCTAAACAAGTGATATTCTATCAGAAAGTCATATGATAAAAGCATTATAATAAAATATTACAATTTCTGTCAAATAACTAGAAGTATATTTTACTTAAAACAGGAACTACTTTTTACCCCTTTCCGCATCCTTCAGGACCCACAAGAAGAAATGGCTGCTTATTATTAATGTCTAGCCAAGGTCTAAAGTAATCTAAACTTCTCTGCATGTCAGGGGTTTGGATGACAGGAAGTGTTTGGAGATTACTGAAGTCATCAGCTGTTAGATTTTCAGGTTTTTTCAGCTGATACATCATTAGCTGTCCAGTGTCAGTGTCATAATATGTGTCCAGGGGCTTCCTCGGGTCTGGTGGAGACTCTTGTGCCCAACTGAAGAGCTTTAGAAAAAAATAAAAATAAAACTTCAATTAAATCTGCACTCCTAACAAGATCTACCATTTTAAACTAATCTGAAGAATGTTCAAAGAATAATTTTGTAAAATCACTATTTGATAGTTTAAGGTTGCCTTTGAAAATTCAATCATGTCATGCATATGCTATAAGTCCTTAACCAAACAGTAACATATTACTTTTCCACTTTTCATAATATAGAGAAATTCAAATAAGTTGTATTTTGAAAAGCTTATGATTTGGGGTTGGTTTTTTTTTTTGTTCTCTCCAACACAAAACCCAAGTGTAATTGTGGAAATAATTATCTCCAGGGTCAGCCTTTTGAAGACACTATGTACCAGCATACTCACATAGTTTTCTAACAGTGTTGCCTAGCCCATGTGCCCTCAAGTATCTACACAGAGCACATACAATACATAACCTCAAAGTAATGCTCTAAGAACATCTCCCTAATGAGGTGCAAAAAAGTCCTCACATCATCACTTCAAGCATTCTGAACAGAAAAAAATTCACAAATATAAATGTGTATTACATATACAATACATACAGACACACACAGTCTGCTATAGTGGGTCCTTGCAGAAAGCAGTATGGACAGAGGTTTGCTATCTGGGATGGATGCACTTAGCA
This sequence comes from Myiozetetes cayanensis, assembly GCF_022539395.1. NCBI lineage: Eukaryota > Metazoa > Chordata > Aves > Passeriformes > Tyrannidae > Myiozetetes > Myiozetetes cayanensis. Next base: position 40,099,664 of record NW_026087742.1, on the reverse strand, counting down.
GTCTATCAGTGATATATGAAACACTATAGACAACGGGGATTACAATCAAATTAGAAAACAAAGATTACCTCTTTTGCAAATTCTTGTCGTGATTTCATGTTGAGATTGCCACCAAGACCACGTAACAAGTTAATAATAAACTGTCCACGATCAGTACACCCATGAAGATGAGACAGTCCATTCATCACAGTTCCAATTAAACTTGTTTCTACCACAGAGTCATTCTGTAAATTACAAAGTGTAGTAGATTTAAATATATTTCTCAATACAAATGTGATGTATTGCTAGCAGGTTACTATTACTCATTGCTTTTTGACACTTACACAAATAATGAAAGATCTCAACAGTGTTATTGTTCCAGAAAATTCACTTGACATTAAACTATTTCTAAGAATTTATTTGGAGGTTTTAATTGCAGACTACAAATTGATGTAATTTAGGATAAGCAATCAGAACTTTCCTTATAGATTTTCAGAATCTATAAGAAATAAACATAACTGCATACTGTAATTCTTTCTTTTGAACAGCCTTGGGATCAATATCGTGTTTTTTCCTCTGTATCCATCTGGAGACACTTTAGAAGTCTAAAAGTCACCATGGGTGAAGAACCAAGAGAAAAAATAACAACAAAATCACAACAGGTCCATATAAGTTACTCAAGGGGAAATAATGCAGATCTCTTAAAGACTAGCTTATGGTCACAGCAATGGGGATGTCTCCTAAATAATATTTTGTGCAACATAAGCTACTAGATCAATGCAAATCCAATTCCTTCAGAAGAAGGGGAGGTTGGGAAGCATCTAGAATCCTTAAGAAAATCTGGCATATACAAAAAAATTATCACAATACACATATCAGAATCCAGATAATATACAAAGTTTTGGACTATCCTTTTTTAAAATATTTTAATTACATATTACTTTTCACCTATTAAAGCATTTTTCAATTAAGGTTTTGAGTAGAATCCTAAAGAGCTAAAGTTATATACTTAATTCCAGGACAGATTAGCAGAAGCTGTTAAAATTTAGCATTCTGAACAGTCAAAATACTTTTTGATATACGTCTCTATCAATCTTTTTAGGTATCTAGCATTAAATTTCTCCTCAACCTCTAAGAAGCTTCAGCTTACACTGTGCAACTTGTCAAATTTTAGCCATTTTGTGTTATAGACAATAACATCAATCTAGAAAATTTCTTCATTTTTCTTAGTTCAGATATTAAAGTCTTTTAGATCTTTGAAAACATAAAGAAAAATGTCTGGTATGGAATAATGTAATGCATGTATTTCTGTGAAACTTAATATCTGTTTTGATTAGTTTAAATGGTACTGAATGTTTCAAAACTTTAAGTACAGCAATCACTTTTTGGAAACTTATTAGAATAGTTCCAGTATTAATTTTATTAAGGAAACAGTTCCTTTATGAAGGAAACAGCTTGGTCCAGCAAGCACCAAGCTTGCCAGAGTACAGGATGTGTTTAGACAGTGCTCTCAGGCACATGGTGTGATTCTTGGGGTCATCCTGTGCAGGGTCAGGAACTGGACTTCAATGATCCTTATGGGAACCTTCCCACTCAAGATATTCTATGATTCTATAAAAAAAACAGAGATTTTTTTACTAACAATTTAAAAATTAACCTGAATGATCTCTTCAATGTTAAACTTCAAAAATGTATCATACTTAACAGAAGCTGACATTTGATTAAGTATTCATTTACTAACCTTCTTTACAACCCAGTTTAGAGCCTTTTCAAAATAGTCACCAATCCAATTTTCAAGGTTGTACCTGCATTCTTCAGGCTGACCTCTTAGCCAAGACTTTATCAGAGCATTAAGATCTGTATCTTCATCACTAAGTCAAAACAAAACAAGATTCAGATAAATACAAGGCATCCACACCTTTAAAGGGACTGGTTCAAAATTCCAGAAGAAGTTCAGGAAGATATTTTAATAATTTCTAACCCATATTTGGGCTCTCTAAGTATCATATACAAACAAAGAATCCACCATGTCTTTTTGAAAAAGTCTGAGGTGTATTAGCCAAAAGATTATAACATAACAACACAGAAGGGACATGCAACCTAAAGCAAACTTCTCCAGTGACTGGCTTTGTAAGTGTAAGCTACAATCAACTGTACCATCCACTTGAGAATACCTTTCAAGAAAAGTAAGCATATTTTCTTACTTTAAAAATATGGAGTACTCCAATGACTTACCTCAGAAAGATCATTCCCATTCTAGATATTGTAGCAGGAGAGGCACAGCTAAGGTCATGAGTTTCAAATATAAAGTTGACATTTGAGCCAAACTGAATTCTTTCTCCACTAGGCATAGTCAACAATCTGTTGTCATCCAAAACGGAATTCAAAGATTCAATCCATTCAGGATCAATATCACCATCACAAATTATCCATGAAGTAACATCTATTTCCAGGCACAAAAATAAAAAAATCCAAGAAAACCACTTAAAAATATCACCCCTTGCTATTTTAACACTATTTAGTACTCTCTTCATTATAACTTAAAAGTTCTATGAAGATATACCTTACATGCTTTACCTTCTGCTACCTATTTCTATTTTCTTATAACAGAATTTGGAGTCTGTATCAGGGCTCTTGACTACAATTGTTACCAAAAGGTTTTCTTACCTTATGCTATCCACAAATAATGATACAATATAAAAATGTAACTGAAAATTAATCATTTCAGTAATTTAGGCATAATGATGTATAACTCCTCACAGACATACCTTGGGGCTCTCGTACCACTTGTCGAGCACTGTTTGTAAGCACACCATCCGACCATTCTCTGGTGTCCATGTCAATATGGCCCAGCAACTGATGTCGAGGCATAGCTTTAGGATTCATTGTATACTGTTTCACTACTCTGCCAGTTTTACCAAGTGCTGTCTTTAACATCCGCCAAAGTGTTGATTTACCTCCACCACTTGGACCTACAATAACTACACCCATTCTTTGACGTAGCTGTTCATATAATTCCAAAGTCTTCTTGATCTAGATAATAAAAAAGATAATGGCTATTTAAAAAAAAAAATTGTAAAGCTATATCAGACATCCTCTTTTTTAATGTTTTTCCAATTTACTTTGCATGCGCTTTCTTGTTATAATTTTAAATTTTGAAACAATAGATATTTGCAGAAATAATTAGAATCACGATACAGAAGAATATCAAGAAGTTTATTTTGCATGTTAGAAGCATTTCACTAAATTATTGAAATAAAAATATTAGCCATCTTTGGGCATATTTTTACTGAGCAATTTATGAATCTTTAGCCACAGAACTTCATCCAGTTCTACAATAAATAGAAAACAAGACAAAGAACTGCTTGATAAAACCAAATATACACATATTTCCTTCTTTTGCTGTCCAAAATGTTCATTGGCATTTGTACCTGGCTTGAATGAAACTGTGTGTCACATGTTCAGATCTTAATTTTCCTTGAACTATTTTACTTTCAGTGACATAATTAATCTACATGCTTCAAACACACATCTAATTCTTTATATACATGTAACTAGAATCCAACTATCAGTTATTCTCACTTCTTTATAAAAGATTTACTTCAAAAGAAAACAGAAATTAGTTGAATGTTATAAATCAGTTCTAATTCAGAATAACTCATTTTGTTGCTGTAGATGGTGCTTACCTGCGTGCTTATAATTTCCAAGTTTGCTTCTTCAAAGACTTGATGTAAAGCTGTAGTTAACTCAGCATATTCCACATCTTGAAAGTCAATGCCAGGAAATACATCTTTAACCAGTGCATCAAAACGTGCACAGTCTGCAAATGTAAGCTTTGATGTGGTATTAAGCCTCAAAGCTTGAACCACCATGTGACTTTCATTAACTGGAAATAAAAACAGAGGACAGATCAGTTTAAGCTGTTTGTTGGGTTTTTTTCCTTTGAATATGTCAGCACAAGTCCACACTGCAAAGACGTTGAAAGTAGAATTGCAGCACAGACTTCATTCCAGTTCATGTACCACTCTACTAGGAAGTTAGGCAAATGCTTTACTGTAAGTATGATACATGCCTACAAATGTATTCTATTTAGATATGAGATGGTTATGATGCTGGCCAAAAAGTACATAATTGCCTAATAATTATCACAATAGCTTACTTGTTAAAGAACTCATGAAAGAAATTAAGAACCTGGATTCCAGACCTTAATCTGCTAGAGGTAGTTTGAAGTCCCATCTTTCAAGTGCATCCTAATTAACTATGAATATTCCAGAAGTAAACACTTTCCACAATTACTCCTGAATCTGAAATACCATGGATATTTAAGCATTTTGGGATCAGAATGAAAAAAGCCACACAAATTATTTACTCTGACAGAAAAATAGATACTCATGGTGGGAATGGCACAGGGCTCTCATCTCTTTTTTCATTTTTTAATTAAATTACATTCTCATATAAAACGTGTACATTTCCAGAAAGTACGACTAAGAACCACAGGTGAAAATCATCCTGTGCTTCTGTCCTGCTTCTGAATACATGACTGCCCAAAAACAGAACATCCAGATTCAACACAGGGGACAGAAAGTGTCCATTCTCTAACTTCCTTTCTTCCTGTCTTTTTCCCAGTGTTCCAGAGGTTAAATATTAGCATGCCCTTCTAAAGTCTGGAATAAGTTCAAAGTTTTTCATAATGAAAAATGTCCTAAATGCAAGTGCTTTTACAGGTAATTTTTCTAAATATCATGATAACCAGTTAAGAGGAAAAACACTGACATTAGGAACTTGATTTAGAAAGGTTGAACTGCTTTACTAAAGGAAGCAATACAAAATTTAAGTAGCATTTTGCCATACCAAAGGATTTTGACTCCAAAATACAAGCAAACATAAAGAAACAGGCAATTGCATTTGTTGGAAATGTCTTAAGCTTCTCAAAGTGAGGCATGAAAAAACAAACAAACAGAAACAAAAATTTCTGGATTTAAATTGTAAGTTAAATCCATCCACCTTGCCTTTGGCAGAGCTATTCAAAATTATGTTTTAAACCAGAAAACATTTTAGCAGGTTTCACATATCTAAACAATCTCAAATAGACTCAAAATAGTCTGATAACTTATGAATAATTGCCGCATCAGAGGATCAACCCTCCTGTCCTTGCAAATGAAAACAAAAAGTCTTTAAGAGTCATTCAGAGAAGTCTTTAAGAATCATTCAAAATCATTCCAGAATGAAGTCCTGTGTATATGTTCTTATCATCATATAAAAGCTCAATCTAGAATATGACAACGGTCTTTTGTGATCTCCTAGTGAAGGTGGGCTTTCACAGAATTTTTTTTTTTTATTTTCTAAATTGCCTCCAGATCCAAGCCATGGCTTCCCAAAACTCCAGTGAACAAGAACTCTGTAGTAAATTCTATCTGTACAAGATCCTAAAGAATCAAAAGTTTGGCATGGTCAATCTTACTTTCTTGCTTTGAATCGCTTTTCTTCAGCTGATGAAGAAGACTGCCACAGCCTCTCAAAACAGTCTTCAATGCTCGTAAACCCCAGTCATAGTGTTGCTGTGGTGTCAGAAGCTCCCTAAATTTGAAAATAACAATATTGTAATAATCTTTAGGTTACAGTGCCTGAAATCTTGGTTTGGCGAATGAACACGCTTCTAATAAGGTTTTGGGCAAAAGAGAAACTGGTAAGTATTTGTAGTGCCACTTGAAATGCATTTCAGATATGAGCAATGACACTCTGGAATTTTCAGAGGGGTTATATTCAACAGTTAATATATTTATTATTGCTCCTAACAGCACTAACCATAACCTCTGACTTTTCGTATTTTCTAATGTGCATACTTCTAATCAAGTAGTTACTTGCATTTCAACAATTTCAAGAGCCTAAAATCAACACAATGCTTGTGAACATTCATGTGCTCACATTTATATTTAGGGAGCATACTAGGGGAGCAGCAATTTGTCCCCTTGAGATTATAATTGCATTCCATACACTTTCACACCTCAACCTCCCAATATATTGCAGTATTTTTATTCTATGTTAAGTTAGTATCTACAGAGATTTGCATGATATACCATTTAAATTTAAGAGCTAGAAGGGAAGAGAATTAAAAAGGTACTTTACTAGGGGGAGGTGGGGTGTGTGAAAGCTTACCTTGCTAGATTAAAAATAGCCACTAATTTTCTACCCAGTATTTTAGCGTCCTTAAAGCCTTCTGAATACAAAATCACTTCTGCAATGAGTTCATTGTCTGGATGAGTCATAGCAACTGGCCTGAAAAGTTGTTTGAGATTATCAGGTAGTTTTTGTCTTCCTCCATAACCTTTTCCAGCAGGATTCAAAGTGATAAAAATTCCAGAATTATGATCCATTTCAACCTAGCATTAGAAGTGCATTATAATAGCATAATGTCAAATAAAACAGCATTGAGAAATGCTGGGAGGACTGTGCTTAGTTAGAGTAGTCAGTTTTTAAAGCTTGCTGTACCTTTTTGCCAAGCATCTCACATACAGGACTGTGTTTCTTCAATGCGTGTTGAATTGTCTGAATCTGCATGGATACTGCAGACAGTACAGCTTCCTCAAGTCTGTTGAATTCATCAAAACAGCCCCAGGCACCACACTTCACTAAGCCCACAAATATGCGCCCCATTGACTTCACATCAATGCCCTTAAAATTAAAAAGAATACTATCAAAATTCAAATGACAAGAAAATATAAAAGACTGTCTTCCCATCCACTAAAAAATGTCTGTAGAAATATTCACAAATTTCTAATGGCAACTGACAAATTATCAGAATTATTTCTAGAATAATATTATTAATACTAATAATATTAAATATAACTAACAATATATAATTCATAATAATTGATACTATTAATATTATTTCTAGAATATAATATTGCTTTACAAAGTATGGGCATAGACATCCAGTTTCCTAAATTAAACAGAACCATATTCACCTCGTCACAATTAAAGACTAAAACTTGTCTTCCGAGAAGTCCACCCAAGGCCTTTACTGATTCTGTCTTCCCAGTTCCAGCTGGACCATAGGGATTTCCTCCAAGGCCCATCTTCATGGCCTGAGTGAGAGTTAGATAACACTTATCTGTCAAAGGTGTGTAAACAAGTTTAGGGGAATTACCCTGCAAAAACAAAACAAATTATATTGACTGGGAGACAGAAATTATTGACAAAGTAATTTCATTCATTTCATTCATAACTAATTAACTACAGCCAAGACTATGAATTAGTTTCAAATTTTTCCTGATTTTATACCAAATGCCAAAGCATTGTTCAAAAGTTTTTAGAATTGCACATGAAACTGCATTCAGATATATAAAAGCAGCAATCATTTTAGAAAATACTTATATGACAATACAGCTCCTTTCCATAAAACTTACATTTACCCCATCAAGAATGAAAATTATTACCCTATCTTTTAATATTTTCTATGAAATAGCATGCTAAGGACACAACAAAGTTTAAAAAAAATGACAACAGTTTGGAGACAACCAGCAGCAGGTATCAAATGAGAAAGTGTTGGACACATATAAAAGACACTAGGTAAAAATTAAAATACCACACCTGATATTCATAAGTATACTGGAGTTCAGCATCCACCATCTGAACATAACATTTTTGGTCTTTCATATAAAATCTCAGCTGCTTCTTCCAAGCCCAGTCTTCAATATCGTGAACCTGAGCTTGATTCAGCTGCTTCACCACATCAATGTTATGAATGATATCAAGAATCAGAGCTTTAAGTTTAAGCTCAAGGATTCCTGATTCTGCAAATAATCACACACAAAAGTAAAAAAAAATCACAGTAGTGTAGTAAGGAAGACACACGTCACCCATTCTCAAGTTCATTGTCCTGCTTTTTATTATCAGTAGATTTTAGTCATATCTTATTTGAATTATATAGAGAAAGGTTTTTTATTTTCTAAAGCAAACAGCATAAAATGAGATCCTGACAGACAGTGTGAATCATCATGTAATTTCAGTCATTTGAAGTGATTTTGTCTGCCTCTACATTCAAAAACAGAGAAAAAGGCTTTTCTGCAAAGCAATTTATTCCAGGAGTGTTTACAGCCATGTCCACTTCAGCAATCAGGTGGCATAATCTGTTGAGTGATCTGCTGAGGATCTGAAACCTCACCCTACACACACTCTGGAAATTTTACTCAGAGTAATTAAGGTGATGTGGAATGAATGTTCATTAGTAGATTGCATGCTTTAAGTGTATTCTTAGAATAAACTGTTTAATTTAGTTTCTTTTGAAAGATATCCAGTTTGTGTGCTTCTAGACCACTCCACAATGGGAATTAAACCAAAGTAAGTGGGAATAACCAAGACACTCAGTTCAAAATCACACCTATTATCTAAGCTAAAAAGTTACTGTAAATGTAGTATACAATAGATGGAATGAACACTCCTCTGATTTCTCAAATGGGTATAGAAAGAGTGCAGAAAAGAAGCTTAGACAAAGAACCATACTCATAGACTGCTGGAGGCAGGTGATATGAATCCTATTCCTAATCAATATAACAGATGTTTACAGTTCATAAATTATAAACTAGAATTTAAAGCAGTAACCAGCTATACAAATGTGGTGGAAGATTGTCAACTACACATCAAATTGAGTCTTTTTATACATATCAAGGTAAACCCATCTCACCTAACCTACAGTATGGAACTTTACATCTTAGGTAGTCACTCAAAGTCCTGCCTCTGGTCAAAAGAGAGGAATAAGCACTCAGAGGCGTAATTATTCAAACCCATTCATACTATATAAGATTCAGAACAATCCCATCTTGGGAATAACTAGCTAATTTGTTTTGCCTCAGAGGTACACAGGAATTGTTAGTTCTGAGGCAGATGCATACATCTAACATAGAAAATTACCCACACAGTTGTACAGTGTATATTGGCTTGACTCAACATATGTCAACTGCTTTTTGGCCGCTCCCTGTGAAACACAACACTAGGACACAGTTTAGTAGATGAGAACGAATTAGCAGTAGATATATAAACCAAAAGATAGAAACTTTTTAAAAAGTTAAGAAAATATGTTCGCAAATACATAAATTCTCTAAGATAACTTTTAATCTAAATAAAAATGTTTGTTATGATATATTAAAAACTCTAATCTTGGTAGTAATAGATCAGTAACCTTATGTAACTCAACTTCATGAACTCAGATAGAGATAGATTTATATAATTTCCTGTTAAAATATACAGAATGTAAAATATTACACAACTACAGTCATAAAAAAATATTATATATTAATTATAATTTTTATACCTGTACTCCCAGTATTTTCTATGCCGCTACCAATGTTAGTATAATGGTCCAGTTTAGCCATGAGTTCTAATTCTAACTGTTGCAGATTATGGCTTTTTATAGCACTTTCAACATCTTCAGTGAACTGAATTTGTTCTGCCAAGGAAAGAATCTTTGGAACAAAAAATTCAAGTTATATTTTATAAATACAGAAGACATAGAAAACAACCAGTTTTTCAATTAATTTGCTATTGCTGGTCTAAAGCATGTAGTAGCAAAATTTATAAGTCTCTTTTTCTATTAAATGATATGTTAGATAGAAACAACCATATTATGGGCATGCTGAGCCCATATTACAGGGTCTCAAAAGCACCTCTCACTTGTTGTGTCACTGATCTGCTACTATAACACTTGGCATTCTAGTTTCCAGCACTCTACTTATATTCTAATTACTTTACATTCAGTGTAAGAGCCCTGTTTGAGCTATGAAGGTTCAGTCAAACTTGGAACTAGAAAGGTCTGTAACAAAAAATTCCACCAATTGCGACAATCTGAAGATTGTAACAGTAACTACATTCTGGGGAAGGGAGAGAGCAGAGAAGTCCTGTGCGCAGACTGACAGAGAGGATCACTGAGCAAAGGACCTATGACAGAAAGTGACCACAAAAAAACAAAACAAAATGGGGCTCAAGCAGGGTCACTTCAACACTTTCCATGTCAGCAAGGAAATACCTACAGGGCAACAATTACTGGGAACTCTCAAACCTTCTCCAAGAACTCAATGTGCTCAGTTCCTCTGAAGTGCCTGTACACCAATGCACTCATTATGGGGAACAAACATAATGAGTTAAGAGATCTGTGTTCAATTGCAAGGCTCTGATCTTAGTGGGAATACAGAGATGTGGTGTGATGACTCCCACAGCTGGAGTGTTGCAATCAAGCAGTACAGGATAAGCAGGGAACATGAGGAGTTGGAGTTGCCCTTTACATAAGGGAGCAGCTGCACTGCATGGAGCTCTAAATGGCCCTGCTTGAGCAGGAAGTTGGACCAGATGACCTCTAGAGGTCCCTTCCCACCATAGCCGCTCTGTGTTTCTGTGTGATGCTCTCTGCTACTGGTCAAAATCAATAAAAGAATTTCATATTCATTACTATTCCTGCTTAGGCAGCTAAGCTTCAGAAACTCTGTCTACTTTAATCAGATTCAAAAAGGGCATTTTAATGTTCCTAAGTTTGCAGCCCTGCATGTGACATTCAATACCAACTAAGATCAAGAGTTATATAAAATGTAATAAATAGACAGATGTTAGATCATGTGCCATGTGAAAGACTTGAATATTTCAAATGTTTACAAAGAATTATAAGAACACATATCTTTAAGAATTTCTCTACACAATAAATGAGTAAATGGATTTGTTAAGGGTTATATTCTTCCAAATCCAGATATATCCTTCTCTATGAGATTCAAAAAAGATAACTTCTTTGGTAAATCTAAGACTACACAGTGGCATTACTGGACTACTACCTGGGAAGGGAAGAGTGATGGATCAATTGAACCTTGTGATTTTTTTCCAGCATCAACACAGTCAATTAACATTTTTTTCAGAGTCTCCTTCATCTCCGAAGCCAAACTGTTTAGCCACACCTGACAAAGAGATGAAAAAAACCCTCAAAAATTACATCACCAATTAATTTCTCAAAGACGCTTGAACCAGACTGGGATGTGATTTTCTTACCTCTACATCATTTGACAGAAGAACTTTATTTCTAAGTGGCACAGTTTCTCCTTCTACAGACTTCATGGCAATTATGTGTTTAAATTCTTTGTCAAAGCTCACACTATGAATGCCTATCAATCAGAAAATATCAATATATTGTCAAAGTCATTCATTCCTTAGTGTCTAGTAGTGGAAAAAAGGGGGAAAAAGCCTGCAACATATTATTTAGCTTTGAAAAAGTTTATTTCTAACTAAGTACATTTCACAAATGAAAATTGATGCATTACCAGCAAAAAGTTTCTTAAGATGGGACTGGATAACCAGGGGATTCGTAGACTGTCCTAGAATTTCTAACAAGTCATCATCTCCAATGAAATAGAATCTTGGAAATGCTGAGCGCTTTTCCTATATTAAAACAAAATAAATCAGTTTTGTTGACTTATATTCAAACTTACTGACTTTCTTTATAAAAAACTCCATTAATGTTGGCTGTACCTCCAAAAACTCATTCAAAGATTTCTGACATCTCTGAAGCTGGTCAAGTATGGTAATTAAGGTATTTTTTATTCCTGTCCGGGCATTCAGTGATGTTACCCTATTGTCCCTCTTGATATCTGACATAATGGATCTTGACAGAAAAAAAAAAAATTATAATTCATAATTTTATAATTCATAAAACCATTATAATTGTAATTTAAATACAATATATAAGTAGTTATGCAAATAAAAAATAACACACAGGTAAGTAATATAAACAGCTGATACATAACTTTCAGTTTTCAGTATTAATGATGAAACACTGCAGAATTTACATCAATATCTCTCCACTGTAATTTAAAAACAACTATTTTTTTGCTAAAATTTCTCTACCCCAAGCCAAGAAAATTCAGTTCTTGTCTTTTATTTCCTTGTAAGTCATTTCAACTCAAACCAAGACAGACAAAGGTACATATCTTACTATATGTCTAAAATCTACTCCCTTTTTATCTTTTGACTTGTTTGGATCAGATAAACTATCTGTTTCTCCCAAAAGTCTATCTGTGTTCTTTCTTAGTGAATATAGTTCTTGTCTTCAACATGATTCTTGAAAAAATAACTATATCACCTCTACTGCTGACAAGACTAATCTTGTGTTTGGTTGCCTTGTTCATGCTCTTTTATGTTTCATGTGATTCCTTTCTTCACAAGCACCACATTAAATGAAAACATTACCACCTTTACTCAGATATGTCACACTCACACATATATAACTACTGAATTCCTTTTGTTAACTATCTTCTCCATACATATTCCAATTGTTCCCGTATATTTTCACCATGAAAAATGTTCTAGACTACACATGTCAAAGATATTAAAAATAAATAAGTCTTATTTCATAAGACTAACCTGAAGTTTTCATCAACTCTGTTAAAACGAGACTGCTCTTTGGGTAGAGCTCCACGACCGAATATTGGTTCCAAATAGACCCATTTCCTTTGAATTTGGTTTAAATTCTGCAGATACTCATCCAAGTCAGCTAGCTTTTTTTCCCAGATGGACACTTTATCCTCAAAACCTTTGTAATATGGAGAGTCCTTAAGAGACTGTAGAAGACAGCGATGATCTCCAACCTGGTTGACTATGTCCTTCCAGTCTTTAATAAGCCTGATAGTCTTGCCTTGGCTGTCTTCATAATCTGTTAACATAAAGACAGCTCCAACTCCCCAGAGTTCAAGCTCACGTAATGCTTCTCTGATTGTGATTTCACCTTGGGCTCGACAGTTCAAATCCTATTTAAAAGCAAAAATAGATTTCATATGAAACTACAGAGCTTGCAATAAACTTTCTATTCAAAAATAAAATGCAAGTTCTACTCCTATAGTAATAACATTGTATGCATACAGAACAACATGTATAGCATAAAAGAAACCATATAAAACTATAGTTCCTTTATTTGAAATTATTCATACCTTAAGTTCCATTGCTTTCTCTATAATGGCATCCATCACTTTTAATAGGTCTCCAAATAACAAGCCCTCAAGTGTAGTGCCTCGGGGAAGACCCAGAAGACGAAAGAGATCCAGCCAATGGTCAGGAGAAAGATGTTCTCCCCTGACATATTTTAGGAGTGGAATTATCATCTATAGAAAAAATGCACACATGAATCCATCTAATCTTTATGAAAATTGCACCTCTTTGATTACAGACTGACATGCTATTCAAACAAAAAAAAAATTAAATTCTTAAACTGAGGTACATTTTTTCCAATTGCTGGATTTAAAGTTTAGCATTACAATTCTGAAGAAAACTCATTATTAAATGTGTGTCTACGTAAGCTACAATGATCTTCCTATTCACTGCATGGAACTAAAAGGTTCTCAAAAGTAAAATGTGCAAAACTGTATCAGAAGATATTTTGTTAAATTTTAACTGATTTTATTGTAAGAAATTAACAATGAGCTAGAGAATGAAGTCCACTATCCACTAATACTAAACCATGTTTTGTTTCATAGGCGTTTTTGAAATTCATAGAATCATAGAATTATTAGGGTTGAAAAGGACCTTAAAGATCACCTCATTCCAACCCCTCTATCATTGGCAGGGACACCTTCCACTAGACCAGGCTGCTAAAAACCCCATCCAACCTGGTCTTGAACAATTCCACAGTAATAAGCATCTTACTTTATATCTGTCCACTTCTTTTTGCAATTTTACTGTCATTACAGTATGTTCTTCCATCTTCCTCATTTTGTCATGCCAGTGAAACAAAAATTCTTCAAATAGGTATGTTTTACTTCTGCATGAAAATCAAATATAAAAAGGTCATAACAACATAATACTGCAACCACACATGTATGTCCATTAAAAACAAAGTAATAAATCATACCTAAAAGTAATCCAGTCTTCTTTGGCTTTTTCCTGAAAACCTTGATAAAACTCTTCATACAGTGCCCAGACTTCTGCACAACTCATAATATCTTGACTTACAACTTCTGACAATGAGAAGTCAGGCTCTTCCAACTTAAAATGATGGCATTCTTCACTGAATAAAAAGATCATTGTAATATCCATTACATTATTCCACTATACATTTATGGTTTAAGAAATGGTATCCTACAGAAATAATCATACTTTTTTAAGAAATATTATTGGCTTTATTGAAGAACATTGCTGCCAACTCCAATTTCCTTACAGTCTCCTTCTTGAATAGAAATAATAAAGGAATATGAGGGATAACTCTCCTACACAGCAATATTCTCCCATATTCCCTGTTATTTTCCATAAACTGTCATTCATTTTTTACAAGAAAAGTTAATCAATTTGGTCCCTTGAAAGCAAAGCTTGAAAGAAAATAATTTTGAATTGATTGTTTCTTTTTGATGGGTAAAATGAATATGCTAATTTTATTCACTATCATTTGGCTGCCAAGGTGAGAAGTTAAATAGAAAACTTGTCCTTGCAAGATCTGTAATAATTTACTAATTATTATTTTTATAATAATTACGTATTATTACTATTGTTGTTGTTGTTGTTACAACTACTATTATTATTTTTTTACTGAAAGTAGACACCCAGACCAGAAAAATCCTTTCCTTTTGCACAACAGTCTACAGATAGGACACCTACTCAAGAAACAGGAGAAGTGAGTTCCTGCCCACTGAAGTTACAAGAGCATTGAGGTCCTTCTTGGACCAATATTCCAAACCTTCTCTTAGCGAGAATTTCAGAAGTCAGCATCAAACTTTCTCATGTGAAAGCTTAAGAGACTTCTCAAATTTTTCATTTAAAAAACTCTAGAAAAATTTTGCTTGAGAAATTAATGTTATGTAAAATCAACAAAAATGACCCTGGAAAGCTAATGAAAATCAGGTATTAAATATTGAATTCACTTGTGAGAAAAATTAGTTAACATCTTCTGAGTTACTATTGCTGCAAAAGATCCATACATTAATGAACAAGATATACAGGGAAGCAAACATACATACATGAGTTTTTCTTTCACAGTTTCAAGTTCATCAAATTCTTTTTTTTTTTCCTTTATGATCTGAGCACTTTTCTCAAGTACACCCTGATCCCCTGTTTCAATGACATCATCACTTGGCTTTAGCTGATCCCAGCGTGCTTTAAATTTTTCCAGGTCTTGAAGATATATATTAATACGTGAAATCACATTTCCTTTCATCATTTCAATCTGTAAAGCAAGAGGTAAAATTATACTCCTTCAATGGTTTGTATCTACAACAATGATCAAAACCAAAGTACCGACTTCAAAACTTGGTTACTACAATGTGATTAAAAATCAAACTCAAGAAACTTGTTGTACGATACCCCAAGAAATAGTCCAACTCTGTTCTCCTGGTTTTGTGGATTTTTTTTAAAGGGGCAGTATTTTTTTAATCATGCTGGTATTTGAGACCTATTTATTCATCTATGCTATCTGTCTAGCTTGCATCTTATAGAGCACAGAAAAATTGCTGTATTTGTATGGCATATGGATATCCTCAGTAGAACTTCAAATGAGTTCAGCAATTTGCCTATGGACTGTAATTACAGGACTGTGCATAATTTAACAAAATTATGTGAAAAGAAAAAAAAACAGTTTCAGTACTAAAAGCATGATAAAGTAACGAAAATGCTATCTTTTAAGTGTTATCCTGTTGCCTTCAGTTAACCCTTGCATTTATTAAGTCATTTCTGTTACACGGATGTTGTTTTGAGACAAAAATACAACATTGCAACATTCATTTCAGCATCAATTCAACAGAAGTTTCACATCGTTGCTGCTTAAGAGTTTAATTATTCTTCCTTTGAAACCTCTACTACAATTCAGTAACACTGGTTTTAACACTGAATTGAGAATATTTATGGATTTAATCTAAGAAAAAAAGTATTTTTCCAGACTTATTCAAAATAATTTTAATATTTTCAGGTAAAACGTTAATCTTTCATTGTTACCTGTTCTGCAATCATAAGCTGGTGGCTTTCCATCATTAATTCAAATTTATCCCATGTAGCTCTTAGGTTACTGATAGTGTTCAAACCTGCACCAGCCACAGTTCGCAGAAGTTTGTTTTTATCTTCAGCCTCTTGAAACAGGACAAAAATCTAAAATCAGAAAGATTAAAAATAAATGTGCATATAAAAATTCAGCAAATCCTGTTTATCTAAACTATGAGCAGATACATATGAATCACCAACTATGTATGCATGGATAATACAGTTGCTTTAATACTGCTTATAGAATAACATTAAAACATTGGAAAAAATAGCATCTGATTTATTTAGAGAAATTCTAAATCTTGATCCTGACATGAGATATAAAGAAGTGAATGACAACTATGAAACACGTAAGTTTCCTTTTACATTGCAGCTCTGCTGTTCTGAAGATGGCTGAACACCTGCCTGGCTATGGGACATGGTGAATGAACTCTTTGTGTTGCTTTGATTTTGCACTACTTTTGCTTTACCTATTTAACTGTCTTTATCTCAAACCACGACACACAGCTAGGCAGAGATTTTCCATGCCATATAATATTGCCCTTTTTCTTCCTTCCTTCCTTCCTTCCTTCCCTCCTTCCTTTTTTTTTCTCTTATACTCATATAAAAGAGCACTGTTTTTTGTAACCTGATAAAGCAGAAAAAAAATTAATCTTTTTTTTTCCCACACATTAAGAGCCAACAAAATTTGAAAGAGAAACCAAACCAACTCTTTTAAACTAAGTCAGAAGAATCATCGGAGATAAACACATACAGTTATTCACGTTCACCAAAATGTCTGTTATGTATGTTTTCCTTTAAAAATTAAGAGATAAGAGGCACTAATGTTAATAAGCAATTCTCTTCAACATCCAAAAACTCTCCCAGAGTTCCTACAAAATCTAAATAAATAATTATACCCAGCAGCTGACTTCATCACTGGGACTTGATTCAGTTCCTCACAAATACATGTTTCGGGCCATCTGAGATGTTCTAGGGCACTTGCATGGCCTCCAGTTGCAACTACAGAAAGGTAGAACTGCACTTTTGGGCAACTGGACAAGACTTCAGCTGAGTATATTAACAGCACACACACTGCAGACACCTGCACATACACATCTAAATTCAAATGCACTCATTTAGAACTGAATCCTTCAAAGTGTAAATATTGTTCGGTTGGGAAGAGTTATTATGGGTTTTGCAGAATTTCACAATTTTGTAGAACCAGAGCTCTCTAAGGGCATCAGTAAGGGTATGGATGAAGGAAAATCAAATCATATATTCCAACTGAATTTCCAAAAAGCTTTTAACACAAACCCTCACCTAAGGCATTTAAGGAAAACTGATAACCTTGACAAAAGAACAAAGGGCCTTGCACAGATAATTAATTGGGTAAAAGACAGAGAAGGAGCATTAGGAGGAAACAGCAAGTTCCTGCAATAGAAAAAGGTCACCCGCAGAATTCTGTAAGTACCTGTGTTGGACTGCTCAAGGTGTTTTATAAAAGGAAGGTGTTGGAAAAGGAGACCAACATGTGAGACCAACCTGCCATTCCAGGCGTTAAAAATACTTCACCAGTGAAGTACTGCAGAATGAACTTAAATAGGGGCTCATGATACCGGTGACAAACAAAACTCAAAAAGATAGCCATGAAGTGACATAAACGTGAAAAAATAAATTTTACATGTTCAAGTTGAGTTCTAAGCTAACAACTGAACTTCAGGCTTGATATCTTGGGGTTATGACAGCTAGTTTTAAAAAAATTGCAGCTTAATCTAAGCAGTAGGAAGCAAATCAAATGTTAGGAGTCACAGGGGTCAAAAAAAATAATAAAAGAGGTAATATTTCTATTTCATCATATAAATCCATGGTTTATTCATATCTTAAAAACTGAAAAAATTCTGTTGTTCTGACAGAAAAGTGAAACAGAAACAAAAGACTTACCAAAAGGCAACAAGGATGATCAAAGTTATGTGTGGGTTTATGCATAAGAAAAGCTTAGGTAAACTAACACTCTTCAGTCTAGAAGAGAGATGGCTGATACCAGACACGAAAAGAAGAATACAATCAATACAATCGTGTACCATGAAAAAGTCAATATCTCTTCCAATATAAGACACAAATGGTATGAAGTTAACAAACGGCAGATGAAAAAAGATATAAAAGAAAGGGTCCTTCATGTAATGGGTAATTGATCTACATTTTACTAGAGTATATTTAGGATGCCAAACATGTATTTGCACTCAAGAGAAGATGAGGTGAGGCTGTCAAAAAGAAATCACTGAGTGTTACTGTATGTTTAGGAACAGCATAAAACCCAAAAAGCTTCTGGTTGCAGGTTAGAAGGAAATATATCAAATACTCTGTCCCAATTTTATATTTTCCATAGGTAAGTAATCTACTGCTGGACACAAATTACTGTGCTACATGGACTATTGCCTTGACCCTGCCTGGCACTGCATGGTCTGTACTAGTTATTATTAAATGTAAGTTTTGATACTACAAAGTAATTACATTTCTTATAGCTATTGTTCTAGATATGATAAACCAGTATCTTACCCCTTCTTTTTGTTCACGTAGGCTTGAATATTTTAAATTGTCTTCTGCTATTTCCTCTACAGTCTGGGGCCTAATCACTAATGTTTCCATGGCATCGGTGAGAAATGAAGAAACATCACATAGGTGAGCTACATAATGATGGAAAACAAAGTTACCATGGAGAAAATATTTGTAGTTTTAAATATCCAAGTCAGACAAATGCAACATTGTCATAAGTATGCAAAGTATTTGCTTCAAAAATTGCAGACTCCAATCTTACATACTACCTCAACAAAAATTGCACATTTGTATGTACACATAGCTTTTTAAATGTAAACCACTGCACCCAATGCATGATTTAGGCCATAAGTATCAGAGTCCCTTATGAACATTAAACATAAATACATAAGGTATTTGTTTATACACTTTTAAACGCTGTATAGGTCTTTTTTGGGGTATACAGAAAGAAACAGATGTTAAAATTGCTTTTGGGTTCTTTGGGGGTTTGTTGGGGTTTTTTGGTTTTGGTTAGGTTCTTTTAAAGAAGGCAAATAACTAAAGCCACCTTGGTTTACATAGTGAAAAGACTCGCAAACAAATGCCTGATTAAGCTATAATGTTCAATTTTCTGCCAAGGTAGATCTTTTTTGGTACTGAGAAAGGAACTGTACAGTTTCAGGGAATCTTCCAGGAAAAATTCACCTTTCAGGCTATGGAAGTCATTCACTTTCTCCACAACCCCTGTTCTGTATTTCCTGTGATGATTGTTAGCTTTAGAGCACAAAGTACTATTATTTCTCATCATCTACACATTGCATTTTGTCCTACTCTTCAAGACATAGACAGACGATACAAAATTAGGGAAATATTTTACATTCTTTAATACTCTGTGTTTTGACAGTCTAAGTGACAAGTAACTCTATGGAATAAGTCTAGATTATTAAAGACTCTTCATGAAGCATTTCAATTTGTAAAAGAAAAATCTAATGTTTTTAATTGCAACATTTTATGATGCCTCCTCAAACACCTAAGTAATTTTCTTCCCTCAAACATCAAATAAATTTTTCACTCTGAAATAACAAAGAAATATTCCTTCAGATAAAATAAACAAGCAAAATAACGTTCATATGTATTCTCTTACATCTGGAAGAGATGTGGCCAAAGCAAGTGAACAGGAAAGACACATATGGGCATCAAAGGGTCTTAGATTAGCCTTGTAGTGAAAAGGTAATGTTGAGGAGCAAACAGTAGTAACAGATTACTTTTTCTGCACTGTGATTTCTGCAGCTCACTATGTCTGAGAGTAAATATTTCTTTAAAGGAGTATTTACATTTACACAAATGTCCCCAAGTACAACTGAAACAAAATCAAAAATACTATCCATTGAAGTTATTTACCTTGAATAGATTTCCTCAAAGAAATGACTAGAACATCATACAACTTCTGGATGAAATCATCAATTACAGTTTTGACAGGGTTGCAATTGACAGTTATACAATCTATCCTGACGGTGCTTCAAGAAAAAAAGACAGCAAATATTCAGTAGCATACTTAAATGTCAGTGTGTCTAAGACCTATGCACATCTATAGCTTACCCTCATTTTTTGCCTAATAAAAATTTGCCTCATAATTCTACAACTAAAAGTCATAGCTTATTGGGAAAATTACTCAGCATTGAAATATTTACACCATTTTTATGGGAACTGAGGTCCAATGCTCTGCTTCTCTAAATAGTTAGAAATGGCTTGATTTTATATAACCAGTACAAAAAAAATTCAAAAAGGCTATTACCATGCTCAAAAGAAAAATACTTTCATTATTTGTACATTTATATCTTTAAATCTCAAATTTTCATTAGAGTTTACTAGCCCTGCCTTCAGTAGTCCTAAGAACAGAAAAGCCATAGTGAGTCATTTCAAGGCCCCATATTTAATATCTCACAGTGACCACAAGCAGATGCCTAAAGAACATTAAGAAAAAGTCTGCCTTATTTTATACCTTCCAGAGTATCCTCCCTCACACCAATATTTTCATAGCATTTTTAGCAACATGTTGCTTCTGGCTATAAGACATATCAGCCTGTCCAGACTGACCAGAATTACTACTCAGAATATCACTTAGCCAACAAGTTCTACCAGTCCATTCTCCAGAATGAAATGTCACCTCTTTTTCCTTGTTCTGAAAACAATTTCTTCCAGTTTCACTTAAGAACTCTAACAGTAATTCCATGGGAATATATGTAAGAATAAAAGCCTACACTAGTATGTTTTAAACTGTAAATTATAAGAGGTAATCAAATGTTTCAATAAAGGAATTATTTCATGTATAAACATCTACTGTGCCTGGTGCTAACTGCCATATATATATCTCATGTACAGGTTTAAGCTAAAAGATTTTTAAAAATATCACCCTTTGTAATATTTAAGAATCAGCCCTGAATTTTGATGGAGTTTCCCATCATAATCAAACAAAATAATTAAAAGTTTTCAGAGAAGGCTGAACAGATAAAAGACAGTGTCTAAAAATAAAATGGAAAAATGAAAATCTAAACATTCAAAAAGTACATCAATATTTTAAAAACTGCAGAAGTTCTATCTATATCTTCACATAAAGAAAAAATCTCTACTATTACCTTTAAAGTATCTGATAGAATACATTGTTCAAACAAAAGAATAGAGTTACACTATACCTTGGAAGACGTTCTGCTTCCTTCCCTCTCACTTTCAATGCCTTGAAGTTCTTTTCCCAGTCCTGCTTGCTAGAAAGATGCGTCTTCACCAAAGATTCCATATCTACTTGGCCAATTACGATCCATTCCTTTCCAACATTATTTTTCATTTCATGGAAAAGAAATATTTTCCAGACTAAATAATATTAAAATACTTTAATAATGTTTTCAAACAACATTCTCTTTAACCTTTGTGCTCCTTCAATTATCTAGAGATTCTCTTCATGCAAAAATCAGGAAGTACAAAATGGTTTTACATATTCACACATTTAAGGATAATCAAAACATTAGGACTGAAAAGACAGCTATAATACAGAGGTTTCAATGGGAACTGTACATATATTTCAACTCAGGTATATGCTTAAGTGGCCGACTAACATGGATGGACTTATTAAGCTTTTGTTTATATGTCTTGCAGAAAAGGACAATAATGCACACGTCAATGCTCAGTTATTTCTAGGGTGTCCAAAGCATAAACAAATACAAATCTAAGATTAAAAAAGTATGAGTCAGTCCAATACTGAAAATACCTCGAATTGATTAGAAACGTCTGTCAGCCTTCTGAACAAATCCTCTGCTTTACTGAAAGCAGTCAGAAATCCATTTGCATTTCTTTCAGTCATAACAGTGAATATAGACTCATCATCTGCTTCGCTTACTCCCCTAAACTGATTTGGAATAGAGATGAATCTCTTCATTTCTCTATAATATCTAGCTTGTACTTCTTCAAAAGGAGGTCTGAATTGCAACCGGCCTTGTCTAAGAAGTGAAACAGATCATAGAAAAATTAATATTTTAATGTAACCTGAGCCTGAATACTTTATTATAAGGCAAAAAAAAAATCTTACTTGAATGTTAGATCGATATTTATCTCTGGTAAATTCTCATTGATTGCTTCTAAGCCCATTTGATACTGATGCTCCAGAGCTTTGTAAAGTTGATGATTCCAGTGTTGTCTCCAAGCTTTCATATCATTCGATTTGAAACCCTAAAATTTAACAAAGTTTACTTTTTATTTTATTTTATTTTATTTCTCCAACCATAATTATAAGCTGAAACTGCACAATGAGCTGAAACAGTACAATGTCTGAAGACTAGGACCTCAGTAAAGTTTACTGAAGCATCACACTACTGAAACAGACTTCCCAGGCAAGTGGTCATGGCACCAAGCCTGTCAGAGTTTAAGGACCATCTGGACAACATAATTAAGTCATATGGTTTAGTTTTAGGTAGTCCTGTGAGGAGCAGAGGGTTGGACTCAGTGGTCCTTGTGGGACCTTTCTAACTCAAAACATTTTTCGGTAATGTGACCAGTTTGAACATTAAGAAGATCTAGAGTTACTGCATTTATTTCAAATTAATATAGGAATAACAAAAAAAAATCAAACAAATCAAAATTCTCTATGGCAGTTCAGCATAAGAACTTCACTGAGGTTTACTATAAGATTCTTCAAGGTTACTCTAAAATACACAGGACTCAACTAGAAATAAGATAAAGAGCTGTCTGAATGAGAGATTTAAACCTGTATCACACCTTTTATTTTCTCATAACATGTAAGCTACCTTTTACACAGTATTTAAAAAAATTCTTGTGTGTTTACATAGACCAGTGTTAACTACTAAGTTAGCAAAGATTTTATGTCAAAGAATTCAGATCTTCATTGGAATCTGCTACACTGCACTGTAAGAAAGTATATAGCTCTATCTATCAAGTCTGTAAATGGTCTCTTACAAGTCGTCCAAGGATTTTCAAAAGGAGAATACAAGCTACAGAAAAAATTAGAAGCTTCTTCCAGCTTAACAGGTTCTCTTGTTTAACTGAATAGAGATGTAGACAGGGCTTTCGAGGCAGTCAAGGGCTGCTGCAGAAAGCTATACAGTAAAGGCCTGCCCTACAGTTCAAGGCTGCCCAAGGAACTCTTACAACAGAAAGATTCCAGAGATTAAGAAAATCTGAAATTGTCTAGATTAAGCCTTAAGACAATTATAAATAGGGTTTAAGAAATATGTAAAATCTTGATGACAATAGGACTAAGACTATACCATCTTGTAATTTTTGGATGGTGAAAAAGATACATTTGGCTAGGTTTTATAACTTCTAGTCAAAAATTTTTAAAAAGTGACTTATACAGTTTTGTTAATTTTCCATCTAAAAATATTCTGTAATACCAAAACAATTTTCAAATAGATCCTAAGGCAAATGCAGATTACTTTCATAATATATACTGACTTTAGGATAAAAATCTGCAAATTAAACTTCAAAAGAAATTACAAGCTAAAAGCTGAATCAATGTATTTATTTATTTTTCTCATTATCTTGAAAAAATGAAAACAAAATTATAAGTAAAATACTGTAGAGATACTGCATTTATTTGACTGGCAAACACCAACTAAAGTAATCTGGGTTTGCATCAGAAAGGCTAAGAACAACACATCCATCTAAGAATATAGTTCTTTGATTGTTGAAGGTTATAGGAAAAATTAAACTAACTGGACTGATACCTCAAAATAGATTAGGTTATATAATATCACCTACTTACTTTAATAATATGACATTCTTAAACAAAATCTTTATCATCTTACTCAATGATCTTAGTCTTTTGCGACCCAAATGATTCTATGATTCTACTCTAAAAGTTGATAGTTGATAAGGAAACAAATATAAGCGTACCTTTTTCATTATTTCAGGCAGAAATGCATTTTAATTCTAAATTTTATACATTTGTTCTATTATATTTGGGGATCACTCACATCTGTACCAATTTCTTTGTTTTACCTTGCATTAATGCCTCGGATACAATTGATCTACATTATCTAAGGTTTTCCCATTTCTTCATCTAACATGTCATTGACCAAAAGTTCTCCCATGACTAGTGTGAGATCAAAAAGATTATCTTTCTCCTCCTCATCTGAGATTTTACCTCACACCTGGCATTAACTAGTACACAGTCGGTTTTCCTGAGCGAGCTAGTAACTCCTTAATCAAAGTTAATTCAATCATGCCACGTTTGAGTCTTAAATTTTGATTACTGTTGAAAAGTCAAATGTTCACAGTTTGCAGTATGGTAATGAACCCCTGCCTGTGACTCGAGGCTGGCAAAACCAGTTCTGAGCTCCTGGAGTCCATCTTTCCAACGCTGTTGCTGCCGAAGTAGATCAATATTCATAAGCGATATAACCTGTTAAAAAATTTTAAGAAATAATAAACATACTCATCACCATGTAAATGAAAGAAAGGGTAAGGTAAGCTATGAGACACAATTTCAATTTCATATGGAAAATGTACCTTTTCAATGAAGTTTGTGTGCCACTTCCTTAGTATTCTATTTTCAGTGAAAAGCCGTTCAGCAGCAGCTTGGAGTTTTTGGATATAAGCTTCCAGTTCTCTGGGATTATCCCATGTTATTTGAGCTTTTCCTCCAGGACCAGATTTTGAATGCTTTAACAACATACAAACTTTGTAAGATTTATTGTCAAATATAATCTACCATCTAGCATACAGGAAGTAATAAAACAAGAAAGTAAAAAATGGAGGACCTTCCTTTCCCTAACTGCATTAGAGACAAAATAATCTGGCAAATCACAGACATGTAGGCATAGCATTATAGCTATATCAATGAACTGGGGAAGGATTAATGATAGACTCTTAACAGAGTTCGAAATAAATTAACTTATGTTAAGACTTCTGCCCCACAAACATAAGCAGACAGCTCAAGATGAGAGGAAACCTTAAACTTCTCTCTTTCTTTTTGTTCTGCACAGAACAAAACCAAAAATATGACACTAACAACTGCTAATCAATTTCTCCTGCTCATTAAATAATCATTAAATATTTGGAGAGTTTCATTTCTCTGGGCTTTTTATCAAATTCTGGTGATTTTATGCATTTTGCCAAGTTTACAGTAGAAAATCAGAAGACAGAACTTCACATCTGAAGTTCCAGAGTTAGATCTATTCTTAAAATATGCAGGGCAGAAATCACATTAAATAGGAGATTATGTTGTGGTTTTGAACACCTGTGCACCATCGCTATCTTAGGGTTTGCACACTAAAAGAATCAGTGGCATAATCTATATCAGTTCAAGCAAAACTTAAGAGATAGTTTGGGAACTTTTACCAGGACACTTTTGAACCTACAGTTTGGTTTGCAGTCTCCACCATTTTTATGAACTAATCCCAACCCCGAGCATCCCTTCTACTCCCAGCCCCACTCTTATAAACTGTCTTGCAAAATGTTTCTCAGGAGTGAGTTTCCACTTGTTCCTGTAATGCTTGCTCTGGTGGCACCATTCTCCAATACAGAGTTTATGTGCATGTTATAATTCATGAGCCATTCTCACGTTATAAGAGCATTAGAACTGGCTGGAGTGCTTGAAAATGATCAAAACCAGTAAACTGAAAATCACTATAGACATGCTTCTCCAGGCATAAAATAGAGATATGCTGTTAAAAAAATGTGGGTTGCAGTAGTGTTTATATTGTCCCTTCAAAGTAGAAAAATTAAAATAAATTAAGTCCTCCAAATTGACCCAAATTCCTTAGAAGAACCTAAGGATAGTGAACTTCCTAGTAATTAAAAAAAAAAAAAATGAAACACTATTCTCAGAGCAACTATATTATTTCTGAATACTAACTCACTATAACAAACTGCATGTATAAGTCAATAATCAGATAGATCCACAGATTCTTTGTTCTTAGCCTAAAACAGAAACTAGCTGGCTGCTTCTAACCTGCTCATAACACAAATTAGAGATATTCAAGAGAATTACAAAATCCAGAGAGATTTAATAACAGACAAAACAGCGAAACAATTCCTAATACTAGTTTATCTCCAGAATAAAGCATATGCCAATCTTACTCAAACAAACCAAAATAGTATTATTTAGAACAGCTAAAACTGGAGTTATGTTACCAACTATTAAGGAATTGACTATACTATAGTTCAGGTGCAATTGAAACACTAAAAATAATTCCTGAGAGAGCATATTACACTAATAATATTCAAGTTGAAAGGGAGTAAGCAGTTGTTTAAATGACAATATATATTAAAAAAAGGCCCACTGATTTCAATAAACACTAATTAAACAGGTGGTGTTGCTTGGATGGGAAGGCTGCTGTTAAAAAGTCCAGCAATAAACTCAGAAAAAAACAGCACATAATATCAACAGATACAATTGAAATTAAAAATACAAAGGGAGGAGAATTATTTCACCTTAATTATCTGTTCAAATGCTAGAGCCGACTGTAACATCATTGGCTTCTGACTCTTAATCATTTGTTGATCAATAGAATTATAAAAATGTGCCACCTGTAAAAATGGAGAGATTAAATTTACAAGAACAGGTAAAATATTTATATGCAAATAATTGTAACCCAGAACATTCCTGAAAATATTGCCCAGTCAATCCCATTAAGAAATGAGAACTAACTACACTAGTAAAATATTTACAAATATATATATATAATGCTAATGTGGTCCCATCTTCTTCTAGTAATGAATTCTAATTGAAAAAAGGCTGTTTCTTACACATCTGAGGTGATTATGCTTCAGTCTAAGTGAAAGAAGTTCAGTCTCTGATTTGTTAAAAGTGGATTAGTTCCATAATTTTATGCAAATGTTGGCATTTGAAATGGCAAACAGTGCCATTTCAGAGACCTTCAAGTATCCATCACATCTGCCAGGATATGACACAAGACCTAAAAATGTCTGTTTACTTCCAGATGGACGGCTGGAGTAAGAGGTATACCCTACAGCTTGCTTTAGGTGTCCACAAATAGACATGTAGTGCCTTTTGACAAAACTAAGGTTTCCACTTGGACACCTGTCAGTGATTCAAATGTGTGGGTATCTGGTAGGTCTTATGTCATCTCTGCCTTAGCTGTCTGGGTATCTCAGCTATGTGAGATACTTCATGTGAATAAAAATTTTTGCAGCATTGAATGCGATCAGAAAAATACACCACTCCTCCCAAAAACCCCACATGTATTTCCATTAAAATACTTACTAATATATTTTCAGTTAAAAACTAGCAATGGTGAGGATAAGTTGTTTCATTTTATGGCATTTTCCTTCAGTCACAATAATCAAAAACTGAGACTAAAATCAGGTGATCAATTAATTACTTGTCTAATTTTTGTATATTCATGCAGTAACTTAATAAAGCTTTAATACTATATTTCAAAAGAAGATACATTCTGAAATCGTAAAACATTTTTTTATTTTTGTTTTCTTTTATGGACTTAGCTAATTTGTTCAAGAAATCACAAAGACAGAAAAGACAGCAGTCTAGAAAATTCTACTAACTAAAGCTGGGAAGTCAGAACAGGAAGTTATCATTAATTTAATCTTATACCTGTTTAAGGATGATTGCCTGCTTGCAGAACTTTTGTGCAGTGTTTGCAAGATGCTGTATTTTAGCTGGTATAGCAAATCCAAGTGCTGATAGCTGACGTACTTCTCTTAGGAGAGTCACCAAACGATCTGAATAAAGTATGTTCAGTGTTCCAGAAATGTGATCCAACTCCATCACAGGGCTATTAGCTTGGATACTTAACCAAAATAAAAAAGATTACAGAATGTAATTTGATATTTATCCATTCTTAGATGCATTTTACCATAATAAACTATTCTAAAAAGCTTGATGTCATTCTTTTATGTTTTTCTAACTTATCAACATTTTACTTTACTCAGAAAGTTTACCAGTAACCTTTCTTTTAATTCAAAGCCAATGAAGACAATACGAAATTAACCATGCCTATTGGTTTTGCTTACAAAGTGTTTCTATCTTTGACAACAGTTATCATGTAACTCACAGCTAGACAGTATTTCTCAAATACACTGTTTCCATCATAATTTCTCAAGCAGGCACTTTACAGGCCCCAGTCTTTAGCGCTGCAAAGGGAGAAAAGTAATCTGAGGGAATCAGTCCAAGAACCAGGACTTGGATCAGTAGAGCACTTTGGTATATGCAAACAAATGCTAATAAGAACATCATCCTATCTCCAGACTTTACTTAATTTTTTTTTCCACTTTAGTAATGCTTCTACCACCATCTTTCAAGGTTTCTTTCATAAAAACTTCAGCGTTACTCATTTTTTTGTTTTTTTTCCTCATCTTTTTTCTAGTTTCCATATCCATTGTATTCCCCTTTGCAGTGGAGCTACCTCTTTTCTTGTCCTTTTAGTTAATCTCACAACATCTTTTAAAATCTCATGGTAACAAAATTTTATGGTACTAATAAAATTCTATGGCTGCATTATATTGGAGTTCATATATGATTATATTGGAGTGCTGAATCTGGTTATTTGATGTATTTGAGCATTTTTCATAAAATAAAAGTTTTCACATAAGTATACTTATGCTCTGAAACTGTGGACAAAGTCTTTCCAAAGGAAGTTTGCAACACTCAGAGATTCACACAGAGGCCATGTGGCCAATGAACTAAAACAAAAATTGTTAAAATATATTTTAATATCTCATAAAGAAATGTCATTATTTTGGGGAACACAACTCAGGAAGTTTAAATAGATTTGCTTAGCCTTCTTTCATCTGCCTTATTTAGACTACAGAATTTCTTGTGAATAACAATTAATTTGTTACTCTACATGTGTCATCTGTATATCACAGTTATTCTCTAGTCTCATCTGGTTTCTATACACAATCACTATATGGATTACAATGGATAACAAGTAATAACAACAAGCAAACCAAACGTCTTTCATTCCAGGTGCTAATAGAAACTGCAGGATTTGTTATTAATATTGTCCTTTTTACATCACCTTACCAACCAAGACTGTCAGGATGATGAAATTGTCATAAATTCTTCTCTCTTGTTTCTCCATTCATTCTCAATTCTGTACCTTTTTTTAATCTCCTTTGTCAAGTTCTAATGAATTACACCACACTACAGATTTCATATTTAATAAACATGATTTATTTAATAAACATTATTTAAACAAGAATGTATTTACCAAAGTCCTGACTTGGGATTTGATAATTCTGACTGGATATTCCTAGACCAGTCATCAAATTGTTCTTGTTCATATACTTTTAACTGTTCCAGAAAAGAATCTGCACTTCGATGAAAAGTTTGAAATCCAGGTAAGTCAGACAGAAGAGCCTCTGCCAGCTTGATAGCATCATCCACCTTAAACACAATCATAAAGAAAAGAAGCTTAACTTCCCACTATTTGATCAGAAAAGAAAAACCACCACAATAAAATCAGCATTACAAGACATCCAAGTATGATTAAAAAACTGATTAAAATTGAAAAAAAGAAGTGAATCCCAAATTGTGTCCCAGATGTTCGAATTCTCATTACAGTAAATTGAGTCTGAATAAGTTGTCCGCCACAGGTGTCCACCACTATTAAGATACTCCAGAGTATCCCACCTGGTCTTCAGTTAATATTCCGTAAAGGTACAGATCTCCCATGAGTCTTCCGTTGTATCTATAAGGTCCATGACAGTACTCAAAGGTATTTGAAATGGAATTTCACATCTATGTGTGGACAAATTAATCAAAACCCTAGTCAATATAATCAGTGGAGATTTGAGAGCAACTTAAAAATTTAGCACAACCTAAAGCAGACATAAAAGTGATACAGGTCAGCTGAACTAAGTCTTTGGTAGACTAAGCAGAAGAAACAAACCTGAGCTGCTGATGTTCTCTCTATAAGAGACATAATAAAGTAGTAACACCTTTAATACCTCCACCCCTTGTCATGTTCAGCTGACATGTGCCCTGAAGATTTCTGCAAATCACAGGTGAATGATAACTATTAATCCAGTACTATTAGCCCAATTTTTTATTTTGGAATAAGTAAGTTCTGCTCTCATTAAAATCTATAGTTATTGTAGATGGTACTTCCATTCACAAAAAGCATTTTGCTTTTCACTGGTCAATGCTTTCCAAAAAATATTCAAAGTTTATATAAATATAAATATATATAAATATTCCAACTAAAGTGTAAATACAAACTAACAAAACCAACATAAATTGATCAAATATGTTTTAAACACAATTTGTTGTAAGAGAACACATTTAATTTTACTGTAAAGTAAAACTTTTACTGTCCATGTAGTAAATTCCCTGGCAGGCACAAACTCAAAATGTACTACCAAGAAATCCCTTCGATCTCAAGAGGACACTACACAGGTTGGTAACAACAAGTGAGAGTTATGATGTCAGAATCTGGCTATCTATGAATCCTAAATACAATTTAAAAATGCAAACTGGAGCGTAAAATTTAACAAAAACTCCTCCTCTCTGAGTTTTTGTTTTGTTTTGGGGGTGTTTCGGGATTTTTTTGTTTTTAAAAAAAAAATTAAGTCATAAAAGTAGGGAGCTCAGTTTATTATAAAAAGACTGTCTTCTGGGTCTGTTAATAAAATTCAACTTAGTAAGCAGCACCACTGATAAGGAATCTTGATTATGCAACTCTTGGGAAGCTCACAGTTTTTATGTGTGGAAATCCCCACAAAAATGTCAAACACCATGTCTTACATTCTATGATAATATTGTCTCTAAAGAGTAGTGGAATCTGTTACCTTCAGTTCCAGCTGCCGTACCCATACAATATTATTGACTACTTCAGAAAGGTTCTTGCCTGACAGTGGTCCAGAAACATCACCAGGAACACCACAGCATCGAGTTTCAAAGTCTGTCTGATAGTCTAACACAAGCAAAAGATACATTAGTCCAGAAATGTAACAGAAAAACCTTAGATCATCATTGTAGTTATAAAAATATACTAGTTATACTGACATAATTACAGAATAAAGGATTCTAGTATTTGCAAAAAAAAAAAAAAGGCAATTAAATACCTTTGATATAACCTTGAAGTCCTGCCAGTAATGTTTCCCTTTCAAAAAGCAATTCTTTGCTTATATTTGGATGCTTTATCAGTTCCTTATGTTTCTGAAATATTTGAAGAAGCTGAAATATGAAATTTTAAAGAAGTTATCGCTTTCTACTGAAAAAAAAATGAACATGTTCTGACACTTCTGATTACTGCTGTTTATAAGTAGTGTTGTCTCTAGTTCTAACCATTTATTTCTGTGCTCTAAACTCACTACTTAAGAATTCAACAACTTGATCTTCAGGAGAATTTTCAGATTACAAAAATACCCATACCTGCTGAGGACTGTCCTGAATTTCTGAAATAAATTTCTTCAATTTCTTTGCTATTTTTTGTTCTGCTGGTGCAATAATTCTTTCATACTGAGCAACGGCTGCTTTCCATAATGGCTAGAGATAATGAGTTCATGTTAGTTTAGGTCTACCCGTATATACCATAGAAAGACACAGAAAGAATGTGAATAAATTAAAAAATAAAAATTAAGCATTATACCTCTGTGTAAGGATTGTAATGTACAGGATTTAGGCCAGTAAAGGGTTCAAACGCTTGAGCAAGATGTAAAGAATTTTGTTCTCCAGTTGGCAAAAAGAATGTAAGTTTTTCATGCAGTGTTCTAACAGTTAGCACCTATAGGGGAAAAAAAGTATTTGATATATCCAAGGTATTTTTACATAAAACTCACATTTAGAAGTACCTATCTCTCTCCTTTTTACAAGACACTTTTGAAAGGCTCAGGTAAACACAGATTATGGAATGCTATCTGACTCTGCAAAGATTATAAAAGTGTTTAACTCTCTTTTTTAACTTGAAACAATACTGTTTAATTCTGTGTCTAATGAAACTGATGTCTATAACTGAAATCTCTACCTCATCAAGACGTTTGCCAAGTTTGGTTAGCAATTCAGGGGAATATTTCTCATTTTTCCATGGATGTAGAGTATAACATTGCCACAGTTGTCCAGTTAGGTATTCACAAGCTGACACCCACTGCTCACAAATCAAGATGCCAGCCTTTATATTTTCTTTAACACTGTGAAAAGCATCCTCCCAGAAATTCAAAGCTGCTAATTTTCTCTGAACGTATCTACCTAGTGAGCCACCTAGAAGACAAAAACGTATACAAAAGCAAGATGTTATGTTTAAAATAATTCCTACACCACATTCCAATTACACTTTTTAAAAACTAGTGTAATGTCTTGATTTCAAACCACAAAGTGCACCAATAACTGATTATTTTGTTTTAGCTTCAGTAGATCTCTTGAATATCTCTGAGTTAAACAGAGGTTGCTCCAATATCAGAAGCCGATGGATTTGGATTCTGAACCCCACACACAAGCACCTGTCCTTATCAGCAGTAATGGCAGTATCTGACTTCCCCCTGCAATCCTTGCCCTCATGCACACAGACATCTGGTAGCAGGGGACAAACTCACTATTACCTGTCCCCAAACATGGGACGGTCATTGAGACTAAATCAACCTTTAAATGGGGGTTTATATAAATAAATTTTCTCCTCTGAGAGAAAGACAGGGAGTCCAACAGAAGTATGACAAATCTACTTCACCGGTAGAAATGTATCCATCTTCTTATTATCTATCATCTTCCCAAGCATGTTTGAAGGCATGTACCAGAACTGGTTGAATTATTGTATACTAGAAAGAAATAATATTCATGGATCATAATTACAGGAAGTAAGCACCTTAATGCTGTGGGCTATTACTGGTGCCTTTACAAGGAAGAAGGTTTTTGCTCAAGGAATCATTCTACTTTTTCTCAACTGTTCATTCAACAAAGACTGCATAAAGGTTTACCTATTACATCCAAGAGATTATGCATGCGTGACTGTGGATAAGGATCATGTTCTGTTTGTCTCCACACACTATCAACAGTATCCTTGGTAGTCTCCACCAAATCCACAGCTTCAAATAATGATAGAGCATCCAAGTTGTAATAATCCTAGAAGAAAAATGCCCTTAGTATGTTTACTTTGCAAGTAGTATTGTAGAAATATTTATAAGTTTCTGAAGCTGGCAAGTGGTATAGTTTCCTGGAGTTTACTGCATAAGAGAATATGTCATAATCCTCTCAAAAAACAAGCATTTGTGTAAGTTTATTCATGTGAAGAACTCATTGATATCTGAAGCACTGTTGAAGAACGCGCCTGATGGGTGCTAAAATTTTTGCATGATAGCACTATTATTGTCCTTTTT
Organism: Myiozetetes cayanensis; assembly: GCF_022539395.1. Lineage (NCBI taxonomy): Eukaryota > Metazoa > Chordata > Aves > Passeriformes > Tyrannidae > Myiozetetes > Myiozetetes cayanensis. The sequence goes on along the minus strand of NW_026087742.1, from coordinate 40,066,385 downwards.
ATAACCTTATGAGTCAATCTCTAGTTCAAAAACTGTAGAATATTGTTGTATTTCTACAGCAGCTCTTAGTACTCAATGGTCAAATCTGTTCCCAATTAAATGTTGGCATTCCCACGCACCATTGTCACTAGAAACTACATGAATTTCATTTAAAGTAAAGTTTTGCCTAAGAAAAAATAACTAAATGGTTATATACTTATATATTTGAAAAGAATGTACATATACTGACATATACTTCACAGAAATAATGTTTTTTACTAAGTCTAGAAATATATCACAAAATAAAACATACTTTTGCAATGTCCTCAAATAGGTCTTTAAAATATGAAGCTCTCTCTTTACTACACCATTTACTTCCATGACGAGCACATTCTATCCAGAACTGAAATTCATCTGTTGGTGTAAGTATAGCTGCAAATAACAACAGAAAATATTTACATATTAAATAAATTGATTGTTATAAAATATTTTCAGTCAGAACATACTTTCTATAGCAGGCTTTTACTATGTGGTTATGTAAATATTTTTCAACTTCTGATTCTGACTAGATACAGTATAAAGGTCAACCCTGGTCTCTTGGTATGACCATCACTAATTCCACCTACTAACCACAGCCTGCTATACTTCACATTATGCAGTCACTAGGAAGTCTAAAAATTCAACTTGTGAGTAAATTATTTATTCCTAATTTAAAAATTAATTATAAAGGATATTACTGTAAAACAAACCTCGCACATCATCTTCACTGAATTTTGTTCCTGTGTAATTAGGATCTGATCTTCTGAGAGCAGTACTCAAGCCAGCTTCAAGTTCACTTAAAAGTTTCTGGAGTTTGGGATCAAATGTTTTACTCCATCTCTCATCCTGTAATGAAGATTTCAAAAATTGTGACTCACATGATAAAGTAATTACTATTTTCCTCCCGTTAACCTTAAAATCAACAAAAAAAATCAGATTAAGTAACCGACCACAAGGTGGGAAAATGTAATAGTTTTTTTTAATTATCTTCATTTAACAATTCAGAATAATACTATTAAAAAACCATTCTCACCACAAAATCAAGTCAGTTGTTGGCTTTCTAAAGGCACTCTGAAAATGTGTTTGAAATCATTTGATAGATAATTCTCTAAAATTAAATAAATTTGGACTACTATAGCATAATCTGGAAACTGCTAGAATCAAATATGGAAAGTAACTGTGTTTTTCTAACATTATTTTATTAACATTATCACGTACAATAAATTAAAGATATTTAAGTGCTGAAACTCCGCTTATTCAGCTTATGAAATACAGTCATGGCCATGGTTTTTGACAAAAATCTGCAAATATTTTTCAATAGAACAGAAGAAAAAGCCTCTGAAAATTAAAAAAAAAAAAAACCCTATGAAAAATACAGGTGTAAAAATTAATCTAAAGTCTAGTGTACCTATCTGCCACTTATTAAAGAATCATAGTATGCATGACACAGATCTATGCATTTCATACAAACTCCAAGAGTATCTAAAACAAGAAAAGGACGTAAGGCTGGCATTACTGTTGGAAAGGAGGTAAAGAGCTATTTTCTTCATTAACCACCACTGCATAGTGTATTCCACACTTCCAGTCAGATATATGTATGACCAGAATCCTCCTCTTATTCTTACTGATAGGAGGTAAAGTACTTTCTTTAACTTTCACCTTTGCTTAATCTCTTAAAATATTTTGGTTTTAAAACATAAAATATTTACTTCAAAATCAGTAAACATCCTATGGAATTTCACTGTCTCAGTATAAATCCACAGAACATTTAAACTGGTATATTTCTCACCTTCAGTAACAGTGGTGCAAAAACTTGACGTACAGCTTGATAAAGGGTGTTAATTGGTGAATTTAGCATAGATGACACAAGAACATTACTATGAAGATTATCTTCTGTAATTACATCGGGTCTCAGCTTAAAGAACACCAACACATTATTCTCTGAATCAGTAGCCTCAATCTGTAATAATCAAGAAGACAGGATTTATTTAGAAAACTGTCAGTGACTGCATATTATAACATTATAACTCCACCTGATAATATTCTGCTAGTGTCTGAGTTGCACAGAAAATGAAAAATTTTATTATACTCATTTCTGAACCCATAGGAACCTGACTTCCAGCATCAAACACATAAAGCCTCTTTTAGCATATAATGGCCAGTCTTCGCGAGCGAAGATCCGGGGAAGGTCTTTACACCTTCCAGCCTGCGCATTGGATTTTTTAGGTGAGACACAGTGTGCGCGGAACTGAGCCCACCCTTTAATCCTAAGGTTCATCTGCCGGGGCCAAGCGAGCTTGGACGGTGGCAGTGAGGTCCTTAGGACGTAGATGGGTTGCCTTTAAGGGCTAACGAGCCCCACCTGCCCGGGAGTGGCCCTGACCGGGAATCGAACCCGGGTCTCAGCGGTGATAGCGCGGTGCCTTTACCACTAGACCACCAGGGGCTCCATAGCATATAATGTCTGTAAATACCATATTTTCTTACTCTATTTTGAAAACTCCCCACTTTCTGTAGACAAAACAGAAACTCTGTCTTGTGCCTAGAGAAAAATATATATATTTTTAAATTGCATTTTTATGCGACATACCTTTGGGAATATTTTTTTAAATATTCTAACTATCTGTATTGTTCTCCTGAGTTTGTAAATATGAAACTCTATTGCAATTCATAGATTTCTCCAGGATAGAGAAAGGCATGCTCCTTCATCAGTCATCAGTCATGACTCATGTTCCCTTCACAGCCCAATTTATGGTTAAAGTTCCAAAACCTGCCATAATCAACTACTGAAACTATTTGTGGCTGAGGAGAATTCATAAAAGAGGAAAATATTAGTAAATATTTGATAAATCAATAGCAAGAAGATATACAAAGATATACAAGCTGAAATCCCAAATTCTGCACAATTATAAACATCTGTGCACTTTTTTCTGTTAAAAGAAATGGAGGGATAGGAAGAACAGCTTTCAGTTTTACTGAACAGTATTAGTTTTGACTTTCTTATCAGCTCTTTAGCCCAACACCTACAGACATCTTCACTGAGATAACAGGTATACAGCGTAGCACTGATATGTATCTGACCTCCCACAGCTGTTGAAAGCTGCTTTGTATTTTAGACAGTGCCTCAGCAGCAAGCTCCCAAAATTGGTACACATAAATGTTCACTTGCCTGAATACAGAATGCACTAGTCTTAACCAAAGAGGCATGTAAGTTACTGGTCCACAATTCCCACGTTAAGGACACATTACACTCATCTGCAGAAAAGATCTGTCACTGACATAAGGGACACCACGTCCCTCCTCTCACAGGAGAACAACAGGACACATGTCAAGACCCACACTTTGCCAGTACACTCTGTGCAGCAGGCACTACACCATGGCCTGATTATATAGTGACATTGAGTGCACATCACACCCCATGGTATCACTTGTTTGAGTCACTTGCTGAACAGAAACACTCAAGGCAGGACATTTCACACAATGAACCTAAGATTTGCTCACAGATGGACACATCAGTTTGAAAAATGCATGCTTTAGACAAACACCTACCTTGGGACTTCTCAAATATCAGTCAACATGCCCATATATTGGGTCACATTCCCTGCAGGGACATTGGCCATGCAATCCTTATGTGCACCCGTGACCAGGAAGAAATTATACATCAGACTCCACCTGGCATTTGCAGTAAGGTAACATGCCATCCTCCAGGCTCCATCACATTCACACAGCGACAACGCACTAAAACTGCATTAGCATGGGCACAATCGACTAACAAACGTTATCACCAGCTGACCATATGGTCTTCACAGACTCTTGGGCCAGAGTTCTGGTTTTAGCTGGGATAGAGTTAATTTTCTTCTTAGTATCTGGGACAGTGCTGCATTTTGGGTTTAGAATAATGTTAATAACATACTGATATGTTGGTTGTTGCTGAGCAACAATTATCTGAAGTCAAGGAATTTTTAGTCCCTCGTGCACTGCCAGTGAGGAGGTGCACAGGAAGCTGGGAGGAAGTATGGTCAGGACAGCTGAACAGCACTGACCAGAGGGATATTCCATACCACAGAGTGTCATGCTTAGTATATAGACTGGGGGGGGATTGGCCGGGAGGCACCCATCACTGCTGGGGAAACGGGCTGGACATTGCTAAGTGGGTGTTCAACAAATATATTTTTGTATCACTTATTCCACTTGGGCTCTCTCGCTCCTTTTCATTACAATTATTAACACTATTACTAGTGTTATATTAGTAGTTGGTTATTATTGTATTGTTGTTATTATATTTTACTTCGTTGTTCTTATCTCAACCCCCAAAAGAGGGGTGGGGGGCAGTAGGGAGATGTCTCCCAAATCTTATACCAGTCTTTACGGCCACTAACTAAGCCTGGGCTGACTGCGGGCATCCCCACTCGCAAGCCGGGATGCGGCGAACACGCGGGACCGGGCGGTGCCGGACACTTCGGTACCTTGTTGGAGGCGCTGAGCTGCCCGCCCGAGTGCTGTACCACGAGCAGGAATTCATTGCCGTCGTCGAGGAAGCTGCTCAGCTCCGGACGGGAGTGGAGCCCCGCCGCCAGGGCAGCACAGCCCGCCGGATCCAGCCCGAAGTAGTTCGCAGCCGTGGCTGAGATAAAGCGCTTCCTCGTGTCTCCCTCCCCGGCCATGCTTGCCGGACGCACGCCGTCAGGCAGGATCAAGGTGGAGGCGGATCCAGAACCCCGCGGGAGCACATGGAGGGGCTGGCGAGAGAAGAGCCGGCGGAGCACAGCAGCAGAGCCCGGAGCGTGCCGCGTCCCCGAAAGCCGTCGCTATGGTGACCGAAGATGGCGGCCAAGGCGCGCAGGCGGGGTCGGGCCGGGTGGCGCCCAGCAAGGGCCGCTGCCCACGGAGGGGAGGGAGAAAGGGAGGGAGAGAGGGAGGGAGAGAAGGAGGAAGGGAGGGATGGAGGTGGCGGTGACGCGCTCAGCGGACACAGTGGGCGGGGAGGGGCGGAGGCGCGGAAGGCACCGCGCTCGTCCCGCCGCGGCAAGAGTAGTTCGCAGGTACTGCCGGGCTTTCCCCTAGGTTCACCTAATCATCTCTCCTGTCATCAGCTGCGTCACGGTGTCACGGCCGCCGCAGTACCTGGGGTGTTTCTCCCCGCCCTCCACCCCTTCCCGCTCCGCTAGGGATCCGTGCCGCAGCGTGCGAGTGTTCAGACCCCACCGGGAGCCCAGGCTCGTGTGCCCGTGGTTTCCTGGGTCAGCGCGGGCGTAGCGATCCGCGCCCTGATCCGCGCTCCCAGCCGCTTCTCCGGGGGTTGCCCAGGCAAGAGAGGCTCTCCCCTTCCCCAGCAGCTGTCCTTGGGCTCGGCCGCTGCCCGCACCTCTCGGAGGCGGCTGCCGCAGCCCCACGCCCGTCCCCAGCGCTGCCCACCCGGCGTCCCCACGGGACACGGCCGGCAGCTCCAGCCCGCGGGCTGGCTGGGACCTCGCGGCGCCCCCGCGGGCACCGGTGCCTAACGCAGGGTCCGCGCTGCCCGGTTTGTGTCACGGCGAACGCTCGACTGAAACTGACAGGCACCCCCGCACCGGCCCGGCGGCAGGCGGGAACGGCGCGCGCCAGCCCCGCCCCCGGGGGCGGGCCCCGGCGCGGCCCCGCCCCTCGGCGCTGCCACTTCCTGCCTGGTGCCGTCTGTGTCCGGGTCGCTCTCGCCGTTCGCTCCGCAGCCGATACCGCCCGCTCCCCGCTCTCGCTCACCGCTCTCGTCCCCGCCCCCAGCCCGACACCCGCTTCTCGCACCGGGGCAGCGGCGGCGTCTGCCCGCGGCGAGGGGAGGGTGGCAGCGCCTGGCGGGGCTGGGCAGGAGCAGCAGCGGGAGCAAGGGAGAGACGGGGGCTCCTCTCGTCTCCTCGCCGCCGGTGTCGGGAGGCGGCGGCGGCCGGGGGAGTTGAGCCCGGGGGGGCCTGGGCCGCGAGCCCCGGCAGCGGGGCGGCCCCGCCCCGAGGCAGGACGATGCCGGTGAAGAAGAAGAGGAAGTCCTCGGGGGCGGCGGCGGCGGACGACACCGGCCTCAAGAAGTGTAAACTCGGCAGGTACCGTCTCGCGGGGCTGGGCCGGGCCGCTCCCCCGCGGGGCCCGGGCTGCGGCACCGCCGGGGCGTCCCTGGGCGGCGGGCCCCGCGCAGGGCCTGGGCCGTGCCGACGGGCACGTCCCGCTGCGGGCCCTGCAGGTGCGGGGCGCGGCGTGCGGCCTGGGCACGGCCCGGAACGGCCCCCGCTCTCGGCTGGCTTGGCCTTTGGCTGCACCTGGAGGGTCAGTGCTGGCATTTGGCCACATATCAGTTGTATTTCCCTGCGGTAGGCGGCTCTCCTCACTTTACGGTCGCCACTCACTTTACGGTTGCTAGTGATCAGAATGTCTGCGTTAAATCGTCTTTTTTTTTTTTTTTTTTCGTGTGTGTGTGTGTGTTTTTGGGAGGTTTTTTTTTTGTGGGGTTTTTCTACAGTGAATTGGAAAGAGAGATCAGCACTCTCGAAAAGAAGGAAAAATGTCTCTAATAAATACAGAAGTCTGAAGCATCCTGTCCATTAACTATTTTTAAAAGACTACTTTATGCCATGATACCCGAAAGATACTGTTAAAATTATAAGCCTATATAAAAATATAGTGTTGTGTAGCAGGAGCTTACAGTGTAGCTTCTCTAAAGTAACTGTTTGCCTGCTTCATCTGTTAGACCTTGTTAAGTGTGTCAGTAAACCAGTAGTTAGGAATAACGTCCTGAGGCCCTAAGGATACAAAGGGCTTATGAAATCAACGCTGCAGGAATGACTACTGCAAGAAACTGGGGCGTATGGGCTTTCTCACAGGTTGACTGAGGTTGATCTTAGACGTACCCAGGCTCTTATTTTGTTATGACTGTTCATTTTGGATAACTATTGCAGAGCTCGTTTTCTGTGGTCATTAGTGACCTTTTAGTTTCAGTCAGTTTATTCATAGCCAGTTAATAACTATTCTTGTGCTAACATTCTGTTCTATGCAACACTCCTTCCTCATGATTCTGCCTCAGAGTGCATTTGCAGGGAGTGCTTCTGGTTTTTGCATACTTTATTTTGTTCAATTACAAACTAAAACCAAGTTAGATTATACTGCTTTGTAATACTGACTTTCAGTTTCCTTGCTCATCATAACTCTTCCCTGCATGTGTTCAGTTTGAGTTCATCTTTCTTGAACACTGTTGACCAAAATTTTGTTATCTTAATATCTTTTACTTAAAATAAATCTTTTGATAGCTTCTTTAAAAAAAAATCTACAGGAAGCTAATAGTTGTTGGGCAAAAACTATGATGTAAATGAGAATTCGCAAAATGTTAGATACACAAGCATTTTTAGTGTTACATTCTTATACAGCAATTTATTGATTTATTCTCTAGTAAAAGCAGTTTGATTTGATTAGAAATAGATCTGTGTTAATCTGGATAAAGCCAATAAACAATAGCATATGTGTGACTGTCACTTTCTGGTGACCTGTGTTCCCAGTGGCAGTTGGATGGATGTTTGTAGGACACATTTAATTCTAACTTTCAGCACAGGCAGCTTCATCTTGGAGAGCACATCTTTCTTTTCCAGTGAAGCTTAAAGCAATACATGGGAGTTGTTCATCCCTCTCAGAATTGAACTCTTCTTTTACTGCTTCATGTCTTAATTTTAAAATTGCAATGTGGGAGCTGTATGATTTTAAATCCTCTCATATGATTAACACTCACCTCATTGTTAGAAATAATCTGAGCTGGTTCTAAAAGTCTTTAACTAGTATTTGAAAAGAGCATGCTGAAAGGTGCTGAAACTCCTTACTGACTGAAGATGTTTTTGTGTGGTCAGTGTTTTTAGTGGAGTAAATCAGTTATTCTGTGCATGCTTTTAGTGAGTGATGAATTATGAAAATTCACTTCCTAGGCAAACTGGGTTGAGTGTTACATAATGAAGGCAATGTAGTGGGGAAGCTGAGTGTGCTGAGCGGCTTCAGCCTTTACACAGATTGCACACTACTGCTCTGGTATACGTACCAGACATCTATAGAATTTACAGGTACTTAGCTACATGTTTAGTGTAAACAGATCAACCAAGTTTTCATCCCAAATTTCGATGCTTTAACTATAAATAGTCTGACTTTTAAATATATCAAACTCTGCAGCTCCTGTTGACCTTAATGGGATCTGTGCATATTCAGCACTCTTGAAGATCATGCTACTTATTAGAGACCTAACCTTAAATGCCTCTATGTATAAATATAAGCAGATAAGGCGTTTTAATTACTGAGGAGTGATATTTTGGCCATCTGTGTGGGGGGAGTTTTATTGAATATCTACAAGATAACAGTACTCTTGCATTTCAGAAAAAGTAATAGTTGCAATAAATTGGGTTATGAGGTGGTTGTATTTCAAGGTAGTTTTGTGTTCCAGGCTTTAAAATAGGATGACAGACAGTTGCCCTCTATCAAATTCAGCTTCATTGTTTATGTATATTGACTTTGTGAAACAATTAAATAGTTTGAATTAATAATAAACACTTGGGAATCTAATTTTACATTTTTTCCCATGTCTCATTAAAATAATACTGTTCATGTTGTGTTTTTATATGCTACTGCAGATCACAGGCGTCTGGTAAAGTAATAAGTGGAGAGGAACATTTTTCAAGCAAAAAGTGCCTGGCTTGGTTTTATGAATATGCAGGTAATGTGCAATGGATTCATATTAAAAATTATAATTTTTGTTTTAAACAAAACAATATATTAAATACTATTTGAATTTTACTTTTTTTGTGCTGATATATACATAAAAATATGTCCATATTTGCTTCCTTATAACATGCACTTGAATCAGTATAGCTTTTATTAGTACCTTCTCATTATTTGTTCTTTTTCACTTACTTTACTTTACTCTGTGCTTTATAGCTTTAAAATGAAATACCTGATGTTGGGCACTACAGTGTTGAATGAGGATACGCTGAGTGATTCTACTTCTTTCCTTTGAAATTGTCAAGTAAAAGTTCAGACACTGAGAGATAGTTTAGATAGAAACTTATTTGTCTAACTAGATCTTTTTTATGATCATATTGCAAGGCTAGTGCTATAGCTCATGATATAAGTCTCTTTGGTTTCTATTTCACAAAACAAAATAATAGATACTTATACTGTTTTTCCTATTTGAGAATCTGTCCTCACATTTTTTATATTCTTACTAACAAATGTTTCATTCCAAAAGTATTGGAAGTAGCCTCTTTCAAATAACTCAAAATTGTCATCAAAGTTATAGTTGCTTTCAGTGAATATGCATTGTATTTTGCACAATTGATTACACTGTTGTTGCTATTTATTTACCAAATATATGGTTACAAAATCAGGATTTGTAAATTGTTACTAATTTTTTGTCTAGTCATTACTTAAAGTCCATCATAACTGGTTAGTAATTAAAACTCATTAATGGCCAGTTCTCAATATGAAACAAACTGCTGATTTATGTGCCAGCAGTTTGACTATATTTATCAGGACTGATATTTTCCTTACAGTCTTTCCACAGCAATGAACTACTCTTGTTTCTAGTAATCTGCTTTTTAATTTAGGTTTGAGGCATGCACTTCTGGAGTAAAGAGTCTTTCCTGAAGAAAATAAGAATTCTCAGTTAATTTTCTTCTGATAAATGTGGTTGTGCTTAACTTTTAATGTCTGTAAATTTTGTCTTTGTTGTTGAGTCAAGAATTGAGTGTGGGAGGTTATACTTCATTAGTTAACCAGTAATGAAAATATGCCACATTGAAGATTAAATGTTTCCATTGAAAGATAAAACTACACACATGCACACATGTGTATATATATAATATATATATAAAATATATAATACATCTATATAAAAAATGAGTTGTGCATATGATATCTGGACCAAAACCACTGGTTTATACTTGTCATTACCAGTGGACTCTTGTATGTGTTTCTCTTCATAGCTTAAACTTGTATTTCTTTTTAGCACATTCTACGTAACAGTGGTTTGCCTTGCTTACCTAGGCTAAATGTTCTTTGCAATATTTTTCAAGAGGTAGAATTTCATGATCTTAAGTGTCAGGTGCATTTTATTTTCCTGTAAAAGTAGCCATTCTCACTGGTATTTATTGATAGTCTTATCTCACAGTGAGTAGTTATTCAAGTGCATTATCCAAACTCTTAAAAGAATTCTACTTACACTGATAGCAGATACAGATGAAGTGGAGAAAAGTATTATCAAGGGCTCTGTCTACATATAAGTAGTAAAACTTGCCAAAAAATCATAAAATGGCATGTTGTTTTGGAAGATTAACCTTTTTCCTTTTACATGGGTTCATATTTGCTAAAACAATGTTCACATAATGATCCAAGACACATCAAAATACTGTGTCAACAGGCCTTCTAATAATATTTGGCTACCCTGTAGGACTCATTTTTGGAACAGGCTTAGTGGAAATAACTGAAACCAGAGAGAGATTTAGAGAAACAAAGCGCTGTAGAGTTGTCTCTCTATGCACTTTTTAAATGTACTATTTTGCTGCATTTTGGAGGCTTTTTTGTGTTAAAATGGAGAAGTGACAGCATAACACTAACTGTTAGTTAGGTCTGAATCAAGTTATTTCATTGCAACTGTAAACCTCTTTCTGCCTTGTATGTGACTAACACACTTAGCATTTCTCTGATTTATTTTTATCACTTTCCTCATGTTACTCAGCATCATAAAACTAACCTTATATCATTTGCAGATTCACCCTCTTCTGTGTTAGTGCAAACCCATAATGTCAGCACCACTGAAAGAGTGATATCTGTAATAGTAGCTCAGACGGAATTAAATTGTTTATTGTTCATAAAATAATTCTTCTAAGAACATTATTCATAGTGTAACTTCAGCACAGAGTAGCAGTAACCAAGTTATCTTAAAAATAATTGACTGCCACAGTTGCTGGAGTTGAGCTACATAAATAGGAAGCTTAATGGAGTCTTTTGAAGACTCACATACAAAACTACAATGGCTTGTCTACTATCGTATGGAGGTTGCACAACACAAACATTGTGGTGTAGTAATGTAACATACACGTCTCCACACTGCAGTGGTAGAATAGCTCTAACGTAAAAACTACTTAATAATGTAACTGTTTTTAAAACCACCCGTGTGCAGTATACACTAGTTATTGTGCATAGCCCTTGTGAGCAGTGAATGTTGCTTAGGTTTCAATCTGGTGTCGTTTTGACTTTGAAGGTCCTGATGAAGTTGTGGGTCCCGAAGGAATGGAAAAGTTCTGTGAAGACATCGGTGTTGAGCCTGAAAATGTAAGTTTCTTGCACAGTGCTAGTAGCACTTTAAAAGACAATATTGAGTAAGGTTAAGTTCTGTGTAAAACTCTTAATCCACTAAGTGAAGAGTTCATCTTCCTGCTTTTAGGAGCTGTTCTAAGATACCTCATGTGAATACATCATTTATACTTGGCTGGTGTGTTAGGTTTTTTGGGGGTTTTATTATAGTAATATTTCATTTTCAGAAATTGAAATTAAGGGGAAAATTGCATGTAGCTGAATTATTTAAAAGTAACCAATATAAAGAGCAAGCATGTGCAACAATTCCTAGAATGTTTGAATGCTTAAGAGTTTTATTCTTGAACATCAGTAAATCAACCTTTTCTTACATACTGACTCCTTTTTCTCACCCCTTTTTCTTTTTTTTTTTTTTTTTTTTTTTTTCCTGGCTTCCCTAGATTATTATGTTAGTTTTAGCCTGGAAACTAGAGGCTGAAAGCATGGGATTTTTTACCAAGGAAGAATGGTTAAAAGGAATGACCTCATTACAGTAAGAGTGTTTTTATATATATAATAGAATGTTCTAGTTTTATGATTGTAACAGTAGCTTAATTATTCTTGCTCCCAGTTCTTGTATGTTGGCAAAAAGACACAGAAATGCTTGCTTTTAGGTCTGGTCAACAACTGTAAAGTGAATCTGATGAGTTCACTCAAATAATTAAGTTATTGTCTAAACCTAATAAGTCAGATTTTGGTGGCTTATTTTTATTACAGAAATATGTTAAAATATCATTCTAACTAACAGACACAACTAAGTAGATTTGGAAATGCACATAAGTGTAGTTCAGCATTGATATTCTGGACAGGTTTTACTGATTTCTGAGTTTTGTATTGATAATAGTTTTGGCTATTAGTGTTATTTATTAGATGCATGTCAGAAGCCATGGTTAATGCTTAGGTTAAATAACGCTTTTTCAATTTATAAGTTAACTTAATTATTAAATATATATATATATAAATTGTAAATATATTTGTTAGCTAGAATTTTTACTGAATTAATTTTCTACCTAAAGAGATTCTTTCTTACATTAAAGTAATCAGCTTTTTATGAGGCTTAGTTCAGTTGTTACTTCTTATTTGTTCTTCATGGAACTACTTATAGTACCTGCCTGTTTTAAGGGTGGCTTATTATGACACTATATTCAATATTAAAAATATCAGGGAAGTACTATTGCAGCTACAGCACAGTGGCAAAGAGAGGGTGATTTGACCATTGTCCTGTCAGTTGTGAATTAGTTTGGGAAATTGTATCAGGCGAATACTCCATAGTTTCGAGTAACCAGAGAGTAAATTACTTGGGCCTGACTCTTAGCTCTTATTTGATTTGGGATCAGGCTTTTGGTAGGTGCCTTGATTGTTTTGTGACTATGAGCAGAAATTAGTAAGAGCTGGAATGAGTAAGTTGCCTGAAATCTGGGATGACATACATTAAATTATAGGTGCAGAGTTTTTTAGATGTAGTGAATGGGTATTGGTCGCTTCTCTGAAGCACTTAATTTTTATGACCAAAGTGAAGCTTTCAGGAGTTAACCAGTCTCTTAGAATTCAAACACAAAGATGTATGAAATCAGGAACCTCTTCAGAGCCAGTGTTACAGATTTTGTTTCTAATAATCCTCTGTGTCTGGATATCTTCTGGTTCATTTAAGAACAGATTTGGTCATGCTGTAGTCTAAAATTGTTCAAGACTGAAAATATGCTGTGCATTTTTGTATAAATAGACTTGCAATCAGAGCACTTGCCTAAGCCTAAATCAGCTAACCTGTATGTTTTGCTTCCCCTGGTGTGCTCTAATAAGCAGGCTGTAGGCTAAGCAGCTGGATGAAGCAGTGACACATAAAGCAGCTGAAGATGCACTGGCTAAAAAAGAGGTGCTGGTTTTGGCCAGGAGTGAGTGGCTGTGTGTACTTACTTGCTAGCTAGGCTTGAACCATGGCAAAAGAAAATAAGAATCTGTAGACTTGTGCTGTTCTTCCTTACTGGGAAGGAAGGATCATATTATGGGATTCTTTCTGGAATGGGGGAATCTAGTTTGCCTGGAAAGGCTTGAGAGAAGTTTTGAAGAAAAAGGATTTTATACTCCAAGCAATAAAGTATTACTACAGTCTTGCACAGCATTTCTTTTTTTAACTTTTTGCATGAAGAAATAGGATTTAAATGCATTAAAAACCCAGAGTGTATTCTAGTCAGTTATATTACAGAATCCTTATTTCAAAATATGTGAAATGTCACATAAGGTAATTGCATGAATAGAGTTGGGTAGAATTCAGCTCTACAGTAAGACATGTGAATGTGTGGTGTATGTAAGAGCTGGATTTCTTAAACTCTTAACTGCAATCTTTGGAGATCTAGTCAGTGTAATGAAGCCTAGGGAGGTATTCAGTTTGCCCAGAGACCTAGTGACTGGTCACCTGAATTGCTCTTGCAGGCTACTTGGCTATTCTTCTGTGAATGGCAACATCTAAAGCTTAAGACACCTGGATCTAACGTACAGTTAGATGGCAGCATTTGGGTGCCTGAATCCTAAAGTGACATTCTTTTTGTGTGTAGTTTCATAACGCACTGGTGAAGTTTGTTCTTTAGAGGCAAGAAAAATAAGTATGTGACAAGGTAGACCCTGTCAAAATTAAGGTGGACTGAGCCCTAAACATCAGCTTATGAGACTTAAACAACTTAGGAGACTTAAGACATGCTAGGCTTGAGAGTGTTCCCTGAGTAAGCTGTGAGGTTTCTAGTATATTGTGTACGTTAGGTGAATTCTGCTCCTTATTATATATGTGTGTGCATGCATGTGTGTGTGCGTATACATTTATATGTACGTATATATGGGTGAGCTGGGTGCCTGAAACTCTTTCCATAGTCAGCACAGAGAAACAAGTACCTCTACTGGGTAATATGTTTTGACTGCTTTAAGCACCCCCTCAGGATGAAATATGTATACTACCATTAAATGCTTTTGGTTTAACTTTTGTATACATCTTACTGATTTTTCTTCTCAGTAAAAGACAAGCTTATGTGAATAACTATAAGATATAAAGCATTGCGATGTCTGAGTAGGAGTTATTGAATCATCACTGTCCGTTTTAGCTATGCCTCAAATGATTTCTTTACCTCAACAAAAGTTAAAATACATCTGCTTTGTGATGCTAATTTAAGTTTTGTTATAGATGTGCCATAGGGACGTGACAAGAATGTAGTAAGCTAATGTCTAATTTTGTTCACCTTGCGGTAACATTATTTAATGCTATTTTTCAGTAAAGACAGAGTGAGAAATCACATGTTTTTCTAGTCTCTACAAGAGTTTAGTGTTAATTTACTTGTGCTAATTAGAAGGTTGTTCTGATTGTTAGATTATTCAAAGTATGGGTGACCTCAGTCATCTTGCTTATAGTGCAGCTGCGCAAGCAACTGTATCTTTGTAAAAGAGGAGTTTGACAGCTCCTTACCTTCTTTCAGGAAGAAAGTTGGTGGCCAGGTACAGGAGTGCCCTTAAATGGCTTTGACAAAGACCTGTCCCTGTGTGACAGGATCCAGAGGGTGGTGGTGCCTGTCTCAGCGTGATCCGTTTGAGTGTTTGTTTTTAAATGTTGATAATAAATAGCTCAGGAGTCTTGAGGCTTAATAATTGCACATTTTCATACCAACTTTTTCAAAATAATCACTTCTGCATTAAAATACACATAACCAATAGTACAAGAGACAATAACTGGCAATTTACTTTGCACTTAAATTTGTGATAATTTGAACAACTTTAACGAATAATTTTGTAAGAAATTTTAAACATGTTGAAATTTGTGTTTACACATGGTATGGTAAATCTCAGTAAATTATATTTAGCAAAATGTGCCGTAACCCCACCTTAAGTAGCTTATACATGTCACCAGTACACTAACAACATGAGCATTTACATAGATGTTAAATAAATAGATTTGTCCTCAAATGTACAGGACATTCTACTGGAAGTATAAAGCTTTGAACATAGAAAGAAGAGATAGGAATGTAAGATGAGATTCCTTTCTTGCATAGCATAATGCTATTTAAGGGTTAAACAGGAGTTTAAGGGTTAGACCAACTAAATTGCTGAAGACAAAAAAAAGTAATTTTATCTTTAGTTAAATTTACCAAAGCTTTTTTAACTAGAGTTCTTTTTAACTTGATATATGGCTTATTGCAGAATATATTAGTTCTGTCACCTGAATATGTAGATTAATTAGCTAAAAGTTTTATTTATTTAGCACTGATCTTGGCTAGGACTCAGTGCTGCTTTAGGTAGATGCTGCTAGAGACAAGAAATAACAAAAGGCTGCACCCGTTGGAATTGCTACATTTCTCTTGTTGAAGTCTGAGGGGGACAGACTGACAGACAGACACCTGTGGCATGCACAGGCTGGCAGACTTGGGGAAAAGGAAGTATCAGCTGTGGGCAAAGTACAGCATCCAAGTACAGCATCTCAGCAACTTGCTTTAGTACTCCAGAAGGGCCCTTGCTGTGGGCCTATGTGACAAGTCCATGTGGAGCTGTTAGAGATGCAAATGTATTCTCTGAGAGGTGGGCTGCCAAAAGGGGGACACATGACCAAAGGAAGTATTTATGTACATCTGCATTTCTGAAAGTATTGCTTCTGTCACGAAGGATAAAAGGCAAGGTAGATTATTTAATTTATTTTTTTTAATCATGGTAACTATTTTATAAGAATATAATGTGATATAACAACTGTTCTTTTGAGTGAGTCTTTTCTGCAGGATTAGCAAGGGTAAATTACATTCTCCTTTGCCGTTGTGGTAAATCTAGTGCATTTTCTATTGGGAAACAAAATTCCTTGTTGAGTAAAATACATGGAGATCTTTTCTGCCAAAGGGTTATTTTTACCAAATGATTATCCTGTCAACTAGCAGACCTGGACACTCTCCTATAGACTTTGATTTTTCAGTTGAATAGCTAGTAACTAAATCAGGTGGTAGGTTTATCAGAGCTTGCATTTATTGCTCATAAAACATGAGCAGGCTGGTATGTTTTGCAGAGTGCCAGCTCAATCCTACCATTTGTAAACACACACTTCAAAGCTATATGTTTAGGGTTTGTTTTTCCCAAAGAGATCTGGCAGAAAGCTAGATTTTACCACTTAATGCACTGAATACTCTTTTTCTTCAAACTTTCATAGTGATTGAAAGATAAGGTACTGCTGGGTATGAGTGTACATTGCAGAGTGTACATGGCATAAAAAGACTACTATTTGAGAAGTAAAGCAGACATCTTATATTATGTTTCTGATATATTTAAAACAAAAAAACTTGCTTACAGAAGCTAGAATTCATCATGTCAGTCAGCTACAAACATTAAGTCTTTTCAATATTCTTTAAGTCACTTTTATAGTATTATTCCTGTATTTCCTGCATTTTGGTAACTAATTTTTTGTTTGCTGACCTTTTTTTTTCATTGCCTAAATGTTGTGTTTTGAACTTCTAAGGTTACTTTTGCGGTTTGTGTTCTGTTTTTTTATTTTAGGTGTGACTGCACAGAAAAATTACAGAGTAAATTTGATTTCTTGAGGTCACAGTTGAATGACATTTCATCCTTTAAGAATATCTACAGATATGCCTTTGATTTTGCAAGGGTAAGACTACTGGAACATTAGAAAAGTTCTTACTTTATTTATTCAGCAAGCTTGTACTTGAGTGGTTTCTGTGCTTTCTTTATTCAACCTTAGGAAAAAGACCAGCGAAGTCTTGATATTGATACTGCAAAGTCCATGTTAGCTCTTCTGCTCGGAAGAACTTGGCCACTGTTTTCAGTATTTTATCAATACCTGGAGGTACAAGTTTCCTTGACTTTCTGAATGATGGCATATTAATTGGACTGTTCTGTGAAAAGATTTCAGGGTTTGTGTTCTACTGAAGAATATATCTATATTGCTTCCCTTCCCTTGCTTGAAGTACTTATGAAACAGTAGTGTTCTTGTATGCGTCATAGATTCTTTTCTTTTTCCCTATGCCCCACCGCCTTTCTCTTATCGAAGGCAACTAAAATTCCATCCTAATTATACTGTAAAGATAAATTTAAAATTAGTCTCAATTAGTTTCTTCAGCTGCATCTCTGCTGAATTTCAAGTTTGCTTTGTGCAGATGTAGATACAGTATGTAGATACCTTGATCTTTAGCTGTCTCTGGAAGATTTTGGTCAGTTTAGCTGTAAGTGAATGAGTAATGTGTAGGTTGTGAAACATGCTAGGCTTGAGACTGTTCCCTGGCTTCAAACTAGTACCAATGTTGCAAAGTAGATGTCCTTATGATCATAATGTATTGTACCCTGGAGAAAAGATTTTTTTTTTTTTTTTAAATACTTCCTTCTAGAAGTAGATTTGAGCTAGATACGTCCCACTTCACGGCATGACAAAAATATACCAGTTTTTTGAAGTTTAGAGTGGTAACTTCCTGATTCCACAGTATATCAATTTTGCCCTGATCTTTCAAGAAATCATTTTATGTAGTTTCATAACTAAGAAATATGTACATGTGTAGTATTTTTAAAAATGTAAAACCAAGTAAATGGTAGCCATTGTTCCCTATTAAATTGTTTGTTAGGAACTGATGGAAGATAAAATGAGATAAATGAGATGAAACTGTACCAAATGCCATTTGACATTTTAATGTTCTGAAATAATTTTCCCTAGCAATCGAAGTATAGAGTTATGAACAAGGATCAGTGGTACAATGTACTAGAGTTCAGCAGAACTGTCCATGCAGATCTTAGCAACTATGATGAAGATGGTGCATGTAAGTATTATTAATGTTTTGCTTATTCAACTATTAGCGCAGTATTTTAAAATTGCATAAAACACATTTCTGTGGCAGAAACAATACTTTAAGGTATAAAGTAATTGTTCTGCAGCAATGCATAGAAAACCAGTCTTGATAACCATCCATCTTCAAACTGCAGATAGTAGATGTAGTGGTATGATGGTGTACTTGAGCCAGCTTGTATTCAGTGAGGATCTAGTAAAGGTTCTTGCTGCATGAAACTATAGACTTGAAAGCACAACTATAAACAGCAAACTCCCGTTTTGTACTAATGTATAATAAACTCCAGCTTAACAATTATGTTGCCTACCTGCTGGTACTTGGGACTGAACACAGCTGGTAGTCAGTGATGCTATGATTGAATTGCATTAATCCCATTTTGGTACGTGTTCTAATTATTTACAATTCTGAAAGCTCTAGGAAGAAGGATTTAGTTGTGCTGATTTACAATATAACCTTATTTTTATGTTTTCTGTTCAATTCAGTTCACCTGTCAGGTATCGGGAACACTTTCTTCCATAATTCTGTCTAGTGTTTTTTGTGCACCCTTTGCCACCCTTGAATTGGAATAATTGTGGTAGTCTACAAGTATTTGGCCATAGGATTGATGTGAATGTTTCCTAAACCAGTAGTTTTAACCTTCATACTTTAAGTGAAGATATTTTAAAGACATGGGCAAATATAACTCCAAGTTTCATCCATTTGCAGGGCCTGTGCTTCTGGATGAATTTGTTGAATGGCAAAAAGTTCGTCAAGCGTCATAGCAAGAATTCAAAAGAAAATGCAAAGGTTTTTTTGGTGCCCGCCTGTACACAAAGTAATGAGAAAAAGGATTGCATTTTCATTCGTAAGAAAGACTTTACAGTAATTTTTTTCCTTTTTTAAGGAATCTTTCTTGTTACATGTGATATGGGCATTGAACCACACCTCTTCTGAGACTGAAAGTTGGAGTTCTTGTTTTGAGTCTTATGTTTATAGCATTTATTTCAGAACAATAAAGATTCAGATTTGTGACAAAGGCCTAAAAGTGAAGAATGTCCCTTGAATGTGAGCGTGGTGTCTATTTTTGAAACCAAATCTATAAGAATATCTTTCTCAGAAGTGCCCTTTCTGTGAATTTTTGAAGACCTTAAAAATGCTTAATTGGCACTGTTGCTTGCTGATGGTATGATTGTCTTGTGTGGCATACGTTAGAAAGAATGACTGATTTATGAAGTCCTGACTGGGAGTGTGCTATTTTCTGTATCAAGTATTGGTCATGGGTTGTGCCACAGTTTTCAGCTCCTTGTGGAGATAAAGGCCTTAAACTCCTATTATTGTTTTTT
Source organism: Myiozetetes cayanensis (assembly GCF_022539395.1). Classification (NCBI taxonomy): domain Eukaryota; kingdom Metazoa; phylum Chordata; class Aves; order Passeriformes; family Tyrannidae; genus Myiozetetes; species Myiozetetes cayanensis. The sequence goes on along the minus strand of NW_026087742.1, from coordinate 40,046,896 downwards.
GTTTGTTCATTCCCCACCCAGTGGCATGATATTTAATGGTAGGCCCTTTTTAAAGCAGAAAGATACAGAGCATATGGCTCTGTGTGCAGAATGGCTGAAAACTAGTTGCCTGTACTTCAGATGCTGAACACAGGTACTCTTTGGTACAGTAAGGCAGCTTCAGACTTTTACTACTATTTAGATTTTGGATTGCTTTGTATAAAAGTGCAATTTATATTTTAAAAGGGAAAGCTGGAAATACTTGGTTTCAGGCTTTGCTTCTTATGTGTTTTAGACTGGAAGCACTCACAACATGACTTTTTTTCTCTCCCTGGATGGTTTTTATAATGTAAGTCAAGAAGAGACTATTTAATCACCTACCTGTGATCATGTAACAGGCTGTATGTAACAGGCTATTAATTTTCACCCTGTTACTCTGTGTTTTGAGTCCAGTAACTACTGTGATTGCCCTTTTAGGCATTCAGTATTCATTGCAACCTTTAAATACAGTATAAGTTTGTCACTCTACCTTCCTGCCCAGGAGGCCTAATGCCACCCTTGAGAAGGAAAAGGATTTTAGTGAATAAATGTGAAAAACCAAAACAAAATGAGTGAATGAAGCATTTGTAACTCCTACTTTATTATATAAATGTATAATGTAGACTGTGATAATGCCATGAGACTCAGTCAGTGATCAAGGCCTCAATGTGCCAAATATTTCAACAGCTTGAAATAAGAATAGCTAATATAAACTAGGCATGACTTGAAGATCTTTGCCTCAGGGAAATGACTTCTGTTTTGCACATCCTTTAGCCAGACTAACAAGCATGAGTTTTCCTGTCCTTAAGGAAAGCTTTATTCCCAAGATGGGATTTTTTTGTTTGTTTTTGGGTTTTTTTACAAGGAGAGCAGAAAAAAAAAGTGTGAGGAGAAATGATAAGCAGGGGTACAAAGTAGTGGTGTGTGCCTGTGCTGTTGTTCTGTTACTGAGGACCACACTTGCATCTTACTCTCCAGATCTGCTTGCTGTGGGCTGCAGGCAGCAGTGCAGTGGTCAGAGGCTGTCCTGCAAGTCATGCTGAATCTTAGAGGCTTGGTTTCACCCAAGTGGAAAAAAGCATTGGGGGAAAAACAAACAGCAGTTGAGATACTTGGAAGATCTCTGCTTGTACAATGGCTAGTGTCTGTGTGCATGCAAACAGATGCACTACAGCTGTTTTACATATTTTTCCACTTATTTCATAGGAAGTATTTAATTTTAGAGCTCACATACGCTGTGGCATTTTTCAGTATGTTACAAGTTGCCCATTTGCACTGCTGATAATTCTGATTTCACTCATAACAGAGTGCCTTTCATTTGCAAATTGCCCTACCCCACAGAAAGTTTGTGCCAGAATGAGATTAACTTCAAGGGTCCCAAGGCCTACTGGTACAATCAAGTCCTAAGATGCACAGATAAACATGTACCAATTAACTGATGTCAAGGGAAGTACTGCTGTATACTAAATCACTTCAGGGACGCTGCTTCTGAAATTACTTTCTCAAATTCGCTAGAACAACTCTCCTTGTGTACTGTGTTTAGTCCCCACTGGGATGTTCTCTTTCCAAAAGTTTTGAAATACTGGTTAGAAGAGAATATTTTATAGTGAGATAAAAAAAAATCATCATTTTTAGGTAACTGCAAACAGTTGTGAATTCAATTGAAACCAGTTGGTCCTAGAGGATGGTATTAGACTAGAAAAGTAGGAGTGATGCATCTACCAATCCAAGGGGATCAAGTGCTTACTGTTAAGGTGTAATACACTATGTGATGTGTCATTTGTATCGCTGTTAAGGTTTTATCAGTATTCCTATAATAAATCCATTTTTCAGGGATTTATAACTTGGTTGTCTGTGTGATTGAAAATCATCAGTTACTGTAAAACTTTGACTGGGAATGAATGTATTTAAACTAGTTAAAATCAATATAGTTTTTCAAATTTGAATAAAACAGAATTTTATGGTTTTTTGCTCAAAACTACAATCAGACTTACTGTTTCAATATGAATTAATGGCTTGTACAGTTTCATTATGAGCAGATCACTTTTATTACCTTATAGCTTACTGGCATAAGTGCCAATAACAGTCAATTTGTTTTGATTTTTTTCAATTTTGTGCATGTTTGCAAGTCAAAACTGAGTTCTGCTAAACATTTTCTTTAGTCTTTGAAGTTTTTGTTTTGTTCAGGTGCATTTCAGTCTATTGAATTAAAAGAAAAAAGTTACACCTTATCTTCCAGTATTTTAAGATGAGAGTTCACAGGTGAAATATGCTGCCACAGTATGACAAATAATTAAATCAAAGGTGAAATGTCTTCTAAAACTAAATCACAGTGATGTCTATCTTAATGTTATAAACTTCAGTCTAATTTCTCCTTCATTTCTTGATATTAATTCTTCCTAATATAATTAATTACTCCTTGTTTTCATAGACAACTAACAGTTCAGTTTAAAATCTGATAATACCCACCTGCTCATGGAAAAAGCCATACTGGTACATCAGAATGTAATATTTCTCCTGTGTACAAATGTGATCTTGAATTAAACAGTCATGTATGTTTACCTATGTCTGTATATGTATATAAACTACATATATGTATATGTAGTTTTGATCCAATTTATCCTCTCTGTTTAAACTTCTAATTCTTTACTAATGGCTGTAATTTCACATTTCTATATAGCAGACTTTAAATTTGGCATTTGATATGACCATGGACACCAGCCTGGTACTTGTCTTGGCCCAAATGTGGTCCCTGTGGCCATTGTTCAGGTTTTTTGGTTTTTTTTTTTTGTATCTCTCAAAAGCTTTGAGCTGATATATTGATACTGACTGCACAAAAATTGCAAAAGAACCATCAAGTTTAGTGTTTCTGATACTTTGTTCATTTTCTGAGCTAGTGAACAGTTCTTTCAATGCAATATGTACAAACTTGTACAGTTTTAGCTTTGTTAAGTATGATGAATAAAATGGTATGTAATAGGGCAGAAAACTTATTCTTTTTGTCATGCTGCCTCTTTTAATTTTTCTTTTGTGTTTTTGAGTATGTGTAACTGTTCTTAAAATCACTGAGAGACATAATTCCAGCAAGATGGATCAGTCTAATTGTTAACCTTATTGAAGAATTTATTTGCTTCTGTGTGCAGATGTATGAAACAGAACTTTATCTCAACTGGGAGCAACAGCAAGCATCATTCTTTATTATAGCCCATGTTATTAGGTGCTGATAGAACATAATAGTCTTGGAAATTAACTATCCTTAACTGTTGATTGGATGAACACTGTTGCAACAACCTGTTGCAATGCATGTGAATGAAGAAGGAATATGCTTCTCTGTGTTCCCCAGCTGCCTCCCTTCACCTTCCCCCATCGTATCTCTTTGGTCACTCACCTGCATTTTCAGAAAGGACTTAGTGTTTTCTAGTGCACTCTTCCATAGGGTCTTTCAGAGCCTGTTACAGAAGGGATCAAAGATAACATCCTGTCTCATATGTTTGAGATAACTACACTCTTTTCCTTGCAGATGCAGCTTGTTCCACTCTTGACACTTTTTAATTGTTGAGGTCTGATGCCATACCTGCTTCAGAACAGTCTTCCCTCAGACTCTCTCAGACCGAAGGCAATACCTGTTTGTTTTTCTCCATGGTTCTGCTTTATCTTCTTTTCATAGTGAAGTTTCTAATGCCTTCCTGAGTCAGTAGGAGTTTAGTGGTATATGCACAGCAGGCATCTTGCATCTACAAGGTGATGGCAACAGTTCTATTACTTCTCTTTACCGTTCTGTATTATTCTTTCTGTATTTCTTTCTGTAAGAAAGGATGTTGTAGTGATAGGTAAGTGCATTAAAGACTGAAGGTGTACCTGCAACATTATGTTGCCTATGTTATCTTAATTTTTATGTTAAGCCACTACCAGGCTTGTCAGCAAAATGAAATCAGTTTCTCAGACTTGTGTGTCACTTCATCCAGATTCTAAGCTTTAATCTTGTTCCTGTTTTTGGTCTAGTTAATCAGAGTGTGACATTCTCTACATATCTGGATCTCCTTAGCTTTTTTTTCCCCTGAATAGTGACCATAATAGCAATGGAAGAAGTTACTGAATTTCTGTTTTATAGGCTTTGCAGCTCTCCAAATATTTTAGGATTTCATCTTTACAGAAATTAGATTCCTAATTATTGACAAGACACTTATTTTGCTCCCCTCTCTCCTAGATTTTATAATGTATTTTGAAACGAATTTTCTGCTATCCCTGAAATGGTGCAGTCACTAGTGCATGCTGATTTCTAATCTTCTGTGGCTGAGCAGTACCAGGTGGATTGTGCTGGATTGCAGGCCAGGTTTGGGCTGTTGGGCTGTAGTTTGAAATAGATGTGAGGCTTGGCTGCATTTCTTTTAATTTTCTTCTATGGGTTTTATGCCTTCAGAAGGAGAAATGAAAGGACCTGGACTCAGTTGTACAGGTGGAATTTGTGCTGCACATGGATCTACTAGTCTGTAGCCCTCCTCGCCATTCAACATTTCGTCTAAGGACAGTGGAGTAATTTTGTCTAGGAGTTTGTTTATTGGCCTGTCTTTTCAACAAGCAGAGGGGAGAGCTTTACATCTTACCTGTATTGTACATCTGGCCCCTGAGTTGTGTGTGCTTACATAATGTTGTTACTAAATGTTCCTTATTGGTGCAAACATTGCCAATGTTTGTGGCCAAACTATAGTGAATTAGCAATATGTCAAAAAAGCAAATTTACCATTTTATACAAACACAACACAAGTTGTTTGTTTTTCTTCCCAGTTTCAATAAAAGATATTACAGGATCAATTGTCATTCAAAGAAATATTTAAATGTTTCTGTTTCATCAGAATTATACCTTGCATCTCATTTTTATGTCTTTCTCTGCATAAAGAATCCAATGGGGAAAAAAGATGGACAAAGCAAGAATAAAGTAATGGTTTCTCATTGGCTAATATGATTAAACCTAACTGTGATAATCTGCTAGATATAGTCAAGCAAAATTCTTTGACGCAAGAGAGTGTATTAATAACTAATAATTTGGAAGAATATTGAAGCAGTTTGTTTCTAGCTACAGCAAGTTAAAAAAAAATCCCACCAAAAATTTTGAACATGGACTCTACGTTATAAACATATTAAGGTATTTCAGGTTTTCACCAGTGGCACTGATTTTGAACAATCATTTCAAAAATATTTTTTTTTAAATGAAGTGAGAGATGTGAAGTTGAACTGAAATGGAAGTTTTTATTTTTAAATAATAACTTTCCCTCTTTTTAAACTATTAATTCAATATGTGTACAAATAATGTATTCTTGATCTGAGTGTATTACCAAAAAAAATTAATTAGGTTTGATAGAACTGTGTTGCTTTATCCAGTGGGCTTTTATTATGTTTGCTATTGGTGCAACCTGCTGTTGTGATGAAAGTAGAAATAATCATCTCCCTACTCTCTACTATTTTTGACTTCAAGGAAAATATGACATATTTTGGAATACTGAAATATGACAAGTTATTTTCTGTTTTAATGCAGAGGGAGGATTTTGAGCTTTAAATAGTGCAGCTTAGCAAGTTGACTTTTAGGTAAATATAACTAGAATCAGCAAGCACTCATCTACTGATTAGAGAATGTGCATTTAATAAGCATCTTGCATATGCTGCAGTACATGACCACAGTTGGCCTTTTTTTAAAGGCAGGTTTTTTAAAATGCCGATTAATTTCATTAAAAATTAAATCCACACCTGAACTTTGATCTGTGGAATCATTTAATGGAACAAGAGCCCATCAATCTTTAGGACTGTCTCCTTGCAGAATACATGCTAGAAAATAAACGATGAGTCCCGCTAAACATGCCAGGAGACTTATCAGTAGGACTAAGATTTTTAAACACTTTTCAGAAGAGACTTGGGAAGGGCTATCTTTAGGCTATCATGAACATGCAGATATACCCAAGATCACAGATAAAGGAATACACTTGGGGCAATATTATTAAATTCTACTTGTAAATATGTTAATGTAACACAAAGCACAGCTAACTGTGCAATAATGTGGGAAAATGTAGGGGCTGAGAGAGGTTCTGCAGAATGGGGTTACTGTTGAGAAAAGGTAGTTTTGCGTAAACACTGGACTGTAACCACATACAATCCTAAAAAAAAAAAAAAAGAAATACTGCTTCACAATGTTTACAACCATGAGATTTTAATACTTCTTTCCAGCTCTTTCCATCTCTTTAAAGATATACATTTATGTCATTATAGTGTCCTATAGGACTGCATGTAATAGAGTGGGTCTGCAGAGTGCTGTGGTAGTTTTCCAAAGCCCCTAAATTGGACCTTGAAACTCTGTAAATGAAGTTTCTCAATTTCAATGGTAGTTCAGAGAGTTGGCAGCTATTTTGTTTCTGGGCAAAATGGAGGAGACATTCCAAAATATCACCTAATTGTTTGACCCACACAAAAATGACAGTCACAAAGAAAGATACTGGTCTTCCTTTTGTCCAGTAGCCTAGTAAGCTTTTATGGCTTTTAGGAAAACTCAGATAAATTTTTTAAACTTAAATATTCATTTCAGTAGGGCTTAGATTTCTGATGAGTGCACTTTCTACCAAAGGGGGTTTAGGCATACTCTAAATTGACTCTACAAATTCTCTTAGCCTCACTTTTTACTCTGATTCATAAATCCAGTTCAACAGAAGAAATAAGGTTTATAATTGAACGTATTCAGCATAATCTGTCAGCTGAGTAAACTGTGAATTGGAGGCACCAAGTTCGTTCATCAGACTATTTGAAGCTAGAGCAGATGGGTCACTAGCCAATTCCTGTGGGAGGTGCCATCACGAGCTGTCCTGCAGCCAAACTGAAGCAGGGGATACTGGATCAGCTCTGTACATAAGAAAGAGCTTCCAAAACTACTTTGTTTAGCACTTGGAATTTTCTTGGAGATCTGATCCAGTCCATCTCAGTTTAATGTTTTCCATGAAACAAGCACCCAAGGCCTGCTGAAATTCAGAAACTAATAAAAATGGAATTAACAGGTTAAAGGAACTGTCATAGGTAGGAAAAGCTAGCCCACAAGGGAGAAAGACATGACGCTTTTAACAAAAGTAAGAGTGATCAAACACATTTACATTCATGGGTTTTTTTGTACTGTCTCTTACAATTTTGTTCTATTTTAGGAGACATATAGACATAGAAAAACTTTTAAGAACTTTTTTTTTCTCTATGGTTTGTAGTAAAATAGAATAAAACAAAAGCAAGAGAAATTATTTCACATGAAGAATCACATCTATACAGCCCACTTCTGCTATTCAAATTAGCCTATTCTGGCTATGCTGGGTTTCTTAACACTGCTGCAGAATGAATGTTGCTTAAGTATGAATTTTATTTACTATCTATGTAGGATAAAGTGTTAAATGCTCCCATGGCTTGATCTGATATTTATAAAAAGAGCTGATTTCAAAGAAAATCCTACCTTTGCTTTGTTTCTATATATATAATTCAAAAAATATAAGGAGCATTTATTTCATTTGTGAAGCTTCTCAATAAATAAAAACTTCATGTAGATTTTCCTGTAATAGTAGTTCCTTTTTTTCCTAAAGTAACATTATCAGGAAACTCCTTGCTTTTCTGTTCAGAAAGTAAGGGTTTTTATTGTTAGAGACCACACTGTACATGGCCCAGGTAGATCAGCATCCCTTCACAGACTCTTTGGGCCAACATTATTATTATTCCAGTTATAGCATAAAGGGAGACCATGAAAGTTTTAGCTTTTGAGGTCTCAGATGTGTTCTGGAGGGAATTGTTCCCTCTCTGTTTCTATATCCTTTTGGTTCTGTGCAAATCCCACTCGTAACCTCATGTGAAGTGGACTATGATAGAAAGGTCATAAAAGTTACCAGTTGTTTATTAGATTTTAAGTAAGCAATGCAGTCCCTTTTAAAATTCATGCCTCATATGGAGATGCTTGCTGACAACCTAAATGTTTTGTATTTTTCCTGGCTTTGATGTGTTACTGATGTACGTCGTCAGTCTTGTTTTAACTAAGTATTATGTAATGGAAAGTGTTTATAGTGCATCAGCACTGTGATGGGCAGGCCCCAAAAAAATCAGAAGTCTGTGGTTTCTTGAGAAATTTTGAAAGGATATTTCTGCAGCAAATGCTGCAAAATGTGTATCTTTTAGCATTGTGCTCTATTAATTTTCTAATCTGTATTTATTACCTCATATGCACATCTTCTGTAAGAGAAATATACTTTTCTATTACTTGTTCCATAAATGGGGCTCTGGTTCACAAGTCACATCACGTGGCCCAAGTCAATTTAGAAATAGACTGGAACCACATTGGTCCCACCCTGGCTTAGAAAACCCTGTATCTGTGAATGCAGTAGTACCGTGATTTTGACCTACTTGGGTGCTGCACAGTTTTGTTAAATATTCTTGTGTTAGCTGCCAATGTTGTTCACTTTGGGCGAGAGTGAGATCCATATACAACTTGGTTACAACAGTGTTATTTTAAGAAAGCCCTGTCACATGTCAATTTACTCAGTATCAAGGCTGTGATTTGTTATTCAGCATTATCCTTCCTGGATTAGAAGTTGGGAGGTTGTTGTTGTTTTAAGAATTATTATAGTTGCAAGTCTCAACAAATGTAGAAATATTTTATATCCATTTGGTGATTTTATTTCAAAGTACAAAGTCAATAAATAAGACTGTGCTACCAAAATTTTTACTTTACCTATTCTGCCCTCACCTGTTTTTTTCCACTAAGAGCACTTCCTTCCTGTCCAACTTTTGTCTGCTATTTCATCCCTCTTTTAATCAAGAGTTACTTTGAGTCCCACACTGAGACCCAGGTAAGTTTGTCTGTTAGTGGTATGTTCCCATTTTCTGTGTTTAAATCTTGTATGAATCATAAAATCATAGAATATGCTGTGAGTTGGAAGGGATCATCGAGTCCAACTCCTGGCCATGAGCAGGATTCCCCAAGAATCGCACCATGTGCCTGAGAGCATTGTCCAAACTCTTCCACTGATCCGAGAGAATCCAGATGGCAGTGGTGAGTTAATAAGCTGGTATAGTTTAACCATGAAAATAGCCAAACCGTGCCTGTACCACAGGGAAACACTGAAGCTGTATGGTCCTTTTCTAAGTATTTTCTGCTGGAAAACCACGAACTCCCTGCTTTTGGAGTTGCATTGTATCGCTGTGGACGTTTTGAACAGGTCGGTGTATTTTTGTGAACGCAGCGCCGTGACGGGAACGGGGGCGCGGCCGCAGCCGCCGCGGTAGCGCCGGGCACCGCCAGGGGGCGCCGTGGCCCCAGCGATGCCCGTTCCTGCTGTCCCGGTTATTCCAGCGCAGGGACAACGCGGACGAAAACAGCCTATTACGTGACCCTCACTGGAGGGCAGGCACCGCTGCCGCACTGAAAGGAGCTGATGCCCTGTCTCGTTTTTGGAACACGGAATTCGGCACCTTATGGATGCCTCTGATGCTGATAAAACCGTCTCAGATAAGCCAGCTCTGGGATTTCTTTGCGGAACTCAAGGATACGGACAAGGTGAATCTCTGGATCATTTTTTCGCTTTCAAGTGTAAAATCTTGACTGAAAGCCTACTGTGAAGGTCTCCTATGTGTTTAACCCGAAGTGTTTAGCACAATAGGACACAGAAGCGGGCATTTCTTAAAGGACCTTGATACCTGACGATTTCAACACTTACAGATCTGCCCCTAACATGAAAAACAAAAAACCCCAAACAAAACAAAACAAAAAACCAAACAAAAACAAGCAAACCAAAAAAACCCCTTGAAAATAAGATTTAAAATGGAAATCAATATCCATTTCTACCTATAACTGAAAGATGACCATATGAGAAGGAAAAAAAATATACTCTCTTATTTGGACACAAAGCGTAGCATCTTGTTTCCCTGAACTGGGATTTGCTTCATACCAATACCTGGAAATGGTGAAAAAAAGTTTAAAAATATGGTTCTTAGTGTTCCACTTTTTTTTTTTTTTTAATGTGGAATATCAGTGTGCACTAGGATTTCATAATAAAATTCCCATATTCAGTGATCTTAAATATCTAATGTTAAGAATTTGTTTGGAACTCTACCCCAACTGCTAGAATAAAATAAGAATTTAAAGCAATCTGGGAATTTGAACACTTCACATTCTCACTGTATACTTACATATAGTAGCCTAACTGTACCACTGCCACTATAGGGACTGAAAGCAACCATAAAACCAGTTTAATAAGCCAGTTAAATCAATGTTCTGTTCCTGTCCATACAGTCATACTTTCCTCTTGATTTCCATCCTGCACTTTTTAATATGACATGGTTGTTGCAAGAATATAATCAAAATAGAGTCAACAATTATCTGGATACTTTAAAATTCTAGTGCTTCTGCAAACTTCCTAGCAGAGTAGAGATGACATTTAAGGATTTTATTATTTTAGAAAACAGTCCATAATATACTGACTTGTGTTCTGATTTAAGTGGTCAAACCATGCTGCAGTAGACAGAATTTCAAAGGAAATAGAATACAGTTCTTTCCCCTGTTGACTCAACTGCTGAGCTACACAGCTTGTGATGAATATGCAACTGATTCCTAATAGAAATGAGAAACAGATAGGAAAACTGCATAGTTTTGTGTTTTAGGGAAGTTTCCAAACAATAAACAAAACTACTGACATATATGGATTACAGGCTATCAGGGTTGTAGCAGAATGAGATGAAGCTCAGCATAAGGGTACAGACAACTACGCGTGGTGTCTCAGCATCAGGGAGTCATTGAGGAGTTTGACACAACGACCTGGTGCCACTTAGGCTGTCTCACAGCCCAGTATCCTGTGGCAATGCTGGCAGGCAGGACACAGGACCTGGGAAAAATGTGCTGAATGTTTATTTTAATCCCTGTTGTAACACCTAGAGGTCTGCTGTCCCTGTACATGGATAGTGAGCTCACACCTGGCTTCCCACAGCGGGGTAGAGGTGTCTAGAAACAGGCTTTGGCAGGGTCACTTCAGGTGCTGCATGGAGCCTCACCTGGCCTGTAGCCCCTGCACCAGGACAGGGAAAGGTTGGTGTAAACACGGCCCTGTGCTGGTCTGCTACTAATTTGTGCTCCTAATCCATATAACATTTATTTTATTAAAAACAGATGTCTAAAAGAATCTATTTTTGTATCAGTCATATTTTCTCCATTAATGTCATGACAATGTGATAATATTATGTGGTAGACTTATTCTTACAAAAAATAGACAACTAAATCAGTTTAGTAGACTATGGGAAGTTGAAAGTTAATGACAGGATTCTGAGACTAACAGGATATTCAGGTACCAAGGTGGGCATAATGTAGAATTCCTACTGAAAACACTAGCAGTTAAGATACTCTTTAAGATGCAAGAAATATTAATACAGGCTTTCAAAGTTACAAACATCAATCTTTCCTGGAAGTTTCCATTCAGTACTTGACTTAACTTGGTAATTGAATTGGTGAACATGACTGGTCTTAAGAATATGTCAGCGTTTTCCTTACAGCTGGGTGTCAAATATGTATAGAACCTTAATGCCTAGCTCCCATTGCTGCCTCCTCATTTTGAAAAATCTAGTTAGGTGCAAGTCTGAATTGCTGGATACCTTTGACAAGGTGGCTCATTATCCTGTATTAGAAAGAAAAAAAAAAAAAGAAAAAAAAAACAGTAGGAAATAGATCTGTGTCCACAAAGTCTTATAATTCCCAAGGAACCAAAGTTCTTAGCTCATATGTCACTGCTCAATTATTCTTATCACCTCTATATCTGGATATAGAGATCCTTCTGGGCTCCCATTGATGGATTCCCAAAGCAGAACAGACTGAATTATTAGCACAACCATAGGGAAGCTCTAAAGACGTTGGTAAACACACATTTTAATATTTTTTACAGTTATTTTTAGACCATAATTTAGTGAATGTTTGGGTTTTTAATAAAAACCTGAACTTGTTCTATAAGTATGCGATGAGAAAGGATTCCAGGAAAAGAGCAGAATAATTAAAGTTTTCAACCCAGATGAGCTAAAGTTAAGGTAAAATATGTTTGCAATATCCACTGCTAAGCACTTGAGTGTTCAGCATGACTCTCATTTATTGAATAATGTTATAGATTGATAACTGAGGAGAAAAACATTCCCTCTTGTATGTCTTCCCTTCATATTAATTACAACTGAACCCTACCTAGTGCATTAAAGAAGATGAATTAAGAATTGACCGTTGGACCCACATTATATCCTATATGCAGTATTCTTCTTAAAATACATTGAAAGGATAGAAGGCAAAGCTCCTACACAAAACTGTGGGCCTTAGCAATCCTTCCTCTCAGCAGTGGCTGTCAGCTTCATTATCTCACTTACAACTCTGAATCAGCATCTGTGTATCATGATGGGCTAATGATCTGAAATCCCAGGAAGACCAAATATTTATTATTTTTAATACTGGTGTATTTTTTACTCAAAAGCTTTGAGAAGATCAGATTGTTAGTGTCACTGGTTTGATTTGTAGAAATACGTGCCTTTTCTGTGCCACCTGGGCAAAGACATTCATCCATAGACGAAGTGTTAGTGTTTCTTGCTGGTCTATTAGCTATACTGTAGGATCTATATAACTAAAAAAGAAAACTAAGCACCAGCAGCTTCCATAGCTAAAATCATCGTTAAATAGAGCTGACTTGCAAGTACTACTCAGCATGCCAGAAAACAGAAGCCAGTAGCTGTTTATTTATAAATACAAAAGTCCTAGATCCAAAATGGCTTCATTTCACTATGACTGGGAGTTTCTGAGAGTAGTCATTTCATGTAGTCATTAGTTTATTCTGGCACAAGAAATAACCGCATGTTCCTGAGCAAAGTGAGAGCTTGTGGTCTTAGAGATGGTGTACAGCAATCTGGACTGGTAAAGATGTAAGAAATCCAATAAATCGAAGTCCATCTGTACATTATTTCATAAGACCTCCTTGAAAATGCCTTTGGGAATATTCATAAATTGCAAAATAAGGGAATTTTCAGCATCTGTAATTGACAGGAGGGGAAGCAGCAGCTACTCACAAGTTAAACAGGAGTTCTAGCAAGAGCACCCGAGGGATTTCTCCTTTGCCTGTGGCTCCAACTTTTCCTTCAGATCTGTGGTGGCAGTAGCGTCCAGCAGCTTGTGGTCACCCTTCCAGTATTGTCACTTACTTGCATCACCTAATATTGGCCTGTTTTCAGTTCAACAGCTCTATACTCTGAATCTAGACCTGACTGCACATATTTTATGAACCTGACTGGGAGTAACTGGCGTTTGAAGCACACAGTCACTGATAACATTAGAACTTGTTTGATGATTTCTCTTTCATTAGTTTTGTGGTGCCATTTATTGGTAGAGCTGGTGAAGGGTCTAGAGACTAAGTCATATGAGGAGTGGCTGAGGCAGCTGAGGTTGTTTAGCCTGGAGAAAAGGAGACTCAGGGAAGACAATATAACCCTCTACAAGTACCTGAAAGGAGGTTGTAGCAAGAGAGTGCTCGTCCTCTTCTCCCAGGCAACTAGTGAAAGGACAAGAAGACAGCATTAAGCTGTGCCAGGGGAGGTTCAGGATGGACATAAGGAAGAATTTTTTCACTGAAAGTGTTTTTGAGATTGGAATGGTCCGCTCAGGGAAGCGGTGGTGTTACCATCCCTGGAAGTGTGCAAGAAATGACTGGAGATGCTACTTAGCCATGCTCTGGTGGATGAGGTGGTGTTCAGTCAAAGGTTGAACTCAATTTTAATACTTCTGTGATTGCCAGAGGTCATACAGTGCCTTACTCATGTTTACATTCATGCTAATGTTTTAGGTTCTATCACAGAAAAACAAAACATTTTCCAGGAGCAACTGCAGCAACATTGATGCTGCTATAGCCTTCTCTTCTGTGCTTGGTTATGTAGAAGCTGAGACACAAATATGCTCATGAGTTTGTCAAATCCTGCAGCACCTCAAGTAGGATGCTTCTGCACCCTTAACAGCAAAGAAACATATCTTAAAAAAGGTAAAAAAAAAGACAAACAAAACCCCACAAAACAAAACAAAATGCCACAATCATACAAAACTTCAAACCAAAATGAACAAGTAAAGAAATGAAAAACAAACAAACAAACAAACAAAAAGCCCCGAGGCAGAAAGAGATGTTTAAGTTCCTTAATAGAGAAAACCACGCAGGACATGTATAAGCACATGTGGTAACACATTCTGTTACACTGTCACACTCCCCATTCCTCCATCGAGCTTTTGATGAAAATGTTGAATAGAAGTACATGGAATTCCTACTCTCACTGAAAACCCCTTGTGCTCTTACCTGCTGATGTTCATACATGGGTGATCAACTTCCACACCTGGCTCCTTCACCTGCTAAGCAGCAGAGCCAAGTTTCCTTTGTCTTTCTTTTATTTGTAATTTAACTATATGACCTACATTTGTTGCTTTATGTGATCCCAAGAATATTTAGTGTCTTAATCTTTTAATCTTTCTCATTTTATGCTCACATGCTACTGCTGCTACTTTGCATTCATACTTCATAGTGTTTCCACTTTTATTCAACTCCTTCTTATTCTCAGGTATCTTCAGATATAATGGTATCTCTTTTGACAATTCTCAGAAGAATTTGTCATTACAATTTATACACTTTACTTGCTTCTCTTAGGATTTACTCTGTCCTACACTCCTAGATTATTTTCTTAGACTATTTTCTCAAAAGATTGCTGCAACCACTTCCTTGATTTTGTTGTGGTTTCCTTTCCTGAAACCAATTATTCTTATTCCCGCTGCTCTCATCCCTTCCTTCGTTCCAAAACCAGATTTACAATCTATAAAGCAAAGACAAACAATACTGAGCAGTTATAGTTGATAGGTAATGACATAGATGGGTGATAAGATCTGAGAGTAAACTTTTAGCTTAATTTTAATCCAAATCTTTTGTTTCATAACATTTTTCACTTATCCATAAGTGGATGTAACATGAAATCACCATTAATTTCTCTTGACAGTTATAATCGTGTTTTATTTTCACTTTCAGAGATCTCTAAAACATTTAAAGGTATACAGAAGAACCTTGTAAAATTCAGTAGAATTTACCATGAGAATTCTATTTAAAAAATACATCTGAGATGCAGATAAATAATTACCTACACAAATCTGTGTGTGAAAAAAACAAACAGGGATACTTCTACCTCATTTGAAAAACAACTAGTGATTTGTATTAAATAACTGAATGCCTTTAACAGAATGCTAATGCTTCTATAGGATGCTAAATAGCAGAATAAAAGTATGAAAGGGATGAACTCTATACACTATTGGAATTTATTGGAACTTAGAAGTCAGATGAAGCATCTCAGTGATACACACTAAAAGAAAAGAAGGAAATACTTAGGCAAGAAATCCAGTAGTAACCTGTGTTCTCATTAAGTTTTTCAGAGGATTTTTAAGGATCAGAGGCAACTTCAGTTATGACGATCACAACTAAACAAAGAAAAAAAAATGAAACTGCAAGGTTTGCAACTTACATGTCATGAAAAGCTGAAGGGATAAAAAGTGTTTTGCAGATTAAGGAATATAAAGGTGCTGGATCCTTTGGCTTTAATACAATGGATGAAGAAACAAATTATGATTGACTTGAAATCAGTCTCTCCAGAATGATCAGAGAGTCCTAGCAAAGGGCTCAGATCTGAAGTGAAGAATACTGTGTTCCTGCTCCTAACATTTGCAGGAGGTCTGTTGGCACACTGCAAGCTCTGGGCACATGCTGCTGGGCACCATGGCAGGATTGAGCCCACACTGTATTTGTTTGTAGTTGTACAAACCTGCTTTCTTCCCAGTGGTATTGTGGAGCTTAAACAGGACAGCAAATGAAAAAATCTGAAGAAATATTTAAAAGCACTCTCTGGTTCCTCCTGCCTTTTAATTATTTGTGTGTTGGCATGTTTTCCCTTTTTGCCATGGAGCTGATTTCTTTGTTATTAGTTCAGATTACTGTCAGTAGCTACTGTCAATTCTGCTGTTTATAGTCACTATGATTCTCAAACTGAGCAAAGTTTATTTAGATGAGGAAGGTGTATTTTTCATTTAAACAAAAGAAAGACAAGAAATGCTCTATGCTGTGGCACCCTGTGGTCCTTACTGGCAGCAGCAAAACCACTGTTAAGTGTCGTGTTCCTTGTGGTGGACTCTTCCCACGCTGACTCAAACCTCCCCACTAAGGTGACCCAGAGCCTTAAACTTCTTTTCTTCTCTACCCTGACAAGATGGAGACTTGCTGTCTGTGCCCTCTGAATTTGTGATGTAAACAGCATTTTTTGTGGTTACCATTCTTGGCAAAAGTGTTGCTTCTAGGAACAAAAACCCCTTTGCTTGAAAAACAGGAAAAAACAGTGAGGACCACTCAGAAGTCTGTAATGCAGCACCCGTACTGAATTGACTTGAAACCAATGCTGTTACCCAAAAATCAGCTTATGAATTACACAATGGTTAAGAATAAGATTTACAGAGCTTAGTGTCAGGTCACTGCTCCACTCCACTCTGCCAGCTCAGCATGCTCCCCTATACAGATTAAGAATTGATCTTGCAGCAAGATAATGGGGCAAGATTTTGGATGTCAGTTAGTAGTGCAACAGGGAAGAACAGAACGTGTGAAGGGTTTCTCACAGTTTATCTCTTGGAGAGGTATGACACAGCCTTGGGGCTGCCAAGTAAGATGCAACAGGGTCCACAGCTCCAGAGAGAAAACAGATCACAAAAGATTTCAATTTACCTGGTATCAGGACAGACTATGCTCACCTTGCATTTTCTTCTCCCCACACGCTCATCTCCTAGCCAGCCTTCTCAAACTGGCCACCATGGCTGTTTCCTCTGCCTCTCCCAGTCTTTTCTGATGTACCCCCATAGTATATCCAGAAAACACGACTCCACTCCATAACTCTGTTCTATATCTCCTGTGAAGCTTTATGTATTGTGCTGTTCCCAAAGAGCACAGAAAATGCAGGAGAGCCATACTGTTTCTTTAATACAGCCTAGAATGGTGTCTCCTGCTCTGCCCTGAGCAGCACACAGCACAGATGTGCCCATACGGCATCGCTGCTTCAATAGTCCTATAACTCACAACCCAATATCTGCACTTCACCACCACATGATTATGTTGAAACCTTTGCTAAGGGTTAATCCACGTCACACAGGGCTTAACTGTAACTGATTTTAGGGCTGTGAAGGCCCTTCAAGGAAATTTTTATGACTGATGTATTTAAGTTAATTTTCTGGTAAAATTCATAATTAGAAGTCCAGTGGGATGTCCAGATACTGTTATTGAGAAACAAATCATGCTTAGAAGCCACAAACAGGAGTAGAGGTCTCAGCAAAAATATGATAGTCTCAGAGGAAACTGGAGGAAGCAGCCCATAGTTCAACAAGATATAATAATTAAGAAAAACAGCACCCTAGACATAAAATAAAAGAGACCATACAAAGACTCCATGGGAAATTTATTTTCCTTGTTTTCCATGGTTCATTCATTATGAGGATGAGCTTCTTTTCTGTTCCTCCTGCTTGAGACCCCCCTGACAGTGCCCTGCCCTGGGGCTGTGATGAAGGTGTGAAGAACACCCAGTTTTACTGCATCTACTGGCATTGTCCTCCTGTCTTAAAGTTTCTCTCTCTCCATTTCAGGCTCTCCAGGAACAGGGCTGTCTCTCACTGCTCTGGGTATGGCAAGAAGGCCTGCCATAAAGAAAGCCTTCCAGACCCTACTTCAGGAAGTCAGGGAATTCAAAAAGGCTTTTGCTCTTGGGGGTAATGTGCCCTTGGGAGAAGTGTATGAATGGAAATATCTTAGTTCATTTGGATGATTTATAGGAATATAATTCTCTCACCCTTAATTGTGAGGAAACTGACTTTTGTACTTAAAAGGTGTTTGAGATGAAGTTTGGCCCAGCTAGGAAGGAACAGGGCTGCGGAGGCACAGGGCTGGGAATAAGCCACCAAAGGCTGGTACCCTCAGGCCAGCCAGCAGGAGAGAGGAAAGAAAAGGGGAAATCAAGAGAAGTGTATTAAGAAATGATTCCTGGAAGTTACTCTGGAGCTCAGGTAGGGAGGTAAGTTTGTGCGCTGTGGTGTTGCAAGAAGTAGGTCACAAGCAAGATTTCCACGCAGCCTGTCTGGAAGCCATTCAAGCCATTCCCATAGCTGTGGTTTGGCCCAGGCTACAGACTCCCTGTGACATGCCCAACAAAAGCAGCGCCTTCTGGAATCTTCTGCCAGCCCTTGCTGGGCTCAAAGGGGGCTGAGCCACTCCAGCCCATTTCTCCTGGGGCTGAGTTTGCTACAACTGGCCATAAATTTTAGCCTTGTTCTCTGCTAAGATTACATAGTTCCCTACTGTCACAAGATGAATTATTTTTATTTAACTGGCTGGATTATTTCAAGGCAAATATTTTATTTACAAGCGACTTGGTAATACGACTGTAATTTCCACTTCCTGAGGGCAGCACTGGGGAAAGGCAGGGATGTTCAGTGATGATGGCTTTCTCAATCATTTCTGTTCATCCTGAATAGTTTTACCAATACAAGTGTAGCAATTCAGTAGGAAAAATAAAGAGCTAGAATAAAGGAAGAATTTACCCAAGTGCCTAATGAAATTTGCTTCCTTCTTAGGCCCTGCCAAGAAAAAAGATAAAGTTAGCTGATTCCTTACTTTCCAAAATGAAGACTGAACTAATAGGAAAACCACAAATTGCTTCTCATTCTTGTCACTCTCCACAACTGCACATAGCAAAATCATCTGTAGGCAGGAGAAAACCTACAGTGCCATTCTGCAGCAGCTGCTGGAATGACATTGGGAGTTAATGTGCCCTAAAAATCTTAAAATCTCTTTTTTCACACTGTACTCTCACTGTCTTTCCTTTTGTTTCAGAAAAACATGTTCTCAGTATGTGATGGAGAAAATATTATCCAAATGGGACTCCAAAGAAATTACTACAAATTCATTTGTGGAAGAAAAAAAAAAAAAAATTGATGGAATTACTGTCTTATTTTAACAGACTACAAAAAAGAGTTTAAATCATCTCTTCTTTTTCTAATATCTTTTTCCAAGATAAAGACTGCAAATGTAGTTCTCAATCCCACTTCAAATACTGTAATTTTAAATAGGAGATTAAAGATAAAAAGACTAATATACCATGTTAGCCAAGGAAAATTTTACATGTCTTATAACTCTTTATTGGTGTCTGACAACAGTGAGTGGTGATATGACAGAAACATAGGATCATAACTGTACAAAATATATATTTACTGAAGTCCAAGAGGCAAAGTACTGATTTAAAGAGAAATTATTTAATACTCAATAAAGGCTCTCTTGTGCAGCTCTTGAGTCTGTTTCTCTGTAGAATTTCATCACCCTGAAAACTCTCCCTCCTGTTTCAGACTATCACCTTTTTCCACATCAAATTTTTCACTTGATATTCATTGGAACCATACAAGACCTTGCCCTGCAACTCACAAGTATAGGGGCATCAGTGTTAAGGCTGGGTGTCTTAAATTCTTTGTGGGCTTCTGTTCATGACTGATTTAGAACAACATAAATATTGGTAATAGTATACACAAGTATTATCTTTTGCTGAATAGAAATATCATCTCTGATATCTAGAACAATTAAATGTCTTCCATAACCATCATTAATTAAGCCCAGAAACTCAAAATATAACCTATATTTTTTTAAATCATCTGGTAATCAAATAGAAAATAAAAATATTTGAAAGCTCTATGATTCCTTGTATCGTTATTTCTAAGGCATTGTCAATGTTTTTAATATTTAATGCAGTTTTTCAACTCCATCACATTTCAGTTTCTGTATTACCAAGCATATGTTTGAGACATCATTCCCCTGATTTGATAAATGGCCATGAGAATCTCTCCTGGAACATTTGCAACCTCTCCAAGAACTTCAATCTTACCTGAAATGTCTAATTCTATTAGCCAAAACAGCTATGCAATGATTAACCTATATTTTGTCCCAGATACCGCAGGCTGAGAACAGCATACCGCCCTGACTCAGTAATTTTAGACTCCCTTTGGCCACAAAAGCACATCCTTGATTCAGTATTTAAACTGTTCAAATTCCTGTATTTATAGGTAATGCTTTTCAACAGATATTTAATCTCATACACTTGGGTTTTAACTATGAGCCCCATATACTAAACTTGAATTCACATTTCTGAAGTTTTCAAGCTTCTTCATAGGCCACAGACCTAGAGAGAGAGCAATTCATGCACTTACAGCCACTCATAACATGTGTTTCAGTAAATACATCTCTGGCTTGACAATGTAGGAATTGCCATGTAGTTTAACAGCTGCTGTGCTGCTATGCATGTGACTGTCTCACTTCCTTTCTTTATCATTAATTTGTGATGACTAGTGCTGTATGTAAGATTTGGGGTTTTCATATCCAATGTTTTTAAACGTCTTGTAACAGACAGTAAACATTTCTTCACTGGAATGCAAAAACTCATTCTGATGGAGGACAAAACAAAGCAAGTTCAAGGTACCTTAAAAATCAGGATCTTCTGTATCATTAAATATTGTTTGCTTATTCTATTTATTTCTAGCTGTTTTGAGTTCAGTACCAGGATGTGAATAGTGTTGTGTTTACTGGACTTTTTCTCTAATTTCATTTCCTGACATAATATGGACAATCAGCTCTAGGACACCTAGGACTGCAGATATTTCACCTTTCCAAATGTTGGGCCGTAGTTGCCTTCCATCATCCCTTTTTTCCCTTTTGGTTTTAATAATTTCACACAAATAAGAATATCAATTGTTCTTGATAGAGGCTTCAGATAAAAGAACACAATTGCACTGTGTTATTGTTATATTTGTGTTTGTTTAGGAAAGGGTTTTTACCAGTAAATGGTTAATTGTTAACTTACCTTCCAATACCTAACTAAGCAAAATTTCTTGAGCCATATCTTTCTCAGAGAGCCCAATTTTTAACATGCTCCTCCACAGTGAATTTCAACTAGTGTATACATAATTTCATATAAAAAGGGCTAGTCCTTCAAGAGAAATGCAAAGCGGAAAACAAGAATACATGAGTGAAATGTTTCAACCCATAATCAGCTTTTCTCCTGTGTCTTCTTTTTGTGGGAAAAATAAATACATTCACTATCAAGACTGCTGCTTGTTTAACTCTGCTTGAGTCTGGGACTGTACTTGGGACAACTTGTAGCATCTTTCACAGGAGCAGGATAAAGAAGTAATTGCATCAAATCTTTTTCACTTGGTCCCATGACAGTCATTCAGATTAATCACTTGAATTAGTTAGACCAACTCATTTAGAAGTCTGTGCCCCTTTATGAACACTGTACATTGTTATCTTCTTTTCTTCACTGCTTCATCTGAATGCCCTGTGTTCTTAATGCCTAAATCAGAGGATGTTTTCTAGTTTGCAAACCTGGTCTCTCTTATTGCATCTCTATATGTTTGCAGATCCCAGACCTGTCTAGAATCTGAGTTTATGTAAAATGAGATAGTCTTGAGAACTTTCATTCTGCATTAGGGAATTTAATATATGTATAAATATGGTGTGCAAGGCACAGGAATGTTTTAGGAAAGTTTCTTGTCCCCTCAACTAACTGCTTAATTGGATGCTACAGTATAAAAGACTGTAATAACTGTTTTATTTGTAACTGTTGGGTTACTGGCTTTTGTTAAGGAGAATACATGACTGACCTATCTTTAAAATGCTGCTGTCAAAAATTTCATTAACTCAGGTTGAGTAGGAGAAAATAATTACAGTGTATATTATTCATTCTCCCCTGTGCCATGCCCATTGTAATAGTATGTGTATCAGTCCTACCATCTCATGTTTGGGATTTTACCTAGAACTGTAGAGGTTCAACATTTTAGCACTGGAAGTCTGCACCTTGTTAATCAAGATAGGGGTCATTGCATCGGCATTTAACCACTTACTCTATACAGATGACTGACAATAAGGTTACCCCTTGAGATGACTTGGTTTGTTTTGGTTTCAGTCTGAGTCAGGCAATACTCAAACATTTTAACAAAAAGCCCCGGTACTTGTCAGCAACTCAGAGAAATCAACATCTCTGTAGCTTCATTGCTATCAGTAAAGAATGTCCAGATTAAAGTATTTTGCAGTGTCTGTGATAAGTAACGTCAGGGCTGAACCACCAGATTCTGTTATAGAAACAGAAAATGATTACTCTAAACAGAATGTTCCAAGATTAAAGGTATTTGGGGCAAACTGGGCAGGATTTTCCCCATTACACATTTTCAATGTCTGCATAGCCAATTCCAATGATAAGGAGAGATATTAAAATTCTTCACAAGATACTTCTGAATAAGTAACTAAATATCTGAGTATTTAAATATCTGAATAAATATATTACTATTACTGTCTGCATAGGACCCCATTAGAAAATGCATATTTTATTTAACCAGAAAAATCTTCAACTTATCAGAGCCCTGGCACTGTGAAACAATTCTGATACAATGAGCAAGTTGGTTGCATTTTACCATTTATGTTCAATATAGGTTGTCTGAAAAAACTAGTGTGAATAAATTAACTATGTCTTCCAGGTAGTTTAACACAGGTTTTTTTGACTCTTTGCAAAGAGATTTAGAGGTTGTTTAGAGCAACGCCTGTCTACAACCTGTCTACACATGAAAAAGAGGATACTAAAAACAATATCATGTCGAATGGGTCATTTGGCTAAAGGATTTGAGAAAATGACAACACACTATTGTGTGTGGGCAGAGTTGAAATCTGTATTGCTTCAAGGAGAAGGACAATATTTAGAAGAGATTAATTTGGGCCTTCAACTTGCAGTTCATTTAAGAATTCAGCTGCTTGTTGTTATGCTTCTAGTTATTGTTTAACAGCTGTTGTGGAAAATCCACTAGTGACTCACTGAAAAGACCTCTGCTTTCAAGTGTCTGTGAAACACCTTACTCTCCATTCCTTAGGTAAACAAGGCAAAGGAGTTCCCTGCCTCAATTGTCTCTGCATTTTTAATAATCTAAAAATACTGACTGAGTTTCAGGCTCAGACTTGAATCATAGTTTTAGACGACTCATATAACTATCAACCAAGCCTTAAAAAATCCCAAATCACTACTGAGTCTGAGAAAACTCGTAGTTAAAAAAAAATTTTAGACAAATTTTTTCTCACAAAAAATTACAATTTCAGTGGACCTGATAATATTCACAAATCTGACCCAGGGAAGATACATGATCCAGACTAGACTCACAAAATTCAGCAAACCAAGAGCAATGTCCTGAGTGTCATTTCTCAGCAGCTCATCTAAAAATATTTAGGTTCCTTCTGAAAGATCTTCCAATGATCTACTGGATCAGTAACAACCATCATTCTAAGAACAGCAGAAATACAGGTTAATTTAGGTTGGAAGGGGCCTTCAGAGGTCATACAGGCAACCCCTGGCACATATTTAATGAGATCATGTTACTTATGGACTTGACTATTTGAATTTTGAACACCTCCAAGGACAAAGAATGAAAACCTCTCTGGTTTTCAACCCATTCAAACATTTTACATCTCTCACGACAACAGAAATTTTCCCAAGTGGAATTTCCAGTGTTGCAGTTTGCGTTCGTTGCCTCCCGCCCTTTCTCTGTGCACATCCAAGGAGAGTCTGTCACCATCTTCTCTGCATTTTCTTGTCAGGTACCTGTAGGTAGCAGTAAGGTTTCACCTTCCCCTTCTCTTCTCCAGCACGAACAAACCCTAATTTCTTGGCCTTTCGTCTTACATCCTGTGCTCCAGCCCCTGACCATCTTGGTAACCTCTTCTGTGTACTAAAAAGTCTAAACCTAGACACAGCACTCCAGATGTGGTCTCACAAGTGTCAAAAAGAGTGGGTGATCACTTCCCTGGATCTTATGGTTACACTTACTAATACTACCTATGGGTTTTAAACTAGCTTTGCTTAAATCTTAGCTCTCATTAAAGATGTAGGTTGTTTTTTCCATCTGACAAGAAAGGTGAACACAAAAAATTTCATATCAAATCGGTGGGTTTTTTAATTTTTCTTACTCTGACTGAGCAAAGCCATCAGTCATTCACACAGTCTTAGGAAAAACCCACACATTTATCTAGTGTACAACACATCATATATCCTATAATTTAACTCACAGTTTGTTTAGCCGCATGGGGTTTTTTGGTCATGTCGGCTTTGAGTGGGAAATTGATCTTTTCTTCCTGTTATTTATTCTTTTCCTGTAAATGATAATGAAGGAATGCAGCTAAAAATACACCCTAAGGTAAAACAATCTGTGTGTTTTGATAATGTTAGAAGTCAGTGTGCATTTCTAGAGTTGTTTTTTTGCTACCAAGAATCTGAAATCATGTCAACTTTGACTCTGTTTTTAGTTCACATTCCTTCTCGCTATGGGATTTGGAAGGTAAACTGCCTATTGCATAAGAGTAAAAGTGAACTCTACAAGAATAAATCTCCGCTTGAAAATCAAGGCTCAGTATGCAGTGGCAGCCAAAAGAAGTCAACAAAATGCTGGGCACCATCAGGATAAGTGCTGAGAGCAGGAATGACAGAGAGCATCATTTTGTCACTATGTCAAAACTGCCTGTGTCTTTTTGTGAGAGTTTTGCACAGTTTTGTTCTCCAAATCTCAGAAAGTATATGACAGTGAAGAAAGTACCCAGAAAGAAAATTTCAATTATTAAGTGAATGGACCAGCTACCAAATTAGGAGTTTGGAGGAGATCAAAAACTTGATATAACTAAGATTTGCAAAATTATTATCACTGCTAAGAGACAGAATATTAAGATAGATGGGTCATTTAGTCATTTGTATGTTACACGGAGAAACTGAAGCAATTAAGCAAAACTGAATGAAAGTAATTGTACTTAATGGTACAATAAAATTTTGTGCTCTAATTAGGTAGTCCGTCAGACAGGATTAAAACCTGGACTTATCCCTTCACACACAAAGGCAAGAGGACCTGATTCAACCATTTAGTACAGGACAAGGGCATTCATCTGGCATATGGGTGAACCTCAATTTCATAGTTTGTTAGGTGCATAGATGTAAAATTTTTTCTCCTAGTCAAATTCCCTAATAACCAAAATTACGTCTGTCATGTTGTAACATTCCCTTCAGTCTGAAGGCTTTCAGTTTCTGGAAGTCAGTGATGGATTAATAGTGCAGAGAAACAACATTAATTTTTTTCAGGTGTAAGTTGGGAGTTGTTATATGTGATATTTCTTAAACAGAAGTGATTAAAAAATGTTTAATTCAGAGTTATTTGAATAGTTTTAAGTAATTTTTTATAGAAAAGCAACCTTCAGAGAAAATCTTGATGTTTCACCGCATTTTTTTAAGTTTTTAGACAAGGCTAAAAAGTGTTGTTTCAATGTTTCTCTTTCCTCATCTAGAACTATAGGAAAACACAAATACACAAACCTTATTTTTAGCCATTTAAATAGTCTCATTTGACAGTAGTAGAAGTATTTTTCATAGCAAGAGTTTTCTATGTCAGCTTTGAATAGGTTTTATAAATTATTTTACATTGCAAAGACATAAAAAATTAGCACAACTTAAGGCATAAGCTCTGTGAAAATTTCAGTGAACATTTGTCATGGTTCACTTTCAGACAGGAATTTCCATTCTTTATGCTAAGGGAACTAAGTAACATATGATGCTAGATTTTTTATTACCTGGAAAGATTCTGACACAACTATGCACAGATATTTTCTAACCTCTTAATATAATAAATTCCACTTCACATCTGGCTAGAGAAAAGTGGACTACACAAACTGGAGGATGCTGAATCTTTAGGAGTATACTCACTAAAATGTTTTCAAAACACCTATGATGTTTGGTTACTGATATTAAGGCAGAAAAATTCAGCCTGGAAGAGACTTCAGGTGGCCTCTGGTCCAGTCTCTTGCTCAGAGCAGGGACAGCTCTGAAGTCAGACCAGGCTACTCAGGGTTTCACCCAGGTAGTGTTGAAAATCTCCAAGAATGGAGACTGCACAGCCTTTCTGGGCACTCTGTGCCAGTGCCCAACTCTCCTCATGGAGAAAAAGATTGTCTCTATACCCAGGCTGAACCCCTCTTGTTTCAGTTCACACCCACTGACACTCGTGCTTTCACCATTCACCACAGTGACATGCCTGGCTTCAGATCCTTAAAAACTTCACCACAGGCACTGGGGCTCCTGCTAGGTTCCCCTGAAGCTGTCTCTGCTCCAGGTTGAACAAGTCAAGCTCTCCAGTCTCTCCTCACAGAACAAGAGTTCCAACCCCTACCAATTTGGTGACCTACTCTGAATTTAATCCATACAGGGGAAAGAACTTTTTGATTAAATATACATGCCCCTTTATATTATACTTCATTGTAATGGAAAAAGATTAGACATTTATTTCTGTGCCATGTAACTTCATAGTTGAAATCATGCGCTTTGCTAAATAGCTCTAGGAATTTTCTTAAATCCACCTTTAGTAATTCCTTACCAGTAATTCAAACCATCATTTTAAGCTCATCACTTGCTTAAACTAAATACATCAGACTTCTAGTTTAGGTCCCCCTTATTCTCAAGAGCTTCTGCAATGGAGTTGAGAAACTGCTTTTAAAAATCCAGCTGTATAAACAACATGAATGTCATTGGCAAGCAAAAACCAGGGCTTTAAAAGTTATACTTCCTTTCCTAGATGTTTTTAAATGTATGGTTTTATTCATAAAACTCCTTACAAATCAAAAATTTACAGTAAACTTCACTTCCGTGTATTTCTGTGAAGGACAAACACATGTCCTTAGGGCTTGTGGTACTGTCCCTTTTTCATAATGTCAGTGCAAATTTTTTAATTTATTTGACATCATTCTGAACTACTTGTGTGCACATATGGGAGGCTTTGATCCTGAAAAGAAATTTATAAGCAGCCAGGTGGAAATTCCAGTAGGTATTGTCCTGGAAAAAATAACAGGCATCAGACATACAGTTCAATTAGGCTGTAGTTTTAATGAATGACTCATCTGGAAATTATCAGGTAATACATCATTCAGTACAGATCATTTTCTTGTGAACAATGGACACAACTCTTGTATTTCTCACTGGTTCTGAAGAGAGTATTTCTCTCCCCTCTCAAAATCCAGATCATTAACCTGCACTCTTCTTCTGCTGCATTTTGTCTTACAATACCTTACAGCACTGGTTTGACATGTGTAGATCCAGTAAGGACTGTACTTGTTATGATTTGTTATTACTTAAGAGGTATAGAATCAACAGGGTCTCATTCAAACAAGAACCATTGCCTCTTGGAAACATGTCTATATGTTTCTTGCTTTTGGCAATGGACCATATTGAATACCTCTGGGCACCCCAATTGCATCTTTTTGCCAGAAAATGGCAGAGAGATGCTGCTGTTTAGTATAAAAAGGAGTCAGGTTGGTGTAACATCCCTTGTCATCCCAGCTCTTGGACCCCCTGTTGCAACAGGTCCCACAGATGGAGTCCCACCTGGAGAGGCAGAGCCAGAGTGTGTGTTTGGAACTACTCTGGGACTCCATTTAGCCATCTGCACGATGGGCCTCAGAATAACTTGCTTTTTCCCAGAGGAAGCTGATCTAAGTATGATGGCATAGCCCTAGGAACTGGAAGTATTCCACTTGAAATACAACTACCTTTTGGTAAGAAACATTAACAAATGGGACCATTGACTTTTGTTTATCTGTCTTAAGTGAAGTGTCTGCTGTTTCAGGGTCACACCATTCACCACATTCACTATATAGTGCTATTTTGGGCACCAAACACAGACTGTAAATCAAAACATGACACCTTTCAATTATTTGCAGTAGCAAAATATATGTTGAAATCATATGGCTGGCACCATTCTTGTTTTTAAATAAATAATATCTAAATGCTGCTTCATTTCTTCTTGCCACATCTCCCATCCCTCCTTCT
The DNA here is from genome assembly GCF_022539395.1 of Myiozetetes cayanensis. Lineage (NCBI taxonomy): Eukaryota > Metazoa > Chordata > Aves > Passeriformes > Tyrannidae > Myiozetetes > Myiozetetes cayanensis. The sequence goes on along the minus strand of NW_026087742.1, from coordinate 40,018,882 downwards.
CCATTTTTCTTTTGGGGGAAAACTGGTATGATTATTCCAGTCTCTGCTGTGCCTGTGAAAAATTACCATCAGTCTAGCTAACTCTACCCACACCCACAAGATGCCAGAACTGCAGAAATTCTGCCATGCTTGTTGAAATCTTACTATTCAGCAGTTTTGTGGGTTTCAGTGCTTTCAAAATATAACTTTCCGTGCTTGCTTGTTTACTCTGGGGTCAGCACAAGGTCTAGGAACCACTGCTGACTGTTTTTACCTTCATTTACACCTCTCTTCATTTTTTAAACTCAGACAGTGGTGGATGAGGGGAAGGCTGTGGATGTGGTCTACCTGGACTTCAGCAAAGCCTTTGACACCATCTCCCACAGCACACTCCTGGAAAAGATGGCAACCCACAGCTTGGACAGGGACACTCTGTGCTGGGTTGAGAACTGGTTGGATGGCCGGGCCCAGAGAGTGCTGGTGAACGGGGCTGCATCCAGCTGGCGACCGGTCACCAGTGGTGTCCCCCAGGGATCAGTGCTGGGCCCAGTTCTGTTTAATATCTTTACTGATGATCTGAATGAGAGGATTGAGTCCACCATTAGCAAACTTAGAGATGACACCAAGTTGAGGGCGAGTATCAATCTGCTGGAGGGTAGGAGGGCTCTGCAGAGGAACCTGGATAAATGGGCTGAATCCAGTGGTGTGATGTTTAACAAGAAGAAGTGCTAGGTCCTGCACTTTAGCCACAACAACTCCCTGCAGCGCTACACCTGTGCCCAGGTGGCCAAGAAGGCCAGTGACATACTGGCCTGTATCAGGAATAGTGTGTCCAGCAGGACCAGGGCAGTGATTCTACACCTGTACTTGGCACTGGTGAGGCCACACCTTTACTGTGTCCAGTTCTGGGCACCTCAGTTTAGGAAGGACACTGAGGTGCTGGAGAGTGTCCAAAGAAGGTCAACAAGGTTGGTGAAGAGACTGGAACACAAGTCCTTTGAGAAGAGGCTGAGGGAGCTGGGACTGTTCAGCCTGGAGAAGAGGAGGCTCAGGAGGGACCTCATCACTCTCTACAACTACTTGAGAGGAGGCTGTAGCCAGGCGGGGGGTCTCTTCTCCCAGGCAACCAGCAGTAGGACAAGAGGGCATGGTCTTAAGTTGTGCCAAGGGAGATTTAGGTTAGACATTAGAAAGATTCTTTACAGAGAGAGTGATCAGACATTGGAATGCGCTGCCCAGGGAGGTGGTGGACTCATCGTCCCTGGAGGTATTTAAGAAGAGACTGGATGTGGCACTTAGTGCCATGGTCTATTTGACAGGGTGGTCTTGGGTCATGGGTTGAACTTGATGATCTCAGAGGTCTTTTCCAACCTGTTTGATTCTGTACTTCTTAAGAAGGTGGAATTACCTAATTAACAACCTTTATGCCACCACTGCTAAAGTAAAAAAGTCTCAGCACTGGTGACAGGCAATGTAAAGGAGAATATACAAACTGCTTTAACAGAAGTTGTCTATTCCTCATTGGTGTAACCATATTTAGCACTGGCTGAGGTGGGCAGTGAGGCAGAAGTAGCCTACATAACAAATTCCTCTCAGCTTTATTTGCTTTTGCTGCTTGTCATCATAAGACAAACAGATATCATTATCTGAGCAACAAATCAAGCTTTTACATATTCAGCTTCAGTGATTTGTGTCCTTTTCCTGTTTTGTCAACAAGGCAATATCCATGTGAGGGTAGTGTATTCCAGGAAGCATGTACCAGAGCCTAGCAGAAAGCTGCCTGAGGTTTTCCATATTTTCCATACAGGAACAAAAGTGTTCATGAAAGAAGAAAGCGAGTTCAGCAGAAACAACATCTCCCCTCGGACCCATGCTTGTCAGCATACAAGTTTTAGCAGAAGCTGAGATTGTAGTGACCCAGGGGAGACAGAAATAAGCTTTGAAGTGTCATAATTACTATCTCTGTCATAATGCCAGATTTATCCTGTAATCCACCTCGTAAGTCAAAATCACATTTTTCTGTTATTCTAGACATACAGATTCATTGCCTACCTGTAGCTGGTAAATTGCCTCCCTCAGAATAGTAGCTGTCTCATCAATCTGTGGCTGTGATCCTCTCATAAAGTAAATTAAATTCCTGTGTTTTGAGGGACATAAATTGTATTAATTAATTTTAAATATTTTTAAAGATTTTTTAATATTCAAAACTATTTCCTGATATTTAACATTTCTGGTTTTTAGTCTATCACAGGCAGTAAATTATTCTGTAAATCTATTTAAGGATCTCTGAAGTAAAATTTGTTTTAATTTTCTGGAGTTATAGTTCCTAACAGAAACAAAGAAACATAACTTCATATTGTATATTGCATAGTGTTATTTCTTATCAACCAAGGCAACATATTAACAATTGAAGTGTGTGTGATCTCTTTTGACTGTTAAAAATATCTGTTGCATGAGTGTAACTACTAAAAAGTTGCAGAATTTATTTTAAAAATCATCAAGCTTATATTTTTATTTTCTATCAAATAGTAAAAAACCAATTTTTCTAGCAAAGAAGAGTAAGTTATTGCAGCATTGTTGCCAGTTATTGCCAGTGTAAGTTACTGCAAAATAATCAAAACGTGTGGTTTGCTTCTGCCCGTTTCTTCCCACAACCTATGTCAATATTCAGAGACCTCATGTTTATATGAGGATACAGTTTCAGAGCCCTCAGTTGGAGAACGGATGCCTAAACCACAGTGGTGGGGAGGAGAGAAAAACCAGCCGTCTAAGCATGTTTACTTCCAGTGACAAGGAAGTTCTAACTTGTCCCTAAGTGGTGACTCACTGGGCTGGGACTATAAAAGTAAAGGTAACTGCTCTCTGAAACATCAGGGCTTCAGACTTCAGAAACCCAGCATGATGCAATCAAGATTTTCAGCTGTTTTCTTTTTCTTGTTGGGTTTGTCCTTTTGCCTGACAATCCCTATTCCCCTCGAAGACAGCCATGAATTCACAGAGAAAGACCTTCAGTTTGCAGAGGTACAGTACAAAATAATTAATTCACATGTCTAATAAATAGTAAGTTGTGTAGTTACAACTCTTTGAAAACTAGTCTTATTACTTCTTTTCCCCTCTTTAGCGCTATCTCAGGACTCACTATGACCTCCGTCCGAATCCTGCTGGAATAATAAGAAAGAGTGGTAACACAGTGGCATCTAAACTTCGGGAAATGCAAGCTTTTTTTGGCTTGGAGGTGACAGGCAAACTAGATGAAGAAACATATGAGCTGATGCAGAAACCAAGATGTGGCGTCCCAGATGTGGGGGAATATAACTTTTTCCCTAGAAAACTTAAATGGTCTAAATCAAATTTGACGTACAGGTAAATGCACAGTATTTTGAGTATTATTATTGTTATTGCCTTCTTTCCAGGTGCCTTGTCCAATAGGTTATAGCATATGAGGTTGATGTGAGAAGGATACATTTGAGTTTGACAAAATTAATGCTGCAGTTTAAAACCCTTGCAGTCTCACTTTTGGAAAGGTATCCCCAGTCCCCACTGCAACCCAAGGAAGTAAACATTAATTTTTTCCACTGTACTTTCTTAGAGAGGAAAGCTGATATGGTGTAAGTTAGTAATTAGTAACTCCTCATCTGGCCTCTGTATAGACACTCCAGACACATCCATCCAAATGCAAGAAGAGCAGGGACTAAGATCATACATTTCTCTAGGTCACTCCTTAGCTCTGTTTGAACCTGGTTTAGTGTCTGCTTCACACAGGTCTTGTCCCAGACAAAGGAGCGTAGATGCAAACCAGTCTCTGCATTGTGGCTGTGAGAGCATTTCACATTTTAGGTGGAGATACCTATGTTTGGTCAGAAAAATCACCGTACCATGACCTCCGAAAGTTGACCTTAGGAAGTGAAGATGCTGAAAGTTCACATGGCAGCTCCTTCTCCTTTAATTTTGCAAGGTTGCCAGTCCGTGGTTTTGACTAGCTGCAGCCTGAGTTTATTTACCTGTTCCAAATATGAAATCACTGAACTCTATTAGTTTGGTAGTTAGTGATAAATATTAATTTAATATGGATGATTCTGGTTTATAAAAATCTCTTTGGATTATATTTTGCTCCTCCAGGAAGTGAGCATCATGAGATATTTTATATGACATACAAACAATTTTGAAGTTACTGATATGATTTGACTTAATACCAAATATATCTGTTATTTTCTATATCTTCTGAGGCATAAAAAGTTGATTAAAGAAAGCTGTTGGATCATTTTAAATGTCTCTGAATTATGTTAACAAAGATAGAAATGGTTTGTTTTGGTTGTTTTTTAATACTGTATGCGGTTGCCAAGCTCTTTGTTATACGATAAGAACATAAGAAAAAAGCATAAACTTTTAATGAGGTGTACAGTCAGATAGAAGTGCATTGCACACTTCTTCAATTCATGCAGTTTAACTGGAGATATTAATCTTCTTGACAGAATTATGAATTACACTTCAGATCTGAGACGTGCTGAAGTAGACAGAGCTTTCAAAAAAGCGTTTAAAGTTTGGTCTGATGTGACACCACTGAACTTCACCAGAATACGAAGCGGTATAGCTGACATCATGATCTCCTTTGGCACTAAAGGTAACACAGAACCAGTTGTTTTAACTTTATAGTAGTATTCCTCCAAATCCAAATAAGATGGTGTAATTAATTCAATTGTTTTGAATTTTGTTTTGTAGAACATGGTGACTTTTACCCTTTTGATGGGCCCTCTGGATTACTGGCTCACGCTTTTCCCCCGGGTCCAGACTATGGAGGAGATGCCCATTTTGATGATGATGAAACTTGGTCAGATGATTCTAGAGGTAACAGAAGTTTCTGAGATTATTTGAAATGGTGATAGATGGAGATTTTTTTCCCAGTTTGATATCTATGAACAGTTTGTTTTGCCTGTTTACTGTTTCTTCATCATTATGTTCACTGTTCACTTATAGAAAGCTGGGTTTAACCTCCAGTCATAAATAGAATTTTTACGTGTGCCTAGCATAAATTCTAAGATATAAACCTCCAAAGTGAAGGGATTAGAAAAATACCACAAACAAGGAATTTTGTCATTTTGGCGTTTCACTGAGCTCAAGGTCAGCTAGTTCTGACCACAGACTGATGGGAATTGGCTTACTGAAGCCTATAGAAAACACAAAACTCAGCTGCCAATTTTCGGCTTGCATTTACCTTGAAAATTCATCCCCTTGCCTATGCAAGACAGAGCTTTAGTAGAACAACAAAAAAAAATTTTTTAAAAATAATTTTTTTCAGCACTGGATTAGCTCACCCTACTGCCACTAAAGCTAAATTCTGCAATACTGAAAATAATATGGATTTTCTGCTGCAGATGAATTCCGAACAAAAAAATGTTCTAGATTTGAGTAGGACCAAGACTTCACCACAGAGCTTTCCTGTGTTTCTAAGAAATTTCAAGAAATCTAAATCTGCCTAGATAGCAATGTTGTCAAATAAGATTTAGTCTGACCACCAACTATGAGATACTAAATCGATTAGGCCCTTATTAGTGCAGAACCCATGGCAGTTTGAAAAAGGCAAGCGGTTATCTCTAGTGGAAGGTGTTTCTGCCCATGCCAGGGTTTTGGAACTAGGTGATCTTTAAGGTCCCAAACCATTCTATCATTTTATGAACTATGCATAATTTTTCCATTTATTCAGTTGTCTCATTCATTGTCCCATATGTTTAAGCACAGTGTTAAGATTAGTTGATTATTCCAAGTCCCCTTTGGTGATGTAAGGAGATATACATTTACTTTTGCTGTGGTTTTTTTTTAATAGGCTATAACTTGTTCCTTGTTGCTGCCCATGAATTTGGTCATTCACTGGGACTTGAACACTCTAGAGACCCTGGAGCTTTGATGTTTCCAATTTACACATACACTGGAAAAACTGGTTTTGTTCTTCCTGATGATGATGTGCAAGGAATCCAAGAGCTCTATGGTAAGTCTGTATGATATATATCTCCTGTGTCATTATAACCTGTTACAGATGCATTGCATAGTTACTATAGAGCAGCAGATGCTCAATAACAACAGTCATCACTGCATAAGACCAATTCATTGCATCAGAAGAGGTTTAGATTTAATAGTTCAGAAGGGAAAAAAAAGAAGTAATCCTGCAGAGGACCATTGGTCACTGTGTTGCCTCCTCTGGTGGTAGGTGGTAGATGGCAGAGTCTTTATAGTTTTTGACCTGCCTCAAAAGAGAAGGTAAAACAAGTCTAAAGGGAGAAACAGAACTATCCATTTTTCTTCACAGAAAGAATAAAAAATTTGGGGGACCTTCAAACTTGGGATTAAGAAAAGACAGTTCATTTAACATCTTTGCAGCACAGTTGAACTGCAAAGTCTGTGAATGTGTTTGGTTAGAGAAGAGAGAGAACAGACTTTCCCCTGTATAAATGTTTTGCACATTATGTTTATGTTTATCACACTCTTTGGGAACTCTTCCATGTCGTGAACAACAGAAGGAAAATAACACTGGCAAGCTTAGATCATATGGTGTGGTTCTAGGTGCTGGAGACAAAGATCCCAACCCAAAACATCCCAAAACACCAGAGAAATGTGATGTAGAATTGTCACTTGATGCAATAACAGAACTCCGTGGAGAGATGCTGGTCTTCAAGGACAGGTAAAGAGACTTCCATGTTACAGATGGTGGGTACTGGATGAAATTTTGAGGAAGCAAAAACACCATTTCAGTTTTTTAGTAAAGATTTGAGTGAACATAAATTTAAAAGCTCACAAGTCAATATAGATGTCTCTAAGAAACTACATCATATATTTTTTTAGGCAGGATTTATAATACAACTGCAAATTTCACAGCCCAGTAATTTGAAGTGAAGATAATATGGCTGAAGGCTGGCACTTTTTGTACTCATTTTGCATTTCATGGGACTTTCTTCAACAGGGACAAATCTACTAACATTTATTTGGGTACTATCTTCAGAAACTTTACATGGGACAGCTGTGTTTCTTGTATTCTAAATTTGTTAATGTTTGAGATGATCACTGTGGGAGTGACAGAAATTATCTGCAACTAGATGACTATGAGGAGAGGAAAGGTCTACAAGGAGCTCTATGTATTAGACATTATGTTATGAAAAAAACACATTAATTAATCAGTAACTAATTTTTATTATAGCACATAAAAGATACTACTATTTTATGATGTGACAAGAAGCATAAAATATGTTTGCTTTTTCTGAATTAGGTTTTTCTGGCGACTGCACCCCCAGATGGTTGAGGCAGAATTGGTGTTACTTAAGTCATTTTGGCCAGAGCTTCCAAATAAAATAGATGCAGCTTATGAAAATCCCATCAAAGATCTTGTGTTCATGTTTAAGGGTGAGTTTTCAATTTTGTTGTTGTCAGAAAAATGTAAATATTTAATTAAGCTCAGTAAGTGGTGTAAAGGTGAGAACAAAACCTCCTACCTTCCCTGATCAAGAAGGAAACTGTTGGTTTCACCTCATGCACATCTATACAGCTTTCAGGGAATTAGGTGATGTACAACTACATTGTGTAAGTTCATAGCATAAATAGCCTAATACCTTCAAAGTATGTGACCTAAACATCTATTTTTGTATAACAGTAGGGATCACAGCATCCTCATTTCATTCTGCTCTCAAAGCTGAATCCTTACAAAAGACTCACCCATACACTGTTCTTATTTTCAGGAAAGAAAGTCTGGGCTTTGAATGGCTATGATATAGTTGAAGACTTTCCTAAAAAGATATATGAAATAGGATTCCCAAAAGAAATTAAAAGAATAGATGCAGCCGTCCATATTAAAGACACTGGCAAGACTCTCTTTTTTACTGGAAATAAGTACTGGAGGTAAGCTGGAGACAGATTGGTGTCACTAGTCATAACCTGTCCAGATGTATCAAAAGATCAGCCAGCTGGTTCAAATCAGGAACTTGGTTCTGGGTCACGTTTCCAGTCTGTGGTTTTCATTGTTGCTATAGCTGTGTACAATATCTTATAAAGGTATATGCAGGACTTTTATAAACATATGGGCACAGATTTTAAAAGCTGAATGATTGAAAGAAAGGAAAGGAGAATAAAGTGCTCTGATGCAGGAAAATTTGTGATGTGGTCATATCTGCAAAACAAAGTTCCCATCTTGCTGCCTTGAGTTGCTTGTGTGACATGAAATGGTATCAGTACTTTGCGAACAAGAAATCTGTCCCATCACAGGGTGTCTGTTTTTTTCTGTCCATGAGTGCAGCTCACAGCCAGGTCTCATGTACAATTAAGACACTAGCATCCCTTCACAGTATATCTGTGCCAGCAGCCTCGGAATAGGTTGTAGTGCCAGTACAATCCAGACACAGTAATCTCCGTGGAATACATACTTTATAGATCAGTTCTGAAAATGTAACTCTATTAGTTTTTTGTTTATTCCACTTGTGGTGGAGGTGTGCCCTGTTTATTGCTCTGAGTTTCATTACTGCGCTGGACAGAAAGCATCTAAAGGCTGCTGGCTGCTTCAGGTGTGAGTAACTTCAGAGCATTTAAAGGGTTTACAGATTAAACTCCCAGGCTGCTTAAGTCCTCTGATTTTTTTTTTATTTTATGTTTAATATAGTTATGATGAAGAAGCAGAGGTTATGGAAGCAGGCTACCCCAGGCTGATTGAGGAAGAATTCGCAGGAATTGGTGATAAAGTGGATGCGGTCTATGAAAGAAATGGTACATAATCTGATAATGAAACTTGATTACAATCTGCAGCCCTTGAAACTTGAGATTAATGTCCTGTGGAAAACTCTGTCATTTGTAATTTTGATTTTTTCACATCAACACGTCTTTTCTTGGCTGAATCAATTTGCTAATCTAAATTATGCTCTGGCCAGAAAAAAGACCTGTCTCCTTGCTTAGGGAACCTAAAAGGATATGCTTAATACAGAAGTGTTATAATGTGTCTGTTCCTTCAAATGGAGCTCATTCCTACATAACTTTTCAAGGAGTGTTTCCAAGTCAGACTCTTAACCATTTACATACAAACACTGTATTTTCTTAAGCAAGTGATGTATGGTAAGAAGATGAAGAATTTGACACAAGATTAAAGAATATCAGTTATTTTAAAACTCTGATCCAGGTCTAGCAAATGGAATGACGATCTTTAAAAAATTTAGCTCAGCATTCTAAATACTAAAATGTTGCATTTAAAAGACTTACTAAAAATGAAGACAAATAAGATAATTTCTATTTTAACAATAATTTTAACATGACAACACCGTTTTTCTTTGTGTTAATTCATTTTAACATTCCTTTTCCTTAGGTTATCTCTACTTCTTCAATGGATCACTGCAGTTTGAATATAGCATCTGGAGCCAAAGAATTGTTCGTGTCCTGCATACTAACTCCCTATTTTGGTGCTAACTACAGCTGAGGGCCATGTCATAAGCTGCAGAGCAGCTTGTAGTGCATGGAAATAATAATAATGTGGGCATATAGGTTTACTAGAGGACAGTAAGGTTCCGTGAGCAAGCACTGAGCTTCCTAGCACCCAATGTATACTGTATATATGGAACTATACAGCTGTGTGCTGGTCTGGAACTGAATTAACTTAATAGGAAAGGAGAAAATAAATCACTAGCGTTTCAAGGGACATTGCACCACTTAAAGTTTGTCTAGTATTGAAGTGAGATGCTGGATACATCACACATGATCATGAGCGCTACTAATTCCTGGTAATCTGAGCATGTCTTGCATCTTTCAAGGATATCCTAGCATGTCCCAAGAAATACACCTGATAAACCCAGGAGCATTATATTTTTAAAGTAATCCTTCATCTCTTTTTGAAATTCCTTTTAATGTACTAGGAACTCAGGTGTGTAGTGAGTGAGTGAGGACTGCAGGGTGATTCCCTGAGCAGGTAACATCAGGTCACAAAGATGAAGTTAGAGAATTCAAAGGTATGTGAAAGTATCTCAGTTTGACTGGGAATGTCCCACTAGAAGCAGATGCCTGTATCATCTCTAGAACAAGAAGAAGGTACAGAAGCAGTGAGACATCGTTCCAAAGGAGGCAGAAAACAGGAAAAGGGAAAACTACTCCCTGCAGAAATCATCAGCCTGGATGATACTGGGGAAACCAGAAAGAAGCAGCAACAAGAGAGAGAATCATGCAGGTTGAAGACTTGCATGATGTCACATCTGGTATCAGAGCCCATGTTTTCAGCTGATGTCAACTGAAGTGATGTCTGTAGAGGTTATGCCTAGCTGTACCAGAAGAGAACCTGAACATCCAAATCAAAATATTGAAAAGAATATATTTTTTCATGTTTGTTACTCTTTTAATATCTGTATCAATTGCTTCAGTACATTGTAAGTTTTTGGTCTGGTTGGTTTTTTCAATCAATGGAAATTATGTGGGACTGTGAATATTTTTTCAATTTTAAAAAAATAATATTAAATAAACTGAAGGAGTAAATTGACATTATGAAAGTACTTAAATTAAAATTTCATATTCTACCTATCATAAAAGATAGAGCTATTGGACAAAAAAAATCAGGAACACTAACCTGTGTATTTTATTCATTAAAATTTTCACCTCTATTTAAAAATATGATTTTTTTTTCCCTCCAAGGAAATTCATTCCATAGAAAAGAGGAGGAGAGAAAAACAGAAAGAGAGGAAAACAGAAAGACTCCTCAAATTTTCAAAATAAGAATAAAATTGGAATTAGTCCTTATCATTACAGAAATAACAAGAAATTATTAAGAAATACTGGGAAAATCAGTTCCATGTTAATCTGAATGTTGAACATTCATAATTAATTGAAACTGCATTGTCGTATTCTGCCTTCTCAAAACCAACCCCTAACCTAATCAATCAGCCAGGCCTGCCAAGCAAAGCCCACCAACAATTAATACCTTTAAACAGACCCAAATTACCAGGCTTAGTCACTAGGTGAGGTTAATTCTGTAATTTACACAACATAGATGGTTAGTTGATAAAACCTAATAGATTGAGAGGTCTCTTCTGAACATAAAACTGTGAACTAATGAATTCCAGACCTTTCTATGCTTAAAAGAAATGCACAGAAATAGAGTTGAAAAAAAAGCTTTACAAATGGAAAATCTTAAAGTGGACTAAAATCGAAGTTCTGTTCTATGATAAAATATTGATAAAGCTGCTAAAGAAAAAGTCAGTGCATAAAAACATAAATTGGTTCAATTATATATAAAAATCATTTTTGACAGACACAGTATGCCTGAAAAATATTAAGTTTGGTATTGGGCTGCATTTTAACTTAATTACTTAGCAGCAAAATAAGGGTCTGGACATGTAAACTTAGTCCTTGTTATTCTCGGTATAAAGAATTGTTGGAAAATAGTGTCAAAATAATAATGAGTCTCCATAAGGGCTAGTTGCTGAGTCTGAGTCCTCTGAATTTCAAAGGACATGAGCTGCAGTAGATAAGGGGTTGCAAAGGTAAACAGGGAAACAAGGAGATGTCAGTGAATGTCTTTCATATCTATGCAAATTTCTGTTAACATTAAACACTTGACAGGGAAAAAGGTACTGCATAGAAAGCTGGACCTTCAAGAGCCTTCAGCATGATCATATCCAGCTGCTACCCAGCCCAAACAGAAAGATTCCTGTTTGCTGCTCGGCTGACTGGAAGCAGCCTTTGGCACATGTCCAAGCACAGCTCCAGTTTCTGCGTCTGCATCTCCAGCAAGAGACTGGAGCTGTTCTGTGGTTAGCTCTACCTCAGCTGAGAAAAGCACTGGGCTGTCATTTACTGGCATTTTGCTGAGAACAAATGGAAAATACTGCTTGTGCTGTGGAAGTGGAAGGTTGAGATCAGAGCCAGAAGGGTTCTGATGCTGCTGTCAGTCAGAAAGGAACACTCTCCACAGTACTCAGTGCTCTGGGACCCACTGCCCTCGAATGAGAATAACATTGCATAGGTGCCTGGTGGGGACTTGATGGAATATCTCCCAAGACCATCAAGAACTGAAATGTCTTTTTCCCAAGGGAGAGACTCAACTGACTGTTTTCCTGAGATGTTGTAAGGAAAGGACCATGAGAGGCTGAGACAGATGTCTCACAGGGTGTAATATAAGCAGAACCAATAATTTCACACCAGGTTCCTAGTTTTTATGTGGAACTACACTAATTCACTTAATAGTACATGAAGTGTTACTGATTAATGTGTCATTTGGAGGGGGAAAAGGATAAGGCAGGAAAAGGAGTCTGTCAGAGGTTTCTCAGGGCTCATTTCTCTGCTGGTTACATGATCCTGAACAAGTTAGAGGATGCAAACGTGTACTCCAGGAGAGGAAAAAAAGGAGCAAACATCTTTTAAACTTTCCAAAGTTTAGGAGTTTTTATGAACTATGAGAAATTTACTAGTCGCTGAGAAATTGGAGAAGGAATCCAGTCTTATGAAAACACTTTTTTTTATTTAGCACAGTTACCAGAAACCTGTTCTAAAGACACTAGATGGCAGTGACAGCTTTACTTCTTTGAGATTCTGCACTAAACCAAGGATGACATGGTGGGTGAGAAAGCTACAGTTAACTATAGTGAATTCTTACATTTGGTGAAGATATAAAACCCTCCAACACTAATAAGTAGAATTTAATGGTTTATTCTGTCAAAATGTGGATCTCTGAGTAACAAGTTAGGATATTATAATGTTCAGGAAACTTCTAGATATATTCACTGTCAGGACTACTAATTTTTTAGTCTTTTCTCAAATTTAGTGCAATACATTTAAAATAGTATAAGCATGTTCTAGGAACAATGCAATCCCTAGGAATAGTGCAATGTCCTAGGTATAATGCGAAACCTCATTCACTGGACAATTACTCATACCCATACACTGACATGTTCCAGCTCCTTGGGAACATAGCCTTTCAAGATACTTACTGAGTCTGGGGAGGAGAACTTACTGTTTCAGTATTTTGCTCAGATTGAATTAAACAAGGATCTAGACCTCAGTCTTCAGTCTAGGAGAAAGAATTGCACATTCACTTATGTTGTGATGAGTGTCTGTTCATCTGTCCTGCCGGAGGTATTTTCCCTTTACAGATACACAATTAAACGGTATTCTTTGTAAAGGCTGACAGCCCACTAACCAGAAAGCTCCTTTGGGATGTAGGATCAAGACCTTCTGTCAATTATGTTTGGGGTTTTTTGCACAAAGTGGAATGTCTACACACACTGTGAGTCCATACCAGTTTTTGGTTTTGATGTTTCCGCTGTTTCTCATGAAAACCAATGTTTCCAGAGAAAACCTCACTAGTTCTCCCTAAGATGATGCAGAGGGTACAAAGCCCACAGAGACTCTGTCTGGCCTGGGATCTTCCTCTTTGCTACCTAACACAATCTTCATATTGTTGGTACATCTGTTTGAGTCACAGCCTTTTGATAACACACTGCACTTTGAGTTTCCAGCCAGTGATGTTCAGGAGTATCTCTGGTGTTCACTTCACCTATCCCCTCAACTTTGTACATCGCATCTCCCATGTGCTGTGCTACAGAGGGTGCACTCTTAGTCACAGAAAATGAATGAAGGAACATTTTCCTCTAAGTAAACTCTTACCAGGCAGCAGAGAACCAGATTTCGGTGTCTTATTTACATGTCATGTAACAAATTTCATACTGCCATAATAATACAGGATGATGCATTTCTCTGTATATCTGACTGAGCCATCCAAATTTTGTCTTGACTTTTTGCAGGGACTACACTAGGGTCCTACCACTGGGCAGGATGAGGCTTATGGAGTAGTGTACTCAGAATGGTCATATCCATACTCTGTAGTCTCTGCTGGACCTCACATGATCCTGTTCTGCCTTTCTTAGAAGAGGTAGATAGGCTATTTCCAGGGTCAAGTTGCTTTCTCAGCCCAAATGACATTAATACAACACTCCACATCACAGGGATTGCCTCCCTAGGAAGAAAGTAAGAAAAATTCCTTTTTATATCTTCATGGTTTTGTTGTCTGAATATATTCTTCACAGGAACACAAAAGTGATGCAACTCTCTTCAGAACCTGTGAGATCCTCTTGGGAACCAGCTGTGTCTGAAGGGTCTGGAGTTCACATTGTCCTTCCCACTATTTATTTATCTAGCAAATGTCCTTTTCAGACCCAGCTTGGACTGTCTCCTGAGCCATGTCCCCCATTGTGTCCCATCCTGAGAAGGGTAAGTTCAAGCACTGTCACTAGTGCTTGACAGCAACAACCCTGCAGTTACTAAGTGAGCATTAGGGATGAAGCAAGTGCACACAAGTGCAGTTTAAAGGAGGGATCCATTCTAGGGAATGTTTTTGCCTATGCTGTTTGCTGGTGTCCCTTAACTGGTCCAGGCAGACAGTCCATAGTCTCAGTCAGGAAGGACATGAGCAGCTGTAGTTTTGGCTGCTGGAGTCAGTGCTCTTGGTAGAGGGACTAAAATAATTTAGGTGGCCTTTGTAGATAACCATGACTTCAGGGTCTCAGCAGTCAAGGCATACTCTGCATATACATGTGCCCTTGCCCATGGCAGGGGGTTTGGAACTAGATGATCTTTAAGGTCCATTCCAACTCAAACCATTCCATGATTCTATGGTTCTATGATTAAATTAATGCTTCCAGGTCTGTTTCCAGGTGAATTATCTGAATTTAAATTATTAATCTTACCCCTGGCCCAAATGATGTGATCTTCTGCTATAGTGCATGGGTGATATAAGAGCAAGTAAATCATGCAGAGCTGCGTGAGGGACTTGAAAGATAGCCATGACGCAGAGAAGACAGGGTGAGGCAAATACCAGTAAAACTTGGTCATGGAAAGCTACAAGGACCCATGGAATAAAATGTCATGTTTGAAGTCTCCCAAGGCAAACTGCGGTACAGGTGTCCTATGACCATTAGAAGGTGCCTGGAGAGCCATGAAGTGCGCTTCAGCAAGGGACAGCTGATGAAGTGACTCACCAGGGCAGTGAGGATGTGGCCAGGCCACTTGATGCACAAAGTAAATATCGGATGTGTGCTCACTCTCCTTGTATGAGACTGCACAAGCATCAGCTCCAGAAGGAAACTACTTGTAAAAATTCAGGCTCAAACAAACTGGGGCTGTGTATGCAGCCTTCAATAAACACTGGAAATTGTAATTTTTATAGTTCCTGTTGCTCCATTCATAGCTCTCTGCATTAGAATTTTCATGGCACTCCAAGGAATGATTTGCATTATACTGACATGTGTTTAAAGAGTGACATTTCTCTTTGGATCTAATTATTACCATTGCAGAATATTAGCAGTACCCAGCTGTCCAAATCAGAAGCTGTCTCAGACGGTCCTATTCTTTTCTATCCATAATGGAAATGAGGAGTAAACAAGTCCTGTCATGTGATATTTCAAGCACTGCTGAATTTTTCATTGTTTTTCTTTATTCTTTCTTGCATAGACACAGGCTTTCTTAATACCCATATTCTCTACTGAATCTCAGATTTAAAATAATACAGTAAACTCAACAGATTTTTTCTGCTTGTCATGAAAGACTACTTCTCTGTGATGTATTTTTTAAGTATTTTCCTAGTTAACTGAATGTGTCGTTGTTCTTATATCATGAAACAGTAAATAAGAGCACCTACTTTCTGTAAGTTGCTTGTTTATGTGTCTTTAGTGGATCTCTTATTTGTTTCAACTTTAAAACTGATGTTACAATTTCTTGTCCTGTGATGTGAGCAATATTTTTTTAATTTTCCTGACAGTGTTTGCAGACTTTTTTTCTTGCTCTCTGCTTTGTATTTCTATGTGACTGGAACTAGACACGATATTCAGGTCAGACTGAATCAGGTCATTATGTTCCTATAATTATCATCAATCTCTTTCTCTACACTTTATAACCTTACTGTTTATAGACATGTTTTGTTTTTACTTATTACAACAGGTTTACTTTATCCTCCGTTATCAGAGATATCATCTAAGAAGGGAATAAAAACCATGGGAACACAAATATAAGAAATTACTCCTAAATTACAGAGAAATAAGCAGGAGTCAATAACATTATAGGTATTGCTACCATGATTAGTCATCTGCAATTTACCATCTTCTCTGTGTTTATTGAAGGTCAGAGATTTACAAGTTCAATATGTTCCAACACCAACTGCCAGTATTGAATCACAAAAAACCCCGGCCATCCTGTTGTAATGAAACCACTCAGGAATAAAGTAATAGAATAGTTGTTAGAATAATGTATTATAATTTTATATATATTTATTTTATAAATATATTCTAATATCTAATAAATATTAAATATATATTAACTGATATCTATAGATATCACATGATAATTGATATCTATAGATATTACATAGACATTAATATTAATAGATATTCATATCTAATAGGTATTCTAATATCTAATAGATATTATTCTAGTATCTATCAGATATTAGAATAGTGTTAGACGAAGATGGAGGGCTTTGTGAAACTATGAATTGTTTTCCTTTCCCTGATGTAGCTTACCACAGGGTACTCCCTTGCTCAGATTACTATGCCAATTTTGAGATGACAACCTATGCCACGTTTGAGACAATGAGTTTAAAAACATCCAGAAGGAGAAAAATTCAGCCTGAAAATACACTTCTCAGAGGTAAAGGATTTGGGAAAACAACCCACTTTATGACAGGGTAGAGGTTTAATGAATGTATGGAATGCAGACTTTGGGAGACAGGATAGGAACAAACTATGGCAACAGGAAAAGGGGAAAGGTTAGTCTTACCAGAAAACTCACCAATGTTATTATCCTTACAAGGTAGGATATGTAAAAACAAAACTCCCAGGAGCAAGAAACATCAAGCCAACTTTTACAAATATGTGAGACCCACATTTTTGGTCTAATACTGAAACGCATGGGCAGATTAAATCACCCATCATAGCAGATTAGGCTACAAGATCACAGAGCTGTAATTCCACCACTACCACCACCCCCCAACACACCTTAAGACAACCGCAACTGTGTAGGTGGCACAGATGTGTTTAGACTCAGAGGGGGTAGACTACATTTTGATGAGATGATATAATCAAAATAATTCTCACTATTATTTCTAGCAACGCCGTTTGTTGCTGAAAATAGTTCGCATGTAAATGTCTATTTTTAAAAATATCCCAGTGACATAATTAGCCTCACTTCCTCTGTGTGTGATGACTAAACAATAACATACTGTGTGTCTGCATAGTCAACACAGATATTACGAGCCTATATGATAGGATAATAACTATATCATTAGTGACTCGCTTTGAGAATGACCAGAAGGGACTCTGGTTTCTTCTGAAATGCTGGAAAAGCAGAGACAGTTTTTAGGGGCCACAGAATGTGAGGTAAAATGCTTCCTGTTTTGGCACAGACATGCTGTTTCTTGTGGACCAGGTAAAAACAGTCTTCTTAACTTCAGTTGTGATGAGTCAATTCCTCCTCCAAAGAGTTTATGCTCCAGGTAGATGCAACACACATTGAGCTGGCAGGTGTAACCGCAGTAGCCCATGAACAGAACTCCAGCCTGCAGGAGTCAGAGCCTGTCTGTGGTGTATTCCTTTTCCCCACGTTTGAATGACTTACTGTTGGCTGGAGAAGGCACCAGGCAGAACAGCAAAGATGGAGATAAAGGCCCACCATGAAGAGGGCCTGGTAGGGAACAGGGAAGGGAAGGAGCTGAGTAATGGGCAGGGGAGGTGAGGACAGGTGACTATCTCAGACTGCCTGGACTGCAGGGCAGCTCAATGCTATAATGCATCCCACTTCTATGAGAAATGTAGAGTAGATCTTTTCCTGCTTAGTTTCCTTTCTGTGGTAGATATAGTTTGTTCTTGATTTGATTCCCAGAGGAAACTGAAACATATCCAGGTACCTGAAAGCAGGGAGTTGCTGTCAGATTGCTTTTCTTAGATGTAGGGAAGATACTTAAGGGCTCTGGCTTTCTTATAGATCACACTGAATGGCATGGTATTTTATCTTCAGATTTTCATACTAACAGTGCTTGGTTACTAAGTTTTTGTTTTTAGAGTATCGTCTATACTGGACCCTCTGCTAAGAAAGTGGTAGGCTCTTATGCAGAGCTGGAGAGAGAAGTGGTTTCCAAGTATGCCTATTTATTCTCTCTGGACTGTTTTCAGAGTCAGGCTGAACTCTTCCTGTTTGAAGTTTCAGAGGATGAAGGATGAGTTATTTTTACATAAACAGTAAACATTTTCCATGAGCTGGTTTACCAGATCCTGCATTCTCAAATCTCTCAAAAGGAAAGATTTACTGGGACTTTCTGTTCAGTTTTAAATAATGTATCTTCCTGAAAAATATTGCTATGGCTACTCAACACAAGCAATGCCAAGCAAAGCTGTGTAGCCCCATGTGTAGGATTCATTAGGAAGCAGCTTTGGGTTGTTGTGTTGTCTTCATTCCTTCCCATTATAATGATAAGAGAGCAAAGACCAAACACGCCAGTTGGTGGTAGAATGATGATGCCAGAGATGTGCCTTCACAGACAGAGTCATCGAGGTCACTTCCACAGTTTTTAACACAAAGAATTAAAAAAATGTTACATTTCTGGAGTATCTGAGACTATGTTTAATTGCCACTTAAACAGCTAAAATACATTCAAATTCAAACAATTTTTCCATGGAGATCTGAGAAAGTGACTCAGCTCCATACTACTCAACAGTATTTTCAGTTATTTCTGATATTGGAGATCATAATAAGCAACTGTTGATTTTTTTTTTTTCTTGGGAACATCCCAGCTTTATTGTGTGGGTGTAGTACTTGTCTGGCATGATCCAGCTGACTAGTCTGCTTCCTCACTTTGAATCATTAGATATTTCCATCAAGCAGATTGCACGAATTTAGTTTTATTTCAGCTTTCAGCTGCCACAAACCCTTTCTCATTTGTTGTGTCAGGCATTCTTGCTTCAGATGGCACGGAGTAAATATGGAAGACCTGGAGGGCCTTTCTGCACCCAGCAAAAGAACAAACGCGTGAGGCTATGGTGTATCATGTAACAGGAAATAATGCTTGCTAGGACTTGTGTGAAGATTAATAAAGTTTCAATCAGTGTTGAAAGAGCAGCTTTAGTCCCTAGCCTGATAATGTGCTTATATGTGATTTCTGTAGCAGTATCTGAATTTCAATGTCATTGAAGCAAGCAGGACTCCCATCCTGATTAGATCCTCTGGGCTCTGCTGTCACATGAATGACATGAATTAGGCATCTCATAAGGCAGCTCATTTCTCCCCCCTTGCCCAGCTCCCAGTGCCTTAAAATTTTTCATTTCACTCACTTTTAAAGGCTCAAGTATTATCCAGCAGAAAACACCTGCAGGTAAGGAGATGTAACACAAATGTCCTGAGACTTCATCAAACACTTTTCAGTTACACTCTTGTCCCCAAACCACCTGGCAGTGAACAGGTTATAACACATGATGGCAGATGGTGGAACACGAGGGACTCATTTCTTATAATGAACAGAGTTAGTCAGTGAAGGAAGGTACAGGAGAACCTACAGGGCTGTTAAGAGAAAGTATAAACCCAGAAAACAAGATGTGCTTGCATAAAGATTGTTTTCAGCAGACCAGGTGAAATGCTTCCATGGTGCTACAGAAAAAAATAAAGAAAATAAGCTAGGTATACAACAGAAAGAAGGAAAACTTTTTGTGCAGTGGAACTACAGTATAAATTGTAAACCTCCCTTTTCATACTTAGCTGTGAGATAAAAATGGCAGAAACAGCACATGGGAGCAATTACTTCTTTTTTAATAGTAAATACTTTTTCTATCCATTTAATCACTTCTGAATTAATGTAATTTCTTGTCATTAATTGAAGTTTCACTTAAAGTCAAATAACTGAAACATCATGCACACAAATTTCAATTTGAGCTGAAGGGAGAGTTTCAAGTAGAGCTGATTGACTGTGAGAGAAAAGATAAATTCCTCTTTTAGAAAGATATAAATTATTTTGGTTAAAGAATTGTCTTGGTTTTAGTAATTATTTATTGATCTGATGGAAAACCCCAGTGGCTTCACAATTAGTTTCCAGAATGCTAGCAGGCTTGGTGCCATGACCAGTTCCTTGGGCAGCCTCTTCCAGTGACCTACAACTCTCTCAGTGAAGAACCTTCTCTTAACTTCCAGTCTCAATTTCCCCTGATGAAGCTTCATTCCACTTCATCATGTCCTATCGCTGGTCATACTGGCACCAGGAGTTATGTAAATGAAGCAATTTTCACCTTTATCACAGAAACAAAAACACAACACAACACAAAATAAAAATATTAATTTTCTGGCCAAACACATAAGGAAAGTAGAAGTCTTTGATAGTTATTGAAGGTATCAGTGCTCTGAATAAGGACAACATGCTTCATTCCTATTCACAAGCTAGACCTGACTTACATTACCTAAAGGACTCTCATTGTTTTTCAGTCTTATTCTCTTTCTGCGTCTTCCTGGGGTATCCCTAAAGTTGTACAAATCACTTAATCATCTCCATTGTTCAACAATGCCTCACTTTTTCTTGTATCTCCTTTTGAGCAAATTGAGGATCAAGCCATAGCAGAGATAAAACGCTGAAGCCATCGTGACCTACTGAATTTGGTTTCTGCATTGTCTTTTCTCCTTGAGAGTGATCCTGCGTGTGTTCCCAAAGGAAGCAGCAGCGTTATAGATGGTGTGTCTCCAGGCCTCCCGATTGGAGATCAGGGTAGACCAATGGTGGTGATCAATATGGCCAAGGCTGAGGGATTGTTTCAGGCAGTCCTTGTATCTCCTCTTCGGGCTCGTCTCTTGGTGGCAGCCAGTGGCAAGTTCCCCATAGAGCACCATGTAGTGACCTTTGTAGTTAGATCCTTTAGATCCTTGTTCTCCCTGTAGTTCTACTTCTTATCATCAAGTTCTTCAGTTTTAACTTATTTTCCTTTGGTATTGCTTCAAATGCTTTACTGAAGCCAAGAAAAGGAGATCTAACACATTTTCATTGTATATTGAAACATTTACATTAGTCAAAGGAGGATATGAAGCTCACTGATCACACTATTTTGTTAAGTTCATGCCATACTTATATTTTGTTAGTTTCCATGTTTAGTTATCATCACCTTCAAATGCATTTAATTCTTTGCATACTGCTATGGTTGGATTAATAGGTCTTCTTTCACCTGGACTGCTGTTTCACCAATTCCAATATGGGTGTTATATTTCTTAAATTTTAGTAATCTATCAACCCTTTTCAACAAATTTATTCTAGTATTTGCTTACTGACTTTTTTTTTCAGAGTTTCAGTTCATTTATTTTTCTCTGAATTATATTTCAACATAAAAATGTGACTTTCTACTCCATGCCTACCTCCTCTTACCTGCCTGATATTTGTCTTACATTTGGTGTCAGTATTCCTACTGAAAATTGGAATGAAAAATTTTGCTTTCAAGCCATACCTAGAATATCTTAAATTTCTACACCACTTTACACCTTTCATCTTTGTTTCTTCTTTCCCTCTTTTCCTAATCATCCCTACAGGACTGACATTTTTCTTGCTACCTAATTTTTGTTTCAAGGCCAAATTTGGTTTGAGAGCTTTTACTTTATCCCTATATTTCCTAACCTCTCAATTAGAGCCTTCATTCTAATTAAGCTCAGGCCACTGGATGAAGCCATATATAAAATTATCCTCTGCTTCTGATATAGCCAGTGAAGAAAGATACACAGAAAGTGATTCAAACTATTAACATCTCAGTTTCTGTCTGAAAGCATCTGTTTTTCTTCATTGACTGGAATAAGGAAACTGGATGACTATGCTCCTAACCTAATGAAATCTATTAAGAATCTACATTTATGGGAGACTTAGATTTAGCCAGGTTTCTGATCCTTACATATAACACCTCTACTTTTTTTTTTTTCAATCAAATAATTATTGATATGCTGAAGTACTTTTTGAAGATTTTATTTTTGGAGTACCCAGTTTCTTTTCACCTTTGGACTCTCAGAAAATTTAGATCTCTCACTCTAGTACCTGAACTTTTCACTCCAGCTGACTTCTCATTGATTCATTGATTTTGCCCAATGAAAGTCAAAATTCTTTTACTTAGTCAGTGCAATTACACATTTTGTAGTCAGCTCTTCCTTAATACTCTTAGTACTTAGCAAAGCAAAGGCCAAATTAGAAATACTTCATAATGGGGGCAATGATTGCTGGTAAATACTGTATTGACTATAATATCAGGGTTCATCTGGACCCTGCAGCTGTTTTTCCTAGGAAGCTAGGGTGAGTCCTTCTGGTTAAACAAAAATGTTTTAACTCATGCTAATCTCCTTTAGTCTTATGTTATAGTTAAAGCAAAGAAACAGAATCTTCTTATAAAACTCTATTAATGTATTTTAAGTGTGTGCTTTAGGGTGAAATGAATGACATTCTCTGTATACTAATCATTCAAAAGGAGAGCTCCAATATCAAGGGAAGTCAATTTCATTCCTGAAGATCACTTTCATAGCTTTTATTTCTCTAAAAGAATTCCAAAGAATATGTTCAGAATGTACACAGGAATTGCAATCAGATACGCAACTGCACAAAATTATGATCCAGATAAATTGCTTTTCTTTTGAAGTGACTTGCTTGGTTTTATTCCATCACATCATAATGCTGAAGGCAAACTGATCATATCCTTCTTGTTTCTTACATCTGCCCAAACGTGTAGATAAATATGTTCTACTCACACTTGCTGTTCTGTCATGTTATACCTAATTCTTTCCTTGGAATCTTGTTCTGAGGTACTATCTAATACATTTGGAAGTCTTCAGCATTTAAATGTTTGGTGTCTTTGTTTACAGTCAAAAATTAAAGATGTGTTGAGCTAAAAAAATCCAGAGTTAAAATTCAGGAGTATTATGCAAAAGAGAAATCAAATAAAAAGGATTCATGAGAATGTGTAAAATAAATAACGTAAAGTAGTAAAAAGGAAGAAAAGCAATATATTTGCTTGTAAGTAACTGTTTTGAATAAGTGAATCTCCATTGTACATATGTTTTAAAACTACACTTGCGAACATAAAAAATGAAGCCTCTGCAGTCAATAATGTTCTTGGAAAAATAGGGTAGGCGAGGGGGAGAAGACAGAAATAAGCTAAATTCTTGCTCTTATTGATAAGAGGAAAGTGAAAGAGGAAAGGCAGATCTCTGGACCTCTTTCAGTTTTCTGTTTTTTCTCACATAACTTTTACTGCTACAAAAGTTATAAGTCCAGACCCACCAATATTGTGCAAGTGATAAATTCAGATTTACAGATAGGTAAACATTACAAAGGATTGGTATTTCTTCTGCAGAGGTGTCTGGTAAATAGTAATGTGTCAAAACCCATCATTTAAGTAATCTGAGGTGAGATTTCAGCAAACTGCATCTGAGCTTGTCAGTCCATCTCCTGTGTTCTGGGCCTAGAAGAGGGCACTGGCATCTCTGCCAAGTGTAGTGAGACCCTGTATGGGGTGGCAGCCACTCGGCAGGTTCTGCTCCTGGGAATGGGGGCTGTGATCATCAGAAGATACTATGCCTAGGTTGCTCAGCTGGCAGGGACAGGGTGGCAAGTGATTGACCATGGTTTCGGTGCTCAGCCCATCTCCAGTGCCGGCTGTCACCCTGCAGGCAGAGCCTGTGGGCACACCCAGGTACCCCCACTGGCAACACCAGCAAAACATGCTGTTGTGGAGCAGGGAGGGCATGAAAGCTCAGCTGTAAGAGGGCATGAGGCACAGTGTACTTCTCAGGACCAATGGGTGACTGTCCTTGTTAACTTGGGTAGGTGTCCCCAGAGGCTGCTGTCATCCACCTGCTGCTCCCTGTGGGTGCAGAACGTTTGCCTACATGACACACATGGTGTGCTGCCTCGCCTGCACTGATGCCAGTGGCACTACTTACTGATGTAGATGTGCCTCAGGCTCAACGAGATACACACTGAATATATTCTCTCAAGCAAATTCCTGGAACAGTTGTTGGCCTCAGCTACTGCTTGGGAAGGATCAGTACCCAGGCCTTCGTTAGAGCACATGCGATTTTCAGAATCTTCCCCTGTCCTACTGGTGTTTCCTCATTCCCACAGACCTATGTCTCCTGGGCATTTGTTCAGTCCCCATCAGATCAGTTCTGCCAGGCGTGGGAGTGGGTACACGACTGCTTCAGAGAAATGCAAATTCTTCCCAGTACATTTTGCTCCAGAACAGAGCCTCAAGCAGATACTACTAATTAAATCACTCTGCTAAGTAAATTGCAAATACCTGAGTCATGCATCATTTTAATGCTCTTGCAAGAGAATTAGCTTCAAGAAAACTGCTATGGATTACTGAGAAAAAATTACTTTTCTGAAATATAATTTAGGTTAAATTTTCCTTTCCTGAAATGCCTCCTGGGAGGGACTGAGATATATCAGTGTATTCTGATTAATTCCACAAATGAAGTGTGGTATCAATGACAGCATTGGAGATTTCTTTCCTAGAAAGCTCTCCAGAAAAATTATGTTCTGTTATTGCCATAGGACAATGAAAATCCTATTACACTTCCCACATTATTCTTTGTTTAACAGCGAACAGGGTGCTTTCACTATTTTTATTTTTTCATTATTCTTCTTGTACCAATAACACTATTATCTATAACTGACCAGATTGAGTTTCCTATAAATTGCTTGTGAGCAGAACACACTCTTGTCCATGTTTACCATTCCTTGTGCTAATGATTCAGTGCTTAATATGATAATCCATTGGTTTTGGCACTATCTATTTTACTAAAAGGAAAATACAGAATTATTTGTACAGCTACACCAATATGTGGAATGTCTCTTGTGGAAGGATTTATCTCACTGTTATAAAACTCTTTTAATGGTCAGTGGATAAACAAAGGAAACTCTCTAAGGGTTGGTTCAGGCCATCCTAAAGGAGTTATTTCAGACAGTTCGAGTGAATTATGTTCCCCAGATACTTCTGGGGAGTAATAGAAGCTACACTGCCTTTACACAGATAAAAGCATAAATGAAGCTCATCCTTTATATGCAGGGGTCTTAGTACTAATGAAGGACACGACTGCAGCAATACACTCCTGTCCTCTACAGCAGTTTGTCTGCATGTACAAAGACCTTCCTTCATGTCCTTCCTCCTTCAGGCTCTGCTAGTTCAGTGGAGGAATATACTCCTTCTAATCTTTTTACCTGTAAATTATCTCCTCTCTGAGGTCAACTGTGCATCCAGAAATCCTATTCATTTTCTTACAAAAAGTTTTGGGTAGAGAGGACAAGCCAAGGTATACAAGCAGGTGCTATAGTTGTCCGTCTTTCCTTGCTCTCCATCTTTGGGCACGCAGATAGTGCTTAGGTTTTCTCATTTGTTGTCGTAGATGAAATCACAAGTCCAGCTCTTGGTCTCCCCCTGCTCTGATGGACATGGTTATTGCAGTTTGGAAGTTACAAGGTAGTTTTTGCCACAGATTGCTGCTTTCATTTTCTTTTTGTTAGAGCTGTGTTTCAGTATTTTGCGAGTGATTATTCATCTGTGATATAATACTTTGGTGGTAAGGATGTTCCACTGATCCAAGAGTGAGAAAGGCATCCTGTTAGGCAGAAGCATCAGAGCTCTAACTTCATTCTCTCACCATAATTACCCATCCATGTGCCTATGCTTATGTTCACTGTGTTGCTCTGTGTATGAGGTATGTTCATAGATAAACAGCATTGATGATGGATGCGTGTATCATCTGTGGTACTAGTGCAAGTTTAGTGACTGTGTACCTGTTTCTGAGCACTTAGCTGACCATTAGCACTCCTTCATATATCATGTTTTAAAAAAAAAAAAAGTGTTTTCCTACTAAATGTAAAATACGCTTTACAAACAATATATACTTCATTGGATTTCATGCCTTAATTCTAAGAATATTAAAAAAAAAAAAAAAAGTGTAAAACCAGAAATTAAAATTTACCAATTCAGGAGAAAAACTGGCCTCAAATGTTTTCACTGCTCTTGCCACTCAACACCTTCTAAATTTAATGTGGCTTAAAATTTATTGTAAATAAGCTCTTTCCCTTTATTTATTAACTTTGGGCAAGAAACTGGTTTCTAAATATGTGAATAGATGGTGTAGAAGTTTGGAAGACCTAAAACGTAATGTGTGAAATTTTATTTGACTAGTATATATTTTTAAGGGAAAGGGAAAAAAACTTTGTTGTTGCAGGAAAGAAAAACAAGTTGTCAAGAATATTATGTTTGAGAAATACCAAAAAATTCTCTATTAATAATTTAAGAGTCTTGTATGATTATTTTTAACACATGTTCAGTGACTAATTCATATTGTCTGGAATTGTTCAAGTGGGCAGCAATTTGTTTCATTTTCTGCCCAATGATGATTTTTATTAAAATGGAACCATGTTTGATCCATGCATTATTGCAACAGGAGAATTTTTTTCACTCTCCCATTCGTGAAATCTCTATGACACCAATAAAAACTCAAACCAGATTGTTGCTCACTTTCCATAAAATAAACAATCTTTCATGTCAATTACACTGTTCTTAATTTTATCCCACAAAGACACATGAATAATCATCAAAGGAAATAAGAAGTCTTTCTTTGCAAGACTTGGGAACAAACAATACAAAGTATCTCTCTTCAGAAGAAATAAAACCATGGAAATAATTGCTAGATGTTGCATTAGAAGCTGGTTTCAGATGTATTGTGATATGCATTGGGATGAACTGTTCCTCACCTTTACATTTTTCAAGAACATAAAGGAAGACCCACCTGTTTCTTGCAGAATTTTGACATGTCAAAAGAACGAGGTTTTTCAGATGAAAAAGAGTGAAATCAAAATTTTAAATATTCCTTCTCACCTTTCACTGCATGTCTTCAACTAACAATAATAATATCTGAACAACAAAGAAATCATTCCCGTTATTCTTTTTACATCTACTGTGATTAGAATGACAATCTCTCTCTCTATTGTTGACTTTTTAATTGCTTCACAAATATTATTTGTGTTCTCAAGTACAATGAGGAGAGAGTATAGGACATAGATGTTAGAGGAAAGAACTAATCTCTCACATCATCTCACATCTGACAAAACAAAATTTGGATGTTACAAAGACAAATTGCCCACAGTGTAGCTCGTTTGAGAATTCCAGTGTCTGAAAGGATAATTCTGTTTTACCTGGAGTAATTCTAACCCTGTATTTTGCAATGCAAGTTGGAAGATCAGTAACAACTTAAAGAAACACAAAAATATGAAAAAATTTGTCCAAAATATATTAAAAAAACTAGAGCCTATTCCCCGTAGTCTTTTGATATTTGTAGTTCTAATTAAGCTGAATCTGATTACTATTGTTTAATATTGTAGTTATCCATTTGCTAAATAGCATAGATAAAAGAAACTCTTATTAGATAGCAAAACGTTCATTCCAGAAATTTTTTTGGGGAGGGATGTGAAAGAGAAGCAAGATGGCTTCAGAATCAAACGATACATGAAATTATTTAT
The DNA here is from genome assembly GCF_022539395.1 of Myiozetetes cayanensis. NCBI lineage: Eukaryota > Metazoa > Chordata > Aves > Passeriformes > Tyrannidae > Myiozetetes > Myiozetetes cayanensis. The sequence continues at coordinate 39,991,386 of NW_026087742.1, read as the reverse complement.
TTAGAGTTTAATTATGGGTGTATAGGCAAAGATGGTTGCTATATTTGGGGCTGTTAGTAAGAGACAGGTAAGGCTGACCAAGATTTCTCCGGGAAAATAAATAATTCCAAAGATATCTCTGGAAAAAAAACCAGAAAGACAAGTTTTTACCTGTGGACAACAGGTAGAGTAGTGACTGGGAAGGAGATCATGATGTGCTATAACTCTGTGTGTGTGTGCGTGTGTTGATGCTGAGGGGTTTGGTATTCATCACAGCCATGTGATTTGATTTCCAACTCATCTTTGAAAGGCATTGTGTAAGTTTTCCCTGGTTTGTCCTTGCATAGCTACTGAGAAAGTACCTGGTGCGCTAGATGAAATATCTTCTGCTGCAAGTTTGTGTACAGTCTGGAAATCATAATGGTTTTATGAAGAGGTGTTTACAGTAAGGACAGAGGAGATGCACTGAAAAGCACTCTGTGTGTTGTAAACGCATTTTCTGGAGAAAAATCAGTCATTATGAACTACATAGCTGCCTATTACTTCATTCTTCAAATGTCCTCTGTGACAACCCACAGAACTTCCTCCTGTTCACTTACATCTTGATCGGCTTCTCTTAGATCTGGGAACAGTTTAGTGGGTCTTCAGCATGTGAGGCATTATCTTAAGGAATTTTGGAGAGAAAAGACTTTGACCAAGACTTAAAAAACTGTAGTGACGCACCATCCTGATGAGCCTATATTGTGTTTTTTTGATTAACTGGAGGCCACTGGAAAATCATTTCCAATGAATTCTTGTGAGTTCCTTGAGAACACTGTGAGCATGCAAAAGTAATTTAATTTAACATCTGAAACCTAATCCCTGTCCAAGTTCATGACTGCCCATGCAAGCTTGGCTCTTATGCCATCCCCAGCAGTGACAGCTGGGGAAACTGCTGCCCACCAGCCCCTCTCTCTGCTCTGCACTGGACACCACCCCTCCCTGACACACTTTGCCCAGATCACTTGGATTTGATTAAACAATTAAAGATATAAAGGTTTAATTGTTCAATTTATTTTGTATGAGGCAACAGGAATTCATTTTAATACCTCAGCTAGATGTTCTGAGAGCACAGTAACCCGTCTGCAGGCAGATAGTGGTCAGCTGGAGGAAGACACTGCTAGAAAGTGACATATTAATCAGTAATTTAACATCTGTGCTTTGACCTGAGTCTGTATTCCTGAGATCACAAGTGATTCTCTGTTAACTACAAAAATCATATGCTCAAAGTAATTTTTAATATCAATTTAATAGATTTCAAATTTAATATTTGAAGTATTTATTAAAAATCATCCTTTTTTTTAGACAAGAAAAATTTTGGTAGAGTGTTCCAAGGCAGTTTAATGTGTTAACTGCAGTGTTTGCTTATTTGAAATGGTATCCAAAATAATAATATTCTTTGGTATTCAGGCTTTAAAGAGATGTGAAAAGCTGAATAATTACTTTTAGCTTAACGTTGCCACAAATGCAACATGACAGCTCCTTCACTAGTCAGTACTGTTGCAGGAGTGATTTGAAACTTTAGCTAGCCTTTTTTTCTCTTTTGCAAGAATTTAAACTAAATAAATACTTCTCATCTTTTAGACATACAACCAATATTCTTTTCTTTTGGCTTCATAGGTCTGGAATTGCCCTCTGGTCTGTGACTTTGTGTGTCAGAACATCTCTAAAAACCTCTAATTGTTAATTTTATTACAAGACTGATGAATTACACCCTTGTCTGCTCTGGCAACATCTAAAGATTTCCCTCTTCATCACATTTTTCAAAGACATCCTTTGGCTAGGTGAAACCTTCAGGAGTGCAGGGCTGCTCAGAGCAGAGCTCTAAGATGGTTATTGACACTCCTGAGCAGGTGAGCAGCTCCACAGGAGATACCACCTCCCTGTGATTTTTGTACGATATGAAAGCACAGAAGCCATTTGATTCAGAAGACATGGGCCATTTGAAGAATATGTGGTTTTGTCAGTGGTGGAGGCATCAGGAATTTTGAACCAAATCGTGGTGTCTTCCACTGTTCTGTATGTTCCCTTACCACCTCTCTTTGGCAAAGCCTGTCTCAGAGGTCAGAGCCAGTGCATAAGGCATCTACAGTGAGGACAAGATAAAAAACTGTGTGACTGTTACATCCATACTAATATTTCCCAAATATCTACGGTGTATGTGGTGACCACACATATGAGTTTTTAGAGCAAGGTGGGGGGGGGGGATAGCTGGAATACTATACAATCTCTAACGGGCATTTGTCAAACTAAAGAAATAATGGATTGCACAAATGATGTTGATCTCCAGCTAAAGATGGTAAGTCACAAAGCTAAAATTCATCTTCGGTACTCATGGTCTACTGGCAGCTATTTAAAGATCAGTGCAGACCACTAAATAAAATGTTGATCATATCCAGATCAAAAAAGGATCAAAGAAATATGAAGATATCAATGAATTCAAAGTTTACTTACATACAAGTCTCCTTTAAAAAATGGACCCCTGCCACAGGAAGCTTAAGACTGCACCAATCACTGGTCAAGTTCATTACTCATTATTTAAAATGCTTATTCTAATCTCTGTGCTGGAATAAATAAATATGTTGAATCTATAGCAAGTCATCTGTACGCAGAAGACTTTCTACGTAAGAAGCAAACAAGAAGGACAACAGATATTGTATGAAATTCCAATATTAAAATATACAACATGAACTAAAGACCAAGACTGACAGTAGCTGATTACCTAAATTCTCAAGTGGCAAAGAGAAAATAGTGAATGAATTGAGTCTCCTAACCACAGTGCTTCCTGCCTCACCCACTACTCAGGCCGTGGCTCCCACATATTGCCACTTATGAAATAAGGGTGTCATAACTGCAAACTTTTGTATTCCAGTTTAATTCTGCAAACCTCAGAATTCTTGGGCATTGGGTTCTGTCCTAACTCTTGTTCACTGATGGATGATATAACACCAATGGACTGAAATCACTTTGTGACTATGCCTTCTAAGCTACCAAGTCACACATTGCTGAGAGGAAATGACATGTAACTTACGGAGCTTGTTTATACACTAAATACAAGTGCGGAAGTGATTTCAGCTTTGTTATTGCTGATAATACTCAAGGAGAGGATACAGACATCAAAAAAAAAAAAAATCTGAATTCCTGTTTAATTAAAATCAGCCTTTGAGCCTGTATCTAGATGCCATCTCTCAGATTGCAATGGAACTTGGACAAAATGCTCAGATGAAGCAGAAAAGCAACTAACATTATTACTATTAGCAGCTTGATATTATAAAACTCGCATGAAGAGATCCCACTGATAAATTGAAGTATATGGATAGACAGGCAAAATCGTGGAATTCAAGACAATACCTATTTCAGGCTCAGTTTTAATACTCTCAAAGTACTGTCTTGCAGAGAGAGATTGAAAGTGTTTCATTTAAACTGAAAGTGTTTCATTTTCAGTAAATATTCTCTGGTTTCCCTGAGTCTTTTAATAGCAGACCCACTTTTTTCCATGTCACAAATTTTCTCCTTGCCTATTTCTCTCAACTACTTATTTTCTATGATCTGCCTGTTATTTAGCAAAGACTGTCTCATACAATGATGTAAAGGGCTTGTGTCTCTTTCTGTTCAGTTATTGTTCCTCAACTCTCAGAATCTCTTAGTAGGAGTTGTATCTCCCAATTTAACTCAAGTGAGAAAACCCAGCAGCTTCTTCCATGTCTGGATATGTCCAAGTCCTTTATATATATTTATTTATATATATTCCATGTCCTGCTTCTTTGGCACAGGTAGGTTAAAGAGGGAGAGTTTAGAAACAGTATGGGTGAAGGGAAGGTGGGAAAGAAGACATCTACAGATCCTTCTACAAATTTGGGAGGTGAAATCAGGGTGTGTGCGTGTGTGTGCTTATTTAGTTCAAGCTTCCTTTGACCTAATTTGCCATTGTTTAAACAGCTAATGACAATTGTTTACGTTACTATGCTAAGTATCCTTCCACTTCTTTCCATAAGTAAAAAGTGCCAAACAGAACTGGAATGACGTTTCTGGATAGAATCTTAGTCATATAAAAATGAGAAATGGCAAAATTCCCAGGTAGAATTTTAACAAATCTCCTAAAAACCCTGGCAGTTGGGCTAGACCGCACAGCATAACACAATTTACACTGTCAGAGGGCAAACAGTTCTGTGGTGGAGGAGTATCAGCCTGGATGTTGGCAGGCTTTCAGTGAACTACTCTGTTCTACTGCAGGGGTCTTCCTGGGAAAGCACCCACACTTGTTTCTGAGCTCATGATTAACTGGTGGCAATATGGGATGTATGACTCTGAGTGCTGATGAGCTGAGGGAATAAATGAGCACTATTCCTGGACTCATTCTGGCTGCTTTGCTGCTGCATAAGCTGACAAGGGTCACCACTGCCATCTGCATGTCTGCATGGTCTCCAACCCAGCTAGAGGGCAACAGTGACTTCAGGGCACAGAAGGGAGCAGCCTCTCAGGGCGGATGGGAATATCAACATCTTGTTATCTATGGGGCCAAGACATGAAACAGGCATATGACCTGCTCAGCTCTGTCCAGGACTAAGTGCTTCTGACACTGTGGCAGAATTCACGAGCCAGTCAATCTATAGGTAAGGCAAGAGTGCCGTGTGAGGCCATTTCTTCAGTTCAGCTCAGCTCAGCTCACTCCATTTAAATTCAAGATTTGCTTTTGCCAATAAATCTTTGCCATGTCCACTCGCAAGGTAATATTCAAGTACCTTAAACCTCTGACTAAAGCCACAACACAGTTCTTCTAGCATCCCACAGTGCCTACACCCAGGAATGAATACTCATATTAGTTTGAACACTACAATCCACTGTCTTTGGAGTCAGTACAGGAAGGCAAGTCACCTCTTGGATTCGCATGCAAAGATCACACTTGCTCACACGTCTCAGAGCCATGCAGACTGCTCAGCTGTGAATTTTACTTGTGCTGCCAGACACACTCACAAGGTAAGATACAGCTCTTCCCCCCAGCTCCAGCCCTCACTAGGCATTTCATAAATGTAAGCTTGAGTGTGCAGGCAACAGGCTCTGGAAGTGGAAGCCAACAGTTAGGAAGGAGCTGTAATGTGCCTATTGGCAGCCATGTAAAAGTCTGTGAGAAAGAATAGCTTCCTAAACATTCAAAAGGACTGAAATATTTGCCAGCTGGTTGTGCTGCATGTCCCTCTCTGGCTGCTTCGCCCCTAGACACAGCAAACAGGAGTTTACAAAACATTTAGCTAAAAGCGGAGGATAAGGACCATATGGAAGTTGCTGCTGCCAGGTTGAAGGTACAAAGACAATATTTAAAATGGCCTTGCTTTGTGTTTTGATTTCCTTGTGGAAAAACAGACATCATACTCCACAAATGCAATTTGGGATATTCTTCCATTACCAGCAGAGATAAACCTTGCTGCTGCCAAAAGGAGAGGTCCTAGCATCCCAGAATGCCTGGCTGCCTTCCTGCATCCCTGTTTCCATTTATGATATACCACCCCTCCTTCATAGTGGCTCTTCTCCCCTCTTGGGGAGCCAGTGCAATTGCTAACTTCAGTAGAAAACTATCATTGATGGGGTTGGGGTTGTTTTTCTGGGCTGTTTCCTATAGCTTCAGCCCTCTGAATCAGTTCACTGAGGACACGATACCAGAAGGGCACAAGAAAACATCAAGAGTGATGGTCAGGATGGGAAGACCCCTTTACAGCAGCAGTGACCTGCTCTCATCCCTCTGCAGCCTCAGGCATAAGCATCTGTGCCACCTCACTCAGGGGTTCAGGGACCTGGGCTCTGACCCGGGTCACACATACAGCGTGACCTTACTCCAGACAGGCTATCCAGCTTCAGTTTCCTTTGGAAGGAGGCCATGCCTTTTCCAAGGCCACCTTGCAGACTGCAGAGCTCAGCTGCTGTGGTGTAGGCTTGTTTTTTTGAAGTCTCCAATGTTTGCTCTCACTGTAAAGCGGTTTCTGTTCCTTCTTTTTCTCATGTTCAAAAAGGAGTGGATTATTTTTAGCTCATGTTTCTCCTTTTGAACTTGCATGAGGCCACTAAGTCAACATGGGAGAATTCTGCTTTGAAGGACGGATGTCTCAGAATGACAGGCAAGAGAGAACTGAGTGACAGTGGTTCTGCAATCCTGCATAATGTGCAATGCACCACATTCAGAAAAGGACATAGGAACTGAAAGTAGGACTTCTGAGAAACTGGGGAACTTGGAATCTCTGGCTCAAATCCATGTCATCTTCCATCTGAGGTTAGAGATGTTGACTAAAAAGTTCCATTGAAGACCCTTGTATCCCAAAGGTGCCCGTAGTTCTCTAGGGCCTGTAGTTCTCTAGGGCCAAATTTCTGCCATTTCTTCTTTAGCTGTGAAACTGCCCTCGTATGGTAGGCCATGCAGACCAGGTTACCTAATATGTGGTGCTCTATTGAGACCTTTACATTGTGGTGTGGGGGAACAAGTAGATAAGGCCATAAATCCATGATTAGATGGGCCACATAGCAGCATAGATGATGGTTCTCTAATGAAGCTGGGATGTCAGGTTCGAAAACAGAGAAATGAGTAATTTGTATAATCAGCTATGTCACTGAAATTATCAGGGACAAGATGGGCTAAAGGAAGGGATTCTTCCCTGGAGTGCTGAAGTCCTGCATGGATGCCCCACTGAGAAAACTGAAGGGCAGTTTCTGGAGGTCCCTTCTCATGTACTACAAGGAATTACAGATTCTTGTCCCTCACAAAGAACCAGGCTGCTTTAGCACCTCTGGAAAATGAGGTGGTTTTTACCCAGTCCAGTTTAGGAATGAAAAAAATCAGCATACTGTCCAATAATATGATTGCGAAATCAGGGGATTTTGGGCAAGGTAAACTGTCATGTGTTAGCTTGCTTCTAAAACCAAATTTGTTTTCTGTGTTTCTGTGGGAAATCAGAGGACGTTATAAGCTGAGTCATTCCATTATTGACTTTAGCAAGCACAGCACTGATATAAATAGTGAAACACTGGGGAGTCTTAGACAGAAGAAGAGATTGAGGTCTTCTAGCAAGTGTTGGTAGGACAGGGAAACAAAAATGAAGACAAAGATCCTTCTTTTCCTTGAGTTGCTATATGTTGTGTGTTCTTCTGCTTTTCCAGTGGTTCCAGAAAAGAAGGAAGAAGACACACAACTTGCTAAGGTAAAGACTACAGGGAGAACTTAAGATATAATTTATTGAGAAAATGAACATAGTGACATATTAGTGATACAGAATATTTTATTATGTGCATTTGAAAAGAAAGTTTTATGTTCTAAACGGGTTTTTTTCTTCCCTATCAGAAATATCTGGAAAAGTTCTATGATTTTAAAGAAGAGAAAAGTTCTCTTTTTAAAGCAAAGAACCTCAATCACATGGCTGAAAAAATCCGAGAGATGCAGTCATTCTTTGGGCTAGAGGTGACTGGGGAGCTGAATCATAAGACACTGGACATGATGAAGCAGCCTAGATGTGGAATACCTGACATCCGTTCATACAGCACCTTCCCACACAGCCCTACGTGGCAGAAAGAAGATGTGACATATCGGTAACTTACATTAAATTTTCTCTACACTACTGGAAAATTTTGTAAATGCTAGGTAGAAGCAATGTCAACAGGTTCTTTACTATTTATTCCTGTATATCTCCATATAAAAGCTCCATTTGGGACAAAAGGGCCATGAATGTGGGGACTATTCAGGCTTCCAAATAGTGACAAAAATACCAAAATAGTTTACATTAGGTAGTTAACAGCCTACTAAATAATATACTCGGTGAATAGAAGGGATGCAATGGAGAGTTTATATGTTAGGGTTTCTGAAAGACATGAAAGAAAACTGTGAAAGCTTCATCTGTTATGTAGGCAAATATTTTGAAATAAACAACTCAAGACACGTAGATAATAATAACTATTGATTAAAATATTTTACCTTGATACGATGTATCCCAGTCACATGTGATCTGGTTGCTTTTAATTCCTTTGTCCTTATTTCACAGGATTTTGAACTACACTCCAGACATGCTGCAAGCTGATGTTGAGGAAGCAATTGCAAAAGCCTTCCAGCTCTGGAGCAGTGTCACCCCTTTGAGATTCACCAGGCTCTACAGTGGTCAAGCAGATATAATGATATCCTTCGCAGCTGGATGTAAGGGGATTCTGTTGCCTGGGAAAGATAGTATTTGTCACTTTTTCTTACCAAAATGATGAAAAGTATAACTTTTTTTTCCCTCTTATTTTTAGTTCATGGTGACTTCTATTCCTTTGATGGTCCAGGAGGAACTCTGGCTCATGCTTACCCCCCTGGAGGTGGGATAGGAGGAGATGCCCATTTTGATGAAGATGAAAACTGGACCAAATTTACTACCTATAGTGGTAGGTAACCTTAAATATTGTGTTGCCTGTTTTTTAATAGACAGAGTTGTCTCGAAGATGCTATAAAGTCACATATACCATGGCAGTACTTCCAGTATTTACTGAGACGTAAAACGCCAGTGTAATTTAGTAAAATAATGCTGCATATTTTGATCTGGGCTGCAGTCATGACAGTCTCCTGAAGTTAATGCATACAGCAATTACAGCTCTAGTGAAGGAAATGAGATTAGCATGGAATAATAATATTGGGTAATCATGACGTCGTAAGACAGGGAATTTTCACCCTCAGGTAATGACCTTAACAGTTGTAATATAGCCTCTCCTTTTTTTTTTTTTTTTTATTTTTTTTTCCTGATTTAAAGTGATTCACACCTTTAACTTCTGGAAAGGAAAAAAAAAAGTCATGAGTTTATTGTTAAAAGTTATTAAATGAATCAGTGAAGTGTTTTGGTTTCCAGCAATGCCCAGGCATTATGTTGCATGTTACTGGTCTTTGTGAAGTTAATTACCAGGTAAATTCCATGTCATTTATTAATCCCAGAAATCCGTCTAGATGACTAAAATGTTCTCGCCTGGTTTTTAGTAATTATTAACATTATAGAAATTTTGTCTCTTTGTTGGCAGGAAAATTCCTGCAGCATGGGCAAAAACTATTCCCAGATTGATTTCCAAGTGAGAAATAAGTTTTTATAATTCAAAACTCATTTCTTCTCCAGGATGCCAGAGAGCCTCTTAACTGGGACATAATTAGACTTCTCTGTTTTTTTAAGACCACAAACAATACATCATGCATGAGAGGAGGGCACCTCTATCCCACTGTCATGCAAAAAAATATTACTCAACCTTTGTTCTTTGTGCTTGGTTTTTTTTTTAGGATACAACTTATTTCTTGTTGCTGCTCATGAGCTGGGTCATTCACTAGGTCTTGGTCACTCCAACGTCTTCGGTGCTTTGATGTATCCTATTTATATGGCCAAGGATACAAGGGACTACCAGCTTCATCCGGATGATATTGACGGCATTCAAGCCCTCTATGGTAAGCAAGAAAAATCCTTTTTTAGTGAATGGTGGATAATAATTTATAATTAATTTTACCCAGCAGCTAAAATGTACTGAATTTTTTACTGGAAGAAGGATACTGTGGTTTAATTTCCTGTTACTATTTTTGGGCAAACCTCTTCGGGATTTTTGTGGCTAACAGTCTGCATCTGCAAAATAGGCTATATTCATGCCATTTAGTGAAAAGATCCAAGTCTTTCTCCAGTGATACCAGAGGAACAGCCCATGTTTGCAGTAATAAACTCTATCTTCCACAAAATGATGGTCACATGCCAAGTAGCCTATGCATTTGGCTTCATATGGTACATCCTGCAGCTCTGCAACATGAACTACTCTGATCCACTTTCCAATTCTACACTTATCTGTTTTACAAAGGACCCCCCAGGGAATCTCCTGTACTTCCAACAAAAGCCTTTCCCCCACAAGAACCTACTGAAATGACACCTGCAGAAGCACCGACCGAAATGGCACCCCGGCAAGAACCAACAGAAACAACACCCTCCCAACCCCCATCAAGACCTGAGGACTGTGACCCTCATTTGACTTTTGATGCTATAACCACTCTCCGTGGGGAAACACTGTTCTTCAAAGGCAGGTAAGTGCTTTTATTTCCAGCAACACCTTTCTGTGAGACTCACAAAGGCAAAGCATAAAGTTCATTTTAAGGAATTTATCTTCCATTGGTTAAAAGGAAGATAACTTCTTATGAAATCGTTAAGGCAAATTTGCTAAATTTTTCTAGCCCACCTGGGCTGGGTGAGCAACATGGTTTTCTAATGGGTGAGTAAACCATCATACATTATCACCCACGTCTGTTCAAATTGTGCAAGGCTGTGTAACTCCTCATCCTGTAGCTGCTTCACATGTAGCACTGTCCTCATCATACCATCCAGTGTATGGGCCAGGGAGCTGTGGAAAATGTCACTTCTGGTGTCATTCTGACCTAGGAGTCTGCACTAGACCACTGCCCAGTAATATCTATAGGAAACCCCTGCTGTTACAGGTGCCTACTTTGGGACACACTCTAACACTAGCACTGTAGGAGGTTGTTGGCAAGACACATCCACCCTGGAGAGGGAGAACAGAATGTCAGGTGCAAGATTTCACCTGCTTCTTGTGTTGGTAGTTGTGTTTTGGTTGAGCAAGCTCCCTTTGATGATGTGGGTATGATTTTCCTTTTAAAACATATGATGAAGAATCGTAGCTTAAAATCTTAATAATTTTCAAGGAAGGAGAGGAAGGAGCAGGTCTTCCTTAAACTCAGTTTTAACATGTTCCTCAACATTTATTTATTTAACATTTTTAACCAAACTGAGATGAAGAATGTAACTGTGCCTACCTGCACGAAGTCATGACAAAGAGAAAGCTGCAATTGTCACCTTACCACAGATACCACAGGTTGTCCTGGACAAACCATCAGGATGCCAATGGATAGGTACACAGGGCCACCAGCTCTTGGCTTGAGCCAACAGGTTGGACAAGATGATCCTGAGAGGTCGCTTCCAACCTCCACTATTCTGTGACTTCAGAACAATGCATAGTGAAGGACAACCATCCGTGTGGGAGCAGGGCAAAGTGAAGCACCGTGATCACAAAAGAGGTGATATCTCTGCCTCATAGGGAGCACTGGCTCCAGAACCCAGACAGTAGGCTTTAAAGTGTGTTTCTGGGCTCCTGATCTACTAGTGAAGTACAGATAATGAAATACTGCTGTTTTCATTTCTATCAGCTATGTCTGGCGCAAAAGTCCATATTTCTCAGAAATTGAGCACGACACCATCTCCTCTTTCTGGCCATCACTGATAGGTGGCTTTGATGCTGCTTATGAGGTTGACAAGACTGATCGAGTGCTATTTTTTAAAGGTATTTCTCTTACATTTCCATCAGTCCTTTTTATGTATGAATGAAGTTATAGTAATACTGCTAATGTTATTTAATAATAATGGAAGCAATATTACACTAATATTCATACTAATTCTGACACCAATACTGGCACTATTAGTGTCTATTCTTAATACTTAAATCCATTTTGATTTTTAAAATGCTGTTACTGCCATTAACTTATTCTGCTTCACAACATTCCTATACAATATGATATTACTCTTCTTTGGTCAGTGAGAGAGAAGATCATGGCTGAGATGAAATTTACTACTACATTAGTTATTTAAATACAATTTAAAGGTGCCAAACACACCTAAAAATATGTTGACCTTTAAGTATTGAGTATATAACTTAATGTCTATAAAAAGCGGAAAATCCAACAGCTGTGAGATATTCAAACTCAAGTGTGCCCTGGAGGGGCCCTAAGGTTTTCAGATGGAGATTTCTGCTGTTTGGTGGCATTTACTACACAGAAAGTTCTGGGACTTTGGTGAAAAGCAGACCAGACTCCTCAAGAATCCCTATAACTTTTTCTGTTTTCATGTAGGTGACCAGTACTGGGCTGTCAGTGGCTACACTATAGAGTCAGGCTTCCCCAAGCCCATTCGGAACCTGGGGTTCCCCTCCAGCGTCAGGAAAATTGATGCAGCTGTTCATGATCAAAATACCAAGAAAACCACTTTCTTTGTAGGCAACAAGTACTGGAGGTAAGGCTCTTTTCTGTTCTGTACAGCAGATAACCAAAATAGCTTTTAAAGTCAAGTTACATTACTATTTGTACAGTAAGTTCACATCCTCTTGTTGTCAGCCTTCTCAGACTCTAAAAGCTGAAACTCAGAGGCATTTACTCAGTTTTTTTTTACTCAGGTCTTTTCATAAAACAAAGTCTGTAGCACCTGAGGATAAAGACAACTTTCATTTACCCTTACAAACCTCTTATTAACAAGCAAATGAGCTTTGTTTATTAATTAGGAAGCAGTATGAAAATAGTATAAAAAGAGAATATGAGTATATCATGTGTTCATTCAGTAGCTATTAAAGGGCAGAAGTGCTCTGTGAAATCTATAAATGACAAATCAAACAAGCAAGCTATGGAAAGACATTAAAATATTTACTTCTTAAGAAATTTCTTTGTTCAACTAAGCAGTACAGTAATCTTATCTTTAATAATTAATCTGCAATAATATCTTAGAAGAGTATTATTACACCATAAGTTTACATGTCTCTTATGGGGTCACTTCATAAATTGTGTGCTGTAAAATCAAAATATTAGTTTAAATAATTATTGAAGTTTATTGCTCAGTATAAGCCCTATCCAGCCTTATTGTCAGTCCCTTGGAATTAAAGTGAACCCTTTAGTCTGATATTCTGAAAACAACCTTACATAGGCCACTAAAGATGTAAATATTCACACAGACAGTTCTATGAGATCACAGATGCTTCCAGTTACTGGATTTTCAGCTGAGAGTAGGTGTATTTTGTAAAAATTCCATCTGGTTTCAACTTTGAACATGCCATGCTTATTTTCTGTTCTCATCTCTCTTTATTTAGTTTCAATGAAAATACTCAATCAATGGAAAGGGGATATCCAAGAAAAATAGCATCTGACTTCCAAGGGATTGGCCACGCAGTTGATGCTGCCTTTCAGAAAAATGGTAAATAAATTAAAATGTAATTAAAAAGAAGTAACCCAAAAGACCACCAACTAAAGCCAAAAATATGTCTCTTTCAAATATATATATTAAATGTTTGGTTTGATTTTTTTAATCATTCAAGAAAATATTAAGTGTATAACAGTAGATATAAAAAAATGAAATATTAATTTACCAGTATTCTGTCCTTCCATTTCCAGGATATTTCTACTTTTTCCATGGATCAAATCAGTATGAGGTTGACATCAAGAAAAAGAAACTCATCCGTACAATGAAGAGCAACAGCTGGTTTAATTGCTAGAAATATTAAGTGATGGTGCAGGGATATATTTGTACCAGAAATGGTTTTACATGTTCCTTAGTTCTAAGCAGTGTTATTCAGCTGTGACTGTGCATCTGAGTCTGAAATGGTGGCCTTTGACAAACCTAATTTAAAACCTTAAAACGTAAAACCTAATGTACAGTTTTAATTTATTTTGTTCTCCAACTATTTATTAATCAAGTTGTTTTTGAGTAATAAAGTATTTTGCTCAAGTATAGCAGTGTTCTTTGCGTTCTGTTTCAGTCCACTGGAGACAAGGCACCTGCTATAATCACACACAAGCCTGAACAGCACCATCACCGTTTTTAATAGGGCTCAGTGTCCATGGAGGGAAAGTTAAAGTGAAGCAGAAGTAGGAGGGCAGTTCTGGCAGACAATAAGAAATTACTCAGGGGACAGAGGAGGGAAACAAAAACACTCAGGAGCAATGTGGGGGAGGCATAAAAGGCAAGAGGAGATCCTACACAGCAGTGTGTGAAGGGAGAGACTGGAGCCTGGGACTCACCTGCCATGACCACACAGCAAAGGAGCAGAGCAGTCAGGGCAGGGATGGAGACAGGTGCGTGCTAGTAGATGGGAGCATGGCAGTGGGCTGAGAGGACCAGTGCCCCAGTGCTGCTGTGGGTGGGCTTGGTGAGTAGAATCATTGGTACAGCAGAACATGAGCCACCAGAGAGAAGGGTAAGTGTCCAGTTTGGGGATGGAGGTAGAATGAAGGAAGATTGGGAACTAACAGAAATAGGATCACAGGGTCACAGGGAGTCAGTGGATTAGCCCTGCTGTGCTGTGACCATTGTGGCTTGGGAATGGAGTCAGGTCTGGCAGTCCACCTTGCAATGCTGGATAAGAAAGTACTAACAAGAACTACTTCCCAGAGCAAACAAGCCAAATGATAAGAAAATCCCAGAATTTTCATGTAAAAACCACAGATGAATCCTCCAGAGGATGCGTGGTGAGACACAGAGAAAAGCACATTTGCTTTCTCTGTGCACCTTATTTGGTTCCCCCTCACAGGGCAATAGCTCAGTGACCTTAAACACCCCTTGGGGTATAAGAAAACTTGGCTGAAGGCCATCCTATCTTTGAAGGGATTGAATCTTATCTCTCACAACACTGATGATGTTGATGCATTATCCTCTTTCTCTGGCAGCATCAGCAAAGGTAAAAAGAGAGGATGGGAATGGCTGATAAGGACAGTATTCAGTTAACACAGCTCAAACCCCATTAGGCAGAGGTGGGATTTGCTCCTGGTCTTCTGCACAGGGTAGATCCCTCAAAGATCTGGTCAAAACACATATTAGCACCTGTTGCACCATCCATTGGGGCCAGAGGAAGCCATGTGTCTCCCAGTGTACACACAGACCCACTGTCCCACTGTGCTAGCAGACAAGACCAAAGGGTGGCAGAGACGCCTTTGAATGGGGCTTTGAGATACCTGGTGTAGTGGAAGGAGTCCTTGCCAAAGACAGGGGGTTTGGAACTAGATGATCTTTAAAGTCCTTTCCAACACAATTTGTTCTATGTTTCTTTAATCTTGGAATATCTCTTCTCTGCCGTGTTCTCCTCCTCATGCATGCTTTGTGCTGTGCTAGATTCACTCTGAGCACCTCTAAATGCAAGGTCTAAAATGAACATAAGTTAGAAGTGGTTTAAAAGTCAAGTAGGGACTGAACAGCTCAGCATTGCCACAAGGGCAGTGGTGCATCACTGTGAAGTCATGGACTGACAAGTGAGTGAGTTTACTTGGCAGCAGTCCAGGCAGGGCAGAAACACAGGAAAACTGGTGTTGCCCCAGCATCTCCCAATGTCTTTCTCAATAGCTTGTGCTGTGTACACAGCCTATCCTGAAGAAATATCAGTTCAAGGACTTCAGATGACTCCAGGGTTAGGCAGGGTGCTTGTGAGTACTGTTTGTATATAAATAATGGGTTTTATCCCCTTTGTTTATAAAAATACCTACATGCTTCGATATCCTAAATAGATGCCACCTTATATGTGAGGGCTACCTTCAGAAATCAGGCCTTTAGGATCTGGTTGTTGGTTGAGACTGGAAAGTGGTAAAGAAAGAACAAAAAAGAGTGTTTCAGCAACAGTGAAGCAGAACACTGTTGATGTTTACAAGGACTCCCATTATATTAACATATTTCTTTTATTTATGGTTGGTACAGTTTTTTTAGTTATGACCTCAAGTAAACAGCAAAATTAAAATATTCCCTCCACCTCTGGGTATTAATTAGCTTAAACTCCCAGTATCTGAAAAATGAGTGATACTTATTTTGATGTGAAGGAAAGTCTAGAAAGTGTAGCCTGGAGGATAAATGGAAGACAATATGGCATGGATTTCACCAGGGCAAGTGGACTGGTGAGACATGTTAATCATAGAATTTCCATCTGTATTTCTATTTTCTTAATGCCTTAAATTTTGAAATGAAAGAATGTTACTTTTGGTTTGGGAAAAGCAACAAAATTCCTGGCAAATGTAAAACATAATTCAAATGAGATTGCAAACAGGAATGCTGGAGCTGCCTGTCTACACTTAGTGGGCAAGAGATTTCTTGTAACCATGATTTTCTTATAACTCACAAATGATTGCTGGAATCTTGGGTACCAGAAGGGGAAATTTGTCCATAAATGTTATTTCAAGTACTTATCCCCTGTGAATATGAACTTCCACTGAAGCCTGAGGCCAGGCATGTAAAAAAATAGACAAACAAAATAATCTGTTACGTCTGAAATTATTGACAGCACAATTGTTGTCCTAGACCCAATCTCTTGCACATGAAATTTCAGGCAAAAATGCCTTAATGACTTCACCAACAAAGAGCAATGATGACCTGTGTACAAGCTGACTGGAACCAGGGAAGCTCCCTCAGTGAATCAGCATTACCATGCTGAAGACTGTTATATAAAAGCCAGAAGTAGGTCATACACTCATCTTTGTCAGCAATACATGTTTCTGAGGCTAGGTTTGTGCTGCCAGGTCTGAGGGTTTGCAGCACCGCCAGGAAGGAGGTCTCAAAGGCACTGAGTTAAGCAATGCTCATGGCAGCACAGATTTGCAGCTCAGAAGCTTCCTGTGCCCAGAACTGCTCTCCCAAGTTTTGACCAGGTATCCTGTGCTGCTACCAGAGTCCAGCCTGGCCAGGACACTGAGGGTACATAAGTCAGCAGAGTGGGGCAGTTTCAAGCTCTGCATAGTTAAGTTTTTGGCTTTGCTGAACAATCCAACTTAATTACGTCCTGTTGAGGCTCTTTGACATGCTCTTTTGCTTTTCTCTATACTACAGTATGCATTTGTTCTAAAGTGTATAAAATGTTCATTATCAATAACCTTGCCAAAAAAGGAGCAACTTCTAACACTTCTTGACAGTGTTACATTTCTTTCTTTGTTACGTCTATCAGGGGCTGGGGCTATGGGAATGCATCCAAGGCAAAAGGTTGACTCCAGAAGAGTGGGAGAAAAGGGCAATCTTAGAAGCTCACTAAGGCACTTTTACAGGTTGAAAAGAGGAGAACATAACAATTTTCATACTAACTTCTTTAACCCAATCCAATAGATTGTCATTATATATTGTACTACTTATTGATAAAGCCACCTCAAAGGATAACATCAAAGATCTCTGTGGTTATATAGTTTCCTTCATAAAGCATATTCTAGGTTATGGATCTCTGGAGGACAGTGGTGAATAGTATCAAGAAAAACGAGAAAGAAGTTGACAGAGTAGCAAAAGTATGTGGTTGAGAAGGCTGATAATCATAAAGCTAAATACATTTTGTCAGCAGCTTCCTAGATGGTTTTGATGGCTTCTAAAGGCCCTCTCATTAGTGAGAAAGATAAGCGAGGAAAATTTATCAAGTACTGCCAGCTGAAGAGCTGCTCCTTTCTTCTAGTGCACATGGAGATAATATGGGAAGAGAAAAAATGTTGGAAGGCTATAGTGGGGCTGTAAGTCCCAGAAGTTATTTCTGCAGAGAAGTATTGTGGGTGTGTAAACTGCACAGAACTCTACACACAATATTTAGATTCCTCTCACCCACTCAGAGACACCTCACATAACTACGTGAGTGGAGTCATCAAACAGCTCCCTCAGGGAATCACTTCCCCTTGGCTCAGCTGCTCCATTTTTGGGCCCTTTCTGGAGCCTGTCCACCTCCTTCCAGGGCTAGGAAGAGGGTCTCTACCCTAAGGGGAATGTTTCGGTTAGGTATCTGCTCTTAGGATACGAGTTGTCAGTGACCAGAGAGCCCCTGCAGAGTCCCACCGGCTGTGCCAGGGACTGCTCTTGTTTCAGCTGCCCAGACCTGCAGTCCCTGATGTCCCGCCTGTGGATAGCCACAGGCACCCTGTGCTCTGGGGATCCTTCTGGTAACAACACAGTTCTCTTCAGTAGGAAATAATTTTAGCAAATACCTCCAGCGTATTATAACCTCTCCTTTCACAACTCTGTGAAAGGGGGTTTATTTCTCGGCACATGCAACTTCCCACCTTCCCTGAAGTGCTGCAGGTATACCCTAAATCCTGTGTAAGCCCTACAAAGAAGTCTCAGATGCACAGGACTACCTTCAGTGGCAGTAGACATCTCTTTTCAGGATTCCCAGGGACTTCACCATCACCACTGCTTTGTCCTCATTTGTGGCAGTGC
The DNA here is from genome assembly GCF_022539395.1 of Myiozetetes cayanensis. NCBI lineage: Eukaryota > Metazoa > Chordata > Aves > Passeriformes > Tyrannidae > Myiozetetes > Myiozetetes cayanensis. The sequence continues at coordinate 39,973,417 of NW_026087742.1, read as the reverse complement.
ATGGAGGGTGACTTGACTGGGCGTGGAAAAGTGGACCCAGTGCTGGAGTAGACTTGTTGAATCTCAGTTCTCATCACCAGTGACAGACACGGACAACAGAGGAACCTCTCCTTTGACTATGACAGCCATCAGACAGTTTGATCCAGAAAACTTCGGTGCTTTATTACTGACAATGAAGGAATGGGACTGCAAACACACACGATTCCACTTTTGGGATTCTCCACAGATCTCTCTCTGTGTTCCCCTTTTATTAACCTCCTCGGGTAAGGAGTACCCAGTACTGCCATTCAGTTAACTAGAATTACCAGGATTTTGCTGACCTGGTTTTTTTATTTCACACATTCACACACTACCATTCTGTGATTGTTTTCAATCACAGTATAAACCACGCATGCTATCATGCAAACCACTAAGCAGTTTTCCACTTTGAGATCACAGCACTCTCCATGACTAAACACCAGTCAAGGCTGACCCTCCTTTTTGGTTCTAGTTAAATGAATGCAGGTGCAGGCTGGCTCAGCTTGTTCCCACACTTTATAAAAGCTTATAGTAAGTATAAAAGGAGACTGTGAAATACAAAGTGATTGGGCAATTCTCTGAGAACTCTGGAAAAACTGCTGAATAAAAGTAGCATGAAAACATTTTGGCTCAATTTTTATACTTTTTACATATGCTGGGAGGTTTTTTCACATTCCATTCCACGTTTTCCTCCAGATAAAAGGAAGTTTCATCCATCTGATAACCATATTAAAGAAAAATTGCATAAACGAAGCACTGTTTCATCAAACAGGGAGTTATAGCACTGCCAGGATTATATCAAAGGGAAAGATGGTAGCAGTATAATAGCCTCCAAAAGTACATGCTCCTGTACAAACAATTGCAGACAAAACAAAATGAAACAAAAAATGCAGCCCCACCCCCAAATAATTAAAAAACCAAACAACAACCAACAACAACAATAAACACCTAGAAGACAAATTTTCTGCTTGTTCTGTAACCTTCTGTGAATGTTTATCCTTTTAGATAGTTCAACAACTCTTTTGAAAAAATACTAACTTTGAATGGGAAACATTCAAGAGATATGCTTTAAGTTTTGGAGACTAAGACTAGATTTTAAAAACTAAAAGTTTAATACGTTTATTAAAATGAACTACAGGTCTATTTTCTTCTCATTAATTATATTTCCATGTGGCAAAAGCTGCACAAGGGTGGAACCGGATGAAAGACAGTACCAGTCTCTTTTATGGTAAAACACTTGTTTTGCATGTTCTGTTGCTAACTAGATATTGTGAGGATCAATGTGTCAGGGAAAGCTTTACACAGCAAAAAAGTATTATAGAAAGGTGAAGTAGGTGTGTGGCAGACTACAAAAAAGACTTCTCTAAAGGTTAAGGGAACTGAAAATGGAGAAGCTCCCATTTCTTGTGTTATTATGTGCAGCACTTTCTTGTGTTTTTCCTGCAGATACATGACAGAAGAAGGAAGACATGCAACTTATCCAGGTGAGGAAGGCAGACCTCTGGAAAATTTTTAGCAACTGTTGAGCATCCATTGCAGTCTCTGATAGTAAACAGTGGCTGAGGAGCTTGCAGAATAAATAATGTGATTGAATAGTTCTCAAATGGTGGGGGGTGGGGGAAAATGGGGGTGGTATAATCATGATGACAAAGGCTTCTTTAATCCCAACTCATCTTGCTTTATTTTTTTTTAGAGAACAATTAAACCCAATGATTTATTCACTTGCCTGTTAATTCTACAAACGATTAAATTCCTGAGTCAGTCTAGATTTGTTTTGCAGTTCAGGTGGATATGTGGTTATTTATGTGATTTGTGGTATTATAAAACATAGGCCTTCATAAAATAAGTTAGGGTTTTTATGAATTATTGCTGTCAAAAATGTGGGGAAATTGGATAATACTGATGAAACTTTATATTCAGTCATGTATTCCAAACTGCCTCTTTTAGAGTACTCTGGGTAACCCCAGGGACAGGGTGAGTGGAGGACATTTTATCAGAAAATTCTAGACAAATACTAATTTTAAATGTATTTTGAGTTAACTGCAAAAGTGATAATATAATGCAAAAAACTATCATTAAGAGAAAAAATATTCATATAGGCTTTAACAAAGTCAATTGTTAAAGCCATAGAACAGAAAAAAAAAATGTAGCAGAGGCACATGACTAATTTGGAAAAGTAATAGCCCAGAGACCAAAAAAGCTAAAAGAAATGCAGGAATTCTTTGGACTGGAGGTGATGGGAATACCAGATTCTGGCACTTTGGACTTGGCATAGAAACCTCACTGTGGATTCCCTGACGTAGCTGGGCTCTCCACCTTTGCAGGAGAACCAAAATGGGCAAAACAAGTTCTGACATACAGGTAATTACAGTGGAATTCTTCATGTCAAGACAGCATACTCCACAGTGCAAGTGGTAAAAACACAGTTGGTATTCTATCTTATATTTTGAAGGATATTAAACTACAAACCAGACCTGTATCCAGCAGATGTCAATGCAGGGATCAAGAAAGCATTAAGCGTTTGGAGCAGTGTGACTCCACTGAAATTCAAAATAGGACTCCACTGAAATTCATCAAAAAGGATAGAGGTGAATGCAGACATAATGATCCCCTTTGCAGCCAGAGGTGAAACTCCAGGCAACCATTATGAGTTACTGCCAGTTTACTGCCTGTCTGGAGCAGTTGACTTGAAATGCTAATGATTTCTTCCCATAGATAGCACGTGAGAAGTTCAGAGTCAGGTTGAACAAGCAGACAGAAAACACAGTTCTTGCTCAAGGTGTTATGGCTATAATTCTTGACAATCTTTGGGGGAGGGTGTAGAGGTAGATGAGGAGAAGGAAAGGGGAAATAAATGTAAGGAGCTGCCTGTAGTTCACTGGATCTATACCTAGCATAGTCTGCCCAGTGCGTGAATGAACACCCTGTCAGCTCTGTATGGAACTTGCTCCTCAGATCACAATGACTTCATCCCCTTTGATGGCCCTGGATGGTCCCTTGCTCTTGCCTATACACTCAGCAGGGACATTGGTGGAGATGCTCACTCTGATGAGGGTGAAACCTGGACCAAAAGCATAGAGGGTAGGAACTTAAGTTCTCCAAGCCCTTGTTGAAGCAAGTTGCACATGAAATCAAGGGTGCAGTGTCTGTCTCTTCTCTTCCTAAGAAGTGCTTAAATTGCTGCTGATTTGGGGAAACATTGTTCTATGGTTTCCATAGCTATAAAAGGTCACTGAGCCTTCGGGTTAAAAAAGTTGCATTGGATGGAGAATTATTTGGGAGGGGGCCCCTTTCTCTCCACTCCTCCAACTTGTTATATAACTTGCACTGGCCCAGCGTCCTTCTCCCACACTGACTGGTACAAGATCTGCAGTTTGTTTCTTTGTACTCTGCTATAATGATCTCATTATTTTTCTTTCTGACCAGAATTTCATCTCTAACTGAATTTCCCACGAGAGCTTCACTTGCTTAGGCAAGCAGTTCTGAAAGCTTCTGAACTACCTTATACCCTTTGATGTTATTCAGAAGAAATAAAAACACACAGGTCTCCTATTATATGTTTTGTTTGTTGTTTTAGGTACAAACCTGTTTTATGTTGCTGCCCATGAGTTTGGCCATTCACTGGGACTCTTCCATTTCAAAGACCTCAATGCTTTGATATATCCAGTTTACAGGAAATTTGGCCCTTCAGTACTCCCTCTTCATTAGGATGATATTACTGGCATTCAGTACCTCTATGGTAACTCACAGTTATTGACTAACTAGTGATTATAATTTCAAAGACTTCAGAATACCTTATAGTGACATTTCTGTGTACTAGGTATACTTCAGTGAATTCTCAGTATAATTTCTTCCATAAACTGCTTCTTTTAGGACCATCTTCTAACACATACAATGATCAAAGGGAATCTACTGAGATAAAAGACACAACTGAGCCAAAAGATCCTGCACTGCCAAACACCTGTGGCCCCAATTTAACTTTTGATGCTGTCACCACTTTCCATGGAGAAACAATGTTTTTTAAAGACAAGTAAATCAGCTTCTAGTAGTAAAATAGCTGGGTATCATTTTTTAAATGATGCCCCACAGCATGGGAAAAAACCTTTACCCAGAATATCAGCCATTCCAGACAGGAAGGCAAGACAGGGAATCAGGAGAAGAGATAGAAAACAAAGAGGCTGGTGGAAAAATCAAGAGAGAGAAGGATAAGGAGGAAGGTGACCTTTCAAACAGGGCATGCAGTGAAAAGGGCGGGGAAAGATGGCTCCTGTGCAAACGGGCTTTAAGCAAGTCACAGGTGTTTGTCATCTGGGAGAGTTCAGCTTTGGCAAAACACAGTTCCAGCTGTGGGACACCTGACACCTTCATTGCTGTCCTTGCTTTGAGAGAGCTGAGAGTTTACCAGTCCTGACACAATACCTGCATGAAGAATCTCTGTGGTGGTGATTTAGCCTAATAATAAAAAGACAGGATAATAGATTCAGTGCTAAACTCAGACAAAGTGTCCCTCTCCAGGGCATGGCATCCCACGGTCTGAAGGAGAAGGGTAAAGGAGCTGATTCCCCTCCTTTTCATGTGATAGGGCTGTGCTTCTGCTCCTCCAGACACTCCCTAAAAATCAACATTGAAGTGAGTTCTGACCTCAGAGTTTTGAGTCCACAAAGCCAGTAAAATGTTACTTTGCAGAAGAGCCTCACACGCACTGACTGTTTCTCTAAACTGGTGCTGATAATCCCAGAGTAGACTTCATTCCCAAAGTCTTACCCCATACCAGCCATGTGATTCCAGGTCTCTCTAAGCTCTATTCTGCGTAAGGGAAAATAAATGTTTTGACCAAACAGTTCCTCCAACCTATTTTAGATATCTGGATCAAGATGAGAGCAATCCCACCACGGAATTAATTTTCTTTACATTAAAATTAGGGGATCTTAATATGACTAACTCAGGTTACATAGTTGGGTTTAGTGAGATAAATACTGCCCTCATTGCCATGATGTCGTTTCATGCATTAGTCTGAACACCTAATTTTATTTAAAACCTATTCTATATTTATGTAAGAAATATTTGGCGTAAACATCCTGCAGTCAGAACAGCTGATTTTAATTTAATGTCTTCATTCTGACCACGGCTGCCACCTGGTGTTGATGCTGCATATGAAATTCCTGAAAAAGATTAAACCATCATTTTTAAAAGTAAAATGTTGTCTTTTTATTTTCCCATGTTGTCTTCCAAGTAGTCTTGAGAGTTTGTCTGGCTTAAAAACTACTTAAGCTCTTTCTGTAGGGTCCAACAAGCTTGAATTTAGTCTAAAAATTGGTGTGTTTCAATCACAGAGATAACCAAAATATTATCTAAGATAAAGAACATGTACCTTATTTTCTAATATCCATACAGAAAAGTTTGCCTGCCAAAATAAATGTCATGACCTTTTTTTTTTTGTTTTGGGGGGAAATTGTCTATTGAATTTAAAAATGATACCACGTGCTTCTTCCAAACTTGTGGGAAACCAGTATAAATATGAAGGAAGACTGACGTTTCAGTTTTCACAAAAAGTGATGAGGAGAACTATTGAGTTTTTTTGGACTCTAGAACTAATATGTAGAATGTTTTCAAGTAACCATTATTTTACCTTTACATTTTTCCATTAAGAGATTAGCTTTCATGAAAGGGATTGTGTCATTCCCAGAAGGAGATTCTGATAATATGTTGTCATCAACTTTTCTTAATAGGGAATTAATTCTGGGTTTTGAAGGGAGATATCATACTTCTTGGATACCCCAAAAAAACTCTACACCCTGGGCTCTTCAAAGGTTCTTACCAAATTCAAAACGGAAATGAGGGGAAAACATATTGCTTCATAGTGGACAAATTTTGGAGGTAATATTTCCTGTGCTACTTTCCTAAACAGAAGCAAACATGATCACATGATCAATATCCTGTCATGATTTAGGATGCATTAGTCACACACTTGGTAATCTCTTTCAGTGTCACCAGTCCACTGGTTATGGAAAAAATATTTGAAAGTGAGGTGAAACTGTGCTTTTAGCTTTCCTTTCAATTGATTTAACTATTTAATATTTTATTTATTTATTTATTTATTTTCATTTATCTGCCTTGGGGAAAAAAAGCCATCCTACAGCTCCATAAATCATCTCAGGAAATCAGTCAGAACCTCACCATTTATATAGAAATGTTTCTGTAGAGTAAGAAGGAGAATCCCACCCCTTTTCTAGAACAGATAGTTTCATAAAGTTGTTGATAAATGCTATGTACTGCAAAGAATTATCTGCTGTGTATGGTTATTATTTTCTCTTTCCAGTTCAGTCCCTACTCTTCAGGTTTTCTTACAGGACATGGATTTCTAACAGCCAAAAGAGTTACTCCTGTAATGAAAGCACTAAATAACCATAACTTTTGTAGATGAACAACAAAACTTCTGTCTTGACTGTCACCACAATGCCCAAGTCATTGTGCATACAGAGATCACCCTAAAGTAACTACTCAGACACATATTTGCAGTTTAAGCAGAAAATCAGACTTCCACATTTTAAGTCAAACTCTGGTAGTTTGAATGATTTCAGATGAGATGCTTGATCATTAAATCTCTTGCTGAACAAAGTTATCAACTTTGAAGTTGAACTATCAACAAAGAAGGGAAAGACTTTCAGAAGGCTTCTTATTCCACCATTAATAGAAAAAATGGACTTTACTAAAAATGTAATAGCTTGCTGTACTTAGGTAAAATGACTTAAAATAACATAACTTCAGAAAAAAAAAAACCCAGATGTTTTCCTGATAAACATTTCTTACAGAAACATGACAGGAAAGCAATTTTTTTATGATCTATTTCTCCTTTAGGCATAGTCTCTTAGAAAAAAAAAAGATATTAAGCAGATTTACAACTATGGTTCTAATATTAATTGTTCTTAGATGCATCTTGAGGTGCAGTAAAAAGAAGCAATTCTTCCAGTGCAGGTAATAGAGTAATAATTATTTATGGCAAATAAATAATTATGTCTCTTCTCGATGGTACCTAAATGATACTGAAAATCTTTAATGAACGCAGTTACCTGTTGATAGGTAGAAGGCAATGAGGTGAGATTATTTATTCATGAGTTGTTTGCAGTTTTCATTGACTCCAGGTTGTTTATCATTTTTCTCAGTTACGACAAAAGAAGTCAGTCTATGGACAGAAAGTCATTACTCCTAAGAGATGCATTTCTAGGAATTAATGGGAAGACTGATGCTGTTTTTCAACATGAAAGTGAGTAACTATTCTTAATAAAATCTGTATGAAATGCTCACTCATAAGGCTAAGAGAGCCTGGGCAGAGAAAGACACTTCTAAATGATGCTCAGATCTCTCAAGGTGACCAGTAAGACCATGAAAATCACATAATGCTCCCATACTTCACTTCACCCCTTTGAAAAATAATGATGGTATACCTTTGGTGACAGCCTTCAGAAGGCCGTCTCTGAGGGACAGATATATCTGTATTTATGTTGATGTGCACATCACAGCATGAAGAGCACTACCCAAGACAGTAATGCCTCAACAACATAAGGTTTACCTGCTGTGAGCAAGGCTATCACAGCCTGGCCCTCTGCCATAAAATAGGACCACTTTGAGTCCCAGTTGGCACTAACTTCTTCTGCATGAGGATGAATATTACTTACACAGGAAGATGCTTGACTAGATTCAAGGATACATCCAGACTGCCAAATGTCACAGATTCCCACTGATCTCCTAGCTCCTCATCTGCTCCTCATCAAAACCCATGCACGCTAACTGTTTCATAGCAAATCGTGCAATTGATAGCATCTTCCTCCAAAACAAGTCTCACACCTGGTGCTGGGGGTCCTTAGCTACAGATCTCACTCCCAGAGGGCAGTGTGGGCATGACTACCCCAGGCTGAACCTCTTCTTCCCATCAAGCAGCACCCATTAAGCTAGTACTTACTCCACACTGGACTGTGCAATACCTACCCACAGGTGGCTAGAAATGCACTCCTCTGGGTGGTTTCAACACAGCTAATGTGTAACAGCAGATATTTTAAACCGAAGAAACACTCAAGATACATTTTTTGTATTGTCATCTTGTGGGATTCAGTACATTATGCAGTGTGTGCATGGCTGGTTTGCCATGGAAGGTGTCCCAGTGCTGCTGTACAATGTTTTGCAGAGGTTACATCTGGGAGCAGATGCTCTTGGAAGCATAACTGTATCCAAAGGTTACTTTGAGGTCTTTCTGGATGTTGTTAAATCATACTAATCTTTACATCTGAAATTTCATAATTCATCTGGTTTGATTGCTGTGGGTTGCTTTTTTTTCTAAACTTCCTTTATTTCTTCTGTGGAAGAAACTATTTGAATTTGACGTTGATAAGAAGACAGTTACATGCTTCTTAAAGACAGACTTCTGGTTTCCGTGTTAAGGAAATGAAATCTGCAATGGTGTTGGAAATAACGTAGCGTTATTGCCCTAGAAATGCTTTTTCTTTTATAAATATATGGAATACACAGTTACTTTAACGTTAGTCAGCAGCCCTCAGACCCTGCACAATCTGTGTTTCTGTAAATAACTAGAACAGTATTTAACATACTGATGAGTATATATATATGCAGTTAACATCAGGCTGGTTAGCTTACCAAACAACAACGCAGTTTTTACTTTTGATACAAAATTGTGACTTACCATATTATTTCCACCATCTTCTTTTCACTTTTCGTACTGTACATCACCCTACACAGAGCCCTACCATGGTTCCAGGAGCATTTCTGTTCCTAAAGCTATGATGGCTTTCAACGAGTTTCAGATATTTCAAAGTTAAACAAGCAGACTAAACAAAGCTACTGCTCATAATTACAGTGAGACCTGCAGGAGCTCCAGAGAGCAACCCTTCCAAGCCTGAGGTGTGTGTCTAGAGGAGGAAGTGCTTGCTTTTTTTACTGACTGGAGAGGCATGGTAGGACACCCGATTGTAGAAGGCTAAATTTAAGTGTGATGAATTCTACCCTAAGGTATTTATTGTTATATGTGATTTCCTGTGCAATGTGTTCTAGGACAACCATGTTTGAGCAGGAAAGTTGGGTCAGATGACCCCACTGTGGTCCCTTACCCATTCTGTGATCCTGTGATCAAAGGGTCATATCCACAGACACAGGAGCAGAGCGGCATAGTGGCATTTAACAAAGACCCAGTCATCCCTGACCTGTCTTTGCTCCTCTTCTGTTCTCCCTGTGGAGCCCCCATTGCCTGGGGGAGCTTGCTCCCATCATCATGTGACAATGGAAGAGGGTCCCACTCACCTCACAGGCTGAGGGGTCACTGCCAGGGAGATAGGGATATCTTACCCAGGGTAAGAGCATTTGGGGATTTTATAAAACTTATTATGTCATATTTGAAGGGGACTGTGGAAATGTCCAAAATTTATTGAGAGTTGATTAGGGGAAAGACAAAAGGCAGGCAAATGGAATTATCATTGTGGGGGGAACAGGTTTGGGAAAATAGAGGGATAAGTGGATCAAAGCGGTTAGTTGCATGCAAACAGGCTGCAGTCAGTGTGCCTCTTTGGCCCTCCCTGCACATATGGTCCTGTCTTCCCAGTAAATCATACCTTAGGTGTGTGTGAGCTCTTTCTGTATGTGCACGGGTGAGCTTCAAGCCACACTGGCTGCTGAGGAGGTTAAGAGATCTGAATACCAGCAGCTGGAGCATGGCTGCAAGCTACAAGAACACATACATTATTGGGACACAGGAGGTGCGGGGGCAGCTACTGTTCTGTGAGGACTGTGTGTCTCAGACCAGATGCTGAGGGGCTCCACACTGTTTCCATTTGCATGTCGACATTTCACCACTGGACAGAAGTGGAGGGGAGGAATGGGGTGGGACCACCTTTTCATATTTGTCGAAGCACCCCATGATTTTTGTCTGTGATAGTCTCTGTGGCCAGCCTCATGGCTCTCTTGACCTGGGAAACAGATATGAAGCAGCTGCCAGTGCAATATTGCAGACAATAATCTCCCTGATGCTGAAGTCAGACACCACTTGGTAGTGCTCTCCAGGGGCTCACAAGTATTCAGATGGATAGCTAGCAAGATCTAAGGTCTTAGAGAAGGTACCCTTTCTTTTATGCAGGTAAAAAGGTCTTTCCCAGTACCCAATGTCTCCCCCTCATTAGACAATTTCCTGGAAAAAAAAAAGGGAAAAAATGAGAAAAAACAGTTCTTCTTTTTGATTCTTCTTCTCCATGAATCACAGAACCATCAACCGACTAAGGTTGGTTGGACCTCTGAAGGTCATCTGATTCAACCCTGCTGCTTAAGCAGGGTCACCTAGAGTGGGCTACTGAGGCTCTAGGTGGCTTTTGGAGATACTGCTTTTTCACACCTCACCAGGCAACCTGTGCCAGTGTTCTGTCACTCTCACAGTAAAAAAATTGTTTCCTAATGTTCAGAAGGAACCTCCTAGGTTTCAGTTTGTGCCCATTACCTCTGGTTCTGTAAGGCAACTGTATTGTATTTAAACATAAAATTGTAGTGTATAAATGCTACGTGTTATTTCAATACACTTCATGAAGCCTTTTTTCTGACACATTTTTAGAACCACTGGTAACAGGGCTACTCAAATAGGGCACTCCAGTGTGGATCTAATCACTGAGGAATTTTTACATGAATTCTATCAAGGTCAAAAATGTACTATAGCATCGTCAGCCTTGCCAGACAAATACTGCTGCCACACCTGCTGTGGAGGTGGCAAACGAGGCTTTGCTGGCCAAGTAGAACAAGAGCCAAGATTATTAGTTTTAATTGCAGCACCTCCAGAAAAGGAAATGAGTGGCTCTGATCAGGGTATGATATTGCCAACATCAGGGAAGCAGAGTCGAGTCTTGTAACTTGGATGTTTGCATTGAATTTAGTAGGAAATGTTTCCAAGCTGTTTATTTCTTCCTTATTAGTCTGCTCATACTGTTCTTGTTTTCCAGTTCTGTATTTCCTTTATGTCTCTGGTATGGCTTTTTGAGCGGTCTCAGACCTACAGGAGTTAATCAGCCTATGGTCTCAGCTATAACAGTGAAACAAAAAGATATATGAACAGTTTGGCTCACACTTTATAGATATTTTTTAGTTCGTTAAGGAAGTTTGTGACTGTCCTGGATTTGAGTGGTTTTCTTCAGTTGTTTCTACTGCTGATCCCCTTCTATTGTATCTCTGCCTTCCAGAGCACTGCCATTGTGGATAACTGCATGAGACCATGTTATTTTAAATGGGATAATATCTTCCGGCTCTGGTCTTTTAAACTTCCTTTTAGAAATATTCTGATAGTTCTCAGAGGAAAGCTGGCTGGTCCTAGACCTTTCATTATTGTTTTGTAGCTCTGTGGCTCTCACATACATATCCAGCTAGTTCTTCCTTGGGTTACTTTGGTGATTTCTCATTAGTCGAAAGTCTTTTGTTCTTTATTTCTGTGTGCACAGAAGATCATACTAATTATTGAATATGAAGTCTTGGATCTGTGGCAGAAGCAGAGCTTAGGTGACTCTGGTAGTGTCTGTCTTACTAAACAGTTTAGTTGGTTCAATAGTGGATCTTGGTATCTTTCTTTTGCTTCACAATTCCTATTTTAAAAACCTCTGGTACCACTAACAAGACAACCTCACCATTTCAGTGAAAACAGGCTTTTGTACTGAAGATGATTGACCTATATTCAGTATCTCATGCTCTTCTGAAATACAGTTTGAGACCTAGACTCTGAGTTATGTATGTTCATTGACTGAGGTACGCTCTGTCTAAGCATCTCAGTTACAGTTTTCTCAGTCTTCTAAACACTTCAGATTTTTCCATGCACCAGAAATTTTCTAACCTGTTCGCGTAGAAAATTGGATGAAGACTAAAGTTTCTTTGCAAGGAACAGTTTTATCATGTGACTCTAGAATTCAGATCACAAAAATTGTTTTCTTCAATGCTTTGTTTATAATGGTCTTGTTCTGATTTTCACCATTTTGTCTTTGAGAACATTTTGCTTACATCTGAATGACGTTTTTTGTTTGGTCAGTTGGTTTTTTTTGGATTTGGGTTTTTGTTGGTTTTTTTTGATTTTGCCAAGGACTCCGTAGTGCATCCATCAGAAACAATCCAGAAGGTCAAAAAAGGGAGTTCCAACACTATCCACCCTGGGAAAAAACTGGGGGGGTTGGATGTTCTTTTTCTTCCCTTTTATTGGTTTTCTTGGTTTCACCCACTCATCCTGCCTGGAAGGGATGAATGGGCATTTGATATTATTCTTGGAACGATCGCATATGTATTTTCACAAAAGGTGGCTCTGCATTACAGACCTGAACTGAAAAGTTGTTGTGTTAGTACAGTTAAACACTCAGACTAGGAGCAGAGAGTTTACCACCTAAGTAAACCAGACAAAGGTAACTGATAGGTACTAGTATAGAATAGAACAGAATAAGGTTAAAATTAGTTAATTTAACTGCTGTTTCCAGGGACTTGTTCCTAGTGAGATGTTTGGTTTAGATTATGGAAATGGTGAGGGAAAAAAACCCTTTCCTGGTGAAAGAAACAGCAACTTTGTGGGTTCCAAAGTGCTGAAGGCAACTCAGAACTAGAAAGATGCGTCTCACAGGTGCCACTGGTATTCCAAAGAAAATAGTTAAAAGCTGCCAAGGAGCAGACTTGGTTTCCAGATTATTCCCTAGAAGCCTTTGAACTGCCACCTGGCTGCTCTCCAGTAAACCTGTTCATGGTTGCTCCCTGCCAGCAAGGCAGGTTTGCAAAGCAGTAGCTGTCTCATGGGATATTTTGGCATTGGTGCCATGCATCCAGCTGGGAGACTGTGAGCCTGTAGGAGTTCCAGTATGTCCCAAATAGTCCAGATCCCCAAGGAATATGCAGATTTATCTTTTAGATCAGTGTGGAGACATAGATCTCTTCTTGCTGCCTCTTTCAAGACAAGTTTTATATCTACCCAGCTTGTGTGATAACCATCAAGGCGAAGGACTTCAAGTCAGCAAGATTGATTCTGCAAGGCATCCCAAGGCTGGTCTGCCATCAGGGAGGTATTGCCATGTACACAACAAATCAGGTTCCCATCCCAGGCAGCAGCCCAGCTGCAGGGATGAAGAATGTGATTTGGTTTTTCTGTGTTCAGGAAACAGGTGCTTGACATGGAAAGTGGCACTCCTTCCCTTCTCCTTTTACTGAAGTCATTGATGATGCCATGTCTGAGACTGTACAAGTCACTGAGGTGTAACTCAGGCACTGCCCCAGTCTGTGACTGGTCACATTAAATTGCTTTTCTACAATAAGATAATGAGAACTGATTCAGCACCCGACATCCTGAGCCCTATCGCGGTGGCCTTTGGAATTCTGAGAGGTTTGAACTATAACATTGTGCTCCTAACACCGCCCAGCACAGCACCCTGGTGTGTAAACTGATTGGCTGATCATTCACTTGGAGTTGTGCCAACAGCAATTCTATAAAGGATATGTTTAACACTGTGTGACGATAAGCCATGAACTTGTGCAAACTCTGAGATAACTGACTTGAAGGGTTGCCTTTGGCTTTTTCGGCTCAGTGTTAAAATATACTTGGCCCTAAGTGTTTACTAAGGTAGAATTACTAATGAACTTTATAACTTTGTGCAAATATCTGGTAACCAGCTGAATATTGCTGCACAGTGACATGATTTATATCTTTGACACTTCAGTCTTCCTATTAAAAGTGATATCCTCCAAGGAAAATAACTTGTCCCATTTGCAGAAAGATTTTAATTTTGTTGCTTCAAAAATAGATTGGAAACACGTCAAGAGATTCCGATATACATAAGAGCACAGAAAGGGCATAAAAGTATTTCCTGCAGACATTATGACTACTTTGTAGTGCCACCTGCTAATGAGAAAGCAGTTGTAAATATCATTGTGACAAACATTAAACATTCTTAGAATTATGAAGTACCACTTTTCATTTCTGCAACAGTAAAATTACAGAACTAACAGTCAAACTTCCCTTTTCTGCAGTAATTCTGCAGTGAGAAACTTGGTGTAGGGAAGCCCCACTGTGAGTCACACTGTGAATTTATTTTTTCATTATTCAGTCAGGGGTGTGGGTGGAAGTAATTTGAACATTTTAAAATGTTATCAAAATTAGCTAGGGAAAAGGGAAATAGCTCCAAGAGTCAAATCCAAGCCCTAGCTAAGTGAGGTACAAAGTAAATGGAAATCACAAAGACAGAAAATTGTTCGAGGCTGGGAAAGTCTTCTGGGGAAATAAGGCTTCCCTTAATGCTTCTGTCTAAACATCCCATTCAACTAATTCAACTAATGCTGAAAAGGAAACTCATGCTGAATAGACTACTGGCAGTGCTTACATTCCTGGGCAGACTTAGTGAGTGAGAGTGAGTAGAGTACCTAGAAAAGGGACAATTTCAGGTCTCTTGCCTCAACATAAGTAACAAGGGTGCAGTTTTGCTTAGGAAGAAGTGTGAAAATAAAAGTGTTATTGCCAAATAGAAAGAGACACAAACCTCTACTGCTTGGGTGTACACTGGAGAAACCCTTGAAAATGTTGGCTTAACAACTGTGTCACCTCCTCTTCCTTAGGCACCCAGTTTGGGTTTAGCTGTGGCTTAGCAAATAGGTACCAGACCTAGCAAGGTGACTGGGTACAATCTGAGCGAGTCACTGATGCTTGCGGTCCAGACAGGAGCTACCTCTGAAGAACTCTTGGGGATAGGTAAGGGTCAATTTTACTTATTTCCTTTGATTACATGGAGATTTTCCATGCAAGCCCCTCTGGGGCACCACTGCTTTGAAGGTAGCCTGGAAGGGCTGGGATTGTTTATCCTGGGGAAGACAAGGCTTCAGGGAGACTTCTTTTGGGCTTCCAGGTCTTAAAGGGGGATCATAAGAAAGAGGAAGAGGGACTTTTTACAAGGGCACATAGCAATAGAACAAGGACAAATGGTTTTAAAATAAAATATGAGAGATTTAGGTTAAATCCCAGGAAAAAATTTTTTACATGGAAGGTTGTGAGGCACTGGAATGGGATGCCCAGAGAAGCTGTGGGTGCCCCTTCCCTGGAAGCATTCAAGGGCTTTAAGCAACTTGGTCCAGATTCCTTCCAACTCAAACCATTCTATGATTCTAGAATGCTATGATTTTAGGAAAACTTGAAGGGATAATGTGTTAGGAGTTGTCCAAATCAAGTACCCTGAGAGAGGTGAAGCTGCTGCAGCTTCATGATGACAGGTCCAGCCAGCAGTGAAGCTGCACTTGTATTCCCAGTAGGGACATGCACATATACATACGTACCAAATGGACTGGCACATCTTTCCAGTCACAGCGCCACAGACACAGGGGCCTTCAGCCCCCTGGTCCAAATCCCAGAGACCCTCACAGGCAGGATAGGTTTAGTGAGAGGCCAAGACAGTCAGATGCAGGTGCAATGCAATGGTCCCTCAAGCAAAATAAGGAACTGTGTGGACACAAGTTGGCACTCAGTAAAAATTCTGATGTATGTTAAGGGGATCTCAGTTTCATTTTGGTATATTCATGTCTCATTCTGTTGGGTTTTGAGCTTTTATCAGAAGGGCAGACTCTGCCCTTCCCTTCAACATAGATTTCAGGGAGTTGTGCCAAAGAACACGCAGTAGGAAGCCAATCAAATGGTGAACAGGACATGACTTTGTAGCCCAACGCTGGAAATTCCCAAGACAGGAGGAAGCCACTGCTTCTGCTTCCTCGTCCTGATAGTGCTGAAGGTTTTTCACTTGGTGACTCTTCAAATTAATAAATAGCTCCCACAGCTAGTGCTGGAGCCCAAGACTTTCTAGTCCTTCCAGTAGCTGACTTGGAAAGTAATTTATTCAAAGTTTCATGGAAAACAACCCTATGTCCCCTCTGACTCTTTGCCCAGCTCAGTATCCTCTTGGTCACATTAAAATGTGGCCATAGACCCTTCTCAGAATTTTGCAAGGCAGAAGAACCTCGCTGTGAAAGCCACAGTACATGATTTCCTTATGTTCCTGTCTCAGCCACTGGACACATCTGATTAATCTGCATCTCTTGTTTGCCTGTATGTATTTAGACATGTCTATGATGCCTTTGGAAAATAAATAATTTTTTTTTAAATTAGAAGAAATAAGAAATTAATTACTTTTTAGAAAAAAAAATTAAGCTATTGAATCAGGAACTATATAAACCATCCTATAGAAACAACTGGAGAAATATTTACAGGTAAATATGACTAGTTTCAAAACAGAGCTAGAGAAGTTAAGCAGCATTTCACAAATCCCAGGATTATGTGAGTTGTAGCAAAGTCTTTGGAGAGGTACCCAGCACATAGAATTCCTTTGTATGTCTGAAAATCGAGATGGATTAAGAATAATCAATGATTAAGTTTCCTTGTACTATGAACCATGAATATAGAAGTTGAATTTCTTTACATCTACCACAGCTGTACCCTTTGAGGAATTATTGTCCTAGTCATTTGGAATCCCAGTACCTGAATGTTGTGTGTGCTTTTGAAGTGTCCTGTATTAGCTTTAGTCAATCACTGCAGGCAAGCCATGTGACTCACACTGGAAGGTATCAAGTAATTTGCTTTTCCCAGGAATGATGAATGCTCTGCTGAAACTAGGTATAACTAAGAGATGCTCCACTACAGTGAGTGTAGAATTGTATACTATGTACATTAATTTTCATACTGTTTGGGAAATTAAGTGAAGAACTTTCCAGCATAGTTAAAATAATGGTATATATTTGTATTTTTCCCTCTCACACTAACATTTACTGTTTTCCTTTTAAGGTTTCCAGGAAGCTCCTTACCTCCAATAAGGACAGAAACACCAAAACCATCCTAAAAGATGCCCAGCCTGTACCTGTCATCTTCCAGTGTTAGCAAATACACAGACACTTCAGGCCAAATACTCTGGTGTTTAGCTGTCCTTGCAGCCAAAAATGTTTTCCTCAATTTAGGGGTGTACACTGTAAGTTCCCATATGTGTCCAGGGTACTTAAACTCAATACAGTCAGTGAAGTATAGAGAGCAATTCATCTCATTTTAAAGTCCATGTCTTATGTTCAGTTGAATCACTGTCTAGAATTCATTGTCCAAAATGGGAAGCTAGAGATCAAAATAATTTACTGATATTTACATCAAAAAAAAAAGAGAAAAGTATGTATCACCTCATTAATCATTTGCCTGTACTTGAGACACCCAACACAGAAACTATGGAGACGTGCATCCGTCCAGGGCAGATGGAGATCAGGTGTGATTTCCTAGGGCACCTCAAATAACACCAGTGCTCAGGTAGCAGAGTCCTAAACTCATGTCTAAACTTAGTCGCTGTTGCTTAAGATCACTCTTGAGTCTTGGAGACCAGACACTGCTTCCTTTTTATTAGAACTTTTTTATATTTATCAGCTTTTATCATGGCTCTCCTCATTCCTCCTTCTATGAAACAGTGAAAACAGAGTCACAAAATAGTTTATTTAACCTTCCTTTTCCAAACTATTGGAAAATCCCTGTTGTGTTTCACGGAGTTTTTTTGTCCCAGAGCTCATCTCTCTCTGCCTGAATCCAAACACACTATTGCAGCTGAAACCCTATCTGTGCTGTCAAGAGTATAAATACTATATAGGAACCCAGATTATGCGTTTCAGTAGCAGGACTGATTTTTGTTAATATCAGTAAAAAAATGTTGAATCATTTTAGTACTCAGTTCTGCTAATATCATAAGAAATTTTAGATAGAAATTTTAGGTAACTGATAATAGTTCTCCTGGAGTTATGCTGTTGGACTTCCTTATTTTTAAACACGCTACAAAATTGCCCAAAACAGAAGACTAGGACTAGATAAGGACAGTAACATTAATTAAACAGATTGCGTCACTACCTGGTGATGAAACCGTTATGCATCAGTTTTACTAATCAGAGGATATTATACAGCATGAGTCAGCCTGTCACTGATTTACTATTACCTATATAAACAAAGCTGAGAAGTGTGTTCAGTAGCTCAGGAACGAAACTGAGGCAGAGAACCTTGGATGAAGATGAAGACCCTTTCACTTCTCCTGTCGCTATATGCAGCCATCTCCTCTGCTCTTCCTGTGGCTCCAGAAACAGAAGACGAAGGAAAAACCCTACAACTTGTAGAGGTAAATATTTTTTTTCAGTGCATTTCAAAGGGTAGCCTTTCAGATAATTATAATTGCAACTCACAGAATATTTCTTGAAATTAAAGATGTACCATTTTACAGAGGTTTCAAGAGAAAGCTTTCCCAATCAGTCTAGAAAATGTATGAAAATTATGTGGAAATTATTTATTATCAAAACTCATCTGAATCTTGCATATTTCACTTTTGATGTTTTCAGTAAAATAATAACAGAACTTCTGAAGCATGAGTTCTAGCAGCAAGTTCTGTGGCTCTGCAGAAATAACCGAACTCAGTAACAATATGAATTTTTGAATGTGCTTTGAAACTTGTAATGTGACAGGTCTTAGTAACATGAGGAAGGAAACTTGCTTGAAGCAGGCGTGTACATCCAATGTTTGGCTGAATAGACCTCTTATGAAATATTTTGGAAAAAGGGACATCTATGAGGAATACATAGACACAACAGTATTTGTTGTAGGCAAAATTGTTGAAATGTAGAAGAGATCTGAGTTTCTACTATCATATTTTGGAGCTAAAAATAAAAGGCACGATTTGCCAAGTCTGACTTTCTAGTAGTAGCCACCTGCTTCCGTGGGAGACCTGTCTGTTTGGAGTATCACTGCCAGTCTTGGTTTCCTTGAATGAGACCAGATATAAGCTTCCTCATAAGTTTTACTGTTAGAGTGGTGGGACATGATGAATAATGTGGGAGTATTTGTTAATAGTAACTATGAGGTTTTTCAAGATATTTCTTCATATATTCCACCAGTGAAACAAGACATTCAGAACATTAAAGCAAAACTGTAAATTATATCTGACTCCTCACACCACATCCTGGAGAAAATAGGTTGTTCTTACTCCTGGTAAACACAGGGCACGTTGACATGGGAATAGTTCATGATTGCTTAGAAAATGAGTGTGACCCAAGACAGTACTGATATGTCACAATGCTCTTCTTTTTTTAAAACTCTGATTCAGAGTTATCTACAGAATTTCTATGATCTTCAAAGGCATAGCCGTCCTCATTTAAGAAGCCATGGTGAAAATCACCTTGTTGAAAAGCTCAAGGAAATGCAGTCATTCTTTGGACTACAAGTTACTGGGAAACCTGATCTTGACACTTTGGAGATGATGAAAAAACCCAGATGTGGTGTACCTGATATAGGGCAATATGTGTTCACAGCAGGAAACCCCAAATGGAAAAGAAATAATCTGACATACAGGTAATATTTCCTAATCTGAATCAAAAGGTCTTGTTAAAAAAATCTAACACCCCAACTTTGTGGGGAAAGGGGTCTGAAGTAATTGTATTATGCCATATATAGACATACAGAGTGATTAAGTGATTTCCAAAAGAAGACCCACTCTTGAAGGCAGTATCTAAAATGAAGCCAATATTAATTATCATTCACAAAAGATACGTCTAAGCTTTTTTACTTTTTTATAAGTTGTTATTTTTCAACTAAAATACTTTATTAAGTTCATGGAAAATGCTGAAATTTCAATTAAATTCTTAACAATATATTATTATGTGTTGGTTTTTCTTTGAAGAGTTTTGAATTACACCCCAAAGATGAGAAAAGCTGATGTAGATGAGGCAATCGAAAAAGCTCTCAGTGTCTGGAGCAACGTAACACCACTGACATTCCAAAGGATTGGAGGACAAAGAAGCAGATATAATGATCTCTTTTGCTTATAGAGGTAACAATGATAACTTTGCATATTCAATAGCCATCTGCAGTCATAGAAACAATTTGGGATTTTAACTGATTTTTTACATCTTCATTTTAGACCACCGTGACAATTCTCCTTTTGATGGTCCCAATGGGCAGCTGGCTCATGCGTTCCAGCCTGGTGAAGGTATTGGTGGGGATGTGCATATTGATGAGGAGGAAGCTTGGACAAAAGATGGAAGAGGTAAGGATTTTGTAACTGGATTCATTTTTATAGTTTTACCCTGGACATTCTTAGCTCATGTGATGCTTATTAGTTCATGAGCTTGACTACAGGTAGAGAAGAGAATAAAAGGGATAGAACTTGGCCTTTACAATCGCTTTGCTTTTTTTTTTTCTTAAAGGAATTAACTTGCAGAAAATAGGTTTTTAGGTCAAAATGGTTTATAATGGCATATAAACATTTAGTTCATAATGGTTTATAATAATGTTAAAGTTGGCATTCTAAAATACTTTTTTTTTCAGATGGAAGCTAAAACTTGCATACAAGCAGATCTGATGGGAGACTTCTCTTGGCAAATCCTTTCTCTTTCTTAACCTAGCACTTCGAACTTTGGTGCTAACTAGGGTGTTCCAAGTATCACCAAAACTGTAATCTCAGTGTTTGTTTCGAAGTCATTTTTCTGTTAGATCACTGCCAACAATTACTCATCATTGACATGATCCTTGGTCTGCGCTGTTTAATGTGACAGCAGGAGAAACAGTTTGTGATTAAGATACAAGAACACTAGAGAAAGGACAATGAGACCACTCAGTTAAGGCCAGACATTCTTTAGTTACTCATATAGCTCTTCTGTTGCAATATTTTTGAGTTGTGATGTTGATAGAATTACTTAGAATCTTTCCTGTACCTTTAGGGTGTTTTAGGAGGAAGCATAAGTGTTTCCTATTTAGCTGACGGTGCTGAATACTGAAACAGATTTTACCTTGTTTGTATGATTTTTATCCCATAGGTTATAATTTGTTCATTGTTGTTGCACATGAGCTTGGCCATTCACTGGGTCTGTCTCATTCAAATGATCCTGGAGCACTGATGTATCCAACTTACTCCTACACGGACCCCAAGGAATTCCTTCTTCCCCAGGATGACATTGATGGCATTCAAGCCATCTATGGTAAGAAAAAATATATTTATTTAATATTTCTACTTGAGATGCTGGTAAATGATAAAAAAGGTATTAAAAATACATTTATTCCACCAAAATGAGAAGTTTACCAGCTTCTGAAAAATGGGTAACAAGAGAGAGAAAATTCCTGGAAGCTAACTTCGGCTGAAGACTATTTCTGTAAAAAATTCATTTTGGAACTGATGAACACAACAGGTCTTACCAACATTAAAATCCTGCATATCATGACGATCTTATTTTAAAACTGTATCCCTTTTCATTCTCTGTAAAAAAAATTCTTGGTGTCTTCACAGAACTTCTGAACACTGTCTTCATATTTCTCCACACTAAATGATAAATATTCATCCCATAGGGCAGTCTAATGCTGCTGTGCAGCCAACAGGACCCGTAACTCCAGAAGCCTGTGACCCAAATTTGACATTTGATTCTATTACTACCCTACGTGGAGAAATATTCTTCTTCAAGGGCAGGTAAGAACAACAAGCATATATATTATCCCTTTGAAAGATTCAGTAGTTTAAAGAATTCCACTAAGGGAAAAACTATCCTTTTGGAATGTAGGACAAAGAGAAGCACTTTCTAGTGCTTCTACCATGTATTTACAGAAGCAACAGTTCTCAAAACATTAGTCCTAAGAGCCCTAGTTGACAAGAGCAGGGACAGTGACAAGGGCTTGTAGGTTGTCTTCCAGCTATTCTACTACTATGGCCACTGCTTGTCTTTGAACTCAATTCAATTAAACAGCAAGAGCATTCATACGTCCCTTAGCAATGTGTCCATGGGTTCCACACTCATCCTCAGTTACGGAGCAGGGGCAGAAGTGAAAGCACGGCAAGGTAGAAAGATGTTTGCTAGGTGGTTACTGAATCTAAGTTCGAGCTTTCTTGTTATACAAGTAAATAGAAGGTCTTGAATTGAACTTGCCTGTTTTTTAACATGTAACTGAGGTGCTAAAATTAAGAATTCTGTTGCTGTAGGTTTCCTTTACCTTCAGTGGAGAGGGGGTATTCACAGCCAAGTACTCATCTCCTCTCTGTTATACTCCAGGATGTATAATAATTATTTTGCATTTATGACAGGAGTGGAACTATTTAATCACATAAATTTTGTTTGAAACAGATACATGCTGCGCAAACATCCTGCAAGGGCAGAGACTGAGCTCAACTTTATCTCACTGTTCTGGCCAACATTACCATCAGGAATTCAAGCTGCATATGAAAACATTGAAAAGGATGAAATTTTACTTTTTAAAGGTAATGAAATCTGAAGTTCTGTACTTTTTCTGACCAGTTACTTCCTGCTCCTTTGCAAACTATGCAATTACAAAAGTCAAAGTGTTTTTTAAGGAAGTGAAAGAGAGAATCTTACACTTCTGCAAGTAATTAAACCAGAGGATCATACTGCTGTAAGGGCTCTCCAGAGGTTATAAACCTGAAAACTTGCCCCTCGGTTATACCTAATGCTCTGAAAAACAAGACATGAAAACAGCTACCCTTCTTCAGGTCTAGTTCTCTTCAGGTAACAGTACTTCACTTTGTGCAGAAGGATTTTTTCTGAATTCAATTGACAAATACAGGCCTTTTTACACTGATGTTACTGGTATGCTTATTAGTATTTTGTGATATTTTTGGAAAAAAAAACCTGCAAAAAAAATGTTGGTGGAAAAGAGTACTGTGAGAGGAAAATTGTTCACTGAACTAACAATCAGTCCTTTTCATTAAAGGTCTCAAATACCCTTTCAAATATCTCAAATAACTTTATTATATACATATTTAGGTACATGATATATTACTATATATAAATATGTTCATAGCATCTAGTATTACCAAAACATTTTTATTAGATAAATATGTTTTTCTTAATAGTTTAATTTGATGCACATTGACTAAATTTCAAAATATTATATGATTCAAATAGTATATTGCAGGAATTTAATAAATTCAATATCCTAAGGCAGTGTCAGTTGATTAACTCATCAATCTCCAACCTTCTCCAAGTTGTTATCCAGACAACTACCTTATATTAGTTAAAAAAAAAAATCGGGAAAAGTTCTATCCATACCCCTTATGATTCTAATGTTTTACTCACAATAACAAAAGGTATTTCCACTGTCTTCATGATGTAGTCCCAGTGTGAGAATTAGAACCATTTTCTCAAGTAGAAAACTGAGAGGAATAATAGTGACATCTACACACATTGTTTTCTACATTTAAAACACAAGTAGATGCTGCTTATGAATAGCAAAACCAAATGAAATTTTCTTGTATTTTTCAGAGGATAAATATTGGGTTGTCAGGGGATATGACATTGCACCTGGCTATCCCAAACCAATCTACCGCTTGGGGTTCCCGAAGACTGTTAAAAGAATTAATGCAGCTTACAGTGATGAAACCACAGGAAAAACATACTTCTTTGTAGCTGACAGATACTGGAGGTAAGATTTTATGTTCATTTACCAGAAGGCCTATTTTCATTTGTCCCTGGGGATTGATGTATTACTATAAAATCCAAGTGTAATGATGTTTAAATAAGGTATATTCCACAAATTTAAATGTGATTTTCTGAAGCTTAAAAAATTCAGCATTTGCTAGAAAACGTCCCTTATATATATATATTTTTGGGGTTTTTTTGGCTAAATATTGGATTCCTGTAGCAGGAATGTAATTACTTGGAACTGAATGAAACAACTGCTCAGTTAAAGAGTGGTTTTCTAATAAATTACTCACTTTTTCTCTATGACGGTGCTGCTGTTCTGTGCAAATATGATAGTGTCCACTTTGAATTCACATTTTAAACAAAATGAATTGCTAATAGATAGTGTTGTAATTACATTCCTCTACGAAGAGACAGTAAATATTCTCCAAATGTACAATTGGTTGTATTTCTAATTCAAGCTCATGATAAACTTCAGAGAGCAATGTTGTTTAAGAATTGCATTGCTGACAAAAATTCAATGTTTCAGGACTGTGCTACTGTCTTCTTCTCCAAAGTTTTCTGTTTTGCTTTTATATTGAACTGGATATTCAGTACCTCGAAATAAAACCTCTTTTATGTGCCAGTGATGTCTAAGGAAGGCTATGCCAGTCCAGAAATACATTAATAAATTCCTAGGCTGTGTTCCCAGGGTCTCTGAGAACCTTGTTGCAAAGTACATAATAGGGAGAATCAAAAAGCTACTTCAGTTAATCTTTATAAGGCTTCTAAGTAACAGTAGAGTTGTGTGTGTGCATGAATTCACTTTTGCCTTTCAAAATATTGTCTGCTTCCTCACAAAATGTAATTGTGTTTCTTGTTCTAAGGTATGATGAAAAGAAAAAATCCATGGATCATGGTTATCCCAGGAAAATAGTCTCTGACTTTGGAAAAATTGGCAGAGTTGATGCTGCTTTCTGGAAAGACGGTGAGCAAAACATACTTTAGTCTATGGGTTTCTGTAGATAGAATAATTTTCAAAAGTTTTCAAAGAGCTGTTATTAACCTTAACGAGAAGGTAATGAAAAATATCAAGTATATATGGACAGTTTATAATGAGGATTTTTTTTTTTCAAAATACTGAAAAAAGTCACCTCTGAAATATAATTGGATTAAATTTTACTTCTAGGCTATGTCTACTTCTTCCACGGAACAACTCAGTTCAAGTTTGATCCTCGTGCCAAACGGATTGTTGGACAAATGAAGAGCATCAGCTGGTTTAATTGTTAATTGCAATGTTTTTCCATATGCACACTGCATGTTTTTATGTCCCGAATTTTTCAACACTGCCTGACTACCAGGTCAGAACTGGAGTATACTCTTAACAATTATTTATTTTAAACCAAATACATTTATATAATTTATTGCAATTTCACCTGTTAAGTTTCCTAATAAATTATGTTTCTCATTTAATTGTGTCCTTGATGCCTTATTTACCCCAATGCTCAAGAGCCAAGTCTAGCTTCCAAACACTAAAAAACAATGTATTCTGGTAGGAAATGGCAAATCTTTTTTCCCCAAGACAGAGAAAGGAGCAGACAGCTGTCGCTGAGTTTCATCACCCTACACAAGCCCTGGTGAAAATCTGATTGGCAATTAGGCCACTTGGAGCTCATTATCATCAGTGTACAAGTCTACTTACACTTTCTGTTCCTCTTTCCCCAACTTCCTCTCTTAGCCTACTCTCTGGGGTGTATGTCTTTGCAGCTGTAGGCAGAGGGGTGTGATGTGTGTGGCCTGTGTGTTCTTATATTTTGGGGTTTAGAAATTGGTTTCAAGGCTGGAAATGTAGTTTAGAAAGGACCCCTGAGATCACTGAAACAGAGTCTCTTGCTATCACAGGTAGCCACTTCATGAAATGAACAAATAAACCTCTTTAATCAGGGACCTTTCAAGTGCTTACTACTCCAGTAGTTAGTAAATCTCTCCTAATTTCAGTGGGTTAAAGAATTAAGAAGTTTGCTTAAAAAACGAAAATTCTTGGCCAGAAACACTTCTGATACAAAAACACATGAAAAAGACAGCTTGACTTCCAGCCTGACCATATTTTTTGCAAATACCCTCAATTAAAATGGTTTTTGAAGGGTTATCCACTTTCTCTTTAGTCTTTGTAGCTCAGCTGATAACGTCTAAAGATACATGACCGTAACAAAATGTGTTATCTTGTATAACACCTGTATTATTCAACATGCTTCAGAGGAAGGTCCGAGGTTACTGTAATTGAAGTAATTATATTTGAGGAAAGAATGTGTATCCTCATGAAAATATGTATGTTTCATTTTTTTCATTACTTACCTGTCTGTATTAGAAGCCCATTAAATTATATCCTTCATAAATAAAAAACAGGCTAGGTAGTTCTTATGTTTAATAAATTCAGGAGTAAAGGTTAATCTAAATACTATTCAAAGATAATAAATTGTATAGTTGAAAATTAACTTCATATATACTTTATAAAATCTAAGAAAATATTATAAAATAACAAATATAAAAATAAATTACATCAAATCAAATGTTTTAAATAAAAGTTAATTTATGTGAATCCTGTTCTCACAAGGTATTATAGGTATCATTTTTCTAATTTCAAGCATTCATAGCAATGCTGTTTAAATGTATTTTATCAACTAAGCCAGTACTGCTGAACTAACAAAGACAATTAAACTAAAAATTGCTTGGGAAATATATAGATCTAAATAGATTCTGATGGGTTTTTTAGCAAGGAAGATTTACAAACCTAACACAAAATTACAAGGAAAGATAATATTTCTTAACAGAACAATTACATAATAAAAATTAAAAACTGGGAGCACGTATCCCCTACAGATGTGATGTAGAAGCAGAAGATCTTAAGGCAGTGTCAAAAGAACTCAGATTTAGAGCAGAATGCTAATTCCTCTCCAGAAGAAAAAAGTAGTGGGTAGTCATGGGGCAGAGAAATGTTAACTGGGAGATAAGGGGTAAGGAAGTGGTTATGTTTTAGAGGAAAGGAAGATAAAGGGTAATTTACAAACTATGGAAGATAAAGAAGTTAAAAAGAGGATGAAGATTCTAATGGCATATTTTTAGTTCACGCCTTTTGGTATCCTGTGAAGCTTTTATTTTTGGTTGCCAGACACATTTTTGAAATCACTTTGAGTATTTCCCAATTGCAGGAAGACCAAGAGCTCAGAATGAAGTGATGTCTTTGTGTGTACTTATGTGAGTGAATATTTCCTCTGTCTTCATGAGCGTGGTGATTGCTCCATCCCAGCCACACCATTAGGAGGAAGGGCATCTCTGGTGCCAGTGGCTCTTGTCTGCCTTCAGGCATATGCTTTCATATGTAATTTGGAATCTGGGTGTTGTTTCCAGCTCAGTCCACACAATCACCTGCCATTTTCTTACTCCTTTTTAATAAGTTTACATCCTATTTGCTAATTACTGTACTATATTAAAGCACTGTACCATTTCCTACTGTCTTGTTACATGTTTAGTGTCTAATCATAGCCCGTATCATTACTACCTGAGATAGATTTGCTTAGTGTGTTTAGTGCATTTGAGGTGCTGTAGAGCATCCAAGCAACAGGATTTCTGGGAGATCATCACTTCCCAAAGTCCCACAGAACCTATGCTGTCTCTAGGGACTTATTCTCAGGTAGTGGAATCCTGCCCTCACAAGCTGCAGTCTTCGCTGAAGGTTTGTCAGAGGTCAGAGAGATTATCTGAACCATTTACCTCTGTCCCATGCTTTTCACTCAGCTTGAGTAATGATTCAAGTCTGTTGACTCCATGGAAGGACTAAGCCTGAAAAGCAGTGGCTCAACTCAGATGCCTGAACAGTTCTCTAGTGCCATTAAGGTACCTGAAGGTTTCCAGTTAGCTTCCAACTATCAGTCTAGAAGCCAAATGTCCCATCTAGGTTCTGGATCACAGCCACCAGACCTGTGTCAATGACTCAGGTTCATTAGACTGTCTCAAAAACACAACAAATCACATTTTAGGCAGCTTAATTGCTGCCTAAGTGTTTTCATCTGATCTCAAGCTTAGGTTGTCACCACAGGCAATGGTGTCTATCAAAACATTTGGTGAGCTCCTGAGAGCATCCTGCTAAAGTTTACTTCCTACATGGGGTCAGATGAAATGCTCTCTAGATGCCGTTTGGTCATATTGATGTTAAGATCACCACAATGCAGCAGTATTGCTGAGTCCTGTGATGCTCTGAGTAACTTCACCTGGTACTACTGATGTGATGAGGATAGGCAGTGACCTTTCTGGGTTAAAACATAGGTCACATTGCTGCTGTCTGGATAAAATCAATTCTCAGGGAAGAAGTCAAGAGGTAGAACAATATCCACCAGCTCTAACAAATATCAAAGATAAGCATTAAGAAACTGTAACCAGAAGCTTCCTATACATAAGCATTAGGAAATCGTAACCAGAAGCAGTTTATACAGCTTCTTCTTTTCCCAGGTCTCAAGGCCATCTATGGGTGTATTTGTGAAACATTGCTTGCGAAAAAACATGTTCAGGTCTTTTTCCCATGGGCAGTGGGAACTGGCTGCTATGTAGGCAGCCAAGTTGCAAAACCCTGGTACTGCTTTGTGTGAGGTAGACCTCCATCAGTTGTCACTCAAATGTCTTCTGAGCAAACACTAATGTTAGCTGAAACTAGGAAATGCAGTCTAAATTAGTTGTTTCAGTGAAGATGGAGAGCACGAACAGAGGTTAGATCATACTGTTCTAAGGTAGTTGGTTGAATCACTCTCCAAAGATCTGTATTTCTCTGTTTTCTATAGAAGAATGTTTAACTAATAAATGCATACATTTAGGTGCAGCTGATCTTAACCTAGCTGCTCCCATTGTCTCTATCCTTCCACTGCTACATGGCAGACAGCTGTGGGGATCTGATAGCTAGTCACAGTGGGTACAAAGATAACCACTTCTCCCAGTTCACATCAAATCTGCTCATAGAGCTTGATTTCTATATAAAATAAATTTCATATCAGCCAAAACATGGTTTTTCAAAAATGTATTCCAGTGCCTTTGGAAAATACATTTGGTGCAAAAGCCACTGAACAGGGCGTTTTTTTGTCTTTCATGGCATATGCATGTATAGAGTTAGATGGTAGCACCACGGTCATTCCTTCTAGATTTGAAACCTTTGAGACAAACAAATACATCCACTTAAAAACATAAAAGACAGGTCTCAAAAAAGAAAGTCTGTACTTCTGAATAAATACACACATCATTTCCAGTATCAGCTCAGTTGAGCTCTCTGCCTCAGAACATTTGTTGTTATAGGTTGTACTTCAGTTACAGAACTAAATGGGATCCACATAATGCAATGATAATAAAAACAAATCAAGGGAAGGGTTTGATTTTATTTTTTTTCTGGTAGCTGAGAAGTGCCATTAACAAATAAGTTTAACCAATGGGGCTGTTGGGATGGAAAAATCCATCATTAACACCTCCATCTGGAGAAAAATTGGCTTCAAGTGACAGCAAAAAAGCCAAAAACACAGAAGCAAGGATTTCCTGAAAAAACCACAATCCAACATGAAGGCATTTCTTACAACTCTTTTATAAAAGTTGTGTACATGCTGTCGGAGCTCCTCTGAGATGCCAGACACCTTCAGCTCCCTTTGCTGCCAGTGGATGAGGAAGGTGCTTGGCCGGCACAGGGTGAAATCCCATAATTTGTCACAGCTTGTGTGACTCTTGAAACTTCCCTTATTCTGAATTACTTAAGACAGGAAATAATCATATCCCCTGTGGCTAATGTGGTTAAACTGTAAAAAAACCTTTTGTGATGAGATGGCAAATAGATAGATGGATAAATGGATAGATACATACATACATACATACGTACATATATACAAACACACACAAATATATACGTAAGTGCAGACAGAGATATAAGTTTATTCACATTCTTTAGGCTGGATTTATAAGGTAGTAACTTTTTCATTTACGTATATCTTGGATTCTACTGTATAATTTAAAGGAAACATCCCTTTTCAAAGAGTTGCAGGGAAGAGGTGGGGAGTTATTTGGCCTTCTCATCCATTTTTCAAAACACTGTCTCACTTTATGAATCAACTTGAAAAGAAAATTTTCTGCTTACAGTAATTTCTGACAAAGTTTTAATTATTTTTTTTAATGGGCTTCATATCTCGTGCCCAACTCCCATTTTCTAGGCTGAGAATGGTTAAGAGTCCCTCTATATTTTGTGGCCCTATTTCACACAGCTGGTCAGGACAACTTAAAAGGTTTTACATTTTTCCACCATTTTATCTGGCATGAAATTGCTCAGGTTTGCTATAGCCAGTGTAAAATAACTAAACCTGAGTGCCAGTTTTGAAATTGTAGCCGAGCAGCTTGGGCGTCTTCAAGTACTAACTGACTTCAAATGACTGCGAAATCGGATGGGTTTAATTAAGTTTTATTGTGTCAGTCAGCACAGAGTGATAGCATGTGTGGAGGTAATCAGAGCATGATAAAGTCTGAGTCAGTGTACAGCTAACTCTACAAAGCACACGATAACTGTACGAACTGGGATGTGAGAAAGTAGCAGACAGAGAGGAAAGCAGACTGCTCTCCTACCAGAACAGGCATGAGCGTAAGAATGAAGGGTCTTTCACTTTGGCTTTTAACATGTGCAGCTGTTTCTCATGCTCTTCCCAGCCATCCAGGGAAAGACAATGAAGAAGATGCAAAGCTTGTACAGGTAACTGCATTGTCCATATCTGAGATCTATTGAACCCTCTATTTTTAGATAAAATCTGTGTGTTCCGGCTGCACAGCAGCTTACTGCCTTTGCTATTGCATAGAATGCTGTTGCCCAGACTTTACTAAAATAGGATAAACCTTTACAAACTGGATATGTCACGTAAATAAGAGTCAGGGACAATCTTGTCTGTTTCTTTTTAGCTACAAACTTCAGGAAAACATCTGCTGTGTTGCAAAATCACAGGCAGAAGGCTTTGCCATCAAAGTACACAAACAATATCAGTTCAAAGGTATTTGTTTATGAAACAGATCAAAATGTGAAATGTGTTTTCTTTTTTTTTTTTCCCCCACTAGGACTATTTAAATAAATTCTATTCTGTTGAGCCAGATCCAAATCTACTTGGATGGAAAATAAATGCTGAATCCACAGTTGAGAAACTTCAGAAAATGCAACAATTTTTTGGTTTGAAAGTGACTGGAAAACCAGATAATGAGACGTTGGAAATGATGAAGAAACCCAGATGTGGAGTTCCTGATGTGGGTCTCTATGGTGTTACTCTGCCAGGATGGAAAAAAACCAAACTGACATACAGGTAGTATTTCAGTAATTACTGTCTAAGTTTAAATTTTAGGTTTGTGGATGTCCACTTTTGTTATATTTAAGTATAATTTCTATAGCAATTGTTTCCAGTTGGGAATACAAATATGTTTCTCTTTCCCCAGCTTTTAGCTGTTCATACTCCTGAGAGGAATTTCTGAGAGTCAAGCTGGGTATTCCACATTTTCTGTGTCACCCACAGTATTTTGCCTACCCGGAATCATTCCTCACAAATATTTTGTGAAACAAACAGAAACATCAATTGCACCCTGTACAAGCCCCATTATCTTTGAAATTTGCTAAGACCAACAGTTTAGTAGTCAAAGAATCCTAAGGAGATAAATTTCCTCAAGTGACAACCTTCTGACTAAGGGTAATTTTGAGAAAAAAATGATACTGTGTATTCATTATTATTTCATTATTATAATGAAAAAGACATGTTGAAGAGTTATCACATGCCTCAAACTCAGTTCAAGATGAATCTTGGGAGCTGTTGGTTTACAGGTTAAATTTCTTCTTACACATTTCTGTTCATCATCTTAAAAATATTATGGGTATTTTTTCTGCAGATATTAAGTATTAACACTTAAACTCTCATAACCATAGAATTGTGAACTACACACCAGATATGAGCAAAGAGGACGTGGATAAAGCAATCCAGAAGGCATTTAAAGTGTGGAGTGCTGTTACCCCACTGATTTTCACTCGTATTCATAAGGGAATAGCAGATATAATGATTGCTTTTGGGACCAAAGGTAATATGCTGTCTGCGTACAATGTTAAGATTAATTTATAGATTTTCCGGTTATCAGAACATAAACTCAGTGGTGTTTCAACTTCATGTTCTTTAGCTCATGGACATTGCCCTCGCTATTTTGATGGTCCCCTAGGAGTTCTCGCCCATGCCTTTCCACCTGGCAATGGTTTAGGTGGTGATGTACACTTCGATGAGGATGAAGACTGGACCACAGGCTTAGCTGGTAGGTAAAAAAAAAAGGTTTCTGAAGTGTTATGCAGATGGATAAATTTCTTTCTGATTTTATTTAAGTGAAAGAATAGACTGAGATGAAACGCTGTAAGAGCACTGCAAGAGGAGGAGAGTGTGGATTTATTGTGGTGGGAAAAAAACCAAAAGGTATGAGGAATGGACATGTCATGTGATAAAATATAATGTTTTCCCCGCATTGGGACTAAATGGGTCAACCCTCGTTTTGTTGCTGTTCCTCAGTAGCATGGCTCCAGCAGCCAGACATTGCAGAACTTGGAGAACAGAGAGGACTTGTGAGAGGGGGAGGACTGACTGGAAACATGTATGGAAAAAATGAAGCTTTGTTTTTTTTGCATTTTGAGAAACAAATATCTTGGCTTCAGCCAGCCTTTCTTGGGCAATCGATGACCAGTTCTGAGCCCTGCCACAGACTTGTGATCTTCACTAAGTCTGTTGACATTTTCTGGCTCT
This sequence comes from Myiozetetes cayanensis, assembly GCF_022539395.1. NCBI lineage: Eukaryota > Metazoa > Chordata > Aves > Passeriformes > Tyrannidae > Myiozetetes > Myiozetetes cayanensis. Next base: position 39,941,141 of record NW_026087742.1, on the reverse strand, counting down.
TGGTCTGCGAGCAGATGATCATTCTTCCCTAATTCAGAAAGGCGTGATACTTGGAGGGATGCATGTTGAAGGAAATTCCACTTTTATCTATTTACTGTGTTGACATATTTCATGGAGAATAAGCATGTATAAACATAACACTTTAAAAATAGATCTTGCTTGACAAGACTATAAAGAAACCATACACTTTAAAGTCCTAATGGTAGAAAGGTAAATCATTCTGCTAACATTTTATTTTTTCTTGTCTGTTCATGATCTCACCTTTCTTTCTCAGATTTTAGGAGGGAGGGGGACACACTTTGATGTGTGACACTTTGATACCTGAAGTGAGCATGGAGTGCGTTGTCCTACCCTTACCCTGGAGAGCTGTTAGTTTGATCTGACTCACCATCTAATCTCTTCTACCTCAGCCAGGAAACCCTGCCAGGACATTCTTCAGAGCTGCACCCACACTCACCTCCAGACATCTACTCATGCCACATACAGACTTTCAGTAGCTAACAGAAAGAAAGAGGGTCAAAAGCCACTCCCTTGTAGTGGGGGAAGACCATAACCTTATCCTATAAAAAAATACGTTCATATATATACATACCCTAGAAAATGTCAATATATTTTATGAAAACTGTCACTGAGCAATAGCCTTGCTGTGATTGTATCAGCCAATTGCAGAAAAAAACTAGACTGATCTCTTCTCTCTATCAATTTCTTAAGGATTCAACTTGTTCCTTGTTGCTGCTCATGAGTTTGGCCATGCCCTGGGTCTCTCCCATTCTAATGATCAGAGGGCTCTTATGTTCCCCACTTATGCCTACAGCAGCCTCAGTGAATTTCCCCTCTCTCCAGATGATATTAGTGGCATTCAGTCCATTTACGGTGAGTAAAATCCATGTCTTTAAAAAAAAAAGCGGAGAGAAATAATCTCCTTCATGAAGTTACACCATAAAAATAATTGTATTCTCATACAATAAAAATACATTTGTATGTAAAAACCTTAATGTTTCTACAATTTGATGTATTCTTTCTAAACTGTCTCCCTCAGGATCCCCCTCAAATGCCCCAGATAGAAGGCCAGCCACTCCTAACTCACCTAAAACCTGTAGCTCCCAAATGTCTTTCGATGCTATAACTTCACTAAGGCGAGAAGTCATTTTTCTAAAGCACAGGTAAGTATTGATATGCCATTTGTCTCTACGGGGTTTATTTTTTCTTGATTTATACAAAGACTGAATATTTTTGTGGTTATGGGATGTACAGTGAGACAAACAGATTTCATTTCATGGAAATAAAACTTTAAGCAAATATGAGTTATATAATTATTTTTATAGGATCCCCTGAAAAAAACATGCTTTGTGTTTTTTTCCATAAACCATCTCAATAACAATAATATTTTATTCCCAAATGTGTAGATGGTTACACAAAGTAGTGACTTGAATAAATACTTCAACTATTTCATAAGAATCATAGAAAGGTTTGTGTTGGAAGGCACCTTAAAGATCCTCTAGTTCTGATCAAGGACCCTTCCAATAAGACCGGGTTGCCCTTCCAACCTGGCCTTGAACACCTAGTTAAGTGTATAATTAATTTAACTAATTTAATTAATTAAATAAGAAACCATTATGTTTGACAATATAGTTGAGCCAATCTGTCCTTCAGACACCTTTGCAAGCCTAAAGTCATCTAGGGAATTAATCTGGGTGGTAGCTTACAGTAAGGCTTATCTGGGATCCTATAACTCTCCTGCTATATGGTAAAACCTAAAATTTTCAGCTGCTTATAGCTGATCCCATTAATCAATCAGTACCAATGAGAAGGGTAATGCCAGAAGGAAACCAGAATAAAAAACCCCACACTTCCCATTTGGGGAGTGTTTTGCTTTCTGACACATCAACCCAGGTAACTCCACTAACAAGAAAGAACTTGTAAGTGACAATGTTGTTCACATCCTTTTGTATATATAGAAATGTCTGTGGTTTATTAGGTACTATAAAACCTGTTTCATATTTAAATCAGGCACTTATGGCGGGTCTATCCTGATAACTCAGAAGCTGAACGTGAATTAATTTCTGCCTTCTGGCCAACTCTGCCGCCTGCTATTGAAGCTGCATATGAAAACATGAAAGATCAGATCCTATTTTTCAAAGGTGAAGTACAAGATTTTCTTTAATTTTTTCTTAACTTTAATTTTGTGGGAAGAAGGGAGGAAGAAAGAGTATATATGTAGGCATAAAATTCACTTTTCAAATAAATTAGACAAAAATTCAGAACATTTCATCAAGGGTTCCTACAACCTACAATAAAGGGGTATATTTTTCCTTTTACTGTCTGAAAATGACAGGTGAAACTAAATCTTTTTATTGCTTTTAACAGGCAATAAATTCTGGGTTATCAGCGGATATCAGGTGTTGCTTGGTTATCCGAAGAATATCAACACACTGGGCTTCCCTAAAGGAGTCAAGAAAATTGACGCAGCTGTTTGTAATAAACATACAGGGAAGACAGACTTTTTCATAGGTGACAAGTATTGGAGGTAAGAAGAACTGACAAATATTTTCTTATTGATGAGTCTGATATAATCTGAATACAATTTAATTTGTCCATGTGATAAAAGAGAAAATAGACCTTTAGGTAACTGTATGTAACTTGGTAATTCTAGTAGTCCTACTTTTCATAGAAATGTTTTTTTGACTGCTGCACGGGGAGAAGAGTATAGCTTTGGCTTTTGAGAGCTTAGGGGTGTCCTCAAATGGGCATTCAAAGTATGGACATGCTTTGGTGCATAATGCCTGGAAGCTGAAAAAAAATCCAACATCTAGAGAATTTTTACAAATACAAAAATATCTGCAGAAAATTAAGATCTGAAAGCTAACCTGCTTCAGCAAAAGGCTGGCTGGGATGACTTGTTCAGGATTTCTCTGATTTCTGAAAAGTCCTGGATTATTTTACCCCATTTAGAAAAACAAAAGTGAGAGTTCCTTTCCTGTCTTTGACTGGTTAGCACAGGATTTTCAATGTGTTTCTTCTAAACCCTATTCCCAGACTGGCATGAGTGATTCCCAATACCCAAACACCAGGCAGGTGGAAGCAAAAGTCAGCTTTGATAAGTTCATAGATTCCTTCTGCATTCAAGAACAATGGCTGCAAAGGCCTTCTGCGATCAACCAGGAGCTTATGTGGGTCACACAGACTTTATCGTGACTAATTGTGGGGTTCCTCAGTAAAGCATATGGTGTAAGCTGGATTTTGAAATTCATGTGGTTTCCTGCCCTCTGTTTTAGATTGTTTTGGAAAGATTCTTCACAATATCTTGCATTGCTATTTTACTGTCTTGCTCACAAGACAATAGCATGCAAGAAAACCACAACACACATTTCTTGCCTAATAACTCATTCTCTTAACCTCATGTCCATGTGAAAAATTTTTCATGTATCCAAGAAGAAGTAAAACAAAGGCTTGATTGTTTGCTTGTGTTTCCTGCCTGAGAGGGTTCCTCAAATCTGGGAGAACCTTTTAGGTTTTCCTTTCAGCCCCCTTAATTCAGTCCCATCTCATAAAAATTGCCCTGACTCAGTTAGGAACAACTTGATTGTTTTAGAAATGTCAGCTTCCTTTCCTCCATCTAAATCTGTCAGCTAGTAGAGGACTATCTACAATATCTTATCAGTCTTCTGATAAATATATGCAGCTACTATAGCAGAAATTAATCTGTCCACTTTCCATGTAGTGTCTGTCACAATGCTATCATTAGAAGAGGTAAATTCCATCCCTGATGTCAAAAATGTGGGTATTCCTTCAATTTTTCTCACTTCAGGTGCTTCTTTGGAGCTGTACTTGCCTTTGTCAGCAAACAAGTAGCAGCCTCATGGAAAACACAATGACCAGCATCCCACAGACATTTTTGTGACTAAATAATACAACTTTCTGTTATAACCCCAGTGAAATCAGTCAAGCTGCAGATGGTGGGCATGTTTCAGCAGCTGCTTAACTCTGTGCAGAATTGATGTCTAAACTCTGTAAAATTACACATCTCCCTTCATATGATTTAGGTTTGATGAAAACAGCCAGACCATGGAGGAGGGTTATCCTAGACTGACAGTCAATGACTTTCCGGGAATTAATCAGAGGGTTGATGCTGTTTTTCAAAAGAAAGGTAAATGGAATGAGCTTTTAAGTAAAATCACTTTACTGCTAAAGATCAGAAGTTCTGAAGTTATGATGAATGTCATTGTTGCTGTATCCTGTAAAAGACAGAAATGAAGAGATGCTCTCTTGTGTGTTCCTTGATTTGACAAAATGAAGCTATTTCTTGCATCCATAACATGATGCTTTGCTTTTTCACCTCCAGGATTATTCTACTTCTTCCATGAATCGAAACAGTGGGAATTTGACCCTATTGCTAAAAAGGTTATCCGAGAAATGAAGAGTAACAGTTGGTTTAACTGTTAATATCATAAAACTTTCTTACATTCAGCAAAAGACAATAAAAATAATTCTGGAGATCTCAGAACTTGTTAGTATATACAGTACTATATATACAGAAGAGGCAACAGGACTAGTTTTCATAAATGGTTTTAATGTATTTTAATGAATTAACATGTCAGCTCAAATTGTATCTCTAAAGGCTAGAATAAAACTGCATTTTTCCCAAGTAAGTAAAAATGTACAACATAATTTATTAGTTTGTACTCCAAAGGGTTTTTCAAATATTATGGCAATAAACTGATTTTGGTTGATGTCACTGCTTTCTGTTTCATCTGTTGAAGGCAATCTATATTTCTGAGGTGTGAAAGACTGTAGGTTAATATCCTTCCAACATACAATACTTATATTTTGCTTCTTTTCTCTCCAAAGAGGGATTTTTTTCTCTCCATCTGCAAGAGTCAGGCTTTTCATTAGTCACTTGCTTTTCTGTCCTCTCTTCTGCATCTTCTCCTGCTCTTTGACTGTTGCAGCCTTGTTCTTTTCACATTATAACAATATTTTGCCATCAAAATCAATATCCATCACCAGTGTCTAAATACATTATCTCACCTGATAATCACCCTGATCTGTCTTTATAGCATAGCCAGTTAGCTTTTCATCAGTGGTCACTTTTTGTAAAGCTGTGAATGACATCCTTCACAGATCAGCCCCGTCCTATTAAAGAAATAGATTCAACTACCCTGTCATGGAACCCAATCTTTACTCCAGTAACTCAAACCATATGCTTCAAATGCAAATATATCTGAGATTTAATGCATGCTGTCATCACACATGGAGCAAACTCCTCACAAAATGAGACAAAACTATAGAGTTACAGTCATATCCTCTCCAGGTATTTCTTTTCAATTTAGTTCTGGAGAGAGTCCCAGAATACACTGCCAAATGGCTGGCCATACTGCCTGCATGGCTGGGTATATTTGATCTTAGAATTGGTTTGTCCTCCAGTTCCCTGGTTCTCACATATTTGGCTGTTTACATACCTGTTGCACGCTTGAGTAAAATATTTCTTTTTGCTACGTGTTTTTATAACAATGGACTTTACCCCAACCTGAACCTTTCTCACGTGGTTTTCTGTAAACAGCAGGAGTAACATCATTTTGCTGCTATTGCTGTGAGAAACCTGTTGGATTTTTTCCCACCAGAAAACCAAAGTAGAGGCTCAAATATGCTGTTTCACTGATTTACAAAACTAATCATAGTGAACACAATTACAATCTAGATCCCTAACAAAACTTAACCTTAAATTAGGATGAAATGGTAGACATTTAAGTGAGATTCATCTGACTACTTACTGTTTAGCTACATATCTACATGAGTTAGGGAAGATCCCTGTACTGAAAGAAGAGAGACTGTTCTGGGGCAAACCAGTGCCTTCAGCTCCCAGAGAAAACATCTCTTTGCAGATGAAGGCCAGCCAACTAGCTTAGAGTAGCTAACTTTCAGACAGATAAGTATTGGTGGAATTTAAAATGTCTTTGATGGGTATCTTTCAGTTTTTACTCAGAATATGTAAATACATCCTATTTTTTCTCCTCTACAGTGTTCACTTTTTGACAAGTTAACCACAGCAGCATTTTATATCACCACAAGCCAGTGACAGAGTTGTCTGAAGGCACTTGCTTGGACGCCACTGTCTGTGGAATGATTGTGATATTCCATATGACAAGAGCAGAACATGCTGGAGGCAGGTGGGATGGAGTCAATTCCTTACTTATTTCTGCATTTCCAGCCTTCTCTTCTCCAGCATTTAATTCAGTTGATGTCTGTATAGAAAGCACAAACCAAAAGCACAATCACAGAGGCTGCCAGGTTACACTCAAGTGTTTATATTCAGAGGCAAGTTTACTCTTTCACACACGCTCTGTTCAGTGTGTAATACAATTGTAATTTAAGCTGCAAGAAACAGTTAATCATTGAGTCATCAAGGAGATTATTCAGTTCTTTGTAATACGTGGGCAAGTTCTTCTGTCTTCAGATACATAAACATCATTGTTACTCTGCGCTCCTTCTTTTCTCAGGTCAAACATTGCTTCATAATTTATATAAATCCCTTGTCTTTAGGAAAGTTAATATTTAACAGTGAAATGCTGTTACTGAAGTTTTCTGACTGGCAGCTTTGGCATTATCTTAAAGCAGACTGGGGTGCATGTTCACAGATCACCTGCAAAAATAAATAAAGCAATGAGTACTGCTGTTCCTTCATTTACAAAGAAGGCCTGGGAAATCATTCCTAACAAAAGACTTGACTTCTGATTAGCGATAACAGCTTGGTCACTCCGTTTTCCATTTTTTATTGCCATTTCATTGGAATAATAAGAACCAGAATAGGAGTGCCAGAGCAGAAATCCAGTAAGTAATGAGTCCTTAGTGGTGGTCCTATCCCTCCATCTCTGCCAAGTACCTGGCCAACATGTGATTATGTCTTGCACCCCGCCATATCCTCCCACAACCCTAAAGAGCTCCCAATACCACCTCCCTGGCTCTCTCTTGTGCCACCTGTAAGCTACTCATAAAGCATGTCCCCATGTTACATTTAGGTATCTAGCTGAATAATGCCATGTAGTTACCTGTGGGGTGACCGGCCACTGGCCCCACAGCCCAGTCGAGAGGCGAGTCATCTGCCTTCCCATTAATAGGGTTTTTTCTCTTCTAACCAGCTGCTATTTACCCCAAAACCGGTAGGAGCTATGGAATTTCTGTTTGGCTTGGCTGAATTGGCCAGTGCCTTCAGTTGCAGTTGGACCAGATGGACACACAGACACGCAGAAAAGAGGATCCCATGTGGTCAAGCTAAAATAATTTTCTTAGTGTTTTCACTAAATATTCTTCTTGCTTTCCTCTGAACATTTCCATTCAGTTTTGTAATATCATATTCCTCCTACTGTTGACCAGAGGAATTTGGAAGGGCAGACAAGGTAGGGCAGAAAAGACATATAAAACCAAAGAGAAAGCTAATCCAGTTGTTTCATATCACAAAGAAAAAATGGTCTCTTGTTTCTCATCCAATTAATGTTTTTTACCAGATGTTTTTCAAATTAATCATAAGATCATAAGATGATGAGACTGAATTGAAATGAGGAAATTATACATCCTAATGCAATGTTGTTGTTGAGACATGCAAACTAGAGCATTGCTAGTAGATTGTCCTGAAAAGTCCTGCTCACTTCTTTGCCTACAGGAACCTGGTCTCCCAACACTGGCAAAGGAGTGTTTCAGCTGAGTGGGGAAGGAGTTGTGTATAATCAAATACTCGCCAGAGCAGAGCTTAAAAACCCACATTTTTTAAGGAGAGTTTAAAAACTTTACCCTCTCAGGTGAGCAACCTCTCCCCTGTGCTCTCAGGTGACAGACAGATGCCTCAAAAGCCTTGAGAAAACTGATAATGAATCTTTTTAAGGTTTGATACTTTAAAGGAAGAAAATATATGAGCATGGGAGCTAAAGTACAAAGAATGGATCATTACCTGGATGTACATAACCACCCTTCCCTGCACTCACTCATAACTTCATGCCTCTTGATGCTAATTTCCCAATTCCAGATAACAAGCAAGGAAGCTGCAAGGCCAGTGTTTAGGCACTGGTAGCTTACATGCTCTTTGAACATCTTATGGAGCTTGAACCATTTTGTACACCGATCCTTCAGACCTGCCAGAGCCACACCCAAAGCAGAGAACTGAAAACCAGTACACACATCACAGATACGGAGGTGGAACTTCAACAACAACTGAGGATGAGAGAGACAATGTGCTAGGCCAAAGCAGGTGAAAGCACTTCTCTGAGATCTACAGACACAGGTAGAGACCCTTGCAGAGTTAACACTCTTAATGACAGCCATCTCAGTGACCGTATTGAGTGTACCCTGTACCTGTTTTTGTAGAGGGAACCAACAGGTTTGAGTTGTGGGTTCTGCGGTTCTAGCTGTGAATCAGAGTTTTTCATGGTCTGTCTGCACTCATTCATTAGATCAACTTGGGGGAAGGGTTTTTTGGGGGATTTTCCTTATGCATCATGGGCTTCATGTGTTTTTATGATCTGTAAGCATTTTATCTTGCTACCTTTCAATAAGTGAGTGGACATAGATCTGTGTGTGTTTGCGTGCTCCTATGAAAGTACCTTGCTCATGAGTACATGTTGCTCTGTGCAGGCTCTGTGGGGCTCTGTGGCCTGCAGAGGCTAAAGGAGCAGGGAATCTCATCAGCTATGTGGAAATACCTCCTCTCTATGCTACGAGCAAATGCTGCTTGTGGAGCCAAGGGCCACAGAGCCTCTGCATAAGTCAGTAAGACAATATTTTAAACTATGAGATAAAAATCCAACATAAGCTCCTAGAGACTAGCTCTGGGGAGAGTAACTCAGCCTTTGGATGTTGTGACTGTCGGGCATCTGTTTGAGCTTGGACGGATGAAGGTGGTGGTTACTTTTGGAGCAGTTGCTGTGCGTAGGGGAGATTAGCACAGACTGACAAAAAAAAATGCTGCTTCTTTCAAGAGACGGGAGTTGCAAACCTCACTTTGCCGAGCACAGCCACGGCCACGGCCACAGACTGTAGGGACCAACCAGAGCTACCCACATCAGGGTCCCTCTGACTGGGAGTGAGGGGGTCACAGCTGCCTCTCCAAGGTCACAGCTGTCACCCTGCAGTCACAGCTGCCACCCAGCGGGAGCCACTGGGCTCACACGGCTGCCACTGATGGGTCACAGATGGTAGCCAGTGGTCTGAACTGCCATCCCGCGGCCACGTCTGTCACCCCACGGTCACAGATGCGACCCAGCTGTTACAGCTGCCGCCCTGCGGTTACGGCTGGCACGCGAAGGCCACAGCTGTCACCCCGCACAGCTGTCACCCCGCACAGCTGTCACCCCGCACAGATGTCACCCGGCGGCTGCGGTCCCACCCCGCGGTCACTGCTGCCACCCCGCGGTCACAGCTGCCCCAGCTCCTGCTCCAGGCTGGCTCCTCACAGCTCAGCTCCTCAGATGCTTAACTTTTGTTGTGCGGTTGCTCGGCTCACAGTTTTCTAAATAACGCTTTGCATGAGGGTATCTTATGGAGGGAGAAGCACGGGAGGAGAAGCACTTAGATTTTAAAATGAAAAAATGCTTTGTTAAATCTATTAATAGTGTAATTTAAACTAAATAAACTGAGCTCTGTGTTTGCCATATTGGTGGTGATTCAAAATCACTAAAAATCCATAGAAAAACACCGATAGAGTTCTAGAAACTATGTCCTGAAGGACTGAGTCCCCTAAATTGTCAGCAGCTATTATGGGAATTGGTAAAATCTGTTTTGCCCTAGACTGAGACAGTTACAATGGATAGTATGAAAGATCATTATTTAAAAATGAAGACATTTCAAAAAAGGAAATAGCTTACAGACATATTGGAAATGTCATAATTAAATAGAACAACTGGGTAATAAATATAAGAAATAAATAGTTTACAAAAAGCACTGGGAACACTCTTCAAACATGTATGTATATGATACAAATATATATGCATATTTACCTCTAACTATGTTTCAGGCTATCATCATTACTTTTATAACCACTGCTTTTGATTTTTCACCCAAAATCATAGCAGGAATGATTTACATAGTAAATATATGAATTCATCATGATGTAACTTAGCTTAGATTATCATATTTTTCCAAGCAGCTGAAAAGTGAATTTATCACTTCATGCTACTGCAAACAGGATTACTGTGAACAAACCAAGCTTTTAGCATAAAAGAAACACTTCGTGTCAGCAAGCAAGAAAAGTTTACACTGATCTCAGGAGGACACCAAACTAGTACCGGTATGTTCTGGAGCAAAATTCTGCAAGTAAACAAGTGTTTGCTTACAGAATGTACAGAATATGGGAGGAGAATGACTATTGTTAAAGGTGTCTTTTTTCATTTCTAAACATGATAAATTCTTTCCTCATTTCCAGGAACACAGTGAAACTTGTGTGCATCATGAGCTAGAGGACAGGTTTTAATTAGAGAAGAAGGTGCTGATTTAGCAAAGCCTTCAAGCTCATGCCAAAATTCAAACACCTATTTATGTAACTTTACTTTTGAAATCTTTTGCTTAGGCAGAGTCCTAATGAGACATCTATGCTCATTAAGACCATAAAAATGTACTGCCTCAACAAAGCTTACACAAAGCATGGTCATTTCTCAAGCACTTGGCTGAAGAAATGTACATTCACACCATTGCATTCAAAACAATCTGTGCATAAATAAGAATGGACCCCACCATCTTCCTTCTCCTTGCAGTCCCTTTGACTCTCATCCCCAGAGCTTAGTCACTTTGCAAACCTTTCTGTCTCTGCCTCTGGTTTTGCTAAGTTTATCATCAGGTGCAGATTGTTGGAGGCCATCGTTTTGGGAATCAGCATTATTAAAAGGCAGAAGTCTTTTTAAAAAAATGTAAATTGTACAAAGGTAAATACAGAGGTCATTCATCCATTTCTGAATATGCTGTGAGATATTTTTGCACACACGGCATTTCTGTCAGAATTTGTTTTAGACTGTGAAGGCCAAGTCCTAATTATTTAATTACCTGATTTCCACCTATATCCTTGTGTCTGCTGTCCTATTGACTGGATCTGAACCTTTAAAGATACATAACCGTCAGGAAAAGTCTCTGCAATTTGGGATGAATTTGACCACCATGATGCCATTCTTAAATCTTTAAAGTGATGGTGAAACAAAACACTTGTGGAAAAAAATTATCCTGAACTTAGGGAACATATTGCCTACAGGCAGGAATAAGGATTTTGTCTCTTAGGGCACCCCTCTACGGCAAGGGACAAAGGAGCTATAGCCTTTAACACTAGCATAAGCATTCTAGAAAGCATTAGTGTTATATTTCAGAGTAGCAAGGTTCTGAAGCCAGCCTCTTCATCATCCTCACTTGCTGTGCACGGCTTCAGTTTATGGAGAACTTTGTGGCCACAAAAATCAGAGTCCTGGTAGAGAAAGCTATCTGGAAAGCTCTGCCACAGCTGCCCATATGCCTAATGGAGAGATCTGAGCTTGGACCAATGGATGGTCCTTTGGACACCTTCATACCTGTGGCCAAGACAAGTGACCAGAATCAGTCCCAAGTCTCTTACTGAATGCTTTCCCTGTGTGTAGTTAACAGAAGAGACTTATAGAAAAGACAGACACAGCCCTCAGGTAACATTTTTGTGCAACACCAAGCAAAAAACCAGCACAGAGTGATCCCTGCAGCCACTTCTATTGGGAGTTTGTCCCTCCCTCAGCACAGGCAGCCAGGGAACCATGCTCAGGGAGGCACAGACTGCTCAAAAACCTGGTCTCTGCACCTACTGTCAGTCACTAAGGCCAGATTGACATTGTAGGAGGAATACCAGACTGCTGTGGGGGGTTTTTGGACACCGAAGTAAAAATGTGAATACCCTGTAACACAGCACATCTATGTGCCATTGGTGTGCAAGACAGAGGGTTCCTTTTCTCGTAGTCTAAATTAAATTGTCTTCCTCCAGCAGTGGTACCATCTTCCTTGGCTGGCAGCTGGAATTGCCAGCATCATATGCTATCTGACAAAGAGACAAAGGTCTTATTTCATTGCCATGTACAGTAGTAAGTTTATCTCCATGCACAATAGTAAGTTTATCTCACTCATTTGACAGAAAAAACAGCAGACGTAACAGCAGTATTTTTCCTGTGCTACTGTGAGACAAGAGCCTGTGTAAGTCACAGAAGATGTTATGGCACAATCTGTGTATTTGAATCAGAAAAGCTGCGCAGTAATCATTTACAAAATAGTAATCTCTCTGCATACTAGAATAAAATTGTTTAGACTTGTTTGCCAAATTTATATTCGCCTTAGAGAAAACTGATGCAAATAATCTAAACTTGTCAAAACCTGAATGTTTGCCTATCATAGGAAATTACAACATTACAATTTACTCTCATTCTGAATCAAACCTCAATTCAGCATAAGATTTAATTTTTGTATAAATAAATTACACTGTCTTTATATTAATTGCTCATTTTTCATTACCAGACTTTTCTAATAACCATATGTTCATCTAGGTTATTTTTAATTGGCATTTCTTACAATTCAGATTGTAAAATTTGTATTGAAAAATACTCAATCTACATCAATCAAAATATTGACATGTCAATGAGCAAAATTTGCTTGAATTTTTGTAGGTTTTTAGGAGTCCTTTGACAAGTATCATACCCAAAAAGGAAGGCATCAATCTGTGAGGATAGCAGCAGCTACATGATGAGAAATCTTAGAGATGCAGGCATTCCTGGGTTTCAGGTGACCAGGAATGTGGGCTACAGCACTAGGATCAGGAATGACTTGGAGGTCATAGTGTTCCTGACATAGCAAACTACCAATTCTTTCCAGGAATGGGAAAAGAATACATGAATGCATAGGTGGGGAGTTGTGGATTTTCTGGCTTTGGAAATAAGTAGGCATCATTTGGATGATTTAAAAGGACAATTAACTTTCTAATTTTTGCCAATGTTGTCTCCAATTTGTATTTCATGTATTTTATCTCCATTATAAACTCGGCAAGGACTTTGTAATAAGTCTCTAAGATTTTTTTTCCAAAAGTTACTAGTTCTTAAAATTAAGGGAAGATTGTATTATAAAAGGGCACAACACATGTTCAAGTGCACAGTTCTTCACCTGTTTTTAGAGAGAAACCCACACTTGTTACTGCACCACTAAGTGCATTGCATAGCATTAAGAAGACTACCAGTTTAAAAACACAGGTTGGCTATCACAAAATGAAATGATCTCACGATATGAGATCATGAATGGTTAGAATTTTCCCACAGTATGACATCTCCAGCTTTGTTTTTTACCTCAACCCTATTGCACAACGCTGCCACTAGATGTCAGATGATGTAAGGGCCCCACTGGTCCCCTCAAGCAAGTCTGGTCAACAGATGAATTAGAATAAAGTATTGAACTTTCCTTGTGGACGGGTGAAAATAGGTAACTATTGATCTTTAGCTTTTGGTAGCATTAAATTGTGGGTTTTCTAGGAAGAATAACACTGTTTTGATACACAAGAACACAGGAAGGGTCCTGAAGCCACTTTCTTCCTCTGGGCTGTTACACTGTTTTTAGAGCATCTTTCGAAATGGAATCTGATTCATTACAGGAACTCTTCATCATTAGCACAACGCTAACACTAAATAACTATAGAAAAATGAGACTCAGAGCTTACCTGATGCAAATTAAAGTCATATAAAGAAAAACAAATTATCAGGTTTAGTTCCTTCAGTCAGTATAGACTTACCTGTATTAACATCTCAGCTGGCTCCCTGGCCTTGCCCTTCAGGCCCATGTTCACAGCTAAACTACACTAAGTATGGAGCTTGGTGATAAAATATTATGCTATGTTTACTTTCAAGGAAGTTGTAAAACTGGACACTAAAGGAAAAAAGACATTCTCTATGTCACATCGTGGAGTAAATGAATGCTGTCCATAACAGGTTAAGGGAATATTTGCAAAGATCAGAGCTAAGAAGACAGCTCTGGACTATGTCCTGCCACTCAACAGAAGGACCAGCCTTGGACTGTGAATGTCATCATGGTCCCAACTTCCCAGGACAAGACCTAGAAAGAGGAGTAACAAGGAAAAGGCAATGTTCTGTGTACAACAGGAGAGAAAAGCTTCCCACTTGCATCTGCATACAGGACAAGTTCTGTGTTCTGTGATTACACCAGTTTAATCTGAATGCTCTATCCATGTTCATAGGGAAAAAAAGTGCTTCAGAGAACTTCATTCTGTTCTAGTACTTGTGTAAAGTGAAATGATGCAAAAGGATTTCAGTCACAGTGAATGATACTAAAAACCAAAGCTGATGTCAGGTTTATCCCTTTCTAACTACAGAGGGAAAACCATGGGACATAACACACATAATATTCAAGTTAATTACTTGGGATGAGTCTAACTTTCATCAGAATGGTTTTGTAACACTATTTCATTTAATTGCACAGACTTAACCCTTCAGGTGAATGCTCTGAGTGGGCATGAAGTATTTGCACTACTGAAGAGATGATATCTTTTTTTAATCTCATTTCCTCCCCAGAAGTGTCTAAATTATTGTTTTACATGGAGTCTTTCAATCACTGTTCATGGTTGCAGCTGTGAAAAGGCACTTTCTCTTGTTATCTGCTTCCTAGTCTGATGCTAGGTTATATTTTCTTCCAAAAAAGAAGTACCTCAGTTATTCATTAAAAATAGAGTTTCTGAAATGCTATGCATGTGGGTATTCTTCCTCTTTCTTCTGCTATTATTTGCTACATCATCATGACTCTTATCCCTTTGATAGTCCATGTGGGACCCTGGTATATGCTTTTGCCCCAGTGAAGGATTAGAAGTGGACAATAATTTTGAAAACACAGAGAAGCAGAATGTGGGAACAAATGGTACCAGAAAATAGTTTATAAACTTTGCAAATTCAAGGATTTCCTGAAAAACAACATAACAATATGGGATGTTAGAACATTTTAAAATGTGGAAGTATGAAATATGAAATCCTACACTGGGGAATAAACTTGAGGTTAGTTTGGAAAGTAAATACTACATGAACAGACTGATAAGCCTTAATCCCAAACAAACTCATTGAAACAATTAAAAATGAAAGGAATTAAAGTTACTCTTTCAAAACTGGGCTAACTCAATCCTGAGAGAGTTATTTTTGACCTACCATTGTGAAACAGAAGGTAGAAGAACAAAATTAAATCCATCATTATCTGCAGCATTTATTTTTAAAAAACATGGAAGCCAAAGGTTTTACTGCTGCTCAGTGAGTGTCAACATAAACATGTATATAAAGTCATTGTGTTGCTTAGCATTGTGGTTTTCTAAGGAACGACTGGATAACAGTTTACCTGTTGTGTGACAGGAGGCTCTAAGAGCCTAAGATGAGGAACTGCTGCTTTAATGTCAGGCCCATCCTGAAGAGCTTTGCAAGATCAACATGGGGACCTTTGTCATCTTGTAGTATTGAAGATTAAAATCCTGAAATATCTGTGGGACATACTGGTACCTTGTCATCAGTGAAGTAAATTAAGAAGTGGCAGAGAAGTAATGCTCTATACTCTTAAAATTATTAACTTGGTCATTGACACAGCTTTGTCCTGGACAAACTATCATTTGGACACGGTTCAGGAGTCAGTACAGTTCAGAGACTTGCCTCAAGAAATCAAGTTGTTTGTCATCAATCAGATGACAATCAATTAGATCTGCATGTATCTGTTCTGTTTTGAAAGTTAATTTTCGAAAAGAGAATGGTTTCAGGCCTATTTATTTTAGCAGTTTGCTCTTCGCAATTTGACCAGTTGCCACATTCATGTGGATAAGGATAACATACCTGCTTTCTCATCTATATCACCACATTTTCTTCCCGTCTGATAGGTTATTTGTCGTACACCTGGGTATTACCCAATACTTTTCTTTCAAAGTGCTCTTAAAGTGCATCTAAGTTTTAGGAACCTTTCTTCTGGGAACTGGTAAGGAAAATAAACCTGACTCTTAGATAGAAGATATTGGTCCAACCTTAAACCTCCACAAAAAATAGCAAAAGACTTTTCTTTTTCTTTTTTCTTATTTTCTTTTTTTTCTTTCCCTGAATATTCCACTGCTTCATAATATGGTTTTGTGGCTTGGTTATTAGGGGATTTTTTAGAGCACATGCTCTCAGTCATCTCAGTCCCGTTTGGATGGGTTTGCTTAAGAGTGCTACAGAAATCCAATGCCATGGCAGGTTCTGTTCAATGTCTGCTGTTTGTCCAACTACACTCTATAACATCCTTCTTTACAAGGTAGACGTAAGACTAATGTATTCTATCATTGTGTCACTTGGTCTTTAGTCAAAACAACAATCAACTTTAAACGTGCACAAGGCATCTGACAAGACACTGACTGCATATCTCTGCCAAACCTCAGGCCCTTCAAAGCTCTGGACTATCTTTTTTTTAATCTGCCTCAGAGCTCAGCTTTCATCTGCTTCATTTCAGCATCTGTATAGACTGTCTCATCTGCATAATTTAGGGCCCCAATCCAACATTATTTTTCCAGTCCTTTGACTTACCAAGGAGGTCCAATAGATCTGTTTGGCCACAGATCACTGACCCAAGTGACTTTTACCCCCTAAGCAGCTGCTTCAGCAGCTGGGGAGGATGAAGATGGACGCACACCTTTCCTATGAGAGCATCGATCAAATTATCACTAAGAAGACAGTTTGCTTGGATACATTTCAGGCCAAGTTTACAGCAGATATCCTAAACACTAATTCTTCTGCTGAGCTTTACATGCCTGCCCCTTCAGCTACTCTGAAACCAGGGACCAAGGGGACGGAGAACCTCTGAAATGAAAAATGCAAAGTTCTTTTGGATAACAATCAATCAGCATTCTGCTTAAAGCTGTGACAGTCACTGTTTCTCTTGGGCTTTCCAGACTTAAAGCAGTCAGCATTTCGGTACCATTTTGGAGCAACAGTCTGGTGAACCCCCATGTACTGCAGCCACCCTTCACCACAACCTCCCATGAGCTGGTAGAGAGTCATGCAGGACTTCACTGGACTTGTGCCTTGATAGCACTTTGCCAAAAATAATGAATGTCAGCAAAGTCCTTTAGAAAATAAAGAAAACTTTCTAAAGAAATTTAATTTATGAGATTTTCGGTTTTCATCAGGAACTGAAAAATTCCCCAGATTTCATAAACTGCTTGCCATAGCCTTTGTGGCCTGTGAATCATCTCCTAGAATTGTGACAAGAATAATTCTCTTTTTTTAACTAGTGTTTTATTTTATCACCACTCAGTCTCTCATTCTGAGACTGCTAGAGGAGATACCACTTGCGAAAATGCCTGACAGACCAGAGGTAACATGATTGTAACTGAGCTTTAATCAGTGCTGGGGACTGATCTCCAGCTGTAGATAGAACCACTGTGACCAGACCAAAGAGAAACTGTAGGACTGAGGCTACTAGGATGAAGCATATAAGATGGCATTTCAGATGAAGTCTAAAGCCTAAGGCTACATCTCTAGCAGGAGATAAAATGCAATTGAGATCATTCACTGACATGGTGGCCGAGAGACATGAAAGAGCTCACACCCAGGTTATTAAACTCTGTTAATCTCTGAGTTAGTTTTCTACTTCCAAACAGGTTACTTGGGAATTGTTCCTGACATACGACTTTCCCTGAATAGTGCCTAGGAACCATTCAGAGGGTTGGTCTGAAATGAAGCCATGCAACAACCACTCCAGCAATTAAGCAGGACAGAAGATTGAGATCTAGCACCTGGGAATGTTTTTCAGTACCACAAAATTTACTCATACCAAACAGAGCATGAGCATCATTCCATCTCTCTCAAAAGTCCATTGAACATCATGCTCACAGATGCCAATGCAGCAGTTTTCAGTGAGGCTCACAGGCAAAACATTTTCTGCTCTTCTCACCTAGACTCCCTTCTTTTAATTTCAGAACAGTTTAGTTTGTTCTCATTTAATTTTATGCCTGACAAGACAATTTTTGTCTGACAAGAGAATTCAGATGACTTTGGCAAGAATTTGAATCAGAGTTGTAGCTGCTACAACCATTTCACAAGAGGCAGCATAGCAGTGGCTTGAAGGCAACCGTGACACCACAATTTAAAAAAGGGAACAAATTATAAAGCAGGATATCCTTTGGAGACTGCTACTGCTCATTCAAAACAGATGTGAAGCACATTGGTCTAGTGGCAGGATGAACAGATGCAGGGTTGTGTTGGAGCGCTAGCCCAGTAAAATGGCACAGAACCTTTTTAGATACACACACAACAGCATATGCACATATATATATGTGTGTGCATACACTTATAAAGCTATAAAGAGAATTCAAGCAACATACTGGAGAGGTGCTCTGCGTGTGGTGGCTGCACATGGGCAAACTGCACTTGACAAATCTGTAGCCCTCTGAATCTCTTCTGGTCCTCCTCTCACCCCATGCAGCCTCCATCAAGGTAACTATGGGTTTTTTAATCTCCTTATCTAAAGAGAACATAAAGCTGAAGCTGCCAAGGAAGTCACTGCCATGTGCCATTCATCAAAGAGCCCTCTGCAACACTAAGAGACTCACTGGACATTCTTTCCTTTCTTCAGCTCATGTTATAGCTCATGTTAAATATTGTTGCTGCTTTTGAAGTGAACACCACTAAAGACTAAGCGAAGGTTAGTGCATCAAAAGGCTTAATAAGGAAGGAGCCATTTACAAGTATATTTATATCTAGTAGGATCTACTCCATCATTTTGTTTTACCTTTTCACAACACAGAAAGTTCTCCAGCGTAAGATGTTTTAGCACTGGAAATATTTTACACTAATTTGTGTACAAAAGGGAAACATTTAATCAGATACAAGGTCTTTTAGGGCTTTAGATGTCATCAGTCAAATCCTAAATATATATAGGAACACCAGTGCTCGACCTAGTCTGCACCAGTGGTATAAGATCCCATAGAAATGCATCACAAGTGGCATCATGTAACAGTTTTATTTTCTTTTGTGCTGAATTGTAGCAGTGACATCTTTTTCCTTCAAATTCAGGTTCCAGACCCGTATCTGCACCACTGGGAAACTTGTAATTTTTGTATAACAACTTTTTTTTTCAGGTCCTCGTACTGGATAACTTGAGTATTTCAAACACAGAGCCCCCCTTACACCATCTCTGACAGGGTTTCCCAAAAAAGGTGCAGCAGATTGATGCCATGGACTAGCTAAAGAATGAAAAGGAGATGTTCTTCTCTGTGGTAGGTGAGTACGACACACACATTCTTTACCAGCTGACCCTTTTGGTCTTTACTTCTATTGGAAAACAAAATTTTATTTTTCACTAAGAAAGTGCAGACAAACTAAAAGCAATGGAAGGGTGGGATACGTCTGACAAAATGTAGACATCTACAATGTGTATGGCTGTACATGAGTACTTCAAGCAAGTATACTCAGTATATACTCATTATACTCAGTCTGGACCTGTTATTTACTCCAATCTCTGAACAGTAATTTAGAGGATACCCCCACTGAACAGTGATAAAGCCAAACAGAGATTACTCTACCATCTCTCCAGCTTCCCAAAGGCTGCCCATTTCATAAGCAGGGTGAAATATATGCTTATGCCAAGGTTAAACACACAGCACAGTCATGGTTCATCAAATCTTGGCTCCCTACAGCTTCAGAAACATCAATGTTTAGAAGATCCAAAAAATACTTATCCCATGTTCTTCCAAATAGTACAAAGCACAAAATAGTCCTGCAATAAACTGTTCAGCTTAAGATCTTCTGTAAACACAGTAGAAGAGAGCAACAAATATCACAGATATCCACCAAACCACACCAGAAGAAGAGAGTAACAGATGTCACAGAGACATCCTAAGTCCAAGGCCCTTAATCAGCAGAGAATATATTAGATACATTTGCAGATCCCTTATCATCACAAGCCCATTTTCCACCACCACTACTGTTCATTGTGTTTTCAGGAAGATGCTGGGGAAAAATAAGCACAACACAGAAGCCAGTCTATTCAAACCTGTGTTTAAAGTAGAATTAATCATCCTTAAGATGTTCTAGTTTCATCTACATAGAAGTGCAATTTGAAATATTTACAATGGTTAAGGAAGTAAAGAATAAAAAATATCTTAAAACTGGTAAAATTATACAAGAATCAGTGGAAAAGCAGTGAATTGTTTTTATATCTTTTCCCTCCTAAATGATTTTGATTATTTACCTCTCTTATCTATCATACTGGTTTTTTTCTGACCCATCTAAATAAAGTTAAAATTAAAAAAATTTAATTTGTTTTCTTTGTTTTTTCTAATGAAATGGGGAAAACAAATGTTGTCTGAAAATTGAAGAAAGAGGTATTGGCACAAAATAAAAAAAAAATTCTGCAACTTTTCCAGGAAAAGTTTTCTGGTAAATTCTGACCCATCTATCTTAAAATCAACTCACACTTACTAAGTAAATGAAATAAGGGTGCATAGGGAACACAATATTATTACAGCTGTTCCAGCCACTGAGTGAAGACATTGATTCATTTTAAAGAAACCACACTCAAAAAAGCTATAAAATTTTCATAGAAGTCATTAAATTCATTTGACTTGGTGAATACAGAGCATGTGTATATGCTGTAATATTCATGAGTAATAAAATAAATTCTTACAGAACAAAGCCAAATGTCTGTGCTACTGAAGTTAGTACTTAGCAAAATTGCTATGAAGATCATCTGACTTGCTTTGAAGATTAGTATTAAAAGTATCATCAAAGCTTTTAATCTGATTTTCCAGATCTTGTTAGCGGATACTAATCTTAGAGAAAACCAGCCATGAATTGGTGTTCATGCACCTTTTCTACCAGTTCTAGAAAACTTCCATCATCCTAAACCTAATGATGTTTCTTACTTGCAGTTTCCTTAGCTTTCTTTTTAGATCAAGCAGTTTCTTACAGCTCCCACCTTAAAAATAGATTTTCCACTTAGCACATTTAACCAAAATCTTCAAACATTTTCTTTTCTGGCTTATTAGTCTATTTTTTTAAGGTATGAGAATGTCCATCTGTGCAATCCAAGTGAAGTTGCCTGAAACCACTTGTATAGGTGAGGAGACAAGGTTAGTTAGCCATAGTAGGGCTACTGTGAGTGAGCAAGTGTAATAAGAGTTGCATGTTTTCCTGAGGCAGAAAGAGGCAGGAAGGGATTGTTTATTATCTTATTGCTCTTCATACAGCACCCACAGACTGAAAAGATCTACCTCTGCCCACTTTCTGATATCGCATATTCAAAGTTGTCTATCAAAGATACTGTTTAGATCATACTTGTCCCTGGCCACAGTAGGGTGGTTGGAACTAAATGATCTGTAAGGTTCCTTCCAACCCAAATAATTCTATGGTTTCATGATTCTATGACTTCAGTGAAGAAGTCTTAGCATTCCAAATATATTTTCAAAAGTATGAAAATTACAGCACTAGTTGTTTATAATAACTCTTTCTTCTTCCAAATCTATGATAAAAAAAAAAAAAAAGAAAAAAAAGAAAAAAAGAAAAAAGAAGAAAGAGCATCCAGAAAGTATTCATAAAGAATTCAGAAGAATCAGTAGCAAAACAGATGCAGGACTGGAAATGAATGGTAGGTATTCAACCACACAGCAAATAGGCCTGATCCTGACAGTCTGTGCTCTGTGGAGGTAAAGGGGTTAATATAAGCACAATGTCTGTTTCCAAAAAAATAGCACATTTATTGATTTATTTCTGTGATGAAGCTGAATGAAATTTCCTTACCAGCTGCTTTAGGAAAAACTCTGAAATGTGTCAGCTCTGTATCCAAGCCATGTCATCATCAGATGATTTTGAATCCCAAGATATAATTCTGCTCTTGTCCCTAGGATCTGCTGACATGGCACAGGGGAATGGTTCAAAGCTGCACTAGAAGAGGTTCACACCAGACATTAGGAAGCACTTCTTTATAAGAGGATGGTCAAACACTGGACTAGGTGTTCTGGAGAGGTGGTTGATGTCAGTCTTTAAGAGGTATTTGAACAATGCTGCTAGCAACATGCTTTAACTATTGATCAGTCCTGAAGTGTTCAGACAGTTGGACTGGATGATCATTGTAGGTCCCTCCCAAGTGAACTATTCTATTCTATTCTATTCTATTCTATTCTATTCTATTCTATTCTATTCTATTCTATTCTATTCTGTGTATTTTGGTGTTAGACCTACCATAACAAAGTAAGTGGTCCACATTGAACCCACAAACGTTAATAGCAAGCAGAGATGTTAGTTTGTACTGACATCAGTATTTTAGAATTGATTTGACAATGAATTTGAGTTGGTTGACAATGAATGTATCAATATGCTACAAGTAGTGCAACCCAGATAGCCAAGGCTGCACTACCTTTGGACACTATGTGACAGCAGCTCAGGTATCACTAAAAACGGAATTGGGATAACACAGATTTCATTGCTGTCTAAAAGTGTAAGCTGAGCCTCTGAGGCACACTGGTGAGGTGATAACCATCACTGCAATGAAAAAAGGAGGTTGTAGTGAGATGGGGATCGATCTCTTCTCCCAAGCGACAAGTGATAGAACAGGAGGAAATGACCCCAAGTTGTGCTAGGCAAGGTTTCTATGGGATAGTAAGAAAAGATTTTTCATGGAAAATGTTGTCAAGCATTGGAACAGACTGTCCAGGGAAGTAATGGAGTCACCATTCCTGGAGGTTTTTAAAAGATGTGTAAATGTGGAGCACAGGGACATGGTTTAGCAGTGAACACAGCAGTGCTGGGTTAACAGTTATACTTGATGGTCTTAAAGGTGTTTTCGAACCTGAATGATCCTAAACAGGTAAAGTACTGTAAAATAAAGAAACCTCTTTTTCCAGAAAAAAAAAATTTCATTATTGAAGAGTTAATTATCTTTCTAACAGTTACTTGTCTTTTATTCAAAATATAAATAACTTCTCTAGAGCATGAGAAAGCTGAAAAGAGAAATGGTAACAGCCAGGAAAACAGTTTTTCTTGTGGCAGGAAGCCGTATCTACTGACATGGACTAAACACAAGGCAAGTTCTGCAGCTGTTCAGATGTAGGAGTTCACAGCTGATGGTGCTCACTGGGGCTCACATCTTATGCTCTTCAACAGCAGGAACTGCTTCTGAGAGCTCTGTCTGGAGATGATTGTGAAACTCTTCTCAGTGACTCAACAACAATCACATGGGTTTGCCAACAGACATGTTAGCCTACAGAGAGCAGTAGGGGCACTTCATGAATGCAGACAGGATGTGGCAAGCATGAGGTTCAATCTGAGAAGTTCTTCACCAAGATTTTCCTTCATGACAGTAAGTTAAAGATGCATGAAAGTGAATTTGTCTGTTCTGTCTGAAACCTACCATTGACATTCAGGCTAACTTTACAGAAATCACCCCAGGAACAGTCTAGTTTTGCAATTCCTCTAATAAACACTTTCTCTTTCCTTTTTTCCCTTTTCTCATTTTTATGGATTTGTTTACTTCTCTTCTGGTCCCAAAGACTACAAATATGCCAGAGAGAAGGAAAATGCGACTAATATTTTGAAAATCGGTTCTAGATAGGTTGCCATAGTGGTTGCTGAGCAGACCACCAGATGGAAGTCAAAGAAAGTGAAAACTGGACCATGAGGATCAGAATCACAGTTACTCCTTTTCTGAGCTTTTTGTTTTATGTAAACACAGAGCATAATGAGGAATGCTACAACTCAGCCCTGCAATATAACGCTATTCCAATAATTACATCAGGGTCAGCATTTTGAAGAGCTTCAGTCTCACCACAGAAACTCCTACCTAGAATCAATTCTAAAGAAATTCAATGAAAAAACCTTTCTGACCAGCTCCTAAAGACCTGCATTTCCTGGGAACATGGTGATACAATGGGAAAACACTGAAGAAGCTGTAACTAATTAAGCCCTTTCTCAAAAGAACCAGAAAAATACTCCAGAATGAGCAGCTCTCTGCAGAGAGAACCATCGTGTGGTTTAAATGGTCCTATGCAAGGTAGATGAGCAAAGAAGCAAATATTCATTCCCATCCAGTATCTAATTATTTGAGTTCAGTCTGCAACCTCTTCAGTCTGTTTTCATCAACACAATCTGTTTTCATCAAGAAGAAGATGATGACAGAGCAGAAGCCAGTCACCACTTTTCCATTTTTAGTTTGAAAAAATCTCTTCTGTGATCTAATAAATTAGACCCGGCAGAGTAACTACAGAACTATATAGCTGAAAACAATGATAGGGGATTTACATTAAGCAAGGGAAATGCAAAAACACTGGGGAAGCATAGTTTAATATATGACTATGCATGAATTTTGGTGCTTGAATTTTTGCTGTGGTACTGCTGTCAAAATTTTTTTGCACTATGCCAAATTTTATGCATTATACCGTATGTACCTTTCATATTCATTCCTTTGTGCCAATTTTTATGCCAGTTAAAAATATTCTCTACTAGAAACTGTACCATCAGGCTTGCAGAGAAACTGCAAATGCGTCAAATACTTGCACTGAATCAATTTAAGCAAGATGTTAACTGCCTCTCTTCCTTTTACTTACATGACAGAGTAAGACATTTTAACCTCCAGAAGAGCCTGAGACCAAGGTATAAGTGGGCCATAATAACGTTGTGATTTCCCTCAAAACTGTGGAACCTATGCAGAAGACAAATATATTTCATGTTCGTTGCATGATTTTTAGTCTTCTGTCCTACTTCTTGTGGGTGGACCTTCCTTTCTATCTACTTCAGAACAAAGCCCAGGGGCAAAAAACCTGTGATCCAAAACTGGGACAAATTTGCCCCTACTCCAAATAGCCTCCAGTTTTGCACATCTGAATGAGAGTCCTGCGTACACATCCCTTTATTTTCTACAACCATGAGTGAAAAACAAACCTTTTTTCATCTCTACTTCTTTGAGGAAAAAAAAAAAAAAAAAGCCAAACCTGTAAACAAGATTTGTCAAACATGCTAAAAAGGAACAGCGATTTATTGCTATTTATTGAATTTAGCAGACATTATTGAGCAATGCAGGAAATCAGTATAAACACACAGGGAATCAGCTGTCAAAAATATGAGATATGTTCAAAGCCACAAAACCATGAAAAAGTACAGTAACTCTTTGCATCCGTGCCTATAAAAGATTGCTTAAGATAAAGGCAGATTACTTTTCCCAAGATAAGAAATGCAGGGGCATTTTAACAGATGAATGTGGGGTTTCTATATCTGTTTTTTCTTAATTTTCTCTTTGAAGAAACATACTGTGTCTGTAGTTCAAATTGTCCTCATTCCCATCAAGTAAAAAAGAAACTGTGACAGTCTACTTCAGTAAAAATTCTTCCTTAATGGAGGTCAACGTGCAGAAAAACGATAGTGAAACAGTCCTTTACATTTTTTCTCTACGGGTTGTGACACAGTGGCAGCTGGTGAGAATGGGGTGAAGACACCTGAAGGGAAATGCAGGCCTTATTAAGATTACTGACTTTTAACATTTGCCTAAAGGGGTCAGAGGTTTTCTCTGAGACTTCAGACTTTTGGAAGCCAAGATCGCAAAACCTTACTCCCATATATAACTTATAGTAACTTGAAGTGTGTTGTACCATGCTTACACAACCAAACCACTCCATAATAAATCCATTATGTATGTATTTTCCTTGTTTTGAAGTTTCTCATAACCTGGGGTTTATAGCTCTTCTAATGGCTTTTCTGTTGTTCTTGCATGGTACAAAGCTGCATAACTCAGAGAAAATTAAGAAAGCATTGTGCAATCGAGTTCCTGGTATCCCAGAATAGCTCTACACTGTCCCAAGTGAGCACTGATATATGGTGTTAGCCCTCCCTTGAATGTTTCCTCTCTCTCTAGTTGAGCTGCAACATAGCACAGTCATATCTAGAAAGCCAAGGCACAATCATTCACAGAGTTCATATTGCCACATCAGTGAACAGACTATTTTGGGACAGGCATATTTGTCACTGCTGTCACCCATCATCTTTCTATTGCCATCACACCTTATCACAAATAAGAAGGATATATACTGAAAAAAAGAATTTCTAATGTAACATGAGCATACCCAGCAAGCAAGAACTTAAAGCATGGGGCCCATGTGAAAGTTGTTCTGGTTCACTGAGTTCAGAGCTGACAAGAAAACACATTGAATTGTCCCCTTTAAAGACTTATCAAGTTCTCTTTTGAAGCTATTTCACTTACTGCTCTTCTCACTAGAGAGCTTCATTCCTCCAGTGATTAGAAACCTGTTTGTTACTTCTCTATTATTTTTTCCACATAAATGTCTATATCCTATAAATTCAATTGTCTTTCCTCTAGTTTACCCTCAGGAATGTACTTGAAGAAAATAATCATTTCTCCTCTTCATTGCAACAATGCAAATCATTGCTGTCAACACCCGTTTGGACTTCAGTTGTGAAATTAACAGCTGCTTTCTGATTACATAGACACCCAAAATTGCTCCAGAGCAGAAAGCAAAGAACCTGTTTCATCAAAATTCAACAGACTTAGCTCCTCTGACACCAGAAAAAGTGACAGTAAGGGGAAATTGAAATCCAGCTTAATATGTGATGAACATCTCTGGAGATAGGACATAGCTGCATTAAAACAATGCAGTCATCAATTACTTTACAACATATTGTAGATTAATCATTTTCATTTACCAATAAACTTATGCAGGTATAAAAATACCTGTAAGCTACAGGTTTTAATTACAGCAACGTGTATTTTAGCTATCACGAATGTGCATGGAGATAACAGTACTATCAGTGTCATGTCTTCCTTCAGTCAAAACTTCAACTTCTTTCTGAATTTTTTTACTTTTTCATTTAAACTTCTAGACTTCTTTGGCTTCTGAGATTTTGTCTTATTTTCTACTATCAATAAATATACTGTATAGCACTTCATTTCTTCAGCTTAAAGCCACCACAGTAGATTATAGAGACTTTTGATAGTTAGGGAGGCAGCGGTCTCATGGGTGTGGACCTGCACTTAAAGTAGACATAATGTATGATGGGAATGAAAACTTAAACCTTCAGGTGTGCAGTGTGAAAACAGTGGAGAAAGAAATATTGGGAATGGGATGAGGGACACACAACTGACTCTACCTTGATTATTAAACCTGATTATAACATGCCTTGATCATATTTTGCTCAGAGACATCCTCTACCAAAAAAAAAAAAAAATTCCCCAGCCTTTGTTCCATATGTCTTCCTGATCATAGCCATGTTGTACATCCCGGTGACGCACTCTTACTTCAACTTTTGAAATGGATAATTCAAAGCGTGTACTTGCACTTAGTTATTGTTCATGAGTTGTACTACTCTGACTTTCCCATTTGACCACAAGCACATCTGAAGGGCCCATATACCAAAATCAAAAGCATTCCTAGGGTACTGCTTTCCCTTGAGGATGTGAAGATGCGCTGAGAGACTTAGGCTTGTACAGCTTGGAGAAGAGAAGGCTTCAGGGAGACATTATAGGTGCCTTCCATTACCTAATAAGGGCCCTGCAAGAGAGCTGAGAGGGACTTTTCACAAGGGCATGTAGTGATAGGACAAACAGGAATGGCTTTAAACTGGAAGGGAGGAGTTTTAGATTAGATATAAAGAAGACATTATTTACTATGAGTGTGGTGAGACACTGGAACAAGTTGCCCCTGGAAGTGTTCAAGGCCAGGTTGGATGCAAGCTGGTCTAGTGAAAGGTGTCCCCGTCCATGGTAGGACAGTTGGAACTAGATGTTCTTTAGGGTTGCTTTCAGACCAAACCATTCTATGATTCTGTGATTCTACGTGCGTGAATGAATGACACTGAATGATATGAGTTACATTTCCCAGTTCTGTACTTAGTGCATTAAAGCACGTTTCACGTTACCCAACTGGGCTTGCTGCCAACAACATGATCTGCTTTAATACAGAAATGCAAAGGTGAGTTAAGGGGTGGATGGAACAGCAATACAAAACTAATGTTTGTGAACCCAAAGGTTTCATTCTGAAAGCAAGTGTGAAATTTGAAGAAACCAAACGCAGCACATCCATACTGATACACACTTCTTTATTACTGTACTCTCACATAGAGGAGTGTTTCTTTCTTAGACTTCAGTTCTGGAAATGCTTATACAACGGAGAACATATGTTTTCTCAGAGCAGTCTTGCTGTTTTCCTTGAGAATACTTTAGTGTGCAAAGCTAAGCAAGCACAAAGAATTGTGAAGAACACAGACCTTCTTTTAAAAACTGTCTTAGTTTCTTCCTTTATTTATGGCTCTGTAAGTCTCATGCATCCCCACTGGAGTTGAAAGCAAACAGGTGGAAGGGACCAAAAGGATAAAATCCACCATAAGAAAGAAAAATACCTAAACTAGATGTAAACGTCAAATTCAATAAATACAGTTTCTTTTCAAGATCCCAGCCACCACAGATCCTCTACATAGCACCTCAGGTTGCAAACATAACACTATTTATGTAACATTACCATGAAAGACACCCTCTACTCCTTCTGGGTGCTGTGAAAAGTCAACAGGAAATGTGTCATCAAGAAATCTTTTTCTCCTTTCTTAATAGATTTCATAAGGAATCAAATCTATCTTGCATTGAAATCCTGGCCCCACTGAAAATCTCCAGCAAAACTGACACTGACTTTAAGAAACCAATGACAATACCCTAGTAGAAGAGGCTCACGGTCTCCATGACAGCCAGTGACAGCTTCTTGGAAGGTATAAGGTAAAGCATATAAACAATAGGCTCTGCTCTGGCAAGTACCTTCATTTTTTGGACACATATGTTCATGATTTCATTTATTTTACATCACTTAGAAATGATCAATCCAAGCCCTCAGGTAAAACTAACCTAACATTTGATACTCTTAGCAGTCTGGGAGAAAACTGTTGTATTTTTTAGAAGTATATACAGCAAATATTATATCATTTTAATTCTGGGCAACGGAGAGAAGAACAAATTTTTTAATTTCAGCAGAAAGAGGACTTTCTGATTCATTCTTACCAGTAGTGAGGAAGTAAAGGCAATCTCTACCTGAGCATGCTTTTTTCTGCTGCCTTGAACTTTCCCCTGAATCCAGACTCTTACATCCAGGAAAAGACTTTAGGATGCCTCTTCAGTGCTAAGTAATGTTCATTTGTATCTGGTGAAGGTTTTTAAGTCATATATGACTTTCAGCAACCACTAAAGGTTTTCAAATTCGTCCGTTTCCAAAACAGACAAAAGGAAAAGGATGTAGTTTTATCTCTTCTTATCTGAAACCTTAAATAAACAGACATAATGTGTCTATTGTTTGAATCACAAACAACTGTCCATTAACAATGACCTTCAGCATGCTGTATTGAGAAACTGCAACATATTAAGGTACATTTTTTTCCTGAATATAAGGATTCTGTCACACCTTTTATAATCCCTATAGAACAGATAATATTCTAGAAGCAACACAGAAGTTTTCAAAATACCATGTCAGAGAAAAAAAAGTGATTGAAATAAAATACATCATTGAAGAATTACATTTGTGCTTTCCTCCACTAGTAGCAAAGAAAAAAAGGTGGCTGGAAAGCTACCCAGTGGAAAAGGGCCTGGGGGTACTTGTCAACACCCAGCTGAACATGAACCATCAGAGTGCCCAGGTGGCCAAGAAGGCATCCTGGCCTGTATCAACAATAGTGTGGCCAGCAGGACCAGGGCAGTGATTGTCCCGCCGTACTCTGTGCTGATGAGGCCTCACCTCGAATTCTGTGTTCAGTTTTGGGCCCCACACTACAAGAAAGACATTGAAGTGCTGGAGCGTGTCCAGAGAATGGCAGTGGAGCTGGTGAAGGGTCTGGAGAAGAAGCCTTATGAGGAGCTGCTGAGGGAGCTGGAATGGTTTATCCTGGAGGCTCAGGGGAGACCTTATTTCTCTCTACAACTCCACAAAAGGAGGTTGGAGTGAGGTGAAGGTCTGTCTCTTCTCCCAGGTAACAAGTGATAGGATAAAAGGAAATGGCCTCAAGTTGCACCAAGGGAGGTTTAGCTATTGGATAGCAGAAAAATTCCTTCATAGAAAGGATTGTGGATCACTGGAACAAGCTGTCAGGTAGAGTCATCATCCCTGGAAGTATTTAAAAAACATGTAGATGTAGTGCTTGGGGATATGATTTAGTGGTGAACACAGCAGTGCTGGATAAATGGTTGTGCTTGATGATCCTTTCCAATCCAAATGATTCTAAATAAACAAGAAAGACCCTATAAAATAAACAAACTTTTTTTTCTTTTGAGAAAAAGTTATTCAGTTATTAAACACTTTGCCCTCTCAAAGTGTGGCTTCAGTAGTAGCAGCTGAAAGGTGCCTCAATCTTGGAAAAAGTTTTGAACTAAGGATCAGAAATTATATAATCCCTGTTATGAAGGAAGGTGGGACCCATGATTAATATTTTTCTACTCTTTGTTTCAGTTGACTGAAGCATTTTCTATTGCCTATTTTAGGACAGGATAAATCATTTCCTAGTGGTGCTTGTTTGTCATTCTTTTCCACAGAAAAAGCACACGTGACCAGCTGCCATTAGAGGACTACCTTGCTCACGAGCTTGTAGACACTGATGTAGCAATCAGGTAGGGAGAAGTTCCCCATCCAACTGATTCATGCTCATCTGCCCACTCATCCTCTGATGTGTCTGGGTCAGAAAGCAGAGAAGAAGAAAAATGTATTTTGAAGAATAAGTATGGAGGAATATTTCAATAACCAACAGGGACCACAGGAAAAACTTTAACATTCTAGTAATTTCTCAGTTTGTGTCTTGTAAGGATCTCAGACGCTGTCCATGAACAACTGAATTAAGGTTCTAGGAGAAGATGAACTGCTAAGAATAGAGGTGTGACATCAAACCACATAGGATCAAGGGGCAACACTTAGTTCCTCATTTCATTGAATAGTATAAAGGGTGGAAAGAAGGCATTTCCATATTGTTTTGTAAGTAGGCTCAACAAGACAGAGAATGTGAAGATTAGTGACACTGTAGATATGAGCTGAGGTCAGGAGAATTTGTCATAAATCAGAAGCTACATGTTTAGAGAAAAAATGGTAGCTTCTAGTTCATTGTTATAAATTTGTCAAAAGGTATAGGTTTTCATTTATAATTAGCATTCCCAAATAGTTCCATGATTCTTCCTTTTGCTTGATGTAAATCAGTAAGTGCCCAAAGACTAATTGCTGTTCACTGTGCAAAAGTTTACCCAAAATCCTATGCAAACAAGGATGAACATCTGAAGAATAAAATCACACAAAAGTGTCTCCATTGCCTTTGAGTTCAACAAAGTTTTTATCAGACAGTGCACATAATTATGCCTGTGCATCTTTGAACACAAAACTCAACATAATTGGATCCCTGTATTATTCAAAAGTTTCACTGCCAAGTCAGGAAGCACGGCCATGCACTGTGGGTGGTGCAGCAAATCACAATTGACAAACTGAGATTAGTCAAAGTAAACAGTTTTGAAGCAAACATAGTTTGTAACCACATCTTCAATAAGTCTGTGAAGAATGAATGTATTCATTAGCAATCTAATGATCAAACCTAAGTACACTGCAGGTCTGTACAGAGATCGTTTCCATAACAAGGTCATTTAGAACTCTCTAGTCTGGGATTCTTTGTGTAACTCTTGTCAAATCTAGAGTGGAGGAACTGGGCTGGAAAATTTGATTTTAGAATGTGACTGAGATTCACAGTGGGAAATTCAACCCAGAAATCTATCCTTTCAACTACTAAAGGCTGTCATCCTCACTAAATGATGGTTAACTTAAGAAGTCCTGGGACTTCTCAGGAGGGAATAGGGCTTTGCATGATTAGGTCCTAATTGGAGGAAGTGCTTGCTTCACTGTTTCATATGACACAGCTGCACATCTATTGAATTTTCTGGGCTGAATTTTAATGAACAATTCTTTGGCATATAATTTCTGTTTTGTTTCCTCCTTGCTAGCCTTTTAGGAAGAGTAGAAGATGAAAGGATTGTTATTCTCCTTCCACTAAATTTCAATTAAAACCCACTAAGCTGATGTGTCCTAATTGCTGTAGAATATAGTCTCCTGGAGACAATTCAGAAAGTAGGGAATAAGATTGTTCTGGGTCTACTGAGTGAGGGGACATTCAAACAAAAACACTTGTTTACCATGAAACACATTCAGCCACAGTAAGTACATCCAGTACAAATGGTAAATGCAAATATTGCAACAGAAATTGATACAGAACAGGAAGTGGGTCAGTACATCCAATACACTGAACTGCAGAGAGTACAAGTGAGGGACGACTGTCCAGCTGCAACTTAAAATTGCCCTTTTGTGTGGCACTAGTCTTGTATTTACTTGTATTTACTATCCTTCTTTTTGCTTTAAGACAATGCCAGATGTACATCCTGTTAATGCACAGGGATGAGCCTGTAAGACCACAAGAAGTTAAGCATTCAAGCCATGTTTTGACATTGTTATGTTTTTGTTATGTTTGTGAAATGTTATCTCATTTCAAAGACACGGAAGTGGTTATACAAACCTTATTTTCCAGTCAAAATGCCCTTTGTCCCAGTCATACTCCTTTAGAAAAATTATGTACTTCCTTTTCAAAACATAAAGAATGTATTTGAAGGTACAGCTTTATTCCAAAAAAAATGTCCAAATACCCAAGAATCAAATCCTACAAATATTTACAATCAGGTAAGCTACCTTAATAGTAAGATTACTGCATAAGGTGATCAGTACTATGTGTTTGGAGCAATATATCTCACCTAAAGGCTCTCAGTAATAGAAATTTATATTTGCACATCAGGTTACAAATGAACTGATTTGTTTTCAATACTTAAACAAACAATTTTGTAAGTCTCCTGGTGTACTAGTCAAAAGAAATATTTTGACTGAAGGAAATCTTTCATTTTCTTCTTTTAAAACTTTAGGTAAGTGTAGCTTTGAAATATCATCAATAGCACAAAACTGTCTTATCTTAAAAAGTTGTAAAATAACTAAATATTTGGGAAGGGCTGACATTATTTAATGAATTTGGACTAAGATCACAAGCTACTCTATGCAACATGAAACTGCACTATTTTAACAGATGAATAATTTCTCTGGAAAAGTTCACTCCTCTCTATTTCTGCAGTTTTTTGAAATGTGTTAGCAAAATGCACCCTCCTCTGTTTCTGCAGATACATCTGCTCAAGATGTACCCACACATCACTAGTTGTTAGTGACAAGACATAAAGGGGAAATTTGACTGAACAGCATCAGCGTTTGGAGTTAATTAGCACCTGTTATGTACAAGCGATTTTTTCATCAGCCTTTAAGTACACTCACAACATTTTTTCCTATAATATTTGATCCATCTATTGTCCTGTTGCCATCTCCATGATAATCTTAGTCTTGGGAATGAACTCCAGCTTATACAAAATATCAGTAGATATAAATCATTTACAGAAAGATTGAACCACATTCACAGAGCCAGAGAAAGTTAGTGGGGGAAACTACTTGTGAGAAGGAAGTTTTGTTAGGAGATACAAAGTGAGGAGTTCAGTTTTCCTCATTTTGTTAAACTTGTGACTGTATTTTTCATTAACCTTGCAACGCAAGCCTGAAGGAATAACTTCACATGATTTTCCCTCAGCCAAGGTAAGTACAAACCCTTTCAAATCCAAAGAGGCACCAAAATAAAGAAGGTAGGATCTTTGATTCCCACAAGTGCTCTGAGGAGAGCTGCAGACTTTGTGGGCCAGATCCTGATCTCATTACCCTGGCTAAGCTGCAGGACTGCAAATAGCCCTAGTCAAGTTAGCAGGAAAGGGTAGGGTAAGAAGCTGTTTCTTATCAGCAAGAGTTCATGATACCTACCAAGCAATGCCTGCAGTCCTTCATCAGACAAACCAGATGGAAAAAGAATATGCCTAAAGATGGGAGAAGAAAATGGAGGGGCCTGAATTAGCTCCCAGGAATTGATCTGACTCTAGTGGGTTATTTTTGGTTGATTCAAAAGACAGCTGAGGCCCAGTCAAAGTCTAAGGTTGGGTTATTTACAGAAATGAAAAAGCAGAACACAAATAAGTGTGTCAGCTTCAGATTATACCACCAAAATATTGCTGATTATCCTTTTAAATGTCATGGTTTGATTTTGGAATAGCTGTTTATAAATACTATGTAATGTTTTTAAATTTTGTTTTCAAGACTAATCTTAGATACTGTAGTATCCTCAGTGGCATCATCAAAAGCAGCGTGGCCGGCAGGACATGTTCCACTCTGCTCTCATGAGAACCCACCGGGAGTGCTGCGTCCAGGCCTGGGGCCCCTGAACATAAGAAGGATGTGAACCTGTTGGAATGAGTCCAGAAAAGGGCCATGAAAATGACGAGAGGGCTGGAGCACCTTTCCTTTGAAGACAGGCTGAAAGAGTTGGGGTTGTTCAACATGGAGAGGAGAAGGCTCTGGAGAGGCCTTAAAGACACCTTCCAGTACCTAAAGGGTACAAGAGAGCTGGAAATGGCCTTTTTATGAGGACATGTAGTGATGGGACAAGGGACAATGAATTTAAACTGAAAGGGAGAAGGTTTAGATTAGATATAAAGAGGAAATTCTTTACTATGAGGATAGTGAAACACTGGGACAGCTTGCCCAGAGAAGTGGTGTATGTCCCATTCCTGGAATTGTTCAAGGCCAGGTTGGCTCTGATCAACCCAGTCCAGTAGAAGGTGAACCTGACCATGGAAGGCGGACTGGAACTTCACGATCTTCAAAGTCCTTTCCAACCAAACCACTCTATAATTCTCTAAGTACTTGGGAGGTAGGATTTTCTCTTAATGACTACCTTCTATATCTTCTGACCCCAACACATGTCTACTTTGGGGCAGCTTGAGCCCTGCCAGTTCCCTCTCTACTTGTAGCTACCTCCAGTGCTCATTCCAAGCAAAAACTCACATCCAAAAATGGTGTTGTATCTTTCAACAAGATAGCCTGAGATGCGGGCTGGAGTGACAAACAAGGTTTCCTCTGTTCTCCAGCCTGTGTTAACAGCAGTTTCATTCATGCTGCCCTCCTTATTCACCTCTTTTCTGTCAGGAAAGGGAAAAAAGAAATGGCAAAGCATATATTTGCTTTGAATTTATGTTTGAATTCTTTGCATAAATATCAATATTCTTGGGTTTTCTTTCCGTTGCTAGACATATTACCTCTTGTTTTGACTATCTAGTGCCTGACATGAACAACCTCTGAACCTGTTGCTTTCAAACAGCAATATATGCCACAGGTTTATAGATAGTTCTTTGGAGAGAGCTATCAGCTATGTTCAATGTGTCAGGAGGACGATCAAATAAATACAAACTTTCTTTGGGTTTCATATCACTGGAAAGTTGGATGATCAGAAAGTCATAAAAATTAACTGTTTCAATGAGGAATTCCTGCAGTAAAGAAGTAGCAGTTCTCTCTCTCCTTTTGGTTTCATATGAATGGGACTCCTTTTTATCATCCTTACACACTGGCTGCAGAAGTAATGGTGGCTCCATTGCTTTAGAGATGTAGAATGGTAACACAGTAGAAAGGTGTTCTCTTATGGTGATACCTAAAATGCTTCACTCTGTTGAGAAATTAATTTAATAAATAAAAATTTAATAAATAAAAAATCTATTCAACAGATTAAATATGGTCAGAGGCTTCTGCACTGTCACTTTGTGATTGCCATAGTCATACTTTCAAAATCTTTAAGGTACATTAACTAACACACAGTCAAAATATACTTGCACATTAAATAATGGAAGTGAGAAAAAAAAGAATAACCATGATGTCCAAGTGAGCACAATACACTGTGTGTCGGTCAGCAGTTTGATGCTGTCATGCCATCGCTGTGCTGCTATACCCATTACAGCTCTCTGCTTAGGCCTCTCTCATTCCCTGGTGCATTTCCTTCTCCCTGCACTATTTTCTTGGGAATCAACCTGAGCATCACTTCCTGGCCCTGCACTGCAAAGGTACATGTTCCCTTTAGCATAAAATATTTGAATACAAGTTTTGATCCTCAAAAGCGCTTGTCAAAAGAGAGATGATGACACTCTAACAATACCTGTGTTTACATCCTCAGGATGTGATGAAGGAGAAAAAACACTTGCAGCTTCCTTATGCCTGCAGACAATTTCCCACACACAAAGGGAAATTCCAGCGTCAACTGCTTTGGATGTACTTAGTACCACACGTATGAGGCTATAAACACAGCAGAACTTTCTAAACTGGAGAATAAAATACTTGTATATCGAATTGGGTATTTTTTGAACTTTCCTTATGTGCAATTATACAGATGCATCAGGAAGAGGTGACAAATAGTTAAAATACCTCTAAGGAATTCAAGGGATGTGACACCTCTGAACTCTGTCTAATTGCAAAGTGAGGATACCAGTATAAAAATAACAGTTTCTAAAGGTTTTTGATTTTCCTATGTTGGTGGTTTCTAATTTCTGTTTGGTTGTTTGGTTGTTTGGCGAGGGTTGAGTTTTTTTTTTGTTTGGGTTTGGTTATTTGTTTTTTCTGGTATTTTTGGTAAATCAGCTGTCCAAAGGACATTTTGATGGTTTTCTTCTAAGAGAAGTTATGAGAATCTTCCTGCTATGTCACCTTCTCATGCAAGCATTACTGAGGAAGGACAACTTGTTTCAGTCTTAGTACATGCAGGGAATTTAAAACAAAGTCAAATTAACAGAGAAGAAAAATCCAAGGGTTCAAATTACAGTAGTTTCTAGTTGAACTGTTCACCTGAGTACAGGAACTGACAGCTAAAATCTAATATGCATTTTGCTACAAGAGAACCTTTTTTCCATTTGATGGATTTCCTGTTCTGCTAGCACATGTATAAGGATGTAAAGGAGAGGATACAGAAGATGATGATACTCAGTGAGATGAAGAGGGACTTTGGACAACAGACTATGTCCCACAAGCTCAGTCTCAGTGAAATCTTTCTGACAGTTTTCTTGAGCTTTGGATCCTGCCCAGAACGATGAAGTGACAAACCAGGAAGTATGAAAGTCCAAAGCCATTTGTGTGCAGTAGCTAACAAACCTGCCACTCAACAGGCAGGTTCACACTGACCTTCAGTCAAAACTGGGGGTTTCCCACCAAGGATCTTGTGATTCATGCCAAAAGGCTGAAGAGCAATCAGTTTAAAAGAACCCTTTTAGAAAGAGTTTGTACTGTTTCCTTCTATTTCCTTGCTCAGGTGGGGAGCAGGTTTACCTCCATGGAAGGTATAGGGTTATTGCACATATTCTCAGCAGTTGTCATTCATTGGCACCTCTCAGATCCCCATCCATAATGCTGCTGCATCTGAACAAAACTATGTGTTTCCTTTGTAGTACTCACCATTGAAACATATTCCTCTGTCAAACCCTTTTTGACATGTGTTTGTGATTTCAGGCCAAATTCAACTTTCCCCAAGAAAATGACCACAGGGCCAGTGTCCTTGGAGACTGCAGTCACAACCATAACAGAATCCAAATATAAAAGCTAAATAAACTCTTTTCTTCTTGCTATAAAGAAATTCAAAATAGATTGTCACAATTGTACCTTCTGGTCTGAAAACGTGATGTTCCATGTGTTTGGTTTACTACAATGTATCACAGAATGCAAATATTATTCTCATGTCAAAACAACATGTTTCTTATGAAACCTAAACTATACTTTCAAATCCGATATTAAGCCTAGTGTATTTTTTCCTTTTGTTAGGACATGATCTGCTCCATGAGTTAGGATAGCTCATGAATTTGACCATTTTCTTGGACATCTTTACAATATAGAAATTTTTCAGCTCAGAGGAATTATTTTTCAGCTCAGAGGAATTCTACCCTTTCCCTTCTGCCCTTGAGTATGATACAGCCTTGTATGGGAAGTTGCACTGAAATGCTCTCTATGTGTATGGCTAAACTTCTCTCCTCCCCAGTAATACATCATAGCATAATAGCATTTATTCTAGTCTAAAATTGTACGAATAATTTGCTGAGGCCTGGAGGGAATATCATAATTATAGGTAAATGGAATATGTGAGTGTCCTTTAAGAATGTTAGTTCTCATTTAAAAAAAAAAAAAATCATAAGTTCTCTTGTCTGGTGAGAAAAACTTATATGTCCTCTGGAATACTAGCTCCAGAAGAGCACCTTTCCAGAATGCATAACATTCTGGAACAAATCCTAATATTTTAGTACACATGTAACTTATTGAACAAAAATCGAGAATGTAAAAGAATGAATAATTTATATACAGATCTTTTTGCTCCAACAAGAAAAAAAACATCCTGTTGGTACTATTACTTGCACAATGACCTTACTGAAAACCTTTTGATTAAGTTCACAGTCCTCTTTACAATATTACTTCCTTCTATTCCTTCTACCTCCCCTTTACTTGAGAATATTTACTATATATTGTTGGGAAGGGATAGTTCAATAAACTGTTGATAAGCAGTGTGTCAGTTATATAAGCTAAATCTAATATAATAAATCCCTATTCTGCATTTGGTCCAATTGCCTCAGGCTTATGAAACAGTGTGTGGGCTCTGACCTATTCCTTTTTACTTTTAAGGCAAATCAGTGTTTTGTCAGTAGGTTTTCATTCCTTTTCCAAAGTTTTTCACACCTCTGGGAACTGACTTTGTGGGCCATCTGTGAATCAACCCTCTTAGCAAGCCCCCCAACACTTGAGGACTGTCCTTCCACTGCAGGAACATTCCCATCAATCTGTGAATGAAGAATACAGACTAAAGACTCTATTTAGTTTTATATAGAGGTAAAAAGATTATATTAAGATCCCTTCAATGATTTTCAAATAAGTAATAGCATGAGAATAGTTACAGACTGCTTATCTGAATCAGCTGTTTCCATGAGATTTTGATCCAGTTCTCTGAAGCAAAAATAGATATACACATTTTCATTGTTCTGATGAAATTCACAAAGTACTTGTGCTTGAAACAAAATTGTTGCTATTTTGCAATGTCTGTAGAGTCATAAAATTACAAGCAGAGACTGCTGAGGCAACTCACACGCTGCAACCATTCCTACAGAGCACAGAAAAGGAAAAGCAGATGTTCCTCAGCCACGTACATTGCCATCATACTGGTCTGTGGTCCAGAAAATCTGACCATGGCCCAGCACACCTGTTATTTTCTAAATCTCAACAATGTTCATAATCTTACACATAGTTCATAGGAACGATAGGCAAGTAAAATTCAATAAAGGGTTTGTGTTTTTTTCCTAGATTTCATTTACCTTTTTTCCTGACTATCAAGAACACGCAAAAAATTGAAAATAGGAAAAAGTCTTTCCTGGATGTTAGTGTTCAGGGGCATGAAAGGACACTGTCAGCCTGCAGCTGTTGATCTGAATACTGAGTGCTCCTTTGCATGCATGCATGCATGCAACTCTGAGCACATGTGTACAAGATCTTTCTCTGTACTAGCACCGGTTGTACTGCAAAGAAATGAACCATGTTTGGTTAGACAAGACAGTACCTGAAAAATCACTCATTTCCTAAATGAGGTCTAAAAATCAGACACTAGAATTCTGGTTATCCTGCTTCTGTCATCCTAAAACCCAGCTGGCACTTTGGAATGCAGCTCCAGTTCTCCAAGGATAGTGGTATATAAAAGAATGGTGTGGTTTAGCCTGCTATTCTTAAAAGTTTACTGTAAAGGAGATTCTGAAGCCTCACCAAGCAATCTGCTGCAACCTCAACTATCTTGGTGTTAGAGCATTTGTCCTACCTGCTGAGCCAAATCAACTCGCAGTAGACACTTCCTTTTCCTTTGCCACCATGACACACATAGCTGTGGAGTGGTATCACGTCTTTCTTCAACCCTCTCTTCTCTGCAACTAGCAAGCCCACTGTCTCAACCCTTTCCACAGAAGTTGTAATTAAAATAACATTCCTGTGGCTCACCTCTCTGCCCCCTTCAGTTGGCCCTCACCTTTCTAGATGCATGATGCACAAAACTGTATGTGAAACTCTCCTCAGAGACATACCAGCACCTGTTGGGGCAGAACAATGATTTAATTTGTTTCACTTCCGGGATGATGTTTGTCCTTTTCAAAAGAGCAAAACACTTTCCTTTACTCCCATTCAGCTTGTGATCAACTATTAACCAGTTACTCATCCTGCATGGTAGTGTGCAACCTTTAACCACAACCTCAGCACATGATTTCAATTCCTTTTTAAACTGCACTGTTTCACTGGATCTTGGAGGTCAAAGGATAAGTTTTCAACTTAAATGTGTATCACTCTCTGATTTAACGTGCACTTGCTGATTCTTGAAGGCTTCACTGTTTCTACCCACAATACATGTACTTTATATGAACCAATTTAAAAAGCCTCTACTTGATTTTGTTTCCAAACTCTAGTATTTAAAATAACTTTTATAATTCTTTGTTTGTTTATGTCTGAATCCTTATATTTTGTGTTAACGCTTTACCTATCCACCACAAGGAACTAGTATGTCCTTATATTTATTCCAAATAGGAACTTACTAAGTAAGAACTTACTTAGCAAAGCCTCAACAAAACAGATGCTGTCCTCCATGGATTTTGGCTTCCCTTGGGTTATCCTCTGCAGAATGCTGATATTGAAACTCAGATTTCTGTTCTCTGGTCCATATAGAACAGAAAGCTCAAGTTTGCTGAGTTCCCATCACTTTAAATGAGATGACCAGAGAGAACTTATCAAGGTCTGTTCTGCTTAGATCTGATACAATAGTCTAGTCTCTCATGTGTCCATTTTAAGCATTTTCCATAGTTCTCACAACAGGACTTTAGTATCATATAAGAGCCTGATTTAAATTTAAATATAGAACACCAAACTACATGGCCTTCTTAACAAGGGAGGCTCGGAAGTGCTGCAAGTCAGTGAGTCTTTTTTTAAAAAACAGAGGTATGCAGAAGGGCCAAATGTGATAGTACCTTACGTAAACATAGAGTTTGGGACACACATGTATCTATTTTTAGGCCATGCTTTCTTTCTTTGCTCCTTCCAACTGCACTCTCTCTTCCACGTATTATAAAATTCTTTCATGTCACCTCTGTCAGAACAGTAATAGCTTTGGATGTCTTATTTTCTGTTACAGTAATTTCATACCAGCTATCTATTGTTGTAGGATTCTCCTCTTTCAGTCCCACAGGGATATATTCTATTATCATTAAAAGCTACTCTGACTTCTGCTGTTTTTTCCATGCTACATGAAAGAAATCCAGCTGTTGGAAAGAGTCTGGAAACTGTGAAGCAGATGATTAAAGTTCTAGTTCACACCAGAACACCTACAAGTACATCACAGTCTGCAGCTATCACCAATCTGGCCCAAATAATCTGTGTGAATTGCTTGTCCATTCTCATCCACTCTAGAGCATAGTAATGATGCTGTTGCTCTCCTCAGTTTGTAGGGTTATAAATATTCAGACTGTTGTATTGAAAACACACACACACACACACACACACAAACAAAACAAAAACCCCAAACCAAACAAACAAAAATAACAAAAAAACCAACCAAACAAACAAACAAAACCACAAACAACAAAAAAACCCACCACCTAAGAATTCTGAAAAAATGCACCAGTTTTGTTCCTGCCTTACCACAAGGATGCAATTATGCTACCTGTCAAACTAGAGCAGAGTGGTTTTGTGAATGCAGGCCTCTCAGATCCTGCTTCTACAAATCCAGACTTTTTCTGATCATTAAGTCGTCTCATTCATGCATTCAAGAGCACCTTTAGCTGTCTGAAAGATGCAACTGATACTCACTAACCTTAGTCTGAAACTTCTCCCACCAGTGTGACAGAGAAATGAAAGCTGAATTTTATCTTCTTTGGTAATGTTCAAAGTATGTTAGTGGCAATAGTGCACAGATGCCTAGTACAGATGAAGTAAGCTAACCACAAAGTTATACTGTAGTGTCACTGAGTGATGATGGTGAGACAACTGCTGAAAAAGACACACACTCATATTCAAGTGGGTTGCCTTCCCATTTCACTGAGGAAGTGGGGGTAGCTTCCTGATCCCTGAAAAGATGCTTACATCCCATGATAGCTCAACCAAGTAAGGCCTCCACACAGTTCAATCAGTAAGTCGGTAAAGTTGCACAAGGTTGCATCTCTAAAGCAGAAACTTTCAGAAACCAGTTTCAAGCAAAACCATTATTCAGAAATTTTTCTTTCCACAATTTACCACAAAATTTTTTCCACAAAATTTTTCCCATTAAATGTAGACACAGTCATATCTTTTCTCTCAACAATTTCTCCTCCTATGTATTTCCAACCATTAAAGTCCCCCTGTTCAAGAATCATAATGTTCTCCCACCTGCTTAGTGTATTCATTTACTGCTCGTTCACCACATGAAACGTGTATTGCCACCCTGAGGTATACTTATGTCACACTTTGTTCCATTCATAGTGTTAGTCTCTATCTCTTTCACTTACCCTTGTGTAGAGTCCCTACTGATAGAACAGCTTTCTACATTCTTCCATTACACATTAGTTTGCTTAAAAGTTAATATTGTGCTACTACGAAATTACATGGAGTGAACAGCCTGCTAGCATGAATGGACTCCATAAAAAAGTAGTAAATAATCATGTCTTCTGATTTCCCATGTTTCTCTTCGGTTTAAGCTCATATTACAAGATAGAGTTGCAAACAAATGAGGCCCATATAAATTCATAAAAGTAATATGTAGAAATAAAAGAATAATGGGAAATGTCTTACTGCAACAGAGTCGAGTTCTGTAGAGGTATAAAAGATGCTATAAGCTCTAGAACAGGCCAGCTATGCATCAGGCCCAACAGAGAAAACTGTCAATCACCATAAAAACAGTTAACAAACATTAATCCAAAACTGCATCCGAAAGACCGCTACTACAAGCATGTGAACATTTCTTTTGTGAAACAATGCCCACAGATTTGGCTTGATGGGCAGCTATAGAATTGTTTTATGATCAGTTGCAGTTCTTGATTGGGCACATGTGGATTTGGGGTTTTATGAAGCCTGGGGACAGGTATGGCAAACCAGGGTGCAGTTCCACAGAAGCCCACTTCTGCTCACATGTTCTTCCAATTAATATAACTTCCCTCAGTGGTTTAGGTCATATGTCCTGAGTAAAAGCAGAACAGTAAGAAAGTTTTATTTCTTCATAAGGAACTATGATATTAAGGCAAGAAATTAGGTCTATTAATTCTACAAATATTGGTGTCACCATGAGCCATGATGCAATTGCTCTTTAAACATCTCTCACTATTGTCTATATTAAGTGGAGGAAAATCCACCCTTGCTTGACAAAAACATTCACATTATTGAAGTGACTACTTTTTTTCTCAGGATTTGGGAAGCTGCCATAATCCACAGTGCAATAGGTACAACAGCCAACACAGGTTAATTCCCTACTGTGACCTGGACAGGGACCACATCCCTTAGGCTAGTTTCACTGTACACAGGAGATGAATTTCAACTAATTGTAAACTACACAAAACCAGCTGTATTGGAACTGTGTAAAACATACTGATTTTTCTTTTTTTTTCTCCTTGTCATGGTATAGTCATGGATCTGTTAGTATTATGATGGAATCAAACTCCTTCTACCCTCTGCAGAGCAATAACTGATAATTACCTCCAGAGCAAGCCAGAGTAGTGGTAGGCTGGGGCAAACCACAGAGGTGTTGTTTATTTGTAGGGGAGAACAAAAAAATAAAACAAAACAAATTAAGAATACACACCCAAAAAGGGGAAAAAAAAAAAAAAAGGCAAGTAGGTTAGTTTCCTCCTTCCATAAAAATTTGAACTTGCATTATGTAAAAATGCAAGCTTGAATTACAGTAAACTTTTGGGACACAGTGAAAGGACTGGAGCAATTCTTCTTTCAATGTGCAATCTCCTGTTATTACACATTAGTGTAATGGATCACAAAGGATTAAAATATACAAAAGCCTATTGTTCCTGAGCTGTGATCAGCCACAGTCACCTGACAGTGACAATTGCCTCTGGAGAAAATATAATTACGTCAAGGAGATTTTAAAGAAGCTGGGTGGTGAGTGTGCCTCGAGGACTGTTCCACTCCAGACCAGGTGTGTGCTTCCAAAATCAATCTTCTAACCATCTGCATTCATCACCCTTGAATTCATGCCAGAATCAGCTGGGCATGAGCCAACAGTGTCTCTTTCAGATGGTGCTGACCAAAAGGACACCATTTCAGTGATGGATGCTCAGCCTGCAGGACCAGACCTGGAGCATCCCCCTCCCACATGAGTGCCCAGGCCTCAGCACTGGGTGTTTTGCCCTCCACAGCCACTAAACTCTTTTATATAGACATGGGCTTTGGTTAAAGAGAGAGTCAAATGGGGTTTAGCTAAGCAACCACTCAGGCTAGCAAGCAGCTATGTGAATAACTGTTCAAAATCTAGCAAGGCTTCTCTGTGACTCACTCCTCACCATAGAGTGCAAGCAGTCCTTATTTGGTTGTGCAGTTTTTAATGGTTGTGTTGCTTTTTAATGGCAACAAAGTCAAAATCCACCATGTTGGAAAACTCGGTGTAACTTGGTTTGTGGGAAACAGAGGCTGCAACTCTGCTCAAGGAAGGAAATGCTTGGTGAAAGAAAAACTCAGTGGTGTAACTGAGTTCACCAATGAAGTGATGTTATTGTCTTTATAGTCAGCTACTGGAAGTCAAACAAAGTAA
The DNA here is from genome assembly GCF_022539395.1 of Myiozetetes cayanensis. Classification (NCBI taxonomy): domain Eukaryota; kingdom Metazoa; phylum Chordata; class Aves; order Passeriformes; family Tyrannidae; genus Myiozetetes; species Myiozetetes cayanensis. The sequence continues at coordinate 39,896,439 of NW_026087742.1, read as the reverse complement.
TAGAAAAGGACCATCTCACACCTGGAGGACCTGTCTGAGCAGCAGACAGTTTCCATCTATAAATCAGTACTGGGAATCAGAAACCATTTGAATAGAGACAGTAACGTGATCAAATCTGACAACTCAAGGAGGAAAAAGTGGTGTAAACATTTTTTTACCTCTTTGTTCACATATCATAGAACCATAGGATCAACCAGGTTGGAAAAGACCTCCAAGATCATCAGGTCTAACCCCTGATGCAACACCGCCTGGTTTTGTCTTTTGCAATCATCCTGGCTGAATCTCAGCTCTCTCTAATACATATAAGGTAAATCAAGCTTGTGCACTTGTCTTGTGTTGATTACATTCAAATTCAATCTCACACCTTCTGTACTAGAGAATAAAACCCTGGAGGTCAGCCTGTAATTCCTCTGGAATTGCTTTACTGCATGTCTGTTTACAATGAAGCCTTGTATCAACTCTCTGGTATTTCAGGGCAGTTTAATTTTTGTGTAGAAGTAAGATTTTACAAATCAGGCTAAATGCAAAATTTTGGTTAATGTCACTTTTATTCCCAGCACTTTTTCCAAAGATCTATACAAGTCCATGAGGCTCAGGATAGGTAAAGTCCTGCTATGTCTATCCTTTCTTTCAAACCCTGCTCTCCATCATCACCAAAGCCTAAACTCACTGTGCTGACCCAGCATGTACAGATATGTGCAGATCATCGGGATGAGTCAGGAAGAGCTTCAGACATTGACTGCTCCTTTTTTGGGTTACAGTCAGTGTGGGTAGATCAAGTCCCGCATGCCTCCTGTGCTGTCACAGCTACTCTGCCTGCCCTTACAACACCATATATGATCAGTGGGACTCTATATGATTAGGTGGGACTCTACTTCTTATCACAGAGATTTGCTGCAGATTTACAGGCAGTCTGAGTTTGTCTCAGTCCAACTATGAAGTTAAAGATTTCCTAGATGAAATTATATGATTTTGTCAAGACAAGATGTATGCACTTCTTTAGATTACATCTTGTTTCAGTCATTTAAAGGCAATGTCATGACAGACTTACAAATGGATGGGGACAGCCAGCTACAGAAAGTGAATTCACAAATGAAAGCTGACTATGGGAGGTTATGACATTTTTCCTGCCCAGGTAGGTTTTGACCCACACTGCAGTGCAATGCAGCTGACTGACCTCCTGCCCCCTTCCCTTCTTCACGTCCTGTACATGTGCTTCTTGAGGACAGAAACTCTGCATATAACTAAAGGTTATAGTTATGACTTGAATTCAAATTGAATAAAGCCAATTATTATATAGAAATTTTTGAGAGATCTGTATGTGTGAGTCAGTTGGAAGAAAAAGAGGCATCAGATCACTGACCAAAGGAGCAGACAAATTAAAGCATTGAGGTTGTCGGAACTCATGCACATAGGTAATATTTACAGGAAAGATGTTTCTCTTGGGGTTTATTGCTCAAGAATATTACAGTAAATCCTTATCTCTCAATTTGCATCTTTTTCCCGCATTATGTCCCAATTAAACTGTTGTAAATACAAAGTCATTAAATGCAAAGGAATTCTAGACACTGTGAGAAAATGGTAAATCAACAAGTTGAGATGTGTTAAGTTTGATTGCTTAATTATTAGTGAATTAGATGTGCTAGTTGTCTCCACATTGTTTGTGCTGAACTTGAACATCTAATCCCTTCCTCAGGCCTTTCCTTCCCTAAAGCAGTGGGATGTGAAGTAGATCCTTCTGAGAAATAGCTCAGTGCACCTGGATGCAGCCAAACAGGAGGGAAGAACTGGCTTGCCTCTCTCCAGTGACGGGCTGACTCACTGTTGAGAGGTCAGGGCAGGACCTCAGTGTCAAGACAGGGAAGACTGGAGGTTTTTACAATCACACACCTGCAAAAGTGATATGTAACCAGTATCACAGATGGCAAGGTACTCACTTAAAGAGAGACCCTCAAGAGTAAAATCTATGGAAACTGAGTGCAGAAGGTGTAGAGATGTGCCTCCCTCCACAGTCAAGGCTTCAGACAAGAATAATGGCCTGTAACAACCATGAGTGTGCCATGAAAAGATGAGACAAGAAGAATGATGAAGGGTTATTTTGTAGAAAAACACCAGGAAGGTTCTGAATGAGATTGTGCCTTGCTGGACTTAGCCTCAGAAACTGTAGTGCAAAAAAACATTCTATTCTGCAAAAATATTTGCCATGTTTGAATTTTTATTTTTTGTTAGTCAAAGTGAATAATCAAATAACATAACAAAAGTGATCATGTGTCCTGCTGACCATAGAAAAACAGGTCAATCCAGTTTGGTAGGACTATATATACTATATTACATAATTCACAAATCACTCAAACAAACCATTTCTCAGGAATTTCTGGACATTCCTTTTCCCTGATATTCACTGTAGTGGGTAAACAACAGCCAGTTCTGATGCTAATCACACACATAGCCACTTACTCACTTCTCATGCATATGTGGGGATGGGTGAGATATTATGAAGTGCAGAAGAGAGTTTAATAAGTGAAAAGCAAGGGGTGGAAGTGGGGGGAAGTGATGCACAGATTCACCATCTACTCATCAGTCTGATGTTCAGCCAGCCACCAGGATATTACTGCCTTGGAAGACAACCCCCACTCCACCTTCTTCTGCTGCTATTCCAGGTTTATTGTTGACATGACATTATATCATATAGAATATCCCCTTGGAGAATTCATGTAAGCTGTGCTGGATGTGCCCCTTTCCCATCCAGTCTCTACCATACTCTGTGAGAGCAGAGTGTGAACTGAGAAAGTCTTGACACTGTGCAAACACTGTTCACTACTACCCAAAGCAGGGGTGTGTTATCAGAAAATGGTTAAGCCACAAATCCAAATGCAGCACCATACAGACTGAGATGAATATATTTATCCTGTCCTAGATAGACCCATAACATTCATGAAGATATCTGAGCAGCTCTTGACTTTCCTTAACTTTGTCAGCTGCATCCAGATTGGGCATAATCTAGCTGGGTTGTCTATCCAAGCCAAATTACCAAGATACAGCAATCTTTCACTACTGAATTTACTGCAATTTTTCATCCCACTCATGTCCAAAGGAGGTTCTGGTCTTACTTTTTATATATGTATTTTTCTCTAGAACTCAAAAGCGCTGATGCCCATTGATGAATTCCACATAGGACATAGTTTTGTGAGGTGTCCTTGTTCAAAGTAGGGTTACTCTACTCAGAAAATGTCACAGGGTAAACGTTCCAGTGGCAATATTGTGAGTCTTCTTAATAGAATTTTAGACCGTGGAGCACTTTTATCATCACTGTGTGGCTACAGCAACTTCTCTTATTAGACATCTTTAACAGTGTTTCTTCTGATCTCCTTAAATTTTCTCTACACCTGCCATGTTCTCCAACAGACACACAGGCTCTCTGCTGAATACAAATCACATAAATATGCTGCTTGGAGAGAAAATTATCTTTCCTGACCCACAATATATTTTATCACCCAAGATCAAGACAAACCAATAAAGTCTGCAAAATTCACACAGCTAAATCTAAAAATTGGCATCTGCTCCTTTTTTATATTGATCTTGTTAGAATTACATTGATTCCTGCTGATTTTGAGCCCAAAGAGCTCAAAATTCTTTTCACTGAAAGTTTTTTATTTCAGTTCAATCCTAAGGTTCATCAGAATCTTCTCTCTTTTGGGGGGAAAAAAATTATGATCAGAGTTGACAAACTTCCAGCAGAAAATGAAATGGAACATGGTGCAGGTCCTTTTTCATCAAGCTCTTGTGTTTAAACTCTCCTTTTCAGTTTTGCCCATGGCCCAGTTAAAGTAAAATGGGACTTGCTCAACAGTCCCTCAACTGTAATGCAGCTCTGAAGCCTTCCTCTTGTGTCTATGAGGAAATAATCAGTACCAGACGCTGGAGTCATGGAGTTCAAAGTGGTTTAAACACATCCTCATCTCCTTCCACCCAGACCCTGGTCCAGATCCAACTTTACTACCACAGTCTGACACAAGTCAGTTGTTGAAAAAGATGAATTGTGTCCTAGCAATAAAATAGGGTGGTTTTTTATATCAAGCTTTAAAATTTGAAGATGGATATTTTTCCTGTAAGCCTACCAAAATGTACAGAAACGATAACATGTAGATATCTGGATGTTTTCAATATCAGAGGGCAGCATCTTTAACAACTATTTCAGACATAGCTGTGTACTTCATTCCTCTCTGGCATAATTCAGTAGTTTTTTGGTATAGATTGTCTCTCTCTGAAGTTAACTTCTTTCTCATCACATCAGTCAGAAACACACTGAACATACGATAGCCCACAAACTCTTCCATACATGTTCATCTATGCCCATATGACCTGTCCTAGTGTGAGAAATAGTAATGGTCTTTTCCTATTTATATGCTTCTCCTTTCAGATTAGTGCTAATATGGTCACAAAACTGCATACCCTGAAATAAAAATCACAAAACAGCCTGTGAACTGGTGTTTCCAGACCTCAAAAACTACCAAGTGAAGTTTAGGGGAGTGAAGATGAGACCATTGTTAGCATAGGGGCCAGGGAGGTCATGGCTTCCCTGCTCCCCTTTGTTTTTCTCTGCCAGTGCTTCATGGACCTCTGTCAGATTGCACTGGTACAGCTGGTGGAAGAAGATAGCTCCACCTTTGCTAGGGTAAGCTCCTCTCTTTTCCCTGAGAATTTTCACCCATTCTTGTAAGCTACGTTTTATATCTAGTTCTCCAGTGTAAAGAGACTTCTGAAAGGCCATCTCATTTGGTAGGAAGGGGACAAAGGTGTCCTGTGCCCTCCTATTTCTGGAGGGTACATTTAAAGAGCTCTCTTCTGATCTCTATGAAAACTGCAGAAACCTCTTAAAGTTTACTGTATTGAGCAGTTCTGCATGGTCCCAAGGAAAGGGCAGTAGTAAAGGCAGCAGTTTCACTGAGATAGTGCTCACATCCATATCATGTGTGCCTCTACACCAACTGATACAGGCAGGCAGCCAAAGGGCTGTTGCAAAATACCTTTTTGTATAAGGAACATGGGAGAAGCTCAGTAAGAAGTGATTACACAGTAACTGTACTGATAAAGTTACTGAATGTGAACTTCCCCGTGACTTTGCGGTTTCACTACTAGAATAATATGAAAAGAGAGAGACAAAGCTGGCTGCTATCTGTGACGTGACATCAACGGGGAAGTTGCAGGAAAGATTTGTTTAATGTGCTTTCATTTACTTCTTAGAACAGTGATGACATTACATCAACACCACCAAAAAGTGAGTCATATATGTAATTGCTGCTTGGACCTATCAGGATCTATATAAGCATTTTCAGCTGTGGTCTTGGGAGACAGAAGTCAGACCCCTTCTGCTACAGCAAGGCTCCTTAGCAAGCTGAGCACCATGCATTACCTCCTACTTTGTGCTGCCATCCTCCTACCTGAGAGTCTTGCTTTTCCAGTACACACGAAACTAGAAGCATGGAGCAATGTAGACCTTGAGAAAGTAAAGGTATGTTATTGGGGAAAAATGTAACTGCATGATAAATAATCTGATTTTTGATTCAGCATCTACATTCCTTTCCTATCTGTTTATATTGTCCTTATTTTACATTACCACAACAGTTTTTGCAGAGATGAAAAAGATAATTTAAACTTGCTCACCAGCTTAGATACCCTAAGTCCCATTTACAAAACAGACCAAGTTCCAACTGGTAAATAAAAGGGAGCATGTAATTTTTAAAACATCTCAAAAATTTTATGTAGACTGTGTTGGAAGGCTGTAGATTTGAATGCTCAGTAAATTGTGTTTAACTTAAACGGATTTCTTACTTACAATGTTTCATTGCTATTGCAATTCTTTTTATATATGCTAATCTATACTACAGAGAGAACAGAATTTGGTGAACTGAAATGGGAAGGAAAAATACATAACTGTAGGATGATGAAACAATTCAACCAAATATAAAATGCAATTACCAAAACTTCACAGGTATACGTAAGAATTTTTATTTTTCTTCTCTTCTTCCAGGCATATCTTGATAAATTCTTTCCACTTTTTCCAAAAACACAAACCCTAAGCTTAGAAGAGAGGATTAAAGAAATGCAGAGGTTTTTCCACCTGACTGTAACTGGAACATTAAATAAAGAAACAGAAGAAACAATGAAACTGCCCAGATGTGGAATGCCCGATATAGCAGAATACCAAACATTTCCTGGAAATCCAAGATGGAAAAAAACACATTTGACTTACAGGTAAGTGATGTTTAGGTTTTACGGGGAAAAGGGTTGCTTTGTATTTAACTATGTGGGTTTCCTTCATACCCTAAATGACATTAATCTGTTTCCCTTTGCTGCCAGGATTGTCAATTATACTCCTGACCTACCCAGATGGAAAGTGGACGATGCAATTAAAAAGGCTTTAATGGTATGGAGTGATGTGACTCCACTGAACTTCCGGAGAATACAGAGAGGCCAAGCAGACATTGAGATTCGATTTGCACGCCGTGGTGAGAATACCTGTCATTTTTAAAACACAATAGTCCATACTTGACTGAAAGCATGTATTTTTGTAGCCATAGCTTTAAGAAAGAACAAAGAGTTTGGAATTATACTGAAGACTTCATAAATTTTATCTTCTTTTTATCATGTCACCAAATTTGTATGTCATGATTCAGGTTTACTCATAGAAAATCATTAGAAAATTCTTTCAGAGCCACAGTTATGAAAGGTAGAATTCAGCTCCAGAATGAGACATTTAAATTTAGATGTTCAAGGCTCTGTTTACCTTGATAAATAGTGCAAACTAACGGGAAGAGCTCTGCAGAGCAAATTGGCGTGTTCTGAAGATCCAGCCTCCACAGGCTGGATTCACGCAGGTTAGGGAAAGTTTACTTTGGTCTAGATATAGTATAGCTCCCTGGACTAAACAGCCTTCATCAGATGGGGTGCATTAGGTTTTGCCAAAGAGAGTATTTGCTGGTTGCTTTACACTCCAAGGTTGCACCAAGGTGTAAAACAAAGCATGGTAAATGGGGATGACCAGTAAAGTCACTTCAGAAGTTCACTTGTGATCTGAAATATTATATGAGGTTAGCCATGCCTTTACCTTGTGCTTGGAACCTCAACTGACAAAATAAGTGCCTACTTTAAGGTTATCTGACTTGCTCCGTAGATCCATTGACAATATTTACTGGAGCTCCCTTGACTATAAACAAAGATCAGACACCTTGGCTGGCAAGCAGATGACTGCATATAAACACTAAAATGTCAAAGCTCATATGTCACTGATGGGAAGCATATTATGTTGCCATAAAGAGGCGACTTAATGTGATAATCAAAGTGAGAAGGGATCCTGCAAACTGGAATGGGTTTTAATCGCTTGTCACACACTAGGATTAGGTCTCTTCTGTCTGTGTTAGCCCTGCCCCAAGGTCCATCCACATGGTCCTGGGGAAAGAACGCAGAACGTCCTCAATAGAGTAAGAGGTTACTGTGAGGTAGGAGGAAATTTTCAGAGCTGGTACGACTCTCGTACAGCTCGTGCATTCAAGGTAGGAAACAGTAATATTCCAGCTGCACTATGACAGAGGTGGATAATAGACCATACCCCAAGGCTGGGGATAAATGAACTTAGCTCTTCAGGAACATAGTTATCTAATCCACATCACTGTCTCACACTAAAATCAGTGCAAGTGAGAACGTCGCAACTAATGTTGCCCAGCATTTTTCAACACTGAAAACGTTCAGGTCCTTGCAATGTCGTCAAGCATTAAACATTTATTCTGAAATAATCCGTGATTCCTTCCTAAGAACCACACTTCTGACGAAGGCTGCAAAAAAAAAATAAAATTCATCCCTTTCTGAAACATGAAGCAGCCTGAACTATCAAATACAAGTTTTGAACTTAAGTCATTAATTTGGAGAGTGTTTCCTAAGCCTTGCTTCTTGTTTTCACAACCTTGCTGCCATTGTAGGAATTTTTTTTTAAGGATGGGTTACCAACAAAATTAGCAAAAACAAGCAACATGCTTCAGTTTGGTAAATTTAAATATGATACCTGATGTCATCTGATGACATTTATTTGTTTTCAAATGCAGCACATGGTGATGGATATCCTTTTGATGGAAGAGGTAACACACTAGCCCATGCATTTGCACCTGGAGAAGGGATTGGCGGAGATGCTCATTTTGATGAGGATGAAAAATGGTCAGATTTCAACCAAGGTAAAGCTTACATGTCTATGAAGGGGAAAGACAAATATTATACATGTTGGAAGAACACAGTCACACGAAATGCTTTTCATAACTCTTTACACTTATGTACTACTTCAGTGCTAACATTTGTGTTCTTTTCAACTACCTTTCCAAGTACTTGTGCTTCCTTACCATTAGCAGCTACATAATGCCTGTTCTGTAGGTATTTTAAAGCACTTTTCATGGGCTAAACAAGAATGGGCTAAACTATGAGTCTCTGTTTTCTACATAAATTATGAAAAAGTAAAATTGACCTGCTTGTAGGATTAAGGTTGACTAAAAGCAGAGTTGGAAAGAGAGTCAGAGTCTCTAGATGCATATGCAAAGAATCGGTAATGTTTCTAAAAAATATTACAGTTACACAAGAAAGTTCAGCAATAACAGATCAAAACCCTGCAGTTTCATTCCAAGATGAATGAAAGATACAATTTCTCCTGCTATTTCAATTCATGGTATTCTAAAAAGAAATGTTATACGTTTAACATACTTTTCTGTGCTTCTGTGCTGCAGAGGTTAATTTGTTCCTTGTTGCTGCTCATGAGTTTGGCCATTCTTTGGGACTTGCTCATTCAAGTGTCCGTGGAGCTCTGATGTACCCTATCTACTCATATGAGAACCCAGCAACTTTCAGACTTTCAGCGGACGACAGGCGAGGAATTCAGAAGTTATACGGTAAATTCATTGTGAGATTTGATTTTCAATATAAAACCTACTAGGGTACAGTTTTCACTACTCTTCCTGACTGTAAGGGCTTCATCATACTACTAAAAAGAAAGAAGGGGAACAAACTTGGGAAGAACACACTCCTGCATACTCCATCCACTATGTGTGCTCTGTAATGTGTCCCCATGCAACCGAGGGGTGACAGAGCAGCAGTGCAGCGGCCAGGTGCACTGTCTTTCTGCACACCTACATATTGCCAAGTAAAGCCTGTGGATCTTGCTCTGCAAATGAGCTATTTCAGTGAGTGGGGCTACTGGCAGGAAATGAGAGATACTGTGCCACTTAACATGTTAAGTGAAGGCAGAAACTCCACAGCAGTAAGGGGAACATTACTAGAATTGACCCCACAAGGCAAACTTTGCCAGCCTTGCTTTTCTTTAGGAACCACCTTCCTCGGGGCTTGCTAGAGGAACACTAGGAATAAAACGTCATTGTCTGCATTTTCAAATTCAAGTACAATCTCTATGTTTTGTGCTTCTTCTCCACAGGGAAAAGGTCATCAAACTCTTGAAGAAAATGCTTAGTGAAGGCCAAAGAATTCACACCTTGTTGTTTTGGTCTTTCAAAACAATTTAAAACCTCTGGGTAATTAATGTAGTAAACTTCTCGGCTGCACTTTCTCTCCATGAATTTTTATATTGATTTATTTGCACCTTACACAATTTCACCTAACAATAAAAAAAAAAGTCTAAAAAGAAACCCAAGCATGTATACTCTGTTTTCTAATGTTTTCATTTTTCTTTTGGCATTTCACTGGGGGATTAAATAACTGCTGCATGCATGATAGACAGTCAGACAAATATCATTCTGGATAGATTTTTAGTACTTAAAAAGCCTGTGTGTATTTACTGATGTAAGAACAAACCCTGTTCCTGGCTTGCTTTCAGTTCCCATGCATATCCTGGCACTTTACAGTACATACTGCTGCCTCCTCAGAATCACTGTGTGCTTCCCGTACGGCTCAGCATAGAGGAGATCTCCACAGTGATTCCTTCAGTATGGGCTGGGATATTTTCACAGAGAAAAGCTTTTCAGCTTCATGTCCTCCCTGGTTTGTCAGAGGAGCAGGTTTGAGAAGTAGTGGACTGGGAATCCTATTGTCCTCTGTGATACTCAAACACCTCTTGGGTATTTTGAAATTAAAAGGGAGGAAAAAACAAAACAAAACAAAAACAACAAAAAACCCAAATCAAACAAAATTTTAAAAAAAGAAAGAAAAGAAAGAAAGAAACAGGAATTCTCCTTCTCTCCTATGAAAGACTAAAACCACATTTCTAGAAAATAAAAATGAGTACATGCAGGCATAAGCCTGTGTTCATGGAATTTCACAGAAGATACCAAGTTGGAAGGGACCAACAAGGATCATGGAGTCCACTTCCTATCCCTGCACAGGACTGTTCCCCAGTGTCACACCAAGTGTCCAAGAGCAAACACACACAGTTACTCACTTACTCCCCCAACCCCTGCCCCCCTCAGTAGGATGCTTCAGGAGAGAAATGAGGAAAAAAAATGAAATCTGTGGGTCGAGATAAAGGCAGTTTAATAGCATAGAAAAAGAAGGGAAAATAATAATAATTACAATATCCAAAACAAGGGAGGCTCAATGCAACTACTCATCACCCACAGACTGATGTCACTGCAGAAGCCCATGCCCAGGTAGAAGCCCATGGCCAGCTTTCCTCCCAGTTGATATGCTGAACATGATGCCATATGGTATAGAGTCATCCCTTTGGTCAGCTCTCAGGGGTCATCTGTTCCAGCTGTGTATCCTCCAAGATTCTTGTCCACCACCATCCTACTCACCAATGGGGTGGGCTGAGAAGCTGTAAAGTCCTTGACTTAGTGTAAATGTTTGTCAGCAACAAACAAAACATCAGTGTGTTATCAACATTATTCTCATCCTAAAACCAAAACACAGCACATGTATCAGCTACTAGAAAAAAAAAAAAAAATCTATCACAGCTGAAACCAGGACAATAACCCTAAACAGGACCTGAAACACATTCAGGAGACATACTAATAGGATCATGCTGGTTTGAACACCCCGAGGATATTAAAATTTGTCCAAATTATCGAGGTAAAAGGTGTAATTATTAACAGTTGCCTACAGATGGCTCCCAACACACGGAGATGCTGAGCACAAACACCCACTCAGTCTCACAACCAGAAACTTTACCCTCTCTCATAAACCAGTGTTACACAGTATAACAAAACAATAATATTAACCCAGTCCTCAGAGGTGAAAAACAGCACAGCAGGGAACATGTACAGCTTACACAACTCAGAGAACACCCACAACAACTCTGAGAGCAAATAAATCAACATTGTGATCACAGACTATTAAACTAATACAATGAATACTTATACCAAATTTGTTGCAACATCCTTTGGCCAGATCTGTTCTTATCTCAAACCTTCGTACCCCACGTTTGGTGCCAAAAAGGACTGACACTGTTTAAAACCCAGCAGGTAATTTATTAAACATGACACAGATGCTCACTCACTCCACCCTCTTCAGTGAGATGAGGAGAGAAACGGGGAAAAAAGTAAACTTTGTGGGTGGAGATAAAGACAGTTTAATAGGACAGAAAATGAAGGGAAAATAGTAACAAACAACAACAATAATAATAATAATTCAAATATACAAAATAAGGGACACAATGCAATTGCTCGCTACCCACTGACCGATGCCCAGACAGTGCCAAAGCAGAAGTCTCTGTCCAGCTTTCTGCCTTTGTGTTCCCTGATGGTGAGAAGAGGCTTTCTCTACTTCAACACACTTGCCAAATATGCACAAAGGTCTAGTCTATCAAAACCTTGACAGCACTTCCAAGACTTTATCCAAAAGCCTTTTCCAGTTCAAGAACTGCTGCCTCATGATGCAAGGGCTCTGAATCCACATACAACTGGCAAAAATTTTGCTCAGCCCTAGGTTTGGCCAGGACACACAAGAGAATGAAGTCTATTCATAGGCAAGGTAGGACACAAGAAAGAAGTGGCATCTTTTGCAATTGAAGGGCTGTGTAGAGGAAATTTTAATCTACCTATTCTTAGAGGATTCATGTCCTACTTCCTCAGTCACTGAACATAAACATTTCCTAGAAAAGTAACTAAAAACTAATACACTTCCCAAGACAGGTGCAATTCCCAGTCAAATTTCGAGGTACTGACTGATCTCTGGGGTTTGTTCTTCATGACACCCTGGAGCTGGAAAGGATGTGAAACAAGTGCAAGGAATGAAGGTCAAGGTTCCTCTCTATCACACTGGGAAACTACCTTTTCTTGCTTTCCTTCTGACCTCTTCTAATTACTCCCTTCCCAGATGACACTTTACCTTCAAGGTACTGCATCAGAAAAAGGATCTTCACCATTCATGGAGTCCCCAGTGCTTTGTGATTGCCTTGAAAGTACCTCCAGCAATGGCAAGGGAGCAACCCTACAGCCACCTTTTTCATAAGGAGGGGGAGCAACCAACTGGAGAGGGGAAGAGAGAGAATTAGAGCTCCAGACCTCTTGGTCCAGTCCATCTAGCCTAATACTATCTGCTACAAGAAGCACCAGATGGTGGGATGGCTGAAATAAGTCACTAACAGACATGTAGAGAGTCAACGAATATCTAAGGATAGGGTATGAAGCATGGTTCCTTCAAGGGTTTTCCCCTCAGAAATGTTTCTCAAGAAACATTTAAGGTAAGACATAAGTTTGAAAACCCTCCCATCAGTTACTACCTGTTTCTTCCACATAATACGGAAAGGTAAAGTAGCTAGTGCTAAGTGGATATTATTCTGAGAGCACAGGTATCCTGAGGTATAAGAAAAGCATGGAGTCCCAGAATAGATGGTGAGATCCAACCTGCATTAAAGACTATGAAGAATAGAACTAGCGAGCTCTATGGCCTGTGTGGATGCTCAGTCAACTTGGGTTGACTTGGGGAGTCCTGGCAAGATGAAATGCTGACAGAAAGTACAGTGTTCTCTTGGCCAAAGTGTCCAGAGGAAACAAAGCATGAAAGCACTCCATGCTCTTTATGAAGCTCAAGTCACTTGCTAGTGCTTTTCAAAGAGAAAACAGACATAGAAGATAAGCTTCATCAGAGGAAAGATTGTGCAGGGAGAACCACCCTTAAGGGCACATGGAACAATCCATGCACAATGTTGGAGGAGGCACTGTGACAAATGAAGAAGCCATGAGATCAAATATTTGAGTGAAAGTAGCAAATCTGTTTTCTAGTATACAATTAATTTCCATACGGACTGAGTAGAATGGGATAATACACCAGAGCTATATTCCTAGGAATACTGTCCTGACACTGGGATACATCTGGGAGACAGCTTCCTGTGAGCACATGAGATGACTGGATTGAAGTAGGGCCAGCACAGGTGGCAGTGAGGCACCCTTGTGTCCTGAACGATGCATGTCAGAGAGTCAGCAGTGCCAAGCTAGCATACCCACGGCATGTGAATTAAAGTAAGAGCCAAGATTATTGCCTTCAGACAAATATCAAAGGTACACTGATGAGCTGCCAGCAGCATCTTGTTGTCGAGCTCCTGTTGGTCTTCCATTCCCGTATAGGACCTCTCCTTTGGGGAGAACGGCTGCCACTGGCACACTTAACCCAGCTCTCTAGGTGTGAACTATGCAAGTATCTGCCTCCACCTAGTGGAACAGCTCGGCAAACTGCACTGATGTTACATCCTGCTCTAAAGTGCATCTTACTCGTCTACAAGCACACAGACGACGCTACTATAGATACCACGCACTTGTAAAGGATAAACTTTATTCCTGTTTTAAAAACGTCATAGTTACTACCCTAGAGAAGCTATTATGGGGGCTTACCCCATCATTTAGGTATCCTGAGCCTAATCCATCAACACAGACTGATATTTTGAGAGGGCAATGCCAATACCTCCAGCACCTGGTATTAACAACGGAATAAGACCTCAGGAGACTAAAATATCAGGCACAATTCAAGACTTAACAATGTATATGAAAGCTGGAACACATCAAAAGCTTACTGATGTATCATGTGAAAGACTTGACAAGCTGCAAAAGTACAAGTATGGCCTGGCAGAGTATTGTCCTCTTGACTTTTCCTTCGTAGTGTTAATAGCAAATTTAATCAAATTTGAAGATGCTTTTTCTTCTGTTTTTATGAAATTATATCTTCAACAAAACCCTCCTCAAACAGGATGCTCTTAGTGGTATCATTATGCAAATAAAATTCATTCGAGTTCCCCTGAGATAATTTTGCAAACTATTAGATGATTACCCAGTCCTGATGTAAACAGATCCAATTTTTATTTAGCAGTGAGTAGAATACTTTATGGTAATAAGGAATATATCAGTTTTTATAAGAAGGCAGAATGATTAAGGAAGAAATCTCTTCTTTTACTCGTGTTCACAATGGTTACAAAGCAGAATGTTCATATCATATCACTATCACTATCAGGTTACATTCCATAGTTCCAACAGCTCTGAGTTCATACACATTACAAATCATGATCAAGATGATAGATAAATATTGATCAGTATTTTCCACTGAGCTACTTGCTCCTAGAGTATGATGTCTACAGCTCAGAAATACTTTGGATGTGAGATGCTTTTCACATATTCCATGTCTGTAAAGTGAGGAATGGGACCACCTCTTTTGAAGTCTCTGCTGACTATGCAGGTCTAAGCTGCTTGCTAGGTCAATTCAATCATTTTTCCATGTTCTCTCACACAACCTTAAGCATTGGAAAGCCCACACAAATTCCACCCCCCATTACATTGCACATTTTCATATTTTGCTTTCATGTTGGGTTTCAACAAAAAAGTGCTTAGGAATCCAGCATAACTATCTGGATAAGCATAACTTAAAGCACTAATCCTAACCTTTGCATGTTGTCTTCCTGAAATTTTTACTGTCCTGCTATCTCTTAGCTTTAGTTTGTGTTGTAAATCTTTCAGTTTTAGCTGTGTTTTCATCATGTTTATACAGTATCTTAAATGATTGGCCCTCAGTTCTGTATAATTGGTCTCCTTGTTATTACAGAAGAGGTAGCAGTATGAAATAACATTCTCCCCTCTCCCAAAAATTAACTACATGCTAGATTTACATAAGTGGTAATCAGATTTTTGGTTATATCTCAGTTACAAATGCTACAGATTTTAAATGTCTTAATTAAAGTTCTCATGGGTAACAATCACTAGCAATCTAGATGACAGTCAAGCAGCTGTCCTATGTAGTACCTTGGCACTAGTTTATTTAACAACCTAAAAAAACACCTAGCAAGAATTTCATGAATACCCTGGAAGTGTCAGATCACACCAAGCACATAGTTTTAAAAAGGATCCTGTGTCTAGAGTATTTTTGTCAACCTAACTGACATTCCTTCAGACAGTCCTAGCTTTTGCACTTCACTTGTAAAATGTTGCCTGTATTTTAATTTGAATAAAATACATTCCAGTGCAATCTACTTATTGATTTTGAGAATACCACAGTTTTTTCACACCTTCAATCCCATTTGTCGCCCTTGAGATCAAAGTTTTCTTTTTCAAGTAAACTATGCAAAGAACCTGCATAAAAGTAAATAGAAGTTTTATAAATCAAACCTTAAGTGCTTAAATGCATTTTTTATTTCAAGTAGTAATTTAAAAAGTTGAAGCAGAAACATCGTCTGGTAATTTGTACTGCCAGAGAGGTATAAACAGTGAAAGTTACATTATTCCCTGTTGCTGCTTTATGTCTAGGCTATGTCTATAAAACACAGAAAAAACACCACAATTACTTCAAATTTCATTTCAGGTATCACGTGATACAAAATGTGCATTCCAAAGCTGACGTGTATCATGCACAGCCAGAGATGCTTCAAGGTATACCTTCTTCAGCATGGACTTATCCTTGGGTCACAGTCCCTTCCATAACCATGGCCATAGACACTTTGAGATATACCTGTTCTGGTGAGTACTTAGCCAGGGGTACAGGTGTTTCGGGATGTCCTGCTTTTGAGTGGATTCATCCACAGGTCACAGTCCCTTTGACTCAAGTTCCCACTGGAGTTCCAGCCTGTCCAGTACAACAGCAGTGATTCCCCAGCCATCTGCCAGCCCAGACACATTTCCCTTGCTGTTATCAAAGTGTTCCCAGGCACAGCGGAGTCAGATGATAAGCATCACAGCACTACAGTGAGCAGAGAAATCAAAAAGTGGCCAGTAACAAGCACTGGGCTCTAATGTACAGTCAGGCAAGCAAGTCCCATGGCAAGTACAGGAGCCTGACAATTAACAGCTAAAGAGCAAGAACAGCTATAAATTCAATCTCGCACATTCCAATGAAATAAGTCATTATCTCAAACCCTTCGAGCCCAACACTGGGTGCCAAAAAGGACTGATGTCGTTTAACCTCAGAGGATTCCCGGGAATTTGTGTCAGCAAATGACTTCAATAAACAAACAAAAAAATCAGATTCAGAGAAGATGGATGTACAGGCAAACACAGTGAGGCTTAGATATCTGGAAAAGCTTTCTCAAAGTATGAAGAGTTATTGATGCAAAACAATTTCTTGTGATAATAAGTTTTACCTTTTGAGTCTTGCAGAACATTTTTTCCATTCAGGATCAAAGTCTGATATTTCACCCTCACTGTTTTATGAGAATGTGCTTTCCAGCTACTTTGTGTCACTGTTACAGTACTGGCCCATGTGTACCAATATTGTGGTGCTCACAATGAGCAATGTATCAAAACCCCAAATGAGTTTGCAGCTCATAAACTGTTGTTTTCCAAAAAGGTGACCCAACCTGCCAAACAAAATAATGGCCTGGCTGAACTAATTCCAGTATAAATATTTCATCCTACTATTAAGGTAGATTTAAGCAGAAACAGAAGCAAAATCCTTTGGAATCTAAAATCATTTACAAACAAAGACATGCATTCCAGCATATTGCAGCAGTGACCTAGTTTACATGCATTTTCATAGCAGCATCAAACATATCATTAGTCTTTGTTTAAAAGACATCAATCATAATTACTATCTGGAAACAGTATCAGTTAAAGTGAATGAAAACATATTAAGACTATCAATAATAAAAGAATGGAACCACATGACAGACATAATTAACAGATTTTTCAGCTGCTAAATCACAAACAAATATTTGTAAGATTTACTTTCTAGCAGCACTCATTAATGGAAAATTTGAACTTTGCTGTTAGCTAGCAGTGTTGATCTAACTCTGATGTTTAAGAATATAAAAATTACATGGTTTGTAAAGCAATGTGTTATCTGTCATGTTTGGAATAAGACATTGTGGGGTGGAGATTAAAAACTAATTTACAAGTTGGATCTGTACAGAGCAGACATCAAGCTAAGTACAGTTTCTGTTTCTTTTTTGATTGTCTTTGTGAGTTAACCTTGTGCTGGACCTGTTTGGTTTCACCTACACCGTCTCCACAAAGTTATTTTAACATCTCATGGATAAAATGGAAGTTTAGGATCCATGGATTTTGACAATTCTGTTGTGAAACTTCTATTTGCAATACCTGTATGAATGTCCTAGCAGTTACACACTTACCTCAACAACATAAGAACAACTTTTATGGATCAAGGACATTCCTCTAAGAGGTCAGATTGTACCTTTGAAAGAACTGCCTTCAGGCAGTTCCTGTCAGGGCTCTGAGTGCTCTAGTAAGCCTTAACTAGTAATAACAAGCCCTGACCAACCTCACCTGTGACCTCCATCCACATGTCTATATGCATTCATCCAGTAGCTCTATTTAAGCTCTTGCCTGAGGCTGTGGTCCCTGCCTGAGCTGCAACATAGCTGCACCTGCCCAGCAGACTGGTTTTGCTGGAGAGACCACAAACTGACAAAGACGGCAGCCTCATATCATGTTCCTTGGATTTACATTATACCTAAGACACAGGATTGTTTCTAGGCCATCTCCTACTGTTCCTTCCCAGCTGGGCTCCCTGGATCAGGCTCATCACCTTGACTGAGGTGATGACTGACCCTGTCACTATCACCAGGACTGCATCCTGGTTGGTGAGCTCCTGTGGTTAGCCTCAGGATCCATTCTTGCTGCTCCCTGACACTGAATATCACACAAAATTAGGGGGGGAGAAAACGCCACAAAATTCTCACAGTCATATTTTTATGTGGGACTCTGTACAGGAAATCATTAATTACACCATGTACCAAAAGTGGATGATAACTTCCACTAAATTTTCCCAGAATGTTTCCTTCTCAGCTAGGAACAACTTCCAGCCACCTCCATACATTGCCAGAAATTTACCGCTCACAGAACAACAAACAACAGATGAAACAAGACCACACCAAAGCAATCAACAACTTCCATCACCTCTGTCTTCACACAGTAATGAGCCTATCAGTTGTTGCAAAATACCTCAGTGCCTGCTAACTCATCACTTCTATGGAAGTTACTCAGCTATCTTCCACACCCGATGACTTCTTTTTGTTCCAGGTAACTTTCCTACAAGTTGAGAAACGTTAATTAGGCTGTTCCAAAATAAATCATTTCCAGTCTGGCTTAAACCTAATGTTCACTGGAGTTGTGCAAGAGCTGAAACACTTAAGACATCTTAAAAATATATCTTATATAGAGAAATATATCTCTGAATATATGTTAGTTTAGTAAAATATGTTTCTTTTTTTCTTACTACAAGCTTTACCTCTGTAACCGGAGGCCCTTATACTTAGTAACATACAGATTACTAGTATTTCTAAGCTTTACTGGAGTGAGGCTACCTGAAAATAGTATTCCTAGAGAAATCATTATTTCAAAAGAAAATATTTGGAAGATCATCTCAGAAAATTCACAGTAAAAAGATGCATGTTGATCCTCAGGTACATTAGTCATGAGAACTGCACAGGAAGCTATGTAGAACAAAGGCATAAGAAAATCCTGGAAGTACAACACATGCACCTATTTTCACTGAATGCAAAACTGTGGGGCCTAATTAGACTAGAAGTGAAAGAAAAAATATTTATTCAGCATTTTAGTTCAGCACTCGCTGAGACTTACAGAGTAAATGCGTGTCTGCCAGTAGGGAAGGGAACTAGGTTTCACACAGTTCATCAATATAGTTTCACCTCCTACCTATGTGCTCTCGGGCCAGTCACTTTCCTTCTCTGGCTCAAATGTGTCACTTCCCATGGGAACATTATTGTGCTGCAGCAAACATAAATGTAGTAAAAGGCGTGAAATGTTCCACTACAATTTTACTGCTGATTCTTAATTACCCACATTAAAAATAGTTTAACTTACTAGAAACCAATTTGTATCAGCATGTAGTTTTCTTTCCTTTGATAAATATTTTTCAAGTTGTTTTCACTCTTAAGAACATACCAACAAATTCCCCTTGGAAAATAAATTCCCAGCATCAACTCTATCTTAGAAGTAATCGTGAAAGTTTTGAAAGAATTGAACTTGGTTGTTCTCTTTCACTTTTCCCTATTACCTTTGTAGTCTGTTTCTCAATTGTCTATGTACATCGGGAAATTCCTGGATGCCTCTACAGCATTCGCTCTGGTGACTTAAGAGCCTGAAACAACCAGAGGCTGTGTGACAGGCAGCACGACGCACACGGGCTGTAAGCAGTGACACCTTGGAAAGGTGTGCGCAGTGAGCTGCGAGTATTGACGCCCTGCTGTCGATCAGGTGGATGTTATTAAAAAGGAGGATAAATCAGCGCTGTTGAGGCTCCGGTGGGAGATGCTAAATGGCATTTGGAAAGCGGACCGCCTTCCCTCAGCAGGGAAGCGTTGTTCGCAGGCAGCGTTCCTGGAGCTCGACCCCGTTTCCAGGGGTGCTCGCAGACCTACAGAGAGCCACTCGGGTGTCACCTGCCCGGGCACCCCGTGAAGTGCGGACATCTCGTCACTCTTACTAGGCTCTTGTTACGGGCACATAACGCTTTGCCGCCCAGACTGCAGGAAAATGGGGAGCAGAGGGGAAGAGACACAGGGATCCCGGCGAGTGGGAAAAAGGGAACTCCACCCTGCGCCCACCTCGCTGTTCCTTTCCCCGTCCCGCTCGGGGGAGCGGGGTCCCGGCTCGGCCCCCGCCCCGTGTCAGCCCCGCCCCTGCCCGGCCCATCGCGCCGCCGCGGGCAGACGCGCCCGGCGAGCTCCGGCGGCCCCTCCGCGGCCATGCGGCTCCTCGGCGGCGCGTCCTGCTCGCTGAGGGCGACCCTGGCGCTGCTCCTGCTGCTCCTGCTCGCCCCCGGCTCCCGTGAGTAGCGGCCGCGGGGGGACGGGACGGGCCGGGCGCGGCGGGGGCCCCTCGCAGCCGCCCTGCCCTGCCCTGCCCTGCCGGAGGGCTGCCGCGGCTCCCCGGCCGGGCCGGGCCTGGTGCCGTCGCTGGCGGCCGGGAGCGGGCCGGGGGCTGCCCGCCGAGAGCCCCCTGGCACGGGTGCCCCGCGGCGGGGCGGGCCGTGCCGTGCCGTGCCGTGCCGTGCCGGCGGTCCCTGGCGCTCTGCTCCCGAGCGGGAGCCGGAGTCGCACCGCGCGTACAGCCGGCTTCTCTGGAAACGGGGACGGGGCGGGAAGGGTTAATTTTCGGGATGTTTGTTAAGGAGAAGCAACAATTACGAAAGAACCGCCCGAGGAGCGGTTCGGGTCCGGGATGCGCACGCCCGGAGGGATGCACGGGCACGCCCGGGCCGGCTCGCCCGTGGCTCCGGGAGCGGGAGGCACGGCGGGAGATGCGCCCGCAGCCCCCCGGTGTCCCGGGTCTCGGCAGGTGAGTGGCGAGAGGGGCACGGGGGAGCCCCGGGCACTGCGCTGCCCCAGGGAAGGGGACGCTCCCGGCCCCTTCTTGGTGCTGCTCTCCGGGGGCAGGGGGTACTTACGGCGAGGGGCTTTTAGCGGGGGCTTTGGGGTCATCGTGGCGGTGCGGGTGGGACAGACGCTGTGCTTTGTCGTGTTTGTGTCAGGCGCTGGCAGCAGCAGTGCCTCTTTGTGATGGCCAGTTCTAGCAAATGCACGGCCTGTGTTTGCTCCTGCTCGGCTCAGAACACCAGAATCAGGGGATAATCGTTGACATGCACTGAAATAATGGGAGAGATATAAAGGTCTGAGCGGCCGTGGTTGCCTTTTCAGAAGACTGAAATTACCTATACGGTGCCCCACAGTTTTCCAAAGTAAAGAAGCCAAAAGATACGTACCAGAATTAACCTGTCGAAGAATTTCAGTCAGTCCAGCAGTGCTACTATGCTGTTGCTTAATCTGGTGAAGTTGTAGTGAAGTTGATACCAAAAAAAAAAAAAAGGTAAAATAAGGAATGTAAACACCTTTATAATTGCCCTTCCAAAAAAAGGCAATTTTTTTTTTTAGAAGAAGTTTACATTGCTCTCATTGCTTTGCTAAGATCTTCTGGCCCCCATTTAATAATAATAGACTGTCATTTCATTTGATACAAGATTGCATTGATCTGTTTTTTATCATGCTGCTTCCGGAGTGCATGTACTAGTTTAACTCAGTGTATGGTCAGTGCTGTCTCCTGGGGCAGTGATGATCTCATCTGACTTTTGAAAGTCTAATGTAGTCCTTCCTCTATATGTAAATTTGTTGTCTAGAGCCCAGTTATGATATGTTGAGAGAAGCTGTGCCCTTTTAAGGCTCAGTTTAATGTAGCTATTGAAATACTTTTTATTTTTCTTGTCAACTTAGAAACTTTCAGAAAGTACTGCTGAGATTTGTGTTGGTTTCAGCAAAAGTTTGTGATTATCTAATCAATGCTACAGGAGAAAGTGTGAAACCCATCAAATCCTGTGATTTGCAAAAAGTGAAAGTGGCAGTACATTTGTCCTCTTCAATTAAGATTTTTGGGGAGATGGGTTATTTCATTATAATGCTGCTCTTTTACTCTGTTGAACGGTTTACTTTTAGGTGTTGGTCAAGTCAGTGGAAGAAACATCACCAAAATGTTGTTGTGGTTTAGGAATAAATACTTCCCACTATTATGTAAAATCCAGCTGGCTTCCTGGTATCTGAATAAAGAAAATCTATACTCCTTATCAGGAAGTGGCCCCCACCCCCTTCCTGCTCTGTTCAGAAAAGATAGCTAGCAACATCTTCCAAGAGCTTACCTGTATACAAAATTCATCTCAGTACAAAAAATTAGCAGCAGCAGCAGTCTCCAGACCTGAAAACAGGCATAGTATTTTGATTTCATTGTATTCTCCCACTCCTTAGATTTTGGGTGACAGCAAAAGGTGGTGTAGTTTTTCCGTCTCAAATTGACTGAGATTGAGAATTGATTACATGGCTCTGTGTTGTTTCCATCTACGCAATGGTGTTTATGCTTTCCTTTGCAAGACTATGAGGTAGTTTCACAATGTTAAGGCATGAGGACCTGTCCAAAAAGTTGCTGCGATAATCATGCCTGCCCTCTCTCTCAGGAGAGACCTTCTTGGTAGGTCAAGTACATAATTTCAAAAATAGGTACCAAAAGACCCTGTTGAATCAAAGGGAAAATAAAGTTTCCAGAAAGCAGGAGTTTGAATGTATGGTTTGTTAGAATTGCCTGACAGCTGTTACAATGGATTTGAGTCAGGGGGTTGCTTTTATTTCAGTCTCCAGAATTTTAATCTTAGCCATTTCAACTGAGAAGAATGAGTATGCTGATGGTGGAGACTATCTAGGGGATGGTTATATTCATAGTTATGCTGCTCTAACATTTCTGCTTTAAGCATTCCAGCATCTCAACTGTTACTTATCTGAATTGCTTAGAGATTATTGCGGTAGTGGGAGATCTTTCTGATGGACTGCGCATTGTCAGTGCTTCTGTTCTTTTTGGGTTTTAAACCAACAAAAGCAGAAATGACTTGGGCATAAAACTCTCTTACATCTTTGCTAGGCATCAGACTTGAAAAGGGAAAATGCGCAGAGAGAAATTTATATATGACTTTTGAAACGTCCCCAACATAAATGCGTAAAATTGTGCTTAGTAAAAATGAGAGTTTATATACCAGCATCTTCCTGCAGCATGAGGTTTAGCTGCACTAGACATAAAGCATGTGAGTTGTTAAAAATGTGTCTATTTTATACTTAAAGGTGGTAATTTCTGTCACATACAGGGAGTTGAATGAGTATTGCCACTCATTAGTGTAGGGTTCTTCTACCAGGGTTCTTCTGTGGAGAACAGTAATTTGGTATGTATCTAAGCTGGAGATTACAGATCCCAAACACGAATGTTATCCACTGTGTTGATTTTTGCAAGCAAAATCAAATCCGTTTAACATCTTGTCCTGTTCATTTTCAATAAGTATTGGAGCTATCCCTATCTCTCACGCTGCATCTATGTGTATAGCACAAACATAAATCTTCAGCTCCTGTCTCTGCCACTTTGGAAAACCAAATTCCAGCTATAAAGCTGGAAGAACTGGACTGATCTTGCCCTTTTGAAAGTTTGCTTATCCAAATTGTCTCTAACTCATGACTTTTTACACACTTAGAACAACAAAACCACAAGAGGCCCTGAAAGCTCTTGGCCTGCCAAACTGTGACATAGGCTTCCACAGGAAGCATGCTTGCCTTCAGACACACCCCAACCAACCACACACAGTTATGGTTTTAGCTGCATCTGTGCCCAACCTTAAACAGGGGGAAACAGAGTTGTCTGACAAAAATTATGTTGATCTCCCTTCCCTGTTACTTCCCAAAATGTGGTGCTTTGAAACAGTTTTAAATTGGGTATATCCTTGTTTTGGTACCGTTTCATCATGGAGAATGAACACAGAGGTCCTTTCCTTCTTTCCCCTCTCCTCTGGATCACGGTGGGAACAAGCATCAGCGCAAACTTTCGTAGGCTGAACACTGTAACTACTGCTGTGTCCCAAAGAGCTTTGCTTCTGCTCGTGCACAGGATGCTGTAGCTGGCTGCTAGCTTTCTCCCCCCTTCCTTCCTGTACTCACCCATGCATGTGTACACCTGGGTCAGTGCAGATTTCTAACCCTTGCACTTCTGCTTCCTGGAGAGGGCCAGAACCCCTCACTGTTTTGCTTTGGGACACTTGCATTTGCAGCATGTGGTCTCAAATGAGAGTCTCCACTTGTCAGAACCATAACTGAATAAAAACTATAGTGTTTTTTCCTTTGCTTAAGAGCCAGGAGTCCTTCCTGCCTCCCTGTTTGAAGTCTCCTGCTTGTCACTGCAGTGATACGTGCAGCTTCAAATCCAAAGCCACAGTCTGACGATAGAGACCAGTTTGGGAATAGTTTAATTTTAAGATTTTCCTTTTTTCACCTGTCCCATTCACTGCAATGTGTTCCAATGTGGAACTACTTATGCAGTACCCTATTTAAGCTGTATTTGTATTCTAGAGCCAATACTTGTGATTCAAATTAAGAGAATTACATATGTTTGGGGTTTGTTTGAGGAGAAAGAAAAGTTGCATCTTTTAAGCTGGATAAGGTCCTTGATGTCTTTCAAGGTGTACAGTCCAAGCTGATTGAAACTAGGATTAATACAGTCCTCTCTTCCCTTCCTCCTCTGCTTCCTGCCCCTCTCTTTCATCTAATCATACAGGAAGCCCATTCTGCTGGTTGATGCAGCAAAATACATTGTGTGCTGTTGGAAAGGGGGTAATGTCAGTATTGTGTTGGCTTAGCTTCCTCAATCAGATCACTGTTTAATGGGGAGCATTCGCTCTGATGTTGACCACATCCTGCAGGATTGGGTCCTTTCTGGGAAAGCTTAGTTTAGCTGTGTCCCATCCTTCTTTGTTTGTTTGTGTGTTTTCCCTAAGCTCCCTAATTAAACAGTCTAAAATATCTTGCAGTGCTGCCCTCCATCTCAATACTACAGGGTTTTGCCGTTTGTATTTGCAAACTTTACCATTTTGAGATCTTCGCTAAGGTTTTGTAACCACTGAGGAAATGCCCTATTTCTGTCATACTTAGTTCAGGTTATTTTCTTGTCTTTACCACAATATTAAGTGATCAAAACTAAACTATGCTCGGTAAAGGCACAATCCACAACCAATCCTCATGTATGCATGTGAATGCCAGACTGTTTATTCTGTGTGGTTTATCTTTAAATTTTACCCCCTGTTTGTCTGAGAATAAAGTAGTCAGGCCTCAGTTAGTCTCTAGGGTATGATGATAGTTGTTTGGAAGTGTGATCCTTCTCAGTCCCATTTCCCACCTGCCAAATGTTCAATGGATGCATTAGTATGCCTTTAGTCTCAAACTGAGCAATGCAACTTCTTAGTGGAGCTATTTGTCTTATCCTGTTGTCCATGTAGGGCCAGAGCAAGCCCCTGTCTGCCTACACAGGCCTTTCAGACTTCACAGGGGAAGATTTAAGTGAGAGATTCTTTTTCTTCTGCTCTAGGGGGTGCAGGTCAGATATTATTACTGAAGGAAGGTGCCTGATTTTCTGCCTCTTCTCTTGGTCTCATTTTGTCTCAAGGAAGACAAGAACCTGGGATGGGAATGGCGGGGAATACAAAATAGAGGATGGAAGGAGTTCCAGTTCATTTGATGGTTGGGTAGTATAAAAATTGTCACTTTTAATGCACTAAGAGCAGGCTGTTATACTTTTATATTATCATTATCCCTAATTCTTGTTCATGATAATTTAGTCATTTATATGCCCCAAAGCCAAGTGACAGATGATGTACTTTTTTTTCCATAGTAATAACTCACCTAAAACTATCTTTTTATTCTTGGGGTTTTTTATGTAGGAAATGAAGACACGAACAGCACTGCATCTGTTACTACGATTTCAGACCAGAATTTGCCAGGTAATGCTCTTGACATTTCCGTTGCTATTCCTCAGTAACATTGAGAAAAGCAATATGTATTATTGTATACCTTAAACTATCCTGTTTATCCTTTATTTATTGAGTTGTGAAGAGCTATAGGACAGGGGGAAGGTACTCTGTCACATCTATTCTGGGACAATTAAAGATATTTAAGAAGAACAGTAGAACACAACTCAGTTCTCATACCCCAGAGCAACAGAGAGAGGAGAAATAAAATGGGAAAATTTTGTGTATGGAACTAGAAAAAAGTGGCAACACCCATTTACAGTTAAAAGGAGAACCAAGAAATCTGCTAGGCTAGAATTCAGAAAAAGAGAAGGCACTTTTTCATTTGAGTAATTTTTGCCCTTACTTAGCTCATTTCATTTGCTCTTGGCCAAAAGTGGGGTGCATAGCCAGTACTCTGCTTACTGACTTACTCTAGCTGGTGTTAGTTGCACTGCTGACTCACACCCAAATTCCAGGCAGTGTAGGTAGCTTCTTTTCACATGTGTGAACATGCAGTTCACATCCAGAGTTGTCCCAGGGTTGCAGAAGGAAGCACTCAGAACCTGGAGGAAACACAAAGATGTGTTTTGGTTGCAGTATTGGGCCAGTGTGGAAAAGGTTTAACCCCAGGCATCTCCATGGCTTACGCTGGTATAAAATCAACATATCCAAGAAAGAATGTGTCTGTACTTGTACAGTCCTAAACTGTTTCTCAAAGGCAATTAAATTTGCAACTTAATATCCCAGGTATGTCAGTGTAAGTGTTGCTTGAGCGGGGGTGGGGGGCTAGTTGGCTATGATTATACTAAAGAAAAGGAAGAGTAAGTCCTTCCCACACTCCCATCTTTTGGTACATGGTATGAAGGTGTAAATTTGGTGCATTTGTTCTTAAACCTGAGCTTGCTCATATCATGTATGCAATTGCAAAAAACGTTGACAAAACTGTTTTAGCTTAGACTTTTCCAGCGGTAAGAACAGCAGATCCATTCAAGGGAAATAGGTATAGGTCTGCTTCTTGATTGCAGTAGCTGTGCTGCTCTCTTAATCTCTGAGATTATGTGCTTTGCTTTTCAGCATGGCTGAAAAGCAGCAGTGCTGCTACATCCATAGCGCTGTGGGAGAGTGCTGAAAAAGATTAATCACAGAATGGGCATACACAGCAGTACAGAATGAAAGGAGAAAAGTATGGGCAGTGACACTCCCAGGAACAGCCTGGTACATCTTTGCCAGGAGGAAGACTGTTAACCTGTAAGAAATACAGAAGAGGGATGCAGCAATGAGGACAGAAGTGAGAATGGGAGGGTGCCTGAGAAACCTGAGAAGCCTGAAGTAACATGAGGAGGAAGGAGGGGCAAGAAAAGCAGAGGTGAAAAAAAAGGAGAGGACAAAACCACTGTGACTGAAACATGGTTTGTATCTTATGTCTTTGAAAACAGGTACCTTCTTAGGAGTGTTTTTTGTAGAGAGAGCATAAGTCTACAGAAAGGTGTTTCACAGAGTATTGGTTTGTCCCTACTTGACTACAGTATATTCCCAGCATCAGCCCAGTTTGCAACAGAAATGCAGCAAAATGGAAGAAAAGATTGAGGGACAGGAAATGGAACTGAAGTAGAGGAACAAAAACTACAAAAAACCCTCATGGTGCTTAAGTAGGTCAAGAAAGTCTGTGACAGTATGGCTATTTACAGCAAATGGAATAGACCATGACATAGAAGTGGAAGAGAGCAAACAGAGGAGATATAAAGAATTCAGATGCAGACCATTCAGGCACTGTTGTGCATACAGTGTAACTGTGTTCTTGCTGCTCTGAGATCTGGAACCATTTTGCAGAGGGATGAAAACCGTCTGCTTCAGGATGGAATAATTTCTACTCTGTTCCCTGTTGTAGTCTGCAAACACAGATACTCTGAGGAGAGTGTTGTGTTGTGGGTACTTTAAATACAGTGTGTTAAAATTGAAATGAATAATATTGATTTCCTTGTTTTCTTTTTCCTAGAAGACAATAGCAGTTCATCCAATGTCACTGCTTTGTCATCCACACAGTCTGCAGCAACATCTGCAGGAGGTATGTATCTGATTGTCTGTCCATTACTATGAACCTAGAAGTTAGCTCCAAACCTAGCCCAGATCATACCAAATTCTAAAGAACAGGACATCAAAAGTGGGTATTTGAGAGACAGGCATTATTATTTTAGGGCTGGGAAGCAATATGTAAAACAACTCTGAAAAGAACCTATACTGTTATTCCACGTTTAGGTAGCATGCTTCATCAGTAATTACATTTGCAATGCCATTGTAACACAGGATTCAAAATAAAAATTCAAGGAAGAATTTGCAAGAAGTTGGTCTTTTAAATGTTCATTCTTTTTCTCTTAGCAAACTTCTTCCATTTTCATGGAGTAAAGGTGAATAGGATGTTGTGCAAATGGTGCATGTCTGTTTTAATATTATTTCACAGTAAACAGATTTAGGGTGTAATGAAATCCTGAGAGCTTGAGTTTCAAGGGTAAGCCTCTATTTCCTTTTACATAAGACTCACCATGATGATCATAAGGATCATCAAGTTTGGAAAAGACCTTCAAGATGGTCTAGACGAACCATCAACCCAGCACCACCGTAATCACCCCTAAACCATATTCCCAACTGCCACATCCAGATGCCTAGTGAACATTTCCAGAGACAGTGACTCCACTACCTCTGTGGGCAATATATTCCAATGCCAAACCACTCTTTCAGTGAAAACCTCTTTTTTTAATACCTAATCTGAACCTCTCCTGGCACAACTTAAGACCACTTCCTCTCGTCCTTCATGGTGGAAGAGACTGCCCCCCACCTCACTGCAATCTCATGGGACTTAATACCATAGAAAGTAGTCCCTTTAGAGCTCATAGCACAAAACAGCACCGTTTAAGCAAGACACAAGTGACAGACGTGGAACAAACAATCCATCATGGATACTTTACATTGTTCTAGCACTACCTTATTTTATTCACAACCTGGCAAAAGAACTGTAGATAAGAATTATTTCCCAAGGCAGCAATATTGCCTTTGTGATCCTGCAACATAAGTAACATGTTAACACATCTTTGTAGAACAAACAAACAGTTCATCCACTTGCATTTGCAGTGTTCCAACTGTTGGCTGCATCAGTGTGAGATTATTAAAAAAGGAAATTAAAAAATTCATCTTGTGGAAGAACTTGCACAGGCAAATTGCACTACATTAGTAAGGACTGGATAAGAGTTAATGTCGTGCAGTTGTTCAGGCTGTGATGAAGAGATAAAAGGTTGCATCTGAGAGAAGCTAGTTCTAGAAACTGGATCCCCTTTGTGCTAAGAACGATGTGAAAGCAGAGCAGAAATACTGTGTATACCACAAGATACTTTGTGAACTTGTGGAGTTTTATGCTGATCATAAAGTCCCAGCTATGTCATTTCTAGTACAACGCTTTCTAGTGCTTTCTGTCCCTGTAATCTCCAGATAAGCTCTGAGCTACCACACTCAGAAGTTGCTTGTGTTTTCATTTATGTATAAAATACTCACTAGAAGGGGAAAAAACCCCAAACCTTTGCAAGGACCTTTCTTTAGAAAAGCAAGCAAGTGGTGCAGTGTCTCATTCCATTGTCTGCAGTGTCCCAGTTTAAGCATGTCTAACGGGAAGTTGTGAGAATTTTGTAATCCACTTGTTGCCTTACAGCCTTCCCTTAAATGTGCAAAGCCATCGTTCACCACAGTGTTTCCCCCACCTTCTGCTCCATTCCTCCTGTTCTCTGCTCCGGCCCTTGCAGGTTTCTTGTAGAGGTCTGAGCTTTACTAGACCTGGATAATAACAGTAAAAAGAAGCCTGAGCCCTTTACTGTTAGGCACAGTATAAGCCTAAGAGATAGCTCTAGCTATGGCTTGCTTCGCAAGGTTTATGATTCCCATCCTTCTCTCTTTTTTATTTTGTCATTAGAAACTTCATAGATTTTAATACAATGCTCATCATTTTGATTGTCTGTCTCAATCTCTTCCTGCTTAAAGTCTCTGCCATTATTTTTTTTTTTGGGGGGGTGGGCAGGACTGGGGAGGGAACTCTTGATGACGGAAACAAAAGTTCAATCATTTTCCATGCAAAGGAGGGTTTATTTTAGAAAGAGTGTAATAATTTTGTATGTTAGCACAGTGCTTGTGAAGTCTGAGTTTTGTGTTCATTCTTCAGCTAGAACATTAAGGGAGTAGTAGTGCATGCTGCTAAAAATTCTTACCTATATGCTATATATATATTTTGATTGATGGTTATAGCATAGCTATTTAATGTTTAAACACAGGTAACACACTAAGTAAAATACTTGTCTCTTTTAAAAACAAAGCATCATAAACCTGAACTATATTACTGGCATGCATCTTTTTAAACAAAAAGAAAACAGTTAACTCAGTCTGTCAGGGTTTGTTTAGTGTGATGTTCGATGAAGCCCAGCTGGTCTTTTGGGGGAAAAGTAATTAGGGAAATAAAAGATAAAAGGACAGATGTTGCTATATTCTTTCATCTTAACTCTGTTTGTAAAATAGTATGGGTAAGATTTTTCAAAGACAGAGAAGAACAGATTGGTGCCTGATTTATGTCAGCTTTCCAAATTCTCCAGCTGCCTTAGATAGACTCCCACTGATGTTTTGAAATGACTGATTCTAAATACATCAGGAAAGATAGGTCTGGAGATTAAACAGACTTTACTGTTAATGTTATATCACCAAGGGCTGTAATCTTGATAAAATAAGAAAAAAAGGATCGCTAGTAGAAAGAAAGGTGGGGAGAAGTAATGTGCAAACGTGCTGAAATTCCTCATAGATGTTTGGATATTTGTTGTCATGACACAGGTTTTCTGTAGGGTAATTTGATACCCATGGAATAAGTACCATCTTTGTGTAACATTGTTTCATAATGTTACACTTGGAACAATTAGCCATTATATTGTTCTGAAACAGAAGCTGCTTTGACACTCAGAAATCATGGCTGAAAAAAACCCCACAGAAAACTGACTGCTTGACACTTGCATTCAGATTTGTCTTTCTTTTGGTATTGCTTATATTAGGAATGCATTTACCAGGTGTGGTTCCATGTCATATAATGTAGGTGGTTTCCATATAGACATTTCTTTGCTTATTTCCTACAATGAGGAATGATTTGATATTTATAGATCATTGTGCCTTTGGGGAGTTTACCTGTCACTGTTAAAATGTGCCCTGAATTTTATCTGATGTATTTTACACATGCTTCGTAGAGGAACTGAATTTCCTAATTGTAACAAGGTAAGTACATTAATATAGTACTCCAGCTCTTCTAGCTCAAGGAATCCTCAGTTCAAAGTGTATCCTTAGGTCATGGCACAATGCAGTTACAACATTAAAGAACAAGAAAACAAATAACATTTACTATTGAACCTGTATTAGACTGTTTCAGTAGTTTTAATGCAAAATGTCTCAGAAGTTGTATAGGCCAGTTCCTTTCTGAATGCTTACACTGTTGTACTGCTGTTTTTCTTAAAAAATTTTAATGTTCATATCAGTACTGGAAGCTGTGATATTTAAATTTTAGGAAAGACAGAGTTCTGTATGTAGTTCCTCATGTTTTACACCACACTTACAAGAACATTATTCTATAGAAGCATTTTAGATGCTGTATATAGGAAAAAGCAGAAATCGAATATCAAGTTTACTCTGTAACTGAGGATGAAACTATCTATTTTTTCAGTTATTTTAGTTTTACACAATTGTAAGGAAACCTGGGTGTAATTAAACATTTGAATGTCCATAATAAAAAGCTTTTGTGGTGTTTAAAATGAACTCAGCTTGTGTGAGGTTATAGAAACCATGCATAAGCAGACAGCTACAAAGGGAGCTTTTTCTCTCTAGAATTCTTTCAATACGTTAAACCTATTTCCTCATACTGTCTACTTAGAGAAATGTTGGTTGCATAACAGGCTCATGTTTCTTGTTACTTCCTTCTTAGAAGAATAACTAATTGCTTTAAAATCATTCTCTCTGGCTGCCTTCCAGTAAGGTTCTAAGGATTTTGCTATAAATATCAATCCCTATTATTCATGAATTTTGCATTGTGGTATTTTTATTCTGAACAGTTCATTAATGCTTTCTGAGGGGAGAAGGGGAAGCAAAGTTAAAGACATTAGTATCAATTAAACTTGTGAAACACATTCCCAATCTTTGTTTTAACCATGAGAAGACATATCACTACTAAATAGATTATATAAGCCAGCAAATTTACTTTAGTTGAACTTTTATCCTGTGTGGAAAACGTGAACTTTAAATTTCACATAAATACAGAATTCTCCATGCTAATTTTTAATATATATGGAGCCTTAGTAATGCTAGTGTTTCATTCAAAAGCAAATTAAAGATGAAATCATTGCTAAAATTGGAGGGGGGCAATTTTAATGCAAAATCTGTTCTCATTAGAAAAGCTTTGTTGTCTGAAAAAATAGGTGCTTCAAATTGAAAGTTAGTCCTGATCCAGAAGTTTGTTGCATTTTAAAATTCTGTAAATTAGGTATCATTGTATGGAAAAAAAAAAAGATCCTTCTAAAAGTTATCCAGGTTTTCTTTACAACATTCCCTTTAGACCATTCATGACCTTGAGGCCAGAAATCAGAAGTTAGGTCTTTCCAAAGGAAAGTCTGTATGCAAGCCTGGATACCCATGCAGTGCCATTTTCATTGTTACTCTGCCATTCTATTTGGCCATGAGAAATGCTGTCTTACTCCATGAGTATGTAGTTTATTATTTTTATGTATTTTTCTATGTGGTATCACAAATAAAAATTTCCCAGGTGTGTCCACCAGTAGTGCTACTCATCTGACCACTACCACTCAGCCCACCATCACCAATATGTCTGTCATCCTGACAACTCAGCCCACCAAAACCAGCCAGACAATAAGGTCCACCACAGCTTCATCAGTCACATCATCACAACTCAATATTACAGTGGTGACCACTTCCAAGATTTCTTCCACTTCTGTAACAGGTGAGTTCACAGCTCAGGAAGCTCATAAAGGTTTGTATACGCATTCATATAGGTTGTAGAATGGCTAGTTTTACAGTAGTGTAACAAAAAGAAGAAAGAAGGCACTTGCATGCTGAAAAAAACAAGGCTAAAGTGGAGTTTCATTACTAAGTTGGCTACAATAATGTTGCTCTGAGCACTGTGCTTACTGAAATAAAAATTCACTTAACCTGAGAGACCTGACATGTTTAGGGAAAAAAACAGACAAGTGGTCTGAACCAGCAGCCACCAGCACAGAGAGCAGCAGTGTTAAGGAGAAAGTTTGGATTTGGAATACAACTTCTCTATTTGTTCAGCTCTCCTTTCTGCAGTTTGAACTTGAACTCATCTCTAATACTTCCTTTCTCACAGCTGACCTGTATCTCAAAATACGTCTACTGGCTTGGTAAAAAGACTTGAGTTCCGTTAGCAATGTCAGGAATTTTATCCCTAACAGAGGACAGAGCATGACTATGCATGAGTCACACTTTATGTAAAAGTTGTCAAATACAGTTTAATAGTACCCTTTAATACAAAAGTAAGAGCCCCTGGTGGTCTAGTGGTAAAGGCGCGGCGCTATCACCGTGGAGACCCGGGTTCGATTCCCGGTCAGGGCCACTCCCGGGCAGGTGGGGCTCGTTAGCCCTTAAAGGCAACCCACCTACGTCCTGAGGACCTCGCTGCCACCGTCCAAGCTCGCTTGGCCCCGGCAGATGAACCTTAGGATTAAAGGGTGGGCTCAGTTCCGCGCACACTGTGTCTCACCTAAAAAATCCAATGCGCAGGCTGGAAGGAGTAAAGACCTTCCCCGGATCTTCGCTCGCAAAGACTGGCCATTATTATATTTATAATACAAAACCAGTGAGCACAGAATTCAGTATTTCCTTGCAGTTAGCTGCTTGCTCACATCACTTCATGCTTACACTTCTAAACAGATTAGGGTTGCACACATATCAGTGGAGCATCATTGGGTAGGTGAAGCTGTCACCAGCAGAACTTTTAGTTGACTGTGTAACACTCTCTGTAGCAAGTACAAATAAAATGGGCACAGACTCTATCTTTCAGTAGGAGTTTGTAGCAGATGTAACCAGTTTTAACAGTGAAACAGCTATAGCTTATCTGCAGTTATGTTGTCTATGTCAATATTTGCATTGGGCTGCAGAGCTGATCTCACTTGGGACAGCGAGGGTACAATTCCATGGGGCAAGGTGAAGCAATACAACAGCTCATTGCCACCAAAAGTGTTTCGCTCCCACCATGTCACTATACTGACTGATTTGGTGGCTGTTGGACCTCTCTTGCAGGCTGACCCAGTATTCTCATCTGAATAAATGCAACTTCCTCTCATGCTTTTGTTAATTTCAGGCCAGTGTAGTGAGTTAAAGTTGCTCATGGAGGGTATGAAAAACATTAGAACACCCTAAGAGGGGCAGGAGCTCCTTGTGTAGAAGGAGGGGAGACCAGGGGAAGAAAAGGCAGGGCAAAGAGGGACATGGAGAGGAAAAGAGGCAGTCAATCTTTCAGAGAGAGCAAGCAGTTGGATCAGCTGCTGCTGCATCACCAGAATGTGGTACTTTTAAACCAGAGCCCTAGGTTTCAGCATGCTTGGCTGGCATCTTGTCAGGTGATCTTTGTTAAATTTGTCTAATTGGTTTTTAGATGATATGTCAGTGGGGAGAGCAGGATGTAGAGGAATCCCTCAAAACAAAATTTTGCAAGCTCTCTAAAAGGTGCCTCTTCTTTTCTTCTTTTCAGCCACATCAAAATCTGAGGCTGTCGTAGCCAAAACCTCCAGGTTCGATGTGGGCAGTTTTGTCGGTGGCATTGTGCTGACTCTTGGAGTCCTAGTTATTCTCTACATCGGATGCAAAACCTATCACTCTAGAAGAGGCATTCAGTACAGAACCATGTAAGTTCACAAGTCCCTTGTCCATTTATTTCTTTCTTGAAGGGAACAGGACAAACAGAATGGGCAGAATGAACTCTGATACGTTTGTTTAATGTACATTATATTAATATCATTAAGAGATTTAACTGTGATGTTTTGTCTTTCACCATTTCAGCTGTTCCTCATTAGTATTATGCCTCCCTTCTGTGGGTTTTTTTAATCTGATCTATTATATAATTTTTTTAAGGATCTTTGTCTTTTAGCTATTCCATGAATAGTTAACATTTCATTGAAGTACTTTCTGTAATTTGCAAGATTTCTTGTTCTTCTTGACACTTTCTTCTAGTGTCAAGAAGACACCATTCATTCTTTAATGTTTTCCTCCCTCTTGCTGTTACTTCTTTTGTAGTGAAGTTCATTAAAACCGTTACCACCTCACTTGCTATTTATTCTCAGGTCTACTCAGTTTTCTTCCAGGCTTCAGTACCTGCCCATATTTAATTTAAGAACAAGGTTACTTTTTTCCCCTATTGAGTGTCATCTGTCTCAGTCAAGAAGCTTGTTTTAAGTGAGGTGATGTCATTAGACTGGTGGGATACTGGTGTTCAGGCCTTTTGTTTTCTCTCCATCTTGACTCCTGCTTATTGGTCATGGAATTAAATCAGTCATTGCTGCACATTTACCTGCAGAGGTGTTTGTTAGTGGATATTGTAGACTTCAGATCAACAATATCTTTAAAATGAAAGGAACCTGCTGCTGAGCTTGTGCAATGGCTTTGGTTAGCTGTGGCTGCTGGGTACAGGTAAGACAGTTAGGATAAACATGGCTGAGCAACAGCTGATGTAGAAATAAATGAATGAAATGTGAAAGGCAAGATTTTAATAAGGCCACTGCAGCTGGAGGAGTGTTGACAAAATGAAATTGTTCAGCTAACTTCAGGCTTGGCTCAGGGAGGACTGTAACTCCCAGATCAATGTGCCCTTAGCCCTTCTTGTGGCCTCTGCTCACAAAATAACCTTCTCATCAGCAGCTGGGTGGCTCTTTCTCAGGTTGACTGTTGCATGTTGTGCGAAACATTAATTACTGTGTTTCTATTCCAGTGATGAACATGATGCCATCATTTAAAGAGACTTCAGGGAAGACAGTGTTGGAAACCCACCCTGTCACAGCTGTTGTAACTTACTTCTGAAAGAGTTTTTCATAAAGATGATCACAGTCTCTAAACCTGCGGGTGTGACCCTGCAAAATGTTGAGAAGTTTTTTAAACATACTGATTTTTCACATTGGCTTTCATAAGAGTAAGAGGAACTCAGCACTTTGTAGAGACAGTATTTTCTTTTTCCAGTATTTGTAGCCAGACTTAAAGAAAATCACATATTGAGTCATTTTAAGGTACACACACAGGTCTATGAAATAGCTAATTACTAGCACAGGTGATTACATCGTTGTAATTCTAAGTTCAGGGTTGGTTTTTTTTCTAAAATTTTGTATTAAATTGTATTTATTTTGAAGTTTGATGTGAACTTTAGTTTAGAAATTTTGGATTTTGAACAACTCAGTTAATTTTTAATAGAGTATAAAGGGGGTGTGTTTAGCTAACTGTATAGAAGGAGTGATGAGTATTTTAAGTGTCAGTCATTAGCTCACCAGCGACTTGCATATACTTTCACAACTTTTACAACGAAACAAGTTGCAGGAAGCATGGACAGACTGGAGATATCCATCCATGACCCTTTTCTGTAAAAGCTTCTTTTTTCTAGCACGTCCTAATGAAGCTTGTGCAATTGAAGATAAAATAAGAATGGAAAAAAGTAATTGTGCCATCATAAATAAAGAAAAATACAAAAATTGCTTCTCAAAATTGGCTTTTAAGTTGAATTTAACAATCACTTGGCTCTTCATCTTTATTATTACAAAACTGTATGCAGTGTTTTAGTGTTTTAGCGATTTGATAATCATTGAAACTTACACAGAGAAGGGGAAAACTATAAGCATTTTAGAAAACTTTAAACTGCATTTTTACAGCTGTGTTCAGAACTTGGTACTGCAGCACGTGTGTACAGAGATCTGGTCAAAAGTCCAACTGAAAGTAATGGGCCATCTCTCAGAAGACCTTTAGATTAAGGCCCAAATGCACTAGGGGTCCTGTGCAGGATGAATGGTGCTGCTCCCTCATCACTTCTGCTGTTACACTGAGGTAAATCTGCCGATTTCAGTAGATGGGCTCCTGATTTACACTGGTGTAAGGAAAACTCGAACAAGGATCAGGAAACACAGGCTTGCATTTCCTTATGTCTCTGAGTAATTGTTCAGTCTTGCTCAGGCTCCACTTGTAGACCCCTCCCTGGTGAAAAGAATTGGTGTGGTGGGTCTTGACTGTCCTGGTTGCTGGCACTAGTCCCTCACACAGGGCACAGAGGGGAGGTGGTGACAGGTGGGGAAGGTCACAATGGGAACTGCATCTACGTCTGTCAGGGGGCTGGGGAACAATGCATCAGGGGAAATATGAGTACAGCTCTGCAATAGGTTCATTTTTTGTTAAGCAATAGTTTATTCTGACATGCAATGTTAAAGTGGCCATATGGATTTTTTTTTTTTTTTTTACTACTCTATCTGAAAAACCATGGCTAATGAGTCATCTCACTAGCACACTGAAAAAGGGGGTACAGGGCTGTTTCATTTTTTTACCAAGACTGAGGTACAGGGGGAGAAAAAGAGTGATTTGAAATAACTTTTGTAGTTTTTATTAATTGTGGTGTTTGGTGGAAAATTACTGGATTTGACTTGAGGAGTTAGGGAAACAATTCTTTCATAGAACTATAATTCCTTACTTTGTAGAAATTAAGACAGTTAAGTGCAACTCAATTACTGAGATTGTCTCACCTCTGTTGTACAGATGAATAAATAAAATTAAATCTTTGGAATTACAACATCAATTTGAGTTGAATTTTCATAATTCTCTCAATCCTTTCCACAGTCATAACCATCGAATAAGAAGTGTTAACTGTATATTTTTTATACACTAGAATACCAGACCTAGTGCATTTTTGCCCAGCTTAATAATTTCTAATGTGTTTTGTAATCCCATTACTACAGTAAGGCAGAAGTGTGTGCTCAAGGTTTCATAGGTGTCAGTGCAAATATAAAACTTGACCTCCTTTCAGGTGTTTGGATACTATACAAAAGCCCTTCCCCATGGAAGTGTCTTTCCCCCTTACTTCTCTGGTGATTAATTATTCTAAATTCAATCATAAGTTCATATTCATTTATGCAACAAATTTTTAGCATAAATTGTTTCTTACCTTGTCTAGGTAAGGAACTTAGGCTACAGTCACTCAGCCTTTCATGAACTGGATTTATTGATATTGTTATTAAGATGATTTAACTGTTTCTAGTCCATCCCCTCTCCAGGACTGTGTCTGTTTTCTCATT
The DNA here is from genome assembly GCF_022539395.1 of Myiozetetes cayanensis. Lineage (NCBI taxonomy): Eukaryota > Metazoa > Chordata > Aves > Passeriformes > Tyrannidae > Myiozetetes > Myiozetetes cayanensis. The sequence goes on along the minus strand of NW_026087742.1, from coordinate 39,858,349 downwards.
AGTACCAGTGGCTGAGCAATGCAGTTCATAGTTCTGTCTTGCTTAGGAACCCCTCTGGTGACACATCACAGAACTGCATTTGCAGTATCCCATTCTAAGCCTGTCACCAGCATTCAAGTCATTATTACAGCTCTTTTGCACAACCCTTACCCTCATTTTTGATCCTTAAAACTCATGGGTTTGTGCTTCATGTTAAAATGTATTTTGTTTAATATTACAGGCTGGAGAAGTCGTCCAATGGCTACAGAACACAGTCATCTTAGGTCAGCTATCATGAATGTTACTTTGGCCCTTCAAACACATCGAGATCAGCCTTATGGTCACATCTTGGGGCTGCAGCATTCTGCTTTCCTCCCACAGGTCTTCCCTTTTCATGCAACTCTCCTTCAGCCTATAATCCAGTACCAAATCACAGCACTTACAGCTTAATTGTACTGATGGGGCCCTGTATCAAAAGCTTCAAAGCAGTCCAGAAATGGTGCTTTCTTTGGGGGTTACTTAAAAAAACCTATTAAAGCAAGATCACGTTACTATGATAATATTCAGTAACTTGAAAATTTGTAAGGTTTTCATACCTTTTTGTTTAGCGACTGTTAAAGCTCTTACATATTCATGCCACTCTGTTTTTGCCCTGAAGACTTACACAGCATTCTTAAAATGCTTTATTGAAAAAGATATAAGCAACAAAATGACAGCATTGCCAAAAGCAAACTGGAACAGCATCAAACTGGAAATTGCCAGGATAACTCAATAGGTTAAGAATTTAGCTGTGATATGGAAGCAGATGGAATGAGCGTGGACCTCTACAGAATGTAAACATGTTCTCTAGACAACACTAAAGGAGTCCCAGTTCATGTAAGACTGAGACAGCAGTCTTAAAACCCAGGAAAGTTGTTAAAATGAATTTAAGAAGTTGCATTTTACAGTCCTCACAAACTGCCTAGTCCCAGGGACTTGCAATTCCTCATGTTGATAGTGCAGTGTCTAAGCTTTAGCTTGCTTTAAAATTTAGTGTTTGATTTACTTAAGACTGGCACAATGATTAATTTTGTCTTTCAGCATCAGGTTATTCCTGTATGTCAAAACATCCAATTCAGGAACTCTGAAAATTGAAAGAATAAAAGGGACTCCCAAGTTCTGAGGGATCTTAAGTGTTCCTTTAGAATACCAAGAGGAAATACATTCTCACTCCTATACTCAAAATTTTAAGTGTGCCTGTTGTTTGACTGACCTTCTCCAAACCAAGTCTAAAGTGTTGTACTTCCCCGGCCCTGAGGAGCTTCTAAAGTGTTAGAAGAAAAACTCCATAACTCATTTTCCTTGACAGGGTTCATAAACCAAAGCAAGGAGTGTGTGTACAAGCGAGTTTTTCTTATTCTGATTGTTGCATATATAACTCTTCTAAAGACTATATTCTTCCCTTAGAATTGAAGGTATCTTCCCTTGGGCAAATCACAGCCTTACCTCCTGTCCTGCACTGTCAGTACCAAGTACTGCACTTCTCTATTTGCCAAAAGAATACAGCATCAGTAAATCAAGCTTAACGGATCCAAAAGAAAGATCTTTGTTCTGACTAAGTTTGCACACTAATGTGAGCTTAGAAAGTTTTGGCAAGTTCTCCAGCTTTTCCCTAAAAAAATTTCACCAGGCCAAAACTAAATGTGAAGGACAGTGCTAGGACGCTGCCTCTTGTGCAAACAATTTCCTGCTATGTTCCAGCATATTTTGGTCTCTCAGAAGAGAATAACTCTCCTCACAGATCCTGCTGTGTTATTTTCAGAAAATGTTTGGAGTGCTGCTCCTCTTTGCACAGGATGTGTGCAATACCGCAGGCTCTTAGGCTTGAAGGGTCCCATGCCAGCAGCCATCAGTGAGAAGGGTGGACTGGAAGAACATCAGTAACCCTTGGGATCACATTTTCAACTAAGAACAGAATCAAAGGACTGGCAATTTAATGCAATAGTGACCTCCAGAGCAAGAGTGACAATTAACTTTGAAGTAGTTCAACAGAACACTTTTCTATGTCCAGAATACATCTCCTACCTGAGCTGAGGTGGGTAATTGGGAACTGAGGTGGGTGTTTGCAAGTTCAGTCCATCTTCAACATAAAAGTTGACACTGCACACCCCAGCCTCATAGACTACAACTGCCACAACACAGAAGTAAAGGCAAATGAACACACTATTTACAATTTTCATGTGCTTCTCTTCTGATGTCTTGCGAAGAATATAGCAAAGAACCAAGTTCTGAGAGCATGGCATGATGGAGTTACTACACAACCACTAACTCTGAGTCAGAAAAAGCAGTAATCTAAAGATTTTTCTTTTTTGTCATGCTAATGGAGTTCCTAGGTATTTCCTATATGACAATTCATTTCAGCATGTAAGAGCAGAGCTCTGTTACGACTGGTGGCAATATTAGAACTATGTGCTGTCTTCAGTTTGAAGAGCATTGGGCTTCCTGGTCAATGCTTAAAAGCAAACAGAAGAGAAAGATAAGCATTCGGTCAAAAAAAAGAACACAAAAATTCAGGAAACTGCTAAATAATTACAATAAAACTTCATGGTACTTGCTTCCAAAAACACAGCTGCTATTTGAGAATCCTCTGTATCTTGCAGTATTGCAAACAAGTATCAGAAACTGCAACTGCTCCAGATCTGTTGCAGATATGATAAGCTTCATTCCAGCAAAGAAATTGCACGTTTATGGGTGCTGGGAGTATTGCCTTCTATCTTCCTCTTACAGCGAGTCTGACCACCGAACTCCAATGATACTAAAGTTCACATCCTCTACACCCCCTAAGCCATGCAAACACATGCTGTGAGCTCAAGATAAGCCATGGACCTGAAATTCTGAAATGTTGATGTCCAAGAATTTGAGCTGCTTGGTCAGCACAGCCGCAGAGGGTGCTTGTGGGAGGGTGGCTGTTTATTGCTGTTTAACCTAGTCAGAGCTCTGGAAAATGCTTTCAAAGAAGGAAGTGGACACAGAACAAAGTGTGAGCATGGTCAGCTGGTTCTGTCACTTGATCCTCTCCAAATAAAACACTAAGCAGACTGTTCTCCATGGTTTAACGTTTTGCCAGGGTCCTGTTTGCAATGTGCTACAGACAACTAGCTCAATTAGAGCTTTCTTGGAACAGTACTGAGGAGAGAGCATAACTGCTCACATGTACAGCACTATTGAGCAGGGCACCCACAGTCATTACAGAGGGTGTAGCAGAAAGCCATACCCTAGATTAGCCTTCGTGACAAAACTAGGTCAAAGAGTCTTACCCATTAGTTTCTAGATCAGGTTCTTCCACTTCTCAGAAAGTGATTCAGGTACCTAGATGCAGACAGGCACTGCTGTTTGAAGCTGCCCAGGACATTCAAAACACTGACCAACCAGGGCTTACAGGTATATTGCAGGTCCTGAGATACCCTCAGGCATCACAAATGACACTGAACACCTGAACCAGAGGGCTTCCTTTTAAATCCCTGTATCTCCTCTCATCTGATCTATATGTAGTTAACTGGAACATCTGAAAACTCTAACCCCTTACAGTTCTTAAAAAAAAAAGCATTGCTTAAAAAGTCTGCCTGCTACTATGTTTTTCTACCATGTTTTTCCCTATCCTCTTCCTTGTTCAGAAACAACACTTACCTGCTAACAATTCCACATTCTTCAGGTGAGCTTGGCCTATTCAGTTCCCCCTGCAGATTCATCTTAATCTGCAGAAAGTATACTTTTAAAGACATTTCAAAACCAGAAAAGCAAAAGTACATTAATCAGAGGTGTTTAAAATTACATGCTAGGTTTGAAACATTTACACTTTTAATAACAAAAATAAAGGGAAGATATGTACATGTAACAAAATTGGGCAAAAGTCTACAGTTCAAAGGATTACAGGAAGTCAATCTACAGTTCAAAGAATCCAGGTCTGAAGACTGAGAGGTCTGCACTCAGACACCAGACAAACCGGTTCCACCACTGCAGGATCTGATGCCGTTATCCTGGCAGTATTCTTCCACTATTTGACACGAAATCCTTGCAAAATACCTACAAACAGAGGTGTTCATAGGTATCTACCATGCAAGTCTAGGCATACAAAGTTGAAAAGGGTAAAGTAAGAGTCAGCTGGTAAGGGAATAGGAGTTCCTAGACTACCAGCTTATAAAACAACACTTCAGAGGGGGCTGGAAGATTCTACTGTTTAATTGCACAATCACTATAAAGTTCCAAACACAGAAAAATAGCTTTTACATTTAACCCTTAGCACAAAGACTGTAGAGCTACCTTCTGCCTCATTTTTGAGGTGATGAGGACCAGGATTTCTATCCTTTGAAAAATCAAGACAGAAGAAAGTACCAGATGCTGTTGGGGTTTTGGGGGGTTCTGTTTGTTCTTAAGTAAAGAGGGAATCACCAAGCAGCACAGAAGCTCACTTCAAAAATGAAAGACAGACAAATGGAATTAAGTTTTATTGTACCTTTGGACGCAAACCATCCCAAAATTTTGTCAGGAAAAGACAGTGTTCTAGTTACTGCAGTCTACGGGAAAAAGCCAACAACGGGAACAGAGTAAACAAACACTCCTTTGAGAAGTAGAAATATTTTAATTCAGTCTTCATATAAACTATTAGTAATATACATTACACAAGTATCAAGACATGAAAAAACTACTAAAATTCCTGCTGTTCCTGCAACAGTTAGCCTCTTTTCTCCTCAAGTCCAGAAGAAAGCCAAAACAGGAGTAGCCAAAGTTAATATTAATTATTAATAACAGCAATCTTAATATATTTCCTCACATCCACTTGGAGGAAACTCATGAGAAGAGTTGTGCCAAGCTCCATTTTAGGAACTCAAGCAAAAAGTTTTTTTATTCAAAGTGACACTAGTGTAACTACTTTCCCTATTCAGAAAGGAACACCACAAAAACCTCACCCTCATATTGATTTGGTTTTACGAACAGAAAGAGTCTTTGGCACCGAAGGCCTAGTGTGCTCATAATGATGACCCACTTTACTATTACACAACTGTGTTAGGTGGTTGATTAATGACCTTCTGTACCACAATTTTCCATTCTTAAGACACTGCTGGCTTAACCTTCAGCAACTGGAGGATGACAGGAACAAAGGCATTTTGCAACTTTCCCTCTTTACGAAAGAAATGTACGGACTGTACCCTTTATTGTCCCCCTGCAAATAGGGCATTTTCTAAGGGATGGTGCACATTCTTTGCATACCACTAAGTGACCACATGGAATAAAAACAATAGAAACTTCTTTGTCCATGCAAACTTTACACGTTCTTTCCTCTTGCAGTCTTCTTAATTGTTCTTCCATAGGCAAACCTGGAAAAAAGTAGTTAACTTTTTGTCAGCCTGAGTATGTGTATACATTATATCAAAATGTATTTAGAGGATAGCCATGCTCCATTTCACCCTTTATTTCTCCATCTGTATTCACTTAACATAGATGGCAGTAAGAAAATAAGAACATTTTCCAGAGCTCAGAAGTGGCATGCAAAGAACCAGTCTGTACTTTCCACTTCTGAGAGGTGACTGACAGCTCAGGGTTGGAGGCCAACCAGTGTTTACATTTTAGCAAATGCTGTACTTTTCTTGCTTGGATATCAGAAACACAGAGCACAGCCTGACTGGTGGAAATGAGCTATATCCAGGCTTGTAAGCCTTTCTGCAGTCTGTTAACAGATTAAACTACAGGACTAAGAACCAGAGCAAACTCAATCCCATGTCTGACAAGTGTTTATGTACCCAGCTGTTGTGTCAAGCTAGATCTCAGGACACACATAACCCACAATGGAAAAGCAGAGATGAACCCTGCTGTGGAATGCTAACCAACTATCCACTCTCCAGTCTTTACCAAATACCTGAATGAGAGCTTGTATCAAGATCAAGTCCAGCATGTGCTTCAACTGTTAAGCTCCAGAAAGCTCTACATCATATGGTGCAAAACCATATGTAAGGCACAGGATACAGCTTACAGTTGACAGACTTGCTTGCAAGTCTGCACATGCACTTAACTTTTGGTTAACTTTTTCAGTCCATTTTACTAAAGGAGAATTAGGGAGAGGGTAAAGCATAAAACCTACTTCTTAACCAAAGTTAAGTTTTTTTTTATGTTAGCTATTTGTTCCACAATACCCTTTAAGATAAGAAGGCAGAATTTAAGGTACCTGAAACATCTTCTGTGGGAATATACTTCATGTTCTTCTCCACTGAAACAGGAGAAAAAAATCCTTGTCATTTTACTAATCTATATTCAAACAGCATCTGTTTGATGCTGTAAGAGCATATGCTATAAGAGCTATAAAAGCACTGGTTAGACTTGTGTAAAATTGTATCTTTTACAAACGAAAGAAAACCAGAGAGACATACCAAATAAATCTTTGTAGAGCACAGGGTCACAATCTCGTAGACAGTTTCTGAATATGCTGGCTGCTTCATTTCCTTTCACTAAAATTGTATCTATCAGTTCCCTTGCTTGCAATGGTGTCTGAGTCTTCTGCTTAATAACATCATGCTCAGGTTCTGTTATCACTTTAGCTGATAGTAAACTCCCAAGGATTGGAAGTGTACATGTTAAACGTTGGAATAACGCCATTCGATTCTTGCGGATTAAGGATAAATCATCTGGAACATAAGGGAGATTAGATATTTGTTAGGAATACACTACTCCAAGGTGCACTTCTTTTTAACAATAATTGATACATTCTTTACACTCCATTTGAAATATTTACTTATTACACATCATTAATAAAGCCCTCAGTAAGTTTCAGTGGTATTCACATAACGAACAGACTTAAGAAAACAGCTTCTGAGCAGCTTCTGAGCCAAAGCCTTTTCACCCAAGAAACCTCCTGCTCCCATCTCTAGGTTAAATGATCTGGGGGGATCTTGTCTAACTAGCACACCAGCACATTCTCCAGAGAATTGCAAAGAAAAAACACCTCTGCATAATGCCAGTGCTAACTTATCGACAACCAACAGGTTAACTTTAGTCAGTGCAGGCAAAATCATGTCTGTACATAGTATAAAGCTCTTCTAAGAGGTGTCCAACAGAATTATGTACAAAAAAACCCCAGAACAACAGCACAACCAGACTCTGGAGTCTTCTTTAAGTCTACCACAAACAACAATAAAAAAATTTCCACTAGGATTTAATGCTGAATCCATCCATACTTTTTTGATAGAAATGAGACTAGGAAAGAAGCAGCCTGAATTCAATTTATAACTGAGAAGTTTCATCATGCTTCACAAGCTCAAAGCCAGAAGGATTTCTTTAGGTTGCAAAACTTCTGTGGTATTGAAGCTACAGGAAATCTTAAAGACATATCAAATAAACACTAAATTGCTGATGTACATGGGCTGAGTCAGACACAGTAATGCATATCTTTGGCCATCTTACAGAATCTGAATTTGTAGAAGCTTATGGTCTCTTCTAGGAGGTAGATATGATAGTTTACTGATTCAAGCAGCTTAAAGACTAGGTAAATTTGGGAAAAAATTAGTAGAGTGAGCCAACTATTTTATTAACAGCAATATAAAGGCACACAAGTGAAAATAAAAATGGCTTTGGAAAGAAGAAATAATTCTAAACCCCTTGGCCCCTGATATGAACCATTCTCCTAAAAGGGCATAAAACAATTCCCAGACTGGTAGTTCCATACAGATATCCTGACAATGCTTTTAGAGAACCTGATTCTAATAGCAATTAAACTAAATCACTAAGTGAATACAAACAAATTTAGAAAACCTATGCATATTACAAACCACTTCAAATTTCACTTTTATTTATGCCTTATAACTACCTGATGCCGCTTCTTCTAATTGTTTTTCTTTCTCTTCTTCAATCTTCTCATCTTCAGCAATGAGCAGATCAGACACAAGATCATTAACAGTCTTGTAGTTTTCTCCAGTTGCCAAGATTTTACTTTGCACTGTTTGCTTTATTAGCCTTCTACTGAATCCCATCTCCAAGGCAGCTTTAATAACAGGCGTGTTCATCATGATTGCATCTTCTGAATGACTCTCTCCAGGGCCAAAACGAATAACTAATCAAAGAGGAAAATCACCGTGTATAATATAAAGAATAAAATACCTATACAACCCAGAAGTCAGACACATCAACATTACCTAAACACATGAACACCTGGCGGTAAAAAGTTTCAGTGGTTAAATAGAATTTTTTAAAAGTAGTTTTAAAAATGGAAGCCAGTTGTTTAGTCATGGATTGAATCCAAGATAAACATCGATCCGTGTCAGGTCTTTGCTAAAATCTAGGATAATCCAGAGAAACCACTGAGAATTCCATTGTGTCTTAACAGCTTATACTTAGTAATTTCTAACTTCAGCCTTGAAAAAATTCTTGGGGGAATGGAGGGGGGGGTGGAAATCTGTTTATAGTACAAACAATTGCTCTATTCTAAGTCTTGATCAGTATTTTCCATTCAACTTAGTAAGCACCAGACACATGGGACTCCTACTCATTGTCCTCAACCAGCATGGACTAGAATAGCATAAACTCCTCCCAGAGGGTGAGTGGATTTTTTTCCACCATAACTGGAATCCAGCCCAGAAAGACTTCATTTTTATCAGCTTGTGCTACCTTCTTCTTTAACCACTGCTGCTCAACTCGGAGCATTTACCCAGCTATGTGCCTAAACATGGAATTGCATAACTGCATGGTCATGACACCCTCCAGCAATTGTTCCACCAAGTTCAATACTTGCTTTGCTTAGCTGAAACCCTGAAACTAAAAACCACAAATGCAGCAAGTGCCAAGCCTTCAAACCCACAAATTTTAATATGAGTTGCTAGCATGAAAATAAGGAAAATAAAAACCAAGATCTCTTAGAGGTTTTTCCTTGGACTTTATCCATACAACATCAAAACTACCTCACTTTTAGGGAACAAATGTAAGAATTGACTGTCCAAAGCTAATTTGCTTGTCAATCATTGAGTTTGCAAAATGCTGAGGAAGTTTAAAAACATGCTTTAATATACATACTTGGGGGATCAATGTTTTCATCTACAGGCGGCTCAGAGGTTGATAAGAGCTGTGGAACAGAAAAGAACTACATTAGTATCAAAATACTGCTTTTCCCTCTATGTACCTTTCTAACACATTCTTCCATCACAAACCACGCTAAGCCTTTTACCTGACTGGTACCCCTTAAATATTTTACATGCAGTTACACAAGTCTGCAAATTTGTGCAACTATATAATCAATATAAAGCTGGTGCTGACCACTTCCGTGAAGAGGAGTTTAGCATACTCTTGCCATAAGTATTACAGATAAAAATAATTCAGGCTGTCCATGACTGATTTCTGAAATAATAATTACTGAGCTGCATTATTCAATGACACATAATCAGAATTTCCCTCTCTTAACATAAAGGAGCTCATGCCTCATAGGACTTTTCCACAAGTAATCTGTAAAAGTTCAACTACTCGTTCAAGACTAGCCATGGTTCAGCACTGGTTTCTTGTATGTGATCATGAAGGGCATTTATCATGTTAGTAACCTAGGGGAAACATACGCAGAAATCAGGCAGAAGGATGGACCAAACTCACAAAAAGGACACAGCACTCTTCAACAAGGGAAAAGCAAAGTTACAGAACAGTAGTTTACCTGTTCAAGGAGATGGGGGAATCTGGCCTGAATTTGACTTACAAACTCTCTTCCTTTTACACGAAGCAGATACTCACATCTGTAAAATTGACATATCAAATTATAAAAAATACAGAAGATACCGTGTCAGCATCACTACAAGTGGAGTGATAAACTTTTCTATCTTGCATCTTACCATTCTTATCTCCTACTCAAATCATTCAAAATAATTTAACAAAATTTAACGCCACTATCAAAGCCAGATCCACTTCACTAATGCAGTTTTATCTCCTCAATACTTTTACTGACAGGCTTAACACAGTAAGAAACAAAGGTGTCATTTAACCCTACACACATCACGTAGTCCAACAATAGTTGGTAAGTTGCCCACAAAAGTCTAGCTGGAGATCTAATACAAGAAGAACTGTAATTAGCTTTCCTGAAATTAAGTGCAGCTATTTCTGTCATGAATGTAGGTGGCAATTTTCACAGGCACAGACAGTAATTAGGTATGCAATTGCCATTTAATTATGGGTGACATTAAAAAGTTATTTCTGTTATTTTTCCAATAAAGACATATTAAACAGCCACTGAAACCTTCCTCACAAGCCCTTCCACGTGTAGGAAACTAAACTGCATGAGCAGAAAAACTGCTTCAAGAGCATTCAGCATGGGCACAGAACTAGAACAAATGAGTTAAACATACTTCATTTCTCAACAGCCTGTGCTCTCCCCAGTCTGCTTGCTGACTGCTTCTCTTAGACAAATATACTCATTAACAATGCAGTCTCACTTGCTAATAGTGATTTAGGGATACACATGGCTCTTAATTACAAGGTGGAAAGCATTATATACCACGTTTAATGAAGAAATGTTTTAATTAAGCCCTCCTTAGCACTTCAGAGCTTTTAAATACACATGAAATACATCCAAAAGAAAGAGTGAATTTGTACATCATACGGTGAAGTTAAACAGTACATACCTGACAAAATTAGAAGCATTTAAGAACATGAACAAATTATGATAAAGATATTGCAAATTACCTTGGAAACCACTTTGCATGCTCAATCCATGGATCATCTCCAGATTCCCAGCACCTTAACCCACCATCACAGCAAAAACACTTGACATCATCATTGCGCCCTTTAAAAAAAGAACAAGGCAAAATATCTAGCAAACACTCACACAATTTACGTTAAAGTAAATGCTGACATAGCTGCATGAATAAAACTGGAGCAGTCTGGTTTTCTTACCTACATAGTAAAAGCCAGCATCCGCAAGCTGTTCGGGCTGAACTGGAATTCTGGTTGGCCAATTGATGAATGTTTTAACACGTGCCTCATGGGTTTGCATGCTCACATTTGAAACATTGAAACTTGGCTGGTCTCGAGTGAGGTTTTCCACAAAAGAACAGTTTGGATAGTGTCTCCGGTGCTCTGACACAGCATTATCTTTCGGTTCCCAGTTACACAGCTGACCACCACAGGTAAAACAAGCAACTTTGTCTGCTGTCCCCAGGTAATAAAGTCCGGCCTTTGCCAGATCAGTGGGTGAGAGAAACGTCAGTGGCCATGAGTGAAAGGTGCGTAGCCTAGCCTCTTCTGTACTCATAGAAGGATTGTAAAGCTTATGTCTCAAGAATGAAAGGTCTTCAGCTGCCCTAGTAGTTACTGGGTCTTGAGGAAAACTGGAAAAAGAGCCACTGAAATATCCAACTTGTTCTGAACTTGGAGAAAGTGTTATGGAACGTAGAGATGGTGAGAGACTGTTTGCAACTGAAGGCAAAAAGGCAGAATGAGGCGACAGTCCGAGGTTGTTAACTGAAAGCATGCTTTGAACAAAACTGCAGCCAGGATACAGCTGTTTATGTTTTTCCATAGCATTATCTCCTGGTTGCCAGTTATCCAGTGTTAAGCCACAACTGAAACACTTAACTTTATCCTGCACACCAGTGTAATAAAACCCAGCCCGGGCAAGACTCCGTTCTGATACCGGCATGTTAAGGGGGAAAGTAGAAAACGTTGACATTCTGTAGAGTTCACAGGACAGGTCATACTTCAGTTCACCACACACAGCACTTTGCCTCATGATGTTAGCCAAGAAAGGGCTATCTTCCACTATATTCATAATGGACTGTTTTTGGAAAAATGGGACAAGTCTTCCTCTGGGAGGTAGTTGTGTGCACGAAAGGCAATTTGGAATAACCCCCACCTGTACAAAATCAATAAATACTTTAATGTGTAACTTCAAATGAGCATGTGAATAGAATCTGCCTCATGATTAACAGCCTTTTAACGTTTGGGAAGTTCTTATAGTTTAGTTTACAAAACTGCTTTCAGTGCAAAAGCTGCCCCGTCCCATTTGAACACTTGAAGAAAGCATGCTGAAAAGGAATTTCCCTTGAATCATATAAACATCACATGCTTTCCTTCTTCTGCGTATCTGGGAGAGCAGTACCAATTTGTCAGGCTAGTGGAGGTGGGATCAAAACAGAAAAAACCTCAAAAGGGTTTACTAATCCTTTGTCAATAAAGAAACTAAAATGGGGGGCAACTAAAACAACATTGTTCTTATCCAGAACGTATGTCAAGTGATTTAAGAAGTAGATTTCACCCTAGACAGCTGATAAATATGTAGCTTATACACACGTATAGATTTTAGTTTGAAAACCTCATTAGGAACCTGAAAAGTAGGGTTTATCAAGTTCAAAGGGCATACAAAATATAGAGACCCTGAACTGACATTACTGAACTGATCCGGTATATTTGCGACTACTGGCTCCCAAGAAAACCTCTGCATATTGTTGTAACAAGTTGTTAAGACTAAAGAAGTTAGTCTATACACAACTCCACATGTATTGAATATTCAGCTATTAGAGAAAAAAATCCTACACACCGTCTCTGACAAGGATGAACTCTCTCTATTAAAAATCTGGGATAGCCCCAGCTTTTCTGTCTACAACACTGTCAGCACTGAATTAAAAGATCATTTCAGTTTTAACCTGGTGCCTGAGTTACAAGTACAGAGTTATCAAATTCAACATAAATTAATTGCCTTGTGTTGGGACATTCTGATGTTTTATACAGTTGAATTAAATTTTTTCTGCATGCCATGTTTATGGCAGAGTAAACAGAACCCTCAGATTAAAAAAAAATAATAAAATTGATGCCTTAGTTTCTTTATTTCTGCACAGAACTACCTCCCAGAGTTCAGACTGAAGTCCCTTCTAAGGTGTCTACGCCTCCATATTGATATTGACTGTTCTCAAGAAGAAATTGTAAGTATCTGTAGTTTCAATCATTTAATTCTTTTGGGTGGAACAAAATCTGTAAGAAAGAAAAAGAGGAATGTTTCAACATATACAAAATTACGTGCATGCAATGTCTATGCAAACAGAAATTACACAAATTGAAACAACGTAAGATTTTTTGTAATCACAGAATGTTAAGAGTTGGAACGGGCCTTAAAGATCATCTAGTCCAAATCCCCCCTGCCATAGGCAAGGACACCTCCCATTAGACCAGGTTGCTCAGAGCCACATCTAACCTGGCCTTAAACACTGACAGGGGTGGGGTGTCCACAATGTCCCTGGGAAGCCTGTTTCAGTGTCTCACCACTCTCAAAATAAAGAATTTCTGCCTAATATCTAACCTAAATTTCCCCTCTTTCAATTTGTACCCACTACTCCTCGCCCTACCACTACAGTTCCTGACAGAACCTCTGGCCTCCCTGAAGGCTCCCTTCAGATACTGGAAAAGCTGCTTTGCTATGCAACCTCCTCTTCTCTAGACTGAACAGCCCCAGCTTTCTCAGCCTGTGTCATTTTAGCTAGAAAGTTTCAGGAAGTCAACTTTACACTGTGATATGAAGTGGATTTTACACAATTTCCCTGTTACTGACACATATGCAAAACTCTTTAATCCACAAGCAGGATTTTTCTGGTAGATGGATTACATCAGGCTGCTTAATCACCAGCTGTACAATTAAGGGTAAGATCCTGTACTAAAGTTGCAACCATTTAAATTGGTTTAAGCTTGCAGCTTCTCAAACAGTGAAGGTGCAGTTTTACAACACTGACTTAAGGAAGTCTGGAATTTTTAATTTACGTAAAGCCAATTATATTTGAAACACAGGACATCAGCAAAACTGAACTTCACCAAAAATTCTGGTAAGGCCAAATACAAAGTTTTTATGTATGTATATGTGAATAAACACAAAATTATACATTTATAATTTGGTATGGAGTATCAATTCCTAAGAAGGAATTGATTCCTATAATAGTCTGGTATGGAGTATCAATTCCTAAGAAGTTCTTCCAGGAAAGGTTCAAAACAGTCACGATGACACAGCACTACGAACACAGTCCCCTGCGCTACGGGCACAGATCTGGAGCCCCAGACGGCGGGGTCTGTCCGCGGCCGCAGCCCCGGCAGCCACAGCCCCATGCGCCCCGTCCCTCCCCGCGGGGCCCGAGCGGATCCAGCGGGGCTGCCCTGCTCCCCTCCACGGCCTGGGGCGGCACAGGACCCTCAGCCGCCCCGGGGCTCCTCTGCCACACCGGGGACGGGGACAGGGACGGGCGCAGCCTCCCACCTCCCTCCCGGCAGGGCCCGGTCCCGCCCGCCCCCCGCCCCGTCCCAGTACTCACGGCCTCCGGGCGGGCCCTGCAGCGCGCCCCAGCGCCCCAGCCTATATGCGGTACCTGGCAGGGAGCGGGGCAAGAGGAGCCCCTGACCGGCACCACCCCGCCCTGGAAACTCCGGCAGCGGCGTCGCACCGGGAAGTCCCGGCGGCCGCCGGGCGCAGGCGGGGCCGGACGGGGCCCTGCCCTTCCCCTTCCCCCGGCGAGGCAGCGAGCGCCGCCGGGCGGCGGGAGCGGCCCGCGGGACTGCGGGGGGCTCTCGGCGCGGGGGCGGCGCTCGGTGGGGTCGCTGTGCGGAGCGGGAGGCCCCGGCCCCCTGACAGCACCAGGGACATTGGGTACTTTCCTCCCGGCCGGCGGGGAAACCCGCCCGCGGAACGTGCTTTCCTTGGCGGGGATTTCCAGCTCGGCCGGCGCGGCAGCGGGAAGGGGAGCGGCCGGGGGATGGGGGGGCAGCGCCTCTGGCAGCGGCCCAGGCTCGGCACCACGGCCTCCATACACACCCCCGCCGTCCCGAGCGGATGGCCAGGACGGGGCTCGCCCCAGACCCCGCAGTTTCTTTCACCTCTGCTCCTTGACACCGGTGTCAAGCTCGGCCGCATTTCCTAATATAGGCAGCTCTGCAGCCTGCGAGAGGAGGAACAACGTGACGGGCGAAAGACTCCAGTCACTGAAAGTCACAGAGAAAGAACAAGAGGAAGACAAAATAAGACGATAAATTTCCACTGGAAGGGTTTACGGCAGTGCCTCTGCGTAAAGAAATCTGAAAAACTTCCACGGTGGCCTTTTGGTCAAAATCTCCCGGCACAGTTATGGCCTGGCATTTCCTATGAAGACACAGCAGATAAAAGATTTTTAAAAGCCCCCTTTTGGGACAACAGAATGATAGTAGGGTGTTTGCACAACTGAGAAGTGAAGAGTAAAAATAAAGGAAGTCTGATAGAGCATTATGACACTAGTGAGTAATTTTCTGTAACAGAGTTCCAGTAAGATGAGTGTACAAGAGATTCATTCATATATTTTCTAAAACTGTTACAAATTTCCTGTCATATGTGATGACATCTGTCATATATAACAATACTATCACATTTGAACCATCTAGCTGTGGTAGCAGCTAGTACAGTACAGCTGCTACTGTTACACCATTTAATATCACATAATGATAGACATAGAAACATTGGTGTTTCAGCAGTTGCACAAAAAAAAAAAAAAAAGGTCAAAAACTTTAAAATGGTTGTCAGATCTCTGATACGTCGTTTTAAGGAAGTTGCTTACACGGAAGTCAAGGTTCAAAAAACTATCTGAAGAGTGATGGGGTGTGGTATTTAGTTTTATTTGACATAGGGAACTATTTAATGTCACATAAGGAACTGAGCTCCATATTTGTACATGCATGAGCTTAAAGATTTACTTTGACAGGTTATCTCCAGTTTTGGGACTTCAAACAGGACTCCCCAAATGAAGTTACATTGAATGTATTGTAAGATTCTCGACTTTTTACCGTACATACTCCCAAGCCTAGTTAATCCAGTGTTCCTCCTTAACTCTGCTGCATCCCTCCCTCCCTTATGCCACTCCACCCCCAGCCACTATCTGCCCTTGTCCCTCTGTACCCTTCAGCCTCCTGCTAATCTGGCAATATAAACTGCTATTTCCTCCACTCCCAGGCCTCAAGGCAAGAGGTTTCAGGTTCTCCCTTTCTGCTTGGCAGCCTCATGTCACAATGAGGAGGAAGGGAGGGGAGGAACTATGAAGTGGGTTGAAATGCTTGTGATAGCAGAAAAAGAGGTGGTAGCTGCCCTGAGCTGTCAAGCTCTTTCAGCTTGCTTTGCCTCTTTCAGTATAGTAGCAGCTCCCCCACTTCTCCAGTCCCAGCAATTCATTTGCTTTTTCTGAGAAAGAGATAAGAAGGAACTTCTCTCACTTAGCTGCAGTGATGTCCCCAAAGGACATGATGTAAGAATGTAACTAAAGGGCTGAAATTCCCGAGGAACAATGCATATTCTGTGTATGGCTTCAGCCTGGGACCAGGGTAACTTCAGAAGCAGAACAAGAGGACAGCAGTGGTGTTTAAGCCCTACCCAAGCAAAATGAAGGCTTTGGTTCTCTGTAAGTTCTCAGTGACATCACAAGGACTGTTCCCTATTCCAGCCATTTCACCAGCTGCAGGAAGCTTTCAAGATCACAATCTTGACCTAAAACCCAGTAGCATTGATAAACTGAAACAAGGCCTTCTACTTGGTAGACTTTTAGCTCTGGAGAGGGGGAAGAAGGCGGCCTTCAGACAAAGCTGTCCTCAAACAAAGGAAACTGCTTTCATAAGGAGTCCCATCTAATCACAGAGGTCAAAGTGCTAATAAGAGTGTGGTTGCCACATTACCAGGGTTTATGAGAATAAACTTAATGGCAGTGTTGGCTGAAACAGCAGAGGTGATAGAGCAAATTTCTGGAGGTGGAAGGCAGTGCCCCTGCAGCCTGAGTGCATTATCAATGCCACATCCATCAAGTAAAACAGACAGCCCCTGAAGTACTTGATGTAACTGCAAGTCCAGAAGTCTTCTCTGAGAGGCCTGACAAATTTCAGTCTCCCCAAGCTGTCACCCTTCTCCGATGCCTTCTCCTGTTTACCATCTTCCACAATGTTAAAACATCTGGCCTTAGTCATGCCTCTGTAATGTACCTTTAAATATTGAGAGGAGAGAGGGAGAAAACACACTGTTATTTGCCTTTTCCATTGCTACTGCTCTTCTGTCCCATAAGTTACAGAAACGATATTATTACCTAGTTTCTCACCACTATAAGTAAATGTCAGAATATCTTGCTAGGATTTCAACCTTACCAATTACAGATGCACCACCTTAACAATCTGACATGCACAATGTTTAAGCACAACTTTTATCGTAGGTGTTTTCTGGAGTTACAACTAGCTCAAAGTTGCAAAATAATCTTGTCAATGCTATCTGCAGTTTCAGCAATACTGCTCCGGTCCTTAAACCTAGCTAAGAACATAACCTGTTTTTTGTCTTAGGGACAAACATTCAGTTGGGTGAAGAAAAAGTACTCCACAAAACATTAAATGTATTACTTCAACTGTATCTACAGCCTGACTGGCTGTTGATATATAGCAGTAACAAAAAATATCTTCATTCCAAACTGCTTTTAGGAGTAGGAAATTTGGCGTTTCTCCAAGGCCCCAAAAGGCTTCACGGGGAAGCCATGCAACTCAACTAGTGAACTGAGAGATAGAGGGAGACTCCCGTACCAGCTCTCCCACAAACCTAAACCCACCTATAAAACCTGTATTAAAACATAAAACCAGATATAACTGGCTAGTGCCCACATTTTTCAGCTTCCCAAAGGTATCAAATGCCTCCATGGAACATGATCTACTTATTCTGAATTATTGAGTGTTAGTTTCTTTGCAAGCATCAACCCCCGTTCCAGCAGCAAGGAGGTAGGTTTCGTCAATTAAACTGATCTAAGATGGTGATTAACATTCCACAAAAAACTACTGAATTAATTTTCTTTGGAAGATGTGGCTCATCAGCTCCTTGAGGACACAAGAGGAAGATAATGATGAGAGAAATAGAAAAAAAGTAGATAGTAAGGAAAACTTGGGAAAAGCCAGCTTAAGGCAGAAAAATACTAACTCTAGATAAGGTGGCACTACCTATCAAATGAAGCCAAGTCCCAAGAGCAGAGGGACAGAGTAGTTCTGACATCCTGTAAACAGGAGATCAGATAAACTATGTTTTGTTAATCTAGGTGGGTGCAAACTGCCCACTTTGTTTTGACTAAACACAGCAACAGGGCACCTACATCTAGATCAGCAATAATGATTACTTTTTTCTTTTTTTAAATGAGAACTTTTAAATTGCAATTGAGCATATAGCAAAAAAGGAAGTATAAACCTCACAAGGAACAAATATAATATCTAGACCTTAAGGGCATCCATGACTCATTATAATAACTCAAAATGTTCAAGAATAAAAAAACCAAAACCCAGAGTGTACATCTTTCTGCTCTCTTTCTGAAGGTCAGTACATTCACAATCTGCAAAGTTTCCATTCCCTTTGCAGTCAGACAGTTTTGTTTTCCACATCCTCCTACGCAAAGGATCACGAGTACAAAAGTTAAAGTTTACCTTAATCACTTGTGGATTTTCTCACATTTAGTGCTCAGATAAATTCTCCCATTAGCCATGAATAGTCTCAAGAATGAATCAAAGTCACACTGAGTAAGCTGAGGCTTTTAAATCAGTCAGAAACTATCTTTGATTAATATTCACTTGGAAGATAAAAAATAGAATGACTTGCAGGAAGATCTTGGTAAATGCTGAGTTCAATTATCTTTCTAGATTTGAGAATCTGATCACTTTTCCAAGTTTTATTGTCTGCTTCTAGGGACACCCATTTTGTTCTCCTGGTGATATAATAAACATTACATTTAACAGGAGATAGAGGCATGAAAAATGCCAAAGAAGAGATGACTGGATTAAAATGAACCACATTTAGGTGGAAAGAGGACCACCTATATATCAAGGAAATCAAAAGGCTTCAATTCAACTGCATCAAACTGTGTAAATTCAGAGCTCCACATTCCTGGTTCTTCCAAAAGAGCTGCCTTTCTAAACAGCAGGTTGTCTGCTTTGACTCCAAGTTACTTCCTTCTGTCAGAGTATGAAAATTTCTCTAGATCTAATTTCCCTCATTTATTCTCCATCATCTCTCTGTGGATTTTAGATCCTTCCTAAGGTGTTCAATTTGCTTTAGTTGAACCAGGTGTTGCTGTTCGTGTTCTTGAGGAATCTTTTATTCAAACTAAATTTTCAGTACTCCTTCAATTGAAAGACAATCAGATGTGACATTGTTTAATTTCCTAAGGACTACACTGGACGTTTATTAGGTTCAGGAAGATACAAGTGGTTTGTGGATCATGCTAAATGCGATTACCTCACACTTTACCTAGAAAATGGGTCATTGCCTTGACAAAGTGCTCTTTTTTAAAGGCCATCTACCTCAGAAATTAAGTCATCTTTTTAGAGGTTACAGATACAAGGTGAAGTTTCGCAAAGTATCTATATCACAGTTTCGAATGGCATGTAAGCACGTGGGAATTCACTAACTCCCGAAAACCCACATGCAAAGAGGAGCTTAAGTCTTCTGTTGCCACATGCAAAATAAGGCCCTAATTCTGTAAGCAAAACCAGAAATCTGAGCTCTGTGCCTGAGTTTCCAATGCACCTAACGGGGAACTGATCTATTATTTACAGCAAAACAAAACAAAACACAACCACCCTTGTGCAAACTGAACAAGTCTTAAATCAGCTCTACTTGAACAGTGATGGCACAAGCGGTTGTAGCAGTCACAGGGTTCAATGACAGGAGCAGGGGCTGCTTAGGTTAATCCCACTGCCAAATGGCAGTAAAGCTGCAGTCTGAGAGAAGCTGGACTTTCCCTTTTTGTATCCTGCTGCACAACACTATGTTTCTAAAGAGTATATTGAGAGATAAGACAAATCATAGTTGTACTGAAAACCCTTTGACTTCTTAGGACTCAGAGGAGTAAATTAAAAAAAGTAATGTAATATGCACTATTGAAAAAAAAAGCTTCCTTTAGATTTTACATTAAATTTGTCATATTTTCATAAGAATATATTAGAGGGAAAACATAGACAAAACAGAAGAAGGACGATGAGCCTTTGATAAGGGGTTAAGCTAATATTTTCTGGCTAGCAGCTACCAATTGAATATTAACCTACATACCAATACCCACTGGATGCACATAAAGGGAGGAGGTTCATGGGAGGAGCAACCAGTGCTAATTGAGTGAATATAAATGAATTTAATGAAAAGGTTAGTAGACTGGATTTCCAGCTTCAGGAATTTGCTGTCAAATTTTGACAGATTTGCTCTTAAATTGTTCAAACAATTGAAAAGTTATAGGGGTAGAGGGGACAGACAGATACAATCTTATACAAAAATGATTGCATAAATGAGATGCCAAAATCAGGCTAAAAACCCCACGCTATATGTCATGCTGAATACTCACTTGTTAGGGTTTTTTTGTGGAGTAGGAAGGAAAACTGCTTTGTTCCTGGTGCACTCATTTAGAAGGACCACCTCAGACTTGGAAAACAAAGAACGTACTGACAGGGCTTAATTTAGCATCAACCAGTGGCTGCACTGACCTAAAATCCATCTATCTCAGTACCAGCCAGTACCAGACATCCCTGACATCAGCTAATCTGTTTATATAATGAAAGGCATCTCAACCTTTATTACAATAATCTGGGCCTATCGTCTGAAGTTCAGTGTTATTAATTGTGATAATACCAAAGGATCACTTCAGTCCTCATTTTATGAACAAATATTTTTGGGGAAAAAATCGAAGTATTCTTGGGCCAGGAATTCAGAGTGGCAGCAAACACAGCTGGCTCGGGAAGCAGGAGCTAGATGCTGAGTTCATTACCCCACAGTGCTGCTGAGACAGGATACAGCAGCTTTGGAGAAGCAAAGGGTCCTTTGTTTCTCTATTGAGTAATTTCAGCAAAGAAAGACCATTTTCAGCTGAAAAAGCAGTGTCCTAAAGATAACTGAGATCAAAGAATGAGAAGAGAAAGGACAAAGATGGGTTCTCCCATCCTTCCATTAAGCAAGATAAAAGAAACAAAGTATCCCATTCCCAAAACATACAAGCAATAAGAATATGTCTTCAACAAAAAGAAAAAAGCTGGTAAAATATGCTTGTACAGCATCTGGAAAATTAAGCCCCAGTCTCTGAGGCTTTAAGTCATTACTTTAAAAAACATGATTTTTATAAGTTGACATGAGATGGATTTTATCCGGCTCTGAGAGCAAAGCACATATTTAAAAAAGACACGACCAGCAGTTCTGAGATTCAAGGTGCTTCAGGCTTGGGAATAGTGGAGATTAAATTACCATCTAAGGTCTGGCACAGAACTCTCAATATCCAATGTGTTGAAGCCTTAAGCACACAGCATCATTTATAGCACCACCATTAAGAAGTACAAATGCAAGGGGCTCAGTAAAGTACCAGTGCCTTGGGTCTTGATACTGGCCTCTTGCTTATGACTTCCTTAGTTTGATTTTAAAGGAAGTTAACTTTTATCCTGTCTCAAAGCTCTTCCTAATACAGTTTTGAATGGACATCTAACTAGGAACCTGGCTTGTGTCTGAACTTTGTCAAACAAATGCTTCAGGTCTCCAGAACACTGTCTCCTTCACTTCGCTACACAGTTATGAGAACAAAATAAGCTACTGTGAGAACATTTCCAAAACTAAGCAGGTTATCATCTTCCTCTGATAGCATATACAAGAGTTTGGCATTGACCCAGGACTCTAGGAGTTTCTGTTTTCTGTGATTCTGTTTTTCTTACTTGGAAACAATAGTGGTATTCATGCCTGGGCAGTTCATGAGGTTACTGCTTCTGAAGCTGCATTTCTCAACTCACAGCAACTGCTTTAAAAAATGCAGCAGATTTCAGACCTCAGTGTACCCACAGTGATTTCCCTTCTGCTGGATCCTATAGGGTAATTAAAAAAATATTTCTTTTAAAATGGAACATTGCATGTACATACGAAGCTGCTCAGTCCTGCATCCAAACGTAAACCTACGGACCAAAGCTTTGTAGACTGAAATGCTTACACATTGTAAGTGCTATTCTTCTGTTTCTCTCCTTTCAAATCTCTCTTTTCCCCTCCAGTCACTTCCTTTCTAGCCACTGCTAATCTCCTGCACACAGAAAATTTATACAATATCCTGTTTGTCAAACGTTGTTTTGTCCCTTTAGTTATTACACACAAGTACTCTTCAGCTGACAAGTTGTCAGCTACATTGTTTGCAGGTTGTCAGGCCTCCCACATTACAGTATACTTGCCCAGCCCCAGCGAGAAAGACTATGGCTTTTTCACAGACAAAGATAAGCCAAAAAATTCACTGCAAACCAATTTCTTCCATTTAATAAATAGTTGAACAAAAGACAAGCCTCTGCAAAGTGATGTGTGTTTGTCTTCTGTATTATAACACTATGGCAGGCACTATGGTGAGCTATAGAAGGCAGGCATGCTACAGCAACTCTGAAAACAAAAAGAGCTGCTGACCAACAAAACTCTTGGGAAACACCAAAGAAGGGTGCAGAATTTGAATGTCAGGAAAGAGGGGGACAAAGGTTACAATGACGCAACTGGCAAGAGAGAATCATCTAGGGCTATAGGATAGATATCTATATCAGAGCTGGTCAGTCT
Organism: Myiozetetes cayanensis; assembly: GCF_022539395.1. Lineage (NCBI taxonomy): Eukaryota > Metazoa > Chordata > Aves > Passeriformes > Tyrannidae > Myiozetetes > Myiozetetes cayanensis. The sequence continues at coordinate 39,835,824 of NW_026087742.1, read as the reverse complement.
TTATAGTTAAATGAAAAGAAAAACATGCCTTTAGGATGTGTTTTTGTATTAAATCGTAAAACAGACATTTAAAATGGATTACATGCACCACCCCACAGTGCCTTTTTCTCTCTGTTAATTTCTAAGGAGATGAGAATTTTAAGGCCCTAGCGAGGTTGTTCTGAGGCTACTAGGACAAATAACAAAAAGCAAACCTGTTTTTAATCTCACGTTTTTGTAACATCATTAGGAGGCTATCGTAACTATAATCAGTGGACAAGGGAAAGTGATAAATGAGTTCATGGTTGCTCTACATATACATATGTTTTAGTGTGTGGTTTATGTAGCAAGGGCAGGAACCCAGCAGTTGTTCTCACAAACTGTACCTGTGGTCCAGCTGGTGCACTCTGGTGCTGTTTCTAGAAACCACAGGAGTTACAAGAAATTCTATAGCAGGAAATTATGGGTAAACACAGCAGCTCTTCAAATACATTTTTTCTTTTTGTTTCTGTCTGTTTTCACTTTTGTTTCATCACAGACAGGATTTGATAAAAATCCTGCAGAGAAATGAAACTGAAATTTTTCCTTATGGGTCAGGGGATCAGAACACATGAAATAGTTTTTTGTTTTGTTTTGTTTTTTTTAATGAACTGATTTGTGGTGGGTTTTTTAGAAGATAATCAGGAAAGGGTAATTGTTTTAGTGGTGTAATTACACAGAATGAGCTATGGCAATAACTTTTTCCTAGTAGGACACTATAAACTATATGTAGATGTCCATTTGGCAAGCCTGAGCTCATAAAACACCATCTCAGAAGGCTCAGGCTTGTTAGCCACATGCACTGATCCCAAAAAACCTCTTCTGAGCAGTGAGCACCTTCTCTTGGGCTGGGCTAATCCTCCCTGCAGTTAAGGGCACCACTGTTCCCACTGCCACGTCTGAATTTGAAAATCCAGGTGGATCCAGTCATAGCAGCTGCATCTCACATTAGCAACAGTTCTGCCATCTCATCCTCACTGTGTGTGTTCAACAGGTAAAGCGCAGGAGGTGACTGCTGCTGGGGCAATGAGGTGGGAAGCGAGGGCATAAGGATGAACAGCTCCTCGGGAGGGTGGTCCTGCAGAAGAGCACAACAGGGCGTTTCACACGTCAGGATTTTGGAAAGCTGAGCAGTCTAGGGGTGGGTTCAGTCACACAGAAATTTTTAACTTATGACATACTTACGAAGTGTGGCATGGGACCAAATTTCACAAATAAGTAGTCAAGATAATCAGAATTATCTGGCTGCTCCCACCATCATACTCTGTGTTTTCCAGAGTATGATCCATCATGCAGCATGACAGTGGTATTTTATTGCCAAAGAGGCTTCAGTGGAATCCTCAGTGAGCTTTCAGATTGGTTTCTGCAAAAGGAACTCTTGGGGGGGACAGGATATTTGGCAGGATTACCCTCAAAGTTTGTGGGAATCATCCTTGAGGATGAAGGGATGTGAGAGTTCATGGGCTGATTATGAATCTCCCCAGCCCATGGAGTCAAGGACTTAGAGCAGTGATGCACACCACTGCTGCAGAGCCAGAGTGATTCTGTGGTGAACATCTGCCTTTCCAGAAGACATGTATTCAGCAAGGAAAGTCCATCCCTGGGGTTCCTTGGGATAGCTACAATCATCACAAGTGCTATAGACCACACACCTCTGTGGAAAGCTACTGTAAAGAGAAGGAAGCAACACAGCCAGACACTCTCTCCGTGTCCTTCCCTTTGGCATCCCCCTTACTCCCAAAGCCCTCACCCCATCACCTCCTGCACCCAGCCACTGTGGAGCCCACACAGCCAGGCTTCCCCTGTTTGTGCCCCCAAAGAGAGATGCAAACAGCTATCTCTATCCCTGAAAGAGAAGTTACAGGATCTTTTTGACTCACAGCACAGGAGAAGCCAGGATTCAGGTAAATCTGTGTTTCCTGGGCAGCCTGTGAACTGGAAGAGATCCAGCCCTGGCAGAGCACAGACACTGCCTGACTCAGTGTCACCCACATGCAGTGGTGGGCAAAGGACAATCTGGGCAGGTCGTGTTGCTGGTTGCTGCCATGTGGCCACATTCCTGGAGCACTCTTCACACGGAATTTGAATGATTAAGAGGTGTGTGCACATCAGCAGGTCATAGGCTGTAACTCAGGCTGTTAACCCCCAACACTGTTTCTGGTAACAGGAAGTTAATAGGGGAAAAACTAATATAAAGAAGGAGAACAAAGTACAGTATTGTGTGCAAGGATTTAACTGCCCGTGTGCCAAGTGCTGAGGATGCCTGGAGTTTCTTCATAATACCAGAGTTTAGAGGTACTATTGCAATTGTCTACAGAGAGTAATATTACAAGAATTCATAGAATTGTAGAAAGGCTTGGATTGGAAGGGACCTTAAAGATCTCATTCCAGCCCTGCTGCCATGGGTAGGGACACCTTCCTCTAGACCAGATTGCTCAAATCATCTCCAGCCCGGTCTTGAACACTTCAAGGGATGAGGCACCCACAGCTTCTCTGGGCAACCAATTCCAATGTCTCACCACTCTCACAGGAAAGAATTTCTTCCTAATATCTATTCTAATCCCACCTTCTGTAATCACATCAAGTGCTATATAGGTTTTTCTCACAGATTTTAACTTCAGAGACTCCTGCCCTTCAGTCATACTGAGCCACTTACCATGTTTTGAGTGTTGACTCTAAGAATTAGGGTTAGGAATCATTCCTGGCAGTTCAAATTCTGCACTTCCTCATTGTGTACCACTCCACACAGGACAGGCTCTGTGCTGGATGCTGAGGCTCAGTCTCACCTACACATTAGTTTAAAAGAAATTGAACCTGAAGAGAACTGGGTGTAACAGAATAAACTTTAAAATTTTTCACCCATTTTTGTTGTATCAGTTGACTTACAGAGAAAAACCACTATTTTGTCCACAAACTCTGCCTAGCAGAGTTAATTCTTCCCTGTCAACTCTTTTTGAAAACAAAAGTAGCTTGGTAATGACCACGCCTTGTTCACTTTTTCTCTAGAATTAACACAGAATCCAAAATTAATTTAATTATAATCAAAATTAGAGAAAAATATCATGGATTTGCTAATCTTTTCCTGTGTAATTAGGTATGACAAGTCTTTTGTGTTGCTTATCTCTATTCCTTGGAAAGGAAGCACCAAGGTGCAAAGCAGAGACCCAGGGAGATAATTTGGTTTCCTGCCCCTTGGATTTGCATAGTTATTTTCTTTAAAGCGGTGACTTAAACATCCCACAGAGCACAGACACTCCCTGCCTGACACAGGCCAGTGAGAAAATGCCAAAAAGGGGCTGGTGGTGTTTTAGCTCCACCGGGTGGACGAATAAGGGAAAAAAAGTTCATTTTTGAGATTGGATGCACGGGTGTCCTGGCAGGCAGTGGTTCCACCTTGGGGCAGGAGCCCTGAGCAGTGCCCCAACCTCACCCATGTTGTTCTTCTTATTGACAAGTATCTCAGGAAGCTCTCATACCCCTCGGCACCAAATCATGGGTTTTTGTTACATTGCATGTGATCCTCGAGTCTGGAAAGTCATCTCAGAAAACATTAGATTTATAAATATAAACATAATATCTGTAATAAATATAACCACAATAGAAAAACAAACACAATCTGCAATTTTCAATACAGAATTTCAGTTGTCTCAGAAATAGTTCAGGCACTTCTCAATATTTTCTGACATTTTTTTGCCTTCCTTGAAATCCATGCCCCAGTAGGTAAATAAGTGGATTGTTCCTTAAATCAAGGGGAAAAAAGAAAACAACCTCTTAATGTAGTGTTTCAAAGTGTTTCTTACACCCCAACTGTTCTGCAGACTTTTGAACAGTAACTGTTGTGGATGGCTGGCCTTGGACAGCTTTTAATGCTGTTCATAGAAGATATATGAAGACGTGTAGCAGCTGTAGCTACATAAGAACTGCTTTCCCCTGGCACTAGATAAGGTAGTTTGTTGAATTAAACAAAAGTGCACACACCTCCCTACCTGTATCCTATGTACTTTACTAGCACACTTCTGCCTAAAGCTTTGGCCAGCTCTGTGTCCTGTGACTTTACCTGTTATGGATCTGTTCTTTGGATTACACTACAGCCTAGAGAGCCCTTTGTTCCACTCGATGAATGCACACGCTGTCCCTTTACTGAGGCACTTACCTTTGGCTGACATAAGCCAGGGAGAAAATTAAAGCATTCAAATTCAAATCAAAGCATGCAAATTCAGAGCAGCTCCTCATGAGGACCCCCACGATGGCCTGTGCCGCACAAGGGGTCTGTGTCCTCCCTCACCGAGCTGGCGGAAAGTAGGCAGAGATGGCTCCTGTCCAGGAGAGGTTCTTCATGTTGATATGAGAGACAAGGAGAGGCAACAATCCCAAAATACATCCTATAAAAGGTTAACACTTGGACTACGGTGGTACCCTTGTGTATACCCGACCCCACTGCTGTAGCCAACAGATCTCTCCTGGCAGCAGCTCCCGGGCAGACCATGCACACTCTTCCTGCAAATTCCACATTTAACAGCATGTTTGCTGCTTGCTTATCACACACAGCCTGCTCAAAATAGAAGCATTTGAGAGACAGCTGACGCCTCAGGTCCTTCAGCTTTGAATGAAGGAGAAAAAAAATCCCTCTCAGACATTCAAAGCCTACATATTGTAGTTATTGCTAATCTTTGTCACGTACTTCTCCTTTGCCCTACTCACACACCTCTGAAGGTCAAGTGAACACTCAGTCAGCTCTTTATAATACACCAGAGCACCAAAGTCCAAAATAATGCAGCCAAAGAAAACTAGTCATGGGGCTAAAGAAAACAAGAAGGAGTCTGACTGCTATTTTGCTTGTTAAGTTGGTTTGGTGGAGGAAAATCCATCTCCTACCTACCTGCCACTGTACTGTGCCAGACAAGGCACTTGAGACTTCAGCCTTGGCTGCTTGGTAGTCCAAGCATCTATAGGAAGACTGGCAAATTGTGGCATTACTGCAAAGTATCTATAACCCAAATATGTTGGTTGTACTCATTTAACCTTTAATAGTAAGGAGGGAATTCACAACTGGTCCTCTTCATCCTGAGCACACGATGTGTGCAGCAGGATAGCAGGTCAGGCAGGCCAGCATGGTGCCCCAGATGTCAGGGCTGCCTCACCTTCTGCAGCTGATGGCACATGTGCAGTCACAAGAGCACAACTTCTTACTTGCTCATAGGTGCTGTGCAACTCACAGGACTGGAGACCTGAACACATGGGAACACAGAAATTACTCAAAATCAGCAGGGACGGGGAATAAGTGTGTTTGATCCCATGCAATGCGCTCTATCACAACAACCTCACCCACCTTCTCTCTTTTAAAACAAATAAATGAGTTGCAAAGACAGCTGGGCTGAGGGGAAGCCTCTGAGCTATAGACTCTAAGAAAAGCAAGGTAACGAGATCCCTGAAATGCAGTATTTTGACATAATGCGTGTCCCTAGAACTTCTTGCTGGTTCATTCCAAGAAGCTTCCCAACTCTTGCTTTACCTGTTGGCATTTTGGATCCCTTTGAGACAATCTGAGTCCTCCTAAATATTGCACACAGGGAAAGGGGGGTGTCTAACACAGGGTCCAGCTTCTATTCAGAATAGAAAGCTCCTTAAAAGTCCAGCCTTGCAACGTTCAGTTTGTAAGCACATAAATCATCTTTTACATCTGGTTCTCAGCACCTGGGAGATCTGTTACAGAGCTTGTTTAGAAAGTACATTTGATCTTGGTTCTGGCTGGAGCAGAGGGCCTGCATTTTGTCTCTCCTAGCTGTGCATTGCCCAGCTGTTTGTGTACCAGCTTTCTGTGTAAACAAACCTGCTTCTGCCTGGTTCATTCAGCAGTTTCACAAGCTGGCATCTGCGAGCTTGCAATTCCCAGGCCTCCCTTGGAATAAGGCTGATTAAAGGAGAGACTGTACTCCCTCACAGCTGTCCTGGTACCTCACAGGAATGGGAAAAGGGATGCAAATAGGACCATGAAGGTATTTGAATACAATGAAGATTTTGTTCCAACTGGCCCAGCTGTGGCAGTGACATTAAGGAAAGAAAAGAGTTTGTGCCTTGATTTTCACAGTAGAAGAGTTTTAAAAAGCACAAATATGAATCAGGTCTCTCTTACACATCTTGCCATGAGGCTAGCTCAAACCCTTGGGCTCTCTTACCTGTTGCAGTACTTTTCAGAGATGTAGCAATGTGTTTTATTTCCCAACTGAACTTCCATGGAAATGCAGCCAAGACAGCTAAACCCATAAGTGGCACGCATCATTTCCCTGACTCTTCCCTGCCCGGGGAGCAGCATCTGACCCTGTCCCCTCCTGACCCTCTGATCCTTCCCAGGAGGCACCAACAAAGCACTTAACCACTCTCATTCTGAGCTTGTTTCTCAAAAACACCATTCAATAATTGGGCAACAGAAAAAAGACAAGGAAAGGAAACAGGACAAGATCCAGCTGACAGCTACCCACATCCCACGTGCATCACACCATCCTACCACACCACATCCCTCTAATCCTTGGTGTCACCTACCAAACTCCCTGATTACATGTGCTTTCTCAGGGAGACAGTGAATGAAGAAACCAGAAAGGTAAAACATGTAAATAGAGATTAGAATCATAAACCCCATAAATAAAGAAAAATGTGAATTTCCAGCAATTCTAATTGTTCTGTCTCCATAACCTTTCCAACAACATCTGCAAAGGTCTCCAGAGCAGGATTCAGCAGCTGTGTAAAGGCAGACACCTCCTCAATGCAGCGTGCTCCCTTTGTTTCAAGTGAATGGGAAAAGAGATTTTCACTAATAGAAATCCCAGGTATTTGCATCGATTAGTAAATTTTAAATTAGTTTAACAGCAAATAACTGTAAAGGAACCTGATATTGAAATGGAATAGACTATTTTTGAAACAAATGTTCCTGTTTAACAATTGCAGCTGGTGGAACAGTTCTCATCCCAGGACAACGTCCATTTGTATGGTTGTGATTAAACTGCTGGTGTTACCAGCAGTTGGGTAACTCCACATCAGAGGATTCATCACCATTAAGCAGGCGCCAACTTGAAGTAGGTAACTTCAAGTGCTCATAAGTTACACCCACAGTTAACCGGAAGGTATTACAGATGCAACACCTGGGGGCTCAGTGTGAGAAGTACCTAGAGCTACCATAAAATAGTGCCAGGGTATTGCTTTTTATGAAGATTATGGTCTAATTGAGTAAAGATCAACCCAGGGAAGCCCTGCAGCCCACTTTATTCAAGATACCAGATTAGATAACAAACCCATCCTGATTTACAGCTGTGAAATGGCTGAATCCTTCCTACAACTGACTCAGTAGAATTTTAACCCTCTGTGAATCCAAACCAGAGCTGACTGAGCAAGCTGCCCTGTATATAGTTTATTCTGTGTCACTGGTGAGCCACATATCTCCTCAATATGTCACTCATATCTATTATCTTTTTTTTAAGATTATATCTGAAGATTATATAGAGGAGATTATCAAATAGTGTCCACAGATGGGGATTATATACTATCAGGTTTTTTAGTTGCCTTTATCTGAAGCTCATTCCTGTGCTAAATTGTAAATTAAATACTTCTTCCTTGCTTCTCCTGTGGAGATTTTTTTTTAGCACCAGCAATTTAAAAGAATCATTACAGAATAAGCAGAGATTGAAAGGAAGCATCTATTAATATTTCTGATTTTGGGAAGAGATTAGATTTTACTAAAAGTCCCACCTTTTAAAGATGGAGCTAATCCAATCTAAGATGTCCATGGCTTCCTCACTGATTTTTTGCCTTCTTCCTGTAAATAATGGTTCATGGTCAGGAAGCAGCTTTACATAAGTTGCCCAATAAAAATCAGTGTCATAAATGTTAGTTAGTCAGGATCATATATATTTGTATATATGTATATACGTATATCCTTTTTATAAACCTTTTTAAAACTAACCCCAAATATTCTCAGCTGAGTTAACTGACCGTTTCAGAGATGAATATTAGCAGAATGAGAAGAGAGCAAAAGACAAGGGATCCCCAATACAAACGTCACGAAAAGCTGATGTTAGAGAGTTGACAGGAGAATACAGGAGCTCTGCTCCAGATGGCAGGAACTGCAGAGGAAGAAGAGCATGACTGTGAGAGGCAATGAGGGGAAGCTAACGATAGATGAAGTAGGATGAGAAACAGAGACTCTAAGGCAGGCATCCAAATCTCCAGGTTACGTAAAATAATTTTTACCATTTATGCACTTCCCTTCTTTTCTGGGTGATGCACATTGCAGATAGAGTTGGTAGAATTGTTTGCAATTACCCCCGCCTGACAGTTCTTGTTACAAGCTCCTGCTTTCAACTGCTGGTAAGTTTTTTAGATGTTACTCATCCAGGCTGAAATGTCTTCTGTCAAGGATTGGCCTCGGGCTGATTCTTTCCCCTACCATTTTCTTTTGGGAGGAGGAAAGGGGAGGGCAGTTTCAGTAAAAATGGTTCTGTGGTTTCCAGGGCAAGATTAGGCAACTGTTTATTTGAGCAAGAACTTGAAATTTGGCAAAACAGGGGGGAAGGTCACCCCGATGCCAGAAGACGTGGCCAAGTTATAAATGTGTTTTTAAAAAGTCTCAGCTCATGTACTTTAGCAGTGACTTGTCAGCCTGGCAGATGAATTTGCACAGGGTTGTGTCAGCACAGAGCACAGTGTGTCCACTGCCTACTCCCAGGTCCAGGCAGGACTGTCCCCATCAGGCAGCAGAGCTGGATGCTGCCTGCATCCAGTGCTGCCAAGGGCCATCAGCAGGGTAGGTGCCTGCCTCTGGGTGCCCCGGGGGGCTCAAGGCTTGGAGGAGGGTTTGAGCAGGGAAATGGGGCTGAGGTACTTGGATTACAAAACGGTGAGAATCAGGTTGTGATGACGTAAGAAACTGGAAAGATAAGTACTAATGCACCAGCCTAGCAAAGAGCCCAGAACCTGAAACAGGGTGACCGGTGGGACAAGAGGAGCAGGGTGGTCAGGAGGAAGGACATAAAAACACCCTGGTGATGTTACCATGTCCTTTTCGGAGCCCACAGTAGAGCTGAGGTCACCCCCAACAGAAATCTGGAAGTCAACTGGCATGTATGTTTTTTCCTGCTTCCAGGATCTTCAACACTGGCTGAAAACCTATAACTTCTCTTCCTTGGTTAGGTCTAAAGCTTCAATTCTCCACCAGAGAGATGCATTAGCATTTTGCTTTGGTGGAGCAACTCAGTTTGGGATCAGGGCACACATCTCCGCCATCTGTCATGCATTGCTCTCCCCTAAAGCTGCAGGGGCAATGAGAGGTGGTGCAGAGCCAGTCTAGCTGTCTGTGCTCCCTTCCTTGCTGCTTGGTGGGCAAAGAAGAGCAGCTGTCTCTAGGCTGGGCCACACAGAGATGATAAAAAGGCCTAATGCCAAATGTTGCTGGCAGCCCTGAAGCACAGCACAGAGCAGTGATGGAAGAATTGAAGAAAGGCAAGAAGCAATGGTCATTAACCACATCTTTAATCCTGTGTTTTAACAATCTCTTTCTTCCCCAGCCAAATCAACAGCCAGTCTCCTGTCACATGCCCACCAGCCCTTCACCCCAGTATTTTCCATAAATATAAAACTAAAACTCTGCCTCAGTCATTCAAGTATGTCTTCATTCTGCACCTCAGCATCTTCCCAATACTACTGCCACCAGTGACCACTATCCCTCAGGCCTCAGCCCCAGTATTATCTGAATATCTCAGCACTCTCCCGATAACTCACATCCAGCAACAGCGCCTTAGAGCCCTCCTGGCTCTTGCATTAAACCCTGTTATTCTGTAGCCTCTACACCCTCTCACTCCACTCATCCCCACATCACCAATGACCCTGATCACCTTCAGATTTATTCCTACAACAACTCCCTTATCCCTGGTGTTGCCCAAGACCCCAAGGTCTAGTTCCCAGTGTCATCCTGAACACCTTCTCCAGCTGCCTTCTCCTCTTCATGCAAGGGGAGGTGGACACAGAGACCTCACCAGCAAAACAGCACAGCACTTGATTGTCTTTTCTAGATACAGCCAATTCTGCCCCAGGGCTGGTGTTCCTCCCAGCTGACCTTGGATGCCTGCATCCAATCCAGTGAGTATCAGTTTCCTTTAAAGTGAATGGAGGTAACTGGATACTTTTAGGGCACCACTGATCTACCTCACTTTATTAGCTCAGTTTAGGTGTGTCCTTTGTTGATATACAAAGTTTTTTGAGAGGACTGAACACCAAACAACATTGTGTGTTCACTCTTATTTCTTAAGTCATGCTCAGCACTAATCTTTACTGTACTCCATAACAGCATTTCAGATTTCCAGGGAGCATCCTGTGCCGTGAGCTTGCCCAGCAAGAGCTGGCTCAGCAGCAGCACCTTTGACTGATCAATACCATCAGCACACAACCATACCATGCTATATCACACCACAACAGACCATAAGAGCTGGGGTCTCAGAGCATGGGGAAAAAAAAAAAAAATCCATAACGCAGTTGGGCACAGAAATGCCAGGGCATGTAAGCTTTATTGAAGAGCAGAAATAAGGGAAAGTTCTAGGAATGATTTCTCTACCATTTCCATCCTTGTTCCTACAACACAGCATTCTCAGCTAGGTATTGTTTAGAATACGCTTAAGTGATATCTTTTGTTAAGGTACGTTCCAGTTTGATCAGCTTGACCAGAAAAGTTGGTTGCAAGTTGTAGAGGCTGCAGAATGGAGGAGACAATAACATTATACACTGGAGAACTCCACGATGGGCTCGTGTCTGGAATTCCCTGGGCAGTTTTCTCTATTGAAAATGATACTGTAGGAATGGAAAGGCTCCAGGAAGGGCTACAAGGGCTCAGAGGTTTGGGAATCATTTCACAAAAGGAGTACTTGAACAAGCTACAGGGTTTTTTCTCAAAAATAAAGAAGACTGAGGAGAAAAAGAAGAACTATAAAGAGGAATAAAGTGAACAGGAAACTACTCATCACCTTTTCTTCTGTTACAAAAATCAGACGGCATCAAATTAAATCAGGAGGGAACAAGTTCAAGACAGGTGAGAAGCAATGGCTACTTGCACAACAGTTAATCAGGCGAAGAACTGTGTAACTCCTTGCAACATGATGTAGTGAATGCTGAAATGCTTACCATCTGTTAGGAGAGCATTTAGGGCTTCTACACCTCACTCACAGTGTGCAGTCAGTGACAATGCTCCTGTACTCTGGCCTTCAAACAGGTATGTACACATGTGTTTCTCCCAGTGCTTTACAGCCTCTCTGCTGTTGCCACAGCTGCAAGATGGTACCTGCCTCTGCAGAGCTTTGCTCGGGAAGCAGATTTTTCTAGGGAAAAAAAAGTTGTGTGTAAGCATGAAACAAAATTCAGAAACAAAAACACAGTGCACAAATACATAGATAAATATATATATAAGGGGTATTTTTTAAGTTGATCTTAAACAGTTGTTCTCAAAGTTTTACTACAGAAAGATTAACTTTTTTCTTTGAGCATTGAAACAAGAAAATCTGAAATAACATCATCTTTCAAAAATCAATCTTCTTGTTCCAAAAGAAGTTCCAAGCTTCTTTTACATACTATAGGTTGGTTGCTTATTCACTGAATATTTTCTTAATGTGCTTCTGTAGGGAAGATAATCTGTAGCCATATTTACTTGAAGACTATATTACAATGAAGACATATACATAAATAATGTATATGAGAAGGCAGGGTGGGATTGCCTGGCAGCCTTCAATCTGTCATTCCTTTGACTTCTAACTTGGCAATCTTAGCATAGCTCTTTGTGTGGGACAAATTATAAACCAAATATATAAACCTGTGGTAAGGTTTTCATTGCCTACACACTACTGAATGTATTTATTTTTTAATTCCATTCAGGTCCCAAGTGCTGTCAGAGTGCCTAAGTTTCAGTCAATATGATTTTTCATTCATGTTTAGTTTAAAATGGAACTGTCAAATGCCTTGTGATGACTGGGACAATATTTTTTACGAAGATATCAAAAACTATTGAAAGTTTCCTAGGTCTTCTGAAGATCTCCACATGAGACAAGGCTGTTGAGATGCACTGAGTCACATCCGGCCACAGCTTCTCTGGGGGCTGACAGAGGACCTTATAATCTCTTGAGATTATTTTAGTCCTTCAGTCTGGTGGTTTAGTAAGTGACATGGTGCCCAAAGAGAACGGCAACGAGCACATCTCACAGCTGAGAGCCCAAGGTCATAGAATCATAGAATTATTAAAGTTGGAAAGGACCTCTAAGATCATCAAGTCCAGCTGTTAACCCAGAACCACCGTTCCCAACTGCTACATCCACATCCCTTTGAACACTTTTGGGGATGGTAATTCCACCACTTCCCTGGGCAGACTGTTCCAATGCCTGATCACCCTTCCAGTGAAGAATTTTTACCTAATGTCCAATCTAAACCTCCCCTGGTGCAACCTGGGGCCATTTCCTCTTGTCCTGTCACCAGGTCCCTGTGCAAAAGCATCATCTGAAAGCAAAGCCTCTGCAGGTTCCCCTTGGCATCCATCTGCAGCAACACCAAGCACAGAAACTCTGCGTGGTGTCTCAGCAGTGACTCATTATCACGGAGGAATAGTACTCCTTGATGCATGTCACCCACCTTCCAAGGGGCTTGCAAAGACTTTTTCTCTCCTTTATACAGGGCCAGGCAGTGGTTTGACTGGGAGGGAAGTGGATCTCCTAGCGCTCTCCAGTTCATTCCCTCCTTCTTCTTTGTATACAAGTGAACAGGGGGAAGGAAGGAGGAAACCGAGCCCACTTCTGGGGATGCAGCAGCTGAAGATCCAGTTAAAGCTGCCAGAGAGATTGCTTCCTTATTTACTACTTTAAAATAAAGGATAATTGCCAAGGATTTAGTTAATCTATCATAAAAAATCAACTGCCCTACAAAGCTGACACTTATCTTTGTATTACTGCAAATGACACATCCTTTTGCTGTTTCAACATTGGTGGCATGAAAGCTTTAACAATTAACAAAAAAAGCTGAAGTAACCACATTAAATTTCTAAGTATGCACTGTGAACAACATAAAAATAGCTTAGGATTCTAGAATCATTCCAAAGCAAACATAGCCTAAAAATAATGAAGCTAAAGTTAAATTTAACAGAAATCAAATATATTAAGATCCAGGAAATGTTAAGCTAAAAACCTTCTTTCTTTGCTCTGACTCTAAAAAAGTTATTTCAGGATCATAAACAATATTCACATTTATACTGAGCTAGGATTTTTTTGATGCTTCATCTATGTATTTTCTTCTGTTTGAGATTCTGGCTTTTACAGATGTTTGGCATTGGGCATTTATGAGGCAATTAGGCATTTAGAAATGGGCATTCCCAATTGACTATTATGGTTAGAGTATTTTTTAGGAGACAAAGGATTGAGGACAAAGGAAATTCTTCAGCTTAAGACATAATCAGTTCAGAAGTTGAGCATTGCTCTGCATAAGAGAATTTTGATTAAATAATGATGCTTTTAAAGAAAACCAAGAAACATATATTACCAGTTACTTCGCACTTGGTAAAAACATAATTCAAGAATACAATTAATGTAATTTATAATAAAAATCTCTTCCGGTTTTCACAACATCAGCAAGCAGATGTTCAGGTTGTATATTTGAGGTCCATGCTTATATATTACCTTTATAAAATTAGTGTTGTTGCTACCAACACTCCTCTGTAAAGTCCCAAAGCTTCTGAGTTGCTGTTGGGGTCATGTTATTCCCCTGAGGGCCATGGTTTTATGGACCTATTATCTAATGCTATGTAGGACACATTTCCTTTTTGTTTGTTTGTTTTTGTTTGTTTGTTTCTTTGTTTGTTTGGTTGGTTGGTTGGGGATTTTTTAGTGTGTGGGTATTTTTAGGTTTTTTGTTGTTGTGGGGTTTTTGTTTGGTTTTTTCTTGGTTTTTTTTTAATGTAAGCAGTTGGTGAAAGCTCTATCTCTTTAAAAATTAGTTGTGAAATATTTTCTTCTTTCCTTGGAGATAGTTTTTATTTATCTCAATTTTCCATAAAGGTGGGGTGAGGGTGCCATTCTGTCTGGGGGAAGGAGGGGAAAGACCACTGCTTCCAATAGGATTGGCTGCATCAATTTCAAATTCCTTTGGATTGGAAAAGGTAGGAGAATTAGGCCAAAAGAAAAAATGGGAAGAGCCAAAAAGCCAATAAAAAAAATCAGTTATGATCAGCAGATGGCTCATTTATTCTGAAGGAGAAGGAGAAATGAAGTTCTTTTTTTTTGTGTCTCTCAGTGGGTAACTGAGATTCTCTCCAGCTGGTAGCAAACCAAAATTCACCCCCAGTCTGATGTTTATGACCTCTCTCTCCCAGACAGCCATGAACTAATCACACAAATGCCACAAAATACAGAAAATCAGCTTCAGCTGGAGAGCAGCAGTCTCCAGGCAATTTCAACAGCACCAGTGTCACAAGGACCATCTCACTTGCAGGAGTCAGCTGGTGGCTTCTGCAAGCCTGCCAAGCCAAATCTCTCAGCACACACTTCTTTTCAGATATTGCTAAAGCTATATAGATATCTTAAAAAAAAATCACTTGCCCAGATATAACACTGCCAGAGAAGCCCAGCTTTTTGAGGGGATCCCCGTTGTTACTGACTTTAATGGGTTGATCCCATCATCATGGGATTTTTTAGATGTGTGGACTTTGGAGGACTTGCTCAGGCAAGAATGCTGGGGCCTGAGTCACCATATCACTGGTGGGACAGGAGATCCCAGTCTTTTATGTATAGACCCCTATGGTTTGGGGGGGGGGGGAATCTGTGCTGAGAGGAGTACAATGCATGGTGGGGGGTGTTGGAGTATCTGGCAACCTGGTAGGATCACAGATGGTTCAAAGCAGATTGGCATTATAGCATTTGGATCACTTTTCAATTCCTCACAGATCTTTTAATGCAAAAGTGGAATTTGCCCTGCAAAGGGAAGGTTAAAAACATGGAAATATTCATCAAGCAAAACTGGATTCAGTTTGTTGTAGGTCCCGTACACAGATCTGTGATTTACTGTAGGCTGTAAGTAATGTTTAGAGTTCCCTGCCATGGCTCTTAATTATGTTGCGCAGAGCTCCAAACTTATTTAAAGTTGTAGCAGACAAGTAGGATTTGCATGCTTAGGATCAGGGTGATTCAGTCAACCACACAAAAACCTGTGGCCTCAGTGAGGGCACTGGCACAGAGAAAGCTCAAGGTCTGCTGAAAGGGGGCTCTGCTGTTATCAACTTCAGCTATTCTCTTACATTGTTTTAAGCCAAAAGCAAGGAGCAATTTGAAAGTAATGGATGTGAATGAATTTCTACTATAAATCAGGGGAAAAAAAAATCAAGCTCAATGGAAAAATTGCTTTTAGAAGGCTGTACCTCCTACTGCCTCATCAGCTGTGTTTCAATTTTTTTTTTTTCCCAGACAGAAAAATAAGATAGGACCTAAACTGACAATCCCATTATTAACTTGCAATTTATGGCATCGCAACAGTTATCCAAAAGGATGCTGGATTACCTGGCTCTATGTTTGCTTTCATCTATCAACATTCTGGAATGATGCACTTAATTCAGTATTTCTTAACTATGGTCATGCTTTGATAATTGAACTACACCCTGGGAATGGGATATTTTTCTGTTACCTGGCCATCACACCCTCCACTAAAGAAACACGGCAGAGGTAATGTAATGACTTTTTTGGTAAATGATGTAGTGACTCCACATACCTTCTGAATGGATGAATCAAGCAATTTACCTTTCATCAAAAACATTTTAAGGTAGCTTTACAGGATTAGTAAACTTCATGGGAAGTAACAGATGAATGACTGTGCTCTCATTGAAGTAATTGCACTGGGCATGACTGCGTGATTACTGACACCTTCACAACCACTCTTTTCAGTCCTGAAGCTGACTACAGGTTCCTGTTTCCCTCACCTTGCCAGACAGAATGGTATTAACAGGTTTATACTGAGCAGTGAATGCAGTTGAAGAATATCCCAGGGAGAATTTTCCAGGGTCTCTACTACCTATGACAACTCGTTTCTACACCTGTGATTTGACTTACTAGAATTTTTCTCCTGCTTTTCGCAGAAAAAGCTGCGCAGCTTCTAAACCACCACAGAGTTTAGGCACCCTCTAGTACAAACAGGCAATTTTCTGGCATCCCAGAGTTTTGGTGGCAGATGCAAGTGTTGCCAAGCCCATGAAAGTGACACTGTTAACAAGCTAGGCTCCCAGAGATGGCACTTGAACTTAAGGGAAATATTTCAGGAGTTCTTAACCCTACATATTTTTTGTGGATGCCTTTCAAGAATGACTCGTTAGCTTGCAAAGTGTTAAGAAACCTTAAAATGACTTGATAAAGCAGGTTACCTTCACAGTCGTAAATTAACTATACGCATTTCACAGGCGAGACGTAAAGGAAGGAGATTTGCCAGAAGTCTGTGCTCTATTACAGTTCAGGCTTTGGCTTGTGATCCTGTGCAATACCCCTGCCTATCCACTCATGAGTGACTACTTCACCAGTCAGAAGTATCAAATGACTGGTTTTGTTGTTTGTCATTCCACAGAAAGCAAACTAGAAAAGCTTGCTTGTATAAAATGAGTATATTATTATCTCCTATTTGCCATGTCAGGGAGTCAAGAGAATTAGTGCATTTTGTAAATCTGGCATCCTGATTGCTGGCATCAGCTGCAGTCTGGGTATTGTACAGTTAATAACCTCAGGAAGGTAGTGTGTTGTCTTTTGTGCAAGAGGGATAGACACAGTGCTAAGGAGTTCTCTGCTAACTGGACCCGCACACTACTTGAAGGGAACAAAGTGTTTCCATCCCTCTATCCAAAAATAGAAAAGGGAGAGACAATACTTCTTCAGGCATTTGCCAAAATGATAAGAGAGATGAACAAAAACCACTCCCAGCTCTACTTTAAGCTCACCAAAATGCTGCTTTACCTATTCCGGTGCTGATGCTGCTGATCACAAACTCCTGAAAGTCCCACCCCATCCGTGCAGGGCAGCGAGAAACAGCAAAGTTATCTGTCCTGCGTTTTAAAATGAAATCATTTGAGAGGGAGAAAAAATGCTAGTGAACTTCTGAAGGAAGTGACAGACTCTTTGATGGTAAAATCGGCATGTCCAGGCCTGAAACCCCACCTCTCACATGTTGTTCACTGTACATTTAGGTCACTAAAGTACATCTTCAGGGAGGGGCTGCCTCTGAAAGCTGCAAGATACATTGCTTCCTGTCTCCCTAATCAGCTGAGCAATGGGGTAAATTTAGAAACAAAAGGCAGCGCAGGAGTGCTGGCAAGTGGGTTTAGTGCACATTAAAACCTGTTTTGGAAAAGTCAGAACAGGTCCTGCATGTCTCCAGCTCAGGCTCTGAGCAAAATAATAAATGACTTGCATACATTTAGCACCTTTCATCCCGAGAGAGCCTGCAGTGTTTTATATAATAGGAGTTATTGCCTACCCACCTATGAACAGGCACCTGTGGAAAGCAGGGCGGGCTGCACGGGCCAGATGGGGCACAAGTGTGTTAACGAGGCAAGTGAAGACGATCATCTCCTCTATTCAAACACGCAGGAGGAATTTAGGTGGGCACATGTAATAGACAGCTTGGAATTTAGCCAGGAAAACAATGTATGAAATAGTCCTTGCTTGGCAATAAGCAGAGTGAATTGTTTAATGACCCTGAGCCAAACACAAACCATTTCATCTTAACTTACTGAAACTGCTCCCAAACGTTTATATTCCAAAGAATTCTCTTTCAAGTCTCATGAAGCTTAAGGCAGAATTGTGAACAGCAGAAAGTCAGCTACAAGGAAGACAGGGAAAAAAGAAAAAAAAAAAAAGTTGTAAAGAGAAAGTTTTGAGGTGAAGGGGCTGGGAAATATGCCACTCCTTTAAGGGAAATATATACCAGTAAACAAATGATGTATAAGTCTGCAGGCCATCATTTTTACCACACTGCTCTGCACCAGAGAACGTGCAAAAGACTGTTCCATTAGAAAAGACCACACACTTCTTTGGCTGGATTTTTTCCCCTCTTACCCAGTTTGATGCTTTTGTTTTTGCCAAGACTGGTATCTGGGCTTAGCTTCAAGCTCATCAGTAGTTCCCCTAGAGTTTCAGCCAAAAATACATCTTTTCCACAAAGGCTGGATGATTTTCAGGATGATTTTACTTCTCCGCAGGAGGTTTTTCTCCTACTAAGTGGGAGCTCTGCTCAATCTATTGTATCTTGGCCACACTCAAACTCGACTTGCTGGGTTAATTTACAGACAAATTGCAGTACATTTGGTTAGAAGACAGATAGCACTAAAGCACACTTTACCACAGTGGAAACATTTTGTCCAGTTTATTAAAGCAGTTGAGCTTAATTAAAGAATGTTAATATTTTCAATAAAAGAAAAAATCAGGTACCAAAAGACATCTTAAGCAGAGAAAGAGCCAGTGTTTGGAAACCAAAACTGAATAAATGGAAATAACAAGTAAAGTTTTTGTTTGCTAGTTTGTTTTAAATTCTTATTATTTTTATTTTTACACCATCAGAATGATCGTCGATTTTAAGGAATTAACAGACAAAGTTGCAGGGTCAGAACTGCACCTATGCAAGGTGTTTACCTTAGCTAACAATAAATTGCAGGAGCAGCAGGGATTACTAGTTGGTGTAAGAAAAGTGTCCATTCATCTAAAACTCTAGGAACCTGCATTTTTTAACCTAGTGCTTGAGTTTTAAGTGGCCCCAGTTCTTACAGCTGGTGCTCAGGAATGGACCTCAGAACTCAGCTGGGTCACCCAGCCCCCTCGAGGCTGGGTCAGCTTCATCCCATTTCTGAGATGCTCATCTAACTTGTTCTTTGAATTCTGACACTTTAAGAGCTACTACAGCCTCCTCAGACACCCCAGCAAGATAGTCAGAAGAGTGAAAGAAGATTTTCTTCACCTGGTTTACTTTACTCCAATCCTCTGCTCTGTGGATGAAAGAGTCATAGAAGCAGTTGCTTTTTAACTCGAAGATCATCTTTAACAATTTGACCAACTTTTCAGTAGATAAATGACCCAACTACTGTAATCTTCCTCTCTTGCATTTTCCTTATCATCACTGCTCTCCTCTGGACCATGTTGAGTCCCTCTCTATCATCAAATGCTGTACTCAAAAGGCTGACCAGCACTGCAGCTGCTCACTGATATGAACCAGCATAGGATTCCTCTTTGCCTGTTGTATTTGCATTTGTGCATCTCATAAGAGCATATGCATTTCTCTCTCAGTTAAATAACAGATAAATGAATTTTGTGATGTTCTCCTGAGCCACAAAAGCGATTTTATCTACTGAACTACTAGGTCCTAATCTTTGATCCCTGTAGCTGACTACTTCTGAGTACATACTTGTTTATCTGTCTCAATTGATTTACCTCCATGTTTTCTCTAAACTTCACTGTCTGATCTTGTCTTACAGCACACTCGGAGCCCCTACAAATTTTGTCTGTATTTCTAAATACAATCCACAAGTATATGCAAATGTATTAATGCATATAAATACATAAAATGTAAACATCTTGGCTGAGATCTGAGTATTTGAATAACACAGAAAGTATAAAATTCATTTCTACAGATGACACAATGGGGAAAAAAAAAGCAAAAAAAAAAAAAGGCAAAAAAAAAGCCACTGGAGTCAGTGCTAGAAGTAGAAGCAGCTAGATCACTCAGTTTGCCTACTATGGGATATAAAAATCTCATCTTTTTTCCAGTAGCCCCCATTTCCAATGCAAGGTCCAAAGGGCTGATTCAAAATCTAAGGTCCCAGAATTATAGAATTGTTATGTTTGGAAAAGACATCAAAGATAATCAAGTCTGACCTTTGACTGGACACCACCAGGTCAACCAAAACCATAGCACTAAGTGCCATGCCCAGTCATTTCTTGAGCACTTCCACAGATGGTGACTCCACCACTTCCCTGGGGTGATGAGGGTGCACTTGATCCCCTCATCCAGATCATCGATAAAGACATAAAATAGAACTGGCCCAAATACTGAGCTCTGGGGAACCCCAGTTGTGACCAGCCCCCAGCTCGGTATAACTCCAGTCACCACCACTCTCTGGGCCTCCTATCCAGACAGTTTTTTACACAGCAAAGAGTGCACCAGTCCAAGCCATGAGCAGCCCGTTTCTCCAGGAGAATGCCGTGGGAGACAGTATTGAAGGCTTTACTGAAGTCCAGGTAGACAACATCCACAGCTTTTCCCTTATCTACAAGGTGGGTCACGTGGTCATAAAAGATAATCAGATTGGTCAAGCAGGACCTGCCTTTCCTAAACCCATGCTTCCCAGACTTCTAGCTTCAAAAGCACCCTGAATCTGTTTCAAATGCTTGGACATCAACTTGTCATCTTATATTCCACTGCTGCTGTTCTAACAAAGGCATACCTAGCAACAAAGTCAGAGCACAGAAATAGTTATACTCAAGTGCAGAATAAATCCACATGTTAATACATTTTAAAGCAGTGTAGGGCCACCCATGGAGGCAGTTTAAATCTCCAAAAACAAAAGAAACCCCAGCAAGTGTCATGGGATCTTGGTGATGGGGAAGTAATCCAAACACATCTTAATCTCTATTTAAAAAGAATAACTCAAGCAAGTTAGCACAGTATGTGCTACTTGTCAGTGGAACATGGCACTCAGTTGTATTAGGCACCCATTATGGTTTAATCCTTGCCATGAGTAAACACTTTGCTCCATAATGTACCAGTTCCCTGTCTCCATAGCCACACACACACATCTCTGTGTTTGTGTATGCACATGCATGACTGTGCATTTACAGAGGGCACACACGCTAAGGTGCATAACATGGATTATGCATTAATCTTGAAGGTACTTCAGTGTAGACAAATCCGATCTGCATCCACCTCCTCATCTGTCCCAGCTTAAAAGCTAAAAATGCATTCTCACAGGGGGCAGTGATTGGCAACCCAGCTTCTCTGACCCAGCTCCCAAAAGCTGACTATTCAAAACTGGTTTCTTGAGAGGCAGCACAGTGGAATACCATGTGTGTTCATATTCTCTCTCATTATTCATTATTTTTCTGATTGAAATGCTTCTACATCACATCTAAAAACTTGAAGATTTAAAAATAAGCAACAACTATGCAGACTTCATAACCTAGATGGCACTTCTACTGTTTTTTTTCCCCTTGTGAAACCTAGAAAAAATATAATGCTCATGAGAACTTGAGTTGTCATTAGGCAGGAAATTAGTGTTTATATATAGTGTGTCTATATATAGACACATACACAAATGCATGCAGCGTTACTCTATGCCTGTATATATGTACAATGATGCAAGATTATTTTCCCCCTCACACTCATGATCAGTGTTCTCTTGTACCTAAAAGATTATTCTGGCTTCCCAGCAGCAGATCATTAAGAAACCTCAACCTAAAAAAATAGCTAAAAACCTAAGGACTTAGGCATAAAAGTTTTCAGGGAAGGAAGAATTGGTGCACATTAATCTGTCAGTGGTAACTGTGCACTCTTGTCTTCCACCCAATACAAGGGAATTCAAGTTATCTGGTAAGCAGCAGAGGAGGGCTAACTAAAGTCAGTTCCCCCTTCCTACTGTCCACATCCAAGTGGAAACCACCATTTGATATGCACTAACATATTGCCTTTCTATAACACATTTCTATGTACATCAGATGCATACTTTATACCGTATTGCAAAGATTATATTCCTGTGGGGTGCTGCCACTGAGTAAAAGAGCCCTAGAATAGCACAGTTTGAGAATGAATTAATAGCAAGCACTTCATGCTTTACCCTCAAAGCATTTTGCAAACATTAACGTTTCAGTGCTCCCAGGACACAAGTGAAACCATGCACACAGCCTTGCTTGAAGGCCCAGCAGAAAGGCAGATGTGCCATTACACACTGGGAGCCATATTTATTCAAGGCAACACATACCCAGGTAGATTACACATGACTACATTTAAAAAAACCATCTTTATCCTTTGTTTCAGTTGTCACCACTGCACTTACTTGAATAACGTGGTCATCTGTTAGATATCAGTGACACTAAAAATTAAATGCAAGCAAATGTGAAGAGACAAGTCCACCAGATATCTTCACTTGGTTAGAAGCGAGACATTTCCAAGAGCAGCTAAGAAACACTGGCCTCATGCAGCAGCAGTACAGGTCTGCTTCCTTCCTATTTTCATGGACCTCACCAGACTCCATTACTTTTTTTTCAAGGTGACGATAAAGCAAAATCCACGTATCACAAGAGTAAACTTCGTCAGCAGAGATGACAGTTGTAAGGACCCTGAGCCTTCTTGCAATCATGGATTTTCAAGTAAAACCAGCTTATTTTCCAAATCATGGCTAGTACATGGATGAGAGGAGCTTGAATACTGATATCATGGCTTGGGTGACAGGTTTTCTAGCATTCTTGCCACTAAGCTGCAAAGTGAAATTTGTATTTCTCAGTGATCTGTTGGTGCTTATCACATTCAGATTACTTAGAAGAAGACACACCCATAGAAAAATATCCAGATCCTGAAAGGCTGTTCACAGGAACAAAACTCTTAAAGGGAAAGTAATTTAAGTGAAAACAAAAATTAAGAAATAAAAGAAGTCCCATAGTTTTATACACTGATGAATATAAATCAAAGCCCAGGGCTTTAAAACAGTGGTAGAATCACCTGAGGGCAGGGATGAAGGGGGTGGCAGGTACAGGCTGCAGCAGCAGCTGAGCTTTAACAAGTCCAGCAGTTGTGACCTTTTTGTAGTGCTGACTTTTCACAGCAGCAGCCTGAATCTCTCCTGTACAGCAAGAGTAAGGCTCACCCACAGGTTTTGCTTTTGCCAGCAACTTCTTGGACTACAGAGACACTGGTGAGAGCTTCCAGGCTAAAGGCCACTGTTCTGACCAGAAGGAACCTCACAGTTACTGCCATTTGCTGTGAGGTATCACCATCTAAATCACACCATTTCTTCGCACTGAGGGTCTGGGATTTTGTCATATACGTACATAACCAGTTATCTCCTTTCGACTGTAGACTTTGAAAGTCCAGGATTACAACTGAACCTCTGAGAGGCCTCTGGGTCACACTCGTCAACAGCGGATGATGTGTATGAAAGGATTACATCGCTTGGTGAAGTCTGAAAAGGGTCCCTTGTCAGTCGAGAGAGCTGAGACAATTGTATTTGCATGCCTAACATGAAACTATGAGAGAAAGACTGAATCAAACTGTCAGCTTAAAAAAAACCCATCCCTGTCAACATCAGGTTGAAGTTCTGAGTGGGAGTCGTCCAGTAGGCACAGGGGCACCCTGTGCCCCTGCTAGCACAGCTGGCTGTAGAAACCAAAAATAATAAAATAACCAAGGTCTCAAACAAGAACAGGAAACCTTGCTTTGCTTGTCAGTAACCATCCCACAACAGGAGCTGGGCAGGAGTCAGTCTGTAATTTCTGTTATATATTACAGACTTTAAACAGGATGGTAGTTGGATTCTGGAGAGGAGGAACTCTGTTCTCCTCTGGAGATGAACAGCACTTACCACTACAGTCCCAGTTTTTAGGTGTTAGGAAAGCAAAACTCACATATGGTAAATACAATAAATAATTTAAAACATGGTAGAGCAGCTAAGAAATAAGATCTATGAGAGGAGGAGAAAGGTCATTTTGGGTGAGATCTAATGTACCATTTTTATGGAGCTCTAGTTTGTTGTTGCAGAACATTGAAGAAAAAGCCTCTTGGGCTCCTCCTGACCCCTCCCTTAAAAAAAAAACCCACCACAAATCCAAACCAACAAACAAACAAACAAAAAAAACCATCAAAAAAACCCACCAAAAAATACCCCAAACAACCCTCCAAAAAAACTCAAAACCCAAGCCCCCTCCCTTGCTAATACAGAGAGGAAAATCCAATAAAATTACTTTGCCTCTCAAGTTCTAATACAAGCCAATTTAATATAGAAATTACTATCATCAGAGTGAACTTCATTCCCATATAGAGAAAATAATACCAGTCAACCAGCGACAGCCTTCATCTGTAACATTCACCAGTATGACCTCTGCATTGAAGACAGAGCAGTATGTTTGGAAAAGTAAAAATCATGATTTTTCCACAAAAACCATTAGGCAGATTTGTCAGATGTACTGGTATTTATACGTTTCTCATTCAACATACTTTCTCCATCTGTAGAGAAAAACACATCAGCGATTCCCTTTAAGAGGCATTCAATACTGGATAAGCTCTACCCTATATTCTAAAGACAACTTGTTTCTTCAGTTAGTGTTGGTTTTACCATTTCATGTCAATCACGATGTCTCATACTGTACATATGTCTTCCTATTTTGATGACACGTAAATTTAGAGGGTGCAGAAAACCGCTGCTAGCAATAAGAAGTGGTGACGAGGGACACAAAGCACTTTTACTCTTCAACATGAACATACAAATGCTGGATGCTGATACTGTAAATAAAATCAATGGCCTCACTTTATGTTCAAATGAACTGCCAAAACAGGAGGTGCTAGACAGATCATAGCCTGATTTCAAATAATTATTTTCCAATGATCCAAGATGAAAAATGCTTTTTTTAGCTAATAACTTGCACTTGCTTCCTTGGAAGCATGCTATTTCTGATTTAGTGAAATAAATACTTTTTATTTTTAACTAAGTGTTGAATATATTTTAGAGAATTGCCAAGTGAGCCTGGAACACCTGGAACAAATATCCTGCTTTGCAGTAATACAGTCTATTTATGGCTGCCTCAGAAGGTCACTCATACTTCAACTACTGCAATATGTCACCACTTTATAAATGAGAGTGATATCAGCAAATAAAATAGGTGCCTTATCCTTCCTGGGCACTGGCTTTCTAATCCCAGGTGCAAGGTGCGATGTTAGGCTTAAATTTAAAGGACCTGGGTGACTAAAGCTGGCTATGAACTCAGGAGTACAAGACAAAATGACATAAGCATCAAGCCCTGGACCCTTAATTAATAAAACACAAATGCACTGAATTTCACAGGGTTGGGGCATTTTGGTGCTGAATAGTAGTAACTCTGGAACTGCTAAATGCAAATAGTGTACGACTTTGGCCATTACAAATTGCACTTCATTAAAAAAAACCCACTTTTCAGAATTTCTCTTTTACAGAAGGTCAAAATTAATGAATCCTGTCAAGATATTTTAAACTAAAATCTTCAGGTACTTTCAAAGTATGTCATTAAGTATTTCACAATTCATAAGTCAAAACTTGGAAATTAGTGTCTTTATTGATAGTCTGCCACAAATTAATGCATAAACTTAGAGTTAGCCAAAAATGTATCTGCCATCTGAACACGGCAAGCATATCTGCAAAAACTGGATGCTTTCAGATAATCAGATGTTCTGTTACCAGCTCTCATTATAGTGCTGAATGCAACTAAGAATTGTTTTACACAAGCTGCCTGATGCTCAGCAGAAGAACTGTCTCTTCATTATTGCAAGCACACAGAGATGTCTACTTTAATGTTAAGCCTTCACTGACATTAGTGGGACTCATTTGTCTCTCAGGTGAGCTTGCATGCCATGTTTGCAGGACTGGAGTTTATGACTACAAAAGCAGTGACAAAGGGGACAAGAACAGATGCATTACAGTAGGCATTCTAACAATCCAATGCATCTACCTTACTGAAGGAAATCATATCTTTACATACCACTGAATGTGTAAAAACAAACAAAGAAGTTTAAGCACAAAGTATATATTTATAACAAATAAAACAACTGAAAAAGTATTACATAAAGAAAAAATAATGTAACAGAATGTACTTAAGTACCTAGCTTACAGTCATGCTTGTATCTAAAAATAACATTGGTAAGTAATATATATAATTTTGGACATAATTCTCTAACATACAACATGATTCTGTGATTCTAAATGTGGAGAGTACTTTTTCCAAGATACAGAACACAAATTATTTTACACAGGCACACCTGTTAATTTGTATAAAAAACATGCTTTTAAGTGAAAAGGTCACTGTAGTACTAATTTACCATGTAGTGTTAATCATGTTGAAATTGTCTCTTCTCCTTTTGCATTGGTGAGCGCCAACACTGAATGGTACAATATTTGATCCATGTGGTTTACTGACACTGCAACCTGTTTCCAAGCAGTAGCCCTGCCTGGGTGTTAACAGTACAGTACTGTACAGCCCCATCTGTCTGCATATAGTGTATTTATAACTAAAAGCTATTACAATTATTACAATGATTTCTGTTTCAATATATACAACAGTATAAAATACTACCCAAAACACTTTTGCATTTCAAACAATTTTAACCACTTCATCAAACAATGCATTTGCAGAATTAAAAAAAAAAAACAACAAACAAACCCAAATTAATGTTGATTGCCAACAGTACAGCATCTCTATGGTACGTTTCCTAATAAATGAGAGAACGGAAATGTCTTATAATCAATTAAAATAAGTATCACAAAACATAATTAATGTTAGAGCAGTTCAAGGATTCCCAGTTTGTCAGTATCTACCCTAAGCAGTGCTACCCAAATACAGTATAAGCCATTTAGTGTTTCTACAATGAGAATAAAACATTCAAATATTAAAGCTGCGACAAACACACAAAAGCAAGGAAAGGAAATTTGTTCTGTACTCATTTCTGTTGTTGCAAGGTACAGCGTGTCAGGAGTTTGCACTCGGTGCATCATATCTGGTTGTGTGTACAGACTGGGGAATGAGAGGCTGGAGGGCAGTGCTGCAGAAAAGGACTTGGGTGTCCTGGTTGACAGCAACTTGAACGTGAGTCATTGTGCCCTGGCAGCCAGGAGGGCCAACCCTGTCCTGGGGGACATCAGGCAAAGCACCGCCAGTCGAGGGAGGGAATTGTCCCGCTCTGCTCTGCACTGGGGAGGCCTCACCTTGAATATTGTGTGCAGTTTTGGGCACTGCAATATAAAAAAAGATATTGAGCTCTTAGAGAGCGAGGGCCACGAGGATGGTGAAGGGACTGGATGGGAAGTGGCTGAGGTCACTTGGTTTGTTCAGCCTGGAGAAAAGGAGACTGAGGAGAGACCTCATTATGGTCTTCAACATCCTCATGAGGGGAAGTAGAGAGACAGGTACTGATCTCCTCACTCTCGTAACAAGTGACAGGACCCAAAGGCCTGAAGTTGTGTCAGGGGAGGTTTAGGTTAGATATCAGGAAAAGTTTGTTCATGCACAGGCTTCCCAGGGAAGCGGTCACAGCATCAAGCCTGAGTTCAAGAAGCATTTGTACAGCACTCTCAGGCATGTGGTGTGATTTTTGGGGTGTCCTGTGCAGGGTCAAGAGTTGGACTTGACGATCTTGATGGGTCCCTTCCTGCTCAGTATATTCTATGGTCCTGTATGAGCTATGATACCTGGAGATAACTGTGGAAGACAACTGAAATGGAATCAACTCTGACTTTCCTTGCTGTTGTGGTTTTATGTCAGACCATTCAAGTTATAACAACTTAGTGTCCTTTTTTTTTCCTCTCCTGAAGGGAGTGAGAGAGAAGAACTCATAATAAAGTTGCAAAAATGCTACTAAAATCCCTACCTTGGACACAATACACTGCTTTAGGAGCTACTGTGTCATTGCACAATGTAAGTGGCCTATTGATCGCTGAAGTATTGGTGTAGCAGAATATATTTGTCATTGTGGATGTGTTTTAAAAATTGGTATTTTAAAAACGTGCTTGTATCCCATAACAAGCCACAAAATTTTGTGTTTTTCAAACACTAATATCCTTATGTAAGATAGTAAGTGTACATTTGTAGTGGCAAATTTCAAATCTCTGCCTCTGCTGCTCCAGTTTTTAAAATGAACTTGGTTCAGAGTCTCTGTTCTTTACATCATCCTAAAACAGAACTATTTCTGAAGCGTAAAAAAAATCAAATGGCAATGATAATATCTGGGGGTTTTTTGTGTGTTTTGCTGATTCATTTCTAAGTTGAAAAATAATCAATGTCTTAAAAAAAAAATAAAAAGCAAAACAATAAAACCCCAAAAATCCCTCCTCAGGAGTAGTCCCTGCTAAGTGAGATTTTTTTTCAAAACCAAGTTACATGCTTACAGTATCTTTATAGTCATGTTATACACCCTTGAAAATAAAGGCTCATGTTGAGAATGGTGACAGGCCCTTAATTATAGAGGTGTTAACTGGTGACACTGTTTTTCATCAAAAAAAGCCCAAAAGTCCCACAAAAATTCATAGCTTATATTGAAAGTTTGATTCATGCTCATTTTGTTCATTTAAAAATACTCTTTGGAAACTTGTGTCAACTCCTGCAGACAACTCAGTGATACATCTTTTCCTGTTAAAATAAAGATAATTCATATTCACCTCTACCCCATGCTAAGCTCTACTACTAATATACACTTCATTACCTGCTCATGTCACCATCTAACACATATCTTTACATTCTTCTACATATAGTGTCCAGGGCTTATTTTTCACCAAACAGCATTCGATAAATATTACATTTAGAAGTTTCAATTGAGAATTTTTTGGTGTTCTAGCCTTTTCATTGCAACGCATAGTGACATTAAGGGTTCAGACTTTTTGTCCATGCTAACTTAAGAGAAATTTTTCACCAATTTTTTCCCATTAAGGATTTTAAAATCTAAACTCACTTAGAGATCAAAACTGAAAACCAGAAGAGAGATTAGATGCATGTAATTTTAAAATGGTTTCTGCTACTTTAAAATGCATTTAAAAATTGTACATACAACACAGTATTTTAACTTTTACATTGCTGTTACCAGATTCTAATTCATAATCTTGCAAATATACACGAAAAATAAGCCACTGGTCATAAATTCTAATGATTACATTCAAAACTAGCCTTTAAAAAAATAAAAAAGTTACAGGCAAAACATACTGGTTTATGTACTCACTAGCTTATCAGGCTACAATAGGCATGTTTTAAGTATAAAAAAGCAGACAATTCAGATTTAAATAAGACTGTGTGAAATCAGAAGAAAAACGTAGATTTCACTATTAAAAAAACCCCAAGAACACCTATAATTACTTCCCATCCTACAGCTACAGTTAAACCAACTAACAAAAATAATCAAAGTATTGTTGACAAACGAAAGTTAGGCTAGAGTATGTGGCAACAATCGAAGTTCATATATGTTTCTATGTAAAATGACTCATGATTTACTATAACATATGAACAAGAGCACTTCATGACTAATGAAAGAGCTACTAGTAGAAACATTTAATGCCAAACAGTCTTCAGCCCTCCTTTAAGTTGTATCTCCAAATCAGTATTGACTTCTTTTGACCAGATACATCATTTTTGGCTTGTCACCCGAGTATGTCATGTTTTACCACTTGTCACAGGCAGCAGGAGACAACTAGCTAAGCAAACTACAAGCAGTGACATGCAGAAATTAACTCTCAAGTCTGAGTACTTAGATAAAATGATATGCAAGCGCACACTAGGACAGAAGGAATGGCATTCGTTATCCAAATAGGCTCATCATCCCTCCCCACCCCCCTTGAACAGTAGTTGCAACAGCAATAGAAAAAAAACAAGATGTCTGTTCTTCAGAGTCAACTGTGGAAAAAAGTCAGCAATATATAACAGCAGCGATGGACAAGGAAGAGCAAACTGAAAGAATCTTGTTGAGTATTTGTTCATTTACTTTTTCTGAACACAAGCCAAAGTGTGCCACACTGGCTTGTTCTGAACTTCAGATACAGATGTCCTAATCTCCTTAGATCCTTCACAGATTTAGAATTCAGTCTCCCTGAGGCCCCTATAACCAAGTAAGAAAACTCTCTTTATCTAGCTTGGTGGCTGCCAAGACAGATTCCATGTCATTAAGGATGTCAGAGCTCAAAGCCTCTTGCAGACTTGGCATCAGTTCTTCTCCTTCTATATTCATCCCATCTCCTTCCAGTGTCCCAAGGTCCACATTTGTCCCTGGAATGGCTTCAAGGTAGTCTGGGAAACGGTTCTGATGGGATGGTATGTTACTTTGGCCGATACTGTCACCTAGTTATAACACAAAGTAAAATGGATATTAAATATACTGGAAGTACCAAACCTATAATTTAACAGGACAACTGGTTAAAGGTTAATCATGTACCTCTTGCATTATACAAATAATGTGATTCATAGAAATCCATCACAAAACCCAAAGGTAACTTCAGTGCATGAAGATGTACAAAGAACATGCCTTTGTTTCAAACCTTCATCTACACAATCCAAATCTCTTCAGGTCTTTGATGTCATTTAGTATAATTTGATTTTTACATTTAAAGGAAAAAGACAATACTGAATCAAATACAGTTTTGGAGTAGTATTAACAACACTGGACGAGGTAGTATTCTTAGCTCTGAATAAAAAATATTACTTTAAAAAGCAAATTCCTTATAACACTCAAATTCCTTATAACAATAGGACTGATACTGTTCATG
Source organism: Myiozetetes cayanensis (assembly GCF_022539395.1). NCBI lineage: Eukaryota > Metazoa > Chordata > Aves > Passeriformes > Tyrannidae > Myiozetetes > Myiozetetes cayanensis. Next base: position 39,805,304 of record NW_026087742.1, on the reverse strand, counting down.
AGCAATCTCCCATCCTTCCAATACAGTTGATCACAAATATGTTTTTTATCAAATCTAACCATAATATTTCTATTACAGAAATAGGGGAAATAGAAATAATAGAAAAAGGTAGAAAAACAATGCAATAAGTATCACAATTTCTCAGAGTTGCTTGTTTTCATTGCAAATGGATACAAGTATATTAGGAAAACATGCGTTAAAAATGAACACAAAACCAGACCTGTATCCATCTCATCAACACTGTTCAGGAAGTCATCTGGGGTTCTGGGCACACTGTAACTGCTCATGCTAAGTCCACTATCTGTGCTTTCATCTCTGGAGTGATATGTTCCACTGTAACAGAAGATAGGGAGAAAAAAAATTAGGGTTTCTGAAGAAAAACAGAGGGTTATTGAAGAAAATAAAATAGATGGTTGTTTTCAACCAATTCAAAGGCTTTGGAAACACTGCTGTCCTGAGAAATGCTCTACTAAAAAACCTGAAGCCTTTGTCTGGGTGAGACGCCTGTGTTGTATTTTATGCAGACCTTTTCCAATTAAAACCATATTATTTAGATTCAATTTAACTTGATGAGAGCATACTCAAGTAGCTTTAAGAAACTGCCTACTTGTGTTCTGCATAATTTTAATCTTTTCACACCCACCCACAGCTAAAACCATTGGAAGCATATCAGATAGTTTGTAATGATTATTAAAAAAATAATAATAATGATAGTTCACCCTTTCATGCTCCCATAAGGATAAAAAAAAATATTTCTAACTACTAATGTCCCCATGTTTAATCAACCACTGAAGTATATTTTTAGGTCGCTGCTGTTATAAATAGTTGGAACTCCTTTAGCAGTTCTTCAATTGCTTCCCACTGCTGCATTACTACTTGTTCAGTCACACATGTCAAGGCAAGAGAGTGCCCTAATATAAATCAATTACTGGTACAGAAGCCATCCTGTAAACAAACCCTACTCAGAATGATCCTGTTGACAGAACAGTTAACCAAACTGATGGCATGGGGCCTTACACGCACTCACTTTCTTACTGTCATCTTACTGCCAGCGCAGCGAGCAAGACCAAGAAAGCACAGTGGGAAATTTGGGATGGGGTGGGGAAGCTGGCTAGCGTATTGAGTTTACACAGCAAGGTTTTGGTAGCAAGGGGTCTGCAGGGATGTTCGCTGTGAGAAGGCACCAGGAGCTGATCCGACATCTGACCCAGCTGGTTCCAGCTGCCCAAGGCTGAGCCCATCAGTGACAGTGGTGCTACCTTTGTGGTAACATATTTTAAAAAGAGTAAAAATGCTGAACAGACGGGAGAGAGGAGTGAGATTATGTCAGAGAAACAGCCCTGCAAGCACCAAGGTCAGTGCAGAAGGAAGGGGGGCAGGTGCTGTAGATGCCAGAGCAGAGATTTCCCCTGCAGCCCAAGGTGCAGACCATGGTGAGGCAGCTGTGCCCCTGCAGCCCATGGAGGTAACATGATGGAGCAGAGATCTACCTGCAGCCCCTGGAGGACCCTGTGTTGGAGCAGGTGGGCATGCCCTGAAGAAAGCTGCAGTCCCATGGAGAGCCCAAGTTGGAGCAGGCTCCTGGCAAGAGCTCCAGCCTGTGGAGAGGAGCCCATGCCGGAGGAGGTCTGCTGGCAGGAGCTGTGGCCTGCATAAGCAGTTGCAGGAGCATAACACTACCTCCCTTCCCCTGCATCTCCTAATATCTAGTCTTCACAAAGTATTTTACAAATCTATACTTCTTCAGGTTGGGGTAGCATTCACTGAGAATCCTTACTGATTTTCCAGCCTGCACACTAAGTGAAGATCAACCTCATTTACTGTTCTAATTAGCATCTGAAGACATACTGATACTTCTCATAACAGGCTTGTGAAGTATTAAGTATATGCCTTTTTATTAAGCATGAAGAACCAAAATGATGATGAACAGCTATTCAACAGTGGATGCCAGTAGAATGCCACAAGACATATAAATATATATGTATTAGATTTCATGAGGACATCTTTACTGTGCAAGAAAGGAACCTAACATTTCTTTACTGTTAAATCATAAATATTTCTCTTTTTTAGATTGATTTAAAAATAGAATCACCACACATTTGATACAATCCTAATAAATAAACTATTTAAAACTTCTGTGAAAAAATATGCTGGTTTACTTTATGGGACAAAATACTAAAAACAGAACTGAGGCTATGCTGAACTAAATCACTTTAGTGGAGAACGCTTTTTGGCTGCTGCTCTCACACTTGGAATGTCCAGCACTTCACTTCAAATCACTCCTTAATACACATTTCCTCTTTCTTCCACAAGGATTTCTTCATTTAGTAGTCATGCCACCCAAAATTACCACATTCAACTAAACAGCATTACCCAAAATAGAGTGGATTCTTCTTCAACTAATAGCTATTAAAATATGTGTATACGAAAGAAGAAATAACCAATTTAGGAGTTAAACAGAGAATTACCATACTACCAATATAAATCTAGCACATAAAAATATATGAACAGTGTGGTAAATCAAAAGGTGAAATAGTCTAATAAAATCTGCATTGCTGAATGACCCCTTCAAAAAAATCAAATATGCCACAATGACAGGAAGTACTGAAGATAGCAGGCAGAAGATTAGTCTCTGTAAATGAAAACACTACTGCACATTTTCTTAAACTGCTCCAGTGCAGCGATTATTTTCTGAGATTCTTTTTTTTTTTAAATGATTCTATTATACAAGCAGTGGACTACCTAAACTTCAGGGCCTAAAATTAGGACTGTCTCACCAGGAACTTTATATACAGCCTATAAAGATAGAAAGAAGTATTTCCCTAAGTCTGAAGTTTAACATAAGGAATACCAACAAGAACTTTAAGCAAAACTACTGGGCTGCTGTATCTAGTTCAGGACAGCAAAGCATTTTCACAAACGTCCTTTCTTAAAAATCTCTTTCCCATACCCATATGACAAAATTAAATGAGGTGATGAACATACAGTAACCTAGAAGAAGACAATGCTCAGATCAAAATGCAAATTAAAATATTCTGAAGTCAAGTCAAGTACACATTTTTCATATTTTGTGTGGGGTAAGGGCTACAAAAAAACCCCCACAAACCCAGTCAAACCTATAGCAACTAGGCAAGCAGTATCTGTTTGCACTTTACAGTAAATATCAACCTGCCATGAAATTACAAAACATGAATTTGCTCTTTGTAGCTTTTGCCCTGTTTGTACCTAATGGCAAAGATCCATCCGTTTATATTTCATGTGTATTGACTCACAATGGATAAACTCCATCAGCCCATTGCTGTGGCCATTTGAAACCTGAAGATGCATTTCTTTCAGAAAACAGGTTTTGAAGATGTAAGGACCTGTAAGGACCTGTATGTATGATGGCAACAGCCTTCCAAAAATTCAAGCTAGTATGTTACTATAACACATCAAGACCGTCATCTCTCTACTGAGGCTTCTTATAGGAGAGCAGGCAAGGTTTAACATTTCTTGTCCTTTCTGCTCCTTAGGACAAGACCAGCACAGTTGCAGCTCACATGAGATCTCAGGATGAATTCCATTGGAGGATAATTTTTTGTTAGAGGGAGGGATTAAGTTTTCCAGTCATATTTATCTGTGTAGGAGATAAATTTTCCTGAAGGGATTACCCGAAATACACATATCACTTATCTCAAGCTCCAGCAGTTTTTCCAGAGTTGTAATGTTTAGTATGAAGCATTTGCAAGCTGTAATTTGAACAGTATTTCCAGCAAAACAAACACTCCAACTCAGAGGGAATAAGGAAGAAGTTACATGAAAACTGGTGTATATTTTAAAATTCTAAATCTTGAATTAAAATACCCACTTCAAAATAATACAGTGTTTAAAATGAAACATGCCACTATTTGCAGACCTAACATTAACAGAGTAAAAATACTGCTAAATACTTGAAGTGGAGGGAAGGGGTGAATGGAGAAACTTTCAAAATTAACCTCAAGGTGTAGTCCTAAATGTGCCTCACAGTTCATTTGATCTCACAGCAAGCTATTCACAAATTCTTTGAGTCAGTAATTTGAAATGACTGTTAGTCAACAGATTATGCAGAGGCAAACATGTTATGACTTTGAATAAAAACCTTCCTACAAGTCTGAACAGACTACTTCCTCCCACAGGAGACAGCTTTTAATCCTCAACTTTTACTAGACTTGCCATTTAAGGAAAGATTCATTTACAGCTGTGGCTCTTGGCACAGACAGATGTTCAAAATAAACTATTACATGTACCAAACAGAATTTTAAATCAAATTTTTTTTCTCTAGTAGCTACTCCTACAAACCTGTTAAGAAAGGGATCAGAACTATTTGTAGTCATTGTTCTCAGTTCCTGAGACATTCCAGGAGATGACACAGGGTTTTGAGATCCACCGTCCTGTTCCATTGTTGGAAGCTGGCTACGGAGAGCCAATTCCTAAAACAGCAGGAGGGGGGAAAAGAGAGATCATGTTAGGCATTTGAATGCACTTTTCAGATACACAGACACATGACATTATAGATAATTGATGCTTTTACTGCTTCCAGTTACATGAGTTAAATGAAAGTAAGTTTCTGAGGACAAAGCAAGACTCTGTCCTGGCTTCAATGACAATGCAAGTTCCACCAGTAATGCCCAGCATTACAAAGACTGCATTGAAAATGTATTTATGGATACAAATATCTGTATATTTACATAAATATTTTGTAGTTCATTTCAGTATCTTTTTGCTAAGTATATTCTTAAGACCAAAAAAAAAGAATTGCTAATACTATTTGACCCCAAAGGTATGTCTGTCTACCTCTACCGATTAGCACTTTTTCCTCATTTCTCTTAAATTCTGATTCAGTCTCTCGTTTCCTTTGTACCTTTCTTGTTTCAGTCAGCAAACTTTCAAGTCTTCCCCATTCACTCTTCCTGTTTGAGGCATGCATTTTAAAATTTCTGACTGATCAAACCTATTTGATTTGTCTCACAAATAAATCCCAAAGCTCTTTAAATTCCTAGTAATTTCTTCATAAAACTTAAGACACTGCTATTCTAAAGTTACAAACCTAGATTACATATACATTTTTGCACATCTGACTGTTCACCAGCTTGAATCAAACCATCCATAAAGCTTGTCATTAGTAATTAATGAAAATAAGTTTTAACATAAAATAGGTGAAATTAAAGGTGGATGGAGTCAAGCAGCACTTTATGCAATTTCCAGTGACCCCTCTCCCCCTTTTTAAACAAGTAATCAATGAGTTAAATGTGAAAGAAAAAATAATCATTTTCTTCAAGCAACTCTCCTAAGACATCATCAATGGCTCACCATGACTGAGTTTTATTAATGTAAAGACTGGTAAATAAATCTATTGACTATCTTGTTACCATTATTAGTAGTAGGTGATTTCCAGGTTGTGCCTGGAAAGGTAATCTCAGGCAAAACCAATCTTGTCAGTCTTGACAATACTCAATATTTCTCACTTGTAAAGTGAGAGGTCTTCAAAAATTCTCAATGACAAGAACTACTGTACTGTACACTTTCAAAATATAAAAAATAACCTTTCTCCAATTCTTCTTCAAAGTGATTTCTTTTTAAAAAAAATTTAAGGTTATTTTAATTTCCAGCAGACTGTGCTGAATATCGAATGCTTCCCTCCTGTCTGGTTTTTTTCTTTTCTAACCTGCATATGCTTCACTCCCATTACTGTGGATTATTATTACATATCCCTTTAATACCAAGTTTTATGTCTTGTACAGGGAGATTTTCTCACTACACTTGTAGGTCATCGCAGAAAGTGTACAAACATAGCACTGGTTTTCGTGTTCATCACACCCAACCACCTACTTCAAGTAAATCCAGTCCCCTGCTTACCACTACTTACTTTGCCACTGTTCTAATAAACAGTAATAATGCTCCTTCCCCATTTTCAGATCACACAATGCTAGGCACCTTTTAATTATTTATAAAGGTTTATCCATACAATTTTCATTTGTTTATGTAATAAACACAAGTGGAAAAGCCTATATAATGAGGTCTTACTTCATAGCTAAGTTTACAAACTTGTATCAGTCACAAATTACCTGATATACAGGTAAATGGACTAAATTTTCTAAATTGATTAAATCCATTTAGAAAAAAACCCGAAAAGTCTTCATTCCTGGAATGCTTCCCAAAAAGTGATCTGAAGAAGGCAGAAGGTTTTAAAACAGTCATTGCAGAGACGGTTCAAAAACTACTCACTCACATGCTCTGTCCTTTTCCCCTTCTCTCTTGGTTTGATCTATACACTGCAGCTTTATTTCCTTGAGCTGCAGTCCCTGACTAGGATGAAGAGGAGGAGCCAAAAGTGCTGAAGAGGCTTAATCATACACCAGTGCCACAAAGAGTAGTAACAAAGCAAAACCTACATGGACTCATTTCTGTATGTGATGCACTAAAGTGACATTGCGTCTCACTGTGTGGTAGGCCTGGTCTTTCCAAGCAGCACTGCCTCCTGATTCAATAGTTGAGAGAGTGAGAGAAAGAGAGAAGAGAAAATCCACACATGTCCCCTTTTCAAGAGCTATTGACAACAGGAGAGAAAAAAGCCACAAATTCTTTTCTGTTAATCACATTTCACTGAAGGTCCACTAAAAAGAGTTGTATTAAGCCAGGAGAGACAACTGTATTTTGCCTATTCTGTGGCACGTACAATGTAGTCCAACTAGTATTTTTAAAATTAGTATTACTTTTACCCTTGTTTCAACAACACTGCTAAAAATGTAAAACTACAACTATTTTTAATTATTTATAAGTAGCATTACTGATACTTATTTAGGAGTCAGAAGCATTTTCCCTTTGAAAGAATGTTATTACATTAGCCATTTAAGTAATACATTTATGTCATTCTGGGAGTCTAAAAGAGAAAAGAATTACCAAAAAAGATGAGCTATTCAGAAACAAGTACACAGCAATTTTAAATCATTATGTAAGATCAGCAGTTTCCTGCAAGCCCTAAAGAGTGTATTAAGACTATTTTTCCTAAAAGGTGCATGTAATGGAAACTGAAGTTGTGTTGCTTGAAGAATGGTCTTTTCATTTCTCCTTCTTTATAAAACTGATTTGCAATAAAAAAAGTAATGTGTTTCCTATACTTAAAAAAAAATGTATGGAAGGGTACAAGCCTCTCCCAGCTCCAAACAGAGCAATGTGAACTCTAGGCTTTTAGTCCATGTTTAAAATATATCCTTTATTAGAAGTCTGGAGGCAAAAATAAAACCATGACAAAACCCTGGCTTAGATTTCTATAACCTGATCTCATCCTATTTTTGTAAGTATGTCAAATGTTTTTTAAGTACCTCTGGGAAAAGATTAGTATTCCTATTGTTAACACAAAAACTGAATTTTTGTTAGTACAAAAAGACCAAAATGATCTGTCATCTCTTAAAATAATTTAAAAAATAAGGTCAGCACTGTGTAGTTTATCTGGCTCACCTTATCCATGTTTTTTTGTCATAATTGCATACAGATTAAGTGTTACATGCAGTTCCAAGGTCATTCACACCATGTCCAAAGTAACTTTATAAAAATACCTTTTTCAGAGCATTTTTATCTTCATGTGCTTTTGAGGAAAAGTAGATGACTCCCTTGTGCAACTCATCATCATATTCTTACTGTATCAAACATATGATACGCTACTCAATTTGAACTGATATATGCTTTTAATCGGTTTTATAAATTTACTTTAAGAGTGTCAATTGCAACATTTCTGCCCCCAGTCACTGCTTGACTATCAAATTTTCCACAAGCTTTCCTGTCATATGAGAGAAGTTTTAGGGGAACGACAAGACCACAACACTTATAGACACACTTAGAGCACCAGTTTCTTCTTCCTATTAAATGTTTGCATTCTTGTGATGGCCACAGAGTTACAGCACATATAGAAAAGAAATAGGGAAGACACACAGACAGATGAAGACAAATGAACTCAGCAATGACAAATTATGCAATTTTGAAGAGTAAGGGGGAAACATACCATTCAGTGTTGCAACTGTGAAAACCAGCAAAATTAATTTAAGAGGTGATACTCACAGAGTGATAATTAATTCTATTGTATACACCTAGAAAAGAACTCAATGCTATGTAGAGCACGACGAGCGCAGATAGGGCAGCATAAAATGGAATAGACTTTTTTAATGGAAATCTGGCTTCCTGTCTGATTTTGCAGTCCTTTGCTGTGCCCCTGCTTCATATTCCTCTTAGGGTATAAAGCAATAGCAATAGCTTTATACCCTCTCAGTAGTTATCTGCCCCTGGCTCCACAGCACTACACCTGCCCTGCTGAAGTGTTTCGAAGCTCCCTGTCAGCAGGAGTCAGAAATCACGAAGGCCAAGCACAGCTGAATGGCCTCCCTCTACCGCTTGTTATTCATGGCTATCTCATACTCGGTCAGCATGACCTGTATCTTCTGCTGCCCAATTGCTTTAGCAGTGCTTGTGTGATTAAGTTTCGCAACTTGCAAGCACTACTGGTGACTCTAAGAAACCCTCTGCAGTGAGCTACAACTCCTATGTGTCCTGAAGAAATTAGAGGCATAGGCAATGAAGGCAGTTCTGTTTTACTCTATAGATTTCAAGACAAGGTGTTTATCCATAAAGATCTACACTCACAAGTAAACGATACAATTATTTTGTGTTATATATCTGTAAAGCTTAGGTGTTGCAAGTCCAATCAAGGGCTTCTGAATTTTCAAATTACTGATATAACACAAATATCTTTCCTACTGGGTATCTTCCATCTACTGATGCTCATCAGCTTCCACTTAAACCAACAGCATATGAAACTCAAACTCACCACAAGAACTAATAAGGTTTCACTCAGATCTATGATTTTCAATAAGGAAGCTACACTGTTTCAGGATCTGAATAACATTTAAAGCATTTAGTTCCCAAGATGCCTGAACAACAGTAATGTTGCTTTAGCAGTAAAACTGGCTGAATCCCACATTTTGTATACTTTGATGGCAGTCAGCATACACTGACCCCCCATCCTCCAATTCAGCCACACAAGACTCCCTTTCAACAGCTCAGTTTCACTCTTCTTATTTATGTCCAATCATGTATTTTAAGCAGTACCTTAGTGCATGTTCCTCAGAAATGCCAGAGACTTCAACAATAATGAGGTCAAGGAACATCTCCATAATTTCTACAGGACATCACACTTCAAGCTGAAATCCTCGATGCTTTGACAAAACTATCGTATTTATTTCACAGTGTTTAGAAGCAGCAGAGTTTGTTAGTCAGGGCAAAGAAAGATCTCGATTTCTTAATCACTGTGGGTCAACACAGTGGGCAACTCCAAAGTGACTTTCTACTGATAGTTACAGATGGCCTTTGACTGTGTATTCTTACCCTTCCTTCAGCTGGAACCAGCATTTTTGTATGGCCATACACCAAGACGAATCAGAACACAGAGCGAGCTGAAAAATGATTTTTTCTGATAGATCAGATATTTGATCTATCTTGCAGTGTAGCCATACCAGTGCTTCAGTTAATAGATTATGCAAAAAGGATGTTAAATACTTCCTGTTCTGCCAGCTTATTATTTATGGCAATCACTGGCAGACATCTTAAACTGCTGCAGTTCAGTTTGCCAGAGTATGTCTACCAGACCTCTCAGCAAGAAGTCATTTTATTAAGAAGCAAATACTTTGCTTAAAAAAATAACCACACAACTCCTCAGCTGTGGTCTTTAGCCCCTGTTTAGGCTGTCTCTAGCCAGCTGGCTAAGTCTTTTTGTGAATTAATTTCTGAAGTCACGGCACTGCATAGGTGTGCTGCGTTACGTGTAAGCCTCATGGTGCTCTGTAACAAAGCTCTGTGCAACTGATGCTGAGTAAATGATAGGTACTTGATAGATTATCTGAACTAACCTTTAGCTACCTAAAATACAAGTGCTTTCCTAGAATCAAATGCCTATATAAAGATAGTAAGCTAAGACTTGTTATTACATTCTGAATTTACTGCCATAGACTAAAGGAATCAGTTCAATAATAACAAAGATTTTTGGAAGGTAGTCCAGTGAATAACAACAGTTTGTTACCTAATGAAGTCAAATATTCCTGCTAACTATAGCATATCAACAGTTCAATGAAAGCTGAGATAAATAAATGCATACAAAGTTGATTTTTGCTTCCTTGGAATCTTATGGTATTATATATGCTGCTCTTCTTCCTTATCTTCATCACAGTTCTCTAGTAACAATTTCTGTCCACTGTGCTAGAGAAACATCTAACAAAACTTAAACCACAAGGGATAAAGCAAAACTTAGCAGTAGTAAAAAGAGCTATCAAGCAATTAAAACCCAACAAAAGGGTCACAAATAATACCTGTTGTTTTCCGTAAAACTTCCAGCCTCACTAACATCATGGAAGTTCCAGGAGTACAGAATTCAAGACTGCACTTGTTTTAAATGACGCCTTCCTTTCTTTCTAAATGATGTCCCAAATCTGACAGTAACATAGCTTTGAATCAGTGTTCATGCTAAGTGACTGAAAAAAAATCTTTTTTTGAAAAATAACTTATCAGTATTCTAAGAAATTAGTATAACTCAAAAGTTATACTAATTATTAGTATAACTGATTAGAAATGAGTTTGGGTCAACTGGACAGAGAATATGAGAGGTAATTCATAAAATATAAAGGACAAAAGAATAGAGACAATCAAAAGAGAGCACATTCCAGGTACGCAGAACTACCAAGAAAGCAGCACAGAGGTAACAACAGAAAGCCAAGATGGAAAGCACAGCTGAACAGAGTAGCAGGGAATCAGGGCTGTATCTGGTTCTCAGAGATCTCATTTCAGTGCTAGAAACAAGCAGTAGATACAGAATGAGCAAGCATATACATAGGAAACTATCTCATAAATGTCTGTGTAGTAAGCTGATCTTACTATCAAATACCTTGATATTAGCAGCAGATAAATAATAAATCTTCCAGTCTTAGCACAACAAAGTAGTTCGCACAACATCTAAGAATAATGCCATCAGTGCCTCGACATTATTTGCCTCTATTTCTTTCTATCACACACCAGAAGGCAAGAATTCTGTTACTTAATATCTAGTCAACTTTATGACATATACAATAGTTGATTGACATCTGCTCTAGGTGAGACATTGTTGACAATCAGATGCTAACTGCAGAAAAATGGAAGGAAAACTACTGGGGATGGAGAGAAACTCAAATCATTCAATCTCTTAACTATGACAGATAGATATCTTTAAGATTTCATAAATAATTGATAATGAAGAGTGTTAAGTAAATGAACAGATGCTCGGTGTTTTCAAACTTCATGGATGTATCAACAGTTCTTGTTTACACACAGTAAGTCTGAAAATTACAATTTTTGTTACAGATACCTTTGACTTGGACATTTTTAGAATTACAATAAAATCCTCATTCAAACAAGAAGAGTCTCTTACAGTGCTTGCTAAAAAAGATGAAGCTGAGCAATTGTTTACTCTTTCCAGAAGGTGCTAAAGCCTCCATATATAACACCTGGAGTGTCTATGTCACTACAGTACACTACAGTATCATGGCAGAGAGATAAAAAGTGGCAAGGACACTATGGTCACTCAGTACCAAAAAAACCTGACCATAGATAACAGTACACCCATGGTACTGTATCCAGGATACGTGGACAAAAATGTCAAGAAGGAAGAGGATGTTGGGCTAGATGACCTCCACCAGTCCCTTCCAACCTATTTGATTCTGTGATTTAGAAAAGCTCAGAGATCCCATTCAAAGTCAAGGAACATTTCTTGGATTTTTTTATCCATATAAACCAGATATTTCATTAGAGACAAGCTTCAAGAACGCTGGCGTCACAAAATTTCTTTACAAATAAAAGACCTTAGTCTTCCTTGAATTAAGAGCACAGAACATATGAAGATTTTATTTTCAGTATTCCTTAGGAGAACATCTAAAATTTACAAAAGAGAAGCTATTATTCTGTCACCAAGCACAGCTTTATCATCATGAAAGCAGGTAATTCTTCCAAACTTCATTAATTTTATTCAAAAAGAAAGAAAGGATTTGTCAGAAAGAAAAAGCTGACTGAAGAAATGTTCATTCTTTCTACAGATTTTTCACAGATTCATTAGGTCATCTATGACCTGATCAGATGTACAGATAATAATAGCATCGTGGGAGAAGACAGACAATTGTTTCTATAGTACAAGGCCTCAAGAAGCATTTAGAGAACAATTTCCAGAAGCAGTTCTCTAGGCACTTTCTTCCATCTGTGGCTGCTCAATACATTATTGAGGTGACACATGAAAACACAAAAAATACATTTTAGATGATACAACATGAATAATCTAGTATTACAGAACTTTTAAGTTGACATGATTGTCTACTTTTCTATCCAACAGATCACTCAAACCATCTTAACTCATTAACAAATGTAGATTAACAAAACTGATCCCAGGCAGTTGACTATATAGGTGAGCCTGGTATGAAGCTAGTTTAAATGTAACTGCAATCCTGATTTTTGCACAAATCCTTTAATTAGTTCCCATGCCAAAACAGAATGACCACTACATAGGCATTTAATGAATTACCAGTATAGGCCCTTTGAGTTTTTGCAGCTTTTTAGAACTTAAAGCCAGAACTTCAAGAAGTTCCAAAAATCTCATCTTACAGAGTTAAGTATGGAACTGATACCAAAGTTCTCCATTTGCTGCATATTTCTGAGTTGGCTACAGGAAGAAGATACTGTGGATGAATGATCAGTTGTATGACAGGGCTCCAGGCATACAAGAAAACATAGAATACGCTTTTGGCATTCAGTAAGAAAAACATCCCTTCTGAATGACAAAATTATGCCAGAATATGATAAGGTGTTTCCAACTGGTGTGGAGGAACGTCCTCCTTTGTTTATTCTCTTGTATACCCACAATTCTTAAGAATTTTTTTTTCTCCTCTAAAACAGTATCTAATATTGACTGACAAGATCATTATGTGGTTAATGCTCTGTAAATGGATCAAGTTATTACATCTCAATTAAAATGCTTCAGTTTAAGAACTGCACTGGTATTGCCAAACAAGAAAGTATTTTTTCCAGGATGTCAGCACTGTTTCTAAGGTCTGAGGTTCCTTTTCACAGAACTAGTAACATACAAATTTTGTGGTATGCATTAGTACACCAGTACACCATGGCTTCTAAACACAGGATACTTTCTTTTATTCTGCTTTTCCTGCCTAGTGCATACAGTAATTTTTCTTAAAACACAAAGTACAATACAAGCCAATATAAATATTGTATTAAGAACCAATAGATTTGGAATACTGTTAGCAACAGCAAACATGAAGCTCTCTAAATCTACATAAATCACCCTTTCAGAGATTTATTCCCTATTCAACTTCTTTAGAAACTAAAAGACGATCACATTAACCTGTTTATTATGCTTCACATTTTGAACAATTTTGTTTTGGTCTGAGCTTGAAAGGCTTTCCAGAATTGTTCCAATATGGAAAATGTACCTGTGAAAGAGCCTGTTAAATGTCAAAATGGAATAATTACATATTATGTATTACATAATTGCATAGCAATTATTTTGTTAGTCTAATCTATTAAGTAATTCTGTTACACTGTGCATGCTTAAAAATCATAAATATTTCAAGTGACTTTTTATTAACTAATTACAGATATCCTTCTTTAAGATCATACCTGTTTAAATAAACTGATAAGAACATTCATATGAACAGTACTTAAAAGTCACCAACTACTACCTTAGATAGCTTTTAAATACACATCTTGATGACAACAGGACTGGAACAGCAGTATCCTCAAGAATGCTAAACAAGAATGTTGTTTCCAGTGCAGAAAAATGTGCAATGAATTCCTCATTTGCTCTTAAATATTGATATAAAGTTGTGGTAATGCAGCACTCTTAAAAATAATTTTAGGGTCGTGACCAGAAACATGGTTCAAAAATGTGCATGGCAGAGCTTGGGTTTGTGTGTTTTTTCTGTTTTTAGAATGCCTTCATGTAGCAAAAAGTTCCCTGCTAGCCTAATTTAATGCTTTCACTTTTCTAATTATGCTGAAACATCAGTTAAGAGCCTACCTGATGTTTTGGAGAATTTGCTGTGCTGGGATTGATATTCCGCAATGCCTAAGAGTAAAAATAAGATGGATAAAAATTACTTTAGCTGCATGGTTTACCTATGCAGGCTGTCTTACAAACACCATCTTATAGTATCAAGCCCCCAAGACAGGCCAGATGAGACAGGATGAGGGAGTTAAGAAACTATAAAAATCACGACACAGTGAAACAAAACTCACAGATTTACCAAGGATGCGTATTTGACAGATAAAGCTTAACAACTAGGGAGAACAACATGAAGAAAACTGGCTGTCACCTGGTCCAAAGTTAGTCAGGTTCTCAATGACAACTGAGGCAAGAAGACAATTAGAAGGCCTACCTAGAAGCATGCTAGCGCAGGGTAAAATGTTTTTTGGTGGATTAATTGCAAAGCAGAAACAGCAGAAGCCCAGGTGCTGAAGCAGAGAGAAAGTCCTGATGCCACCTTTGCAATGTATTCTTACCTAAAGTACTATAAAAAGTAACGGCTGTAAAGATGACCCATCTTACACCAAGAGATGCTGAAGATTCCTACAAAACAGGCCTTGACTACAAAGGGGATAACGGGAGTCAGATTCCAGGACAGAATACTGCAGGTGATGAAGAAAGAGAAAAGCTGTCTTTGAGGACATTAAGATACTATCCTCTTCTGATACAAGGCCCATCACCCAAAGTGAAAAGGATAAGATTTTAGAAGGTTTTCCTCAAAGAAAAGATTAGTGCTTTCTCTGGCAGTGTCAAAACCCCAAAGAATACCCTAAGTATCTAGCAAAGATGGTAGCAACTCTTAAAACATTCAGATGGAAAAATCGAAGCGGAAGGCTTAGAGTCAAAAGGAGGTCAAGCCCGAATTCAAAATCCAGAGATTGCAAAGTCCAGTCCTACACTTTAACACCTGCTACAGCTATAATCATATAGGAGAAAAATACTGAAAGGAATAGCTTGCTTTATTATGAATTTAACTTTTTATGAAGTTTGCCTAATTATGAAGTTTGAAGTTCTTCAGCATACGAAAACCACGAGTTCAAAATGCAGTACAACTGATTCAGTTGTTCCATGCTCACTCCACTGTTGAACAGGTAAGATTTCAGCAACAAAGTGTCCCCCCTTAATATATCTCATATGAACTTTAAAAATACTTCAAAATACTGTAGACTGTGACAGGTTCTAAAACTGAAGACTTTCTTCCACTTAAAAGGGAGAACACTAAAACAGCTGTGGGATCCAACTTTTTGCATGACTTGGAACTCAATGAATATGAAATATATCCTCAAGAGGAATATCCAATCACATCAACAGTCCATGTTGTCATCCTTTTTAGTTTATGAAACCTGTTCTCAGAGAGTTCTCTTAGAGGGAGGAATGAGGGAGGAAAGCAAAATCCTTCAGTCTGATAAGTCAGATACTTTCACTACCAAGCTGATATCAGTAAGAGCATGAATTCAGACCTTTCTAGATCTCAAAGCTTTTTGTACAGTCACAAGTCTTTAAGACTCACTGAAACAACAACTTAGCCAAATCAGAACGTAACATACAAAAGAAAGAGTGGAAGTAGGTGTCTAACCTGTGGCCTCACCTGCCGAAGCAGTTCTTGATGCTTCAGTCTCAGCCTTTCTTTCTCCATCTGTAGCTGCTGAAGTCTCATCTGTTGCTGCTGATTGGAGCTACTCCCACCCATCACACCACCCTGGGGACTCTGAGGAGCCAGAGGAGGTGGCTGTTTCACTGGAGCACTTTGGCTGATTCGCTGATTCATGGCTAAGGAACCAAAACAAGAAACATTTAAAATGAAATTCAAACAAATACACGCAAGGAAAGTATTATCCATAAAAGGCATATACTAAAAAATTTATATGACAAGCCATGACAGTGCAAAATAGGAAGCTACACTGATGTTCAAAGTGTGACATGTACGCTCACATGTGTGAGCAATCAATGTGTGTAAAATTAAAGCAATAGTCTCCTGTTTAAGAATGCATACTTGTTCTAAAGGGTTCTGAAAACAGTTAAATAGGTAAGCTGGTGAAATATTCAAAAGTAGTAGTAAAATATTTCAGGTCGAATTAGAAGGATCTCTCTTCTTTCTAATAAACTATTCTCACTTTAGACACAAATACTACAAAATAACTTCTTTTAGTCATGTGAAATCTTAGAACCATTAAACTCAAGAACACACAGAATGACAAAATGGATCATCCTACTTATACTGAACTACATCTAATTAAAGGTTAATTTAACTGGAACTTAAATTCTTCCCATTGTGGTGAAGGTCATGCAATGAGCATTCGCATCCATGTCACATCAAGCTTTTAGTGTTGCAGACTCTATTTAGAGCTTCTGACAGGAAAAATTAGAGCTGGTACAGAAATGGCAGATGAATTATACAGCCATAACTACTGACATCAACATAGGAAGGATTTTGCTTCATTCTCTTTTACCCCACAGCAGTATGCAATGCATCTTTTCTCAGGAATGGAGAAGAAAAAGTGTCACTTTGTATGCCTAATGCACAATGAGAACCCATCTTCCCCCATAAAATCAAGGTCTAAGACAATTTTATTTTATAAAATAATGCATGACTGGGATGCATCTACCTGACAGGCCTGATTTCTCTCTCATATAAGACCAGTATGGTTAAAGTCAACAGAGTTCCCACACTAAAATAGGGGGGTTAGGAAAAGCTGACCATATTGGAAGGACAACATTTTCAAGGGCTTTCAGTTTTGGAATTAACTCTCCATCATGTTGTCTGTAACAGCCTGAATCTGTTAACATTCACAATATGCTACAGAATGAAGCAGTGATAGGAGAATGGTAGGGGTTTATATTTTTTTCTGTGAATGAGGATTATAGTTTATGGAAACATAAAAAAAAAAAAAAAGGAGAGAGCTTCTTTTAGGATGACAGGGTGATTTGGGGCAAAAAAAAACATCTGTTGAATTAGTTTGATTTAATGTTCTCATCATAGAGGATTCCTGGAACACTAACACTTCTAACTACCATAAGAAAGGAGAACTCTCTCATAAAGAATCAGTATCATCTTTTCCCTGAAAAGTCCTTCAGTCTCCACTGTCCATAAGCTTTTCTCCCTTTTTCCCTTGCCACAGCTCACCTTTCCATTGGGAAATAATATATGAAGAAAAAATGTCATATACTAACTGGAGTGATAACAGAAAGTAAAAAAACAAAAACAAAAAAACTAAATCAGTTACAGACTTAACTCTTCAGTCTACCCTTTCAACTAATCCACTGGTCTAGCACAGAATCAACAGTCAGATGGGTTCCATTTTCATGAGTCAAGTCAAAATAAAATGATGTCAAATAGCTTGAAGTAATTTGAAATAATATTTTATGCAGTTACTAGTGAGAGAGTTTCATACATACAATCGCTAATAAGATAAAACTTCCTGTAAAGGTAAGTGAACCAGCGAAAAGGAAGAGAAACTGAATCCCAGTGCCAAGCAGAAACAACAAAGCGACTACCAAGGGCTGAAGGTTCAACTCCAACCCACAAGTCCCATCCTTGTCACGCGTGGAAAAAAAAAAACAGTGGGCAGATGAGATTCGTGTGGATCAAAGCTTAAAATCAAGCAGCTGATGTGATGAGACACCCAGCATCACTTCACCGTCAGAATTGAACTCAGGAAGAGTTGACCAGAATCAGCTAATTAACCAGATTTCCTATACAAGCTGTGGTCTCTAAGGCAGCAACAGGAAGACTGGCCCATAGACACCAGAAAATGTTAAGCAGTAGTTCAAACAGCTTCAACAGCTGTCCTGTAAGGATGTGGGCAGTGAACTTTTAATTACATGCTCCAGGATCTCCACTGGGCAACGTCTGCTGGAAGACTGACAGCAATTAGACCTACAGTTACCAAATTAGGGCAAAGTTGAAGCTAGAGAAAGCAATGCAAAAAGAAACGCAGCCCATCTAGCAGCTCTAGACAAGTTAGACGTGACATTGCTGGAGTGGGGAATATAATCTCCTTCCTTCTCTCTTTTCAAGTCTGGAACCAGGACCATGCCTTTTGCTTTATATATCTTACCCTCTTTCAACTTAAAAGCAGTAAAGGAGTTAGTAGGGAACAACAGAAAACAACAGCCTTCTCCTGTTGTTAGTGAATTCTGCTACTCCATCAGAAGTTTGTGCTACCCTTCAGGAGTTCCAGGATTCAAACCCTGTTATTAAACAAGATGGAAGGTCAGTTATAGTGGAAAGTCAAGAGGGAAGAAAGTTAGAAAATTACAATCACATGAGAGCAACACACTTAAGTTAAAAGCAGACTACCTAGTTTGTAACCAAAGCTGAAAAATGTCAATTTTCTTTTGGTTAAAAAGGCTGCCTTTATGGTTTAGTCCCCAGTGATATAATCATGGTTTTGGAGTCCTGCCTCAATGTAGTTCACAGCCAAGTCATGTTACAGATAACCTCATAAAAATTTAACAGCGTCTAACCTTAGTTAAACACTTAAGTGCAGTATCAGTAACATTCCTTCAATATGTTATGATTTTGTTTTTCCTGAATGCACCATACAAATATTATTTCCCTAGGTCTCTTTTCTAATAGAAATAATTTGTAAATAATTTCCTGCTTGTGCCAAATGCTTCATATTTAATATACGTGTATCTTTCTGACAACTCCTTGTATTATTCCTGTTCTGACCACCGTTTGCTCCATTCTTCTCATCTACTGACTTCACAACATAACTATAAGAAAGAAATCATGTTTTTCTGACATTTTTCATTTTAATCCCTCATCCTAGATCCCCAAAATGCCTTCTAACATCTATTTTTAATGTAATTTTGTAACTGAAAGCGTATCTAAAACTGGAATATCATAAGATACTGAGACTTTGGTGTATACTTAATATTCATCAATAAATATTAGAGAAAAACTTAATGAGATGATTTGGCAACTCTTCGGAAACTGAACCTAAACTCCAGTTTCTAAATTATTATTAATCAGGTATCCATTAAAAGGATGTTTCTGAACATTTATTTCAAGAATGAAAGTGCAAAAGACTTCAAACCGATAAGACTTTAAAATGTCCTCAGAACAGATCATGAAGATGTTTTTTTATATGAGTGAACTATTTTTAACCCTGAATATAAACTAAAAGTTAGGATATTAAAAGAAGATGCAGTTAACTGAATTTCATTGACTTAACATATCCAAGTGAAGAACCAGTGGACAAAACCCCAAAAGTAATAATAGAGTGATTTTCAGCCACCTTGGTGATTACACAAATGCTCAATCTTTAAGGGAAAGAGAAGGAAGAATGTAATTTTTTATCATTTCCAACACAATATTTAATGAAAAGAGGGGAAACGCATCTTGTTTCTATGACAGTGAAAAAAAGAGGGGTTTAAAGCTTTTTGTTGTTGCTTTGGAGTTGGTTTTTTTGTTTGTTTGTTTTGTGGGTGGTTTGGGTTTTTTTTTACATTCTCAGTTCTCCCTTACTTACCAGGGATGCAACTGCAGAGATCTGCACTCTAAAGAACAAGCTTATCAATGTGACCTCAGATAAGCACATTTTATTTTTTCCACATCTCATGGTTTTGTGATGATCCTGACACGCACAGCTCTTTTTAAGTACTTTGAATTCAAAGGTGAAGAGTTTCATTTTATCTGTTAGCTATACCAGTTTTCTAATGCATCCTATTCCTTACCTTCCATGGCTATAGAAAGCATTTAAATAAGGGTCTCTGCACCCACACAGTGGAGGCTGCAAAGACCTCACAGGCAGAGCAGGAACAAACAAGTCTTTCTTTCTAGAAGAGGAGATTTGAGGGAGGAGGGGCAGACAAATTAAAAAACACAGGCAATTTAAGACAATAAAAAAGATCTTGTAGTCCTATAATATGGTTTAGCTTCACAATCTGCAGGATATAGTCAATTGTAATTTCTGCAATATGCTTTCAAGAATAGAAAATGAGTGGTCTTTAAATGCTACACATTAAATGTTCTACTGTCCAAACTCAACAGTAAAAATGCCTCTTCTGTACTGCAGGAGATAATACCTGACAGTTATTGAAAACAAATTTAGACTGCTGTTTAAATGATAAAGACTGAATGAAAAAAAAAAAAGGAAGAAAGAAACAAACAAACCCCCAAAACCAAAACCAAGAGGGAGAAACTATTACCAGGCATTGGTGCTAGAGAGAAAAGGCCACAGCTTGTTAACAACTCAAACATAAAAGGCTAATTCTCTCCCAAGATTCTACATCAATTGAAAATCACAAGTCCCAGGGCTTGCAGTAAAACTTCTTTTTCCCTATGGAGAATCCCATGCAGAGGTTGCACCCTTAATGATTAATAGGCACAGCTGAATGTTTGATTTTTTTCCTTTCATTATAATTCCACCCTTCAAAGCTAAACCTAATTTTAATCTGCAAAATTAAAGACGTTATTTAGTTGAACAAACAATAACAAAAAAGCTCAGAATTTGAGCATATAACTGACTGTCCTTAGTAATAAAAATCAATGTTTTCATTGGGGGAACTAAAAGAGAACTTTTCCACTTCAGCTTCATTTAGAAACCAGATATCATTTTTGTCATTGTGCATAACTTTTGGCTATTGTCAGGTTTTTACATGGTGCTACTTTGCAACTACAACAAAGGCAAAAAATCCTCTTTGAATACACTTAAAAGATCTGTGAAGAAAAAAAGTTACCAGCAGGATTTCAAAGAGTGAGCCTCGGAAGTAATAAAAACATGTTCCAAGTGATGCTTTAAAAGAGGTTTGGGACAACAATTTGTTATTTAATCAAGATATAAGTAATGTTTCTGGATTGCATTCTTTATAATGCGTTGTATATTACTTTAAGGAAATCCCAGTTGCAGTTTCATAACACTGCTGTTATAAACCAATCTAAAAATTAACACAATAAAATATTCCATTGCTTTCAGTATCTGATTAATCTTAGAATCCTGGAGCTTAGACTAGGGGGGAAACCTGAAACAGACTCTGGGCTCAATTTACTCTCTTAAGTGGACAAACAGATCTTAGTGTCTTAGTCAGGTAAAAAGAAATATTCACAGATTCCTGAGGTGAACTTTTGGTTAAAACAAGATCTACCCAATGAAAGTATTATTACAGAAGCACGTCCAAACTACAGATTGGTTACTCTACATTTACTGATTACTTGCACTCAAAAGAAATCAGTATTTTTCTTTTTGTTCTACTACCACTATTGCACCAGCTGGTTAAAACAATTTAAATTAATTTAAGTAACTTTTTCTTTGATAAAGCTGTTATTGTTTTTAAAATTCTTTCTGTATTCTAAAATGCCAAGGTGCAATGGCTGGATTGACTGATCATGACTAAGACTCTACAGCTCTGCACACAGACTATTAACACACTGGAAACTAAACTGGAGTAAAGTGCTGTATCAGGTTTTTTCCCCAGCAGTAACACTTATAAAGGACTTTCACTCAATGTATGCCAGCCAGAAAGGCAAATATAAATAAGATTCTGCAGTAAAGTAGCTATTAGGAACTTCTGCTCAGTGCACACATACAAAACAGAACATTTTCCACTCTTTAAAAATAAATCGATTTTAATTTTGAAAGTCAATACTATTTTTAAAATATTTGACTTTATTTTTAAATCTTCACACAGAATGCAACTGACACCATAAGTATTAGTACTACAGGAGAACTACGTAAGACACTGCATTGGACAGATTATGGGAAGAAAATGTGATGTAATATCATCTCAGTTTAAATTATATGTAAGAAATGGAGAAGTGCAGGAATCTGAGCTCACCAAGGCTCCATATCTGTCCACTGTGTATCTGGAAAAATATATTTAATGAAAGCTAGTCTACATTTTAGACCAAAGTTTAATCAGCAAAGAGTCTACAGAAGGGTATTAGCTGCAAATAGTTTTACTGGTTAATCACCACATAATACTTCCTGGGTTAAAGAGGCCAAAAACCTTTCTTTTAATTCAGGTTTCTATCAATTTATTTTAAGGGAACAAGCCCTATGTATATGCACATGAACATCTATATCTTTTTTTAATCTCTGTTATAAAGCCATTAGAAATGATTAAACAGGAATTGAAGAAATCCAGTGAAAACTACTGTAAAAAAATCAACAGTATACTGTCAAGAAACATTTCTATATATAAGAAACTGCAATCGTGTTTCAACACGATTGAATTCAAAAAGGAAAAAAGCTGATGCTTCTTTGAATTTAAGATCATATATGATTAGATACAGAGACATATAATTATTGGAGATATACATGTATATTTATTTTACATATAATAAATTATGTGTTCAAAAGGATCCACCTTCAACTTCTAACACAGTATGCTCATTAACAGAGAAGTGCAAACTGTAGTATTAGAGGGATATGGTGGAAAAAATGTGCCTATTAGGAGTGCAGTTTCCTTTTACTATCACAGCTGCTTAGCACAACACTGGGAGCATGCATTATTTTTACTGGCACACAGACATCATTAGCAATAAATCTCCTTTCTTAAACAGGGCTAAATTACTCTGAAAACAAAACAAAACCCCAAACTTAGGTATAAACTTACATAAACCTACTACCTTCATAAATCCTTAATAAAACTGTGGTTTTCCCCCTCTTTATTAGTATAGAAATATTCTACATAAAGTAGATAACTTGCATCCTGACGTAATACTTGTGGACAGATTTAATAATTTCTTCAGTGAACTCTGTTCAGTAAAGAGATATAAATACACCCTGCTTTCAAACAAACTAAGATTTCACTTTCTGATATGATGGTGCACAACAAATAAGTATTTACCATCACTACCATAAGAGCAGCATCTGCCTATTACCAGTGATGCTTACCAGTGAAATTTCATCTATCTCTGCAGATTTGCAATGGGCTCATCTTCACAGAAAGTTCACTGAAAACTGATGCTGCTTCATCTGTACATACTCTCTGACACACATACCAAAATAAATAAGGCATTTCCCCATCCTAAATAATCTCCTGAAACTGTTCTTCTGGAAAAACAGAGATAGGGAAATGAAAAATCTAATACCACTAGACCTTTTAGATGAATCAAATCCTCTTTGTTTTAAGGAGTATATAAAGAGGATATGTCATTGCATTTGCAGATCAAAAACACTTGTGGCTCGTACTCTGCTTTTTGTGCAAAAATGGAAGGCAGATCTGGAACTTAAGTCTGAAATGTTACTATGACCAGACACAAGGTCTGGTTGGTTTTGTTTTTTGGGGTTTTTTTTTGACTAGACAAAGGCCAAAAACCAGTTTTCCAGTCTAGGGTTCCCGTTCTATCTTGTCCACAAATCTGCATCTGGAAAAGCTCCTACAAACCAATTTGAAGAAACACACATTAAACAAAGAGTTAGACAGGAAAGGGATAAGAAAGCAACACTATGGAATACTTCCTTTTAATTTTGATACTTAAAAAGTAGCAGATGCTCTGAAGCTTAAGCTTTTAAGTGAATTACAAGCTTGTTGTGTTTGCTTGCTTTTTTTAAATAGAAACGATAAATACATGTTTCAATTACATGTACATTTCATTGAAACAAAGTCCTTTTCATTGTTTCAAAGGTGTAATGTTTTTACATTACACAAAAAAGGAAGTGGAAAATCCTGATGTGCATTCTCTATACTCCTACTGTCATCATCAGTTTTATTCCATTTCCTACTTGTGCAGTTCAAGCACCTACTGTACACAGAGCCCCTATGGCACTTTCCATAATAATATTAAAACACTGACTTGCCATACCTGCCCCCTCATCCAAAATTCATGTAGCACTTCAAAGAACATTAACACAATCTTTAAGTGGGAGTGAGAGAGTGAGTCGTGGCAATGATTTCAACCTGAGGTCACATCTTTTGCTGCATACCCCATATTGTACCTCCCAACAATTGAAAGAACAGGAGGAAGAAGACTGGGTGTGTGTAATACTGGTATGATCACTACTTACAGACCTTTAAAACCGAAGTCTGGAATAAAATAACAAGGAAACTGAAATAGTATCTTGCTTTACTCCAATCCTTGCAGACACTTGTCTGACTACTCTAATGGAGTACTTACTGTTTCTAAACCAGACTTAACCCAAGAGACACCGAAATGAACTGCCAGTTTCCAGAATTTTCCCACTTCAAGTTCGCTATTCCATCTTTGAATTTAACAAATTAAGTATCCTCAAAAGGCAAATTATTTTAAGTTTGGATTTTAAAGCCAAACCCTATCATCTGCTAACTTAAATAACAGTTAAAATCCCTTCAATGGCATTTGACACAAAAGCCAATTCTTGGAAACTTGTAGCAATAAAGTTGAATGATTCAAACTTCAACTGGTACTAGGAAATTTAATTTTATAGAAAAAGCAGATGTTCTACTTCACCAACTGCAGCCACGCAGAATGCATAGCTGACCTGCTTCCTATCCAGATGTTCTTCCATTATCAAGAGAATGCATTAAGTTTATCTGGAAGGTTTAAAAATCTAGGAGGATCTGTGAAGAATGACCAATGAACAACAACAGAAATGACAAAACAGTCCAAAACACGAGCTCCACTTGATAGTCCAACTACCTTAATTAAAAAAAACACCTCACCTTACACATTAAAAAAAAAAAAAAGGCAATTTGAAGCCCCTTACTATGAGGCCTCTAAAGGCACCGAGAAGGTAGGACAGTATGTTTGCACCAGATGCTAGACAAGAATCCTGCCAACACAGGCCTAAGGACCACCCCCAACCCCCTCCATTCCCATTTTTTTGATCCCATGTCACCTTGTATGACTACCTATGCTTGGTATAAGAAGACCCTCCTTTCATACTCAGTTCTCTCCTAGATTTTAAAGTTCATCAATTCTCCTAACGCAAAATTGCTTTAAAGCCATATTCATTCAGTTGGAGGACAAACATCTGAGCCACAAGACTTCACTGCCATTTGTGGTGTAGCTGAAGACCTCAATCCTATTTCAAAGATGTTAGACCTGAGTCTTGGCAAGAAGTTCTTATCTTCAGTTCAGGTTTTAGACTTAGTATACTCCACAGCTGGATATTCTGACAGGGACTCTTATCTGATACGTTATTTCTAAACACCTGATCCAAGAAAGTACCCATATTAACTAAATTCTTTTATTTTCTGTTTAAAAGCATGAATGCAATACCAAAATTTGCCTTACCAAGTCAGTCACTCCATCTAAAATAATTTTTTTCAAATTGATCCTCCTTCCTCTCTCTTTTTGAGCCACAATAATGGAAAATTCTGAGCAGTATTTGAAAAAGAGGTATATGCACACTTACTAGAGAAAATAAAGATGAATGCATAGTTTCCATCTGATGAGGAACATACAGAGATCTAAAGGCTGTCTCCCTGGAAGCTGGAAATTCAGAAGCAATATGAGCAAAGACTCTTCATACCTTCTGGTTTTGAATACTGGAACAGAAGAGTATGTTGGCATATGCCATTCAATAGCTTTGTTCTCTTCAGTGGTTCTTAAGATTGGTGAAAGTGTCAGTATCAAGGAAGAAATTAATTTCTCCTTCATTTTCAATCAACATTAGTATCACTGTAATAACCAAAAGTTTCAACATGACAAAGATGAATTCACCCTGCTTCTGAAAGTGTTATTAGCCAAAAAATAGCAAAACCCAAGCCCTTACATTACAACACAGTGATAGAAAAGGAGGTAAAAAACCCAACGGGACTTTCAACCTATATTAAGCATAGAAAGGTAAACTTCTGAGTCATTCACATGCTATTTAGGGTCACAGCACATATTTGTCAAGGATCTCCACATGATAAATAAATACAAGGCCCAGTAAGTTAACTCTGTCAAAGAGATTTTTTTGCTTTATGACTGGAGAGACTTAAGGACGTCACAAGTGAGAAAGCAACAGGCATAAGATTTTGTATTTTCTCGGCTCAAATGATAAAAACATAAACCACAACACAATGTGTACAACTTAAGTTTTCAAGGAAAACTCCTTCAAGCTCAACAGCAGCTAACAGCTTGTCTCTATTTGCTGTCACTCTAGATCAGAAGAGTCCACATGCTTTTTTTTCTCCTTTCCTGCCCCTTTCAGTTACACTTGAGCTCTTTGACTGAAAAGGTCTGGAACAGATTAAAAGTCCGACCACAAAATAAAGAGCCTTGGCATGTACTCAAGCCTGTCTGGGATACACATACGCAGTGGGCCCAAAAAGGGAAGCTATGCAGCAAGAAACCCTTAATCAGTCTTTTGGACATTTCTAACTTCTTTCAGTTTAACTGCACAGCCTTAACATTTAATGGAGTTTCAGTAGGCACAAGTCAAGTAGCTTTTGCCCTTACAGTTATATTACTTTATTTACTGGAGTACAAAACAGTTCTGAAAAGCAAGATTCGTCTCACTCATGACTTCTGCCAGTCAAGGCCTTTTACACACTCCTTTTTAATTCCAGCTCATCACTGGAAATTATAAAGTAATACATGTAAAGAAAAATAGATACCCTGCAAGATTACCTGAGTAAATATAATTGACTGCAAAAGGCAACACTGATTTTCAAAATGACTGCTTCCTTTCCAGCCTTATTCACATATTAAGTAATTGCGAAGTTGCAAATTACCCACACACTCCTCTTGCAACACGCAAACAGGTCTGTAGTTTGGGCTGGTGTTAAAGCCAGTATGGACATTTGCCAAAGTTGATGCCCCACCTTTGGGCTCAAGTTGCACAGTGGTTCAACCTGTCTACAAACTGGTGAGCAGTTTATAAACAAAGTGTGACAATCTGCTGTTCTCCCTAAGAGCAAATGGATGTTTTAAGTACACACTCAAGCCTACAAACAAAAAAAATGCAGGAATTTCTAACAGCCAATTCAGAAAACAAAACAGAACAGTGACTGTTGAGTTTTGTAGCTCTGTATTTATATGGCATTCATGGAGTTAATGCCTCTCCCAAAAGAGGCCCGCAGTTGTTGTTAGGTCAACCCCTGTAAAGCTTCAAAGGTTTTGTATCCCCTCAGCCTGACCTACTCAGTGATCTGCACACTGTTTTCATTTGGCTGCACTGAGTCCAAAAGTAAAGCCTGAAAACCACAATGATATCTTCCTTTTTTTTTTTTTTACCCCTACTGTTTTTCCATGTCTCTGGAAAAATAACTAAAATTCAAAGGAGTTGAAAACAGTAAGTTATTGGGAAAACAAATCAAGGGCAAATTAATACAGCTAATAAGGCTTACACATACAGGTAATGGCTTTATACAAAACCAGAAATTGTAATGCCACTTTAAATACATCACTTGGACAATCTAAGAAACAAGTTTATAGTCTTCATATTATACATAATTGCTTTTCATAGTCATCATTGCCAATATATTACTGAAAGTTTGCAGTTCTGCTGTTCATACAGATCAAAAACATTACTGAAAAAATTAAAGTTCTGTTTCTTTAAATTTCTACATCCAGACTTTGTCATCCTTCACTTAATTTACTATTTCTATTTCCAATATTACAAAGTCTTAAGCCCACAAAAAGATTACTAAAGTAGAAACAACAAAACTAATTGAATTTCTCACCATACTGTTTAAAACAGAAGGTTTTGTTATGATCATCACTGTGACAAGCTGGAATTATAAGCTGGTATATATTTCAAGTGAATTTAAACAACAAATAAATTATTATTTGACAATGCCCTCTTAAGATAGCACAAAGGAAAGCAAATATTTGGGAATTAAAAGGTTCTTCTGTGGTAAAGTTTTGCAGTTTTAAGGGGAAGAGTGAGCTTGGCTGAACCTGTCTCTAAATAAGTAATTTCTGAATGTCACCACTTTTGGGAACTGTATGGATCACATGGCAAAATACCAACCCGTAGCATTAGAAACTTGGGTAACATACAGTCCTGAAGATATATACTTATAGTTTTTATCTTTAAAAAAAAATTATTTAAATAACGTCTCCATAACTCAAATTAAAATATATTTTAATTGTACTATGAAGTTTTGAAAATATGCCTGCAAAATTAAAGTTGAGTGAACTGAAGCAAATCAATAATTCTGAATCGAGATGAACTTTTACCAAAGCGTGGGTCAAGCCTTGGGTCTAGCCAAGATGTGGTCTTGTTCTTATGGTTTATGTAGTAAATTTCTCCATCCTGGGTCATAGCTTGTTCCCATCCATCGGGGAGTGGGCCTGCAATATAGAAGGAAGGAGTTGATGGCGGGCTCTTGTTTGC
The DNA here is from genome assembly GCF_022539395.1 of Myiozetetes cayanensis. Lineage (NCBI taxonomy): Eukaryota > Metazoa > Chordata > Aves > Passeriformes > Tyrannidae > Myiozetetes > Myiozetetes cayanensis. The sequence continues at coordinate 39,776,990 of NW_026087742.1, read as the reverse complement.
TCCAGCTGAAATTGATCTAAAAAAAATTTCAACATTTTACATATATAACAGTACATGAAACAGAAGAGTTTCAAGCTCATGGCTAACATTTCTGGGATAAGGGCAAAGAAGTGCTGGATGGGAAATCAAGGAACAGAAAACACTCCTATCATTTTGATTTAGGATTTGGAGTTTAATTTTAAAACTTGTTTGCATCCTTTCATATGCTTTTGACACTTCCTTTTGATATAGCATTATAGTATAAAACCAGCAATAAGTCAAGCCTGCCAGAATGAAACCAGCATGAGCACCAGGAGAAAGAAGCATAAACATATTCTAGTTCTCATAGGAAAGTTCATCTAGTGATTAAGGCACAGCAGGAGCAGCAAGATAACACTGAGGAGATTCTGAAATACTCCTCTTTCACAAACAATTTAAAATAAAAGTAACAAAACTAATTTCCCCTTTACCTCATAACTTTCTGTGAAAACATGAAAGGCTTAAGTAGGCAAAAATGCAAACCTGAAGAACAAGGCAGGCAAACAAGCAATGACAAAGCAAAGGTAAGAAAACACCACGAGCAGCCAGAGACATAGTGCTATGAACAACAGTGCTACACACCTCTACGAGTAGAAGGGCACACACAGGGAAAACTGCTTTTAGAAAATGGTGAAAGAGAGGTAAGTGATGGTTTTGTGGAGTTCACAGCTAACATCTGAACACAGAGCCTGAGGAGTGCTCCTCTTATGTTCTAATCAGCAGCTTCCAAGAAACCACCTTTCATTCCTACACAGTTCTTAAACCACTCATTCCCATCTCTTTATGTACATTCATCTGTATTTTGCTTAGACTGAAAATTATTCTTAAAGTTATATTCATCTCATCTTATCTGGCAGGGGCTTTAAAAATATGTGGTTTTTAATTCTTGTTCTCACACAGACACAACTTTAAAAATAGCTAAATCAGATACAGGAATATCTTCCCTGTATTTTAGATTTAAGTGCAATCCTAAAATTATATAACAAAAAACCCACTACAATGTTAAGAACAGAAAAGTAATTAGAATAAAACCTGCTGCAGCAGCAAGCCATCCTATTACAAACTCTCCTTCCACTCTTCCTCAGCATAATACAGTAATACACTGCCAAAAGCCATCTGGCTGTTAGACTTGGACTAACAGACTATTCTGCATAATACAAGATACACTAAGTATGCACAAACATCATAATTTCACACGCGAGATTCAGATATACACACAAAAATATATCTATCTGATAAATACCTACTATATCCCTCTTCAAACTATATTAGTTCTTGACTGTCATTTTGTCCTGAAGTCATGTTCCTGCTGAAAAATTCAGTTTAAAGCTGGGAGGGGGTTGGGGAGCAGGATAGATTTGTTTGCTTAATCTCAAAAGATGTTCTTGGAGAAATATCAAGAAGAGTAAAACAAAAATTTGATTGCATTCCAGTAATATCTCAAGGCATAACCAGGACAAGAGTTTCTTGTGGTCTTTGAAGATCCCTTTCAAACTACATTTCTAATTTAAACTTCCATTTTGGCTCAGAGAAGAATGCCCTTCTCTAGCAACTTCACTAGTTCACCATTAGAGCTACAGGTTTTCAAGTGAAGAAAACAGTGAAAACTGGACATTTCCTTCCCATCCCTAATGTTCATAAACTTTAAATGTTGCATACAAGTAACAAGAACCTCAGCTTTTATTAGAAGCTAGTGAACAGTACAGGCAAGAAAGAATGAAAATACTGCAAATCATTCTTAAATCCTAATATATTCACTGTACAAAAGGACTTTGATGCAGAATTGAAAGCTCCAGTGCAAAGAACCCTGTATTCTGTTATACCCAAAGACCAGCCACATAATCACCGAGATGCTATTTTATAAAACTGGTTCACAGGAGCACAGTGACATGGCCCCCATCATCCAAGTGTAGAAGCCAATGAAGAACCAAAACCACTCCTTGACTGCTAAGCCAACACACTAGCCATATGGCAGACCTTCTCACTACCATTCTCCCTCAGAGTCCATCTAAGCCACACATCCCTTGGAGAAACTTAGCAAGAAATTCTCTTTTGAACTGCAAACCCAAAAAACCCTCCATCTGGCGCCAGGTAAAACAAAACCAGCCTTGGGGTGTCAGTCCTGCTGAACACTGAAGTCAATACTGGTCCAGCATGTCCCTTTATGACAAATAAGAACAAAATGCCTTTGAAGCAGGTTGCCAGAAGCTGATCAGTCCACCTACCTGGGAACAATACTACTTATGAGATTCAGTGGTCTGATGAGTACTAGCTTACTAGAGACAAACCTGAGCAAGGCTCTTCTACCAAATAAAATGCATAGCTGTGGAACAGGACAGGAAAGGTTCATCTGCTCAACTGGCTGTCACAGCAGCAAACCTTCCTTGCTAAGTGCCATCAATGACTGCAGAAACACAACTTTTCTCTATATAAACTTCTGGCATTAATAACATTGCTTTTTTCTTTGGACAACAACCTGCTCTCATATTTCTGCTGTCATCCTTGCATGTTGAAATGGTTGTTCAAAAATTGATTAGTACTGCTTTCTGTAATTCCTGTTTGGTTTTGTGAGTAACTGTGAAACTAGAAGACAAGTCTGATTTTCTAACTGGTTGTCTGACAAACTCTGTATTAGAGGCAAGTACCAGAGGAAAGGCAGAAAACCATGCTGAGGAATAGCAGGCACATTCATCCAGAGTATCTTGGAAAATTCCTTTGCAATTACACGTCACTTTTCACCCAAAAGGCTCAATAGGAACAGAATTTCCAGCACTAGCTTTTGTAACCTCAATTATCTAAGCCCTATATTGCTGCTCTTCAGACCTTCTCACTAAATTCCCACAGTTACTGTAGCCCATATGGTACAGAAACAGATGGGTCTAACCAAAAGTCCGTTTAGTCCAGACATATAGCCTGGTGTGATGGACAGATCTTGTTGATGAAAACAGCCCATTTAGTTGGTGTCATACTCTATAAACTTTAAAAAAAAGCACTGAATTCACACATAGACCTAAAAGCTAAAGAGGCTCTGAATAGTCCCTTGGCATCCAAGTACACTTGGCACTGGAACAGGCTCCCCAGGGAAGTGGTCAAAGCACAAAGTCTACCAGAGTTCAAGAAGCATTTGCCCAACGCTCTTGGGCATATGGTGTGATTCTTGGGACACTGCTGTGCAGGGCCAGGACTTGGACTTTGATGATCCTTGTGGGTCCCTTCTAAACTCAGGACATTCTATGATTCTATCTCAAGTTATTCCTTGAACCAGATTCTCTCTGCTTACTAGGTACCAAACTATCTCTCAAGTACTTTTCCAGTCTGCCCTCAAACTCTTGCAAACGTTTAGCACCAACAATATGTCAAAGCACATAAGTTTACAATTCTATGAGATTACTTGCACTGGGACAGACAACCCTTCTAGGCAACTCATCCTGCACTGTGGTACTCTTAAGGACAAAGTTACAAAAAAAAAAAATTCTAATTTCCAAATGTAAGCCATCTGTACATAACTACTGATATGGCATATCTCTGTAACTAAATATTCATAACATAAATAACATGTAATTTTAAAAGCCTGTGCACATGTCTCTTTGGTGCACGTCTACACATTTTGTGAGGGTTTTTTTTACCTTCTCGTATGCCATGAAACATGGAATACAAAGTAGAGTTTGCTGCTGGTGGAGAACAACGGCAAGAGTAACAAAAGAAAAAAATGCAGTAGAGGTTCAAGCTATACTTGCATACATAGGGAGTCTTGCCAGTCCCTACAGTTTCTTAGATTTAACTGTAAAATAAATGTAAATAAAGCCATATTTTATCAAAAGGTCAATGCATATTAGAGAGCAGCTGTATCTGTATACTAAAAGAATATGTACAGACAACGTAGGAACTAGAACACCTATATTCAACAACAGAAATCACCTCATCTAATACAAACACTGATCTCCAAGAACTTCCCTAATTTTTTTTTCTGTGAAAGCTGAAATTTTTCCCTTCATGCACTGACACTGTGATTTCCAAACTTTCTAAAATTATAGCAAAGTCTACAAAATTTACCTAGACTATATCTTTCCCATGTCAAATTAGTAAAAATTACAAATGGACACAATTTAAAAAGGGGCGTTTTTTGCAGATGAAGAAAGCAATGAACATTACTGCCATGCAGATACTTAGAAACTTGATTTTCACAGCAGATCATATATAGTGTTGACTTTACACAAAGCAGAATTTGTAGTAAGACTGGCTTCATAGAGGAGAAACATATAATTGAAGTGAGCAAGAACCTAAGAGAAGAGTTAAAACTTGTTTTATTTACTGTCATATTCCTTCCTACCTTCCTGTCACCCAAGAGTTATGAATTTGAGTGTTCATTTTCCTACCGACCTTTAACCTGGCACTACAGCCTTACCTTAAGAGACAAAGGAATTGCACTAGGTCTATAAACTCTCACTGGGAAACGCAGTTCAAAACTGCCACGTAAGAGTGAAGACAAAAGAGGACAAAGACAAGTAATCTGTTCCAAAGTTAATTATCTAAGGTCTATGCACAAGTGGAAGAGGGTAAACTAAGTGCTGTCAAGCATGATTCAAGAAGTAAAAGTATCTGAAGAACAAAAGTATATGACTGCAATTACTAGCCCATCTCTGTTATATCAAATGCAATTCTGTAAGAAACAGCCACTGTTTATTTTCAAATGTATCATTTTACCTCAGTAAGAGATGTATAGGAGATATTCCTCAGAAGAACAATGTACAGTTATTACTACTTTTTTGGTTTGTTTTAAACGAAGACAGAAGAACATAAGTTTCTTCTGTAATACCTTTAGGGAAAAAATGGTTAGAAACAACACAAAAAATCAGAGCAGTCACAAATGATTTTTATATACATGTAGGATATTTACAAGTAACAGGCTTGTTTCCTTCCCACTATTGATGTAAAGATGCAATCGTATTTCACAGAAGATTAACCAACAAATGATATCTAAAAGAGCAATGGGCTGCTTTCTCTGCATACATATGATACATATGGCACAAATTATTTTAGTTGATTAAGTGTAGCAAGATCAGCAAGACTGAGAAAAAAAAACCCTCACTTTTCACACTCTTTACTCTTCCCGTAAAGGTAGTATGCTAACTAGCACTCAAAAAATAATTCATTCACAAAATCATGCCAGGAACAGATGAAGTTGGTTCAGATGTATATTTACTTCCTCAAACAAACATTACGTGCAGAAAGATACCTGGGTTCTCATCCAGTCTTACGTGCATGAAGAGATGGAATTTCCTAAGACAGCTGAAAAATTTCAACCTCATGCTAAACAACATCTTTCCCATTTTTATATTTTAAATAACCTTTTGACTTGCCCTTACCCTTACCACACCTAATTATGCTTTCTTCCCGTTTTCTCTGAGTTCTACTTTCCCTATTTATCCAAAAAGACAACACGTTTATCTCCAATATGCACACAGCAGCTTTCATGTCTCCTCTCTCTGCCTCTTATGTTTGTTTTCCTGTTCTTAATTCTAGCTAATGACGAGAATTCTAATTCTGGCTAAACAGTTAAAGCTCCTGAAGACTTTCGAGACACCTCCCAAAAATCTCTCTTGCGTTTTATCACAGCAACTTTACTCAGAAGCTCCTATGGCAGTACACTAAAACTTGGACAGTAACTTTGATTAAGGGTTACAATTAATGAGCACTATACAAGGTCTATACAGAAAGCAAAACATTCTCGCTTGTGGCATTTCTGACATATTTTTGCAAGCCAGTGACCTCCAGCTGTCACAATACTTACACTCATTTTTTCCCAATATCTTTCATGAAAGGCTCTCGTAGCACTAGGACATGTTTCATTGCCAGCAATATTTCATAACAGGAAACTTCTGTCTTAAAGGTCTCAGCTTTATTTCCCAGTTCTTGAGGATAAATATCCAAATTAGAACATCAGGTAGTCTTATATCCATAACGTTGGCACTAAGATTTAAGTTCCGCTATGCTGAAGTGGTACAAGAGTTACTTGATTTTTCCCTTTCTCTCAAAGATTTTTTAAGAGGCCACCATGGAAGCACAAGCTACCTTGAACTCAGTAGTCAAAACCAACAAAAATAGATATAAGAGACTTTAGGAAAAATAATTTTACAGTCATAATTTAAAGTTAGTACATAAACATTTGCCAAATCAGGTATCAGAAAAAGAATCATACCCAATAAATGTAGGTTCATCATTATTTAATTCAAAGAAGACTTTTGTTAAAAGCAAATAAGTTAAGGGTAAGCAGGTGTATCCAAAGAGCCAGTTCCAAGTCATAGTATCTCAACTGATTTAAGCTTATAAAAACCCTAACACCATGTAAACATGTAACTCAGTATACAGAGAAGTTCTGAGTTCTTCATGCATTTTATAAAGTTCAGAGTATTGGGGGAAAAACTTTACATAATTTTCAGCTGATATTCAACACAGTATCATCTGTGAAATTAAAAATAAATGTTCAATAAACTTGTATTTAAATAAGTGCTTTGTCAAATCACAAGACAACCCACTTAAACATCTGAACCATTTTTTACTGCATGAGCAACAATATCTGTGTGGCACCATTCACTCACACACATCAGGCAATTACATGTAAATTCTTTATTTTCTTATAAATATAATCCTTGTGTGCTGATTGCTAGGTTCTCTTCTAGTTTGTTACCTTGTTACAATTAAAGGTCATTTTTTTTGCTAAGGACTCCTCATTTCTATCTAAGTACATAAAATGAATCCTACTTTACTATCAGTATTTTTTCCTGTTAATTCTTGGTACAACTGAACGTTTGAGGAACTATCTGAAAATACAGAATTTATATTAATATTGAAACAGCAAGCACCTCATTTTAGCACAAACAAGATAAGCCAAAAAGCAAGATAGACCAAGGGAATTGTTTCCTTTCTCCTGTTCTCTGTTATTCAGAAGTGTCCCTGCAAAAACATCCCATCTCTATAGCTGCAGGTTTCCTGGGATAAATTTACAGGAAAAATAATCAAGCTATTTTACTTTCATATAAAAGCCTGAGACCTTAATTGCTGTGAATCACGACTTCCTGAACTTGAACAGGACTCATTTGTTTCAGGATAATCCAGCCTCCTGGCCTAGCCAGCAAAAAGTTTGATTAACTTCCCCTCTACTACTCAGTCATGAACAGCACAGTTTGGTCACGCCTGTTAATCTCTCAGTATTGTCTGCAGCACATGAATTGCAGCACGAAACAAAGCTGTCTAAACGGACCACAGAGAGCAGCACCAGAGAATAACCTTTGTGAAGTACAGGAACAGCAGACACACACAAAATACAATCAGATTGTGAGAAAATAAATATAACGTGAACCTCAGTGACAAGACAGAAGGTGACAAAGCAAGGGAAAGACCACAGCATTCAAACTAGCGTGGCACCAAATTTATCTGCGTGTTCTCTGCATAATAAGGACAAGAGAGCTCTGAAAACACAGTAGGTTCTATAGCAAGAACAAGAACACTTTACTGCTGTCTAGTGATGGCCCCCCAAGACCAGCTGAAAAACAATTCTATATTCCAGGAAAAGACATCAGATTTCCTCAGCTACAGGAATAAGCATTATGATACTGGATTTTGGAAAAAATAGAAAAACAAGAGGAAAACCAAAACATCTCTGCTTCTAAACAGGATTTTCTAGGTGTTTGCTTGATCCACTTAGGGAAGACAGGAAAAAATGAGATGTTCACAAAAATGTAGGAAATGTAAACAAATGGCAGTATACCGCATCCAGTCAGTGAGTAAGGGGAGGCAGAAAAACAGTGCAGAAGCACAAAAGCTTTACTGTAAATTGACATTATTTAATGGAAATTCTGGTCTTTATCAATTTAACAGCATTTTTAGTCAGAAGAAATTAGATAAAAATTCTGCTTCCTTAGAAATTTGAACCATTCATTTTAAAAAATAAAAACACAAATCAAAGAACTACAGTACAAATATAAATATTATAAAAACAAATACTATAAAAAATCTATTACTTCAAGTATCAGCTTCTTGCTTGCATCAGCTGCATCATGCATCAACAAATTTGAAAGTTTTAAACCAGGATAACTAAAAGAACATTTCTTAGATGTTCTTGCCCAATTACAATAGCTTGTGGTTTCTTTATTTCCATGATTTTCTCATAAATACAGATTTTGCTTACCTGATGCTGAGTTCATGATGTTCTGCTGCACAGAAGGACTAGTGGGAGCTGTAACATTCATCTGAGAGAGCATGGCCTTCCTAGGATCCTGCCATGTTGTTGTTTGATCAATGTGACTAAGACAAAACAAAGTGAGAGTTAGGACAGTCATGCATTCACAACAGTGACCTGCTCACACAGAAAGTTTAACAACAAAAGGTTAAGCCTGCCAACAACAGGCACATTGAAAACCAAACAAGAAGGTTTGGATTCTCTCCAAGCATCACTGTATGTCAAATTCTCAAACCCTTACCCTGGCCATCACCACTTTCCCATCCAACAGCTGTAGCAATCAGAGCTGGAGGAATGGTAAGATAAGGTTCATCATGAATATTGTAATCTAGACTGTTGTATCGTAACTAGAAGTTGTACCCTTGAACTAAACATTCTCTTCCCTCTTCTCACTGATTGGGTATTTGCCATTTTTAAATGTGACTTCACAGACTTTCAAACCAAGCCAGTTATGTCTGGAATCTCAAGCACAGTCCAGTACCTTGGCATGCTGAGTTCATATTCAGTGCTTAGGGAGTGGTAATGAGCCGGCTAGTAAGTAATCACTGGTCTTCCCAAACTTTCTGTGCATAGACCATGTCTTCAGATTATCTGATGGACTTCTCCCCTCACCACTAACAACTGAACAATTTCTCTGTGGTAATTTAAGTAACCATTCACACTAAAGCAGTAATGTGAAAGTGATGTGCAGCTGCCTTTCAACTTAATGTGAAAAGATGAGGACAGTGAGACTGTCAAGTAATCCATCAAGCCCTTTGAAGAGCCTAACTTCTCTGTTTTGAAAACAATGGTACATTTTGAAAAAAAAGTATATTCAGCATTGTCATTCATAAAAGTATTCAATTCAATGAAAATACCAATGATGTAATGAATGATTACTTCACCTTTTGACTATGTGATTAGCATCTTTTGCTAATGAACAGCAAAATGCAGGGTATTTGTAATAAGTATCAATGCTATCTTCATGACATTAAGCAACATTGAGAAGTACATGTTGACAAAAATACAATTCCCAATACACACTGCGTGTCGACAACAAAGTTGGTTATCCATTCATTTAGAACTGGTATCAACTGAAACTAATTTTCAGATATTTTTCATCATTAGAATCCAATGCATCATTAACTTGGTACCATTCTTTTCTTAGACTAATTATCCTTAACATTAAGGTTTTCTGGATTACATGGAACACCCATTTTCATTTACTTCAGCAAACCCACAACACTTAAATTCAGAACATACAATGGGGCAGTAGTCACCAAAACCATTACTGATGTAGAATTACTTATCACATTCTAATCACTGAAGGTACTTTCTGTTATAAGGTAGAACATATCACAAACTGGTTTTTAAAAGTATGTTTTAAGATATATATATTTTATTCTCTCTAAACATGCACATGAACAATTCCAGGTCAAAGAGTTACAGACACACTGTAGTAGGGTCACAATACAGCTCATTTAATACAGGTAGGTGCTGGTTTTGTCTGGAGTAGAGTTAATTTTCTTTGCAGTGGCTAGTACTGGGCTATGTTTTAGATGAACCTGACTTCCCTCTGATCGTCACACCAATGATTTAAACTGTTTAGTGGATGGGCTTCAACCTCAGCAAGGTACTGTAAGCACACTGCATCTCTGGTTGCGTACGTTTTCAAATATTCAGCTCCACTGAGAAACATGCCACATACAGCATGATTTCTGTATTTCTTTTTTCAGCCTATTTATTTATAAAACATGGAACAGCGATAGTAAGGACTGCCCTATATACACTGGACTATACATAAACCTTCATACTGGAGAACAGTTTTTCACTTTTCTGCTGGTCAATTTTGCAAAGCAATGAAAACAGGTAAAGATAATACAGATGTAAAAACACTGCACAGCAATGTTTCACAGACTGTGTGTTTAAATTACAGTACCGGCATGTGCTACTCCTCCCCTCCATTTCTGATTTGTTATGTTTGCTCAACTCAGTTCTGGGAATAGTAGAAACTGGGAAAACACCACTGCACCCATGATAACACATTCATTTATTTCCATTTAACTACTATAAAAGTCCATGTAACACTATGAACTTATAAAATGTCCATCTAAGGTATATAATTTATAGCCTTTCTTTTTATATGCTATTTGAGTGCAGAGTAAGACACAGAAGGAAAAATGTTTCCCTGCATTACAGAACCATTTTTTGCAATCAACTGTAGGAACACAGTGAAACAACATTCACCAGTTTTTCAAAACAGATCTGAATACGGGATAGATTAATGGACTATGGAAGAAGCAATTTTAGAAGTATCTCCAATTTGAGCACACATTATCAATTCCTCAAGATTGCTTAAGCATTCCACGCTAAGTATAGTTAATGTTCATAACAAGTTGTTAACACAGATAGCTATTTTAGGCAGCAGTAGCAGCTTCCGACTTTTCCCTAGTTGAGTATCACTTGAGAAAAGTCAGCAACTAAACTCCAACCAGTAGTCATCATAGCGCAAAGAGCCACGGAAGAAAAACCTTAAAGTAAGCTGATTATATCAATATCATACTAATCATATGACTGGTTCAAGAAGGTAAACTCCTTTTTTTCCCCCCTCCCGCTCAGCTCTGTGCTTCCTGACCTGCATATCAATTTCCCCTGCACCTTCCCTCAAAACCTTTCTCTTCAACCTGCATCAAATCACAGTCCTTCTATATATCTTACCTGCTCCGTATCCTGAGTGAATGCTATATACTAAGAAACCACCCAAAACACATCACAACAGATAGTTCTTTTCCACAAATTCCATAACATGCTCATCAATTGTATGGAATACAAAGTAGGCAAACCCCATTGATATGGATGAAATGTTTAAATAAATCCTAGTACTACGGGAAGGAATACAGGATTTTATTTTGTTCCTATCTGCAGTACGTGCATCAGAGTAACTTACTATAAACACCACGTATTTTTAGCTATCAGGTTAAGTACTAGAACAGGACATTCTCCACAGGTAAAAGATCTTTCCCTCTATTTTGAATAGCAGCACAGACAATGTCTAAATGGACATAACTGACATCAACATTACATTATTCTTCCCTGCACTAAGCAGATTTTTTTTCATAGTAGCTGTATTACAAGACAACTGCCCCAATCCTCACATTCAAGATCTTCTATTTTATATGATCTGAGCCATATCTCAAAAAAGAACTACTGTCAACACAAAAAAACCCAAACCAAACACCAAAAAAAAATAGTAAATTATATCAAATCAATGATACCTATAAATCAGCCATTCTATTTAGTATGTATTATCAAATTAAAACTCAAAATCTACCTATTCATGAATGAGAATCACAGTTCTATACTGTGTGAACAGAACAAAATGAGTAAACACTCTTGGAATTAAAATCTACATCTCTAGGATAATCAAGGAATGCAAGACATTTTACTTCATAAATAAATTCTCACATCCAACATCTAGCTACCTGGCACTGTTTATTATTGCTCATTTATGTCTCGGTGAAGCAAATCATTGTCAAACTGGACAAATATACTATTAACTAAGCAAATCTATCAGGCTGTACCATAAATGTAGGTCTATGGTAACAGGCCTTAAAAAAAACAAAGCTAAAACGCCCACCACATGCTAAACATTTGTTAGCAAACTTACGTCAATTCTAGTACCAAGAAGAGTGACTATTCCAAGTCACATCACCCACCACCCTCCACAAAAAAGCACTTTCAAAGTGCTGTGCGTTAAGAAGAGAAAAAGCTGCATCTCTTCACCCATCACCAAGTTCTACAGTAAAATACAAATTATTCGCATTTTGACAAGAACAACTTTAAAGAAAAGAAAAATGTTCTAATCTTATGTACACAAAGAGCAGCTACTAAGAATCGGAATTTCTGACTGAAAGAAATCTTTACTGGCATTAAACACTCTCACATCCTGAAGATTTGTCAGATTCAAATTCTAATGTAATTAGAGTTCATGGTTTGGGTTTCTTGGGGGTTTTTGAGAGGGAGAGGGGTACTAGGGATTTTGATTTGAGTGTTGGTTGGTTGGTTGGGGATTTTTTAAATAGAAAAGAAGCAGGAGACCCAGAGATTAAAAAAAATAAAAGAAATTATTACTTTCAATTGAAAATAATCTCTAGATCCCAATAGGTTAATAAAACAATACCACTCCTTAAACCAAACAACTGATCTGCCTTTTGCACAAAGTGTAATACACCTTCACATTTGTTCTCCAGTGGTTGCACTGAAAAGACATGAACTGCTTTACTGAAAGCCATGTCAGAAATGAACTAACACACAAAAGACACTTAAGAAATTACTTAAACATTTCAAGAAAGGCATATCTAAGAGGCCTTCAGTTTTGATGTTCTGTAGTACTTATTGCAACTACAGCGCCCCCACTGGTAGGTACACTTTTCAAGCTATGCAGAGAACTTCATTTGTGCAACAGAATTCCAAGTCATTACAAAATCATGTTTCTTTCTCCCCCCTTTTCACCTTTATTAGCATAAAGTCACCTTATATACAGTGTACATCTGCTACATCATTTGTAATGAGAATCTTTCACAAAAAAAGGATCTTCTCAGAACAGATACTAACAGAAGCAGGTCAGAATTGCAGGACTATTTTACTGAAGTGCGTAATAGAAATGTAACGTTAGGAAGAAAGGCAAAAGACAATGAAAAGATATTTTAATCCTCAGTACCAGATGAACATACTGTATGAAATTTCTGCAACAGCACTGAAGAGGTCTGATCTACATGTAAAAAATAAACACAGGGCACAGTAAATAATCCATTGCTTCTCAATATGTTCAGACACAACTCTTCATAACAGGACATTTCAAAAAATTAGTTTCAAACATTCAGAAAGACAAGTTGCTCTTCAATACAAAAGCATCACCATAAAAAACTATGCAAGCATCTCTCCATAAGGTAATGCTTGTGTTTTACAATGTAGACAAGACTTGTATTTTCTGTCTGTGAGAAAATTATTTTCAGTCTCTAGTGAACTTGAGATGACTAACTTGGATCTTGGTTTTCAGACTTCTGGGACCGATTTAAGAATTCACTTGAAATTGTATTTTAAGAAAAGGAAAACACAGTCACACACCACTGACCACATCATCACAGACCTTCCAAAGCTGTTGACGTGGCATTGTGTACTTTTTGTTCTGGGGATAGATAGGAAAGTCTCTGTGTACCATAAGTGAGTGCACCAATAAAGTTAAACCTAATTATGTTCTAATTTTGGTGTGAAATTTAAACTTTTCATTATATCCCAAATGTCAACTGCTCCATTGACAAGCATGTTACCTATGGTTCTGTTTTACCTTAAATGACTGAGACGTAGTTTCTACTCTTTCATGTATTTTCCTTTGTCTTCCTAACCAGTTGGTTTCATCAGCCACATTAATACATCACTTTCTGAAAGGTTTTCTCTTTTTATTTATCTTCATCTATTAACTTTAAAGATTAGTAATGAGTAAGCATCTCCTCATCAATGCCAGAATTATTTCAGAGCTGTCACCAGCACACTTCAGCACGTCAGGTCTTGATGTATATATTGAAACTCAGTTTTCCTGGTGATGTCAGGAAAAACTGAGTATTTCTGCTCTTGAAACTAGCATAGTTTGTCAAACAAACAAACAAACAAACAAACTGAAACAAAATAAACACAAACCAAAACAAAAAATCAACTAACCCCTTTGCCCAATCTTTTCCTGGGCATTGGCGGTATAGGGTAGCTCCAAGATATCTACCTACCTATCATTTTAGCAGGCAGAGAATAAACCAGAATATCTACTTCTGCAGAGGCCTACACACTACAGTAGAGTAACAAATGTGGTGGTCTGACCACAGGGCAGTTGTGAGAGAACCTACTAATTCAAGAATAGAGATGGATGTATATTACTAGGAAAGGTGGTAATAGCTACAAGATCAGTCTGACAGGGCAGATGCGCTACGGGGATTCCCACAGGTACATTTTCCATAGTTTCATTTAGAAATGGGATAGAAAAAAAGGGTTGGGAATAAACACCTCCACATGAGCTGCTTTGATTAGGCATTCAAAAACTGGAGTATAGCACACAGGGGCTTCCGGGTTATGGCTGATGATGCTCTTAGGGTATTTACACACAATGGAATGGATTCAGCTTTGTCCCAGGGTAGAAGACCTTCTTTGTGCATACACCCTTTTTTATCCTGTTTGGGGGATTTCAAGAATTGGAAAAGAGTAAAACATGAAACTAAGTCTTCAGATATATGTGCCATTATTAATTAGACGTAACTGACTTGAAAGTGAAGTACTTTTCTTTGCAAGTGGTGTAACAAAATTACAGATTTATACCTTAAGTAGCATGAATACATTGTTTGAGAAGATTTCAATTCCAAGCAGCAACAGTACAGAGAAAAGCCTGAAGGGGAAATGAAACAGCAATTATCTCTACCTGCTCAGTCCTCCACAAAAACTTTGCACCACTATTAGAAAAGTTGCCCAAAACACTTCAAGGGTTTTCCACCTAGCTTTGTAAAGAAAAAGCAACAAAAATCTCATCTGCTGAGAGATTATATTCCACCCATTGCTTGGGAAAGCACTGTGTTTCCACTTGTCTTCTCCATATTAGCCTGCAATATTTCCTTGTCTGGGATTATTACAGCCAAATATATATAAAAGCAAAGCACATGGCAGTAAAATTCATAACTTTCTAATCTGTTTCCCAAAGTGTCAGAAAAAGCCTCTAAAATTAATCACACACTTTATCTCTTAACAATGGTAATGTCTCCAGGTATAGTCTAATTGCCTCAAAGAAAAAGAAACATTAATATAAGTTTCTGAATGGCTGTGTTTTTGATTTTTTCATATTCTTCCTTCTACTTGACAGGTCTTTATGCATTAACTAAACAAAGCTTGTGTTAAACTATACCATCTATGCCACTGATCATGTCCTCACCAAACTGTGATTTCAATAACTTTGAGACAGAACAAAAGCAAAAAAAGTATGAGAGCTGTGGGCACAAACATTCTTTTGACCAGGTGGGAAGAGAGCCTGTCAGAGCTGAAGCCCCTTAATCTAAGTATGAAATAGAGCCACATATGCTATCCTACAAAATTACAGTCTTGGGCAGCAGGAAATCTTTCAGCAAATTAATGGTTTGAATCTGAACTAGAACTATGCAGTAAGGGAAACTTAAATGCCTCTGACAAAAGTCTAATTGGTCAAGAAACAGCTTCTGCACGCAGTCATTACTGGTCAGGCTAGCTCTTCTACAAATCCCTCAGGAGTTTATTCCTAAAGTGGTTGGAGATTGCAAGATGCTAAGAGCTACCAGAAATTCCAGAAAACATGGCCCATAAAGCTGTGGACATTGCTACATGAAATAGAGAGCTTTTACAGATACCTTAATATAAAGGTATTCAAAGGCAGCCTTCATTAGCACTGGCCTGCATGCAGACAATACATACACCAAGGACTTAAAACTAAGCTTCCTGTTCTGTGTATAAACACCTCGCTCTTTTGAAGCTGCAGAACAGCACTGCCCTTCTTAGCAAAGCCCTCACAGGAAGGTCCTCACTTCAGAGTGTGTAATGCTAAAATGGATGTGTGGGCAGTAGGCAGTCTGACCATACATGCATGATTAATAGAAGAGATGAACACATGATATGATGTTCAAAGGTTTGCCAAGGTAGCACGACTCTTATTAGAATGTGCTCTTGAAACAACTGCCCTTGGTCAAAACAAAACTGGAAGCAATAACATGCTTATTTCTGCATTTATTATACCTTTTCCTTCTGCCCCTCTTCCTGCCCACATTCAAGGACCTCACATAGAAAAACAGGTCTAGTATTACAATGCTTAGAAGTATTTTAAATGGATTGTCAAAAATATTATTCTTGGATTCTTCTGTAGATTTCCCAAATTAAATGAAGTTATTTTCTGGGTTTCAGGAACAAAAAAGGAGCATGAGGATGTTTTCATTTCCAGGGCACTTTCCATTACTTTGAAAACTGTAAGACATAGAAGTATTAGAGACACTAAGAAAAGTCCTTGTCTTATAGTCTTTGTACCAGTTCAGTCATTTCCCAAACCCCATAAAGGACTAAATGCTGTGATCACATTCTCTATCACCACAGAGATTTAATTTTAAACTTGGCCTCCAGTTTCACAGCAGAAAAAGACGCTATTTGTAAAGAAAACCTTCCCTTCTCTCTACCCTGCCCCCAAAGTTAAGAAGTTTGCTTCCCGTGGCTAAGTCACTTACCATATGCAGAATTCATCTCTTTTACTCTCTCCTTAATTTTCAATGAAAGAGATGAAGGTATATCACTAAGGAGGGCAAATCTAAAGGAAGAACTGTCTCTGTTGCTATTTTAAGTGAAATTACTATATTCCTTTAACTTTACAGATACCCTCCTACACCCCTGCCTAGCAAATTCAGACCTCCTAAAGATGCAAGCATTTTGCCTTCTGTAACACTAAAGACAAGATTACACAAACACTAGCTCTCACATTTATTAAGGGAAGGGCAGATTACTTTCAGATGTGATGGGCCACAGAATACTTTATCACTTTCTTGTCCTTTTATCTCTGAGATTCTATCTCATTTCTCTCTCCCTAGTTAGCTCTTAAAAGGAGACAAAGAAAGCAAGAGGGAAATCAAATGCCTCTTTGCATGAACACAAGCCAGGCAATTTTACGCCCCTCTCTATACACCATACTTATGTTGCCTGAAGGTTTTCAAGTCAGAGAGGCTTGCCTAAGCATGCTGCAATAAAAGCTGCTATAGCCAGCTGTCTCAGTAAAGGGGTTCGTAGCAATCCTGTCGATTAACCCTGAGGCTAACCACCACCAAGGAAAACAAAATATTAAGATAAAAAGATTCTTTAGGTTGTTTCCTTATTGCTTTAAGTAGGAAGTCTCAGAGGGCAGTCTGAACTGGTTGCTTGAGTGTTCAGACAATGATCACTCCCAGATGGCCTTGACAGGATGAACTGACTCTTAAGAAACCATTAGGTAGGACCTACTGGAAATGAATGCACAGGTAGCTTTCTGCTACAAAGAATAAATGACTTGTTCTTCTTGCCATTAAAATCATTAATATTGACATCTGTTTTAAATACATGCTTCAGAACTGACACTTCACACCTTAAATCGATCAGCTATTTAGACGTTCTCAGTTTTAGTCACACAGATAGCCTCATGGACTATTTTTTCCCTGTTAAGAGACTGCAGTTTATTTAGCTTCAAAACAACTCCTCCTTTTGACCGTGTTTCAGGTGACCTTTTTACTTTTACAACTCAAACACTATGTACTGCTGAGGTTGGAGGCAATTGCTCTTGTCCCCGAAAACTTTGCAGACTTCTGCCTAAAACAAAGAAGAAAATCTTCCAACAGCAAGTTGCTGCCTGAGTTAGTAAGTACTTGTAAGATAACTGCTCAGCCAACTCTAGGCAATCTCACATACTCTGTTTTTCACCAGTAGATTATTCTTTTTCCTCCCCCACACTTAAACCCCCTGAAGCCAGATTTCCCAAGCTGCAATGCACCAGAGGCAACTGATTTCTCGACCCTAGATATAATACATTGTCTAAGGGTTATGCTTTGAAAAGTTATTTTTATTTACCTATTTAACCTAGAGTAGCAAAGAAAATACAAAGCAAAAGCCTGAGAAGAAATCAAGCTACTTAATATATAATTTTAATTATTATAGTTATCATTTAAATGTATAGTATACTTAAATACAATAGCTATTATATTTATTTTTAAAAGTGACCTAAAAATGTTTTCAACTTGAGGATTTCAAAGTTTCAGGTTCTACATTTCCCTTTACCATTCACAAAGAATTTGAAGAGCATCAGTTTAAAAAGTATTCAGAGGCCCACTGTAAAATAAGTAAAGGAAAGTAAAACCAACTTTGAACTCAAATTTCACTGCATGTTTCAGAAGTTATCAACTAGAAATATTCATTTATATTTTGTTTTATTATTAAGAATTTGGGTATTCACAGAATCTGTACGTTTGGAAGGGATCACTGGAGGTCAGCCAGTCCAACCTCTGCTCAAACAAGTAACACAGTAGTACAGGAAGTACAGGAAGGAACAGAAACTAAAAGTTTGACTGTGAAATCAGCAGCAGCAAAACAAACTATCTTCTTTAAAGAACCAATTAAAGTTTTTAGTTATTTCATTAAATCATCATAATAAATACCAATAGTTTAGCTTTTCTGTATTTGATTTGCAGTAATTTAATTAGCTTTCTGAGTATCTTTTGGTATGGAGGGAATTAGAAATATTGATTATAAAATGTGTTAAACACATGATTATATTTAAAAGCATATGACTTAAATAACTAACAGTTCTTTAAGTACTAACAGTTTAGTCAAAACAGATCATAAAGCAAAAATCACAAATTTACAAATTTCAGTAAATTTCAGCAGGAGATTTATAACAGGAGTTGGAGTTCCAAAGAAATCCTAAATAACTTAAAATTATCACTTTAACTTAGCACAAGTTAATTCCAAATTTATAGCCACTGCTATCTTCGTCTACTAGTTATAAAAATCAGCATTCAGGCATTGGGGGAGGAGGGAGTGGTGAAGGGGCTATGCTGCTGCCATGAGAGATGGGGAAAAACATTACTTATTGGCATACATTTTTAAAAAACATGTACTCATCAAATATATGTCTAGCATTTAAAATCATGCTTAGCAATCATACTAGTAACAGGCTGCCCTAAAGATAAGACCACATCCTAGCCATACAAGAGATCAGACTACAGCTCACACATTATGCAGCACTACTAACTTCTGTTCCAGAGGTCAGTTGTGTGTCTTTTTTAATGGCTAACATGATTATGATCAAACTTTTCTTCTAGCACAGTCCCTCCCCACTTTCTAATAGTCCAGTATAGAGATTTCCCCAGCCCAAATTTTATGCTTGAATAGTGTGGGATTTATTTTCTTTAGGAAGTGAGGTCAGTTCTTAATACCCTAACTCCCTTACAGTGTTTGCTGACCATTAGTCAGCACTTCCCTATGACTCATCCCTTTCCTCCACTCCCTTTCAGTTCTAAATGCTGCCGCCATTATAAGCTTCCAGTTTTTCCTTTTTTTTGCCTGCAAAATTCACAAACTATTTTAGAAACTCCCTTGAGGGTGAAGCAGCTTTTTTCCATGAGTATTAAGTCACTTTGAGCTCTTGGACAAACTGAGTGTCTTTAATCTTTGTGTAATATAGAGGTTTCCTATAGTCAAATCTTCTTATCACCATCCTACAGGACTACTTTTTCCCAACAACTAGGCAGCCAAAATTGTTTTAAAACTTTCAATTCAAACAAAATTGTAAGTGCAAGCTCTGAAAGTTGTCTAGATTTTGTCTATTTGCTTGGGTTTAGCTCATTCACAGTAGCTAACATACAAAATTCCAAAGACAAAACATATTTGTTTCATAACCCATCTTTGGAAAATATACTGTTACTGATCTCCGAAGAGCCAATATGCGCTATCACATATCAGTAATTTCAACAGCTGAGTAACAAGACAAAGCTTTTCTGAAATTTAAGCATTAAATTAGTGAATACAGCTAATGGAACAATATTCATCCTAGTTCCATGTCAACTTCTCACTAAGCAAGCTTTTATATAGGCTACCTGATACACACCTGCTGGGGCACGGTGCCTAAACTGCACAAGAACACTCAGTTACAACATGGTTCCTTCACACTGACTCACTGTCACTGCAAACTTCAGAATATATCCACTCTTGCCCTTTAACTTGCCCCCTCTACACTGTAATCTTCAGATCAGAAGATGTAAACCAGTACCTGCAGGCAAAAAAAGAAGGATATTCCGAGAGGAGAATGAAACTCTCCATATCTTTTTTAATTAATAACCCTTGATAGTCACCCACAATTAGGTTGCTAAAACAGAACACTGAGTTAATATAATCCTTCTGGTCTGCCCTCCTCCAGTAATTTTCAACATTCCCATAAAACGTCTGATCTGTATTTAGTCATCTGAATCAATTGTTTCTAGTCACCATGTACAGAAAGCTTTTGTAGCAGATGTCCTTTTTTCACATCAATTTTACATTCAGAATTATGGAAGAAGGAAAGAAACAAACCACTCTGTTTTTCGGCTGAATTTCTTAGTTTTACACTAAGATGCTTGAATAAACCAAAAAAGTAAACATTTCCTTGGTTAATGCTTTCTAAGTTGTGGTTTAACACTTTATAGTTCCAGGTACTTACTCAGCAACTTCCTTCCAGAATTTATCACTCAAAATTCAGTAGCAAACATGCACTGTTTAGTGTTATCTTAAAATTTATTCTGCAATCACGTCATATCACTACACAGGTTATAATTTTAAAGTTTATCTCAAAACCTTTTAAAAGTAAACTGTACATTTAAAAAGAAATAAATCTATCCTAGATACCATGACTGTAGTTGTATAAATTGGGACATTAAACCTCCTAGTCAAGTTTCTCTGATATCTTGTTATCCTTTAAATATATTTTCAAACATCTATTTCTTCAGAAAATTGTTGCAAAATATTTATGTTCAAAAGAGAACTGAAAAGGACTGTTACAGGTCTGACAATGTAATGTGCTTCTCTACAAGAAACCTATTTACATTTTCATGTATATCAAGAACAACAAAATTTAAGAGTATAACAAGGGCAAAGAATATGCTGCAGAAGACAGTCAAAATATCTAATATGAAACAAAGAAGCTCGACAAGGCCCTGGAGTTGAGTGCTCTATTTCATAAGTGCCCATTTCTTTGTGCTACATTTCTCCTCACCATTGACTTGACTAATATGTGCTGAGCTAATCAGGACTGCAATCTTACTTAACTAACTTGCAGTAGGCCAGAAATCTAGCAGTCTATCTGATAACTCTCCTACTCTACTACAGGGACCAGCTGCTTGGACAGCAAGCATCATCCAAGCAGCCAAATACCACCTTCTGTGCTAGAGCATGCACAGAGTTGACTGGAAGCTGCTGCTGCTGCCAACACTGCTTCCACATGGGAGAGGAGGGCCTGGAGGCATCACTCCTCCTGCTCACAGAGCAGGCCAGAACTGCTCTTTGCTGATTTTGTTGATGCAATCGATGGGGGAGGCAGTAGGCAGATGTTGGATTTATCTCTTAAATATAGTAATTGCACTGAGACCATATCACACTGTTAATGCACACAAGACAAGTGAATCTGCTGATGGAATCACTATACTACAATATACTTAGAAAATCATTGGTGATGAGGGACTTCAAACAGATCTGTTTCCTGGATATCTTCATCAAATGCTAAGTTAGTTATCTGGCATCTTATCTGAAAATCCCTGTATATGTTACAGTAACAGTGTCCTGCACATGAAAGCCGCTGAAGAAAAGTTTGCACAAAAATAAATCTTGTCCATTGAAAATTAATTTGCATCCTATCCAGAACTGTGCAAAAATCTAATAAACTGTTTAATTACTGAAAACCTGTAGCTATTTTGTGAGATAATGAAACTCATGTAAATTTCTGTACTTTCATAAAAGTGAACGGCACTACACTTCAAAACTGCAGATGTGAAAACATGGTTTACCTGACTCTACAACTGACTCTACAACTGTTATTTATTTTCAGTCAAGTAAAAAAAAAAAAAAAATCACTGTGAAGCACTTCAGCAGAGTACTAGGGGTGATTAATTAGGGAGTGGCAGAGGAAAGGATGAAACATCAAAAGAAAGTGAATAGTGTAAGTGTAAAAGAAGAAACATGTCTTGGAGAGATCTGGCAATCTTGTAATATCAACATCTCCCAAGGAGTCAAGCTGCATGAAGAGAAGTTGAAGTAGCCAAGGAGGAAGGTCAAAATCTGCAAATTTTCAAAGCACAGGAAGAATTCTAGCTGAGAATGAACGAACTGTTGAGCTCACTGGGCAGAAATATATTGGTCTGGGAGATTAAACTGGGAGGCAGACTCTCACTGGACTGGAAGGAAGTATGAATAAAAACATTATGAATCCTCTCCTACTCTCACGCAGAGGAAGAACACAGAGCACTTCAGCTGGGGGGGGGGGAACTAACTCAATTTGTTGAGCAGAAAACTATCACAGAGGAGGAACACGACTTATCAGAGACTAGCAACAGTAACAGAAGGATACAGGCATTTGTATATCAGCAGCTCAAGAACAGTAAAAGAACATAATGAAGGAGAAAAGAAGCTAAAAGCTGATATGTTAAGAACAGATTTTGTCTGGTTTTGAATCTGCACAAGCCAAAAAACCAACTTTACACACTTGCAAAGCAAAACTACTGTTCTTTCTTTAAGCATGCATCTGAAATGCACTGTAGACATCAACTGAGAAACAGAAAAACATCATCAAAAACTGCAAAGCAGTAAGTCTTACAGCAAAAAATACATGCCAGTTGGATACAAGAAATTACTACTTCTCAATGCTAGAATTATTTTTAAAGTGTTGTGCAATTCCTTCTCTTTTGAAAATCTTGCCCGAAAAAGTAAGAAAGGAAAAATCTCGCTCTCACAGAGCAAATTATTAGATGAAACATTTTTACTTCACCCTAACTTGTAGCAACCAAGATTTTCCCTTAGTTTTGAACTGAAGGATTTTCTAAATGTGCAATAAATACCCCAGTATCCTACAGAAATGTACTCTATGTAAGGTGGTACCGCTGTTCTCAGCACAGAAAATGCCAGCACTGACTTAGCAGTTTTGTGCACAAAGCTGCCCATTTGATCCTTGCTCTCCTTGTTTTTGCTTTGCTGATCAAAGGAGTTGCCAAGTTTTTTCTTTACCATTACAAGGCAGGAAAAATGGGTCTCCTCAGAGAGGCCCCTTGCGAAGGTCACAAAGGTTAGCTCCACAAGGCCCAGAGTCTGCTCTGATGCTGGAGTGATTGGCTGGCTTCCCTGCAGTTACCCTGCATTTCCCCTCCTTCACAACAGTGCACTGGTTATGGAAACTAAATATGAAAGAACGTGGTGGGGGAGGAAAGAATTTCTATGGAGACATTCTAAAACTCTCAGAAGTTCTACTTGTTTGAGCAGCCTGAATATCTAGCATGACAAAATATTTGATTTCTTTCTGAAAAACTTCCAATAAAAATTTCAGCCTGTAATCCCTTCTTAACAAAAATTTGAAAGGCAAAAAAACCCCGAGTTTGCTTTTTCTTTGCAAACAAACAGATCGACACTGGTCTGCCTTGGTTTGGAAAAAGTTTAAGATGTTTATTTGCCCCATCCCTGGACTTAATCAACTGGAACCTACAGGTCATACCATCTTAATGAAGACTGAAATGAAGCCAACTAATCAGGATTCAGATTTGTAGCACCTTCCAGCTCCAGAGCAGTATCACACCAGAGACATTCAAAGAAATCCTACAGAGTATACGAAAGTTTATTTATAGGCATCAGACTCCTTACTTTTAGGTCCTAAAGTTAAGTAATGAAGATATTTTGGAATATCCAGCAAAACAATCATCGTATTTCAGATGGCTGTTTAAATACACTAATTAAATTTTTTAAGTACACACATTTTCTATACATTCAAACCTACCAATCCACAGGCAGCCACAACTATTCAGATTTTTCTCATACATACAAAAGTTAAGCTGTAGTGTATACACTGAAAGCTCTAGACACTTTGAAGCATCTACTCCTAAAAAACGGATTCAGGGTTGGTCCAAACAGGAGAAAGTAGCATAAATTTTGTATACTGAAGAAGCAATTTTTTGAGGCTTCATATTTAGGGGGCACAATTTCATATCACTTTACAAATAAAACTGATTCTCAGCATTGCTCAAAAAGCTTTCTTACCACCCTGGAAGTCAAGCCAGGCTCTTTCTCTCTGTATAACTGTAAGTGTGAAGTTCTGCCTCCAGTGCCATTACCCATATGTTTGGACAGATGAAGCCAATTAAAACTCAGCCATCAGTGTGTTTGATGATGAACCCACCTCTACAGCTGTTCGAGTCAGAAGTACTTCCAGAATAGTCAATTGTACAGCCTTACTAACTAGGTATTTCAATCAATTAAAGTACTCTCAAGATTTAATAATACCCAGTAAGAGAGGGGCTCATACTACAGCTTTTTCTTCCTAGGTAGAATCAACAGGCTTCCTCTTCTTAACCAGTTGCCTCTGATCACAAAACACTAAAGAAAACATACCCCCTGTATTGGCAGACAGCAATAAACGACTGAGAATGCCAGAACCTTACACTGAAAACAATAAAATACATCATTAAAGAAGAAATATCATAGTTCATATAAAAGCACAGAAGTGTAAGTGGAATTTTGATCCAGTGACTTCAATTTATTCACCTGTAAAAAGATATAACTAAAAGTACAGATGCTTCAAGGGGCCTCCAAAACTACTTCACCTACAAGTCCAGATGCAAATGGAGAGCACTTCTGACTTAACCTTATCAAACTTCTCAAGCCCCTTTGGGGGTGGCCACAAAGGCCAGCACACCTAACATCTACCAAACCCAAGCCCTGCTCCACTCCCATACAAATGTTGGGTACACAATGTGCTGGTCAGGCATAAAGCACAGATACCACATTACCTGAAACATTTACAACACCAACAGATCATTTATTTTTCAAATTTGCCATGACAATAAAACCCAAGAAGAGAAAGGACTGAGTCAAGACTCAATAACACATGCTGTTTTGCTACCAGGCACGTCTTTGATCACCTTGGTGATCAACTTGATGTTGCTGTGCATGCAAACAAGCCTCCCATGGTATATGCTGTGATAACACTAAGGCATTTCTACTGCTTTTGTTACTCAGATGATACTTCTTTATGCCAACAACTACCCAAACTACACTGAGGGGCTCTGCTGACGTAATCACATTTTCTGACAGGTACTTACTTTATGACTACATTAACCTACTTCATTCTAAGGAATTAAATTTAGTATGTAAAAAATGTGGAGCTTACTGCAGCTTCTGTATTCTTACAGACACCACAGTTAAGAAGAAATAAAAAAATCTCCAAAATACTTAAAATGCCCAAAAGTAACAAAACCAACAGTGGACACTAACAAATGAATAAAAAATTCTCCGTAAGCAGCAGTAAGGCCAAGATACCACGCAAACCTGTAACATGAGAAAAGGCTAAAGTTTAGGACTACGGTTTTGTAAGTTTTTATGTTAAAGGTTCAGATTGCTGTAATGTTTTAAGGGTGACACAACTGGGCCAAGGAATAGATGCACTGTAACCAGCCTCTTCTTTCTCTGCTGTACATAATATAAAATAATAATGGCCAGCCTTCGCAAGCGAAGATCCGGGGAAGGTCTTTCCACCTTCCAGCCTGCGCATTGGATTTTTTAGGTGAGACACAGTGTGCGCGGAACTGAGCCCACCCTTTAATCCTAAGGTTCATCTGCCGGGGCCAAGCGAGCTTGGACAGTGGCAGTGAGGTCCTTAGGACGTAGGTGGGTTGCCTTCAAGGGCTAACGAGCCCCACCTGCCCGGGAGTGGCCCTGACCGGGAATCGAACCCGGGTCTCCGCGGTGATAGCGCGGCGCCTTTACCACTAGACCACCAGGGGCTCCTGTACATAATATAATGCAGGAAGAACATCCAAGACCACTTTGGAAAGCAACACCCATTTTAAGAAAAAGGTAATTCCCTCACACAAAACTCAAGCAATGGAAGAATCTGTCCAGAGGATGCAGAGCCAAGTGCCCTATATCAATCCTGAAACTGTACAGAAGAAAGATGTTCAGAGCTATTGCCTTTTTTTGATCAAGTTAAAGAAAAATTAGTAAAAACAGCCTAAACACCTATCTTTCTTAAAATGTGAATTGAAAAGAGTTTCATTTATAGTGAAACCTTAGACATTTCATTAGAACCTCAGCTTAATTTCATGTTATGACTTATGATGTAACCAACAGGTCAATAAGCTTATCATTTCTAAATTAACAAAAAAATTATTTAAATTAACAGAAAACATGAAAGGAGAAGCATATAAACAAAAATGAGGATGCAGATCAAAATAACTTAGTTTCACACTTTCCATTTCAGCAATATGGATGGCTCATCAAATATCACATGACCTCCAAAGTTAAGTTTTTAGCTTAAACCGTGACAGGTTTTATTTTTTGTATTTATCCTATAAACACCAGGAAACCTAACACTATGTTATTTAAAAGTGCACCATAGTTCTTGGAATTTTAAATTCTGATGTCATATATAAGTGCAACTTCTAAAATTTTTACACCAGAGCAACTGAACCAAAGCAATCTTACCACAATTTACTTGTTCATACCAGACAACCTCATATATGCACACAGAGGTAAACCTGATCTATTACAAATAAACTGAAAAATGCTTCGTTCCAACTGTTTTAAATATAAGAGAATACAGAGGTTTTCCAATAGGAAAGGAGAGCAGGACAAAGAACAAAAGAAAAACATACAGTTAACTAAAAAACCCTGGTAAAGTGGCAGGGGAAATTATGGCCCACTTACTAAGCTCACATTTGTTATGCGAGAGTGCTATTTATAATGTCACATGCTGGAACTTGTTCCCAAGCTAGCTAAACCTACATGCTTAATTGACTCAATAGACAATGCTGCATTGTCAAGACTAATCTCTTCCTACAGGCTACAGTTTCTAAACCATGAAAGCTTTTATACATTTTAATTTTTTCAGCAGTTCTGAAACCAGAAAACTTCAAAATACACATCCACATAATAGACACACATATTAGGTATTGGGGTAGCTACTAAAATTCACATATCCACATGCAAATCGAGTCTTCAAGTCCAACTATTTTAAAGAACATAGGAGCCAGAAGGTTCTTAAAGTTCCAATTTCAGACATACTAGACAGAAGGGACTAAGGAAGAAAAAGCCTAGGAACAGGTTCATGTCACCAATGTACAGCACATGACGCATGGAGCAGCAGCTCTCACATCGTACTAGATTTTGACTAAGTCACCTTATAAAGTGTTCGTTTCTAGTTGCTTCCCAAGAGTAAGGTTTCGGGAACTTCTAATTAGTTTAAAGTCTGACAAGTTCACAATTAAGAACCAATTTAAACAAAAGTTACCCTGAATGCTGCAGACAGACTGGATTGCCAACTCCTGCAGATTAACTTAGTTTTGCACAATAAACAAGTTTCATGAATTAATTCAACAGTGAAACGGAGCTTTGGTTTTTAAACATTTGCATACTAACTATCAAAATAACTGCTGAATTTTAGAAATTGAAGCGATTCAATTACTAATTATTTGAAACAGCAAATTGGTTCAATCTCTTCTATAACCAGATTCAGAAAGCTGACTTTTGGTATCTTAGGATCCACCAAGCCATTTTGATTTTTTAATATTACCTCTGCTCCTCCCTCCCCTCAAATTGATGAAAAGAAACACCTTCGAGAACAACACTATTAAATGTCAAAAACTCTTGAGTAGCTTTACGAAAAAATAACAAAGAAGAAAAATAATTAAACTATGCCTTCTCAAACTATTGCCAGATGTAAGCAATTAGCAGAACTGAAGTATTCAAAATACCACCAAGCAACTCTGACAGGAGCACTCGAGTTTCTTAAGTCAATCGTGATCAGCTGCTCTAAATATCTATAAACCATAGAACTACATACTCCTAAAAATTACTAAAATACAGAGACTAAAAGTCAAGATAAACATTAAAGGCATCGGTGTACAGATGTGCATATATTTTTCTGTACAGACTTGCCATTTAATGAGCTTACGTTTCAAATTTTTATAGTTAATATAATGCAGATTGTATTTGAACTCACTCTTTTTGTAGCTAGTATCTCGACAAGATAGCAACTCATCTACAAGAACAATCATCCCCTTTAAACAGCAATGCTTCACTGTAAACACAGCCTTCAGGAGGATATATTTACATACATGCAACAATTTTGGAATAACATGATAGCATGAATGACATTGCTGAGAATGCCGCATGCAGCACACTGCTGATAAAGCTGTTTTAGACAGTCTCCCATATCTCATGCTTCATTGACTCAAGCTGAAAACAACCTTCTAAAACATAGGAGGATTAAATTAACAACCATCATGTCTTTCCTCTATAATGCATCTTCTTCTAATTTTCCCACACCAAGAAGCCACCAGGTTTATACTGTAGAAGGATAAAACAGCTTTGCAAAAACAATGTACGACTTCCTCTAATAACATGCTGAAGGGCATCTCGTCCCATGTTTCACTTTTTTCTGATCTTCACAAAAACACAATTATTCTACCCAACTGCAAAAATTAAAAGATGTAGATAGAAAACTGCTAAATTACTTAAAGCATAAAAAATAGAGTCCAAAAAGTCATGCCATGTTGGAGAGACAGTCTTTCAATTGCCACAGGGTCTAATGATATTTTGACAAGACTGCAATTATGTTTCTGTTATAAGAGCAGATCCTGTTCTCCATGTCTTGCCAGGATAATACTGCTTTTAATTAATGCTTTCGTTGTGAAGTGTTCCCTCAGGCAGTAATAAGTTTTATAATAATTTCAGTATGTAGCATGTATTTCCCCACACCATGTATTCAAAATTTCTCATCATTTGGCCTCACAGATAATGCCCAAGCCCTTGCTTCCCAGAAGGCTTCAAAACATGGCTAACTACTGCTGTGCTGAACAAGACACTGTTAAAACATGTCTTTATATGATTGTTTTCCTCTACTTCCCTTGAGAAGAAAGAAACATTACATGCCTATCAAACTGGCACAACTACAAGAGAACCAAATTTCCCTTTAAACATCAGTCCCAATTTCACTTTCAGGAAGTGGCACAGACCTCACTCTTCTTTTCATATAGTTAATATATGCTTTTAGGGTATTATCTTTTATACAAAGTTGCAAACATTGCCAAAGTCTCAATTACGTTTACTGATCACTAAACCTGGGTAAAACAATATGAGTGCAGTTTTACTTCCTACAACCCACTTCATAACCCAACTCTTGAACTTGTAAAGTTGCACTAAGGAAGCTGCAAACCAGAGCCTCAGCAAACAGGTCATTACTGAAGACATGGAACTATAGACACACACTTCTCTGAAGCCTGAGACAAGTACAGTACTGTGTGGGAAATGTTATGAAATCCCTGTCAAGAAAACTAGGCCTCACATTTAATCCACTCATTGCCTCTCTCTACCACAAACAGCTATGAAGTAACTAACTTGGTTTTGGTTTAAATGTTATTAATTAACTCCACAAGAAGGTGGGAAGTCTCAAACTAATTCCTATATGCCGATTAAAATTGGCTTTATAAGGTGTTTAGATAGATTGCAATGACTTTGAAAAGCGAAGTCAATACACAAACTGCTGTCTTTACAGACTGCAGGGATTCATTTTTATCTGTCACATATTCTCTGATCATTTTCAATAAAATTAAATAAAATATTAAATCTCAATTTCATTTAAGTATTCAAGCTTTATGTTTCCTTTTCTTTTTTTTTTCTTAATTAAAGTGGTCTCTGTATTTTAGTAGACTCAGTTCTCCAAAGTTTGAGGACTAAAAGCAATATAGTATGTTTATACCTTCAACAGAGGGAGGAGTTAATGTTAAACATTATTTCCAATTATTTTCCATTACTTTTTTATTTTTCTAATAAAACAAATTCAGTATTCTGTCTGATCTCTCAAAAGTGACATTAATTTCAGAATCCTGTCCCCATTTCACGCACAAACAGTTTCTCCTGCATGGTCTTTGCATGACTTCATTGGCAGTAAATATTTAAATAGATCTGTATTTCTTAAGAAGAAATGTACATATTGTCAACAGCAAAATTCATGAATTATATTATCTGGCCTTTATCAAGAAGGTCAAACTAGGTGACAGACATCTCTACTGTTTCCAAATTCTCTGGCTGTAGCTGGAAAGTGCATCTGTCTAAAAGAGCATCATTTAATTTTTTAGCCAGGTTGGATTTGTTTGTGCAGTCTAAAATCCGATGAACTAGTAAAAACAACACTAGGTTGATCTCCAAGTTGTGTGATTGTGATTTGCAAAAGCAACCAGTAAGGAGTTCCAAGGTTTGCAATGTCAAAAAAAATTATTTAGTACAAACTCTATTTAAACAGTTTAATAGACATGAGACCACTCACACGCAGAACCAAACAATTGTGATTACTTAAATATTTTTAGAATCAAACCTACCACAACTTTGAGCTTTTGCAACCTTAACTGCCAATTTCTTCTACACTGCTGACATATCTGCCCAGAAAATAACTACTGATGAACTTAATCAGGGGTCAAACCCAAACCAATAATAAACCTAGGCTTTCTTTATAAGGGGTTGAATTACCCCAATCAATAGAAATTCATTGGTTGCCTCTGAACAGCATGCTGTAAGCATCAAATAAAGAAATTATCCTTTTGACCCTTCCCCTTTTCTTTCAGAGGAAGCATTACTGCATTACTGTGTTCCCAATATGTTTCTCACAGTTTAGCAAAACATTACCTTGGAATTAAAATGGATTCACCAAATGGAAGCAGATTGAATAAAGAGTTAAAATACTAGACTTCTGGTAATGAATCTTAATAGTATTAATACCAAATCATTCATTAAAGAAGGCAGTATTCAGTGTCTAAAAACCTGGAAATTGGCTTCAGTTGACCATACAATCAAAAAGCTTGTATCCTGAGACAGAGAAGTATCAAAAAAAAGGAAATTAAAGTAATTAATTTTTACTGTCTCTCTCTTATCATTACTGACTCACATTACCACTAATAGTATACCTATTGCTACTAGAAACAAAAAACAGCTCAGAACCAAAGGTAAAAAGTGCATAAAATTCATGACTGAGATTTATTCTCTCTTATTTTGTCACACTGGTTAAGATGCACAGTTACTCTGTAAAAACTATTAAAACCTACCTGAAATAACTTCAAATATAAAAATTTCCCCAAATCAGAACTACCACCTTTAGATTTCAGGCACATCTGATAATTTCTACTTTGAAAGAACTTTCATGCTATAAAGTCCTTGACTGGATTTACACAAAATATCTAACAATGCTATGCTTTTTCATTCCAAGGATGTGTCAGTCACTGACATTCTGTATTGAACACTGCACTCAGAATTTTAATGGCATTTGTTTCCTAAAACGTGTTTGTGTGTTACAATTTTGACTTCTGGTTAAAATCAAATTGTGTATGTCTTGATCTATGTATCTAATTATATACGTATGGGAGTATAAAAGGTTCACAGACAAGTTGAATACATCTTTCTATAATGAACACATACACTGAAACTATTTGCTCTATCATCATATGGTAGGACAGTTAATTAAAGCATTCGAAGTTTACTTTAGTTTTACACAGCACAGCAGTTAAACCAAGCTGGTCAACTGGAAGAACAGGTCATAAATCAAAGAGAAGCCATGTGTAGCAAAAGGAACAACTTCATTTTTCATTCTAATGTTTGAGACAAACCACAACTGCAGAACTGTTTAAATAAGGAATGAAAGAAGAGATTTTAGAAAAGTATTGAATTTCGGAAAATTTAAAAAAAATATTACTGTTTACTCACACTTTTAAATCTTTAGTAGAATACCTGAAGACAATGGTACAGGCTTGAATTCTTTGTTAGTATCAGTTCCTCCAAGAACAAACCATGAGAAATTCTTTTAGTAGCAGACCTGTAGAGACGTGTTTCTTGTTTCCCTACATCAACTCCTGTTGGTCAGACACTCAGTATTCTTCATCGCCCTGCTTTGCCAATGGCAAACAAAACATCCACCTGTATTTTCTGAGAAAAAAACACAGCAAAGAAACAGCCTATCCCTCCTCTTAGGCTTCCAAATGAAGGACAGTAGCATGCTAATTTTGTCACTAAAAAGCATACTATACTGTATCATATAAGTATACAATTATAATTTCAAACTGTCATTACTCTTTAAAACTAAGATAAATCATTACTTGTTTTATTGCTCTTGTTGAACAACTTTTCTTCAACACAACAGAGAAACAAAGAAATGCCAATTCTGCATAAGTTTTCAGATATTTTCTATTTCAATCTCGTTCTAAACCCTGACTCAAATTACCTGATGTATTAATTTGTACCTTGCTCTACACTTGAATTTTGCTGGTAGATGTGCTTCAAGAGACTGCAAGACGTTCAACAACAACAAAACTGCCAAAAAAAACCCACCAAAAAAACTAGAGTGTGGTGTGGATACAGTTATGAACAAAATTATGTGTTCACCCTTCTTAATAAAGTTTGCCCTTTCTGTAATTTATTCTACTGACACTGACCATCAGAACATCTGAGACTCTTGCTTGCACATGTGTACTTACAAAACTTTGGAGAACAGAAAATAGTCATTCTGCTTTTACCTAGGCCAGGAGCAGTCAGAGTTGCAACAGACCTAAGCCTTGCTTAAGTACAATAGTTTCACTGTTAAATACCCCACTTAGCACTAGAACAATTCAAACTATTTATCAATACCTCATTTTAGATCTAAACCACTCCGCTTCTGTAGAAGTTTTTATTTCTCCCCATCATTTTATTTTTAGTATGTTTTGATCAAATTATTAATGAATACTGTTTCATGCCAACAAGGCAGATATCATGGTGGGAGTCTGCCACAGACCACCCAACCAGGACAAAGATGCAAATGAAATATTCTGTAGGCAGCTGGGATAAGTCTCACCATCGCTGGCCCTTGTTCAACTTATCAGATGTCTGCTGGAAATACGACACAGCAGAGAGGAAACAGTCCAGGAGGTTCCTGGAGTGTATGGAAGAAACTTTCCTGACACAGCTGGTGAGGGAGCCAACTAGCCAAGGCATCCTGCTGGAGCTGCTGTTTGTGAGCAGAGAAGAACTGATGTGGTAGTCAGGGGCTGTCTTGGGCACAGAAGTCACAAAATTACAGTTTTCAATTCTCAGAGTAGTAAGGATGGGCATCAGCAGAATCTGCCACTTTGAATTTACACAAGGCAGACTTTGGCCTGTTTAGGAGCCTGGTTGGAGATTGGAAGGCCGTCCTGAAGTGCAAAGGAGTACAGGAAGGCTGGACATTCTTCAGGAAAGAAATCTGAAACATATAGGAACAGGCCCTCCCCATGTGGTAAAAAGACAAGCCATTGGGGAAAATTAGCCTGGCTGAATAGAGAAATTTGGCCAGAAGACATGATAAAAGGGAGTTTATAACCTTTAGAAAAAGGGGTAGGCAACTCATGAGGACTGTAAGGGTGTTGTGAGGTTACGCAGGGAGAAAATTAGGACTTAAGCACAATTAGAACTTAATTTGGCTACTGCTGCTAAAGACAATAAAAATGTTTCTATAAATGGATTAGTAACAAAAGGAAGACTAAGGAGAATGCCCATCCTTTACTGGTAACAGGGAGAAGCATAGTGACAAAGGATGAGGAAAAGGCACTTAATGCCTTCTTTGCCTCAATTACTCTTAATAGTAAGATCAATTGTTCTCTAGGTACCCAGTCCCCCAGGTTGGAAGACTGGGATGGGGAGCAGAACGTAACTCCCATAATTCAAGGAGAAACAATCAGCAACCTGCTACACCTCTTAGACACACAGAAATTTGTGGGGTCAAATTGGAACCAACCAAAGGTCCTGAAGGAGCCGGTGGAAGTGGTCCCCAAGCCACTTTCTATCATTTACCAGCAGCACTGGCTAACCTGGGAGGTCCCAGTTGACTGGAGGTCAGCAAATTTGATGTCCATCTACAAGAAGGGATGAAAGACAATGCATGGAACTACAGGCCTGTCAGCCTGACCTGGTGCTGAGAAGGAATGGAAGAGATCATCTTGAGTGCCAACACACCACATGCAGGACAAATAGGGGATCAGGCCCAGACAGCATGGGTTTTGGAAAGGCAAGTCCTGACTGACCAACCTGATCTCCTTCTGTGATAAGGTAACTCACTCAGTGGATGAGGGAAAGGCTGTGAATGTGTCTACCTGGAGTTCAGTAAAGCCTTTAAAAGCCAATGGCATCCTGTATGTATCAGCAACAGTGTGGCCAGCAGGACAAGGGCAGTGATTGTCTTCCTGTACTTGGCACAGGTGAGGCCACACCTCAAATCCTGTGCTCAGTTTTGGGTCCCTCACTACAAGAAAGACACTGAGGTGCTGGAGTGTGTCCAGAGAACGGCAACAGAGTTGGGGAAGGGTCTGGAACATAAAACTTATGAGGAGCAGCTGAGGAGACTGTGGTGGTTTAGCGTGGAGAAAAGGAGGCTCAGGGGGGACCATACCCCTCTCTAAAACTACTTGAAAGGATGTTTTAGACAGGTGGGGGTCAGTCTCTTCTCCCAGATGATAAGTAACAGGACAAGAGGAAATGGCCTCAAGTTGTGCCAGGTGAAGTTTATATTGGATATTAGGAAAAATTTATTCACTGAAAAAAGGGCTGTCAAACATTGGAACAGACTGTCCAGGGAAGTGATGGAATTACCATCCCCGGAGGTATTTAAAAGACATGTGGATATGGCACTTTGGGATAACCTGACACCACTGTGTTCACTGTAACAGTTAGACTCGATGACCTTAGAGGTCCTTTCCAACTTTAATGATTCCATGATTAAAAGTCACCTTTAGGTCAGTCATTAGTTCAGTTCGTATGTTTTTCTTACACTAACTTTCTAATACCAGGTGTACAAAATTTACATGGTTAATAAAATAAAATTAATATTCTGATCTCTCACTGAAAGTTAACTACAGTAAAATGCTTGTTTTGTGAAGATTTTAGACCCTGTTAAAGGCTTGAATGGATTTTCAGTCTTGAACTGTGTTAAATGCTTGTAGGTTTAAAGATTAACACTTATATGCAGTGACAAGAATCCAAGCTGTCTTCCTGCTAGCACTCCTCCCAAATCCCACAGTATTCCAGATCTTCCAGTTAAGCTAGAAGTTTTTCACTCTGATAAATTACAAGGAAACAGAAGATTCAATACAAAGGCAACACTATTTTATTTCAGAACAGCTTTATTAGCATATTAACTAAGATAGCATAACACATCATCGAGCTAACAGCTCAATACAATGTGCAAGTTTTAAATAAAAAAACACAACCAAAAACCTCAAAACCACAAACCAAAAAAAAAAAAAATCCAACCACAAAACCACCACACAACCCTTGTTGATTTCAGCTGAATTAAGATCACACATTGAATCTGTAACTGCAGCAAAGCCAAGTTTGCGCATACTGTTAGAATAAAACCAAGTTCAGACCTTAATGCATCAGCTACAGAATGCATCCTGGATGCCAGCCAAGTATAATACCTATCAAGCATTAAAGTATGTCTATTTTTCTGGATTGAGGGTTTTTTTTGAGTTGCCAAAAGTAACTAAGTAACTAAGATGTGTATTTGTGTAATTGGAAGAACCAATGTGTCACCCTAGTCCAGTTTCTATGCAAAAGGGAGGTGGTAACTCTACACAGATGGCTGCAATAAAACTTGAAGTTTACAAGCCAGACAAACACAGATGCTTTTTAGTTGGTTTTTTGTTTTTGGTTTTTTTTCCGTATAGCTCATTAAGAACACCTTTTCCCCATTATTTTTTTGCTGCTTGTGAAGTTCATATTAAGCTATACATTAATGCATGGGTTTATTTACTAAAAAGAAACCAAACAAAAAACCCAACAACTACCAGCCCCCCAAAATCCCCATCCAAACCAAAGATTTGTTATACCAACCTATCTGTACTTTTTCCTCAAAAAATGTGCATGTACCACATATTCAGAGCAGAAGACTGGCAGTTTCACACCATCTTACATGTTTACTACTCCATTCAATGAGATCTGTGCTTCCATAAAGAGCACAAGAATGCACACTCCGCAACAAAAGAAAATGCTGATCACATATCTACAGGAGCTCAAACACAAGAGTTTTTTTGGTTTTGTTTGGGTTTTTTTGAACCAAATACCTCAAATTGTAATTTTAAGAGTGAAATTTTGTACACTTGTTAAGCCAACTTCTTGAGGACTGCAGTCAATCAGCTCTCTGAATTTTAGATTAAGAACTGTTATATTTGTTAAGCATCTACACAGACAATATGATGTGTATAAAGATTAACTGAAAAACCTTAAGGTCCTCTTTTCTGTAGGTCCCTAATAGAATCTGGATTCAAGAAAGACAAGAATGACTTATTAATGGTTTACTCTTGGAATGACTTTAATATTCACAATGAACTGCATAGAAAATTCAGTCAAGAATCAAAATGTAATATTTCAATAAAGCTTTTAAAAAATGTTTATATTGTCTCTCCTTTAAATGTAGGTTTATCATTCAACTCAGTCACTATAAGATTCACCAAAATGTTGTTTGAGTACATCACAGTATAAGAACAGGCATCAGTTAAACCTAAAATATATTTACTGCACACAAAACAAAGGGGTCAAATCCTGTCTGAAGCTGCCCAGAACAGAGCAATACAAAATCCACCTATTTGTCTACAGGAAATGGCAACCATGTAATTTTGAACTAAAGAGAATGGTATTGACAGTAAATGTAAAAAATTAACAAATTATACAAAAACCACGCAACAGACACTCTTGCCCAAAAACCTCTAACCAAAAACCATAGCCTACCACACAACTGACAAGCCACTCCTCTAAATCCCAAATCCCCTTCAGTATATCCCAAGTGTAAATGAAAAAGTAAATGAAAAGAGCTCCAAAATCATATTTGGTCTTCTAGTAAAATATTACTAAAAATGTGGAGGGATAAATAAATAATATTTATTAACTGGTTGCACAATTTACTAGTTCTGCTCAAAGTCAGAAATATTGTACAAATTATTTTAAAGGTTCTAAGAACATAAAATATTTGGTTTATGATTATATTGAATTTTAGATGAGCAATACTAAAGCCTATCAGAAATGCTTCATGGAATAGTGGCTTGTTTTGACAAAAAAGTAAAACCAGATTCTGATGTCAGATGGAATAATATGCAACTCTCATTAGTGGCATCACTGAATTATGGCTTAATTAATTCCCAGAAAGTGTCTATCTCTACTTCCTCCTCTGAGCAGTCACACCATGACCTGGATCAAAGAACAAATCCATTGGAAAACATATTCACAGGAAAAAAACGGATGTGTGGTTTATGACATAACTACACCAGGAACTATGCCAGCGAAGCTTCAGCTACAAAACTAAGAGAGGCTGCCTCAAAGTCTATAAACAGAGCTCGCTTTTACTCTTCAAACGCAACTTATTCTAACATCTTTAACCTCATCATGCTCTGCTGTCTTCCCATGACTTTACAGGGAAAAATTAAGAATAACTGTAGCAATAAGAGCCAGGGAGTACCACTGCTGACAAAAGTATCTGTGTATCAGCTCGTGTTAGAGGCACGAAAATACTAGAAATCAGCTGGGAAGTCAGCACTGTAAGACTTCTTTTCAAAACCACACTACATTAAAAGACACACTTTCCCAATGGAAATATGTTTCTCTCTGTTCTATCTAGCTCTCTCTTTTCATTCTATCCTGTTCAGAAACCTGTAATTACAGTACACTGAGAGTACAAATATGGAGGATGACTTCATAGACAAGCAGCAATCTTTTCTATTTTGAATAGGATTCCCTCCTATTATGACTTAACACTCAGTGTATAGATCATTTAAGGAACCATGTCATGTGCTAGCTGAAAAGTAGTTACTGTATTGCACATCCAGTAGCCTGTCAGAGCTTCATGCAAGTTAAAATAAATTGCATAAATATGATCACAACTGTAAGCAAGCAATAACCGAGAAAACTGATATACATCAACCAGGTATTCCAGGAAGGCAAATCCTTGGATGAATTACTGAATACATGCAAGACTGCAGAGTACAGCATAGTCATTTGGAGAACTTACTCAGTTTAAGATGGATCATGGGATGTCACAACACAGGACTAACTTATGCATATGAAACAGACTGAGAAACTGTGGTAGGTTGACCCTGGCTGGCTGCCAGGTGCCCACCAAAGCCACTCTATCACCCCCCTCCTTAGCTGGGAGAGGGAGAGAAAACATAACAAAAGGCTCGTGGGTTGAGGTAAGTGCAGGGAGAGATCACTCACCAGTTACTGTCACAGGCAAAACACACTTGACATGGGGAAACAAGTTTAATTTACTGCCAATCAAATCAGAGTGGAACAATGAGAAATAAAAATATCTAAAAACACCTTTCCCTCACCCTTCCTTCTTCCTGGGCTCAACTTCACTTCTGATTTCTCTGCTTCCTCCTTGACAGCAGTGTAAGGGCACAGGGAATGGAGGCTGCAGTCAGTTTATCACACACCGTCTCTGCTGCTCCTTCCTCCTCAGGGGGAGAACTCCTGCTCCAGTGCAAGGTCCCTCCCATGGAACACAGTCCTTCACTCACTCCTCCATGTGAGTCCTTTCCATAGGCTGCAGTTCTTCATGAACTGCTCCAGTGTGGGTCCTTCCCACAGTCCTCCAGGAATAGGCTGCTCCAGCATGAGTCCCCCACATGGTCCCAAGTCCTGCCAGAAGCCTGCTCCAGCACAGGCTTCCCACAGGGCCACAGCCTCATTCAGGCATCCACCTGCTCTGGCATGAGATCCTGCAGGGGCTGCAGGTCAGTCTCTGCTCCACCACTGACTTCCTTGGGCTGCAGGGGCACATTTGCCTCACCATGGTCTGCACCACGGGCTGCAGGGGAATGCTCGAAGTACCTCCAACCCCTCCTTCTTCACTGACCTTTGGGTCAGTTGTTTCTGTCGCATATTCTCACTCCTCTCTCCAGCTACTGTTTTCTGCAGCAGTTTTTTCCCTCTTGTAAAATACATTACCAAGAAGCGCTACCACTGTCACTGACAAGCTCAGCCTTTGCCAACAGTGGGTCCACCTTGGAGCCGGCTGGCATTGGCTCTGTGAGACATGGGGAAAGTTTCTTGTAACTTCTCACAGAAGCCGCCTTTGTAGTCCCCCCATGCGACCAAAATCTTGACGTGCAAACCAATACAGCAAGTTTCTTCGCTGCTTTTTTTTTTAACCCTAAGAAACCTTTATCTAAAGCATGACATTCCCTTTTTTTTTTTTTGTCTAGTAGAGAAACTTCAGCCCATTTACAAAATCAGTAGGTGTGAGTTGTCCATCAGGAGCAACACTAGATATTTTGCTCTGCTGTAGAGAAACCAGCTTCTGAAGGAGTATTTTAATAGGAAGGGAGGGTGTGGTTATCTTCATCCTTGGAGGTTTTCCAGACTTTAACAGTCAATTCTGACTTGATTTAGCTTTAGCAACATTTGTGCTTTCAGCAGAAAGTTGGATGGATAACCAACCTTCACTAAGTATTATGATAGCTAGATAATAAGAAAGACACCAATGACTGTGTTTATGAAAACACATATCTAGATCACCAGGTAAATTCATGGTCCTTTGAACTTCCAGTCAGCTGAAGATCCTAACAATCCTGAAACTCCTATGCACAATTAATTAATCAGCCTTCACTGGTGGGACAAGAAAGCCTCCACTGAGCTAACCGCTAACCAATGTCCCTTATTATCCATTAACTAATTGCCATATTTGAAATAATATATTCAATATCACAAATTCAGTTACAGCTGGTTGACAGTCTTTCAAAAAATCACAACTTTTGAGAGCCAAATACTTTTCTTTCGGTTACTAAAATGTTGTGATATATAGACATGCTGCACAACACAAAAAAATATGGTACCCAGATACTAGGAAGTAAAGCATGGTATTGGCAGAAAAAAATTTGTAACAAAAGTTAGTAAATATGAAATTACAGTTCCAAAACATGTTTGAGATGGACATTCCTTCAGCATCACTGGAACTGAGTATATGAAGAAACAAACCATCTTCCAAATATGCTGGCATTGCTTACTTCTGTAATCATATATCCATTCAATTAAAGACCTGCATACACGTGTAGTATATCATCCAAAACATATTTTGTTCTAGAAATTAATCTAACTTGGATTTTTTTTAAAGCACATGCACATCACTTTAGCACACCAGCATACTTCCATGTTGTTGGAGCAGCTCCCAAATACAAGCAGTATGCAAGTGCAAATGCCCTCTCTCTTTCAAGGTGAAAGCACCAGCAGAAGTATTTGCATCCTGAAGTTCATACAGAAGGCTCAACTTCTGAAGACACAGCAATCATAGTAGACATTAAGTTCCAGAAACCAATGACTACAAGGTCTGATTAGGAACAGCAAGTATTGTTGTTTTTTACAAAAGCAAACAAACAAACAAAAGGCAGCTACAAGATGAAGATAGGTCCTGATATGACATGAACAGTTACCAATAAGAAATTAAAAATTAGGAAATACACAGACACCACTAGGAGGGAGGAATTAGCAGCTTTTGCACCTGAGGTAGGACTCTGGTCAACTTCCACAGGGGCCTATACACTAGGATCTATCCAAGCAGAAGGAGCAGAAGCATCACAGTTTTCCCAGTGATACAAATTTGCTCTCAGTGAACTGCTAGCTTCAAAGAACTGGGGAGGCAGGGGGGTGAGGGCAAAGCTATATAGCATAAAAGGACAAGCAGCAGAGGGAATAATTTGAGTATTTTTTAGGTGAAAGGTTCAGAATGGCAAATGCTGTAAAAAATTCCTAACCTTTCATTTGAAAAGTAACAAAAACTGGAAGAGGCATGAGTTAATGATATGAAAAAGAAGGGTTGCAGGGATACTTGAAAAAAGTTTCTATCCCAGGAAGACCCAGCAGGTTAGGATTCCTCAAGTTTCAAAAGAAATAATTTCCCAAGGAAAAGATATCAATCTTGATCAGAACAAATATGCATCAACTGTTTATTGTCACTTCCAAAGTAAGAACTGGGCACCACTGAATGCAGCTGCTGAGAGCCAAGCTCAGAACAGATCAGAGGTGCTTCTTCACACAGCAGACAGACAACTAGTGAGACTTCCTGCCAAAGCAAGCAGCAGATGCTAAAAGTTTCTATGGCCTAAAGGGGAGACAGCACAAGTCTTGGAGGAGAGTTGGAAGAGTTCGCAGAGAAGAATATCACATATGCTCGCCCTGTTCTTGTCTTTCCAAGAAATTTGCTCATGCCCACTATTAGCATGCAACAAGATCCTGATCTGGACAGGCACTTGGTTTGAACCAGTATGGGCAGTTTAAAGCAATGTTGCTAACAAGCTCTCGAACAAAAACAAAGCTGGCATTGCCCAGCAGTTGTTAGGTTTTAAAACTGAACAACTTATCAAGAACAGCAGGTGAAGACTGATGGGGAACAATACAGCTACTTCTACTGCCTCCATTCTACTCTTTCATCTCCACACCAACTTCACATCATCATCTGATTTTTTTCCTTCAACTGATCATTTTAAGTATACCTTAGACGTGTTATATAGAAAGATAACTATATATGAAACAACACAACACTATCATCTGATCCTGCAGTTCAGCTCTGCTGTAGGATCCACTAGAGCTGATCTAGAACGTTGGGCAGGAGCATGACCTAAACAGCCTAATAGCTTTGACAAATAAACATTTTTCCTTTGGCAGAATGTTGCCTCAAATGGTATGCAAGATTTATACCAACCTAACTGGAAAACTACTAATCCTAATGAAGTGCAAATGAAAGAACTGTTTCATGAAGCACAGTGTGACAGCATCAGTTGCCACTGCACTGCAGTCTGTACATATTAGTTTAGCAGCACTTTTTGGAGTAATCAGTTTGATTAAGTAATTAAGTAATTGCTTACAAGAATTTGCATCTTACTTATTTTTCTGCAACTTGCATAACACAGATTTTTAGCTGGAAGTCAAGAGCTGAACTGCATCATATATAATAAAAGAACACCTTTTACTAAAGGTGTATCTTGCAGATTGACTAAATGAAGAGAGACAATATGTGCATATTCACCTACATATGGTAGGTAGGTGGAGCTGGAAAATTTTAGTTGACAGTGGGTATGTAACTGAATGACTACATTTCAGTTCATATGTACTTCATATCACAGCTGCTGGTAAGGGCAACAATGATCAAGTATATTTATCCGTAGAAATCAGAGATAAGTTAGGTATTTCAACTAGTTAAGAAGTAAAAGCACCGTGCATTAGCAAAATTGTACATTTGCTTATATCTTTCATAAAAAAAATGTTACAAAGTTATAGGTAAATTATGCACAGATCCTGGCAAAGCAAGAAGCATCAACACCAGAATCTCTTTATTTCAAATAAAATTCATACAAACACGTATGCATGTTTGCATGCACAAAACAAGAACTCAATGGTTTCTTGTGAGGAT
The DNA here is from genome assembly GCF_022539395.1 of Myiozetetes cayanensis. Taxonomy (NCBI): domain Eukaryota; kingdom Metazoa; phylum Chordata; class Aves; order Passeriformes; family Tyrannidae; genus Myiozetetes; species Myiozetetes cayanensis. Next base: position 39,734,511 of record NW_026087742.1, on the reverse strand, counting down.
AAAAAAAGACTTCTTCCCATAAACTGATTTACATAGAATTTATCCATTACATTTTTCACTTCATTGCAACTCCTTCAACTATTTGGTAAGTTAGCTGTTACCTTGGTGTGGAAACCATTAAAAACCCTCCCTCTTAAGTTTCACAGAGTAAGCATTTGAGGCCATTTCAAAAGGGCAAAGCTTGGCACAGACCAGAGCCTACACTCCTACTCCAAAAGGACTGCAGAGCAAAGGAATCAATTAAAGTTCACACACAATCTCTGAGTTGCCCACCATCACAGCATAAACAGGGTTCAAACTGTAGCCCTCAGCAAAAGCCACACAAATAGTTGCACCAGAAGAAAAAAACAAACAACTAAGTCTCCCTTATGTTCCCTGCTCTCTATTCCAATGCAACCTTAAAAACAAAAGTTGGAAAATGGGTACCACAACTACGAAACTGAATTAAGATTCTGTTTTCCTGAAGACATTACCACATACAACTGAAATTTAATTCATTAAGAAAACAATGAACTGTCCAAGTTACTCAGTAAATTTGTATAATACAAAGCTGATCATGTTAGGACCCATCTGACAGCATAATAAAAAATGGGGACAAATTTGAATTGCAAACTATTTTTTAAAAGTATGTAATTAAGACTTCCTTTGACTTTGCTAACAAGGATGCTAAAATGTTAATTCTTAACTAACTGTTTATGCTAAGGTCTGTTTCACATTTTCTCTTCCTTATGCATAACCAGTGCCTAAGTTATCAAGATATTGTGAAATATTTAATAGGGGTTTTTTCCCAGTTATTAGTCCTTACGGGAAGAAAAAGGGGGAAAACAAAACAAAAACCACACAATAACAAACAAAAAGCCCAACAACAAACCCCCACATGCATAACTATTAACAGTTCTCCCAGTACTACAAATCTGAAAGTTCCTGCCCTCTGTTACCTAGTAATTGTTTGCTTCTAAAAATCTTAGGTCTGCTTTAGAATACTTTTAGAATTAGAATCTCATAAAAAATGAAAGCCTGAAATACCCATTATGAAAGGGCCAGAAGTGATACACATAGATAGAAATTAAGCGTGCATGTGTTTAGGGACAGGAGGTATGAAAATGAAACATGGCTCCACACTGTTGGTTACATAATTATGTCAACAGCAGCATAGCAAAAAGCTCTAAAAAATCTATCCACACAGGAACTAGAACACAGGCAGTTTTAGTTTAGTCAGGTCCTTGTGTACAAAGCCCTGTAACTGTGGAATGTACTATTAAGTGTTTTCACTGAAGACTCGAGGGATTTAAAACATTTTATTGTTAAATGAGTGTAATTCATCCTGACCCAAAGACCATCACAGAAGTCAACAGAGACCTAAACTCCAATTAAACCACGTTTTTCTACAAACATGTTTTTCATATATATATATATATGTATTTTTCAAATATATATACAAATATGGCCTATAAAGTTGGGCATAGAACAATCTTCCAAGCAACTTTGTAACAGCCTTTTATACTTCAGATTACATCTTTTTAAATATACATCATTTCAAACCCTTAACTCATGCAAAGCTGCTCTCAGAATGACAAAGATTTTGTAAATAAAAATCACTACTGAATTATAAGTTCATTGGACATGTAGGTCTATCAACTATATTAACTATACCGTCAACATAGTTAGAAAGCACAGGAAGAAGTTTCTCTTTTACTCTCTATTTCACCATTCTAAAGAGACTACATAAAATGCTGGAATCAAAAAAATTGCAGAGGACTTTCCAACCAAGCTTTTCAAGTAGGTACAACAAATTAGAAAAAAAATAACTGAGAAGTGAGAGCCACTTCAGTTGCATTTCAATTGCAACAGTTAATCAGAAAAGGAAAGGCATCCTCAAAGTAGTAACACTATTTAAACAAATCTGCGTAGTGCAGACAGACTTCCAACAAAGTTCTCAATAAATTAGAACTCACTGGAGATAAACCAGCAATAGTGAATGACCTTTAGCTGACTTTCCTATAAAACAGTTCAGCAGAGAAAAAACTGGCTTCGCAACCTCCGTGCAATAATCAGTAACTACACTGAGCCACTAACACTGATCGAAGTTACCAAACAGCATGTCAGATACTCAACAAAAGGGATCTAGTCCTTCACTATGATGCAGCGAAGTCTCATTAGCCAAATTAAAGCAAAGTCCAAGACTGTTTTCAAGACAGCTTTGTTTCCTTGGCAACTGGCATGACTGACAGGCAGTATATTGGTAAAAGTCTTACTTTACAAGGCAACTTTATATTATTAGCTTGATTTAGCCAGCAATTTAGAAAAGCTAACTATACTTGCCTGAAACACATCCTGAAGTAACTTAGTTAAAAGTCAAATAAAACACCAGCAGAGTGAATCCCAGAAAACAGACTCCAAGAAGCACTTCAGGAGGCCATGAAACAGCGACACAGCTTAGTCATGCCTAACAAAAACTTCTGTTCTCCAAATAATACTCCAAGGTTTTTTTAACAAAAACTAGCTATGAGGTACCTTTTTCATATCAAAGACAAATTTCCCCCATGCTGTAGATTCCTATTCAAATGCTTAACAAAAAATACAGTTCATCTGGTAAATTTCCCAATAGCGACTGACATTAAAATGAGGTTTAACAAGCTGTTTGGGAGAGTATGTCCATCAAGTACATGGCATCTACCTGTTAACATTCCAATATAGTCTTCTCCCAAGAATTCATTTCCCATTAGGGTAACCCCCATGCTGTCAAATTCCCCCTATGGACAATTCTGTCTTTCCCTTGGGTAAACTACATGGAACCCTAACCACATCCCAGGGGCACCTGCCAGAGAACTGATACTCATGGAAATCTCCTGTAAATTTCCTGCATTCAAGGAAGTGAAATTTTCTTTAGAATTCACACGAGAAACTGAGTCATGTAAATATTGGCTTTAATATAATCATTCACAGCTTGTTGGGGGCGAGAAGGAAGAAAAGAAAAAAAAAGGAAAAATAAAAACCACACTTTATAAAAGTGAACAATGTTTACTCAAAAACTGACAGTTCCACCGCTAATCAGTTTACTGTATAGGGATGTGTGAATTGTACAAATAAATGCAAATATGTTGGAGCGTATGAAAACACAAGGACACAAATTAATAGGGAAACTCAGTTTTGAAAGGTTAAACTAAACCTAATTACATCATCTGAATTTGTTCCCAGCTACGAAGATAAACACATGCAGTGGTCTGGCCACATATAAAAAGAAGACAAACATCCCTAGTTTTGGCTGGCAGTTCTCTATTGCTGTTTACCTCATTTTCGGTTTTTTACTTTGGTTGGTTGCAGAGGAGAGGCCTCAAGAGCCTGGAAGAAGTTGCTTGTAACTCAGACTAGTTATAACAGTTAATTTTCTACCTCAACTGTGAACAAAATATCTTGGTCTCCTGGGCATCATCCCCTAAGTGCTTATGTCTGATTTGTGAAAATGTTTCTTTGAGAGCAAACTAAGAACTCTGCTTTAATTTTATATGTGATTCAATTTAGGTCCTGCAATTATATATTTCGGCATTATCAGTGGTAATAAGTTACTTTCTCTGAGAGTCTAGTCTAAAAATTGATAAACTGAGTGAAAAATTCACTTTACTTGCTGTGTCAGCTTTTAAAACTTTGTAGCTGTTGTGCCACAACTGCAAGGGGAAACTGAGCAAACTATAAATGGAAGCTTTATATTTAGAATTTTAAAGCTACTGCTTTTTTTTTTTCATTTCCAGAAAGGAAAGATAAGACAGTGAGAGATTAATCTTGTAAAAGTGAGTAAGTATGGTTTTATCCACATATGCCACTGATCAGTTCAATTGCATTTATCCATTAGGAGTTTTTTTGCAAAAAAAAATGGTGGTGTAGTACCTGGTCTTACTTTCACGGGAACTTTCAAATTAACAGTTTTATTATTTTACTGCTTTTTATTGAGTAGGAGTTTCCATTATGTGACTGACAGGTTACAGATTACCCTATGCTACAAACCAGAGGACTACTAAGAAACCCACAGTTCTTTGCCATCTTCAGCATACAGAAGAAGAAAGGCAAAAGGGTAAGAGTCCAGAAGACGCTCATCTTGAAATATCAAATTCTTGTTTGTCTTTAGAAGAAAACTAAAGTGGTTCCAGAGCAGTGTAATTGCACCTACGGAGCTTGATGCTAATACTTTAACCAAATATAACCTGACAAAATATTCAATATGTAGAATGGCAAAAACATCTCTTTATAAACATGAAATTCTGATTAAATCTGTATCAAAGACTCTTATTACTGATCAGAGACTTTGAGATTTTTCATCATAAAAGACAAGTTAATAGATCTTGATCACAGTTATTGCTTTCAACATAATACAAAGTTTTCAGACCACTGGTAAGATAAAATTAATCTCAAATTTGATTCAGGAGATAGGAAAGCATTGCTATAAAACAGCATGAAGCATTTACAGCACATAAACTAAAAATCAGACATTATAAAGCACAGAGAGTATTTTTATGAGAGACATGTGAAAGACAAAATCTGTGGGAAGAAGAAAGGTACAGATCAACAGTTAATTAAAAAAAAAAGTCCTCAGAGATAATTTAATTATTCCAACTAAGTCCCAGAGATTCTATATTTTCCTCAGTTCTAATTTCTTCTGAAGATAATAAATGTCAATATGCTTAAGAATAAGAGAAAAAAATACATCAGTGAAAATCACAAGATATAGTTGTGGTTTACCTGAAATCACATCTATTAAACTGCTTTTGGAATTAGCCTTATAAAATCACCTTGTATGGTAGGGTATTGAATGCATGGATATCATGATTAAAAATTTTTCTTAAGCAAAACAAAACCAAACCCAAGCAATGCACTGTGTGCAATTGTTTTCACTGATGCCCACCAACTAAGCTGACTGCAAATTGTCTGAATTCATACAGGGCTGAGTGTGTATTTTCATCCTCCTCTGAACTCAGTCTCAGTGCTAACACAAATAAGGCACATTTGCCCTTTTTCTTCCTCGGCCCTTTTAAAGATAAAGAAATCTTTAGTACAACTGCAAATTCCTAGTAGCTTGTGTTACTGTTCTTTCGTAGGACTTTTCAAAGTAAGAGACAGAAGGAAAAATATACACTTCGTAGTGCTATGACTGTCTTCCAAGACAAAAACCCCCTCTTAAATGCCAAAACTATACTACAGCAAGCTTTACTTCAAAAGCGGTTTAATTAAATTTTTTCTTAAGCTAAAACTGAGGGTGCCCATTTTTTTCATGGTTTTTTTGGGTAGATCTTCGATCTAACATTAAACAGTCAAATCGATACAAAAATGCAACTAACTTGACATATTACAAATAAAATTTAGCAAACAGACATCTTCAACTGCTTTTTAGTACAAAAAAGCATGAAAAAGTGGAGAAATCCATCAAAACCAGTGGTTGCGTTTTTGGTTTCCATCAATACTATTTTACTGACCAACTAGACTGAACTATAAGCACTCACATTAACTGATGAACCTGAATATGTATTTCCTCAGTAAATTAAGGTATTCAATAAAATAAGTAACTGTGGTTGCAGCTGTTCCAGTAAACATCTTCTGCCCTTGGAGACTAAGATTACTTTGGTGAGGCGGGGAGGAGGAGGGGAGCAGATGATATTGGTGTAGTGGGTGGCTCCAGTCAGGTGCAAAAAAGGGATGAAAGAAATTTAACAACTGTGCTGGGTATTTTTCATGTGTGACATGAGGAAATTAGGAAAAAAAAAAAAAAAGTAAAAGCACAGCAACAAACTTCCCAGTTGTCTTAAAATGATCTGCTTTCATAATGTCCAAAGCCATACCTCTGTACAGAGCACATAAGAAATGTGTAACAGAAATCTATTTTTAAGGTTTCTGCCAGATGGGTAAACACCTCAAACACACCCACAGATACTAATGAAAACCACCTTGGCCTCCTTCAGGAAGTCATTCAACACTTCATAGGAAAAAAAAATAGGAAGTTGTTGATAAACTGCTTGCAAGAACTACTTCCTGTAGGAAAAATAATTACAAGACTTGTTTGCTGGACAATCAGTTAACTTTTCCTCACACTACAACATGAGAAGAGGTATTACACAAGCTTTGTAAGATTTAAAAGCATAACTCTGAGCTAAAACGATACACGAGTAACTCTAAAATTGATCAAAACTTATTTTTTCTTTCTGCAAGTTGTTGCCTGCTACTCCCATGGTATATTATCTTTTGCCTAGAGAGCGATCCTCAATCTTTCTCCATAGTTCACCAAAATGTCAACCAGCAGCTGGCTAACAGGAAGCGGTTAAAAAGCAATGCAATTGACATCACCACACAAACCAAGCATGGCTTTTACACTGCCTGTTTAAGAAAGGGCACAGCAATGCTGGGATGAGTCAGACCTGACCACTTACTAACCAGGCAAGTCTTAACTGATGAGTTCAATTTAAGGAGCAGTATCAGTAAAAAAATATGATTAGTTTTACCAGCTGTATAATAGTGGCCTTAACTCACTGCTCAAAATCATCACTAATGGAAAATTATACTCAGAAGAACTGCTCATAACAGTGAGATTAACATTAATGAGTGGAATTCTGGCAAATCATATGTTGGGCATTCATACATTTATCTAGCTGACTAATTTATAAGAGTAGCTCTTGTTCAGACCCTACACCGTCACTCTCACCCTCTTTTAATATTGATGGACATGTGGGGTGCATACATTAAATACATGGCCAAATAACTCTGTGCATGTATCTGTATAATATATATATACATACACACACAGAGGCAATTAAATATTTTCTCTCCCACATACACTACTTTCATTTCTTTGCACAAACTACTATGCTTGCAGTACTTGACCCATCGATTAGTGGAAGTGACTGTAATTCTAAAGTGTATTAAGTACAGTACTCAATTTTACTTTATTCTGTTTGCACCGCAGTATATTATGATAACTATAACCATAAGGCTTACTGACATCTGGAAAAAATATAACATTGTTACCTATTCTGCAAAGGTCTTTCTAGAGCCTGGTTACCAGACTGTTCATGGAGTGGCTACAGAACAGAGCAAATGGAAACAAAAAGCAGTGCAGCCAACTCAAAAAAAAAAAAAAAAAGCTGAATACTTGGAACAGACACCAAAAATCTGCATATGGTAGAAGGAACCACTCTAAATGTATTTAGAATCAGAAATCTTAGTATTCACATTTCAAGCAAATGTTTAAGGTATAACTAAGCAAGACGTTAGTCTTTAACAGGCTTGTAGATGTGAGATAGAACTTAACACTGAAAAAATCTTTTAATATACAAACTTGCTACTCAAAGCTAATTCTTACATTTCTTTTGACTTCCTACACATACAGAGCAAACATTCTGCTAATACTTGAAATGCTTAAAATCTTCATGAACTCCAATTAACTCCGTGGATCTCACCTATAGATAGTATTAAGCAACTTTTTAGGAACAACACTTGTTCTTCAAGTGTGAACAGAGCCTTCTGAACTGTCCTCATTAGACTCTCCCATACCACAGCATCACCCAAGGAAAGCCAAAATAAAACAGCAGATTACGCCGTTTAAAATCTCCCAAGGTCAGCATGTGACCCAGCAGGGAGAGGTTCAAAAAGTACAGCCTTTATTTTTCTTCCTAACAACATGGTTTGTTTCCACTCCTTTCCCCTTCAAGACACATCCTTCGCAGCTAGCAGCTCTTTCAATCATTTACTTTGGATGTCTGCTTGAGAACAAACGATCTTGCTCATGCAGATGAGTTTGCCAGACTTGTGTGTACTTTCCACTCTCAGGCTCTTTATTGTTCTTGATGAAACCTGACCCTTTGAAATGGATACCAGGACACCAAGAAAGGACAAAAAAACTTGCAGAAAAAAGAAAAGACTTTTTGCGGTAATAATCAAACCACAGAAAAAGCTTTCCAAGAATGTATCTTTTACTCTGCTTTCACCTGAATGAGCATAATTAAAAAAATTTATTATAATAGCATGAAGACACTTTTTCATCTTTTAAACTGTTATATTTTTCTGTAAATTTGACAATCAAAAGCAAACACTTGTGGTAGTAAAACTTAAAAACTAAATATCTATTTTTTGTGCTTCATAAGCTGCTCTTTAAGAGGTTTCACTAACACAGTCAAAACAAAGCTTGCTTTTCATTTCAAAACACGGTCTGTTCTTTCCTCAAGGTCCAATGAGCTACAGTTCCCAAACAGCATAAACTTACATAGCTCAAAAAAAACTTCTACTTGTGCCTGCTGAAAAGTTCACATTCTAGAACACACTGATTTTTTACAAAATATCCCATCTTCAGGCTCTATAGATAATGCTTATTTTCATGCTCCTAATAGAGAATGATTATTTTCAAAAAACAACCTTCAGGCTAAATGTCAGACAACTACTGCAGCCTCTTTTTGGTTAAAAAAAAAAAAAAAGAGCTAATTTCTCTGTATGGAAACACCAAAACACCACTACTACAGGAACAGAACACGTTTTTAAGAGATTCTGCAAGTTCCACTTTCATTGCAGACAATGTAAATTTGTTTTTCAAGCTACAGACTCGACTACTTCAATTGGATGCACATATTAATGTCTAAGCAAGAAAGGTAGGGATAAAGGTGTTTTTCTTGGCTGAAACAAGTTTTACATAAGTAACACAGTGTTGCCTCTCCTGGTCCTGAAAATGACATGTAATGGGTTACTTAGAGACTTGCAGTAAAATAAAAAGTTCAAAATACAGTCAAAATATTTGAGGGCAAATTATGGTCTTGGTGGGCACACTTTCTGAAAGAGATGGACAAGCTCCTGCTGTTTTAGAAAACTGCACAGAATAAAAGAAAATGCTCCCTGATGGATTAGGTGTCAGATGGCTAGCATGTGTAGCCTCTCTTCAGTTATAGAAAAGGTGATACTAATTTCACTGTGTGCAAAAGCTACAGCTGTAGGAACATGAAACAATGTTACAAGTTCTGTAATTTCCCTTTCATTGCAAGGAATTTCACTGCAAAGAAGTTACAGACCCAAAATACCGCACTCAAACACATATATTAATTTCCTCATGAACAGAGAGTACACAAAAACGTTTTGATTGTGTATTTACACAACTGTCCTAAATCAAGAGATAAGAAGTCTTGATATACAGTCACTAGAAGAGTTTCTAAAGTTACTCTATATTTTAACATCTGTACTATAAAAATGAGGTAAAATATATCTTGACCTTCATGACAACTCTGACAAGATTCAGCAAATCCAAAAGTCACATTGTTTAAAAATCACTGTGTGCGCTTCACTGATTTTTAGTAGACAATATAACTGGTAACATTCTTCAGCTAAGATTAAGGTAGGATGAATATTCACAGAGTATCATACAGTTCTAGAAACAGCAGAGAGCTGGTATGGGAGAAGTACAGAAGTGGCAAGCTCTCCTACTTAAAATTAGGAGCATGTTTTTATTTTATTATTTATTATTTATTTTTATTTTGAATACGTATTTTAAACACAATGAAATTTACTAAAATTCAAAGACTGTAAAAAAAGTATAAAATATATCCCCACAAGCACCAAACGATACGGCTAACTGAAAAGAAATTTTACTTACTTAAGAAAGTATCTCTGTCCAGATGGTGTCTTAGCCATCTCCCAGCCTGGTGGCAGAGGTACATCATCAGGGATCTCAAATGAAGACTGGCGGAGATGTTGAGAAGATGGAGCTCCAGGTCCAGTCACTACTCCAGAGGGTGTAAGCGTCCCTGGAGAAACAGCTCCCAGCTGCAGTGATGCTGGAGAGGAATGAGCTCGGACATGCTGTGGGGTCAGGGCTCCTGCTGTCCCTGCATCAGTGCTAGCCTGCCAGGAGTGAAATTATTCCCATTAAGATTCTTATATTTCAGCAGAAATGCAGCTGTCAAACGACATTTCACTTTAAATGAACCTTTCAGGAGAAATTCGTAAGTCATTCATTCTAAATTTTGCTTATTTTTTAACTGATGCTGTTCAAGAGCACCTCCAAGTAATTTGGTTAATTAGCATCACAAAAGCCCTGGTGTAAGTGAAGACATATTAACACTAAGTATGTGCTAAGCGCCCTTAGTTTAACTTTGAAAACTACAGTTCTTACTCCTTGGTGCAGGGTTAAAAAAAACAAAATTGCCCGCAGTCAGCAGACCTCATACAGTATTGAGTGGTTCATTACTGGACTGTACCCACTCACTACCATCACACCCACTTTCTGCTGGAGGAGGTAATTTCCCACTCTCCTTTTGAAACAAGGGTGTGGGGGTTCAAGTACACCCACACACACACCCTCTGTAGGGGTTTAAAAGATTACACGAAGAGAAAAGCAACAGAGAAATGCCAACTCGCAGCAGTGAGTTCCAATGGAGGAAGACTCACGAATTCAACCATAAAGAAACCACATGTGAAAAGACTGAACACAGAATTTCTTAGCAAACCACACTTTCGAGAGTTTAAAGAGTCTGTCCATGCTTTATTCAAAGCAAAGCTTCAGGAAATGGTTGAATCAGTCAATCAGAAATGATTCACAAAACCATTCACTGGAGCCATCAGTTACAAGTACAAAGAATGTCCTTGGCAGTAGTAAATACAGATCCAACATGGTACAGAAAAGGCAGCTCAGAAGACTTGATTGAAGTAAAAATGGCTTTTTGAAATATATTTGCCAATTAACCGGTTTTAGAGATAGAGCAGAACGTGGATACCCATAATGAGATGCAAGTATCAGCCCTTGTCACACCTCTCTACACAAGGTATTGCACCATATGTGAGGCCCCACTTACGCACTCTTAAGGAGACTGACAATTCTGCTTCACTCCATCTGTATGCAAACACAGGTGAAGTTCCACGTATTCGACTGGGAACGAATTACCTTGCACTTACATTTAAACAAAATAGGCAAGTAGCAAATCCACTGAATTTGTGGCATTTTGATTCCTGAGAATCAGGAGAAACTGCAGAAAACCAAAGACGACTTCTTTAAACAGAATGTTTTTGTGGTAGAACTGAACAGAAAGGAAAGTGATAATAGTCATATTTTAAAAGTCCACAGTGAAGCAAAATATTCTCTGGCTTTATCTGGCTTTCAAGTTTATATTTTAACAACCACCGAGTGGTACAAGGAACAGCGATCCAACTAAATATGCATTACAGATGAAGAGTAACATACACAAGGAAGATAAGGCTAAGCTTAAAAGTACAAGCTGTAGGAACATCACAGACGTTAAGTGCATTTCAAACACGATAGCTATTTAACTGTAGTTACTGTATTTAACAAGACACAGCACCAAGTGTTAGGTGAATGTCTATCTATTCAGTTGTGTACACAATGGAACTGCGATAAGATTTGCACGAGTTGGAAAAAGACTATACATAAAAATCTTATTCCTTGCTGGAATCCGCATGTTATTAAAGCTCTGCAACTCAGAAGCTAGCAAAATTACAGAAGCAACTCAGCTGCACTCCTTTCAATTTTCTTTTCAGTCTTGCTATATGAAGGCCAGACTGACTTTTCGAGTATTTGGAAAATGAATTAACTCCTAGGCTGCGAGAGTACGTGCCAAGGTTCAGCCTGGAATGAACTTCAGAAGTCAAGTTATAAATCCTTCAAAACAGAAGTTTAATAATGGAAATGTTGACAGACCCTTAACAACAAGGGTACTAAGCACCAGTCCACACACCGAGTTTCACTTTTACTGGCTACACAGATAAAGTGACAATAGCCAAAAATAAAACCTATTTTATAGCATAGCAACAAAGTTCATTACTTAATAACACGCGAGTAGGTAGGCACAGCCTCCTGCCAAAAAAGTTGGTAAGCGTGGCCTAAACGCTAACTTTCAGCCGTATTTGCACCAGCACTTAGGTCTTGGCACTAAAGTCCCTCCACTTGAAGACGAAACGCTCCCGGAAGCCAAGCGACGACCCTGCTCCACATCCCCACCCCGCTCCTCCTCGGCCCTGCCCCCGCATCGCCCCTTCCCCCAGGCCCTGCCCCGCCTCCCCCTCCCGGCCCTGCCCCGCATCCCTCCCCCGCTCCCTCGTCGGCCCTGCCCCGCATCCCTCCCTCCCTCCCTCCCCAGGCCAGCAGGGCTGAAGTCCCACAGCTCCGAGTCCAGCGACTTCCAGGATGCGAGAGGTGCGGCCGGCCGGACCCTCGACGCCGTCAGACCTGATGTCTGGCTCAGTTTGGAATTAACTTCGGATGTGCGTGCGTCTATACGTGGGAGGGTTAATCCTACTCTACCCAGCGAAGTGCCGAAATGGTGGAAAAGCTACATCCATATTGTCTGACGGGGCGGGGGGGAGTAGGTTTGGCACCGCCTCATCAGCCCCTCCACAGAAGGCAGGGAATTGGACCGCAGAGAGAAATTTTCCCCGTCTTCCAAGCAAAGCGTTTTCACCCAAGTTTTAGGGGCTCACCCCCACCGCCGCGGTCCCGGCGAAGCCGAGACAGCCAAGGAGCGGATGTGGAGTCCGAGGCCACGCCGGACACCGGGACGGGGCCAGCGCCCGCCCGCCCCGGCCCCGGTCCGGATTCCCGTCCGCGTCCAAGTGCGAGAGGCGCGACAGGGGCCGCGCGGCGCCCCCGCTCCTGGGGAAGAACCAATGAAGGGATGCGGGCGACAGACTCCCCCAGCGGGCGGCACCGAGCGCCCCGACAGCCCCGGCCGGGCGCCCCCCGCCCCGCTCGGCCCCGCGGATTCCGCCCCGGCCCCCTCCCCCACACGCCTCCCCCTGGAGAAGATCGGCGGCGGCGGCGAGAGGGAGCTCGGCCGGGCCGGGCCGCCCCCCGCCCGCCCGCGGCGCGGCCCCTCCTCCGCTCCCCCTCACCTGGCGGGAGTGGGCCTTGGGCTCGGGCGGCTTGAAGAAGGAGTCGGGCAGTTTCCGCAGCCGCATGGGCAGCGTGTGCGGCACGTTGGCGCCCTTGGGGTTCATCACGGCGTTGAAGAGCGCCTCCAAGTCGGTCTCCGAGTCGCCCCGCACATGGACGATCTGGTGCCCCGCCGGAGGGGGCCCCGCGCCCGGGGGCTGCGCCGCGCCGGCCGCGGCCCCCGACACCCCGCCCGGGGGCTGCGGCGGCTGCTGCTGCTGCTGCGGGGCCGGGGGCTGCGCTGCCTGCGGCGGCTGCTGCGCTTGAGGCTGCCCGGGATCCATGGCTCCGTCAGGACCCCCCGGCGTTTCCCTGGCGGGGCTCGACGGCTCAGAGCCCGGATTCCCAGCCCCGCATGCCCCGCTCCCCGGGCCGCGGCTCGTCCTTCTGTCGCCGGTACTTTCTCACCCTTCCGTCGAGAAATCGACCCGGCCGCAGCAACTGGCAAAACAACTTTGACCGTGCGGCGCTTCCCCGAGCCCGGCCCAGCCCGGCCGGCGCCTCTGTCCCGGCGGCGGAAACTAACTCACACAACACACCAAACAAAAGTTCGCAGTTACGCCCGCCCGAATCACTCACTCTCCGCCGCCGGCCCCGCCCCTCCTGAGCCCGCCCGCACCGTATCCGACCGAGGCAGCCTGGTGCCTCGCCGCGCTCCTGCGCGCGCCCGCCCGCACCGCCTCCCGCACGGGGCGCTCCCGGCGCGGGGGCCGCTGCCCGCACCCTGCACCCCCGCACCCCGCACCCCCGCACCCCGCGCCGGGCCTGCACTGCGCCCGCCTCGGACCGCGCTCAGCTCGCTCCCCGCCGCCTCTCCTTGTGCGCCTGCCCGCACCTCTCCCTGCTGCCGCCCGCCCGCCCGCGGCCGACACGGAGCGGTGCCGCCAACCAGAACTTTTTTTTCTCCCTAACTTCTATCCCAACTTCCAGGAGGCCGCTCCGCGAGGGGGTGGGGAGGGGCGGCCGTGCTCCCCTCCCCCCCGGCCCGAAACGGGGAATCGTCCTAGGACCCCCCGCTCCTGTCGGCCCCCTCCCGCGCTTTCTCCCGATCCCGCAGCGCCTCCCCCGCAGTTACGCGCCGTGGGTCTGTGAAACTGGCTCGTGAAAGGGACGGGACCTCTAGGGAAACACTTTTTATTAGATAAAACGGATGAGGGGAGGGGGGAACTGCCCAGAAAACAGCGTCAAGAACCACAAATACAGGAAAACTTTTGTCACTAACCCCGTGGTAACAACTGAGTAAATGTGAAGCACTTCCGAGCCTGTAGTCAAGGAGCACATCGTTCCTCGTCAGAAAAGCTATGCACTTTCTACCTGAATCCATGCAGAGAGAAGGCCACCTCCATTGTAAAACTGAGGATTATAACTAGTTAGCAAATACGCCTCCACCGAAACAGTGATACAGAGTATTCACGTGTCGCTTGCAGGGATCCACAATCAAATAGGCAAAAGTCTGTTCGTGGCTTTTGCTTGAAGGGTAACATAGGCCATTAGCATCCTGCGAGGAAGTGAAAAAAGAAAAAACAAAGCGGTATTAGGGACAATATGGATACCTATGAGAAAATTATTAAAATCTGAATTAAACTGATAATTTGTTCCAATTGTAATAGTTTATTGCATAGCAAAACAGAACAAATACACCATAATTTATTGAAATAGCATTATGTTTCCATGAGAATCCCAACACTACAAAATGCACATTAGTTCTGGCTGAATGTTTCAAGTAACCTTGAGGTAAATGTGATATTAATACAAAATGTAAAAATAAACATGTAAGTATGTGTTTACACAGAGCCCAAAATACGAATGATTAAATTTACAACAGCCCCATCATGTTTCCTGTGAAAGAGAAAAAAATCCACAGGCTCTATATTAAAACATAAAGCTGTTCCATCATTAATTTTTTTTTTCATTTAACATTTGCTAATGCATCTGTTCAGGTTCGAATATTTGCATTTAAGCAAAACCCTCATTACAGCTCTTATTAACAATTTAGGACTGTTATTGAAAACATTTTGTGTACCAGTCCTCAGAAAGGGCTTGAAAGGATTCTAGGCACCTAGCTCTAAAATACTCATTCTGAAAAAACACTCTTGGCTGACAATCAGCACGGGAACTGGGCTCTTCATCCTGTGTCTGCACATGTCAATAAAAGCCTCAGTGCTGACAGAGCAGCATAGTTTGACACATACTTCAAACCCAGTAGGGAACCAGGAGCTAGGTGGGGGGATTTTTGAAGAGTTGATTTTTTTTTATTCAGTCAGTGTAGTAATTGAACACCTGAAAGATCAATAAATACATAGTGACACCTCTTTTCTTTTAAAATGTAACAGTTCCCTCCTGCTCCCCAACACCTTTATACAAGAGTTGAAGAGATGTAAGTTCTGTTTCACTTTTTTGCCTGCGGGAAATTGCTATATTGCATATATTGCCCATTTTCTCCAGGAAAATTTTAAACTTCCAGACTATTTCAGATTAGGGTCACATGTCTCACATTCTTTTGTTGAAGCGGTCTTCCTTTGCATAAAATAATCCATCTCAGTGGTTAAGGCAGTCGGGTTAGAAGGAAAAGTTCTGGGTCCCTGTTTCTGCTCCAAGGACCATTTGTGAATTTTATCCATTAGCTGTTACTGGCACCACATTTTCTCCTTGTATTTCAAAGTGGATGAACACCCTAATAAGTGTTCTGGTGTCTTCCTTTGGGGGATTATTCAAACTCCTGAACCTTAAGTTAAGCTAAGCACCACCATGAAAGCACTGTTTAAGACAGGTAGAGATTTGATAATGTTTATTCACAGCATTTTCTAATGGTAGTCAAATGGCACAAGCTAAAAATAGCATTCTATTTTTAAGCCAACGCAGCATACAAACTCTGTAGCTTCAATTGTAAGATGCCTAGCTCTCTTCAGGTGTTTTTTAGAGATACATATGTAACAAACACTGGCTTCTCAACTGCAGTAAGGGAGAAAGTTTTAAGATTTTACAGTGCTCATCACAATGCCCTTGGAGCTTGATCCAAAAATAATCTAAGCTCTTGCACAGAACTGAACAAAAAAAAGTAAGGAAGATGTGATTGCTAGTTAAACTCTTTTCCCACTGCTACCAAGGATCCCACTCCTTCAATCCTTATGGAATTGACCGATGCCAGTTGACGTTTTGGCTGTTTAAAGGCAGTGTTAGCCCACTAAAAATTTTTTCAACCAGAACAAAAACTAATTAAGTTCTGGTGATGAGGCATTTCAAGAAACTGCAGAATATACCAAACTTGGTATGAGGAAAATAATAAATATAACCTAATTAAATGAAAAGGGTTTTAAAATTTATTTTAATTAGTAAAAGAGGTCATAAAAACCCTAAAATACTTGAGCATAAGGACTCTGAAATTTACATTCATGCATGTTCACAAATTAAGAACCATACCAATTCCATCTGCAGTGTGGACTTTGGTTCAGACATCCAGGGGGTGTAATGATTGATTTACTGATGTACTGTATTTTTTCTTTGTAGCAACACAGATAAGCAGCTGATGATTTAAGAATACATATGCACAGCATAATACAGAAATAAAAATACTGCTGAACATTCTCAAAACTGCATAATTTAATCAACACTTTTTAAAAAAATACTTCTCGAATAAATTCTGCCTTATGCTGATTTCTAACACTGCTACAGTTTGGGTTCAGGTAAAAAACGTTCAAAAATATCAGTGAGCATCCAAATACTTTAGCTGTAACAGTATTTCATTATTTGCGAAGCCCCAAAGCTTTCAAGGGTATTTAGAGTTCAACAGAGTACTTTGTCACAAGATCTAAAATTATTTCTCTTGTGATGCCCAGGTCTGTCAGGTTTTGATGCTAAACATCCCAGCTGCTAATCACAGCTCTACAGACATTTATAACTACACCTTAATATCTTGAACTATTTACACCTCTCAATAGTGTACTTTTTTAGATATCGTTTCCAAAACAAGGGCTTCTTAGCCACATCTTAAAAACCAAAGAAAGAGGAAGGGACTGTGCCAGGATGATGTTACGTAAAGTTCTTAATTCCTCATTCCATTTGCACTTGTGCAAATACACATGTATAGTTATTTGTTCATTTTTTAATCCAGTGAGCAAAAATATGTGTTCTTCTAACTTATTATCTGCAGAAGTCAGTTTTACCAGAACAGCTTTTTAAAAGTGATTTATTTATTTATTTATTTATATCAGTCGAAGAGGGTAAGTCCCCTTCTTCCAGATACAAAACAAGAAAACATGGCTTAAAAACTGTCAGTTTAGCATAAGGATTATAATAACACACTCTACAGTTACTAATCAAATGAACTCAAACTAAATCTACTGCAGAAATGTAGTTATCTCCTTGAGAGAAACTTTTCATCACAAGCACAAGACATTTGTACTCCGGTAAGTGTCCTTCTTGTAAGTGCCGAGTTGAATAGTTTTGATCCACACAGCCATCAAACAGTCTAGACATACTGTTTAAGCCTTTCTGTATTCCAAGAGAAAATTCTTCAGTATGTTCTTTAATACAAAGCATAATTTCAGAATTCTCCTTCACCTCACAAATTTTCAGAATGCCCAGCAATGCCCAATTTTCCTCCAAGGCTATAAGGAGGATAGCCTGCCCTGCATTTACACTGGATTTTCTTCCGTCCATCCACATTTTTGTTAACAAAAAGTTGCGCTTTTTTCTCCCTAATGATATTTAATATATGGCTAAGACACCTAGGGGAGCTCTTTAATGTCATTCATCTACCTAAACATAGAAATCTGCAAAGTTCACATCAATGCACTTGATTCAGAAGTGGGTAAAAACTAGTAATAACAGAAGAACATTAAGTTATCAGGGGTTTGGGTTTTTATTTTATTTTTATTACAGTATGCAACCTAGTAGAAAGATAAATTTTAATGCACTCATAAAGTGTTTGTTTTCAAAAGCCTTTATGAATCATACATAGTACTTAAAGCTGATGACCCACAGATGAACAACTGGGCTATTGGCAACCTACAGGGAAGTTTGTGCAGTCTGAAATGACATCAGCTACTGCTGTTGAAAAGGGGTACATTATCTGACATTTAATTATTACATATTCTGGTTACTCAAGAGGAATTTGGAGTAGTTAATTCTACTGTAACAAATGACAGATATGCTGAAACTGGTAAACATGCAGCCAGTTCTCAAACTTATCTTGATGGTAAATGTATGATTTTGCAAGGGAAACAAAGAGGAATGAGACTTGACAAGGGAGGGGAAAAGAGGTTAGCAGTCATGTCCAACCTTTTTATATACTATACTTCCTTGCAGTCTTTACAGAAACAGAAGCAATGCAAGCCATTCAGAAAGCTCTAGCAACATTTCTGAAAACAGAACTATATGAAGTCAGGAGTACATTCTTAATCCTTACTACTATCTCAAGTTTTATTATTATCTAAACCCAGAATTACTCAGATTTTTTTTTTTTCCATAAACTAGTTTCTGGATGACTATTATGACTTCAAGTGTAATCCAGTAAGCCTATTTTTAGTGAGCTACCAAATAAAACTTTAGTTGGTGGTTACTGATGAAGAATTAGTAGAGAGGATGAGAAAGCAGGATGAGAGTTCATGAAAAAAATTACAACTATAGGAAAATAACCCATTACAATGGAATATTATGTTTTCTTTGTGTAAACTTCAATTCATTATTTTCATGTTGTGCATGAAACTTCCAGTAAAATCTTGTATCAAAACATTGTTAATACTTACATATGCAGACACCCTGAAGACTGTAGAAATAATACGTATTTCTTTTGTTTCAGGATTCTTTTGAACACTGAAATACAGGGAAATAATATGGACTTAATATACACTGTAAGTACTGATAATTAGAATCTTTCATTTATTACATTTTAAACACATGCACTGTATCCTCACTCGAATTTTATGAAGGTCAAATTCATAGTTAAAATCAACTTATGTCACACTGACCATGGAAAGGTATGTGGCCATTGCTAGATAATGTGGCTATTATGACATTTTACTGAAAAATATTGAATATATCTAGTCTGAAACTGACTTGGTTTTAGACATAGAATCACAGAATCACAGAATATGCCATGTTGGAAGGGACCCACAGGGATCATTAAGTCCAACTCTTAACCTTGCACAAGACCATCCCCAAGAGTCACACCATGTGACTGAGAGTATCGTCCAAACACTTCTTGAACTCTGTCAGGCTTGGTGCTGTGACCACTTCCCAGGGGAGCCTGTCCCAGTGCCCAACCACTCTCTGGGTGAAGAACCTTTTCTAATATCCAACCTAAACCTCCCCTGAGACAACTTCAGGCCCTTCCCTCGGGTCTCAAGAGATCAGTGCCTGCCCCTCCTCTTCCCCTCACGAGGAAGTTATAGACTGTGATGAGGTTTCCCCTCAGTCTCTTCTCCAGGCTGAAAAGACCAAGTGATCTCAGCCGCTCCTCATTTGGCTTCCCTTCAAGGCCCTTCACCATCTTTGTTGCCCTCCTTTGGACACTCTCTAAGAGCTCAACATCTTTCTTATATTGCAGTGCCCAAAACTGCACACAATATTCAAGGTGAGGCTGCCCCAGCGCAGAGCAGAGAGGGACAATCCCCTCCCTTGGCTGGCTGATGATGCTTTGCCGGATGCCCCCCAAGGACACAGTTGGCCCTCCTGGCTGCCAGGGCACTGCTGACTCATGTTCAACTTGCCATCAACTGGGACCCCCAGGTCCCTCTTTGCGGCACTGCTTTCCAGCATCTCATTCCCCAGTCTGTACATATGTACAGGGTTGCCCTGTCCCAGGTGCAGAATGTGGCACCTTCCCTTGTTAAACTTCATATGGTTGGTGATTGCCCAGTCCTCTAATTTGTCAAGGTCGCTCTGCAGGGCCTCCCTGCCTTTGAGGGAGTCAACAGCTCCTTTGAATTTTGTGTCATCTGCAAACTTGCTCAGTATCCCTTCCAGTCTTGCGTCCAAGTCATTTATGAAGAGGTTGAAGAACACGGGGCCCAAAATGCAGCCCTGCAAAACCCCACTACTTTTCACAGTTTTCAGCTAATAAATCACAGCAGTATTACCCAGATGTTGACGACTCCAGTATAGTTTGCATTTTGATAGCTATGAAAAAATATGCAGCTAAGTATTTTGTAAAAATCTTTTCACGTATTCTTTGAGAAAGAAACCTGCAAAGTGAAATGCATCTTAGTACAGACCACAAGGAATAGCAGCAGTACTGGTGAAGAAATGCAGTCTTTAGCCCATTTTTAACTATTACATAATTATAGTTTTGGATCATTTTTACTCCTTTGGAATTTTGTATACATAGCTATGCAACCTAGGAAGGGATTAGTTCTGAATTTTTATATTTCTAGACTGTCTTACGAAGACTGCTATTTCATTCATCATGTTTACTAAAAACACTGAGATATCGTTGCAAATAATCCAGGCACCTCAATATATTTTCAGTTTAAGTATTTTTAATATGTCATTTTTCCTTAGCTCTGCTTTAAGTGATGTTTACATTTCTTCAGAAATTAGATCATGTAATTGCTAATAATTTCTCTAATTTTACAGGTTCCTATTTACATTAACTCACTATGGAACAGTTGAGGCTTATCACTTCCATACTTACACACTTCCAAGAAATGCATAGCTCAATACCTGCCTTGTCACCAACAGGTTCCATCCCTGGGAAAGGTCCCAGTATAGACAAGTTACTAGAGGATGTACATTAAACACAGGCCAGTTGAATCACCACACCAGGTCCAAGCTGTCACAGCAGTCTCCTATTGCCAGTGCTTTGGCAAAGCTTTTTTTAATAAGGGCAAATGAATCCCAAATCAACCAACACCACCTTTGTTGATTCAACCTCTCCAGCCAATAAAAGAAATTGACTCTGCGATTAACTGACTTAGTCTGGAGTAATGACACAGTCATGTTTGAACCCATACTATGAAGATCATCTTCCTGTGGCGAGTCAGTAACAAGGCTTTCTCAGAACCTTTTGCTGCATCTGATATGTGGATATACTCAAGAGTGGATTGAAAAGCATTGCTGAAATTGGTACTGACCCCAGCTGTCTGTCTTCCCAGCCCTTCAGGGATGACTGTCCCCAGCAGGGACAGCTCAGCTGGTTCATGACTCAGCTTCTGAACCACTGCCGTTTACAGACCAGCTTATTAAGACAAACTAACATAGATGTCAGTTTATGCTGACATACTCAGCTGGAAACTACAGCACTTCAGAAACTGTTTAACCATCTCTGTTGAAAGAGTGACAACTTTCAGAACAAGATATAGAATTAGTGGGGTTATTGCTTTCTACCATATATTACCATCCCCAAAAGCTACAGTTCTATGTTACTCTGTCTTCAGATTCTTCTCTGAAAATAATGCTACCACTTTCTGGTTTCATATATCTAGGACACCAAAGAAAGAGGTGACAAAGAGTAAGTTTTTCTATTTATTCCACTGCCTTGAGAAATTTTCCCCTTGTGGTAAGCTTCCTGTAATTTTTCAGAATAAGTGTTTATTTCTAGCACTTTGGTTATTGTTTTAAGGCAAAAAATTATGTCTGTTAAAATCAGATGAGATTCTCCATTTGCTGACTTGAGAGAAACCAGGAGGTTGCCTTTGACAAGCGCATTTGCCCCATTTCTTTTTTTTTCCCTAAAAGGTTTTAGAAAAAACTATGTTGTCTTCTTGAAGAGGACAGTATTTCCTTAAAAAGAGTGTTAGTAGCCCCATATTCTTTGGAATTGTAGACTTCTAAACTATTCATTGACTATGGTAGTTCATCATTTTAATGTGCATCCCTTCTATTTTTATGAAGAGCAAACATCTTCATGGTCTCTTAATTCATGTTAATTCTCTTCATGGTCTCTTTCGAATTTATTTATACCCTAACCTTACCAGGAATATTTTAAGAGACTCTCCAAACAACAAAAAAGAACAACTTAATGCTTTTACATACATTCATTCATTATGGGGGAAAGGGCGTCGAGATGAAGATGAAGCAAGGAGAAGGAAACACTACAAGATACCACAGAAGCTGTCACCATCGACAGACACTGTAAGAAAAATCTGGGGTTAAGTACAGAAGACAAGATTCATAGATTGTATTTTAATTAACAAGTTTTTGTCGTGTTAGTATATTCTTTAACCAAATCAAAATATTACAAGAAATTTTGAAACTATTTAGGTACACAGGATATGACACTAAACACTAGAATTCTGGATGGATTCAACTGGTCACAGACTAATTATAAATGGATTAGTAACAGATTACAAGTTGTGCATTAATTCATTAGTAAGAAAATATAACTTTTTTTGCAATGAAGAAAATGTCTGCCATTTAATAGTTGTATTTGGAAGTCCCTAGCTGCGCTTGTAAAATATCTAGATCTCTTAATTTTGAAAAGATTATTGCATTTTCTCATAATAAAACTGTACACATGGAAATGCTTTAATAAAATGAAATCTCAAACCTTTTGATACTATTTTGAATGCTAGTGCCTTGGAGTTAGAACTTAGGAAAGGCCAGAAAAAAATGCTGTAATAAAGATAAGTAAGGAAAAGCTCATAATAGGCCTGCCGCTCCCAGCAGTAAAGACACTTTTGTGTAACTCTTCACGCCAAGGCTCTTTTCCATAAGGAATACTGTTACAGGACTGAACAGTGGTAGTTTATATCTCTATAAGCTTATTGTTATTAGTCCGAATTCATCTGTGGCAGCTAATTTTTCAGTGCACGTCACCTAGCAGCTAATAATTATTTTAGTATCCATTTGTTTTTTACCAAGCCTTCTTAGCCCTCAAATATAAAAATTAAAAATGAAACTCTACGGAGAGTACAGTTCACAGAATTTTTAATACCATGAAAGGTTTTTAATATCACTTTACAAAGAGTAGAAAGTATCCAATGCAACTGTAATCCAAGATGACAAGAAACCAGACAGAGGATAGCAGTCTAAAAAAGAATTTAAAGGATAGTTAGTATTCAACAGGAATTTGAAGGTGAACTCTTTGGGAAAAATAATTTAAGCAATTATTACTGACATTAGCAATTGTTTACTGAAAATAAAAGGCTATGAGCAGGTAATTTCCTGGCCAATTTGTGCAAAAAATGAAGTAACACAATGCCTAGCATGGACTAGAAATTAGAAATTAAGTCAGGACTGTCATTAGTGGTCCTCTTCAGAGTTTTTCAGTGGCTTTTCCTCTCTTAAGATAGTGGAAATAAAACAACAGCAGTATTTTGGGGAGGGGGAAAATAAGACTAAAAAAAAGACAACTGTGATTATGAAGGGGGAGGGAAAGTCTGAAATGTAAAGATCAAAAACTTCTCATGGTACTGACAGAGAACTTAATATCAAAGGAGCAAGATAAAAGGTTTAGTTAAATTTTAAGTTTCTTTTTCAACTGGTATTGAGTGTTAACACCAGTTCCTCTGGCAGTGAGGAACCAGCAGACATTTACAGGCACAGAAATGGAGAGACATATGGTAGATAAAAACTGAAGATCAGTTATGTCACATGAACTGAGTAGACGTACTTCAAAACTCTGGAGGATAGAACGTAATCTGCCAACTGAGAAATAAAAATACCAAAACCAAACATCAGAGGAATGATCTTGAAATATTTTTTCCTAATATTGTATAAAGGACAGAAGTAGCACACAAAAGGAAAATCACAGAGATATATAAAGGGCCAATAGGTTGAGGATACAGAAAAAGTAAAAGTAAACCTTGAAAGCAGGATAAAACTGGGGGAAGATCTTGGCAGATGCTTTTTTTGTTTGTTTTAAGTAACAAGAACTACTTGACATTCTTATCAAACTTTACAGCATAAAAAGGAAAAAGAATGGGAAGATGTTTAAGGATATAGGAAGGTAAAGAAAATGAGTGGCTTAGAAGAGAACTTGACCATGTTTAGGATAAAACAATTCAACAGCATAAGGAAGTAGTAAAGGAAAGGAACTGATTGGATTTGCACTTTGTCCCAGATCAGTTCAACAACACAAGAGCAGAAACAGCTGCAGTCAATGCAGAGTCAACTAAGGCCCAGGATTACAGTAACAAGGAGCTTGATTCAAGTGCAGAGTGAGCAATTTAAAAGAAAAGGGAGGATAGCGCTGAAGCACTGATGGACTTTTTTCTGTCACATCCAGTATTTCTGAAGAACTCATTTGATTTCCATCTATATATGATATGAAAATACAGAAACTAATCATACTAATAAAAAATTTAGTAATATCTTTGACAATCTCTATATTCCCATTGCTTAACTAGGAATGAGTCTGCATAACCTATAACTACATTCCACATCCCATTAACCAGGGAATAAGAAGTTTTGTCCATTGGAGAAGTCAGCATATGGATATATCAAAACAGGGCAAAAAAATCGCCTTTTTATTCTGAATTTGAACGTCTGATCAATCACCCCTAATCTCAAGGAAGAGAAACCCTCACATAAAATTCCAAACAATTCCATACACCAGACCTGGCATAAAATATGTGTTAGTCCACGGTGTCATGTTAACAGCCAGATTCTATCACCCTTAGCATTACACTGTGAGAAGTGTATTTGCAGAATTAGGAAGGCCAAAATCCAACTGCATTACCAAAAAATCAATAGATGATTACAAAAAAAAGTATGTTTAAAATGGGAGTGAATATAAACCCTCAATATCCAAAATTGTTATATAAAAAGAGTTCTTATGTGGGATAGATGTGATTAAAATGACATATATTTTGCTGCTGAACTACTACTGTTGTTACATGGTACTTCGATAGTTGAAGCCAAATAAGTTTGCAGGTGGATTAAATAACAGCCCCATTTTTGAAGCAGCAATGCACAATAAATTTACACAAATTGACACAAAGCATCAGTACATACATATAAAGTTGTATAAAACAGAATAACACTTACCTCACCAAGTCTTTATAAAAAGCTTTCGTAGTTTCTAAGTATGGGTCAACTACATCTTCAAACTGGCAAAGAGTTCCTCCAATGCAAAAATGCTTAAAAAGACAGAACAGAAATTCCTCGCGATCCAATTGACTGAATAAGTCATAATGGTCAGAATCCTCCAGAAGCAAGACCTTGTGCAACAAGAAAAAATTAAGGCAGTCAAATTGATAAACATTTCTTATTTGAGATTCAGTTTATAAATAATGCAACTACTTTGCTGTATGGCACACAGAAATTATGTCCATATAAAATATATGGGACAGAAATAAATGTTTCTCTCTAAATCCTTCTTCCAGGGATGCAATTATGTTCAAAATTCTTACATAAAATCTAAAACAGAATCACTGTCAGATTTGCGCCCAAAAGACGTAAGGGAATATTTTTCTCGTCTTGTTGTTTCACTGATTAATTATTTGTCACACTAATGAAACAATCAATAATCTGAAAACTATCTAATTATATTTGGTATGTGAATCACTGCCAATCAGTTAGGTTTTGGCAACTTAGCCAACACTTGCTTTTGCACTCTTAGATTTACACAGTTATTTCACATTTGTAAAAGAATTCTGAGGATTTCCCAGAGGAGATCACTTAAACTCACATCATGCTTTATTGCAGACTCCAGTAAACCTTAATCTGTAGGCTGGATTAACCAGACATGCTCTCCAGCTGTCTCCATGCGTCTCACCTGCCTTTTGCTGAGATATTACGTGAACACAGAGGACTTGCTAAATTAGTCCCAACACTGCACACTGTAAATGTGGACAGAACAATCCCAATGGCTGCAAGACATTTGAGTCACATCAGCCAAACTGCAGATGCCAGCCTAGGCAAACTGGTCAAAGCTAGACATGAGCCTACTGCTCTCTAGCCCTCTTTTTAACACAGCCTGAGTAAAAACAGGTCAGGGCAACCAGTGTTCTTGGTGGCCATTTCATATATATCCCAACCCCCTTCTTGGCTGAAGCAAGAGAAGACGTGGCAGGTAGGAAAGAAACATGGAGCCTTGCAGCTGAGGGCCACCCTCTGACACCAGGAGACAGTTTGGTGCCCTCTACAGTCTTCTGTCCTAGAGCCCTGACTAATTTAGTTTGAAGTTTTTATATCATTCCTGAAAGATTTTGACTCTTATTCTTTCTGCTGTCTAGGAGAATGTGAAACCCTCAACTTGCAAATGCTGACACACATATCCCTTCCATGGGAAGGAAAATGGGAAGACACTGAAACCCCAATGATTTCTAATTTTAAATTTGTCTCTAACTTTCCTACATACAATATACTTAATTTTCAGAAAACATTTTGCATGTACCCAGCTTATAAATAAATACAGAGTATTTTGAACTGCTAGGCTACAAACCATATCTGAAAGTTAAACATGAGCTTGAGTTCTCACCTTTTCCCAGAACTTTACAAGACAGACCAGTATTTCAGGCCACATCCTGTAACCAGTGTCACTGGTTCAAATACATTGCCTTCAAAGGATTTGCCAAGTGCAAATGAGTGCAACTCTATAATTATTAAGTACTTATGCTGATTATATATACAAGGAAGAGCAAAATCCAGTTCTCCCACACAATGCTTTGCTAATGCTAAACAAACTTAAGTTTAAAAAATAGTATTAGCTTAGTTTATGAAGTCAAAAGAAACACAATAAAGACATACATTTATTAAGAAGGTGCCACTGTTAGAGAGATTCTTTTTCAGAATAATCTGCTTTCTGATATCTCCACTACAGTATAACAAACAGTTTTTACATTGCAGGCCTGTTCAGGAGTTATATTTAGTCCTTTTCCAGTGTTACACTGAAAAATAATTTCCTTTTTCATAGTTTCCTCTTCTTTTTTTTAGTGAAAATTTATGAAGATGACTTTCTTTAAATGTCTTCACATATGATATGGTCAGCATCCCTGGCCATGAATGCTTCAGGATGTAGCTATCAAATACATTCAATTTTATCAACAACCTGGAGGGCCAGGTGAACCTACAGCTCTGAATATCACAGAACCTTCCCTTTGGCAGCCCTTGTTTCCCTCTCCTAAGCAAATGAGTAGCTGCATTTCCCCATGTACAGCCCCAAGCACTGACTACTTGAGACACAGGTGGGCTATCAATGCCCATTTTTACCACTGTCAGAAAACTGTAGGTACTGTCAGGAAAAAACTCCAACAATCAGAAAAATGTGTCCTTTTGGTACCTAACAGAGTATGAAAAATTCTAATAAATTATTCATTACTTTACTAACCTTCCTTAATTCATCAGAGACAAGAATATCATTGTAATAGTCATCGTAACATTTCACAATATCTCCAGTTTCTCTAACAACTCCTTCACAGTATAGCCGATCAAAAAATGACATGGAAATCTGTGTACAGGGTACCACTGTAGCTTCAATTTTTGTCACTTTGGAACCTGGAATATATAGGAAGCTGGTTGCATGTTTCATATGCTTTAAAAAAAAAAAAAAAAGATCACATAAGTATGACTCAATCACACAGTCCCTCAAAAAAAGCCAAAGAAACGTAAGAAAGAAACAAGTGTAAAGAAAACATTAAATTCCTCTGAATACCACCTTCCAATAAGGCTCATGTGTTTGCTCCCCCTGTCGGTAAATACTATCAACCGAAACTGGGAATAGATGGAACACCGTGAACCCAACATCACGTTAGACCACACCCTTAGAAAAATCATATTCCACATCTTAACCCTTAAAGAATCTGAGGACAGCTGCCAAATTTGGCACGATGCAGTATAAAAGTCAATAGCTGCTAACAGCACCCTACCATGCAAAAACCACAATGAACACAACCCCAACAAATTTTTTATTTGTTAAGTATTATATCTGAACTTTTTGAAAAGCTTTATTAACTAGCTATTTCAGAAGATGAAAAAGGTACTATCAACGCTTCTTGTAGGAATCTGAAGTATTATCTCTGTAATCATTAAATGCAGGGTATATTTTTCTATATTTTTTTTCCCTCTGCTTGCAAGTCATCCAAGGCCAGTCCTGTTGCTCATAGACATCTGAACCATTTGAGATGCCCTACAGTATTTTCCTTAATGAGGCAGCAGTCCATAAGGGCACATATCTTCTCTATATACAGTGTTACATCTACAAATCTGTATGCACGGTGTTGGATAACTTATGGCACCTTAAATAGCGTAAGACCCCATGTCTGAGAAGCTTTGGACTCAGTCCAGTTCTGTGTGCTCTCTACAGTCTAAGTGTTCAGAACATATTCTCTATCCCTCTCGTAAGTCCACCTGAACACCCTGCAAAGTGCTTCTGAACAGGAGAGGGGAGGAGTGCACAAGTGAGACGCAACACAAGGGCAGTGTGCCTGAGCAGAGAGAATATTCACAGCATTCCAGCTGTCCATGAGTTTACTCTTATCTATTCTCCTCTGTAGGTTCCCTTGATGGGAGACTGGTCAACAACACAGCAGTACCAAAAGGCTTTCTACCATACAATTAAAGATAAAATTCATTTGTGTTCTGGCAAACTAACCTAAAGGATCAATAAGGACTACTATTTGGGAAATGTCCGTATTTCCCTCTACATGATAGTATTTCAGGAACAGAAACATGCCAAAAAGGGGTGTATGAAACAGGATGCTTCCAAGAGCACCTATTATTTCATTCTGATGCTCATCTTCAAGAGCATAACCTAAAATTTCTCTTGCCCACACACCTCTAGAAAGCCCTTGGGATTTCTGCCATATACTTACATGGAGACTATTTATTCATAAGTTAAGTAGGACTGGCATTTTAATATCTAAACACAGGTAAACTGTACATCAGGTAAACCTGATCAACACTAGAAAAAAAGAGAAGTTACAAGTTGATGGCTTGAAAACATGCCTACTTGAGCTAAAATACTGACAGGAAATTTTATAATTATTTTACTGGACCAATGTGATGTAAAGAAAATCAGCTATAGATATTTAATTGCTTGGCTTCACATCTACAGATAATGGTTATGAAAAGGAGTACCTTTTATTAAAAAAAAAAAAAGGTTAGGACGTTCTCCTACCTGTCCACGTAGTGACTATCAAACAATAATGAAATTATGTAACCAAAAACACAAGTCAGAAAAAAACATGAATTACAGCCTCACAACCGAAGGAAAAAACCAAACTTATTTATATTTACTTATTCATCCTTCCTCCCATCCTCTCACTTCCAGCTTCCTTTCACAAGGATAGAATTTTTATTTTATAAGGGATTTAATATGAGCCAAATCAGCCCTTAACAGGCTGATTGTGTAAATACCTATGAATTAAAAACTGAGTCAACTAATATAAATCAGATGTTAAATGACTTGAGAAAAATGAAAAATCTTACATTTTCCCAGTTACTGAGCTAAAAGTGTAAGAAACTGAGCCATTTACAGGCCTCAAATTATGAGGATTTTACTGGGGGGAGTGAAGAAGACACACTTCTGCTCTGACAAAAGATATTATGAAAACTTTAATCAGGTAAAAAAAATCCAGAGCTTTGTAATCTATTCAGTAGTTCAGAAAACTGAACTATAAATGGAAAAGTTTAAATACACTGGAAGCTTATAGTCTCCATTTGAGAGGTGAGATTTGAAATTGGAGATTCCAAATTTCCTGGAAAAGAATGACCAGTTTTAATAACGTTGTAAAAGTGAGCAATAAAATAGGAAGAAGAAATGCCTTGACAACTCTGCAAGTGTAAAACAAAGAGCTGAGAAGTCCTAAAGCAGTTTCAACTTCTTATAACAGCCAGCTCTGGAGTATCTATAAAGTGCTGCCAATACACGTTTTAAACGAACACGTTGCATATCTAGTAGGGGGCAGATAAACCCCAGATTAGGTATATTTAGAATTCCTCCAAAATCTAAGAAGGGTTTTTACATCAGATAAACATCTTGCAATTTACTATTTACAAAACAGGTTATATATACTGCAAGTTCAGTGCTCAGAATTAACCTACAGTTATAACCTACAACTGCAGTCTAAAATATTGCCAATTTGAGATTATAATTCAGATTTTAAAATCCCATTCCAAAGACAGAAATCATTAAAGCTTCAGGTATGCATGGGAACTCAAGAATCTTTTTTTAGGCAAATACTAAATTTTTATTTACACAAAAAGACCATAACTCTACCCCTTTGAAGATAAGTTTTCAAGTGTTAATTGAGCTTAAGCAGATACAGTCCTGCCTCCCCAAGACTGCTGACAGGTGCAAGGCCAGCAACGCGTCCAAGGAAAAACTACTGTTTAGTTCTCACTGCACCTATTTAGAAAACACAAGACTCAAGACATAAATTGGTATGCATCAAATTTGTTCCTTTAGCTGCTTCTATTTTTGAAATATCAGACTAACCCATGAAGAGGTGGCTTAAAGCACATCTTAGAACTATCAGGTACTCTGCCATGCAGCCAGGAGGAGGGGAAAGATATCCCTACTATAAGAGGCAAAAAGTGTGGTGTGAGAATAGGACAGTATCTGTCTGATCAGATAAAGCAGACTAGAGAATGTCCTTGTGTATAATTTACCTAAAATGCTTTATTTCAAGCAATGTTAAAGCTGGAGTCCTTGAGACAATGTACAATTGTGGATTCTACTAGAAAAATATACATTCTTAGTGAAAATGTGCAAGGGGACCACATCCTCAAAAAAGACAAAATTATTATGAAAACAAACACTACTGTTATATTATATTGGTGATTTTTATAATGCTGACATCTTTCTGTGGGTCCATAAATACTTGCTACTCATGGAGCAGAGGAGAAGGGAAGTTTCTAAGGATCTATCTAAATCTGACTTATATTATGCATCCAAACTATTTCCCCCTGAAAAAAAATCCTAACATTTTTGTTTGCAAGAGAATAAATGCAGTATCTGAACCAACATAGATTATGTAATTTTTCTTCAGATTTTCTAAAAAGCAAAATAAGCCCATTTCCAGTATTTTTTTTAAGAACAGGAATGTGTTTTTAAAAGAGTTATTCCACAGTGATAAGTAAATGATATATCTGGATTAATGTATCAGCATGTCTGAAGAAGAAAATACTAGAAGATGATTTTTACCTCCTCCCACTCACAGCAAATTCTTACTATATTTTCAAAAAATGCACATGAAGACTAAGTATAGAAAAATGTGCCAACATTCCTCACCAAAAATAGGCAAAGAATGGGAAGATGAAATTTTAAGAGCAAATGGGGTATACCAGCTGTTCAGGATTTAGAAAGGGAACCCTTCCAGTCCTTAGAACAAAATGCATTACTTCTGTGCAGAGGAAGACTGAGTAGAATTGGAAGTTAAACTGGGATATTTGGCAAGCGACCCTCCGCTCTTAACATAAGGTATGTAACCTACTGACCTTCACTGCAGGGACTGGCAAGTCATAGGCTAGACAGATAGCCTAAAAAAATTCTTGCCTAAAGCAGGAAGAGCTTTACCTAATAGTTTGAAATATATCTATTTTCTTTCTGCTTGCCAGAGTGAAAAAGAGGTACCTGAAGGGGTACTTGAGATATTTTTTGCATCTTTTATTTCAATTGTTTTAACAGTTGGATGTAGTGTTTGGAAAATGAACTGAACAAAAGGGTGGCAGTGTCTAGTGTCATTGTATATAGTGGGAAAAACCTATGCCAATTTCAGAGAGCTGAAATGGAAAAGTTAGAAAATTCCCAAAGCTCTATTAAATATTTACACACAGTAAAGTATTTGCAGACAAACCAAAAGAAAATAGGACTTCCCACTATCCCCTTTTAAAATATTCCTATTATGGAAAATCACTTTGGCAATATCAGAGATCACATTATGCACAAAATCCCGCCACATTATCACATGCAATTGCCATGAAATTTTGTCTGTCGTTTACACACTGAAAAATACATTTCAAAGTGGTGCCATAAATTTGCTATTTGCTTTTAGCCTTTCTGCTTTAGTGTATCATCTACATCTATAGACGTAACCAAGTGTTTTAAGTAGTTTCTTAATGGTAAGATGATGATATGGCAACAAACTAGAAGTCAACCTCATGGCGTGACTGCACCTGGAGCAACCTATGACATGGGGCTCTTCTGTGCCTCGGTCACCTCTGTTGTACAGACAGCAGATTTACACGAGCTCTACCTAATCTGCTCCTCTCTCAACCTTAAAGTGTAACAGAACAATATTCTCAGATCTGTCTCAAGTAAGGTTGTTGCATCTATAGAAGAATGCCTTTCTCCAAATGTTATCTGACAAATTAATGCAGTTGATTTTGTCTGGATATGTGGTCAGGTCAACCAGATGTCACAGACCATTCAGAAACAGTTCTAGGTGCTTGGTTTATGAATGATGCAGGGATCAAGGGGAAAAAAAAGTGTAAAATGTGACAATTTAGTAACAGACAAGACAAGGAATCTTTTCTTTTAGTAAAAAAGTCATTCTTTAAGGTATTTCAACCAGGTAAGAATACACATATATGAACTGTCGTTATTAGAAAATGGCAAATTAGAGCAAAATAGTTACAACAGAGAGTTTTTTATTTAAGACTTATTTATTCTAAATTTACCCAATGTAGTCCACTGTCCTGAAGCTGACAGCAACTTTAAACTGGAGTTCACATTTTGATCATTAAAAAATGCCTATAATATTCAAATAAGAGAATATCAGTTAATGAAATGAAACATAAAATCACCATTTATAATGTCTTGGATATTTTCAAAGCAAATTATAAGGCTCTAAATTCCAATAGCAGATTCTGTATGATCTTTCAGTTTGGATGGATACCACCAAATCCATGTTTTTGTAACTTCATGTAGCCAGTATCTTTTATACATCCAAGATACCTTCAGGTGCATGTTTATATATGCAGTATTAAAGTTTTACAGTAAAGCACTTTTAGTCCAGGAATACACAATAAAGCTGTATTAAATTCTTGGAGGTACAGAAAATTGAGACAGTTCTACCTCTTTATGCAATGTCATTGAAGTTAAAAGTGAAATGCTAAGTAGGATTTTAAAATTTGCACTTTTCAAATAAATTCAAAGCTTGGAGAAGTGTAGAGACACAAAAATTATTAAACCGATACAGAAGAGATCTATAAGTTATTGACAGCATGGAGAAGATGTTCCACATTAAGATTTGAAGTATTCAATCCTATTGATTTATCAGTTAAAAATGCACAGAAATGTTGGTAACTGGCAAGTTTAAATGATAGATAAGGCAACTGAGAAAACCCACACTCAAGTACTTGTATACAAGCAGAGTGAATAATCATTGAAAAAGCTGCTACAAAAACCATGGATTTTTCAGTCTCTGCATCACCAAATCTCTTTACCACCCCTCGGGGATACAGAGAGATCAGACAATATAATGTAATTGTCCTTTTTTCCCCCAATTACTTCACAGCTATTCAGATTTCATCAATTCATAGTGATATCTTTACATTTTCCATTCAAAGGATTCAAGCGTTGAGAAGGCAAATGTGTGTTTTGAAAACTTCAATAGTTTGAGGTTCAATAAATTGAAATTTTTATCACTGGAAGATGAAATATTCATGCATTTCTGTGTGAATTTCTTTAAAATAAAAAGAGGCTAAATTCTTTATCCAGGATAACAATATAAAGTAGACATATAACAACCACAGGTTCCTTTGGGGTTTTTTCTGTCTGCAAATAGATGAACAGATCTGATTTTGCAGACAAGAGAAGCAAAGGACAAAAATCAGCAAGAGACTTGAGTCTCAAAAAAGCTGAGAGTCCAAACTTCTAGTATAAAGCAATAGTACCTGTTAATTTTCAAAAAATTTTATTTCCAGATATGTGGTGCACATGCACATCTAATTGCATGGTGTATTTACTGTGACAAAGCCATAGCAGCTGTGAGCAAGGGTACCACCTGTATGTACGCTGTTTAAAGTATCACCCTGGGTGGACTTCCCAATATTAAATGCTGTGGTCAAGATCAGCTCCAGTTCAGATTTCCGTTCTTGGGAAACCTGAATGACTAAATTGTTCCCTCTTATAGCAGAGTAACATTAGTACAGAATAAAATATTTTTACTGGACAATACAGTTAACCCACAAAATAAGACTTGAGCACCACACCTAAATCACCTGTTTTCAAAGAGACAGTGAGCAGGCCAATAGCATGCAACACTATGTTTGCTGTTATGCAGTTTTCCATTAGCTCTAATTTCAAGAGGGGGAAAAAAAGTCAACTTAAAATACAAAGGACTTAGAACCACCATAACAAATTCATCCTTTTGATAGGGCTTAAACTGCTGGTCAAAACCGAATGCTTGTGCTGTGATCCTGCCTTGCATGGACCTGAAATGGAAAAATGAGATTAAATATTCTGCAGACATACCAAGAACTTATTCACTCCGCAAATTTGCCCAAGTACACTACATAGAGCCCTATCCTGACCAATAATTGAAGGGGTTGTTTGTTCGGGTTTTTGTTTGTTTTGTTTTGTTTTTGCTTTTCATTCTCAGTTACAGGAGCTTCCCATCCCCGACCCGCTCCCCCCACTTCGGAGGGCTCAGGCTGCATCAGAGCATCGCTGCGAAGCTGAAATAGATCTCGGCTCACTCTGGAAGGCGAGGACAGATGCCTCGCACCTCAGAAAGAGAGGTTTGTGTGCCTGGAAAATATTAAGGAGACTTCAGATTAAGAAGTGGGGGAACAAACAGGGGGCAAAAAATTAAAAAAAAAATAAAAGGAAAAGAGAGAGACACGGACCCGCCGCCAACGGAGCGGGAGCCTTGAGGACGCGGTGAGGACTCCAGCCCTCAGCACCGCCTGCCTGTTCCCCGCCGCCCACCGCTCCCCGCCGCCCCTAGCCAGACGCCTCTCGCAGCGGGCTTCCCCCTCCCACCATTTGAGGAGGCGGTCCCCGATGTCCCTGTCCTGCAGGCAGGAGAAGGATTTCTGTGGCAGGGCCCGGAACACGAAGCCCGCCCCGCCGCGCCGAGCCGCGGCCGACATCTTCGCCGCGGCCCGGCGGTTGCCGTGGAGACGGCGCCGCTCCGGCGCGGAGCTCGACCCCGCTCACAAGCGTTCCGCCGCCCGCCAGCGCCCCCAGACACGGCTCTACCCCTCTTTCTTTGGATTTTACCTATAACATCCCCTAATTCAACACCAGCCTTCTCCCCCCTCCCTTCTGTTCCTGTCTTTGCGCCAGGAAAGGCTTGCCAAGGGAGAGCCCAACAGGCAGGGGCGGGGGCTGCCCTTGTTGCCTCTGCCAAGGCCACCCCAGTAACGTGAGACCAAAACCTATTAGGAAAAGCCCAAAGTTATGAATTATGAACCTCTAATGAATCAGAGTTGCTTCTTGCTTTCCAGGATGCTGAGCCACTTAGGAATAGCAGAGCCGTGCTCTTGAACTCTTCTCAGTAGAAATTAAAGGAGAGCACATTCTTACTTATGGAAGATATTTTTTAAAGTCTAGTAAAGCAAGGAACCATGCAAAGTTTTGGCAATTTCCTGGCCTTTTTAGGGAAAGCAGTGAGAGTTTAAGGTTGCTGCACATCTCATGTGCTCCTTCAGCAGCCCATCCCCTCCAAAACGCACCCTCACTTTGCCACAGATTTCCAAAAAATGGCATTTTCCCATTAATCTACTGCTCAGGTTGAACAGCAGCCTCATTTCTAAGGAAAAAATGAAAAAGCAAAATAGAGAGAAACACAGACCCACCACCACCAGAGCAGGAGCCTTGAGGGCGTGGTGATGACTCCAACCCTCAGCACCCTCCGCCTGTTCCCCCAGCACCCCTAGGAGTGTTGCTGTTGATTTCTAATAAAAAAAATTAATCAAATTCCATTTGATTAGAAAGCGGAAGAGGAAGGTGCAGCATGCCACGACAGTGGGGAGCCAAGCTGAAACTGCTGGCATGCACCCCTGGTCTGAATGGCCTCTAAAAGATGACCCACAGATTTAATTTGTAAGACACGTTCATCAAACTGGCTTGGACCAAAGGAATCCAGAAGAAATTGATATCATAAGCCTATTAAGAAGCCCTGTTTTAGCATAGTTTCAGTAGAATTCATTACTCACTACATTTTCTAACAGTGCAGTGAGATGCAGTTCAGCAGACCAAGTTGCTGTGTAGCAGTTATGTCTGTGAGATTTAAGGATCCATTCCCCTGTATCTTCTCCATTCTGTTTTTTCCAAGTTCCCACACACTTCCATTTTTTTCACCCAATAAATTTTGTTTACACCTAAGCAATGATAGAAAATAAAGCTACGCTTTACTTCAAGATGTTTAAATGGTAGAGACAGTTCAAGAGGGGATAAAGAAAAAGTGTGCCTTTCTTCTCAGTTTTTAAATATGATATAGAGTGGTGGCACCAGAAACAAGTTACTATAACCTTATTCTCAACACGTCTCCACCTACTCCAGCACTACCCCATCTGTTAAATTCCTCTTGCCACTAATACTGCTAGCCATAGATTAAATAGCCAAAGTGAAAGAACTGGTTTGGGCAGGGAGTGATGTGTAGCAACAACTACTAAACACATAAATTCTTAATTTCAAGCTGTGTGGACTCAAATACAGATTTAAAAACAAAAACAAACAAACAAAAAAACCCCAACAACAACAACCCAAAACTGAAACTTTAGGTCTTTGTGGGCAAAAAATTCTCCTGACTTTAGTGGGGATTTGCTCTGGTTAGAGTGTTGAATCAACTAGCATATGCTTAAACCCCACTGAAATCTAGAGTGTTTAAACACTTTGGTGAATCAGGAGTAAGGAAATGAGCAAGGACTTCAGGACTGGCCCAGAGGGATCAGGACAGGAAATTCTAAACTGTGGAATTAATTTCTTTAATGTTGTGCCATTTACCTATCATAGTTTATGATTCAATAGTTCCAGTTTAAGCAGTACACAACAATAAAAGTTAAATTGGGACTTTCAGTTTAAACACTGACCTCATTATCCTCTGATGTCATGAACAACAGCCTGAAGTAGAAAGTCAGGCACAGTACTCTTTTAAACACAGACACTGAACTTGTTTTTTAAAACGTTAAGGATTTTATCTTTTCACAGAAGACATTTGAAGGGTGGAAAATATATTTTTCTGTCATGTAGTGAAGTCTGGTAGGTATATATTATTAAGCAATAGTAGTCCCTCCCTTTCAGGCAGACTGATTTTCAGCATTGTTTGTTTTTCACATATTTACTTATGTGTGATTTTCAAGAGTTTTACAGTCCTGAATAATCTGTAGGCCTTAAGTGCAAAGCAAACAAACCAGCCTTTCCATGGCAAACAAAAATCAAATTACAGAGGACCGGCCCTGTTGCACCTTTTCGAAGTGCATCAGTCTTTAAGGCAAAGGTCAGCTGGTGACAGAGCAGCAGCCCATTCCAGTCGGGGAGGTAGTGAAGAACCTGAACGGCAGCTCCTCCCTCCCTCCTTCCCTCCTGCAGAAGTCTTCAGCATCGCTGAGGTATAGTTAAGCCACTTGAATTAGCCAAATGGAAGAGAAAAGGGATCATTATCACTATATATATTCATCTGTGATGTAAATTAGTCTTTCCAGTGTTAAAATTCTGTAGGATAAGTCTGATGGAGAGTAAATTAAAGTTCAGATCCTGCATCTTATCTGTAGTGAAAGCTAGAATTGCCCAGCATAGAAGGCACTGTGAAGTTTAGCTCCTGCAGAAGATTCATGGGGTATCAATGTCCAATTCTAGGCACTTACACTGATAAAAGGCTCCAGGTTCAAGTCTGTGAGAGAGATAGATGCCAATTAGAAGCCAAATACAAATATATCAAAATAAGTAAATAGAAAAGTCTGAATATATCTGAATTTCTCCCTTTCTCCACTGCCAGCCACCTCTAGTATTACTGTTCAGTAATTGAAGGCTGCAAAGCAGAAGTCATTGTCTGCTCTGGAGCCAAGGTCTGGATCCTCAGGCGAGGGCAGGCATTAACACCTCTGCTTGCAGAGAACTTTTTTCTTTTAAAACACAACCAAAGGGCTTGTGATGGCCACCTTCATACCATGCAACTGGAGGCCTCACCCAGGAAGAGGAAAATCTGGATTTTAGCATTTTTAGGCATGAGGAAGTCCAAGCTTTTACATCTAAAGTGCCTCAATTACTAGGGCTGTTGTCACATCCTCTGAGTTAACCTGCCACTGTCCTAGCAAGTGTGTTTCTGGATCATAGTGTCAGGATCCTGCAGAGACTCAGCAACCACTTTAGAAGTGATAGGGCTGCTGTACTTGAGGCCAGCTCCACTGTGACCTTGGATCAGACAGCAGGGTGGGACAGAGCTGCAAGGCAGCTCAATGGGACCCTCATCCTCTTGGCTCGAGGAGCTGCATTTCAGACCCAGCTGTTGTCCCAGCTTCTTGTTGTAGCTGTGTGGACAGCATGCTCGTGCCTGGCCATGAACCTACCGGTCCTGAGTCTGACCTTAGACTCAACCTGTCTCATCTGTTTGGACTGGTCTGGTGATCTGGACTTGTGGTTGAATGTGGTCACTGTCACCAGACCTGCTTTGCTGGTTAGGGTGCTGTGGGACGGGGCTGTGTCAGAGAGGGCACTGCCCTACCAAGTTTGCTGTCACCCTTGGCTGCCAGCTCAGCCAATTTTACAGAGCAGCCCTCTCTTGCAATTGCCTGACACACAGTATCTGGTTAATAGGTGGTTATGTTCATGTCAGATTTGTCTGTTTAAGTGTAATCAGCTTTATATATATGAGTGACTGTTCCATGAATAACCTCTGCTTCCAAAGGAAGTGTGGTATATTGCACTATTATGAGGCTTAATTTAAAAAGTGAGGCAAATACAGGTAATTTACAATTTGCAAGTTTTTAAAAGTATTTAGAGATAAGCAGTAAGGAAAATATGTGAGGATAAATTACAGAAATGAGCTTAGGTATCAAAGAAACAAGTTTTGCAATGCCTAGATTTCAAAAAAGAAACATGAAATGCTGTAGATGCACAGCTGGAATTATAGTGAGGCCTAGGAAACTCAACACAGTGTGTATGAAAACATCCAGCCCCATCTAAGAGGGAAACAAAGAGGATTCATACACTAAAGTCTCATCTCACCATTACAATTTACGTGCTCCCCTGGAGATTCACTGCCTTAAAGCTCTCCTTCAAAGGCTGGTGGCTAAACACACTTTCTCTAAATCAGATATGAGTTACTGTTACTTTTAAATGCAGCAGAAGAAAAAAAGGGTTTCTGAGCTACTAATCCTCTTCTCAAGAAATACAGGAGTTTTTCAAGTACATAAACAGCATTTGAGATACCCATTTTCAAAGTTAAGCTTTTCACCTTATGCTTTGAGAGTTCAGTGCTATACCCCCGTTGTTCTAGGACCACAAGCCAAACATGCACTTGCATACATAGTTTTCCTACACAGTTTACCTACAAAAGCTTACAAAGTGTCTGGGTAGCTGTGCCTCGGAAACTGTTTCCCTGTGTAGAAAATAAAGTTTTACTATAATAGTTGGAGAACATAAACATGAATTTTTAACTCTAACTTATTGATTAAGGACTTTAGGAAGTAGGGGACAACTCTGGGCCTGTTCAAGTTCCAAAAGACTGTTTATTACTTTTATCCAGTGACTGCCTGGCTAATATGTAATACTGAAGTAATATTGGATTTAGGCATGCAAAATCTTCAGAAACCTTATTTTAAATGTTTTTTACTTGTTCTGGTTAAATTTTTTCCTTATTATTTGTAGACAACTGTGTAGCCATACTGCAAGGTGTTCTGTTACAAATTCCTTTAAAGTGTAACAGTTCCTCTCCCTCTGTGTGTGTGAATACAGCACTACCCAGCCACTGGATATGCTGTTTGTCTCTGGACAATGACCTGGGTACTTGCAGGAGTGACTGAAGGTCTAGGTGCCAGAAGCTTGATTTAGTTGCTTGAACTTGGTGTCTGCTACCATTTAAAATCCCTCAAGGGGCTGGAACATCTTCATGGGTCTGTCAGACACGGCACAGGACCTAGAGGAGACTTATGCTCCTCCAGACTGGTGGCTAGAGGTCACGTGGATATTTCAAATGGCACTAGACATGGAGGTGAGAGCTGAGACCTGGGGGTGTGTTTCAGCTTCAGTGACTTAATTTTAGATGTCTGCTTGTAGGTCTTTACAGGTCAGCCAAGTTCCATTGTCATCAAGGGAGATCAAGATGTAAATTTATTTGCATAGAGAGGTATTTCAGATGCCTAAGGTATCTTTCAGATTGTCTCAGATACCTCTTTTCTGTTTTTCTGGAATGGCAACTAGAGGCTGAGTCTTCTCTTAAGTAGTGATATATCTGCCAGCTCCACAAAGGCCATACTGCTGCTTTGTCTTAGATGGATCTAGGTGGCCACATAGAAGCATCTGAGGAATTTACTGATTTAGATATATTTGTATTTGACTTCTAATTGGCTTCTATATCTCTCACAGGCTTGAACCTGGAGTCTTTAATCAGTGTAAGTGCCTAGAATTGAACACTGATACATCATAAACCTTCTGCAGGAGCTGAACTTCACTGTAGTGCACAGTGCCTTCTATACTGGATAGTTCTAGTCCTCATTATAGAAAAGGTGCAGGATGTGGACTTTAATTTACTCTCCATCAGACTTATCTTACAGTATTTTAACAGTGGAAACACTAATGACTCCCTAGTCAGTACTGTCCTTAGAGTCAACAGATTTATTCAGCTGATGAGATGTCTACCATAAGTTGAGCTCAAAACATCCTAAGCTCCATAATTGAACTCCATTGAATGTATGATTGCATGTGTACCTGAAGTACATGTTACATATTACATGAAGTACACGTTACATCTACTCATAAGGCTCCTAAAGTTTGGAAAACAGGGATGAATTCCAGCTGTGGAGGTCCTGACTGAGTGGCTGAAAAAGCACAACTGTTCCTTCTATTGTAAATTTACTATCTAAAACTTACTATCCCTCTGAGCTTTGTACACATTAGTCTCCTGACTTTTTACACTCCTGACTATTACCTTCCCAGCAGTATTTTGTACATCCCAGTTTAGCCCCACTCCCCCGTACCTATGAGCAGATTACAGCCATCTACAGGATCCCATCTTCCTCCCTCTCTCCCAACTCTGGCACATTGTATCCAGCCTTCGGTTCCTTTGTCCCTTTTGCTGCACTGACCCTCAGGGTTCTTTGCATCCTGTGGTGTTCCCTGTGCCATGGCGTTGGTGTCTCACTCATAAGTCCTTCACTGTACATACTAAAGCCACTTTCATTACAAAGAGAGTGCAGAAATATCTTTTTCTTCTCTGAAAAGGGCTAAATACTATTCCTGTATTTAAACAGCTTCTTTTTTGCTTATTTTGTATCAGTCTGCTGAAATACAGATGAGTTCTAAGCAGATCACTAATGTATACTCCTTGGGTGCTTATTTTGTTAATTATTCACCTTGATTTTCTTGGCTCTTCTTATTATTGCGTGGGATTTTACAGGGTTTCTATTTTAGGAGTTTATTAAAGGTTTCAGGGAAGGAAAAGGAAAGCTTCATTTCAGACCTTGATTTCTCTCCTGCAGTGCATGTTTACTAACATGTGCCATGTATGCGAACTACCCATCATAATACTTCCCTTCGAAAAATTTGCCTAGTGAAAAATCAAGATGGTCACAGCTGCTATAAAAGTTGAGAGCTATGGACTTAAACCTAACTCCACTGGTTTTTTTTCTCATCCAGAGGGGGAGGCTAAGGCAAGGAGGGAAGCTATAAATGTGTAAGATTTGGAATTTAGCACTGTTGCCTAACAAGACCTCTGTCTTTGACGTTAAATTCAGGTTTTTTCAGGGCTGGCAGGCAAAGCAAGTTCTGTTGCTCTCTTAAAAGCCGGGTAACAGGTCATGTGACTTTTGCTTTCATAAAAATAGCTTTTATTGCAAAATAAACTTTCCTTTGTCTGCTGTTTATACTGTTTAAACAAAGCTTATGAAGTGTTATAAAATAAGGTATCCAAATGTCTTCCATTCAGTCTGACAAGCATCCTTCATTGCATAATCATGAACCTTAATCTAGGCCACCTGAGAGACTGGCAATCTAAACTCCTGATCCAGTCTGGGAGGGTGGAGAAACTACTTTGGTTTGGGATTTGTTTACTAAAATTATGAGGTTTTTGCTGAACTGCAACTGTTCTTTGACCTTTACAGAATGCCTCATTTGTTTGGGAGCTTATTTTAAACCATTAAACTGGTCTAAATTCCTATGCAGATTTTTTCTTGCTGTTGTTTTCAATCGTGTAAGGAAAACTAGTTTATTATATTCTTCCTAGAAAGGGGAGGAAAAGACGAACTCCACTGTGAATTGCTTGTTTTGGGCAGAACTGAAATCAGTTCCCAATGTGACCACAAAGCTTTTACTGCAATTTAAGCAAGTCATTTAACACTAGACCACTGGGCATAGAAGGTATTGTTGTTGGGTTGAGATGCCCATCAAGATCCAGATTCTAAGATACATGTCTGAGCTGCCTCTTCAAAAAGCCCCACTTTAGGCAAAAAGATGCCTAAACTAGCTATAAGGAACCAGTATCTGACAAAAGGAGAAGTTCCATATGAACTATGAGAACTATGGCATGCCCTTGAATTTAAGCTTCCCTGATTTCAATTAAATATTCTGGCTGTTAATTTTACAGTCGTTTTTATGCTCTTCAGCTCAACAAGTATTACACTTCTACCCAGACAGAGACACTTTCAACAGTGAGACTGAAGGAGACCTGTTCTATACTGCCCTCTGATCTGGAAGTTATAAAAGGTGATACATGAATACTCATTTCCCGTATGGGTAAAATCCAGCTTTACCCACACAGACGAAAGGAGAAGGGTGATACAGCCACTGTCTCTCTTGTTAAATGTAGGATTCTATCTGCCGGGACACCTCA
Source organism: Myiozetetes cayanensis (assembly GCF_022539395.1). Lineage (NCBI taxonomy): Eukaryota > Metazoa > Chordata > Aves > Passeriformes > Tyrannidae > Myiozetetes > Myiozetetes cayanensis. Next base: position 39,691,791 of record NW_026087742.1, on the reverse strand, counting down.
GTGAATACTTACTGAATTGAGCTGAATTCATGTGAAAGAGGAAAGTCTATGCTTTGAATCCTGATACTATTTAGGTGTAGGATATTCTATGAAGTAAAGTTCAAGGTTGTTGCAGGCTTGTTCACAAAAGTAAAGAAAATACGAAGAAAAGGGGTCTTGGGGGAGATTTTTTTTTCTTTTAAATTGCCTAGACAACTATTTTGCTGTTTTCCTCCACAATTATGATTTCCACAGCAGCCAATAGACTATCAGACAAGACATTGATTTCTCAAGGTGATGCTTGTACCTCCTGCCATGGGAAAGGCAGAGATGTTTCACGCAATTTGACCTGCTCAACGCGAGATAAAGATTCTGCCAGAGAGCTGGCGATAATGGGTTCCTTGCAAAGCACCAGGCACTGTGACTGTCCTAGTTCACCTCTACAAATTCAGCTCTAGGACAGACAAACATCTCTAGGGACCTAGGGATAATAAGTACATGGGAGCAGAATGACACCCATGTAAATGTGTGAAGCAAAGGGTTCTTGTTATTCTACTCAGCCTAAGAGACAGACTATAGCAATCAGGACTAATTGAAGAGTGAGGGTAGCCTGTCAAGGATATCTATTTTGAGTGTATTAAAGCAGCATAGCCTGAAGTCAAATATAGGGTCAGTTTAGGAAACGCTGGTGGTGTCAAAACAAAACTGTTGCTCAGTTTGAACAAAAGCTTGTCATTTCTACATTTTCTGCAGAAGAAACAGGAAATAGGTAACCGTTTTGCTTTAAATTTCTGGAATTCTGTGGTGTTTGTCTGTGGAAAGCCCATTGGTGAATCTGTGGCTTTTTGTCAGTGTTGCAGAAGTCTACAGGGTTTCCAGTAGTTAGGAAAACTCAATGGTGTCTCCAAGGGCAGAGCTAAAAATCTAAAACTTTGGTTCCACAGTTTATGATGAAGGTCACCAAGTGTCCAGGTTTCTCCCTCAGTACCAAGGTGAAGTTCTCATTAGAGTTAGAAATTTTAGCCTCTGCAAATAACAATATAGAGGTTTAGGAATCCAGATCTACCTGCACAATAGATCTATCTTGAATATCTTGAATTCACAAACCCAGGAAGACCAAGTCCTCATTATTCTACCAAGCAGTAGTTTTTTTGATGACAGGAAATGAGGAGGGCTTTTATTCAGAATTCTGCATGAGTTTTGGTGAAGTTGGTTTTGATTCATACAAATTGAGATTATCTAATGAAAACTTGCTTCTCCAAAACTTCCAGTTACACAACAGAATGAAATAACATATCAGAGAATGTGATTGCTACGTTATCTTTGCAAACTCTTCCTCCTGGATCAGCTGGTGATTTTCTTCTCTATTTTCTATTCTAAGCTTCTGTGTTGTTTGCTGTATATAGTGTTAAATAGTGATCTTCTGACAGTAGTATGCCTCAGAATCCATGTTGAAGGAAAAATTCCTCAGATGAAGGTCCAAGACTGCAAGGAGAGTGTGGAGTTCCTGTTTATGGGCATGAAATGTGTGGCCTAAATCTTGTGCGTGTCCTCCATTAGGAAACCATATCAGAGAGCTCATACCTTGTCTACAGATGCCAGAAGAGGATATGCACACTAGTTTGCTTCTGTAATTTATCTAGTGAGAATAGATTTGCACCTGCAAAGTGAATAAAAAGCCTACCTTCAATCTACAGCAAGTAGAGCAGGATAGTATTCTTCCAATTAAAAAAAAAGAACTTCTAGAATCCGTCCTTATATTGTCTTCCCCACAAGGTATTTGCATCTCCTTTCAGTCCTTGCGTCTGCAAATCATGCTGTGTAGCTAGAATGCCAGCGTCAATTCTGGCTTCCCTCTGACTCCATCCTGAAAGAATCAGTATGAAAGAGAAGAGCTTTCTCTTAGCTTTCCAAATGAGTGCGTAGGGCTCAGTTACTAAAGCAATACTGTCCCAGTGAGGAAATTACAAACTCATTCTGAGTTACGGGCCAGTTAAGAGTCTCACTTGTTTATTATTATGCACAGCTTCGTTTGAATAAAATGATACATAAGTGCTTTCTAAAAGTGTTTCTGAGAAGATATACCTTTTACTTGCAATAAGAAGAAGCCAAACTTAGCTACAAACTGTGGAAATTGATGGAAACCAAACCATTCCATCTCCTGCAAAATAAAATTATTTGTCCTTTCTATTCAACTAACAGATGAAGAATGAATAATCTGCTTTTTTTCCTCAGGATTGAGTCTGAAAGAGAAATGGCAGCATTTTGATTTTGATTTTAATACTTCCTGTAGTTCAATGTTTAAATTAAAATTCTCCTTCCTAGAGCTTAAGCTGAGAAGTGATTTGCTAAAGTTTTCAGTTTACAAACTTCATAATCAGAAGTCCTGGCAGAAGGATGTGAGGTTTTCTTCTGAAGGATGCATGATTTATAATGCCCGATCTAGCTCACAGTGGGAACATTGCCATTTTCTCTAATGCTGCATTTCTCTTCCTACTCATGTTGTAGTTCAGCTGAGGAATATTTAGACTAGAGTGGTAAATGTTTGAGTGTTAAGACCCTCTTAGGAAAAAAAAATGGATAAGGGACATTTAAAGAACATTTAGAGAAATAACATTTGGAGAAATTATTTATATAACAATAGACCAAGAGATCCTTGCCAAAATATAGACTAATTGTGCCAGACATGTGCATGCAATAAAAGAGTTTGCAATCTGAAGGAGAGGTGTAAAGGTTTTTCAATCCTGTATCCAGGACATAAGTAGGAAAAGGTGAAGGTGCTCTTAATAAACCCATAAATTCCTTCAGAGCTTACAAATTCATCTGTAAAATGCACTCAGAATTGTACACAATCTGATGCTTTACAATTCTACCTAGAGATCTCCATACATTTCAGAAAGCACTATTTAATTTTCTAGAGAGCTTGTCAGCATTTCCTTATTTCATAAGCACAAAGAGATACAAAGATTTTTCCAAAAGACTTTTAGCAGAACTTCTGATGCCTAATAAGCCTGGAATTGGCTATAGGTTTCTTGTTTGTTTTTATTTAAACTAAATTTAAGTGAATGCATTAACAAGCTTTGCTACTGTGCAGATTTTTTTTTTGTTTTGGTTGTGTTTGGGCTTTTTTGAGTTTAATTTTTGTTCTTTCCTTCCTAGCCATTTGTCTTCCCCATTTTAGGTCCCTGAAAATGTTTCAGATGCTACTTCCACAACAGTTATTGAGGTCTGTCTTTTGTTTCAACAGCAGAAGGACTGGAGACATACATCTTATTCATATGTCAGTATCTCGAGCTGCAAACTTATCACTCTTTGTGTAGAATTAGGTTTACAATATTAATACAGAATTTTACAGAATATACTTTTTAAAGTTAGATATAGAACACACTGAGAGTTGTTAAGGGAACAGAAGAGTATTCAAGGAATAAACAAGGGATCTCAGGGAGAAATTTTCATAATGATATATTTATATCTATTTATTTGTCATAAATTAGATCTATGATGCCAACTGTCCTGTGAACTGTAATTCTAGCAAATCATCTGGCTGTAAGGTGCTATTACTGTTGCTATTACTGAAACTTGGTGGGTCGAATCCCATGGCTGGAGTGCAGCTACTGATGAGTGCAGGCTGTTCAGGAGGGTCAGACAAGGAAGGAGGGGCAAAGAGATTGCCCTCTGCACCAAGCGGGGTGTACGTGATGGAGTGTGAAGAGATGTCTCTGAAGAATAGCCATTAGCAGGTTGAAAGCTTATGGGTAAGAATTAGAGACTGAGACAACAAAGGACACCTTGTGGTTGATCTCTGCTTCAGGCTGCCTGATCAAAGGAAGACTATTGATGAAGCCTTCTTACTCCAACTACAGGAGGCATTATGGTCCCTGGGTCTTGTCCTGCTGGGAGACAATAACATAGATAGTGGGATCAAGTACATCCTCAGCAAGTTTGCAGATGATAACAAGCTGAGTGGTGTGGTTGACATGCCTGAAGGAGTGGATGCTGTCCAGAGGGACCTCAACAAGATCAAGAAATGGGCCCATATGAACCTCATGAAGATCAACAAGGCCAAGTGCATGAGCCAGCAATGTGTGCTTAGTGTCCAGAAAGTCAATCATATCCTCAGCTGCATAAAGGGCCACCCTACACAGAAGTATTCAGATGTTAACAGAAAAACTTCAAACTCATTGGCTTCAACTTCCCTAAGGAAACTGAAAACACAGTCAGAGTTAGTTTATCCCTGTTCATTACTCAGTTAGCAACCAACTTGAAAGGCTGGCACACTGTACCTCTTCCCATCAGGGAAAAAATAAAGTGAATGCCCTTCCTAAGATCATGTTTATTTTTAGTGCCTTCCTTTATTCCAGACATTTATTTTAGCAAAATCAACATGTTGACTATGTCTTAGTGAAGCCCTGATAGTAAACGTGAACACTCCCTGCAACATTATCAGAACAGACAGATTTCTCAGAGTCTCATCCTGTCACTGGACAAAAGCCCTCAGCTAGACAATACAACTGCTTGATTTGTGGGAAAGGCAGTGTTAAGAGCCGTAAATTGGCATTAAATGGAATCAGAATTGTTTGCTTCTTTTCATCTCATTGAACATACAGACTGTTTGGCTGTGTTTATACTGCTGAGTTGATTCAAGCCTTGAGGCTGAATAGCACTGACTGGCTTGTGTCCACACTCCACAAGGTCAACTCCCTCTACAACTGACTTCTCTCAGTGACAGCTGAAGTGCTTCAAAACAGAGTGAAGGAGGGCACTAAGAATTAAGCAGTGTGACAGTAAGTGTGAATACCTGAGCTCATTACCTGTTTGTCTTTGGTTTATCAGTATAGATACTCTCTAAAGCAAAAAATATCCAGTTGCTGTGAAAACGTAAAACCAAGCGACCGGAGCACCAGTGACGGTGCATCCATTAGATGTGTGAGTCTACAGGGGTATGTGTCTAAGCCTAGTAAGAGGGTTCCTCCCTCTTACTCTCAGTAATATTCATGTCTGGAGAAGCAGAGCAGAGACCTGCCTCTCAAAATCATGGTCACAGCATGGATCACAAAGAATTCTGCTGAAAGCTGACCTTACGAGAATCACATGCACCTTGGTATAGCCTAGGCAGCTGTGCCTGCCTGCACCCAAGAGTTGGTTACCCCTCCTGTATGTATGTACACATACACACACACACATATACATATGGGAGATAAAATTTATATGCATGTATGTAGATATACAGATAGATTTATGAAATACAACTAACACTTCTCTTGTTTATATAAAATAAAACCACATAGTGCTACAGCACTCAGTATAATTTTAAATTGCTGCTAGGAAATCTTCCCAACAATGGAGCCATTGATTTGAGTATGGTCCTTTTAAGATGTTGCCCTGGGCTGCTGTTGGAAAGTTGCTTTACAGGCTGCAAGATATGTCTTTTTGTTGTGTAACACCAAGGGTGGCTTAGGACGTGAGGCCATCTGAAATACTGGTTAGTCTGGCAGAAGCCAAGCCCCACATGAGTCACACTTGTACCATATCTTCATGCAGTGTGGGGGTGGGACACTGGCACACACTGTCTCCTACTCTCTGCCTAGTTCTTCCCAGCCCATAAACAACTGACCTTGCTCCAGAACGAAGCTTGAGGGTGAACTAACACTTAAGTAGCATGGACAGTCAGGAAATAACACTTAAGCACAAAAATGCAGCAGACACCAACAAGACAGTATAGATGTACTTTGCGTTTACTAAATTTGAAATGACATTTTTCCTGTGTTAAAACTTTCATCTAGAGCAACTCAAACCTTTGTAGTGGCGTTAGTTAGGTTGGATTGTAACACTTACTTAGGTAATACTGAATTTCTGCCCTGAAAGGTTGAGTCCAGAGACTAGAAAGGTAGTGTCAAAATTCCACTCCTGTTAAATATTGAACATGCTACTGCAATATATTGATTTCCCTTGATATGCTCATAAGGTGATATGATATTGAAAATACAGCTAATTATCCCATACTGATGGTCAGATTATCTTTGCTGAAGTTAAACCAAGTCCTAGCCATATTATCTGTCTGCCTGATGGCAGCCCTAACCCACATTCACAGAGCAGCATATCTGTGCCTGTGTGTTTTATTAGACTCCTAAACTACTTCTATAACTACACTGGAAAGGTGGTATTAGAGCGGATGTGTTTAGGCACTGACCTGCTAATGCTCTGTACAGTTTAGCTGGTGGCAGTCCCTGCCATGGTATGGCACATTCCAGCTAGTGCTTTCCCAAACAAAGTCCAGCTCAGGGCTTGGTGTAATCCTGAGACTTTTCCCAAATGCAATATGAACAGAGCCACCTGCTCTAGGTGAGAGGAGAGTTTCATTGTGTGATTGCAAACTGTAGTGTGCCACTTCTTTGGGAGCCAGAGAATGGGCTCTAATCCATTTTATTTACTGACAGAGATGAAGCCAAACTGATCTATGCAGAGACAGCTTAGCTTCTGAACACTCAGTGTGCCGCTTGCACATTAGGAATTAGGATGCAGAGATTTCAAATTTCCTCATTTTAGGTTTGGAAACACATTTTTTAATTTACTTGTGGAATCCCAGCACTGCAGTTACTCGGATAAAGGAGAATTAGCTGCAAGTGAACAAAGTTGTATCTACAGGAACACGATCAGTTTGGCCAAAATGTGTCATAGGTACATATGCATTGGTGATCATCATGTCTGCATGTTATACATCCTTTTGTAGCTATTTTTGGTCATCTCAGCTTTAGATCTAGTTTTTCAAAACACATTACAATACACCAAGAGAGAAAGTGAAGAAGTCAGTAGACCTCTTCCAAGTCTGCCTACAATGGCATACGTGTCATCTAACTTCTATACGGCTTTATATCTGAGCTAATCTGTAAGCTCTCTTTCAAGTCATTAGAAACAAGTAAGCACTTATTAGGGACTGATTCATCTGACCTATTTTAGATACACAGGAACAGTTGAAACTTACCTTAAAATTGTCTGTTACTCTCCAGTTGTTATAAAGGAATCACATGGCAATCATCTCACACATAATTTCTGCACATTTACAGGAGATATGCATAGCTTCTAATTCCTCAGTCTACAATGGTGCCATACAATGTTTTTTAACATTTTCCTCGAACTTTCTGAATAAATAACAGCAGCAGCAGTAGTCTACCAAGGCATAGATTTTGCTTATGTGCAGTCCTCCCATGGTGGTCAGGCAGTGAAGATTAGGGGCGTATACCTCAGTGGGATGTAGGTGACACATGGTGGCCCAGGGAAGGGGAGTACCTTGGGGGCCCTCTTCAGCACATGGAAAACACAGTGGCCATGGATCTGCTGGGACCTGGGCTCTGCTACAGCTGCAGCTTTATGGCATGTTAAATCTCTGCCTACTCAGCTGCCAAAGGAAACATGAGCAGCCACAGTAGTTGTGTTCTTTATAGGAAATGAGTAAGCACAAAAAGGCCATCTGATACCCCACAGACTAATGTGCGAGTACTGTCTTATTAAGGACAAAAGAGATCTGAGGAACTGTCAAATCTAGTACTCTGGCTTTTAAATAACTCCATCTTGCTTAACCCTTTGGTTTTTTAATTCTCCAGAAGAAAAAAAAAAAAAAAAAGAGTAACTTTGAGACTTATTTAGTTTAACATATCTTCCATTTAATAGTACCAGAAGGATTTTAAAATGCTGTAATTATTATGGGCCAGATGTTGTATGCAGGGCCAAGCTAAATTGACAGGACTGTTCGGGGCTATAAGTGCTGTGCCACAAAGTTGTGTGTTTGTAGTCAGCTCTCAGAGGAAGGGTAACGTGGCTACGTACCACTGAATGAGAGTTTTGACCCAGACAGACTGAGAAAATCTGTATGATTTTAAGAGTTATGTTATCTTTTAAAGTATTTTCTGCACAAGTTCTGTAAAGGATTTAAACTTTGTTATTCAGTAACTGAACTAGGTATTTCAATTGGATTCACCTTGATTTGCTGCAATGTGCTCTGCTGCAATGTACTCTCTACATTTACTGTTCTTTTTGAGTGTTGTTTAGATGCTTTTGTACTTGGTTTATAAATAACACCTGAGATTTGAAAATCTTTCAAAAAATTGTGGGGACAGAATTTCCATTAAAATGAACAGGAACTTTGAACCTTATCCCTTCAGGTGCCACAAAAACTTCTGAAGCAGATTTGGACTATTATAACATTGTACAAATAATTGATCATCCCAGTATATTGAATACTTTATTTCATCTTCTTTCCTTTCAAAATGAAGAAAAAAATAAAATAATAAAAAAGCACTTCTGATGAGGACTTGATGGCAACATATTTGTTTTGATTTTTGATTTTTATCAATAGCACAAAAGTCAAATTAAAGTATTTTGCAGAGATCAGTCTCACTTTTCAGAATCATCTTGCTTTTACATTCAAAAGAAAAGTAATCTCCTGCTATGTTTTCTGCTTTCCTAGCTCCATTCAGTAAGCCACAAAACTCAAGCTTTCTCTTGGCTTCCCATTTTGCTGAAGACACCAATATAAAACTAGGTATGTAATGATATTATTGGCAACATATAATAATAGATGTATGCAATATGGTATATATATACACTATAAAACTTATTACACATAATTTTATATACTAATATAAGAATTTTGAAAAATAGATTTCATAATGTTCCCCTCCTCATGGTGTACACCCCCAAAATTTTAAAGACATGTGAGTAACAGATGCTGAGATATGAGCATGCTGAGTTACTAAGGCCATCTGACTCCCCACATGACATCTGATCTATTACACCTGATCTGTTCTAGAATGTAACCATACTTACAAAAATGGCCATTTGGATATAACGTCTCACAATAATCTGCTTAATCTAAACTTTAAATCAAGAAATTTTGTCCAGTATAAAGTTTTATTTGAAAATCTGTGGTATGACCAAAAGGAAACTTGAAATGTGCTTTCCCGGAGAAGCCTGTTTGGGTAAATCCTATGAGCCAAAGGGTCACTTGTAAAGAGAGAGGAAAGAATTTTAGTATTTACTACTCTTGGAATAACTGAGTGCAGATGACAGGACCTCAGAAAATAGACCCTTCAAGTATTCTGCAGAGAGATGGTACCGACTTTCTTCCTGCTGTGCTGGTGTTGGGTTGAAAGTACAGAGTTGTCTTTTGTGTGGGGTCTCTGTTACTCCATTAATGGCAGATGCAGAGCAACTTAAACCTGGTCTTAATGTTTTTTTGTATATTGGATGAAGAATGGAGATGAACCACTCTCAAAACAATTTAAGCACAGTTTTCTGTACATTATTCAGGCAAAGTCTGTCCTGATGATGTTCTCATAATTTGGGTTGCCATAATGCAAAACTGTGGTGGTTCACAAGGAGGCTGGAGAGGGACTTTTCACAAGGATATCCAGCCATAGGCAGCCATAAGACAAAAGGGAATGGCCTTAAGCTGAAGGAGGGAAAGGTTTAGATTAGACAGATTTACTGTGAGGGTGGTGAGGCACTTGCATAGGTTGTCCAGAGAGATTTTGGACTCCCCACTCCTGAAAGTGTTCAAGGCCAGTCTAGATGGGGCTCTGAGTAACCTGGTCTCAGACCACAGCAGAGGGTTTGGAGCTAGGTGGTCTTTAAGGTCTCTTCCAATCCAAACCATCCTATGATTCTATGATATTGGTATGGAATCTCTAAAAAAATATGTATCCCATAGCATCCTCAGGTGAAAGAAGAGATGGGACTAAGTCTGCTACAAATGCCAATAAAAAGTAACACAAAATTAGGGGCAATATACTCTGTCCCACTAATATGCATGAGGGACAGTTGCACTGGACTCTACATAGTCAATAAAGTAATACATTTAGACCACAGCTGTGCTGGAGACAGTTCAGTAGATCTTGCTGTTGAAATTACCATGTGTACCCAAATGGTTTGTGGCAAGCTTTGCATCTTGCTGCAGAGTCTCCTAGGAATGGTACTGCCATAGCTAGCTCAGTTTCAAACTCCTCCTCTTCTTCCCTGCCTGCCAAAACTTGAATCCAGAAGTCTCTGCCTCTGGTTCTGCAACCATTTTCCATTAGGTATTGACATGGCAATGGATTTAATAACAATATCAGAGAAGAAAAAAATGAAAAAATAGACCTAAACCAAAAATGAAACAAGCTTATTTTAGCTGCAATGAGAAATTCTGGAGATATTAATCTACATAACCACCATTTATACATCTATGTACCCACTTGACGTGCAGTGCCAGGAGCAGTTTTCTTGTTGGAAATGGTCTGTGTCAGTGCTTATTATAGTGCTATTTCCTCTCCTTTCTTGTCATGCACTCATGGTCGGAAGAGCAGAAAATATCTACCAGATACCTGACAAGAGGAGAAAGTGAATGGGTATTGAGAGCATACCAGGGCTCTCTCTTTTACAAGTATATGTTTTCTATCCAATTTCTCCTTCTTTAAATGTCTCCTATGGAACAGGACTTGAGGATAGCCTGGAAAACACTGTGTTTTACTTCCAGTGCTGTCCATGACAAGGTTTGTGAGTCAGAGCCCTGAGGTGTCCCAGGTCCCAGCCCTGGGTGTTCATTAACATGTTCTGTTCGTGAAGTAGAGCTGAGCCATGGGGATGCAAATCTCCAGAGACTGAGTGGGGATGGACAGATGAGGTTTGTGACTCCTTAGGTGGCCCAGTGTTGGGCCATGGTTTGACTTGGTAATCTTAGGGGTTATTTTCAATCTAACTGACCCTATGATTTTAACATGTGCTGTCAGACCTTGTGAGCAAGGGGCCTAATAAGGGCTCAATGGCACTGAGACTGGACCATGTGGCTGGACCATTGCAAAGACAGGAGACAGACTCAGGAAACAGCTGTTCATGTATTAGAGTAGGATGTAACCTCAATAAGATTGGAAAAGTCTTCTGTATTCCTTTTCTCTGTCCTAATTCACTGAATAATGAGAAAGCACAACTGCTATGACTATTGGTATATCTTAGAGATATATGTTACAGTGACTAGAAGCAAGGAATAATCATTTATTTCTCTGTATGATATTAATCTCTGGAAAGATTCAGAATGATGAGCATGTATCTACGTGGATAAATAATTCCATGACACAGGTCCAGTACTTAATCCATATCCAAATTTTGGTTCCCACCCATGCACAGAAATGCTACTACTTCAGTTTTACAGACTACCTGGGCATCAGTCATAGGTCTAAGGCATTTGAGAGCCCAAATCTACCTGTTCCTTAGTATATGTGTTCTGAAAAATGAGGTACTCACAAAGTACCTGTAACAAATCCAGATAACATGGAACACATGTTTCAGAGCAAGGTGAGGGGTGGAGGAGGTGGCCCTGGTTGCCTGTTGTGTAGGGGTCTAATGGCCAGAGCAGTCCCTCAGACAGTGAGTTTGCCATAACAATTTGCTCTTACCAGTAGGACCCTTTCTGTCAAGTATACCTTTTTTAAAATCAAAGTGTGGGAATCTAATAACATGGCTCTTTTCATATTGATTTTGTCAGTACAAAATACGATTTAAGAAGACACATTGGGGAGCTTGATTCTAAAGTAGAGGCTAGAAGCTTTAGCATAACCTCCTTCTGCATGGCCTCAGCCTTGCTTTTCCCACTCTGGGGCTAGGTCCTCAGAAACATGGAAAGGGCAGTTTTCAGGGAGGAAGCTGGTGATCCTGCTGTGAGTGCTGCAGTTGAAATGTGTGAATGGTGATGACAGCAAGAAGGGAAACTCAGAAAGGAATTGAAAACTGGGTTTTTTTTGTTGCAAAGATTTAACATAGGTTTCATTGCTTTAAGCATTGCCTTGTCAGATCATTGCCCTTTGACAGAGCTTTAGTAACTGGAGTTAAGCAAACCGTCTGGATTGTGTCTTCCAGTTTTTCATAATAAAGGAAGTGTAAAATGCTAGAAATCACTTGCACTTGGATAGGAAACTTGTAAAGAAGAACTTTCTGGATGGAGAATAAATTTTATGGAAAGTGTGGCTGTTGTGGGAGATAAAGAATAGTTAATACATTTTGGGGAAAAGAGAGAATTAAATGATCACACTTTTCTGTCACTTAACACCAAATATTCAGCCCAAGGAAAAAAGATATGGATTAAGCAGAAGACTGCCAAAGTTAGTTAACGCTTATCATTCACATATTGCCTAGAAAATGTCATTCATTCCTATCCTAATTATTCCATATTTGGGCTGTCTGGCATTCAGTAACAAGTCATTAGCAAGATAGACAAGCTGCTATTGCAATACAATCTGAAATCCTCTGGAAAAAGCTTACAAAACAATGAAGGGCACATAAAACATGATCAACATGTTCCAATTTCCCCAGGCTCACCAGAGAGCAAAGGTACATGATATGAAGCTGAGATAACCTGAATCCATTTCAAAACGTGTTTTAAAAAATGAAGGTAAAAAATTCATTTCCACTCTTCCGTAACACTGAGGCCAGGAGCTGAGAGTATGTTGTATCATTTCTTTTAAACTCTGCTAGGAGTTCAAGCAGAGGAGATGAAATGGAAGGTCTAGGTACAGTTGCATCATAGGATTTAAGGATGATTGTTGCTGTTCACTCAACACGCAAAGACTCCATTGTTGTGCCTTTTCTGGGGAGAAACGTGTCCCATTGTCACAGGACAATTTGAACCTACCAAAGATGTTACTGTCAATCTGTCCAACACCCACTTTCCTCCATGCCCCTATGCTGCACAGCATTACTCTCCCTTTTTATCTATGAAATCTGGCCGATCCAACTTCTTTGCAACAGATGTTATTTAGCAGCAATTTTCCACAATGTCAGGTTTGCCTGACATTTCTGCTGCCCTGTCTCCTGACATACTCTCAGGTGTTTCATATGTAGAAACTGACCATCAAATTTGGGGATGAGTGGTCTCTCATCCGACATGTGCATTAGCTGCCTGGGAGAACACAGCTCACAGGAGTATTACTACAGCACTCAATATTTGACAGGACTGTGAATAACAGGCTAATTGCACTGTGGGCTTATTTATACCAGCAACAACACAGAAGTCGGTGCAGGTGAAATTGGGAAGTCACATGCCTTGATAATGATAAGCTGTCCATGTTTCACAGGATATGAGAAAGTGGTGATGACAACTGTGTGACACTTTGAAGCCAGATGCCTCCTGTATTCCAGATACATTGTCCTTTAATCTTCTAAGAGTCGTGCTGGATTTTGCTGTGCTCTGTGTGACTTCATCTCTTGCTGTGACACTCCGAGACAGCCTCCTGCTGCGGAAGCAGAATTGGTCTGCAGGCTTCAGAGCTATGTTGTCAACACACATGGATGGGCCAGTCTATTTTCTGGCACAGTGAGTCTGGAAAAGAACCTCCATTTTCTTTTTACTGGTGGTCAGTCTAAATTGCCTGGCAGGATTACTGAAATATTAATTAATGGGATGTGCAATGACTACTAGGCTGTCGATGAAGAGCAGGTTCCAGGCCATGTCTTTATAACCTTTCATTTAGCACAGAGGCTCTAGGGCCACAGGAGGGAAAGTAGCTCTCAGGATGTTATTGTTATTCCACACTCTAATGGTTCTTCTGCACTGGAAGAACATTCTTTTGGTGATTATGTATGATTTGCAAATAGTAAGCTATCTTAGAGTGACTCAACCATGAACAAACATAAATATGTGAAAAGGCATTTTAAGCCATGTCCCCACAAATCTTTACATGTAATAAGCTTGAATGTGATGTTTGATCCACTAATCATTCTGAGACTTACAAAGGCCAGAAACATAAGCATTAGTTAAGTGCAGATTGAGACTGCTCTGTATTTGACTAGCTATTTTCCTGAGAACTTTCTGACCTAAGTGTGTGACAGAAGCTTTCTTTTTTAAATAACTTTATGAATGTTTGCTGGCATGGCAAACCAAAGGAACAAGATACAATAGCCTCTTGGTATAAATCTCTGTTAATGAGATCAGGACTAGAAACCTCATTGTTCAACTCACATTCTGTCTGAACGCAATCTGCTTCTCAAATTATAAATCAGGGGCAAGACACTGTACCATTGTGTAACCCTACACCCTGGCTCTGGAATGTTTCCTAGTCACAAGAGGATTGTCATCATTTCATTTACGAGAGAACTATCTAACAGGCTTGGGCCATATTTGGTCTACAACCCCCCTTGAATGAAGACAAATCCCCCCCCCTTGCAGCAGGGTATTTTTTGTAGCAAAGATACAGAAGCATGCATTATAGTGTGCCACATCCTGGAATCTAGGAACAAAAGAAAAAAGCACTGTCAGAAACAGTGCTCATTACTAAAGACGAAGAATATCTTTATGTATACCCTATATATCTCCATCCTTCTAGAAAACAAACACACATACATGTAACAAGATCATTGAATTGAAAGGTTTAGTTCTGTCTGCAAAGGCTCATTGTGTGTGTGAAGCCTCTGTCATCCCACGAGACCTCACAGAGCATTCTGCTTCAAAAAGAAAGATTCCCTCTAACGATCTCAGTCAGAGGGGGACTTAGTCACAGGGTGCGGACGGTGCAGTAATTTCAAGAGCTCTGAAGGACATAATTGCTTTCACATTTTCATCCAGCTTTCTAACAACCCCAGAAAATAAGGAAAGGATCTACTATATTTATTACTGGCTCAGAAGCTGTGTAGAAAATCCCAAGCTCACTCATCAGCTCCACCAAATGTAACTCATCAAACACTTAACCTAAATGCACAACCTTTCAACCAAGTCACCTTTTGTCTTTGATAGGATTCAGTTTACAGGGAGGGAAAGAGGTTCTCCCTTAGTACCCTGTGCCCTGCCTCCCTAGTTCTGCCTGCTGTTCAGAGCAATATCATGAAAGGTCTGTGTAAATACTCATCCTTCCCACCATAACCCCACTAGCTGAAACCTCTCTGTGCTGATCTGAGCTACTGACAACGTCTGCAAAGCAGCACCACATAGCTCTGTTCTCCAAAGGCAGACCATGGGCATGGGTTGACTGGACATCACAGAGATCAGTGCTGCAGTGTGAATAACCAAGAGAAAGTAACTCCAGCACACTGACCACATGACCTGTGAAGGCCATGGTTCCCTAATGCCAAAACCTTGGCCTACAGCTGAGAACAGAGCTCAGGCTGCTTGACTGTGCAAATTTTGCTTTTTATTAGATAGCCAAATTGAGAAATCAGAAGGGGAAATAATTTCCACAGGCAAAAATGACCAAATTGGTAAAAGTGGACCTGAAACTAAACATTTCACATAACTTTTGACTAACTGGATTAAGCTAGTCTCAAAACCTTACCTTGAAGTGAAAAGTCACATTTTTATATACAAACAGAAATATCCGAACTTTAGTGATTTTTTTTCTTTGATCAAAACTCTGAACATGAATTATTTCAGGAGCATTCCCTTCTTTGGAAATATATATTTTCACTATATTTGTTTTGCTTAATGTCACAGCTCTTCAATGACCATCAAATAACAGACAATGGTCCATTCTATCAGCATTTTTACCTAACTGCAGGATGGCACAATTTTAAAGAAATTCAGCATCTTTTAGATTCTCATCATGGCCCAGGTAGAAAGATTAAATATGAACAGACGTTGCTAAAAATCTGATAAACAGCATAAGAAAGTGATTTTTTTCTCCCTTGCCTTCCCTTGCCTCGCCTTCCCTTGCCTCGCCTTCCCTTCCCCTTGTTTCTTTTATCTTTCCATTTTTTAATTTTTCCTTTCTGTTTTTGTTTTCTTCCTTGTTTCTTTTTTTTCTGAAAGAGCACAAACTATTGGATACAGATTAAATAAAAATGTTGAACAATTGCTTCCTTCTCCAAAAAAGAACAAAATTAATATATACAATAATAGAGACTTTATATGTAGATTCATGTCACCCACAGCGACTTCTGTTGTCTGGATCATTGCCACCATTGTTGCTGGCTTGGGATTTATATTCAATATTGAAGGAATCCTGCAGCTATGATTTGAAATAAAATTACAAAACCATTGCGGAGTCATCTTTAGTTTCTTTTGTAATGTGCATTGTCATTCTCACTTTGTCTGCAGAATTTGACAGTATCAGTCATGTTCTCCTCCCAGCAGCAGGGGCTTTACCACAGCTGCCGTCACACAACTCAAGATTTGTGTACTATATACCAGCCTAATACAGGTAAATGCATATTTAGAGGGTGCACTTTAGTCTCAAATGTTTTGAAGCACCCTCAGTCCTAACAACCTGCAGTTGTACATCACAGCAGTATTCACTGCTGCAATTCTACACACTCTTTGGCTGCCCCTAAACAGTGTCATAAAGGTTTACTTGTGCCTGCTTTGGCTGCAAAACATTATGTTTAAAATTCTTGAAGCCTCAATTACAGGTGTCAGTAGAGGCTCTGCAAAGGCCTTCAGCCCTTCACAAGACTATAGTTCTGTTAGTCTGTGAATTTTGTAGCTACAGAAAATACTTTTTCCCCATGAAAGCAAATTGGCCAGGAGCAGTGGCTGGAGAAGGAAGGTCTCTGGTTTCCCCCAGGCCCCTCTCTTCCCTCCCATTACCACTGCAGCTCTTGCCACCACCAAGACCTTACCATGAGCATAGGCAAGGGCCCTGCTGCCTGATGATCCTGGATTGCTGAAAGCTTCAGAAAAGAATGGAGAACAAGGCTGCTGTGGCAGCTCCAGCTGTAGCTCAGCCTATCCCTGTCTCACTGCCTGTCCCTGCCAGCATGGAGGACTTGTCATAGTCCCCATGTGTCTGCAGCTGCACCTAGCCCACACATTCACAGCACCGTTATGCCTGTCACTACTGCCTCCCATGACAGCAGCAGGCTTCAGGTCTGTTGGCTCCTGCCATCCTAGAACCTAGCTGCAAGTGCTGGAGTGGCTGGTGGCTATTGGCTGTGGTGCCCCCCCAGATGTGGAGGTAGATAATATTCTTCCTGGCACTGGAGGCTGCTGCACAGGCAATGGAGGAGAAGGTGAACCTTGTCAGAGGCACTTTCATGCCCTGCAAACTCCTGATGGGGCACAAAGGTTGTGTTAACATCAACTCCTTTCTTCTAACCCTGGCCTTCTCCTGGCCATGTCTGCACTCGGGAGGCTGCTGTCAATTGCACTCTAATCAGGCTTTGCTCTGCTGCCGCTTGCAACCCCTTTGGGACATTCTCCCAGGCTACTGCCTTCTAGGAGCTGATGGGCAAAAGACAATACTTTTCCCAAGTTAAACTATAATGGGTGTGTCATGACACACCACACAGTGCCACAGAAGAGCTCTGGAGCTGCCATCTCATGCTGAAATCTTGTCTTTATTTGACCCGGGAGCCTTACTGCTTGCTTGCACATGCTTATTTTTTGGGATCATTTCCATGTCATTCTCTGTAAAAGTACCATGGCATGCTTGCATCTGAAACCACGGGTGTTCAATCAAGTTGAAAGTCAGAGACAAAGGTACATTTTTAAAGAAACTTTGTGGGTGTTTTGAATTTAGGCTAGTACTGGAAACCATAATATTAAACTGGTTTTCATGTTTTCATATTAAATTTTTATCACAGGAACAATATGGACTAATTTATTTTAAAAAGCCTGTAATCCTAAATAAAAAAACTAAATTGAAAATCTTTTCCTAGAAATGTAAATGCAGGCAACCTGTTTTTGAAAGAATGTCTCCATGTAACTGAGGAAGCTGACTCATGGGCTTTACTTCTGCCACCTAAACCGGTTAACAGGAGTAGAAACCTGGTTAAGCTGGTGCTCTGGCTTGCTGACTATCAGGACTGCTTTTGATCCATGGTCTCTGGTATTTGGATTATTTGCTCTCCCCTCTCTTAATCTCTGTGGGGAAACCTTCCCCTGCTATTTAAATATGAAATCTTCACCATGCTGGAATGTCGCAGGGTACTGCTTACAAACAGAGATGTCAGGGCTCAGTATTTCAGTGCAAACCAGTGTTGAGTTCCAACTCAGAAGGCCCTTTGTTCATTTGTTTCATGTCTTTTGCTGGAAATTCTACATGTATTTGATCACCTAAGACACAGTAAGTCCTGTTACACATCAGAATTTTTAGACATGTGGACTTCAGCTATAGTTTCCCTCTTCTGGCAGCAGTGTCAGTACAGATGGCAACAGTGATTAAAAGACACCAAGTTTCTCAAATTTTGATGTTTAAATACAGTTTTTCTTAAGAGGTTCCAGACTGAAGTCAGCCTCTTTAAGCCTGTCAGATTTTTCCTCCAAAGATGTTGCAATGCCTAGCTAGAGGAGAAAGATTATTATTTATTATTCCATTCTTCAAAACATTGTATCAAAAAAGAAATCAATCTCTCCCTAAACATTCTTTGTAAAATTTCAGAGGTTAACTATTATTTACACGTGTAGCTCACCTTAGTCTTGGCTGATACAATACACCAGCAGGTAGCTCTAATCCCTGATAAACTGTCCACTGTTAGGATGGCACATGTTTTCCTCTTCTCTTTTTCTTACAGGTTGATCCCCTCCTAAGCAATGGAGCACTTTTTACAGCTAATGGCAGGATGATCTTGGTACTATGATGGGGAACAATAAAGTTTTTAAAATACTTTTGCCAAACAATCATTTAATAGCTTCTTTTGGGAAGATGCATTCCATTTAGAGAATACCAGTGTTCCTCGGGGGGCATGTTCCCATGGTTGCACTGTTACGGCACTCCTTAAATAAAGCTCTCCTAAGTTTCCATACTCTTTGTTTCAACGGCTAGCAATGACACTGTGTGGGGTGGAAGTCACACACTTCCACCACATCTCTGGAAGTATGGGACTTAATTCCCCAGACAAACCCCGCCCTACCCTACCCTACCCTACCCAATTCTTACTGTATACTTATATGAGCAGAAAATCAGGCATCTAAGAGGGAGTTATAAATCCAGAGATTTAGTAAATTGCTTTTATTGCTTCTTACAGCTAATCAGCAGCCTAGAACTTTTTTCCAAAAAAAAGTGTGGATATGGCACTTGGGGACTTGGTTTAGTGGTAAACATGGTGGTTGTCAGGTTGGACTCAATGATCTTAGAGGTTTTTTCCAACCTAAGTGATTCTGTGATTCTATGACTCTGTGAATGTTTATCTACTCTGTACTGAAAGAGCAGAGGAAGAGCAAACAGAGGAAGTTAAAAAGTCACCACTTCTTTGCAATTAACTAACTTCACAGATTTAGGTATCATGCTGGTTAACTAACAAAGGGCCTTTAATCTAGAACTGGCGTAACAACTCAGGCAGGTTTTTGAATTTTAATTTGACAATAAAAAGCAGAATAAAACAAAGTTAATTATCCTAAAAATGCTTACCAGTCAATTTAAATTCATTATTTGAGTTTTGCTTTCATCTTTATTCTGTTGCTAATTTTGTAGTGTCAAACAGTATAGACACTGCATATAAAGAACACAAAGCTGCAAGATCCTGTAGCAGATAATGTCAGTGTCTTCTGTACATTTGCAATGGATTGCTGAGGCACTCTGGCACTGCTCTGAGGCCATTGTAGGGCTCACCAAAGGAGGACATGCATTGCTGAATACTCTATAATAAAATGGAGAATAATGAGATATACATGTATTTGAACAGAAATGTGATTATGTATTACATTCAAGAAATATCATTTGATGTTGTCATGTGATATGTTTTCTATTATATAAACAATTGTGTACCATCATCTGCATTTAGAGGTTGGTATTGCAGAATACAATGTCCTTCACAGAAACCACTGAGTGAATAGCCATACTTTAATAGAGTGCTCTGAAACTAGGAGAGCTGAAGAGGGGTGTTCTCTCAGTAAAGTAAAAATTTAAAATCCCAGTGTTTCTCCTATCATAGTTGATGAAATCCCATTCATCTGTATTTTTTCTGAAGATGGCTACTTGTATGACAGTTCACTCTTATCTTCAAGAAGAATTCTAGCCCAGTGGCTGAGATCTGAATGTTTATCTGCAGTTGGACACCTATTTAAATATTTAAGTATATATTTTTAGGGAAAGAAAGGTCTTAAATGTCCATCAGAGCACTTACAATTTCAGAGACCAAACAGCCTGAGTAATACGTAGTGTTTATATCTTATTTGTGAAACAAAAATTTTGTAGATGAAGAATTAGTGGAAGAAAGCTTTGTCACAGACCAGCCAGCCAAGGAAAAACACATTGCTTAAAGGAACAGATTTGTTTCCTGGTTTTTGTTTGTTTGTTTGTTTGGGTTTTGTTTTAGTTTTTTTGTTTTGTTTTGTTTTAACGTAGGACAGACTATGAAGAAAGGACCAGAGAGCAAGCTCAAAAATGTGTTAGTAAAACACAATTAGATCCAACAAAGGTAACCCTGATGAAAAATGAATAATTTAAAAGATGTTTAGCCATAAAACACTAAATTTATAAGACAGGAGGCAGAAGAAAGGCAGCTGAGATTCTAAGTCACACCTATTACTGAAATTCACAAAAAGAGAGGTAATGATGTACCCTGTGGTCTTTTCACAGTCCCACTTCACAACCAGGCAGCCACTTTGAATTTATGAGCTGGGACAATTCCTGGGGCGTTTCAGTCTCAAATTCACTAGGTTGCAAAAGCCTTATGAAAAATAATATTTTCTCTAACATTTTTTGTAACAGTATGTACAGGACTAGGGGATCAGGCCCAGCCAGCATGGGTGTAGGAAAGGCAAGTCCTGTTCCACTGACCTGATCTTTTTCTATGTCCATGTGACCCATTTAGTGGATGCAGGAAAGGCTCTGGATATTGTCTACCTGGACTTAAGTAAAGCCTTTGGCACAGTTTCCCACAGCATTCTCCCGGAGAAGCTGGCTGCTCATGGTGTGGATGGATGCACTCTTCACTGGGTAGAAAACTATCTGGATGGCTGGGCCCAGAGAGTCATGGTGATGGGTGTTACATCCAGCTGGTGGCTGGTCACCAGTGGGGTTCCCCAGGGCTCAGTGCCGGGGCCAGTTCTGTTTAATATCTTTACTGATACCTGGATAAGGGGATCAAGAGCACCCTCAGACACTTTGCAGCTGGCACCAAGTTGGGCAGGAGTTGATCTGCTGGAGGGCAGAAAGGCTCTGCTGAGGGATCTGGACAGGCTGTATTGATGGGTCAAGACCATTTGTACGAGGTCCAACAAGGCCAAGCGCTGGGTGCACCTGGCTCGCAATAACCCCAGGCACTGCTACAGGCTGGGGGCAGAGTGGCTGGAAAGCTGTCCAGCCAAAAAGAACCTGGGGGTGCTGGCCAACAGCAGCTGAACATGAGCCAGCAGTGTGCCCAGGTGGCCAAGAAGGCCAATGGCATCCCGGCCTTTATCAGCAATAGTGCAGCCAGCAGGACTAGGGTACTGATTGTCCCCCTGTACTTGGCACTGGTAAGGCCAAGCCTTGAATCCTGTGTTCAGTTTTAGGCACCTCATGATAAGAAAGACATTGAGGTGCTGGAGCATGTCCAAAGAAGGGCAATGGAGCTGATGAAGGGTCTGGAACGTAAATCCTATGAGAAGTGGCTGAGGGAGTGCAGTTGTTTAGCCTGGAGTAAAGGAGGCTTAGGGGGGACCTTATTGCTCTCTACAACCACCTGAAAGGAGGTTGTAGCCAGGTGGGGGTCAGTCTCTCCTCACAGCTAACAAGTGACAGGACAAGAGGAAACAGCCTCAAATGGTGTCAGGGAGGTTTACAATGGATATTAGGAAGATTATCTTCATGAAAACTATTGTCAAGCATTGGAACAGGCTGTCCAGAGAAGTGGAGGAGTCACGACCCCTGGCGTAGTGTAGATGTGGCACTGTGGGTTTAGGGATGGACTGGGCAGTGATGGGCTCAAGGCTGGACTTGATGATCTTAGAGATATTTTTCAACCTAAACAGTTCTATGATTCTAAGTATATGGTCATGCGTCTATAATTTGATGCATTTACATTTGAAATGTAAATATTATACTTCAGACTCTCATCTGCCTATTCATTTCTTTGCATTCCAGGTATCATATTTGTTTCAAACTGACAAGGTCTAGAATATATGAAATAAAATACAAACACCTATTGAAGAAAGGTAATACCTGTCACTTATAGAAAATGGTATATCTTCAGGTCAAAGTAAGAATTCATTGCATTAACAATTATTTTATGCACTGCCATGCATAATTACCCCTTTCCTCTCTATGTTAATAAGAAACAAAAATTTTTTTATGAGTTATATATACTTCAAATAGACCCTAGTAAATTACTGTTCCTTAAAAGTTCTCAGAACTTCCTGGACTTGGCAAGTGTCTTCAGATCCCAAAATGAAAACGAAACCAGTGGATGAGGCAGTCTGTTAAAGCCTGTTTACAGTACTATAAAGGTCATGTTTTTGGGGCCATTGTTTTGCATAAATAGAAATCTGAAAATATGGCAAGCCAGATGAACAGACTGATGTCAGTATTTCAATTCTATTTTTACAACATAAGCCATAGCTTCCCTTTGTAGGTATTAAAACTGAACACATTTAAATTAAATACTTACTAAGGAGTGCTTATCTGCAAAACATGTGAAGCAAATGGGTTTTTGGTAATGGCTTCTTGAACATCTAAAAAAAGCATGAAAGTATATAATAAATATTATGTAAACCAAATACTTTAATAAAAATAAGATTCACAGTCAAACATTCAACACAGAACTTTTTGAAGATTGTGAAAATGTAGTTTAACAGCACTGGGTTTATTTCCCCTATCAACTGCTGCTGAAATATAGGCCACATCTCTATTTTTTAAAATCTGTATCTAGACATTATATGAACAAAAGATTGAGTGTCAATAAAGAAATCTAAAGCTAGAGAAAAGAATGCCAGCAACTCTAAGCCAGCAACAAATATTCCAGGCATAGACTGGTTAGTGACAAACTGTTATTCATTAAAAAGACTACTATAAAAGTGCACAGTTTCAGTTAATTTTTTAACATGTGAAAATAAAGCCAAAAAAAGGTGTGCAGAAAGGTCACAGTTTAAAAAAGCAATGTACTTTTATGACATGTAAGTACATACAACAATTTGCTTATGGACAGGTACCTACTTACATGTAAGTCTACCTGTAAAATTTCCCAGCTTCCTATTGCCAATTTTAATCCCTAAAAAATTATGCAAGCTAATTAAGTTTCCCAGGTACATACATTTGTGTATGTATTACATTAATTTTCACAGTTACTTCATTTGCAATCTGTTAAATCCCATGACTCTTTGTTTCTTTCATATTCCTTACATACTTTTCTTATAGTTTTCCTTTTCACACTTTGCAAACTTCAGCATTCTTGCTCCCAGTTCTTTTGCTGAATTTACCTTTCCCTATATTTCTTTGTAATTTCTCTGTTACTCATACAGCCATTTAGATTCTATATTCATGTATGTCTCTTTTCATATCTACTTTCCTAACCTGAGCACATCGTACTAAAACATCTCTCTGGTAAAGAATGGAATTCTTCATTTCCATTTGCCTGGAAGCAATAACCACAAGTTATGAAATAATGAAATTCTGAACCACTGTTTGATGGAGCAGGAATTGTAAGCTACAGCTGCAGAAAATTCCTAAACAGTTGCAAAGATCTATTATTCTGCTGTGCAGTTTATAGGAAACTGAAGCCTTTTTCCTCAAAGTCATGCAATCCACCATGTGATGTAGAAATGTATGGATAGTGTGCAGAAGCTTAATAAGCCCTGGTTTAGTTTGATTCCAGGAAATGAGGGGGTATACTTGAGTAACCTGATCATGAAATGGTGCAGTCCAGAAGGAAAAGTAGTGGACTAGTAAAATGAAATCAATGGACTTCAAGGAACTCGTATAAACTCAAATAACTGGCATGTAAAATCTTGCATGAAAAAAGTCCAAGGAAAACATAAAATTCAAGAGAGTTGGCAATTCCACAAACAGCACAAAAGGCAAGCAGAAGTTATTTCAATCATATGAAAAGTCAAGTGAAGAGACCATGTAGACTAAGTCACAAGTTCCCCACTGATTTCAAATACAAGATGGAGCACACAAAATACCAGAACTATGCCAACTAATGAGAGCTCTTATGGAAGACATGTATGAGTGCATAGGTCAAAGCAAATCCAAATCATTAGATAAAGGAAGAGATGCAAGAAGTAAGTTTGTTCAACAACCGTGTTAGTTATTGTAAGACGACTAAGCAAAATTTTAGCTAATTAATCACTGGGGAAAAAATTATCGAGAACAGGTACAGACGTTTCCCCACATTCTTCAGCAACATGGAAGCTGCGATTGGAATTTCATATAAAAAGTGCCAGTATAAAGTAGGCACGAAATTAGCCTGGCTTAGAGAAAGAACAAGTTAGAGAACACTTAAGT
The DNA here is from genome assembly GCF_022539395.1 of Myiozetetes cayanensis. Classification (NCBI taxonomy): domain Eukaryota; kingdom Metazoa; phylum Chordata; class Aves; order Passeriformes; family Tyrannidae; genus Myiozetetes; species Myiozetetes cayanensis. The sequence continues at coordinate 39,667,495 of NW_026087742.1, read as the reverse complement.
AAGTTTGACATTTTTAAAATGGTTGCACAAGTGATATTCACTTAAACATTCAGATTTGTCTGCAGCCATGTCCTAGCTTAGTATTTGTGACCTTTAAGAATTGATGGAGAAGAGGAACATTCTAAAATACTAGAAGAAAATAAAATGCCATTCATTATAAAGAGATATATTTACAAAAAATGTATGATATATAAAAGGCAATTATTTGCAAAAATAATTGCAAAAAAATCAAGATGGATAAGATGCATCTTGAAAGAACATTTTTGACAAACATCTGTTGCAAACAACATCTACAGCTGGATTGAAGGTGTCATATTTTGAATCATATTTTTGGCCAAGAAAAGGTCACCATTATTTTAAATTAATCTCATTGACTTCAAGAAGGGTTTAATGATTTTGATATACTGTTTGCTAAATTCAGTTGATGATGATGATGATGATAATAATAATAATAATTTCTATCACAGGATTCCTGGGTTTAATCCAAATAAATCTATGGTGACAAAATACAAGTTATTTAATCACTTGATGTATCATCATATTTATTATCCAACTTACTTTGTAGCCTTTGATTGAGACAATTAAGAGACTGGAAAATCCTCTGTTCTTCCACTGAAAGTGCACTCATGCCTGGACACGGAGCCCTGTTAAGCAGTGAGGGCTGGCTGGCTGGCTGCACACTGTCCATAGCTGCCAGGATTTCACCCTCTGCAATGGGTGTATTTGCTAGTTTTTCTGCCATTAGAAACTGAACAGTGCTTTCTGAAACTGAAGAGATTACAGGGGGGAATTTCAAATGAGAAGAGCTCATTACATTTAAGTAAATTGCTTGTTTTCATGACTGTATGTCTGTGAAACACATAAAACTGACATTGAAAGATCAATTGGCAAAATCAAGAAACATGATACATTAGAAAATAAAGTAATTAAGAGCACTAATTCATCTTATAATTGGCACCAGAGCAAGTCTTAATGAGTTTGGAAATACGAAATGGTAGCAAGCAATACCTGTCCATATCATACAGTTTTGTATGACACGTACAGCTACAAACAGACATGGAATCAAAATTTTTTTTTTCTGCTTAGAATCACTGATGTCAAAAGGCACAAGTCATGTTACACATTCTACTTTATGCACAACCAAGAATTGAAATGAGTTGTGTTACTATACCTTCCTCAGATTTATAGATGTTTTTCATCTTTTGTACTGGATCAAATGCAGATGGAACAGGACTCAGCTGGACAGTACATAATGAATTCTATAAAAAATATTATAAGAATATTTTTAGTATAATTTAAGGTAACTACTACCTTCTGAACATGTTTTATTTATTATTTCATATTACCAAATGTTTAGAAGTGCAAAAGTATTAGTGTATACTAACTCAGTGAGGTATTCTGGTTCGTTTTATTCTTGTTAGCAGTGACAGCAAGCTGACTAAGCATATTGATTCAAAATTGCATGAGACTGAACAAATCTTTGATATTTCTAGAACTCTTTCCATTTTGAAGATAAATAAGCTTTTTATTTTTATAGTATTTTATATTAACCTGTGCATGATGAATAGGCTCCCATCTTTTAAATGCTACATTTTGTCTTCTGTGTCCTGAAACAGCTCTGTGTTTATTTTCATAGTTGCCAAGAACTTGATTTTGTCTTGTAACAGGAGCAAAACCTTAAACGACATGCAGACAAAAATAAACCAAAAATGTGTAAAAACATGATAAAGACAGTAGTAGCAAAACTAATAATGGTGAGTAAATATCTCTGCCCACATTCAGATGTTTACATCTGATCTCAGGCCCTTGTAAGACATTTTTTACCTCATGTTAGCATAGAGGACTAGGAGATACAGGTGTGGATTGTATGTGGACATAAACAGGTTAAGCGAAGCCCCACTTTGAATGCCAGATAATAAAAATGGTCGGTACAAAGATACAAGGTGGTCTTCCCAAGTAAAAAGGAGAATGAAAGGTGAGCTATGATACAAAAAATACCAAATAATGTGCCAAAAAGTAATGTTTTAGAAAAATTGTATTTAAAGAATAATCTTGAAGCCTAACTGCCCAAAACAGTAAATGCCTGTTGACAAGTTGCTGTAATGTACATCTTAACGGATTCAACTTTTGTTAAGATGACATAGCAGTTTGCAGAAAATATGTAGTAGTTCACGCAGTTTATTTGATTCACAGAATCAAAGAATGGTAGAGGTGGGAAGAGACCTTTGGAGGTTGTCTCCAGCACCTCCACTCAAACAGGGCTACACAAAGCTCCTTGTCCAGGACCATGTTCAGACAGCTTTTGAGTATCTTCAAGGATGGAGACTCAATAAAGTCTCTGGGCAATTTGTGCCAGTGCTCAGTCACAAAGGAAAAAACCAAACGTTTCTTGATATTCAGAAGGAAACTGCTGTGTTTCAGTTTGGGCCCTTTGCCTCTGCTACTATCAGTGGGCACCGCTGAAGAGAGCCCGGCATTGTCCCCTTTGCAGTCTCCTTCCAGGTATTTATAGACATTGATAAGATTCCCCATGACCTTCTCTTCTCCAGGAAGTTCCTTTACCATTTTCACAGCCAGTCACTAGATTCTCTCCAGCATGTCCATGTCTCTTGTACTGAGGAGTCCAGAACTAAGTGCTTCAGGTGGGGCCTCACAAGTGTTGTAAGGTTTAAAAGCCATGGTTTCAAATCTTATTTCTATAGCTTGGGATTTTGTAGTTAATCTTACTAATTCATACATCTGTGTACTAATTTTAATGACAGTACTGTTGTATAGCATTTTCCCTCATCAGAGAGGTCTAATCTAGACACTGTACCTCAAATCTGTCTCAGTTTTGTCTGGCATAGCAATACATTTTCAAAATTAAAGCATCAAGTTTCAAAATTAAAATCATGTTCTTAATTAAATGTTTATGCATACAAAATGGAGATGCAAATTAGTATTTTCATGGGCAACTCAGGAATCTACATACACAATGAGATATTATATTCTCATTTGTAAACACAGTTACTAGACTTGTAAATGCAGTTACTTGATTTATACTTGGGAAGATAAATTACCTCTTTCTTTACATAATAAATATTTACATGCACAGTTTAATGTACAGTTCATGATTTGACCAAGAGACCTTTTACTGATTCTAATAAAATTTTATTTCTTTCGTGGTTATTATAGTGACATTTAACAAAGCAGAATTCTTACCATTCACAGAAAAAGAAAAATATTAATTGATCCTTAAAGCATATTTGAAACTAGTCATCTGGCTGCTGCCATCAATAGTAACATGGGACACATTAGATTTAAAAGGTTGCCATTTAGTTATGTGAAAGTTATTGTAACATGATGCATGGTGCTAAATAGCACCTGAAAAAAAAAGGAAATGTTATATTGAATATGGTAGAAAAAAACAAAACCAAAACCAGAAAAATGAAAAGAAAACAAGACACCCCTGGTTATACTAGTTGTCACAGGATTTTCTCAGAAAAAAAATAAAATTCAAACTTGCTCTATGCATATGCATCAATACTTAATTAGTTTGCAAGACATGCTAGATATATGCCAAGGAAAAGATTCCTTTGAGACATGTAAGACAAAATTATAATAAGCAATAGTATCTTTAAGTGAACAAGATACTAAGCAGTCTACAGCTGATTAACTATAAGCATGTAATTAGTCCCATATTTGTGACAGGCTAAAGGTCAAACACATTTTTAAAGCCTTTTATTGACTAAACAAGAAAGGTCTTAAAATAATTCTAATATCCAGCCATAACATAATAAGTGTCATCAGAAGATATACAACTTGAAGTATGGAAGCCAAACTAAATTAAGATCCTCATAGATGACACACTCATTCATTCATCTTGTTCTCACTTACACTTTAGGTACATTTGGCCAAGCATTGCAACAAATCACATTTTCTACAGTGTCTTCACAAACCTCATAGAACTCTGCAGGTATTTTACTCAAGAGCAATGAGGAATTCAATCCCACAACAAGCACTTCAGGACAAAGACTATGGTGTCTGCGTGAATTGGTAGGCAATTGAAAAAATAACAGCAAGTCAGTAAGAGTTATCTAGAGTATTCAAAATAAAGGAGACTTTCAAAACACAGAATCTAAGCAGATACTAAGAGAGGGCAACCCACCCAAATTTTATTACTCAGCTCTTCCTCTGAAAGAGCTGGAGGTATGTGACACCGGGAATGTAGCATTTAAACCTGCAGTGAAGACAGTGTTAGTAGTGCACACAACTTTGACCCAGTACATTTCCTGATTGATTGATCTGATGTGCAGATAAGGACATCAAAAGGCAAGAATCTCTGCTGGAGGCGAGGCGTGGTAATGCAAGTCTTCATTCATTTCCAATGTAAAATCAAATAGGTTAACTCACCCAGATCTTAAATTCAGCTGTTTGACTTTGAACTGGAATAGACAAGCAGATAGCATTTTTCATTTCCCACCCCTACTTTAGGCCAAGAATATTCACCTGCCTGCCTTACACAACAGAGTTGTTTTGAATCACTCCACAGTTAAAGCTATATATTACTGTGGATAAAATTAGAAATGTTTAGAAATAAAATTAGAAAATGGGTTTTAAGTTATGGGAATTAATTATTCTGCTGGAAAGTATTTTTGAGTTGCATGGCCAATCCTTGGGGTGATTCTGGTACATGAGAAAGTTTGAAATGCTGCTTGTACCTGGAGCAGGGTCTACAGTTGCAGGAACTCCAGCTGCAGCCCTCAATAGGAAACAAAACAGCAAACTATATAGAAATTGTAAGCACAAGGATGTCATCAGTGACCAAGGCACAGGACACAGATAATAGGCTGCACAGGAGAAACAAGGCAAGTCAAAAAGCATGAAATGTAATTTGAAATGTAAAAAACGGGAGATTGAAGTTTATTCTCCCAAAAATTTCTTATGCATCTTTGCTCTATCTTACCAACCAATCTCTTCATCAAGGTTAATTTCTAATAAAATGTAGGATTGTTTATGAAATTCCTTAAAATTCTTTATAAATCAGACATACTTTGCAGCAGAGCAAAGTTTGCTTGGCAGAAGCTCTTTAATTTTAACTTACCTTTAATTTATTTTTTTTTAAGGTTTAATTATATTACTGTGACTAAGTCTTAATAATTTTAGGCATTTTCAGTGTCAACATTTTAAAAACACAGTAGATCTACACTTCTTTCACTCTCATGTGGCAGTGTCTGTTGACAAGCTATGACTCAGTTACCTTGTAAAACTTGCTTGTATAAACTTATTCACTTCCTCCTATATCATTATTTAGACCACCTGTCACATCTGCTCATTAGTCAAGAATATAATCTCAGGGAAAATACTTCCTTTTCATTTAATATTGTAGAGAGCTATTAAAAATGGGGATCAATGTTTGAAAGGCCTTTGGGCACCACTAGAATAGAAATGACAATGACAAATGGTGAAAGCTTGTTAAAACTGGTTGTACTGCGTGGATGGATGAAAGGTTGGATGTTTTAACTGAAAACAAATTCATGATGTAATTGAAGAAGACTTTTGTCTGAACATCCCCCCACTCCAGACCCAGAAACATGACTCTTACCAGTAGCAGACTCCTTTGCAGCTCGGGCAGAATGTGCTCCATGCCAGGAGGTACTTGTTTTTCCAGCTGCTGGAATATGATGGAGATGTAATCCATTTTCTGCATTAACAGGTCTTCTCTCAGTGCAGGTTACTGAATGATCTTGACAGGCGCTTGCCTGAACACCACTTACAGAACAAGTATTTTTTGCCCAAGGTTCGTATTTGGCCGTGCTGCAGTCGGGTGGAGAGATCACAGCGGCCAAACCAGAACAATAAGCAATATTCTCACTGTTTTCTCTACCGTTCCTATTTAAACCCCAATTTGCTAGCACAACATGCCTGTCATTTAAATCATTCCTGCCAGTAGTGGTAGCTTGGAGGCTTGAAGGCGGCAGTGACTGACACCCAGGGCTGGAGGTGTTTTTGGCACTTCTGTTTCCCGGCAGAGGTGTGGAAGGCGGGTGAGGTGTTAGCAATTTCCCTGGAGCTTTTTGAGCTTCGTTGGCTCCAGTGGTTGACTGCAGCTGGAGTATAATGCCTCTTCTCTTGGGCATAAAACTTGACTGGGCTCTTATAGATGTTTCTCTTCCAGTTATTTTTGCCTTATTTTTGAGTTGATTACCTTCATTAATTTTAGAATTATTGATATATACTGAGGGTTTACTTGCTTCATCTTTTGACACCATCCAAGCTTTTTTAGCAGAAAAGGATTCAGCAGACATAAATATATTCTGAGATGTGCATTCTTTATTTGATTCTTCAGTATTAACATTTGGTTTTGATATATAAGAATTTTCCTGATGCTTTTTTATGAACATGGGGTTTGAAGGTTGAGCAACAATACTTAAATTATTCTTAGGAGCATTATTTGCTGTTTGAACATATTGCAGCTTTGAAGAAGATACTTCACTGGTGCTTCTTTCATAGAATTTTTCATTATTTTCTGTTATTATCTGGTCAATTTGATCACACCATCTTAGCTTCCTATTGTATTTTTCACTTTCTGCACTTTTCTTTTTTATTTTTGCCAGTTCTAAACTGTCTCTGATAGATGGCATGGATCGAGTTCCGAAACTGATCCCATGGTTCATAACCACAGTTTTGAAAGGACTGGATTCATATTTAGCATCCTTCTTTAGGATACTTGTGAGTAACTTTGCTCTTTTTCTTTCAAGAATGTTACTTTTCAGGGTTTTGTCCTGTGCAGGAATTCCAGAATTGAACTCTGTATCTGACCCCAGTGACATAGTTTCAATTATATTTCCCTCTCCTTCCTCTTTGTTATTCTGTTGCTTAACTTCCAACCGAACTGAGGCATTTGGTATGTCCTGAAATAAAGATGTTACTGGAATAGTATCATTAATACATTTCATATTTTCTTCTTTTGTTTCAGTCATTTTTCCTGAGGTATTTTTAAAAAACTTTGTACTGATATTTTTGTCCTTTGGTAACGTATCAGCTGTGCTGGGAATGCCAGTGGAACATCCCCGATTAGGAAATAAGATTATAGATGTTGCAATAGGTTGTCTGGATGCTTGCACAGATACAGTTCTCTTCTGTGGGGTCATTTTAAAACCCTGATCTTGCATCAGATCCTGAACTCTTTCTCCTGGAATAGAATCAGGACTGTCCCAGGCTTTGCTACGACTGAAAACAGGATGACAAGTGGCTAATGTGCTAGCCGTTCCAGAAGATGGCTTGCTTCTGTCTTTTATACTTTGCAGAAAACTAAATGTATTAATTACAGAGCTCTTTTGGTTATCAGAGGTCAAGAACTCCTCAAGTTTTTTTCCAGATCTCTGAGAAGCAGATGATTCCTCTTCTGAAGTGTTCATGTGTTCAGCAAGAGTTAGAACATGATATTTAGCTAAAAGATCATGAATAGGTATGTTGTGGTAGTGTTGTGAATCTGCATTTCTCAGGCAATTATTTAGATGCGCATTTTTAGAAGTACTTTGATCTATATGAAGTAAGCAATTATTCCTAGTCTGGGATTTTTCTGGATCATACAGGGCATAGTCACACTGTGCAGTCAAAGACGATTCACTTGGTGTTGTGTAATCTCCACTTTGTCCTCCAGCCTCAAGACTGTCAAGGCTTGTCAGGCTTTCTGAATCATCTTTTTCTTTGAGTTCTTGATAAAAATTCTGAAATACAGGCATAGAACCAGGCTGTTAGATTTATCAGAAATGTGGTTTTGCTGATACTATTTTTCATTAATGAGAGCTTAGACTAAAATACAAACAATATTAAGCCTGGCGTTTTTATGACTTGGGTTCATATCACCATGAGTGTTTCCATCAAGTCAAAATTTACCTGTGTTAAGTTGCAAAAGAAAATAATGTAATTTGGGGAGAAATTCAGAAGAGAGAGCTGCATGGTTCAACAAATTTAATCCCCAGTTAGATATGAATTCTGCAATATCAAAAAAGGAACTAGATTTATCTAAACAACAGTACTGTTTCTGGATTTCCCTATGATACAGGATGGCTTCCATACTCTGTAAGAGTTCTAAGTGAATTTTCCAAATTGAAAGAGAATCCATGAAAATGAAGATTTGATAATGGATCTGCCCCAAACTGGAACTTTTCCATCATATTAGACTGAATAAGTTTCTTTTCATATAAAGGGCCACAAATGATGAGGAGTTAAGCCTTGTCATGCCACACAAAAAAAATCTCTTAGCTATCATAACCACAGCGACTAACAGCTACCAACTCCCCCGGTGAAATTCCCTGTTGATGTCTTTCAGAAAGAAGAAAATATCATCTGATCTAAGAGGACAGATCAGGTCTAAGAGTGTAAGGGAGTCCCATGAACTCGCCCAACCTTCTCATCAGATTTTAATGGAGTGATGAATACGAGAACCTGGCACCATCTGAAACATCAGTGGGACAATTTTATGTATGCACTGTACAAGCATTTTCTTCACTATTACTTCTCTATCCAAGCACTGAGATGCTGACATCATTCACAAAATATACTTCTTTAAGAACAAGACTTCAAAATACCCATAAGCATAAAGGACAACAAACATGTCAATTATTTTCACAATCTCATACACTCACTGTCACCAACTCAGAAGCAAAGTGATTTTTAAACTTACGTTGGAAAAAACTGGTGTGAAAAACTAAGAGAAGTTGAATTAGATATGCAACTTATGCAATGAAAATTTTATTTTTTTTATTAGTGACTTTAAATGGAAAATGTTTCAAGTAGCAAAATCTGTTAACCTAGGTAAGTGATTATATATCCCCTGGCAATAACATAAAATTAATATTTTGAAAACTCAGCAAAGAATACATAAAATTCTTTAGTGAATAATAATAATATATTTTTGTCGTAAACATTTTTATTCTAATAAAATTGTTATACCTTAGTATTGCATATTTTATAGTTGTACAAATATATTAAATTGCAGACTAAAAAGCTTAATAAGTCCTGAAAGATTTTTATGGTTGAATTAAATCTTATCTTTCACTATATGTTCAGAGGTTGGTGCAGTCTTCCATCATAGTTATGATCTGAGATAAAGAAATTAAATAGAAGAACAAAGAACTAAGTGTAGGGAAAGATCCCTTTAGGGAAAACTTTCAAACTAACGCTATATAAACCAGTGCCTTTCTAATAGAAAAAAAAGAAATAACACTTTGTTAGTTATTTATTAACTTTTATGTTTGGCTAAATTATATTGTTAACCTCTGCTTGAACTTCACCAAACAAGGAAAAGGCATATACTCAGCATTTTCTGTATCAGGCCAAATTTAAGAACTAGCTTTGAAATTTTCAAGCGGAAAGAAAAAAAACAGTAAAAAGAAATTAGAGATGTTAGGCTTACTTCTTGTCTAATTTGGAAATCGCAACTATATGGCAAAATATGTGTTTCTAAAATGACAAAGTTAGACAGCAGAAAAATTTTGTAAGGATTGATTTAAAAAGCACTTTTTCTGATAGCAGGTCAGCTTAAACTGATAAATCTGGAGGATGCAAGAAAATTTGCACTTCTAAAAATTAAGATTAAGAAAAATTCTACCTAGTTGTGCTCCAGAGCACAAAAGACATGATCTTGCATTATATATATATAATTTTACTGTCCCTGTAAAAAACCACAAAATCTCAGTTGAGGTAACATCCAGAAATGTTAGGAACTAAAGAATAGAGTCCTCATTTAAACACATACTCACTTTTACATAGTTTATGCAAATTTAGTTAATTTTTTTTTACATTTATTCTGTTGCAGCATACAATTTCATCCTTTCACACATTAAAGACGCTTAACATTCTCATTAAAATATTCACATATTTCATTTCCCATTTTAACCTATCATGTAATGCAAGTGAATGCCATGTTTCCTTGTAAAAATGTGTAACTAGAACTACTTGTGCAGTAAAAAAAAACGCATTCAACAATTATCCTTTTTAGTGATCGATAAGTGCAGGGAAATAAACCTGGAAATCCCAATGATTTAATTTGATTTAATCTGTGAGAATACTATAGGATGACAAGGAAACAAAATGTTCATAGAGTGTACTGTTTTGTTATTTTCTGTATTTGCATTTCTTTTATAAAAGTACAATGTATTGAATTGCCTGTGGCCTGCATTATCTTCTGTTCTAGTGTTTGAAATCTAACCCCCCTCTGTCCATATATGTGGTATTCTAGGAAAGGGAACACTTCCGAGGAGTTAAAGAGGTCACTTGTATGTCTTAAGGCGTACAACAGCTGTGTCAAGAAATTTCATTCTAGTAAAGCACTAAAACAAAGAGAAAACATGAGCCTAATAAATCTTTCATAAGGCCAATGAAACATTGCAACAAGTGAAATTTTAAGTGAACCTGACAAGTGAATTTTCTGCCAAAGGACTCTGTCAGAACACTATTACACCAAAGAGCTGCTATATGCATATTTGACATGTTCTGCAAAAGACGTTTTGACTGTTCATAATTCCAGGAGGTGAATGGGAACACTCTTCTGAAGATAAATGCTGGAAAAAATGCTACCTACTCTGAAAGCCCTCACCTCTCACACTACTTACTATTTTGATAATTTCAACCAGTTTATTTTTACAGATATTCTTTCCTTGTTATACATATATACATACATATATATAATGTTATACACCTGACACCTATATATGATATATACTGTTATACACCTAACTGATTCTGAAGTAAGAGACACCAGCTGACATACAGATACAAAACTACCTCTCAAAGCCAGTGAAGTAGCTAAACACCTTCACTAGTTTTGAATTTACCAACTGTGGAATAGGAAAGGCCATTAAAATTAATAATCTCTTTTCCATTTGAGTTTGGCACTACGTTCTCAGAAGATTTGGGAAGACTCAAGAGCGCAAATTCCACTGAAGAAGGATTCTAATAGTTACATTACACAAGAGATACATTCTATTGTGCCAGACCCACCAAAGAAGCTATGGAGGTGTTACCAGAGAAAATCTTACTACTAACACTGTCTTTTCTAACTCCTAGTGCCTGATCTCCCCTCAAGCTACCTAGAATACAGAAACTAGAAATCTGTGATTCTACGAGTATTTAAAAGGACCTGATTCACTTGTTTGAAAAATCATCACAGGATACTAGAAATGTAGGTTCAAACCTCTTGGGATAAAAAGAACTAATGTTTCTAATTTCATGGGCACTTGGGCAATTCAGTAAGCCATACTGGTAGAGAAGTTTAAAAGAAAAGTGATCTGAACACTGAATGCCAGGGTGCCAGTCTGACTTCCAGTTTTCATTAAGTCCCGACATAAATGTACATAGTTGTGCAGGAAACATGTTTTCAGCTAAACTTGTCTCTCTGTTGTTTTAGCACCTCAGTACTCAGAGTGCTGTTTCTCAGGTACCCTGTCCCAGGTGTCTAGCCCTCACAGACTAACCTGGTCATTCATCTCCACGAGTGGAACTCATAATGCTAGGTTTAAACACTATGAAAATTTGTAAAACATTAAATGTTGAGGCATTGTGCACCATAATGCATTAGTCCCTTTTTTTGCTTCTAACCCACTAAGAAATTTATGCACCTGGTGAGCAGGCACCATCTACCCCACAAATTTGTCATGTAAAAGTATTATGGGACTGCATAACTGAAAATCATGAGGCAAAGAGTCATGGAAAAAAATTTGGCATGCATATGAAATATTAATTGTAGAAGTTCTTAAGTGCTTAACTAATATAATTTTAATGATTAAGTTAACAGATTTGAATGAACTGGAGCTGTAGCATCAGTAAGAAAGAATAAATTAATATTATATGACTAGTACACACTTCCTGAGAGAATCACACAATGTGTGAATATAACTTTTAAAATAATCTCTAAGTCAACTGAGGGACTACTCTATCAGAACTCTCTAATTTGCTAAAACACTTATATACATTTTTGTAGTCTATGACAAAACATGATTTTTTCTTTTAGCAATGTAAATAGACTGTAAAGATGGAATAGTTTTTAACATTTTCCCGCTCTATCTTCTGCACTGCACAGCAGCAGCCAAGGCAGAAGGTGGATTTATATAAGGAGCTCCTAAAGGTCAGACTCAGAAACACTTTTAGAATCATAGAATACTCTGAGTTGCAAGGGACACACACATATCACTGAGTCTAAAGCCTGACTCCACACAGGACAATCTAAAAGTAAAATAAATGGGTAAAATAATTTAGTCTGGAGATACATTTCAAATTGTTTTTATAGCACATGTGATTTTTGGATTAGCAAAATAATGTGGAAGATAGCTGTATATCGCACTATTGGTTGAAAGCCAATGAAAACTGAACCCCTCTGAACTTGCCAAAAGGAAAATAATGAGGGAAATCACTTAAGTCTGTCACAAAATTCAAGTGATCAAAATAAAGAACGTTAACACTCACATTTATAAGTAAAAAGTGGTCAACATTTCTAGGTTTAAAGTGACTGTAGAAACCTATTTCAAGTTGTTGACTGGTCTCTACAAAATCTAGTCTGACTTCTGTTTCAATGCCATTTTGTTGCAAACCTCCCCTTCAGAGTCTGTTTTCTCACTAACCGGCCCTGAGCATTCTACAAGTTCCTGATACCTGGGAGAGACTCTGTACACAGGCCCTCCTTTTTTCCACGCTGGTCTTGTCTCTGCCTCTGAAGAATTAGGCTGATATGACATTCCTTGCAGAAGGAACCTTTGTTTAACTCATTCCACTCATACTACAGTTTTTCCATCAGTTACCTGAAACATCTCCATTTCATAGACACTGTCCAACCTCAAAAGCATAGCAACACAAACAGCTGACATCATACAGGTAGACTCAGGCAAAGAAGGCCACGTTCACACCTATGCTGCTTCCACTCAGCAGAACATCACTTAGAAAACACTTTTCATTATTTCTCAGAGACTTATATGATTTTATGTGTCACACACATAAACACACACAGTACAATAACATAAAACTTTTTCTTGTATTAGAGATACTATAAGAATAACCTTCCGAGTTCATGGTTTGGGCTCCAAGTTGTATGTTCCATCCCTATCTCAATAAATATTGAAGTATTGTCTTCCAAGGGGAATGGAATCCACAGAAAGACTGATACTGAATACTTCACTGGTTGGACAATATGCTTGGAAGAAAAGGAGAGCCAAGCTAAAAATCCTGCTTCAAATCAAGCAGAAAGGGATTTAAATTTAGATTTCACAGATATCACCCGAGTAACCTAATTATGGGCATATAAAGGACGGAAGAGGAAAATATGATCTCCATGTGATAATCTTTACCTATTTTGTCAGTGAATTGGCTCTTTACTTCCAAGTATTTTGTTTAAAAAGTGAAACAAAAGAGGTAAAATGTTATGCCAATCAGTTTGATTCCAACATGATGTATTCTTCTGGAGAAGCCTAGAAATGTTGTACTGACCCAAACAATGTCGTATGGCCACCAAATTAAAGAGGTGGCCAAAAGAAAAAGACAAAAGATACCTGAATAATACTATTACTAGTCACAGTTGAGCCATTTTAATGGGAATTTTCTAAATTATTCAGTTCAAGGCAGGCACCAGAAATAAAAAATTTGGACGTAATCGGTTAATAATTTAGAAAAATTATAAGCACTTGGGACTAATGTCTTTTGGTGAATGCCTGCAGCTTTAGCCAAAGACTATGCTACCAGCTCCACCTTAAAGATTTTATTTATGCATGCAAGCAAACCAGGAAAGGACTGTGCAACAAATCCTTTTCTTGTGAATGAAGTTAACAATATTAAATTCTTCAAAATGGAACATACTCATGAACATAAAACAAATAATAATTTGATGTACTGGCTCAGATACAACTGTTGCACAAACCAAAATCTACTGCTCTCAATATTTTAAGAAAAATAATTTTTTGAAAATGGTAGAGAGGTCACTAAAAACCTTGGCTTACTGATGAATCTCTACAAATTTTTAGGGATGTAAAACAGGGAACACAACAAATCTACTGGTAAAGGTTTACATAGAACTTTATTCCCCTGTAGGAAAGTAAAGAATTTTAGGAATCTTTATAATCCTGCTGGGCCTGTAAAAACAGAAACAAAGAGAGGTCAAAGGATCTCAGTGGATGGTTAGATTGCAAAGCATGTGCACAATGAAATACTTTGACATTACTTTCAGAAAGGCAAGCACTGTTGAAATTACTTTGGACAACAGGTAGGAGCAAGACTAATGAAGTCTATTCATTTCCATAAGAGTATTTCAAATCATTATAAATTATAGATCTTATTAGTAAGAGTATTATAAATACTATTTCACAACACAGGAATTCCCAATGCACACACACACCAGCACAATCCAAATATTAAACTTCCAAAACTCAGGCTATAGAACAAGGACAATAGCTTTCTTGATTTTTTATCTTCTCAGACTCCAAAACATGCAATTTCAAGAAAGGAAGTCCAAATGTCTTAAGTACAAATATTTACATTTTGAAACTATTTATTAGAGGAAAGAAGTTGAGCAACCCCTAGTGGCAGCAGAAAAATACATTCTGGAAAAAAGCACAAAATTTTCAACAGGACCAAGGTGTTTTCAAAAATACATTAATTTGTAAACACAAGTTTATATACAATGTCCAAAGTTGCTGAAAACATTTAGAAAAAACTGCAAGTAAAAAATTATGCATGACTCATGGCAGTTTTTTCCTAGTATTCCATTGGAAAGTGATAACTGTGTTTGACAAAATACACTACAATATACATGTCTTACAATATATTAAGAAGAATCTTTTTATCTCAGAGAGATAAAGAATCTTTTAATCTCAAAGAGAATGCATTTTGTTTTCTAATTCTAAGATATCCTAATGGAACTACTGCCAAATTCAGCATCATCATTTAGGGAGGGATTTGAAAGCACTATACCAATGTGATATTAATTAAAAAAAAAAAAAAAAGCTTAGACCTCTTTGTATTTTGTTTTAAAGTGGTTATCTAGAATTCAGTTTTATGATCTATTTTTCTATAAATTATCATTTGCTCTTCCTTCTTTTATGTTTGGAAATAAGAAAGAACATTAGTCATTGCGAGTACAAACTATACTTTCTGTCTTCTCAATCTTTTCGAATCTCACTCCTGTTCAGTGAGATTTTCTTTGTTAGCCATCAGCTGCTCAAGATTTTCATAAATAACCATCAGAACAAAGTAGATTCAAAGGTAGAGATGAATGTTCCTGAAAACATCCATATCAAAGCATATTCAAACTCTATAAGTCTTTCAAAAGTCATCTATACACATGTATTTAAAAGAAAAGTTCTTACTTTAGGGCCACCAATGATCTCATGCCTCTAGCCATCACAAGTATAGAGGGGTGGTGTTTCACAGAGTCCAGGTCATTTCAGATACCATGCCTCTGGATACCAGTAAGATATTACAGAAATAAAAGAAACAGCCCCAAACTATGTCTGCTCCTTTCCATAAAATGTAATTTTGAAGACAGTATTTCGAAAATCAAAGACTACACTGACAGACCCAATATAACACTGCACTTAAAAGTGCAGTAATAAGAAGTCACTTTGGAGCTCAGTTCTTCTTGATTTTCACTGTTTCTAAGGTGAGTTATGAAACCGATTTGGGGTCCAAAAATCAGTTTAGGTAGAAAGCTTGTTGCTGGAACACCTGCAGCTATTCCAAAGATGACAAAAAAAAGGGCCTCAAGAGTCTGGAAGCCAATCTCTAACAAATCACCATGCATTGGGAAAAAATCAAGAAAATAATTCCCCAACATTTGACCTACTATCACTATACTGCTATAGCAGTAGCTGAGCTATAGCAATAGAAAAGCAGACACTTTAGTGTGCACTGAAAACCACCAATTTAAATCTGGAGGTAGGGCAAGACTCCTGTGATAGACAACTTCAGAGCCATGAAGTCCGACACACAAATCTTAGATTCAAAGAAAAAGAAGACAACATGACATATATCTTTGAAGAATTTGTGAAAATATTCTTACAAATATTTTGAAAAATCTCTGACTTCTTACTGCAAAAGACGTGTAATTTTACTATAAATAATCTATTGTCACACTCAAGAAACTTTCTGTCACTCTTAAAAAGCATCATGTAATGAATCACATGAAAATATCCTACCTCCATGTTGTTCAGATGCTGTTTTTCAAGAAGCTGTTGCATTTCTTTCAGATTTTTCTGGAAGAGAAGTTGGTGACTATCCATGTTTGTTCTACTGCTCTCTCGTATTGTTTTATCACAGCCAAACATTGCTGAATTCTGCTTCTGATGCAAAGAATCATTTCTAGATGCTGATGAGGATGTATCATCTGTGGTGCTTGATGCAGACAAGCAACTTATTACTTTATCTTATTTTTATGTGTCAACGGTACACTTTTAAATATGTCCCTTTCCAAAGGTTTGTACCACCAATAAATGCCTGCCAAGGGAAGGACAGCCATGCTGCATGCAACTACAGGTGGTGCTGTCAGTACTATCTAAAAGTGTCCAACATTTTCCATTTTAAAACCTCTCTTCTGTTATTTATAAATAGTCAGACTTTTCTGATTGGGTTGTTGGGTGACTGCCTCAGGCTGAATTAATACGGAAAATGTCAGCCAACAGTTTGGTAATTTGGAGAAATGGAACACAGAGGGTTGTTTTAAAAAAAAAAGAAAAAAAAACCAAGGAAAATAAAAAACCAAGGAAAATGGGCTTTGTTTTTCTCATAAAGTTGGCTTATATAGAGCATGCTGTCAGGTGTTCCTTTACTTCAAAGATAGGAAAGCTTTGTAGTATGTAGAGACCCCAGATCTACTGATGATGTGTAATGTCAGTATTGTGCTATGTTAAAGAATACGTATTTGATGCCTGAAAAAACCCACCTTTGGAGTAGCTAGTGTAGCTGGCTTCTGTGACCAGGGTGGGCCCAAGTTAAGGCAGAGGAAACCACAGGTCTCTACAACATGAGTATTAGCAAAAGCCATGGAACTGGTTGACAACCAGGAATGAAAGAAGCATGCAAAGCAAAGTGCAATTAGTGACCAGGAAGGCAGGGAGTGTGTTACAAGGTATGTTCAAGAACAAAAAACAGATAGAACTGGAATGAAGCTGGGTAAGATCACTAGGAATAAGAACCAAGCTTTGGAAAACAAGAAGCAAGAACTGGGTTGATATCAAGGATGACAAAACCAAGAAACAAGTAGCTTTAAGCAATAAGAAAAGAAGGCATGAAAAAAAAAATCAAAAATAACCCAGATGCCAAACCCACAGCTTGTGGGTAGATCAAGCTTTAGTATTCTGGAAGTATAACTATTACTGGGTTGCCAGCTATGCTAGACTGTCTAGGTGGAACAGTTTAGTGAAGGACACTGATCCTGTCTTTTGGCTCCAATATGGTTCAAGGGCCTTAAATGCCCTTAGTCTGGCATATCCAAAGTGGCACAGACAGCTATCTCTCACCAGATCCATGCTTTATGTTCTCACCTATGTTTAATAGAGCCATAATCCTTGCAATTGATTAGAAAGTCAAGGTTATGTCTTGATGGTTTAGGATCAAGTATTTAATTATGGACTTGGCAGTGCTGAGTTAACAAATAGATTGGATGATCTTAAAGGTCTTTTCCAACCAAACCAGTTCTATGACTCTATGACTGTCTTTGTTGTACTCCTCAATGATGACAAATGGTGGTAGAAGTAGAACAGATCCTTAAAACAGTCTATCAGTATAAACTTTCAGTGAAGTTACTTGTAAAATGGGTATGGCTTTTACCTAAAAGCAGAGATTCAACAAGATTTACCAGACAGGATAGCAACTTCTCGCATTTATTTACAGAACTCAGAAAACTGCACGCTGTAATTTTTTGTATGGCAGATATCATCCCTATCCCAAAACTTTCTTGTTAGACACCTGGCCCCCAAAAATCTGGTTTTGCTTTTCTTTAAGAGGGGTTAATATGTCTCCATTGCTCAATTTATTTCTTTACACCTTTTTAAACACAGACATTAGGAATTTTATAACCTTTTAAAATTCACTGATATCCAACTGGGTCTACAGACATATTTATCTTGAATGCTTAATAGAGTGTTCATTTCTAACTTTAAAAGGTGACTGTCAATGAATTCTATATACTCTGTTTTTGAGGAGATTTTTGGCTTAAGTGTTTATAGAATTGCAAGGAGAAACACAGAAAGGTATCTACTACTTCATCTGAGTTATTTATTAGCTGTCCCAAAATTTCCAATTAAAGGGATTACAAGAAATGTTTAAAGCTTTAAAACTCAGAACTGGTGAGCTTTGAAGAACCTTCACCTTTGAGAACCTTCCTAAGGTCCTTAGACTCAACTTCTAAGCTTTTTTCATTCTAGGGTCACTTATTTTAAATTTTTTGCTTTGAGCAATTACTAATTTCAAACTTATAAAAATATAATTAACTTTGAGATTCTTAGCTCTCTCTCAAATTTGGTTACTAAGGAAACACAAGGTGTAAAAGAATATGAACATGTAATTTCCTTAGGAAAACATATAAAAATGAAATAAAATTTTCATTATAAAACTGAAAATTGGGAAAGGAACAACTATCATTATTACAGGATAGTGAATATTTAAAATTATACAAATAAAAATGGAGTGACAGCGCTGTAAAAAATGGTAAGTGGTTTGAAGAGGCCCTGAGAGACAAAAGCAAAGCACAAGGAACAATTTGAAAAAAGATTAAAAATAAAGAAAAATTATAAAGGCTGTGGGAAGAGGCACTGAGCTGCTGTCTTTAATGTAGCCTATGAGTGAAATAAGGCAAACCATAAAGAACCCTGAGACAAGGTTCAGAAACATCTACATTTTTTTGCCATAAATTAAACTTAAGTTTAACAGGTAGATTTCTTGCTTGTTTCTTTGTTTTTATGGCTGAAATCTTCCTATGAATGTTGGCTGGCAAATAGCATGGGTGTTTAGCTGTAGTTATGAAATATTTTCTCAATCGACCAGTTTATCACCTGTAAAGGTATTAATCAGCAGCAGGTATGTAAACAAGCTCAATATTAATGTCACAATGAAGAACACACTGAAGCTCAAAATTAGGGAGACCCCTTGTAGACAGAATTTGTCTATTCTGAACATCTGCACAATTTATATAATGCAGAAAATAATTATAATAATAGTAACAACAAAAGCAGCAATAACAAAAATAACCCCTTGAACTGAAATGTTAAAGAGGTAAGAGATTAGGAAGGGAATAATCAGAAAGGAGTATGAAATACAGCAGTTAGACAAACTATGTATGAAGAAACATTCTGCTATAAGTCAAGGTATCTTTGAAAGAGTGCTTGGGCAGAGTGAAAGGTATGCAAATCAAATTGTACGTGATATAAAATAAAATTACAGGATACTCAATACATATAGAGAATGAGAAATATAAAGGAATGACAGCTGGAAAGAAGATCCTTGCATGAATATATAAACTAAAATATCCTTGAACGTCAAAAGGAAAAACATCTGGATGAGAATAAGAAATCATCTAGACAGAGTACTTTATAAATCACAGTAGGGCAAATGGTTTGATAACCACGGAAATCTGAGTCAGGCTATAACTGAATGGAGATTGGCTTAGTCCTGACTATTCCCAGAGTTCTGCTGAAGGGAAAAGGTGTGTGTCACCTCCTCTGCTGTCTTACCAAGTGGACACAAACAACTCAAGGAAGGTGCATAATGTTTCATTGGAAAAGTTCACAGAAATGCTTTCTTTGCTATGAGAGAAATGTCCTGCAATTTCTTAAAGAGTAATTTTCTCCTGTTTATTGAATACACTAAGCAATTTACTTCCTTTGATCATCAGAGTAAACAGGAATGCTTACCTGATTTTATTTATGCTTGCCAAGCACAATCCTGATGTTAAAACTGATCCTTTAAGTTGTTCAAGAGCTTCTTCTAACTGAGAAGATGCTTTTGTCTGGACTACAGGGATTGGAGTTAAAAAAACACAATGGAAAAAAATATTTTTAAAATTGGAATATTTTACCATAAATGGTTTGGTTAAGTTTCTGAAGTTTGGAAGCCTAAATCCATAGTTACAATAAACAGAGTGATATAGCATTACTAGACATGCTAGAGAACCTTGAGTTCCTCTGAAACAAAATGCCAGTCTATTTAAGTGTTTAGAGTTACACTTGTATTCAACAGTTTTGCTATTTGTTTTCAAACTGCATTGTTGAAAAAAGTAGGAGGTTAAAAAATCTAACTTTATTTTTACATCATGATTATTCTGCTCATGCACTAAGACAAAGTTATGGCTTGCAGATATTTTACAGAGGCCAAATTGTAATTTAATAATCCAATCAGTGGAGAAAGAAGGAGTCCAGACAGGCACAAGTTACTGCCTCTTTCAAGTAAGTAAAAGTAGGGTAGAGAGTAACTTTTTGCTATAAAAGAAAACCAAGGAAAAAAATTATGATTCATTCTATTGCTACACAGTCTGGACTGTCAGTAGGGCTACGAAGAAGCCCTAAACCAGTACTTTTCTATTTTGTTATTTTAATCTGACATTTGATCTTGAAGTAAGAGACATTACCTCACAGTTGGCACAACTGCAGTTGAGAGAGTAAATCTGCTAAAGCATACCTAAGTAATAGACCATATCTGAAGAGTTTGAACACTGGAAAGTGGACTGAAAATCAGACTTGGCCAATGCTGTTACAAGCTTCTGCCAATCTGCACTGATTCCAAGAAAGCAGGAACTGAGCTGCAGTGATCATTACTTCCCAGCAACGAGAGAACAGCTTAGAAAATGTACTAATTCAGAAAAAAAAAGGTTATGTAACACATTAATATATGCTAGGACTGCTTTTACTTATTGATAAACAAAGTGCACATTCTTGAACATGTCATTTTTAGCAGTTCAAAGAGGGGACCATTCCTCTACCCTAGTAACTGTTTGTAACACCTCTCATCCAGCTGTGAAAGCACAGTACTATAAGCAATAAGCACATTGCAGTCAAAAACATGGAGAAAACCCAGGAAGCCACAATACCCCAAGGAGGTGATGTACTTACTGTGACCGGAATATAGTGCAATATCTCACAGTAACAGTTTTTAGGAAAAAAAACAGAACTGTGTTTTTAATTCCCTCTACTCAACTGCCATATGTATCAGATCTGAGCTTCTTGTCAGTTGTTTTGCTTTTATGAATTCAATGAATTTGAGTAAAGTTAATTGTTCCGTTTGCCTCAATTATATTATACTGATAGAATAATAGGAATGGTTGGAGTAATAATGATCTCCAGAAGTCCCTTCCACCCGTAAGAATTCTATGATTCTGTGAATAGAAAAACACCTGTATTGCGAATAATGATTAAATTTTAGTTTCCAAACCTATTTGTTTGTGCTGAGAAAAAGGTAGATGAGCACGCTGGAACTTCTCAGTTGCCTCCTGAAGTTTAATTTTCCTTTGCTGAAGAACTCTTTCTCTAAATCTTTGTTCTTTTTCTTCTTCTTGCTTCTGTCTTTCCTCAAAGGCTCTGTATGTAAGAATAAGAAGTAGATATTTCCTACATTTTCAAATTACTTTTACCAAAATATTAGTAACTTACTTGCTTACCAACTTTCCACTTTAGTACAAAAGCTTGCTTGTCCATAAATTAAATGATATTACCTTCAGCACAGCTGGACTTCTATAGTAAATGTGAGAGTGGGTGGGGAAGAAGTCACAACATATTTTTATTTTTTAGCCTCAGCCAAAGATTTGATTCCTTTTTATATGTGAATTAACATGCAGACTTGACCAGTTCTTGTTACCAGTGTGACTTTCACAACAGCCTTTACAAGACCCCGTAAACGTACCACAGTGAGCAGATCAATAGGAAGCTGAACTGCAAATGCTCTGTGTGTATGTTTTTCCAAGCTGTTCAGGAAATAGAAAAAGTTGTTATTTAGAAACAACACAAAAGAACTACAGCTTTTACCTGCAAACATGCAAGAGTTAGTTTCAACTTCTAGTTGTTAAGAAGCTTCCTGAAAGACAATCAGATAGCAGCACAAAATGGGATAAAATAGTAATGTTAAACTGTAATTGACAGAATCAGTTGTTAATATCAAATATGTTAAACATGTCCTTCTACCACATGGAAAGGAAAGCAGCTCTAATCAAAACCAACCATCATCACAAAGGTTTCCTTCAGAAGGCACAAGCTTGATGAAGTTACGTGGATTTTTTTTTCCTGCTGACAAAATCATCAGCTTTTACTGACAAACTAGCTCCTTGAGTGAAATATACCCATTAAATGTATTGGCACAGTGCCTATGTAGGCAAGTCATATTTAACAGTTTTAAACTAAAAGAGGGTAGATTCAGACTAGATAAAAGGAAGACATTTTTTACAGTTAGAGTGGTGAAACACCAGAACAGGTCGCCCAGAGAGGTTGTAGATGCCCCATCCCTGGAAACATTCTATTCTAAATGTAGTAATACTGTAAAAGTAATATTCTTCAAGTTCAACTTCCAAAGCCTTCCATGCAAGGCAGCTTCCCATTTTTGAAATTCTCAGTGTATTAGAAACGTGATTTGACAGGTCACTGGTACACTAAGTAGGGTCCTACTCTTAGCCAGCATTAGTGGAAAGAAATGCTTAGCCATATGTTCTTTGTTTCTCTCATCACAATAAGGTATCACCTCATAACTTTAATCACTTGCAGTTGCTTCATACATCTTGTTGCTTAACAGAGCAAGACTGCTGCTTAACAGAGCTTCTCCTTAAGATATTTTAATGATTCTTCCCTTTGCCTTTCAGAAAAATGTTCAAAATGAAATATTCAACTTGAGCCTCCCTAGTATACCTTCAAAATGCTAACTGATGACCTGTGAAAACAAACAGAAAAATAATTTGAAATAGGTTCTTTTTATTTTAGAAAGTCTAAAGGCTGTAACTGAACAACAGTAAAAAAATAGGAAAACTGCCAAATAATTCCCAAGTATACACTTATACAGGAATATCCACTTTAATCCACTTGGAAGCCAAAGCATAGCAGAGAGACACATAAACAACTTTCACTGTTTTGAAAACTCACATATACATGTCTGTCAAAACATGTTAGAACTAAAAAGTAGAACTAAAGTTCATCCTACACTTTCAGTAGTTCTGAATTTCACTCACCTAAAATCTGATACAGAAATATGCAGTGTTTTACATCTTTATCCTGACTAAAGAAATAAGAAAAATCACAAGAGAGGAAACAGACTTGCTTATCCTAGTAAGTACTTTAAACACATTCTTCATGATGTCCCTAATATTTCTAGAAGCCAGTCAAGAAGGCCTTTAGTTGAACTGTAGTTGTTAAATTCAAACATGTGGGAAATTCTGCAACTTTACACCTGGAGTAATTCCAGCATATAACTCCAAAAAGGAAAAAGTGAATTCTGACAGAATTTTTAGTTATTTATTTTTTTAAATTATTTTGGATATGACTTAGCTGCACTCTTCCACATTCCTAACAACTGGCACAAAAAAAGGACTGTTGTTCCATATAGCTGGGAATGAGCAAGGCCAAATGCTGATGCAAGAGATCTTTTTCACCACAGCTCATCATGATCATTATTTGGTTTGGATTAAGACATGAAGGAGAAAAAAGGATCTTATTTTAAATGTAAAGAAATGCATGAAAGATATTCAGTGAAGCTGGCATCATTAACTTTTTGACCTTACAGAATGTAAATTGTGACACCCAGGTGCACTATGTAAAATAAATAATTTTACAAATGCACATTGAAAAACAGTTAAAGCAAATGTTTGTTCATGCACTCTCCTTAAGCCACCAGCTTAGGTTCATATCACAGATGTAACATTGGCAAAAGAGTATGGCTTTAAGATGAAGAGTTAGCAGAAGAATTTCCTGACTGGTGTTTTTTTAACCCAATTTTTCTGTCTACTATAAACAACCCAGCAGTGCAGCAATTTTTGAAACGGCTGCCAAAATGTTTATAGTGAATTTGGAATATGAAACTTAAAATATTTAGCCGTCTCAGATATACAGACATTATGTGGAAGGCATTTTTATGTTAAAAACAGTACGACTAAATGGTGGAGCTACTCCCTGGATAATTTTACAAAATTGTCTTCACAGTAGAGTGATGGATGCTACCTTCCCAGGTGGACTAAATGCTTACTACTGCCTTGGATGAAAATAATAATAAAAAGGAAGAATATATACAGTGCATATGGAATGCTATGAAATGAACCTTTCGATATTGAGTTGATGTTATTCATCCTTTGGTTGCCGTATCATTTTGCAAATCAGTGCACAATCATTATAAAATTGAGGTAGGGAGGTATTTGTGTAGTCAATGACTACAGCAAGATCAAGAAAAGGTTAGAATGGGATGTCACACTCAAAATTCCCTACATGGGCAAGCAGGAAACACACCTTATATCCTTAAAAAGATCTGTGCACACTGCCAATAAATCAACTTTTTCCTCTAGGTGAAATGCTTACCCAGACCAGGAACACATATTAATTTGATTATTGTATGCTTATTACAAAAGGACAGCCTGAAAGTGCTGTAAGGGCTTCAGATGGACCAACCCTTACAACAGTGTAGGGGCTCACAGAGGGCTGTCCTCCAAAATGCCCCAAAGGTTCACAGGAGGGCTGCCTGCACTTTATACCAGTTGTTATGCTCCATATCTTGTTTACAGACAAAAAGCATGCACATCTTATATAAAGCCAAGCATTTTTTTTTAGCATAATTCAAATCTTAAGAGTCTAATTATTATTAATTCATCTATAATTGTTAATGAAAAATAATAATACAGTTAGAATACTTCTATACAGAAAAAGGTCATGTTTGTGTTGCATCTAGTTTCATTCTGGTGGTGCTGGAGTGTTAGGGTGAACTGGCAGCATCTGGAGTCCCTTCAGCAGGACCAACAGGATGTTCATGTTATTGCTTTCTTCTTCCTCACCTCAGGATCCACTTGGAATAATTTTTATATTTGCTAACACACTTCCACACCTTTGCTCTCCATTGAACTGCAGCTCCACAGTACCTCCAAAAATACTCCATACATGGTGCCCTTTATGTATATTATATACTATTCTTTTCTTCTCTTTGTTACCTCTAAAGCCTCTAAAGGTTTGTCAGATCTAGTTCTGCATTTCTTTAACTAGTATTGGTGAGTTATTTATAGCCATGGGGTCTGCAGTGCTCCTCTGTGCTGCATCCTGCACCTCAGATATCAAGGCCTCTGCTACTGTACCAGGCCTGCATTTCCCTACACTACATCATTAGTTTAGCACCATAAATGCCTCTACATAGAAAAACTGCTTGTTAGTGCTATCTATATAAAACCATGGTCGTACCATAAAAAGTTAACCAGGGCAAAATAAATTAGCCTCAGACACCTGGTCAATTAGAGAAACTGTTGTTACAGGTAAACCAAGTAAAACAAAGATGCTGTCAGGTCAGGAAAAGTTCAGAAAGAGCAAGCTTAGCAAGTATCTGTCCCAAGGCCTCGCAAATTCAGCACAATCCTGTGGTCCATTATTAGAAATGGTAATACTGCATTTCAAGTTACAGTGGTCACCTACTTTTAACAGTTTCATTCTGATCTAGAAAGCAATACAAAATGCATAACACTTTCTTTACCAAGTGCTAGCATTGTTCTCTTATTTCTGGCCCCAGACTGCTTTTCATTCTCTGTCAGTATCACTGATGAAAAATTTAAAGAGCTTTTATAATCAATGTTAATCAGCCAGCAGGTGGAGCACAAAGCTTGTGCACATGTTGAAAATAAAGTATTATGAAAAGAAATAGTAATGAGAATAGATTGGAAACTGATATAAATTGGGAAAGCATTCCCTTCCCTGGCTACAACAGATGGATAAGCTATTCCAAGGTAATTCAAAATGCTGAACCAAGATAACTGACTGTAAGGTTTATTTTAAAATGCACATAGACAATTGCATTTCCAGAGTGGACAAACAACGTGCATCCAGTAACATCAGTAACATGGAATGCACATTTTGCACTGAGCAATAACAGTAGGAAGTATATAGTCCCCAGCAAAACTGACAGATGGTATTTAGAAAGCAGTGTGTTATATAAACACAAAATATGATACCCTATTCATTTACATCAAGTATGTGCTTATTCAGTATCTCTTATTTCCAGAATACTGTTATTTAAACAAAATATCTGTCAACTAACTGCCCCAGTGAATATTTAATTCTTAATCTGATCTTGAAATTGCAACTTCACATATTAGTGAGACAATAAAGAAATTACTTTATTGATACTCAGGCAACTCATATAAAGGTTATCCATAGGCTAGGGGTTTTTTTCTGTTTTGAAGCACTGTTGTTAACACAAAATGAAGTAGCTTGGTCAGTACAAAAGATGCAAAGAAATAGATGGCATCAGAAAGGTCTGTGACTTAAGTTACTGAGACTTTTCTTTCCAAAGCTATACCAGCTCTTTTCTGAACAAGTGATGCTTTTGTCTTTCACCGTTAAACCAATTAACTGAGAACATCTCGTAGAAGTTGAGTATTTTTAAAGCTGAACCTGCTGCATTTTAGAGGTATTGACAACAAATCAATACAACATGGTCAGGGAAAATTTCATTACAAGTACATTTAGAAAATTCATTACAAGTAATAATGGCCAGTCTTCGCGAGCAAAGATCCGGGGAAGGTCTTTCCACCTTCCAGCCTGCGCATTGGATTTTTTTTAGGTGAGACACAGTGTGCGCGGAACTGAGCCCACCCTTTAATCCTAAGGTTCATCTGCCGGGGCCAAGCGAGCTTGGACGGTGGCAGCGAGGTCCTTAGGACGTAGGTGGGTTGCCTCTAAGGGCTAACGAGCCCCACCTGCCCGGGAGTGGCCCTGACCGGGAATCGAACCCGGGTCTCCACGGTGATAGCGCGGCGCCTTTACCACTAGACCACCAGGGGCTCCCTCATTACAAGTACATGATGGTTAGTGACACAAAGTCTTAATGGAGGCCAGTACATAGTGTCGAACCCTACCGGTCAATACTGGGCCCAATCCTGTTTAACATCTTCATTAAACAGAGAAACATAGAATCATTTAGGTTAGAAGAGACCTCTACAATCATCAAGTCCAACAACAAACACAGCACTGCCAAGTCCACCACTAAACTATGACTTGAAGTGCCACATCCATACATCTTTTAAATACCTTCAGGAACAATGACTCCACCACTTCTCTGAGTAGCCTGTTCCAATGCTTGGCAACCTTTTTCATTAAAAAATTTTCTAGTATTCAATCTAAACCTCCCCTGGCACAACTTGAGGCCATTTGCTCTCATCCTATAGCACTTGTTACTTGGGAGAAGAGACCAAACCCCACCTTGTTACAACCTCCTTTCAGGTAGTTGTAGAGAGAGAAGAGGTCTACCCTGAGTCTCCTTTTCTCCAGTCTGAACATCCTGAGCTCTGTCAGCCACTCCTCATAAGACCTGAGCTCCAGCCCTTTCCCCAGCTCCACTGCCCTTCTCTAGACATGCTCCAGCACCTCAATGTCTTTCTTGTAGTGAGGGCCCCAAAACTGAACACAGGATTTGAGGTGCAGCCTCATCAGTGCTGAGTGCAGTGGGACAATCATTGCTCTGGTCCTGCTGGCACACTATTGCTGATACAAGCCAGGATGTCATTGGCCTTCTGGCCACTTGGCCACACTGCGGGCTCATGTTCAGCTGGGTGTTGATCAAAAATTATCTGGATGATGGGACAGAGTGTATTTGCAGTATATTTGCAGATGACACCAAACTGGGAGAAGTGGTTGATACATCAGACAGTTGTGCTGGCATTCAGAAGGACCTCAACAGGCTACAGAAATGTGCTGACAGAACCTCATGAAGTTGAACAAGAGATTCATACACGGATTTGAGACATGACCTGCTGGTTGATTAATCAATTCCTACCTGCACAACTGTCTGGAGAAAATATTCAGATTCAAGGAACCCTTTATTGTCAAACTACTTTCCTCCATATATGCAACTGACCCTTAATTTTTAATTATATTTCACAGTTTATTAACACTGTATGCACTTAGTACCTTTCTAACATTAAATAGCTAACTCCTTTTCAGACTTGTCACGCCAGACTTCCATTTGAACAGCTTATTATGCGAATAGTTATGCCATTCTCAATTATCACTAGTTGAAACAATTTCATTTTATATAGAAATTACCATACCTATAATTCTTAACTGGCTCACCTGAGTGACTTGGATTTATACTGTGTTTCTTAAGGTTGCAATGAAATACATATGGAATTGTATTTATGTATCAGTGAGCATTAGTTTAACTACACCAGTCTGTCAAAACTATGCAGGCTGTCTGGTATTTGCTTTTACATTAGAGTATAATATTTCAAGTCCAGTAATACAATAAACAGTGTTCGTCTTAGATGTGTAGTGTTACAGTGGTACTGTTCCAGAAAACTAAATTAGATATTTAATTTTTCAACTGAGACTCAGTTTATTGTCTGCAAAGGCTGTGGGTCACACACTGTCTTTAATCACTCCCAGGTGATTATATTTCCTCTTCCACTTTTCTTTATATTTCAAAACATATCTTGACAGCACATACTGTCAAGCTAAGGTGGCAGTATAAAAAACATATACCACCTCTCTTAGGAGTTATGAACATATGCCAATCAGTAAACATTGTACAACAAATCACCTGACACAGGAACTGTAGGGGATGAGTGTTAATGAGTTAACATGAGGCAGAGGACGCCGGCCTGAGGCTGGGGACTGGCAAGGAGGAACCCATCTGCCTCTACAGAATACACAGGCAAGCCTCCTGTATGTGTGAGCACAATCCTAGTGCAAGGGGAAAGATCTGTTAAAACTACTCACAGAACTTCAATGAAACATTTCAGTGTCTGATTTACTTAATCCATTTGTCACAGAATATTTCATGGCTTTGCATTCTCATGTATGCAGAAATACAGACTATTCAAAGGTCTGTTTTAAATGTCAGTACAGAATAACTTTATAATACTGTACTAGAA
This sequence comes from Myiozetetes cayanensis, assembly GCF_022539395.1. Taxonomy (NCBI): domain Eukaryota; kingdom Metazoa; phylum Chordata; class Aves; order Passeriformes; family Tyrannidae; genus Myiozetetes; species Myiozetetes cayanensis. Next base: position 39,638,448 of record NW_026087742.1, on the reverse strand, counting down.
AGATGTTGCTCTGTGTTTATTGGAAAGTGGGAGCACAAACCCCCACCACAAAGGGGAGGCTGTGCAGCTGTTATGCTGCGCAGCCAGAAAAGCATACACTTCAGAAGGAAACAACAATTTCCAGCTTGCTGGCCCTTTCTGTACAGCTGAGTGCATTTTTTACACATCCATTGAAGCTAATAAAACCCAGAAGAATACTAGAAATGCAGACCAGAGCCATAAGATGGAAGTGCTACTTACTTTTACTTTATAAAATAAGAGGTGACTACAGTGAGTTTCCAAAAATTAGTAAATCCGAATATTGTTCCTTCTTTATTTTATTAGTCCTACAGCATGAAACTGGACTTGTGAAACTTTTTATCCTAGACTCTGCTAGACCAAAGTGAATATGCAAATAGTTTTGACTTTTTTTTTTTTAAATCTTCCACCAAAGGAACCTTAGTTACCTTCTTCTTCTGTTTGTCTCTATCAAATATTTCTGTGTCTTACTCCGATGTAATTTCTGATCCTCTTTCAAAGCTCGACGTTCTTCTTCTAAATCCTGTTCAAAATGAAATGTTAAAGCTCTACCCCTAGTTTTGCGTTAAGGACAATAGAAATTGGATCAAACAGCCTGTTTAATTGACTTTATATTTTTGATTGATTTTTATGTTTCTTTAATTCTTTTGGGAAAAGGCAAATTTTATTGATGAGATACAAAATGCTGATATGACTTTTGACTAAGCATACAGTAGTTGGTCCCATAATTGCATGTTATAATCATAACTAACTTTATGCTTATCCAGAAAAGAATGTAATTGCATATTACTTTTTAAAGGGATTTTAAGAGAGGCTTTCCACTCATCTTTCATGATATCACCAGCTGAAAAATCTCACCTTTATTATGTTTATTTGAAGGGACATATTTCTGTAGTTTTCTAAATCTGTAACACACGGATCCATGTACCACAGGGAGAATGATTCAATAGCAAATCCCCCCAACACACACCCCCCGCCCCTCACGTACCTAAACTATTTGTTGCTTACATTGAAATTGATTACCATTACTGCATTTCTCTCCACGGAGACAAATCACTACTGGCAGGAGGCAAGACTGATCTAAGTAGCACTTAGGATGGAAAATACAGCTCCCTGTAGCAGAGCCTCGTAGAAGAGGGAAAACAAGAAAACTCCGAAGTTGCCTGAGAATTCGAATTTCCCACAGCAGCTTAAAACTCACAAGAGTCTAAGTTTTAATTTAACGCCACCCGTGAGGCGGTCCCTGACCGAGAGGCAGAGCAGGGCGGGGGCTGGGCCACCGCCGCCCTTGCCCCACACGGGCCAGCGGCGCAGCCAGCCCCGAGAGCCCGCCCGAGCCCCGGCCCCATCCCCGGCCCCATCCCCGGCCCCGCACGTCCCGCAGAAGGATACCCGGGGGCGCTCCGCCTCCCTCCCGCGCGGTCCTGCGGGGCTCCGGGGAGGTGCTGCCCCCGCACCGCCCCGCCGCCCTTCCCGCCGGGCTCCATCCAGCGCCCCGGGACCGCGGTCAGTGCCGGGCCCCGGCCCCAGCCCCAGCCCCGCCGCATCGTGGCAACCGGGGACGCCGCTTCCTTCGCAACGGGGCGGGGCCGCGGCGGGGGAGCGGGAGGGGGAGCTTGTTTGGCTGGCGCTGCCTGTGCTGGCGCTTGCTCCGAGCCGGGAGCGAGGGACAGGGCGGGCCCCGGCACCGCCTCGCCTCGCAGGTCCTCGTCGGTGCCCGTGCCAGGGTGGAAGCTGCGCTGGGGCACCTCGCTCGCACCGCGCCTTGCCGTCCCATCAGGGACCCCGGAGCCGGACACCGCGCTGTCCGTGCCCCCTGCACCGCTGCGAACCGCGGGGGCCGCTTAAAAACCCGGGACGCACCCGGTATCCGAACGAAAACACGTCCTTCTGAGTGCCAAACGACAACAAAAACCAAACAAAAACAAACACAAAACCCCCCAAACAAACAAACAAAACAAACCCAAAAGTAATTTGCTCTTAAAACTGTAAAACTTTTTTTTTTTTTTTTTTTTTTTTTTTTTTTTTTTTTTTTTTTGGGGGCAAAGCAGGGTTGTCTTGGGATATTGCCTTGCCTTGGATGAGCTGTCAGCAACAGGCTAAATGCCTTGGTGATTTCCTGGCGAGACGTTTCTTGGGTGTTGTATTTCAGCTTAAACCGATTTTTCCTTTTTTTTTTTTCCACTGTGCAGCTGTTCCATGTCTTTGACTAGGAAGGTAAAAATAGTACTCAGCATTTGTAAAATACTTTCCTCTACAGACACCTCGTCCCCCAGCCCCTTTCCCCCTTATTTGTAGCACAGCTTGTGAAGTAGGTGTTACTATTACCATTTTACAGTCAAGATCACTGATGGTCAGGTCACCAAACGTGCATAATATTTACAATATCACAGTTACAGCAGTTGAGAAGATGACCCTAAAATGGAAGTCTTTCACCATAGAAAGAAGAAGAAAAACTTTTTGGTCCCTTTTAATGTCACATATAGATAGCCATGAGAATCTTTTCACTTTCCTGATATTAAACTATGGATCACAACCTGTGTCTTTAGGGAGTATCAACTGATGCACTAGTCAAACTTTTGTAATTTTCATACTGGAAAACTATGATTTTCCGTGTGGTACTTCAGAAAAAAAATAAGAATTTGATTTCAAGAGCTACAGAATAGTGATAGTTGTTTAGAGTTTCACAAGCAGTTGAATATGCTTGTCTCAGGAACAGCAAATTTAGCTATTAATTTTAAAGAAAAAATGGATTAAACCACTAAATTAAATCTGCATTTAACACTGTATTAACCCTCTGCTCACAAATGCTTTCAAATCTCTTCATAGCAAAAGCTATTGTCTATTCCAGCTTCAGACAGGGATGGAGATGAACCACCTTATCAAGACAAATTTGGAACATTATCTCGCTGTACCAGTGTAAGGTGCTGTTGAACAGTGTATTCTGAATAGTCTTTGAACAGTGTATCTCCTAGTGGTATATTAAAAGCTGAGATTTCATTTATTTAGCCAGAGAAAAAACAATTTAAATTTTTTGTTTGTTTGTTTTGTTGTGTTTTGTGTTTGTTTTTTTTTTTGGTTAAAATATCAGATCCAGTTTTTAGGTACAAAAGTAATGCACTTGAGTGTGTGAAAACTGTTAGTGCCTCATAGTTTTAATTAAGCTTATGTGGACTGCCTTTAATTTTCTTCTTTTTCAGGCCATTCTCTTGTACTTTAACATTCTTCAGGGATAAAAACCATTGTATTGAATGATTGTCTCACTCTCAGCAGCTGTGTTCCTACAGGTGGGTCTACCAGTCAGACCAAGAGACTGCTGTTGTCCCTCCAGTAAATATTTTCTATGTAATGCAAAGTACTACTTTAAAATAATGTTTTTCAGTTTTCTGTTTTGAACGTGCTTTTATGACATATCCCAAAATTGCCTCCATGCCTGTTCTAGTGCACTACCACCACAATACAAACACCTTCATTTTAATGATAAAAACCATTGTAAAAATTTGAAGACATTGATTAATACTAGGTTTTCTTTCAAGTAGCCCAGACCACTCATACCAAAATATACCAATGCTCAAAAATAGCATATAAGAAATTCTGTCATAGTTTATCACAATAAAAATATATGTGTTTGATGTGTCATGTAGAGGTGATAAGCGGTAACTTCCCTCAAGATCCAAGAAGTAGTATATAAATTCTACTGTGAAGTTAAAATGTGGTTTATTAAATCCAGGCAGTAAAGGAGTGATGTGTTGGCTGCCCTTTGTGCTGTAGACATTCCCAAATACTTAGATCAGGACTTCATTGTGTACAATCCTTTCCACAGAAATTTGAAACCCTTTTAAAACATTTGCATTTCTTCAAGTAAAAGATGAACCACCACTTTATGGTAACTTCACTGATTTGTCTTAATATTTTTTTGTTCAGTTTAGGAGAGACTGTCATAAGTAATGGCAAGCATTGTGCATGTAAGGTAAGATTTTAAATTACTTTACTTAGAAAAGATAATGAATATAACTGAATGATTTCTCAGAAAAGTGACAGATGTTTTAAAGATGTAGATTGCCTTATTCAAGATAGATATGAAAATGCAGAAGAATCAGGTATTTTCAGATTCAGAAAAGAAACTACATGGAAATTGTAGGACTTCAGGATATTAGAACATTTTTGTGTTAATGTCCTTTATCACAGCTCAGTTGTTAGGTCATATTTTTAATCTCATCTGCATGACTCTAAATGCAGAGTAACTATTGTTTTTGGCAGAGTCGCAGTTTTTGCTTGAATTGCTGAGTTCAGACTTAATTGTTTGTCATGTTGGCTTTTGTTAAAGATAAATATTGATTAAAAATATTTGCTTGAGAGTATTTAATTGAACATCTGGTGAGTAGCTGTGATAAAGCTCTGGAACAAGCTGTAGTTTCAAGTGATCTATTTATAAATTTTAAGTGATCTGTTTGTAACTCTTACATAATTTTTCCTCCTTTACTTTGTGCTTACTTCAAAATTAAAGAAACATGTTCTTTTACTTCTCTACCATTTATTTCCAGGTGCAAAATGCAATTATACTAGTCATTCAGAAACCGTTTTTGTAAAATCTCCTTGTTAAGAGTTTTATGTAATTTTTAGTTTTACTTTTTAAAAGCAAAACTCAGGAGAAAAGCCTGTTCAGTGCTTTGCCAGGGCAGTGCCAATACTAGAAAGAAAAAAGCTGAAGCAGGAAAAGAACAACTATGTTGAAGATATATTCAAGTCCAAATAAGTTTTCCTTTTCATTAAAATTTTGAAATGTCTAAGAATCCTATTTACATTTGAAAATACATCATATGAACATACTGCAAATGGTTTGCTGAGATTATAAAATCAACAAACAAAGACTCATATGAAAATACGTTGCTTAATCTTTTGTCAGTGACGCATATTTCAGGAATTACTTTTAGCATTTCTTTAAGTGATGACTCAGAGGCACTCCCTTATTTTATGTCACATGGTACCATAGAATAAAAACCATTAAATAGGAAAATATTATTTTCAGTACCATTAATAACTGTAACTACTTCTACTAATGCTATTATTGTTACTATTTCACATAATCGTGTGCCCATGAATATTGTCCCTTTATTCTATTTCTCTATAGAAACACTTAAAATGGGGTTTTGTAATGCTGAGTTGGTCTGTAAATCTGCTCTGGACTTCTTAAATGCATAGGTTAATAACTTATGCAAGTATTTCCCTGATCAGAGTCTGAGTAATAAATTTAGGGATTTTCAAGACTAAAAGTATTTTGCTAATATCTGGTAAATCCAGAAGCCTGTTCCTTTCCAGTGAAAATACCTTTGTTAGCATTTGAGATGTTTGTTGGGTGTGGTGATTTCTAAAATGTGAGCTTCTGAATTGCAAGATTTGCACATTCTTGCTTCCAGTTCACAGTTCTCACAGGCAGAATACCTCACCAGAAATACTGGTGGCATTTTTTCAGATTTATAGAGGTTATTCTTTACCTCTGACACTATCTTTTTCTTGTGAGGTATGGCTAAACAGGTTTTGGCCTCAGCTTTGTCAATTCTTGCTTGACAAAGTTGTAAAGAAAGAGGTTTTGAAGGAAGATCTGTGGAGCAACCTACTTCATTTTGACAGAATGAGCTATTTTATATATGCTTTATGATCAATTTATTTCCCCCTCCATTGTTTGGTACAACAGGACACAAGGAATGTTGGAGCTGTGGAGGGACCACTCAAGGCAGAAGAGAAAAATAAATCTGCAGATATTTCAAAACAAAAACAACCATGCCTTGTACCATGTGATGCTCAAGCTAAAATTTTACAAGGGGAAAAACATTACATGTGCAGTATGTACTCATAAAGAATACTTCTAGTGATGAGCTATGCAATGTCATGCTATGCAATCCTCTGCTATGCTACGCTATGCTGTGCCAATATATTTTTTAATCTTCTTGAGCACGTGACAGCCTTTGACCCTGCTGCCCAAACTGCCTATTGTTCAGAAAATTTGGGGCGCCCTGTTTTTGGGATGCAGCTGGTGTGACAAAGTTAATTATGGCTGAAGACAGACAAGTCCAAGCAGCAGCACAGCCCACCTAGATCTGTGTCACCCTCTGAACATCAGTATCTGTCTCCATTAGAGAGGAAGAGCAGCATGTCTGTCCCTCATTTAAACATCATAGCTTGGTGTGTGGGTGTTAAGTGGGAGTTAGCTAGTTTGTTAGTTAGTTACTACATGGGAGTAAATCTGTACTTCAGCTTACCTTTTATACATGCATACACAGGACACTCTCTATCACTGCCTTGACAAACTACACAGCAAATGATATAATCAGGCTCAGAAAACAATTGTATGAATTCTTGGTTTTCACATATGATTTTTTAGTGTATATTATTAATTATCTGTCTGGATGATGATGATGATTTTATTTTTAGCATCAGGGCAAAAAATAGAAGTAGCACAGTGAATGAGCAAATGTATGATGATAGGAAACCTTATATATGTCTTTTATCATTTGAATTTATATTTCTGTGATATCTGTTTACTGGTCATCCCATTTGCCCAAGATGAAATAAGATGAAATTCTTCTTCAAAACATAAGAAAAGCCATCACGTCTTAAGATGTCTTTACTGCAATTAGCGCGTCTGAAGTTTTTAGCATCTTTGGCTTTAATCTGTGGCCACTGTACTGCTTTCATTTCACTTTCAGGTTCCATAAGGTAAAACACCTTCACTATTCACATAGATATCATAAATAAGTGTGTTGTCATTCAGTCGAGAATATTTCTAGATTTATTATAACAAAGTAGATGAACATATTTCTTTTGAAGGAAATTTGCAGGACTCTCTTGTTGAATATGCAAGAAGTACACAAAAACTGGTCAGAGACATGATGGATGACCAACAGTCTTCTTTGGACTACCTTTCTAGTCAGGTACTTTTTTCTTTATCATAAACATTTGTATTTGTTATTTCTCACTCACTACAGGTGTTGTCTATCTGAGGAAAAATAAGTATTACTATTGTCATTATCCCTATTAGAATTAGAGACCCTATCACTATTCCTTGTACCTTGGGTAGGCTGTGAGTGATACTATGAGGAGTGATTCTACAAGGAGTGATGAGCACCACCTGTTTTACAACTTAGTGTCATACATGGCAGTAGCATAAGTGGAGGACTACTCCTTCCCATTAGTTGCCATCTCCTGTCCTATTGTATTTGTGCAGATAACATATTACACTATGGTTAGCTCTGATGGTATTTTACAAGCACTTTGCCTCACTCAGAACAGATAAAAAGCTTTAATCAAACTGAAGGATGTTTTTTGAATTAACTGGAATTGTTCCTAAAAATGATTTTGGATGAAAAAAGTAAAAAAGAAGATTGATTTGCGTAATAAAGGTACAGTTTACTAACACATCACAAAACCAAACTTCAGATTATATTTCCTAGGAGTCAAAAAAAATCTTTAGAATGTAAAATTCTTCATTGCTTCCTAATTAAAGATCTTTTATTTGAATTTACAGGTAAATGAACTCAAGAACAAACTTGTTCTTTTGAATGAGGTAGTTTTGAGAAAGCATCTGAATCCACTTCCTTACAAAGCAGTTCAATCTCATGGTAAATATTTTTCATATATAGTCTTGATACCTTCCCTTTTTACCTTTTTATCTTGACAAGAAACCAGCAAAGGTAAGGAATTGTTACATTGACATTTATCCTGTGTTAGTAGTATATAAACTCTGGAAACTTACAAAGGGTTAAAAAATGTTATCATAAATACTGCTTTTAATAATTTGTAACTGGCATCCTGTTCAATAATAATTTCCAGGCATCCTGTTTAGCATGTTGTTGATTTTTATGCAAAATACCAGGAATGGTTATCTGTTAGTAACAAATCTGATGTTGCTAAATGGCATGTTCTTTTGCTAGGACATAAAGTGTGCTCTGCATCTGCAGTATCCTTCTTCAAATAGGATGTAAGTCAACTGCTCACTGGACAGTTGATCTTCTTTGTAGTGTCCATCCAAACTAAAAGAAACATTATGTCTAAGCATCCGTGCTGGCTGTGGAAACTGCTTCTTTGAGTATATTGAACATGTACCTGGCTTAACACTTAGAGACAAATGGGTTTTCTTGTATACATTATGATGAAAAGGCTTTTACAAGCATAAATACAAATATCTGTAGGAAAAAGATATAATTTCCCAGATAATATGTCTTTTTCTCAATACAGGTGTTCTAAATAAAATGTAAAATATTATAAATAAAATGTAAAAATCTGTAAAATTACCCAAATACTTAATCTTTAATTTCTGTATCATATCTATTAAGATTAGAAAGAACTTTCTCTATGCAGTGTAATTTATACTTACTTATGAGCTTAATGGAAATCAGAGAATTTGAATTTACAAGATAATTTCATGACAAAACATAATTTTAAAGTTTACCTGAGAAAAAAATGCTATTTTAAGTCATTCATATGTTACCAAGAATAGTAATACTTCTGTGCTTAATCTGTATTTTTTAAAAAAACATATTTTGCTAATGAATTTCATCAAATACGTTTTTTCTCTAGGTTTGGACTGCACTCATATTAAAGATACCGTTGGTTCGGTTTCAAAAACTCCATCTGGTCTGTACATTATCCATCCAGAAGGATCAAATTATCCTTTTGAGGTAATACATTTATCTCTCAGGATAGTCACAATTTGCTTGAGAATATGCACTTAGAATATTTTTATTAAAGTGTTTTCCTTGACAATTTCTCAACAGATGAGTAAGAAATGTAGTAAACCCTCTGCATGTGTCTGCTGTTACTATAATTCTGACAAGTTTCTCATTTTCTACAAAGAAATTGAATCTCTGTCATAAGAGCACATTGTCAGTTTTCATATGCAGTGAAAAATGTACCAAAGAGGAAAACCCAACGTACTTTCCAGCACCCAATGTCCAACCACTGTTTGGACATTTAGAAGTGCTGTTCTTTTCTGTTTTAGAGATGGAAAATTGGAGAGCCAGTTGACTGATCCATTTGGCTTCTAAAATGGGACTTTTGGCCTTTTGACTTATTCTGCTGTATACCATTGCCTTCTCTTTCAGTGTGACTCCACAGATGCCTGGAGGCATCTAAATATAGGGGCAGATGTACGTTAGTGTGAGGAGCAGGTGCTCAGCTCTTGTCTGAGTATCAATCATTATAACCCAGTCTTGAGGCAGAGAGGCATCTAAAATTCTAGTTTTCATATCCATTTTGCAGGATATATATTCTTAAGACAAACTGCAGCAGTCATGCTTCCTATCACCACCTGCACTTTATGTTATTAGTGAGTTATAGTGTTCATCTAGAAGAGAATTTTGGGTTAATTTCTTCAGGCTCAGGACATTCACATTCATGCAAACACAAGGAATATTTTGTTTTATGTCTTTCTTTCTGTTTCAGGCTATTCTACCTAGAGGAGGCCTTATGTGTAGTGGAAAGGCAGATATTGCAATTTCAAACCTTTAACTTTGCAGTACATGCTGGAGTCATTAGCTTTTGAAACAAAAGCATGACATTTAAGCCAACTAATAAATAGCAAAGTTTAATATCTAACGTTATAGTCTTCTTTTATATACAACAAAGGAAGGATGAATCCCTTTACCTCTAGCCAATTGGAGCCTTTCAAAATGCTACAAAAAAGAAAAATCATAATAATTTGATTAAAACAAAAAGGTAAAAATAAATAATGAGAAGAATGTCTGCAGCTGTGAAATGAGTGTCTCGTTCCTAGTCTGGTAGATGTTGCACAGAACTTAAAAGACAGGGCCAAAAAGTTCTCAGAGAAAAATATGTAAAATATGTGTTCTATAAAGGATGTTATTTTAAGGAAAACTATTTTATGCAAATTCTTTCATGTGTTTGAAGCATAAAAAAGTACAGGGGAAATGATAGATGAACAAAAATATCAAGACGTTAAAACATAAACAAGAATCAGAAAACCATAGTAAGAAACTAAAAAACAGGAAACAAAGCCAAAATGAAACAATTTATTTCAATGAGGACCTTTTCAGCAATAAGCTGCCCTTTTAATGTAAGAGAAACTAAATGAAAATGTGTTTAGAATCATTTCCATGAAGATACCAGTTAAATGAACAAAACTATTTAAACAACTTGATCCTGTTCTCATGTTTTCATGCTTGAAGCCTCATGTTGTCAGAAGTGAGTATAGATTTTGATGCTTAACTTAGGCTAATTGAAACCTGAATTCCAGGAGCAATAAAAATATCCCATTTCAGTGGTGGTGGCAGGTTTTCAGCATCTAGAAAATGAATCCTAAATGGGCTTTTGTATGAGAATTTAAACATGAGGCAATTAAAAACAATTTCACTTTGGGAAAAATTAATCATGATCAATTTCTGATACATTTTTCAATTAGTAAAATTAGATCAATGATATTTGATCAATGATAAATCAACTAAACAGTTGTTTGGAATATACCTCTTATGCACACTAAAGATGGAAAAAGGAGAAATATTCAGTGGAAGCATCCTCCTGCTCATTTAATTTAAATTGCACCTGGCACAATCATACCTCTCATATCTTACATGACATGAGACATAGAGCAAACTGTAAAGTCTTATAAGGGTTTTCAATTGCAACATTTCCACCATATAAGGAATTAAGAAACTACACAGCTATGACTGTATTTCTCTCTCTCTATTTCTATCTATCTATCTATCTATCTATCTATCTATCTATCTATCTTATATTTTTACTTAGCTGCTGTTTGTATTGGTGCTGTATTTAGTTGGCTGATGACCTCTCATGTAGAACCAAATCTGCTCCTTCTGAGAATTGTCAACACTCCTGTTGATTTATATTGGACTGAAGATTGCTGTTGTGATCAAGTGGGCTCCTCTTAGCATTTCTGACTCATAGTCAGAGAAGTAGCCAAGCATGCAATCATCTCAAGACAGCAGATGAGGCAATGGGATTATTTTGAGTGACTTTTAGGTATTTGCATCTAAATATTGATTTTGGAATCTTCTGTATTTCTTTTTATTCATGTTCAGCCCTCCCTGGGTGACTGAAATAAGCATGTGATTCTCCAGGGAATAACGACCACAATTTTCATGCATGCACATGACCCTTGCTATGGTTCATTTAGTATTTGTGTTGAAAGGATTGCCCATAGCATCCAATGGCATTGGCTTACTTGAAAATCCAAGACTCCTGAGGTTGTATTAGACCACATTGCAGCTCTGTCCTGTTGCTTTCTTGTCATTCATTGAGAAGATGTTAATTCACAGAGGCTCTGAATATGATGTTGATGCATTCCTGCCAAGGAACAAATCTGGTTCATGAAAAATATCTGGCTAGTACAGGCAGTGTGTGTGTGGGGAACGCATAACACTCAGACTGCCACAGATTTTGCTGAAGGTCAAACTGACTTACACCTAGATTCCCAGACTATAATCCCAGTTAGAACTGGTCAAGATCTGGCACTGGGGACATATGTAGGGAATTCAATTACATGTCTAAAGTTAAATGGACTGAGGAGAAAATGTACCACATAGTGTGATATTTCAAAGCAGAGCAGAGGGCAGCTGGACCACTGCCATTTGACATACTGTTGGGCACAAATTTTAGCAAAGACTCATAAAGACTCATAAATTTCAGAGCTGATCTTATATATTGAGTGGGACTGCTCAGTTGCAACGTTCACATTGGGAGTTCCATGGATTGGGGCCCCTTCTTATGCAGAGGTTTTTGCTGCTGCAAAGTATTATTATATACTGGGTTACTGCTATCACTTTTTCCCATTTTCTCACCTTTATTAAGGGCTCTACATTTCCCAGGCACCACAAGCACAGTATTTCTGTGATGGTGAGGGAGAATGTGTAAGAAGTTGTATCTGTTTTGCTTGCTGAAATAAAGGTTTATTCAGTGTTGCTGCCTGTGGAGATAATATTTTGCCTGACTATACATGACTCTGCATATTGATTCCATTTCATGTTATAAATATTACAGCAATAGTTATCGAAGCTTATTTATTATATCTGATATGAGTAGATGTTTGCACACAACAGATTCTACTGGTCAAGGAAATATCCAAATGTAGTGGGTTGACCTGGTCAGATGCCAGGTACCCACTAAAGCCACTCTCTCACTCTCCCTCTGCAACTGGACAGAGGAGAGAAAAAAAACAAACAGCTAAGGCTTCATGAGTCAAGGTAAGAGCTGGGAGAGGTCACTTACTGATTACCTTCACAGGCAAAACAGACTTGAAGTGGGGATATTACTTAAAAACACCTTCCCCCCCTGCCCTTCCTCCTTCCATGTTCTCCCTCCTCCCACCCAGCGGTGCAGGGGGACGGGGAATGGGGGTTACAGTCAGTTGTTGTTTCTGCTGCTGCTCAGGGAAAGGAGTCCTTCCCCTGCTCCTGTGGGGTCCCTCCCACAGGAGACAGTCCTTGATGGACCTCTCCAGTGTGAGTCCATCTGTTGGGCAGCAGCTCTTCCCAAACTGCTGTCCCGTGGGTCACTCCTCCATGGGGTGCAGTCCTTCACGGATGAGCTGTGCTGACATGGGTCCCCCACAGGGGCCACAAGTCCTACCCGGGAAAAACCTGCTCCAGCGTGGTCTTCCCTCTCCACAGGCTGCAGGTCTCTGGCAGGACCCTGCTCCATCTTGGGCCTTCCACAGGGTCACAGCCTCCTTCATGCATCCACCTGCTCCAGCCTGGGTTCCTCCATGGGCTGCAGGGGCACAGCTGCCCCACCCTGGTCTGCACCACGGGCTGCAGGGACCTCAGCTCCGGCATCTGGAGCACCTCCTGCCCTTCCTTCTGCACTGACCTTGGTGTCTGCCTTGTTGTTCCCATGTTCTCACTCCACTCTTTCCTGGCTGGAATTCTTTCTTGTGCCACAACCTCCTGTTCTTGAATAGGTTATCACAGAGGCCTTATTGTCACTCCTGATTTTCTCGGCCTTGGCCAGCGGCAGGAAGTCCATCCTGGAGCTGGCTGTCACTGCTCCATGGGACAGGGGAAGCTTCTGGCAGCTTCTAACAGAAGCCATCCCTATAGCCCACCCCCACTACCAAACCCCAGCCACAGAAACCCACTACACCAAATCAAGCAGTCCCACAAGAACATATAAGAAAATACAGCAGCTTCATTTTTGATTTTCTTTGAGCTTTTTGTTAAGGTATTTGAAAGGTATGTTACTTAGCAAAATTCTGAATAGCCCACTTTTATTTAATTAAAATGTTTTCTTCATAACAGCTCCTTCAAGAATGCTTGAAGTCTGAATCTGAATTCTGAAGTCATATCTGTGTCTATTTTAGGTTTTTTGTGACATGGATTTTCGAGGAGGTGGATGGACTGTGATTCAGAAAAGAACTGATGGAATCATTCAATTCCAGAGAACATGGTCTGAATATCTGGATGGATTTGGTGATCTTACTGGTATTAATTTTAAATACTCTAAAGTGCTTGATAGCCTACATTTCTGCTGCCTTTATGTAAGCAACATACCACTAAATTAATTGTGTAGGAGTTTCAGGAGTATAAAGTTCTTGTTTCTTAAAAGTCTTATTTTTATGTAAGGATTTTTTTAATAAAATCTGTTGTATGATCTTTTCAATAATGACTGTAACCCCACTAGAGTCTTCAGGCATTGCAGTCTCATAGGAGGTGTTTAAAATATGATATTTTCTGCCTGAAATAATGTATAGATTGTATTTCCTCTCTTTTCAGTTTAAAAAAAAATAGCCTTAGTTGGTTTGAACCACATTTGCAAAATATTTCCTTAAATGAGAGAAGAATCAGTAATATTTCACCATAGGACAAGCAAAGTTAGAAACAGAATGGAAATATTTCAGTAGCTAATAACAACACAATTGTGATAATAATTTTTTATTTCCACCTTTCATCCAGCAAGTCCAAACCCATTTGCTTTTTTAGAAGATTATCTGGGATTGCAATGGAACCACACAGCTTTTCTGTACAAAAAAGCACAGCCCATATGGGGCAACAAGTGTAATTTACGGAGGCAGCAAATCTCGAGAACAGGGTTTGTGTTTTGTTGTGTTTCATAGAATGCTAACATTTATCACTTCTCAGTATTGCCCTTAGGAATGCTACTGAATTTGGTTTATGCAAGTGGATCTTTAGCACATCCATTTTTGTTGTGGTTTTCCAAGATATATTGCAGACAAATGTTCGAAATCTATCATGTGGACAATTTTCTAAAAAGTATCATCGAGAAAAAAGATGATACCCACATCGAATTCTTTCCGTGGATTTCCTAAGGAAGTAGGAAAATTGGATGTTCCTTCATTGGTCTTTTAAAGGAATATAAGCGTATCATACAACATTTATTACATTTGGTTCAGGAAGAAAAGTAGAAAAGAAAGAACAATAATTTTTTCTTTTACAGTTTCCATTTCTAGACTATATATTATATTTCTGTTTAAGGGGAATTTTGGCTTGGACTAAGGAAGATTTTTGACATAGTAAATCAAAAAGTCACTAGTTTCAATCTTTATGTGGACTTGGAATCAGAAAATGACAAGCATGCCTATGCATCATATGATGGATTCTGGATAGAGGATGAAACATGTTCTTTTAAGATCCATTTGGGGCATTATTCAGGAAATGCTGGTAAGAACTTCTACTTTAAAGTATTTAAAAGTAGCTGCTCCCTTTCTTAATATGAGAAAATGCATTCAAAAGAGTAATGACTAAGATAACTTTAAAAAAATTATTTATAATGTGTTTTTCTCTGGCGCATAATGAACACTTATGCAGATAAATGGTTGATGATATAGTGATTTTGGTTATGCCAACATTAATCTTTACATAGTAGGAAATCACTTTATCACTTCAATGTCCTTAATGGAGTAACTGAATAAACTCTTCTTTAATAAAGATGAATAAAGGAAGGATCTTTAACAGATTCAAGTCCATGGGATGTATATAATAAATATGGGATTTTGTAAGTATTACTGTTATCTGTCTAATGGGACAGTTTTTTAGATGTCCATTATCTCATCCCAGATTTTCTGGTGTTAGTGGAAGACTTCCTGACGATGCTTTGGTTAATTCAGAAGTGCCCAGAGAGTCAAGTACAAAGGGTAGAGATAGAAACTGAGTGGAAAAAAGTTGGTCTACAGTGTGTAACAGTTACTGAGTGATACCTAGACAGAAATTAATTTACAATTTCAGACCTCTCTTAATAGCATAAATATCCAAAGTCTGCAAAGATTTTCATTAAGTATTGCACAATGTCTTACTGCTTTTTTCTCTATTTTTTTACATGTTTAGTAATATGCAAGAATGTTCCTTATTACCAATGAAATAGCTATTCTCTAAAGGTGTTGGTGCTTTCCTCTACCTGTATCTGAAAGAATACTGTACTTGTATTTCTTTAGTAAGACAACAGAGCCAATAATCAACGACCTTTGAGTTTTAACAATTCCACCTTTTCTCATGACTCTCATTGGGACTTTGGACACATTACTGGAAAATCTGAAGTTATAAGCCTTTTTGTTTTGTTTATCTTTTCTTCCTCTCTCTTTGAGGACAGAAGCATTTACTTTTCTAGCCAGTATGCATTGCTAAAAGCAACAACAGTATAAAGATGTTGTTTCATCAAATTTTAACTTCTTCCATATTTCAGTATTTTATTCTTTTTCTTTCCTTCATCTTTACCAGTTCACCAGCTCATTATCTGGTGTTCTTGAACCGTTTCTGAAGAATTCTATTTTTTCTAATAAATTTAGAGGAAAAATTTGCAAGATATGCAACAAGCAAGAAATGTTCTTCCATAAATAATTTTTTTATCCTTCTGTTCTATCTGTTGTGCTTAGGTGATGCATTCAGAGGATATAGAAAAGAAGATAACCAGAATTCAATGCCTTTCAGCACTTTTGATGTTGATAATGATGGATGCAGGCCAGTGTGCACTATTAAAGAACAGCCTGTAAAGAGCTGCAGTAACTTCAGTGATGGCACCGGATGGTGGTTCAACAAATGCGGTCTTGCAAACCTTAATGGTGTTCATCGCTACACAGGTAGATTTCTTGCAACTGGGATTCACTGGGATACATGGAAAATGAAGAATAAACCAGTCAAAATTAAATCAGTTTCAATGAAAATTCGGAGAACCTATTATCCATATTTCCATTAGCATATGAAAATAGAAATATATCTCTTCTAGCAATTATGTGGAATAATGTATCATTGCAATCATAAATACTTTTCATCTTCACTTGAAGATTTCAGTCTTATAACTTTATTAGGTACTTCTACAATACAGTTACTAATTTTTATTGGGAAATGTCAGCATTTGTAGTGTTCCCGCTTGAGTAAGAAGGTCCTAAAAGAACTGTGTTTTCAGAAAAAGAATTAAGCTTAGTTCTTGTCAGCTTTTATTCAACTTTTATTTACTCTTAGGCAATCTCAGAACCAGCAGAAAAAAATTATAAAAGGAAGTGTAATGCTGACCTCTGAATGTGCTTTTTCTGTGCTCTCTGCATATCTGAATTCTAAGAAATTGCAGCAAATTTTCTTTTAAAAACCTATATACCTGCCATTTCCATCATAATAGTTTGGAAAAATATCTTTTCTTCACCATTGGTTAATTTTCCAGAATCAGCTCTTCTTTCTCTATTCCTTATCAGGCAAGTTAAAAAATGTTGCAATGGATGTATAAGGTTCAGTATAGAATTAGGGCCTGATTTTTATACAAGTACGGTTGATACTGAGATTCAAGAACTATGGTCTATTTTGTTTTTAATTTGCACAGTCAATGTGTTTCATAATATGATTTTTAGTCTACCATTGTCTATTTCACAGTTCACTACAAATAAAATTTTTTTTTGAAAGAAAATGCATAGCTTTGGAATTTTAATTTTTGGATATATGGGCCTGATGGGTTTTTCATTCTCATTGGCATTCACTTTGTGAATGATCATGTGGTGGTGAACAAAACCAATTTAAGTTGTATAAGTATGTTTAAAATGGTTAATTCTTTCAATGTCTGTCAGTAAAAATAAAATAATATCAATAAAAATGTGAATGTTGTCAGTACAGCAGTGTTTCTGGAACCTGGCATCTAATCTGCAGTAGCTAGACATGGTATTTGCTTCAGTTTCAGTAGATCAGCTCTGTAGCAGCACGTGGAATGAAAACAGTTAAAAATTCTGTGAGTTTCCTCTTTGCTATTTTTTGTTTTGATCAAATACTATTACAGTGAGCAGAAACCATCATCAGTTCAGAACCACAGTGGTTTAGAACTTCTTCCCAAAGATATACGTAGCTATAGGAAGAAATGAAGCTTTTCGTAGGGTGTGTTACAAGCTTATGAGAGAGAAAACATTCCTCTTCTATGCTTTAGTACTAGTCTTTAACAGTTGGATGTAAAAAGTTACTAAAAGCAGAAGGCCTTTCTCTGCTAGAGAGAAACTGGGCACTATCCTCATCAGGGGACAGGGGCTGCAGTAGAAAGAGGGTAGGAAGCAGCTTGAGGAAGAATATCACAGGCCCTGTAGAGGGATTGTGAGAAAGGGAATAGGTCCCACTCTTGGGGGAAACTGAATTCTCTGGGCACGGGGGGGATTTTGTTGTCAGACATTGTAGTCTTTGAAATTAGAGGTGAAGAGATTGTATGTAAACCCTGTTTAGCCCTCCTTCTCACTCCATATTAATTAGGAATGCAATCTTTTTGAATGGCAACATGGACCCAGCAGACCTATAAAGGTAGATACTGAAATGAAAGAGCTTCTGCACCAAGATTAACAGGCTTAAAAAGAGTATTAATTAGAGTTTAAAAAGAGTATTAATCCTGGCTGCCAGCCTGGATGGTGTCATTGTATTAGGGCTCTTATGTCAGAAAGAGTCCTCAGGCTGCAGTACAACAATCCTACTGGAGAATGCCAGTGGCTAAATTTCATGGAAATTTAATGGCTTTAATGAAAGCCTCAAACTTTGATCGTGGGGCCCCTGTTCTGACAACCAGGTCCAAACCTGCAAGCACAAATGAAGAGTCTAAGTAGGGACTCTGGATGCATAGAGCTATATTCTACTGACACCCTGAGGCTGCTTGTGGCTTAATTAGAATCCCTGATTAAAAACGAAGGTGACAAGTGGAGATTGCAGATGTGTGCTGGAAGATACTACCATGATTAATTATCAGGTTTAATCTCCCCATTGCCATCATTGCTTAGATTAGCTGGCAGCAAGTAATCACAGTGGAGATGGGCCTGGAAAGATAACTAAATCTTGAAGGATCATTCCTGCAAATAGGCATCGGACCTTTAAGTCAAGTCAGATTGAAAACCCATAAAAAAATGAATTGAATTCTCAATATTGGTAGTTGGGCAAGGTTTTGACTTTTACTGTTCCTTGAAAGATAAAAACATTTCCAAGACTATTTGCAGACACTTGCTTTAAACTCAATACGTATGCTTTAATACCATTAGGTACTACTTACTAAAAGGCTGCAGGTAGATACTATGTTCTCTGTGTCTTAGAGTTCTGTCCCTTTGTAGATAAAATGAATTTATTTTGCCCCAGGCTTGACTTGTGTCTTTGTTGTGCTCTGAGAGCTGGATCTGCAGTGTTAATTGCAAAAAGGATGAAGTCCAAATTGCAAATACTAGTCAGGTTTTAACTCCTATAAATCATCCAGATATGAGTTTTCAATGTAATATTCTCAATCAAAAGATGGGCAATGCTTTAATTCTTTTTTATCTACAAGTCATGATCACACTAAGTGCTTCTGTGGCACCAAAACAAGTAATTAGACAATAATTAATATAATTTAATATAGTTTAATGATTTTATTGCCTTTCATGGAGGTTTCTATGAAAAGCTGTTGAGCATAGGAATCTGAGTTTTATTATCATTTGGATGTTCTGAAATGTGAGTATTGGTTTAGTCTAGTTTTGTTTTAAAATTTAGCATATGCTCAGAAAATCAGAGTGCTACAGATTAGTTGGCAGCTTGCCTATGCAAATCTGAAATACAGCAATGACAAGAGAACATTTTCCATGTGATAGATGGCTACTGTCTTCAAAGGTTCATTCCATTTCCACTCTAATAATAAAACAACTGTGAAAACAAATAAATTTTTAGTTAAACACAGAGAATTTACAAGAATATTAAACTGTTTCAGAGGCCTATGTTCCATATTTACAGCTGATGGTTCCCAACTACCACACATAAGATTTTTGTGGCCATATACTTAGGACCAGTAATCAGTTGGTTATTGCCCAAGTAGTCTTATTTCAACTATAATATAAAGGAACATGTAGGATGTACCATATTAAGAGAAACTGACTGAGTGTTTCAAATAAAGAGTATCTTGGTTTAAATACTCTTAATATCTTCTCCAGTAATGATACTCTAAGCTATGAGAAGTTGCATTTAAAGGACATGCAACCTTTGATGTTATGAAACTGCATTTCTTTTGTTTTCTTTTCCCCATAGTATATCTTTAATTTGTAAATCTTAGTTTGGCAAACTCAAATTATTTAACCATTTGACCTTTCTGGTCACAAGAAACCTTTCTGGGGACTTCAATTTACTTTTGCACCGCTCCCCCTGGAGCATGCCCTGCATTGTCCCATTATCAACCCAAAAGCCAGCAGAGACAATCCATTGGCATGGGAGGGTTGTTTTGTGGGATTTCTGTTGATATGGCTGCACGAAGAACATAAGTTATTTACAAAGGGGATACTGGAAACGTGCATACACATTTCCAGGATGGGTATTGATCTGCCAGGTGTTCTAATCTATAAAGACAGGCTGCACTTCATTTTGTAGTTCATTGTAAAATGAGTTAAAATTGAGGAAAGGAAGGCATCCTTGGCTTTCAGCAGACACAGGTTTTGCTGACATGTTCTATATTCATTGACCAGAAGTTGTTATTCTATAACGTGCTCTAATGAATACTTCTTATACCAAGTGGTGCAAATGACATGGTATTCTGCAGGACTGTACAAAGATACAATTCACATGAAGAAGGGAATGGTCCTTTCATTACAGAAAGCTTTTCTGCTCCATCATTTCAATTTTCAATTTGTGTATGTGTGTATAAAAATCACAGGCGTGCAGACAAACCTATGTACAAATGCATATTCCTAATGCAATTTTCAGTGAGACAGAAGGCTGTTAGGACACACAGTAACAAAGACACTCCCAACCATTTATTTTCCACGTATTTTCCTCCATTGCCTCAGCTTTTCTCCAGCCCTTATCTGGTCCGACAGTTTCGGGTTTTGTGGTTTCAGCGGCTGTCCTTGGCAGGGGGCTCACAGGCAAGGCTGCCTAACAAAGACAAGCTCTCAGAAGAAAATATCAGGCTCAGCTTTGAGTCCAGAAAAGCTTTGTTATAAAAACCGTTCAAAACTGAGAGGATTGTTCCAGGTACACCCCTTTTGTCGCCTGCCAAGGAGCCGAATCCCAGGCGGTTCCAGACCGCAGCAGGGACGGGCCTGCGCTCGGCGCTGCTCCGGGACAGCCGCCAGGGGGCGCCAAAGCGCCGGGCGCGGCGCGCGCTCGGGCCCCGCCGTGAGGCGCTGCCCTCTCCGCCTTCCGAGGGGTCCTACCTTCCCCTCTCTTTCTCCCTTCCCTTTTCCCTCTTTCTCATTTTCTTCCTCTTTCTCTGTTTCCTTTTCCTGGATGTATTTTGCCTACAGTCTCCTCCAGCAGTGATGTCACTTGTACCTCGCTGTATGGCGCAGCCCGGGGCGCGCTGGATGGCAGGAGGCGCAGCTTGTGCTGGGCTCCCCTTGCAGCCCAGAACTTCGGTCACTGGGGTTTGCTTTCCATGCGAAAAACTCAGGCATGCGCTGCACTTCCGTGTACTAATGGTTTTCACACCTCTTTTTTTAAATTATTTTTTTTCATTTTTTTTTCCCCGGTATTTTATGGTTTTGTGCAATACTTTGGGAGGGATTTTGTATGTAGCATTAGGGAAGAGGGGTTCATGGCAATGCATCTTCGCACATGAAACGTTTGCCAAAGGCACTGAAAGTCTGCGTGTATTCCAAAAAGACTTGGATGGATTCATGGAAGGTGAATGTATAGAATCATTAAGTTTGCGAAAAAACCTCCAAGATCATCTAGTCCAACTATTAACCCAACATTTTAAAATCCACCACTAAACACATGTCCCTAAGCACCACATCTACACGTTTTTTTTAAACACTTCCAGGGAAGGTGATTCCACCATTTCCCTGGGGAACCTGTTCCAATGCCTGACCACCCTTTCAGTGAAGAATTTTTTTCTAATATTCAATCTAAACCTTCCCCTGTGCTATTATGTTCACAGACATTGACATTAGAATAGGAAATGCCTGCACCAGAGGTTTCTGAAGGCTGAGTGTTGTTTTGCCTTGATAGCTTCCACAGGCATCTGCTGTAGGCTCCCACCAGGTGTGAGGCTTGATTAGATGGACCTTTGGATGAAGATTATATAGTGGGAATGTGTGGCATGGATAATATATTTCTGTAAGTGCCTAGAAGTTGAATTTATAGAGATAGATGTGAGAAGCACTTCCTAGTTAAGGTGGGATGGGTAAGCTTTGCCTGTGGCTTAATGTCACTGTGCTTATCTCCTTTTGTGCTTGGGTGCCTCCCGGACCCTTAATTCCTCTGATGCACCTGGGTTTTCATGCAGAAGTAACACATGGCACTCCCTAGGCAGGCATTAGAGCACACTTTGACCAGGTGCTGGTCAGAATGCTTGTCAGACCAGGACTTCTGAGTTCACCATGTACCCACACCTAAGTGTAGAGGGAGAAGATGTAACCCTCTCTGTCCTTGTACCTCATTTCTTGGACCATGTACAAAAATGTAGGTTTATGTCTCTCAACTGAAACAGGGATGAGGAAACTATGAGATATACAGGAAAATGAAGTAGATGTTTCCAGTCTCAGCTATTTTGTGGTATGTAGCTGCAGACAAAAAATGCCAAAATCCAATTAATTTTCCACAATGAACAGATATAAAATAGAAATTATTTCTTCTTCTGTATTTTTTGGTTGCAAAGCTAAATATGTGAGTTATGAAACTGAGAACTCAGCACAGGAACACAAGAGTGTTTAAAAAATAAAGTTTCATTTTGTGTGTCTCCTGCCTATGATTACAGATTAATTTTTATATTTGCAGCTATTTCTGCCTCATAATAGTCAATCAGGTCCTGCATTGTTGCAACGTTAAATATTTTTCAAACCTTTCTAACATTCTGATTTAATTCTGATCCTACCAAATAGATTGGCAGTCCACTAAAATGCTGAGAAATAAACAGAATTCAGCAGGCCAGAGTACAAAAGCTAAGAAGGTCCAAGTAATATAAAAGAATACTTTATATAAGGCCTGTTAGCTATTACAATTTTAATAACTTCTTCCTTATTAGGAAATTGCAATCAGAAGAAAAAGTACACTCTATTTTCTTGTGAAATATTTGAAGGAATTCAGCTCTGTAACTTTTTTGATTCTGCTTTATATTCTTTTGCTAATACCTTTTTAGATGCTTAAACTATTTGTCTTCAGATCCTTTCTGTCCTTTTAAATTAATAATTACAAGACATAAGCAGAAATAACTCCTGCATTCTAATGAAAATGAATGATTGATTAATGCTTATCATTTTAAAACACTGCACTGGGTTCATGTGTTTAGGTTTTGGTAGTGGGGGGCTGCAAGGGGACAACAGGTGTGGCTTTTGTGAGAAGCTGCTGGAAGCTTCTTCCATGTCCCGTGTAGCCAATGCCAGCCATCTCCAAGACTGCTAGCCACAGCTGAGCCCATCAGTGACAGTGGTACCACCTCTGGGATAACATATTTGAGACAGGGAAAAAACCCTGCCATTCTGGATTAATACAGAACCTGCTGTTCAGTATTAATCAGACCCCTTGTAGAACTTGCAATTTTTTTTTTGGCGAGGGAATTAACATCAGGCAAACTGTCACTGAATTCTGTCAGACAACCTGAAGGCAGAGAAGAGCGGAGTCAGAATACGTGAGAGAAACAGCACTGCAGACCCAAAGGTCACTGAAGAAGGAGAGGGGGAAGGTGCTCCAGTTGCCAGAGCAGAGAATCCCCTGCAGCCTGTGATGCAGACTGTGGTGAGGTAGCTGTGCCCCTGCAGCCCATGTAGGTCCACAGGGGAGCAGAGATCCACCTCTAGCCCGTGGGAGACCCCACACTGGAGCAGGTAGATACACAAAGGAGGTATTTTTCTGGAAGCTGAAGTCTCGTTTTAGGACCCATGATTAGTCAATCAAGGCAAAAGATCTTTAGCTGAAATATTTAATTAAATTTAATATCAGCCATATTGGTGCAAGGTGTTCTGCCGAGTTGCCCTGACAGAGTGTACTTCAACTGTATTATAAAGTGAAATCTCTATTGAATTGAATGAACTGTGATTAAGCTCCTTTACAGAAGTAACTATAAAATAATTTTAAGCTCAACAGGCTCTATTTTTGTATTGACTCTGAAGAATGTATATGACAAGCTTTAATTTCATGAATTTGTGGATAACTTCTAAAATGTTACTTGGAGAAAGCCTTGGCTTAATTTATTTTCTGTTGTGCAGTGAAGGAACATTTAAAATTACAGGAAAATTCCACAGTTGGTTTGGAGACAATCAAATATACTTTTATTGAGTAGTTGATGCTGTTCATTGTAAAACTCCTGTCTTTTCCTACATTACTACTTACAGACTTACTGGAGACAGTAACTGGATGTATGGCTTCACTAATAGATGCAGTTAATGTTATCAACAGCAGATATAGTCCAATTGTTTACAAACTTGCTTTCTCAAATGACATCAGAAAAGGAAGTGCTCAAATTCTAGATCTGACATTTTTAGAAGTCACCCAGGAGCAAGGAAAGCTCACAAATATGCACCACTGCCTTGAGCCAAATACGTGCCATTCCTGATTAGAGTTATGGGAAAAAAATTCTATGCAATATGGACTTTTCCTGCATGGAATTTTTCTAAGTCAAGGTTATGAAGGAAGGATATATGAATCTGCTTTAGGCTTGCTTCAGGATGCCTGAACAAAGTTAGTCTTAATCCAAACAGTAAATCTTACTAATCCAAACAATAAAAACATTGACTAAAGAGGCACATACATTACTGTGGAAATATCCCCAAACTGATCAGGGGCCACCTGCCCCTGACAACCCCCAACCCTCAGGTCTCCTGGAGAAGCCACTCCTGAGTGGAAACTGGAAATGGGGGCATGCTGAGAGGATGGTGAGGAAAACCAGGGGATGGGGAGACTGAGCACCCTCTTTTGCAGGGTGTCCTTGACTGTCTCCCTGCTGTCACGTTGAAGGCACCTTGGTGTCCTGAGGCTTTGCATAGGCAGGACATCCAGAACTACAGGATCTCAGTGGGGGACTTGAAGCTTGCAGACAAGTCCTGTAGCACTCACCGGTGCTGTGTCTAAGGCACACTGCATGGCAGACAACCTGGCATGGGACAGACCAGATGAGTGGGTTTAGGCAGCAGCAGGCTGTCACCAGGGCAGAGACAGGAAGAGACCCATGGAGCAACATGTTGGGGATGTGATAGAAGGAAAACACTGCTCACAGCCCAAACCCCTGATGCAGTTTTTTATTCGTCTTTAAATAACTTCAGAGCTGCATTTGGATTTTGTCAGGAATGCACCGGAGCACCCCACAACACCGGTGATGGTGATGGTGGCTGTGTGTACAATTGGGTTCAGTGCAATGGTGACAAACACTTGCTTCCTCTGCCACCCAGAACCATGCAGCTGCCATTTCACACTGGATTTGTGGGCTGGCTGGGGGCTTCACGAGCCTCTTGTGGTTTACCTACCATGAACTACTCATACCAGTTCTGGATTGGGATGAATACTCAGGGCACAGTCAACCTGCAGTAAACTGATGGCTCAATATGATGACTAATTTGGAGCATTTCTTTTCTCAAAGGCGTTCTTTTGCCTATGAACACGATGCAAAACATGGTTATGTCCAGTATATATACCCCACTGTATGTGTAAGATATACTGGTAGTGTTACCCCTTTGGTGGCAGAAAAGTTGTCTGTAAGTTTTTGCCTAAACAAGGGGAAATTGTGTAGTCAGTGTGGAAGAGATGCTGCTGCAGTCACACTGATATAACACTTCTAATAATTTCCTCAAACTTGTACCTAATGTCGTATTCAGAAACTCCTATGAACTCTGATATAACTAACTCTATTTTCTGATATTTGCTTTCCTGTGATTTGGAAGTAGAGAAGGAGAAATATGTTATACCCAAACAATGTCTGTATTTATGAGATGACTCTTCCATGCTGCTTGTGTCTTCATTTCCTGGAAGAAGTGTATGGAGTGGATGAAGACATTTTGCCACCAGGTTTCTTTTGACCTGCTGAGTATTTGAGTTATCTGGGACTGTGTGTCAGTCAGTGACACTGTGATAGGCTCTTTCTTGAGTTTACATTTGCTGACAACAGAGATGCCTTTTGACACGGCCTGCTATGAAAGTACAGCCAGCAAGTACAGCTGCAGACATCAGTGACCTGTGTGCTACAGAAGTAGGGCAAGAAAGAACAGTATATGCTCAGGAAGTGTATAGGATATTGATCCACACCCTATTGAAGTCAGCAGAAAAAATCAAGTCTATAAAAAAAAAATTTCTTTTTGTACGGGTATAAGCAGATCTACAAGCATTACAGTTTAGGGAAAGGATTTGTAACTCAGAAAAGAGACTGAAATAGTTGATGTGATCTTAAACAATAGAAAAATGCAAAGTCCCAGACTTTGCTGGAAGCACAGTGAAGGTCAAGGGTGTATTACTTTGAGCCATGGGCTGAACCCTCTCCAGACAGATACTGGAAAAGAACAAAGTGGAGTTTGTGCTTGTCTCTTCACTGAGCATGAAGAGTACCTGCAAAAAATGTTGATCCCTGAGGAAGCTTTGCAGAAATATGTACATTTGGGAATTACTCTCCAGTTACTAGCTACCAGATTTTACTCCCACTTTCTAGCTAGTCTCTGTTGAATTGAGATAGTATCATAGAATCGTTACATTTGGAAAAGACCTCTTAGAGTACTAGTTTTTATTTAACAGTATTAAATAACATTAAAGTGAATGGCTTATAAACTCTTATATATTTGCTTCTGCATGAGTAAATCAGGTGCGGGGTCTGATCATGAAAGAAAATCTAGTTCATTTAATGAGTTCTGGTTCCTCTAAAGCCATGCAGACTGGTATTTTGCTATTCTTGTTCTTCTGTTTTATCTGGATCCCTTGTAGAATTTATATTTATTTTGCCTGGAATAAAAATCAGGCAAACTGTTGTCAAATTCTGTCAGACAACCTGTATACCTTTTTTTAGAATTGATACAATGTTGAAGACTTTTAGTCCCTCCATATTTCAAGATGCATTGAAATTTAATACCAGTTTGTGATATGTAGATGCAAATTAATCCTGTTGATTTAAAACTTGTGCTTCATAAATGCTGTTTTACCTCTCCAGTTAATACTGCTAGAATTTTACCATCCTCTCATGATATACCTGTTGGGTTTATCTGGAGCCAACTGCATTTCCATGCAGATGCTTATTTGTTTCTGCACTGGGAAGTCAGAATGACAGGACTTTCTGTGTCTGCGTATGTGTGTATAATATACATATTTATTGTATACCATATGTTTATAATGTATGTACATGTAATAACTGCAATGTGTGCTCAGCATATCCAGGAACATGTTTTTGAAAACCCTGTGAGCCTGGTAGTTCAGCCAGCTTTCAATCCATCTCAGTGTCATCTATCTGTAGATATAGTTCCTCAGCTTGTTTTGAAGGGGGCAGTGATGGGAAAGGTGTCCAAAGCACAACTGAAGTCAAGATAAAAAACACCCATGGCTCTCCTCTCAGCTAATGAGCCAGTAATCCCCTTGTAGAAGGCTAACATCTTGGTCAAGCCTGGTTTCCCCTTCCATGCATCTTGGAGAGGTGCACACTCTTCTAGATTTTCCAGAAAGGATGTGAATGCTTCTCCCATCATCTTGTCCTCTTTCCACTTCTGTATTTGTGTACATATGCTTGAGGTGGGCCACTGTCAGCCCTTCTTTGTCAGTTTTGGGGTCTCCCTTTTCCATGGCAACTTACTCCCTTTGTTTGCTAAGCCAGGCCACCATGACCTCACGTGACGATTCATCATCTCCCTTCCTTCTCACTCTTAGTTTATGTCTCCCATCTCTCAGGATACTCCTGAAGCAATGCAAATCTCTTCTGAATATCCTATTGGAATAGAAAGGAAAAAAGAAAAAAATTATGCCTCCTGGATAGAAAAATAGAGAGCCTTGCAATACACTGAAGACTGTAATCTTGGATTAAGAAATGGGTGGTTTTTTGAGAGAAAACCTTCAAAACCCATTTTAACTGGGAGCAAAGTAGGTGTTTCCATAGTTCATGATAGTCAGTATTATTCTAGAATCAGGTCTGCTGCAGAAATATGAGATTATTTTTGCTGCTGGACAGACAGATCTTAGCTGATCCATTTGGTCCATTTGTAAATTGTATAAGGCTTTTTTGAAGAGGCTGATCTTTAGAAAATGTCAAGTTCCTTAGATACAAAGCAAACGCCAAAAATATTGCATAAGTTTTTTATGGCACATCTATGAAATAGCAATCATTTGAGTCCTTTACAGCTGTGAGTGTAGTGATTTAATTAAATTTTTAAGGTAGTGGGAGATTTCCTTGTTTCTGAATTTGCACACCTATGCGAGGATTTTCTTCAGGAATACTGAAAGCATTTTAGGGTGTTTGCTTATTAGCTGAACCCCTGTACATGGTTCTCAGAGAAATTAAAAAAAATAGAAATGTGTTTTACTGCTGGGGAAGCATAAATAAGTAAATTTAGTGGAGTTGGTACGATGTTTTTCTGGCCAACAGTTTTCTGTTGAAAAATGCGGGGTTTAGGAAGCTTTTGGAACCTTGTTTGTTATCTTGTTTTGTATTTATTTTCTGGTTTTTCATCTGGGTTCTTCAGTTGCTCTTCAGAAGCTCAGTGTGACCTGAAGTCTAGGACTCCACAAGAGATCTAAAACTCTCTTTTGACATGGGGAGTGGGACCCCACAGGTGTTTGAGAGGTGGCAAAAGCACAGCAGTAGCAAGCAGGCCCTGCAGCAGCTATTCTACTCCAAGGAAATCAGCTGTGACCCAGGAGCAATCAGCTGAGACCTGAGACCAAATAAAAGCCCTGCTCCCTGTACACACCCTCTGCTTGGTGCTAAGTTCTAGCTCCGTGTGCTGCTGTCTCCTGGCAGTCCTGGGTCTGGGGCACAGGGAGCCAGCACTCCTTTGTGCCTTCCCAGCCACTGCTGCAGAAATAGCTTTCCCAAACAGGATATTCTGTAATGCTGACTTTGCAGTTACTTTCCAAATCAATTTGACTCCATATGCCACCCACCCCCACCATTTCCTGTGGAGGAGGAATTCGGGAGGAGAGGCTGAATTGGGCAGAATAAGATTTGCTAGAACTGCATGGAGATATCTGGAGGGGGGAAAGGAAGGAAAACTGATGGCCATTTTTTGATTTACACAGGGTCAGGGAACTCTGCTTTTTCACATATGTCATATTTATCTTTGACCAAGCATACTCCCTTAAAATGTTTGCATTGGCATGAAGCTAAATCTGTGGAATAGATACCTAGCACATATCTGTCCCACATGGAGGTCTCTTCATCTCTCTGTCTCCATAGTGCTCTGACAAATGTTGAAAACATCTAATCCATACCAACAGAATCATCTCCTGCTTTTAGCTGGCCTTTGCTATTTTGTCAAGCCTGCCTTGTTTGTTTCTGGTCTCACCCTGTCCATCAAAACCAGTTCCTGTGAAAGGGAGATCAGGAAGTGCTGTCTGGAGAAATAAGTCACAGGTGAAACATGTATATTTGTGTCAGCAAGGTTTCTTCTTCCAAGGTTATTGTCCTGCCCCCAAGAAACTCTCAATATTCAGGTACTCTTCTGTATTCTCTCAAAGTGACTAGAACAGAAATTGGCTAATTCTGGATCCACTTTAGGATTAACATAATGGTGGAGAAGTTGCTACTCTGAGCTGCTGATGGTTTCATTTTAACAGATAGAAGCCAGACTATCATAAGGGGCTTATAATGAACCTCAGAGTCCAAGGAGAGTCCTGAAGGCAAAACAGTGAATTTTTAAGGTTTCTTATACAGAACAGAAACAGAAAATTACCTCTTGGATAGGGGCCTTCCTGCGTGTTGCTTGTGTTGACAGAAAACAGGTACAAGGAACAGAAGAAGGTGCAGAGGTATTGAAGAGAGGAGGATTTCCTTGCACTATTTTCATGGCAATCATCATGTGAAATATACAGCTTTCTAACACACTAATTTGGTTTTGCAAAAATTCTGTTACCCTCATGGCACATACTGGGGACTGAGACCCACAGAGATGTCTGCTAAAGACTAAGCCTTTTCAAAGTACTTTGTATTACATAAAAGAGATGGAAATGCTTGGTACTTCAGAAAAACAGACCCTGGGGTTGCTTGTCAGGTATCCAGAAAATAAGAAACATGCAGTTTAGTTACAACTCATGAAATTCTCAGAGTTAGTTATGCATAATCAAATTGTCATTCAGAGGCAAGTTCAGGAATAAAGCAAGGGCAATAATTGAGCTGATCTCTGAGACTACCTTTACTTTTCCTGACTCAGCATCTGCAACGTATGAGTCAAGCTCTTAGAAACAAGAGGAGCTCCAGTGCATATTTGACCCAGCTTTGGTGCCTTCTCCCTCCTGTGCATTTAGAGAGAGAGTTTCCTCTCTTGAGGGTATCTAAACCAGCCAGGAGGAAAGGTTTTTAAACCTCAAGGAGAAAAGGGGGAGGACTTGAGTATTATTCTCCCATGTGAGACTGACTGAAAGTCAGAGCTTGAAACCCCATCCCTAGTTTGGGTACTTTAATTGTGTTTTGAACTGTAGATGACTAGATCATACTTTGTTTTCTGAATGGCAGCTGCTTTTTAGGTGATGAAACAAGTGATTGGAGAGCTCCAGAAAGGCTACGCTCTCCAGCCTGAGATGGACCAAGTGCACACTTTCCACTAAGTGCATGATTAAGTCTGAAGATATACTCAAAGGCAACAGCTCATATTTCATTAAAGCTTCTGTTTCAGCTTGAACTTGGTCACCCAAGAGATTGTTCCTGCTTTGAATATCTGCTGTGTATAGCAGGTATAATAATAATGATTGTGATTCTGCAGCTGAGGCCGGTGTAGGTCTGTGTACCTGAAGAAGCAGGTGATCACTGTTCCCACACAAAATCCAGAAGTAAGGTGAATCAGACAATAGAGATGAGACTAGATAAGTAGGGAGAGACTAGTAGGGTGACACAGAAGAAACAAACAAATAAAAATTATAAAGAATAGGAGAGATTATAGTAAATATCCCAAATAATATTCTGACACATTATTTATTTATTCACACTGGACCCGCTTCATTGAAGATAATATTTGCCACAAAAGAGTTGAATGTCAGGGGAGTTGCTGTAGAAGAAGAGAGAGGAACACAAAGTCCTCTAAGCTTAAGTTTTGCAATGAGGCTATGGCAGCCATGCAGCTTCCAAGCAAACACCAGGAACTAGTATAATCATAAGATGAGCTGGAACATGGCTAACATAGAAGAAAGAGGCGTCATTTAAAATTTCACCCATATAAGATGTTTTATGTAAGGAGAGACAGAATCTTAGCAAAACATGCAGCTGTCTACAGGGACGTAGAGAAGGAATACAGTAGAATATTCTTTGTCTAAACAAACAGCTTTTGTAATCTGCTTCAGCCCCATGATAACTCTCTGTAACACAGATGAACTTCAAATTCATATGCATTCAATCAAGGAATGAGCTGCTGACTGGTTGCTTTAATGATGTTCAAGAATGTCCATCTCATTGTATCTGGAACCTGCAGAAGTCCTTAATCCTGCTCATAGTGGTAAATTTTTTCAGGGAAAGAAACAGTCTCAGTGTAGGGTCAGACATTTTGTTCTATCATCTGATCAACTCGAGTTACTGTAGTTACTAAAAGAATCACTAAACACATATGAGACCACTCTGGACACATCCAGAGGCAGTAGTTGTCCGGTTTCTTACAGCTGCCGATTGCTTAGGACCTCACATCATTACTACCTAGAACACGAGCACAGGTCATTGTCAGATCCTTAGCAATTAACTCTGTGGGGACCTTGACATTCAAACAGTATGGTAAACAAGTTGCTACATCATTTGATTACTTTTTTAATGCAGCAGAATAGGACAATCTAGATGATACTCAGTGGGGACAGACAATATTGAGCTCTTGGTTTGCATCCTGTATGAGGGATTTCACTCAGCCTGGCAACTTTCTTATAGGAAGAGCAATGATAAACATACATATAAACCTGAATTTGGTGTTTGGTCAGCTGAATTGGCCCAACTGAAAATGAAATACCAATTCCTTGTATAATGATGTAGTGTTTGTAAAGACAGAGTACCAACTTCCCAGTAAATGTAGCAGTAGCACATTTAAACCAGTAAGATTTTCAGTGAGAGGGCTTTAAGTAAAATAAATGGGACATATCCAGCTTTTTTCCTGCCTAAAATTGTACCGTGAACCAGCTGAAGGTAAAATCTGAAGATGCCATATATCTAGATATACACTGGATAGTTCTCCTACTTTAATCATTTGGTAATATGCAGCATGGAAATACACAGTGCATGTCTCTGAGCTTTGTTGGGTTTACAGCCATTTAAGTCCATAGTTCTTAGTTTTACTGTCAGTTTTCCTGTACTATGAAAAATACAAGAGAATTAACAATGCTTAGGGGATCTACCTTATGCTTATTAATCTTACTCTGAAAGGTGGTTTATAAGAGAGGTGTTTTTAAATCTTCAGAAAATGGAAAGATCCAGTCTCAATGTTCTTAATGCTACTGGCTGAGCTGCCAAAGGTTTACAGGAGATTTACTGGACATCCTGAAATTGTAGGATTTGATTACTGGTAATGTCTTCAGAAATTTTTTGTGCTCTGATAAAATTTGATTTTCCCTACAACAATATCCGTTGTGTTTACCCTACTGTTTTCTTGCTTTTAACTTTTACAAGCTCGTCTTCATCAGATTTATGTGCTAAAGACTTCTCTCGAGTCATTCTAGTGATCCCACACTTTTATAAAATTTTACTTAACCAATTAACAATGTTGGATTGACCACTACCCTATTTCATCATAATTATGATGAAAAAAACTACACTTACAAATTTGGTCAATGCCTTAATGAGAGCCCATTTCAAGCTAAGTAGTTCCTGAATATACTGAATTAGTATTAAAGAGCATTATTCTTTGCTTTCACTTCCCAACAAGAGCAGCAATAGTGCATTTTATGAAGACTGATTCTCAGTAAACTGGGTAATTTCTAACTCTGTATAATATTGCCTACTCTGATTTACAATTTATTACTTTACAGTTTATTTAAGTATCATGTTTTCTCCTGTTTCCACTCAGAAAAGTAGCACATATAAGGCTAGAAGCAACACAGAAGTAGCTGTTCTTAACAGATGTCTTTGATTCCTCCTGAGTAAATGTTGGATGGTAATTCAGTTTTTAAGAAAAAGTTACTCCAGAAGGAAATTTTATTTTATTTATGTTCACATCTTGTTATTCCTTAGGACTATATTACCAGTGAGTTTAAACTGAGTAAACTCTTCTGTAACATTTTTCAGCTCTTGAAAACAGAAATATTTAAATATATATATATATATATATATGCAAACACCCAGAGGATATAGTATAGAGATATGATATAACAAGGGGATGTAGCTTCAAGTTGCACCAGGTGAGGTTCAGGCTGAATATTAGGAAAAATTTCTCCACTGAAAGAGTGGTTAAGCACTGGAACAGTCTGCCCAGGGAAGTGGTGAGTCACTATCCCTGGAAATGTTCAAAAAAAGTAGATGTAGAACTTGGCAATATGGTTTAGTGGACAAAGTGGTATTCTGTTGAACGCTGGACTTGATGATCTTGAAAGTCTTTTCCAGACTTAGGGATTCTGTGATTCTGTAAGTTGATAACAATATTTCCATCACAAGTGGAAAAATACTGATGTTACAAAAACAAACATGTAGCACTGGGTATCCAACATTATTTTTTTAAAAGTTGCACTTTTTTTTTTCCTGTCTTGGGGAAGGGTAGGAGATTTTAATGCAGAACAAAACAGTGAATCAAACTAAGTCAGTGTTGACACTGTGAATACTAGTTGCATCTTATATTTATATGTCCCTCCTCAATAAGGTAACATCTTAATGCCTTGTAGTTTTTTAGTTCTTCCTTACCCATAAAACAGAGGAATGTTTTTGTCTACAATTTATGAGCTGTGAAGGTGTACCACAACAAATAGGAAGGCTTAAATTTCTCTTAGATCTCTGATCTGAATATCATCTACTGAATACCCATGGAAGTCATCCAGCCAGCTAGAGCCAAACAACTAGAAAATTAGTCATGGGGAATGGAAGGTGTTTGACTATGGCCCTAAACTCTTTTTTGCCCCAGTGTTTCAAATTGCATGAGTAGATGGTCCTCATTAGATATGTGTCTTTTCTCATTAAAATAAAAACATGAGCTTGTGTCACCCACCACAAACTATTTAGAGAGCTTCTCAGCATTTAAGGTCATTGGATATCAAACAGGAAATGTTGGATGTTGTGGGAAAAATATCTTGTGTAAATGTTTGAACAATACTGACATAGTGTAAAAATCAACTGCAGACAATTAGAAATAAGCTCTTAGTGTAGATGTGCATCAATTATACAAATCTAGCATCTGCTAAGATAAAAATTTCATTTTTAGTATGATTCTTATGTCTATCTGTTACTATGATTATTCTTGTTAATTAGCTACTGAAGATGTATGCTCTCTCCCACTATGATTTATTCACATTCTTCAAAAAAGCACTGTGTAGAACAGTATTCTGATGAACTCCTGAGTCACCCTAAGGAATGTCTAGCCTTGGTGCTGCATACTCTTTGTTTGACAAAATGAGCCTTGTTGCTGCATACTCTTCGATCCTCTGACAAAATGCCTCAGTCTGAAATGGCTGAACTGTTTTTCAGAGAGGAAGGAAAGATTAAAGGGACCAGAGTCTAAAAAATAAGCAAGAGCAAACTTATCTCCCAGGTCTGGTGAATGGGAACTCCCCAAAGAGAGGTGGGATCCTGGTTTTCATCCTTTCTCTTACTGCTGATTCTCTAAGGAAAATATCTCAGCAGAGTGAGAAGGGATGTCTCTTAGGGAGTTTCCAGCCTGGTTCACTTTTGTGTTTGGTCCTTGCTATGTGGTTGTTTTCAGTCTCCAGGATTTTTCCATGGCCCTCAGTAGCAAAGGTAGTCAAGCTGACCTTGCTAACAGGATTTCATGTGAGTGCAGAGAGCAACTATGCTGCTGTCACAGCTTGTTAAGAGGTAGGGAGGAAGACCAGCATCACCTTCAAGATCAAAGTTCAAGAACTTTATACGCCCTCTTGGGATGAGCTAAACTACATGAAGTCACAGTACAAAGTTGTTGATGGGGGTTAGATCACGTTTTGTGGCCAGCACTGGTCCTATGCAACCATTTTCCACAGCAGTTAGCATGGTGGTGCATGCTGCATATCTCTGAGGCCTGTTGTTGCCCTGTCACTCAGACATCCTACCACCACTTTTACTGAGTATAAGGAGTAAATTTGTTATTTTCCATTGGGGAGTTACTATCTCTGCTCAGTCCTTGCTGTCAGACTTGTAGTTTCATGTTTCTCCATCATGCTGGGGTGAAGATGACTCTGTTTATACAGTTAAAAATCCATCAAGCAAATGCTGAAATTTGTTATAACCTCAGGAGCAATAATTTTTGTTTTCTTCTCATTCCCCCTAAGTAACCTGGCTTTGTTGCTAAGCTCAACTTTGTAACTCTACATACAGGTAAACAATTATTGTGGGAATATGCTGAGATTATTTATTGTCATTCTTCAGAAAACCCATTTTTCACTTTTCTATCTTCTTTTAGCCCTACAGTCCTTGGCTCTTTATTCATAGGTTTCTTTCACAATCAGCCCTTTTCATTCTTTTTTTTTTTTTTTTTAATAGACTTGCCATTTCTACTTACTACCTTTTTGAGTCTTAAGACTTCAATATTTTTTTTCTCCCCTTACCTAAGATGCAAATTCAAACTAGAGTTTACATTTTTGGCTTGTTGATTAGGTATCTGCAATCTTTTCACTCTGACGTCAAGTGTATCCAGACTTTAGAACATACTGTGAGAGAAAGAATTATCAAAGATATGAAAGTGAATGGGAAATAGGTTAGAATGCTACATGAAATTACTAAAGGTACATTGTACCTCGTTAGTCCAGTATCTTTATTTGAAAAGTGTACTCTTGACTACATAAAATAAGTGATATAGTACCATGGAAATTATTAGTTATATGGAAGAAGGTAGGGATTAAGGCAGAAATTATAAAGAGGGTGGTGAACTGACTAAGTGAAAGATGACAATGTGTAGAGCTGTAGAACTAGAAGAGTAGGAATCTGCCTTGAGGAATTTTGCTTGCAGAGTTCCTCAAAAATTATTTTGGGGATCGGTTTCTTTAATATTTTGATTCATAATGTGGACAAACAACAATTGGATTCTGAAAAACAGAGATTGATGTTTGACATGAAGAAATGCTCAGATGGGGCTGATGAGGATGATCATGAGTCTCACCTTCTCCCTTCTTTTCTGCTTGTTGGAGGAGTCTGCCTTTCTGTGCTACCACCTTCCAGAACAGTCCTTGCAAGTCTCAAGAAATCAGCTTCTATCACTGAAGACAGACACTGGATTATGATATCTAAAATGCTTCAAAATAATGCAGAGTCTGATACAACTTTTAGCTGTTTCCTCTGTTCCCTACAGTTAGCAGAACTCAATATCTAACATAAAATCATGTCAATATTGCAGCTTTATTCCTTCCACCTTTATCCACGTATCTTACTATGGTTTTGTAAAACAAAATATAACAGAGAAAGCTACCAGAAGCTGAATTTATCCAATTTCCTTGAAACTCTTTCCTTGTTAGGAACATGGGACAACATCAATAACACAAGGGCAAAATTGTTTTTAGATTTTTTTTAAGGATGTTTTCAGAAACAAAAAATGTACATAATTTAGAATCTAAGACCTTCTCATTGTTATGAACAAGTGTTCTAACTTTTGAATGATAATAGTGGTGCAAGATTATTCTTGGAATCCACTAAATCACATGAATATACCCAACAGGGCGGGTCTTTAGGTGAGAGCCAGATACAGATGTAAATATATTCTCTTATTTGATGCTTTACAGACTTCACATCATTGGTGGAACCGTCTGCAAAAGCAGTTGTTTAGTAACTTAAATCAGTGTCAGTTTGCATCAGTATAATTCATATTCAGTACATATTCAGCATTACACAGAAAGCCTTAAATACCCTTTCAGATCCATAGAGGCAGTCCAAGAGTGCAAACACAACATTTACTGTGCATCTTCCTGCATGCATATGAAAAAAACTTCATCATGTGTCACTGCCTGCCCTCTCCAATGTATTACAGCAAGAAAAAACATCAGAATGCCTCTTGTAACCTGCCTGGCTCCCTGGCACCTGAGAGAGTGAGAAAGAAACTTGTCACTTCATCTTCAGTCAGTCAGATAGGAACCAGTGCAGTTTCCCTGGAACAGGGATTAAGTTGTAGTGGAAAAAATTTTAAACTAATGGTCACACAGTCCCTAAACTAGCAAACGGATGAGCAAGCACAGTAGAAACCAGTGTCGTCATTAATCAGTGATTTAAAGACCTGGGAAGACTATAAAATTGCTTTAATAGTTTCTTCTCAGGGAAATCCTGATGTTTCAAAGTAAATTGTTGTTATTTGATAATACCAGGAGGTAAGCATGTTTGAAAACAATTTGGATTTGCTCAAAAAAGAAAATTGCATCAACACAAACAGTGGTTGTTTTACTTGTTGTCTAACATGATTCTT
The DNA here is from genome assembly GCF_022539395.1 of Myiozetetes cayanensis. Classification (NCBI taxonomy): domain Eukaryota; kingdom Metazoa; phylum Chordata; class Aves; order Passeriformes; family Tyrannidae; genus Myiozetetes; species Myiozetetes cayanensis. Next base: position 39,601,382 of record NW_026087742.1, on the reverse strand, counting down.
CCTCCCTGGAGCACGGGTGTGTTGAAGTCATCTGGTGCTCTGAAACCCGTTTCCTTATTACTTTGGATACTGCCAGTGAGCTTTCTGAGAGCTGGTATTTTTTAAAGTGAAACACATTCTCCAAAAACATCACCCTTTCTACTCCAGCTAATGGGGAGGATTTACTTCTGAATGGGCCATTTCTCTACAGAAACACCCACTGTTCCCACGCAGACCACAGAAAGCCACAGTATCAGACCTGCTAGTTGTTCATGTCAGGAGGTGTAGCAGATAAAGACAAGTTCACAGTTTTTAACACTCCTCCAAATAGGGAACTTGGACAACATAAGCACTTACTAAATTCATTGGTAGCAAAAATATGCTCAGCATATTTTCCTAACAACGTTAAGTATTTGAGAGGCATACCTATCTTTCAGAAATACCTATTGAATTGATCAACTGACATACAGTGTCTCAGTATTATATTTTCTGAGTAGATAATGGGGAAAGAATGATAAGTAGATTGTGCTGCAGGAGTAGAAGAGAAGCTGCTTGTTCCCAGATGATGGAAATGATGGAATTTATTATAATATTTTTGTTATTAAATAGTTGTCTTACCTTCGGTCTGTACCTCTCAAGCATATGTCAATAAAGAGCTTTGCCCTTAAAAGCTGTAAAAGTTGATGGGAATGAGGACTTTCCCAGTTTTGCTAGTGCTCTGCTTTATACACACACCCCCCATCTTTTCATATTTCAATTTTCCTAGCTATGAATCTTTTTTTTTTCCTAAAGGTCTGTGACACTTTATGTGTCTGAGTGCTTTGAGATCTTCAGCTGAGAAATATGTTGGTTGTTATTTTCTTACTGGTATTAACTCATTTCTTGGAAATTACTTTCTCCATATTTTACGACTCTTTCAAAGCATGCTACACTAAATGCTGCCTTAGTACCTTGAGAATCAAATGCTGAACATAAAGCAGGAAAGATGTAGAAAAACAGAAATATGCAAAGACATACAATTTTATTTAGCCTCTGAATTTCTATACTTTCATATTTCATATCCAACTCTATGTCGTAAATAATTGGCAATGAGAATTAAGAAATTCACACACAAAAGAAATAATTTGTGCCTACCAAATGCTAAAAAAAAATATAAACCCAGAGCATGTCTGCCTTAAAGGGGTGTTCCATGGCAGGTACTCCATTTTCAGATGTATCTCTCTCCACTGATCCATAGCCCTAGAAAGCTGGAGAGCATATTCCTCTAACATTTACTTGTTATTTGAAGAAGAAGAGGCAGTGGTTGCTGAGAACTTGTCTCACTTGAGTTATACAAGCAAATCTGCAGTAGTAATATTCTTGCTCCTGGAAATGATAAACCTCTAAGTAAAAACATTTTATCAACATCTACACGAAGAGCATACAGGGCTTTTGGGAGATATTCATTCAGTAAACAGCTACTTCATGGGTTGACAGCATGTCTGTCCTTTTACTGAAGGCTACTGCCCATACAGCTGCTTTATGTAAAATTCTTCTAAACAGTGTAACAAAGGGTCTGATTATTCTGACAAAATAGGTTAGGGAACATCCACATGAACCATTTCTTTGAGGGAAGCTGTAGGAATAGTCAACTTCAGTAGGGATGGGACAACAGGGATCTGGATGCAACCAAGCCATCAGTCTCACAGCTGGAGCTGGAAAAGTGCTGCCCACTTTATTCCACACCCATATATAATCTATGGGACAATCAATCTGTGCTCATTTGGATGGGATCTCTCTGAGGATGGGTTCTTACAGGTGATTGGATTGGACCTGTAACTGAAGGGGGATTGATACAAGGATGGCATGGAAAATCACTGCAATCTGTGATTCACTGTTACTCAGTGCTGGCTCAGTTCTAAGCAACTTCAGACACCAGCATGATTCTCTGGGATCATGATTATTATTTCTGTCTGTCTCAATGACCCAAAGAGTAAAAGTTTCCCTCCTGAGATAGAGTATTTTCAATTTTTCTCCAGCTCCAAATTGAACACCAACAGAAGGTCAATCGACTGCTGCATGAGCAGGGTCACTGGAGATTAATGTGCAACAATTCTGTAGTCTTGAATAGACTGGTAAATTGTAAACATAATTATTATCAATTTTACTTAAAATAACAAGCATGAAATATTACCTTGTTTTCCGTAAGCTAATTTAAAGTACCAATCCTGTTATCAGACATTAATTCCAAAGCATTTTAGTTTAATTAGTGGATATATGCACAAGCACATTGGCTGGATATTTACTGTCAGAGTGTCGAATGGGACTTGTAGGGGGTGTGCATGAAATCTCATTGCTGCTAATGATGTCTGTAATGCCATGTGAGACATAGCCCAGGTGGACTGTAGCTCAGCAGAGGTCCACTGCAGTCCCACTGAGTGTGCACTTTGCCAGGAGCTGAGCCAGCTCTGTGCATTTTGGACTTGGAATACCTGGGGCAGATTTCCATTGTTCGGAATGGTGAGAGCTCAGTTAAAGCTCACCCTGGTGCCAGAAGAATGGAAGAGCAGGATGTGGAGACCCAAGCTGTCTTAGTATGAGCTGGTACAGACTGGGTGCAGTATAGCCACACTCATGCGGTATTAGCCTAATATTGCAGTCAAGCTAAACACATACTCCAAAAGCCAGTATTCATAGTAAGTATTGTCTGAGCACAGCAAAGCTATAGCTGGATCTTTGCTGATCGGTCTCCTGTGAGTGCTGTACTAGTTCAAAGGTACCTGTCACAGGCACCTTTTGCATGACAAATAAACCTTTGTCCTTCTTCACCCTCTATGTTCTGACATAGTAGCTGTAGTACTCTGCTCTCAATGTTTCTGCTTAGGGAGAAGGCACTGTATAACTTTTTAAAAAGAATTTTATTTTAAGGTTCCTGAGACACCAAAATTATCTGATGAACTGAGCACTTGCAAGTCCCAGTTGACAGCCAGCAGATGAAAAATGCAGGAGAGTGAGTCCTGCATCTTTTCTAGATGTTAATTTGATGGTGCAGTAGGAAAGAAAAAGCTGCTTTTCCAGCAGACTGAGCCATCAGAGAAGGATTTAATTTCTAAATGTTAATAGCAAGTGATGTACTTTACTGGTGAACACTGCTTGGAAACAGGCTTTCAAAGTAAAGGTAATAGAGGAAAAAGAAAAAGGTAGGACACAGTCAGCATATTGTTTCAAGCGCTCACTAGATGTGTGGTGATTTTGAACACTAAAAGCGTTTGAGAACCACTGAGCTGAATTTTTTTTTTGTTGATATCGTCTTGATTCTGCCAAATGGACCATGCCTGGCCAGGGACAGACTAGCTATAGTCTAAAGTTAAACCTCCTACTGTGCACCTACTGTGCACGTTGGGTCCTCAGAACCAACCAACCCACTTTCATTGCACTGCTTTTTAGGTTCCAGTGCATGAAGCAACCTCAGTCCCCATGCCCACCAGGAAGAGGACTCAAAGCAGAAATAACAGAGAGGGCAGGAGCAGCAGTCAGCTGTACTCAGCCCAGGAGCCTCCATCTGCCTGAGAACAGCAGGCCAAGACCTCTTCTGGAAATAAGTGCCCAAATATTTTTCTTTAAAAAACTAGAGAAAGGGTCAGTCTTCAAGCGAACAAAAAACTGGGTGATGGGCCTTTGCTGATGCTCTTTTTTTTCAGCAGCTATGAGGTTAGAAAATAAGCTCATCTTTTAGAAGGTTTTTAAGATGGGAGTTGGAAGTTTTCCATTTTGCATTTCAAAGTCAGATTTCTTGTGTGTATTTCTATTAAAGCTCCACAGAGAGACTGTTCACTTTCCTGTGTGCCTGCATTGCATGTTTCTTTTGTCTCTGCTAAATCATGAAGTAGAAATATCAGACAGTATTAAACATATTAAAACTAGTAATGCCACATATTCAATTATTTCAGAAAATCATTCTATACCTTTACTACTAATTTATTACTTTATTGTTGTAATATCCTTGCCTGAATACATACTTAATGATGTCTTCCTTTTAGTGAAGGCCTAAAAATATAGTTTGCATAACTGGGTAACTTATTATAGCAGTATAATTTTTGTTTTCCCTTGACCCATCTACTTTACTTGAACTTGGAGAGTTTCCCCTTACCAAGGTTTTCCAGTTATCTTTTGAAATCTTTATTATAGAAAGTTAAAATAATCTATCAGTTTGTGGCCAATCCCCAAAAATGGTGACAAAGTGGCTGCAAATCGAAAAGCATGATTTTGGCCTTGCAGATAGGATAACCAGAAGGGAATGCAGTTAACATGCTGCTTCATGCTCTGAGACCTGGTTAATCTACAGTAACCCATTTACAGGGTTTTTTGAAATTGCTTTCTGAAAGATTTTACTCAATGGGTTGTTTACAGTTTCAAGGCAAGAAGAAAACACTGTGCAAGCTATAAAATCTTAAAGCAATAACAGACCTATTCTACTGGTTCAGTTTTCTTCTCAGACACTGAAGTTATAAATCAGAGAATTAAAAACAATAGATTTACAACTATATTGTATTTCTCTAGCTGCAATTTGTGTAGAAAATTGCTTTCTCCTCTTTTCGTCTGAAAAATAGCAAAACTTCCTCTCCAAACAGGTTTTATCACAAAATCCAAAGTCAGAGCTGAGTTTCTCATGTCAGTTTAATCAGTAATTTCATTATAAGGAAAAAAAAAAGTGACAGTGGCATGACAAGTGAATCCAATGCTTTTTACAGTTTATATGCAGAGGCAGAAGTAGAGGTTGTCCAAACCAAAAAAAATCTGAATTATGCCAATGTGATTTATTAAAGAGACTTGTTTTAAGGGTTTGGACCAAATTTGTTTTAAAGCAGTTTCAATTAATTCCCTACTGCCCAGTCTAACATTGGAAGAGCCTTAAGTTGGCTTGAACTTAAATTCAAATGTGAAACTTCAGATAATGTAAAGTAAAACAAGATGCTTGTTAATAAGGACCTTAACTGACTGAAAATACTGAGTTTTTACTAACCTAGTGTTGACTACAGCCATCTGTTCTAATTTCAAATGCCATAACTTTGTTAAAGAACCTTCCAACTATTGACTGTGATTTAGAAAATTTTTGATAAAACCACTTTGATGTAACTTGTTACAACAGTACTTAGAAGAAAGTCCGATTTTGACCTTGCTTGTCACAGTGACTAAAACATCTCCCCATAAATTGATGGTCACATTTACAGGAATGGAAAAGAAAACAAACCGGCTCCATTAAATGCACACTTTCAAATCATCCGTTACGCAAAGTAGTATGAAAAGAAAATCAAGGTCCTGTAGTTAATAGAGTAATTGCAGGAATGCAGCATGAATATTGTAATCTAGATTACATATTAAAAATGGGGAGGAAATCACTTTTCTGTCTTCCAGTGAATTTTGAAAAAAAATCGATCCTGTCTGAAGAGATCCTTAAAATTCCTAATGTTTTCATGACTTTGGTTTAAAAATGTAATCTGTTTTGGAGTGTAGAAACTTTTGCTTTAAATATAACACTTCTTCTGAAACATTATGTTTTCTAGCTTAGAAGATACTAGATTTTGTAATGACAATTATTTGACTTAAAAGGAGAAAAAAAGTCACTGTGGCAGTTAATAAATCACTAGGTGACAGAAGCAAAACATAAAGATATTTCCATAATTTCTCACAAAAATTATATCTAAAATGAAGTGGTATTTTTTTGTCAAAAAGCATTATTTGAAAATTTACTAATCAATTCTGGGATAAACATTTTACTTTTAGAATACACTCTGATGAGCCAGTTTGAAGTACAAATTCAGTCATTTTCCAGAATCTCATTTCTCATTCTGTGTTTTTATTTTGTTGATTCTACTCCTCTGAAGTATGGACACGCATGACTTGTATTGTCTGAAGACTTGTATGACCTCTATGAATTACCATATCAATGCCTTCTTCCTGCCGAGGCAATGATGTTGGGGGAGCAAAAGGATAACTTGTCTGAATAAATTTGTCTTCTATTAAATGAGACCAGGAGCAATTGGCAAGGGTGCAGTACGTAATTAAAAAAAAAAAAATCATAGAATCGTAGAATCTGCTGAGTTGGAAAGGACCCATAGGATCATTGAGTCCCACTCCTGGCTCTGCACAGGACATACCAAGAATCATACCATGTGCCTGAGAGCATTGTCCAAACACTTCTTGAACTCAGACACGCTTCCTACAGTTCTAATTTTTTACCTGTTGGGGTGGTTTTCCAGTCAGTCTTTGCCTTTTTCATTCAGTACCACCCTGAGTCCAGTTGCCACTGCCTTGAGTCAGTTCTGAAGCCCTTAGTGTAAGTTGTGGAGCAATCACTCTACACAGTTGTTGAGTAAAACTTGTTCATTGGTATTAAAAACACTCTTTGTGTATGTGGAAACATTTAACTGCTCCTCAGGGGGAAAGAAAAAAGCCTACAGGAGTCTTGTAGTTCTCAGAATCCATGTGTTACATTGAGACCACAGTGTTTTGAACGTACGGAAAATTTGTGAGGAAAAGACTATAGGGATTGAAGTCAACCCTATTGATATTGTCAGGTTATCTCCTCAGGGCCCTGTTACAGGTCCTGTGACAAGTATGTAGCCCAGGAAAAATTATGCCCATACCTCTAAACAAAATATCCTTGATCTTTGGGGGCAAATGGTCCGGCAACATGAGATGTCTTCTTTGTATTAGTGTAAGAGCCATAAAAGCTTCTTATAAATATTTCCTCTCACCTGTTTCTCTTTGACTCATTTTGCATGTCAGTTCTGGCTGAATCAGCAGATCTTCCACTGCTCACAGTCTGCAGCTAAATGTGAAGCTGAAGACAGATATTGTGTTCCTACCACTCAGTATATGTTTATTTTTATCAAACTCAGGATTTTACACTGTTAAGTTCCCTTTAAGTGGATGAGATATCTGGTCCTTTGATTTCATTCCAGATTCAATTAGAAAGAATAATAATCTATGGTATGATATCATGGTTTCTCATGTAACAGAAAATAACTGTTATTGTGTCTCTGTGAAAACATTGCTAGTTTGGGAAAAGGTCAGAGAAGGGTTTCTTTTCAATGCAAGTGTCTTTACAGAGTATAACAAGAGCCAGTGAAATACAGACCAGATATTTTTCTGGTTACTCCTTAGTGTCGCCTTTTTGGTTTCTATGATTTTTATGTAATTTGTTAAGTGGTGGTTTCTGATTAAGCAATGTACTGTCTTCATTATCCATCTTAGATGATCCATAAAAAACAAATAGAGAGAGACATAGTAACTCAAAAGATATAATCTTGGCCTCCTGAAATTCCTAATTTTTTGGGGAGGTAGTGTGACTGGGATTTGTTTTGATATTTAGGCAATGTTGACAGGCCTTGTAATGAAATTCAGTTCTGCTGCTTGGTTTATAACATTTTAGGTGAAGACCTACCTTTCATGTGATCATAAAATCACCATTTAATGTTTCATACATAAAAAAAATTGGAGTGAAAACAGGAGTGAAAAGTCACATGTAGAAACTAAATTTTGGGGAGAATTGGTCCATTGATTCTTATAATGTTGATAACTAGATATTTCCCCTTTCAGAAACCTCTTAGGTAATTTTTTTTAGTATTAAATATTCATAAATTATTTGAAAAATGGCTGAATGTAGACACAAGGCAAAACAGAAATCTTTAGTAATCAGCTTTGTGATTTGCACAGTAGAGAGTTCAGACACTTACCAAAGCCCTTGAGTTATTGAGCCACTGGAGTTATTGGGAATAATCTGTGTGTAGTGTGGTTGCATTGAATTTTCCCAGGTGGCTGTAGAAAACAGGGAGAGAGAGCTCAGAGAAGTTTACCTTAGCTGTGGGCATGGGTTTTGTGATGTAACACATCACTGTGCATCATGCAGTAGCCATTGTTGACTGAATGCATGCTCTTAACCTCCTTGCAAATGTGAGATAAGGTGGAATAGCTTCAATCTGCTTCATCAATATGTATTATTTTGTTTTCCCAAACCTAAGAATACAAACATGATTCACGGCTGTGGCTTAATGGATGGGCAGTAGTTTATGAAACTGGTGAAATCTTGCCTGTGTCCCAGGCTTTAGATAAGAGGCAGCTGGTGGTGAGAGTCCTTCAAGATGAGATGTTTTGCCAGTGCTCCTTGCCCTTCCTCCCATATTTGAAGTAAAAGGGTAGAAATTTGTGTGCAGCCTAGGCTAGGGGATTTTCTTATTTGAGTATTGACTTTTATTTAACATGTAAATGATATATAGATGGCTTTATGGCAGAGTGCTCTACTCCGTGGCTTCTAAAGTGCATGAGTTAAAAGTATCCATGAGAGGTGAAGAGACTGCAAAATGTTTAGGTGTTCATCTGGAGGAACTCTGGATTTGAAACTAGACAAGTAGCAGGACTGTTTGGTACAGTTCTTCCAAATGAAAATGTGGCCTCTGTTAAGAAAATGTTAGATTCTGGTTAACAGATACCATATACATTTTATTCCCTGAAAAAAATGGAGCACTGTTGATGGGGACCATTTTTCAAGGTCCATGTAAAGCTAAAAAAGTCAGGAGAACTTGTTCACCTTAAACAGTCCTTCTTTAGGAGCAAGTGGAGAGCATGTTCTTTGGAAGCAATTTGTTCAAATGACTCCATTCCAGGATCACTAACCTTATGCCATAGGCCACAGCAAATTCCAAGGAAAGCTGGCTAAGCCTGTGAATTTTAGAACGTGCTTTGATAGTGACCTTTTAAATCATTCTATGAACTGGAAATAGTAGTTTTTCACATAGAAAGGAAATGTACAGTACACATGAACAAATAGATCACATGAGGTCGTGGAAACAAAGACCACATAACCCAAGGGAGCAATACCACTCTGGCTCACAGTCCTTATTTGTAAACGCCATGTGGCCTGGATGTCAAAGTACTTGGCATCTCTGCTTTAAATAATTTGTCATGGTTGCTTTTAAAGTTCAGAGCGCTTGTTCATGGCCTCTCTTGAAAACCCACAATAAATATTATTGTGGCAGATGAACTTGATGGTCTTTGAAGTTGTTTTGATTCTAAAAATGGTAATAGAGCCTATGTGCAATATTTCATTTTCCAGAATTAAGACTCTTGTACACTTATGGCACAAAAGAATATGAGGTAATCTTTTTTTTTTTCCCACCTGAGATTCATTGCTCCAGAAGTACTGTGTTAGGCTGCACTCTGTTAGCATTTTCAGTGTGACTTTGCATGGGGAATTTCATTCTGAATGGCAAACAAGATCAGGAGCCTTTGTGCCCATTGCCTAATCCCTGGTCAGCTCACAATCTCCTTCTAAAAACTACTTGTTTTGCCTGCTATCTTGTTGCTGCTCCTTTCACTGCTTCTCAAAACATTTCTATTGTTGTTTCTTGTCACTGTTTTGCTGTTGCTATTCCCAGTTATCTGAACACATCTCAGCACTGCAAATTTCTTCCTTGAGGTACAGTTGCATCAGTCGTGGGTCACAGCACAGGTCTGAACCCTAACCCATACCTTGTTTCTTTAAATCCTCAAATCCAAGTTTGACTACAGGTATTTTGAATGAAACTAATCACCTGTCTGTTTACAAAGCCACTTACATCTGAGCTAATCTTGCTTGACACCTTCTAACAGTTAAAGGAGAAGTAAGTACTGTAAGAGCATGATTCTTTTCATCCTGATAGTGATGCTTAAAGTAGGTCAGGCAAATTTCACCAAATGCATGTTCCATATGATGAAGTTCCCTAAGTGATTTTCTCAGATGTTGACATCTTTGCTGTATATCTCTAAATTTAGATAAGAACTGATTCGGCAGGGTATTAGAGTGAAGCATCATCTATGAATATCCTATTTTTTTTCTAACAGTGAAAGATGACTAGCAGAGAATGAGGATCCTTGCCTAGATGGGCTTTTTCTTAGACTCAGTACACCATTCCCATGTCCTGGAGGAAACTCACCTTTTGTGAGTTTTTATATAAATTACTTTTATAGCATATATTTTGGAAAAGTGGTAGCAGAGGTCTAAACTTAAAACCCAAAGCATGAGCTGCAATTTGCAGTGAGAGCACACTGCTGGGGAGGAATAAGGTCACACAAGCCCTCTACTTCATCCTTCCTATTGACAGTGAAGCTTCTATTTATCTTTTGTTGTTTTTTACCTTGTTTTAGACTTCAATTCTACCTTGACAGCTGTGTCACTGCTTGCTGTTACTTCACCTCCAGGATGGAGCAGGGTTTCCAATAGTCTCATAAACAAAAATACAGATATTATATTAATTCCATACTTAAAATGCAGGATTTTTTAAACATATATTACCCATAATGTATGTAATAATGTAAAACAAAAGAAGGAGAAAAAAACTAAAGAAATGAAGCAAATATTAAGCAAAACATTTCCTCTTCTCTTAAAACCATGAAAATATCAACCAAACAAGAATCAGGCCAAACAGACAGGTTGATATCAGATGAATTTCATGAAAGGAAGGAAATATGTAATTATCTTAAATTTACTAAAATCACTTTAAATCTTCTTATGAAGCTATGGTGTTCTGTTTTATTCAAATTGTATCCTATTTTCATCTCATTGAAAATTCAACAATTCAGGAAAATCAACCCTATTTTGTCTGTCAGTGAATAGGGCGGAGATAACAAAGAGAATGAGACAGCACTCATATGGAGATAAGAGTTGGAAAAGTAAGTAAAATGAGTTTACTGAAAAAGGATTTGACACCATTTGTGATATCTTGCTTGCAAAGTAGTAATATTGCAGTGACAAATCCATGATTATAGCCTGAAAGTAGTTCTATCAGACACACAGAGTGACTGAAGCTGGAAGGCACCTCAGGATATTGCCTTGTTCAATTAACTTGCTCGGAGCAGGATCAGCTGGAGAAGTTGGTCCAGGGTCACCTGCAGCTGGGTTTTGAATACCTCCAAGAAGGGAATGTTTAGAGACTCTCTAGGAAATCTGTTTCAGTATCTCACCACCCTCACAGTGAACTTCTTTTTTCTAATGTTTAATGGAATTTTGTGTATTTCAATTTGTCTCCAGTACCTTTTGTCCTGTCATTGGTCACCACTGGGAAGAATCTGGCTCTATTTTCTTCACACCCACCATCAGGTATTTATATTCTTTTCTAAGATCACCCTGTCTTTTCCTGTCCAGGCTGAATAGACCCAGCTCTCTCAGTCTCTCCCTGTATGGCAAATGCCTCAAGTCCTGATCACCTCCATGGCCCTTCACCAGACTTCACTTCATGTCTCTCTTGTACCAGGGTCTCACCAGAGCTGAATGGAGAGGAAAGATCACCTCCCTCAACCTTCTGGCTCTTCCTGACGCCACCCAAGAGGCTGGTGCCCTTCTTTGCTGCAAGGGCACAATGCTGGCTCATGGTCAACTTGTTCTCTGCCCGGACCCACAAGGCCCTCAGTGCAAGCTGCTTTCCAGCCAGTTGGCCTCTGGTTGGAGGCTCCCACTGTGTGAGTCTCCATTTACTGACCCAATAATCAGAGATGCTGCTGGCCCTTCCCTCACTGCAGCTGAGGTCGAAGGTCATAAGACTGCAGATCTCAGAGAGGATTCAGCCACCCTTTTCGACTTCACCCTGATGCTGTGCAGGCTTCTGACCTCCTCCTGCTGTGAGAGCTTCTGGGTGGTTGAAGCCTCTTGCACTAGACCTCTTCTGGCAGCAGCAGGCACCCTGGTGTTCCTCAAAGGGTTCCCAGGAGTCCCTTGACAGTCTCAGTAAAAGTTCCCAGAAGATATACAGGATCTCAAAGCAGAGACCAGAAACCACTGCCTGAACTGTGGTGTCTGCCAGCTGTGCTGTGCTGTGCTGTGCTGTGGGGCTGGAGGGAAGCAGCTGCTGTTGTGCAATGGTTTTGAGAAAAAAAGAAAAATTATGAGCATCAATGAAAACTAACCACAGAGGAAGACAAATTATTTTCTATGGACAATAATGCACACTTCTAAAAATACTTTTAGGGGTCTTATCAGTCCTTGAAATTTCTGAGAATGTTTGGGAATATTGATATATGAGTATATTCTTGTAATAAAGGCCTCTGAAAACTTTTCTCTTTGAAAAGATTAGATTAAGTCCCATGGTTGCAGGGACCATCAATTCTCATAGTTGCTGCAAGTAGCTTCTTAATGGAGTGTTGTGATAAAGCTGAAATGCTTTATTCTGCCTTCATCATGTTGACTTTTATAGTATGATTTATCATGGAAAGCTTTAGTGAGAAGAGTCTTTTTGATGTATTGAAATGAAAATCCAGATAATACCCAATAGTCCTGAAGTGAATTTTTCTAGAAGTTTCACCTCATGAGAGGTTTTGATATTTTATTTCAGTTTCTCTCAAAAGGAAATGTTGAAGAACTAAATACACAGATCAGAAATTCCAGAATTTGTCCACCTGGACAATACTTTAAGATAGAGATTGTGGTGTTTCTTTACTCTTCTGCCTATCCTATTACTTTCATGTCTCTTACAAAGTTACCTTTTAGTAATAAAATCAGTACTGGGCAAGTATATTTCAGTGTGTGGTCTAATGAGCTTCATCTGTTTGCAGAGTTGCTTGCATACATTTCTGGTTGCATCTTTCATGCTTGCTGTGTCTGAGCAGCACTATTATATAAAGGTCCAGATTTTCCCTGCAGTCTCTCACAATGGCTGAATTGCTTTGGGAAATAGGATAAGTGTTGGAACTGTTAAATTAATAGTTTAAATACTTTTGTGTTTAATATACTTAATGTTTACTCCTTTCTGAAGAATAGTTCATCATAGTGAACCTCTTTTCTGTTGCTCTTGACAATGAAACCATCAAATCTTGGTGCAAACAGTAAAGACATTGCATTACATTCTGTGAATTGATGTTAGCCAGAAAATATGGGCAGAACTACTTAGTCAAGCAGAGAGCTCAGCTTGGTAACTACAAATTCTGTTTTTCATAAGATAATTTCTGATCTGTTCTTGCATTAGCCCTCTTCTTTAAAAGGTTCTTTCTTGGAAGTTATAACATTTTCTTTTGAACATATTTTCCTATTTGGAGTTTATAGGATTTAAAACACCCAAAACATACTGCGAGTAGTGTTTATTCCTGCTTTACTATGACAGGTCCATTTAAGTAAAATTAGATTTGAGGAATATAATACTTAATTACTGTCATATCAGTTTGTAGCTGATTCCCAGATATAAATCCTGTGGTGAAGGACTCGACAAATAAACACAAGATTTTCTCTGAAATGTCTTCATCTTTTCCCAATTATTGCCTCTTAGAAATGCCACTGCTAATAGGAAGGTATGGATATGAAGTCTGTTTCCACCTCCTTGGTTCTTACTCTCTCGAGTGTCTCAAATGACTGCTCTCTAGTGCAGCCCTAAAATAAACAGTTCCATCACTGAGAAGTTGTCATTTCAAATGCATCCTCCTACTCTGAAAAAAAAAGAAAGAAAAAAAAAGTATGAAGATGTGTAGTAGGAAGGGGCTAACTTTTAGTACTGAACAGACTCCCAATCCTTGGAAATTTTCTTTCTATGTTTTCCCTAAAGAGGTTCTTTATTTTGGATCAATGAGTTTTTATAGAAATTAATACTTATTATGAAAAAAGAAATTAAAAGGATATCTTTTTGTTTGTAGAAAAAAATTACTTAAAGCAATAAAAAATTGAGGTTTTTTTACCAAAATTCAAATACAGTATGATTTAACACTAATTTGGAATGATTTATCCCACGGGAGTAATTTCAGGATTAATAGTATTCCATCATGTGCTGGAATGAGGGGTTTGATTCATCTTCCTAGCTGTATAGTCAGTTATTTTCCAATTGAGATCATTAAATGTGATCCTACTCAGAATAAAAACAAACTCTGGGTTCCTCCTCCCAGTATGAGATGCTTTGTAACACACTTTTATTTGTATGTCATGACAGTGTATTTCAGACTCATCTCTTTTCTGTGAATAACAACAACATTTTATTGGACATCTCTAAGAGACAACTACTGTGGGCCAAGGTCACTGGAATCATAACTCCCCAGGAGACACAGTTTGAGGATCTATGACTGAGAGCCTCACAGATGTGTATTATGCATCCCTCATTTTTGGCACTATCATTTATTTCTCTGTAGCCACTGCAAAAAATATTCCATTATCATTTCCAGCAGTAGTCAGCAAGTTGAACCAGAAAGTTAAACACTGGAAAAGCTATTACCAGATCATCCGACAATTCAGTTCATGCCCAAAGCAAAATTATTACTACATAGTTCTGGTCCACACCCTTTCTATTTTGTGGCTGATCCCTGAACTTTGCTCCTTGGGTCTCCCTTCTCCCCACCCACAGCCTTGGATTATGCCTGAGGACTCCTCTTCTTCTGGCTGCCCTCCCTGTCCCATAGATGCCCTGGTCCCCACCCAGGAGTATCACCTGTCTACATTTGTGATTGCAAACTGAAATCCTATTTTAATTCCCCTAGTTGGCAGGAGGGTTGGAACAAAAGCCTAACAAAAGGGCTGAATTTGCACTTATCTTTGAATAGAAATATTAAAATAAATGAGAATCCCACTGTATTTTAATAGAATCTGAAAGATAATGAACTTATTTACCCTTTTATAAAATTTCAGAGTAAAAAGTTACTATTTTGGAAACATTAGGGTCCAAATCCTCTCACAAAATTTCAAGCATTTAGTCCCCATTCAGAATAAATGCCAAAACCCCAAAACACCTCACAGGCATACTCCAGTGTTAAAAGACACTGGGCATCTTCTTTGCTGCTGCCAAATACAGCATCTTCCACTACAAATTATGACAGTGCAATGATCTTTCAGTGACTGTGTTTGGTAAACTGAGATCAAGAGTGACATCAGTCCTGAGGCAGCTGCATGATGGGTGATACCTGATAATTTTTAAAAGTAATTCGACTCTTCAAAGATTTTCAAAAGAGTTCTTAGCTCAGTAGCACCATCTGCAGCCCCAAAAGTCAAGGCCTGGATTGAAAAATCACCTCCCTATGAACACTTTCTCTCCAAAGTTGTGGAAAACCTCACTAATACTGCACCGATCTGAACTGGTTAACACCACAACACTAACCTAGTGGAGAAGTAGCCAGCATCTTAGCCTTTCTCTTTGCTTCCTTGTAAATATATCATCCAGCACTGCCCTGAGCCATATATAGAAAACTTTAAATTTTGCTTAATAGAGTTTGGCTGTTGAAGAGATTCTAGAAACATGAAAGCAATTATGTAACTCAAATCTGAAGTGCATTAACAGATTTATGTGGAGAAGTTTTCACAGTGCCTTTGCTCTGTGCCTATATTAAACCAAGACTATTAATAGGAGTAGAAATGTTTTGGGTAAGTCCCATGAACTTTCACATCAAACTGAGACTGAAACTTTTTTAAGTCTTGAAAAAACTCCTGTGTACTTTTCTGTGACTTGTTTTGCTTAGCTCTGTGCTTCTTGTTTACTAGGCAGAACAAGAAAGGGTATGTTCAAAATGAAATCTGAGGAACTGTTCTCATGGTGCTCCTGACCTACCTGGCAGCCAGAGCCATCAGAAATTGCTTGAGTACTTCACTTTGCTTTCTAGAAGAAAGGACCAAGCATGTTCCCATCAAGAACTGGTAATCACAGTAGTTAATCCAATAAATATGTCTTGGTTTTAGCTGGTAACCACTAACACATTCTGAGATGTATATTGATTGTTTGAAAGGTTGTTGTGGTCTGATTTGGCCTTTTGCCTCTCCAGGCAGTCTTTGCCCACATTCTCCACCAAAAATGTCGAGGGTTTACTCTGGGCCAATTTTTTCTCAGCCGCCACACAATTGCTGTAAGTTGAGAGAAGATTTATGCAGACAAAAGAGATGTGATGTGGGGAGAATAATATTATGATTTATTACTAGTAAGATAAAAACTAAAGAACTATATCTACACCAATTCTAATTAGGCAAAAGGTGCTATGTATTTACAGAAGCACCCCTCCCCCCTTGTATCACTTTATGAGGAGAAGCAGTTTCTTTTCCATTTCTGGAGCTACAGGTCTTCTAAATAATTTTGGAGCACTTTAAATTTGTTCTTCTATTATCTTTAGGATGACAGCTCTGATTAGTCGCAGCTGAAACTGTCTTTCTCTCTCTCTTTCTCTCTCTCTCTCTCTCTTATGTCAACCTCAGGGCTGGTGGTTACCCAGGCCCTGTGGGGTCTTCCATGGACTGCAAGGGGACACTTGCCTTACCATGGTCTTCCCACAGTGTCACAGAGGATAATGGCTGTGAGTCCACCCCTGTTTCTTGTGGGGTCCCTCCTCACGAGAGACAGTCCTTAATGAACCTGTCTAGCTGAGTCCACCTTCAGGCAACAGTTCTTCCATTCTCTACTGTCCCTTAGGGTCACAAATTCAGCTGCATCAGCATGGATCCCTCTCCGGGATCACAAGATCCTACCCAGGCCAGCTTGCTCCAGCTTAGGTCTCTCTCCTGTGGCTGCCAGCTTTGACCTTGGAGGCTGCGCTATCTCTCTCTGGAATTCCTTTTGCATCATGTCTTGTCCAGGTTCTTCTCTAAAGTTTTTTTCCTCTATTACAGGAGAGAAGGGGGCCTGGCCCTCCTCCCCCGGCCCCGACTTGGCTCTTCTATTTTAATTCTGCGCCACAACCTTCTCTTCCGTTTTCTTAAATATGTAATTGGCAGAGGCGTTACTAAAACTTTTGATTGGTTTTGCTCTGGAAATCCACCTGGAAAAATCTATTTTCAGCCCCAGGGCAAAACCACGACAAAGGCAATGACTATTGTAGTCAAAAGTAATGAGTATAAGAGATATACAGCTTAAAATGTCTGAAATATCATAGGTTTGACTTATACTAGGGATTCACTGTTTATGAGTGGAAGTATTACTTCAAGCATTTAGCATACTTAACTTAAACCTGATAGTGAGATTATGGTAAATTGTGAGAAGTACTGCTAGTGAAAACCTGAAATTTTCAATCTGAAATTTACCTTCACAGCATGGTGATTTATCCCTTTGTTTTTTCTGGCTGGTTGGTTGCTTTTTTTAGTTTAGTTTTGTTTTATTCTTTTGAGCTAGTATTATTATATTTGTCAGCAAATAATAAGTTATTTTTCACATAGAATCATAGAATCATAGAATTAACTGGGTTGGAAGAGACCTCTGAGATCATCAAGTCCAACCCGTAGTCCAACCCCACTGTGATTAGTAGATCATGGCACTCAGTGCCACATCCATCCTCATCTTTACACATGTCTTTATGGAGAGTCTATTGTGCATTGTTATGTTTATAAAGCATATATCACTCACATTCCCAAATCTGACCACAGGGGTATCCTTTCTTCTCGTCCACATATCCATTTTAAGGTGTTTCATCTATGAGTCCCAGTTTGCTCACAGTTTCCGCTTTAATGTGTGATGCTTTCTGTCTTTCATTTTATCTGTTCACTTGAAGAAGGAGCTTGCATTATCCAAGACCACTGTCTCTCTCATTCTACCTTCACTCACTCACTCCCATCTTTTAACCTCTGCAGTCTGTCCCAAAGACTATTAACACATAAGAGACTGTCAGACAGGAAAAGAAAAAGGGTAGAACTGACATTATCAGACTGAACAGAATTAATGTTTAGTTTTGTAACCATAATTTTGTGTCCTAGTACTTTTCTACCTTTCAGATTGATTCTGTACATTTGGTTTTATTTCTTATGCTTGTTTTTTAATTTGAGAAGAAACTTGATAAAACAACTTATTTGGGTTACTTCAGATATACCTACCTTTTTCTCTGTTTCCAGAATTTTCTATACTAATTTATGTATATTCTTGAACCTTCTAAAGGTGAACACACTATTAGTGGGCAGCGGAGCTAAGGATGAAAAGTTTCAGATAAGTGGTTCAAATTTAAGTGAACTTCATTTAAATTACAATGGAGAACTGTTTATGATGATGCTACAGATGATTCTCTGTAATGTGCAGCATTACAGAGAATCAAGATAAGTCTGGTAAAACAGAATTATTATTTCTCAGGTAAACAGGCAAATAACATAAATCCAAGAAAGATCTAAAAAGCAGAAAAGCAAGGTAACTAGTTATAAATAGTCTTCATTCAAAAGCCTTAACTTACTTTCTGCTTTGGAGTATATTTCATAGCAGTGTCTAATATGTCTTGAAGCATAATTGTCAGAAAACATGGTACAAGGTCATGTAATGCGTGTTTTCAAATATGCTATCCTAGAACCAAGCTCTCAATTGTGCTATAAATGCAATATTAGCTGTTCATCCAAAAGGTGATACAGCCTCGCAAGAAGAACTACCTCACTTCTAGCACTGTGTGTAGTCTTGGATATTGGCATAATCGTCCTTGTGCCCACAGAAAATTCAGGATACCAGGTGCTTCTGAAAGAGTGTTCACAGATCTGACTGACAGTTCATAGGCACTACTAAAATGCACAGCATGGTTTGCATCCATGAGCCTGGTTGACTTCCAGATGTTTTTTTCAGAATCACATGAATGCCTGTCAACTGCATTTTGCTTTAGCTTGCCTATTAGTAAACAGGAAATAGAAAATTAATACTGGTTTTGTTAATTAAACACACTGTCCTCTGCTTAGCACCCAAATAGCAAGTCAGCTACCTACAGCAACTCCCAGATGTTACCATGTTTGCTGAAGTAAGGCTATGTGCTGCATGAGTCTTACCCTTGTGACAATTTCCTTGTTTGTTGATATAAAAATCCTCTTCCCAGAAACGCAGTTCAAAATGGCACGTACTGAGCACAAATTCATACTGATTTTAAAAGATATTTAGCACAGCAATGGTAGCCCAAAAAAGTAAATTTCCATTTTCTTGATATGTAATTACACCAACATAAACACAAAAGAGGCATTTACTAAATAAGGCCATTACTGCCCCAGTCCTGCCCCAGTCCTACCCCAGTCCCACCCCAGTCCCAAGTAAAGTTGCATGCTCTTGAGCTTCAGATGTGAAGCTTGATAACTGAAGACCCCATCTTGCCTGGAAATCAATGTAATGTCTGAGTAGTAAGAGCCTGTACCAAGAAGGCATATCTCAGGTGAAGTTTAGAGTATTTGTATGTTGACATGTTGTCTGACTGGCTCTTCCTTAAGATTTTTTAAACCTCCCAGCAATCACAGAGGTTTTGTCTGACAGTCCCTGTTACTACGTATGTTATTACTTACAGCTTCCCTATATTTAGAATAGAAACTTGAGGACCCATTTTTGCCTTTATGGGTCTATATAATTCCTACAACTGTAGGAGTATGACTAATGATTTGGAACTGCTGATGCATACTGCAGCACAAATAATATATTGGTAATAAGGTGGCCCAGGATAGTAGACAATTTTTGGAGAGTAACTCTACAAAGAGGAATAATTTCAATAACAATAAGAATAGTATAATAAGGACACTCTAGTCAAATGTCTAAGTCCTAATGAAGCGTCTTGTTTACAACAAGTTGGAGCAAACATTCTGTAGTTAGAAGCAACCCCATACTGGTAGGGAGAAGAAAATTCAAAATGCTAGATTTCTAATATTGGTTTGCTCATGTCTCTTGTTCAAAATTCAAAGAGACAAAATTAGAGCAGTTTTTAAGTATATCAGGAATGGGTTTCCCAGATGTTCAACCACATGTACCTGAAAAATCATTGCACTAGGCAGTAGATAAAACCCATTCTGTACTATTTAGTTCTACCAAGAGGTCCCAGATTATGGTGATAGAGAAGATTAATTTTCCTCAGGTCAGTGTAGTCAGGACTATGTTACCCATTCCTCCCCTGCCTAAGGAAGAAGAAACATTCTCGTAATTACTCCATCATCTTGTCCTCCTGTGCAAAACCAGTGCAAAGGTCCAGCGTGCATAAATCATTCTATATTTGTCCTCCAAATTATTTGCTGACACACACACTGAGCAAGGTCATTAACTTTCAGTGGGGCAGCAGGAAGCACTTAACCTGGATTAATTTGAAATGCATTAAATTTTCAAGGCATGGGAAGAAATATGTGATGTTTTGATTCCTTGGGAAAAATACTGAAAAAAATCACAAGGGAACAAAAACCTTTTGTCAATCCAGAGACAGGTATCACTGTTTTGTCAGTCCTTCTAGTACATTTACTATTCTGATGTCATAGCACATTCTTAGTACATAGGTCATGTGAACATGACTTACAAAGCTGTATTTTTAGCTTGAATGAATACATATTTTATGAGAGAAAGAGTTTCCTTCACAAAAAGAGCTTGCAAATGATGTGAGACTTATTTTTTTCCCACAGACTCTTACACACATGTTGCAGACATCAAGAAAAAAAAGTATTTAATCTGGCTGGCTAGGACAGCTGCACGAGCTAAAATACAGCTCTAAGTTCATTGGTAGATGTCTCTAATACCAGATGTTCAACTTGTTCACCCTCATACTCACTGAGAACCATATAAATTAAAGAATAATCTGTGATTACGTTATGCTCTGTAGTCTATAGATTGTAGCAATTGTCTCAAAAAACACCCCAAAAGTTGAGGAACTAATTATAGCTCAAGGTACTCTGCATTTTCTCTGTCAACCTTCTTTTCTCATGTAGGAATTGGTTTGGTCATGGCTGGCTAAATGTTATTTCTATTACCTCATTGATTTCACATTATTCTTCCTTAGATCCAGCCAGAAGTTCCCCAGGTTTCTTATCTATGTATGAGCATTTTGACTCACAAATAAAGTAGAGATAGGTCCACAGTTCTGAAAATGCTGCTTCTTCTTCACACAATACACCACTCCTTCTTTTCTCTCATCCCACAAATGATATATGATATATAAATGCCCCCAAACATGTCACAGAGGAAATATAAATTAGAATTTATTTCAATGCCACATTTTGGTCATTGTTTTTGCTACTTTTTTTTCCTCTGGAGCTCATGAAGTCCTTCTCACTAGAAGGGGGCAAAGGTTTTCAAGTGAGAGAAAAGGAGTAAGGCTGTCTGACTATACTCCAGTTTTTTCCTAGTGTGGCCATGATACTCCAAGTTTCCACCAGTGCATTTCCCAATATTTAATGTGAGAAATCCTGAAAGTAAGCCAGTCTCCAAAGAGACTTTTAACAACATTAAAACCCTGAGCACATCTACATAGAAATAGCAGGTTAGTCCTGACTTAATATGCCAGGCAGCAGCACTTTAAGCTCATTAAAGCACTTGAAATTTGACCATACTGGAACTAGAGAAGTTGGACTGTGATCCTATCTTTGAATTTGCTGCTCAGATGTGCAATCTGCAGACATCCAAGCCAAAAAGTCTATTGTCTCTGAGCACTAGTAGGCTGCTGAGGAGATTAGAGGTGTCTGGGCGTATACACTCACCTCTGCAAGAGGGAAAAACTGCTTACTTGCTGCTAAAGTCCTGTTGCACAGCAATACATTCTGAGTGAGCTGAAGGGGGAAAACTCTGGGTGCAACTAACAGGCAAGAGGGATATCAGCATGTCTGGGAGAAATACTAAGACTCCTATTCTTTTTCTTCTTGCTTTGCACAAGTATGTATATGTCCTAACTTCCTTTGCATTTGAGAAACTGCTAAGAAATTTTTTCTGCCATTGAGGATCTAATAGTTTTTGCCATAATAACCTTCTCTAGTGACATCAGTAGCCTCCTTAAAAAAGGATAAGGCTGAGGGAGGAAGAAATGTACAGATTAAGGAGTTTGCTGGTTTGCTGTATGACAATGCTGTTCCAGATCAAAATCATGAGCAAAGTCTTTGGAGCTGATTCAAAAGTTGGATTTCTTTTTGGAGTTCAGATATGGACTTGTTTTTCAGGAGTTCAAAAAAGCTTGTAGTTTGTGTCATTAGGAACTATACTTGTCCAGTATTTTATAATGAAGTAATTGTATCTATTACAATAACCTTATAGTTATAATTATATATTTAAATATAATTATGACTATAAATCAGGCTAAAGGTCCATTCAAAGCTGAAGACTCCACATTGCAGCTAAAGTTTCTCATAAACAAATTGACCGTTATACAATTTGGTGTATAGTGGAATCTTATACTTCCATCAGAAGTACTTTAGTCGCAGCTGCAATTGCAGCTCCTAGAGTAAGTTTAGGTCCTTCTCTAGTAGTTTTGTGCTGGTTTTTCAATCTGTTCTAATTTGCAAAGTAATAAGTATTTTCTCTAGAAGCTATGGACCCTGAATAAAAAAATTCAGTCCATAATAGCATATACTTATTTTTCTTAGGATGTAGTTGCACTGATTTTTTTTTTCCCAACAGGAAAAATGTTGAAGAAAACCTGTACCTCTCCAATAACTTCATCTTTTTTCTATGCTGAACACCAGTTAATCACACTCCTCAGCTTTTTTTATATAGCAGATTGCTGGTTCAAGCAGTGGCATAGTTAAAAAATAATCCTAGTAGCAGAGAAATCATAGAATCATAGACTGCTTTGGGTTGGAAGGGACCTTAAAGATCATCTAGTTACAGCCCCCTGCCATGGGCAGGATCACCTTCCACTGGACCACCTTGCTCAAAATAGGCAATTCAGACCTTTGTAACTAAAATGAAAAGACAACATTTGTAACCAAGATACAAAAAAATCCCCATAAAACCATAAAAAACCCCACACTCAAAAAAAGAAAAAAGAAATTCCAGTTTATTGTGAGTGCTGCTAATCATTTACTCAACAAAACTATAAGTGTTCCAAAATAACTGATGGTAGCCAGCTGCTGTTCCTCAGCTAATTGCTGAGTTAATGTACAGGCGATCAGGCAGCCTGTGATGGTGTAGAGCAGGAAAAGAGTGAAGGAAAAAGCTTTCCAGGCAGCTGTTTTTAGCAATCACTAACTTACTCTTACTGCCATGTGTAGGCAGAGTCCGCCTGCCTGTAACTCACTAAAAGGTCATGTAAACACCTACAAACACTTTTCATTTAGTGTTTGTGCAGTCACTTGCCGTATAATGAAAGGCTAGATGAGCCAGTGAAATGGGAAATCAGGTACCTGTTTACAGAACAAGTGGTTCATTGCGACAGGCCTCACTGGATCCTCTTTTGCTGCCCTTCCCTCCTTCCTGTTGCTGCCCAGGGTGTCAGCTGGCATTTGTATGTCTGCACTGTCAGTCAGACCGGAAACAAATCTAGTGTTTGTTTTTCCGGTGGGTTTTTTGTTTGATTGGTTTTGATTTTTTTTACAAAATATTTTCAAAGGTTATCTTTAAGGCCATGTCCCAGGCTCAGGGTCAGAATTATCAGACAGGAGGGAGAGGGATATAGGCTATCTTATACCATCATCTTTATCAGATGCCTGACTCAGGCATAAAGACACAGATTTTACAATTCCTTATTCCCCTTCCTCCGAAAACCATCACTTTCTTCCAGGCTACTCAGTTCAGTATTATGACTTTGCAGCCTGAAGAGGCAATGATAATAAAGAGCGGAGCTTTTCAGAAAAGCTGGGACAAGAAATAGGAAGAAAACACATTTGTCGAGTTCATAGAAATAGGACTGATTTTGGTTTCATTCTTCCTATTTGGGAATATGTTTGAGTGCAGAATTAATTTGCAAATAAAAATACTGAGTTGGTAGATGTAGGCATTTTTACTGCTGCAAAGGGCAACTAGAATACCGAATAGTTCCCTTTATACATAACTTGCCATTTGGCTTCCCTTTGAAGTATGCAGAGAAATATTGAGGCCTTTGAATTACTAGTATCTCAGAACAAATCTATCCAGTCTCAAAAACTGGGCTTATTCAGTATTTAAGACACCAAGCTCAAAAAAGCTTCCCTATGTTGAGCATTCACGAGTTCAGGTTTTCAGACAGCTAAAAATGCTAAATTTGTGTTGACAGATAAAAATCCACTGTATATATATGTAAACTATGCAGAGAGAGACAGACCAGGAAAATTTATATTTATATATGGATATTTATAAAAGAAATAATCCTCAGACAGAGGAATGAATTTTCTTACTGTGAAAGAAAGAAGTAATATCTTATAAATGCTTTCTTGTTAAAAAAACAGGGCAACATGTACATTCAGAGTAGGAGATTTTTTTCTTTTGGGGAACAGTTGGAAACATTGGTGTTATAAAAAAGACCAAACAATTGTCCAACTATTTAGGTTCATTTGCAGCTTTACAGCTAAATAACATTCTTAGCACTCCTATAATTGATTACCTTACTCTAATTTTGGGGAAGATGGAAGATTCATATTTAATGTTGGCTTTGCTGAGTCATCTCTGTATGTTGGCATCTGTTTTTACTATACTACAGCTTTCATTACTCACTATTTTTCACTTGATGCATCTGCATAAGTTTCAATAACATTAATGAAAATTCCATTTGTGTCAGATGGAGTCTAAATCTCCAAGACTGGAAATAAGAGTTTTAATATTTTCTGCAAAGATGTCTGGAAAGAAGACAGGTTTAGTTCTAATAGCTACTTCTTCCTTCCCTGCTCATTATATCCATGTATTTACCTCTTAATATAAATTATTGTTTTCAGAGCTACTATACCTTTACTCAAGGATAAACATATTATATTTAACTGGAAGTACAATTTAAATTCTAAAAAATGAAACAATTTATAATGTCCTTTGGGAAGTCTTAGAAATGTAATTTAGGTTAGATAGATCTAGAATGATTCTATAAGAACATAGAGACACAGATTTCTCAGAAGCGATTACAAGGCTTGACCTATGTGGCATGACAGAACAGGTCCAGGTCTTGTGATGCAATTGTGAGTTTTCTGGCTTCTCATTTACTCATACCCACAACTGCTCCTGACCTTATAATCCTTTGGGCACAGGAGATCAAGAATTATTAAGAATCTGCATTGCATTTATTTATCATTTACCTGTATATTCTTGTTTATCATCTTAGACTTAGCTAAAAATTCAAAAAATAATTTAGTTTTAATTTACTGTGGAAAGTTCATATTTAAAAAAAATTACACATCAACAGGTGGCAAAAATATTTTTTATATTCACTCTGGATAGGAAGCAGGATGCCAAAATCTCATCTAATTTGAGACATAGATGCCTAAATCAAAGCTGTGTGCATTTCTCCTAGACAGCAACCTAGACTCGCAGCTTTCAAATACTACCTTAGTCCTGTAGGCACTTACCTACTTAGCCTGAAAGACCTTCAGGTATCTAGCTTTAGCCCCTCAAACATGCTCCAGAGTGGAGCAAACATGCTCTAGGATGAGCAGCCACATTTACATCCTAACCCAGGTTTAGGCAGACAGCCAACTAAAGTCTGGCCAACTCTGGAAGAAGAGGTACTACACATGGTTTTGCACAAAACATTTAGTGGATAAAGCCCTCATTAGCGTGTTAAACTTTCTCCCAGTCTGCAGTTTCCACTCACTCCTCAATCTCTTAGAAAATGCTTTCACCATAGCACTGTGGCATGTTGGACTGGGAATGCTTACCACAGCTCCTCACAGAGCTGAGCCTGGGATCCAAGTCATGGGGCCAAGGGAAGAACAGACACAGGGAGTCTGATTTAGCCTGGGTCTAGGCACTCCTGAGAGGCTAATACTCTGAGTCTGGATTTAGATCCCAAAGGCAATTTTTTCAGTAATCCACAATTTCTTTCTCCATTCTGGGTGAGATTTGAAGGAAGCTGGATGCTGCATTAGAATCTGCTGGTGAAAAACACCTGCATGCTCAGCCTCCCAGTCTAAAGGGTTTGAACAACAAAATCTGATTCTACTGAAATGGCATTTCAGACATCTGAAATTCTTCATTGAGTTCAGGCTCCATTTTTAAACATGCTGGTGATAGTTCTTTGAAGATAAAACTGATTTTTTTGTTCCCTGCCTTTATTTGCCAAGGTTTATGTTATTTTTGCCATGATGATTTTGCAATAGTTCAAGTGCCACCACTACAGGACACAAATCTGTGTTATTCAGAGTTTAGATGTTATGTATAGTGGTGTGCTTAAAGACAGGGTTTTTTCTCATAGTTTACTTGCCCTTTACTGTTCTGTCACTGTTATAATTATTACTGTAAAAAAAAAAATGGGATAGCATTTATAGAAACAAGAGTCTCCACTGCAAGTTATGTTTTCTTTTGCTTACATCTTCCCATTTAATCTTTTCTTTCCTGAACGGTAGAGATTTGCATTAGTTAGAAATCACTATGCCTACATAACTCATGGTTCCTGATTCTACCTGCTTTTTGTAGCAAATTCTCTATTGTATTCTTCTGTTCTTCCACATTTTTTTAATCCTATCTTCACTTCCACAAGAACAAAACCAACCAACCAACCAACCAAAAAGAAAACCCAAAATCAAATAGCTCAACAAAATTCACTGGCTGAGCCAAGGACAAGATAACATGATCTGTTTTTCTGAAAGAAAGATTATTTCTAAGTAATGGAGAAAAGCAAGAAAACCTCAAAGCATCAGTAGTAGCCAACACTAGCTACTAGCCCTCTTCTCCAAGAGTATAGAACCGAAGTTGTGGAAATACTTAGACTAACATGGATCTAAATTTCAAGGTCCTCTTTTCTCTTTTGAGCATACTTGTCATTAGGCTGTGAATCCTATGAGTCTATGAATGTGTTTTTATTTTGGTTTTTTTTGTGGGTTTTTGTTTATTTGGTTTGGTTTTTTGTGTTTTTGTTTGCTTTTGGGGGAGGTGTTGTGTTTTTTGTTTGTTTGTTTGTTGGTTATTTTTTTTTAAAGTAGTAATGACTAGATTTGTGAGGACCTGAACCAGTTATGAGTCCCAGAGCAGACAATATTATTTCTCCTAGTTTTTGCATAATGATCAACAGCAGGCAGGAATTCAGAGTCCAGAAACTTATTTCAGAGTGTGCTGATGTACAGGATCCTGAATGTTAAGCGAGGGGCATGCAGCAATTTTTGATGCTTTCAGAATTAGTGAGGCACTAAGTAAAGGCATTTAGGGCCTTTGGATCCAGAAGTTCACACAAATGCTTTCCCAGAGTGCGATAGCCGTTTGCTGTCTGTTCCCCAGTGCCTTCTTTTCATTCTCCTGTACCTGAAACCTGCTTAAGACAACACTCTGCAGTCAGGAGTCCAAAGTACTTCAACCTGTGGCTATGCTCATGCTGAGTTATTAATGCCTGCCCTTTGCTTGCTCCACAGCCATGGCACATTAATCCTACCTTGGAAAACTTTCAGCTTTCTGTAAGACTACAGCAAAGCAGTTTAAATAAAAGAGACATGTTCAGAAGCTGTGATCTGATCCATTTTGGAGAAGCAGTTCCAGCTAGCCACAGGGTGGCTATTATCTTCCACCACCTCAGCAAGAAGAAACAATTACATAAAAAAGCCCCAAACACAAAACCCAACAAACTGGTAATTAAGTACCAGTAATGTGATTTAAAGAAAAGCAGCTCAGCAAAGATTAAAGGGAATTAAAAGCAGCAGGTCCTACCTGCTGTCCAAATTTATGTCAAAGGTTTGTGTGGTACTTGCTGCTGAGATTTGTGGATTTGAAGTCTAGACTCTGGAAGAATATTGCTCATCAAATTGATGGAAGGTGTTATTTCATACCTCTGGAATTAAAGGCATGTCCATCCCCAAACCCTGCAGCCATGAGTATCTGACAGTGCTGAGGATGTTCTAGCATGAACTGCAGAACTGTCACCTTTCTGTCCCTGAAATGAGTTGAAGATGTTTTCAGGGACTGCCCTGTGCTTCATGCTCCAGCTGGACATGAGAAAAAAGTACGTAGGTTAGCTTCTGTCTACATGTGTCATTGCAGACTGTTTCCTTCTCTTTAATGTTTATAGATAAATAGGATTTACAAAGTTATGGACTATGCTCAGAGCTGATGAAGCTTTACCACAGGTACAAATGTAGTACAAAATCAGGTGACTACCAGTTCTGAAACCCCACAAACATCACAAGGAAAACATCCAGGCCTAATAGGGGTGTCACTGAAAAATGATACCCTGTAGACTTAAAACCTTCTCTCTCTCCTCCCCCTCCCAAGTATAAATAATATAAATATTTCTATGAATGATACATTGTGAACCTGAGGCTGTATCTCAGGAGAAAAATCCGGCTCATAACTAGAGATGCAGAAGTATGTAATATCAAAATTTCTTTTGAATTTATTAAAATATATTTGTTAAGATGAATTTTCTTTACCAGTCATTGACAAAGTAAACTGCAGGCCTCTCTTCTGAATTATTGCTGCTGCTGTAAAACCCACACAGCTCAGTTACACTTGTTTCTGACTTGACTCATGATGACACAAGATGGGAATTCTCTGCTGGGTGCTGGGGCAGATCAGTATGATGCTGCCTTTGGATGCTTCTTTCCCTCTGTGTCAAATTTGGCATTTACAGTTGCCTTGCTTTTTGCTGGATGGAACTGGATCAAGTTTTGTTTAATTGATATGACCTTCTGAAATCAATATGATTTTTATAGAAAGGATCAGGAGCTATGGCTCTTCTTTTTAGGCTGTTACTCATTTATCATCCTCATTTCAAAGTCCTAAGTTATCTTGAAATTGTGTGGCACACACTGTTCAGCAGTCATTGCTATTGGGTGCCAATGAAACTAAAAACCTGTTAGGGTTTAAAGGGCATTTAAACAAGGTATGGGGGAGATGAGGCAGCTGAGGTTCCCTGGGGTGGTAGGGCAGGGCCTGGCAGCAAACCTGGGCTTTTTTTCACCACTGTACAGACATTATTTTTCCTCATAAGCAAAAGAGGTTACTTGAAGATTTTCTAAATAAGTTCACTGATGTCAAGTATTCAAGCCCAAGTGCTTGTGGTATTTCGTTTTAGAGATAATGGTAAATGCATGTTCCCAAGATCAGACAATGTGAATTTGACCTTCATCTGCAGACAGAGCTTAGCTTCCCCCCTCATTTTTTTCACATTTGTCCTTCTGTTGATCACAATCAATAAACAAAGCCTCGGGCTAAACCAAAGTTGCCAGCAATGTAAAAGACAAGATGACAAAACATAGTAATATACCTTTAATTATTTTGCTTTATGGATTCTTTTGTTTAATCTCATGTTGAATTAATTCTCTAAGTAAACTTACTCAAGGTTATCCAAAACTGATTCCTAGTAATTTAACTTGACTATTATTAAATTTTATTGGAACTAATAAACTAATTTCAATCCAGTACTTCCCTGTTTTGAAGAAAACTGGAAAGTCTATTTTCACAAAATATTGCTTATATTCTCTATTGGACATACTTCAGTACTTATTACAGAATTTAGCTCAAAAGACTCATAAGAGCTCATTAAAGTACTATAAGAACCTTCTAACTTTTTTCTCATGCTCCCAAGGAGAACTGGTTCCAAATGGATCCCCAAAGAACTGTTGAATCACTTGTTTAATAGCAAAGAGCTGATGGCTCAGTGAAATCCAGATATCTGTAAAGTAATTACATTTCTATTCTGCACTAATGGATTTTTGAAATGTAACAAATTACATCTCTTCAAACACAGGCTCAGTTAAAAGCTCTTAGTGATTTAATAAAACATAAACCAAAAATTAAATAGTATGCTTTATACAATCTATCAATTTTTGTGTTGGCTCTACACCTTTTTGGAGTTGGTACTGACAGTTTATGGACAAGTATTTCCTCAGTTTCCATAGTTCTTGATCATCTAGTGAAATGTCCATTGTCTCTGCTGACTAAACAGTTGTCATTGAAAGCTCTGGAAGGTATAAGCAAGAAAATTATGTGATCTGTCAAAAATTAATGAATTTGAATTCTGATAACTAATATTTGACTGTAATATTTTTACATCAGGAGACTACAAAAATGTAGCACCAACAAAACCTGAACTGTGTATCAGTAAAAGTTCTTATTCCACATGATGGTAAGCAGCACTAGAAAGCCCATTGTCCTCATTTATCAGTAAGCCCCAAAGACTGAAAGCTCTAGAAACCCAAGTTCAATTTCACAAGCTCCACATAGCATGCCATGGTTTGCTATTTGGAGAACTGGCTCAAAAATGAGTAGTTTCTCACTCTTTTAAGACAGAATATGGAAGAATTTAAGTGAATTGGGCTGACTGTTGTCTATTAACGTTTGATATCCCCAGCCATGTAGATAAACTTTAATGTGTTGGCTGAGAATGGCGGAGTCACTTGAACATATCTTCCAGTCCATCCTCTCTGCACTGATACTGCTTCTTTGCAGGCAGTGAAGGACCAATTCTCACTTTTTTGAGATGGCATTGGAAGGATATTTGATTATTTATAGCTTGAGGTTTAGACTTTCAAAGACTTGCTCTCTGGGAATTATAGGAAAACTTGATTAGTGATGCATGGGGACAATTTTATGGTAGCAGGTAGAAAGCAGGTCTTTGGGAGTGGTTTTTTTGAGGAGGTAAGAGGCAATAATTGACTATGTTTTAAAATGCTGCCCAGTTCATCTGCATCAGGGCATGGGGGGCCTGTTTAAAAAACATTAAAAGTTTTATTTCACTAAATCAGACTGCATGTCTTGAGTTGATTTACTTCGGCAAGTTGTACAGCCGAGCCTGGGCTACAGTCAGGGAAATAATGCACTGCTCAGAGATGCCAGAGTTGCAGTATCTCCTCTAAATATTTTTCTTGTGTTCACTTTGGGAAACAAATATAAAAATCCACTCCCTATTGAACCCTCTAGGCACTGTTAGTGCCAGAATTGGAAGTGTCAAATGTGGCTCTCTCCACATGGCACTATTATATATCTCCAAGGCTTTCAGATATCTGGCTAAATAAGATGAATCATTGTCATCCATTTAAAGGGTAGAGAACAAAGAGCATGTCAAGGATGGTGTGAGAGCCTCTCTAGCAGTTACCTTTGAGCTGAAACTGTTATGGGCTCTGTAACAAATTGCTTGCCTACAGGCAAGGTCACTCATATAAATTTTTATGAATTGCCCTCAGTTCCTTGAATCTATGAACTATGCAACCAAAGGCTAGCAATAAGCATCACTAAATCAGTATTTCAACCTTTAATGATAATATCCACAGACTTTATGAGATCATCTCAGTTTGAATTAAAGCTTACTGAAATTAACACAGAGCAATCCTGGAGAACATGTGTCAATAAATAAGGACTTTAAAGGACAAAGATTTACAAAAACTCTAAAAGAGACAGTGGATCACTGGATCTATATCTTGTCATTCTCTGTGCCAGGAAACACAGTTTATTATTCTTGGGTTGCATCAAGGAGAATTTCATGGGCTCAGCCTCTCTAATTGTGAAATTTCAGGAAATACATGTTTTCCTAAATGACTGTATTTTCTCTTGAGGTTATTTTGATCCCCTTTTCTCGTGTTTTTGTCATTCTCTTCGTGATTGCTGCATATGTACATGTGTCTGACCGAGCCTTAAATTTTCTAGTGTAAGCTCAGCAACAGTTAGCTCATTGTGGGCTGCAACAGCTAGCCAGATGTATCTGAGATGGCCATGTACTTGACCTCTAGGTACCATTGCTGAAAGACTCCAGGCTCTGACTCGGAGTAATACTTATGTAATACCAGCCTGCTCTGTAAGGCTGTCTCAGAAAATTGTGGTCTCAAACAGAACAGCCTTTGTGTTCATGTAACTGAGTTGAGCTCAGACTGTTGAGGTAGCTGCTGTTGAGCCTCACATATAATAATGGCCAGGTACCTGGAAGTGTAAGAGGTAGATTGTGGATTCTTCCCTTTGTTTAGGGAATAGATGACTCTACCTTAATATTTGTAAGAACTTGCCAACACTGAAGGATTTTTAAAGAGGGACTTAAATGGGATATGTGATAAAGTTAGGTTTTAAATGAAAATTGAGCAGTTAATGTCAGCTATTGACTTCATTTGTTAGTTATGTAGTGATGTTGATGCTTTAAGGGACAGATAATTATTTTCTTGCTCTAGTATTTGCTCAACTTCATATGACATAGATTTTCTGTACTTATACAAAGTTAGGTGACGTTCTGTTATTTACTTTCTTGCAATGATACCAGTAAAGTTAAGCCATATAACACAATCTTGTAACTTGTCCCCATATGATCTACCTATATAAAGAAAAACTGACTCAGGCCCTAGAAGGCTCTTAAACACCAATTTAGGAGGAAGCAATACATGATGTTTTGTTACTAGGGACTTCGGCAAGGCTGAAAATGGAGAGTGACTGTGTTTGGATGGTGTTTCTTTTTACTTTTTAAGTAACTAACTGCTGGCATTATGACTGAAAGCAAAGGTGGTCTAGAGATGATGAATAAACCAAAACGTAGATTACACGTGTTCTGCCGCAGACTTACCTTGAGTAAGTAATTTTAGCTTGAGGAGAGATTTTACAGCCTGGATCTGCTAAAAGAGGCAGTCCAACTACTTTCCCCTGTCTTGGCTGTACTTTCCTGGCACTGGCACACAAGATTCTGTGATAAGTTGATTCAGCTCCTGAAACTGGCAGAAAATGATTGAGTTGTTTCTGGTGGGTTTGTTCTTTGCTGATTTAGTGAGCAGAATTCATCCTGATGATGACCAGAGTGGTTTCAAGGGTGGGGCTGGGATGTGAAATCAAGAGAGCTGAACAGAAAAGGGAGAAGAAAGAAAGGAAAGAGGAGGCAGACTTTACATTTTGGTAATAACTGTTAGAACTGCTTGACCCATTTGTAAAACTTCAAACCCAGCATAGTGTCTCTTAGACCTTTCCCTTTCCATACTATGTGAAGAATAAGACATCCATTTATCATCTCTTCTAACAGAACTCCTCTTTGTCTAGGAAGCTGAGGCAGAAAAAAGGCAGAACATGGTATACAAGGCAAAATATGACTCATTAACATGACTAAAATATAAAATAGGTATACAGAATAGAAATCCCAATGAAGAAGTAGTTTGGAAAGTGAGACAGGAGCAGCCCAGAAGGTAGTATGAGCAAGAGAGTTAAAATTAGGAGGGCTTACAGAAAGCTGTGGGAACAGCCTCAAAAGAAAAACCTGAGGCTGATGTTGAATTATTTTGTATACAGGATGAAAGCCAAGCTCTAGCAAGTGAATATGTGAGCAGATATAAGGCATGTAAGCCTAAGGCATGTATCTGTTCAGTGGGAGACAGAATTGGGACAATGCATGTTTAGACTTTTTTGCTTTCTCACCTATATATTATGCTTGACTTTACAAACTGTCTCCACTTGCAGCTAATGAACTAAATTTCATTTAATTGTAAACTGTGTGAAAGAGGGAATACAGAGTACAGGAAATTTTAGTCCTGTATTTTTTATTCCCGTGGATGCAGTTGGCTTTCTAGCATTTGTAACTACTAGTTGAATGAGGATTTTTAGGATCAGGTCTAGTAGCTTTATAGTATCAATTTTGCTGCATCAGTTTGGTGAAAAATATTTGGGCTTTTCCCCATTTATTTTGTAAATTCAGTATTTATATCTGCAGCAAGGTTAGATATTGTAGAATACACAGAGGCCAGAGTGACAGTTCTGAAATTCCCCTGAGCTTGCTGAAAGTCCTTTTGGCATTCTGCAACTCTCACTGACTAAGGTAGATAATGTATTCTGCAAAACATTCTGTGTGCAAATAGCACCTCAATTTCTTCTCAGACAATAACAGATACGTAAGGCTATATTTTCAATCAAATATCTCACTTCCATATACAGTTTAGTAAAGCAAGAGGGTATGAGATAAAGAAAAGAGACCATCCTACACACCTAGGGATATAAATGGAAGGAATCTTAACCAAATAAGTCACTGAACTACCAAGGGCTTGTAATGGGAAAATGAGTCAGGTGTGACTGTTTGCTCAACTTCTGCTCATATTTGGCCTAATACCTAGCTCATACTAAGGCTTGATATGTGCTAGAAGCAGTACCTTTAGATCAAAGGAAGGACAACATGTAGGCAGGACACCATGGCCAGAAACAAGTAAAGGTCTTCATGTAGCCATTGTAACCTACAACTTGCTGTCTCTTGCAAGACCAAATTTTCAAGCTCAAAAGTATAAATACATCAGCTTACCTAACAACGTTTTTGAAGCAGATCCAAAAGTAGCTGGACTGCTGAGATTTTCATGCTTGCTGGTGTGATAAAAGAGATGACTGTGCTGTGACAGAGGATGGAGTATGAACTCTCTCACTGTTGACCAGTACCTTGTGTGTAGGTGCAGAAGTTACAGTTGTAAGTTATAAATTAGAGAACTTTTTAATTAGAAACATCATGAATTAAGCCATGAATTACTGTATGACTTGTTAGACTAGTCTCTACAAAGAAGATAGAGCCCCTGTTTGTCTTATTTGTTTCTTTTTTTTCTTTCCTACTATGCTCATAAAAGTATAGTAAACTTGAGATCCTGATGGACTGTGACAGTGAGGCTCTAGGAGGGCTGTTTCCAAATTCTGTCACAAAAAGCTAATGCCATTACTTCTTGGAACTAAAGTTCAGTGTGCACTGCACTGAGGCTTCTCACTATTACTTTAGCCAGCCTTATCATAAGTAATATATGAAAATAGTAATGGACTTACTACTTGAAACTGTGAGTTTCATAGATGAAAAGATTCAGACCTTCTAAGGTTCATGTTTATTAAAAGACCTTCTGGTTCATGTTTATTACAAAAAAAAAGAAACAGAGGATCACAGTTTAGACAAATTTCTGACTGAATCAAGCATGGGCACTGAAGTGGTGGAATTTCCTGAGCAGCCAGAGAATTTTAAAAGTCTTCTGGTGGTCTTGAAAGCATTGGGCAATATTGGTGAAACAGCTGTAAACCTGTGAATATGTGTTAGATAAAACTTCTGTACGTATGAAAAATGCAGCTTTGCTTTTGGCATGTCACTCCAGTGACTCTCATGTTTATTTTTTGGTGAAAGAGAGTGAATGACTTCTAAGTGGTGTGTCTATTTAAGAAGGCTGTATCTGGTTCCTAACACTTGGCTGACAGATATAACAGCTTACACATAAATTGTAGTTATGCTAGTAACTCTGCTAGGCAGATGATCCTTGAGATGTCAGGTTTCATGTAAAGTGCCTGAATTTTGTATGTTTGCATGCTATGCATGATTCTCCAAAAGACAAAACTAGATAGAGGGATACAGGAAAGGAATTCTGTAGTCCATGCAGCCCTCAATACTGCTCCCTCTTCAGGAGCTGTACCAGAAAAAAAAATTAAAAAGTCACCATTAGAACATAGAAAGAGACATGCTAAGAAGTTACATTTTTGGGAGATGGAAGCTGAGTGGTAATCTCTGCTCAACAGTTTGATATAATAGATAGAGAGCCCTTGTTTTAGAGCATATTTGTTCTCCCTATCTCTCCAAATCTCAGCTCAAGTTGTCCCCTTTCTGCTGCCCCTCACCTGTTGCCAATTTAGCAGAGCTGGTTGACACCCCCAGTCCTTCCCTATGGCCCAGCTGTGCACATAATGGCACACACAGCTGCATAGGAGACTTCAGTGACTCAGGTTTGTGTTAAAGGAGATTTTAAAAGTTGCTGATGGTGCTATGAAGAAGTTCCTGCAATCTCAACTAGTGTGTGATTTCTGTTCTCTGGGAAAATAGCTAAATTCAGCACCAGGCAAAAAGGAATATAGAAAATACTGCCATAATGGCAGTGAAATTTATTTTGCATTGGCAGAAGAATCATAAACTATTGCTAGAAATGCTACTTGCTGATTATACTCTAAGCAAACACTTGAAAAATTCAGCTCTTAATCAGTGAAAAGTAAATTATCATAAATAATAGTGAACAGTAAATAAACATAATTATAAAATGTATAATTTGAAACTATTTATGCATGAAAGGTAAACAAATAAAGAAGCAGTTGTATCCTACAGGATTTGATCTCAGATTTCAGAACATCTGGAATTCCTTGATACTTTCTCTTAGAATATAAATGACATTTCTGGAAAATGAGAAGGAGGACTTTGCTGCTGTCAGAAAATGATTCTCAAGCTGGACTTGTGCTTTCTTCTGTTTCTCTGATAGCAGAAGGCATCAGCACAGTAAATAGCAGAGAGGAAATACACAAGGAGAAGTTTCCCCTAGGTGAATTGATAGAGTAGATAAGAAGAAATTACAAAATCCATATACATTGGAAGTGTTCTCTGCAAGTGTTCAAGTTCAAGTTGAATGGGGCTTTCAGCAACCTGGTCTAGTGGAAAGTGTCCCTATTCATGCAAGGGAGGTTGGTTTGGATGATCTTCGGATGCGTTTTCAACCCAAACCATTCTATCAATCTATGATAATATTGAATATTTCTCTCTGTGAAGATAAATTAAGGTCTAGGTGCTGTTATAATATATCATGTTTTTATATAACACTGGCCTTCATCCTCTCAGATTAATTAGGTTGTGGGGTTAAAATAATTTGTTAGTATGGGGTTTTTTTAATCTCAAATACGCTTCCTTTTACTAGCTTAACTTTGTTATAAAAGTACTTGTGATTGCTTTTTTCCAGAGATTTTTTTCACCGTAGGAGCTTAAGATTGAAGCAACACTAAAATTCTAATTGTCCCAGATTATTATTAAATTGTGTGCTCCAAACAACCTCTTTTCCCCACTATTTGTTCTATGACCATGCTGAGAGCAGTCTACCCCACAGACCCTTCCCAGTGGACAGTTCAGCTTGCCCTGCCTGTTGTAGGGGTTTCCATGTAAAGATCCCAGGCAGCATCCACAAGACTTTCATGACTGGCTGGGGTAGAACAAGCTAAGGCCACCTCTCCTCAGTTTTCTCCCTCTTCCTGCTGCAGAGAGAAATTTCAAACTAAAACCATCTTTGGGGATCCTGTCGTGGTTCCCAAAACCTAAGCTTTCTGGCCAGTGATCCAGGAAAGACTCAAAAGCATTTGTACTCACATCTCTGTACCCCTGTAAACTCTCTGCTGCCTGAAAGATAAAGGAAGGTGGTACCCAACCCTCTGGAGTACTGGTGGCTGATCACCCTGCTCCTCACAAAGCATTAGATTCCTGTGGTAGGCCATTACAGGTGGATCTTGGAGGGCACAAACACTTTTGCCTAAAAAGAAATAATAAGAGATTTGAAGTCAGAGCACTTGGGACAGTCTAAAGGCTGTTATCCGAGAGACACCAGCCTTGATCCTTGCCGTATATTTGTTGACATTTCAATAAATTTCTCTAGCAGCTTTCCAGAGCAGACTAGGGATATTTTGGACAATTCTGTAAAACTTGGTGTGTTTTTCTGGGAACACTAGACATAATATTAATCTTGGAGGTAGTAGGAAACAAAATCACTGTATAATTGTGTGGTGAACAGAATCTTTATTTCCATTTTAATCCATTGGCTGAGTACCTGAATCTAGTAGGACTCGTTCAGCTAAGCCTGGCACCACAGAGTAGCCAGGGATTGGCCTCAAGACAGTCCCCATTAAGTATCTGTTTAAATAGAAGATGTATTCTATAAGAGTAAATCACATTAACATCCTGGTTACATATATTGAATAAACTATTTTTCATGTACTAGCTTTTAATCTTTTGCTTCTGGCGACTCTTCTCTGTGACAGCTGCTGCAATTCAAAGCACACTTGCTAGTGAAGTGGTGAAAAAAAGATTAGAGAATATGCAGGTGCAAGCTGTTCAGGACTGTGAGGCTGTTTTCCAAGACAATTTCAAACCAGATGATCCTTGTAGACAACTCTGAAGCAAGAGTGAAATGGGGTAACCAAAGGAGGGATTAAACCGTACCAATAAAAGCTGAAGACAACCAGTCTTACAGGGCTTTAGTATGGATGAGAGAATTTATCTATCTGTCTTTGCTGTGTTCCTAGTAATAGTAATGGCTGGGAAACCACAGTGTTGAAACCAACATCAGATTTTTTTCCTGAACTTTAGAAACCCATATGTTACAAGAAGTAATTGGGTGAGAATTAATCATCCACCACTGCAGTATGTAGGAAAAAATCAGCTCCTACTTGACATCTCTGCATATGAAATGGGCTTTAATTGCAGTGACTAATATTTCTAGCACTGTTGCACTGTATCCATGCTTTTTGAAGAGATGCTTCAAGGACTCCAGTGTTAACAACTAAACCTCCTTTTGGAAAATATACAGGCACCCATGCTGGATGTTGCTATGAATGGTGGTTTTAATCTTCCTAAAGCCTCATTTGTGCCCCTAATTTGTGTCCAACTATTCTTTGGTTTGGAATAAAATTATAGCAAAGCCTGGCTACTGCCCAGTAATAATTTTAATGAGAAATTACTTCCGACTGAACAAGCAGGTTTGTTTAAAGTTAAGAGAGTTTTCAAGGAGAACTGTTGTTCAAGCTGACTTGAAGAGTATATTTGAAGATAAATGTGTTTAATCATGAAAGCCATGGTTCATTATACCCTGTACAGTGCTTCTGTCAGCACCTGACTAAGCGAAATGGGACAGGTTTATATTTAAAGAGGTCACTGCTAATGT
Source organism: Myiozetetes cayanensis (assembly GCF_022539395.1). NCBI lineage: Eukaryota > Metazoa > Chordata > Aves > Passeriformes > Tyrannidae > Myiozetetes > Myiozetetes cayanensis. Next base: position 39,563,068 of record NW_026087742.1, on the reverse strand, counting down.
GCTGATTTGTGCCTCCCAGCAAAAGGTGAAAAAGAAAAATTAAACTAACATTTTGGTACTAAATGAGGTAGTTTCCTTCACTTACAAACCCTAAAAATTGGTTTAAAATAGTTTTTATTAAAGGGAAGAAGAGAAATTGGAAGAGGTGGACGAGCTCTCAAGAGTTACTCTCACAGCTCATCTTCTAACATCATTTGTGTTGCTGTTTTTTGCTGGTGTCACTCTCCTGCTCCACACTGCCTCTTCCTCTTCCCCCTCATAACCACCCCTGTTCATCACAGTTGTGAATTCTATCAGGCCTATTCCATAACGCCACCACCAAAGCACAGCTTTTCACTGCAAGAATTTCCAATTCCTTCTTCCATTTTTCTTCTGAAGGGCTTCCTTCCTTTGTCCTGCAGTGACTGTTTTTGATGATGCTATCTGATGCCGTTGTCCTAATGCAGTGTCCAGCAAGGGGGCATTCAGCTTAGCTCTTACACTGCTGTAAGGGTGTTGTTCTGCAGGCCATCTCAGTTGCCTTCCTAACAACAACAGCATGTCCAAAATTCATGGGGTTTGGGTCTGTCCTAGAACACGATCTTCACAACACACAGTTTTTTAAAAGTACTTACTGATTTTTCATTTTGGATTAATGTCTACAAAAATGTTCTGTAAATAACAGAGGAAGAAGGAAAGGAACTACTAATGGTGAATTGTTTCACTAACACTAATATGGTTATCTTAGATCTGCATCACCTGCCCTGGACTGACTAAAATACCCAAAGGGATTTTAAATGTGATTTTTAATCTCTGTTGCTATATTATGTAATAAATATGAGAAACATATTTTAATGAGACTTCACCATGCTTCATCTTGTGGCAAATTATTGCCTCCTGTACTTCCTGCACAAACTGGCAACACGATGCCTCAACATAGAGGTGCTTTTTGGAAACAGAGGGCTGCACACCAGGGCTTACATACTTAATGGGGGATACAAGGGAATGACATATCATCTACTACATCCTCATCAGGGGATGTAAATCAGGTGTATAGTCATGGGAGAGTGGAGTCTAATCAGAAGACAGCTCTTAAATGGATAGATAAGTTAACTGTTCTATTAACTGATATATAGTCACTGGTAAGTGAAGTCCAACTCTTATAATTGTAACAGCTCTAAAGAAATACAAACAGGATGATACTTGTGATTTACTTCACAGGGTCTGCAAGCCTGCCATGATAAAGCTTTTAAGAAATTCTGTCTGCACTTTGTGGAATTAACAGCCTGAAAATTTTTTGCAACAAAATATCTCGATATATGTACAGGATAAATTATTTTAGATGGAAATTAATCATGCTCCTGCAGTGAAATGCCTGTCTAAAATTGCTCAATAAGAAATAATAGGCAGTCAGTTTTATGGTGATGAAAACAACACCCTGAGAGAAAGAGTGGTAAAAGCACTGCTAGATTTGACACTCATGAAATGTGGAGAAGATTTACGCACACATCACTGAATCTGCAACCAGTGGGTTGCAGCATGAAAGCACAGAAGTCTGAGGGCAGTTATACTTCTGGTGGTGGATTTTTACAATTATTTTTAACAGCACTCAGTCATCAGGACAGTGTACTGGTTAAATAATTAGATTTGTTTTGGATGCCAACAAAAGAGGCAGATGTGCAGATTCACACAGCGAAATAGAATTAACCCTTCAGAGTCATTAGTGTTTGCCAAGAAAATTAAGACACTCGACACTCCCACCCCTCCCCTCAGACTGAAGCTGATGAGGAATGGAGAGGGCTCTGACACTGTAGGTATGACAGACAGGCAACATAAAATAGAAGAAAAATAATCCAAGGTGAAAAATTGCTCAGAGCCAGGCATGCATTTGCTATGTGTAGCTCCAGAACTAGTTTAGCATTTTTACGGGGAGGGAGATGAGATTGGAAGGGAGAGAAGGTAATATTAGCAAAGGATTAAATTATGTGCCTGGGCTTTGCAAATGACAGCAGTGTGCACAGCATGGACTGGGGGATTGAAGCCCTGCCTTAATTCAAAAGAATTAGAGCTAGACACAAAAGATTACACTGCAGCAAAAGTCAAACTAGCAGCCCAAAAGCACACACAAACCTTGAGTTGGATAAAGAAAGGTGAAGAGGCAAAAGCTGTGCCAGACACAATAATATTAACACTACAAAGAAGTTAAACAGATAAAAGCTGGGCTGTGTAACATTGGTCTTACAATAGAAGATGTGATTATACAATACAGGATGTTACTATACAGGTAAATACCAGCTGGAAAAGAATCTGTTGTGTAACAATGCTGAGGAAAAGATGGGTTAGATGAATGTGAAGCTCTTAGTTTCATCTACAGCGTTGCTGCTGGAAGGGTGTTTAAGTGACTGAGGAAGACACTGAGGGCAGTAGACAGGACACAAACCTACAGACTAAAGCTGAAAAGCTCAGTAACCCAAGGCCAAAACTCTAGGAATGCTACCATTGTCCTAGAGCACTATAAGCCATGGAGGATGAGATTCAGGCTGCAAATAGAATAACTCAATTAAGAAATACATAAATGTTTGCTTATGCAGAAGTTATCCAAGCTCCTAGTAAAGTCAACAGAGATTTGGAATTAAGGTTGGTCACTCATATATAAGCATCTAACCCTCTCTAGCAGAGACATGGATTACTTACAGGTCATGTGTCACATGTTTCATATGAATGTCCCCACTACCCAAAGGAGATATTCAATGGGCAGCATATGTTTGCCTAATCATGAATGTTTAATGTCTTTGTAGGTTGATGGCTAATTTGGCTGAGCCTCCAGTGGCTGCACCAGCAAAGTACAGATTTCTATTGGGTGCTTCATCAATTTGCCAGTCCTTTGTGAAGTTTATTTGATATCACTGTAGCATTTCAGATGGGACTAGGTACCCACAGTTAGGAAAAAATATTTCTGACTCTAGCAACTGATCGTGGTGTTGAGGAAAGAACTTTGAGCAGTATGTGTGTTCTGATTCACCAATCCACCTCAAACAAAGAGTCAGGTAATTAGTACAACAATAAAATATTTGATCTTTGTATGTCAGCCAATACTGGTATTCTGTTAAAGAGTTATACTACAGACACTTTTAATACTTTTCTCTAATATTGCAAAAAGAATATGTAAATGTCACCATGCCGATTTTAAAAAGTCTCTGAAGAAAGTCTATGTTTTAGTCTCCTTAGATAAATAACTGTGCTATAGAAATGGTCAAGAGTATTTAATAGCTCAGGAGTTGGATGGCTGGAGCAAAACAGACTGGGGAGAAAACTTGTAGGAATGACACCCCATTCCCAAAATAAATTTTAAAAAATAATCTAAATTCACCCTTCCTGGTACAGCCCTGGCAGAAAACATGGCAGCTGGACAGAGCCCTGTCTAAAGGAACATACTAGACATGTCACTTATCTCACTGACCTCATGTTGTCTCTGCATTTCTCTTTGCCCTAATCCCTAAATATGAACGTTGTGTCTGTTGGAGGGAGGCAGGAGGGAGCCCGCGAAGAGGAAGAAAGCGGTGCCTGCAGAGGTGTCCCCAATGTGGGGTTGGCCCTGGCTGCCCCTGAGGCCCAGCTCCCAGCCTGGCACAGCATGCACATTGGGTGGCATGAAAGGAATGGCTGCCTATGACCTGTGTCACAGTTCTGTCCTCCTCAACAGAGGCAATGAGCTGACACTGCTGCACGTTGTACAAAATCCTGTTAATGCCAACTGGAGGATTTCTTCTGCATCACGAATTTGCTCTTGCTGAAGTCATAGCAGTAACTAAATGCTACTCCACTGATGAATGCAGTTTCAGCAGGGGGATTAAGAAATGAGGCAAGTGAAGCTTAACATATTAAAAACATAATTTCTTGTGCTATGGAAATTGCTTTCATTTCTTAGGTAGCATACCTGTAATTATTTCAATGAAAAATCCAGGTGTTACAAATTATCAGCTTAGAGAAATTTGCACAGTGCAGGAAAGACATTCATGTTGCTCTCTGGTACTTTGTAATTTATTATAAGCTAGTCTATTGCTATTCTTTCAAATAAAACACCTTTTCTATACCATGACATATTTCGTTGCACTTACTGGGACCACACATGAATGTGTCATGTCACTTCACTCACTTTGAGTTTCTTGAGAGGAAATCTGGGTATTTTCAATCCTCTTCTCTTCAGACTTCTGAAATGAACAGCTTTTGGCTAATTCCTGCAATTAAGTCTGTAAACTAGTCTTAGTTACAAGTTGCTATAAATAATGACCAAAATGGGAATGAACTGAATTTGTCAGTTTTAGTGAACTTAAATAGTTAGGAAATACAGTTGTCAAAAACTGTACAAGTCTAGAACGAGCTTATAAGTTTATTATGATAGAGTAGAAACTATCAAGATCATCACATATTTATTTACACTAGCAAGTACATTAAAAAGCATATTTCTGCAGGTATTAGTGCTCATATGATTTTAAATATATTTAAATATTTGCCTTTAAAATCGACAATGGATTTCATGGAAGTGAGTAAAGAATGAGTGCATTTGGCAGCTGCAAAATTTTTGCCTCAAAATTTTTGGCGAGCAGTTCTAAGAATCCTAACAAAGGAAAAACCCTGACAACCTGAAGTAAATCTCCATGTTATATCTTATGCCAGTGTTACCTGCAATCTGGAGATATGTGGCACCACAGAACAAAAATCTGAAGAGAACTCAAACTAATTATTTAGTTCTGAGAGCCACATTATTAGCAAAGGTTTTCTAATATCTGACATGAGTCTTTCTAGCCTGTCTAACATGAACTTTTCAAGCCTGCTACTACTGGAATCATTAGGCATGAACATGAAAAGCAATTTCCCACCCTTCCCTTTACATAAATCATTTATCATTTTCTTCTCTGAAGTATTCCTAGTATTTAGTGTTTTCCTTATAATGCAGTTTCCAAAGCTGGGCACAGTATTAGAGCAAAATCTTTACTAATGTGGTGCAGAGAGTGAGAACTGCTTCTTGTGTCTTGCAGGCCATATTCTAATACATACATTCTTTTTAACATTAAGGTGTTTTTAACTGCTTTCCAGCTTGTGATCTCCCTTGAGTTTCTAATGAAATATTTCCAATGAATTGTTTCCCTAGGCATTTGTAAAATTCAGTATCCTTAAATAAATACCTTGTACTTATTCTGGTTGAATTTTGTCCTTGTTTTCCAGAGCACTCCACAGTAGCTCATTTTGTATTGCAATTCTGTCCCCAAGGTAATTCTTTTTTTCTCAGGCCCTTGTTATCTGCAAATTTAATAGCATGTACTTTCTGTTCAGTTGCCCAGGTAGTAAATGAGGCTATTGAGTAATACAGAATCCAGGACATATCATAGAGCCTCACACTGGTTTGGGTTGGAGGGAAGACCTTAAAGATTATTCAGCTCCAATCTCTCTGCCGTGGACAGAAACACTTCCACTAGACCAGCTTGCTCAAAGCCCCAACTAAACTGGCCTTGAGCACTTTCGGGGATGGAGCACCCTCAGCTTCTTTGGGCAATCTGTGTCAGTACTTCACCAGCCTTACAATAAGGAATTTCTTCCTGTTTAAACCTACCCTCTTTCTATTTACAGCCTTTATCTCTTGTCCTATCCCTTTATCTCTACTAAATAGTAAAACCTTCAGTTTTGATAATCAACGAAAGCTAACTATTATCTGAATGAAGTTTTCTAACTGATGCTATATCCAACCTATGGTGGCTGTATCATATTTTAGAAAAGTGAAGCCTAATTCTAGTTTTGCTAATGAGATTCTATGTAATACTTGACAAGCACATAAAGGGCTTGTGTGAAAACAAATGCTTCTGCCTGACATGCAGTCATGGAAAAACCTATATGGGTTTCAGAGTATTTGTTCATAACAAATTTGTGTTAGTATGTCTTAATTTAAGTGCTTATTTAATCATTTTTAGCAGAATATCTATGATAAGCTAAGATAGGTTAGTTTATAAGTGTTTGACTCCTTTTTAAGGAAAGACACTGTGTTTGCCTTCTTTCTCTGTCCTCCACAGCTTCTCAAATAGAGCAGGCACTCCTCTGATGCTGCTTTGACCAGTTCTAAGGTGTCGTTTATCAAGCATGCTACTTCTCTGCTCCACTCATTGTAAGCTGTAGTTACAGACTAAGAAACTGAATGTGTGAAAACATTAGTTGCATTTTATTATAGCCTGTCTGTAAATAGCTTTTGTCAGGACACAGAACAGGTACAGTTATAGTGTTGGCTTGTGGTGTAGGAAAAAATGGGTTCTACATTCACACAGGTGGTTTTTGTTTGTTTGTTTGTTTTTTTCTACGTTCTGTGGCTTGAAACATGCAACTAAGACATACTGATGTAGGATCTAACACTTTGTTCCAAACTCCCTTACTCTTAAAAAATAAAAAGGAAAAGAAAAAAGAAGGCTAAAGGAAACCAGGAGAATGTTACATTTTGCACTTCAAGGACAGCTTTTCAAGTGCCAGCTGGATTCCCTTCTGAATTGGGAAGTCTTTAATGTAATTACCTGAAACACCCTAATCTAACTGTGAGTTCCTTACTGAGATTGTAAGAGGGTAATTAGAAAGTAGTTTGATTTTATTTATATAATGTGCTACATTCACTATTCCCTGTTCCAATAAGATTACGTCCAATTAAAATGCAATTAATTCTAGATTTCCCCAGAAAAATGACGGCACAAGGGACCCTTTTTCAGGCTTGGGGAACCCTTTCTTGTCCCCATTTACCCTTTCATTTTCAGCCTCCCTTCTCTTCACCTTCTTCACCCTTACACAGCCTTCTATGCTTTCGTTTTGTGTAGTTTCCATCAGGATAAGTTTTTGTTCTGCTTGTTTTAAGGCGTGATAACAAAACCAAGGTCACTAATAACAAGTGAAAAACCATGGCAATTCAAATTGAATTGGTCAGAGAAAACAGCCAGGTTATGAAGGTCTGTGAACTTTGTGCAAAGAATGGTAGTGCTTTTCCTCTCACCAGCCTGTGTATCTCCTCTTCTGGAAGGCCTTCTCTTAAAACACTTGAAGTTTGAGGGGACTTTGTGAAATTTGAGATTTCATTGTTAATTTGGGTTCATTTTGCAAACAATACTTTTACAGACTTTTTCTTGTATTCCATATTGTCCATTTTCAACATTATTAAAGTTATAAATTGATCCTAGGCTGAGGAACGTTTTGTCCAGAAGCAACAGGAGTTATATGCAGATTTGGGTTATCTCCTTCAAAAAAAACAGGAAAAAACTCTGGAGAGGAATTGCTTGTATATTGAAACAATTGTCATTTTCAGAGGCTAACTGCAGTCAGGTGACCTTTAGCAGGATCATACTCAACTAGGTCTGAAAAACAGGAGGAAGGATAGCATCTGCTCCCAAACAAATGTTTAAATCTATGAAACAATTTGCTCACCAAATATAGGAACTGTCTGTCTTTTCCTTCTGCATCACTGGCCATTTGTGTAGCAAGCATGAGATTCTCTGCCAATGAAAAATATTTGTGACATTGGCACATGTGTCATCAAAGGCCTAAAATAGACAAAACAGGCTGCCCTTCCTCTGCAAGACATCTAGACAAGGCTGACTTGCAATGCCAAACATATATCTAAGTGAAAAATTGGCTGTAATGTGGATTTTATTTTTCCTCTCCTTCCAAGGAATGGTATTAGAAACATAACCATGTAAATTCATGAAGTTTCATATTTTGTATGTGAAAAGACTTGACAAAGGGAAAGACAGATATTCTAATGAGAGGGGTCTTCATTTGGGTGTGCAAACAAACAGCCTGTTTGTGTTGGATGAGTATGGGCATGTGTGGTGGACATTACTGGCATTTGTAAAGTTAAGTCTTGGGAAAGCTTAGAAGATTTGTATTGCCTTTCACATGCTCTTGCAAAACTCTGGGTGAAACTTTCATTGTATCTGTAACCAGCTCATGAAGCACAAGATAAAACATCTATCAGTTAATCTTGGCATATCTGTATCTGTTAAAAGAAACATCATAGCAGCATTCATGAGCTTTAAATGCTTTCACTTTCTAATGACATGGAGAGTGCCCCTGAGAAGACGTAGTTTCATTTAAGTACAGTCAAAAATATTTTGAGGCATATTAAACATTGTTTCTTTGTTTTAGAAGGAAGTTCTACTTTGAGGAAAAAACTTCTTGTGGCATGGGAATCAAATGGACATCTTAAAAAGCTGCAGACCTAAAGGAACAGTTTCATTAATTCTTAAATATCAAGTTGAAGAAACATATTCTTCTGTTGGACTCCATTCTCTTCCTTTTCATTATTATAGTGAATGAACCTAAACAGGTACAAATCCCAGGAAGCATTTCAGATGCCCAAGCATCTGTGACAAGTGGAAAATGAAATTATGTCTTATTTAGCTTCTCATTGTCATTTGTATTTCAGGCATGATCAATTATCAAATACATAATCCTCAGGAAGATGTCTCAGATACATCAATGCATTGCCTGTGAGCCCATGATGACTCAGTTATCAGGACTTCTGTTTCTTTGCAGAAACACTTTGACTGCTGAAGTCCAGAACGATATTCTCTCATGGTTATAAAGACTCACCTTCCACCAAGATTTGATTTAGACAATTAGATCTTTCTCCCAGTTTTCAAATTCCATCTGAGGTGCCCTGCTGCTGTACAAGTCATGTTTATTAACAGTTCTGTTCATGACTTGGATGTTATAGAGCAATATTTCATCCTGTTCCTAATACCCTCATCTTTGAAGTACCTGGTTTTCCTATATCTGATATCCCATGCCTTTTCCTCATTAATAATGTTACATTTCTCATCAGCCTAGTGGCTATCTCTCAGTCTTCTATCTCTTCTTTAGTTCTTACAATAAACTACATCTTTCTCATCTTTTTTTTATTTTATTTTTTATTTTACTTTTTAATTTATTTATACTCTATAAAACACTTATCTGACATTCTGGATAAATCAAAACTACAATGCTTCTTTTGTTTGGAAAATAATTTATCTAAACAAGAAGTGTCAGATTAGACTCGTGTACTTCTTGCACACTTCTTGCAATTTTTGTGGTGGAGATGATTACCATAACATTCCATAACAAGTTTAATAACTGAGCTTCCTATACAACTGCTATAACTATTAGGTTATGTCAGGATAATCTTCCTGAAGTAAGCTAATAAAAAATCTCCAATGAAAAGAACTTCCATAGAAAACCAAAGCAGAGAAGTAGTGTCTGTGACACTACTAGGCTGTGTCCAATAAATACAACCAAGAAACATATATTTGCTCAAAACATGTGATTCAGATCCATAGATGATGCATAAAGTACATGTGAAAGTTAAGAATGTGTTTTCATTTACGCATTCCATTTTTGGTTGAGGTCTGACACTAAATTATTCAGCAAAGATATCTCTCAGGTTATCCAGCCTGGCTAATAGTCCAATAAGAGAATTATTTCCTCTGATAACATTTGGAACATTTAGATGATACTTTACTTTTAAAAGATAAAGTGGCTCTTCTAATTAGCTTGTAACCCAAAAGAACAGTTCATAACCTGAAAGATTATAGAAATACCCACTTTCAAGTACTGTAAATTGATGCATAGTTCAAACATAAATGCACTATGATGAAAACAATTGAGGTTGCTAAGAGACAAAAATTCCCTGAAAAGTAAATCACTAGTTTTAACTCAGTTTATTCAAGCAGTGAAGTTGAATATGTTCTTGTATCACTATCTCATATGTGCATACCAAAGTCTGAGATTACACCCTGAGAATTTACAATTCAAGTACATATATTCATAATAACAATGTTCTTTCACATAAGCATTTCACAGCTTGAAAAAAAGCTAAGGTTTTCAGTTATAGGAATTCATGTTCTCCATAGATCTCCAGTATATCTCTCATTATGCATTGAAATGATGGACACTTTACTCCAATGAAAAAAAGTTAATAGGTCCCTGTGCCTTATGCCTGAGGAGTAATTGTCAGTTATACAACACTATTTTTTCCCAAACAGGGAACATTTTACTTTCAATCTGTAATACTGCTATGACATAGGACCATATTTAAAAGGCTGTAAATGAAGCTAAGGCCTAGTGAAAACAATTAATGAATTAAAAAAATCAAATATAAGAATCAAATATAAGTTTCTGGATAACATGTTCATGTATTAAAAATATTAAACATCTAGGAGAAGAAAACTGTAATGGTATTTTCTGCTTATTTAACTTTAATCTGAATTTCTGGGTGCTAAGCATTGACACAGAAATGACAGCTGCAGTAACTTTAGGCAGAGACAAGTTCAGATGCTTCTAAATGAAAGGAACTGCAACTGATCATGCCTTGATGCTCTTCTGCAGCCTCTAACCATTGGGGTTTCTGAGGACCTACAGTGTTTAATGGTCTGTCTCTCATAATGCTGCTGTCCTTCATGAGATGGGAAAATAGTAGGACATTTAATTTTTTCTGGTGCTGGTGCAACCAAATGTTCAGGTGTTTTCCTGTTGCACTGAAATTCTCCATCCCTGCCTATATACTTAATGTCTTCATGAAGTGCTTGGGAAGGAAAAGCAGTGCCCAGAGCAGGGAGTGCTCAAAGATTAAAGCAGTTAAAGCAGATGCCTGGGAAGCCGACTAAGCTCAGCCTGTGGAGAAACAGTGAAAATAGGATATGTATTAAATGTCATTTCTCTCCAGGGCTGAGGTACTTCATGCAGGGTGGCAGATAAGTGTCTCTTGAGACTCTCACCTCTGCATCTTTCAGCAGGGCTGGCACCTCCACCACTTCTTTCTAAAGCAGAAGAAGGAACAATTTTTTCTTTTAAAACTGGAACTTGAGTCTTATGCTGCTGTTCTGGTGCAGTATTTTAGCACTTGCTCAGAACGTGGCATCCTCACATTTAATTACTTCTTGTACCCAAGTGAATTCAGGCTTCTTGTGTCCCTGGAAACATCCTAGCTTTAAGTTATTGTTGGGTTATGACGTTCTCCACTTCTCTGGGTTTTGTACTTGCTGAACAGCAACAATTCCCTGTTGGAGGTGGCATAAAATTCAGTTTCTGCCCTGCTCAGCAGGGTGTGAAAGGCAGACCTGCAACTGCCTCATGGCTCTATTCCTACAGAACTAAATGACAGAAAGAGCAGGCCCTATAATTCTATAAACTGCAATTCACCTACATGATTTTTCAGCTTTGGTTTATCGCTAATTACAATCTCCTACAAACACAATTATAGGTCATTATATTTTAGCGAGGCAGCAGAATTTTCCATGAGCAACAGGCTACACTTTGCGTGGTGCAACTCGGATCACAATGTCCCACACAGCATGGCCGTGTGAAGTGCAGAAAAATGGTACATAGCAGAGGGAGGAGATAATTTTAGACCTTTGACTTGGATGCATGTGTTGGGACCTCAGAGCCACTTTGTAGTAAAGGCAGCCTTTAGAGAGTAATTGAGAACAGCTGAGCTGGGAGCCTCCCTCACTCCCACATGGGCTCCCACCTTAGGCAAAAAGTTAAATGCCTCAAGTAAGGAGAGCGAATGTTGCCATTTTCATTAAGCTTAGCAGACAAGACAAAAAGGCCAAATTATCATGTGCTGATGCCCTAGCAACCTTCCTATGTAGTGTCCTTGCTATAAGAGCAGAGAATTTGGTCCCATAAGATTCCTTCACTGTTTGCCAAGAGAAAGGTTAGGAATAGATGAGAACAAATATCCTGAGAGAACAAAATCTTTAGGATTTTGCATTGGATTATTCCTTAAATAGTGAAAAGCTACATGGAAAGCCTGAAGCTAAATATTTCAAATCTCCATTTTGCTGGTGGAAATTAACCCCCTCCTGAAAAGCATAACCCAGGATTCACTCTACCTCCTCAATGTGTGTGTCTCAGCTGCAGAACTTACCACTCCAGTAACTTGGGTGCTTTTTGAGACACCAGGTGTGTTTATGAAATTCTGAGTGGCTCCTGCTGCCATTCACAGTCCCAGGGCTACTGCACTTCTCTCAGTAGCTCAGTCGAACTGGTGTGTTTCAACCACCTTCACTTGCAGTGGCAATGGACAAAGGAACACACGAACCCCTTTTAATTCTGCAGTTTCACATTAATGCAACTTATTGCAAAAATGCATGGATCTTTACTGGGGCTTTGGAGGGTGGCTTCTGAAACTTTGTGTATAGTAGCACTGCAGAGGAACTTGAACTAATGCTAAAATGCGTTATTGGGGAACTGCAGGCTGTGCCCATACTGGTACGGTCATTGTGGAAACAGAATTAGTTCAAGTTAGCTCAGATGATAAGTAGGTGATTTTCTTATAGAAAGTCCAAATGGGATTTGGGATCCTCATTCACACTGTCTGCTTAAAGATCTTGCCATTATAGGCTGCTTCTGCTATGCAGTTTCTGTTAGAGTTGCCATAAATTATGTGTTATCCTCAAGATTTTTGGTTGTTCTTGCGGCAACTTTTTGAAATAGAGCTGTGGAAATGCAGAGGTTTGTTTAGAACATCTTATCTGAGATACTGTAACACTTCTTTAGGTTATAGCAACAACTTTGGTTTTGAGGATAGTAAGACTACAGCAAATGCACAACAAGCATAGGAAAAGGATGCACAGGTAAGAAATCAAAAGTAATGCTTCCTATCTACTGTTGAAATTGGTAAAAAGTGTGTAATATTTTTCCTCACACAGAATTAAAAGTTATAATATTAAATTATTGAGTGCACAAGGAAATAGGAGTAGCACTGTAATATATTCATAATTACTTTGGAAACACATGTGCAGGACTTGCAGAGTTTCATTTGACTTTGCCATATTACACTCAATGCTTCCAGTGTGTCAAGAGTGGGTAGCTATTAAAAACTTAATACTAGATTTTATGGTGTGTGTATATATATATATATATGTAACAGACTATATTTCAAAATACAATACTGTTTAGATTGCTTAATTCTAAAAGAATTAACTAGAACTGGTGATTATTGAGTAACGCAAGTACAAGAAAGTCTGTGTTATCCTTTCCTTTCTTAGTTAACATTAAGAAACATGTTATATATATGACCTTACAAACAAGCACTGAGATTGAATTTTGGATTTTACCAAAAAACAGAAATATCAGAAACATCTCAGAGGAGTCTGAAATATGTTTTGGCCTTCCTCTCGTTCAAGAATGTGTTGGAATGTTCCAAAATCAAGAGAAATGTAAATATACAAGTAAAAAACCAAAATTCTAATGTGTGTTTTTGTTTTGTTTCTTTTAATCAAGGTGATATCAAACAAACAAAATAAGCAGATAAAGCTACTGTAAGTAGAAGACTAGACTAGATGACCTTCAGAGATTCACTTCAACCAACATTCCTGTGAGTAAATTGAAATGTATTTTATCAACCTTCAATATATTATATAATTTTGACTTTCATCTCATTAAATCAAGAATTTTTGCCTCAGTGTTGAGCCAGCCTGGAACTTCATTGTCCTGGATTCAACTTTGTGCTCTGTTACAGACTTCCTATGAGAAGCTTTCTGGGATTTGAAAAGCCCTTTAGCTCATCTCAGGGTGTGTCTCTAGAGACATGTAAACACAGCACTTCAAGATGTGTTCCCTCCCTGGTTCAGAAGCCTTTAACAGTATCACCCCTGAACCGAGTTCAGGATAAAGCAGAGTCATTTTCCTCCTGCATTATGACCATGACACTTCTGGAATAGCACGGAGGAAGCATATCAGCATGGCGTGATTTGATTTTTAGTCAAACATACTCACACAAGTGGGTTTTCACAATTATTACAGAAGGATTTCATGGATTTACTAACCTCAGCCTTATATAGTTGGTGACAAAAATTAGGGTTTTCCTTAAGAAGCAGACATATCTTAGCACAAAGGTTTTTCAAAAGCTCCCTGAATGCTGATGTATGAGATATTTGAATAGAATCATAGAATGGTTTGTGTTAGAAGGGACCTTAAAGACCATTTAGCTGCAACACCACTGCCATGGGCAGGACGCTAAACCATTTAGCACAGAACCCCATCCAACCTGGCCTTGAACACTGCTCTCATGGAGATTAAAGGTAGGTAAAGGGAAAAAAAAATATTACAAGGGGTGGATGTTCTACTGCACTCAGTGCTCTCATTATTCTTGACTTTTTTTTTTTAGCAAGAAATTTTCATTGAAAGAGGATTGTCACTAAAAATTTTATTCAATACATATTTGGGATACTGCAAACTAATGCTAGTTTAGAAGAACCACACTCTGACATACCAAATGCAGGTGGGATCTGCGTAAAACTTTTGCATATTGTACAATAGAGTCACACAGGTATGAAATTGGCATATTGTGGATTGTGGATTGACAAAACAGAAACATTGAAATGGTTGTAAAAGTGAACTCTGCAAAGAGTGGATTGCCATAGCAATACATACCAGCTTTTAGCAATCAGGACTGAAGTGTGTCTGGTCATGCTTAAGAAATCTCAGCTTTGATAAACACATTCAGGTTTTCAAGGTAACCCCCTTGTAAAAGAAAAGAAGAGGAAAAAAAATTACCATGGCCGATAATAATTTACACATGCTAAAGATATTTGAATTAGAAAATTATTTTAATCTCACAAAATAGTCATGCAATATAATGTCTAGCAATTTGAGTCATAAAGGGTTGAGCAAAGGAAAGATTTGTATAAAGCTCTCACAACAGATGGTCAAGAATGTGATCAATTCTTTCTCTCTTAGAAACTTTAAATTTACATTAAATGTATTTGAAGGCATGCTTAATCTAAGCATGCACTGCTAAGGTGGGTGTATAAATTATTGAGCAAAACTGTGTGTTATAATTTACCTAGAAAATCAAATTAAATTTCCATGAATTATGGCTTTAAAACATATGAAATGACACACAAAAAAAAAACAAAACAAACAAACAAACAAAACCCTATAACCCTGATTGAAAAATACTGTTTCAAATCTATTGAGTGACTTTGAAAAACGTGGCAATACAAGAATACTTTTAATTTGTTCTCTGTGTTTCAGTAAGGTTAGTAATGATCAGTATTATGGGACAGGTATGTATTATCTGGTGGTTCAGGACTTCACCATTCACTCCAATCATACTAAACAGCAACATTTATTCATTACAGAAGAAAAGTATTCTTGTGAG
Source organism: Myiozetetes cayanensis (assembly GCF_022539395.1). NCBI lineage: Eukaryota > Metazoa > Chordata > Aves > Passeriformes > Tyrannidae > Myiozetetes > Myiozetetes cayanensis. Next base: position 39,547,920 of record NW_026087742.1, on the reverse strand, counting down.
CCATTGCTGGACTACCACATTCAGGTATTTAGTAATTATTGTTCATATATTCTGAGACTGATGCAGTGGGCTATTTGTAGAAAGTTGCATTGACTCTTCTTTCAAGAATTTTCATAATGATTTTAAGTTTTCTTGTCAAGAACATGCTTTTCTTGATAATTTTCCTCATTACTAGACGTTAACACGCAAAGAAAACATCTATCTAGATATATATGTATATAGAAAGATGTATTTGTCTACTTTATTTTCAGAGCACTTAAAAATGACAGAAACACATAAATGATATTAAAATAATTGCATGCACCATGAGATTGGATGGTTGTGTGTTTAATCTGTATTTGCAGCTATTTGTATTTGCAATTTTTCAAGCGACTCCATGAACACTCAAGCTGAGTCACTTCAGTGCTGCATTTACATGTGCATCAAGGCACAGAATTTGTAAGAAGGTGCACATGCACAGACATTGTGAAATGGGAAACATTCTCCCTGGCACAGAGCAGAGCAATGAATATTGGCTGGCCCCTGTGAACGTGAGCGTTGCTCAGAACTACTGTTAGAAAGCTGATGGAGATGGTCTGTGGCTTTATCCCTCGGTAAAAAAAATATGACACTCTTTAGGATTAAGAGGGTAGTTAAAGAAGGCAGATAGTTGGTTCAAGTGTACCTTAAAAATAATTAGATCGTGTTCTCTTTGTTAAAATGTACAGACCTGTGCTCTGCCACATCTGTCCTGCAGGTGGTTATTAGACACTGTATGCACAGATGAGTCACTGGGCTGAGAGTGGGGCTGACTGGAAAACATTAATATTATGGGGCCACAAGTTTCAAGAATTTATATTTAGTTTTAGCTCTGTAACAAATTGGAATTAACCTTTGCTTGGTTTTCTTTTTCTTTTTTTTTTCTTCTTTTTAATGAAAAAACAAGGGAAAGCCTAATATAACTAAAAATCTTCAGTAGTGTTTTTTGCAGAACAGGAGAGTATGGATCTGGTGAATGATTTAGACTAGTGATTTCAACATAGATTTTGTTCCCAAAGAAAATAAATATTAGATTATTGACTCTTATAAAAATGTGACATCTGCCATTTTTTCTCATTTCCTATATCTATCTCTTTCATTCTCTTATTTTAACCAGAGTTTTCATCCAGGAGGTAATAAACATTTTCTGAACAGAAAATGGTAAGTTTCAGGGAAACACTTTGGTTTCAATAAAGAACATGTTTTCTTCAGGTCTAGTTGACATTGCAAAAATATATTCTTCCTGTAACTTTGGAAAAAATTAATAATCTAGTTTTAGAGAAATACAGCAGAAGGATTAATCTCTATGTGCTCTTGACTCACCCACTGATTGGTATCTTCAGGCCACTTTGCTTCTGCTTCTATTAATGTCACTACTTGCACTGGGAATTACTGAACAAATAATTTTGCTTTGTTGAGACTATTTTATTTTCAAATCAGAACGAAATATATGTTTTAGGACCTATTCACAACAAGAAGTAACATTTCATTTCTTCACAACAAGTAGTAACCTTTTGCCGTTATCAGGCTGAAGTTTTTTGGTGTTGTTCAGTTTTTCATGGTGGAAAATACCAAAATTTTGGTCATGCACTTCAATTTGAAATTTAATTTGAAAGGTAATTTAATCTTGAACAAGCAGTTCTCTCACCAGAGGCAAGTTAGATCAATGTATTCCTGCTGTAAGAGATCAACATCTGAGAAGAATTTACCAATAAATCTGCATGAGTAAGAAACAAATATTTTAGGAAAAACACAGGGATTTGCTTTCATTCTAAGATTTCTGAACAAGTTCTGAAAAAAGATCATAACTGTTGTTTACTCAGGTTGATTCCTAGGGCAAGATTTTCCCTGTTCCAATAAAGTAATTTCTGGTGTAGATGGTTTTTTACTTTTATTGCTTATGATAAGATCCAAGATTCAGCTTATTCACCCAACAGGAATCTACATATAGATTAGTTTTCTGCCAGCCTGTTGTGTTGGATCAGCTCACAGAGGGACCTGCACAAGGTGTCAGAGATAGCAAAAGGCAAGCAGAAGATGAATGGGATGGGGGAGAAGGAAACTGAGATGAGAGATGAAAACTCTTCTGTTTGGAGACAGTGAGTAGCTTGGTTAGTTCATCCCCTTTTGTGAAACAGCATCTACAGTTAGGTGAAACAGATGGCTCATGCCTACAAGTGGATTTATACCTTGGTTGTCTGCATCTGAACAAGAAAGTCCAGACAGGCTTCAAAACTGCTGTAAATGGTCAGTTGGTGTCCAGTGACTTGGTAGATCCTGTAAAGCAGACTTCTGGCTCAGCTCTAAAGAAGGGAAGAAATGACAATCATTTCATCTTGATTTTGCTAAAAATCAGGAAAGCGCTAATTATTAAATTCTGAATATTCATCTATAAGGGTTTACTATTACTTTTCAGGTACCCCTAATGATCAAATGAGGTTCCACAGAGACTTAATTATTGAGCAGAGAAGGTTCTAAAGGGCTTTTGCACTGAGAGTATTGAAAAAAAGTTATGCATGTATGTCCATGACCCTTTCTTCACATCTGAAGATTGAAACACTGAACTTCAAGACAGGGACAGATTTGTAACAGCTATTCAGTTTCATTAAACTATAATAATAATAATGTTTCAAACTTTCATTAGGCATTATGCAGTGTTGGGGAGTTTTGGAAGGGTTGTCTTGGAAATGTGCTCAGCAGAAATCTGACAAAATTCATCATAAAGATGGTTAGTAATTACATGTGATACGGGTATGAAATGAGATAGTCTTTGGCTCCTCCATCCATGTGCATTTAAATACAACAGAGCAAAGGCAGGAATCACCTTGCATTGAAGGTTCTGGGACGTGGGGATGGTACTTGCACCAACCCTTTGTTTAAGGCAAAGTCCCCACAGACGTTAAACAGCCCAGCACAGTGGAGATGGGACGAGTGGTGCATGGTGAAGGGGCTGTAGGCAGGTAGAGCAGGAGAACTGCTTATGCTTCTGAAGAGATTTTTATTGCCAGCTAGCAGATTTCCAGACTATGCTTTGGGACTGGGAGCTATATGGTTATACAGAACTGGCTTTGTCCCAGGGAATTTAATCTCTGCTTTTCAGATGTCATTGCAGACTTGAGCATTTCATGTAAATTTGTCCTTTTTCAAAGGCAAACTGCTCCTGTGACTGGAGAGCAAGGTCATACTCATACTGTGACGTACTTGGTAAAGACCCACTGGCTAAATATTGTCCTGTCTCAGGCCTGAAGTAGTTCTTTTCTTTGTGCAACAAAGTTTTCTTTGGTTTTTGCCAAAGAAGTGTTTCTGTCAGAACTACCAGAGGCATGAGATGGGCATTCTCAGCTCTCTCAGCTCAGCCCACCCTCTTTGGATGGGGTGGGATGTGCCATACTGTCTGTAGAACAGGGTGACTTCACAAAGATGGAACATAAATCATGAGTTCTAAGAAGAACAAATCATTTTGGGTTAATCTGAAATTAAGTTTCCTGGAGTTTTAAAAAAGTGCTAAAATATTTCCAGTTCATAACAACTTTGTTTCAGCCGTGGTTTTTTTTTCCTCTCTTCATTTGGGCATGAACTGAAGAGACATTATTCATACAGCTGTAAATTTTAAGTCTTGCATATTTTACACTGCACATGCCATCATTGAAGATAGAGGTTTTTGTCTTTAATCCTTTCAAAACATTATATCATTCTGTGTTTATAAAATATAAGTCAAGGAAAATAATTCAGAATTTGGGTATTACATTTACAGGATAAATTGCTATTAGTATCTCTGGGTTTTCAGGAAGAATTCCTGAAATCCCGAGAGATTAATACACTCACTCTGGGCCACACAAATAGCCCAAACGGGATTCTGCATAATTTTTCTGGTTTTTGGCACAAAACAGCATCATCTGCGTTTCCTTTGCTATAGGAAGTGTAATTACAGAAGTTTATGCAGATAAAACTTAAAGTGCATTTTATCAAATTAATTTTTTTCTGAGGTATTACTCTGGGAAATCAACCAAAACAAGCAGTAAATAGCAATTGATTTACACTGAGTTTTTACTAATGCTTTCCACGGTTTTTATATTATAAATCTTCTTTATTTTATGACACTCTTCAACTTGGTGATTTGGATAAGAGCACATGCATAGTCAATTTGGCTCATAAAGCACAAAAAGCAACAGCATTTCATCTTACTCTAGGAAAAGATTATTATCTGTTTTCAAGCAAACAGAGGCTGGGGATGCATAGAAGGGGCCTCATACATTTCTCTATTCTTGTTAGTTTTATCTTTCACTGTAGAATTTCCATGATCAACAGTTTGATTTATATCTCTCAGTTGCTGCTCTTTTCCTTTACAGGCAAAAACAATGTTTAAAGGTTCTGTTCACTTTACGTGTATTACAGCCTGCACAGTTCTGTCTGCGGGATGCGTTTTAAATTGTCAGATAAAAAAACATTTCACAAAGTACTGAAAAAAAAATTCAGACATAAGGAAGCCTCTGTCAGCTTGTGAATCTTCTCATTCGGGGAACATTTGTATGAAAATATCGCATTTGAACTTTCAAAAATACCACACGATTAATTGAATTGTGAGCATAGCCTGCTACTCTTTCAAGGCACCATAGAACCAGAAGGAGGAGGGAATAGGCCTGCCAGATACATTCCTGCTTAAGCATGGGTAAACCATGGCACTTCGCTCTTTCTCCATTCTTGGTTATAGACTGCAGATAATGTGGATCTCATAAATACTTGACACACTTAGAAATATTTCCTTGTAACCCTTTCTTCAAAGTGGATATTGAAGAGAGCACAGATGGAGTCAGGCGGATTTTTCACATTAATTCCTCTTTAAAAAAAGAAAACAAAGCTTTTTCAAATTTTATTATTCTTTTCACAGGAATATCTGTGATGTTGTACACAAAAGTTTTAATATGACCTTACCAGAAACCTTTTCTCCCCCGAATGCCAAGCTGTAGACAAACCAAAATAAGATTTGTATGGATTGCACATTTTGCATATTAAAATTTATATCATGATATGCAAGTCTCACTTAATTTTGAAAGATGGTTTGCATATATAAAACAACATTAACATTAGTAAAACCTTATGAAGGTTAAATTTCTGATTTTTTTTCTTCAAAAAAAGATTTTAAGAACAGCAAAAATGCTCACTCACATCAGAGAACTATAAACATTTCAGGCCTGTAGCAGATCTGCAAAAAAGTACAGAACATGAAAGAGTTTCAAGAAATCTGCTGAAAAGTGTTCTAAGGCACTGAATGCTTCATCATTTGGGCAAGTGGTGAACAATAAAGAATAGTTAGTTAACTCAGACTTTTGTATAATATTATAATCAGAAGGCTGAATTGTTGCACAAAATCAGCGGAAACAAACATGTTCTTATCACTCCGTGCTTGAGTTGATGATGTCGTGTTGGTGTGTCATTTGCAAGTCTGTGTGCTGAAAAAACAGGGCTGATGCTTCTGCATCAGCCAAGTAAGGGAGTTCTCTGATTGTGCTGCTGTAAAGCCCAGAGACGGGGGGGGGAGGTGGTGAGGAAGCACTAAGGACACCAGAGGACAAATAAATCTGTCTGGAAGTGGGATATCCCTTTAAAAAAGTAGTCTTACACCAGATAGTGGATATCGAGCCAAGGAAAAATTGCTATTCTCTGTCTTTTATTGGGATTCACTTCATCCAGCTTCAACTGTCTGATTTGTGCAAGCTGAGTAGTGTCAACAACAGAATCAACACAGGAGAGGAGAGGAGCTATGAGAAAGCAATGGAACAGAGCAGTCATAATCTTTGTACACCTGATTGCAGCCCTTAGGACATCCAAAAGAAAAAGCAAAAATGCTTGAATGAAGTTTTGATATGTACTATTGGAAGGTTCTTCCATGGCAAACTGAACTTTTAAGGTTCCTTTAGTGAAACAAATAAATAAACAAAAGTATGGTGTCCTAGGAATTGGTAGTGGTTATCTATGTCTATGTATGTTCATGTGCTTGTGCACACAGACAGTCATATAAACACATGGACAAAGCTCAGTGCTTCCCTTCAGTCTTTTCACACCCAGAACTGAGAAATCTCTGAAGTGAGTATCTTGTGTTTGAAGACCTGTTGCCAATACTGCTAAGCATATCTTCTGCATGACAGGAAAAGAACACTGCTGTTCCATACAGGAGAACTTTCTCAACACGCTCATTGCTCAAGAAAAGGCAATGAGCCTTTCTAGAATTGCTTTACGAGGTGGCAATGTTGTTGCATGTATACATACAATAAGAAAGGAGATTCTTTCTCAAGAAAACCTCATCTAATGAGTAAAGGCATTATGGACTTGAGAAACTGTAATGAGATCAGACTTCTGCTCCTGAGTTTGAATTTATTTTTAATGACACTGCCAATTTGAAGACTACAAAAGGATAGAAAAAGCGTCATTCAAACTAAGGTGGTCACATCTCATGAAAGGGGTATTGCTGTAGCTTTTACTTCCTTCTCTCTTTTCAGGATGCACTTACCTTTGTGCAATAGTTTTTGCAGTGGGTTCATTTTGGAGCTGGCTGGCATTGTCTCTGTCAGACAAGGGGAAAAGCCATCCCTGTAACTCCTCCTGCGCCACCCTCCCCCCCCCCCCACAATCTCAATACAACGGGGAAACTTCAGAGAGAGCAGGAAGGCAGACTCACAAAAAATAGCTCAGAATAATATAATATTACTTTAATAGGGAAACTCCAGCTAATATCTACAAAGACTGAAAGATATAAAAGCCATGATATTATACTACCAAAGGGTTGCTAAATAAGTATGAAGCATAAGCTGCCTAAAGAAATTGAATCCAGACTTGCATAGGATTCTCTTCAAAAGCTTAATGTTTCCACAAAGGTCACTGAAAATGTTACCCTTGCAGGTTTTCAATCAGTTATCTTGTCAGAGTCCAATTAAAAGTGTCTTTTTATTCCATACCTAGTTAGCCTTACTCTCATTTGCCCTTCTAACCGGGCTATTGCAATGCCAGCATAGGCTGTAATGATGTTCAAAGTCCCTTTCAAAGAGTTTTACATTGCTGAAGTTGTGGGAAGAGCTCTTCGGAGGAGAATCAGGCTTGGCATGCCTGTTAATGTTTTGTTACCAATTTATCATGAAAGACATTATCACTGGGATGGGTTTCAGGAAGCCCAGCCAGAATGTGCTCACATACAGTTAAGAACTACTGCCTTTGAGAGGCTTTTCAGGCAGGGACTCATATCTAACACAAACGATTTTAATACTGCATGGACAGTTGTGGTAAGTCATGCAATAGAAGGCACAGGGGAAGAGTTAATACACATAATAGAAACAGAGGAAATTTGTTTGGGTGAGTTGCAAAGACAACCAGGAATCTTGATGCAGACAGTGCTGTTCTTCTTTCTGCTTCTCATCTGTATTGAAATTGATAAAATCAAAATTCTTCTGTGTCTTCATTTATCCATAATTTATTCTTGTCTCTCAAAGTTGCTTCAAAGATTCATTAATTGATTGGTGTTCATACAGTAATTAAAGTACTTCGCTGAAGTAATTTCTAAGTGCTGACATGATAGAAAAAATACATTTTGAAACCTATAGAAACTGAGGAGGGAGTTCAGTGGTACTTCATTTTATCAGGTATCAAAATAAGAAATACAGGATTGTTGGTAGTTTTATGATTTATACAGCATGAGAATGGGACTGTAAAATAAAAAAATGAATATAAAATCAAGCAAGTAATTGTATATGATAAAAATTAAACATAGTAGAATATTAGAATTGACATTTTTTTAATACAAGAAATCTATGAATGCTAATTCCCACAAATTAACACAGATGGTTGAATTTTTCCAGTTTGACAATACACAAAGCCATGCACAACAAAACCTGTTATGTGTTACACAGGAGGTACTAAATCCTCTGTGAAAAGCGCTGAGATCTTTGTTCAGCCTTTGCTCAGTACAGACTCTTACAGGAAACTTCTAGTGGAAATTTTGTTGAGTGAGGGTAACACTGGAACACTCTGTGAGGATCTCACAGTAGCTGAAGAAGGTTTAGGTGAAAATAAGTATCAATTGTTTAGGGTTTGATGATTAAGAGAGGAGAAAACACAGTTCTGAAAACTACTCAGATCTAAGGATTTCACTGGGAAATTAAAGCTTGGCCAGGCTGTTCTTCTAATACCCAAATGGTAATTAACAATTAAGAGTTTAATGTGTGACAGCTTTAATGTGCATATGTAAACTGTGATGCAGCACTAAATCAGTGTCCAAAAAGACTGGAACAGACTCATAAAAAAGGAGTGCATAATAACTCCATAATACCATGTTTCAATATCTTCAGAAACAGACTGCATAATAGTGAGTTATTGCTAATGGATAATTAATCAGGAACTTAAATTGCCTCATTTAAATTTGATATGTCATGCACTCAATTGGGACTGTTGAATGGGTTCCGTTTCTACTGTATACCAGCAGTAACATCTAATAGCTTACTAAAAAATGGTTGATACGTTTAGGAAATGGTATGGTGCTGTGAAATACCACCAGGATTTCTATCCTTTTGTCACAGCTTCAGAACTGCCAGCAATTTCTGCCTAAATGATACAATGAAATAGCTAGCAGTATTTTAAATTTTTAAGGATTCTCATTCAGATAAACTTTCACACCCCCTTTCCTTGATTAAGATAAAATAAGCAGTTAGCTCCTATTCAACATTTGTTTTTGGCATGCCTGAGAGTGCTATCTGTGTCATACAGACAGAGAATGTAAGGCATGGGGAAACAGAATAATATAACATCATACAGCAGCTAATGGCAGAATTAGCAACAGGTCCCAGTCAGGTGCCTACAGGTCCCAAGCCTGTGTTCAACCCAGTAGATTGTGTTTCATCTGTTACTAAACTCCTTCATAAAGTCAAAATAAATGGCTTCAGTGGGACTGAAGATGAGAATGGGAATCGTTTCCATAATTCTTTGGAAGGCTTTGTAATTCCTCTCTTGCTATTGTGGTAAATGAGATCCTGTGCATCACATGAAATAGAAGGATAAATATGGTAGTCAGAGATTCCTTTGTACTGAGGCAGTTACAATACTTGCACCTGAATGTTTATGTTGTTATTATCTTTTTCTCTTTTGATTCAACATGGTCACTAGGCTTGTCATGACTTATCATTCTCCAGATGAGAAAACATCTTTGCAGTCACAAGGTAGAAGGTCTTTCAAATGTATCATATAAAACCTAATACTACCACCAAAGTAGCTTGGAGAGCTGCCATAGGCCCATTTAACTCACTCCTTTGCTTCAGGAAGAACTGCTACAAGAAGTTTTGCAGGTATAAGGTTTAATTCCAAATGTAAAATGTAGAATATTTCACTTCAGATACAATTTTCAAAAGGTACCATTTCAAAAACCAAGCAGCAAGAAAAATGAGCCTATCACTATACCTTCACTGGTACCTGAAGTAATTTAAAGCTAATGCCTATAACCCTTTTCTACTCTGTCATTAAATAGTTGGCTGATAATACAAGAGATCAGGGTGCTTTCATGCATTGGTCTATGTACATAAATTTATTCCACCTTCAGTTTGACTTGGGCTCAAAAAGGCATTCATCATTTTTGAACTTGTGTCTTGAAAGTCTACATTCACTTGTTCTGAAAATCTGTCCAAGATATATTTATCCAGGAGGGAGACAAGATACAAAAGAGAACTCCTGAGGCATGTCATCCAAGTTCCATCAATACCATACTGGTTTTTCTCATAAGGGACAGTTTTTTTCAGCTAAACAGAGTTTAGCAACATATGACATCTAAAACTGAAATGAGACTATAAGTAAGGAGCAGCAGGGAACTAGGAAAGGAACTGTGACTATAGTTTAAAATAGAGATTTTCACCAGATCTTATGGTATTCAAAATAGTAAATAGCTGTATTAGAAATCATTGGTGTGAAGAGATTTAGCTAGTATCTGTCTCTAAGGACAGCTTTAAGCTGCTACAAAGCCACAAGGTACCCAACCTTGCCACTGGAGCCCAGAGCAGATGGACTGTGAGCAGGGACTCTGGACGCACAAACTCAAAGCAGGCACATCAGCTTGTAATGCAAGTTTAGCACTCGTGAGTGTCCAGGCAAAGGATCAGGACTAAAACTGTTACACCTGACCTATTCAGGTTTTTCAGGTAACTGTTACAAAACAGCAAGCAAGTAAAAATGGGTTGACAAAGCAATCATAGCTATAGGAACATATCCCACAGTTGTAACATCTCTGTTAACTCCTTACCTTGAGGATGAACTTGTTCCAGACTCTGGAGCCTCTTTCTGCTTATGATTCTATAGGTTGTATCCATTTTCTAGAACAGGTGAAGTTTGCTCTCAGTTACAAGGCACTGGGGGAGGGTGTGTAACCTCCCAGCTGTGGAACAAGAGCACGGATGACACCAGCAAGTGTTAATCAAAGAGAATGCTGCACCCTCAATTCCCCTAGAAAGTAGTTCTGGACTAAATTATTATAGTTGTGTTTTAATCACAATGAGAATTGATAGTGTAGGGAAAAATATTAGTATTTCTAAGAGTAGAATTTGGAACATATGAATTGTGGACTACTCAGTTGTCAGAGACATATATTACCTTGTATTTTGTTCTTATATTTTTCTTTTGCATCCTATGCAATGTAGCAATATCTCTGTGTTTGGAAATTTATACTTTCTCATATCCTTGAGTAGCTGCTGCCTGTTCTCAGCAGGATGGCAATGGATGCTGATTAACATATAATTTTAAACAGAACTATGTAATTGTATTTATTACAAATAAACTATATGAATTTTCTAAATCTATTATGACTGGTTGTCAAAGGCCAACTTTAAGACTCCTCAGTTCCACAACTGTAGATTCAGCTCTTCCGTTTTAAATCCTGAAACCTGCCAAAAGAGCATATCAGCTCTTCTCAATTGCAATGTATGGTTTTGAACACAACACTTCATAACTGAGTGTAATTTAATGCTAATTTTAACCTATGTGAAGAAAAGAACTTCTTCTAGAGTTCTGTTGCAAGTGCTTGGAAAGGCCCTTTCATTGCTGTTTCAGTGGCTAAGAACAGAAGATACAGGCAAAAGGAACTTCGCAGAACTGTTGTCTCTAAACTGGGAGGCTACTGAAATTATTTTACCCTTATAACTGGAACCAATTCCTATTCTGCTTGAAGTCAAAATTATTCTTATCATTAAAGCCTGAGAATTATTTTTTGACATTATTCCCAAGAGAAATATGAAGTGGATTTTTCTCTTCAAGTCCATCTTTGCAACCCAGAGTCCTAGAAGCTTTTTTCACTGAGAACCCTCATGTAAATAACATGGTCTCAAGAGATGATAAGTGAAGCTGAGCAGATTCCAAAGACTTAAGTTTCCAAATATCAATTTACAATAGGCAACACTTTACTCAGAGACAAATAACAGCAGTCTTGTGGTTCAGAAAACAGTTCCATGGGAGTTTCCTCCATGAATTTATTAAATAAATTAGATAAATCACATCAATTTAGTGTCTTCAGTGAAAATGAACTTCTGAAGCAAACCATTGCTGAAAAATCCTCTTTAGAATGTGATTGTGGTCTCGGCAACCTTAGCAGTTCTCAGAAATCTCAGTGTTTCAGAAAAAAAAATTAAGGGAACAGAACCTGAGGATTTATTTTTTGCAGGTTGCTTATTCCCAGCCTTATAGCTTGCACATTCCTTTCCAATGGAGCAACATAGACTCTCAGAAAAGTATCACAGTGGAAACAACTTACCAATATTTATCCATGATAAGTACCTAAACACAGAATATTGGTACAATCCATTATTACGGGATTTTAAGAATAATTCCAAAAGCCTTCAGTCCTGCACAGTTCACGTATTTAGCCCTTAACATGCATATAGTGCCATCAAAGTGAATAAGCTTGCCTACATAGACCTAAAAAAACCTGCAGGATTTCAGGATTTACTAGGTATAAAATGTCATGATGTAGCAACCCACTAGGAATTTGGTGGCTGGATCTATAGCTGGTGATTCTAAATGCATCCATCAAACATTCATGATATAACAGACTATAAAATTGCAAGCACAAATAATTCATACAATGACAATTTTCAAAGTAATTTTCAACAATTCCCAGTAAGCAAGACCAAAACAATAAAACGTAATCCCTGACTCATAGTTGTCAAGAGTTTTTGGTGTTATTTCTAAACATTAATAACATAAAGATGCTGATCTAGCTCATCCAGACAGATGAGATTTGCTTAAAGTTTTTGTCCTAGTTCTGCTAATAGTCAGGTTATAAATTCTTGGTTCTGTTGTAGTTCATTGATGACATGATTTCCATGGATTCCAGTGGGATCAGAATCTCATATCAGTAGTTAGCTTTCTGGTGGACTATCTATGGGGGCTAACACCAGTACTTTGTCAGTAATTCAACAGTGCCTGAAAAAATAGAAAAGTCAATTAATGGGAAAAAAAAAGTTTATTTGGCTCCTTTAAGTATTTAACTCTGATAGTGTTTTAAGTACTTTGATCTGATTTCAAAATTTCAAGTGTTATTACTAAAATACAAATAAAGTAAGAAAAAAAAAAAAAGGGGGGGGGATGTGTTTTGAAGTTACCAAGAATGATTGTTTTTCAACTGGGGATTTAATTTCTTTCCCAGACAAAAAATCCTCTCAAGTAATAACTGAAGATTTTGGCAACTCTGTATCTGCTAAACATTGCAGAGAAGAGCTTTGTGTGAAAATTTTCATCAGCTGTAATCAGAATATAATTAGCATTATGCAGGTTAGCTCATATATCTTGGATAAGATCCAACATTTATGTATTTTTGAATTCTTCAATATCGTTCCTTTCTGACTTTTCCTTAGAATTGTTTGCTAAAGGCACAAATTACTTTGGCAGAATAAAGTAATGCCTTTTAAAATTAATTTATTGTTGTTATTAATCAATATGAAGCAAAACTAAGGGCGTTACCTACTTGGTACAATATGAATAGTTATGTGTGTACCATGTATTTCAGGTAAATTTTTGATTTGCCCTTGCTATACACTTTTGTAAATATAAATGTGATCTACCAAAATGATTCTGTGGAGACCAGCAGAATATTTAGTTAGTGATATTTTAAAAGACATAGAGTTAAAAATACAGTGGTTCATCTATTTATATTGATAAGGAGGATTTTTCTAAGAGGAGACTAATTGATGATGTAGTTTGGAGGACACAAACAAGATTAAAAATATATCATACAACTCTGGACCCATATAGGTGACATGGAACATCACAGGATCAGTGCAGGACAGTCACATCATTTTTATTGCAAATATACTCCCTTTGGAGTAAAATCTCAGTAACATCTCAGTAACATCTAATTTAAGTTCCACATAACTGACACGTGTATAGCTGTGTGCAGTAGATCACTGCTGTAGTTTGCATATAGTTAATGTACCTTTCTCAGTCTGTTTTCTTAAGCTCTGGGGAATCAGAAGACTGGTGAGAATTTTAGAACTGTGAAGTCTGGGACATGATGATTTGCAACTGCCAAGTTGTTTAGCAACTTCACCTTGGTGAAGAAAACAGAGACCTGCTGAATAAACATTCAAAAATATGTTTAACTTTACCTGGAAATATTGAGTGAATAGCTCATCTCTCAGTAGGCCTGCTTTATTCAAATTTATTTCAATATATTTCAAATATTAAAAAAAAAACAAACAAAAAAACCCCAAAAAACTTCTTTATTCCCAGACAAACTTTCTTTGGGAGAATTTCTTCAATGTAATAAACATAAGTAATCTTCAAAAATTGACCATGTCCCTGAGACTTAACTTTCAGTCCTGTCTTATTTTTTACATACATATTTATCCATTCCCCATTAATCCTACTTGTCAGGAATGAATTGAACATCCCAGATTCCTTTTGTGGTGTTTGTGCATATTGATAATTTGCAGATTCTCATTACACATCTACATCTGGTCTCAGAAGATAAAGGTAGATCCCTGCATTTTCACTGAAAGGGAAATGAGCATAACAATTCAATGCATTCATCTTCACATTTTACTTCTTTGCTAGTGTTATTTACAAATACACTAACTATGCAGATATTTTAAAAGCCCAAATAAAAGTATCTAACAATATTTTAATATTGCCATTTTAGTATTTATTACTACCAAATGTAAGAGGAGTGTATTTTGGAAAGTCTTACTACATATCAGTTTTCATAAGAAAATTGAAAACCCCCAACCTTTCTAAAGATGTAGATTTTCCCCAACTCTTAATGAATATTTTTAATCAGAAGGGGAAAACAGTATTTCTTATAGCTACTCTTTTCTCCCTCTGCCCTAACCTCATCCCACTCCTTTAGTGGTCTAATTTTATGTTAAAACATCTCTACTAAATTCTAGAATTGTTTTTCTCTTTCCTTTGAAGGTTAAGTGGTCATGGCATGAAATGCAGATACTATTTCATCACTGCCATTTGCAAAAGGGGAGTCTGGAAAAATATTCCTGTTTAACATTTTCCCAGTTTCGTTTCTCATGCCTTCATGGGATGTCCATACATCTATTACTACAGATAAGGCTTTGCCTTTACTTCCTGGAAATATTAAGGAAGAAAATCCTCAAACAATTAGACTTTGCCAGAGCTTATGATATATTTACATCAAAACTACAAGTTGCAAGTTTAAATCTATCCATCAGTTAAACTAATAATACCAGGGTAGAAAACACTTCAACACTTGAAGTTGCTTCTTTGTATCTAACAAAGGACTATGAGCCATTATATTTTTTTAACTAAGTGGTTTGTTCTAGATCAAAGAAATTTCACAAGCTATGTAAGTAGTGACCAACTTTCCTGAATGGCCATGTTGTAAAAGGCATAGGTAAGTGCTATGCATTGTGGCGTAGACAAACTTGTGGCACCTGTGAATTACTAAAATAGTGCCATCAACATCTGCATAAAGTATTTTTTGATACTGTGCTGGCATAGCCAGACACAATGAATAAGCATCTTGCTTATGTCAGTGATTTAAACTCTGAAGGGGATAATAATATTTTTAGAATGATCATGTTTGACAAGACCAACTAATCTGTCAAAACTAGTGTCAAAACTGCATCTGACAGTAACAGATGCCCAAAGACAGTGCAAAATAAAGCAAACATAAAATGATACCTCTCTTTTGTTTTTTTAACTAAAGGTCCAGTGAGTAATGTCTTAGAAGCATTTCTGGGGTCAGAGTTAATATCCTTTGCTTACTGAAAATTGGTATTAATGCATTGAACTAAAAACTCTGCGGTCAGGGTAGCAATGTTGTCTGACTATAAAGGCCAAGCTTTCATCATCTGGCAACTCTACAGTGCCCATTCACTATCACTTACACCATTGCAGGGATGCCCAAAACAGCAAGGCTGGTGCTCGTGGAATAAAAGCACAGGGGTTTGCCTCCCAGAGGTGCACTAATTGCTAGATCTGTCATGCCATGAGCAGAGAAATATTACAAACACACATGATGACTCCAAGCAAACAAAAAGTAAAAGCTACAGAAATGCTGCATGTTTTCTGTCCCGAAGTAATGCCATTTTTGCCCCAAACCAATAGTGTACCAGTCTAGCACTTCTGTAGAGACCAGCAGCACCTAACACATTTTACCATCTCATATCCTGGAGTTTATATTTGTCTGAATTTTAGAAAGCAAGACTAGCACTTTAAGAACAATGTGGTGAACGAGACCCTGCCTTCTTTGATAACTGCTACAAAAACTAACAAATTTCCCAAGGGAGATCATGAATGGAAATGTTATGATGTAAAGCTGAAGGGAAGGAATAACATGAAAGTCTTCTATTCTCCACATCACAGTTCATACACTGCTAGCACATGCAACTTCAGTTTCATAAACCAGAAGTAAAATGTAATTAATACCAGGCTTAATTAATTCATACTACCACCCATGTGGTGGCAGGACACAGAGAGACTGCTCACTGAGGTCTGAAGTCATGATGAGTAAAACTGATTTTTGAAGAATGTCTTGGTAGATGCCACCACTGCTCAAACTACTAGATGGCGGACATATACAAGGAGAATATATTTATAAAAGACTTATTCAGAATATTGGGTAGAACTTCTCAAATTGTTTTTCACAAGCCCACTATGTAGCAGATTGAGTTGTCTTACATTTTCTGCATCAGCCCTGTTTTCTTTCTCAAGATATATGTATAGCTATGTTATATATAGTAGGTATTACATATTTTATAATTTAGTTCATAGAATTCAATAATTAGGCAATATAAACAAACTTCATCCCAGAAATCTGTTTATGTGTTTTTTCTAAAGTTTTGATAAGCAAATAATGATTCAAATTTTATTATATTATTCCTTCTTTATGAATGCATGGTGGATCTTTAAAAAAAAAAGGAAAATAATAGCAGCAAGCAAAGGATAGTAACTGTCTTTTCTTGAATGATGTCAGCCATATGTAATTGTTGATGTGTGATTACAGACAGGAATTTTCTCTCAAAACAGTTATTAAAACAAACACTTACTAATCTAGAAATATGTGAATGACAAATAATAGAAGGAATGAACATAGAAGAACCAGAGAATTAGTCAGATGGGCTGTTGTGCACCAAATAACGGAGGAAAGCCTACAGCAAATCAGAGATTATTTGTAGATAACTTATAAAAGATATCTTTGACAGATAAACTGTTGTGAGTTATCATTTTTAATACAGCAGGATGAAATCAGTGGGATATCAGTGATTACAAATTCTACCTTGAAGGCAGAATGGTGACACTAATATCCATCATGCTAGGGTCTCTAAACAGTCTCTAAACATGACATAGCAGTGAGACATTCAGGAGGTACTCATTACAGTTAGTCTGCTTTTAATATAACGAATCTCTTCCCTTGGCTTCCTTTCAACATATTTTTCACATTTTGTGTTTTTATCTGTTTCTCAAAGGAGGCAGCAAATGCTAGTGTTATGCTGGGCAGATAACTGATAACTGTTACATGAGTATCATTAATAAGCATGATATTTGATTTGAGAACTAGAGTAACTACTGGTGTCATCTCTTAATATGACATAGAGACAAATCTTGACAAGGCTGACTCAAGATTTCTAGTATTCACCAGAATAAAAACCAGAAAACATTCTTTTCTCATTATTAGAAGCTTCACATCTTCAATTTGCAAAGAAAACCTAAATTAAAATTAAAAGGAAATATAAAATTTGGCAACTGTTATGAACCACATCATTGTCATGGCTGTAGGTGATCATGTCAAGTTAAAATATATATTAAAATATATGTCTTTGCCAGCAAAGGTTACATATCAGCAATAGTTGTTTGAATGTTTAAGAACTTATTTTATAGAGTTCTAATTTATTTGTCACTATTTATGGTACTTGTTTATCCTTTATACATTGGTAGGTCTAAATATCAAATCTCCAAGATGAGCACCACATACTGGTTCTGAAAAGTATGTATGTGAAAGGCTTCAGTGTATCATATACTTCACTCCTGTGATAAATTTAGGTGACAAGTAGAGATGCTTTGAATCACTTGGGCAGGACACAGAAGTTAATATAGTGTCTTGCATGAACATGGAACAGACATTGAAAAGCTCTTATGTTACTCATTAAAAGGGAAAATTGAAGATATTTTATTTCTTTCTATAATGAAAGAAGGTAGAAAAAAAAGAAAAATCTAATTTTGACCTCACTTATGCTGTAAGTCTATTGATTTCTGTCAAATTAGTCTTGCTTTTCACAACACACATGATCTCTGGTCCAACATTCCTTTCCATACTCTACTAATTGGAAGGTTAAATACTTTTCCATTTCCTTGAAAACTTGCAAGACATTTTCCACTTGATTCTATCTAGTTTTGACTTCAAATGTCCTCCTACTCACTTGTAACAGAGAAAGAGTATCTTATTATCTGTAATGGGAAAGAGGTTTGATGACTAGTAGTGTTCTTTATCTTTGAGCAATAAGCCTCAAACTGGGTTGAAAACACAGTATTTATTCAAAACCTACAAATTTGTGTGCAATGAAACTGAAATGCATTTAATGACAATATTTCAATTTCACTGACTTTCACAGTGTAGATACAGTACAAGTGGGTGTTAGTGCATTTCAAAATTTTAAAATTAATTTACAATAATTAATGATACCATGTAAACCAGGGCAAATGTAGCATGACAGATCTTGTGTGAAGCTGTGTAGAGAACAACTGCATGTTTCTGAGAGCAAAAAAAGGATAATGGCTGAGTGGATCCTCTAAGGCGTGTGTGTGTACACATGTGTAAGAATCACTAGCAGTCCAGCAATAATGATGCTCCCAGAAATCTGTCTCCCCACAAACTAGAGTCCTGAATATAAATGTCCATGTAGGAATGCATCATTAAATCAGTTCTATCTCATTGCAGACCCTACTTCTCTCCCCTCTCTCTTACAGTGCAAAAATCCTTCAGTATCTCTGACCCCTGAACATCCCAGGGTCTTCTTAGCCAAGACATTTTGTACAATTTTTGAGCATGTTCCTACTGTTTCTATGATCCAGTCCTAGTGTTCTCATCTGGCTCACTAGTCATCTGAGCCCAACTCCTCATCAAGCTCTTCTTTGCAGAAAAAAAGCCCATCTGCAATTTTTGATAGTGATTAAAATTGGCACATCGGTTTCATAAGTGTTTCCAAGAAAAGGAGTACAGGTATGAGAGCCAAAACACAAAATTATTGAACAGTTTGTCTTGGAAGGGTAATTAAAAGATAATCTAGTTCCAACCCCCTCCATGGGCAGGGACACCTTCCACCAGACCAGGTTGCTCAGAGCCCCATCCAATCAGGCTTTGAACATTTCCAGGGATAGGACATCCACAGTTTCTCTGGGCAACCTTTTCCAGAGCCTCACCATTCTCATAGTGAAGAATGTCTTCCAAATATGTAATCTGAACATGAAACAGCATATTGGATCATGGCCAGAAGAGACTATACAAGGGAAGAATTTTAGAAATAGGGAAGATTTCTTGGTTGGCATAACAGGATTCTGTCCTTATTCACATTTAAACAAAGATTAATCACAGACATTAGATGTGATTGGAATTAGTAGTTGACAATGGTTATTCCATTTTTGTTATGAAGAGAACTAATAAAAAGTAGAACGGTTCAATTTCCAGGCTTTCTAAAAGCAAGCCTTGAGTTCTGTAGTATGCAGTAGGAAACAATTCCATCAGGCAGGTTACACATCTTTCACACCTCCAAGAAACTAGCATTCCCTTGCTGTATAGCATTGCTCTTTTCTTTTGAAATGAGACTCACACCCACAGCAGTGACACTGCTTAGCCATGACACAATTACACTGACTTGCACCTTTCCTGCTTTATTCAACAGTGGTTTTGACAGTATTCCCAATGCAGAATAGAAAGCCAGGAAACTGTGACTGCGGCATGTGCTGTAGCACCTTTGTTAGCACCGAACATCATTCCATGAATCCTTGAAAGTTTCCCTGAAAGTACAGGTAAATGTTTCCATTTCTTCTTGTTCTTGAACAGGTTTAGATTATTCTTCAAGTGAGCAATACAAATGCACCTATATATATATTGCACAATATAGAGATAACCTTTATGTAAGTTATTCAGTGAGACTGAATCATGTACTGTGCTGTTCTGCATGGCTTCTTTTGCAACTTTCATTGCCATGGTACCCAAGTGACTTCTAGTAGTGCATTAAGCAATGTGCCTGTCAGTCGTCAGGAGAGTTCACTCCATCCCTCATCCTTTCCCTTGTACAGGGAATAGGAGCTTTCAGCTTTTCTTTTTCATCTTTCTGAGTGAAGTATCTCAGTCACTAGACTTGATTGAGTGAATGATAATGGAATAGTTTGTAACTTACTGTCTTTAATAAAACCAATTAAACCAACTCTAAACTACACTTCCATTTCACATTAAATGCATCAGTTCTTCTTATCTGAGAAGAAAGATGTATTTTCAGATTATGTACTAAAAAAGGTTCACATAGGGGAGATAATAAGCAGGTAAAATGTTGCAATTTTTGTATCATCAGTCAGGGTTATATATTTTTTACTTCAAAAGAATGACAGTGTGTACAGGTGTACCTGAACATGTGTATAGGTCAGATAAAATTCAGTGGTGGGTTGACCCTGACTGGATGCCAGGTGCCCAAAGATATTCCACCACTTCCCTCCTCAACTGGAGATGGGATGGGAAATATAAGGAAAGGCTTACATGTCAGGACAAGGACAGGGAGAGATCATTCACCAATAACCATCACAGGCAAAACAGACTCACCTTGGGGAAAATTAATTTAATTTTTTACCAATCAAGTCAAAGTAGGACAATGAGAAATAAAATTAAAATCTTAAAACACTTTCCCTGCAGCGGCACATGGGGACAGGTAATAGGAGTAGCGATCAGTTCATCACATGTTGTGCTACTCCTTCCTCCTCAGGAAGAGGACTCCTCACAGTCTTCCCTTGCTCCCGTGTGGGTCCCTTCCATGAGGTGCAGTGCATCAGGAACAGGCTGATCCAACTTGAGTCCCCTTCATAGCCTCAAGTCCTGCCAGCAAAGATGCTTCAGTGTGGGCTCCTCTTCTCCCGGGGCCACAGGTCCGGCTAGGACCCTGCTCCAGTGTGGGCTTCACAGCCCTCTTTGGGCACCCACCTGCTCTGGCACGTGGTCCTCCAGGGGCTGCAGGTGGATCTCTGGTCCACTGTGTGCCTCCATGGCCTGCAGGGACACAGCTGCCTCACCATGGGCTGCACATTGGCTGCACAGGAATCTCAGCTCCAGTTCCTGAAGCACCTCCTGCCCCTCTTTCTGCAATGACCCAGGTGTCTCCAGGGCTGTTCCTCTTATTCTCACTCCTTTCTCTGGTCGCAGTTCTTAAATGGCTGGCCCCTCTTCTTGAATCTGTTATCCCAGAGGAGCCACCACCATTTTTGATGGGTTCAGCATTGGCCAGTGGTGGGTCTGTCTTGGAGCTGGCCGGCATTGCCTCTATCATAGATGGGGAAGTTTCTGGCAGCTTCTTATAGAAGCCATCCCTGCATCCTCCCCCCTCCCACTACCAAATAACACAAAAACTATGGGAAATATTGCTGTGAAGATCTGATAACTTTTTCCAGAACAGCAATTTCATTGTAATTCAATTTGCAGTTTAAATGTCTAATAAAATACTGCATAAATATCAATAGTGACTAATTAATCAAAATCAGCATATATTCATCTTTGCAACAGAGATACCAAGGCATTAGCAAAGCCAGAGTAATATATAAATTTCATTTTGGTGTTGGAAAGACCTGCAAAAAGGATAATGAATAGTTAAAGTAATACTCTCTGATAAGAATCTCCTTTCTTGTCTCTCACAGAAGGAAAGGACCACTCCTTGCTTCTTCATTCAAGCATCTTGGCATCACAAGTAATTCTCTTTAACCTCACTAGCCTTCAGATAGTTACAGAATGGATCACCACCCCTAGACTATTTCTCAAAAAAGGAAATAGATGCAAGTTCACTCCTCTGGCCTGGAACCATTCCAACACAAATGTATCAAAAGGACTGTAAGTACAATAAGACATACCACCTTTAGCCAGGGTTCCCATCATCTTGTGACTCAGACATCAGAAGACCTGTGCTTATCTGACCTCTAGTAGAAGTATGTCCCACTCTCACAGTGCTGCGTGTTTTTACCCTGTAAACAGAAAATGGAGACTAGACTGTTGCTACAGTATGTTGAAAGAGAACTTTTAAAAATATAAATTGGGTTGAAAAGATTCAGAATTTTAGCTGAGCATCCTTTTCTCTTTCAAGGGTGTTGAACATTTTATGTTCCCATGACTTGATCTGCCCAATGTTTCTGAAAAATCACACAGCTGTGTCATCACTGCAACTTATGAGTGTGGCTTCAGAATTTGTGAAAGGTTTGGGACCTGGGATATAGTAAGAGTACCTTTTGGAATACCAGAACATATGAAGCTGAAATAAGAATGAAGACCAAGGAAGGTTTGGGATCTAGGAAAGGTAGCAACTGAGAAAATGAGAAATGTCACCTGGAAGCTGAGAGAGATGCACAAGTATCATGGGGAAGATGGGAAATAATTCTAGGGGCACTCAAACAGTAAGCACAAGATCGAAGGAAGAAGCAGAATAAAATGGAGAAAGTGGCTATGAAGGCTCTGAAATGAAAGGATCTGATAACCCCTCAGCAAAGTAGGATGGTATTAGCTTTAAGAAAGAAGCAAATATTCCAGAGGGGGAGCAAAAGAATACAAGAAAGGGGGAGAAAAAGGTGGCTGGAAGAAAAGATTTGAAACATTAGTCTAATATCAAATAGACTAGTTGAAATGAAAGGGAGAAATAAAAAAAAAAACAAATGTCAAATATTTTGGGAATATACAAAAAACCATAAAGTGGAGAAGTACTGTATCTTCATAACAGAGTAGAACAAGTGAAATTAAATGGTTATGCACAAGAGCAGTGGAACACATTAAAATTCCTCCCCTCACAAAGTATTCTGTTACTGGCAAACAATTTTCTTACCATAGAAATGTGAGATATTATCAACAACATATTTCTCAAATGCAAAGACTGCACATAACTTTGTAATATCTGTTTTTATAGTAATGTGAAATAAGAATCAGCATGAGAACTATAAAATACACATGGTATCATTGGTACTATACCTCCTATTTAAAACAAAATATTCTTTAACAGAAAAAAATTATTTGCAAAGAAAGGAAGATTTCTAAAACCCATTAGAGAGTAATTTTAAGAGCCATAACTAGGAGGACAAAAGAAATTTCAGAAATTTGACTGCAGGTATTTCTGAACCTCCTCTAAAGACACATAAATGAGCTGTGGATCTCTTTACACACCTCCTCCTCTTGCAGTTCAGTAGGTGAAATGAGTCTCAGTGGCTCAGGCACTTGTTAAAACCATGGTCTGGGAAGGGCTGGTGGAGAGCACAGAAAATGTAAGCCTGCTTTGCAAATGACTGTACTGGGGTTAGTCCAGTTATTTTCTCAACACATCACCAAATCAGGGGAAGGTGTGTATGCCTAAAAAGTACAGGGCTGTGTGCTGTTCCAACACAAACACTGGCAAGAATTTCAATATGTGAACATGACCAGGAATGAGGGAGTGATTTTATTTAGATGCACTAATTTTTTAACTGTATTTACAACATTTAACTCTAAATATTCCCTTATGAAATAGCAAGTATTACGTTTAATGTGAAAGATGCCTATAGGTCATATGTTATCTCTTCAGTGCCTTACATTTCTTCCTAGTAAAGCTGCAGTTATGCTAGTATATTTCAAGTATTACAATGTATCTAAGTATAATATCATCGAACAAAGTGCGCTACTGGTGAAACAGAATTGAGAAATACAAGTGGACTGAGTTTAGCTACAGGTTATTACTGCAAAACTATTGGGTTTGGGGGTTTTGTTTGTTTTGTTTTGTTTTGTTTGTTTGTTTTTTAAACTATGATATGTGATATTTTGCCCCCGCACTTAACTGAAATTATTAGAGGTGATTCAAAACTGGTTCTTCACTGAAACAAGTGAACGGCATTTGTGAAAGGATGTTTCAGAGATGAAAGAAAGAGGCAAAGAGGTTGAAAAGGAAGCGGAATTTGCAGGGAAATTTTTCGGTTTCTCGGGAAGACTTAAAGTTGCAGGTTTTCTGCGTTTGCTAGATTAGCATTAATTTTCACTTACGCTCTTCCTGGACCACTTACACCAGAGCGCCAGCACAGCGCAGGCTGAATTGCCAAGCCACAACAGTTCCTGCTTCCCATCCGCGGGAGCCACTGTCAGTGGCGCGGCCGGTCCTGCCGAATTCCCAAGGGAGGGTGGTTCGGCGGGATTCACTGCAGACCACCGCGGGCCGTGCTGCAGGAGAGCGGCGGGAGGTTCGCGCTGTCCCCGCCGACACTGCCGGTGGGACATGGCCCCTCTCTGGGGCAGCGCTCCGGGGTGCCGCGCCGTGCGGGCGCAGGTGAGGCGGTGTCACGGCCAGCCCCGCCGTGCCGGGGAGCTGCGGGGCCGGCGGCCACCGCCGCGCTGGGCAGGGCCGGCCGGGAGCCGGCGGGGGCGGCGCGGAGGGGGCACCGAGCGCCCCAGGGGAGGCGAGCGGAGCCCGCCGCCCTCCCACCTCCCGCCCCTTCCCGCCGGCCGGGCACAGCCGCGCCAGCTGCCGCGCCACAAACTTTCCTGCTCCCGCTCCGGGCTGCGCCTCGCCTGCGGCGCGGCGGGCGGCACCGGCTGCCAGTGACCCCTCGGTGCCGGGGCGCGCAGGGGAGCGGCCCCGCCGCGCTGCCCGGGGGACGCGGAGCTCCGAGGGGACCCCCGAGCCGCGGTCCCGTGCGGCGGCGGCTGCCCCGGGGGAGCAGCGCCTCGGCCGCGGGACAACATGAGCCAGGCACAGCCCTACGGCCCGCGGAAGAGCAGCTCCCCCGCCCCGGGGACGCGGCGGAACGACAGCCAGGACTACCTGCTGCTGGATGCGGAGCCGTGCGAGGAGAGCGCCCTGCCGCCCTACGCCTTCTACCCCGTGTAAGTCCCGCCGGCCGGAGCTGGGCATCCCTCCCTCTCTCCCTGCGCGGGCGCGGAGCTCTGCGCTGCCTCCCGCGGGAAAGGGGGGAGGCGGCGGCGGGACAGGTGGTGGCCGGCGGGGGGCACGGCGCGGGGCTGGGGCTGGGGCTGAGCCCGCGGCGCTGACCTGTCATCTTCCCTTGCCCTCTCCGGAGGACGAGCGGGGTGTTTGTGTTTGGGAAAGGCGGAGGAGCAGCGTGGGCACCGCCGTGCCCAGCTGGCACCTGTGTCCGTCCTCCTCTGCGCAGCCCGTAGTGCCTGCCCCGCTGTAAGGGATGCGAAGAGTGGCTTGGGTTCAGCTGTGGAGAGTGGGGCCAGAGGCGTCGGTTGTACATAAACCCAGGAGATACCGTCAGTTTTAATATAATTACAGAAATTTTACTTCCTGCAATCGTTTGCTCCCACTGAGAGAGCTCACTTTGCAAGTGTATGCATGAATCCTCCCTCCATTACTACATTTTGTCAGTCATGTCTCACATAATTTGATTATGTTGGTTTTGGCAGGTAGTTATCATTTAAAGCGGAGTATAAGAACATATGCAATAAAAGCTAAGTTACATAAACATAAATTACAAAGGTTCCACGAACCGCAGTTTTTTAACATCCAGGTCACTTGATATTCAGTGTTGACAGTGTCCTTCTGGTTATGTGTGGTCAGCATGACTCCTGTAATTACCACTTGTTAATGCTTCTGAGGAGAAGCTATCCCACAGAGGGGGAAAATGGGTATTAAGCAATGCAAGATGAGTCCTAAAATCTCAGATGATTACCAGAAGATGTGTACTTTCTTTTGTACAAATTTTAATTTGTTACTTAACTGGTAAATTTCTATTATCATTCTCTCTAATACTTGCTGTTTTATCTTGAAGCAACTTATCAGCCACTTGCCAACTACCTGGGTATAGGAAAGGAATAAAAACAATGAAACTGGGAACACTCAAATAATTTGAGAAGTATTTGAACAAGAACAGCTAAGAACAACCAGAGTTTTCAGAATTCACTGCTGTTATTGCTAATCCTAAGTGTCTTTGTGGATCACTAATTCACTGTGCTCATGTAGCTATAACATTATGGCACATTGGACTTAAACCTCATCTCAAAATACATGAACACACCTGTTTAATGAATCCTTTCAGAAGAAAAAACCTTATGATGGTTAGTTCAGAGATTGGTTCTCCCTAGTTGACTTCTGCTTTGAACTAATATGGCAATTCTGAAGTTCCTTTACCATTTACTCATTCCGAATGGTTGTGCAGCTGTGAAAGGATAGATCTTGCATAAGTGTTTCAAAACCTTTCTTCAAACAAAATTCCACAAGTCTGTGGGGTGCTGCTGTCTTCACTTCAGGAGTATAAGCTCTTGGTCCAGCATATTCCCAGTGTGGAGGTTGCCTCTCATCATCTCACAGTGGCCCTAAGGAAAGCCTACATCCTAATCAGGTTGCTCTATAGAACAAGGGTAGCACTAAACACAGGAATTTATCTCCAGTTACGTCAAGTCAGGGCCTTAGATGACTGCTCTTGTGGTACAGGTAGGTTCAGTACCTTAGAGTGCCTCACTGATAGATGTTTCCATCAGTTTTTGAGAGAATAGACAGAAGCTACCTGGTATCCGAGGGTGTTAATTTGAGAAATGTGCCCCTTCTCAAATTCACTAATTAAAAAGGGTGCTTTAATAGGCAGTGCTTTTTTTTCCCCTGCATGTTAGGTGTGGGGAAGCTGTCCTTTGGGGTTTCTCTGGATATGGAAAAGAGCCACTTCACAGGCATCCATAGGCAATGCCTACGTGTGGCCGCTGCCAGGACTTCCTTGGCTGGCAGGGAATGAATGCAGTGAGGGAATAGGCTCCTCCAGGATATGGTGATTACCAAACACAGTTTTTGAGTTTTCCTGCCTAAATTCCACCTACATCACATTTGAAGTACATTTTGCAGATCTGTCTTTTCAGCCAGAAGACATTAGTTTTGTTAGTGGCCTTCATAAGGCCGAAAATGGGCATTGCCGATGGGCAATGTTTAGAATATAATCTTTTTTACTCTTTATCATGTACATTCAGTAATAACACTTTTATTTACTTTTTTTTTTTTAATCTTCAAATTACCAGTATTTCCTGATGTTATTATGGTGATTAATGCAGAGAACAGAACAGTAATGCAGAGTACAGCTGACGTCCAAAAAAAGCTGAGTTGTACCTCCTTTTAAATACTGCTGAGAGGGTAACATGCTTACTGGTGTAGTATGGCATGTGACTATTGCTTGAGAAGTAGTTTGGTACTAAGGAATAGTTTTTCTCAAGTGGTGATTTACTGCTAATGCTGACTGGGTGTGTTGTTTGTAGAATATGTTTTTCATGTCTTGTTTTGTGACTGCCATTAAGTGATGTAGTTGCTGGATAATAGTAAACACCCAAACCATTTATAAAGAACCATTTCCTGTAGTTTTAGCTCCTCTTTTTGGAGAATAGCTCTATTGTGTCCAAGGTAGCTGCTACTTTTGTTGCAAACAAGACTTCAAGAAGGTACCTTGAGCTCATCAGCTGTGCCAAGAAGGGTCACACTGTCTTGTAGCAGTGGATAGAAGGTTTTTACCTTTATTTGTGGTATGGTGCAAAACAAAATTCTAATGGGATTTAGTGCTGAAAAATCTTGCTTTTCTTTTGATTTCAGAACCTTTTATAAGAAAACCACAATTCGGGCAATCTGTAGAATTCTTATTAAGAATTTAATAATTATGTGTTATATGCAAGTAAACACTTTCTTTCTAATAGTCCTCTTCCATCTTGTCATCAAGTCTTGCGACTTATGTATCAAAAAATGTTGCAACATACATGTCAGAAGATTGACTCTTGAAATGCAGAAATGTGGATATGTTATTTTTTTCCCTCTTGTACAAGTATTTCATTGGCAAAGAGCCCCATTTTGAGATTTAAAACATGATGTAAAGTGCACTTTAAGGTCTAACCCCTAGTACTGATGTGCAGTGGGATTTGAAAGTGAGAACACTTGTATGTAAACTTCCCTGCTGAAAAAATGTTATTGAAGAACAGATTGTCAGTGTACAAAACTAGTGAGAAGACACTAATTCAGTCAGACATATGCTTATATTGCTCATTTATACTTTGAAGTATTTTGTATTGTGAAAAATAAATGTTTTCTTATACATGTGAGGAGGGATAATTGTGTATTAAAATGTCAGTTGTAAAGTAAATGAGGCACACAAATTATCAGATGAAAACGGGAAAAAAGGTTCTGTTATGCATAACTGTCTTGAGGCATAGATTATTCCTCAGCTTTTGTGGTTTTCTGATCAAGTGTTTCTTGGCATTATCAAACCTAGTACATCTAAGACCCATTGTTTGTTAAATAATATATTTCATTATTTCTTTCCAGCCTGCAATATAACAGTGTGAGCTATTGACATAATATAATTTTTATCTCTAGTCCCAACTGTCTTGCTTGAAATGACCTGTAAAATTATCTTCCAGAATCTTCATTAGACATAATCTCTTCAGGGAGTACTGTACAGTGTGGCAGCTGTGATTCAGATTGCCAGTCTCTTTGCCGAGATGCTTTGTCTCCTGAAAATATGTTGGTAGTAGTTTTGTTGAGATCAAAAAGGTAAAAAGACTTGATATGGAGGGGGGTAATTTCCTTTTATAGCCTAGTGTATGGAACACTTTCCTATGATTTAGGCTTGATGGATCTACTTCGTCCTGGGGACTGGAAAAAAAAAATCATGTCTGAATCTCTCATATTCTGGGTGTCTGGATGTAGTCCCTGAGGTCTTGAGTAAAAGAACACCACCATTATTTCCAAGCCCCAGAACATCCAGCTTTTAGTTTGCTCTGCATATCCTATCAGTATGAAGAAGAGAATGCTTCACTTTCAACGTTAAGCATATCTTTATTTCAGTTAAGCTTTTTTCCCCAAAATATGTTAATTTCTGGTGAAGGCTTGTGGAATTTCTTGGGTTTGGTTGTTAGGCATTTCTATGTTCACTGTGAACACTCACTAATTTAACAGCGAACCTCTTTGGTCAGCTACAATACGTGAACAGTTTCCTATGCTAACACTTCATAATCAATGCTTGAGCAGTTGCAATATATCTGTAAGTTTATTTATACACTAGCTCCTACATAGTTACCAAACAAATGAAAGTCACCTCCTTGTGGGATTTAATTTTATAAAACTGGAATATTTCCATGAAAATATAAGTAATTTGTTAAATTTGCATAAGGAAGGTGGGGTAGTGATTAAGAAATGTGTGGGATGTATATGGGATACTTTTCATTGTAAATGTTAATAACAAGCATGCTCTTTGTCAAACACTCTCCCAGCAGCATTTGCCACCACAGAAGCTGAAGGCTGTAATAACTGGCTACTTGGCATGGTGGGTCTGCGTCATCAAGCTGTGTTAGACTTTCCAGCTTTGCAAACATGAGCAAAAGAAAATTTTGGCAATTAAACTGTATTCATCAAATCCTTTATAACTTGGTTTCATACTTCAAGCTGTTATGCAGTCCAGGCAATGACATGGCAAAAAGCTTCAAACTTAAAGTGCATGCAATGAGTCTTACATCCATATTTGTGCACGTACTTGTATTGTAGTCACTCGCACACAGGGTCTACTCAATGGAAGGCTTAAAGGATTTGCTTTGATAAGCAGTATTTAAATGTAAGTTTAGATAATTAAATGTGGGCAAAAAGCTTAATGGTAATTAAATGACATGCAGTTTTCTACTGAATGGATTAACATTTCTATCTTGCAGTAGAATGGTTATTATTTGTTTAGCACTGACAAATACTCAAGCAAGTATACTATTTTTAGTGAAATAAGTTATGGAGTATAATGTGAAGATGACTGAATGAAATCTGGGTTTATTTTCTATATCCATTTCTATACAACTACAGTTTTTCCTACCATTAGTACAATTGTCAGCAAGGCTTAATTGTACCCCCCCAGCCTAATATGTTTAAATAAATATTTGTCACTATTAAGGGACAGGGTGGGGAAGCAGGCTTTGGCACTAACAAGGAAATGTGAGATTTACTACAAGAACCACAAGTAAGTGAAGTATCAAGTATTGTCATTTTTAGGTGTGTTCTCAAAGCTATGTGGGAAGTGTGAATAGCTTGTTTTCTGCAAGAGTTGAATGTAGCTTCCTTTTATTTAAAAAAAGTTACTGATCTGAACAAAATGCCAGTGTTGTAGATGTGGATTTGCTGAGTGAAAACTTCATTGTGGATGGGCCACTTTTTTAATGTGGAATTGTAGTGATGAAATAAGAAATGAAAAATAGTAATAATAATAGTAAAAGTGAATAATGAAGAAGCAGATGTGATGCCTGCCTCTTCGCTCAAACATTTCTTTGGTGGTGCTTTTAGTCATAACACTGTTCTCTTAGAGAAGTCATTAATTAAAAACAAAACGAACCTTGCCCACTGCCAGCTCAGAATAAGATGACTGGAGTTCTTTTTTGTCCTTAGAACTTGATTAAATACTGGTTTTGGTGTCAGTATTTAACTTATTGAAGAGATTTAAGAACTAAGGATATTAAAAAAAATATTTACTATCTGTGAGGCCTTACTATGCAGGTAGAAAGAAGGATCATAAACCAAAAGATTATGGTTGATGCACAGAAAACAGAATACAGACCAGAAGGTCTGGTGCTGCTGCAGCACTAACAATTTTGCAGAATATTCAGTCCAGAGGGCTTTTATGAAGTTTTGTACTTTGTTACAAAATCATAGTCATAGAATGGTTTGAGATGGAAGGGACCTTAAAGATCATTTAGTTCCAACCTCTCTGCCACCCACTAGATCAGGTTGCTCAGGGCCCCATCTAGCTTGACCTTGGATACTTCCAGGAATGGGGCATCCACAGCTTCTCTGGCCAGCCTGTTCCAGTGCCTCACTACCCTCTGAGTAAAGAATTTCTTCCTAACAGCTAATCTAAAATCTCTCCTGTTTTAGTTTAAAGCCATTCCCTCTTGTCCTATCACTATCTGCATGTGTCAAAAGTCATGCTCCCTTGTTTTCATAAACCCCCTTTAAGTACTGGAAGGCCTCAAGGAGGTCTCCCTGGAGCTGCTTCTTCTCCAGGCTCAACAACCCTAACTCTCAGTCTGTGTTTGTAGCAGACGTGCTCCAGCCTACTGATCATTTTCATGGCCTCCTCTGGACCTGCTCTAACAGGTCCAAGTCATTCTTGTGCTGAGGACTCCAGACCTGGATGCACCACCTGCTGGCCGTGCAAATCTGGAAAAAAACAGTGGATCTCTTACAAGTGGCACCTCACATTCTTTTGATTTAAGTCCTGGTCTGTTGGAGGGCCTGGGAGTTACGCTGGATGGCCCAGGCTTTCAGCAGGTTCACATTACAAACTGACTCAGTTGTAAGTGACCCCAGCAGCACCAGTCCCTCCTGACCTTGTGCACCCATAGGTGTTCTAATAGATCTGAGCTTGGCCCAGTTGTGGTACGCCAATAGATGTGCACATTTCAGGTTGTGGTCCCTGAGCTGCACAGAAGACCTCATATATTTCCAATCAGGGCAAATGTGGTTGAATTGCTTTTGAAAAGAGAGAACCTTGATTTCACCACACCACGTAGGGACCCACCACGTGCAAGAAGGCAGTGTCTGACTTGGAGCTGCACAGTAACTGGCCTGAGACCAACGAGTCATTGGAAAGACTTGGCAACCACAACTGTCTTGTTTCCTCCTGAAATGTTAATTTCAAGCTGATCAGCTTAACTAGCAAATAGGGATGTGCTCAGCAGACTGAAGGGGTGGACTACTGAGCTGGTCTGTTGCCTCCTATTGTCTGCTGTCAACACTGGTGTTGACTAGTTCAGATGGATGCTTGGTTGTGCTGATTTTCCTCCTGGACCAGTCTGGGTTTCTCCTGTTGTGCTCCTGATTTACATTTTCTTTCTCTTCAGTAAGCTATGTCTAAATATTTCAGGTTTTCTAGTCATGATTTTTGTCCCCTTATTTAGAATGGATAGCCAGCTCAAACTGGTAAACTTTGTTAGTCCTACTCTGTATATGTACACAGAGTCTTAGGCCTGTCAAGTGGTACTAACCCAATACTTGGAGCTTTTTGTATGGCTCTTGAAGTGCATTGTTAAAAGCCATATTTCACACAGTCCAGATGTCAGCCTTCCAGCTGCTGAGTGCTTGGCAGCAAAGAGCAGTTCTTACAACAGCAATGCTTTAAATCATGGATTGCATCAGTCAAACGCCTCTACAGCACCTGGCACGTCACAGGAGAATGTAACAGTGGTACCACCCGTGTGGTGGTGGTAATAGTTTTAACTGAGGTGCAGCTTGTGGGAGGATACCTTGGAAACTGGTGTCAGGAAACTTGGAAGGTCTGTACCATTGAGACACGTCATTGACTATCATTGCTGTGAATGTCACAATTAGCATTTCTATGCTAATTGGGAAGGTGTATTCCTTTCCCCATGTGCCCACGCCCAAGTGGAATGTAGCAGAATCCCACTTACAAGTCAGGACTTGTGTTGGGGACAGTGTCTGATATGTCTGATCATGTAGCAATGGGTATCTGTCCCACATGGAACAGTAGAGCTTGAGAGAGAAATAGTTTTTAACTTGCAAGTCCTGCCACACAGATAGCTTAGTGCCATGGATAATCCAGGTATTAGTTAAAATAATGGATTTTATGTTTTTTTCTAAGCATTTGCAGTATGTGCCAATGTTTACAGTCATGAGTTTCTAACTGTGTTCAGTGATTTATTTGGGATCAGAACCATTGTATTGATGATTTTTTTTTCTTGGTAATTCTTTCAGAAAACACAGTAAATTTCTATAAGTATTGTTCCTAACTAACTGTTTTTCATGACTGAAGACTATAAACCAAATATCCCTTCTGTTTTTCAATGCAATTTTTTACTTTCTATATTAATTTAATTCTACTCTGCTAATTTTTAGGTTTATGCTTTACCTCCTTAAGCAAATATAAAATTACTTTCAATTTTCAAGTGTTTAAAATTTTTCCTAATGAAATACCACATGCACTAGAAATTTCTAATTTACTATCTGCACTTGCTCTGTTTTTTGGATTATACATGAGTTGAAAATATGTCTCATTTGTTTTTTTCTTTCTGGATTTATTAATTTATAGTTAATTCCAGTAGAACTACAATGATCCAAGTATATTAAGTACAGAAAGATTTTGAAACCTTGGTCTGGTGGTGAGTGAATTACCTAATTAGCTTGACAAATCAGATGCAGAGGACAGGCTGGGGGAAGGCAGCAATGACTCTAACTCTTCCTCTCCCTAGATTCTCTATTCCTCTCCCTTTAAGAACAAGCTTCCTATTGATTTCTTAAGACAGTTTTTGAAGACTGCTGCTCTTGCACCTTTCTCAAGTGAGTGTTTGAATGGTACTTTTCACTACACAATACACGACTGTGTTTTCTCTCTCTGCTTAAGTGAAGAAATCCAAGATAAAAATGCAACAACTGTTGACAAAAAGACAACCAAAGTGCAGTAGTGCTTACGAAACTTAACTAATATGACTTATTTTCAAGTAGTGGGCATGGATGAAACTTTTCAAGGATACTAGATGTTTTTATATGGCTTTATGTTGGTGTTGTCACATCAGGATCTTAAAAACTGAAACACAGCATCAAAATCTTTAGAAAGCTTGGGCTGTAATCTATATAACTATTCAAGTCCCTTGGATGTTGGTGAGGCTGAGAGTCTCTAACAGCCTCTTACTGGCCAGGGAACACTAAGGAGTTACAGCAACATGGCAGATATGATGGAGCAAGAATACCAATATCTTGAACTGACATCTAAACAACAAATAAAACAACTAAAAATTAGGAGGGGAAAGAGACTTATGTTTCTGAAGATACAGTCTGTATTATTTGAAACATTTTGTAGGGCACTACTAATAAAAAAAACAGCAATAGGAGTATCTCTAGAAGGTCTGCAGATTGTATGTTGCCCATGATACAAAACTGTAGAAGTTGGTGTTCTCCACATTTCTTCAGAAAGGAATTTTAGAGGTTTAAATCATTTAGCAACATCTAATGTGAACACACAGCAAATGATGTGATAGTGAAATTTCAACACTGCTTTGTATGATAAAATAATAATGATCTTAACCTAACAAGTTGATATATAAAATATACAGTGGGATTTATTACCCCACAACCACTTCCATCCCAGAATCAACAACAGTGTTTAATGCCTAACAGGAAGAGAAACTTAAAAAAATAATCTAGACAGGGATTTAAAGAGACAACAAGGCTAATGCCTCTCGTCCTACAAAGCTGTCTGAGGATCTTTCATGACTTCATAGGTTTCTATGTTACTGATTTTACATCAAATCTAAAAAACAGCAAAAACTTTGCTAGTTATCAGTGAGAGCATTAATAGTGCCTTAAAGGGAAGGGATATCCTTTGTGGATTATCTAGTTTCATGCAGGATTTGTGACATGACTCCGTGGATGAACGAAGAAGGTGCTGCTGGCAGCACTGCTGGGTATCTGTGTGCCTTTTTCAACCTCTGTCCATGACAAGAGTTCTTACTCCCTGCATACAGGTATTGATATCTCCAGAGGGTCAGAAAAGGCATGGAGGTACACATCAAGGAGGAGGGGAAATAGAGAGACTCACTGCACGAGGCTATGGTGCAGTTTCTGTCTGTATTTCCTTTTCATTGAAACCTGAGTAGGGGTGGGAGGGATGGTGCATGTCCACGTTTCACCCCAAGGAGAGCATGCATGGATGTATGCAGGAAGATGCAGAAACTTAGGAGCACTTCTGTTATTGGTGGTATGTGCTCTTGATTACTTCATATTCTTAAGTTCACCATTTCCTGATTTCATGAGCTTGAACTTCTAGATCAGGTTCTAGGTATTCCATATTGTGGATAAAGCATAGTAGGATTGATAGAAACTCTACATCCATCCATGGTTTGTTTTCAAATCTTTTATACTTTAGTAAAAAGTTTCAGGAACTTTACAATTTTCTTTTGCTTTTGATTTAGGCACAGTATTTCAGATTGGAAAATAGAAATCTCGCTGGTGCCTGCTCTTATCTCAGAAGTGGTCTTCAGCCTTTTAGTTACAGGTTACTGCTCATGAGGCAGGAGTGGCAGCAAATGTAGGAAATGCCAAGAGATTTGTCTGAAACAAAACATCCATCATGACCTTGCGGTCTGGGCTCCTTCTCTATTACATGAAATTATCTATCACCCCTTCAGATCTCTTTAGGACTAGGTGAATAAAACCATACAGGTGAATAAAATATTGTGGAAGGAGTGTTGATGAATGGCAAATCTATGTTGCTCGACATCCAGATGCTCTGATGCTGACTTCAGTGGAATTCATGTCCATATACCTGTGGAGGATGTTATCTTCAGTCTTCATATCCTTGAATGTATATTTTGTCCTTTCTTTCACTGTTTCTGTTGTAGTGTAACTCACTGATTGATAAGTTAAATACGGAAGACTGTTGAAGGACTATGAAAATGAGAAATATACAGTGAAAGTCAGCATGTGTTTATTTGATTAAGGCTGAATTCTGACAGACATATGTTTATATAGAATGATTTTCTGACCTTGGACTACTGAACTATACAACATTTGGACTTACATTTTTTTTGAGAAGAGAGAGTTAAGAGGAATACTTTGTGTGTTAATCATCTAGTCTTCTGTACTGCATTAACAAACAAAGGGAGGAAGAAGAATATAATATAAATGTAAACCCAAATGGCTTTATCTTTTGACAAAAGTAATTCTGTTTCTAATTCATATTCAAATTTGAGCCAAGTAATTAATGCATAGTTTTCCATTTTTACTAAAAGCTTTACTTACAATTTGCAAAAGTATTGGATCTGATTTTTTGAAAAGAAATAAATCATAATGGTAGATTCCATAAGCATCACAAAAAATTTTGTAAACTTTTGGATATTCTTTCCTGATTTTCCAGTTGGTTGTGATCAATAAAGTAGTATCATTAATGGTGATGTAATTTTGTCTCAAAATAGAATTTCTTACAATTAAGCTGCTTCCTAATACTCTGTGATGTCAGGTTGCATTCTCTGTCTTGAGTTCCATACATGGCTTGTTGACATCACCTTTCATTAATTTACTGCTTCTGCAGTCTGCATTCAGGCTAGTGCAAGCTGAAGCCGAGAATGTACCTCGACTGTAAGCAAGATTTTGCTTTGCAATTATTTAAAATTTTAAAGCATTAATTGCATAAAATTTGCATTAAGTTTGCATAAAAACCAGGAATATTTCTGTTCAGGAATGAATTAAAATCTTAATTTTCAATGTCTTGGTGACCTGACATACAAAATTGTTTCCTTCCATTAATAAATTATTTACATGTATACAGGTTTTGGTTTTTTTTCCAAAGTGGCTAGTGACTGTCCATGGAGTTTAAGGAAGGATCCTACCCACTACTAATCAAAGGGGTAGCATAATGTTTTTTCCTCAGGCCCGAAAGACACCAAAGATAAGAGAGAAAGTAGGGATGTAAAAAATAAGAATGCTGTTTTTTCCACTTGTCTCCCAGTCATCAATCAGCAGTTTTCTAAATATTCAAAGTAGTTTCCAGAAAAAGGGAAGCCATGTGAATCTACTGCTGTATATTCTCATGCATTGGAGCTGGATGTCACAGAGTGGGGGAGAGAGGCAGTGAAACTATTTTCATGACACATTTCATGTGCAGCATCTAGAGAAATGATATGTTGACTAGACTAGCTGTATATCCCAGAATATTATTGCTGCATGAGAGCATGATTCTCTGTTCCTCACACTTCTGCACTTACTGCTGCTGCACTTACTCCTGCTCCAGAGAGTACATAGTATAACACTTACAGGAGGATCAGGAGGGGAAAAGCCCAACTTCTAAGTAAAAAAAATTGTAAGTAAAACCCTGAAAGTGTGTGTTTTGTCTTTTTTTTTTTCCTCCTTTTTTTTTTTTTTTTTCTTTTTTTTTTTTCTCTTTCCATTCTTCTAGGGTGTAACCTTACAGGCTTGGCAAAGCAGAACAATTTCATTTTTCTGATAGAGAATATATATGAAGGCTATGTTCCCATTTCCCAACTCCTATGTAAAAATGAAAGCTGAGTTAAGTTTGGAATTTCAGTTCATGTAAAATGTTATTGGTTTTGTATCTGTTTTCATGGTTAAAAAAATTAGTATTTCATTTTTATTTGTCCAAGTAAGTCTTGACAGTGCTATTCTCAGAAGTATTCACCTTTTACTTTTTGATCAAAAGCGTTTCAATATGTCTGAAGTAAGAATGTTTACATATGGCTTGTGGAAGCCACCATAAATCATACATGAGTCAATTCAATGTTAACTGCTTTTGAATTCCCCCTTGGATGATTGTGTAGCGGACGTGACTTGACTCCCTTGAACAGTATTCAGGGTATATCTGCTTGTTTGTGTTCAGCTGATGATGTTCTCTCAAGAGACCAGCTCAGGCAAAGCAACTGAGACCAAAACTACAATTCTGTTTCCTTTAAGTAGGAAAATATAGCTAATTGTACTGTGGAGCTGATGTGCAAAGGAGTACATTTTATTTTGAGTTACAAAACAACCATATGAATGCTTTCTTTTCCTCTACACCATGAAAGTTTGGATTCAAGTACCAGAGCTTCTCCTTCTCTGCTTCATTTTAATGTATTTGGTTAAAATATTATAAGTGAAGTTAGACCATTAGACAAGCAAGAAGAATTCCATATGAAAGTTTTTGATGTTCAGAACCTGTGTTCGCCACCAAATAAATGAAAAAGCCACTTCAATTCTCATTTTTTTCCTGGTTTAGTGTATTTCTCCAGTAGAAAAGTTTCCTTCCATCCCAAAGAACTGCTGCTGGATGGGTCCTAACTCTGCTAGTGTACATACAGTTTTATGCTAAAAAATGCTGTGCATTGTTATTCTGCTTTGGTTCACTGAATTCTCTGGATGTTAGAATCATTATTCTTTACTGCTTAACACTATGTAACTAAAAAAAAGTTTTAATTCATTTATAGTTCTCTGGAGTATGTTGCAAAATCAGTATAATTTGCTAGCAATTTTACTTGTTTTTTACATTACTGGTTTTGCTTGTTATTTACATTACATTTGAATGTCAGTGCTCCAAAATCTGTGTTTTTGCGTCAGTTTGAATAAATACCCCTTAGAAAGATTTCTCATTTCATCGTAGGGAATTAGAATTACTTAGTGGTAAGGTACGTTTGTGGGGTATCAAAGACCAAGTTGCAAGACCTGTTTCAAGTCAGGAAGAACAGAAATCTCAATCCACAACTGCTACCTGCCAGAAAGATGTTGGCAAGTCAGAACTGTTCTTCTACCTGTTTCTTACGGGTTTTTTCTTGAAGATAAGGGTCTCAAGATTTTCTCTGTATGTTCTGAAACTTTATTTTTACCCTGTGAAAGTGAACCCCTTGATTTCATTTTAGCTATAATAACAGTCTTAGTCAAGTGATTGTAAAAGCTTCTCTGCGTTATTCTATTATTATTACCTAACTGGAGAGCAGCAACAGCTAATGATAATGTCACATATGCTAACTAGCTCATGGATTTCTTCTGTTCTGTGGGATCAGACGTAATGTGGTGTTCAGTGGAGGCCAGGGCTTTTTAAGTGGTGGGGTGTGGAGAAGGTTCTTTAAATTTTACAAATGTCACAGGAAAATAGTCTGCAATTATGAAGTAACAGTAACTGTTAAAGGTCTCATTTTATGTCTTTGATCTATCAAATCAGACCACATCTCTCTTTTACGTTGTGCCATGTAATGGAATCACCATTACATGTCAGGTCTTAGAAAGGCAAATGATCTTTTTCTGATGGAATTTCATGAGTTGCCACCAATTCTCTTTTCATTAAAAGTGTCACTGAGTTGATGATATCAAGTACTTTATTTGTGCATAGCAGGGAACAATAAACATCATTGTTTCTTTGTTCTTATGAAGTAATTATTTTTTAATAACAGTAATGATAAATATTAGAAGTAAACCAGAGTAACTCCTTTTTTTAAATTGTTTTCCCTTTTATGTAAGCACACATTGAAATGCTAAGCTTTTGAGCAGGAGTTCTTCTTTATCCTGAAATTATATTGCGCCAATTTATTTGGAATTTTTGCGTGTGTGTGTGTGTGTGTGTGTAGAAAGTACATTTCTTCAACCCACTTTGCAACAGATAGTGCAGAAATAACTCTGCTCTCTCCTTTTTAATGGAATTCAGTTCCATCTTTTTAAACTCTTCTTAGTTTTCTTCTGAGTCATAGCATTCATGTTCTTTTTGTTGAATACTGCTTTGATTTTTAAGCAATTTTAAGGTAAATTTAATCACATTGCATGGTTTCTCCCATTTATTTAGTAATACATCACATTTACATAATGCAAATGACTTATTTCTAACACAGATGCAGGAAGAGTGTGGATAGGCACATTTCATTATTTTCCCCACAGAGGAGGAAAAAAAAAGATTTGTTGTACATGAACACCGTTTATTGTACAAATCTTTATCTAGTAAGGAAAAATTTATTTAGATCTAGAGTTCTCTTTGAAGTTGTTAAAAACCAGAACTGGTAGTTAGTGCCAGCATTTCATCATTGGTTGAGTTACAAATGCAGTGAATTTTTAATTTTGTAGAAATACGTGGTTAGACCAAGATTCATATTAGGTGATGGACACATTTCATAGTGCTACAGAGTATAATGAATGAACAAATGGATACACGTTAAGTTCCTGAATCAGTCAAATATGACTGCTAGAATAATCTTACCCATGACCTTTTTTCAGTTTTATTTGATATATTATTGCTTATCTGTGTTATGGGAAACACAGTTATCTCTAGGTTAATTACTGTCTTGCACATAGTTATACTCTGTTCTGCTTTTTTTTCAAAGGAGAGACAACTTACTGTTTGTTCTTCCTCAGGTGCAGAGCAGAAAATGTACATGCTGCTTCTGCAGAAGGGAGTTCTCTGTCACTAGACGCTAATCATTCATCCAATTCCAATAGGTTTTCCTGTTGCTCTTTTTAGACCTTTAAAAGATCTTTAGTGCTTCTTCCTGGCAAGTGATTGCAAACATAAGCAAAGCAGTTGAGTTAGTATGGCGAGTATGGCATTTTTCAGACAAGGTGCTACAGAGCTAAAGACACACATATTTACTGCTTGATCTTAAATCTGTTGTCTGAAAGAAGAGAAGATTCTACAGTCTTTCTGTTGGCCAGGCATATAAAGTTGAAGGGGAAAAGCGA
The DNA here is from genome assembly GCF_022539395.1 of Myiozetetes cayanensis. Taxonomy (NCBI): domain Eukaryota; kingdom Metazoa; phylum Chordata; class Aves; order Passeriformes; family Tyrannidae; genus Myiozetetes; species Myiozetetes cayanensis. Next base: position 39,508,033 of record NW_026087742.1, on the reverse strand, counting down.
GCGCTAGCAGGCATTGTCACAGATGGACCTTGTTTGCAAGGCTGAAATCAGTTTTACTTCCTCTGTTTCACTGTATTCTGGCTAATAATTTCATACTTCTTTGTGGTTGCCAAAACCAAGTTGTTATGGTGAGAAAAAGAAAGAACTCTGTAAAGCTCACCTACTGCTGGTAAATCATGATATTAGTAAGGCAGGCAGTTAAACAGTGTTTAAATATTGAAAAACCAGAATATGTTGAAGAGGCTGAGAACTGAAGAGTAAGACTTACAGCTTGTAAACTTTTTTTAAGAGAAATGTACTAAACATGTGACACCAGCAATCCAGCAATCCAGCAGAATGTCATAGAATCTAGTTTGACAAAAGGAACAGTAGCTTTATAATGCAAGTGATAAGATGAAAGATGCCACAGTTCTACTTCTGGCTTGCCCAATTTCTTCATTCTGCTTAATCACAGCTGCCACCCAAAGCAATATTTGTGTCCAGGGAGGCAGAATCCCAAGTAGTGTTACAGAAGCTGCTGCCTTGTCTGAGTCTATCTGTAAGTGTGGGGGCTCCATTCAAGCAGAGTAGTTACTAATTTGTGACCAGGAATGCACGAAAGAATTGTTGTTAGTAGTTTAAAAATGAGCAGACTACAAGGCACTTGATAACTATTAGTTTGTTTTGACAAATGTGATTCTATGGACTTAAATCACAGTTCTGTAAGCTTTTGAATTCGTCTGTACATAAAAGGTGTAGGGAGCAGTGTAAGTAATATGAAAATGTAAATTATTTAAGCGTACCCATAAATGTGTATTCAACTTTAAGACCCCTCCAATTCAGAAAGCACTTGACCTTGTGATTGTCTTAATGACTGTTTTTCATGGAACTAAGGTGAAAAGCACCGTTTCTTTTATGAACTTAGAAATCAGTTACAGTAAAGGAAATTCAAAGAACCTATTCAGATATTTTACTACTCTCATGCTTCTACAAAAATATTTTTTTCTAGTTTCAGATGTGTAGTATATTCATTGTACAGACCTTAAACAAAAACATAGCTTTAAGTATATTAAAACAATTTGTTTAATTTTCCTAGTGTGTATATTATATCAGATTCCTGAATGTGATTCTGGCATTCTGTGCTCCTAAAATATTTTAATTATGCTGTTGTTTATTTTTTCTATGATTTATTACATTTGGAAGCAGTAAATTAAGTTTTGTGTAGTATTTATTTGAACATTAATGAGTAATTTAATCAAGTTGATAATAATATAAATTAGAAATTTTGAAAGATGTAAAAATCTGCTTAAAGCATTTGACATTAATGAACAATATTCATATGATTTGATAGAAGAATGGGTAGGCATGGCAGTATTACACATATATTGAGCTAACCTGTTTCTGTATGGGGATATTATAAAGCATGTTATAAGGCTTTAATGCACTTGTCAGATTTGGAGATTCAAGGGGGTTAATACACGAGTTGATTTGCGTAAATAGAGATTGACAATTGATTTGGCATAGTTGAGCAGTAGAACTTTTATCTGCTAAGAGGTTTTATTGATTATAAAGTATCAGAATGAGAATTAATTTAACACTGATGCTTTCTTTTTGCTACCTGAGATGATTCAAACATGTCAGCACTGAGTAGTGGAGAATCACAATGATTCCTGCCCAGCTGAAGAACAAGAAATTGAGAATAAGGACTGCTGATTACAGGAAAAAAAAATTGCCCATTCGATTAATTTCAAAGAGCAAATGGGAGTATTTCAGCACTAAGTAGCAAACCTAGATATATCTGAGAAAGTCTTTAGAAACACAATGTGTCTTGGCAGTAGTCAAGTTGCTGAAGAATCTACTGGCAGAACTTCAGCTTTTCTTACAGATAATGGTGGAAATGGCAACACCAGTGCTGTAGTTTTATAGTTCTCCCAAAGTAGCCTTGAAACTTGTGTTTTATAGAGAAGTAAGTTTCACCTTAATTTAGCCATCTCACATCTCTGCAGTTTGTTTATTGCAGGTAAACTGGATTTTACTGGGTATTGCTGTACTTATGCAACACTTTCATTTTTAGTTATAAAAATAGTTATATTTTTTTTCTGCACTTCTTCAGATATTTAGTGGTCGACTTTTTCATTTGCAGGCTGAAAGGCTGTGTGAATTCTCGATTACCTGGATGACTTACATTCTTAGTGATTAAACTACCTTTTGTGTGTGTGTTGTGAGGGGTGTTTCCTTTCAATTTGAGAACCTTAACAATTTGCATTTTTAGTAGTTAAGTGTGACTGGATGATTTCTAATTTGCAAAACTACAAAAATTAACTTTCTGTCATCCACTTTCTTTAATGACAGTTCAGGCCTCTTTATGGTTATCTTTAGAGTTCCTGTCAATTTATAAAAACAGTTCTGTAGCATAATGTTACAGGCAATGTCATCAATGCAATAAAGCGAGAGACAGATGAATACCATGGTCATAATGGGACATTTAGGCATGTCAGCATAACTGGGAAAAGTTCAGTGGTTTTGCAACAGTTCACACCATCTGGAGATCACCCTTATTTATGGCTCCATTCCCTGTGGGAAGGGAGCAGTGTTTGACAAGGTTTATATAAATAGACAATATTGAGAAACATTTTAAGACCAACTTATTATGAAATTTTAAAAGCCATTTTTTCGTACATGCAAAACCCTCCAATTAGTAGATTTATTTTAAAATTATGAAGATTAGTCTTTCTGATTATGGATATTCGTTTTGTAACACCACTTCTAGAATGAGTAACTTACTGTATGGACAATTATAACTACTGCAGAAATAAATGTCTTCAGTTTTTTGTATATGACATTGGATTTACAAGATTCTGTGACTTTGTAATGAATTTCCTAAGCTTCAAGGTTTGATAAAATTGCCTGTGTATGATTGTGGCAGTATGTTTTTACGTGCATTTGGTCAAAGTTTATCCCAGATTTAAAAATTGTAATTACTAGTCTGTCAGCAGCTCACTACTACTCACTTAGCTATATTTTTTCAGTTACAAGTGTAATAACTTCAAGGAAAGTTAATGGTGACCTTCAAGTGTGAACAACACTGAAATATTATTTTGAAGTTACATCTCAAGATACATAGTACAAATACAAGCTAGGAGCTTTCATTAGAGATTTCTATACTGTGAGTTAATCTGATTTTGATTTTGGGAGTTTCTGAACCAGATAGAGGCCATTATTTGTTTTTCTGCAGTAGGTGAAGTTTTTCAACTCAGGGCAGATGTATATACTCTTTGACAGCCTTCTCTTAGGGTGAGCTTAGTGAAGCAGATATTATCTATGCTTTCTTTACTTTAAAATGTACATTTCAATATGACTAAAGTTCCTGTATAGGGTCTGAAGGCATCATCTCCCTTGACACAATAATTAGAAATGGAATAATGCTATATGAATGTATCTTTCCATATTTGACATTTGCTTAAAGTTTACAATATTTACTGCATGTTGCAGGGAAACTGGGGCAACTTTCAATTAAAATAGGTTATTCTTCTCATTCATGAGGGTAATTGTGATCTTTTTACTTATGTTGGGAATACCCAGGCTCTATATATGCCCACTGTAATACTGAGCAAAATGTTTTTTTGCTCCCCAGTTAAGATGTTAGGTACAATATTTCTAAAGGAGCTTCTTGGAAAACGTTGGAAATACAATTGATATTTCAGGGAGTTTCAGAGCAGTTCTCTGATTTGAACTTTCATCATCACTGGACATCATTTTTGTCACCACTTCCCTTAAATTCACAAGTTGCAGTGTATTGTACATATTATACATATTAATTAGACCATGGGAGTTACCCTGAGGTCTGTTCAAAAGCAGTAGAAAGAAGTATTAATTTTTACTTCATAGTTTACATCAACCTGAATGTAAAACTCTAGGATGTCAAATAGTGCAGAACAAGTGAGCTGTACCCCAGGGGTTTCTGCTTCTCTCGATTACAGCATGAGTGTGTGGTCTAGCTCATGTACCCTTTTCCACATTGTACTTACTATGTATATTTTATTTAGATAACTGCAAAGAAATGAGAGCACAGCATATCTCAATGGTGGTGTAACACTCAAATGTATACATCACTTTTGTTTTGAATTAATCTTTCAGGCAATTTCAATGGATTATCTGCACTTCTGTGAATTTATGCCAATTTCACAATAGAGAGCCTCTGTAATGTGTTCTTATATAGGCACTGAAATGTCAAAGAGTCATGTAGAACAACCAGCTAGAGAACCCATTAAAATTAAAAGCTCTTTCAACTTGAAACAAGCTTGAACATTTTAAGTATGTTCAATAACTAGAAATTTATGAAATATGACCAATAAAAAATAAGCTACATTTCAGTCAGACAAACACTCAGAAGAATTAGAGGAATGTCTCTTAAAATGAAATTTTGTGTTTGTAGAGATGATTCAAAGCATGTTTTAAAGGGAATAGGGAAAATATTAAAATAATATTTTTCAAAGGCTAACAGAAGCTTGCAATTTCTAGAAACAAATAATCTTTTCTTTCCCATTTCAGTTTTTAATCGATTTGTCTAGTAGGGGTGGTATTTCATTACTGGTGAATGGTAGATATACCAATCCCATTTTAAGAACAGAACACAAAGTTTTAGACAAAAAGTTGAAGAAATGAATAATTAGACAAAATGAAAGGTAATACATTGCCAGCTACTACAAGATCAATTGTATATGAGTAAGAAGGACAATAGAATTAATACACCCGAGTTCAATAAAGCATTGGAAATAATGTCGTGTGGGCATTTATTTTTTAAGTTGGGAAATATTGTTGCAATTGAGGAAATTGGTTTGGTGGAAAGCAATAGTGTGTTGAATTCTGATTTCCAAAGGTTTAACTTATACAGTTTTTCATGGTGTTACCTAGTTCAAGGAAATGGTTTTTCCTTTCATCTTTGAAGTGCTATGTATCTAAAAATTTTTTTGCATAGTGAAGGTCTTCCTGGAATAAGAATAAACAATCCAATTTCTTCAGTCTTTTGTCAAGAACTCTTTCCTTGACTTTTAATGATTTATTACCCCACATTTGCTGGTGATGATTGGGTCCATATTCAATCATTTGCAAAAGAAATTGCCTCTGAGAAACAGTTCCTGTTTCTTGTATTTCTTTACTTTCAAAATATACTTATTTATTTATTTTATGTGTGGAAAGGGAGGCTGCCTTTATAATGGTAACTAGAACAGCTTTTGGAAACATTTGTGAATACCAGAATGCAGTTGTCTATAGTATTAAACTGTTCATGGAGTCACCAAAACACAGAACAGTGGGAGCTGAAAGGAACCTGTTTAGATCATTTTGACCAAGTCGCTGCTCACAGAAGGTGCAACTATATCGTGTTGCACATGTTCAGCTGAGTTTGAACAATTTCAGTCACCAGCAGTGGAGATTCCACAAATTATTTTGCTGGTTTGTGCCACAAGAAAGAATTTTTTTTCTTTTAAACCAAATCTGTGTTGCAACTTCTGCTTATTGTGTCTTGTCCTTTCACTGTGCACTTCTGAGATGAGTCTGGCTTGGTTATCTTCATATCCTTCCATATCCTTCCAGAAGGTCTTTGTAGAAAGCAGTAAGATCTTCACCTCAGCTTTCTTCCCTTCAAGATGACTAAGCACAATTTCCTCAATCTCTTCTTTCATTTCTTGTATCCCAGCACCCTTGAGCACTTGCTGGACTTACCACATGTATGTTCATGTCTTATTTTTGTCCTGGTGAGTCCAGAACTGGACACCATACTCCAGATGTGCCCAACAGAGTCTCAACAGTGCCCAGTGAAGGGGAAAGGTGACTTCTGTTGTTTGCTGGTAGCACTGCTGCTGATACAGCATTGTACATGGTTGATTGTCTTTGCCACAGGGGCACATTGCTGAGTCTCCTTCACCTTGAGGACCTTCAGATCTTTCATGGAAAGGTGCATATTCTCCAGTTGTCCTTCCACTTGTTGCATTGGTTATTTTGGACATAAGACTTTATAATTACCTTTGCTGAAGTTTATGATGTTACATTTGGCCCATTTCTGTGGTTTACCCTTTGAATAGCAGCCCTGCCCTCCACTGTATTGCATGCTCCCACTGTCTTCCTAAAGTTGTGCTCTATCTTGTCATCCATGTCCAGCATTAAACACTATTGGTATTGTTCCAGGAGGGATGCAATGGTGACCAGCTGTAGGTGGACTTTGCAGTGCTTATCACTACCTTTAGAGCCCAAATGCCCTGTCACTTTTCTACCCATGTTACCATGTACCTTTCCAAATCATATCCTTCCAATTTGTCTATCCCACTGTGGGATCATATTGAAGACCTTGCTAAAATCAAGGTAAGTGATGCCATCACCTTGGTGCAGTGAGCCCAATGTCTTGTCATAGAAGGCAGTCAAATTGTCAGGTGTGATTTCCTATTTACTAAACTGATGCTGACTATTCCCAGTCACCTTGTTTTCCTTCACATGTGGAAAATATCTTCCAGGAGTATTTTGCACAAACTCCCCATGGTAGTGAGTTTGGGCTGATTTACATGTAGCTCTGCGTAACCTACCTCTAGGGAAGCCCTTCTCTGAAAATGGATCCAACATTTGCTACCTTCTAGTCATCAAGAATCAGGAATCTTTCCTGATTGCCAAAACCTTTGAAAGATAGTAGATGACAATCTTGCAATGGTGTTGGGAAGGTCCCTCATCAGCTTTGCATGTGTCTGATGTGATCAGTTGTACTTATATGCAATTGGTCTAACTTAATCTTCTACTAATGTAGATAATGTTTCGTTCCCCCAGACTGTGATAGGTGGCTCAGGAGCCTGATGACAAACTTTGCCCTTGAAGGTTAAGAAAACACCAAGCACCTCTGACTCACTTGTGCCACTAGTTTCACTGCCCCATTGAGTAATGGACCTGTTTTCTCTTTAGCCTTCCTTTTGCCACGTGGTATCTTTAAAAGCATTTTTATATCCTTTGCTAATTGTAACTTTACACAAACTTTGGTTTACCTAGCTCCATCCAGATGTGGTTGGACGGTATCTTTGTGTTGAATCAAATAGCTTCCTCCTCATTCCATCATCCCTATGCTTCCTTTTTACACCTGCACTCACTCAGGACATTGTTATTCATCCATGCTGGCCTCCTACAATGCTTTTTTGACTTCTGATATATCACAAAGGGCTGTTCTCATGCTTTTGAGGAGGGTGTCCTGAAGACCAAGTTCTCTTTGACTTTTTGCCCTTCTAGAGGATGTTGCCGAGCAGGTCTCTGAACATTTCTTCTCCTGAAGTTCAAGACTAATTCCACTGTCTGTCTTGCTACCTTCTTTCAGGATTTTGAACAGTACAACTTCACAGTCCCTTCTGACAAGGCTGTTGTTGACATGTTGACATCTTTAACCAATTCTTTCTTTGTGAGTAACAAGTTGGAAAGTTCCCTGGCATGCTTTTAGCCTAATCCATCTACAGTTTCTCAAGCAATTCCCTTCACAGTTTAGGAATTAAGTGTTGCTGGATCTGTTCCCTGTTGTTGGTTTTCATGCAGCCACCCTGTTTTCAACAGTGAAAGAGTTTACTGGAACTGAGCAGAGGGGTTGTAGTTGTGGGGTACTAGAAGCCAAGTGGTATTAGTGAACTGAAACATTCATTTTAACCTGTGTAGATGTAGCTGAGGGGTAGCCTCACAAGCCCGCTGTGCAAGCAGTGGACTAAAATTGTGAAATACTCTGTACCAGCTAGTGCTAATTAAAAAACACATTTCTTTATTCTGTAAAGAAAGACTTCCTTTAGGTCTAAGGTGGGGAAAGATACAGAACAAATGATAGAGAAGTTTAAGTGTTTGTATGTGTTCCCCCAAACACTCAGTCAGTCCTGACCCAGGAAAGTTGTAGAGAGCTTGTTGATAGTAAGAGACAAGTGGTCTGTCTTATCCCTCCCCCCCCACACCGCCTCTGTTGTTATACTGGTTTTCCTTGCTCCAAAAGTTTCCCATTGGACTTTAGTCTGCTCCATGCTGATTCTTGAAGGAAAGCCTGAAAGAATAGCTGATGCTCTCTTACTCTGTCTAAACTGGTCTGTGGACATTTCCAAAGCTCTACACCTGGCATATGCCCTTGCAGGTTCATAGTGTGCTTTCCAAATTCCATCCTCCCCAGTCCCCTCCTACCTCCGTCTGGCTTTATAGGAAAGCAGCTCTTATATGCAGGTTGGAGGGAGCCACAACTGGAGTTTTCTCAATGCTGTTTGACTTAATAAATAAATCTTCTTTGACAGTTTAATTTAGTTGCATATTATAGCCACAATATAACCATTGAAAAGAATCTTCTCTGACAATACGCTGAAAGGTAATGTATTTATAGTTGTACAATAGAGGTTTAAATGTGTTCTCGAATCTCTCTAATAAAATGTGTCACAGTAAAGAAAAAAAGAGAAATTGACCAGAGGAACAATTACAAATTTATTCTATAATTTTCTACTACTATTCTATAGTATTTAATTGAGAAGTTACTCTGAGAGTTCTTGAGAGAATTGACAATTTTTTAAAATTTTATGTATATGCTTTCACTGTTTGTGGTGTGCAATGTAGTCGATGTTTTACTTCCATGAACTCCTCTATACAATACTTCTGTATCGAAACTAATTGTGAAGTTTTGTATTTGTAGCGCTGAAATTTAAATCTGTGTATTGACATAGTTCTGCAGTGAGTGACGTCTCATTCTGGATGGAGATGCTGTGACTTGTACTGAATTGGAGCTCATGAGCCAAGAGAGGTCAGAACTGGCTCCTGCAGAGTCACCATCTCAGCATCAGTCAACATTGCTGCAGACATGTAGTAGCTCTGTATTGCAGGGTGTGTCTTTACTGTACCATGTTTGCTTCAGTGCTGCAGTCGTTTGTTTCTAATGTATCCCAGAGTGCCAGGACACTGCAAGGAGTCCTACAGGCTCAATAATTCCATTCTTCCCAACATGGTAGCTCTAGGCTGGCTTTGTGGAGTGTGAGTTCTGTGTCTCTGCAGCACACTCCCACTGTGGATATTGTCACAGCTTCTTCATTACCTTCCTAATCCCACAGTTTGCAGAAAATGAAAATTGCTTCTGTTCAAAGGATCATGGAATGAGATTTAAGTAGCAGCCAGATCATGACTGAAACAGTTATCCTCCACAGCTCAAGATGTATATAAGGCTCATAAATGTTTCTTTGTGCTGTGAAAAATTTTCTTATGGGGAATTTTTGTTGTTAAACACAGATTGTTTTCTTACTGTTGAGTGTGATATGTACATTCCCCTTACTAAAAACAGATAAACAAGAAAATATTCTGAAAGGAGTTGTGGAGACAGGACATAACTGAAGTCTGCAAGCAGTTGCAGAAGCAAGGCTCAAAAGCCTAAAGTTTAGTTGGTCCTGGAGGATAGAAAAACTTGCTAGATGAATAATAGTGTCTTAGAAATCCCCTCACATTTTATCAGTATTATCTCCAACATGAGAAGCCACCTAAACCCCTCTTTCAAACCCCGTAGAAGAGATTTGCAAATACTTTATAAATAATTTTGATTCAATTTTTAAAGTTTTCTTTAATTTCAAACCAGAGATTTCAAAATTAGTTTTTTTAGTTTACAATTTTCATAGATATTTGTGATTGACTATCTGAGAACTCTGGTTTCAGCAGATAAAGGATTCCCATCAGAAAATTGTTCGATATTCCTCTTTTTGCATAAGTAACTTCTATTTCATGAGGCTGGATTTGAATATGTATGTCCAATGTTTCTTAGTAATGTAAGAATAAGCAACATTCCAATGAAGTGTGAGAATGATAAAGTTAAGAATTTTTTCCTCCTCCAGTATATTCACACCTGAAAAGTGAAGGCAGGTTTCTTGAACCTCAAAAGCATTACATAGGACCAATGAGATTCTGTGGTGACAAGATACAAGGAACTATAGTCCTGTATAACAAATTCAGATCCACTCTATGCTGTTAAAAATGTAGGAAAGATCCTTGCTTAAATAAAAATGTCATACTAAATTGAACCTCAAAAATCTAACTTCAGAATTTTTAGTAGTCTCTAGCTCTGCATTCATAAGAAATTACTTTGTATTCTCATTTTAATTTCATGGATGCAATCAGCATATATGCACCTAATATTTTTGTCTGTCTACAAAATTAGGTATTTCACATGCATTATATAAATAGCTTACTGTTGCCGCAGAGAACCTGTAGTTGGTTACATATGCGCAGACCACGTGCATGTCAGCTTGGCCTGAACTTGCTGTTAGCTCATAAATGCCATCGGTATGGTGCGGCATTTGGGTTATGCGCTCAGCTGGAAGGCAAGTGGCTCAGACTGAACTTGTGGATTGGCTGTGGTTACTGAGCTTTGCAGATGGTGGGGGTTCACATCAGACCAGCTTAGAAAGTCAGCAGAGTGAAAGCTCACCAGCAGACAGAGGTTATACCCATGTCAGAGTGTAATTTTTTATGCCCAGTAGTGTATCTGCCCAGGAACTTCAATGGGGCCTTTTCTACTGCATGAGGAAAAGGGAGAATCTGCAGTGATTACATGTGTATGATCCATTCTACTTCTACCATTACCTTCACTATAATCAAGACATACTAAACTGTTACTTATCAATAACGTATTGATTACAATCTTTTACAATCTTTTGCTCCACCCCAAAACATTCCTTTCCTTGCAGTTTTGTTTTGATTTAATATTTAAGAACATTTTGAAAGCCTTTCTTTCTTTCTACTGATCTATTTTTCCACTCATCTTGGTGCTTACCTTTACAAATGGGTGAAAGATTGCAAATTACCTACATAGAAGGATTTGAAAGACCCAAATGATCCCTATGTGGTCATTAGTTGTGATGAAATTGCTGTGCTGTCCATTTTGAATGACTTTTCCTCATTTTGTTTCATTTTCTAGAAAATATCTTAGTATATCATAAAACATTTGTATTCTTAGAGATACAATTGAAATTTCAGTTTCTTTCAATTGTTTTAATTTTCCATTCTTCACATTCCCTCCTGTTTACAGATTCTGCAAGTTTCATATTAGTGTAAATCCTTACCAACTGTCTTCTAATTGTAAAATAATATTTACATTTTAACATTGCAAACAGCATGTCCAGAAAAAACAGATGGCTATCTGTTTTTCTAATAGATGTAAATCTAAATTGATTAAAAAGGAATTAAGGAAAACTGGAAAGAAAAGCTGCTGCTTCTTTTATGAAGGACTTTTTTGGGTTTAGAAACATTATACATTTTTAATAGTGGGAGACCTCAGTTTTTTTTGTCTCCCTCTCCTCTCAAATCCATCAATAACTGCACAGCATTCTTTCCTTCTCTTTGTTTTGTTTCATCGCTTGTCCTTGGAAATATATGGGGGGAGGGAAATCTTGTCATTCAGCTAGTGATGTTTCCTGGGATATGCAAGGTTTATTATTTGTTTTGGAAACATAGGAGTTTTATTAGGGTTATTCTTGGGCATGTGCTCTCTCCACATTTTTCTTTCACAATCAAATGTGCCTTTTTCAACTTTTTGTGAGTATCCAGGAGTTTCACAAAACACCTGCAAACAGAATCAGTAGGTAGTAGGAATTAAAATTAACTTTATATTTTTGTCTTTCTTTTTAACCTGTTGATCAAAAAGGTGCTGTGTTTTCTTATGTGTCTGGACAACATCTCACACAACAAGTTTCTGCTAGAGTTCTTGGACCGTGTCTGCATGAATAAATGAATAAGTGCCAGGGAATGTTCCTGGGCAGCAGAACTTGGTCATCTGTATGGCTAAATTGTTAGCATGGTGCCTGGTGTGTTTTTGGGCTAAGCCAACTAGCACTCCCAAATATTCCCACGCACCACTCGGGAATAAACCCAGGCCATAGAAAATTTCCATTAGCTCGTCGGAATGCTGCCACCCTGTTTTCATAAATAACAGAGTTTAATAAGGGGTCAAGGGTTGTTCAGCACCGGTTCACTTCGGTGACCCCAACACACCTCACATTTTAGGGCAGGTACAACACCAGTTCCCAGATGTGTGTCCCACCCATACTCTTTAACTTCATGTCAGAAAAAGAGCCAAGAACTCCTAATTCTCTTCAGCTTTCCCTCCCACGTTTTCAGACTTCCAAAGAAAGAAAGTGAATCTTCTGGCTGGAAGGCAACCAAAGACAGGATGAGGACAATGCTGTATGTAGCAGAAAGCACCTACCATTCCCTTTCTCTATAACCTTACATAATGTGTCCCATTCTGAGCACAAAACAACTATTTCAACTCGTTTCCAGCATTAAAAGTGTAGAGTCTGTTTCTTCCTGGGAAATCACTTGAGGTGCAGGAACTTGAAGCCTATTCTTTTCAGGACCCCCGTGATCCAACAACTCATTGCATTTGGTAAATGAGGCCAAGTGTGAATGAACACAACAGAGTGGTAGGCTGAAAGCAAGAGAAATGAGTGAGCTTCATCTTCTCTTTCTGGAACATTTGTATCTTAATTATAGGGTTAAACTCAAGTACACACTTCTACCAAAAACGCGATATGCAAAACTTGTAGTAAACCAAAGCAGAATACGTTTGTCTTTTAAGAGTTGTCATTTTGACGTTCAGCTAAGTCATACAGTGAAATCCCAGACTCATTAAAGTGCACAGCAAAAGTTCAATTGTCTTTGATGGAGTAGGAGTTTTATCCCTGTTCTGGGTTTTCATGGGTGTTTGTTCATTTGTTTTGTTTGTTTTACTAACGTTGATGTTCTCATACAGTGTGGTAACTAAAGTAAGATGGTGGCATATTTCAACAGTGATTCATCTCTTCCAAACAGATAGTATTATTTCATCTAATCACAGGACTTTTCAGACCTTTTTTGACCAGTTCCCACACATATCAGTAACACTTGGATCAGATCCAGAGAGATGTTTGGCTTTATCTAGTTTATGCTGCCATGGTACAAATGCAGCTGCCTGGGGAATTTTCACAGCATCATTTGATCTTTTGCAAGAGCTTAAATTGAAAATCAGAAAACTGTTTTTAAGAGGACACTGGTTCCTATATAAACCTCTGGGATCCATGTGTTAAATCTAATTTCTGGTACAACTTCAAGCATAATTCTCTGCATTCTGCTTTACAGATAAAGAGGCACAGTTTGAAAAACTAGTATCTTTCAAGTTTCATTGGCTGTGTTATAGTCAGAATAATTTAAAGATGTTGGCAAGATAAGTTTTGGGAACAGAGGCGATACCTTTCTTTGACCAATTAGTGTAGACTTGAATCAGAACATGAAAAAGGCTTAATCTTCTCAGATAACTTTAGTGAAGTATATGGAGGTTTCTACATCTCAACTAGGTATACTTAGCTGTTTTACAGTTAGTGGAGATAAATAGGCACCTCTAATGTGCAATTCAATTTGGATGTTTACTTGGGGCAATGAATCATGCTGTGGAAGGGCTTATTTCTGTCCATCAACAGTGTTGGAGGTTCGGGGTGCTGAGCTCAATTGCAGATGTCTGCATTGTGTACATCTATATTTAGTCAAATCAATCGTATCAGATTGTATCACACATAATGGATATGATTACATATTATCTCATTTTCCAAGTCAGTTCTGCTGTCAACATGACTATACTTCATTAAAGCCTCAGATTATTTTCTACTGTGCTGAATGACTAATGTTTAAATTTTTTTAGAGAAAGCTACACCATACTGACATACAGTGTGTTTCTTACTAGTGGATTTGTTGTGCAGCTAAAGTCAGAAAAATCTAGTAGTGACACAGACTATGCACAGCAGGAGGGAGCCTGCTTGACAAAAGAGCTCCCTCCAGATCTCATTAGGAGTAGAAATGTGAATGAGTCAGCATTCTGAGTCCTATCAAGGAGTATTTGGAAATGCCAGGTGTGTTGAAATATGTGTAACAGTATGAGGATTAAAGGCTAATTTGATCCTTCTATACAGAGTTGCTGGCATCCAAACAGTCCTTCAGAAATTCTGCAGCCATTCAAAGGAAAGTGATCACTTTACTAAATTCTATTAAAGGGCATTTAAGAATTAAAATCAAAAGAAGAGGTGCTAAGGAACTTATTGCTCTCTGAGTTGTAATAATAAAAAAAAAGGCGGCATTTATTTAGAAATAACACTTATAGAGTTATAGACTTAGTCATACCAAGCACTACTAAAGCTTGAATTTGATGATATATTTTGATATTTCCCCCAAGTTATTACTCAGTATCTGGACTTCAGCATTGGGAACAATTACAGTACTTGTTCTTATACAGTACTAGTTTTAGCAAGGAACCTCTAACAAGCAGCTTGATGAGATATTTAGAGAATATGAAGCAGAGATGCTTGTGGGGTTGCCTTGTGTTGTGTTGGCAGGTGCTCGCACCTGGATGCACCTACCCAATCTGTTTTTACTCTCTGAAGTTAGACAATACTAGGGACACCTCCAAGATAATAAAATTAGAAGTGTGTTACTAAAGAAAATTTGAGATCTGTACAGGTCTCCCCTGCTCTGACTCACCCTGGGCATCGCAAGGCTGGGGTAAGTGGCTGCTGACAGGAGGTGTCAGCAAGGCAGGTCATCCCAGAAGGAGCAGTCATGTGTAGGGCAGACGATTTGAATTTTGTCCCTTTATGAGCTGAGCTAAAAATTGAGCTGGGTACTTTGGAAGTGAGATGATGCAACACTCTTATGAGAAAATGTTCTCTGAAACCTCTCAAAATGAAACCTTCAGAGAGTCAAGGTCATTAATGGTCATATAAGCGCTGTATTTTCATAATATGCTTCCTTGTAGCCTTGTCATAAAATGGATCGACGTGACAGGCATGTATAGGGGGCCCAGAGACAGCTGTGATAGGTAATGACTGGGTCTGATTGTCAGTTTGTCATCTTTGAAAAAATGTGACTATGACAGATCATGCTAATAGAGGTACAGATCAAGATTCCTCTAATCTTGATAATCTTCCAAGATTTCCTGGGTGTCTGTGGAGCTGCCAGCAAAATAAGAATCAGGTGAATTAGGAGTTATATCACTAAATAATCGTTAGGGCAAAACCTTTCGCATAAAATGAGTGATATTTATTTAGTTTTGCATATTATTTTCAAATAACTCCTGTTGCATCATTGAACGTAGTGCACATGAAATGGATATGAGATTTTATTCAGGCATAGCGTCAAAAGTGGTTTTGATGTGTGCAGGCATGTACATCATGATATGAGTACCTCATGCAAAGAGGTGTTGCTGCCCATCACAAAAGCAATTTCAGCAGCTCAGGAAATAGAGCACAAAAAGGTGATGTTTCACAAAACACAGGACATTTATTAGTTCTTTACCAAGACAGCATTCAGGAGATACTTCTTTAGTCGTAATAAAACAGGCAATTTGGGAATATTATTTAGCTTCTAACAGTGTTCAACAAAAATTTACCCTAGACATAACAATGCCTACTGCTGCATAGATGTGAAAGGTTGTATTTTACTCCAGATTTGTTTTATGATATATGTTTTTCAACTTCTACTAGTTTTGCTTTGCAAAGGGCCTGAGGAAAAGCACACTTGCTCTGGGATCTGGTGACACAATTACATTGTTTCCAGAAGCAAAAGCAGACAGAAATTGATTGTTACATCTCAGGGCCAGTAACACCAAGGATGTGACACAAGACTTGTTTTTCCTTTTAAGGCATGAAAATGACAATTTAGCAACTAGCTTGTGACCTTGAAGATCAAGATTAAAACATGTCCTTTTGACACTGAGCAAAGCACTTAAGACCTTCTAAAATTTTGCACTGATGAGCCTGCAGCAAATCCCAAGTTAATATTCAGATTTTGCTCCATGCCTGCAGTAACTAAAACCTTTTCTTTCCTCATTAATGAAGTTCAGAACACACAAAAAACCAAAACCAAAACCAGGTAACAGATGTAAAGTCAAGTAGATTATGGATGTTCCAAGTTCCAGGTAGTGACATCTGCAAGTTTCATTCTTGGAATTTAGTTGCTTTCTTTTTATTTCCTCTGAAAGACTAACTCAGCTGGCAGGGCTACTTGCAAGTTTTCAGCAAGTTTTTGTGGAATTTGTAATAAGTGTAAGAAACCTTTCCTGGGTACTAGGTAGCATGACTTTTGGCAGTCTTAGAGAGCAGTGTGTTCAGACTGCTTCCTTATATGTTACTGACATTGCCCATGATTTCATGTGAAAATAATAACTAAAATGCTACGCCACCTGCTATTTGACTGTTTTTGTTTTCATTGTTTTTGGGTTTTTTTTGTGGTGCACACAGAGACCCTAAATAGTATCACTACAACTGTGAGTAGAACTGCTGTCATCCTGTTATGCTAGACCAAAGCTTCAACCAGGCTCTGTTGATTTTATGATGCAAGAGGAGAAGGGTGACATGCAGCCAGAAAGTGTGTTTTCTTGGAGTGTGTATAATCCAAATTCCAGCTGTCTCTGACACCCATGGACTTCAGTTTTGCAAAGAAGTGTCCAAGACAGTACACTGCTTCAGGAAACTGAGTTTGTATTCTTGAGTAATTTCCTGGCCTGAGGTCCTGGTTGTTAACTTTTCCTTTAATTTTCTCATGCTCTTCCCTATTTAAAGAACATTTTTTTCCCTTTGAATCAACTGACTGCCATCTTGTAATTTTTTAAAGTGCCTTAAATAATCCAGGTGCCAGCATGAGAAGTAAGTTTTGAGCCAAATTTCTTACACTGTATTCCTTCTTGTCAACAGGGTTTCCTGATAGAGTTATGGTAAGAAAACACAACCCTTTTAGGTCAACCAACCAATTTTTTATAGGCCAGTTCAGCAAGTCCTACTCAGAAGACTCTCAGACTTCATTCAGGGTTTTTTTTCTCTAAGAAAAGTTTTTTTCTGTAATTTTTTTCTCTAAGATGTTTCCATGTTATTCTTTGATATTTGATATTATTTATTGTGATTGTTTATTTTTTAACTAATTTAAAAATATTTTCCCTGCCTTATTTCATGTTTGCTTATCTTTTTTTTTTTTATTAATGAAATCAGTAAAAAACTTGAGAAATTATACCTCAGAGTCAGCAGAAGTGAAAGGAAATAGATGGTCTCTGTCTTGAGATTGTTTTTCTTCTCTAATTAATTTGTAATAAATTTTGCATCCTTTTAACAAGTTCATTATTGCTCAGTATTGCAATATCTCAGTTTAGTATTGTAAAGCTGTCATGATTGCTCTAGCAATTACGGTAGGCTGCAGTTTCAACAGAGGTGCAGTGAAAAGTTATGCAGAAGATCAGTGAAGAGTTAGAAGAGTTAGACCATGATAAATTGGCTGTTATGTTTGATGACACAGATGTAACACATTAAGCTTATTTTCTCCCTGCCATGGCAATGAAAACACATTGATTTTCTTGGAAAAGATTAGACAGACACAGCAAATAAGCATACTTTCACTATTACTGACCTGTGTAGAGAGTGGAATAAACTAAAAATAAATAAAACAAATTCTATTAAAATCTCTGGCCTAATTTTCAGAGTGTTTGTAAGACTCCAGTTAGAGACCAATGTAGAAACTGATGAATAGAGGACAGGAAGAAATAATATAACTGAAATATAAAAAACTGAGAACAAGGTCACTGGGTTTTCTATTTGTGCATAATTCTGTGCCACTGAGCAATTCTCCATACAAAATGCATTAATCAGGGTAAAGGTAAAACTGAATGGTTTTTATAAGGAACAGTGAGTTGTCAAATCTTTACATCTGTTGTTTCCACTGTCTGTACTTTATTTCATCCTTTCCTTTTGTTCAGTATTGAAGTTGGTTTCAATTTGCTCTGAATTCTTTAACTGTTTCGGAAATTTTTTTTGTAATGGGTGTTAGAAGACTATTCTCTTCTGCATGATTTTTCAGACTCTCATAATGCCTTTCCTTTCCCCCCAGTAGTCTTTTTTCATTACTGTCTAATGCTGTGAGAAGTAGAAAACACAATATCCAAAAGCATGCAAACCTCAAAAAGAAAATCCTGAGATAATTCACCTTATTCTACATAAAATTTTTCACATACTTCTCCTAGTGCCAGGCATTGCACAGCATCAAGGGGACGCAAATGGTGCTTCAGTAAGAAATTAATCTGTTCTGAAACTAGAGGTGGCACTAAATGGGTCTGCTCAGTTTTTGGATAGCTGAACTAGTTTGTGTACAGTGAACTTGGAACAGATGCTTCATATCACTATTACTTATTTATAGGTAAAATATAAATTATTTTTAGAAAAAAAAGGAAAAGCTCATTCTTTACTTACATGAGTTCTTTATTTAGATCACATGAAAAGAAAGGAGTGGAAAATTTTATATATACATTTTATACATATATTCATTTATATACAATATAAATGAAATGTGAATAAGGTAATGTAGTTTTGTCTGTATTTCCAAAGATACCACTCTAGTTTTAAGCTGCAGTGAGACTTATGGCAAAGTAAGGAAAGGATAATAGTTACACCAGACACAAGCTACTTTCAGCTGGAATTCAGCACACCTCTAGGTGATCAGAATTACTTTTTCTGCTTCTGAAATGAGATAATTGGATAGTTATTTGCTATTTAGTATTGAGTACTGGAATGCTTTCGCTTTGGTTTTGGGAGTAGAGATCATTTTCCTGTTGCTTGCCTTGTATGTGGAGATACCAGGTATCTCTATAGAAAAGTTTTCTTTGGGCAGTGTGCACATAGTACTTGAAGAGATTTTGTTTATTGCTGTAATAAACCAAAATTCAGGCTTCAGAATGATAATTTTCTCTGCTTACTGCAAGAGAAAGCAGTTCAGGGTGAACCTGGACTAGTGAACAGCTTGACTAATGTTGAATAAGCAGTTGAATAGGTTATTAGATAAACAGCCCAACACATTTGCTTAATATTCTCTATCAGTGTGGAACTGAATTATTGCACAAACACTTAGAGGAAAATGACAGGATTTTTTTTTTCTCATTCTCTCCTACTTGATATTCCACTTTATTATTTTATTATTGTTATTTGTATATCTGACATCCACTAATTTTTCTTCATGCAAAAACCATTGTACTAATGAATCAATGAAAGTCAAAGCTCAGTGCTCAGAAAGGAGGTGGAGTGGCCACTCCACTGACTTCTGCTGCAGCAAAGTCCTCTGAGTCATGCTCTTCTCCTTAATAGAAGATTTCTAAATGTTTTAAAGCCTTTTTGATGACAGCTTGTGTGAACATGATTGCCTTACTTCATCCCAGTCTGTTACATTTTTTCTGAAGTTGGGAATTTATTTTCTCCAAAATTGGCTAAAGCATAATTTTTTTTAATTTATTCCTGAAAGATCAAGACTCACATAGATTTTAGGTAGAATTATTGTTTTTATTGAGAGACAGATTTTTAGTACAGTACAGAGAGAAATCTCCTCCTAAGCAGAACAGAGCTGGAGACAAACAGCAGTGGTTTAGTTGTTCTTAAATACAATTTAAGCCTGAAATACTTCAGCATGCCTTTTACTTGCAGAGGCAACTTCAAACTGGTTCTTTTCAGTCTTCATCTCTGTATTCATAACAATGGCATGTTCATGAAGTATATTCAGGATGATGCTGGGTAAGATCACGAATTTGCATCAGGAAGATCCAGCTAGAGATCTGTCATATTCTGATTCCTCTGCATTACTAGTAATCTGTGAAAGCTCAGCCAAAAAAAAGAGCAAGAAAATTGAATGCTCTAAAAGGAATAGGGAGTGGATGTATTTTTTTACAAGCTTAATTAGCAGTCTTCAAAACTAATTGCTTGAAGTGGTTAGTAAATCTAATGAAGAATAATGACTCCTCTTTTTACTCTGCAAAAAAGTAATGACTGGGCTTAATATAATACCCATGTTGTTACTTAAAACCCACGTTTTTACTTAAAAAATTGTTAGTAGTGCTAGAAGATGACCTGCTCTTTGTACAGGTTTAGCCCTGTTTGCTCTAAAATACGTGAATGGAAATTTGGCATTCTTGAAAGAGGAAAGTAAATTCCACCTTTGTATGGCAAGTCCATCTAGACTTACAGCTTGTGTTCCTCCTGTGATATTTCCAGGTCTTTTACTTCAAAGGCCATCTTTCATTCTGTTGCTGAAAACAATGGTTTGGTTTATGGGAAAGGAGCTTAGATACACTGGGTATAACTATAATATTTTAATTGGATAAATGGTTTGTTATATGAACACTGTGAAGTTTCTATGGCTTGAGGAATTGGAGAATCACTGAAAATAAATTGTCTACCTATCAATAGCCAAGAGAGTTTGAAAACAAGTGAGTATGCCTTGTTAATTTTCTGAAGTCCTTTCTAAGCACCATAAAAATGTTGCATGAGATAAGTGATATGCCTTAGAGGTAACATATTTGTGTTTCCTAAATAACTTGACAGGATTCCTTGATGGAGATTATGAGCTGTGGTAAAATGTTGTTGAATGAAAGATGAAATAGAATATTGGTTCATTTCCAGGAGCCAGGTACATCCACAGATGGATCTTTTCCTAATGGAAAGGAGCTAAGGTTGGAGTAGTCCAGCAGCCTGTTTCCATCAGAGGGAGATTTTATTATACTGCTTGGCTTCTCTCTGCCTCAGAGGTGAAAGACACTTGAAGAGTGGTAATAGCACAGAGAGGAGAGACAAGCACTGTCCTACATCATGAAAAAAACTGTACTATGTGCTCTGGGAAAGTAAACATATCATCTGTATTTTAAAGTATCAGAAACAGAATTGGTAGATGATCTTCCCACCCCCAAAATATAATTGCTTTCAATTGTTGGAGTTTAGGTGTAAAACCTCTACATTTATTTCTTACAATTACAAGGCAAGAGATTTTGAGCCCTGATTACCTGGGTGGATAGTTTTCTGTCTGCCAGAATCTGGTGTATCTCCCTGCAGTGTTTGTGGAGCTGCTTCTTTGTGTGTATTCCTTGGGGAATTTCTAAGTAGGGTGCCTTTTCTGCATGTTCTGATTTGGTTGATTTTTATTAACAACTATTTTCTAGATTCAAACCGTGTAAAGTGCAGCCCATCTCTGCCTTAAATACCTTTGATGTTACACACAAAACCAGAACCCAAAGTATTGGGAAAAATGGTGCATAATTTTTAATTTTTTCTTGTATTTTAGTTTTATTGTATATTATTATTTTCAAACAATATCAGCTGGCAGGTTTTGAATATGGATAAAGTAGGTACAATATTGTCTCTAATAGTTGTTGGTTCAAAAATGAGTGAAGGAGTTAAGAAAGTGCTTGGGAAGAAGCATTTCACAAATTAGGTTAATTACCACGTGTCAGTAAGCAGAGCACAGTTTATGAAAAAAAAACCCAGCAGAATGAACAAGAACTAGTAAAAAGGCACAGTTAAAATAAACTGAAGAGAAACAATGCTAGCAAGTTCTGAAGTTTCTCTGCTTTTAAAATGTCTTCCTGAATGTGGCATCTTCAGCATTACAAGCTGAAGATAAATTAATTTTTAAACAGCTTTGGATAGCGGCTCCCCTGCTATCAGAAGGCTAATGCCTCAGGACATCATTTCATATCTGAAGCATGACTTAAAAATATCCTTCCCTGGCATTGCTTGAGTTTTTTCTCTGCTTTCAATTTTTTTGGTTAACAACATTCAACCAGGACCTTTTTTGTATCTCTGTTCAGTCTCCACAGTTCTGCCTGTTCTACCAAGCAAAACAGAATACTGCATTAAATACTGTTCCTAAAGGCTGCTAAGTTAGGCTTTCCTGTTGTTTCACGGATTTAGGCAGTCTTACATGCTGCACCTACCCACAGTGTTCAGCTGTGGCCATCTGGAGTCACAGCCCCTGTGGTTCCACAGTTGGGATTTTGGTGGAGATCATAAATGCGTAACATTACTCAAGGGTCCTACATTTTCAGCCCTTATTCTTTGCTTTGGGGAATATGAGCTAGTGACTACAGATTGTATCATTTCCCTGACTGCAGACAGCCTGAAGCCATAGCTCCAGTAAGTATGAACCTCCCAGTTGCCTTAAATGAGATATCTGAGGTTTCCTGCCTTTATTTCAATATCACCTGCTCCCAGCAGCATCAAGCTTTACAAGTAGTAAAGCACTGTTAAGTGGGATTAAATGTATCTCACTGAAAACCCATGCAGTTGCCTCTAGTGTTTTTTCCTCACTAAAGGTCAATATATGCTGTGCAATGTATGTTTCATTCATTATGGTGTGTACTATTCAGAAGAGGGTAACTGCTTTTAGAAGAAGGTTCTGACTGTGCTGTCAGGTACTTTAAAGGACTCAAAGGACTCGAAGTTCAAACTAGGGTTGGAGAACATGGGGGAAGATTTTCCTCAGATTTTCCTGTATTTTTTGCTGCTAGTTCCTCTTTTAGGTAGAAGTTGAACATCAGAATCATGAGGCTTTACATCTTCTCTAGCTGTGAGCCATAGTTGTATAAGATTTTGCAAAGGCAAGAGGAGTGGGATTTAGAGGATGATAGATGATCATCCTCTAGTTCATCAATGTTTTCGCAGAGTTTACAGGGTGTTACTGCAGCATTGAGAGCTCATGCTGTTGAACTTTTAACATTTCAACCCTGGAACTTGCTGATAAAGAGCAGACTGCACCAGAGATAATCAGTTAATGGTTGATCCCCCATCATTCTGATACATTGTACTCAGATGTTAGGGTCTTTTAAAGTTGTTGTTTAATTTCAGACATTGATATTTATTAGAGAGGAACCTAAGTCAAGAGCAGCTGTCTGAATGCTTGAGTTCTTCAAATTCTCCAGAAACATTGCAACTCAGGACAGTTTCTAATCCTTACATTTGTTTGCACTAATCTCTTGAGTGTATTTTTTGTCTTAGGAGGGAAGTGATTTTTATAAACATGAATCCATTAACTCTATATTACCACTTTACTAAATCAGATTCCATGTCTTTCTGACAGATTGTGGCTTTAGAGGAGCAACACAAATGTAATTTTGTATATATACGTAATAATATATTATATATATATAAATAATGTATATATATGTAATTTTGTCTGGTTTATAGATGTACTTTCCTGTTGCCTAATTTAATAATCTTTATCCATACTCAAGTTTAGATAACAAAATGTTCATACAAAAATGAACTATTATTCAGCTACATTGTTACAACACACATCTATGTGATACTTAAAAATAGTAAATTTATTGGACTAGCTCCAAAGCTATTCAAGTCCTGGTCAGAGAATGAGAAAAGAAACAGTCCTTTGAAGAGGCTCCTGAGGTTTTCTTTTCTAGGAGGCACAAATATGAAAACTGTCACCTTTCAGGATAAGCTCAACAGCCTCAAACCCCTAGAGGGTATGCCGCTGCCACGTGCTTGTAGTGGGCTGTCCTGGGCTGATTGGTAGGTTCCTACCCAAGCCACTCTGTCACTCCCCTCCTCAGCTGGATGAGAAAGAGAAAATACAACAAAAGACTCGAGGTTTGAGATAAGGACAGGGAAATCACTCAGCAGTTATTGTCACCATTGCTGATGGGCTCAACTTTGGCCAGCGACAGGTCTGTCTTGGAGACGGCTGGCATTGGCTCTATGGGACAAAAGGGAAGCTTCTGGCAACTCCGCACAGAAGGTAACCCTTTGTCCCACCTTCCCACTATCGAAACCTTGCTACGCAAACCCAGTGCAGTGCTCTTTGCTGCCATGGGGATCAGAACAGATTATAACAGAAGTTGCTGGAGTCTGCAGTAGGCTCTGCAAACAGCTACAGGCATGGGAGTACCTTTACTGAATCATTCTGCCCAGTATAAAGGGTTATAAAAACAAACTAGTAATTTTTCTCAGTTCTACATGTGGTTCAAGAAAGCCTTTTCAGTCAGGAACCTGTATATAGTTATATATACAATTATGTATGCACATGATTCTACATATAAAAATGTATATAAAAGGGGTAAGTTACAGACCTCACAGTATCCTTTCTCCAGCAGGGGCCAAAAGCAATGTCTGAAAGAGGTTATGAGACCAGTGAAGTCAAGAAGCCATACTTCCCTAGCTCCCTGCAGTTTACTGCTCAGATACTTCAGAAACTTGGTATTTAATGCCAGCAGTGGATTTCTGTTCCCTGAATTTGTCTAGCTGTCCCTTGAACCTATTGTTAGCTTTTAGCACCTGTAGCATTGTGTGGCAAGTTCCACCTACTAACTGCACGGTATAGGGTTGCACCTCCTTTGGCTTGCCTCAAACCAGTTGTCTGCTAATTTACTTGCTACCCTCTCAGTTTCTTTTGTAGGGAAGAGTTACAGGCTGTGCTTGTACTTGTTACTGGGGAAAAAAAAAAAGAAAGGAGAACAGGCAGTATAAGTCATCAGTGCTATTTAAAAACATGTCTATGTGTGGTCAAAATCAAAGAAGGCATGGCAGAAGGAAAGTACACACTATAGAAGCGTAACGTTGCGTTACCAGATAATTTTAAATACATTGTTCTGTCAGTTCATTGGCATATGCTCTCTAGAGAGAAGGTGTGTGTATGCATGTGTATAAATGGGGCTTTGCTCTTTATAAGCTCCTGACAGATCTCCTGGGGCCTCAGTAGCACTTCAAGTAGTTGCCTTAAGATGACTCAGAGATTGGAGCAAGCGAGCTGTGCATGAGCAGTCCTTGGGGCAGAGAATCAGAGCAGGGCACTGACTGCAAGCATCCCATTTGTGAGCTATAGACAGTGAGCAGACAGGCATTAAATGCTGAGAAAATAACCTGGCCCTTCTAAAACCATAGGTTTCAGCCTGTTTCCTGTTTAGGAATCACTGGAACTAGAGATACAGTTGCTTTCAGGGTTGCTTTTTCAGGTTTTTCAGCTGAAGTACCACTATTACTGATTTAAATATAAATAATATGCCCAGGTTCTGTTTATATGGTTGTGACATGGGCAAGCACAAACCAGAGCTTGATAGAGAAAATCCACATGAAATTATGTTGTCTATTCTGCTTTCCACCTGTCTTCTAGGTCATCTATCGAGTCACTTCATCATCATCATAGATAGATCACTTAATGAGTGAATGCAAAATATTGATTGGAAAAAACCCACAATTTTTTGCATCATAGCTTATTGTTCCGAGTAAAAACTCACAATGAGGTGATTCAATGTAAAAAGGGAGAGCACAAGGAAAATACAAAGTTGTACTAAGCAACTTGATAGACAGTAGTCTTTGTGGTACAGACCAATATTACTGTAGATGTTTAAGTAGCCTTAGTCTTTAAGTTTCCATACATTTTGGGGTGACTTTAACAGACAATATTACCACAAGAATCAAGTATCCCTCTCTCCTTGCTCCCTGGCACTGTTTCCTCTCCTCACACTATCTCCTACCATGCTCCAGCACGAGGGTTTACATCTGTATAATAAACTTGGTTGGAGATCTGGGCTTAGAGTAAGCACTGTTTTATTTATTTTTTCGGGGGAGGGGGTGGGGGCTTATTTCAGAAATGTTATTGTTCATTTAGATAAGTTCCTTGATTGGGGTCAACATGGAGATGCCCCAGTACTTCTGTCAGAATATCAAATGACAGGGTCTGACAGTAGCAATGAACAGACAAAGCACAGCAGAGTGTTGGGAGTGTTTCTGCAAGAGTGCACATGAAACAACATCCTGACCTAATTTACTAAGCAGTTAGCTGCACCATGTAAATTGTGACAGTACAGAAATTGACCTGTCTAGGTGAATAGAAATTTATTTTAATCCTTTTGAAGGTAAAAAAAAAAAAAAAAGAAAGAGATTGTGTTTGTCCCTCGATCTCTATGGGATCAATGTTTTATGTAACAAGTTTTGACTTGGAGAAATAAATCGTTGAACCTTGTCTGTAATTTATTGTTTGAAAGACAGTTTCTCTTTAAGAATTTTAGAGTTTCCAACAGGGGAGTTGCTGTATATAATAAAATTTTGCTTTGTTAGTGTCCAGTTTTAGCATTGGTACAAGTATCCACGCTCTATTTTAAGTGCTTTTATTTATAACCAGCAGGACGTAGCACTAAAGCACATGCTACATGGTAGTGTAAATTTCCACCTATCTGTAAGAGAAATGGTTTTTGCTTTTGTTTGAACTTCTTGTCATTTTGTTCCTAAGGAACTCACAGAAAATAACAAGGGCTATGGTGTAGATGTCTGTTACTTCATTACTAATGTAATAATGTTCTGTTTATAGAGGCATGTTTATCATAGACAACCAGCTGTGTTTGTGTTACAGCCACTATATTGATTGTGATCCTTCTAACTGAACAATATTTTAGCTTCATTTTAAAAAGCATGACCTGTTAGCATTAGTAATTTAATCTACAACTTGTTGAGAATAGTCTTATGATAGTAGTAATGATAGGAGAGTTATGGAAATTTCAGTGGAGGATCTTATATGAACTAGATGTACTTTTCAGGGGGCCCATATCTAGGTAAACAAACGGATCCTAAATTGCCATGTCAGATGAAGTCAGGCCTTGAATTTTTAGATTGCTAACTGCAGTGGCTTATTAACACAGAAGCCCCAGTGATCCGTAATGAAAAGAAAAAGCTTACTTGAGGTGACCAGTCACCTGGCAATTGTTATCTACAGTAGTCTTCCTGATAGTCAGCTCATAATGAGGTAAGTAATGAAAGCCAGTAACTCACCAGAGACTGTGAACACAGCAGACTGCTTGCACAGCACCTATACTCTACAGTATTAATAGCTCCGTAGAAGATGGCTTAAAATGGACAGCAAGCTCTAGACTAGAAGACTGGGTTTCTGAAAGAGGAAATACTTCCAGAACTAGCAGAAATAACCTTGAAAAGAACCATCAGCTGCAATAGCTGCAATGACAAAGTTAGACATTGCCAGGTAACTGAGGAGGACTTTAAATTTTATAAACATACAAGCTCAGATAGACCTTTACAAATTGTTTTTAACCTCAACTTCAAAGCCATATAGATACATGCAGAATTGGATAATTATTTACTTCATCTCAAAATGTCTATGCATAAGACTGTAGGAATACAGAATTTAACATAACCCTTGGAATACGCTGTAAGTGGGATACCTCTGTAAAAACCTGGCAGTGAAGATTGTGATGTACATTAGGTTTTCCAGATAAAAACTACAAATTAGCAAAGCAACTAGCTGTTAATTTGCATCTAAGTCATACTTTGTATATAATTTACTTCTAATTTTTCTTTTATTTCCCCAGTCTTGTAGATAAAATACTAGCTTTAATTTGAATTAGTAAGACTGCTTGATCTTTGTTTCAGTGTTCTGAAACCAGTAAACTTTGGATGGTCTGTCTCCAGAAAGGTATAGGATGTAACAACACAAGTTATGCAGTAGGTACTAAGAGGAACTTCTTGGAGAACATGTAAGGAATTTGGAACTATAGATTTTTCTTGAGATGCTGAGTCTAGCAGGGGACAGTGGTGTTATCAGGTGCCAAGCTTAGTAAGGTGTTCCCCCAGTATTCTTTGCCACATTCTGCAAGAATCAGTCCAGAAAAACAAAATGCTTCCTATCTTTAAACAACCTCAGAGTACCACGTTGATCAAATAAACTGTGGAAATAGGCAATTACAATTAAGATAAAGTCTGTTTAAAAGATGAATGCATTCAGTGTTTTTACAGTTGAGGAAAAATATTTGAGCAGGTGTTAGATAGAAAGGAGCTAGTTTTGCAGAAATAGCTAGATACAATTCTGAGCATGATCAACTACTGGAAAATAGGAATTCAGTTTTTTGGTAATGATACTAAAATTAAGCTTCAAATATTATGTTTAAAGTTTACTGTCAAATGTTTTCAGCAGCCAACATGAAATTTTGCATGTGCTCAGGTACAACATGATCTTCAGACCTACAAGATCCAGTTCCATAGTATTTTATGGAATTTTCCATAATTTTAAAGCTTAAAATTATAGTAATCTTCAAAGAAAGGGATAATAAAATAAAAAGATATCTTTTGACACTCCATACTAAGCAGTCTCAACCCATTTCTTCATATAATTTACCTTGCCTTACCATCCTATGCTGTTTAATCTGCTCTGTTTTCTTTCACTTGCAAGTGTGGTGTATAAGAGCCTCTGGGCTGGTGAAGCACTCTCTTGTTGTATAATTTTAGGAAAGAATTTTAAATCTTATTTCTCTGTTTAAAAGCTTCAAGCAGTCTTGTTTCTGATAAATCTTTAAAGCAGACTCAGTTACAGGTTTCCAGGTTACCTTTTCTCCTTGGGCCATTTTTCTCCATACACTGTTTTTGTAATTGTTTCCATGAATATTTCTGTTTACTTGTCATTCCCATTTCAGTGGTTGGCAGCTACTGATTTTATTACTCGAGGGTAAAAATTAGGGTGAATGAATGACAAGTGAAATGAGCCTGGGAAGTGCTTGTTTGTCTTATTTTGGGTGCTTCACTGCATCAACCATTAGATAGCCCTAACTTACTTCCAGGGCAGAGAGAGAGAGAGAAAAATCTTTTGTTATTTACTGAAGAAAATGTTAGTCAGACCACCACCCTTTCAGATTCATAGACTGTGATTGATGAAAGAATCTCTAAAACATAATTGTTTTTAATTGCTTCTGTATATTAGCATTTGTACAACATAATCAATCAGCTTGGAGAAAACACTTCTCGGCAGCCTGTAAATAAAAACCTTTGACAGTCCAGGTCTCAGAAGAGCCTCCAGGGCAGTCACAGAAGACACATCAGTTTCCACCAAGATTTCAAATACAAGTCTTAAGAATGACATATTTAATACATTGTATTAGATGTGCATCTTCTGATAAAAGCCTCACATGAGTAAAATTACTCTTATTTGTACCTTTTGTCTGCTACAAAATTAAATACTTAAAGGATATTCATTACAGGGTTTTCTTGCTTCTAACACAGTCACTGTCACTAAGTATTTGTAAATTTTATTGTAAATGTCCAGAGATGGTTTTCACTTGTTATTTACAGCACACTTACAATTTACCACCAGATTCTAAGGGTTAAGGGGGAACCATGGATCCTCATGCAAAAGGATGGAAAACCTAAGCGTTTTCAGGTACTTTTTTCAAGATGTTCACTGTCTTTACATTTACAATTTCAATCTAATCTTCCTTTCTACAGACTGTCACTTTCTGTCCCATAGCATAGAATTGTATAGAGGTTGAGACCATGTGTCTGTCTAAGCTCCATCCTGTCTCTGGTTGGACTAAGTATATATTACTTAATTTTATATATGCAGCTGTTATTTTATATAGATCAATATGTAATTTTATAAAATACATGTTTTGGAAATAATTTATAATACATTATTATGTTATCTACTACATATATATTTTTTTTTTATTCAGGTGTATAAGAGTAGAAGAACAGAACATCCAAATCCAAATGATTAGGTTGTTTCAAGCTAATTTATTCTTGGGTGTTTGGTGCTGATGGTCTTGTTTGGTATTACTTCTTAAATGTTCTCCTAGCTAATTGCTAATTATCAATAGTTTACCAACAGCATATGAGAATTAAATTTGAAAATTATTAATTTAGTTTACATCAGCTTTTTCCTTTTTTTCTAAAAACAGGTTCATGGCCTTTCAAGTTTTACAGAAGCTTGCACACACAGTTGGTTGAGAAGTGATTGCTAATGGTTTCAACATTGTTTCAGCTGCATACTTGAGTTTGAACAAGGAGTGGATATTATTGTCACACTTAGTGATTGGCCGATACTCAAAATTCGTGACTTTCACAAGATTGAGGAGACTGTGATTAAATCAGCATGCCAAAATAGTTCTACTTTCTCTATTTAGTTTGCTTTGAGAGCATTTATCCCTCAGACTTTTTTTTCTGTAGAATTCTACCAGGAGTCTCAACCCCCTTTTTTCCTTGCTTGCTTCCAGCCTGTAGATTTGCATTGCTGGCAGTCTACATGAGTACACATTTATTTTCTCTTCATGAGAACTACAGGCTTTATGGGTTTGCATTACTATACTCAAGTAAGGGACTTCAGTGCAGTCTCTTACTAAAGCATGGTTTTTATAGATAGAACCAAAGCTGGATTTTGTGAGTTTGTATGTTCTGATATCCTGAGAAGTTGTATAGTCTTCTTCTAAAGGTAGTAAACTTTTGAAGGGAAGCCAAACATCAAGTTTAAGTGTTTTAATGGAGTACTCTTATATGGTAAGTTTAGAGCATAATAAATTCTTCTATGTGAGTAAAGGAAGAAGAGGAGGAGTCTGTGCTGTCCCTGTGCAAGATTGTTCAGCTTCTAGCAGCTACTGCAAACTCTTCTAAAATGTTTTTTACTTTGGATTATAGTGCCGTGGATGCTCAAAGTTGTTTTCCATGTCCAAACTTTCCCAGCTCCACAACTCTTTGTAATGACAGTCTGTGTCCTCAAAGGGAGCTCAGTGTCAAAATCAGATCTTTCAGCACAGCTCTTTCAGTTCATAAACCCAAGACTCACTGTCAGACACCTGATTAAGGAAAGTGAGCAAAGGCAGAAGACAACTCTGGCTCATAGAGGAATTGTAGCGCCTAAATGATTTATTGGAAGTAAATCTACCAGAGAGATAACTAAAGATGCACTACGTTAAAAAAAAAAAAAAAAAAGGTGACTGATCATTTTACTGCAAACACTGACACAAGGGATTACTGTATTTTAAGTTTAGAAAGTTCTACTCACGCAGGTTTTTGTTCTGTGGCAGATTTAACTGCATGGATGTAGCAGAAAAGGAGATGAGCTTAATATAGCTCAGCAAGATGAAGGTTGAGAGAGGATATGATTACTGTGTGTTTGTGTGTTGTAGGTAACCACTGTTAGGGGAAAGTGCTAATTAATATGAATAAAATAGATCTAAATTGGTGATTTTTAAATTTTGGCTAAAAACTAGATTAATTCTGAGTACTAGAACAGTCAAATTCAAGATTAGCCTTTCAGTGGGATTAGTGAGAGAAAATAAAATTTCAGCAAGACAGCAATTTCCTTTAAGACAGAATCTGATATTTTAGTGGGAATTGTTTGAGGTGGTATCTGTACTTGTAAGGACTTGACTCCTTCTGTGCTCTATATTGCTGCTAAATTCTATACAGTAAAGGAAGCCTTAATCTCACCTAGCACTAAATAACTAAAATTCTTTCTTAAACAATGGAAAAATATAGATGTTCCATTTAAAAAGGAGGTAGAAGAAATGTCTCGCCTTTATATATGGAGAAGATCAAAATGACTAATTTATACTTGAATTGTACTGATCCTGTGGTGGAAGTGAGATGAGTACCATCCTGTATAATTCACAGAATCAATCTTATTATGCTTAAAGTGGAAAATACAATAGAGACTGTGTGACCTCTGCTGCTCTTTTGCATTTAATTTCTTGTTTTGTAGAACTCCTTCCTGTATTATGATATCCAAAATGATGACAGTATTCAAGGTTTGGTCATACTAGCTCTTCAGTAGTAAGTGGAGATAAGTACAGTCATTTAGATCTTATCTGCCCCAAAGTGCAATAATAGAGTGCAACATTAATAATGTTGCAACCAGCAGTTAAAGTCTGGGAAGGATGAGGTTTCAAATGGCTTTAAGACTTATGTGGCCACGATCTGTGACAATCGATGCTAAGATGGGCATCTTTTCAATGAAAAATGGACTGGAAGGAATTTAGTAGTGTTGAAATAAATGTAAGAACATCAGAATATAACAGGAGTGAACATAATCTTTTGGATAGTCAAATTCCTTTCCCTGCTCTTGGAGGCAATCAAGTGTCTTATAAAATTTGGCTTTCTTTACTACAATTAAATATATTTATGGTCTCATGCTGCAAGAACCAGTTTTCATTACAGACTGTTAACTTTAATTAACTGTAATTGCAAATGGACAAATCAGGAAGTTTATTTCATACCTATAAAATATATTGATGCAAGGAAAGTGGATTACACTGAGATTCTAGAGGTCTGCATCAGACGTGCATTACAGCACACATGTCCAGCAAATAGTGCAAAAATCTTGTATTTCTTTCTACAATAGGTTTTAATCCAGAAGATGAGCTACTAAATAAGGAATGTATGTACTCAATCAATTTAAGCAATGATTTTCTTCTAAATGAGAGCAAGGAAAGGGGAAGTGCTACTAGACAAAGAAGCTAATTCTAAGTATTCTTCACTAGCAGTGATTACTCTTTGTTTTGATAAATCATACTGAATGTATTGCTAGAATAGACATATAATCTGTTTCCATTATTTAAAAAATGAAAGTGCAGTTTTTGTCTATGCATTGAGTTAGTTCACCACCACAGGCTAGTTATTGCTGGTGGACCCAGTGACAACGGGCACAGGTGAGACTGAGGTACTCAGTGCTTTCTTTGCCTCAGTTTTAAGCACTGCAGTTGGTTGAACAGTGTGGGAGACTGCAGGAAATGATCACTGGCTCAAACCAACTAAAGTGAGGGTGGCGGGGTGGGGCAGGGCAAGTTCTGTGTAGTGGGGTGGTGCACTGCTCCACAGCCTGCCCCTGGCAGCCTCTAGTTCAGCCCAGAATGGCTAATAGTCACTGGCACACCAAAAACCCCACCTAGGGGGAGGAGCCCAAGAGACCAGAGCAGATAAAAGCAATTGTGGAAGTATACATGTGTTGTGTCCCTATTATCTTGGGTTTTATAGCAGCTGACACCACACTGGAACCAATCTCCTGAATCACATTCTCTGTTGCACCTGCCTCAGGGAGTACCTAAGCCCCCTTTAGGTACCTAAGCCTCCTTTAAAAAACCGAGTGAGTTTGGGGCTTTGCAAATGGTGGGTGCACATGAATTCAATTAGTCTTCCACTAGTCTTTTAGTATGCTTTCAGAAAGCTTTTCTTGCTGCTCTTCGTGTTCTTTGCTACTTTTAACTCCAGCTGAACTTTAGGTTTCCTAACTCCATCTTTGCATGCATATGTATTGGCTCACTGCTTCTGCCAAAAGTGAGAATTAGAAGGATAAGGATAAGCAGTACAGTCATGTGATTATGAGTTGAGCAGATGTGAGGAATTTAGGCTATTTATCTGAGGCTAATACAAGCACAGTGTTATGTTGATGATATTAACCATGATATAGGCGGTTCCTTATGTCCAAAGAAATGGAGTTCATGCTCTGAATCCTGATCTCATGTAAAGGCATCTCAGTTTGCCTTTACTGACTGTAGAAGTTCCAGAGATTAACCTCATTAAACTAAACTTAGTCTTAAATGCAGATCCTGAGGGCTGTAGAAATGGAGCACAGAAAAAAAAGCTATTTGCTTTCTAGTTTATATTTATCCTAAATTTCCCGTATATATGTGTTGAATCTTGTAAGCTTGCTATATTTTCACAATTCAGAGTATTTCTGTGACATCACATTTGTAGAAAGTTTTAAAAGCAGTACAAAGTTTTGGTATCCATATTTTATCAATTAGTTCTTTTGCATTAGAGAAACTTTAATTTTTATCAATTAAGCTCTGAAATCCAGTCATGCATAATTAAATTTGGTAGCAACATACATGTACAAGACTCATAACTACACTATGCATTATTTGTTTTTTCTTTAACTGTAGTTAATTTCACTATGAAAATTATTTTTCCCCCATACATTGCACAATTTGGATAAACAAAGGCAATGGTGAATGAAAATCAGTTCTGATCAGTTGATCAGCATCAACTTGATGGTTTTTTCTGAAAATTTTATGACTGTTACACTGAGCCTATTCTTTCTAGGAAGCTATAAAACTCAAGAAACATACAGCCTAGTTAAAACCCTTGACTGTAAGATTAACTTAATTGGTGTAGTTAAGTCCTTTATTTTTTGAGCATTGACTCTCTTACAGAAGTGAGGGAAATTGTCCCCTTATCTCCCTGTGATGTTGCTATGGTCATCTCTTAAGAGTTGTTCAGTGCATAAATCTTAAAACCCATAAAGTTTGAAAATTTTCCCTTGCATTCTTTTCCCTCTCATTCCCCTCCTCCCCGCACCTTCATGCCTTTAACTTCCTTCTCTTTCCTGACTCCCAGTTGATTTTCACCTCATCCAACACTGTCATATTCTGTGTGTGAAAAAACTGTTTACCACGTTAGAGTTCTTTAAGGGATAATTTTCAAAACCCTGGTGTCTACTTTCTCTTCGTGATCTCTCCTTCCTAGCATTTCATCCCTGTTCTAATTTAGGACACACACTTTCAGTCAAACAATTGTAGATATAACAACAGACTGGTTTCCACTTAGTGAATTTCGGGTTTTGGCACCAAGAGTGTCATGAATGCGAGTAAAATTTTCATTAATTTAGTTTTCATGTTTTCTATGAAACCTCTCGAAAGGCTGAGATATTTTAAAATATCTGGAAATATGCATAGAAAAATTTCAGCCAGCCATATAGCATATTCATCGGTAAGACATTAGCATATATTCATGCTCTCTCATGTGCTCTGAACCTGCAGTAACTGTGACAGCCTTTGCAGAGATCTTGAGGAGTAGATGAAGATGGGATCTAGCATTGTTCCATATATGAAATGACAGACATAGTCCAAATCAAGGCTGTAAACTTGCCGTTATAGCACAGTATTAGTACTGTTACGTTGAACATTATTCTTGTCTTTTGGGATATATTCCACATTCCATACCCGTTACTATCTTGCACAAAAATTGTCCTTTTATGTGTAAGGTTTTGGCAGTTTGAAACATATCCAGTGCTGCAGAGGACTGTATCTCTGAAACTGAGAAGGCAAGAGGAAAAAAGGAAATTTATACTAAAGTTAAATATAGACAATTAAATTCATATTCATTAGTAAGTAGTTAATGAATAAAATATTGCTCATGGTTAGTATTTTATGGGAAATACTGAATATAGTGAAGTGTGTTTGAGCATATGTATGTAAAGAATCATTAAGCTACTATTCAATGAGAAAAAAGATGAAGCTGTGGTGAATATTATGTAGTTTAGCAGAGTAATTCTAAAAGAGAAAATTGTTCACAATAGAGTTTCTATTCAGGATTGGGATCTTAGTTGACTGAAATAATAACAGTTACGAATTAGTTTTCGTGTTAGAGAGAATGTAACATACTCTATAGCATTCCTGAATAAACTTAACTTTGATATAGTTCACTTCATGTTTTAATCATTAAATAATTATTAATGAAGTAATTAATAATTAATATAAAATGTTAGGAATGGCTGAGAGTTTCGGTAGTAGCAGGCTGGACAACGTTTCAGAACAATCATGAATCAGGAATTGGCAGGATGTATTGGCAAGCTACTGAGTGAAGGAATAAATAGGATATCAAGGTTATGAATTGCAATAATGAAAAGGATGGTGGAGATGTGGAATAAGAAATGTCATAGAAATGTTATAATAGATTCAATCTATGACTGAGCATTCAATTATAGATGTCAGAAAAACATCATCAGGGTGAAGAGGAGAAATCAGAGCCCTGCCATCCTGAGCCATCCCTCATTCCTCATCCCATGACTACTGATTCCTTTCACATTGTGGGTTGTTTTCACTCTGAGCTGTGAGGACAAAATAATGAAGAAATTGTAGTCTTCAATGATGATTGGTTAGGGCTTTCTCTTCTCATTGAAATAAAGTAGCTGGCTACTGTTTCCAGGGCTATGTAGTGACTGCGGTTACAAACTGCATGAAAGTCAGGGTTTCTGGTCTTCCTGCTGCATTAAAAAATATGCAGAAGATAAAGGTTTAAAGTATTTGTCTTAATTATTATTTAAAATGGGTATGCCCTTGCATAACACTGAACTGACAATTTTTCTATTTCCACCCAGCCGAGGCAACGAGAACAGACTAGCGCTACGAAGACAGACCATTCTCCGGGAGAAGGGGAGAAGGCAGGCCAGTCGAGGGCCAGCATATATGTTTAATGACCACTCAACAAGTCTTTCCCTTGAGGAGGAGCGCTTTTTGGATGCGGCAGAATATGGAAATATTCCAGTGGTTCGCAAAATGCTGGAAGAATGTCCC
Source organism: Myiozetetes cayanensis (assembly GCF_022539395.1). Lineage (NCBI taxonomy): Eukaryota > Metazoa > Chordata > Aves > Passeriformes > Tyrannidae > Myiozetetes > Myiozetetes cayanensis. Next base: position 39,472,140 of record NW_026087742.1, on the reverse strand, counting down.
TCACTCAATGTGAACTGTGTGGACTACATGGGACAGAACGCTTTGCAGCTGGCAGTTGCCAATGAGCACCTGGAGATCACAGAACTTCTGCTGAAGAAGGAGAACCTGTCTCGGGTGGGGGATGCCTTGCTTTTGGCTATTAGCAAAGGTTATGTTCGGATAGTGGAAGCCATCCTAAACCATCCCGCTTTTGCCGAAGGCAAGAGGCTTGCATTGAGTCCTAGCCAGTCGGAGCTCCAGCAGGATGACTTCTATGCGTATGATGAAGATGGCACACGGTTTTCCCATGATGTTACACCAATCATTCTGGCTGCTCACTGCCATGAGTATGAGATTGTCCACACTCTGCTGCGAAAAGGAGCTCGGATCGATAGGCCACATGACTATTTCTGCAAGTGCAGTGAATGCAATCAGAAACAAAAACATGACTCTTTCAGCCATTCTAGATCCAGAATCAATGCCTACAAAGGTCTAGCCAGCCCTGCTTATCTGTCTTTGTCCAGTGAAGACCCTGTAATGACTGCCTTAGAGCTCAGCAATGAGCTGGCTGTGCTTGCCAACATAGAGAAAGAGTTCAAGGTGAGTAGTGGGTTACTGATTCCGACAGACATAGAATTACAAAGTTCAATCAACAGTTTTTCTCCCATTCCTTGAGCAGTAAGAGATCAGCATTATCTTCATAAATCAGCAGAATGATTTGGGAAAAGATACAATTGTTTAATCAGTGGAGGGTTTAAATCTTTGGGAATCTCTTATTGCTGTATGCTGAGTGTAATTCTTGATCCTTGTGTAGAATGTGCCAGTGAACTAATTTTCTACTTCCTATCATGCAGGATAGTAAAGGAGGTCCTTCAAATCCATGCTGAAGCTGTCTTAGGGCAGGGGAAAGAGGAGGCTAAAGTGGTACTCTTTGACACTGTTTAGCAAGACAAGTTGCAAGATTCTATTAAACACTTGCAGATTCTCTTTATTTTCTCATAATTGGACTGGAAACTTTCTCATTCCTCACAAAGTTTTCACTTATTCACAAAAAGGACTCTAAAGGACTCTAATCTCCTTTTTAATATCCTGCTTTCTTTTTTCTGGTATTTCTAGTGACTTCTTCCTCTTTTTAACTTGCGCTTTGTTATATGTGAACTCTCTAATGTTAGAGTTTTTCAGTGTTATAAAGAGTTTTTAATATTTTACAAATGCAGGATTTAAAAAAAAAAATTGATTAGTTGAGACTTGAAGCATGAGTGTTCTTTGGTTTTTTTTTTGTTGTTGTTGTGTAGATACAACAGTGCACAACCTGCAGAAATATTTTCCACAGTTCATTTGTGTTAGGACAGTAAGAATGTAACCTTCTGTCTCTTAGGAAATGCAAAGTCAGGCTTGGTGCAAACATTGCCATTGTTAATTATGCCTTAGGTTAGCTAAAATCACTTAGACTGGGTTTGCCTTATGGGACCGTGTTGAGAGCAGATGCCACTGTGACAGAGCAAGATATGTAGACTTCACTAGCAGGAGATAAACCTCCTCCAAAGCAGTAATAGAATAATTTTCAGCATTATGTTAGGAAGAGTTTGAAGTCGTCATGATCAATATTTAATGTTCATCTTATCAGTGGCACAGTGCACAAGGCCCTGAACCTTTCTCAACTCAGCCAACCTGAGCTGAGATGCTGCAGTTCTGAACGAATTACTCCTGAGTTTTGTTCATAGGTGTATCTTTAAGGCACCAATCTGTTATAAGAAGCAGGAATATTTCTTGGAGAGGGAAAATAAGGAGAAGGAATGTGCAAGATGTTCTTAAAAACGACACCTAAACATCAGGAATTGGAGCAGAGGAGAAAAAAAAATGGTGAAAAGACCATTTCAGCTTAACGCAGAGGATGCATATCTGCCCCATGAAGTCCCTGACAGAAATCCTTAGGACCTCAGCGGACTGAGATTTCATCCAATGCTTTCATGTACAGTTCAGAGGAGAGTATTTAAACTACACAGTCATTTCTTTCTCTTTAGCAGCTGCTGATGGGAACAAAAGGAGTTGATTAACTTAAAGAGGAGTAAATATAGAACAGAACACAAAACCATTTTTCATACACCATAAACGCAGCCTGTTAAGTTCACAGCTATGTTGAGATAAATAGCATGTCTAATTTGTAGGAACTGTATAGCTCCCTTTACCACAGTTGGAGTGACACAAACTAAGATTATTATAAAGATAAATAAAATCATGATCTGGAATAGTCAGCAAGAAGTGTCTTTCAAATATATGCTGCAGTACACAATCAGTGAGATGAAATGGGAGTACACTATTTGTCCCTGTCACCACCAGGCAGGGAATGGAGTACACAGGTGAGAACAGGTAGGCTGTGTCACAGAACAAGCTTTTACAGCCTGCTCTGAAGTTCCACAAGGAGGTCCTTCTTCAGGGACTTCTTTTTTTCTAGTTCCTCTTTTGTTTCAGTTGCTTTCTCTAAAATTAGAGCTTGACTTCTAGTGCAGTGTTGTATAAAGAATTTCAACAGAGATTTTGAGGTACTGTCCCTCAGCAGAAACAGGAGGCTAGATGAGAGACAGAGCAGCTCCACGTTGCTGGGCATTAATCATCCAGACTCTTCTGGGAACATACATAATCTTTGAGTAGAGAGGAGGTGGATAGGAACTGTGAGGAGCAGGAGCAGTAGGCAACACAGAAATTTAACTCTCCCTTAATTTATAGTTTCACCAGGAGCAGGCAACGTAAGGTCTTTTGGGAATGTTTTTATAGGTACTAAAATCCCGTGGTGTTCTGGGTAAATATTAAAGACCATGGAGTACATTTATACGTGAATTATCGAGAGTTAACATTTACACTTTCAATAAGTGATTAACATTTATAATACCTAGACAGGCTAAGGACTTGACTGCAAAATACCTGGCTTAGTTTCAGTGGAGGCAGTACAAGAGTGTGCAAGTTACAGGAAGTGGATGTTGTCAGCTTTACTGAGTGTGAGCTAACTTGTGCTCCTGCAAGCTCATATCCCTGCTTGCAGCAATTTATCTAAAAATTGTTAACCTTGCTTTATTTCAGGAGTTCACTATAGATACCTGGATAGTGTAGTTGTTGCATAAAAACGTGGGTTTCATAAAAATGTGTTACACATGTTAGTGTAGTCAGAACAAGTATAATTTTAGTGCATAGGTTTAGCTGGGCATGGCAAATCTTTAGCTCCACCTAGGGTTTGCCATAGCTGTTTGAAGTATTTCAAGTGGAAATTGAACGTTCTGTAAAAGTCGCCTATTTTATAGTGCTTATGGGGTATTGTTGCAGGGTAACTTTCAAGTGAGTGCGGTGTCCCAGTGCTGTTCAAACTGGGTAAGATAAGCATTTAGTACAAATTTCACTGCAACTATAATGGCAGCAGACGGGTTTATTGTGTAATGGGACGGACTGGAAAATATATTTTTAAGTTAAATATAGATATGCTACTGTTTGCTCTAAATTAATCCCCCTAATAAGGTTATCTGAATTGCTTTTCTGATGAGAAGCAAAATTCAATGTATCAACTCAAAGTCTGATTTTCTGTTGGTTTTGTTTTGTTTGTTTGTTTGTTTGTTTTTTCATTTATACAACCCCCATTACAGAAATTGGATCCTAGTCTTCATTACGGCTATTGTCATCTTTCTTAAAAAAAAGGTAACATCACCTGTTAGAGAAGAAGGACTGAAGCACTGAAGGAATAAGGGCCACCTTTATAGGGAGAAATAATGTGTTTAGCCACCTACTGAGATGCCTAAATCCAACATCATGTCCCACTTACATTCACAAAGCACTTTGAAATCCTAAATCCACTAGATCCTAAATTCTAATTCTATTAGACCAATTTACTTAGAGGCCCATCTGGTAAACAAAGCAGTATCCACATTTCTGATCTTGGCCTCTACAGTTCTGCTAAGCAGGGGCTGGACATGGACAGAGCACTGTTCCATCTCATTCGCGGGGTTCAGTGTCAGCTTGGATCCTGAGAGCATTCTCATCCTGGGCACAGTCCTGGGGGGATAGTGCGAGCCTGTGACTGGTCACAGGAGACTGTATGAAGAAGAACCTGTTTTTCTGAGAGAAACAGTTTTGGTGATGTTCTACTCTCCTGGCCACTAACGTCTTGTTCCTCCAGTTCCTCATCCCCCATAGCACTCACCCCAAATCATTTTGCAGGGTGAGACCACCTAGTGCTGCCCCCTCATCCTTAGTGTGACAAAATTTGGCAAGATTTGTTTTTTCCTGAACTGCTGAGGAGCCCTGAACCAATGTTTGTCACATGCATAAAATAAAGCACACATGCTTTGTTGAAGAATTAAGGGCAGATTCTTTTTAGAACCTCCAACTGTAATCTAATTTTTAACTCCCTTCTCAAGTATCTTAAGAATGCTTTTTTTAAAATTCACTAAGTTTACACTTTTGGGTAAAGGAGAACTCATGGAATTATCCATGACTTTGGCCATTTTCAAAAATAAATTCAGCGAAACAAATTGCCACATTCCCTTGGATCACATTAGTGGTAGGAGACGTGAGACTCTGGGAGAGGGGGAACTTTCTGTGCACGTGTGACAGAGAGACACTGAAGAGTGTATCAGTCATTTTTGCTGTCATTACACATTTAAGTGGACTAAGGGAACAAGGGGAAAAAGGTGGCCCATGTAGTAATTTCTGCAAGTGAACACACATGATTTCTTAGAAACAAAGTTCAGACTCTGACAAATTTTCCTGTAGCAGTTTAAGACATTATCATCCCATCTGTCCTCCATAGCCTTCCCTGAAAGGAAAAATTCTTCATAAGGAAATAGGTCTCAAGACAGCAAGCTGTGAACTGGAGCAGGGAGGGCTCAGACATCAGCTGACTCTGCCTGTGCCAAAGCTGAGGTGGAGGCGGTGACGGGCAACACTCAGTTCCCCTAAGGTCGTTTGCCACAACCTGACTGCCTAGGACATTTCAGCACAGCTGTGGCAGTATTTCATGAAAGAGGAAGCTGTTTTATTGCATTTACAAATGAGAATACAAGCTGATGGAGTTTATGGAGGAATTTACTGGGTGCTAATTCATACTGTGCTACTGTGTACAAACGTATGGCAAAGTATGAACAGGGAATCTGGCTCTACCTAAGAAATGCCCCTTCAGTTTATATTTTGGCAAACAGTACTACACTCAGAAAAAAATCATATTATTCATTAGAATAAATTACCATATGTGATATTTTGAGGCTACCCAAAGACATTGGACTCCCCTGTGGAGTTCCTCACATATTGTTTTGAAACTCCATGTCAGGTCTCGCTCATTTGAGCTGTTAAATAGTGATGAAGGGTGTGTGTGAGTGTGGATGAGTGTACATATCTCCTACCAGAAAATATGCACATACTAATGTATTACAATATTTTGTAATAGTTATTATGAAGGCCAAATGATTTTGTTCCCATATCTATTGAAAATTATTCTTTTTTTTTCATTTGATGTTCAAGGGTCAGATATCAGTTTGGAACAGCTGGCACCTAATCATAGAGGGGTGTGTAGTTGCCTCTATGTTTGTCCTTTGTCTGTGAATCTAAAATGGCTAATTTTCCTTTCATTTCGAAGAGGACAGTCATGTATTAAAATTTTTGAATACTGAATGTTAGCTTCTGCCCCAAAAATGAAAACCAAAAGTAAGGTGATATATTACTCCCAAAGAAATGTCCTTCTGCAGTGCCAAAAAGTCGGGATTTCAGTTAATCCCTCTTGTTATTCTTCTGAAGAGAGGGAAAATAAATAATGCTATACTAAATTATACAGCATGGCAGGATATGGTTAGTTTTATTATTTATCTTGTGTTGTCTTTGTAGAGAAATGACACTGAAGTGTCTTTCTCTTTTATGACAGATCTGAACTATCTTGTTTATGTTACATTATTAAAAAAGTAAATCACTAGCAGTTTTATGTAGATATACAATACTGTCTGTAACTATATACCTGGGAATGTTTGCATCCATCTAAGCAAAGTGAAGTGCAAAACTTGGATGCAATCATTTAATATATCCAAGTAATAAACTGTTATTATGGTGGTGTGGTTAATAAAGCACAGAGATGCACAAAGTACACCCTTGGAAAATAAATTAGGGTATCTTGACTCAATAATGGTTTCTCTTCCAGGATGAAGCATTAAATGCATTAGATGACATTTAGTATGAAGGAAGTAATTTAAAAAAAGGGACTAAACAGAGACTACAAGTGGGAGAAGGGGGAATGCTATGAAGAACAGACTGGAAGAGGGGGAAATGTGTAACTGTAATAAAAGCATTTGTAGAAGGTTACTTTGAACATGCAATGGAGACTACATGAGCAGTCCTATAGGGTGTGAGGTAGTTGGAGGATTTTTTTCATTCCTTCGTTTAGGAAATATTCTACATTAATTTCATCTTTTTAAGACATTAAAATTAGCAGAGATCACAAAAATAGAAGAAGTTGTTGGCACATGCATGAGTAAATCTCTCATAAGACAAATTTTTTAGCTTTAGATGTACATCTGTATCTATATCCAACTCCCTGTCTGTCTAGCTATATTCATCTTTTTATAACGCAAACACAGCTGCATGTAAGGATGGTTAATGAACTGTGCATTGCAATGATCAAAATACCGTTTTCTGTTTTGAGTTACCCCTTTTGGAAAACAGTGACTGAGGAGAACACTTGGTAGTTAAAGCAATAAGCAGCAGAACCTGCAGTTGCAGTGCAACATTTTGGCTCATGTGGTGAAGCCTGTTGTGAAATATTTGAGCAGAGTTGCAGTTAGAGATGTGGTATCACCATGCTAGCTGTGGCAGTGCCGACAGTGTTGCTTGAGAAAGGCAATCCTGTGTTTCCAAGCTAGAATAGATGCTGGAAAATGAGAAAGATAAAGTTTACAAGAATAAATCAAGGCCTAAGAAAATTCGGTATATTTGTGCAGTTCTCAGGAAAGTTGGGATTTTGTTTAGATATGTTCTGTGTAGGATACTTGTCCAATTGAAATCTCTACAGTACAATTTTGTACACCTGAGTTCGATGCTTAGAATTCTGTGACAGTGAATAGATAAATTTTCCCTACGCTGTTCATCTCAACTTGAACTGGCTATTAAAATGTGTCATACAACATTTCTGAAAGTGTTTTTTTTTTTTACTTTAATTGCCTCGAAAGCAAATCTAGAGAAGTGACTCAGGTGCAGAACTTGATAATGTAGATGTGCAAGGTAACCAAGGTGAGACAAACCCCACTCTGAACATTTTGTGGGGAGGGGGAAGCGCATAACAAGATGCAAAGAAGCTATTCATGTTCACAGAGGTGTGGCTGGGATGTAGAACTGTTTCTGTCATGGTGGATCTAAACATCAAGTCTCCTTCTTTCTTCTATTTTCTAGAATGATTACAAGAAACTGTCTATGCAATGCAAAGATTTTGTAGTTGGACTCCTTGATTTGTGCAGAAATACAGAAGAAGTGGAAGCTATTTTGAATGGTGATGTAGAGATGAACCTCAATAATGGAGAACACGGTCGCCCCAGCCTTAGCCGCTTAAAACTTGCCATTAAGTACGAAGTTAAAAAAGTAAGCAGTTATGTTGATCAAACAGACATGTCATGATTAGTGGTATTAAATTGTGCTATTATTCAGTGTTTATGTTTTGGTAGCCTATGACAAATGAACATTAGGGCCCTTTTGCACAGTGTATTTTACAAACAAAAGAATCCTTGCCCCAGATAGCTTACAATATAAACAAGAAGCAGATATTCAGGGTGGATACTGGTCACAGTGAGTGTGAGAGCAAATTACTCTAAAACAATTTGTAGCTATGTGCAAAATAAAAGAATGGCAGGAGTTATCATCCCTTCTTTGTCTCGCTTTCATTTCTACTGTCAGTTTAATACTCTGGTCTCCATCTGAAAAGCTCTCAGTGAAACCAGCTGAGTTAGTAGCTGCACAAAGACCCTTGAATTACCCAGGAAACTTGGATAATAGAGGTTGTAAAATTCTAGGTGGCGAACCAGGGAGAAATTTTTTGTGTTATGAATCTTATACAAAGACGAAGAAGATACAGATCAGGAGAATACTTCAAATGCATGTTACCCTAAAGTAGAGCCTTCTTTACAAAAATTGAGTTCACATCTCTTACATGTGAGGTGTATTTATGTGTTCATGGAGGGAAGAAAAGAAGAAAACTATTTTGGCGGAGCACTCACCAGCAAATGAAAACGCTGCAAAACACTTGGCAAGTTATGGTCACTAAAGAGAGATGAAGCAACTGCTGAAGAGAACATATCACAATGAGTTTGTCCTACATAGTATTTGAGTCTCAATCCGTCCCTGAATGGGAACTTTCTTGCGGTACTTTCTCTTATCTCAATAAAGACATTTCTTGCACCTTCAGCCAGTCATCCTTTAAGTATAGAGAAGATTACAGGTAAAAACAAACCTAGGTTCATTTAAGTTTTTAATTCTATGTACAGGTCTGCATATAAATATATACAGTGTATAAGGATCTACTATGTATTAATATCTGTCTTTGTAAGGTGCTTCTTATACTATCCAAATGACACAAAGGGAGTTATAAGGTAAACTCAGTTTTGCAGAGTTTATCCAAAATATTCCAGAACCAAGTTACAAACAGTTCTTATCTGATTTCCTGCAAATGTGGCAGCTGTTTTCTTATGTCAACATATTAGCACATGAAAATATGACAAAATGTTTTGTTCACAACTGAAGATGATATAGCATTTTTTGCAGAACAAAGAGACTTAAAGTTTTGGAATTTCGTAAGCAGTAAATTTAAAATTGTAAATGTAAGAAACATACAGAATTTGGCCAGATAAATTTTATGTTCAATTAACCTTAGATAAAATTATTAGTTTGTGATTGAATCATAAATAATAAATGTGTTAATAAATAATGGTTTTTTAATCAAAGTATTTATTATTGCTGATGGCAACATTGCTGTTTGCTGGGAGATTTGTCCTGTCAAAGTAGTTTTTCTTATGCCCTTGTTACTTTTCCTTTGAACAATTCTTCTGAGTCGTTGCTGTTTCAGAATTCCTAATGTGCTTCATATAACTGTATTTTAATACAGGTTGTTCTGATGGCAATATTATTTTTGTTCTCTTTTTCTTTATTATAGTTTGTAGCACATCCGAACTGCCAGCAACAACTTCTCTCAATTTGGTATGAGAATTTGTCGGGTTTACGGCAGCAGACCATGGCAGTGAAGTTTCTGGTTGTTCTTGCTGTTGCAATAGGACTGCCATTCCTTTCAATGGCTTACTGGATTGCTCCTTGCAGTAAGGTCAGTCTGTGAAATCTCGTAATGGCCTTTTATTAACTCCTGTATCATCTGTACGTAGGGTCCTATCTGACAAAGACGTGCTTAAATAATAAAAGTTATTTTAAAGCCAAGTTAGAATGGAATGGTTGCAAGATTGCATGTTCAGACAACTGTAATCAAGACAGGTGTATGTGTTGTGTTAAATGTAATGTATGTTAAGTGACAGTGATTGAGCAAGAGTTGCCTTATAGAAATCCTGTTTAGAAACAATTAGTCAAATTGTTATAGTTTAGTTCTTACCTCCTTAGGCAGATACCAAGGATACTCTTTTTCCATTGTTTCAGATTTAGACTAAGTTCAAGCTGTGGGTTGATTCCAGTTACCTCAATGCAATTTTATTTTTCATTATTAAAAATAAATAAAACCACAGAAATATGAATGCCAGAAATTAACACAATCATCACTTTTCTAGAAATCAAAATTAACTGTGTTGGCTTGACAAGACAGTGCTAATATTCATCATATTTCGTGAGGACTCCAAAGCAGTTACACAACCTGCCCTGCATTGATTTACAATGCAGTGTCTGGATTGGGTGACTCACTGAACTTTGTGTTGAATCTTTGTTTCACTTGGTCACTATCCATTTTGAGTGGACACTGATGGAAAATTTCCCTTGAAAGTATGTTAGAGGGAAAAAAATGGCATCGTATAAGGATCATTCATCATATTGCAGTATAATATCCACAAGTGTAGCAGGTCGAATCCTTTGCACATACAATGCTTTCAGGGGAAGAGGAAGGCTGAAAGAGAGGACTGAGGTATTTGTGTGGGGTTGTTGTGTTTTTTGGATTTTTTGTTTGTTTGTTTGTTTGTTTTGTTTTGTTCTCTGAGAGGAGAAAAGTGGGCCTTTTTTGCTTTTCCATAATTCTTCATTTCTTTCAGTCTGGACAATAAAAATGAGTTATATTATTTTCACTTTTCTGTATAGTGACTGGGTTTTTATGAATACTTATTTCTTAAAACACTCCTTGAGATTCAACACACTTCATCATAGAACATGATCTTTATCAAATGTCCATTCTGTGTATGAACTGATGGAATTTTATGTCTTCTTCTCCTAGCGAGATAAAGTACCCATTCTTTTTCCAGGTTTGACAGTATAAGGCACATGACAGAAGAGAGAGAAAATGTTCACAGTATTTCTGGTGAAAATAACAACTTGCAGTAGAGTTCTGACACAATTCTTTATATTCTCATGCCACCACTGTGAGAAAGGCAAAAATATTTTTATGACATTTGCAACATCTCAGTCAGTTACCAGTAATGCTGACCAGTTTTCTCTTTGGGAAAATGTTAATTTGAGTTTGGACTACAGATACGGAATTAAAGGTTTCAGATGTGAAAAAAATTTAATGGAAATATGTGGTCAGTCCTGTTGATTCGGAAGGAATTCACCACTGTCAGATGCCAAAAGGAGTTAAGATTGCCTCTTATTTGAATTTCAGCCATCAGTCCTCATAGAGATATTTCAAAATTTTATAAACTGTTTGCTCTGCATTTGTAATTGTTAATTCAGTGTAACTACTGACATCATTAACACAAATTTCTAGAATAGTATTTTATTACATGACATGAAAGAGTAAAAACTTTTTTCAGTTATCTGCAAGAATCTTTAATGTCTCTGCTGTTCAGTTGTAGTAATAGATTTTAGAATTTTTAGCTTTTTGAACTCGTAAGTAATTCAGTTAACCTCTGGCCAAGATGAGGGATCTAAATTTGAAACTGAGTCATCTCTTTTTGTTCCCAGTCACTTGAAGTTGGCATTTCTAAAGAAGTAACTTCAAAAATTACTAAATGCTTTCTAGAATCATGTTCTGAAAGTTATATAGATTCCTCTTTTGCATTGTGGTAGAGGAAAAGAAATTGAACATTGTGTCCAGTATATGAGGAGCTAGAAATTAGTTATTACTAAAAAAGTATGTGCATAATCTCTTCTTTTTCTTATCAGGCCTTTTCTCCTTTGCGATAGCTGTGCTACCTGGAGTCCCATTTTATAATTTCTTTATCAATGCCATACTCAATAATGGTACAATACTAATTGTTTCTGCAGAGTTACAAGGGGGGAATAATGTGAATCACTGACTCCAGACCCTGGCAATTACAGGTGACCCTGTATACAGACAAATAAGTGTCAAAGTGTCCACCATGTAACTACTGTATATCTTTTCCTAACCTAAACCAATATATAAAGCACTCTCCAAAGCTCCATAGCAAACAAAAAAAACATAGTATAGAGTATCAGGATCCAGAAAAGAACCCAAAACAAAACTCCAGATCACTTAAAACACAGAGAGATTCAGAGCACTTAGAAAATAATGTCCTTGGTCTCTGCAGTGGAAGGGAATTTATTATGTCAAAATGCACAGTGAAAGTGTACGAGAGGGATTCTAGTTCAGTAAAAAGTCCAGAGTTGCAAGATTATGGCCTTGGCTTTAGATGCTGCTTTCTTTCCCCCAGTTCATATTTTCTGACCTGTATCTTCTCTGTAAAGAGATTCAGAATTTTAGAAGTGTAATTTCAAAATTTTATTGGATCATTGTTGTATAGCAGTGTCATAATAACTTCCAGCAGTTTTGTAATCAGTTCAACCAAAATTCTGCTTCCAGAGAGATTTTGCTATATATATGTAAAAAATACCTTTCTGTTTCTTTAGAAGGGGTGGGCGGTGGGGTGCTAGGAATTCACTCTCTTTAATTTTATATTTTTGATCAAGGGATATGTTAACATTAACCTACTTCAGTATTTTTTCTTCTTTTCTGGTTATATCTCTCTCTGGCAACTGTCTCCTAACTCAACTTTGTGAATACAAGAATAATGCATTTAAAAGGACACTGTCAAGGTACTTTATAATTTTCCAGCTTTGCTTTATTGTGTGCTTTTTACAACTGTACCTTCCTAGCTTGAAATAAAATTTTTCCCCATGACAATTACCTGTTCTCTTTGTAGTTCATGCAAAATAATTGGTTGTTGAAGTTCATCTCATGAGGCTGACAGACTGTTTTATTTAATAAAAAAGAAATTATTTTGAGTGAGAAACATAGTAAATGGCATGGGTTTGAAAAGTAATATAACAAATCTTATGCCTGCTAACCTTGACAGTGTTCCTTTAACAGTGTCTTATATTTACATTTGTCTAGTCCTCCTAATGTGATCTGTATTTCAGACCTTACCATTGCATCCTTGGCTCCATCTTCTTATTCATGTTTCTGTAAAAGCTGACTGCAATATTCTCATTTTCTGTAGCAAAAATATGAATACCAATAACATACCTCTCTGTTTCCACCTCCTTTTTCCAGACCACAAATTGTTAAATGTTTTAGCTTTCAGTCATTTCCAAGGAATTTTTTTAGATACAAATAAAAAAAAAAAATTAAAAAGTATTTTTCTGGAGCTACCAACTAAGTGGACAAGCTAAGACTTTTATTTAATATTAATACAGGCACTGTCTAAAATAAAGTAAATAATTGCTAAAAGTTCAACCTTCTGTGAGCTTGTATGGAACTTTTAGGTTTTTAAAGTGTTGCACTAAGCCATTTTAAAGTTGTTCTTAGTCATGACAAAGCTGAGAACCTTTTCATTGTAGTAGTCAGGAGGAAATTAGGGCTCTACAGAACTATAAACATAACTTTTTGAGGCCTCACAACTTTCTTATTTTAAAAATAAAGCAAGTTGGGAAAACGGCAGAATAATTGTGCTAAACTGAGTATCACCTCAGTCAGGAAATGAAATTCTTTAGTCATAATTCATTCATGGTAATAATGCTTTTAGTAAGTGTCAAAATCTTGGTTTCTTTCTTGCCTCTTAAAGATGACTGGTATGTAAGAAATCCAACAACTATAATAGATTTTACTCTTGATTGTCTGTAAGAGACATAGGTACTGCAAAATAATTACAGAATTATTTCAAATCACCCAGTTAAAAATACAGATTTTTTTTTTTAAATTTCAGTATTGTATCAGTGAAACTGATAGATTATTCTTTGAAAATAGCAAATCAGTAAAAGCTTCTAAAGGCAACTGTCAATACAGCATCATAGTACACAAATTTTTATAAATATTTGTTCCTTTGCATTATTGAAATATATGACTTTCTGTGTTACTGCTCTTTTTATGTATTTTTCATTTTGAAGGAAGTCAATGCAATATCCTTGTGTTTCGTAATCTCTGTTGCAGCTGGGGAGGATAATGCGTGGACCATTTATGAAGTTTGTAGCCCATGCAGCCTCTTTCACCATTTTTCTTGGTCTGCTTGTCATGAATGCAGCTGACAGGTTTGATGGCACCAAACTCCGACCCAATGAAACAACAGACAATGTAAAACAGCTGTTTAGGATGAAAACATCGTGTTTCACATGGATGGAGATGCTCATTATTTCTTGGGTAATAGGTAAAAAATTTTGCTTAAATTTTGCTTAAATTCACTATGATTTCAAGTGAAGCTGAACCCAATTGAATCCTTTGCTATCAATGTTTTGTGTAAAAATTGCAACAAAGGGAGTTTTTCGGTTGTCTGCATTCCCACATGGGCCTCATTTGATGTCAGCAGGATTCACATGTGCCTAGTTGATCACATTCAGATTAAGGATTTAGGTGAAATCTACGTCATCTGAATACAAATTAATTCAGTTTTATGAATACCAAAGCAAAGTGTCTTCCAGTTTTCTGGGGGTTTTGAATCACGCTGTGCCAACTACGAAGGGGAAAGATTTGCACATAGTGGGCATAGTTTTTTTGTGTCCAAGTGTCTCTTTCTGCTAAGATTCTCTTTTTTTGCAAGTATGCCTGCAGAACTAACAGTGTTTAGCTGAGTGTATTATTGACAAAAGGGAAGAATATAGACCCCTGAATATTTGGCAGTAAATTTTTTCATCCCAGCATAGGGATGCAATGGGTGCTATGAGCGCTCTGAGCTGACCCGTTGAATCCTGTGATTTAGTACTATTCAGCATCCGAACCTGAGCGCAGGCCCTCCAAAATATTTTGGCTGTCAGATTCTCATTTACAAGCCTAATACCTTTTAATCCAGTGAGGGTTACATGCCCAAATATATTAAGGGTATGGATTCTGGTTGTTACTTAAGACAGTAATGTGTGAGAGTTAACTTCAAGCTAAGTAAAATACCTTTCCATTCAAGAGCTCATACATTTAAAATATTTTGCTTTTATGATCTCTCTGTGATTGATATTTTTACATGGATTCTTAAAGCTTTAAATGACATTGGCAGTCTTTATTTAGTTAATAGTAAAGCTCTTTATAAATTAATATAATTGTGTATTATAGGAACAATATAGCACTTAGATTTTCAAAGTCTATAAATATCAATATTTTCACCCAATATTAAAGGAGGAAATAATAGTTTCCTAATTTGAAGTTCTAGTTTACTAATTTATTCTATTTGTATTTATTTCAGTGTCATGCACAAGACAGTTTATGAAAAATTGATTCAGTGCATACAGAGGCAATACTAAATGTAGTTACTGTAATTGACATTATTATATTGTCCTTATCTGAAAATTATTAAAAGTCCCTTCAGACAATTTGATAAGTGCAAAAATTAGTGACATTATTCCATTCAGCTTTTTATTAAAGATTCTTTTTAGAATCCTAGAAATGTAGTTTATATTTTTTATCTTGAAATGAAAAAAGATTTTCTCAATAAAAAAGATGTCATAAATTAATACTGTACTCTTATATTTTATTACTAAGGAAGAATAAGTGGGAATCAAACAGATATTTTTGTCCTATTGAAGAAGCATGAGGTCTGAGTCTTGCTTTCTTGCTCATTAGGCACATATCTTTTCAAGTTTAGTAAATGAGACTGTACCCAGGGTTATTCTGAAAATAAAAAGATGTAAGTTTCTCTATTAGCTCTACCACAGATCATGCCAGAGCATTTCTGCTCTTTCCATCTCTTCCTGTGTCTGTCTGTAACAGATGGTAACACTCACATCCCATTCCATTCTTCTCTTTGAAAGCTTTTACAGTTGTACAGGAAAAGGAATTTTGAAAGATTGCTATTATTACTCACATGAGAAAGAAGTCTTGCAATCTATATGAATTTTCAGATTCAAGGATTTTATTTTGTGTTTGAATTCCCACTGATCAAAATTGTTTTGAGTTTGACTGCAACCAAGACCATGTTCTATATATAATGAAAATTTAAAATAAAACAATTGTGAAGATAAAAGAACACTGTTTTCTCTCTTCTGTCTTATACAGGCATGATATGGTCTGAATGTAAAGAAATTTGGTCTCAAGGTCCAAAGGAGTACCTTTTTGAGTTATGGAATATGCTTGATTTTGGTATGTTAGCAATTTTTGCGGCATCATTCATCGCAAGGTTTATGGCATTTTGGCATGCATCCAGAGCCCAGAACCTTGTTGATGCACATATGAAAGATCTGACAAGTCCAACACTGGACCCCAGCATAAAATACTACACCTTGGGTGAGTTGATTGCACGTGATTAAGATTTACTTCTGCCACCAAGATGAACTGATTTTTCTATTAATAAGTCTCCAATACCATAGTTCCACAATATACTACTTAAGAAATTCCCACTCCTTCTCCTTCTCATCCTTATGGTAAATTGAATATGAGTCAGTGGTGCCCTGGCAACCAGGAGAGACATCTGTGTCCTCGAGTGCATTAAGCATAGCATCACCAGACAGTCGAGGGAAGTGATTGTCCCCGTCCACTCTGCACTGGTGTGGCCTCACCTGGAGTACTGTGTGCAGTATTGTGCACCATGTTATAAAAAAACCCACTAAACTATTAAAGACTGTCCAAGGGAGGGTCACAAGGATGGTGAGGGGTCTGGAGGGGAAGCCGTATAAGGAGCAGCTGAGGTCATTTGGTCTGTTCAGCCCAGAGAAGAGGAGACTGAGGGGAGACCTCACTGCAGTCTTCAACATCCTCATGAGGGGATGCAGAGGGGCAGGTACCAATCTCTTCACTCTCGTGACCAGTGACAGGACTCAAAGGAATGACATGCAGCTGAGTCAGGGAAGGTTAAGGTTAGATATCAGGAAAAGGTTTCTCACCCAGAGTTTGGTTGAACATTAGAAGGGTCTCCCCAGGGAAGTGGTCATAGCACCAAGCCTGTCTGGGTTCAGGAAGTATTTGGACAATGCTCTCAGGTGCATGGTGTGATTCGTGGGGTGTCCTGTGCAGGGCCAGGAGTTGGACTCGATGATCCTGATGTGTCCCTTCCAACTCAACATATTTTATGATTCTATGATTCTACTGTTTGATCACAGTTCCCTTGGCTATGCTCATACATCTTTTGGGGGAGTGTTATAAACAGCAGGCATTCACACCTTTTCTAGATTATTTTAATCTATTCCATTACACAATACTTATCTGCAAACCAATCTCTGTTTGTGCAACTGTGAAGGAATCTACTGTAATGTGGGGACAAAACTAAGCAATGAGATGCATGAACTTCTTAAACATGCTTTGTCAATATAACCAGTATGTCTTTTATATATTATTTTCTCAGAGACTCTGTTATATTACTTTAATATTTTTCAATCCACTCTCTTTACCAGTAAGAGATGAAAAATGTTAGTAAACTTGCTTGGCATATATGAGAAGTGACTAGAAGCTATTTTACCCAAATGAGAAAAAATTAAGTTCCGTTGACTAGTGTTCACTGTCAACATCACCACTCTGTCTTACCTTTATTAGATATTTTTCTCTAGATACTGAATTACATCATTACATTTCTATATCTGTTCTGTACCTCAGATACTATTTCTCATAAGGTAACATTTCTGTGTTATCCAGGCTGTAGAAAAGCAGAGCAATTAATATATATATTCTGAAACACATTGAATTGTAAGTCTTATAAATTTTACTGGAAAGTTACAGGTTTTATGTAAGTCCTAAAAGCAGCTGGTTAAATATTAATTCAGTTTTCAGAAACACACACTTGAAGAATGTACAAACAGAGACTATTGTTTATGTTCACAGTGTCTGCGTATGACAACCACAAGTCTTGTAACTCATTTATGCTACACCATACTGCATTATTTAGCAAGGTAGTTTCCATTCATATCAGTCAAGGGTTGTGACTTTGTTATGCACTGAAGCACAGTTGAGCCATTTTTTAGTGTATGCATGTACACTGAAGTCTGCTTGGAGAGCACCTGGGTACGGTAGTGCCAACACGGATAATGTTATTTAGTGCTACAGTTTTTTTCATAGGGTAACAAACATAACTTGATGGACACCATGTTGAACATGAACCAGCAGTGGGCCCCTGTGGCAAAGAAGGCCAGTGGTATTCTGGGCTGCATTAGGCAGAGCATGGACAGCAGGTGGAGGGAGGTGATCCTACCCCTCCACTCAGCACTGGTGAGGCCACATCTGGAATGCTGTGTCCAGTCCTGGGCTCCCCAGTACAAGAGAGATGTGAACATATTGGAGAGAAGGGCCTTTACAGTAAAGTAGACACAGATAACAACACTCTCCTGGGACATAGGTAACACATCCCAGGTTAACCTCTTCTCTTTGCCTGAAGTAAAATAGTGAATGAATTTAAGCCTGCCACATCATGAGAGAATGCCTTGACTTACAGCAAGGAAGTATTCTGGAGGGTATTGCTTTGGACTTCTGACCCTTTTCTATAAATATTTATTTAAGTAAAAGTTTAAATTTTAATGTTCTGCTCTGCAGTTGAATGTGTCACATTCCCTATTAAAAGACATTCAAGTAATTCACATGAGTACATTAGCTTCAGCAGAAGAGACTGATAGAAATGATGGTAAAAAGGTGATGGAAATGGGTGTTTGCTGGGAAAAGACCATAACAATTTCATTATAAGACAATAAAAGACAGAAAATATACAGAAATATTATTGTTCATGTAGTTTTGGAGTTGTGAATGGCATTTAATTAATTCAGATTCCCACATCAAAACAGTTCATTTTGTCACAGCTCAGTTTTCATCACCTAACACTATAAGCTGAATTTTACTTATATTCCATTGTAGATGAGGATTCAACTCCCAAAAAGTTACCTTAGTGATCTTATGGTCCACTTTTATAATTACTGGTGATCTAATCAATACAGTCAGTGGAACTATGGAAAGGTTTTAGAGTGAGTTACATGGCTCAATTCAGTCAGCTAAACCTGAGTGACTAGTGCTGTTTGAGTTGCCCAGGGTTTCTTCCCTCAACTTGAAATCACAGAATATCCTGAGTTGGAGGGGACCCACAAGGATCATCGAGTCCAGCTCTTAGCCCTGCAGAGGACATCAACAAGAGTCACACCATGTGTCCAAGATGCTGTTCCGACTGCTGTTCCGATTGCTACTCCAAAAAGACCCCCCCCATAGATGCATACAGTTATCTTGAAATAATGACAGTTCTCATCTTTTGTTTCTAGCCAGAATAAACTGGGATCCCTCTGATCCTCAGATCATATCTGAAGGGCTGTATGCAATTGCGGTTGTATTAAGTTTCTCAAGAATAGCCTACATCTTACCAGCTAATGAAAGCTTTGGACCACTGCAGATATCACTTGGCAGAACCGTGAAAGACATCTTCAAGTTTATGGTGATATTTATCATGGTGTTTGTAGCTTTCATGATCGGCATGTTTAATCTCTATTCCTACTATCTGGGGGCGAAACAAAATGAAGCATTCACAACGTAAGTACAACTGATTAAAATGTAACTTTTTTTTCTTAGCAGTAATGTAATGAAACACAAAATGTGCTTTGCAAAGCTACTACTTTTTTGAACATGGGGAACTGAGATATCTTTATCAAAGCAAGGGAAAATATGTCTTCAAACAGGTGGAGATAGGAAAAATTACCTCAGAGATTTGGACTACTATATATGTATAAACTGATTAAGAGGAAATACATGTATTTAAGTGAACTAACTTGAAAAAAAATCAGAATGCCAACACCATGGTTTTACGTGGAATAGTAAAAATTCAGCTGGAGGATTATGGTCTGTGAGACTCATTTTTCTGAAAATTGATGATTTGCCATCAGATATCCTGTCTTCTCACAGTTTCAGAATCTTTGTCATAATAGTGGTGGAATAATTCATACAAAGTGAACTAATGGTGCAATTTTAATAATTTACAGGTAATTATTTTTTATTTACATTAATTTACATTCAGCAGGCTGTAGCATGTAGATTATTTAACAAGTAAATAATTGTAATATTCTTTCAAGGATGGGTACATAATTCCTAAACTGAATCAGATGGTTTTATTGTCAGTCCTAAGTTTTAGGAATCTTATATTATGAAACAGCCTGTGGCCATGAAATTAGTCAGTCTACTGTTATGCACTGTGGTAGAGTTCTACTTTATGATAATGGAAAAATTGGTACACCATATAAAAATGGTAACTGACAAATTATGCAGTGATAATATACAGCTTTTCTTCAGTATTATATGCATGTGTTCAATTTCTCCTTTTAGTGTTGAAGAAAGTTTCAAAACATTGTTCTGGGCTATATTTGGACTCTCAGAAGTTAAATCGGTTGTCATCAATTATAAACACAAATTTATTGAAAATATTGGTTATGTCCTTTATGGAGTCTATAATGTTACCATGGTCATCGTCTTACTGAACATGCTTATTGCAATGATCAACAGTTCATTCCAGGAAATTGAGGTAAAAACTGCTTTTATGATGAAGTATCACCACATTTACTGTTACAAATAATTGTATAAATCTCCCAGAAAATTTTCTTGTTGTCATCTTGTTTAAGAAAAGTAACACATAGGCTTTTGGAATATATTAGGAGAAAATACTAATTCCACTGAACTTTTTTATTATAAAATACCTGGAAGTTACCTGGCTGCATGTGCTTGCATTAGTAAGAATCAGACTGGAATAAGAAAATGCTGCTGAACTCTGTTCCTGAAGAGGATGGGCTACATGGTGCGACTTTGTGATCTTTCATTTGCTTCATTTGTAATTATTTGAGAAATTTCCCTCTTGCTCCAAGGATGTTCTCATTCCTATGCCTTGGCCTTGCAAGCAAGTCTCTAACATGCTGCATTCTTCTTTCATTAAAGAACTGTTGCTCTAGAACTCTGAAGTGAACAAAACTTTACTTGACAAAGTAATCAGCAAGGCTACTGAAAATCAGCATAAACTTTTGCATGACATGTAAAACGGAGGGCTAAATCATTGTCATTGTTTTGGAAAAAAAGTAAGCAGATCTCCAGGAGCTAGGCCATCTCAGACCTTCCCAGATGATGTCCTTGCCACACAGCATGCTCAGGTTTGACGCCGCTCTGGCCCACTCTTCTAGGCTCTGCTTTGGGGCTGTAGCATTGTCTGGCTTGAGCAAGAGCAGCACGTTCTCAAGGGAGGCTCATATTCTTCTGACTTGGGAAGCCACAGAGCAAACCTATGAGGTTTAGAGAGTTAAAAAGCAGTCTCTTATCAAAAAATAAGCTGACTGGATAAAAACAACTTCTGAAAACAGGCACAGCAATACTGAGTTATGTCCTTGGACATGATGTCAGTCCTTTCTGCAGAAAAACCCTCTTAAACTTTGCAGGGCAGAATAAAGTGATTGTTTTGATGATCCTAAATGTTAAACATAAACCATGGTGATGGTAGCATATCTGGTTTAATCATATGTTCCAGCAAGTGAAAGGAATTATCTAAGAATCACCTAATCTTTTTTAACTTCATGTTTAAAGTAACAGAGTGATAGAGTCTATAGACTATTAGCAACGTCTGTCATTGTAATCTTATGTTGCAGACTATTAGTACTGACCCTGGAGTAAGCAATGTTTAAATTAAATCTGTTCTGTTCTTCTGTAATCACATTATTTTAAATGGATTAATAAGAATCATTCCATTCATTGAAAATTGGGTTTCATGGATCATAAGCAAGTTCTTGATCTGTTTGAGATTAACTTCAGCCCTTACATTCAAAACACACATAAAGTTTAACTAGAGCATCTTTAATAGTCAAAGTGGTATTAACAGTGTATTAACATCTGTGTTTTCATTTTACAGGATGATGCTGATGTAGAATGGAAATTTGCAAGGGCTAAACTTTGGTTTTCTTACTTTGAAGAAGGACGAACTCTTCCAGTACCCTTCAACTTAGTGCCAAGCCCAAAATCTTTGCTATATCTCCTAATCAGAATAAAAAAATGTATTTCTAAACTATTTCTGTGCCAAAAGAAAAACTTTCAGGAAGATGCGGAGATGAACAAGGTAATTTTGGCATGTGTATACTGACTGCTAATTTTAAAAGATAAAAACAATTTTAACTTCATTTTTGTTGTTACCCTGTTTTACTCATGAATTTCCTAATATACTTCATCCATCCTGAAGTCAGTCACTAACATGGGTACAAGAATATTCTAGAATACAGTGTTAAAACCCTTGCTAAAGTCAGGTCAGGTGACATCTCCAGCTCTCCCCTTATCTGCAAGTCATTTTATCTCAATGCCATATGATGGTCAGACAGATTTTACTTTTCATAAATCCACACCTACTTTTTCCAGTCACCATCTGTTCTTTTACGTACTCCAAGAGGATTTGTTATTCGTTTCCAATTTTTTGCCAGTAACAGAAGGGAGGTTGAGTGCCCATGTTTGCTCAGATCATAATTTTGACCTTTTTTGAAGATGGGTTTGACATTTGTCTTTCTTCAGTCTTTGGGGACCTCTCTCAATATCCATGTTTTTTCATAGATGATACCGTATTTGCAAGGGGTTCATCTGCTCTCTCAGCACCTGTGGATGAAGCCCTTTGGGTCCAAGGGACTTGCCTGGGTCAAGTTCTCTCAAGTAAGCCCTGTCCCCTGGAATCCCTTCACTAAGCACAGAGGCCTAAGAGACTGTTGATGAAGCCTGAGGCAAAGAAGGCATCAAGTCCCTCAGTCTTACTGTCATCCACTGTCACTTAAATCCCCTTTCCCACTGAGCAACAGACCCACATTTTCCTTGTTCTGCCTTACATTGCTATTGGAGCAGTAGAAGTTTTTCTTATTGCCATTCCAAATGTTAGTTTAAGGCAAGCTTTGTCTTTCCTAACACCACACTCACATACCTGGACAGTTTCTAAATTCCCCTTGATAGCCTGTGTCTACTTGCACTGAAAATGCAGCCTACTTTTATCGTAAATCATTTTTTATCTGTTTTATATATGCAAGTGCAGTAAAAAGTGCTTGAGTTGATTCACTGGGCTTGCTTAAGGAGTTTGTAGTCAGTGTATTTTTCCTGCACTGTCTTGGCATAAATCAAAGTAATTGCTTTAGGAGAATATGGAATGTTAGGTGATATTGGAAATTTAAAGACTAGCACTATTCTAGCATACAAAGAAAAAGGTTAAAATTTGTCATGGTAGCGGAAACAAAATTGTCTTCTATGGAAATTTAAATGTGGAAAGAAT
The DNA here is from genome assembly GCF_022539395.1 of Myiozetetes cayanensis. NCBI lineage: Eukaryota > Metazoa > Chordata > Aves > Passeriformes > Tyrannidae > Myiozetetes > Myiozetetes cayanensis. The sequence continues at coordinate 39,449,407 of NW_026087742.1, read as the reverse complement.
TTTGTTAAAATGTGTGGTGGTCCGAGCGGAGGCCTGTTAAAGGTTATGAGTTCTTGAGTCTGTAGTCAAGAGTCATTAGCTATTAGACTGGGGACCACTAAAGAATTTACATGTGTCTGTCAGTTCTTTGTCACCAGTGTGACAAGCACATTTTTCAATACAGAGTTGAAGAGTAGAAGAGAAAAACTGGTTTCAATCCTAGATGGAAAAAATGGAGTTTTAGGAAAAATACTATGCCTCTGACAAACCTCTGCCTTTGGTTAACTTTATAATAGTTTATGAGAACAAACACAGGTACTACAGTGTCACCAAAGTCAAGATTGTTATTAACTTCAAATGTCTTGAGTACTATTGGTAATTTTCCTAGTGTTTCACAGATCTGTCTTCATTTTACTTGGGAAATCTAATCCTAAGGTATTTAAGACCCAACAAAGGTGATACTTCATTTGCTCACGTTTTTAATGACTAGCATTTGCAAAACTTGGTTTTAAAACCTCTGTGAGTGATAAAGTCATCACTGAAAAGTCATGCATAAGGGGATGCATGAGATATAAGGAGATGCATATAAACTTAAAATTGAGTGATGGTGAGAAACAACAAATGGTTCTTTTTCTAATTCCCTTGTGACTTTGAAAATCACATAAGTAAGTTAGAAGCTTGTTTGAGTACCTTTTTAGCATGAAATTTATGTTCTTTAAAACAGGTACTCTTAAAAATCCCATTTATGCACCCTAAGGAAAGAAGCTGTATTTTTGTCACTCCTTTGAAATCTAGAAATTCAACTAGAAGGGTGCAAAGTGTAATAATTACCAGTTCTAGATAAAACAGTAACAGGTGTATCAGCTTTTACAACAGTCCCTCTGAAAGACAGCTGTAAGAATGTAAACATCGTTTATCAGATTTTTTCCTAGCCCTGAATTAAATTTTAGTCTTCAAATATTAATGCTTTACACTCACTGCAGATTGTAGTGTAACTAATCCTAAATGAAATGTGCTTACTCCCCAGCCAAAGCAGCTATAAAACTGCAAATCAAATTAAAAAAAAGGCTTTTATGTTGATAAACATAAAGCATCTGAGTTGCATTTATTCATTCTTCAGCTTTTCCAGCAGGGTGATTGCTATCACCAGATGATTACATTTTTACTTACTTTTTGAACCACTACATGCTGTGGAGCTGACTTTATCTGACTCTATGAGATGCTGCCATCCTGTGCACTTCCAAAAAGTAACTAAAATGCTTTTGTGTTACTTTTTGACCCAGTGTTTATGATTCGTTGTTGTTTTGACCAGTTTATGGCATCTTCTCAAAGGCATTCTCAGGCTTTTGGATTTTGACTTTGGATTCCTGAGAGTGCTGTTGCTGCTGAGCAAGGAGATATTTACACAAGGAGCTACTATAAATGTGATGATCTGTGCAAAGATAAGAAAAGATTTGACAAGACCAGATGCAAGACCCTAGACTTAATGGCTGTGTTTATGCTAGTGAAATGTGAAGGGTAGCTTGTCTGGGCATTGAGGCCAAATCAGGAATGGCTTGCCCCTATTTAAGTAGTTTTCCTTGCAAAGGGTTGCTGCAAGCTCTTGTCTTCAGACCATTCCAGTTGCCAAACTGTGCCTAGGAAGGTAGAAAATCGTTCTGGGGCAAGTCCTACCTGGGAGGAGAGTAAACGTTTATTGGTAGAAGACATTGCATTGCAGGGCCAAATAATGTTAACACACACTTGAGTTTACTGATTCAGATCCAGCCTGTGGGTCTTTCTCCTGCACAACCAGCATCTTCTCAATGCAAAAGCAACAGCAGCTTCACGGTGAGTGTAAATACAAGACTTAGGATTAGAAGGGGGGGAAATTTTGCTCCTAGAGCCAGCTCTGCCCTGATTATTGTTGGCAGAAAACAAAGCCAGATGCTGTCAGTGCTGTAATTATGGCAAGTAATTTACATTGCTGTGTTCAAAGTGTAGCACACCAGAAGTTAATTTCTTGAGACATATCTGCATATAATACTAATGGCTGTGAAGTTGTTTTCTTTCAGGCTGTTGATTAAAACTCGTAGATTTCTTGTTTCAAGCTAGAATTGGAGTTTTAAACATAAAATGAACAAGAAACTCAAACTAAATTAAGGGGAGAAATAAATTAAGAAAAAGGAGAGTTTTAAAGAAACCTACTTAGTTTTTTATTCTAAATTTTAAAATTGCCTTGTGATTGAGAAAGTTTGTTTTTTTAAGAGTCACAGAACTTGTTTATCATCTTCCTGAGCTAAAAAACAGTAGTTGCAGATCATGTATTTAAACCTTGTTCTTGAAACCTGGCCCTTCAAGAAAAAAATAAGGGACAACCATTTATTGAAACTGCTTTAAACCTCCATTCAAATAAGAAAAATATTTCAGCTTTTACTTTCCTAGTACAAACCAATGTTTCTGAAATTTTCATGGGTGGCCTTTGGTTATGGGAGCACAAACTGATTTTCTGTGAATTCTCCCTTCTGGTCCAAGCATGTACAGTTTTTTGGCATGCCAAATCATCACCTGCTTCTGAAAAATGGGATTTAAGACATTAACAGAGTGGTAAACAAAACAGCTACAATAATTACATTACTATTGTGATTGCATTCAGTTTTAAGTAATACTAGAGAATGACGAAATGAAAAGAAAGTTTAAAGACAAAGGTGTTTTCTAAGAGGAATGATGCATATGTGCTGCATGTCATCTCTCACACCACACTCTTGGAAGAGAGTTATTTTGTGGGGTTTGAATCATTGTTTTATTTAATTTACATTATTTCCCTTCTGATTACTCATGTTCAAAAAAAATGTTAACTTGAAAATAGGAATTCTCACTGAGTTATCGACATGACAGGCTGAGTGTACTCCAGTAGTAATTTGGGGGAAAGAAAAAAACCATAGGCATGAAAATTAAAGAGAGTTTAACAATGTTATTTGACGTTATGATGAAATCTTGGCAATCTCTGCCACCAAGTGGTTGTTCAGCAGCACACAGTAGATGTTCTGTCCTGTTAGTGTTACACATAAGCAGATTTAATGAAGTTACACACTTTTGACTTGTCTGCCAACTTTAAGGTGCACTCTGTAGCTAAGTTCATTATTCTGTCCAAAAAAGTGCTGAAGGGTAAAAGTTAAGATAAATTTGTTATAGTGTGCCTGATTTTACAAATTTGCAGTGTCTCACTTAACTGATTTTGCCACATAATACCAGTTTTTCTATTTCAAGTGAAAATCAAATTGTAGTTAAGCATTTGATTAATATTTGAAGTGAACCAGTGTAACTTAAATTTGAAGCTGGTAACCAGCATGACAGATTACTTTAAAAATATATAATAAAATACATAGTAAATACTAAACATTTATAAGGAAAATCTGTAGATTATATATAAACTGGTAAGTAACAGGATCATGAATGATATCACAGCTGCAAAGTCAGAGATCCAGGAGTGCTGGGACACCAGCCACACAACTATAGCCCAAGCTCTTGGCCTAGGGCAGTTTTACTCACAACAACTTCCCTCTGCTGCTGCAAAGAAAGCATGCTTTACCTCTTATTCTACTATATTATTTCCAAAAATGGTGCATGGGAAGTCCAGGAGCTTAAATAGCAGGAAGATTGTTTTTCTCTTTTAGCCTAGTAGTAAAGGTGAGGCCCAAGACAGTATTAATAGTTCTAAAATCCTGAAAGACATAGTGATTGCACAGTTGAGTAAACTCACTAGCCATTACTTTTTATCATAAATCAGATACTTAGTTTAAGTTTAAGCATTTAGATAAACTTATGTTTTCTAATATATATTCAAAGCATTTAAAGTAGCTTTACTCAAGCAAGAAAAAACAACAACTTGCCCTTTCTATACATCTTTTATTTAACTTCCGTCCAAATGTAGATTAATATGTAAGAGACAAATATTAATTATTTTATATTTATATTATTATATATCTTCTATCATTATTTTTGGTTATTCAAATAAACAGTCTGAATAGAGAGAGAATGTTTTTTTCAAGAATGTACATATAATTCATGAATCTTTCTAAAGAAAAAAATCCAAGTTCATTGTGAACTTTATATTAATTGCAAATGAATGTATTTTACCAGTAGGTGTCAACTTTTCTTCAGGAAAAAATGTCAAAATACAAACCTGATCTAGTGGAAGGTGTCCCTGCCCATGGCATTTAAATGGACATTTAAAGAACATGTAGTTCTTTAAAGAACATATGTTCTTTAAATGTCCATTCCAACACAAACCATTCTTTGACTCTGAAATGCTAAACAAAATCTAAAAGTATTTAAATTATTCCCAGTGTACAGCTGCATCTAACCCTTCCCTGCTTTCCTCCATAATGACTTATATCCCAGCATATCCCACATAGTACTTAACAGGCTTCAAAATGGTCCAGTTTACTTATCTGTAGGTGCTCTATGTGTTAAGACACAACATAGAGGATTTCACTGGAAGGACAACACAATCCTGCAGGATCTGAGACACTGCAATGATTGCCTGGTTCTTTAAAACAGTAAAAATTTTACTGGACCATGTAAAATTTCAGACTTTCTCAAGTCCCACTTACTCCTCATCAAGATCAGTCATGATGTATATTTCACAATCTTTATATTACTTGCACTACTTGTTGAACTGGCCCTGTTATTTATGTAAAGTAATACTATTTGTTTTGACAGCTACCGTTCACTCTTACCGCAGCCCGGTCATTCAGCTTGAGTCTCAGTTCACCATTTTGTGATTTTTTAGTCCTTCTCAAAGATGTAAATCAGTAATGAAGCCTACAAATTGCATCCTCCATGTTTCATTGGGGATTTATGCCCTTTCAGCATGTATAATAAAGAAGATGCAACTCAAAAGTGTCAGCTGATAATCTTGTTGTCCCTTGTGTGAATTGCATGACCAATTAGATTCAACCAGTGAGGGGAGAAACAAACTCCTTGTGTGTTTTGTGGTAGTGGAGGTCACATTAATTACAGGCAAGTGCTATGAAAAAAAATGGAAAGGGATAATGCTGTCACCCTTCTTTCCTTGGCTTCTCCCACACCTGCCCTGACCTTCCCTCATCTGTTGCCTACAAAGCTGTACCACACCAGTACTGCCTTCCTCCTGACATGGATTTCCCCTCCTGTGCATCAGAGGAGCAGGAGAAAGCCCAGAGTGACGTGGCCACTCTATTATAGTCCCTTGGACATATTAGGAGCAGGTGAGAGGCAGAGTAAATGGAGAAAACCTACCAGTTATCACTTTGCTACATCACAGTCTGAAAGTGTTTTTTTAATCTTGTAATGAAATTCTGTACATGTATGAGGACTTTACTGCAATAAATTAACATTTCCTGGTTGAACTTAACAGTTAATGTTCTGTCACATGGTGTATATATGCATGATTTATACATGCTATATATGTATTTTTCTTTTATTTATTTTGAATTATAAATAATCTTTCCATTTCAGCTTGATCAGAGGAAGCAATCAAGTATAAGAAGCTCAGATGAAATCCACTTAAACAGTTTAAACAATCCTCCAAGACAATACCAGGTAAAACCCAGTTTATTTTTGAACAAAATCAAAAAGTAGTAGAACTGGCAGAATGATGTCTTGAGGATAGTTTTGAATTTATTCTAAACAACGTGAGTCAGGAATAAATTCACTGGCCTTGTATGTATCTGAAATAAATTTAATGATATATGTATTTGCAGAACTATCTGAGGGTATTTTTCTCTCCTCTTTGTTTCTTAAATGCTGCCCTTATAGTGTAATATTTTAAAGTGCTTGAGAAATAATTTTAATTTTAGAGACAGGATGAGTCTTCAATTGCACAATGGGAACTAAGAAAACCAAAACAAACCCTCAAAATCTTCCCATTCCATCTGCTGAAGTAGCTTAGCTTATTGTTCTACACCTCTGTATACAAATACCTCAAGCACTGCAAATGTCTGTCAACCTTTATGCTTTCAATATAGTCTGATATTTCTTTGTCTCCTAAACAACTGCAGTGAGCCTTTGTGCAGTTAAGTATAAAGAGACCCAGCACAGTCCACCAAAGGACCAGCTATTCTGATCCAGAGACTGCTACTTTCCTTCCTGTAGTACCATACAGCAGGTGGAAAAGAAGAAGCAAGAGCTGCCTGGTCAATAGAACATGACAATCTGAATGAAAAGGGTATAGAAAACAAATATACTTTATTGACTGTAAGACAGAAAAAAAGCTCTTCCCCCTGGTCAGGCAAGCTCTGTTCCGTTCTTATATTATGAAGTCTGCACAAGTCTGTTCCAAAAACTCCCTGACTTCTTCACAGCCAATTTCATTAGGATGCAATGATAGATATTAAAAATAAAATTTTACCCCATAAACATGAAGGTGTGTGGCTTTGTATTTTGAAACATTCTTGGATTATTAGAATAAACAGTACAGCTGCTGACCTTGCAAGCATGACTGCAGTGATGATCTGGAACCACTAATCTGGGATGACTCACCTCACAACCAGCTCTGACCAGGTTTATTACTGTGGAGACAAAAGCAGATACATAAATCTATGTATGTTTTATATCTTATGGTGAAAAACAAAAAGTGTTTTGTTGTCATGGACTACACCATAATATTAAACCCAAAGACAGAAATACCTGTCCTAAAAGGTGTTTGGATACCTTGTTCTTTTTCAAGTAATTTGAACTAATGGGAGAATCAGGGCCAGAATTATTTTTTCCTCAGGGTAAAATTTACAATAGATTTACTACCCTCGGTTCCCCTTATTATTAGCAGAGAGTTTAGTCAATCTCATAGTGTGATCTATTTGATCAATTTTAGTTGTCTGAGATAAACTGTGCTCTCAGGTTTGCACTTTTTATCCATAGAGGGAATTAAAGGTGACAGATATGAATATTTACATTAGAAAGTATTTGGTTAGATAAGTCCCAACTGAGATACTTAAATGACTCTTAGAATTGTGGGTCCCATTTTCTCTAAGCCCAACATTGGGAAAGCATAACTTATTAAATATAATATCAAAATAGATTAAAATAAACTGATGACAAAAGGGTTTGGCAATTAGCACTGCTAAGCAGGGTCATTGTCACCTTGTGGTCGCAGTAAAGGCCAGATGGTTTCACCTACGTGGAGATCAATTGATCATTCTTAGAGACTACAGTAGTAAATTAAGCTTCGTGAATTCTGACATTTGTCAAATGTGTTTAGTTTTCCAACTTTCACCTACATATATGTGCAGAATCATAAAGTTGAAATATCTACTACAGATGAAAGCAGAGATTTTTACATTCTATTTGTTTAACCTGACTAGTCCTACACTGAAATGTCTGAATGCAACAGAAGGTAACAGAGCTGCTGTAATTTAACCCCAGCTGTCAACTAAGTGCTGCACAGTTGCTCACTGACTCTCCCCATACCACCCCCAGAACGCTGTGGGATGAGGAGAATTGTAAAAGGTAAAACTTGAGGGTTGAGATAAGAACACTTTACCAATATAAATAAAGTAAAATATAATAATAGTAGGAGTAGTAGTGAAAAGGAGAGAAAGAGAGAGTGAAAGCTCAGTGATTTGTCCTTTAAGGCCAACTCCCCTCCATTTATACGCTGAACATAACATTCTGTGGTATGGAATATCCCTTTGGCCTGTTTGGGTCAGCTATCCTGACCGTGCTCCCTCCCTTGTGCACCTCTTTACTGGCAGAGCACGAGACACTGAAAAGTCCTTAACCTGGGGTAAGCACTGTTCAGCAACAACTGAAACACGAGTTATCAACACTATTCTCATAATAAAACCAGAAGTCACACTGTACCAGCTAGTAAGAAGAAAATGAACTCTGTTCATTTTCCAGCTGAAAGCAGGACGAGAGCTCATATTTTGAAATGTCATAACAATACTAGTCCAACAAAGAAAACTTTTTTCTTTCTTTATTCTCTTCAGAAAATAATGAAACGTCTAATTAAAAGATACGTATTGAAAGCTCAGATAGATAAGGAAAGTGATGAAGTCAATGAAGGTGAGTATGTTGATAAATTGTATGTTTAATCAAAGAACCAAAACAAATGAAAGTGGTTACATATGCCACTCGAAAAAAAATGTTTACAAAATATTTAATTCACTTGACATATTTACAAGTGCTAGATGTAAAATTACCATGAAATTGAAGTTAAAGAAGAGATGGGATTCCTGTATCTTGTCTCCCATCAGAAACTATCAGTGATCTGACAAGTTGTCAAAAGTGTTGCTATTTCTAGTAATAATAGAAACATAGAATCATTTGGATTGGAAGGGACCTTAAGGATCATCTAGTTCATTAAGGATCATCTTCTTCTAACCCCCTTGCCATGGGCAGGGACACCTTCCAGTAGACTAACTTGTTTAAAACCCCATCCATCCTGACCTTGATCACATACAGGGATGGGACATCTGCAGCTTCTCTGGGCAACCTGTTCCAGTGCGTCACCACCCTCACAGGAAAGAATTCCTTCATAATGTCCAATCTAAACTTAACCCTCTTTCAGTTTGAAGCCATTTCTCCTCGTACTATCGCTGCATGCCCTTGTAAAACATCCCTCTCCAGCTTTATTGTAGATTTCCTTTGGATATGGGAAGGCTGCTGTGATGCCCAGGCATTTCCCATGGTGAGACTGCATTTAATGCAGCAGCTGGTTTGAGGCATTCTCGTATGACTTTTGATTTGTGTCGGTATGTGTTCTTATTGTGAATTCATATATGGGGATGTACATGTTTCAGCTTCTTTTGTGTGTGATTTATTAGCTGGAAACAGCTAGCAAATGCACTTCATAGGGATGTTCTTGTGTGTTTGCACCCCTCTGATGCTAGAAAGATACTCAGTGCAGCAGGAGAAGGAGAGAACTGCTCTCCTTTGGACAGTGAGAGGCTTTGTTGCTAGCCAGGAGGACTCAGGCAACCCCAGTCTGCATGATCTGCAGAAAAGGACCTGAGGGTGTTGGTCACCAGGGTCTGAACATGAGCCAGCAGTGTGCCCAGGTGGCCAAGAAGGCCAATGGCATCCTGGCCTGTGTCAGCAATAGTGTGGCCAAGTGTGGACAAGGGCAGTGATTGTCCCACTGCACTCAGCACTGGTAAGAACGCACCTTGAATCCTGTGTTCAGTTTTGGGACCCCCACTACAAGAAAGACATTGAGGTGCTGGGGGATGTCCGGAGAAGGGCAGTGGAGCTGGTGAAGGGTCTGGAGCACAAGTCTGATGTGGAGAGGCTGAGGGAACTGAGGATGTTAACCTGGAGAAAATGAGGCTCAAGGACAGACCTTATCACTCACAACTACCTGAAAGAAGGATGTAGCAAGGTGGTGGTTGGACTCTTTTCCCAAGTAACAAGTTACAGAACAAGAGCAAATAGCGTCAGGCAGAGGTTTAGATTGGACATTAGGAAAAATGTCTTTACAGAAGAGGTTGTGAAGTGTTCAAACAGGTTGTCCAGCCTGGTTGAGTCACCATCCCTGGAGTTATTTGAAAGACATATGGATATGGTGCTTAGGGGCAAGGTTTAGGGGTGGGCATGGCACTACTGGGCTAATGATTGGACTCAGTGATCTTAGAGGTCTTTTCCAACCTAAATGTGATTCTGTGATTCTATGATTTTATGATGTCTCCTGCTAGCAGAACAGCAGCTTCCATATCGTTTGAGTTTTGTGAATTGATGTGGCCTCTCACACTTTTGCCTTCAGATTTGTTTGATTCCTGAACTGCATCTTCATATTCCTGTCGTAAACCACCATTCACCAACAGGCAATAGAACATCTGCCTTTTCTGTTTCAAAACAGAAATACAGAGAAAACCTGTGATAATCGGGACATATTTGGATACGGTGTTTTTTTCTTTTGTTTCTTAATCGTGTGATCTTTTAACATTTGTTACAGGTGAACTGAAGGAAATTAAACAGGACATCTCAAGTCTCCGTTATGAACTCCTTGAGGAAAAATCTCAAAATTCTGAAGATCTGGCAGAACTTATAAGGAAACTTGGGGAAAAACTGTCACTTGACTCCAAGGAAGAAGAAAGCAAGAGATAACCGAAATGTTTAAGAGATGCAACAGAATGTTAACAATTCACTTAAAGCCATATTTCTGTTTTTTCTCAAGTCTAGCTCACGTTTATACAAAATATTCAGAAATAAATCATTCCAATTCTTTATTGAAAAACACAGTGGTACATCCTCTGGGTCTACAGTAGGGAGGGGATGCCACTTCAGTAAAGGTATTTATTCTTTACCTGCTGAAGAAGAGTTAATTTGAGATAATTTAAATACTCAATTTACCTCTTTTAGAATTCCAGTGGAATCTTGATAAGGCCAGTCATGAAAGATTAAAAGCATAGATCTAAAATTTTCCTACATTACTGTTTATTTTTTGCAAATTTCCTTTTGTAAAGATTCTTACATATATTTTAGTGAAACAAAAGAGAAAAATTACAGGCTTTTGCATATATATGCATGTGTACATGTATATATATATATCAAAAGATATTTAATTTTTCCATCATTCCCCAACTAGGGTGGGAAAAAAAAGTTAACTGTCTTTCTTAAAAATGGACAGGGTATTAAAATAATTTAGGAATGCTTCCTAATGCAGAGGTAAATTATCAAGGCACACATAGCATGTTACACTTCTCGCAAGTTATCCCTGTCACCACTGGACTGGACAATCCTGAAAGATCCCTAAGTTCCAGTGGTAGTTAGTGCATTAATGAATAAGTATTTTTCACCAAGTTTATTGAAAAGCTATTGCTGAGACCAGAAGAAAAATTTCTTTAATCCATAATTAATCCATAATTAATCATTGATGTTCTAATCTGTTTCAGAATTCCCAGGTTCTCCAGCTTTTATGTCTTGAGCTGAACCTCCCAAACTGCAGGGTGGGGGATTGAATGTAACATTTTTATTTAAAGTGGAAGATACTAAAACGTTAGGTGAAACCCCTCTCTGAATTCTGGGAGTAGCATGGGGGACTTTGTTTCCCCATACTCAAACCTCTGTAAATCATACCATTTCCTTCAGACCTATCCATAGCTAACAAAAGCGTCTTGTTCCAAGAATTCATCAAATCTCATCTTCTTTGCATCCCTCATCCTTTTTTCCACTGGAGAAAGCTCAGCTCTTGTGCTGTGTTCTTTAGGACTCCAAAGAAGAATCTCTACGCCATCAGCAGAAGCCTCCAGTGCTTTCACCCTGCCCACTGCAATACTTCTATGCCTCTTTCTGTTAAACTGGAGATGAGGTGTCTGTCTCTGGCTGTTTGTTGTATCACTAGTATGTCCAGGCAGGACAGTCAGCTAGTTTTTGTCTCTCCAGGTTGATACAGCATAAATTCCAGGTAATTTTTTCCTCAGTTAATACAATAAATTTTATTTCTCTCTTCTGACAGTCACTGATTCTGTGACTGTTATAAATATATATTGTACTGGGCATCTCTCTTCTCTCTAAACTTGGTTGAGATTAGTGAAAGGGCTGTTAAAAACTGTAACAGGGACATCAAGGTGTAGAATGCGCTTGTGAAAGACTTGTATGTTTAAGAAACAAGGATGAAAATATCAGTAATTGCTTTAAAATTAGCTTTGTGAAATTTATTTATTGTGGAATGTATCTGAATGTTTCTGCCTCTTCCTTTTAGGCTGAGGTTATTTTTTAATGAGTTTAGATTAGTTTCTAGCTGAATTTACTGTTAGTCCTTTTGAAAAAAAAATTCTAGTGGGATCACTGTGTATTATCAGGGAAAAAAAACCCAAACCAAGTATTAAAATGGGTTTTGAAATCAGATGGAGACAGGTGGAGCCAAGGGGCTGAAGTCGACCTGTCCTGAGGGTATTTGTCACGGTTTGGGGGAACTACTGGGCACGTTAGTTTAGGCACCGGTGGAGCATGTGGGGCAATCTGTGTCCTTGGGCCTCAGGCATAATGAACTCAGGGTTTATAAAACTTCTAATGCTTCTTCCTCTGAGGGAGAAGAAAGGAAGTGAGGTTTTCAAAGATAGAGCATGGGGAGTTGGTGTGACCTCAGGCTGGGAGGCAGTGTGACCATAACTTCACTGTCTTTTGGCTCTTGGATGGTTCCCAACCATCTCCCTTGGGCAGGACTGGCCACTGATTTTGAGTTCCCACTTGAGTGTTTTGGGCCTGGTTTTCCAAAGCAGTGAGCAGTTAGTTCAGCACCATGGAATAACAGTTTTAGAGGCCATGCTTGCTCAAAGCACATCTTCCACCTGTGACAAGCTCCTCAGAAAATCTGTTGGTCAGAATTTGAGGTAACAGGGACAGTCAGCATTTGCTTTTGGTAATCAGAAGTCTTTATTTTTGGTCATTGTAATGTGCAGTTTGGATCTGCTCTAGTGCTGGGTGATGGTAAACCTTCACTCTCCATAAACCCACTGAAAAGATGTACATGAACACAGTTTAAGATCCAGGCACTTTTAAAGTGAAGATTTCTATTACAGAGGTAAAATGTACACTGTGAATTTGTTTAAGCCCAAAATTTGGCTTACATTAAAAAAAATCAGATCATATTGTATATATTGTATTTCATTAAGAAAATACATATGGATTTTTTAATTCAATGAAGATATTTTATATGTAGTTATTACTCATGGAACAATTTGTTAAATATATTTGAAGAGGTCTATTACCAAATGTAGTGTGACAAGCAATGTAGTATTCAAAATGAGCACAATACCAAATATATTATTCTGTTTAAAAAAAAATTAAATGTATCTGACTCAAAATATCTTTGTGATGCATTGTATGAACAGGTTGGTATTTCACTGGGAACCATTGGCTGCTCTTGCCTGGAAGACTAATGTGATAAAATACTTTCATTTGCTAGCAACAATAATACAAAAAAAAAGTTTCAAAGAAGGAACAAGGGTCTTTTCATACTTGATTATATTCAAGGCCAAGTATTTTGTCTGCTGTGACTGTGACTGATGCTAGATGTTTCAGAACATCTGCAGTAGGTAACAGATAATTTCCACCTTATATAGTTCTCCTTTTGGTTTCCAATAAAACAAGATTGATATAACTTTGATGAGAAAGTATTTCCAGATTTATCTGTGAATTATTAAGATAGCAAGATAGTCTTGCTACCTACGTATTGTTTCTTGAAATTTTTTGAGCTCAGCAGTTCAGTTTCTGTAGCAACTTCCACATCTAAACCAGACCTGCTGTGAAGAAGTATTGCCTTTATATATTTTCCCCTGAGTATTTCTTAAGCTTGAATTATGAGATACAGTGAGTAGAATCTGTTATCTCTTAGACATTCTCCTTTCTGTTCATCCAAATGTATTTCACTAAAAGATATAAAAGGGCTTAAGAAGTTCTGAAGAGAAGAAAATACAGTAAGAAGATCCACAACTAAACAAATCTTTGTCCAGTGTTTTCTCACACTTTTCTGGATGAAACAGAATCATGTCTAAATATTGGGAAAAAACTTTATGCATTCTGGAGAACCATGAATTTTATCAGAGAGCAATACTGTAATGCAAGCTTAAGGTACTCAAGATTTACAGTGAGGTCATGAATAAGAGCTACTAGATTTCACATGAAAATTCAGATATGACATCTAAAAATCTGCTGTATTTTACCGTATCTTAGAGCACTTACAGGCCAAGTCAACGAATCCTACTGGTTCTAGAAGTGGGATCTACAGGTTCATCTGATTTTAAACACCAGCTATGAAGACTTCTGCATCTGAGCTTGTCTAGACTTTCTTTGTGTTCAGTGGATAGAAGTGGTCAAAGGCATGATTTTGTGTGATCTTAAGGTAGACAAGTATCCCAGGTGAGTCACATTGTAGAAGTGACCATTTTTCTCCTGTTACTCCAAGAAGCCACTGTGACTGTTTATATGGTAGCAATGTTTATATTGAAGTGTGAGAAGTCCCAGCTTGACATAAATGATCACTTCAGCACACTGCAGGGCCATGAACCATCACAAGTGCTCATCTGCTTGTAAGTGCTTGAACTGATGAGGATACTCATTGAGAGGGGCAGGATCTAACTTGCCTTCAGAAGAATCTAGCCCATTCCCAGAGATGGTGGATGAGTAGTGTTCTTCTTTGCACCAGTATTTCATTTTTTCCTTCATTAGTGTTACTGTAGGTACGCATAAATGAAAATACCCATTAACCAAATCTATAGCAAATGTGAAGAAAACTCTGTTAACAGTACACATGGCAACTAAATTCTTGTTGATAAACTAGGACTTTTATGACAGAAGTTTGTATTTCATGTTTTAGTACATTGGGGTGAACATATATTTTCAATTATGTGTCTTCAAGATTTACAATATACAGCTTGTTCTTGGCAGTACTTCAGCTATAGCAGCTGTATCAAGTAATTTACTAAGAACATGTTCTCATGACTGCCTTGTCCCAAAATACAATTTAGTCTAACAAAATCTTGCATTTGCTTCTTAAGAGATTTCCCTCAAGCTTGAAATTAGTAGCTGAACATTACAATTAATACATTGCAAACCACATAATGTGCAACTGGGCTCATTTGCAGAACAGTAGAACTCGTCCTTATAGTGTAAATTGCTAATTTTTCATGTAAATATTTAATGCTTTGTAAAATCTGTTAGAAAATGCCTAGTGTGAATAATATTTCTAAGACTTATGTTCCTGGTTAAATTTTAATTTGGCCTGTGGAAAATAGAACTCACAAAGTTTGTCTTTGGAAACTACTTGTACTTCAGGAGCTTATACTGAAAGAGAAACAAGGCTGAGGAGTGTACATTGAACCCCATACACTTAGAAGTCCAGGGGATCCCATACACTGTTCTTCCCTGATGTATATTACTTTGAGTACCTCAGAATATTTCTTTTTTCCCTTTTTTTCATTGTTGCAAAAACCAAATTTCCTGTTCCTCTTGTTCTTCCTGTCACCATCTGTAATATGACAGTGCAATAGTGATCACAAAGTACAAACTTTCAGTAGTTTCTCTGTCCAAACAACTGCATTTTAGTAGCATCTGGTTTTGTTTTAAGCTTTTCAGTATTCTGTGATTCAGCTCCTTCACATTTATTCTTTGCTCCTTTAATTCATGGACCTCCAAAGTAATTTAAAAAGATCAAATCATATAGTATTCAAAGTAAAGTGCATTAGATAAATCATTATCAAAATAATAGCAATATTTTATTACATTTTTATACATGAACACTTTTATACCACTTTGATATTTCTTTGTTCTTTATCAACAATGAGTATACTTTAATAGGTTTGCACAGTCTGTCAAAAAGGGCATAAATAAAATGACAACTAGTCCAAAACCTACTCACTCTCAAATGAAAATAAATTTATTTTCCCATGACCTTTGTTAAACCAGTTCAACTCTCAGTTGCTCAGCTTCTTCCTTTATGCTAGGGGAGAATGATACTAACTTGTGTCAACATGCTCAAATAAGTAGTTTGAGGAATTTATGAAAGAGAACACTTTAATTCTTTCTCAAAGAGAGTATTTCCTTGCCTCCACAGAAGATTTTGTGCAACTTTACCAGAACTCTGATGGTTTAATAAACTTCAATAGAAAAAACCCACAGGATTTCATTAGTTTAATGTCTTCACAGCAACAGGCATTGCTGTGGAATTTTTCCTTAGAACTGCAGTTCTGAAACTTCCAGTTAAGACACTTACTGATTCTGTCCTGTGTGTAGTCCAGTTAATTACTCCCCATCTTCTCATGGTAAACTGAGGCTCTGCAGCTGCATTCTTAACATACTCATTTTTGAATGGAGAAATATCACTAACAAAGTAAATTGTTTAAAAAAACGTAAACATGAACAAGTTTTTCTGGTGAACAGAAAATAAGGTACAGTATCAGGTTGCTGTCAAATCATTTTGGTAGCAAAAGATTCAAGACTACTTTATGTGGCTTGTGCTAGAGCACATATGATCTCTTCTGACATGGTAATGCTTCTTTTCAAAAAGAAAATATTTTCCCTAGAAGTTACCTTGGCTTGAATTTTTCAGCATCATTTAAGAATTCTGTGAGTTTCTTCCCTCTGAAGTGGGCCTTATACTTTATTTGTACTTTATTTGAGTAAACTAAACTGCCTGATACAGCAGTATTGGTGGCTACATTCCTTCAGCAGAGGCTTCTCTCCGACTCTGCAGGACGCCACTGACCATAGTACTATCAAGAGTGTTAAAGACAAGCCCTGGTTGGACCAAGAAATATTTATCAGTATTAAACTGAGAAGAAATAAAAAGAAAATCGTTCCCAAAGAGCCTATGGTTCTTTTAATGTTACAAGTTAGCCTGTATCCAACTACCTGGAAATTTTGTCTCTTCTGATTTAGATATCCACAGCACATATAACACAGCAAGCTATCCAGGCTCCCCTTCTGGTCTTCAAAAACACACAGAAAATTCTAGGGCACAGTTTTAGATATCTGTAACATGTCAGCAAATCCTGGCTTTCAAGATACTTCTTTCTCTCCACTGCTCAGGTAAGTCCCATCCACTGCCACAAACTCCTGGTTGTGAATGTTTGTGTGAACACAAATGCAGTTCACCAGCACCTTCTGCTTCAGGGCCTTTGCTCAACACAGGCTTTTATTGCTTGAATGTTGTTTCAGAAGTAAATATTTGCTTTGAGTGAAGGTGCAGCCTTGACCCAATCTATTGCAGTTCAAAATCTTGAGAAAATGAGAAATCCCTTATTGGGTGACCAACGAGGTCTGCATGAAGTATTGAGCCAATAAGAACTGCTGGCAGTTGCAAGTAAAAATATGAGGAGTGCTCTTTTCAGATGTTTACAGTTTCAAATGGTGTACTTTAATAAGGCTCAGATTTTAGATAATTCGTGAGTGTTACAAATTAATCCCCATTACACTTGTCTTTAGACTATAAAATCCAGCAGTTCTAATTGATCTAATAGCTGATCACTCCATCTCAAATTATTCAATTGTTGCATTAATGGTAAGCACCAAGATACTTTTATTTCATGCAGGTAAATTTTCTAATCACCAACTAAAACTTAATATGAAGGAGACTGTGTTGAGGATAGGGTGTGTATTGTTGATCCCAATGAGGTATCCTCACCTCCCTGCTCCACCATCCTCTCATAGGATGATGGCTTGTCATATCCACAGGAGTTTTCTTAGGAGCTCGATAGGAAAGAATGGAGATATAATTAAAAAGAAATGTTTTTAACAGATGCTCCTCTTGTCAGACTTGCTTGAAAGTACTTGAAATACATGAATTTCTTTTGGTTTATTTTATACAGAGAGAGAAGAGTACCCAAGCTGCAGAACTGCAGTCAGTGTACTGCAGTAGCTCTGGAACAAATAATTACAGTTCTTCTCTTCACTAAAAAAAAAAAAAAGACTTGAAAAATTTGGAAGCAGTCTTTGCCACTGCAAAATTGACGTATACATGCCTCTCCAGTAAACTATTTCTGTTTTACTTACCCCTTCATTTCATCTATCATTTCTTTTGAAAAGTAAATTGTTAAGGTTACCCATTTATTTTTAGGTTTATTGGTTTACATACTTGGTTTAGGCAGGAATTCAGCTTTAACTAAAATAATCGTATTTCAAGTAATCATTTTCAGTGTCTCTAAATTTTATGGTGTTGTTGAAGGATAGTCAAAAACTGCTAACCTAGAGTTTGTCATCCTGGGTTCCTTTCAAGCACAATGAATACCATGAGTTGATGGAATGATAGGTAAAGCCCTCTGTGTACCTGCAGATTACAGGATACATGCCAGAAAATGAAAGATGGTGGTAGATATCCATCTTATTTAACAGACTACAGCAAAGATAGCCTGGAATTTCTGGCAGGTAAATGATGATTGGATTCACAGTGTACATTGTAGAGGAGCTGCTACTGCAGACTTTGCAGACCTTAGGTGAAATTAATCCATTCCAGTGACTTAGAGTGAATTTTCCTTCCTGTATACCCAGGCAATTTTAATTAACTTTATAATGGGACTGAAAAATATCTATATGCACACTGTTCTGTTTGATACAAACTCCTAGATGTTTGTCCAAAGTAAATTCAGTCTAATCATCATGGCTAGGCTTTGCGAACGAAGATTTGAGAAGGGCTCTACCCACGCTTGCTACAAGAAATTCAGTCTAATAGCCAAGGTGAAAACAACCTAGAGAAATTAGTTTTCAAATACTAAGTTTAGGTGACTTGGTAGGTAAGAGGGGACTAGAGGAAATTGTTACAATGGAGGTTGATTTACAGTAAAGTGCTTGCAGGACTGTGGGTAGGCCCCCAGAGCCGGCAAGAACCACCCTGGAATCTCTAGTGACAAAGTTCAGTAACAGTTCTAAACTTCTAGTGCCAAAAATTTCAAAACAAAGCCTTCTAACACTTCCAGTATAAACCAAATATAAGTGGCTATCTGAAAGACAGCTTCTAGTAACTCCTGAGGTTTATGGTCCACCTTACATCTTAGAGTTAAACACATAAAAGATCCCCCCAAAACATGCAGTAGTGGATGTCCATCTGCAGGACAACAGAAAAAGAAACCATTGACAACTCATCATCAACCTGGATGAGTTGCAACGACACTTTTTCTTGTAGTGCTAAACTACTGCTATATAAATACAGTAACTGGATCAAAGACAAAAGATATGATGTAGCTCAGAAACATATCGTGTTTTCTCCAGTTTACAAGAATTACATTCCCTCTTGCTATGTTAACACTGTCCACATGAGTCCCATTAAACTCTACTTTCATCTCAGTTCACCCCTGTAATTGTAGTAACTGGGTGTGTAAATACATGAAGTATCATTCTCTTTCCAATAAAGCAAGTATTTTAACAGTTTTATTTCTTAACTGTATTTCCACATTCCTTCTACTCTTTCCCATATAACAGTGAGCTTCAGAATAATAATATCCCACAGCATTGCCTTGGCCCCGCCAACATAAACTCATTGTATGATGGCCAGAGGTTTGAATTAACAAGTACAGTTAGGAAATAGATATATTGATTCAGAAATGATTTTGATATAAACTACTTATCTTTGCGCAGTACATTTTTCAAGGTCATAGCTAATTGAATTTAGTAGCATCAGTTTCCAGAAATCTTACTAGGAAAAGGGGAAGAAGCACAAAAAAAAACCCAACAAAACCACACTTGTTTGATCAAACTAAATTCTGAAAGTCAGAACCAGTGTCCTCATTCTTATTTCTTGTTTAAAGTATAAAAGGATTTGAGTATTACAAACAGGCCCTTAAAAGCCCAGTTTCTGCTGGGAGAAGTTATCTTTAGCATTACAAGTGGCTGTAAACAACTGCAATATAGATAAATCCCCTTCAGCAGGAGGCACCCCTATAGAATTAAAAACTTATAGCCCTGTTCATATTTTACATGCACCTTCAGGCTGTAGCATGGATACCCTGGCTGGGCTTCACTGTAAATATAATACATCAGCTTCTGATGGTCTGATAGCTCTCTCTATCACTTTAGTCATCAGCTCTATTTTCCTGGGAGCGCGCATGTAACCTGCCTGCTAAGCATGAACACCAGCCTTTGTGTAAGCCTGAAACCTACCACCCATTTAGATTGTTTGAATGAAAGTGTTTGTTAAGAAAAAGCCAGACACAGAGGCTGAGCCCACATGTACCTTCAAAGTTCAAGATTATTCCTAGCTAGAGTATGTTTGGACTTGACACAGGAATATGATGCTTGCCTGGCCTGAGGTTACTTTTATGATGCCCACAGTGTCATCCTGTCATTTGACTCCATATGGCTCACTTGGGACAAATAGACTGGTCTGTAATACTGTAATTCGGACACAATCAGGCCTTATCAGTTATGCAGGAGAAAGAATTGCAGCCATCTAAGGGCAGCAGTGATGCACAGAGCATAGCAGTGCACATGCTTTGGGTTATATGGGCCTATGGGAAAACACAGTGTGACTAGAGCTGGTGCCTCTGTGAGGTCTCTAAGGCACAAGAAGACTTACTGACCAAACCACAGGAAATCACAAGCATAGACACCACTTTCAATTAATGTTCTCAACAATCTGTGTTGAACTGATTATATTAATTTGCAGTACGTTTTCCCATGTATGACCTCTTAAATAAAAAGCACGGTATGGCTCTCTTGGAGCTGCACAATTAAAAAAGCACAGCTATTATTTGAGGTTCAGGTAAACTGAAGTAAAAATTAAACCAAAACTCTGCTTGAATTTGTATTGATATGCTAAGGTTTTAAGGACAAAAGTGAGATAAAGTTCAGTGAATTCAAGACCTGGAATTTTCAAGGCACTTGCAAGAGCACGATCCACCACGCTGGGGCAGCAGTGCCCTGGGTTTGCTTTAAAAGCAAGTGACGTGCTGGCTGTGCACAGCCCTGCCAAACCTACCATCTCATCTCAGTGAGCAGTGCTGGCAAAACATCCTCACATTGACACAAACACACGTGCTTTTTTATGCATATATGTACATGTAAATGTACACACATTACACACATACTTATGTGTATGTTTGTATATACTAAATATATGTATATATTATGCATGCATGCAAACATATATGTATTATACATATATACATAGTATTAGACATACAGACACCAAACTTATTTGAGTTTTACAGTGTGTTGGGCATTCCCATGCAGTGTCTCCTATAAAGCAGACTATCAAGTGAAATTGTGACTGCAGTAAGCCCACTCAAGGGCTGTGGAAATCATTTCAGACTTACAGGTACGCATCTAAATCATATGATGAGGATAAGGGGCAAATGGACACAAGGTGCAAGAGAGTAAATCAGGGTTAGATACTAGAAAAAGTGTTTTCCCACTGGATGTGTTCAAACACAGGCACAGGCTGCTCATAAAGGTTTTGTAGTCCTAATCTTTTCAGATTTTAAAAAATTGACTGGACAAAACCTTAAGCCACCTGTATAGAATTTAGACCTACTTTGACCAGGAAGCTGGTCCAGAAGATCTATTGAGCTTTCTTCAAAGCTATTCTATAATTCTCTGATTATTATGGTTATCTTTAAATGCATTTACAAGCCCCAGAAACTGAAAGTGTTCCCTGTATTTAACCAAAGCAGCTCTCTGGGATTCTGGGCCGGCCTTGTTTGTAAAATCTCTGTATGGTGTTCAGTAATTGAATGGATGCAAGATATCTGAGATTTCATAATTTTATTTTTCCCTTGGTGAGTTTGGGAAATTTATCAATTTTTATGCATGTCTTCATCTTTCTCATATAAACATAGCAAATTTACAGTATTTGTTTATTTTATTTCCCCAGCCAAGGAAAATAACCAAGGAATAAGCAGCCAAGCAAAAGCCCCAAACATACAAACCAATACAGAAAAACAAACAGGGCCCCATCCCTATTTGGGAAGGCTAGAGACTGTAGAAAGTAACATTTGTATTTATCAGAAAAATTATTATTCTAATCTGATGCATCAGGGTTAGAAATTTGTCTTAACAATTCTTTAGAAAGATACTATATCAGTTCTTTACAGAAAATGAGTCTCTGTGAATAAAGTCACATTTCAGGTATAACTCAGAATGAATGTTTAAATCCCTGAACATGGAAACTTTTAAGTCTTAAAATACATCTGCTGTCACTCCTCAGGCTAACAATCCAAATGTGAAATGGGTTGTGCTCAATCTACTCCACCTATTTCATTATTATCCTCTATCTAGAAACACAACTCCAAATTATTTTTCTCTTGTATCCGATCTTGCACCAATTTTTCCAATAAACACTTGATCATCAATGTTTAATATTACTTTTTGAATAACTGAGTGGAGGTGGGAGTTTGATGGAGCTTGTTCAGGATGGTAAAAGCCAAGAGAGAGAGAGAAGCAGAGAACCTGCTCTGGATTTACAGCAGAAAGTCAAGTGAGTTGGATTTTTTTATATCTTAAAGGCCACAGATCAACTTTATTAAGTTGTAGATGAATATGAGATATATTTTGATTCCTTCCTTCCTTTGTTCCACGATTTGTACTAGATTTGTTGATATTTTGTAAAAAAAAGAAGATGCTTTATTATGATCTCCATTTCTATTCATTATTTCTTCATTAATGCAAATATTTCCTGATTCCAACAGCCAGCCAATGTTGTAACTTTGTACAGGCCTCGTACTGTATTTTCTTTACTTATAAAAGATGAAGCCAGAGGTTTCTGAGAGAACCTCCTGAGTAAATGGCCTCTTTGGGCATGTATAAGATTTAAAAATAGAATGGGAAATTTGACCCAGCAGTCCTGGAGCTCAGGGACCAAACAGGGTCCTGACCTCTGCCCCATGCAAGCAGTAAAACTGTGTTGACCTGATGGGAGAAGGCATGAGTGCCAGGGCCAGTACACGTTCCAGTTCTCCACATATGCCATGGCTGGTGCTCCTCACCCCAATTCTCTGTTGTTCTGGCTTTATGGAGTAGTCATTGGGAATATAACCCTCAGCTCCATGCTTTTAGCTCTCCCATGCTACACCTGTTTACTGGTTCCCAAATGGCTCTTATATCAGAATAGCTGTCTTCATTTTACTCATAGAAAATAAAACATTCCAGCCACCTGTCCCACCATCTTGAAGCCAAACAGAAATCCACAGTGGTGGCACATGTTGAACGTGTTGCATGATTTTGGCCTGGATGTATTTCTTTGGCTCATGCTGCAATAGCGGATGCTGAAAACTGCAGTGCTGTCAGGCTGTGTTTTTATATTTCCCATCCTGACCATCCCACATATGCTAATTGACTGCCCACTGCCTCATTTCTACATACAAAATTTCATTTTAATGTTCCCTGTCCTTGTGACTCATGTTTTATGCCTAGTTTCTTCTTTTGGGGTTGGAACATCTACAGTCCTGGCAGGGTCATGAGGGTTGAATTACTTCTGTATCTGGGTTTTATTCTGCAGAAAAGTGATTAGGTGACACAGCCTTGTGTCTATTCACTTTCTTCCCTTCCTCTTAAGCCTTGGCAGGCAGAGGAGTGATGTGAGTAAATTGACCGCAAGTTTTCTATGCCTGTTAAAAGATAAGCTAGTTGCCTGGAAAAACCACAGTGAATTATTGCTGTATTATGCTTCAACACTTTTGTTTTTATAAGTAATTTTTACTAAAGCCAGTGCTGCAATTTGCACACTGCGGTTCAAAAAGGAAGAAGCAAGCAGGTGGCCTTTTATCAAACTTTGTGACTTATCTTTCCCCAGGAGTTTTGTATCTAGCTGCAGATAAGGTTTGTGAAATTATGTGGGATATAAGGAGGACTCAGAAGAATGGAGTAAATTCATTTGCCTGTTTGTAGTTGGGAAATTATCTTGGTTTTGCTAGGATTTTGGGAAGGACAGGTAGACATTAATGTCTGAAAGGTCTGCACAGGTGCTTCCCAAGTCCTAAGTCAGAGGAGTTATATGGAACAAGTATAAGAGAAAGGACATGTCCTCCCACTAAAAAAAATTACCAAATCAGTTTACCTGATGGAAATTTGGAAAAAAAATTTCTTTAATCTACACCAGAGAAATTAGGGCATGAATGTCTCATGGCTGTGTGTTCTGCACAACACTGGTGCTCAGTAAGGAAACACAAAATGACCCCCCACAGCTATAAACTGCAAAAGACGGAGCTGACTTGTATGTATTTGGTGCTAGTGCTTTGTGATGAGCAAAATAAAGGGCATTAGAAGGCTTTCATTCCTGAGGCAGAAGAAATATTACTTTTAAAGGGAATAGTAAGCTCTATTGACTGTCAATGTAGCCCAAGGCATGGTGCTGACACCAGCTTCTACTGTCATTAGTGCTTACATGACTGTCTGATTTCAAGCATCAAAAAGAACCCCCACTGGACTAGGAGGACATTGGGAAGGGGGTCTGTGTGTCCTTACTGCCAAACAGGACTCCCAGCAGCACAGTCTGTGCCTGTGGGAATCCACCCAGGACTGTCTGACCCAGAGTTCCAGTTGCCCCTCCATGGGCTGTTCCCCAGAAGTCCCAAGGTCCACACCAAACTTCCATGTTCTGGACCTATTTATTGGATATGATGGGGAAACAAGTATATTTGTATGAAAAAATAGTATTCCTTTCATTCATATTATTATTCACTGCACTTTTACATAAAGTTCCTGGAGTCTGACCTCAGAAATCATCAAAATGAAAAATAGGGGAGTGGAGTGAAAACCTGCAAGCACTCTAGAAGCACTCAGTGTGGTTTTTCCCTGAAAATGGATAAAATAGGCTGAAATGGAAAAGTGAAGGTTTATTATCAGTCTTTTTACCAGGAGAAAACTTCGTTTTTCTCTTCACTAGCACTATTTCCTATTGTTTCTGTATAACAAAGGTTAGAAACTTTATATAAATACACTAGATCAAATTCCTTATTGGGAAAAATGTACTCTTTTCCAAACCTCCTTTTTAACCTTCTCATCTTCTTATAACATTTGTATATTTAGAAACATGTATATGCAATAAGTATGGTCTCAGGCACACAGTGTGACTCTTGGGGATGGTCCTGTGCAGAGCTAATGGTTGGACTTGATGACCCTTGTGGGTCCCTTCCAATGCAGCATATTCTGTTCCTGTGATTCTGTCTCTGTATGTATGTATCTATACAATGTAATTTGTTTAAATATATCTTCATCTATATTTGTATAAAGACAATTTTACATACAATTTGCTATAAATTACATGTTTGCACACATGCAAATACAAACACATACTTTGAATGTAATCAAATATCTACTGTGCTCAAAATATTAAGAGTATATTACTTTGATTAAAAATCACTGGATTTTTAAATGGTTTTCAGTGCCAAAATAGAAGAATTTTCACTCTGTGATTAATCCAGATCAGGAAAAGGAGGCATTTTCCCATCTTAGTATGAACTAAATGAACTATGAATTCAGTCTTCTATGAGTAAAGTGTTTGAAAAAATATATATCTGTCTTCTAGACCTGAAATGTCACTAAGATATTTGCTCACAGGATTCTAACTTTTTTTTTTCCCAATCCATCACTATAAATCACAAATGAAGGGGCAAATTCCAAGAGCAAAATACGTCTCCAGTCAAAATAAATCCTTTATTTTGTAGTTGTTGATGTTATTAAAACTGATTGAGATCCACAGAACACAAAATGATTGAAGTTGTCAGAAAAAAGTCATTAACTCTTTAAAAACAGATATAACTTCTGTATTTTGGGTACTGAACAAGTTACACCTTGAGCTCGCTCTAAAAAACCTGCTAGACTGAATTGCAACTGAAAATTCAAATAGGAACAGGTTTCTTTCTGATTGGAGCTCATATCCCGTAATTTCTTTAAATGTCTTAGAAAGCTTTCTCCAGTCAGCTCCCAGTGACATCCATAGCATCACTTTGCCATGCTCAAAGAAATTCTAGAAGTGGCTCAAAGAAATTCTGTAAGTGACTTTCAAAGTTATCAGTATTTAGGGAATAAACATGCAGGGAGTTAGCTCTTCTCAGTACAGGGTAAAAAATGTATTTATGGATTAAACTACCTGTGATGGCTTTTAGGGAAGTGATTTCAAATCTTTGTTTTCAAAATCCCCATGCCATGGGCTGTGGTCAGAGACACCTTCCACTTATACCAGGTTGCTCAAAACTCCATCCAACCTGGCCTTGAACATTTCAAGTGATGGGGCATCCACAATTTCTCTGGGAAATCTGTTCCAGTGCCTCACCACCCTCACAGTAAAGGTCTCATAGCCCCCTTTTGGTACTGGAACGTGCTATATGGTCTCACCTCTAGTCCAGGCTGAACAACCCCAGCTCGCTCGGCCTGTTTTCATAGGAAGGTGTTCCATTCCTCCAGATCAGCTTTGTGGCTCTCCTCTGGACTCTCTCTGCACTTCCACGTCCTTCCAATATTCAGGACCTCAGGGCTGGATATTGCACTCCAGGTGGGGTCTCACGAGAGCAAAGTAGAGGGGGAGAATTCCTTCCCTGGACCTGATGGCCACCTTTCTTTTGATGCAGCCCAGGACACGGTTTGTGGCTTTTTGGGCTGCGAGATCATTTTGCCTGGTCCTCTTGAGGTTCTCATCCACCAAACCCCCCATAAAAGAGGGGAAGAACTAAAGTTCATGCCCCTGCAGATGTCAGTACTGATGTATCTCACACCAGCTACAAATACCTTGATACCACAATCAGTTCAACATGAAGTAAACAGTGGAGTTTTCCGTTTCTCTGGAAATCACTAGAATGGTTTCACATGGAAAATTGCAGAGATTTAATGTTTCTATGTCTGTTTCTTGTTGGTATGGGAGAAACAATAGCCTGTTTTTCACTCTCATCTTATCTCATAAATTCTCTAGTGACAGTTTTATTTTGGGCTTTCTTATGTCTCTCACAAGTAGAAGTCTAGAGGGCTGGAAAAAACACAAGAAGCAGCCACAAAATAGGAATAAATGATGAAGTGCAACACTATTACAAGTTAACCATGTGGCCAAAAAGGCTTCTTCAATGTTTTTTGCATTTTTGTCATTGTGATGCTCCAAGCTATTTGCTGGGAATCGAATCTCTGGCAGCAGCACTAGCAAACCCTGTCAAGACCTGGTCAAAGAAGTTATAAGCCAGAAAGAGGGAGGCTTGTTTGTTTCATCTGTAATTTGTTTTCTGTTCACATATTTCCTTTGGGCATTATGGGACAAGATGCGAATGCAAGTGTTTAAAGTGAAATATTGTTTTCTAATTTCCAGACCTCCTCTAGGGTCTTTACAAGTTCTTGCTTCTCTCTGAGTGAATATAAGCATTATCTTTTTCTGTGATGTCTCTGAGGACATCCACTAGTTCCTGCAGAGTTCAGTGGGAATATGAATGCTAAAAGTTTTTGATAGCTACTAAAAAACCTTCTCCAATGGGATCAGGCTCCCACAAATTTTTTATGTACTGTATTGCTCACCTGCTTTGCCTTAGAATAGTGTATATTAGCAGAAACAGACTTACAAGTATTTTAAAATATTATCCGCATTGTTGTTGTCAACCCAATCAGCCATGAGTCAGACTGGTCTTTTAAGAACCCCCTAGATTGGAAGCCCACCCCTCATCCTGATGTGGGATCAGTTTTATAAATATCTTACCTCAGTCTGCTTTTAAAATCTTAGATGCTGATGACTCCATGACAACCATAATCCACACATAGGCTCTACTGTCCCTAAAGATAGATTTATCTTTTTTAATTTTTTTTTATCTGAAGTTTTCTTGCTACATTGTCAGACCATATTGTCCCAGCACAAAGAGACAGATAAATAATTATTTCTTATTCTCCTCCTTTTTATCACTGTCTCCTATGCATTTGAGGACAAGTGTCATTTTAGTTAATTCTTTTCCTCAAAAGTCATGCTTTTTAGACTTTTCTTATTTAAGATAATTTCTTCTCAATTTTTTATATCCCGTAGTAGATGTGACTGTCCAGCTAAGGCCCCCCAACATAAAGCAGAGCTATGGTATGACTTTCTCTTACAAGCTCACCGTCAGTTTATGCTGGTCTTTTCCTTGTGAGCATGTCACAGGTGACATTCATTTCATTCCTCATCTACTATACCTTTAGATCTCATTTTTTGGGCACAACTCCTACCTAGTCTGTTCCTTCCCATAATGAGTCTTCAGATAAATGTAGAATTTTGCTCACATTGTAATTGAATTATATTCTCTTTGGAGTTTCCCCAGATCATTTCTGGAATTTCTACATATCATTCTGTATTTAGCCTGCCTTCCAGAGGTTCTGCAGTCCCTGCCGTCTCTGGGAAAGGCCCATCCTGAACTGAATGTTCTTCTTTTTAGCAGGGTTAATGCCTGAGGATCTTTCTGAGTCCAGGGAAAGCTATTCACTGGTATAACACCACTTACTTCAGCTGGGGCCTGCTGTTCCTCACTTTGTCTGGCTCAGAGCTTGAGCATCTAAATCAGGTTTTGTGAGAGGTCTGATGATGCTGCTGTCCAGCTTGCCCAAGGAACTCCTCCCATCCCTTACAAGGCTGGAGTGACCTAACACTGCTCTGGTTGCTGAAGAAGGATCTTCTGCTGGCCACACTCCTGTTCAGGCATCTGAGATGTGCCAGATTTTGTGCAAAGTTAAAGGGACAGCTGCTGTTTGCACACATTTATATAGTGGGTTTGGTTGGTGTTGAATGCTGCCACCTGCTGCTTGAGGTTCTCACAACTTCTGCCTGGCTTTAAAGAGAATGTTTTCTTGCCTTTGTATCTGTACTGGAAACGGTGAACAGTTCCTGGGGAGACCAGCTGAAGTCTTGGGCAGGACTCGTGAATGCCTTATCTCATAGGCATGTAGTTATTTACGCATGGAGTAATTCCACTAACATCAAAGTTGGTGTTTGTTTATGTTTTTATTGATGATAAACTTTACCTTGACTGAAGCAAGATCTGACTTTTGCCACATATATAAATAAACAAAAAATTAAGTTTCTCCTTCCTCCTTCCAATATGTATGAATTCTAGTTATTTTATGGCTCACTTTTAACAGCAACTTAATAACAATCTTCTGTGTTTGCTTTCTCTTTTGGGTATGAGGAAGATGAGGATGCTGAAACAGTGTGGGAGCCACAACCAGCTGCCACTGAGTCTTCTTCCAGGTACTATCGGTGACCACAAGAAGGACTGCTGGAGATTTCCCTAGTACTGATATTGCCGGTTAACTTCATATGCTGTCTTTCTCAACCTTTCTGCAGTTTCTAGGACAGTTGATTTCCTTCAAATACATTTTGTAATCTAGTAAAGCCTAGCCTCTTCTTGAAGCTATATTTAGAGTCATTATTCCATCATGTTCTATACTTTCTGTGCCCTCCATTCAACTTGACTTGAAGGGAACCAGCATAAGATACTTGTCTCTACCAATACTTCTCAATAGCTTTGCCCTTCTGTGCACACTGAATTGAGGCCAAAAGCCCTATTAAGCTGTTAGAGCTCTAGTCTGCTTAGCTTTTTACAAATCCAGGCAGAACAGACTATACAAGTATTGCTACAGAAAATAATATGTAATTTAAGGCATGAGATCACTCAAGAAGAGCTAAATATAGCACAGTCACGTATCTGTTGAGGAAAAATCCTTGCAGGTGTTTTTTCCCCTGCAGCCTAGCTTTGAGGATTCTTAATTTGGCAGCAGACTGTGGTCTATGAGAGAACTGTCCTTTTGTCTTTCTCTGAGTACCTTGCAATAATTTCTTGATGAAGTGTTTATAATCATTCTGAGGATGTGAGGAGGTGTTTTCCTCCCATTCTCTGATATTATTTAGGGAAAAAAGTCCAGAAATAGTTTTCATCATTTACTGTTTCCATTACCTGGTTGCACAGATGTTCTGTTATAGATTTGTGCTGCTTTATTAGTTATCTTTTTGCAGACATAACATAGAGTAATGTCTGAGAAATCTTTCTGGACTTTCATGCTTTATTGAGTTGGGAGCTTGCTGTGTTATCAGTGTGGAGGGCCTGGCCACAGTGGCCCTCTGCTTCTGTCGGTTGCCTTGGCAGGGTCCCTCACAAGATTTGGATTTCATTTTTGGTGTGGGTTTTGTGTGGTGTTGTCTGCTAGTTAGATGTGATCTCTGCATATTCTACAGTTTTTCTCCACTTACTTTTATGAATTACAAGTAATTCAACTTCAACTGACTTCCTCTTTGCTAAGACTGTTTGGTAACTCTTTGGTAAATGTTCAGCTCCTGGCCCTCTCCTGCTCTTGTTACCTTCTTCTGGAAGATCACTATTTTCTTTCCCTTCACTTACTTTTGGCAAAGTCAGAAGGAACTGAAGGTAAGCACACAGAGGATCTCACAGTTTAAGCAGCTTTACTTGTGCCAGCTGCCACATAAAAATATTCAAATGTCCTGCTCCTTGGACTTCATGCCCCTTTTGCACCAGCTGAATTACTTTTAGGAAATACTTCTTCCCTGCAAAAGCCTCCCTCAAATCTTGATGGCTCACCTCAGAAAACATCTCTTGGTAACTCTTAAGATACAGATCCCCTCTGACATGGAGTGAAAATAGTTTTTTTTCCTCTGGTGTTGGGAATGTGTATATAGATGGATATGCTACTATTATTGTAAAAACACGTACTACAAAACATGAGAGGTTTTTTGCATATAGGTCCTCCAATACTTGCCATGTATTAGATGTTTGTCATGTCAATCCTGACTGGGATACCAACTTTTGGTCCTGGGTATCTTCCTGGCAGTCACATTATTTTGTTTATGTTCTTTGGAAACAAAGCTGACTTTCCCCAGAAAAAGTCCTTCTTGGAGATATTTCATCTTGAAGAATATTTCAGTGCAGGGCAACCATAATTTACTTCTGTGGCTAAATAAGCCCTGTTCTGTCTTGGTGGGAAAGAAGTTGAAGGATTTTCCTGTCTAGTGGATTCTGTCTTTTCTCATAAGTGAATTTCCTTTTTTTTTTTTTTAATTCAGAATAATCATCTCATCACTTCCTATTGCCCTTCAGAATTTATGGGCATAAGCATGGCAAGAAAATGAATATAATTGTTGTTGGGATTTGCTCTAGAAATGTTAATTGTGATATCATGTATCTCCTAGAAATCATATATCCAGTAACTGGAAAGCTGCCTGGTGGAAAAGGACCTGGGGGTGCTGACCAGCAGCAGCTGAACATGAGCCAGCAGTGTATCCAGGTGGCCAGGAAGGCCAATGGCATCCTGGCCTGCATCAGCAACAGTGTGGCCAAGTGTGGACAAGAGCAGTGATTGTCCCCCTGTACTCAGCACTGGTGAGGTAGCACCTCAAATCCTGGGTTCAGTTTTGAGCCCCACACTGTAAGAAAGAAGTTGAGGTGCTGGACCATGTCCAGAGCAGGGCAGTGGAGCTGGTTAAGGGTCTGGAGCACAAGTCTGATGGGGAGTGGTTGAGTGAGCTGGAGGCTGGAGAAAAGGAGACTCAGGAGATACCTTATCACTCTCTACAACTACCTGAAAGGAGGTTTTACTGAGATGGTGGTTGGTCTCTTCTCCCAGCTAACAAGTGATAGGACAAGAAGAAGAGGCCTCAAGTTGTTCCAGGTGAGTTTTAGATAGGGCATTAGGAAAAAATTCCTTAAAGAAAGGGTTGTGAGCATTGGAACAGGCTGCCCAGGGAAGCGACTGAGTCACCATCCCTGAAGATATTTAAAAGACGTGTAGTCAAGATGCTGAGGCACATGGTTTAGTGGTGGACTTGGCAGTGCTGGGTTAATGCTTGGATCTGATGCTGTTAAAGGCTTTTTCCATCCTAAAGGGTTCTGCAGGTCTATGATTCCATGGAAGTGAATCAACTTGGTCAGCGTTAGGGAGAAACACTAGTGAAGTCCTACCATCACTCTAGCTGCTTAAGGGCCCTGAGCCCAGATTTAACAGTATCTTATAGCACACAGTAGATTTCTCTAAGGTATAAGGTTAGCAAGACACTCAGGAACCCATCCTTTGCCTACAGCCTTAGCCCTTCCAGATTTGGGTTGCTCTTGTCCAACTGGATACTAGATTCTATACAGTGCCACTATGGATAATGTCATCTGTTTTCCTAGCATCATCAGATTCCCTCCAGTATAGCAGTCTAGAGATACTTTGACCAGGAAGAAAAAACTGAAACCAAAATGTCTTTCTCTAGTTCTGTTATTTTGAGCATGTGATATGGCAAGGATGATACGTTCAGGAGTGTTTAGTGAGGCAAAAACAGCTTTGGAAGTCATCCTTTCATAGAGTGGATACACAATAATTTGACTTAGCACGGTATGACTACTGAAAACCAGCAAACATGCCACCTAAAGCAGTGTGAATAACTTGTAGATAATTCACAGTATCAAAAATATTGGTGAAAACAAATAGCTATTATTTTTATAAAGAGGTCTCTAAAATAATCTTATTTCATGATTAGGGGAAACTATTTTTGGCTGAAGGCCATGAAGCATATAGAAATATGTGGCTTATACAGAGGTAGGAATATTATTCTCAGATTTCTCTCCCAGATTCTAATGAAGAAACACACAAATGTAGATGGTGGCTCCACCTGTTCACACCAGTTAGTACTGAAAAATATATTCAAAAGTTCAAGCAAAATTGTATTCTCCTTTTTTTGATCTCTTCTGGCACAGTTAACTAGGTAGTGTGCTCAGGAGTAAGGTCACATTAAGAAGACAGTTCAGTTCCTGTAGAAAAGAGGCACCTGTTGTATCTTTATATAGAACAAAGGTCAAAGTCCAGGTAGGAGCCACACATGATCTCAGGAAGCACTGGTTACTCCCCAAACACCTTAGGTCTCTGACCATCCCACATATCTAAGAGTCTACAAAGCTACTGTGCTACAAGCACTGATACAATTCCAATGAGCTATTTCTGGGACTTCAGAAATGCTTAACCAAAACTCCTACTAAGTAGAACTGTCAGGTAAGCACTGGGGGAGAACAAAGGCCTTCTTGTAGCTAGGGAAGATCTGTGGATGATATGTAGGAAACTTGGTTTAGATCCCTGTTCTGTCTTCTTGAGTGCTTTCCACTAAGGTTTTCCCCTCTTGTACCTTAGATATAGACTTACTTTTCAGGTATTTGAGATAAATGCCATCCATAATTTTTATTATTTTTGTCACATCAAGCATCGATGCTCACAGGAGCAGGAAGCCACAGGGGCATTTAAATTGCACCTCCTCCATCTGAAACTAAATCTTTAAAAGCTTCAGAGGTTTTTCATGATCAGTTCCATGACTGCCTAACTCTTCCCAGGTCTGACTGACCTGGAGAGGAGAATAGCCTGGTCTCAGTCCCCCTAAATATTGCTCATCTCAGTGTTGCAAGCCTGAAGGGCCCTCATGGTTTAGCCCTTAATCTGTCTTCTCCATTCATTCTCTACAGAGATAATGAAGCTCCTACTATTTTGAGGAACAATGTATCCTGTGCTTGTGAAGAGATTGGTTACTATAATAATGGAGATAAAAGCACATAGACCAGCAGATATTGTATAGACATTTGCCCCAATAGCACAGGGTATTGCATACATGTTAAAAATCACTCTAATTTATTTGAGGGAGAAAGAGGTTGAAACCATACCTATTGAAAGTTCTAGCTCACCTTCCTAACAGAGGAATTATATTGCAAAGAATCCAGTTTCATATTTGATTAGGTTAGCTTGACATGCTTTCTGAAAATCAGAGAAAAATATATACAGATCAACTACAATAAAAGTTACTTAGGAAGCTCTTAGAGGAAAGTTAGACTGACAAAAACAGTAGCAGGGTGCTTGAAATCTCAAAAGTGGACTCTGAGAAATTACAATTGTCATGACTGCAAACTTCAGTCAGGAATTTTCAATGCTGAAAGTAATGCTCAGAAAAAAATGTTGGGTTTTGCTGATTTTAATGAATACAAAAGTGTCAAGAGCAGGTTTTTGGAATGGATCAGCCTCAGAAAAAATATAACTGCTTCTGAGTCTTTTCCTTTGAAACAATTGCATTTGTAAAAGATTCAAAAAATCAAGTTGAAGACTATGAACATCTTTAGATAAAGATAAATGCGACATAACTTGTGCTTCCAAGAGATGAATCTACAAAACAGTGGTCCAAGAGGGTGAGTTGATTTTTGTTATCAGAGCAATAGGCATCCAAGCAAGAATAATTAACTTGTTATTACTTGTTATGATATCAGTGGTTGAGTCTGAAAACATCATTAAAAAAATCTCTGGAAATTGGAAAGCACTTTACAGGGTCTTGATGAAATACAGAAAAGTAATTGCTCCACAAAGCAATGAGGCTGGTTTGGGCCCAGATATGACACTGTAATCCCTCCCAACCACAAATATGTCCTCACAGACAAGTGTGATCAGGAGACTTGCCTCCTGGAGAAGATGCCTTCTGTTTTCATATATCTCCATGCATGTAGGTGAAGATCTGAGGGTCCAGAGTCTAAGTCATAAATCTACAATGGGAGTTAAGACCCCTACAAGTTAACTCAGACCTTCCCCAACCTCAGAAATTTTCATTTACTTCAGGCTATTAAGGAAGACCACACAGAGTAATAGCATGGGTCCCACTCAGTGTCTTGATCACTGAGAAGCCGAAGAATAAGACACATCTTTAGTCACCTAAGACAGAATTACATCTAAACCTGAAGTTAAATCAAATTGTTGAAGTACTTAAAGGTCTAGATTCCTATGGAACAATCAAATTTAGGGATGTGAAAAAGCATAAGTAGTTTTATAATTTCCATGCAGAAAACAATCAGGAAAAGGCAAAAAAAGAGTGCAGATGAGTAAGTCACATGTACTTCAATGTGATAAACTGTGATAAACCATGTCCTGCTGGCTTTCACTGAACAACGTCTGCCCCCATCACTGCAGAAGGATGAGGGTAAGTAAAAAAATTATAATCTAGGTACCTCACAGCTTTCATTGCAGCCTTTTTAGTTTATAAACCTCATCATTTGGTATGGGGCTCGAGAAGACAAACATTTTTAAGGGTCAATGTTTGGTGTACAAATCCATAACAGGCCACTGAAATACAATGTGTCAATGAAAAACTAGCTTGTAAGAATATAATTCATTGCTTCTTAGCTTATTTTATTTTACTACTATAAATTATTGTTGGGCAATAACCTCTGAACTTATTGCCAAGCGATCAAAGATGATGTTCTATGGATGCTTCAGAAAGCTCATCTTCTGGCTCACAGTGATGCACAGAGGCACAGTCAGGCGAAAACTCAGAATGAGAGGAACATGTGCATTTTAAAGTCAGTGGCATTTAATGAGCCACAAATCTAGCTTGATTTCCACATTCTCCTTCTTATGTCTCATAAAGATTTCAAGCATTTTTCTTAGCCTTCAAATAACACTTCCTCTGGAAGGGAAAAAAGGAGAACATCTTTGACAAACTGAAATTCACTGGAAAGTTTGTTTGCTTTGGACTGCTTTGTCCATACATGCAGCTGACCACATCCTTACTTCATGACATTGCAAGAGCCACCCTTGTGAACATAGCTGCAAGTGTTCACAGGCCAGTACTGGTTTGAGCAATACTTGATGAAGTATAGTCTGCTGTCCTCCAGAAACTGCAGGAATTGCTTTGGTTAATATCTGTTTCACACAACATATCTTCTGGGAATCCTGCCTTGGTGGCATAATTCTAATAAATTTTTTATTTTATTGCCTAATAAAAGAGACTTTAAAGACGATGTGGATCTGTAATTGAAGATTCTAGGCTTAAAGAGAGAACAATTTTATAGGAGCACAAGGACATAATGTTTGTTGCAAGAGCAGAGCCTCCCCACATCATAATTTCTGCACAGCAGATGTGGAACAGAGTGATACAGAGGAATGGCTGGAGACAGATCCCAGCTAGCCCTGGACTGGTGCTGAAAAAGTAGGAACAAAAGCAAGTGAAAGAAGCCTTTCCGAAGTTTTGCCCTTTGTGAGCCCCTGGAGAGTCACCACGACTCACTGACCTCTCTCCTGCAACATGAATTCAGTTGTGTTGGGGCAGCATGGGCACCTCACAGACCAAAAAAATCTCCAAATGGCTCCTTTCAGTCTCAGCTCTGGCAAACTGAGCTGAGTAGCAGCTTAAATCTGGGCCCCTTCTCACCCTACACACGTGCTCCTTCATTTGGCTACCAGCAGAGAGTTGGGTAGGAGTCTATGGGAAATGTCCAGCATGGACTTGATACCCTCCTACAGGCAGGCTGAGTTCAGGTGTCTGGCTTGAAATGAGACAGTTTCAGAGGTTTGAGGTGCTTGGTTGTGTGACAATGATGTTCTCTGTACTACATTCTTACCAATAACTCAAGTGATGACCTCTCACTGCATCTCACCAAGACTGGAGACTTCTGCAGAGTGTGGTGGGTTTCCTTACACATCCTGCTGCTGTGCAGGGGCCAAATTCTGTCCGTGGCCCACATTTTAAAAAATTCACCAAAGTCAGTCCATCCTGGGTCTCTTAAATTACAGGTTTTCACATTTAAAAGTTCTGCAATCCAGTTGAGGCTTGTTAGCTGCAAAGAGTAATTGATTGATGAAGTATTCCTCAAGTTATCTTCTGTCATTGAATATGTAAATATACTGCATGTCTGTTACTATTCTAGAGCGGTGAGTTACTGTTGTTTCCTTTTAAAAAAATGGCTTGGTTTATAATTTTTTTCCTAACATTGTGTTTAGTTAAACAAGTATGGACATGTGCATCAGGGAGAGAGTAGGTGTATTCATAAACAATACATTTCTTATGTGCCTTACCAATTTATGCTTTGTTAATGTCTCAAAAAATTTCCTAATATAATTCTGTTCTGGAGGAATCTTGACTGAATTACTCTCATGGCCTAAAAGATCCCAAGTTAGTGTTACACATTGACTTAAATAAAAATACAATTTCAACTATATCTCACTTTGAGTTTTTTATTATTTCAGCCTACAGTTCAAAGGAAATATTGGAAGAGAGAAAACTGTTGCATCCATCAAAATCTGCTAGCCTGGTGACGTTTTCCAAAGTCAAGATGATACAGTTACACAAAGACTACCTTTAATCTGGAAAAGATGGAGCTCAGGTTAGAAAATGATCAAGAACTAACTGAAGTGGAGACTTTGTGGACTGGGCATCAAACAGTTTGATTGAAAGATTAAGATGAAATTCTTGAAGGAGCTATTTTAGGATCTATTTTTATCAATATCCTGAATGATTTGTCAAGATACAGGAAGATAAATATGTGAAGGACAGGAAGAAATACCTTGAGGACATGTTATTGTGTTTTACAAATATAGCTTGGGAACAAACAAATGGCAATATTGCACAAGAACACATAGGTATAAATTCAACAAAAAGAACTATAGATTTCAAATTAAAATAGTGTTTCCAATCATAAGACCAGTCAGGATCTGGAATAACCTGCCATTTGGAGTAGTGGAGACAACAAAATATACACACTTCACCATTATAATGTTATTTTAATAGATATTGTCCACTATCATCTCCAGTAAGTGAAAGTATCTTTTCATCTAGAATGGCATACAGCTGCTTCTTCCCAGGACCACAGCAAGATTAATTACTGAGTGTTTTCTCTTGGTTTCTGGCATTATTCATTACTGCCTTTTTCTCGTATACATTAGCTTTATGATTTCTTCTATGCCTGACATATTTAAAAAATGGACTTAGGTTATACTCAGCCCTACCAGCACATTTTTCTACCTGATGTCTTTTTCCCCTTCATACTTTTTAATTTAGAACAATCATGACATTTTTATTGTGTCATTCCATTTTAAGCACTGGATTCTCCTTTAACTTTGCACTTGGATGAAAGAAGAATTCCCAAACCTGCTTTGGTGAATCAGTCTACATCCTAATAAAATAGACTGGCAAAATTCAGTTTACTTCCTAATAAGCTAGATGAGCAGAGTCTGTAAAAGTGGGGTCAGAAGACGAAAAAATCATCCAGATACTGGAGCTTCTGTCATTAACACCACTTTGCAGGTGGCAGGTTGTAAAACTATTTGTGGATATTGGTTGATTTTACCATGAGTTTCTCTGTTTCTGTGCCATGGAAATGAATAAAAACAACAAACAGTCTCACCTTTGCCTGCCACTTCATGGCAAATCGTGATGCCTGCCCGAGCACTCAGAAAATTACCATAACTTGTCTCAAGTCAGAATAACTGTTTCCAAACTGTGCTGGAGTCAAAGTCACCCCTTCTCTTTCAGGTCTGACAGAGTCCTTGAGCAACTGCTTGCCTGTATTTACTGACTATGATAATTGCTTAGGTACAAGTATTACCTCTCTCAACTAGCCTGGTCTTTCTTAAAAGTGCCTATGAGAGCTTTAAGAATGAGAAGAATGCTAAACGGAGCAGAAATGTACTTCTGTGTGACTACACAAAAAAGTACAGATAAGAATTAACACTTAAATCATCACTAGCTAAAGCAGTTCATTGGTTGTCCCACCTACTCCCCCTTCCAAGTTCACAGCTATCAAGGGTCTGATAGTGTTTGTGAGGTTACTGATGTTACTCCTTGCCATTTAGAGCAATGTGTCCACCTTCCTCCCTTCAAAGGAGAGCAACCCAAGCTCAAAAGAGTTTTGACCCCAAGTGCACTGTATTGGCTGAGACTCCACAGCCTCACTCTGACAAATGCCTGTTTTGAAGAACCACTCTCACACATTTAATGTAAGATGTAGCCAGTGCTGGATTCACCTGTGCCTCCTTCTTATGTTTCACACTTGTAGGAGTCTTCGCAAAACAAATTTTCTTGGTCTCCCACACAAAGTATTTATCTGTACTGCTACCTCCAGCATCTCCTAGGAGTTCTCACTTTAGAGATACTCAAGTTGTTCAACCTGACACCATTGACTAGTTTAGAGTCAACCTACAAAATGATTCTTCAAAACCCAGGAAACTTGAAATGCTGAATATTAAATAGAAGAGGGCTTAAGAATGCTCGTTCAAGGAATTAAACTTAACCAGATGCTGTGTCCAGGTGCTGTAAAATGACTTGCCCTCAGAGAAACAAATAATTTGGTGTTGCTTACGTGATTGATTTGCCAGCAAAACCATATTATTGTCTCTGCCTAGTGAGGCATGTCACATCAATACAGTGAGTCAAATATGAGTGACCCTACAAAAATGTAATCCCTTCAGTTGAACAAGCCGTGAAACTTTCCATTTGTTCATCCATATTTCTGGCATATGCTGTAGCTATAACTTACAGTCAGTGATCTGTTTGAAGTGTTAAACTGTACATCCAGGTAACTTGCCATAATCCCAACTGACTGAAGTGCAATCCGTTTCACAAGGAAAATACAGAACACAGTGACCTGTAAAGCTTTGTGTTGGTAGGCAGTAGATCCTCCTGGCAAAACATCAGACAGAGGGGGGGTTGGTTTTTAACTCTGTGTTGGTAATATTTTATTACCTATTGCAGTTTCTCTACCAAGCAATAATAGAATGACAAAATGATGAGTCTTGGCAATTTTAGTGACATCCAATTGCTGTTTCTGTTAGAACAGTTTATATTAATCCTCTTTTTCATTTTTTCTTGTTAAAAGTTTTATTAAAGTAACGTGAATGTAAGCAAGAGTTTGTTCTGGGGTTAGGACAAGTGCTGTGCAATGATCTGTGCATAACTGCACAATCCTTCAAAGGAACTGCCCTCCCTTGCCATCCTATTCCCACTCCCAAGCATGCCCTGGGGAGAAAAGCAGCAATGTGCCCACTTGGTAAACTATGATATTTCAGGGACAGAATGGAAATTAGCTGTCACCCCCTTTCCCATCCAATTAAGGCTGGAAGGAAAAAGGTTTTCTGGATCCTGTTGCTAATTTTTTGGTAGATGGTAGAATGTATGGTGAGATGTTTTCTTATCCTCTTGGTCTCTTGTACAGCTGTGCTGTCTACAGCATGCTTTAACCCTGAAGAATTAATCTCCTGTTTTACAGAGGATGTTCAGGAAGTAAAGCTGGCAAAGAGTAAATGTCAAATGAATTTATCCTACCTGCTTACTAAAGCAAGGTCAGAGAAGGATGAGAAAGTGATTAATTTATATGGTCTCAGAAAACAGAGCCACCACTGTAATTCATTGGTTTAATGTGTTATTTTTAATTACCTGGCTATAAGCGCTCATACTATAAAAGTAAATTGTTGTAAATGCAAAGTCAAGGCACCCATGAAGTCAACTACCTTGATGCATTACAAGCAGAGTGCAATGGCTGCATTTTGATAGAAGTCTGTCAAATTGCAAAGAGAGATAAAACCCATTACCAGTCTCTTTCTCTATTGCCTTCCCAAACATATGATCTATGAAAAGTATACAACTTTGAAAGCCATCTTTTCATTTGAGTCCTGATATATGTTAAATGTATATTACTTACATACTGCTATTACATTTTTTTATTTTTTCCCCAGTAAAACCTTAATGACTCATCAGCTCCTGGCTGCTGACATGTACTTTTGTGTTCCCATTACCATTCATGTAGCCATCAGATTTACCAGACTAATGACCATTAGTA
This sequence comes from Myiozetetes cayanensis, assembly GCF_022539395.1. NCBI lineage: Eukaryota > Metazoa > Chordata > Aves > Passeriformes > Tyrannidae > Myiozetetes > Myiozetetes cayanensis. Next base: position 39,409,481 of record NW_026087742.1, on the reverse strand, counting down.
TTTTAAACATGATTTCTCATGACTGCTCAGTAGATGCTACTGCACAGGCAGTTAACTGCATCAACAACACAGGATTTGTGGAAATTTAGTTCCTGGAGGAGTATCTAACCTCTGATTTTATGTATAGTTTTTAAAGCTTTTGAGCATTTTAGAACTTTTTAGAAAATGAGACAATTTTGTAAACATTTGGAAGGAGAAATTTAGTTTTCTGTTTCTTTCTTTTTTGTTCAATTTCTACCTCAGTTTCACTTAGAATAGGTAAATACCACAATTTAATTTTTGTGAAAAAAAACCCAACCAAACAAGTAACAACCCTTTAGCAAAGAAAACCATATTTATTAATCATTTACCTTTTTAATACTTCTTATCACCTCTTGAAGACACTTGGAAAATCCATGAGATTACCCAACACTGTGTTTAAGCACAAATACCCTGTTTCTATTCACTCTATACATTGCAGATCTTTGAAATCACTTTGCTATTACTTGTTGCATGTATTTATTTTGATGTCTCAACAATTAGAAAAACAGTGAGTCACTTTTCCACAGATAAAGTGACTTCATATACACCACCATAATCTGAGATAATACAGGTCTATCATCTCTGACTGGGGAAATTGGAAAGTTAAGGAGTGATGTCACAGCTACACTAAACTTATGATGACAGTACTTTAATGTAATTTGTACATGTAAACTGTTGTACCTAAGAAGTGAATAAACTTTTTTTTCTGACTTCCACCACTGTTGGTGCCCAGGTCTTTGTATTTCATATCCACTTGGGGCTATTCTCTCCTCATATTCATGCCTCAGCACTTGATGGTTTCTGAACTAATCAGAATCCAGGAATTTGGACACATCTCAGAAGAGATCAGCTTTAGAGATTCATGAGGGAGTCCTCTATATGGAAAACGATAAGATTTACCACCCCCCCCAAAAAAAATTCATCATATATATGTACCAAGTCATACACAAGAACAGCAACACATATTGATCTCTCCAAAGGTGGAAAGGAGAAACCACACAGGAAATAGATAATCATATAATTGTACTAGATATCTGCTCAGGAGCTGTCACAATGGTGGATAGCCTCAGAATGACTAGACAAGAGAGCAGATATCACTGTTATACCACTCTCTAAACTGTGACTACAAAAAAAAAAAATAAATTAATTGTGAGAAGTCAGATAAAATGTCTACAAACAAAACACACGGGTTATATCTCCAAGCATTAAAAGAATTGGGTTTGGGAGGCATAAATTTGGGGAAAAGCTCTATGTAGTGTTAGTGAAATCATCAGTAGATTATATTGCAGTCTAATTTACTCAGGAGTGTGCAAGAGAGAGAAGCTTTCTTAAGTACACTTTTTGTTTTTTAAATTTGTTGAACAAGCAAGAGAAATAAGATAAACTACCTTGTTCTAATCTCCCCAATCAAAGCAATATTTTCCAATTCACATTGGAAAACAAACATAAAACTATTTTCAGCTAATCACTTAAGAAACTCAAGGAACAAACTGAGTTTGAATTGTGGAAGTGTTTTTCCAATGTTCCTTTACTGTGGAATGCAAGAAATAAATAACAAAAATGAAAACAAGAGTATATTTGGAAGTACTCCTTAAAATGTCAGACCAGACTGAGGACATGTAGAAACTCCATTAATACCTCCATTTTCTAGTTGTACAGATAAACTGTATAGATTATCTTTAATCCATGATTTGTTTTCAGTAAATTAGGTTTGAAAAAGTAATTTTCCTTTTTTTTTTTTTTTTCCCCCTTTCCAACAGATGTAGGAAAGCTATTTAAGCTGAAGAAGATCATAAAGTCAATGTCCATATGCTTCAGGGACTTAAGAGGAGGGCCATGAAACCAATACAACTAATGAAGAATATAATATTATTTGATTCCTTGTAAAGAAGGTTGAGAAATGGATCCTGTAATTAATGGATTATGTAGGATTTTTCAACATAATTAATTGAGCATAATGAAATGCTGTTTCTAGATGTCAAAGGTAAGAAATTTAGTCTAAAAATACAGAATAAATCCACAGTGGTGAATTGACCACCACTTAACCTTTAGAAAAAGATCAGCTTTTTCTAGAAGTCTCTTCTTCTAGAGGAAGTTCTGTGTCTAATATGTACCCACACAAGTGTGTGCTCAGGCTACCTGAGGTTTAATAATGTCTGTTCTACTCCCTGTTAAAAACATTTCCCTAAACTTTGTTCATTTATATAACACTTAAATTAGTCCTTAGGTCTGGGAGTTGGTAAAATTCCTTCTTCAAAGCTGAGATATTGGAGTACTTCTGTTTTCCTCTGTTCATCTGTTATGAGCAAGGCACAGCTTATCCATTGTTTAGTTGCCCCAGATTAGAAGCACCCTATCCATTCATATTGTTGGCCAGTAGAACACAGTTCTTCATCCTAGTGATTGCAATTTACGCAGTGTAAGTCTTTACAGAAGAATATTTGTACAAAACATAATGACTTATAATGGCAGAGGTCAGAGTAGAATATGATGTACTTCCTCATGGATGTAAAATGTGTGTAGTGAAACATTCTATGTGCTGTACTGAAAAAGCAGCATGTGGATTTGAGTACAGAAGGTTTAGAAAAGGTTCATGGCATATTTTTAAGGGGCAGCATGACATTTGTAGTTAATGAAAGTAGAACAAATATTTTGTAATTTAATGTACATTAAGGGAAACTATAAAACTTAATGAAGGTGTACTGACCCCACCACATGTTGCTATTTTCATTGAATGAGCTGTCTTGAAAAAGAATGGGTAGATTCATGAAACCAGCAATACTCATACACCATATATATCTTAAAATAAGTAGGTATAGATAATCAATGACCTCTTCTCAGCCTCAAAGCACAGTATTTGTCATTGTGCCCTAGCTCCAGTAAGGCATGTTTAGGCATCACCTACTCCTAACACATTATTACCCTCCCAAAATATCTATGCTGTTTGTCTAATCATTAGCCACGAGCTCTTGCTCTCCCATCAAATATTTTATAGAATATAAAAGAATGGACTAGAAATAATAGGGCAGCTGAGAAAGGTTTTGCATATTTTATTATTCTAAAGTATAAGATCAGTTTCAAGCACTTACTTTTAAAACAGGTATGGCTAAAACAGCATTGCATTTGCAGAGTTTTCCATTAACATAGGAAAAAATCTTTGTCTAGAATCATCTAAGCATTGAATCAGCTGAGCCCATCTGGCAGAAATAGCACGTTATGTTGCAAACGCTGAAGATCTGAGAGGCGATGTAACACTAGCATGAACGGGGCATGGTGCTGTGACTGAATTCACTGTCCAAAACGAGGCTGGCAGAACCCCCTTACTTAGGGTGAATCCGTATTTGACATAATCCCTATAGAAAAAAAAAGATCCATGACAAGATGGCACCTAGCTAGTGGATTAACTCTCTGCTCATGTTTTTTCTCCTGAGAGAACAGTTCATCTGCCCAGCCATAAGGTGTCCACTATAGGAACACCCAATAGACAAATTTTTTTTACTGATTTACCTCCAAGTTACATTGACATCCTCATGTGTTGGGTCTGGCTGAGATGATGTCCATTTCCCCATAGTAGCCCTCACAGTGCTATGCTTTGCATTAGTAGCTAGAAGGGTGCTGATAACACATCCATGTCTTGGCTACTGCTGAGCACAGCACCAGCACTGTAACATTCCTTCCTCAGTCAAGGGCAAGATAATGGGAGGGGACACAGCCAGGCCAGCTGACCCAAACTGACCAAAGGGATATTCCATACCACATGAAGTCAGCTCAGATGTAAAAGCTGAGGCAAGGAGCAGAAAGGGGGCCATTCATTGTGCCTAGTGGCTGCCTGCTGAGGAACTGTTACCTGTGCTGAAGCCCTGCTACAAGGGAGTGGCCAACCATTGCTGCTCACGGGAAGTAGAGAATAAACCATGTTATCTTTTGCTTTGCTTTTGTGCACACAAGCTTTTGTTTTGCTTCTGCTTCAATAAACTGTCTTATTCACACCCACGAGCTGTTTTCCATCTTTCTCCCCTGTCTGGCGGGGAAGGGGAGTGATAGAGCGGCTGGGTGGGCACCTGGCATCCAGCCAAGGTCAACCCACCACACCTCACTACATTAATTTAGAAATCTTCTCAGTAGCACAGGGACAACAGCTGTTCCCTTTAGTTTTTCTCCCTCTGCTACACTAGTCCAGAGTATCAAATACAGTGTCCAGTACAGCTCAACTGGGCAACACAGCTTTGTATTTATAGGAATTTGCCTTTTGACCATTGGTTCCACCCTGTGTTTGATTCTTGAAACAGAATGATAAATTACCAGCTTTACTTATATGTTCTGTTGCTTGCCAATCTCCCCCTCTGCCATTTAACTCCCACACTGAGAAAATAATGATAATTAGTTAGTGATAATTCAATTCACAATATGTTTTCCTGATGACTGAACTACAAAAACATGGCACTTTGCCCAGTATTTAAAATATTTTTCAGCTGAGCCACAGTCCACTGTGGGATCTTTGCCCTGCTCTACAGACATATCAGATAGAAAGACACATAATTAATGGCCCACATGTGGGACCAGCGGGACAACCCCTTTGGCTTGTGAGTTGCAGAAAGGATGTCCCTACACTTTAGGCAGCATCTCACCAGCTGGTGTGATGAACCTTGCTGGGCAGAGGTTGTATGCAGTCCCTGCAGCTTCCTGGCTGTCCACCAGCAACAACAATGTCCCACTCATGGGATGAGCTGAGCTGTCTATGACATTTCTGTCTACACAAGAGGTCTTAGTCCCTGAAGGTGGGTTACTGTCCTGCATGAGAGACACGGCTTCTGCAACCTGCCCAACTGCAGACCACCTGAGTGCTTCCCACATTTCTCTTTTACCAGCTGCTGTGTACAAGTTAAGGTGTTCTCTCAGTAAACTTGAAGCAACAAGGATTTTTGTAAGGTGGTTCACCCACTTTGACCTGAACTATGACAAAAGGTTTTCATAATTTTCTACTTAAATTTAACGCAACATTTTTTCAAGTTTTTATGAGGACTTTTGTTAAAGATCCTTCACAGGCTGCTTTTTTGCTGAAAATCCAACAGGTAATGGCTACATGTCAAGCTGAAACAATGGAGTCCTTCCTTAGGTAATAGTGTTTTGCATGGTTGCAATCTTACTCATTAGTACTAATTTAATATTGATCCTACTCTGCCAGCCTTGCCATTTTTATATCTATTAATTTTAGGAAGAATTGGAGAGAACAGCTTATCCAACTGATCTAAGGAATTAATAATACTAATAAGATTAAACATAAATTATATTATTAATAATTTTAGCTTTATCAAGGCTGTAATCAATCAGCCTTCCAAACTTACATTTTTCCCAGTCAGAAGAATGGGACTTTTGTAGAGCTACAACAAAGTGAGGGAATAGAGTGATATAACTTTAATGCAGCTTTAATGGACCCATATTTATAACTCACTCACTTACTTTCCCCTATTCCCTGAAAACTTATTAGGTACTATACATATTTTCTTTATCTTTGTACATAAAATAGTGGGCAGGTTTTGAAACAACTTACACATCTTACTCTGGGCATCTATTATTATTGCCTATATATTGTTCTTTTGGTAATAGATGCATGTCCAGTCATCAGTACCAGACTCAGGAGTCTCAGTGGCTAAAGTGTTAGTGCTCTTTTGGGTTCCAATTTAGCAAGACTGCTAATATTTATTATTTAAAGGAAAACCTTCAAACCAAACCAGGATAATGTAACATTAAGTATTTTTGTGATTTGAAAGAAAAATTATGGCAAGAAGAGATGATGAAAATCTTCCATGCTGTGGTTATGATTATGAAACAGGACCCTGCAGAAAGATACTGGCCATGGTGAAGGTATAAAAGTCACTTTGAAGAGCAGTAGATTATCTTACATATTTTTTCTAACTAGTGAACAAAACTATTCCCATGTGGGGTCAACCCACACTCAAATTTCCATTCAGGTCAATGAGTGTCACCTCCAAAAAGTCTCACTCAAAGTGGAATATGACTTAATGATAACAATATCTCTTTCTCAGCAACACACTTATTTCTCATGGAAGTCAACAGCACTTATTAGTTCTTAAATGCTTGGCTGACTGGGAGCTTACACATCCAATTCTCCGATTCTCATTCTTGCAGAGTAATACTTACAGGGTCAGACCAACTGAAATTATGTCAGTTTGCCCTTGGCAGAATACAATTCAAGAATGGATGTGTGGACTTGATGAGATTTGCATCCTTGCTTGTGAACTTCTCATCTCCTGGGAAGCTGGATGGGGTGACAGCTAAGTTGGGCAAAGCCTTGGGCATCTCAGAGTACTCAACTCATTTCATGACAAGTGAAGTTTTTCCCAGGTGATCATTTACAAAGTCCAGCGGTCACAAGTGGGTTTAACACTACTATCTCCACTGCTGTAGAAGGAAAGTTAGTACAAAGACCCATTTTGCTTTTCACTGAAACATAATATGCTTGTCCATGCAAAATTTGCTTCAAGAAGATGGTAGAGTGAACAGACCACAAATATTCAAAGCAAATTTTTGTATCAGGCACGGATAATATTAAAGTTACTGAGAAAATGCTCTTGCCTGGAACTGGTTTTTCTGCTTTTCTTCTGAGATAGCACAGACCACTGTCAGAGCCAGGATAGGGGCTGAATGTGTCTTTGATCCAGTACAATTGTTTTATGTCCTCATGACATCCTTTGACTGCAGACAGAAATGGGCAGGTGCACACCAACGGTCCCCAAATAAATGAAAGTTCCTTGACCATCTGTTGCTGGAACAGTTTCTGCCCTTTCTACAGGACTAAAGCCAACATTTGCAGCTGCTTTATAATTTTAAGTCAACTTGCTGTTGCTGTTTTATCACCCATGTCAGGTTCTCTTCAGTTTCACATCTTCAAAGCCAAATTCTGAAAAGTCAAGAAACAATAATTCATGCTCTTATGCAAACCTGCAAGCACAGGCCACATGTTAAACAGAAGTCAAACTAATTCACCTCATGACATTTCTTTTTAATTTTCATTCATACTTATTAATAAAACATAAAAATAACAGAAGAGATGATTAGTTCAAATCCCATCTGTGCTAGGAGTGTTCCCAGGCCTTCAATGCCCACAGTGTCACATTCTCAGGAGTCACTCACATTCTCTCTTTCCTTTTCCTCTGCCACATGAATTTAGGAGAGTTCTAATCCTGCAAGTCAGAAGTGTGTGAGACAGTTTCGAACAAACCAGCTGATGTGCCAGAAGCATTCTTGCTACAGTAGCACTGAACTGTGCACAGTTTGATTTAACTTTCTCATTTCCAGTGCAAAGCCTGCCAGAATAGATCCCAGCAGTCTGAAAACATTTCACTGCTTCCTGAAAGTGTCAGACCATATACAAGTATTTTATTTGAGACAAGCATTACACACGCTTGACTCTGGTTTGCAGAATCTGATTATCAGACCTAGAGCTGTGGGTACAGCTCGTCACAAAATTTCCACAGTACTACAGGAACTTGTTAAGATCTTGCATTGGACTTAAAATGGTTGTCAGGTTTAGTTGCTGCTTAAGTCTGGATTAATAGGAAGAAGAGAGAATATGGTTATCAAAATACAAAGTATTCTAACTACAGGAATTTAGTTTTATTAAAATATTAATTCTATAAAAGGAGGGATTCACAAGATCAATCTAAAAGTAATTTGGTTTGAGACATGATAGGTATTAATATATCTCAGTAGTCTTTCTATAAAATACAGTGTATATATATACATGTGTCAATTATTTTGTTATGCAGTAATCTTGATAAAACACAACTTGGTGTACAGAAATTAACTTCAGTTGAAATAAGCTTTACATGGGGAACTGCCAAAGCATTACACACAGTATTGTGATAAACACAAAAAGAATAAAATCGACATTTCAAAACTTAGTGACTAAGTCAGACACCTTTTAGCAGCTTTAATAAATGATGATATTGTCAGAATTAACAGTGCCTTTCAGACTTCAGTGACTTAAGTGTGTGGATTTTGCACACAGGCATTTAAAAATGGCAGTCTTTGATCTTGTCAGCTAAACGAGAAAGAACTACATTAATTTCTCTGGAAAAGCCTTTGAAAAACAAAGTTTTATATTTTTTTCATTCTAACTATCATTCTAAATGGAAGAGAAAATCAATGGCTGAGAAGAATATCATTGTTTCACAAATGACTTTCCAGAAATAAATGTAACTTCATTCTGGATATAATCCTGGGCATTAAAATCCCTTACATGGCACATATAAACATGCCAATGCTCTAAGCATTGATTCTGGAGATTCCCTGAGTTTCTCTTATAGCTTTGTTGCAAATACAAAATCTCCAACCTAAGAACTTCCAGGTAAGAACTGTGGTTTCGAGATATGCATAAAAGTTAAACTAAAACCAGCTTTTATGCAAATATGTCAAAGATGATGATGCAAATGTCCAAGTCAAGGGAAATTGTATTTGGTAGTATAATAATCAACCCACCTTTTCTTTGTGTTCTCTTTTCTCAAATAATTTCTTCCTATCAATGTCTTCACCATTCCTCTGTCTGTCTCTCTTATTTCTTAATCATCACTTGGTCCTGTGTAGTTAGATTATTCTGTCACCTACCATTAATACCTAGTCACTCTTCTTTGTATTCCACTTCCGTCTTTTCACACTGTTCTTTCCTGATTTTTTCTTTTTTTTTTCTTCTTTTTTTTTCTTTTCAGAGAATGAACCCATTTCTTTTAGATCATTCACCGCTTCCTACACACACACACTATTGTTTTCTCTATCTTCTTCCTGTCTTGGCTTATAATTTTTTTTAACTCAGCAGACATTTACACATTGACTATGCTTCCTCAAGCTATTTCACTAGCAGTTTTTCCAAAACACATGGTAGAAGCAAGGCATTACCTCCAGAAGTGTGAAGAGGAGCACACTGCCTCATAAGTGATCATTTGTTTTCAAGGCAAGGCAAACGACTGAATCACAGACACACAGAAATATTTCACTGTACACTTGAAGCAATCCTGTAAGAGGAAATAAGAGTGTAATGTAACTGCTCAGGACCTCAGTGAGATAGTTCAGAGTCGATGACTGTTACAGATTTTCTCTCTCCCCGAAAGCTCTCACTCAAGAATTCTTCTTCCTCCCTTTCCAGTTACTTCCCATCATCCTAACCTTAGTCCAGCTGTTGCAGCCACTGTCTGCTCTGTCTGCCACCACAGATCTATGCAGACTTTGTGTTCAGAGCAGCAGCAGTGCCTTGGAGACTATCGGCATACAAGAGGGCTCGCTGAGTTATGCTCATGTTCTTCAAAATATGCATGCAGGTTGCAAAAGTGCTAGTCAGATTCAACATTTAAATATGTCTCACTAAAGGAAAATCAGCACAAAGAGATATCAGTTGATTTATCTTTATGTGGCTAAGTGAAGCTGTCAGCTGGTATAGAAATGTTATGTATTTTATTGATTGATTGTTTCTCCTATAAAACTTTTTGTGTATTTTCTCACTAATTTAAAACAAGTGCTATGAAAAACCCTTGTGGCGTATTATTCTCTTTACCTGAATTGAAGGTATTAAAGAACTTAAAGGCTCTGTGAAAGTTCAGTGGGTGAACTCTTGAAGTCTAAATAAATGTAATAACCTCAGTAAAGCTTGAGGTTTCGGGACTGCAGTGTTACAGTGGGTTGAGAAGTCATGGTCCACCAGGTGCCAGTCAAGAGTTGCTGCAGCCAGGTCTGCACCCCACAGAAACAAAATCCATCACATCCTGAACTTCAGCCAGTCAGAGAGGTACACAGTGCCTTGGCTAACACTGACTTCAGAAAGAAATGGTCAGACATGAAGTGTTGCAGACACACTGCTTGGGACACTATAGGTCAAGGAGGCAAGAATAGTCCTGAGTGACTCACACTGGGTCAGGGATAGGACAGAGACCATTGGGTGACCCATGGTAGACAGGATATCCTGAGGGACTGGGGCCATGGGTGACCCATACTGGGGCAGGGACATCTCTGAGGGACTGTGGCAGAGCCCAGACACCACTGAATCTGAATTTATTTAAAAAAACCTTATAACTTCTTACCAAGAAATGCAGCCAGCTGGTTTTTCCTTAAAAAGCACAGTTCCTTGATGACAGCACTAAAATGATCCATTTCTCGAGGACAGCATTAGCAGAACTTTGTTTCTCAAGAACAAACGGTTTCAGATCCCTCATTCGGTGGTGCTTGTGTTGCAAGTGTCACCATGACAACTTGAGGAAATCAGCCTGACCGTTGCCAGCTAGAGAGACACCCCAGTGGGGTCCCCTCCGACCTCCAGTCACCCACTATCTCTCCTGGACCAGTCATCAGGGATGTTCAGGCAGCTGCAGCGATGGTGCCTGTGTGGAGGTGTCAGAACACAAAAAGAAACTCTGAATAGTGCATTTTTAGGTAATTACTGAATTGCTGTAGTGGGCTTATGAGCTCTGAAGCTGATAGCAGTGTGATATCGACCACTTGAGACAAACAATAATTTTCTAAAGATGGGCTGTGTGAAAAAACGTGTTGCCCTTTCAAAATTGAATTTTCCCATTTGTATTTACTGACCATTTTTAATATAGACAAGAGTGAAATGGATTATATTAATATCTTTAGAAAGTGGTGGGAGTGTTGGGAAATGAGTAAGCATTTGCATGTAATTACAGCTTAGGGTGCCTGTAATATAAGCAGCTGCCTGTAAAAGCAAGCAGCTGGCAAGCCGTGGGACTGGGCATTGCCAGCTGTTTTATTCCCCTGTGAAAGGGGAATAACATCATTATGTTTCCTCCCGGTCTCCATGACACTTTATAGATGACACCTGTGACAGTAAGATAATGCCAGAATCTTCTGCCCATGAGATTTCATCCTTTCCCAGCATCTCTACTTCTTAGAAGCCATGCATATTACTGTTCTGAGGAAGTCACATCTCTTTGGGTGGGTGGTGCAGGACAAAACCCATCTCACCATACAATCAGCCTCAGTCTCATAACCCACTTTTGACCTACCAGTGAGCTCATGCTGTCTGCGTACTGCTCAAGTGTTCCTCAGTATTCCTCACACTGGGGTAAACACAGAAAGGATGGTAGAAATAGAAAACCATTTTCCATTGCCTGTTTGCAGTGGCTGATGCCTGGATCTCTCTCTGTCCCAGCTGAGAAGTGTGTGCTGGGACCTGTAGCTGAAAGAGTTGCAAAGCCAGGCAAGGACTATTCTCCTTTAAAGGTTGCTTCCAACCCAGATTTTTCTATGACTTTATAGTAATAGGGTTCTATGATTCTTACATTTCTTCCCTTATCTTTATACTCTTCCTGAAAACTGCACCATGTATTCTCCCTCCCTCAAAGAACTGAGTATGACTGTAAGGCTTTAAGTGTTATCTTACCTTTGGATAGAGACAAAACCAACAGAAAAAAGCAGAACACAGAGTTTTTAAAAAGCATTTGGTAAGGATGAAGATCAAAAATAGTATCAAAGCCACTGCTGAGTATTTTATAAGCAAACCAATACAAACTAGTTTAGGACAGGTATTTTAAGAGAGCTTTTTTCAAACAGTTCCTTATTTAAAATGACATAAATTGTAATAAAAATAATTTTCTACAAAAATGGTATTACTGATCTGATTCAAATCTCAATGGGACTAAAACTATGAAATAGTAAATTATAGAGTACATTTTTTCTGGTTTGGTTTTCTGCCCAACTGTACATTTTCAACATTCCACTTGAAGAGAAGTATTTTAGTGTTATTTAGTGTGTGGAATTAGGAGATAGCTACAGATCAAATTACGATGTGTGTTTTTCAAAGAATATTGAGATTATAAATATTTAACAGAAATCAAGTTAACAAGATCACTCAGTTAAATAAAATTTACAGGTACAAAAAATGAAATATATACAATTGCAATTGGATACAATCATTATTTCAGACAGTAAATCTTCAGGTATATAAACTTAATTTTATATCTCAGGGCAAACAATTTAAAATAAAGTGTCAAATTATCTGAAGAGAAAGTATGTAAAGGTTCTTCTCAAAGACATTATTAAGATTTACAGTATCTTCACTGGGACACAGTGCAAGACATAAACTGCATGGTTTTATTGGTGATATCATATTGGATAGGTGCTTATTCCAAGGCAAACCAGGGAGGATATTAGCCAAAGGGGAAAAAATGCAAATGGAGCGGTATAGAAAATGATAACCAAATAGTGTTAAGATGATATATGTTTTGACTTTATACTGACTAATGTAAAATCTCTTCTAGAATCCAAGGTGAAAATGTGAAAATGAAAAATATCAAGAGGAATATGTCTGTGGATCTGTACATCAAAATCCTTGCAATATGATGAATAAGAAATGAATCATGATCATGGTCTGATTCAATGGTTTCATTCACTATCTGTCAGCAACTGTCTCTTAAAAAGCACTTGCAAGAAAGGAGAAATAAATAGACAGGATGATTACCAGAGGGCTAAAGAGAAGGTCATCAAAGCTTGGTTTTCCTTCAGGCTTTGGCTCCAAGTTGGGCAAATCTCTGTCCTACACCTTTGTGTCCCTTTGATCAGATGTTAGTTTGGGATTCATCTCATTTGACTTCAAATGGTAGCAGTGGAAAAAGGTGACACCTGAGCAGCCACCCCAGGCTCCCTCCACTCAAATGAGAGAAGCTGGTATCTTGGGGGCTGATTTGGTTGTCCTGATTCACATTAGAACAAGTCCTTTCATTAGTATGAGATGACCCTATGCCCTAAAAGTACTTATTACTCTCCTTATATTTCAGCAGATCGGATAAAACTGCCTGCAATTCACATTGGAACAGGTTAACTCTATCTTTACATATGCTTTCAGTATAACTCCAGCCTCACTTCAGATTTCTAAGGCATTGTGGTTGGGCAGTTAATATATGAAATTGAAATGAAGAAGTTTCCAGGCTTTTCTCAGTTTCTTCACTCTGACTTGCAAACTGAGCTGTTTTAGACAAGATTCATCTTTATTCATAGAATCATAGAATCAACTGGCTTGGAAAAGACCTCTGAGATCACCAAGTCCAACCACCGTGGTTACTAGACCATGACACTCAGTACCATATCCAGTCTCATCTTTAAATCCTACAGGGATGGAGAGTCCACCACCTCCCTGGGCAGTCCATTCCAATGCCTGATTACCCTCTCTGTAAAGAATTTCTTCCTAATATCCAACCTAAACCTCCCCTGTCAGAGCTTAAGACTGCTCTGCCTGGTACAGTCTTTAGCAAGTACTAGTGACTTCTATGAAATTACCTTCAAAAAGGCTTTAAAATTTTTGGTGAATCACCTAATCTTACACATTTTGTACTTGGAAAATGCCATCAAAGAAAAGAGACCATACGTCTAAAATTAGTCTCTAAAAATATCTGGCAGCAGCAATCATACTGACTGAATGTTAGTGGAGAGTCTTCTGATGGACAGGAGAGTGTGAAAAAGTAAATAGGCTTCAGAATTGTTTACCTCTTTGCACTCATCATCGCTGTGAGAGAAAGTGAGCTCCCCTCACAAACTGGCTGCACATGAAAAAAAGGAGTGAAAACACTTTAAATCTCTTTAAGGATGAAAACTTTGTTAAAAGGACATAACCTTGGTAATACTCAGATATGAATAAGGGCCTGAGATGGGGAGGGAGGAAAACAAAAAGGGCACCTGTGCTTGTAATTTAGTTCCAGAATACACACAATTAAATGCTTGAGAAATAGATAAGCAGAGAAATCATAAGACTGATGGCCTGAGCAGCTTTTGGCCACCAAAGCTACAGTTCTGCACTGGAACAGACAGACAGGCGGACATATATTTCTCCTCCTTTTGGCCTATGGTTGTCACTGTAGATTGCATTATTTACTTACAGTAATTGTGTGAACAAAAAATGGGCTGTTTGGTATTACAGCTGAGAGTTGTAAGATTACTGGCAATGGTAGTCAGCTGGATTTGTAGTCAAAATAGTCACTCACTCGGGAAAGGGAGAGTTACTGACACATAGATTTAAACATCATCATCAAAGTGTTGCCATTTTGTATTATTATTTGGGAATTCAGGATGTATTTCATATAGAAAATATACATGATTGGTTTGTTATTGATTTCCAATTTCCTCTAGACTAATAAAAAGAGTTTAAAAAAAGGACCTTGATTTTAATTTCCAATCCTGACTCGAATTTGGATGCTAAGCTTAGGATCTTGGTAAGTGGATTTAAAAATGAAAATGTCTTTGAGGATAGACTTTAGTCTGGTTTAGACTGATAGAGAATAATCAAGTAATGGATTTTTCCTTTATCTTAACCCAGTCCAGGAAAAGTCAGAGCTATCCAATTTTTGCTTATAATTCTAGATACCCTCATGAAATACTTCCAACACTCTGAACTGTTCTAGGGTTAGTAGGAAACAGGCAGCACAGCACAGAGATCAGTCTCAAACTGCAGTGTGAAAGGTGTTTCTAGAAAAAACATGAATTCAGAAGACCATGCCTGGTTCCTTTCTTTTCTACCAAGCATACAGTCTACCTTTTGTTTCTACAGCTGTTGAACATCTCCTATAAACCTGAAGCAAAAGGTATATATCATTTAACATTTCAATGAAAACCAAAAAATTTTTACCCTGAAATCTTTTTTTTTTTTTTTACTTTGTCTGAACTACTAATCCACTTTTAGCCAGGAATCACATGAAGCAAAAAAACTCTAGCCCTATGTTTGCATCTGCACCAAGAAATCACAGAAGAATGTTCTATTTTCTGCACAAATAATCTCCAATTAAAAATGTTAGTGACTTGTTAAGGGCAACCATTTAAACATCTCATTGTTTTTGCTACAGGCTGCCATGCAGAACAAAAATAATCAGTAGTGTATATGGGTTTCATATCTAGAAGATCAGCTGCACTATTGATATATGTTTTAGATGAATGTTAGTTTTGGATTATGATTCCCAGCAGATGATGTGGCAAATGCAGACTGCTGGAACACGTCTGTAATGTTTTATTTTATCCAGTTGAATGTTTCAGAACAGATTCAGATGTTGTTTATAGTTTTTTGTCACAAAAAGAGAATGTCAAAGCCCCAGATTTCTGACTAGGATAAGGGAAGATTGTTAGAAATTAATTTAATATGTAAGACCTCAGCAGGCTACATTACACACATATAATGATGGAAGTCATGTAACTAGCAATAAATAATCTATATAGCTAGACTATACAATTAAGGATTCAGTGAAGGATCACTATCATCCTGCTGCATAAAGCTGTAACCACCCTGCAGTCCTGACAAACAGCCTTGCTAGGCTCTGGTATTAGCAGTTGAAAGCAGAGCAGGATGGTAATATCCATGATTTTGGAATTTACCCTCTGCCTCAAAGTGTAGAAGAGCGTTTGTTTTTCACTTTTCTTACCAATGAACAGATGGTGGAGTGGTAGAAAGAACAAGCTGGTATACTGAATAAAATCTCATGTGTTCTCTTTTAATACATCCTGCTTTGAAAATATAGGGTTATATTGTAGGAAAATAAAACCAGCATTATGTCATTGGTTCTGATTGCTGCCAAGATAGATGAGTACACACTTACAGTGATGCAACATTCCTCAAGGAGAATAGTATCCTTGCCTACTGCATTTGTACTTTCTTATTCCAATGTGGATGTGTTCAAATAATGTAACATTGACTATATTTTATTATCTTATTATAGTAATTATATGTATGGCAGCCTGTAGCAATTATATGCTTAGACATCTCAGATAAAGTAAGACTTTCCCTATTTGATACCATGCAAACCCAGAACTGGCTTCCCCCAAAGAGATACTCATTATTTGTATATTATTACAATTATTTAATACACTACATGTAATCAATTGTTACTCTTAGAAGTGTTAATCCTGGCAGATTTAAAAAGCAAATTCATTCTTAACAGAGGTTATGATTTAATCAGTTCCAATTTAATGATTAATTTAGAAGAAAGTAGTCTGATACTAATTCTTTCTGCCCAATTGTTATTAATTTTAGTAGATACTCTTTTTTACAAAATTGTTCTTTTACCATCACCATGGCAAGAAGATTAAATTAACAGAGCACAGTTTAATTTTGATAAAATTTTCATGTTTAGACAAAACATATTATTATGAAAAAGAAAAAAGAAAGTGAAAACAGACACAAGAAAACTGCAGTGCCACTCCATTTTCTTCTTCTTCTATTTAAACTTGTATATTATTTTCTGAGTGCCTCTTTATCCTGAAGCATTTATTCAAATGCTTTGTTTGTTGGTTTATTCTCATATGAAGAAGCAGCCAAAATTATTTTGTGTCAGGTAGATTTACATGCGGTAAAGTCAGCTGCAGTGGACACCTTGGATAGCCTCTCTGAGGCATCTGTCTCTTCTGATATTGAACATAGGATTAGTTTTCTCCTGGGCATGGAATTCTTCTTCAGGAGCAGACACCATACAGTTTGATGTTAAGGTAGTAGAAAATCCTTTAAGTTCAGGCATAAGTAACAAAAAAATCTTGTGGCTTAGGTGTGGGTTATTTTATAGTTTCATAGGGCAAAATCTGGTCATAATTATTAGTAGCAATATTATTATCACTGCTAATCATAAAGTATTAGCAACAACAATATTATAGGTCCATAACATCATTGTCATTGGAAGGTGCAGTGATTCACCAGTGAGACACACGCTGCCTCCTTAAAGCCATGGGAGCAAGTTATGTGTGAAGGACCAAGGAAATATTTCAGAAGATGCACAAACAAAAAGCAAAAAATGCTCCATCTCTGTTATTGCATTTTTTGGCCACGTCACTTCTTTTTTATCTACTCTATCATTGCTTCTTGGCAGAGCCTACTTCTTCCTGTAATACAGAGTTCACAGGTGCAGTACTGAAATTATCACACTAAATTCTCATTTCGAAGAAAAGAAAAGGGAGAATAGAGATATTATCTAAAAAGTCTAATCAAATGAGATTAAAAAGCACATTTCAGTGTCCTGTAAATCTCAGAGATCGAGGACATTTTCAGTGATACAGTGCTGTAGCATCTCTGCTGCAGTATGAATGCCAAAGGACAGCCTTGGGCCAGGACATGAATTTTAGAACCGCACATTAAACCCACCTCCAGCCAGTGAATCTGAAGCATAAATGTGTCTGTGGAAATCAATGCTGAATCTTTCAGTGTATTCCAAGTTCTTTATTTAACATCAGCAGAGCAGGCTAGAGTTCAGGCAATGCAAGGTTGCACATCTAATGCACAACTGAAATGCAGGTTCTGCAAAAGCCACAGGAAATGACCCCAATTCAACTCCAGACTCACCAGATGTTGTCTCTTTTTCTATTCAAGAACTTGGTTTCAGCTCTGAAATACTAAAGGGCAAATAAGAAATACCTATTTCCCTCTGATACACTCCAGTTTTAAACACTTATAATGATGATTTCTAATGCACAAAAGGGTGAGCTTACTCACTGACACTGAAACTATACTTCTCAATGAAAGGACAGGATTCGAGTCAGAAAACCTATCAGAATGGATCTTGCTCTTCCTCCATTATATTGATTTAGGTAAATGGCAGTTTTGGAATTGGAAAATGCCATGGCAGTAGCTCTGGAGCTGATATTCTCTTAACTTTGACAGCTTCTGAATTTGTTGTTCTTCTTAGTAGCTACTGTTCCTTGTATCTTCTGGTGCTCATAAGGAAAGTACACATCAATTGACTGACGTTTTGGGATGGACATAGGCATTTGAGAATGTTTAGATTCTGAGTTTTATGGTTTGGTTTAGTTGTGATTGTTATTTTGTGCTTAATCCATGGTAAAAACCCCAAAGTATATATATATTTACTGTTTGTTTCCTTTTTATGAACAGAATAAATCAGAATATATAAATGTAAAAACTGAAATTTTCAGGAGCTGGTACGAAGCAAAAAGGAAACTGCAGTACAGAAATTTAGCATT
The DNA here is from genome assembly GCF_022539395.1 of Myiozetetes cayanensis. NCBI lineage: Eukaryota > Metazoa > Chordata > Aves > Passeriformes > Tyrannidae > Myiozetetes > Myiozetetes cayanensis. Next base: position 39,391,490 of record NW_026087742.1, on the reverse strand, counting down.
CGAAGTTTTTATGAGGCTAACAAGGGAAAAAAATGTACAGTATAGATGATGTTAACCATTATCACAGCTGTGAAGGGATCCTACAGCTCCATCAAAGGAACTACTAAAATTGAGAAAAATATGACCAAGGAGCAGAGAGGTTTGATAGATGTCCATTAAATTATGAGTGTCATCGAAAGGGGAAGAGATTCACATGTCATTTTCTTCTTGCAGTACAAGAATAAGGGGGCATCAAATGAATCTAACAGGGCTCCCATTCAAAATTCACAGAGATTTTACATGGAGAAATAGACCTGTGGAACTTAGACGAGAAGAGACAGTAAATCTTTAAAGTTGATATAAAGTCAACAGGATACTATATAAACTCCTGAAAGAGAAATATAGGCTACAGGTATATATCTAAATATAGTTTATATATAGTTATTAAAGGATAAAACTATAACTGGATTGGTGTATTTTTGCTATCCTTGTTGAAAATTCATAGAATCCTAGAATGGTTTGCTTTGGTAGGGGCCTTAAAGATCATCTCATTCTAACCCTCCTGCCACAGATGGGAACACCTTCCACTAGACCAGGTGGCTCAAAGCCTCATCCAACCTGGCCTTGGACACTTCCAAGGATGGAGTACCCAAAACTTCTCTGGGCAACTTGTTCCAGTGCCTCACCACCCTCACAGTAAAGAATTTCTTCTTAATATCTAATATAAATCTACCCTCTTTCAGTTTAAAATCATTCCACCCTGTCCTAGCACTACGTGTCCTTGTAAAAACTACCTCTCCAGCTTTCTTGTAGGCCTCTTTCAGGTACTGAAAGGTGCTATAAGGTCTCCCTGGAGCTTTCTCTTTTTCAGACTGGACAACACAAACCACAAATTCTCTCAGCTTGCCTTCGTAGGAGAGGTCCTCCAGCCCTCTGATAATCTTTGTCAGCCTCCTCTAAACTCTCTCCAACATATCCATGTTGTTCTTATGTTAGCAGCCTCAGTGCTGGACACAGCACTCCAAGTGGGGTCTCATCAGAGCAGAGGAGAAGAATCCCCTCCCTTGACCTACTGGCCATGCTGCATTCGATGCAGCCCAGGACATGGTTGGCATTTTGGTCTGCAAACACATGTTGGCAGTCATTTTGAGTTTCTCATTAACTAACATCCCCCAAGTCCTTCTCCTCAAGACTGCTCTCAATCCATTCACTACCCAGCCTGTATTTGTGCTTGGGATTACCTGGACCCAGGTGAAGCACCTTGCATTTGCTTTATTCGAACTCATGAGATTCACACAGGCCCATGTCTCAAGCCTGTACAGGTCCCTCAGAATGACATCCCTTCTCTTCAGCATGTTGACCACACCACTTGCCTTGGTGTTGTCAAATAGATAAACATGGAAGGCCTGTAAGTGGGATGTTGGAAAACTTTTTAACATAAGCATTACTAAAGCAAAGAGGGAATTTTATGTATATAGCAATAGCACTAAGTTTTATGATCTATTAGCTTTTGATCACGAAGTGCTTGTGATTACTGCATGATTTGAAAAAGTCCCTCCGCTCCTGTGTTCTGCTACTAGTGAAATATATACCAACAATTGTATCCTACACAATGTTGCTCAATCCTGTTCAGTCCTGAAACTTTAACTTTCAACTTACCTGGCAGCACAGATGAATTAGGAGATTCTCCTATATAAAAGGAGAAGCAGACTGAGAGAAAATTACTTGGTCTATTTGAAGAAAATAATGTTTGGTTCCAGACTGTCTGTAAATTTTTAATGATGCTTTTAGTAGTTTCTGAAGTTTCATTTCAGAACTCATCTTGAAAAGAAATACTTTCCAGTGACTCTAATGTCATCTATGGGGCACGATTGTCCAATGGTTATGTACAGCTCAATTTTAAAATGGCATTATCAATCACTTCTGGTTTAGACATGCAATTAGTTAATGATCATTACAAGAATTTCACAACAAAATTACAGTAAAGACATCTACATTTGCAGAAGTTGAGCTGAATGACAGTAAACTTCCTATAAATGAAGTTTCAGCTGATAACCATGGAGCACTGCAGATGGGAGCTCTACATCGAGTATGAGTTTTGTGCCCATGACTTTATTTCTTGAGCACTGTCAGCCTGTTTTTAGCTTAAAGAATTATAGTCCCCAACAGAAAACAACATAATGAAAAAATTTTTGAGAAGTCTGAAGTAGCTCTTAGAAATGCCAGCATGACCTCTACAAGGCAGTAAAAATCCTCAAAATAGAATCATTCTCCGTAACTACTGGAGAAAAATTCTACTCATTTCCACTCTTCTAAAGTGAAAAGATGGAATAGAGAGGGGCTGGGAGTATTATGCTTACAAAGAACCCTTTGTAACAGCTAATATTCTGAAATAATAAGCAGGAAGAAAACCTTTCTTGTTTTTTGCCACTGAGCAGTACATTTTCAGGTAGGTAGGTTTTAATTTGATCAGAACTATGCATTCTCTTGGTGTGGCGCAAAAATGTTATTCTGGCTTACCACAGTGCTGTCCAAGTCCTGCAAGGGGACCATGAAAAAGAACATGACATCTCACTCCAGTTAAAAATCCTGAAAAATAATTTTGCTACCATTTTTGGGTTTAGTTTTTTAACACAATGACTTCAGCTGATAAAATCAGCAGGGTGGAACATTACTCGAAACAACCATATGACAGGGAAGCACAGATTAGGAGAAGACATTATAGTTGGACTTGGGGGAATAGTACTGGAATATTGTTAAGTCAAGACACACAGGAAGCCCACAGGATGACCACAGCTAAGAATTTTGCTATTCAGGATATCTGTGGAAGACCCTGCCGGCAGATTGAGCTCTTGCAAAAGGAAAGAGAGATCTTCTTTGAATGCCCTGAGTGACTGAAAGCCTCTAAAACTGGGTTTCAGGGTAAGAATCAGAGAAAGTCTCTGAAGGTGCTCAGTTGGGTACCCATTTGAGCGTTTCTTGACATCAACCTTGCCGGCTTGCAAAATGGAAATGCAAGAAACATAGAGCTTCATTCTCTTTGTCCTGTCAAAGAAAAACATCTCCACTCACACTCAGGAGTACAATCCATTTTGATCAATTACATTTTTGATAGGAAATGGTGTGCTTTACACAGTGTGTCTTTTACCAATTGTGTCACTGTCACATCAGCCTGAATGTCCTCACACTTTCCAAACACACTGCAGGTCATCCAAAAACAAAATAACAAACTCAGTTTGAAATAATCAGATAAATGTAAACCAAAAACAATACACTCTGTTTTATAACTTTCAGTCCTGCATCTGACTCTGGTAAATGAAGTAATATATACCACAGTTGATGCAGAATGGATGTTAGGAGCAGGTACATCACAGTAACAAAACTCCTTTGCTGGTGTCTGGGACTGGATCTCAAAAACAAAAATCATGTCTTACACTCCATGATATGTCACTGGAAACACAGTGACAGAAGCCAAGTGGTGTTATATGTGTAAGATACATTATACATTTAAATATTATTTATTTCCAAGGGGACAAACACAACAGCAGCAATATTCCCTAGCTGTCTCATTGTCAGACGGCTGGATTTCACAGCCGCATTATATGTCTACATCATCCCACCCCAGTAAAACTACTGAACAATCTAAAAATTTTAACTGCACTTTCAGATATGCTACAAGGCCATTATCTTCTGGTTTTAATACCATTCCTATTATATGCAGTTTTTCAATCAAAACTCTGACAAATATTTGCTAATACTCTAAATCCTAGCTCCTAATTAATTAAATTGATTTTTTTTCAGAGACTACCTGTTGGGTTAAACAGGAGAGAGAGGACAGGACCTAGGATGTCACTTGTATTTTGTTTATAATTATTTTTAAAAACTGAAAACTCTCTTATATTCTCAAGAGACTACACATATTACATAAAAGAACATAATACGGCACTCTTTAAGGCTTTGCCATTAATGGCAAGGTCAATTGAGGTACTTTTTGCTCCACTGATTCAGCGATTCATGACCCAAGTGAGGTCATTGCTTATGCACAGAGCACAATTAAATCAAGGTTAGACAAGCAGGATTCTTTAGTACAAGATAGTGTGCCAGCAGATTACACAGTACTAGGAAATTTGTATTTGAATCATGCTTTATAAAGACTATTCATGTTCATGAGTAAAAAAAACCCTGTAATTTTATCACTATAAATAGTTCTGTTTATAGAAAACATGTTAATAACCAAAATGCCTGAAATCTAAGGGTGATTTTACAGGTACTCCTATAAACATGAAAACAAACAAAAATTGCTTTGTACACTGGTTTATGTATTGTTTACACACATTCAAGATAACCTTTATGTAACAAATGAGTTGGAGTAACTTCGCAAGCAAAGTAAATATATTTTCTAATCAGAATTTAACCTAAAACTGAAAGGTTCCTTTACACAGTAAAATTTTCCTATCTTAATCCTTCCATAAGCACATAGTGTGCAGTCCTTCATTTATATGCTCAAATAAAGACAAGACCTTAGCTGAAGTATGACATTTAGAAAATGGAGTAAAATAATATCATCTGATGTCAGAAAATTACTAATATGAGGTGTATTTTTTCCTAACCAAAACCAAATTGATTGTAATTCAAGGCTGATATTTCACTGAGTAAAATAATTAATTGGAAGCTTTCCACCTGAATTATTTATTGAGAGCTGCCAATGAGTTAGTGTGTTTAAGCTCCCAGAGGACTACTAAGGCAAAAGGTCCACTGATCAAAGGCACAGTATTCAAACAATTCATGTAGTTTCTTTCAAGTATATTAAGTTTACTTGTTTTGCCAAAAGTCATCATGGAAAAAGGTAGTTTTGAGAAGTGACCCGGAAAAAAAAGGAGGAGTATCCATCAAGTACATAAGTGAGGAGTTCATAAAGAGGATGTGAAGAGGTTGGAAATGTAGACAGACTTGGAGAGAGTTGACAAGACACAGGACAAGTATGTGAAAACCCAAGGCTAAACCATGAATGCAAACTGGGCTCATTTCAAGAAGTCAGCAGATTATTTTAGTTAATACTGAAAGAAAATCCAACACATGCAGTTTATGAGATTGTGACGTCTGTACGTTTTTACAACATTCTTTGCTTTTTACTATTCATTACAATAGTAGCCACTGTCCAAAACCTGCTGAGATAATACAGGGATGACATGGTCTAGCATTATCATTTTTATTTACTGAAATATATTTCATGGGACCCTGACACCTCACCAGTGCCTCAGGAACACAGTAACTGCTGCAGGGAGCAGATTACCTGTTCATCATGTCCAGAATCTCATATTACAATAGCTTCAGCTCTTTAAGAAGGAAATAGAAATTGTTTCCAAGAGATGCAGGGTTGAGCTTGTAAATGTTCCTCTGGCATCTGGATAATCTGATATGGTCCAAGCCAGTTTAATTGTCTCTTCAGCATACTGTTATTTAGATTTCCATGTTACATTTAGTGTACTATTTCAGCACCTGTATGCCTGAAATTCTCTGGTTCTGAATGGAACATTCTGCCTTTTGAACCTACTGCCACTTTCAACTGCAAAGCCACTCCATTCTTTTCCCCCTCTGATCCTAGGCCTGGAAACATTAGGTGTGGTACTGCTTCGTTCAAAATATGATTGTGGCCACACATATATGACAAATTGCAACAGTATTGGTGAGGTTTCAGAAAAGATTTGTTCTTAGGACAATAGAATAATTCAAGCTGGAAAGGGCCTTAGGAGGTCTCTAGCCCTCTCCTGCTTAAATTTTTTCTAGTCAGATCTTGAAAATATTAAAATCTCTTACAGTACTTAATTATCCTTGTATTGAAAGGTTTTCTTTTTCCAGTCTGTACCTCTCCTGTCCTCCTTAGGAATATTGTCTCTTTTTCCCCAACTGTGCACCTTAGTAAAAAGGCTCTCTCTGTCTTCTTGGTAACCCCTTCTTTAGTATCATAAGGCTGCTCTTAGATGTCCCCAAACCCATCTTTGCTCCAGTTTGACCAAGCCCAGCTCCCCTGGTACTTCCTCCTGGGGCACATGTTCCAGCCCCACCATCTCAGTGGCCACCCCTGAACACCCCAAAGTTCCTAAAACTGTTCCCTGAAGTTCTCCAAATTTCCAAAAGACTGAGATGAAGAAGCAATGCCCTGACTGCTGGAGAAACTTCAGGCTCGAATAGTGACCAGCAGCCCATGCAGTGTCCCACATCCCCTGAGCATGCCTTGCCGTATGAACCACCATGCTGTCTGCCAGGTCCCTGTTTGCAGTTCCCTAGATTGCTGCATTCCCTAAGGATCACTTAAACAGAAAAAGCAAGACAGACATTGCACTGTGCTCTCTGCACGAGGCTTGCCCCCACCACCAGGTCCCTTCTTTCAAGACTAGGACCCCCTCAGATGCCTCTTGGCCATGCCTCACCTAGATCACAGATGCCATCACCACCTCTGCCTAACCACTCTGAATTAAATTAATTTAATTAATTTAATTAATTAAAATAAAATAGAGTGAAAAAAATTAGTGCAAAAGAAGAAGTTCTGAATACTCATTCTATCACAGAAATGAAACAATTACACTTGCTTATACTGAGGGTGACAAAGGCCACATCCTAACACCTTGTTTTCTCAGATGCATGAGAAAATGAAAGTACATAGAGCTGTGACTCCCTGGTTAAAGTGAATGCATACATAAAATTACTGTATATCTAGAAATGTACCTTTTTGAAAGGTTTGTGAAAATTTCCATAGTTTTGTAGGTGAACAAATCAGACTGATTTCATCAATTTATTTTACAGATTAATGCCTGGATTATTACCTGGAGAAAAGGAGCCTCAGGGGAGATCTGTCCAACTACCTGGAAGGAGGTTGTAGCCATATAAGGGTTGGCCTCTTCTCGCAGGAAACTAGAGTCAGGAAAAGAGGACATGGCCTCAAGCTTTGCCAGAGAAGGTTCAGGTTGGACATTAGGAAGAATTTCCTTATGGAAAAGGTTGCCAAGCATTGGAATGGGTTGCCAGGAAGGTGGTAGAGTCACAATCCATGGAGGTGTTCAAGAAGCAACTGGATGAGGCACTTGTTGCTATGGTCTTATTGACAAGGTGGTGATAGTCAAAATCTGGACTTGATGATCTTGGAGGTCTTTTCCAACCTAAATAATTCTGCAATTCTTTGATTATATTCCACTTGTTCATCATGATTCTATTGTACAAATGCACATAAATGCTCACCTAAAGTTTCCTGCAGATTCTGTTAATCACGCTTTACCTCAAAATGCTCAGTTCAAATAGTCTATTGATACTTAAACAGCAAACTATTTTAAAATGACTATGGGTTTTAAAAATAATTAAAAAAAAAAGGAATGTCTTTCTCTTTTTTTATATATTTTTTTTTTCTCTTTTTCTACTTATAAGTCATACCAAAACTCTAGGATATGAATCAGAAAGAATAAGGAAAAGAAATTGTCAGTTTTGGACACTCTTGCAATCTGTATTTAATTTGCTAGCCTTTAAATCCTCTTTGCTTTATACAAGTAACATTGTCCTTTCATGCTGAATTAAACTGGACAGGACATGTGATATGTTTTGTGACATGTATGTACAACTGCTCTAAGACAAAGCACATAAAATGATTGCATAGGTGTAGAACATTCAAAACTTTAAAACAACAAGAGCAAAATAATAGTGTATTATGAATTCTTCCTAGGGCACTGTTTTAGTTTGATAATTGAAAAAAAAAATAGGATAACCAGTTTCAGTGTTGGTCTCTGTGCTTAAATTTACAGAATGTTTCCCTACCGTGCCGGCTGAAGACTCTTTTACTGCACTGTTATTAAATGTGTAATAAACAACCAAGGTCAAGGTAATGAAAATATGTATGTAAATGTTATTGTTCTGTGAAAACATAAAGAAGAAGACTATCAGTTGGGGCCAAACAATGGCTTTATATTTAATGCATTGCAAGATGCCTATTACCACCAATCTGTGGGCAAGCAGGATGTCAAAAAACAGGAAAAGTTTTCTTAGAGTAGCATTTGTTTCTGTAGAAAATGATCTGATTTTTTATTTTTGTGCTGTGTATGTGGTGACAGTTGCCAGTTTTTCCTTCATTCCTGGTAGGTGCCAAGAGCCAGGCCATGCTTAGCATGCATGGCTCCCATGTGTGTGTACAAGGCAGTCCCACTCATTTCAACAGCCAGTAGTAGGGTTGTCTCTTCTATTTGGTACTTCTTTTAATATTAGTGATAAAGGAATACATAAGTTCAGACTAGATATAAAGGAAACCTTTTTTTCTTTTTCAATAATGGTGGTAAAACACTGGAACAGGTTGCCCAGAGAGGTGGTAAGAGCTCCCATCCCTGGAACATTCGAGACTGGGTTAGATGAGACTCTGAGCAACATGATCTAGTTTAAGATATCCCTACTCAGATTGGACTAGATGACCTTTAGGTCCCTTCCAATCCATATTATTCTATGTTTGCAAGTAACATCTATGCTATCAACATCTGCTTATGTTACAACACTAGTTGGAATAACATGTGGTTGTAGTTATGAAATGGAGAAAACAGTGAGGTGTGAGTAATGTGTATAACCCTCATATTTATGTGCAGACACAGCCCAAAAAAGGGCTAACCTGAAAGGAAAAAATATACAGAATATACCTACCAATATTAGGTAACATAAACCTTGCAGGTTTTACCTTGGTTCCTACTATTTCTCTTTTATTTCTCAGTTGGAAAAAGAAGAAAAAAATAATATTCCCTGTCATTTAGAGATTCCAGACCCCAGGGAGATTTATGACCCACTTTCTAAAACACTCTTCTCACATACTTTCCTTATCATTTCTTGCTCAGAATACCTGTGGTTTTGCAAATCCTTATTAGTGCCTGAAAAATTCCACTGAAGTTAAAGGCAGTAGGGGATAGCTGCTGAATAGTAGTGCAAAGGGCTGGCTATCTGGGTAGGAAAAACACCAGCCAGAAGATCGGGTAAAATATAAAAAAAGAAAGGAAAAAAGACTTTTTCATCCACTCAGAAGAAGATAGCAGAAGGAAAGAGTTATAACCATAGCAAACCTGCTTGAAGCAGGAGTTTTCTGTCTTTGGCAGGTACTACCATTAGTGCCAAAAAAATCTCTTGTTCCTGTTTTCCTTCCTACAAAATTCAATCACGTTTTCACATTTTCCAGTCATGATACTGATGTTCTGGCAGACTCAGGGACGAAAGCATGACCTGGTTAGCAGCAATCATAATGCATTGTTTTATTTTGCATCTCAAAATGGAATGAAAATAAAAGTGACCTGAACTGATGGATACAAAAATAGTAAAGTGAGGATGGGAGATTTGATTTCTATCACTGCAATGCTCCATTAAGAAAACAGAATGCTTCATTGTATGTGTATTGCCTACCCCACTTCCAAAGCAGTCAACCTTGCTTTTGCTCAGTAATATGTACCTTGCAAATATTTATAATTTCATTTCCTACCTAGCTGTCTTATCCAATCTCTCAGTTAGTGTTATCAGATCCAAAGAGTTTGGCAAACTAAGCTGCCATCAAGAAACACTGAAAACAGCAGCTCAAATACAGCATCTGAAAACACACTATATCTTTTGACCTAAGAAGTACCTCACACATTTCAGTGAATAAGGGTTCCCCAGAAAAGTCCAGCCTCCAATGGAGGATAAAATCACAAAATATATAGCCTGACAAGTTGTCTAAATCATAAATGTAATCATAACTGAACATTTATTTCTCCTCATATAAGGCTTATTGGTTTTTTAGTCGGTGAAAATGAAGAGGGCATCATCCATCCTTTGTGTATGTGTCCATATTGTGTATATGCTTATGGAGGTATCACTAGAACTTGTGCAGTTGTAATAAAACCAGCACAGCCTATTGAGCTCATGCCAGTAATACTGAAGGCAAGACAGTAGTGGCTGCCAAGATGACCAAGGTTAGTCATTTTCACGTGAAGAGAGGCTGAGAGCGTTTGGGTTCTTCAGGGTGGAGAAGAGCAAGCTTCAGGGAGACCTTATAGCACTTTTCAGTACCTGAGGGAGCCTAGAAGAAAGCTGGAGAGGGACTTTTCATATGGGCAGATAGTGATAGGACAAGGCATAATGGTTTTAAACTGAACTAAGGTAGGTTTAGATTAGATATGAAGAAAAAAGCTTTCATTGTGAGGGTGGTTAGACACCGAAACAGCCTGCCCAGAGAAGATGTGGATGCTGTACTGCTGGAAATGTTCAAGACCAGGTTAAATGGGCTTTTGAGCAACCTGGCCCAGTGTAAGGTATCTTTAATGTCCTGTCCAACCCAAAGCATTCTGTGAGTCTATGATGCTATGATGCTATGACTCAGTGCTGTTGAATACACTAGACCTTTACTTCAATGATTATATGTTGTTTACACTCAAGAGAACTAGATGAAGCCTGTTTGGTTTTTTTTACAGTGTAGTACTAATTGTTTTGTGGACTCACACATGACCTGGCAGTGGTCTGAAGAATTAAAACATAGGAGAGACAGGCCAGAGCTTTTCCAGTTAATGCTGCTAACACCCAGTAGAGATGGCTGTCTACATGTCTTGAAGCCCTCAGCCACTCTCTTGACTACTCAATTGCCAAACTATAGTTCCTGTTGGGGCCCAGCAAGTTCTGGGAGGGCTTATGACCTTGGGCTTCATGATGATGGAACTGGTGGTACTCCTGAAGAACTGGGCTGCCCTTGCAAGCAGAGAATTGGGTTTGCTTGGTGTTGCACCTCTGCCCATACGAGTGGATAACAAGTGAGCTGAGCATCCCATCCTTACATCTGACAGATGGCTGTATAGCATTCTCACTGTAGATCACAGCACACTGCACACTATGCAAAGACTAATGATAGATTAAAAAATAAAGAGTGTAAAAACATAATATCAACATTAAATAACCAATAGAAATAAATATAAAGAGAAATAAATACCAAAGCAAAGACATATTATATCAGTCTTAAATAGACTGTGTCTTTTTGCATACTTGAATTTTACTGTTATGACTAACAAGAGACGAGAGCAAGAACAGATATAGTTGTTTTGCACGAGGCAGTTTTTTTAACATGTGAGCCCATGTAGCAAGAGACCTGCAACCAGGGTCATGACACTTATCAGATGAGAGGATATGAGTCAGCTGAGACTTATGGGAAAAATGCTGAAAGCAACATATCCTTAATTTGGTCAGATACACAAATGGAAAAAAAAAAAAGACTACCAACCTCCCCTTCTCAGATTCAAAACTAGAAAATCTGCTAGGCTCATTTTATCTTGTCAGTGTGTAGAACACCTACATACTCTCATAATTACACACACACAAACAGACTGCAAAACCAGCTGCAGTTAACATTTGTTGAACTGATGACTTCCACAGTTTCTCCTGTCAGCATAATTTAAGTTGTTTGTTTTATTACTTTTGCCTTCAGCTCCAACCAGGTTGTTTTTCAAAGCTAACAAAATAAGGGAAATAGAAGACTGCAAAACCATTTAATCTAAACTTTGGAAGGTCTTACTGTTCGTAAAATGAATATGTAAGTGAAGGACTTTGGAAGATGGTGTACATTAGCTGATATTACACATTCTGTAATGTCGAAGAATTTGGCACATTAATTTGAAGTGTACTTTGTACAAATGTCTAGCAAAAGAAGGTCTTTTTGGTTCCATGGGAACTGAGGCACCGACAGCATTTCTCAGAACTAAGCTGTCTTATGGACACAACTGAAGCGAAGCAGTTTGCTTAAAAGTTAATACTCCTCTTATATGTTCTTCACTGTCAGCAACAAAGTCCTTACAGATAACTTCAGATTTTATAAAGGAGAAAATACATCCTGTTCTGTAACATGTCTACCAATCTTCTGTATGTGCTGTCTCAGTCTGTGACAAAAAACTTTCTTCTCATGGCTTCTGTCGTGTGTTGTTGAAAGCTAAAAGAAGCTCAGTTCTCTAACACACATCTTGACTTAGAGAAGCATGCAACAGCAAAACCAGGTCATCTGTAGGAAGAATAAGCAAAAGAATAAAAAAATTCCAACTATTTCCTTTGGCAAAAGAAGGGAAAGGAGAACTAAACTTAAGCCACAAAAGACCCTTTAATATAATCATTAAAAAGAGAAGGATGCATATAGTATTTCTTCTTTTTGGAAAAAAACTTATAAAAATCAAATTTAAAAGGCAGTAATCATTAAAAAGGCTGGAGAACTTACTTTTGACAAGATCTTATTATCAGAAATAGTATTCAATTCTTTGCTCAAACATCAATTTCTCAACCTAATATTTCAATCTAATATTTAAAATACCTTTTTAGTGCATCTCTGAGAATTGTCAGTGCAATTTAAAAAAAAATCCAACAAATTAATGGAATATTAATGAGGAAGAACACCCTGTATGATTTACAGTCATAAATAATTCTGTCAACTGCCAGGTTCATCAATCACATTTTCATTAATTAATTTGGTGGCTCAATTCTTCCCAGGAGCTTAATTACAGAATTTTAATTTGTTACTTTCCCAGAACTTTTCCATGCTGGAAAAGGAAAGAGGTGTAAACTTTCCTGCCAATCCATGTCAAAGGTTGGTCATCCTTTTCTCATTCAGCAAGGCAGGAAATTCAGATCCACTAATATTATCAATAGGCCTAATTCTCACAGAACAAGGATCTTCAGCATCTGGATGGCTCAGAGATTCTGAACAAGATCAAGTGTGACCATTGGGTGTCACCCAAATAACCAGATGTAGCCAGCAGAATTTAACTGAGCACCATTCATTTTGATTTCAGAAGAAGGATCTTTCTGGTTTGTATTGATAGATCTGTTTCCCTTTGACATCTTGAGTTCTGTCTTCCCTCTCTTTTGTGTTCCTCTGTTATAGACACCTCTACCCTAGTATAATATTTCTGGTTAGAAAACAGAATGTTGTTTTTTTTCTAGAAAACTTACATGACATGTATTATTGAAAATTTATTTCTATTTTTTTTCTTGCAGATATTTTTTAAATGAAAAGAAGTACTCAGTATTTCTTACTTTTTCATGGATGACAGAAACAAAGGAGCATTTAAAAACTCATATAGCCACTGACTGGTTTCAAAGACACCAGAGCGAACAAAAATTTAGCGTATGTACAAATCTATAAGTATACATAAATATTGTGGCGCAGTTTGGAGTGTCTGAGTCATGCTGTGGCTCTCTCTCTGTCCACGTTGCTGTTTCTTTCCAACAGAAACAAGTTTACAGGTGAGTACAATGTCTCATCTTGACATGAATTCGGAATGTATTTAGAGTACACAAAACAACTGGAAGATTATTCTGGACCCCACATGTTAGGTATATCTTCACTGATCAGCTGATCAATGTTTCATGATAGCCTGATACATTTCTCTCTATTGATAACTTGGATGTTACATATGCTGTGGACTCGATGCAGAAGCACTTCAGCTGTAATAACAGCAAGGTGATGCTATTAATTTCACATAGCAAAGAGTAACAAATTCTCCACTAGTGCGATACTGTGGCAATTGCATTTGCAGTGTACTGCAATTCTACTTGTCCTATGTTGTAGGTATCTGTATATGTAGCCTAAATAATTGTATTATATGTTCATATATATAAGTATATATAAACTGTCTATATATGCTTTCTATACACACACCATATAACCTCTTTAAAGAAAAACAAGGTTTCCTTTATCTCCATTCAAGTTTATCCTGTAGACATCTCCTTGTAGCTTCCCCACTAGGGCAATCCCAGAACCACAGGATCATATAATAATTTAGGAGGCCACCTAGTGCAAACCCCTCAACTTGTTGAGTTTTGAACACCTCCAAGGATGGAGAACCCACAGCTTCTCAGAGAAAATGTTCTGGAATTTAAAAAATAAGAAATCTAATTGGAATTTTTCAGGTTCTAGTTCGTGTCTACAGCCTCTCTTCCTATTGTTGTGCATATCCAAGAAGAGTCTGTCTTCTTGATATCCTCTGATAGGTAATTGTAGACAGCAATAAGGTTTCCCTTTGGTTTCTCTTTTCCAGGCTGAACAAACATGACTTACTCAGTCTCTTGTATGTTCAGTGCTCCAGCTCCCTGACCAGTTTGCAGGTCTTACTTGTACTGGGGGGAGGCAGAACTGGACACATCACTCCAGATGTGTCCCACCAGGGCAAGCGGAAGTGTGTTTCCCTGTATCCACTGGCTACACTCATACAGCCCAAGATGATGTTGGCCTTCTTTGCTTCAAGGCTAGTATCTCCCATGAGGACAATGTCATTCCCAGGGGTGTGATTTTTATGAGATAGCCTTGGGTTTGGTTTTATTTAATCAATGCATCTTCATGTTTTTTCATCAAATATTCATCCTAGCCCAGGTGAAATGGAACTGTACAAGAGCTGTCATTTCACATGAAGAGAGAAAGGACATTTATAAAGTTTTCCTAGTTTGATCACAACAAACAAAATGTACATTTGTACTCAATATTTCAACAAAAAGATATTAATTAATGAATATTCCTCCTTCTGTGATTTGAGCAGTACCTTAGTCTATATCCTCAACAACCAGTAAATTCTGTTAAAAGATTTCAGACTTTCTGCAAGCTATTTTTTTCTTCTTTTTTTTCCTCTTCTGATGAGTAAAACATACAGGAATTATTCAGATTAGAATAATCCACTCAGCCAATCACCCAAAAAGGAAGTAAAATAATTTCCATTCCAGTACAACTATTTTTTCAACATAGTGACCCCTGCCACATCATCACTAGTCTATAACTTATGTTTCCATAATCAGCAGGCTGCTTTCTCACATCTCCAAGTGGGTGAGCTATAACAAAGGCTTTACATTCTAAAAATTATTATTCATTTAAAATAAAAAGGCAACTACAGCCTCCAACAAAGATATGGGTGGTTTTGTTCAGATCAACTTTAAGACAATCACCTTCAATATGAAAGTGCACTTTCTAGTGACAATAATTTCTTATCTGTTTAAAATGACAAAGTTGGTCTAAGAAAGAAACTATTTTGCCTTCATAACTGCCACAAAGCGTTATAAGTTCAAAACTGAGACCATAGTCTACACTGAACCATCACTAGATTGAAAGGATAACAAGGAAAATCTTCAAAAGTCTGCTCCATTTGTTGCATTTTCTTACTGTTATGAGAGATTAAATTACCTCTTGATTACTTGTTCCTTGTCCTCATAATTCATGCATTCTTGATTGTACAAGGCCTGAGAGTGATAAATATATAAAACCCAACTGCAAGCCTTAATTCACATTTTTAATTTTGTCCTTAAAAATTATGTTTGATCTTTCTGTCCAGCTCCCTCCTGAACAGTGTACACATCTACTGAGTCCCTATGTCACATCTTTAATATCAGTCATCATTTAAAAAAAAAAAAATAACAACTGCTGCTTTTGCATGGGTCAGGACGGCAGTTCTAGTGCTGTGACCTGGTTCTTATTTTTGTAATTGCATTCTGTACTCTTTGAAAGCTTTTTAATGCTCTGGTGAAATGGAACATTCTTAATAGTATTTCTGAACAACTGCTAATGCTTTGGAACATTTACTGACTGAGGTTTATACCAGAGATAGAAATCTTTTCTGATGAGTGAAGTCCTGCATTAGTAACAGAAAGCATGATGAATGTATCAGTCTCTGAGAGGCATCTAAATATGTCAGTCTAATTTTCTATTTTAAGATTGAATTGATATTTACAATTTGCTTACTCAAAAACTGCTTTTGCCTTGATTTCATAATGATGCCCAAAGCACAGAGCTGTGATTCCAATTCAGAGTTCCTTTAGGATCAGACATGGTGGCTTTGGTCATGTTTGTTTCCCCCATTTATTTCTGAAAGGACGAATATGACTAGGCACATGAAAAAATGAAGTGTTTTTTTAAACATCATGTATTATCCTGGAAATTGCAACATTAATTTTCCAGAGTATAGATGATTTTGATGACTTTCATATCAAACACATCAGCTTCTCATCATGCTTTTTATATTCCATCTGTTGTGATAGAGTACCTTCACCCAAATACAGGGTTGATCACTTTTTTGTTAATTAAAAATAAGGACTCAGCACTGTGTTTTGAAAGACCTGAGAAAGAGGATTGAGTTGAGAAAGCAAACAAACTGAAGAAATTAAGAAAATATAACTCAAGGCAGAATGTTCATGAAATAATGCCTAGGGCTAAAGTCTAAAGGAAAAAATGCCATTTACTGATTAAAAAAAAGGTACAAATATAAGAATAGAACAAATATTAGGTCAAGTAAAATAAGCTTGGATTATATTTTTAACCTAAAACGGTGCATGTTTTGCTAGTAGATTTTAACATACCCAGCTGATGTGTATCCTTCATGTATTCTGAATTTGGGATTTGGGTGTAGGAGGGAAATTTTCTTTTAGCACAGGGAGGATTGATACAGTTTGGAAATCATTGGATAGAGTCAGGGTATTAAGAACATTCTTTAGACCCATAGTAATAATTCAGGGATTTTGATTTACATTAAATTTTATATAAAAATTATAATAGACATGTTTGTATAATACATAATTTATATAACTATACAACATGTAAGAATATTTTTATATTTAAATTATTTGCCCTCATCTACTTTTTTTCTAGTGACTTCCAATAACTCAGAACAAGTGTCCTATTAATTTATTAATTGTATTCTATTAAAAATTGTTCTTACACATTATTTCACACAGAATATATATCTAATATGTTAATGTTAGCAGATTTGTGGTGCTCTATCTGTTGGAAAGGTTGCAGAAATCCAGTGGTTCTGTTTTAACATGAGATTTGTTGTGAATAAGTGATGAAAAAGATTAAGATGAACAGACTACAAAAAAGCAAAGGCTTCTGTCTCTGCAGCAGAAGCTCCCACCAGTGCCTAATATGTAACCATGACACTGGTGTCATTGCCAGGTCTTCTCCTTTCTATGCATTGCCTCCTTCATCCCTCCTGCCACTCACTGCCACCACTCTGGTAATCTAGCTCTTACCTCATTTACATATTTTTCCATGACTAGTGATAATTTTTTTTTAAAATTTTATGGCAAACAGCACCACAGATAGGACTTCAGTATCCAGTTTTTTTGCCCTGTGTGTACACTGGTCCCTCAAAGTGAAAACGTAGCAATTATTTTTCAGCCTAAGGATAGCAGAAGTCAAGAGAAAGTCATACCCAACAATATTCCTGTAAGATGAGTTATGGCCAGAATTTCAAAGCCAGAGAACTTGAGATTAATTTTAGGGCAGAGTGATTAACAGCTGTAGCATACTTCTGGTGTTGTGATTAAATGAACATCTCCCTCACATGAATCCATAGTTCTACAACAAAATACACTATCATCTTAACATTTATCTTTTGGTTTAGATGACCTTAACTTAATATCATTTTCTATGGTAGGTTTTCAGGACACCTTCTTTTTGTTAAATACTTCACATAGAACTGGGGGCTCTGATCAATAACAAACACTTCTGGGGATGAACACACCACCACCAATTACAATTAATAACAGAATGAAGAAGGCTATTTGACAATGGAATATTTTAGCTAGTTTCTCAAAATCAAGACTGGAAAGTCTGGAGTTAGCATAAAGCACTGGGAACCCAGTCTTTTATGTCTTTCTATGTCTAGTTAAGGGATGCATCTGCAAATTGTCATTTCAGGTGAACATAAAAATAGTTTTTGTAACTTTAAAGGTTTTACTCTGAGGTAAATAAAGTTTTGTTAATCTGTTAAACAGCCCAGGATTTATATCAATTTAGTTTAGACAACCTTGTCAACCTTTAGAAGATCCTATTTAATTGAAATTGTGATCTCTTATTTTTCATACTCCATACAAGTTTCACTATTGATTTTATTTATAAATTGCATGTAGTAGTGTTAAATTTCAGTGATGAAATTTGATTTGTTCTGATTCACTCAAGAACCTGAGCAACCATGATGCCACAGCTGTATATATTCCCTTCACTTCCTGTTGTTTAATATTCCACATCCAAAACACTGCCTAGCAGGCTTGTAGTTTAAATCTAGCTTTTTTTTAATTTTTTTTTATTTTTTTTTATTTTTTTATTGAATAGTGAGTAATAAGCTAAAATCTGCTGAGGTTTTAAGTTAAATATTTGCATAACAAATCTCCACTTCTGGGTTTCTTGACCATCTTTTTGCTGCTCTCAATTCAGAGTTATGCTCCCGTTCCCAAGAATTGAGAATAACTTAGCTCTTTTCAGTCAGTCAAATGTGAAATACTGTTTTCTTCTGATGCCTTGAGAGCAATTTACTACTTAGACAAGTATCCAGACCCAAAGGTACAAATGTGAGACTCTTCTAGGCTTCCTGGGAAACAATGACCTGGCATTTATTATCCTCAAATGACATACTCTAATGGAACTTTAGAACTGGGAGAATTAAAGAATATTGGTCCCTTGACAGTTTTTAGGCTTGAATTCCTTCACTGGATCTCACACAGCTGTGCTGATTGATGACATTCAGTATCTGATGCAAAATTCAGAGCCTAACATTCCAGTTCTTTAATGATTGGTCAAAAACAAATGACAATACTTCAAGTAGATTTTATTGTTATACAGCATCTGGATAGAACTTCATCTTTCAAAAGGTGAAGGACTTCTACCTCAGTCTTTGCTTAATTTTCACATCACAGGGCACCTTCCTTTGTATCTTAGTATTTCTACTCAGAATTGCTGAACATATGGACACCTTCACAGCTAATCCTCATACAGAGGCAGAGTAAATCTTTATCTTGATAAAATTATCTTATCCAGTGAGATAATTGGATCAATTAAATATAAAGACAGAGAACACTGTCACAAATGATCTGCAAAGCCCAGCCAAGAATGTCAACACACAGCAGAGGGAAAGATGAACAGTTGTTTCAACCAACAAAAAATCTGAAGAACTATTTTGCTACAGTACGATATCTTATGATGGCACAGAAAGACCAAAAGGCTGTTTAGATGAAAGCTTGGAAGCAATGCAAAGTTTTATACCCGGTTGAAACTAGAAAATTAATATCCACCGACAAGAGGTTCTGTATTTGTACATGCAGTTTTTTATAAATTGTTAGGAAAATGGACTTTTCACAGATCAGTTTTCAAGAAGCAAATAATTAATGCATAGATATTAACTATTATACAATACAAATTACTTATATTCTATTTTAACAAAAATTATGTTCTTTCAGTAATGTGTAACTATAGCACAATTTGATTTATTTACTGTTTAATTCAGCGTATTTGAACCAAGTTAATTGGTGAAATCATCAAACACAATAGTGTGAGAAATCACAGGAGAAGGAGACATGAAGAAAAACAGGACAATTTCTGATTTTCAAGAATTTAATGATGATGACTTAAGAGTTAGTTTTTACATTCTGGACTCAAATTTAAGACAACAATCTGTCTGAGAAAGAGCAAACAAAAGCTAAATGGAGATCAGTGTTACAACAGGAAGTTTAGATAAGTACCACATGGAGATCTGATGTGTTCCAAGTAGAGCCTAAATACACAGCGAGTATGAGTCATTTGATGTAGAATCCAGAGCCTGACTCCTGCCTGTTGATACAGCTCCATGTTCTCACAGCAGAATGTTTAATAATGCAGCTCATTCTTGTACAGAAAGGAGTTTGGTCTGATCCGTAGTTATGTAACTTTTTAAACAAATTGATTTTGACACAGAAGCTGTTAAAGGTAAGCAGACATAGAAAATATTGATACCGTTAAAAAATTTACATATTCATGTAAAACCTTCCTCTCATTTAAGAGACTGAGCAGACTCACATCTAATGCAATAAACTTTCACAGCACAGCAACAATTTGGTGCAACTTAATACACAAGCAATGCCTTGGAAGACATATTTGTGCTTATGTTTTTCATGGATTAAATGGTAGGTAAATATTTTACTACAAAATTGGATTTTGTGGAATGATAGAAAAATTTTTGAGATTTGTTCTATAACAACAATTATACAGGTTATACTGTGTCAAAGGGGCATATATATTTTGGAAAAGTAAATGTATGTTTTGGAAGCTTTGAATAATTTTATTGTTGAGCTCCAATTAGGAAATAAAATGAAAAATGATATAATTAAAGCAAGAGCCCAAAAACTTTCTAGTTCTCTGGGGAAAAAAAAAAAGAAGAAAAAAATGAAGACTTTGTGTCTTATGTGGCAACAATACAAAGCATTTCTTTCTTGCTATAGATCATATTACAGTTATTAACTTCACATGATTTTCTAATACAAAATATTAAGAGAGCTATCAGTTTTGATCCCTCTTTTGGCATCCAAAAGTAAAGTAACTGTAGTCAGTTCCCCTGCAGAAATGTGAAAAAGCAATGTGCCCACACCTGGGGTCCCAGACTATCTAAATTCCTGTGAAGGATGAATCAGACAAGTGTTGGCACTCAAGTCCACCCTGTTCTGGAGCATAACCCAACCCTGTCTGCGCCACTGTTTTGAGACAGGAAGTTTACTATTCCCTCCCTCCTGTTGCACAAAAGCCTGTGCAGGAAGCATGCAGATAGGTATGGGCACATTGGGCTTCTCTGCTTTCCTAAAGGTACATCCTCAAGTACAATCTGCACAGTTTATCAGGTAGAGGACATACCCAGAACAACATGTAGGACAAGAGAGAAAGAGTAAATAAAATTACCTGGAACTCCTTAAGAAGCAAAACTCTTTGGAAACTTATTATAAAGTGGATGGAATTTTAAGCAATGTTTTAGTCTCAGTGTAGTAGTGATGGAATACAGCAAGATAAGAAACTGAGATTATTGTTTATGTTTGGATATTATGACATTTAGCCATTTCCAATTAATTTGGGGATAGCTAAGTATGATGCGACTTTTTAATACTGTATTTCTTGTAGAAATTAATATATGCTTTTAACAAAAGGTTATGAAAAGAAACTGATAATTCAGAGCAGTTGGTGAATATTCCAAGGCCAAAGAGTCAACTTTGAAATTTCATGGGACAACCACGTCCCTATTGCGCAATTAGACTATGAGTAGAAAGAGCAAGAAAAACTTTGGAATCCAATAAGTAGATGGAAGATTAAGCCTTGCTAAAATGCTTTGAATGTGCATGGGAAGGATGTCTGTTGTGAAACTGAAGTTGGCACCAAAGGCTGCGCAAAAGTAAAAGCATATTATGCCTAATTCCACTTACAGTGGGGCTCAGGTTCAAGATCAGTTCTATTTCATTCAGCTTTTGAACTCTTAAGAGAATGCCACAGTTATGTGTAACCTGTGGTTTATCTTTTTGTTAAATAGCATTTTCCTATCAATTTGGATTTCCAGATTTACTTGTATATGTCCTGAGGTTCTATCCAGTGGTTATCTTATTTTCTATGATTACTTAGGAGACACAATTTGATCAGGATATTAGTTTTAATACTGAAGATCTATTGTCTACTTCTTCCTGAATTTCAGAGTTTAGTGTTACAGCTGTTAAGTATCACTGATTGCAACTTCCTACTCTCCAACCAGCAAACAACTTGCTGCAATACATTGACTATCGTGAATGTTAAACTGCCAGGAGTCATCTTTGTCCTGTGGCTAAACAACAGCAACAAAACCACACTGAGGAAGATGACAGGTATGGGTAAAGGTCCCCCACCTAGGCCTGGAGGGAAGTGTAGTATGTGCCTTTTGACACCTTGAGGTGATGCATTAATTGAAAGACAAAGGACAAAATATTTGAGAAACTTTTTGAGGATGTCATCCATCAAGCAATAACATTCTCTGTGGGGCATAAAACCAGAAAGTTTCTCTCTTTTTTTTTTTTTTAATGTCTCATACTTCTGTTTATTTGCTCAGCTACAAGTTTGTTACATTCTGCAGTTCATTGAGAGTTAGTCAAAGTAGAAAACAAAGAACTGTAAATAAAATATATTACTTCTGTACCAGGATTATGTATCACCTTTGCAACTATTAACTCCATGCCCATCTGTTTTGGAGAATTTATAAAGATAAATGTGTCTCAGAGCCCACTACACCTCCCATATCAATATTATCCCTGCATCAACTTTAGCACCTGAGAGCAAGAAACGTACCATGCACCATGATTAGCTTCCTTTCTCTCATCTCCTTTTATAACTCTATTGCTTACTTTCTTTGTCATATACCTTGCTGTTTGCCAATCCCTTTTGCATTTACATTTCTTCCAATACATCCTTGTATTTTTTTCATAGCTTTTAGTAAATTTGATGGTTTACCTTAAGCTGAGAAAACACCACAGAGATTAATTACATTGTGGTGTGCCTTTGCTTAGAAGAAAAAAAAGTATGCATACAGTGCAGTTTCTGAAACTATGATTCCTATAATGTTTTCAATTATTGCAGTAGAGCACACTGATACTGCATTTTAAGGATTTAAGACTAGATTCAGACCTCTTCATGTAGACGTCGACATTGCAGTGCTGGAAAAATCATGGCTTTTAGAGTGTTTCAGATCACAGAAGTCCTTTATGTCTTTAATATAACACTAAGTGTCTCTGAAGAGCTCCAGAAAATGGTCCCTACAGACATCTGTAACTCTTACATGACTACAGAAACCTGATCACCTGGCTTAGATGTGAGCATTTACCATCAAATCACATCCCTGATGCTGAGTGCTTCCATGACTTAGGTGGTACTTCAAAATCATGATCTCCAAGAAGTGTATATTTAATGTTTGCTGGCATACTAATTTAAGTGAACTTTAGCCCATTAACCAGGGGTCTACTTTTTTACAGGATAGGGATGCAATCACAGAAGTACACAG
Source organism: Myiozetetes cayanensis (assembly GCF_022539395.1). NCBI lineage: Eukaryota > Metazoa > Chordata > Aves > Passeriformes > Tyrannidae > Myiozetetes > Myiozetetes cayanensis. The sequence goes on along the minus strand of NW_026087742.1, from coordinate 39,368,703 downwards.
CTCGAAAAACTGTAACATAACAAGAATGTGCTGTTATTTACATGACACTATGAAGTTTTTTAATCCTCTACACCACATGCTGAAAATGCGGGGGCTTTTCACAGTGGAGGAATTGCAAAATGCAGTTACAGAAAGCAAAAGCCTCTAAGCCTTTCCATATGCAAGCTTTCTTTTTTTTTTTTTTTTTTTTTTTTTTGACCACGAGCTCATAAGCTATTCGAAGAAGATAGTCTCTCCTTCTCTCTGTTTACAAAAAGTGAATCACATTTTTGGTTGTACTATATCCTAAACAATGTTAGGACAAAATTATGAGGCACTCGTTAACTGTGGAAAAAATAAAGCATTATTTTTAACCTTTAAGTTCTGCTTTCCAACAGGCTGTGCAGAACAATATTGAGCTCATTATAAGTAAAGTCTGCATGGACACTAACTTTACGGCACTGTTTATATGGAGCACTCTTTACACACAAATGGAACACTTTAGTCTGAGAACAGGAACTTAGATTTTTTGACTTTCAGGCCATGATTCAAGAGTTTTTAAGAAAATGTCATCATAGGAAAGGTTTGTGATTTTGATCCTTGTAGTGTTCAAGGAGGCTGTGTATTTGTCCTGTTCCTCACCCAACATTTTTTGGTTTTATTTAAGCCAATAACATTAGCAATATTTCAAAGGGTCTATCAAAAATTTTTACTGCTTTAAAGTGTACAATTGAATGGTTGAATGGCCAAACAAATGCTTAGAAACTACTTAAAAGTTAAGTGCAAATCTAGAGATTTACAATGAGAGTTCTCACTATAATTGTTGCTATTCTTGTTGACATTTTATATAGGAATTGTACTGCAAAGCAAGACAGCCAAGAAGTTTTGTTAAGTACAGCTTTTACTCATCCACATTTTTTGAACAGAGCAAGAAAATAAGCAAAAGTTATTTGAGCTCTGCAATATACTTTCAAGTTCTGACTGAATTTTAAAAAATGCAAGCATGTCAATCAAACCTCCAAAGTTTTACTTTTTGGTTCAAAATAGGTCTATTCAGAAGAACATTCACACTGTTTGCTTTTTAAGATTTTTATATCCAATAAAATCTTATTGAAATGTCATTTTTAGATCTGAATTGAAAATATCAGCTTCAATTTTAATAGCTTGCAAATGAAAATCAGCTGTGGAAACACCATAAGAAAACCTGTTTTTATGTAATGTTGATTGACACAACAACAACATGAATAAATCAAAATTAAGAAATGGCAACAGTAGAATGTAAAAAAGAATTGATAAGGCATACTTTGAAATGTTCCCAATTAAAAACTCGTGATACCATAGCAATATCAGGCAAAGCATCCAAATGATGTGAGAAAATCTAAGAGCAAAAGAAACAAATGAATCACACAATCATTTGGATTGGAATGGATCTTAAAGATCACCTCTTTCCAACGCCCCCCTGCCATGGGCAGGGACACCTTTCACTAGATCACATTGCTCAAAGCCCCATCCAACCTGGCCTTGAACACTTCCAGGGATGAGGCATGAGGGTTATGGACAGAATAATGTCAAGAAAATATTAAAAGTTTCCAGTGAAATTTCACAGAAACCACATGAAACCAATATAAAATAAAGTCGAATACATTTCCTAAAGAACCCACGATATTTTCCTTAAACAATGACAATTCAGCATAATTACTGCTCCTATTAAAGAAATTAATAGTATATTTGTCAGGTCATAAAAATAAAATCAAGACTGCAGAAAACATGGAAAATATTTAATTGCTAACATTTAGACAAATAATGTAAGTAGTAAACATTTATATTTCTGGTGAACATGTAGGTGTTTACATATTAGTGTAGAATTCTACACTTGTTAGTGTAGAATTTTATCAGACAAGTCATTAGCAACAGGGAGTGGAAACTACTCAGGTTTTGTTTGTTTGTTTGTTTTTTTCTTTCAGGACCTCCTATTCAGGCCATCTGTGGCTCCTTACCTCTTCTAGCCCTGAAGCAGTAGGAAGAAGGAAAGTCACTGTAAGGAAACACATTTTTGGAGCAATTTCTGTAAAGATGCAGGCCATGAATGCTGGGTCCATATGGGGAAGTGGAAATGAGAAAGCAAGGCAGTGGCAATAAAAAGGCATGACAACTAGGTGACTAAGCATGAAAACATCAGGGGAAAACCAAAAAGAGCATGGAGATGCACAGTATTGGAGAGGAACTTCTCTCTCTTCTGAGAAAAGGTACATTTGGAAGAAGAGAGAAATACTGTAGCATGAAATATAGAAATTTGGTAGCCAGAAAAGCGCTTCAAACTATTTGTTTAATGTCATGTCATAAAACTGGATAGCTCCTCAAATAATTCTTTTAACATTGGTTCCACTGACAGGTTTTGTGAAAACATCTTCAAGTCTTGGTACTTTCTACTCAAACAGTTCTTTCCCCTGCAAGATCTACAGAGTGAAATACTGCTGTTCAAAAATACTCCTAATAACAAGCATACTTGGAGATGCATTATTCTGTTGAACCCCTAAATGTATAGAGAGGTGCCCATATAACATCTGAGGTTTAAAATGTTAGTTATTAGCACATTGCCTTAATTCTTTTAAATATTGAAAAAATAAAGCTTGTCTTCTATTTATTCTTGAAGCAGTAAAAGGTAGACTCACAAAGCACTCTATAAGCCAGTAGTATTTTACCACGAATAAAGTAGAAAGTACACACCACATTGAATAAGGTTTATGTGACGCCACTGCTTCTATAAACTTGCCCTGTGTGATTTCAAATACTACTGAAATAATTTCAAATAGTTATGTTTCTCTCCCTGAGAAGCTGTCTTTTTCAGTCTGAAAATGTTTTGAAAGTAACATAACAAAAGCAACTGCTTTGTGGTGATCACAGTCTTTTGGAAAAAAGATTTTTTTTTCAGAAAAGCATGTTATACTTACAGAGCATAACGAAGCATGTAACAGCATACTTTTCTCTACATATCAGAAATATACTGATTCCACTTAAAGTCAGGAGGACTACTCCAACTCCTCCACCAATTTATTCCTTGTATCTTTCAACACAAGTTTCTTTTCTGAATTTCTATATAATAAAAATATACTAAGGGTTGTGTTGTCCTCCTCCCCCCGCCAGTCAGTAGCTGTATTATTGAGCTGAATGGGTTCTGCCACAAAGCCAGTATTTTGCACAAAATGCCAGGCAGTAATTAGCTGGTGACAGCTTCTTGGTCAGAACTAACCTGGGTTGAATTAGAACTTGCTATATGCAGGCTGGCCACCCAGCTGCTGTAAACCAGGTCCGTTTTCAACATCCTCTCATGCCCCTGACACAGTAATTAAAGTTTAGAAGCAAAGAATGCCCCACTTTCCAAACCTTTTGTAGAAAAGACGTTGTGCTTCTTGGAGCAAAGAATGCTTTGAGGTCCCCTACTGTAATTTAAAGAGCTTTGAAATGCCTCAGTTTCTTTGCTACTGGAAAATAGATCCTAGAAGAGGCTTGGTAACAGAGCTCAACCACGAAAAACTACTGGGAACAGTGAAAAACAGATAAAAGGAAGCCTTTACTATTGCCAACTGCAGATAAGTAAAGCTTGTCTTATTTTCTGTTCTCCAAAACAGCGACCTAAAAAGAGGCTTACATCCTCTTCCCCAGAGTTGCACTTCTGGGGATGGCGAAGCGAGAGGACGAAGAAACGACCCTAGAGGTGGGGGAAAGGGATGAGAAGACAGGGAGAACGCCAGGATAGGTCAAAAAGCGCGGATCGAAGGGACAGGGTGCCGGATGAGATACTAGAGGGATGCGCGCACGGCGATCAGCGGCGGGGACATTCAGGGGGAGGTGGAGTGGAGGTGGAGCCGGTGGAAGTGCTGCTGGGGTAGCCGCGGTGCCCAGAGGCAGGGGACAGAGGTGGGACTTGGCGGGTGAGCCCGTGCCCTGCAGCGCAGACCCTTGGTAAGGGACTGGGCTGGCGGCGAGGAGGGGCGGTGAGGGAGGGACGAGGGGCGTGGAGCCGGCGGCCAGCCCGCCCGGGCAGTGGGAAGCAGTCCAGGGACGAGCGGAGCTCGGAGCTGGGGGGCAGCGAGCGGCATCACACCCGCTGCCGCCTCGCGGGTACCCTGCCTTCCCGCCTGCCCCCGCACACGCTCCCATCGTTTCTCCTCTCCAGGTTGCACCGCCCCCGGCCTCGTGTCACCCCTCTCCCGGCGGCGGGGACCGGGGCTGAGACGCCCCCGCGAAAGCAGCACCATGTGAGCGGGACCTGTGCCGCGGCAGCAGCGGGCACGTCGAGGATGTGAAGAGCCGCCTGCATCCTGCACCGCCCGGCCGCCCGCCCCCCGCCGCTGCCCAGCCACCGACTCGCCGGTGTCCAGCGCTACCCGGGCCAGCATGACCGAGGTGAAGGCCAAGGAGCCCACAGCGCCTCCGCCTTCCAGAGACGGGGCGGTCCTGCTGCAAGGACAGCCCGGCCGAGACCCCTTCCGCGGGGAAGCGGAGCCCATTGACATCTCCCTGGACGGGCTGCTCTACCCCAAGAGCAGCGACGAGGAGGAGGAGGAGGACGAGGACGAGGAGGAGGAGGGGGAGGAGGAGGAAGAGCCGCGGCAGCAGCAGCTGGGGCAGGAGGAGGGCCGGGTCTCTCTCTCCTACCGGCCGGGGAGCGGCTCGCTCTCGGACAAGGACGCTCTGGACACCGTCCTGGACACCTTTCTGGCTCCCACGGCTCATGCCAGCTCCGTGGTGGCCGCGGCGCCCTGGTCGTTCTTCGAGGTGGAGGCAGCGGAGGCGCCCGACGGCCCGATGAGCCGCGGCCCCTCGCAGAAGGCGAGCGAAGCGGCCCCAGAGGCTCCCGGTCCGTCGCAGCCCCCGCCGCGGCCCGCCCCGCTCTGGCCGCCCGGCGATGCCCTGGCCGCCGCCAAGCCGCGGCCGGGAGGCGGCGCGGAGGGTCCCGCCGCTGCCCCCAAGGACGATGCCCCAGGGCTTGGGGCGTTGCCCGGCGGGTCCCGGGAAGGGGACCCGGGGCAGGAATACCTGCACGTGCCGCTCCTGCCCCTAAACTCGGCCTTCCTGGCCTCCCGCACACGGCAGCTGCTGGACGGGGCGGAGTACGAGGGCGGCGCGGTGCCGCGATGCTCGCCTCCCGCCCCGGACCTGCCGGGGTACGGCTTCCCCACGACGGATGCCAAGGAAGGGTCCTTCGCCTACGGTGACTTCCAGCCCGTCCTGAAGATCAAAGAGGAGGGTCTCGGCCTCTCCACCCGGTACCCGGGCGGCAGGGCCACCCCCGCGGCGGGCTGCTCCGACTACCCCCCGGCTCCGCGGGCCGGGCAGGAGCCGTCGCTGGAGTGCGTCCTCTACAAGGCGGACCCCACCCTCCTGGCCGGCGCCTACGGGCCGGCGGCGGCGCCCGACAGCCTCCCTTCCACCTCGGCCGCGCCGCCGGGGCTCTACCCGGCCCTGGGGCTCAACGGGCACCAGCCGCTGGGCTTCCCGGCCGCCGTGCTGAAGGAGGGCTTGCCCCAGCTGTGCCCGCCCTACCTCGGCTACGCGCGGTAAGGAGGGCGGCGGGGGCGGCGGGCGGGGCGCTCGCCGAGGGACGGGGCCGGGCGGTCGCGCTATGCGGCGGCGAGAGAGCTCCGCGCATCCTTCTCCGTCCTCCGGAGGGGCGGCCGTGCCGCGGGAGGGGCGCTCCGGGGGAGCCGAGACAAGGACGGGCGAAGTTTCTCTCGGCGAAGGCCTTTTTGGTTTTTTAGGCAGTAACTGCAGCCCCCGTTTCCATTCTGCGCGCTGTTTGAGCACGCCGGGCTGTCCCAGGGCGGTGTGAGACTGGCACAGTGTCAGCTTAGCAGTTGGTACCTAGCGGTTTTTTCAGGCGCGGTGACGCTCCAGGAGATGATTATTATCGGCTTGTTATCGCTGCGGTGCTTCAGTGCCGTCCGATGTCCGGGCCAGTGCCCGGCTCCAGAAGGGGGGTGCAGAGTATTCTCCAGGTTGCTCTCACTGACAGACAGAAGAGATTCATCAATACCTAAATGTTTTCCGAAACATTATGCCCAATTCGGGGAAAAAAAAAAAATCCCAGTTAATTTCACACAAAAAACTGAAACACTTGTATATTGATTTGATAGAAGGAAATTGCATGCTGTCATGGCGAAATGTGGAGATATGCATTACCTGGAAATATGTGCAAAAATACGTACAAATGATGTTACAGTTTCAACAGAAATCCCTTATTTTTTCTAAATACAGTGGTTACCTCTGTTAGTCTGTGCCTTTTGTTGAAGAGAAATTGGAAATATCCTTTTTATATCCCCATCAGAGTTAGTTACTGATGAGAAAGCTGCAGCTGAATGGGGGGTGGTAAACTGATTATGAAAGATTTTTCTAGCTGAGATGAAACTTAGTTATCTCCCATGTGAAAGAGGCCTTTGAAATTCAATTGACTTCTATCTGATTCTGTCTCTGGACAGGAAAAAAGAGTATCAGTCACTGACTCCACTCACAAGAGTTGTTGATCTGAGGAAGATGAACATTTTAACAGAGTTTCTAGATTATACCTTTTTGAGCTAAATGGATTAAAATATAATTATGCTTTTTGCCCACTGCTTTCTGTAGTACCATAGTAGAGACAAACCTTTATGCTGAAAGGCAGTCATACTTTAGTTTTTTCCTGATCTTCTGTAACTTGATTACAAGTTTTAAAATGAAGTTTTTAGTGTAAAATTGATCAATACAGGTTAGAAATTAACGATGCAAGGCTAGATCTTTCATTTCTTTTAATTCTCTTTCTTTTGAAGGCCAGATGCAGAAACCAGCCAAAGTTCTCAGTACAGTTTTGAATCACTACCCCAGAAGATTTGTCTCATCTGCGGTGATGAGGCTTCTGGTTGCCACTATGGAGTACTTACCTGTGGAAGTTGTAAAGTCTTCTTTAAAAGGGCAATGGAAGGTACTATATAATGCCACTGTTGCTAATTATCTGAAATATATCTTCTAGGCACTGCCAAGGACATACTGTTTATTTACTGTTCGTCTTTATAAATATTATCACTGTAGTAAATTCTTCTTGTTTTGCTGACTGTTTAAATATTACAGTGAATACTGACAAAATTCTTCTGCTTTTGATTTTACTAGTATTACTTGTTTTACTTTACCTATTTGCTATTCATTATTTGCTATTTACCACTTAGTCATTCCACATAGGCAGAGTTTCATAAAAATGTTGTGTATCACACAATTTGTTTTAAAAAGTGTAAATACTGCTCAAAGGAAAATATTGCAGGTATGAACTAATTACAGGCAGGTAAGAATTTATTTCGGCTTTGTTCTCTTTTTGAAGTCATGGAATTTTTCTTACTTGCAAGATGCAGTTTTTTGCTTCCTGAAAATTATGGAAGTATTTAAAATTTCACTGAACTATTTCAAGTAATAAAAACAATAAATGTGTTTGTCTTTTTTTCCAAATAGCCATTAAATTGCAAAGCCAAGCTGTGGGTTTTGTAAATCAGTAGCAATACCTATGTTTATTATTTTCTTTTTGTATTATTTTAAATGCCTTGTCCGCTGAGATTTTAAATATAATTACAAGAGCAGATTGTTTTATATAGTTCAACAAATGAAGCAGTACAACAAAGTCTTTTACTCTTTATGCTTTGTCTCCTTTTTTGGTTTTTATCTGATCCTGTCAGAACTAGGATATTCAATTTTCTGTTCCATATACATAACAAAACCATTATTACAGTGGATAGGATTCCTTGAAATAATAAAATGGTATGATATATTTTCTTGTTGTGGTATATAGGTTCTTCAGCTTTATAAAGTTTATTTCTTTCCAAATTGGAAAAGTAAAAGCTTAGCAAAATAATATCATTAGAATTTTTGTTTCAGTGTGCTGTTGCTTTCTGCTTTAAGCTTGTGCTCGCGTTCTTCCTTTAGCATATTAGATATTTGCAAAGTGCTAACACTGGGCTGGGTGGTCTAAGTGAACTTCTGAGTTAGTGCCACATTTTCTCTAGTAAGTTCAATGGGTTTCATGAGAAAGCTATTAGAAACATATGTGCTGGGCTGTAAGGCTCTAGAGTACAAGTCTCAAGAGTACATTAAAGTTTCACTGACTGTGCTAGCTGGTCCCTTGGTTTGGCTTCACATTTTTTTGCTATGTTTTGCTACATCAGCCATATACTTTTTTTTTTTTAGAAAAACTCAGGGAGCTGAAGTTTTAATACTGAGTGTAGGGTAATGTATGAGTGCCGTATTTTAAAATAGGTTTTATTTTTGTTTTTCACCTATAAAATAATGTTGAAATTTTTCTTTGAATTTTATTCTATCACTTTTAGATTTTATCTCTTTCTTAATTTAGTATCCAATTTTGTTTGTGCAGTAGGTGAACCTACTCAAAACTATATCTTATTACTGTTCACCAGAAGTATTTTAATGATAAATGTCAAGAAGGCATATAAATTGATAATAGAAATATATTAAATTTGTTTTCATGGATTATTCAAAGTCCAGATTATCCAAAGTATTTGCAGAGTTTTAACCAGATTAAAAAATAGACACCTATAGAGAGAAATGAGAGGTCAGTACATTTACACAAACAAAAGGTTTATGTTTTACACGGAAACTTCATAATTTCAAATTTAAATTGTTCCAAAGACTGAGAGTCTGGTTAGGAAGTGCATTGGTGTTTTTTGGTAAGAATATTCAAAGAATTTACAGCTACATAAGAAACCTGACTGTAATCAGAAGAGGAACAGGTTATTGAATCTGATGGGAAGAGTGACAGGTATGAGCAGTGTGGGCACTGGCAAAATGAACAAATGCAGCTACCTGTTTTTGTGTAGAATGTGCACGTCTACAGAGAGCTCCTTAAAGAGATGGACTTCTTATTTAAATGGAAGCACAGTATACAATTACCAGCATTGAAATAATCCCATTTATGGATGGATACTTGATTCCATATGGACTAATTTTTTAAATTTTAGTGCTACTACGGACATGTGGGGTTTTAATAATAACTTATGTAAATTAGATATTACATGTTGTGAGTAAAGAGTTATGGTCAAAACTCTACTTCTCTTAAAATGTCCATACAGTACTGATCATTTGAGAAATTAAAACATGATTGGGAATAGCTGGTTTTTGCTAGTTTATGGATTTTTCCTCTATCTTGAGATCTTTCTTGTATGTTATGAGGTTTTGTGTGTAGATAACAAAGTAAATAATATAGTAGTATTAAATTTGTTGAAAAATGTTTGTTTATCTTAATTACCTCTGTGGTTTCAGATGTGTTGGCTGTTTCAAATAATTTTTTTTTTTCACAGAAATTGTCCTTTTCATACACCATTTATTTTACCTTCCCTGGTGTGTGGACAATACTGTATTGGTTAAATACTTCTGTTTGGATGAAATGGACTGTTATGTTATCCAGAAAACTCTGTTTTTTCCATCTCTAATCTTTTTGAAAAGAAACTCAAGCTGATTTAAAATACTTAGACTAAACAATCATTTAAAACTGTGTAGGCTAACCTAGAAATGTTTCTATACTAATTATGAGTTAATCATACATATGAATATAACTAGTAGACACATGCAGCTTAACGGGATCAGAGTTGTGTGAGGATTTCTAACAGGGCATTAGGAGAATGGAGATTAAGAAATGAACTCTTACTTTTTTAGCAGTAAATTGTCAGACAGTCATTAGTAATATCTTACTCTTCATGTAAAACTGTGCAGGATATTAATGATCAAAGAGATTGTGGAACACCATGGTAAAATTATGCCACTGAAGAGGAACCCAGTGTTTAGTGTTTTGGGATTCTGGAGTTACACTGTTGCTAACACATGATTTCTTGCTAGCCTGCATTCTTACCTTGGTGTTGAAAGTGCTTCCTTTGCAGTAGTTCTACTAATGAAAATTTGAAATTGCCAAAATCCTGAGAAAAATTTCAAGTGTTATTTTTCTATAATAATGTCCCACTTTTCATTTTTTTTTTCTGTATTTTTATATGCACTTAGTTTATATTAACAATGTCTAAGGAAAAGCAGTTGCCCAAACCTGAAGAGTTTGAGACCAACTTGAACAGATGATATTACTGCAGGTCAGTCAGAAACTACCTCTTGATTTGTTTAAACCTCGGAACCTATTTCAAAATTGATCAAATAGTTATACAGCAGATTTTTCTAGTTTTAATAGGTGTTTCAAGCTCAGGGTAGCAACTCTTTGCAGATAATGGCATCAGGGAACAAGTTCAAGCATGTGTAGTAGATAACATTTAACTGACCAAGTGTGAAATTTACTTCTCTCTGAGACCTGAATTTGATATACCGTCTGACAGAAAGTAAGATTTCCTTGAGAGGTTTCACTGTCTGTGTGTGGAGAGGTACAGTGGAGGAATTGGTGATGAACTACACCTACACAGTAAGAAGGCTGTTCATGACTTCAAACAAACTTTCTGATAAAGTTTATCTAAATTTTATCAGTGTTATGGTAGGCAGTTTTGTGATGAGAGTATGATTCACTATGTAAGTAGTGAAATACTATGCATAAGGAAAATTGCTTGTCTAAGCAATTGTGCTTTTCCATATCTAAAGAATGTAAAATGACACAACATGCCAAGTATTTTTAAAAAAAAAAAAAAAGACTAACGACTAGTAGAAAATCCTCTTTGAAAACAAAGAAAAATGCAACACCACTGAGACCTTCTCGGCTGTGAAGATGAGGAGAAAAAGGAACCTTTAACATCTATGTCATAACTCCACAGGGACTTCTTATTTTTAATCCAACTTTCCAGGCTGGATCTTGGGATCAGAATTTGGTACAGTATGTACTGCAAACCTTATAGTGATGAAATTTTCATGAAATAGAAAACATACAAACATACATATGGCAAGTTGAGAGATAAAAATGCTTTTCACTCAGTATGACAGATTTAATGTTACTAAAGTTCTTTTATTTTACATGGGTCCAAAATATGTTACCACACAATAGCTAAGTGTATTTTCAAATGCAAATATACAAAATAACTTTATTGATGATCCTAAAATACAAGTGGAAAATGTCACTTTTGTGAGTTCAAAGAATTTGCATCATGAAAAGAAAAAGACGAAAATCTGCACTGATACGTAATTGTAGATCTTCATCATAATTCTGATTTCAAAAATATTTGCTGTCCAGCCATTTGACAAACATCAATTTGATGAATTGATTTGTATGAGGCACAATGATTGAGCAAGCTAAGGAAGCATTTGTTCTGGTACTTTGGCTCTTGTGCTAATGCTGGGCTTCCTACTGCTCTCATCATGACTTACTGGTGTTTTCCTGATAGAAATCAGCTGCAGAAATGTCAGTTATTACATTTTTTCGTTTAATTTTCATATAGTATTTTAGAAACAGTATCCAATATTATCTTAAATATCTTTTCAGGTGGAATACTAGCTATTTTAGGTTGTTTAAGACTGCATGCTCTAAAGAGCACCAGCACCTGACTGCTCAGAGTTGTTAATGCTCTGTTCTAATTTCATATGTGCACAATGTGAGCAACCTGAGCTGCTCATCTGAAGTTCACTTTATAGTGAATGGAGAGGAACAAGAAATTTTAGGAAGAACTTCACTGACTGACTTTTAATACATACTTGAGATGAAAATAGCAGTACTCTAACAGTGCTGCAGTAATGATTTGTCAGCACTGAGTATAAAGGAGTGTTGGCTGAGCACATGCTCACCTGTACGCTGTCTGCACGTGGTGACATGAATCCCACCCATCTCACCACAGTAGCTAATATGTTTATGTAGTATATAAAAGAAATGAAATAAGCATATAAAATACTAGCTTAGTATAACTTATTTTTAAGTATTCTATACAAGCTATTATAGATTATATTATATTATTTCAAATATACAATATCTTAATTATTAAAATACTTATAAATTATATAACGTAAGTATATAAAATGTAAGTATTTATAGTAAAACTGTTATCTGTTAAAAATAGATTTATGTTTTATGTTGTCCATTTCCCTAAACTGTTTATCTGTTCCACAGTACTCATGATGTACTATGAGTAAGGAGTGGTTTTTTAGAAACCACTAAATGGAAAGACTTAACAGATGGTATGTTACAATTTGCCATTATGCAAATAATGGTATAGTGATATATGACTACACTTCAGAGGTTTCCTGGTTATACTTAACCACAACTCCTGCATTTAACCTGCTGCTTAATATCAGTTCTGAGGACATTGCAACAACATAGAGTCTTTTGCAGTTAAAACATAGAAAGAGTTACATGTGGGCATTGAGATCCAGCAGAATATTACCCTATTCTTGTGCTATTGTTGTGATTGCATCTTCCCTTATCCTCAAAGTCAATATTTTATGTGAGATTTGTTTCACTTAGCTGTAGGCATTACAATGTGAACATCTGTATTTGGGCTAATCTATTTAAATGTCCTTTGAAGAGCACTAGGCTATTAAAGAACCAAAATTTAGACATTTACTCAAGGTAAATGCATCCTAAAGTGCCTGCTTTGCTCTTGTACCCAAGAAGGCAATGTATGCTGCTTGTTTTGATGGATGTCTATGCTTTAGAATCTAATTAATCAAATGGAATCAAGTTAATCTAAGGTTTTTCAACCAACAGGCAGCAATACCTGTGGTTTTTTTGCACATTGCTTTTTTTCTGCTGCTAATGTTTCTGGTTTTTTCTACCTTTATTACACATACACCTTTATTACCAGTGACCCTGCCCCACTAGTTCAGTTGTAGGACAAGTCGAGGAATATAAGGAAAATATATATGAAGAAACTTACCATGGCAATGTCCTATGACACTTCGAGTAAAATCAGAATAATGGGATGACTAAAAGCTTATGTTGATAAAAGAATATCATGCTCAGGGATCAAAAGAAGAACAAATGGTACTTTAATAATATATACCTCTGAAATAGCTGGTGTGTTTTTAAAGTAGGTCTTGTGGTCACATCCCATGTTCTGTATTTGTAAGAAATAGACCCTTACTGACAAAAATACTGACACTCCCATCATTTTACATATTTTTATCAGTGATGTGGTTAATTAAAAATTATTACTGAGGAGCAATTGTGACAGAATCCCATAAAAAGAACTGAAAGTCCCAACTTGTAGAAGCCACCATCTCTTCCTAAATGGCATTAGCTGTGGAAAATGTTTACTGTTGTCAGTTCCCATATTTAGACTCAAAGACTTTATGAATTTCAAGTTGTTACAGTGGTAAACAGTTTGGTCAAACCAACTGAAAATCAGTATGAAACGATATTCCTGATTTTGCAGTTTCTGTGAATTATTACTTAATTTTCCTTCATCTTGTTTTTCTGTGGTTTTTGTTTTGTTTTGTTTTTCTTGTTAATGGTGATGGAACAGACAGGGAAATGTAAAAAGATTAAAAGACACAAGGATTGTAACTTCTAGCTCTGTCCAGAAATGAATGAAAACAGGATAGGCACATTTAATTGTTCTGCTTTGTAGATATCATGAAAAAGTGTGCACAGGTTGCTCTCGGGAGAATTGATTTCGGAAGGAAAAAGACAATGGTATTGCAGGATTCACAGAAAAAGGCAGGAAGATTTTTCAGATCAGGATACAAGAGGACAAAAGAGTCAATCAGAGATGTTGCAGACATTGAAAGTGGTTTGTTGACCAGAAGGAAGATAGTGCAAGGTACATGGTTATTCGAAGATGGTGCTTCCCTTCTAGAGAAGTCAACTTTGTTTGGTCCATTTAGCAAAAAAACCTGACAGATTACTGTAACAGTACATCCTTAAAACCAGCAGTCAGTGGAGTGGAAAAATACCAAAAATTTGTTGGCAAACATCAGAACTTACTTGTAAATATCTTCACCAAAGCAAAGCACATTATGGGAAAACATCAGGTTTAACTTAGCAATGAACATTTTGGAGTTTTACATTCTCTTTGAACAAAACATTTTTACTCAATGCTTTTTTCATCACGTGTGAGTAAGGCAAAGGAATGAAAGACTAGTTTCACAAAGATGAATTACCAATATTTGTTGTAATCTTGAACCCCACTGCAGAGTACCTAGATGAGTTAGGGCACTCACTCAGGATATAGGAGCTATGTTCATCCTCTCCAAATGCCTGAAGGGAATAAAGCACATCTCTCTATGCTGCTCTGACCAGACAGTTGGATTACCTGGAATGCCATCATTCTTTATTGTTTTCACTTTGAACTATGTTATTATGAAGAAAGAAATTCCACACTATTTCAGTTAGACTCTAGGATGGAACATATTCATAAGTTACTGTGCTATCCACTCTTTGCCCTCTTTGGTCCACTGAATCCTAAATTCTTTGCTGTGAAGCAGACTTGCATGAATGGCAGATCTTTACACCAATATGGACTACAGAGTAGTAGTCAGCACACCTGTTTAAGACTTGGGAAATGAGAATTTTACTTCAGTGGGAAAAGAGGCAAATGGAGAGCAAGTTCCCCACTAGCTACTGGAGGATGTGTTTTTTGGGTAGGTGGTTAGAGTCTGAAGGTTTTGTTCAGCAACTTTTTTATTTTTAGAGAAAACATTACCACAGAAATGAAATTGGTATTAAATGATTTAAAAAACCATTATTTGAGATATGTTAAATCTTGGAGACTGTAATGGCATGCAATAGTATACAAGGACATGAAGGGTGTATTTTCAGTATTACAAACTCTGTAGTATAGATTCCTAGTTGCCCAAGACCAAAGCTCACAAACCCACATAGTGAGAGGTAAATTCAACCCACATTTGCTGTTTTGCACATTGAAAAAGCGTAAATAGAAGAGTGTTACATTTAGGTCTGGGCAAAAGTCGATTAACTGTGCTTCTACTTTTATTAGGTTGGACTGTTTGCTTAGTTGTGGAAAACCTGACTTGTCAGAGCATGTTCAGGGTAAGGATTACCCTGTTTTTCTCTGACAAGTCAGGTTTTGGGCAAGCTAAGGACTAGCCTAGTCTATTGTCTTAGCTTCCAGAAGTCAAAGTTTTCCTAAAAAAGTTACATCTGCATCATTATGTTTAGATGAGGTACCCAGGTGAACTTATTTTCCACTTTTTAAATTTTAAAACCATGTTTATTATGGGCTTCCAGAATTCCTTTGTGAATTTTTTTTTTTAAACCTCTTGATTTAATCGGTACTTTTGAAAAACACTGTAAGAAGTAAAACATACTGCTAGAAAATTATTGAGCAAAACCTTGAGGCTAGCATTCAGGAAGCAAAAAGTCGAGATTGGGAGACATTTGGCAGTAAAATAATTTGAAAACAGATGCAATACATATCTGCAGTTTTTAGACAGAAATCGAAAACTAGACTAAATAAAACACCATGATATGTTCTGCAAAGAACAATCCTCCAGAAGTTGATGATTTTATACAATGTTTTTGTTATTTGGGCAAGTGTATCTGTGCTGAACTACTACCACCTTGCACAGAAGAAAAGTACTTGTTTGCCCAAATAACTGACTGCTGTATCTGATATCCTAGGTGCAGATAAAGCCTTATGTTTCCATATTTTCACATCTGCAAAGTCTCTGCAACTCAGGAGTGTACTCGAGTGAGAGACCCTCAATGTACATTTTCAAAAAGTGGTGAAAAGTAAACATGTATAGGAACCTTAACACTGGGTGAAGCTTTCTGAGGATGTGGTAGTTGCCAGGAAGTTGCTAGGTTCACGTTTTTGTAAGAAATGCAAATACCAACCTTTGCTTTCAAGCCTGTGTTCTATATGATATGAGATCCAGTCAGATGACTGAGATAATAAAAAAAAATCCTTGAATGAGACTATGAAAAATACTTTATAATTGAAGCTTACATGTTTTTCAAATAAGTTGCAGCTGAATCAGAATGATTGGAATATACTTAGGGATGGAAGGTGTTGGGGAGGGATGGGATTGAAATGAGTGAAGTGGAAAACTCACATATGAAGGTGTAATTCAGGTACAGGATATGACTGTGGTTTTTTAATAGTCCTGAAAACATGGAAGTGG
Organism: Myiozetetes cayanensis; assembly: GCF_022539395.1. Taxonomy (NCBI): domain Eukaryota; kingdom Metazoa; phylum Chordata; class Aves; order Passeriformes; family Tyrannidae; genus Myiozetetes; species Myiozetetes cayanensis. The sequence goes on along the minus strand of NW_026087742.1, from coordinate 39,352,698 downwards.
TTAATGTAACCATCAAGAAGTGCCTGAGATTTTGTCACCACAATCTCATGGGAGGGTTGGGTTGGCAGGGTTTTGGCTTTTTCATGCCCTTTTTTTTTTTTCATACTAATATTGTGGAGGAAATAAACTAGGTGAAGACATAATAAAGATTAGGTCATCAGTCATTATTAGAGTTTTAAATACAGTTATGAAACAAATGGGAATGAAATAATATTAACTTACTGAAGGTCAAAGCAAATTTTACTGTGCCTGAATTCTAGTAACAAATTTTTTTCTTGCATGGTATGCACTGGGTAGAGAGATTATTAAATCCTGCCTAGTCTGAAACTTTCCAACATATGAATATCAAATAGCAGTTTTCATAATTGTGATTAATTTTTGATTTGTTTGCAAATGGGAAAATTTTTTTTCAGTCCTGGATTTATAATAAGCAGTTTTCGGGTTGCAATGTGATGATGAAGTAATTTGTGCATTTTAAATTGAAGTAGAAGTTGGCTCTACTGATAAACCCTAAATTATGAAGACTTTTTAAAGAGATTTAGCTAAACTGAAATGTATAACTGTAAATTTAAAATTTTGTAACTTGGTTTGTTATACTTTATCTTAGGAGCACAATATTTGAACGCTATTATGTAAATAATACAGGCTAATAATACAGGTTATCAGTATAAATCAGTATTAATTTCTGTTTTTCCAAATAATTTCCTATTCCAGCAGGCAGTCCTTAGCCTCCTTTAGTAGTTAGAGCATGCACTTGGACGCTGAGTACACAAATCACATACTCATCTCAAGAGTGAGTCCTAAATACTGACATAATTCTAGAATGTAGAAACAGTGTTCATTAGGTGCTCAAAGAGTAATATTTCCTGATATGGCATTGGCTTTGGTGGATCAGCATTTTTCTGTGTCATTATAGGAGGGAAAAGTACAACTTAAATGCCTATAGCATTGTGACTTGATAGCAAGTATTCAGCGTCATACTGGAAATCCATAAGACATTTTTTGGTCTTGCAATGGGCTATATGGACTCAGACCATGTTGTAACTCAACAGATTCCCTGGAAAAGCAGTTCAGAAGAAAACCCCCCTCTCAGGGGACCAAAGAAAACCCCCCCCAGACAAGAACAAACAAAACTTTACCTACGCTTAAGCATTCCTTTGTAAATTAAATGTAGATTAAAGCGTCAGAATGCCACGGTGGTGAGATAGTCTTCACACTTTTTAATTAAACTAATGGAGTTTTAGAATTGTTGTTACTTATTGAAAGACTGAATGCCTTTTCCAGTTTATAAAGGCAAAGCAAGACGAGATAAAACTGCAAATAATCCCAAGGAAGAAATGTTCAAAATAAGTGCTTTGTTTACTGATCTGCTACCAAAAGCAAGACAGATCTTTATTCATTTGGATACTTTCAGTAATGTTTCCTGTAAGAAGGGATCCAGGATTAGAGTTAATGGGAGAAAGTAAATGAGAATTTTTTTTTGTTTGCTGCATTACTAAGTACTTTTTAAATGCCAGGCAATGGGTGAGGCAACTGTTTTTGTTTACCCATTGTTTTCTAAGCAAAACAGAAAAAGAAATTGTTATGAAAATTAATTTAAGACAATCAGGTTTCTTTCACTAAATCCAAACAAGTTGTTCTTAAAATTATGAGTAGGAATAAATTATTTATGTTAAAAAATGTTAGCACAGAAACAAGTATTGTTTCCCATACTTTAGCACTAACTCTTTAGTTAGAATAGAATGTTGTTTCTTCTCTATTTTCATCTGAGGATTAGTTTTTAGTTTGTCTTTCTTCTGTGGATAAAAGCTACTGGTGAAAAAAGCTACTGTTCATTTTATTCTGTGGAGAGAAAGGGCAGAATAGGGTTATAAAGAAGGCTGAATAACAGTGTTTGAGTAGAATAACCATCTTGGATTTGTTTACTGCTAGTGACATCAGATGTCTAACTCAAGAGTAATAGTGATCTAGAAATCAGTGAAAACGTAAAAGGTTTGGTACAGATGTCTGTCCATATCAACAATATTACATGAAGAAAGTATGCATGATACTGGTGCATCTGAGATTTGTCTCTTAAGTTTTTGATCCAATTTATTGCTCTCAAAATATTTTTGTTTTTGTTGTTTTCATGCTTTCGTGGTAGGTACTGCTAAGAAACTGAATAGAGGATGATGTGCACAAATAGGCAGGATTTTAAAATTAAACCTTAAGGGGTAAACCTGGCCTTAATTTGAAATTATACGTGAAAATTCACTTTTATTTCTTTTTACTTATGTACTTACTTAGCTGTATTCATGTATTCAGAATTAAAATAAGTCACAGAAATTATCAATAAAGCATTAGAGAATACTTTTTCATTCTCCTGAAGTGAAATTTGGAAATTTGGAAATATCATTGACGCATGTATTCAAAAGAATGAGAGGATATCAATGAATTAAATTTTTTGCTGTGCTGAAAGCTAATTTCATTTACAAGATTCCATTTTAATACAGTAATGACAGACTGTTTCTAAGAGAGTCCTTGAGAATTAAGCAGTAACTAAGAGCTAGCCTAAACCACAAAGTTACAGCTGCCTTCTATTTGTCCTTTTTGGCTGTGTCTGGTCAGCAGGTATTTCATCAGGTTTAGCACAAAACTGCCTGTCCATCAGTGAATAATTTACTCTTCTTAAAGGCTATTATTGCACCACCCCAACATTTTCATTCTGTTTTCTGTTGGAAACTCCACATCAATCCAAGCAAAATTTACTTAAGTTCTTTAAAATCAGGAACAATAACTTCAAGGAAAAATAAGTCTGAAAGAAACAAATTGGTCTGTCCTCATGCTTGATTTACTTTAAGAAATGTTGTCAGTACAATAATTTAAGTAGTTCATGCTGCCTGCTAATGTATTTTGGAATTTAATAGATGGGGAGTTTCACTCTTAAATGGTCCAAAGGAGTTATTATATTCAAATAGTAACACATGATTATTCAAAAATTAGCATAACATGAAGGAGTCCTTTAATGGCTCAAGTACACTTTTTTGAATCTTTAGTTATTTTTGGGACATTTACAAGCAGAAATAATTTAGTCCTGTTTGGAAGTGTAGTATTAATTCTGTTTTTCTTTTGCCTGCAGGACAGCACAACTATTTATGTGCTGGAAGAAATGACTGCATAGTCGATAAAATCCGTAGGAAGAACTGTCCAGCATGTCGCTTGAGGAAGTGCTGTCAAGCTGGTATGGTTCTGGGAGGTGAGCTACTTTTCAAATCAGATCTATAAAAATAGGCAGTCAAGTACACTATCTTCAATCTGTCGAGCTTAAAACCACATTACTTTGATACTGTAAAGGAAGAACCACATTCAAATGTGGTTTTTTTGAATAATTACCTAATGGTTTACAATTTCTTAGAATTTTTCTTATTGATTCTGGAAAACCTGAAGCCTTTCTACCTTGCCACCTTTCTGTAGCAATCTCTCTGTGCTACTGTGTACCCTTACACTCATTTTTCCTTAAGGGGCAGGAATTGTGTCTTTGGTTTGTATTTATTAATAATTCTGCATCAGAAAGTTTTATTTAGGTAAAAAAGAAGTAGATTGAAATTGACACTAAAATCAGGAATCAGTACTGATCAGTACTGTCCCCTTCTCTTTTCTGTTATGATCTCTAATTGTTTTGAGTAAATGTCAACAAAATTGAATCCTTCTGTTCCACCGAAGAATGCCAGGCATTGGTTGCCCCAACACTACAGACTTTGCATACTAGATGCTGGGAAATTCCGTCTTTGGAATAATTCTTGCTGTAATGTATTTGCCTTTTTTTCTTTTTATGTAACATTATTCAAAACAGTATTACTGCAGAACCTAAATCATTGTTTACCCAGCTTTGGAAGAGGAGAAAGCCAAGGGGTCCATGGTAGGCCATGGAAAACAGAGTAAGAATGAAGACTCAGGAAAAGAGAATTTGGCAGATATAGTGCCTGCCTTTTAAAATTTGGGAGAACTTGTAAGGTTTGATCAACCTGATCTCCAAAATATATCCCTGCTTGTCTCAGGGTGGGGTTCTACAGATGATCTTTAAAGATCCCTTCCAATTCAAACCATTCTATGATTCTAATGGGTGTAAATTAATACAGATTAAAAATTCATTCCTGGTTGTGAGTTTTGCACAACCAAGAGTTTAGTGACGGTCTGACCTGAATTTTCATTTGTGATAGCCTCGATAACACCAATAACTAAACCCCATGTGTTTTAGTATCAAAGGCAGCAGTTTCAACAAGCAGAAGAGTGTGTAATGACTCACTTCCATTGTCTAGTCCTTTTGCTTCTGCACTGCTCTGCATAATAATGCGACATAGGAGTAGTTGCCAGCAGGCTTGACTTCATTCTACATTTTCCATGCATTTATGGATGCTAGTTTTACTAGTATTTTAATATATACGTTTTCCTCTGGGTGTAGATACTTAAAATGGAAGAAGTTGGACACTTTTGCTAGCAAGATTGATGAGAATGTATGTCCTCATTGGATTATCCTCAAAACCTGAGGATTAAGATGCTCTGATTCTTAGTTCTTTATTATCATGTATGAAGAGAGTAAACCCTTCCTTTTTTTTTTTTCTCAGCTGTTACTAAGCAAGTGTGACTAATTTCTTTGTATTTAATGCTAGTTTGTTCTATCTAGCCAGTTTATTTGTTTAGCCTTTTTCTAAGTATACCTAGTCATAGCTGTCTTCCATGTTTTGAGGAGACCGTTGCAATCCTAATACAGTGCTTCATACTGAAAGGAGAAGGAAACACAAATGCAGATCAAAAATGAAGAAAACTAGAGTGATTTGTAAATAATGACTTAAAATTCAAACCAGCAAAAAATCTCAAGATTATGTTAACTGTAATGCTCTTTCCTACAATTACTGTTATTCCACCAAACATTACTCAGTGGCAACCATATAGATAGAGTGTAATATCATATGACATGGACAATAGTTCCATTTTTTGACCCTAATTTCAAAGCAATAAACCCTCGGATTGTTCTAAAATAAATTGTAGTCAGTTTTAAGTAAATTATAGAATAGCAACAAATAGCTTCAGTAACTGATTTTACTATATGGACTGTTTCTTCTTTCTTAATATATAGAAGGAAAGTGTCAATGTATGTATGTATTCCATAGTATCTTATTTGTCATTCTCTGTGAAAGTGTTGTCTTTGAGTTTTATGCCTCATAACTGGAGACATTAATCTATCCCCTTTCTATCTTCTACCTGAGAGGATAGCAATTAGCTTGGTCGGGTCCTCGAATAAACCCATACTCAACTCATTTATTTACTATGAGTGAATCGGTAGTTTTCCCAGGCTGATTATCACAGATTCCTTGTTCAGCTGTACTGTATTGCCAAATTGCTGTGTTCTTCATTGTTTCACTCAGCTTTCAGTCTGCAGTGCAGTGATTACATGCAGAAAAATTTGAATTAATTTTCCAGGTGGTATTTTCTGAGGTAGGATCAAAGGGTTTATTAAAATCCACATGCATTATTTCTGCTTTGTTGGTTTCCTTATTTTGTAGCCACCCCCCCTAAGGTGTACACAACTTGTTCTTCTACACAAAATGCGAGAGCATAGTGACCTGACAGTAAGGACCATGGTGTTCTGTCAAGAATAAAAATCATTGATGCTTTTCACCTGATTACAGGATAAGGAGAAGGATAGTGAGATAGACTTTTACTAGAAATACAGGTCTTTTAATATAAAATATCTACCATCAATAATGTCTGATTTTCAATATGATTATGTATATGATTCTATGTATATGTAGTTAAAAGGATATTAGAATACAGAATTATGTAGTAAGGGGAAAATCATAATATATTTGATGATGAAATTAAGTAGATTTTATTTGTTATGCTTTCTAGGTACATGTAGCACACAAACACTACACACATGCTACTTATAGTAATCAAGGGTAAGGGAACAGTGAGTACTGAGAAACTAATTGAGTGGTTGGCTGTCTTAAAACAAAATAATGACAATATTACAAAGAGAATTTGTACTGTCTAAATATGCACAGACTGGTTATAGTATTAAGATGAATAGTTGCCAGAGGAGATTAATGTTCTTTACAATTTATAGAAATAAGTGGAGATATTTATTTATCTTATAGCAGGAACTTACCTGGATATTTCTGAAACAGCAAAATAAAAACTAAGCTATTGCCAAATCTCTGTTGTCTTCTTTATGTCCTTAAGAATTTTTATTAATTTAACATGGTCTCCTTGTGGTAGATGGGAAAAGTTTACTGTGAGTTATTAATAGTCACCTCTCCAGTAGATCGGTAACAAGTGGAGTTGCTTTACTGGTGGCTGTTAAGCAACATAATTAGAAATAAACACATAAGCAATTCTACAAACCTGTGTGACATTAATTCTCATACATTTAGTCACTTGGAAACATGGGTACTTATTAACTACTAACATTTCCATGCGATAAGCATTCTGTTTGGTTTCTTTCTTTACTTGTTCTCTGAACTGTAAAAGTATCTGAAGCTATTATTGCAGAAAATACCTGAAATCATTATTTATAAACTACCAAATGCATTGTTCACTCTGTTTTCCTTCATGCCTAAACAATACTTAGTGGGAAATTCCCAGCATGTTTAGGACTATGCATAGGTTTGTTATGACAGAAGTTGGCTCTAGGTCTTTTGTCAATAAATTTATTTTTTTTTTGGTTCAACTGTAACAGAAGGTGTAACTTTTTGTTTGGTTCTTTACTAAGGAGTCTCTAGTCAGAAATTTTTTTATTCTAACCACAGGTCATGAAATGAGCATAAGATTGCTGGGGTACTTGATACTAAACTAATTAAACCCACAATTAAGTCAGTGTGAATATGACCCCTGATTTCATTGCGTGATGAGTGTCACTGAAGGTCTCATCGCTCGTATTTAAACTACAAGTAAAGCGTGTTTCTAGAAATTTGGTTTACCATTTGTCTTCTTGATTTTAAAGGTTGTTTTAATTTAAATTGAAGTTTTGCTCTTTTGTGTATAACTTCTTTGTATGTGAAATGCATAAACATGCATATTTATAATAGGATAAAAGAAAATTAATTTTTATTAAAAGTAGGTGTTGACTTTTTAGCTTGTGTTCATCTTATCAATATTGTCTGGTTCAAAAACAAGAGGATTGGTTCTGCCTTCAGTTATGCCTGTGTACATCAAAAATACTTAAGTAATAGTGTTTTTCATTTAAAATATTTAGAAATTACATTGGAAATCTCTCCGTGTTTGAATTTTAAATCTCACTTGAAGTTATACTAACTGTGTACTAATGAATGTTTTGAATAGGTCAGTTTAATTCTCTGATGTGTACACCCTAGGTCTTCCTAAGTGGAGATGTGGGATTTTCATAAAATTTGATATCTTCTGTGATATGGAAGCACATGATGAAAATGGAATAGACATGTTCTTACGTATAGCCATTTTTGGTCATCCTTTCTGATTTAGCTTGTAGTTTGGAAGACTGGAACTTTCCAAGGAGAAAAGTAATAGATGAGTCTGACTATACTAGTATCCCTTAATTTCTCTCATAAACAGTTGAGAATGAATTAAGATGTGCCAAAGTTTAGGCCCTACTCCTGTGTCCTAAGGCCTCTTCGGTGCTCCGGTTGCATTCGGACAGTGCAGCACTACTTTCAACGAAAATAAAGAAAAGGCAGTAAGAGATTGAGAAGTCTTTATTTCCTTTCCTTCAGGATCCGTTAAATATCCATGTCTAATTGTGTACTTGTAAATAAAAGTACAATTTTTCAAAGAAAAATGTGATATAAGAAACTTTAACTGAGCCAAATAGTTGCATATGATTATGTTTCTATTACCTTTCACCGTCTGTATTGTTAGAGTAGTTTTTACATGTTGCCATTTTGTAATGTGGTTTCTCAGTGGTTCAGCAGTTTGATAGGCATGGATTTTCCTTTCATCCAGTAAAATTTGATGCATCTCTTTTTCTACTCTTCTTAAAAGTATGCAACACCTCAACAGGTAAAACTATCCACATGATTTCTGTGGGTTTTTTTGAGCAAAACCTTCTCCTTTATTTTCTTTAAGGTTGAAACGTGGGGTTTTTGTATTTTTGTTAGCAGAATTATTTAGCTTTTTGTTTTGTTTTTTTTTTGCCATCACCCCATTCTCTCTTACTGCCCCACTGTCATATAAATCGAACCATAACTATTAGTATCTTAATTGCATTTTTTATCCCTTTTTTCTCTAAGTCAAACTTGTTTGGCAGAACTAATGATCTAGCAGGATTTTTATCACCTTTGAGGATCTCTTTAAAGGGAGTGTGTTACATGTAGTCATCTGTACATAGATTTACCTTTGTATTGAAACTTGTAATATGGTAATATGTTACTGAGGGTTACTGTCTTTGAACCTCTGAAGGATGTTTTGATTTTTTGTGTCTATACTGTGCACTGCTACATGGACTATTTCCATGAAAGAAACTTGAAGAGTTGCAACCTAGAGCTCTATATATTTCCATAGCCATACCACATGTATCTTTGCTTATTTTGGGAAGGTAGTTCAACTGTGTATTTTTCTTTCTATTTAGTTGTTCATACCACTGCAATATGGAAATAAGAATTGCAAATACTGAGAAAGGGAAATTAATCTTCAGAAAGTAAAGTGTTTTATAAGTGGTTTTACAGGATTTGTTGACCTTTCCCTCATCCCCTGACCATCAAAACAGGATTAATCCATGAGGCTGAAATGCTTTTAGGGCACTGGAGGAAAGGAATGTCTGTGTGCAGTAATTAATTACTAGCATTTTTGTTTCTGAATATTTGGGAGTAAAAGAAACAGTATCCTCAATTGACATTAAATAGAAACTGAATTGTGGAGCCAGCTGGCTCAGCTGTTGGCATATGACAGAGCAGTGGGAACTGAGCCAGAGAACGTTTTATGAGGTTACTGTAACCCAGAATTCGTGTCAGTAATTTTAATGGGTGGGTGCCATTCATCTCTTAGTGAAGGGAGGAGGATATGAGGGGAGCTCTTAGGAATTTTCCATTATTTTTTCTCAATTATATAAATAGTCAAAAAATAGAAAACTTATTCACAAGACAATTCTGGTTTCCTTGTATAGATTAAAAGCGTAATCCAACACTAGTGGAAAATACTAATGTTACTGATTAATTCTTTCTAACAGATCAACAATTTTATTTTTCAGGTCGAAAATTGAAAAAGTTTAACAAAATTAAGGTTGTGAGAGCATTAGATGTTGCACTCCAGCAGCCAGCAACCCTTCAAGACGAAAACCAGTCTTTAACCCAAAGGCTGTCCTTCTCTCCAAATCAAGAAATACAGTTTGTTCCCCCAATGATAAGTGTTTTACGAGGCATTGAGCCAGAAGTTGTCTATGCTGGTTATGACAATACAAAACCTGAAACACCAAGTTCGTTGCTGACCAGTCTAAATCACCTTTGTGAGAGGCAACTCCTTTGTGTAGTCAAGTGGTCTAAATTGCTACCAGGTAATGTCATATATGCAGCGAATCATAAGTTAAGCAAATATATAATGGAATGAGCAGAAAAGAGAATATTATTGTCTGCATGTTAATTAATTCTTAACAATTTCCGAAATTATTAAGCTCCCACTTCATCAGATAATATAACTAAGTAAATAAATTTGATAGGGGGACACATTTGAAGGATTCAGTCTAAATATTTAGACTTACTCCAAGAAACCACAGAAGCCCAGAGAGTTCTTGTAAGTGATTGTTATAGCAGCCTTTCCACCCGCATCCCTCCTACTCTATTATTTATTAATTTCATATAAAACGAGTTGTATTTCTGCATAGTATTTATTATTATTATTATTACTAAAATGAATTTTTGGCAGCAACAAAATAAAATTGTAATAAATAGTACCAACTGGGATTGACTAAGAAGCTCACAAATAGACTTGTGATTAGAACTAACTGAATTTATGAAGATCCAAGATTGGATTAAAAAAACCCCACGTTATGTATGTGCATATGTGTATATGTACATACACTGCTGTATGGTCATAGGGGCTTGATCCTGGAATATATATAAGGCAATATTTGAGCAGAAACCCTAGAAAATACAGTTTCATGTGAGCTTAACTGTTGCAGGAAAGGGTAGTCACTGCTCTTCCTGTTGCAGTTGGCACTTATCAGACCTCTTGGATGAACCAATTCATCTCATCGAGTGAGAAGAAAAGAAACCTTTTTTTCTACCCTCTGTCATTTTCTGATATCTTCATGAGCTGAACCAGTTCCCTGAGGGGTAACATGAATGCCAGAGCTTGCCTGATGGAGGTAACAGGACCAGGTGACAAGGAACAAGAGCACTGCTTTCAGTGGCAGGAAGCTCTTAGTTTGACTTAGATAGTTCGTGGCAATCTTTAAAGTTACCAAACAGCAAAAGTTATCAAAGGCAAGCCACAACTGAATATACTTCTCTTCAGCTGACTGTAATACGAATGTTTATTTTATGACAACTGTATCTCGTGTTAAGAAACCTAAAGTTGAAGCTGTCTATATGAAATAAGAGTTGGTTACAGTGATCATGTTACAAACTCATATTTTTACCAAAGGAAAATGAGATGCATTCCTATTCCCTGAAACAGCCATTTTTGCTAAAGTTAATTTTACTGAATTGGAACAAAGACAAGAGGTGAGATAGCCAGCTACTACATCAAAGTGAGATTACCCAAACATCTGAGAGATACGTCACCAAAAACACTTGTCTTTCTAGATGTTCTGAATTGGATAGCTCAAATTTGTAACCTCAAAACGTAGCTGCTGTCTAAGTGAGAATTACAAAATATTTTAACTTTTAATTTCATTTCCAGGATTTCGGAATTTACATATCGATGATCAGATAACCCTCATCCAGTATTCCTGGATGAGTCTAATGGTTTTTGCAATGGGATGGAGATCATACAAACACGTCAGTGGTCAGATGTTATATTTTGCACCAGATCTGATTCTAAATGAGTAAGTAGACTCTGCTGTTGCATTATGTGAATAACATTTTGAACTTAGGTGTGCCAGTGGGAATGTGACTTCTTTGAGACCAAGATTTCATTCATTATTTGCTTGGTTTCAAAATTAACAGCAGAGGAAAGCCCTCTGATCATATTAAAAGCTCAGTAACTTTGGAAAGGGTTTTGTGGGAACACCATCTATTCTGTTTGCATGTTCCAAAAAAAAAAAAAAGGCTGTTTAAATAGTATTCTAATTATCTAAGAGAAAAATAATAATAATTAAAAAAAAAAAGAGTGCTGTAAGAAAATTTACTGAATTCATCCAAATAAGACATGAGTTAATTTTTAATAAATGGAACTGACTCTGATTTTCTTTGTTTTTGTTTGGGTGGCTTTTGCAAATAATTTGCATATAGTCTAAATACTCAGATTTTACACTTTCTGATAAAACTCTGATTTTTTAAAGTACATTTCTTGTTAGAAAATTGAAAAAAGTTACAAAGAAGGATTTCAATATCAAGGAGAAAATATGTGAGACTGCTCTTTTCTACTGGGGGGGTGAGGGGATTGTTGGCTTAGATTTTCCTTCACTATGCCATTTAATTTAGATAATCTTCATTTCAGTCTGTTAATTTTTCAGATCTGCAAATTAATATTGTTAAACTTGTAATATTAGATACTTTGGTTATAGTACATGGGAATCTGCCAGGAACAGTAAAACATAATTTAATCTCTATATTTATTTCTCCTTAATATATTTTTCTTAGGGTTTTTTTTGTTTATTTGTTTTTTAAATCTTAAAGAACTGCTATGAAGCAAGATGAAAGAGGGTTTTTTGTAAGACATATTGTTTAAGAATTAAGAGGTAGATTTGCAGAAGATCTAGACACCTAATTTCAGTGGAGCAGACCCTGTAGCTCTTGGCCTTTTGTCTTCCAGATGACTGTAAATCACTGTGAAGTTATTGAGTAATGAATTCTTTCCTCTCCCATTTGTATTAATTATGGTGTACAAATTTAAATACTTAGAAATTATGAGCTTGAAAGAAGTTCTGACTGTATGCTGTCCCAGCATAATCTGACATATTTTACGGTAACATTCAGAAGAAAGAGTGAGATGGCTTCAGGCAATAATTTCACATATTGGGGTATTACCTTGCATATGGATCACTGCTGACACCTTGTGAAGAAGACTTCAAGTACTTTCTTCCAGAATTAGGTTGAGATTTATGAACCCCAGTTATAATCCACCAGAGACAGTTTCTTAATTGCAGTTTAAGACCATCTACACTGCGAAGGAGGTGGACTGGCACCTCTTGGTTACAGAAATCTCATCAGGGTCGTATTAGAAACATTATTAACAAAGAGACACGTAACATAAGTGGCACACTAAATTGTACCTGCAGCTGTTTATTGGGAAAGAAGTTAGCTTTTAGATCAGCAAAATGTAAGAAACTTCTTTGTCTAGGATGATGTCTAAGACTGTACTTTCATAATCACTTTAAGAAAAGGTAACTGCTGAGCACTGCCAAAAATGTTAACTGCCCTGGTCATACATCCCCATGATTTCATTTAAGCTGTGTCAAACATTATATGGCTGCACTGTCAAACAGATAAGGAATTTATATGCCTGAGAAGTACACCAGAAAAAGCCATTCTTTAGCAGGTGGAGGTGATTCCTGACTTGAATCACCACATGGGAGTGCAGGCACTAATGCCAGAATTGCAGAAGTGCAAACCTAGAGGTAGAAACAATAATAGAAATTCCTTCTACAGGGGCAATGCACACTTTAGTTGTTTCAAAATGACCATGAAACCACAATCCAAAGATTGTTTCACAGCCAATCTGTCATTTAGCAAACGCAGTTGTTGTGCTTCTCAAGAAGGACTCGTTTGGTGGTATCAATTTCACACCAAGAAAGCTAGCAGTGTTAGTTTGACAAAAATTTCTTAGTATTAGCATCATATGAGGATTTACTGTTACTTTCACTTTTCAGTGTCTGAAAATGTAAGAACAGCATTTAAGCATACCCTGAAAGCTTTGATCACTTACCCTGATCACTCTTTATAGAGTATAATTAGGAAGAGATGCTACCAGAAAGTAATAGGAAGGGAGATTTAAAGTAGATATAGAAATAATGAGTCCACTCAGATATAAAAGATTAAATTTCTATGTTTACATCATTTAAGAACTGGTACAAGATATCAGATGTTGAACTACATTGAAATAATTTTCCTTCAAGATAATGGTAACACTTTGAATAACAAGACAAAAACTCATTGCATTGAGAAGTCTTTCATTAATGAAAAATATCATCTGTTTTCATTGTTGAGGGTACTGGATCATCAGGTTAATGTGCAATGAATACAGTCTAGATTAGAAAATTTGTAATGCTATTGTTGCAGTCATTTCAGTTGAAATTCCTGATAAATAAATGTGATAATATATACTCAGTATACCAAAATCATAGAGAGAAAAGCAGTATTGAAATGCTGCAAAAGACACTTACCAATTTTATGTATTTCCTGTGTGATTTCTTCTATTTACTCATCTGGGAATTCAGATAAGGCTGTATTAAAGTCTCTGTTTGCTTAATATGTAACATTTTGAACTGTTTCTTTAATGGCATAAAATACTACAAAATAATCTATGTGCTATTAGAAGTATGTTAGAGTTGCTGTGAAGTATTTCGGTGGAGACATTTTTGCAAGAGCTAAGAACAAGTTTTCTATAAACTGTCAGGTTTATCTTTAGTTCTATGCTTTGAAATCTTTTCAAAGTTGCAAAAATCTGTCTACCTCTAAAATAAAATAGTACTTTAATAATTTTTAATATTATTTTTATTTATTAAGAGTATTTTTAATTAATAGGACACCCTTGTTTTTGGTGGTTAGTGTTCAGCTTTGATAGTCTCCAAGTTGTTTTTTTCTGGACAGCAGTAACAGAATAAACACACAAAATAATATTACTTTCATTGTGTACAAACATTGAGAAAATTGTTTATTTGTATAACCTCTTCTTTAGTGTCTGTAATGTGACAATTAAACAAGGCATTCCCTTCAAACAGTATTGGAGCCATTCTTTTTCTTTATTTTCATGTTTTTTAATTTATTTTTTTGTTTACCTTTTCTGGGTGTAAGACAGAGGATGAAAGAATCATCGTTCTATTCCCTGTGTCTATCCATGTGGCAACTCCCACAGGAATTTGTCAGACTTCAAGTTAGCCAAGAAGAGTTCCTTTGTATGAAGGCTTTGTTACTTCTCAACACAAGTACGTTCTTTTATTTCTTTGTAATTCTTTGTAACATATCACTACTAAGAGTTTTGAACCATGTTGCTTAATTTCACAATCTCTAAGCCGTCAGGCTTAACAAATGGAAACTGATTTAGGAGGAATGTTAGTATTTCAAGACTTAAAAATGTTTTTTCTGGTGTATATAAAGAACAAAGAATTTGTGAGTCATTGTTGGTCTTATTCTGTGTAAAGACTGGAGAAATATTGAATCCCTTTTGACATACAGCTATACTGTATTAACACATTTTCAAAACAAGTGTGTAGTAGTTCTGCCTGAAAACATCTGTTAAAGTGACTCTACAGAGATAAAAAACAAAACCAAATCCAAAACAAAACAACCTTACTAGTATTAGAAATATACTTAAAAACATTTAATAAATTATAAGGGCTGAGGGCTTTAGCTTGGCCAAGATCTTAAAGCATGTTTGCTCAAAAGAACCGGGGAAGTGGACATGGCAAACAATACTAACATTTATCCAACTTTTTATAGTTATAAATAGGTGAAGTTTAGCACAGATGTAAACAAATGGAAATGTTTTTCTTTGCTTCATTTCTCTGGAACAAAATCCGTGGTCACTTTTAATCATACGCATCTTTTAAAGAATGCAGCACAAAGTTGCAATTCACTTTACATAGGAAATGAGGTAGTTGGTGAAGTTATCTTCCAAAACCTTTTCTGATGTTCTAAAATGTGCATCTGCTGAGACCATAGTTGTTAGCTGTGAATCCTCAGATAAAAAGTTTTAAATTTGTGCACATGTTATTAGAAATGAAAATAAGAAATATTGAGAAATATAATTGAAAGAATGTAGAAGTTTAGTTCTCAACACACTTATGGAGTCAGGACAGATGTGAAAATCCTGCTTAGCCTACTTGTTGGTTGTACAAAGTTGAAGTACAAGATAAGAAATTAAAATTCATTCTGTCTTAAGCTGTACTTGGCTGGTATTTGCATAAGCTTTATGCTTAAAAAAATTTGGTCTCAGAAAAGCATGAGATTAAAAAAATTAAGTTTAATCTCATATAAGCATAGACATTACTAAAATAATAGCAAGATACCACAGACTGATAAAGCAATAAAGGTAACGTGGATAAAAATCCTTCTGTGATATAGGTCCAGTTGCTTTGTTGGAATCTGAATGTATTCCTGTTTTAAACGTTTTCCTCCTTGTTTTCATGAGAAATGAACTCCCTCATCAATCATCTGAACCTTAGAGGGAACTTTAAAATTTCAGTTAAATTTAGATAAATTTCTGATATTCCGGCTTTCCCTTTCTGTTCTAGAAAGTTCAGATGAAATTCAAAAAAGCATTGCAGTGATTGGTCCAATCTCTCTCATTTCTGACTGCATCGGTTTAACAGAATTCATCAAGCTACCGTTCTTTACCAACTGCATTGCACTCAGAAGCTAATTTTTAAGATGCTATGTTTATGTATATGCAAGAAATTTTTTTATTTTAAAAAAAGAAAGTACTTCTTCATGTGCTGATGCGTTTTGCTTTTTGTTCTCTCCTGCACTTATTGTCTTATAGGAAAAAACAATTTGTCAGATCTTTGGGAAAAGGAACACAACTGTTGTTGCTGAGACATTTAGTAAACATTTGGTACTGTATAAATATAATTCCACAAAAGTATTTTTAAAAAGCCATATAACCTCATTATTGCTCTACAATGTTTTTTAAGCCTACTTTTACATTTTAGTCATGATATTCATCTTAATTCTCTTCAAATGTGAAAGTATGGCCATTTCAAGCTTTCTTATATGAACAGTAAATCGAGTCTAATCTTTTAGTCTCTCAATGTGTCTTCTGTTCAATTTATTACTCAGAAACAGTCAATAAGTAAATATAAGTCTTGATCTATTTCTAATTCTGAATGGAGCCCCACAACCAACCTAAGTTTTAACATAATTTTTGATTATACATTTTTTTTCTTGGAGTTTGCTGTGACTTAAACATTTTCTTTATAATATACTTGTGACAATTTTAAAGCTGTCTTGAAAGCAGAATTAGTCTTTGCAAAAAGTGGACAAACATTTTCATTTTGTGCAATTGTTTCCATTGTTGTGCTAGTATCCCTTAACTTCTACATAGGACTCCATCTTGCAGAGGCCACATCCTTCTCAGAACTAATACTGTGAACAGTTCAGAAAGACCATGATTTAAGAAACCAGAACTATGCCAAAAGAGAGAGATAAATAAGTTCAGTTGTAGCAACAGCAAGATCAGTTCTGCTTCTAACACTTTTCAGACTTTTGATTTAAAGGAATTTCAGAATCTTGTTGCGTAAGATTTTGGCTCGGTTCTTGCCACTGAATAAAAGCATCCTCGTTCTTTGCATACATTCAGCGGGAGGGAACATTTGAGCTACCTGTGTTTAAGTTGTATTTGTCCATGTAAGACATTGTAATTCTTCACTCAGATAAATAGCTTAATGAAACTTTTTGTGACTAAGTGGAAATGTGACTGTATTTTTGCAGAATTTGAAGGAAACAGGCCATCCGTTGCTGGAAGATACCTTTTAACTTAATTCACAAGGGAAATATAAAGATTTAATTGCTATTTTAGAGATGTAAGTCAAGGATGTCATCCACCTTAAACTCCATCAGAGTGTCACAATATATGAAAAAGATTTCCTAGACGTCTGTAAAACTGTTAATAAGACATACCCAGAACCATCCAGGCTTTGAAAATTAAGCTATTCTTTCTGTGACATTACTTTTCCCCACTGGGAGTATTCCTGCCTGAATTTCTCCTAAGCACACTGCATTCTCCTCAAACCAGAAGGTGGCCCTTCCATTCAGACCCTTGATGTAGATGTGACAGGCACACTTTCAGATACCTTCTTTATCTGTCTGGACTTGAGAGGTCATACCAAGTCAAACCAAAAGTCCACCTCATTTCATCTCCATCTGCTTCCAGGTAGTGGAAGTAAATGGAAGTACCGGGTTAGGTATGGTGTTATAAAACAGACTTTCTGAGGAAAAAGTCACAATTTCTACTTTCTATTTTTACTTTTGTTTGAATTATGTCTTAGTTAAGAGCCAGACCCTCTATTCCATAGGCCAACTCAGTGCTTAGACACTTGTCTTTGTAGTAAACTTGCTATTTTCTGTCTGTGTCTCTCTCCTTCCCCTCAGACATTCAGTTGTCTGAGGAGGCACTGAGTGAGAGACTACCTTGGTAAATGGGATCATTTCCTCTCTTGGGCCTGCTTAACTCAGGTAGAATAGAGATGTGAACTTCTGTCTTGTCATCCTTTCTGGGCTCAGGCAAGAGAATTTTAATTTTAATATGCTTGTCTCCTTTCCCCTTACATTTTTCTGAGGAACCAGCCATGACTTAGGCATCTGATTTCAGAACAGCATTTCTGATTTCAGAATGGAGAGCAGTGTTGCTGTCAATGCAGGGTTTACTACCTAATACTCTTTCAGGAAATGAGTTTAGATTGACCCCTGTGCAGCTGTTTCCTTTTTAGGTGGCTTCTGTCTTAAAAACTCCATTATGAGGTATCTAACAATGTAGTGCTTTGTATAGTCAGTACACACATTTATATTTTAATTCCAGACAGTGACAAATCATCTGGAAGTTAAGTTTCACTATATTAAATAAGTCAATGTCCTTATGAACCAAGCTGGCTTTTTTGTTTGTTTGTTTGTTTGTTTGTTTGTTTGTTTTTGAGATTCAAATGAAATCTGTTGTGACCTCATATCAGTCATGGTCTAATACGAGAATGAAGATGTACTATGTACCTAGATAACTAGCAGGGAATTTATTTAACAATGAGAACTAGTCTCCATGACATTCTGGAGTCTGTGGAGAAAAATAAGCGTAAATAATTTTTTTCTAAGGATAATTTCAAACCAGTGAGCATTTCCTGTTGAATGAATAATCCTTGCCTGATTATTCCCACTAAAACTGCAGGCAGTTATGGTAACTAATAGATGAAGATACCTATACTGTGAAATGCCTAAAGTTTGGTGAGGTGAATCCTTTTCCTTATGGTTGTCAGAATACAAAATGTTGAATGAGGTGTTGCAGTGTGAATTGTCATTGGCAAGAGAGAAAGGAAAGGAGAAGAAATTCAACATATCTTTTGAAAACAGTCTGTTTGAAACAAGACCATGTTTTAAAATGAAATTATTATAGCAAAGCAAGGATTTAGATTTGATTGTGAAATGGGAATAATTTTTTTTAGTTTCATTTCTATGAGTTTTTAATTTCTTAGTTTCCTTTAACAACACAAATGGTAAGACTTGTGGATTAAACTCTACCATGTCGAGAATCTTATCATCACTGATCAAATATGCTCTTATCAGTAGCAGTTCATTTCTCAGTATTGTCTCCATGTCCTCATTTTGATCCTTGCACCTGACCATTAAGAGAAGAGGGACTTCAACCATTTCCTCCTCCTTGCTAATTTTTCTAAAAAGCTGTTTGCATGTTAGACTCTGATAGTACATCTGTTCTGTTAGGTGTAAGAGGTTCAAATAGGAGGCCTAAGCCCTGGATGCTTTACTGTCTACACCACTTGAGCGTTGTTAGTTTGTTGCTTGACTCCATTTTGAAGCACTCCAGATCGATTTCTCTACCATAACTTTGCTCTGAAGAGGGCTAACCCTCAGCAGTGTAAACGTGAATCAGTCCATAACATATTTCCTCAAAAATGACAGTGGTTCTTTCAGCCATTTTTTTTTTTTTCAGCAAACATGTGTAGGTGAAGCTTAGGGGTATTTCTAGATGTATTAGCAAAATTAACTGATTGTTGATGGTATATCCTTTTAACTAATTGTATCGCTGTTTCTGGAGTAACTTTTGAATGGGAAAAAGTAGCTGGCATGTAGTAATGAAATGCACTGTACTGCATGAAATACTATAATTTTTTCCTGTACTTTAAATTTCTTCCATTGCCTTCAGAGTGAATTGTACCACAACTCTTATTTTTGTTTAGTTCCTCTGGAAGGTCTAAGAAGTCAGAGCCAATTTGATGAGATGAGAACAAGTTACATTAGAGAACTGGTGAAGGCAATTGGTTTGCGCCAGAAAGGTGTTGTGGCCAACTCACAGCGTTTCTATCAACTTACAAAACTGATGGATTCCATGCATGATGTAAGTTTATTTGTTAATGTGTTTTGCTTTTTATGTAAGAAAGAACTAGTATTTCTTAAAAATAATTTTATGGAAGGAATTAGTTAACATTTATAAACAACAAAAGAAAACAACAAAACATTTTTCCTTTATCGTGTATATTTGTGTGAATAGATATATTCAGCATCAGTATATATATTATGTTTATAATTTATGGTATACAAGATTTAAGTATTTGTGGAAAATGCATTTGAATGCTACCATTTTGTTTCATACTGCCTGTCACACAGTTTTGGGCTTTAGTAGGGGGTGATGTGTGAGTATGTGTATACGTGTTCAGGAAAATAATAATGCAAAGGATAGGCAATTCAAGTTGCAAAGTCAGACTACTAAGAATTAGAGAAAGACAACCAAGATTGTCTTTGAAACCTTAATTCTACTATTTTTATGTGCATATTATATCCCATTTTTCAGGATCTGTCTATATCTGGGAACTGAGAAATCTTTAAGAATTCTAATAGTGATATCATAGAGATTCATAGGTGTCTTAAAAAGATGCAGATGAATTCTTTCCACATCTCTGAGAATCCAACATATATCCTATTGTTTTTAAATTCATTAAAATTTAGGAGTGGCATTTCATATAAAGCTTTGTCCATATAAATATTCATAGAATGATAGAATGGTTTGAAGGGGGTCCTTGAAGGTCATCTAGTTCCAACCTTCGCTGTATGAGAGGGCAAGTGGACCAGATACTCAGAGCCGCATCCAACCTGGCCTTGAACATTTCCAGGGATGGGGCATCCACAGCTTCTCTGGGCAACCTGTTCCAGAGCCTCACCACCATTCCAATAAAGAATTTCCTCCTAGTATCTAATCTAAACCTGACCTGTTTTAGATTGAAGCCATTCCCCCTCATCCTATCATACATACCTTTGCAAAAAGTTCCCCTCCAGATTTCTTGTAGCCTCTTCAGGTACTGAAAGGCCACAATAAGGTCTCCCCGGAGCCTTCTCTTCTCCAGGCTGAACAACCTCAACTCTCTCAGCCCTTCTTCATGGGAGAGGTGCTCCAGCCCTCTGATCACCTTTGTGGTCATCCTCTATACTTGTTTCCACAGGTCCTCATCGTTCTTGTCTTGGGGGCTCTAGACCTGGACCCCACCCCAAAGGTGGGGTCTCAGGAGAGCAGACTAGGGGGGGCAGAATCACTTCCTTTGACCTGCTACCCACGCTTCTTTTGATGTAGCCCAGGACATGGTTGGCTTTCTGGGCTGCAGTGGCACATCTGTGAGTCATACTGAGCTTCTAATCAGCCAGCACCCCCAAGTTCTTCTCCCCAGGGCTGCTCTCAGTTCTTTTGCCACCCAGCCTGTATTTGTGCTTGGAATTGCCACGACCCAGGTGCAGGACCTCATGCTTAACCTTGTTGAACTTCATGAGGTTCACACAGACACACCACAGCTTAGTGTCATTGGAAAACTTGCTGGGGATGCACTGAATTCCACTGTCCATGTTAAACAGCACTGGTCCTGATACCAACCCCTAGGCACTTCTGAGTTCATAGTGTTGGTTATGAGGAGCTCTCAGGAAGGTCAGTGTGGATGGGATCTTTGCGTCTTTGTATTCTTCAGCACTCAGTAAATTTACACTTTGTTTTAATTCAGTCTCTTATTTTCAAGTACATAAAGTAAAAGAGCCAGGGAAGGAGGGAGAGAGGGAGGGAGGCTTGCTGCAAAATAGCAAAGTGATGTGTGGTCCATAGAGTAACTTTGTTCAATCCCTGTTTCAGCTCAGGCTGATAAAGTAATGGGAGATAGAAGGGAAAGATAGATCATCACACTGAGGAGACTGCATGATGTTAAAGCTTAGGGTAGCAGAAATAGTATGATATTTGACAATGTAAAGGTCACTGGTCTGAAATTAAAAATGGAGCCTCTCAGAGAGGACAGAAGAGATGAAATAGTCACTTGTATTGAGCAGTTGCTTTTAAGAGACAAGGGCCTATGAAGTTTAATGTTTGTGGCATACTCAAATATGATCATAATCAGAACCATGGAAAAGCTCACAGGGAAGTAGTAAATGCTGTCTCAGAGCAGTGTTTGAATAGCATGTAGTGAACAAAGCACTGGGTGGTCTTGAGTGTGATGGAAGATTGAATACTTGTTAAGTAATTGCCATTGATCATCGCAAATTTCGTGAGTGAGGATGATGCTACTTTGTAATATTAGTGAGGCAGCGTTTTTATATGACATGACATTTAGCTATATTTATGATTTTTGCCATTAATAGGGAATGAGAAGTACCCTCATTATTGATTCAAGAAATACAGAGGAAGGTTGTTATAACGATGTCAGCTAATGAATGAATAAGTAGTTGACAGCATGTTTATCTGGCTGCATTACTCCTAGCCTGATTGATCGTGTTTGTATTTTATTAAATCCAGCTAGTGAAACAGCTCCATCTCTTCTGTTTGAACACATTTCTCCAGTCCCGTGCACTGAGTGTTGAATTCCCCGAGATGATGTCAGAGGTGATTGCTGCCCAGCTACCCAAGATTCTAGCAGGGATGGTGAAACCTCTTCTTTTTCACAAGAAGTGAAATGTCTTCTCTCATAGAGGTGATATCTGGGTCATTTTTTGTTTGTTTATTTTGGTCAAGATTTTGCAACGTCAGGACTTCAGTATATTTGTCATACTTATCTTGCCTACTGCTTTACACTTGTAACATACACAAGCCATTTAAGCTTGTTGTACATATTGTGACTTTCTGATTCCTTAACTGCAAAAATCACAACAGTCATAAGAAATGTTTGGTAAACTTGGCTAGGCTGCTTTTTAGATACGCAGTGGATGACAGTGAATAGACTTTCCAGATTTCTAACAACAGTTACACGTTTTTCTTACTTGTTGCACGCTCTTGAATTTCTGATATGACATGATGCAGACTTTTTACTTCAGTACATTGTGTGCATGGGTACCTGTGGGTATGTGCATAACACAAAATTTTTGAGGAATTAAAGTAAATATTGCCCACATTTTCTCATGGATATTTAACTTTTTATTAACTAATTAGCCTCACAGAAACAGCCTTTCAAAGTTAGCCATCCGGGATTAAGCACACATCACAGCAGTACCTTTATGAGTAACTAAAGCTCTAGGCACACACTGTAACACTACATATTGATGTCTGTGCTCATGCTGCATTGAAACTCTGAGTCCAGTATATTGTTTTCTCTACAGAGTTCCGTGCAGCTCTCCTTCAAAAATCAGAAAGCTTAGGAGAATTTCAGTGTATATTACACCAGAAGTAATGTGTATGCAAACCCACTAAGCTTTGGTTTGTGTTATTTTCCTTATAAGTTCAGTGCTTATTTAAGCTAAATCACTTAGCTGTAATCATAAATTCATCAGCTGTAACATTCTGTATTTCAGAAGCTTTAAATCGAGATGTTTTCACTGACTACAGCTCTTAATAATCTTAATGTTTTGAACTTCAGTGCTGAATACTTAAACAGCCATTAACATCAAATTAGAATGAGACTAAATGCAAAAAGAAATGGAAAAGATGACTGCAAACATTTTGATACACATCAGAGTCATTTCAGTACTATTTAGTGGAGCTACATATTTTATATTTTAAATGTATGCCATTATAATTCGGGTAACTGTAAAAGAGGAGTTGAACTAAATTAGCTTTATAAATTCAAGAAGAATGACATGTTTTACCACAGAAATTAATATTTTACTGAAAAATTACAATGTGGTTTTGTTTGTTCCCTTGATATGGATATGAAGCAACTCATGCATTTAAGGCATGTAAATTGTAAATTGTAGCTCTGTTTGAACAACAGAGAAACATGTAAAGCCTAAGAAGAATTTATGAATCTATTAAAGTACAAAAAATTTTGCCAATCACTAGAAATTATACTTACATGTAGGAAATGGTGAGTCTTGCTTGGATACTTGCTGGTTGTATGCTTTTGCTTTTACCCATTACAGTAGTGTGAGAGTGTACTGTTGGTGGTGTGTAGCTTGGTCTGTACAGACATGCCTTTGTCACATGAACAAAGGCCCATGGGACATAAATTCAGTATCCCTGGTTAAACCAGGGTGCCCCTCATTAGAAGTATGTGATGTAACTTGTTCATAAAAATTACATTTTGATTCTTGACAAAAATGCTGACAATTGACAACTAAAGGTATATCTAAAGGTATCCTCACTGGTCATAATTTCCAAAAGCCAACAAAGAAGAAGCTACATTACAACTGGGGATAAAACATTATTTATATTCCCCACATAGTAGTACAAAACCCACTAGAGTTGATGCAAAGATATGACCCTTGATAAGTGACATAGGCAGACTTTTGTGTTAGTTGACTAGGTTTGTCATTTCTAACTGCCCAGACAAGCAATTTCTTTCATATTCAGTACAGTCTGACTTTTAACTGTGATCCTTAAAGCAATTATGTTTTAATAAATACCACAAAATCCTTTGTTTCTAAATACTGAAGTTTTATTTTATTTATTTTAATTTATGTTTGCATTCAGTGATTGTGGATCTCTGTAAAAAAACCCATTTCAACCATTCCAATTTTGTGTAACAACATTTCCATGCATTCTTTTGGAATTCAAGCCTTGGTACATGATTTACCATTGAATAAATAGACTGTCTATGTTACTGTTTAGATTAAACTGTTAACAGAAACTTCCCCCACTAAAAATTACTCTTCAACACCCAAATTCTGAAATCAGAAGGTAGAGCAGGCAGTTATGTTTCCCTTAGGAATGCACAGATCAGCCTACGCCTGCCTTTTAATCTCTAAGTGGCTGACATGTCACCATGTCCCATAAATATGGCAGATTAGTCTGAAATGCACTATATTTATCTCAAAGGCATAGTCAAAAAGGAAGAAAAAGTATCTTTTGGGAATAGATAACAAAGATTAAAAGCATTTTCAAATAATAATTCCTAAAGATTAAGAAATCTGAAGATTTCTTCTAACTCATGGACAAGAATCCCAGAATTTCATGGTCACATTAAATGCACTATACAAGATAGAATGAGTTCGGCTAATTGTGGCTGCAATATTAATTTGAAAGGTCTGTGTTCATTATGTGATTATCTGAAGTTCGAAGAAAACTTTTAATTTGAGAACTTCCCAGCTTTGACCCCAGTTTATTAAATTGCCTTTAGTCTCCATTTTGATATTGTCATTTGCTCGGGGTTACACAGTGAACAGTGAAAAAGGACTTAGGTCTGCTGGTCAACATGAACATGAACCTGAGCCAGCAGAGTGCCCAGGTGGCCAAGAAGGCCAATGGCATCCTGCCCTCTATCAGCAATAGTGTGACCAGCAGGACCAGGGCAGTGATTGTCCCCCTGTATGTGACACAGGTGAGGCCACACCTCAAATCCTGGGTTCAGTTTTGGGCCCCTCACTACAAGAAAGACATTGAGGTGCTGGAATGTGTCCAGGGAAGGGCAATGGAGCTGGGAAGGGGCTGGAGCACAAGTCTTACAAGTAGCAGCTGAGGGGAGAAAAGGAGGCTGACGGGAGACTTCATTGCTCTCTACAATACCTGGAAGGAAGTTATAGCAAGATGGGGGTCAGCCTCTTCTCCCAGGCAGCTAGTGACAGGATGAGAGGAAATGTCAGCAGGCTGCACCAGGGGGGATTCGAGTTGGACATCAGAGAGAATTTCTTCACTGAAAGGGTGATTAAGCATTGGAATGGGCCGCCCAGGGGAGTGGTGGAGTCACAGTCCCTGGAAGTGTTACAAGAAAAGACTGAATGTGGCACTTAGTGCTGTGGTTTAGTTGACAAGGTGGAGAGCAGTCAAAGTTTGAACTCAATGAACTTGGAGGTCTTTTCCAACCTTAATGACTCTGATTCTATAATTCTATGAACACTGATAGAAACACCAGATTGCTTCCTTCCCTATAGAAATCTTGTGTACTGTGACTTTTCAACACTGCAACAACATTCAGAGAGCAATTATCTGATTGTTTTACTGAATATGAGGCTTTATAGTTGTCTGTGTTTCTCTACATTAATATTTGTTTAAAGATCGAAGCATTTTGACCTGAGCTTTATAAATAGGCCTAAATAAAACATCTTGTAGTGCTTCTCCATATATTGAACAAGGCAAAACTACTGGATCTTCTTATGCTGCATTTTGCACATAGAAATAAGAGGTTTCCACAGGTGGAATTTTTTTTGTTTTCTGACAGTTATGATGTGCCTAATTATATTTTATAGGTATGAGACCTGTAGTACTAATTAGGATGCTTGCCAGCCATCTTCTACAGGTTTTTGCCCAAGCTATCACTAAAAGTTCTCCATACACTAAATAATGCAAGCAATGCCTGAAACTAAACTTCTCCTGTTCTGTACAGTTGAGGTATTTTTCACCCAAGCCCTTCAGCATTGCCTTCTGCTGGTACTTCAGTGAAGCAAACAAACCGACCCATGAAGTCATCTGTTTTCTTTGAGCTCTGCTGTTAGGATTCAGCTCTGTAGAGGCATGGCATTTATAGTTTTAAGTACAGTTTTGGAGATTGAAGTGCCTCACCATGTCAGCCCGCCTGTGTTTGGAGAGCTGTGACAATACAGTGCAAAGATGAGACCTCCAGCCCCAGCAAGCTGCCCTCTTTGTCTACAAGCTGCTTCGCAGTTGTGCTTGCTGTGGTACAAGAAACACAAAAGATCAAACACTTGGCTCATGTTTTCAATTTTGACCAGCCTTTAGGGGACAGGAGATGTGGGTTCCCTCTGTCCATGGCAGAGGGAAATGTCATCTGAGAAACTTTCAGTCAATTTCATGGTGCTTTGGAATGGCCTGGTTATATGTATGCATGATAAAACAGAAGCTTAGGTATTTTTGAACTGCAGCTGTTTCTTCAGCTGCACTGCAGTTATGATTTCTTGTGCTCTATCTACAAGAAAGAAAGTGAGACTTTGTATTTTCTGACCAGTCAATGCCTTATTAGTATCTTAGTTGGTGTCTTTTCCTTCTTTTCAAGGACAGTAATGGGTCTCTTTCAATTATATTTTTTTGGAAGGTAAGCTGCTTTCTTGTGTTCTTGTCTACACCCAAATATTTATCTCAGTTACCAGTGATGTATCAGTAGCATGAAAAGTAGGGATCCTGCAGGGATCCTTCCTTCCCATACTGTCCTACCTGCACAAACTTAAGGTTACTTTATCTGCAGAGCAGGAGGGGATGGGGTTGCACTCTACCCATGCAGCACTGCAGCTCCAAGCTCACATTTTTTGCCTTACATGCTGTTTGTGGCACGCTGACCTTTCTTTCCTTCCAAGAAGTCAGCCCACAGCCACAGAGCTAATGTCCAAAGCCCTCCCAACTTTCCATGGCTCAGAAGCCTGTGTGCATACTGCCAGGCTGGACTGTCAGCATTGCTGGATTTATTGGCTTGTACTGCTTTGTGTCATGGTGACCTGACTTGAACAGAGGGTTTGTTTTTAGTTTAGTTCTCTTTTTCCCCTTGGAAAATGAAAAGGGAAAAAGGAATATTTGAGGTTTTTTTTTTTTTTTTTTTGGTTTAAAATTTATGTGTTTTTTTTCTCAATGAATGTTATTAATTTATTGGATTGACGTTATTTGCATGCAGAATGGTACTGTAACTTCTCGGATGCTTGGGCAGAAACATGCAGTAAAAGGTGCCTGCATGGATATTAATAACTAAGTTAAAATTTATCTGTCTGTTTACCTTAAAGAGAAAATAAATAATCCTCAGAAAACAGTCCTTCACTGCTGTTGGAACTAATTCAGCAGCTGCATAACTTTAAGTACGTGAGCAGTGCTGCACCCTTGATGTATTTTTTCATTTGTATTTAGGAATTTTTTTCCTGGGTTGAGCCCACCATGCTCTGTATGAGGTATTTAAAGCAAATAAAGGATATGGTGAGCTTACATTTAATTCTAGACTATCCTTTAAAACTGGCAACATTTCCATTTCTTGCCAGTGTGGGGTAGGCTTATTATAAAAATACCATCATGAGTCTTTTAGCCATAGATCATGTTTTTCTGACCATGAAAAGCAAGTTACCTTTTCACCTCCACAGATACAATAGTTCCACCAATTTAGCATTCAGACATACCAGTGAGGAAGTTCTCACAGTGTCATTTAAACAGTCTCACTCTATTGCATTTTCCCACACTCAATTTAAATACCCACCCAGCCAGTTCATTACTAAAATCTCTTTTTGCTGTGTTGAGGAAAAAAGAAATACATCATTGTCAGGAATTCAGAATACCGCATCAGTGAGCTTCACAGCTGTGTACTTTCAAACAGGAGGCTAGATTGGATGAAAAACAGCTAGTGAGCACAATAAACATCTTTGACATCAAGTCAGAAATAACTGGGCAGACTAGTACAGATACCTTTGTGTTTTACAGGTGAGATTTATGTGAATATCACCATAAGTTGCACATTCCATCTTGGATGTACAATTTTCACATATGCCTATTTTTCATATACTGGATACTAATAGAGCAATGCTTTTACACTTCATACTCTGAATTGTTGGTTTATGTCTAGCCTGAGACTCTAACTTGTGATGTCTCCAGTTGAGAATAATGTTCTCATCATGACACTGCTCAAAGAAACTGATATTTTCTGGCAGGACTGTTTTGAGCATGAATATGGAAGCACACTAATATATGCATGGAAGTATGCATCCAGAAAGGTGTGTAAGTGGCCTTAGAATACTTGAAAAAGTAGCACCGAGTGACCTGCAATCACTATGCAGTTTTAAAAGTAAATTTTGTGTCAAAGGAATATACAGTTACATTATATAGTGCCCGAATAAGGCTGATTTTATACTAAAATTAAAAGGATCTCTAATTCATTTCCAGAAGTAAGGAAGCTCGAAGGAGCTTTCGTGTATTTTATAAATTCCCTCAAATGGACACATCTATTCAAAAGGCATTTAATTGCAGCTATTGCCAACTTACCTCAAAGGAAAGGCAAAACCAACTCTATGAATAACAGAGTTTCACACGCTATTTTTTCTGTCAGTATGTGTCTTTTGTAGAAATGCATTTATAAAAATATCGTAATTCACTTTATGCATCATCACAATACAAAAGCAGTTTGAGTGGAATGAGTTTTCACGTGCACCTCAGAGACAGTAAGGGTCACAACTTCGGTGTTCAAGGAAGGAATTGAAACGTTGGGCTGGCAGGTGGCAAACTGTTACATGTAGGAACCTTCCTCTTGTTAGAAATATTTGGAGTTGTTGTGTCTGAAATGGGGACAAAGATGCCTGTAGTGCAATTAATATGTTAGTAATATGTAAAACATGGATTTCGCTGCTCCACATAAGCATATTCTATTACAGACAAAATAGAAGACACTTGACAAACATTAAACACTCTTAAATAGAAAAAAAACGTGACATAATACCATCAGGACAGATCCTCAAGCCTGACTGTGAGGCATAAACACACAATGGATGAGAATATTGTCTTTTGGGACCTTCATCACTGCACATCAAGCGTTGGTCACCTGACAACGACAAGACTTACTTAAAAATTTAGAAGTTTTGTAATCCAAAGCAGAGCTTACACTATAGTCACGCTGTGAGTTGGGCAGTTCACTTCTTAACAAATATTTTACAGAATCGCACACCCAGTTGCTGTTAGATGTAGTTCATAGTGATGGCTACAGCCAGCTTAGATTTTACTGGGAGACAGAAACTGCTCCCCTTTCTCAAGCTTCAAAATACAGGTCATGTGTCTGTTTGGCTGCCCACAACCAAAAGGTTGCACAAATGATTAAAACACAACATTAAAAAAAAAAAAAAATCCAAACATCTGAAATTCTGAAAAAATTACTTCATGAAGATTTTCATTTAAAGTATCCTTAAAGTTTTCCTTGAAGACAACTATTAATTTTAAGAAAAACTACATGATAGAGAAAAGTACAACCAAAGGCTGGTCACTCTAGCAGTGCATGACATGGTAAAGTTTCTGAATTTCACACAACCTCTAAATCCCAGTTCTGATATTTATAAAACATTTATTCTCCACTCCTTCCTATGCCTTCAACACACTTTCTTCCCCAATGGGTTACTTGGATGTGTAATGCATTAACACTTTGCAGAGACTTTGTAATCCTCAATGAAAAAAATCTGTAGAAAGCCAAATAATCCTTAAGTTTGAGACATGTTTGGACTGATGCTCATATTTCTCTGTATTTAACATTCAGGATCATGATGGATATAATTTACAATTTGTTGCCATTGTTTTTATTTTTTGAAAAAAAAAAGGAACTTGTGTAAGATTTCTGTATTTTCCTCTTGTGAAGAGAAGCTTTCATCTATATATTTGTACATCTGAAATAATAGCTTTCAAGTATTTTTGTAAAAGTGTTGTCTAGCTACGTTGTGTCATGTCCAATAAACTGGGGATGTGCTTACTTTGTAGTAGTATGAGAAGTGTTTAACTCTTCAGTTACCAGTAGATGCAAAGAAATCCTCTAGATTGATTAGGAAGTAAAGCTACAGAACGGCTCTGTGCTGTAACTGGACATGGATCTGCAGTCACCAGTACCAGGCTTGGTGGAGCCACTTTGTGCATGCTGTCCTACAGAGCAGCTGCCAGGAGGCTGATTTCAGTGGGGTTACTTGGGCAGCTCCAGGTTAGACACAGCACACACTGATGATTATTTATTGATTTAAACCCATATGGCTGAGGAAGGGGGCAGAATTATTTGCCATTTTGTTTTAAATTCAAACCTTCTACAAGACTCAAAGTAACAGGAGACGACAACATTCTATTTATTTATTTATACTTACATGGAAGGTAGTGACTTTATGTTTCTATACACTGGCAATTGCAGTTTTCATTGAAGAGAAGTTACAAGGCACTCCTGATCTTCCAGCATAAATACATACAAAGGAAAAGTGTTTTTAAAAGTCTGCCCTGCCATGGGTACTTTCCTTGTTGCTGGTCATTGACTTGGCCTGGTGCAACCTTTCCTTGGCTGTACCAACAGGGCACATCACCTCTGGCTTTTGAAGAACTGTAGTGCTCAGGTGATCCTTTCCCCATCCTTAACATGTCCCACTTCCCACCATGCTGCCTTCTAACGTGGTGTGCAATAGGCCAGGAGTGGGACTCGCACCCTGGTGAGGAGCAGAATAGCCATCGACTGGAGAGACCACCCCTCTCTCTTCCTATTCTGAGGAAGCATTGACAACTCAGGTCTGGTCTGCTGGTTTGGATGTAGCCCCTTTCTAAGGATGTGCTGGAATGTTAGTGTGCCCTCAGAGAAGCATTAGTCATGCCAACAATGTCAATACTCATGGACATTACTTCCACATAATGCAGAACTTCTAGAAAGTGATGTTTCATTTTCATTTCTGAATGTCCTTGTTCTTGTGAATTGATCTCTTGGATATTATCAGTACTCCTTGTGCACATCACAAACAGTTTGACAAGGCTGGGATTTAGCACACAGATTTATTTTTTTTTTTAAATAATTTAATTTTAAAAATTCCATGAAGTATAAAACACCAGGGGAAGACATTTAGTCAGTACAAAAATACATAAGTTACTTTCAGGTAGAAGTTCTATTAGCAGCTAGCACACAGAAGAAAATAATATGAAAGTCTTTGAGATATTTTGAGACTTTAAACTACAAGGTGTCGAAGTTTAAGATTGTGGTCCTACTTAAATATGCATTCAGTTGAGCACACCTGCATTGGTAGATTTATTTAATCCCCAATTATTTATTTACACAATGATGGCCCCTTTGGATTGAGTGGAATGACTTCATACATATATGCTCTGTCCCAGTTCAGCCTCTTTTGCTCAAAAAGAGTTTTGGGTTTTGTTCTTTTTAACAGACATGGTAATGGAAGGGTATAAGGAATGAAATAAGTTTATTCATTATTTGACATACAGTGCTAAGCCCTTTGAAGTAGAAGTTTTTGCTTTGACCTTTAGTGAATAACAGCCTGCCTAAATGAGATGGGTGTTTTTATTGTGACATCTCAGACTCCATAATGACACAGCTGCTGTCGAGCCTGACTCATCTCTGCACAGCACAGGTGAGCTTCCACTTAAACATACTAATGAGTTCATGCAATAATCACAGCAAAGACTATTTTGTGATTATCTAAGTGAAAGAAAGGGGTGTCAGAGATCCTGCTGTGCAGGAATTCAGATGAAACCACCATTTCCTTTCATATGTGTTATCAATAAAGATGCTACAGCACTGGAGAAGGCACCAAACTGAGCCAAGGGTGAGGTGATGCTGGGAGAAGGTCCACTGTCCTAAATCACCCCCTGTGCTGCATTGGGTTTGTGCATTTACCACTGTTTTCCTCAAATGTTCCTGCAGGGAAGGCTGACCCAAACAAGTGCCTTGGAAACCGAAAAGTGAAGAGATGTTTGTTCCTGCTGCCTTCAGGAGATGAGCTGTTTGTGAGAGATGCACACAAATACACCATGATAAACACTCTTTCTTGGTTTTCCCTCTGGATAAAACTATGCAGAAAAGCTAATTGTGTTAGCTAAAAAGCCACAATATTCACCTGAGTTTCTCATGCTGATATGTTTACAGACATCTGGACATTTGGCTTCCCAGTTCATTTAGTCAGGAAATATTTCAGGGATCATTTAAACGAAGAACAGAAAAACTTATTAAGGAAATGCTTTGAGAGGGGCAGAACCTGAACCTCTTTATACAAATTGGTTCTGTGCTGCTCTGAAGGAAAAATTAATTGTGCTGGTTTGTTTTGCATCATCTGAACTTCAGAAGGATGTGGAGGGCAGAGAGAAGGACCCATCTGGAAACAAAACAGTGTTATAAATCACAGCTGGATGCTGGATAAAACACTCCTATGACATCCACTGCAGGTTTCTCAAGGAAGGTCTGGGGAGCAGGACATTGTGCAGAAAAGCCATTTTTCCCATCCAAGGCAGGCAATTTGTCACAATTATAGAAAAGAAGCAGCACTTTACAGGACAAATAAAAACATTGCTCAACCAACAGCAACAGCAGGAAATAACAAACTTTAAATGACCATTTAAGCCAGGGTTTTATGTAAGGATGTATTTGCATCACTGCTGCCCAGCGCAATTTGTTTGCACCAAAATGTCACTGAGGTCTTCTGCTATCTACCTGCTTCTTTTACATGTCCCTGGAAGGTGCCACCAGGATTGGGGATTTTCCCTGCTGATAGGCATTCTGCTTGTTTTGTGGTAATTCAGGCCTCACAGTTGTCACTGCTTTCACAGTCTCTGTTTCCAGCACTTTGTGCTCAGCTTCCTGGCTCAGGTGCACTGAAACCCTAATCTTTGTTATCTTCTGGTGAGGCCCTTTGCAAACAGCATGTGTTTTATTCTAGGAACCAGTTGTATCCTGCATGCTAATTAATTTATTTGGACAAACACTCTGTAGATTGGTCAAGCTCAGGTTTCTTATCTTTCTTCCGCCTAGGTTTGGGAATTGTCCTCTGAAAGGTTTCTCATGGGGCTTCCCAGCACGCAGCTGTCTCACCTGCTTACAACTATGCTGATGTTTCCCCAGTGATGCCATGAGCATATGGTCACGTCTGGACTGTAGAGCCCCTCAAATGAGTATGGTTGGAGCCTGTGGCTTCTGCTCTGCTATGGTGTGACATGTTGCAAGCCCTCCATACCCCCATCCCGCCCCAAGCCCACTAAAAGCTGACTCCCTATCCCTCTCAGCCCCCTGCACCTGCT
The DNA here is from genome assembly GCF_022539395.1 of Myiozetetes cayanensis. Classification (NCBI taxonomy): domain Eukaryota; kingdom Metazoa; phylum Chordata; class Aves; order Passeriformes; family Tyrannidae; genus Myiozetetes; species Myiozetetes cayanensis. The sequence goes on along the minus strand of NW_026087742.1, from coordinate 39,319,590 downwards.
GGTGGGGATGGATCTCATGGCTGCACTAGCCAAAGCATGGCATTTCCAACCTCATTTTGAAAATAGCCCCAATCCAGATGTGCTGCATGATTCCCTTTGAATGTGTTTTTTGTAAGAATAGAAAAGCAATGACCATCAACAAAACTAAATCACTGATGTTTTTCATTCCGATAGGACTCTAATCCCTTGTAAGGGCACCCTAGAGCCATTAACAGTAATTTTAAATGAAATACACCTGTGCTGGGTCTAACTAATCAGTTGCTCAATTATACTGGCAGAAAGATATATTCCAATTACCAAAGTACTTTCAAGTGAATTAAGGCTGCTTTCTGTACCGGCTGTGGAAGTCACTCAATGTTCCCATGAATCCCTGCATGTTTACATTAAAAAAGCACACCATGATCTTTGGCAAAGGCACTCGGTCTAGGCTAGTTCAGCTTTTGAGCTTGATGCCATAAATACAATAGAAAAGCAGCCAACCGTTGCACAAGAAGCCAAGAATATCTTTCAATACTTTGTTTCCGTATCAGTAATTAATCCAAATGACACGGGAAAAGCTTTACAAATGTGAAGTAAGTTTAAAAGATGAAAGTGCAAATACCTTATTTACCATGTTTAATAAGCACAGTGTTTGTGTTAGAAATACAGTTCGTTTTTGAAGGAATGGATCAAGCCCAACTAACGAGAAAATGTTCTGAAGGGGAGTATGAACTGACTTTGCCACCTGCTCAGTTTTCACCTGTGCCATTTCCTTGCATCACTGAAGTTTCACCTCTTTAGGCAGGAGGCTCTGGACGGCCTGGCTCATGTCAGCACACATTCCATACGTCACTTTCTCAGTAGTTCACATTGAAGCCTTATCAATAATAAAGCCATAAAGATCCACTTCTCCAAACGCATGAGAATCATGTCCTGTAAGGTGCCTTAATACAATCAAGTAATGAAATGTGTCTTCACTCTTTCTGTTAAGAAACAGATGTTTCATCCCCTGAGAGTTTTCAATTTGGTGTTAACACACCAATGTTGTGTTAAACAGCAATTTAAGTATTTTTATATTTAAATGCTCACTGAAATGTCAAAAGCTATCAAGCCAGAACATTTGTTTCGCAGTTAGTTATTCCCTTATGCCAAGTAAAATGGGACACTGAGAAAATGAGTGATGAGATCTATTTTAGAGCTTAGTCTAGACCCCAAACTAGTGTATGTTCAGTCCTGCAGATCAGGGGATCTAAAGCCAAGGAGCCTGCATCTACAGGGGAAAGGGTAGAAAACTAATAGAAACCCCATCTCTTTTATTTTTAAAATAAAATCAGCGATGAACTATCATTTTTGGTGAACTATAAAAATACAGATATTCTCTATTTCCTCTTGTGCCTATTTGCTGTGCAGAGCTGGGCATCCGTGGCAGCTCCTACCACGCCTGCTTTCATGGTCCTCAGCAGGAACAGAAGGGAATCCAGCCACAAGTTCTGGCCCCAGGTGGAGCTGTTGCAGTGCAGCTGATATAGGCACAGGCCCATCCTGCCAGGCACAAGAGAGCAGCAGGGCAGGGCAGGTGTCTCCGGGTACCCACACACAACTGCCCCTGCACTTACCCACTTTTTGAAAGTCCCTGTGGTGCCGGGGAGTGTTGCAGGGCATGAGTGGTGACAGGGCCCATCACAGATGTTTCCTCTGGGTAACAGTTTATATTGTAATTGTTACACACCACACCTCAGGTCAGTTCTATATGCTTTAAGTAAGGGCACTAAGTTTCATCTCAGCTCTAACCCCTTGTTGCAGCCCCTCTCCTTCTCAGGCTTTTCCAGTAGGACTCATAAGTGGATTTGTCAGCCCAACTGCATCCCTTAGTCCCAAGGGGAACCTTGCCTTCTCCCTGGCCCCATCCTGCCTGGGACACCAGGATCTCAGCAAGGTGCAGGTCATGTTTGGTGACTGCAGGCTGAAGGTGGCTGATTCCTGAAAGCAGATTCCTCATCTCTCAAATCCTCAAGCAGGGAGAGCTGTGAAATAAAAGCTTCACCTACAAGCGGTTGTTCGAAAGCAACAAAAGCAAAAGCCTGTTTCTCCATCTGGTCCGGGTTGCTTTGCTTCCCAACTACCTCATTTTTATCTATGGCCACAGTATTGATGTTTTGTTTTCAGATATCTCTGATGTCCCCCCGAGCAGGGCTGTGGGCACACAGTGCCTGTGCAGAGGCAGCAGGCCCTCAGACTCCTCCCAGAGGAAGGCAGCCAGGGAGGCTCTGGGCAGCCCAGGGACTGGCAGGCAGGAGCGAGCAGCAGCCTGTGAGTGCCTGGGGCAGGCAGCTGGCAGGCAGCAGCCCTGGCTGCGGGAGCAGGACCCATCAGCCTTGGGTCTCCTGCAGCAGTTCTCTGCACTATTCAAACCCAAGCACACAGTGAAAAGGGAAAGAGTTTTATCAGCTGGCTGGTTTCATCTTTCTTGTTCAAGAAATGGAGTTTTTTTAAGTCAAGATCATTACAAAGCCTGATTGTTTCAGGGATATAAAAGTCTCCTGGGTTCTCCTTGTGAGCCTGCCCACCCGGTGATTTTCACGAAAAAGGACCTCATCACTGACATTTTGCCACACCAGGGTTGTGCTTCTTGATATCTAACATCCAAAGCTGTCATTTTCTTTTCCTCAAAAGCCACATCTTTGGAAACTTCCACATGACCAGGACAGCGGATGACATACTATTGCTTGCTATTCATATACCCATTGCTCACATTGTTAGGAACAATGTCCTCTACGTAAAGCATCCTCAGGGGTGAAATATTACTCTAAAATGCAGGTATGGGTAGAAGTGGAACCAAAGTTTATTACTTGGAAAAAAGAAAATGCTGAACCAGAGCACAAATTTAAAGAAATCAGTTTGTGTAGAAAGCATTTTTATTCTGAAAAACAGTTTTTCAAATTTCTGAAATACAGTGTAAAGTACAACATAGAATTATGTCTGCAAGTCACTTTATGCATGTCATGCTAGTTATTTACATGTAGATATATACAGAGTGCAGATAATTATTGAAACCACACTACAAAATAAACAGAGAGCTCAATAAGATAATTTAGTAGGGTTTTATTAAATATATAGTTATTGATTGTATATACTTTCCTATTAAAATACCATATAGTATCCAAAGTAACCCCTATAAACTCTAATACCTCCAAAGTTGTCATAAATATCATCAAAAACTGAAACTATGTGCCCTGCTCAGCTGCTTTGCCCTTTTCTCCAACAGAAACTCTTGTAGAGATAATGGTGCTGTCTTTAGTGCCAGAACTTTGATGACAATTCACAATAAAAAAATTGCAGAAAGCTCAGATGCAAAATAGCTTTCAGCTGAGGCATCCAAGGACTGAAGCACCATGCTCTATATTTAAGAAAACAAGGATAACTCAATGTCTTATTAAATACTGCCACACACAGGACAATTAAAAAACCGGTATGATCCTCAGTGACTAAATTAGTTTAGATACGAAGAACCGTATTAAAACAAAATAAAGCAAACTCCCAAAGCCCATGCAAAATCTTAACCCAAAAAGAAAGAGACTTCCCAATGGGTACAGGAACAGCCTAATTGACAGTCTGACTTCAGCATGAGCAGGAACTGGAAGGGCTGCTGCAACAGCAGCTGTCAGGGCTCTGTGACCAGGAAGAGAGAGACTCTCTCAAGCCTACAGCTTGATCTCTGGTTACTAAGTGATTCATACAGGGCATTCTGCTGAAATAAAGGACAATTTATGATAGATTATCCCATTAACAGAATATTCCATCTTCATTGTGGGGGCTTCTTGCCAGCAAACACTCACTATAAATTGTCAAAGGTCTGTCTTTGACTTCATTAGAGCTTTGATAGTTTCCACCACTGGAGAAGATCCACCCCAGTCTGGAGGATGTGCTACCCTATTAGGATTTCTCTTCTTGATGCTAAATCCAAAATTGCACAAACTTCTGCCTTAAGAAAAGGAATATAAAGAACAATGTACTTTTTTGTTTCATTATATATTCTGATGCAATCTTATTAAGTAGAAAATAGGTCAGGGGAGAAAAGTTTAAAAATCCAATTGCTGCCATACAGTGCTTTTTTTTGTTTGTAATAATCGTTCTGAATTGCAGAATTTTGCAACTTTTCCTCTACTATCACGTCTTTCCTAAAGGCACATTACAATTCAATCCAATTACAGACAAGAAATAGAGATTAGCACCAGAAAATATATAAAAGGAAAATAAGTTACTATTACTATCATAGAATAGCGCTGGTCAGCAAACCTGTGCATCTTTTTTTCCAGAAATAATTGTACAATGAACATTATAGATTAGTTAGGGAAATAGTGATAGCTATGGTTTAATTTAAGAGTTTTGTTACATATAAATCTAAATGCCAAAATATGGCAAGGACATTTTAATACTGAACAATTTAATACAAGGAATTACACACAAAAATTTTAATCTTTATCATAATTAATAAAAAGTGTGAATATAAAATATTAATATACTTTACATATTTATCATAAAATATATCAGTCCTTCACACTATTAATTTGATTCATGTTGTGCTGCAACATGTATCAAAAGGTTTAACAAAGAAAAAAACATGGCTAATTATTTGGTTTTATATGTTGTGGGTACAGACATTATATTCACAAGACAAACAGTAATCACAATGAGACTTTAGAACCTTGAGTTTTAAAGTCATATTTGGAAAAAAACCTGCTGCATCCTTTTAGAAAATATAATAATAATTATTTAAAAAAAAATTGAAACCTTTCCTTGTAGAGTGAATCTAACTTTCATGAAAAACATTAAATCAATACTATGAACTAATTTAGTTCAGATTGTCTAATTTTCTGGTAAGGCACTATCAAGATATTATATCTTCATTTAAATGTTATATGAATTTCTGATTCTTTGCTATTATCAGAAAGGATTTTTGGTCAGGCCCAAGAATATCATCATTAGAGAAGCCTTGGTGCTGCCCTCACCCCCATTTCAGTCCTCGCACCCCTAGTTACTTAACTTTCTGGTTCACTGTACAGCTTCTTGCAGAGATAAACTGCCTTTTGAAAGTCAGGGAAGAGCTGCAGCATCCAAAAACCAGCCTCGAGATTATACAGAAAGTGCTACTACATGTTGCAAAGAAGAGTAAAAGAAAAAACACAGAAGATTTCAAAAAAACGAAAACCCCTACTCCTGAAGAGTGAGTAAGTAAGAATGGGCATAACCTTTTTCAGATGGAAATGCCATTTTTAAGCTAAACTACTTAAAAATTATTTATGGTTAGTTCAGAAGAAGGGCCTGAAAAAGCTGCAGTCTTACAGAGGAAAATACAAATTTGTTTTGTGAGCAGCACATGAATGGAATCCAGTTTCTTATGAAGTTGTCTTCTGCAATCCAAATTTGTGTTTAATGTGAGATGAATGCATCAGAACAGATGAAACACTTCTCCCCTACTGGTTTCCTCCAAGTCTTTCTATAACCTTTCCCTCAGCACTTGCAGGCTCTTCTTGCTGAATCTCTAACTCAGCTTCGCATTTTTACAAAATATTTTATGAACTTGGCATCTTTGAGTCCTCTAGCTTGCACCCAGATCAGCTGGTTTCAAAACATAATATTGGAAACATATACAAGGGATGTGAAATTACGTAAGCTTAGGGGTTTATTTCTGCTTACTTTTAAATAAGGCTAAAACAAAGCAAGTAGGAGCAAACATTTTCTATTTCACCATTCCACAAGATTTCACAACAATTAAATTGCCCCTGAGAGGTATGAGGGGTCACCAAAGGATGTTCAATACAGATTTGCCAGTGACTCCCTGCAATAGGCAAAAGTTAAGATTTTTTCCCCAGACCACTGCATTTCTCTGCCTGTGTGATATGTGCTGGGTCTCCAGCCTCTGCTCAAAGCTCTACTTCCCTTTCTGCTCCTTTTTGCCTGCAACAGCACTTCTCCCAAGAAGGTCACCAGAGGTAAGCCTGTTGACAGCCTGCAGTTTTTCAACTGTGAAATACAGCAGAAGCACAACCAATCTCACGTTCATCTTCTCAGGGCAATGGCAGTTTCAAGCATAGCTTGCACTAAGAAAACTTGGCTTGCCTTAAAACAAAAAAACCACTTAATCAGGTTAGAAAAGACCTTTGCTGCTGGTGACATCTAGAACAACCCTTCATCACAATGCACTGGGCACAGTCTGGACTTAAGATGAAGAGAAGCATGGTTTAAGACTTAAGAAACTGTTTAGGGTGACTCAAGTCACTCAGTCACTAACTCAAGAAGTCTGTCCTCAACTGCCTGCAGTCAGCCTTGCCCAGACTCCTGCTCTGAAAAGCTAGACCATTTTTGGAAGGATGCTCTTTCAGCCTCTCTCCTTCCCTGATCACCACTTGATACTTAAATTAATGAAGAAAAGGATCCTGCAAGCTTCTGCCACTGGCCTGAATTCTAACAATTGCTCTGAAGAAATCATGCACTGTGATATATATATATATATATAAAAGTATATATATATATACTTATACATATAAGTAAAGAATGTTCTGATGTGCTTCTTTATGCTGGCACTAAGTCTGATTTTCCAATTAAAAAAAGAAAAAGGCTATGGAAAGAAAAAAGAAGCAGTTAAAAAACTGCTGATGTTTTTAGTCCTAACAGCAGTTCTTCCTTAAATTTTCTGGAAGTAGTGTACAACTTAGAAATCAACTGAAGATTTGTATGATGATTTCTGCTCCTTAAGAAAGAACTAAGCCTGGACAGGTCTATGAAACTAAGCCTAGATGGTTTTATAAATTCTCCTGGAAGGACTAATGTTGAAGAAATACTAATATAAAGGTTAAATATCCTCATTTTCAATCAGGCATGGTAAGTAGCCAAGCAAGCACTGCATGTTTTCCCTCAAGGTGTACAAGAAAGATGCTCAGACTGAGAAAGCTGCTAAATGTTTCTGGGATTTCTTTGACTTTGTTTTTTACCTCTTCAGTCCTACCAGAAGCAATCAATTGGTCTTTACAACACCTTTAAAAAGTAAGGATTTTTTATTCTGTGGAAGGAGAGAAATCTTTGTCAAATATTTTAGCAGAAGTCAGGAGAAATAATACTAAATACTTTTATTGCTACATGGAGCTTTCAGCATTCATAGCTTATAAAACTGGCTAGTTCACAGGCCACTTGTCTTATTTGCAAGGAAAAAAGTTGGAAAAAGAATCAGTTACAATTTATGTCAGGTCTCAAAACATACTGCTGTTTTTCACTGCTCACTTTTCAAGACTACCAATCAGTCCAGATTCAGCATCTCCTTGTTTTCTACAGATTTTGTTTTGGGATATACTAAGAATATCTTCCAGATGATGGGTATAATTGAAATAAAAGTTGTTAATATTATCTATACTGACAGAGGAAGAAAGAAATGAATCTAAGAAGTATTTGAATGAAACATTCATTAAACACATCACATTTTGAATGAGCACTTACTGCTCAGGCAGTGTATAAACTGATATTATCAGCTGCATAAATCCTCTAACATATTGTAATCTCAATGACTTAACAGAAGTTAAAACTTCTAATTTACAAAAAACTCATTTCTTATTTGAAATGATTAGGACTAATTTTAGAATCAAGTTTTCTAAGGGAGAATTCTGATCACAATAGAAACAGTACTTACATTATGAAAAAATCCACGATTTTCCATATTAAAAAACAGAGATTGTGAGAGATGTCATAGAGCGCATTGCCTCTAAATTTCACACTTCTGTGAGCAACATTCTCGGATCTGAAAGTCTGCAGCTAAATAGCAACTTTTTTTTTATTTTATTGCTCTAGTGTTCCTTACCCATAAAAGAAGAACAGAACAACCTCTTGCAAACAATGGAAGTTATTTAGGCAGAGTACCGTCTTCAGTACAGAAACTGTTAACTGTTTCATTACATTCTGTTCCATTGACAGGGAGCTGTGTAACCTGCAGCTGCAGCATCTGAAGGAAATCTACCACTCAGCTAAGGGGCTGATCCCATATCTGTGTCAGATAAAAATCACAGTGCTTATTATTTGTTACCATGGATACCATGAAGATATTGCTGTCCACTAAAGATTACTAGAGGAAGACAACATAATTCTCAGGAACTAGTCCTGTTTTGCCTTCATAAGTTGCCTTTAACCATCCTGGTTCCACTGATGGATACACTGCAAAAGAAAATACCCAACTAATTAGCACTTTTAAAAAAATCATATACATGCTTCATATATTTATTTAGATGGTATTTATTCAAGAGCAATTGAAAAATCAGGGCAAAACCTGAGAGCTTAAAATGGAATTATGCTCTCATTTTGTGGATACAGTTCAAGTTTTTTATAGGGTTTTTCAAAATATATAAATCAATGTAAAACATATCTTACCATTGGAAAATATCGCCCCCTGTGGGAAAGACAGCTCATGACTATGCTCAGCCTTACAGGAATACATGGCTTTTGCTTGCCTGAAAGAAAAAAATACAGGCTTGCAATAAATCAGATAACAATGAAAAATGTACAAAGAAATTATTAAAATCCGGGAAGTATAGGAATAAGAAGCTGCACAAATGCAGTATGATAGCGACCAGTTACACAGCAGTTCAGAAGAGTGGAATTATAGCAAATAATAACTTCAAGCTTACTGGAGTTAACAAGCATGTTATTGCAGAAAAGAGACTGATATCCTACTTAGATTTAAACAGGAATATAATTTGGAACTTTTAAAATGAAGTTGTCATTCAAATGAATGGAGCATTCTCTTTGAAGAAAGTCAGGCGCTACCTGAAGACAACTAAAAAGCGATCATCAAGTCATTAAAGGTCTAAGAACATGATTTGTGAGAAACTATCGCTGATTGGTCTACAGAGCAAAACATTACACAGAAGATAAATGCGAGACAAAAAAGGAATGATGATTCTGTCCCAGAGAAGGAGGACAGAAAAAGTCACGTCTTGGCTTCTAGCACCATAATTCTGCAAAGTACAAAATGAGGGTTTGAACATGAAGATGAAAATCAGGAGTTCTCTCTAGATTCCCGCACTTTACCAAATACATTTAATTTACACTCAGAACAATTTTATATGAGCCATCAGTTTTTCTGAATTTCTTAAAACCAGCTTATATAAAGAGCAGATGAACATGTTGATTATTTCACCTTTCTAAGATGTGATGGTGAATTGACCTAATATGTGACCTGTGGTGAAGTTTAGTATTTTCTGCATACTTTTGGAGAGTGTGTATGCAACTGACATGTAATCTATCATATCTTTCTACCAAAATAGTAAGATAACAGAGTTGTAAGTTAGATTAATTAACAGTGCTACATCATAAGCATTAGCATTATTCATCTGAATCTTTAAAAGAGTATGACAGTGAATGAACATCCAAATTTTGTATGTGTGGGCTTTCCAGAAGTGATTTCTCCCTCTGAAGAAAAAGTTTTTCTACTGGTTTTCTGAAACTGATTTACAACTGGACTAAATGGCATATTTTGCCTTCATCTTATGCGAGCAAATTACTCCTCAAGGATTATACTCTCAGGATGAGGTTTTCAGAGGAGACCAAACATTTTGAGTTATGCCCACAATATCCAAGGGCAGCTTATTTTCAGGATGTTGGAAACATTTCTAAATCTTAGTACTGTCATTCTGGTTACAACCCCCCAGCTAACTAGAACAGGATGAGCACTGGATCCCTGTTTGTCCCTTTTCTTAAATGTTAGCTTGCTCTCTGGCTGGCATAGACTGTTCTAAGTAGCACTTGTTCAAGACACCTTCTTTGGCACCTCCTGTTATGAATAACTTGCCATCTACAGTCAACAAGATGGGTGTGAAGATTCATTACTCTACATAATTATACATATTTATACATAATAATCTACATAAGATAGACTAAAATATACAGAGGGAGATTAGATGACTTTACTGATGGTCACACATAAACTAGACCTGAATTATTTAATCTCTTTTTTCCTCAAAGTCAACAAAGAGCACTACAGATGTTCTAGTTATACTGACTCAAATCTGTAACAGTATGTCGAAACAGCTACTGCCTGTTGTGGTGGGTTGATCCTGGCATAACTCCTTGTCATGCAAACCCAATACACCTGTGTGGCATAATCATGGATATTACACATAAAAAACAGCAGAGTAACTGTTAACAATAATTAACAGTTGCAATTAATGTAAGGTAATAGGTAGTAAATTTACTAAAGCACAGGGGTGATTTCAAGCCTGAATAATTTGGCTGTCAAGACAGGTGTCCATGCTAAGAATGGGACCCCTGAGTAATACTGTGACAAAAGACATTTCAGGCAATACTTAAATGTGAGGCAGAATTCAGTTAAACTTTAAATATGACATGTTGTTTCTATTGCCCTTAGAAGTTGTAAAGAAAATGAATGCAATTTTCTTCTATATTCTCTAATGCCTACTAAACTATTCTGTTTTCAACTTCCAATTTTACCTGATCTGAGTATGTAATTCCAAAGTAAAAACAAGATAAGAAAACATGGACTCTGCCTTAGAATGACAGAATCACAGAATTGTTAAGGTTGGAATAGACCTCTAAAATAATCTGTTCTGAAAAGAGAAAGCTTTTCAGCATTTGACCTTTAGACAGATAAAGAAACACAAGAAGTCAGTTTCCAAAAGCTAATGAATTACATGGACAGATTTAAATAAGGGACAGATTTAAGAATATTTACTCATAATTCTGGAGCAATTTTCAAGCCACTGGTTATTACTTCCGCACTTGATTTTAGATTATTTAAGTTCTCATACTATTTATTACTCAGTTCAACTCTATGCAGCTAGAAGCACTGACCATGAAAAGGGCTTGCAGGTTCTTGGCCATTTTGTTTGGAATTACGAAAATAGACGCTCTTACTTACGGTCTTAATGTTGTCCTCCCCACAAACAAGGCTGTTTGTTAAAAAGCATGTGATAACATCACATCATCTATTACAGTTCTCTTAAGATGATGTTAATAATCTGAGAAGAGTGTGATTTATGTTGTTTAGGGCGGAGAAAAAACAAAACAATTTCAGAAAATTATATTCCTATTTTCCTAGAAGTTCCTTCTTTCCATGACTTTACCAGATAGACTCCAGATAAGAAAAATGCATTTTCCATTCCTTAATTTCCATTATGTTTGTTTTGAGCCCATAATGATAAAAATACTAGCAGTCAAAGGATCAATAGTCACTAGATTATAAATTCTTTTGCTTGACTATATGCAGTCAACAATACCTGAGGCCCTAGTAATAATAATAATAATACTAGTATTAAGAACTATTTTGAGAGATATAAACAAACTTTAAAACTATGCTCCTGCCCTAATGAGTTTTTAGTCTAGCAAGACAAAGCCAGAAAGAGGAATGAATGAGGGAACACACGAATCTCTCTCAGATAAGTCATCAGTTAATATTATCCTACAGGAAGAAGAAAGGTTTATAGAGACCTGGAGATGGCAGATTTACAACCAAGTTTGAGCAGAAAGTAGTGGTCTGGCCTGCGCAAGGCGTTCCAGATGTTTAAATACAGCATGAAAATAAAAACAGAAAAATGATTGGAAAAGGATATTTAATCATATGTTTGGGAGGGAAGCATGGGTCTAGAGGGCTTCATAATGTCAGTCTATTCCTACTGAAGTCCCATCCTAGCACCTAGAGACCTTGCTGAAGAGTAAAGCCATTCATTGTCACCTACTCTTCCTTCCCATTTCTCTAATGAAAATTCTTCTTCTTGCGATGCAGTTTCTTACTTCAGGAGACTTGTCTTTCTGTATATCTCTAAATCCAAGTCAAGAAAATGCAGAGTCAGGGATTATGTGTATATCTGTACAGAAGCTGCAATAAAGAGATGTCAGGGCTGACTAAGAGTGTTATCTAACTGCAATATTTTTGAAAATAGTAAGGAAACTCCTTCACCTCTTTCAAGTGCACACCAGATTAGCAACAGAGATTGGTCCCAGTGTACACAGTATTTTAATACCACAGTGAGGGAGACTTGAACAATAATAAATTTCTAGTTATTTTAGCAGGGTAAATTACCCTTGCATGGAGTCCGGCACTGCCTTAACTTGGATATTTCTGGTATCAAACCAGGTAGCTTAAAAATACATTGTCTTACACTCTGCCTCGCATATACTCATTGGATACTAGTTATGAACACAGGAGACTTTTCTACTGGGTGGATCAAGATGTAATTACCACAATTTCTACATACTTCAGGGGAAGAAAACCAACAAAACACTAAAAAAAGACTAGCCCAAGTTTTTAAATCAGCCTTCATAACATGCAGGTAAATAAAAGCTGGCTCTGAACTGCAAAATCATGCTCAGACTTATGGAGGACTGTAAGAACAGCTGAGCTACTTCTGATTTCTTCCTCATCTTGCCTGCTGACCTCTCATTTTCCATTCTCCTTGTTACTGTTGTTCTTTTATCCTCTTAGGAAAGCTTAAGTAGAGGACCTATTCAGCCTTTCAGTATTTTTGGCTTTGTTATCTGCTCTCCATATCCATTATCAAACTGCTACATTTTTCCTTTGTCAGATTTTTGCTTCTTACATGCTTTTTATATACAGATACAGGTGGCACAGGCTCTCAGGGAACAACAGGGGAGAGCTTGCAAGAAGGAAGTAATACAAAGGAAGAGAAGGAACAGCGTTGGAGGTGAAATGATGCAGGAGTGGTGAAGCAGTCATTGCTTTCGGCTTAAGGCACTGGCTTAAGAGCATCCCAGTCCCTTCATTTATACCTTTCTCCCTTAAATTATTGCCCTGCTCTTTTCATATGCCTTGCCACCCCTGCCACCCTCTTTTTTGGTCATCTTAGAGTTCACGTACTACACAAAATAAGAACAGCCTTGATTCCTATAAGCTGCTTTTCTCACAAAATCAGTGGGCTTTTCTCTCCCCTGCTAGTTCTGTCAAGAGGACAGCCACATTCCACGGCCACACATCTCAGCATGTTGGCATCTTCCTTCACATCTGTGCTACTTGAGGTTACTACTTTTGGATTCATGCATTGACATCTTGTTTTCATTCCTCAACAGTTCAAAAAAGTTCCTGATGCAAAGGAGGTTAACAAAAACCTGCAATCTGTCTCAAAGAACTTGAAAAGCAGGAAGAGGGGAAAAAAAGAGACAGCCTTTTTCCCACATCCATTTATAAGATTATTTGCTTTAGTTTATTAATTGTAATTGGGCTAGTAATGTATAGAAGATACTTCTTCCTAGACAAACCCTTATCAGAACATTCTAAATTCCTTTAATATTAGAATGAATCAAATCCAACAAATAAATGTGAACCTTTGAAGCCATCAAAACAGAAAGGATTTTACGGAATGTTAAATGGTATGAAGTGCTTACCGTCCTGAAGAAACTTGTTTAAGTGAACCAGCACTTTCAAACAACTGTGCTCTTGCAGCCACTCTGAAAATGAAAGTACCACCTTGCTTTATACTTCAGCCATTAATTAAATACACAAACTATTTACACTTTTAACCATCCAAAGACATGGCCATATTTTAAAAAATTGTTTTAATTATTCACTTATAGAAAGAGAGGAAATTCAAAAGCTGAATTTACATCCCTATTCAGCAGAATTCTTAAGGGCATAACCTAATTGGGACCACTGACTTCCCCATGCTCTAGTTCCTTGCTGAGTCACCAATAGAAACCTCAACATCCTATGTTTATATTGGAAATGCTTTTACTGACAGTCTGTCACTACCATGCTGGAACTCTAAGCTGTGCAGGATTCTCTGTTTAAGTAAGACACAATAGTCTGTTAAATGACTACTATGATCTCTTTCAGTTTAAAAAGTGGAGAGACTGAATGATGTCCTGCAGTATTTGGAGAATTTCTTGGTGCTCTGCAGATCTGGAAATCACTTGTTCATGGGGACAGAGATATCCAGGTCAAAGTCAGAATTACAGTAGAGACTTTGAAGTCTTCCAAAAGCACTGAGAAACACTGTTAACCCAAATCTCAACAAAGTAAATTATAACCTATATTGCTCAGAACTATCCTCCTGTCAGCATAAACCTCCCACCTTCCAAACCCCAGCTGTTAAAAATCAACTATTTAACATGCAGAAACTGAAGAAATTTCAGAGCAGATTTTTTTTTTAATTATCCTTCCTCTAATTTTGGATACAAATAAAATCTGATGGTCTTCTTGATGTAACAGCATGGTCAGTAAGTAGCATTTCTGCTCCTTGAAACAATAAATCCCAGAAGAGCCAGAGATAATAATAATCACTTTCCAAGGATACATTTCCACCTTATCTGTAGTCTAAGGTCAATGGCAATCTTTCAACTGACTTCCACAGACTTTGTGCTGTCTCCTTTGTTTACAATTTTAACAAAACTACATAACTAATTCACAAATACAGCAACATTAAAATCAAGTATTCATGGATGCTTTTTCAACTACTTATGTACCTCTCTGGAATCACTTTATAGTAGACAATACTGTAACAACACAAATCTCCAAAGGGCCATAATGACTTACACAGATCCCGGTCTTTGATAGCCATTACTTGATGCAGTATCTAATCTTAATCTCCTGCACATTTTGGGAGGCAAATCAGGGTTTGGTGGAGCCTTTAATGTATCTTTGGTATCTGTTGAAGATAAGCTCTGTATAGATCCACTGCAACTTTTGTTTCCTAAAGAAAACAATCAAATTATAGGAATTATTAAAGCTAATTTGAAACTGTTTTACAATACGTGTAACATGCAAAGCAAAGGTTTTGATCTTGGTTTTTTCTTTTCTTTTTTTTTAGGAGTCAAAAAAGTTAGAGAAACTACTTACTAAGAGAGAAGAAACAGCCTTCCAGGCACTAAGCCAGGGGAGAAGAACCAACAGCAAGAATCAAGAAATTATATTAAAATGTAGAAGGCTAAAAAATTACATTGCAATTAAATGGCAAGATAGTACAGTCACTAAAAAGTGACAATAAAAAGATTTCTAAAGTACTACACTGCATAAAATTGTAGAAAAAAATCATGTAGGAAGGGTTCTCAGGAAATCATCTCATCAAAGCAGCAACCACTATGAAACCATACCACATTAATTGGTGGAATTAATATTTCAGTATGCAGAGAAGCTTCATGCAGTTTAAAAAGGATACTTAGGAATGAATGACCATGACTTACCTAAAACAATTCCTATTGTAATGATAAAACAAATTTGTAGGTGTACAGACTGTATTGCACACAAAAGAAGTCCCTTCAATGAATAAAAGGCATGGCCCCGTGTGTTCTTTAAGGTGGACTGCTGCCTTTTTTGCTTTTATATTCTACAAGAAGAAGTGCAATTTGCTTCTCTCTATTCCAAAGAACAACTGATGCTTATAAATGCTTTAAAAGCTGACATAATATAAAGAGATTCCAAAGTATAAGAACAATACCTATATTATTAATATTACTAATCTACAGTATTATTCTATATCATAAATTATAATTTATAGATGAACCATAGAAGGCTAGAGAGTGATCTAAATTCTGAGAAACATATCTTTTAAGCTGTGTAAAATGTGCAGGTAACATGCTATGGAAATATGTTCTATCAGTTTGCAAACTGAAAGAACATACTACAAAATTTAAAAAAATTAAAAAATTATTGAGTATTATTAGCTTTCAAATGCATCTCTTGTTTTCTGATGCATCAGTTAACACTGATGTGCTAAGAGACCTTGGAAGTTACCTTCAGCTGATGGAATTGATCTAAGGGAAGATGCTGAAGACCTTTTCAGCCCAGACAGACTGTAGGAATTCTTTTTGGTCAGGTCTGTTGGTGGAGAGGCATTCTCTGGTCCCGTGACAGAAGCTACACTTTGGCAGTCTGACTCCACATCTGTTTTGGTTGCATCCTCCTTTGATGAGGATTCTGGACTTGTAGTCCACAGGCCTGAACTTTTCTGGCCATTAGAAGAAGCAGGAGAGGCAATCCATGGAATCCCTCCTGATTTCTCCCTTGGCTGAGAGGGTGTGCATTTGGTGGTGCTGTTCTGCTCAGAGGAGTGAGAAGAGAGAGATTCAATGCTGCCCATGGGAGTGCTGTCTGGGCTACTGCTGTACAAGTCACCTAGGGAGGAGGGAGGAGAGAGGGGGAAGAGAGAAAATATGATTTACATTTTCTAATCATGTGCATTTTTCTCATGTCACCTTTAGCCCTTTTGTACCTTACTTGCCATCAAATTCATTAACCTGTGGTTTCCTGCAGAAGGAAAACAACTCATTTATTTACAACTTGAAGACTTATCTTGTCCTTTTAGAGACCATTAGTCCCTTGAAAATTGCATGATTGGGTAATACATTTTTTGCCAGATGCATTTTGTATAATTTTCCATAATTCCCTTCCCTTTGAAATCTGTATCTTTTCTCATCCCATAGGACACATTTCCTAACATTGCAGACTTCAGAATTACTACAGATCTTCAAGAACAGATACACCTTAACTGTGGATTAATTTACTGAACCGATTTCATGTAAATCTTCTTGAGGAACCAAGGGACACCTAAGTTCTTTAGGAAGTCTTTTGCAGTAGTGGAACTGTTAGCAACTTAAGCTTTTGTAAAGTTTCATCACTCCTTACTGGCACAACCAGTAGTAAAAAAGTGGTGGTCTATTAGATAAAAATTGATGAGGTGAAACTTTTTAATAGTCACATCTACATAAAAGTGAATAAGCATTCTAGGCATCAACTGATTATAGACATAACTCCCTGCTGTTAAACTGTAAGCCATATGAACCTAACAAAGTTTCATAGAATCATAGAATCATAGAATAGATTGGATTGGAAAAGACCTCCAAGATCATCGAGTCCAACCCCTGATCCAACTCCATTACTATATCATGGCACTAAGGGCCACGTCCAATCTCTGTTTAAAAACCTCCAGGGATGGTGAATCCACCACCTCTCTGGGCAGGCTGTTCCAATGCCTGATTACCCTCTCTGTAAAGAATTTCTTCCTAACATCTAACCTAAACTTCCCCTGGCAGAGCTTGAGCCCATGTCCCCTTGTCCTATTGTTAGTTGCCTGGGAGAAGAGACCAACCCCCACCTACAACCTCCCTTCAGGTAGTTGAAGAGAGTGATGAGGTCACCTCTAAGCCTTCTCTTCTCCAGACTAAACAACCCCAGCTCCCTCAGCCTCTCCTCACAGGACTTGTGCTCCAGTCCCTTCACCAGCCTCGTTGCTCTTCTCTGGACCCGCTCCAGCACCTCAATGTCTTTCCTGAACTGAGGGGCCCAGAGCTGAACACAATACTCAAGGTGTGGCCTCACCAGTGCAGAGTACAGGGGAAGGATCACTGCCCTGCTCCTGCTGGCCACACTGTTCCTGATACAGGCCAGGATGCCATTGGCCTTCTTGGTCACCTGGGCACACTGCTGGCTCATGTTCAGCCTCCTGTCGATCAGCACCCCCAGGTCCCTTTCTGCCTGGCTGCTCTCCAGTCACTCTGTCCCCAGCCTGTAGCGCTGCAGGGGGTTGTTGTGGCCAAAGTGCAGGATCCGGCAGGACACAGGTTTTGGCAACCTAGGCAGTTGCTGATTTTG
Source organism: Myiozetetes cayanensis (assembly GCF_022539395.1). Classification (NCBI taxonomy): domain Eukaryota; kingdom Metazoa; phylum Chordata; class Aves; order Passeriformes; family Tyrannidae; genus Myiozetetes; species Myiozetetes cayanensis. Next base: position 39,302,012 of record NW_026087742.1, on the reverse strand, counting down.
AACCAATGGCCACAGTTTAATTCATGTGAAAACAGCCAAGTGATGAGTTTGGTCTCCTTAATTTGACTAAATTACATTTGTTATAGGAGGAGAGGAAAGATTGTGTTTACAGTTTCCCAACCTTGTCAATCATCTTGCAAGGAAACTTCATATAATGAACTTTTGAGTTTCAAAGCAGACTAAATTCAGATTAGAATATAAAGTCTACTTTAAATGATGTAAGCAATGTAAGCAACGTAAGCAATGCAAGACTTGCCTAAAACCAAACATTCTTTCTCATCTGAGAGAAGTGAGGAATGCAGTGAGTCAAAGTGTGGCTGTGACTCACAGAGGTTAAAAAGCTGACAAAACCCCATCTGTTATGCTTATGATTATTGGAATACAATATCTACTGGATATTTATTCAGGCAAGTTAAAAGACAAGACATAAAAAGGAAGACAACCAGTCTGGAAGGACAAACTTACTGTCAGGATCTGCTAGACATGGTGTATATCTTCCTTTGGGTTTACGTGGACCTGTGGAGAGACAAATGGCTCTCGTCCTTCTTGAACTTGATCGGGACTGAGGTTGGGGAAGAGGAATGTTGGGGTCTGGTGCAGTGTGAAATATCTGCATGATTAAAAAAAAAGGGAAAAATTACATTAAACAGAGGTACTCTTCCATTATTAATCAATTTGTTTTCCTCACCACTGCGCCTGAAATTAACACTGTTAACAGTCTCATACATTATGAAAGAGCAAATTCGCAGAATAGAAGCTTTGCTCTGATGTCATTTTACAACTCAAGAACCACAGTACTGAGCTGTATTTAGTATCTGTATTAATTATATATTTGTTGAAATAGATTTATTTTGTAGTCCTTGTTAGAAGGTCTTTACAGTTGTAATTGTAAAACAAAATAGATGTTTACTACTGACTCTTGCCCAAGAAGTAATATATTTTATAAAATCTTATGACAAGGTTGATTTTTTTTCTCTGTGTTCCAATGAAAGTTTTCATATGTCACAGAAATGTGTCATAGTCCTAACTTACTACAATTCAGTTTGCATTTCACAAAACCACTTTATTTGGCCAAACAAGTCAAGTTTGATGAGAAACAACTTTATGTTTAAGGCATCTCCTGGTTCTTATCTTTTACATACCACTGCTACCACTGGTCTGTTTTGCCCTTTTCATTGCTGCAGAAAAAAATCTTTTACTATGCTATACCAGAAGACGTCTCTGCAAGGATTTCTGGGCCCTCTAGCAATAGGGCATTTCCTAAAGAGGATGAAGTGAACCACAAAAAGTCACCTCCATGCCATTCACAGAACTGGAAGAAAGCAAATATACTTCCACAGTAGGAAATACTTTAACAAACATCTTGAGATGCTCTTCAATACATTAAAGCTGTATTAAGCATTAGTGAGTAGCACATCAATATAAAAATGTGTCTGTAGACACAGAAATAGAGCAAGAGAGACTGGTTGTGCAGCAATAGTCTTTGTGTTGAATGAGCTTCTATTTTCTGGAGGGAAAACTCAGTGTTGTGAAAATGCAATATATATTTATGGAGTCAAAGCCAAGAAGGCTATCAGTATCATATCCATTTTCAGGAGTCCCCATGAAATACAACTGATGATACCAAGCCGTACTGTCAGTACCACTGGTAGCATAAGAGAGATGGAGGAGATGTGAGCAAAGTTATGACTTTCTCATTCTGTTTCTAGATTCAGGAGGTCACAACTGTATTCAGAAAGCAACTGAAGAGTCAGAGTAACTCTTTCAAAGCTTGGGAGATCGTGCCTTGGATCTGTACCTTGCACATTCACAAAAGACTTGCTAAGAATACAGATCCATAGCATGGGGTGGAACTTAATGATAGTAATGAAAATGAGATCTTAGTTCCATTTCATAACCGAACAGCCAGATAATTGCTTTCTACCTTTTCATAATGCTCTATCAGAATTTCAACGACGATATTTTGAAACTTAATGTTCATCATAGCAGCCACGGTTTCTTCTTGGGCTCTCATCAGAGTTGGTCCAAAGATAACACCAAGGTTGGATACAGTCATTAGATTTTGCTGACTGTGCAATGATACCCTTTAAATAAACACAAAAAATATGCAATTAAATTGGTTTGCTAAACTACAGTTTAAACAGACAAAAACACTAAGACTATTTTTTAATGAGATTCCAAGTTCATGCCTCCTTTTAAAATATATTTTTAAAACTTCCACTTTTACTAGAGTCAAAATACAGTGTAGTACAACTACTATATTTCCATTAAGCTCTTTTCCTACAATAACTTAATGGTGATGGGCACGTCTTCCTAGAGTAAGTATTTCAGTTCCTGACAAAACTGATAGGAAAAGGCAACTATATTTGGAGGTCTCCACAGAGAGATCCAGACCACCTAAAGTTTAGGAGTCTTAGAGCAGGCACCTATCTCTCTCCAATGGTTCTACAGGAATTTAAATACTTTATGTTGGATTGACTGAAAATAGTATGGGATAATGGAAGTCAGCCATATACCTTAGTTTTCATGTAAAGGAAAGAAACTTAGTTACTGCAAATATTTATTTCACAATGGGATCTCTTTATTAATGTGATGAAAACACAGGATCAATGGATTCAGTGAAATCATTGTTTCTGTGGGTAGATAACATTAGATGATCATAATGACAGCTAGCTTTGAAATATATTAACCTTTTGCTTCTGTATATTCTGTTGCAACTTATTTTACCTCTTCTTTTTTTCTTCTTAATGTAGAATTCAGAAACTTAGTTTTACCAACAATTTATCAGATAGCAAACTGAAAACCATCAATCAATAGTCCTAAATGCCCCATTTCTCTCCTTACAAATAAGATTTGCCAAATAAAAGCCCTATCATCATAAACCCTTTGAAATAACTGCCAGTGATTCCCCAGTCACAGCTGTCCTATTTCCTCATGTCTGAGGAACATTATGCCAAGTCAAGATTTTATAATTACCTTAATGCTTAATTTTACTGCATCTGCTACCAAACGGAATTAGTTATCGAGGCACTTGTTCACACTTTCCTCTTCCTTCTCACTGCTATCTCCCACCATTGTCAATCTGAGCATCTTTAACAATTTCCTACACAATTAAATAAACTCTTGTACCCTTTAAAATTTAGAAACAGTAAAATCTATAAAACATTCCACTCATATTTGGGACAGGAACATTTTAGCACCCCATTTACATCAAGAAGAAGGAGAAATATGGGAAAAGGGTTTGTATTGGAGGCAAGTAAAAAAAGCCTATCTTGCTATGTTTCCTATTTTGCTTCATTAAGTTATGCCAAAACTTTCCCAAATGTTACCTCAGAGTAGCACTAGCAGAGATGATAATGTGGAAGCCACGTCATGAAAATGACTCCCTTGTTAAAGCACATTTTTAGCCAATTATCTTAATCTAACTTTCTCTGAAACAGATCTTATGTTTGTCTTAGATGACTAAGGAGCATTTGGGAAGTCCACCAGTATTTTAATGAAAATGGAACGTTGAATAACTCAGCTCTAGGCTTGCTAGAAAAACCTTGAAAAACTGCTCTGAAATGTTACTCTTCTTTGTGCTGCACAGTAACTGTAGAGACCCGTTACACAAACATTTTAGTCTCATACTGTAAGAGAGAAGGCAATACTGGTCTGGTGTTTGTGTTTCCTTGGTAACAAATTTAGTAGCTTGGTTAATAAAAGAAATGGTGAATTTAATAACAGTGTAACCAGAAAGGGCTTTCTACAAAGCATTTTAAAGGCTCAATTTCTTGCAAAAGAGAAAGAACCCAGGGCTGTAAACGGATCATTTTGATTGCCACTTTCACCTGACCTGGTCCTACTGTTGCTGGGCTACTGCACAGACACAGGCCAAGGCAATCATGCATTTTGGGTAGCTCTAGGGCATTCATTGAGGTGCCATTGCTTTCTCCTCAAAATCTCCTTCTTTGATGTATCACCAGCAATTTTTTGATACTGCTAGATCGCAGACTCCCAAATATCTACCATAGAAAAGAATTGTATTATTAAATCATGCCAAAGAACGATTTATTCTTTAGAGTAGACAGGTAATTTGACTATTAGGGAAGTTTAAAAAGAAAAAAATGAATTACCTATTTGAAAATAACACCGAACTTCCCGTGTTTGCCTAGCTACTCACTAAGTATGTATCCAGGCAGTATCACCTCTCCCCAGGGTGCTTTTCAGGATTTGCTAGTTTTGGTTTGTTTGTTTGATTTCAGTATGATCTACATCCCACATAATCTAGATCATATTTAATTTTACACAGTGACATAAAATTCAAGGTAGGTAGAGACATAAAGACCTTATGAATTAAACCAAGATAAAACAATATCCTTATTTTACAACAGTTAAAGGTACAGTATTTTCACCAAGATGCAAAAGCATATATAAAGGAACTGAACAGCTAAAAAAAATATACGAAAAGGATGTATATTTTGAAACTGGATTTTTAACAAATGAATGAGGAAATAGGAGGTTGGATTTTTTTTCAAATTTTCCCGTTTTCATAAAACTAGGCACTTCACCTGCCATTTGTTCCTCAAAAAATCCCCATACAGCGGTAGGAAAAAATGAGGAAGGAAGGTGACTAATACACTCAGGAGACTCATTTTGATTTCAGTCTCATTAGAATTGCTAGCATAAACAACAACTGGCAAATTATATGAGAAATTAGAAGGGGTGAATTGAATGTTGGAAAGAAACTACTAAAAGCATTCCATGTCAAACCAAGATTACATTTACAGGAAATGAGAATCACAACAAAGATGACATAGGCAAGAGTTAAAGGGAACAATTATAGAGGAATACTGTAAGAGTGCTTTTCTTTGGAATTGCATCTGAGATCACACTGAGAATAAAGTGGCCATGAAAAGAGGTCAGTGCTTGTCTAACAGTAATTTTGCCTACAAATAAGTTCCTATGCATGTATTTCTCTAACTTTGAGGCTTCCAGACCAGCAGCTTTTACAAAATTGTTAAGCCCTCATTAAATGCTTTAACTTTTTGGGGGTTATAAAGGAATAGATATTACAGTTTTTAGCTAATCAAACAATTCTATGAGTAAGGAAACTTGGGAAACTTTTTTCCATCTGGTTCTCTGCATCACCCCAACGAGATACAAGGTCTGCCTTTTTGCAATGGAAGCATTCACAGCAGTTTGCTATTATGTTAGTTCTACAGTGGCTAATGACATAAAGGGCTAAAAATAATTTTTTAGAGCTAAATAATTTCCTGTCAAATAAATTTTCAAACTTCTCATTTCTATAACAGGAACCAAAACTGCATTAGGCTCCACTGTAGACAGATCAAAAAAGCAAAACAGTTGGGATTTAGTGAATGGAATGAAAACAATATGGACTCCTCTCTTTTGTCTTCTACATATCTCAGTCGTGTACTTTAACTGAAAAAACTCCTACTTCACTATTCACACTCCCAGATCACTGACAAACGTACTAAAAAGTATAGAGCATCCTAAATCAGAAAGAATAATACATATTAAAAAGTATTTAGCAAATACCATTGAAAACTAACTACAGATTTAGAAAAACATACAAATAACATTTGATGCAGAAACAGGATAAAGTAGAATGCAATAATGTTATCACAGCTAGTGATACAGAGAGACATAAGAGAATAAAAACCTGTCCTTTTTTGTCTCACAGCACATGCCAAGTGTAATTCAATGAAGACAGGTCATTGTTTTAAAGAAACTGCAAAATCTTTTCTATCTGACAATTAATACTCATGGGAGTATTATGGGAGATTCAAAAGTGGGGTATTTATGTAAATATCAAAAATATAAATAATAATACTTTAAATTAGTGCTTTCAAATGTTACTACAGAGTTGTTAGAGAGAAAAATAAGATCAAATGTGAAGGATGAGTATTATCACATCAGCCCATCTAATTTGTGAAACAGTGTGGGACTTTAAGACAGTGATTCTTTATGATTTATGACTCCCTATTTTTTATTCTCTTTCTACAGAATATTATTCAAGTTGAGAACAGCATTTTAGAAATTAAATGGGATTTCAAGTGTCATTGTTTCAACACAAAGAATGGATTAAGCAACACTGACAAATTTAAAGCAGAAATAATAAAATCTTAAAATAATATCAAAGAGAAAAATAAAAAATAATTACTTGACCAAGTGCTTAATAAGGATGTCCAGCATCTCTCTGTTCTTCTCTGGTAACTTATGCACAAGTGCATGCACTGCTTCAACTCTGTAGTTCTGATCATCTGACTCTATTAAACAGGAAACAAATTGTTGATAAATCAGAACATGTGCTAAGAAGTGACTACACAAGCATCAATGCCTGTATGCAAACACAAACATGCATTAAGAGGAGCTAAACACAATTAGCCTTCAAAATGATGAGGACAATTTGATTATATTTATTACATTCTGAAATCTGTATTTAAACTAATTCACCTAAAGCAATTACCACCAATACTGGAACCAACAAAATTAATGGCAATAGTGACTCGATGTGCCACTTCAGTGAAATCTAAGATTTTGCTCTCTGATTTTTAAAATATCTAAAATTCTCCAGTGTCTTTTATTCTTATCAAGACAAGAGGAAATGGGGAGAAAACTTCAAATTCTAAATTGAAGTCATCAGAAAAACAATATCTGCTGTCACCTGATCTAATTACTCCATTTGTCGAAAGGAGATAATTATCGCCACTTCTAATTTTTCAAGACAAACTGGGAAAATAAAGGTCCCTGGATGAGAGGGATCAATGTTATAAAAGAATTATCAGCCTATATGAAACAAACAAACATGTAAATCAAGGTTCAAAATTTCATGCAGAAGGCAGTCACACAGAACCACTAAAAAGATCAGAACAAACCACTGAACAGCTTCATCTAGTGTGACTTCTCTGCTTTGAGGGCTGGATCACTGAATAACAGAGCAAGGAGAAAAGTAAAGATAGTGACTGGGGAGATCAAAGTTTAGAAACAATATTACTTTCACAAAAGTGTATTTATCACTTTACTTACTAACAGCAACAATGAAATCTTTGTGCAGCTTGAAAGTCATCAGTGGTTCTGAAAGACACCTGATTGTAAAAAAAACATATTAAAAGGTTATTTAAAACAGACTCAAAGTTATTTTAAAGTTTTATGACTGTGATTGTGATAGCCCCCCTGTTCGTCCTAGAAAACCCAATTCAGTGATGACTGATTACAAGTAGTATATAACTTAGTCACAGACAAAGTCTGAAAACCAATTTGAGTTGAATCTTGTGTCACCATGTAAGTTAATATGTGAAATGTTACTGGCACTGACATCAGCACAGAGATTCACTGTTTTCTGTCTTAAATATAGGTGCAGACATGGTATAGTGGGCTGAAGAAGCAATCTTTTGCCCAAAAAAGGCAGAAACGTGATGAAATTTGGGACTGAAATTCTGATCTGACAGATCCTAAAAGAGTCAGCTTCTGAAAGGCACACTGTGAGTTGCCTTACAAACACACAGCTACTGCTTGCTAGCTCATGTTCTAGTTTCACAAATACTGTATCTATGTATCTATGATGATTTGTGTGTCTGAAGATGTACAATAAATTTCTTCAACCAAAACCACTCCTCTCAATGAAGTGTACATGAGCATTCCACAGTTAATAGCAATTTCTGATGCTGACTTTTGTTAGGTGATGGGTTTAGGAAATCTAGATTTTTAGAAGGCATAGAACACCCACTATTTAGATTGGATACTTTTCATTATGGGTTTTTTGAACATTATATACTGAGAAATGAAAGAGTTATCTCAGAAGTACCATAATTTCTGGATATTCTGTTTCTTATCAGCAAAAATGAAAGTGTTGGAAGGATATTTTGTTTGTGAAGATATCAACAGCATAAGATAAAAACCTATGTTTTGCTGGGATTTTTATTCTGCTCCAACATTAATGTCATGAAACCTTGTGGTACACAGTTTAAGGGACTCAGAAACAAAAGACTGAGCACAACAAGCTCTGTGGTTAACATTTAAAAAAATTAAATAAAAACATGCAATGAATTAAATTCTACCAAATTTATGGCTATATATGGCAGGACTATTTTAATAAGGTAGAAAGTGTGCATTATTACACATAATCGCAGGGACATTCGGCAGGAAAATAATATACTCTATTATTACCATGCTAATGGATACAAGAAATGTAATATGATACTAATAAGCAAAAGACTAATGGACCAGAAAAGGAATACTGAGACTGTAGGATCATACTTACCTGAGGTAGTTTTTTAGTCCACTTGTTATTGTTTTATTGTCCCAAAGTTCCATATCAATATCCATATCAGGAGGAGATTTAGGGGCTGGTAGAAAATTGAATTATGATCGTGTTATAGTTTGACTAGCACAATAACTAGAAAAGCAGCAAAACAGAAGCTACTAAATTAGCCATTTAGCTCTAGGAATTACTTATTAGCCAGACTAACCACCAATCTGATCAATTTGAATCTTTTAATCTCTGCCAAAGTATTAATAAAAATAAATTTCGCAGTCATACTTAGTAACTGCAAGTATTAAGTTTATGCACTGTGTCAAAGGGAAACGTAAGCCCAAGTCCACAGAGAATTACTAATGTATTTGCCTTAGACATGCAAACACAGGCATAGGAGCACCAAATTAGCAAGTGAAAGACTGCAACAACTGTCTATTAAGCTGACTCATGATGTATTATGGAATTAAGCTTTGGAGAACTTCTGAAACATGACAAATATATATTAACAAATAGAACTTTAAAGATAAAAGAAGAAATGCATTTTTATTTTTAATTTGCTCATGTATAAAATGCAGAAATGAATACTAATGCACATAAGAAACTAGTTAGAGATGAATTACTCATTTTAAGATTGCAAATTAAATTAGTGGCAGTAAGAGCACACACAAAATTGTAAATATCATGACATACTCTTCTGAGCACAGCAGTTAAGGCAAAAGGACCACAGTGCACACACTGCACACTGACAAAGGTTCATTTCAGATACTTACAAAATACAGTATTCATCAGCTTTTGCACCTTGGAATTTACACCACCTATTCTGTACAATCCCAGGATTGTAATACCTATGTTGGGAAAAAAAGTAAATGAAACTAATGAAAATATGGTTATTTCAATATACGCTGATGTATCCTTGGTGTATGTTGTCAGAACATCTAAATGCATTTATGGAAACCTGTACCATTACATTCTTGAGTACTGTGTTCTTGAGTACTGAATTCTCTTCTGGGATAAGAACAAATGCATTCCACTGAATCCACACCATATTATACACAAAGCATAATTTTACATTAACAGAACCCTTCTGCGTGGAAATGACACATATTAGCAAACAACAAGGTAATGCATGGGAAAAGTGAAAAATAAGACCCAAAAGCAGTCTGAAAACACATCACACATCAAAAAGGTTGTATCACCTAGAAGTCAATGGAATTACTACGCATCTATGTTTGCTTAAACCATCATCCCTTCCAGTTAAGATCTGATTGACATTTATAAGATAAATGATTGTACATACTGTAATATGAAAATACAAAACATATACTGTATACTGTTGCAACACGCCAGTTGAAAATGTATACGTTACCTATAAGTTGCAATTGCTAGGCTTTTTCTTAATAACACAGATAATAATAAAAAATGTTTCAAGAGTGACATTTGCAACACAGTAAGTATTTCAGTGATGACAATTTTATTGTTTTTAACTGCCTTTTAAAATCAGCAGGATTTAAGTGTCTTCCATTCTCCTCACTTCAAGCCTTACCATTTTAAAAATTGTCTAACTTTCCTTTGAAAGCAACATTCCAAAATCTGGCCTCATTTAGATAACCTAGGTGTTTGGTTTTAAAACCTTCTTTTTACCCCTCACTCCCCCAGAGAAAAATGCAAGCTTTGAGTCAGCAGTGATTTAAAAGCTACATAACACTGTTGACTGAGAAGCTGAATTCATGTTGATCTCAAGATTGTACAGAGAGACCACATTTGGATTATTAAGAAATAGATCTACACATGGAAAGTTCAAAAAAAGGTTATCTCATTTTATGGGAGATGATACAGCCACACCTCTCCATTTGGAAGGGGTAATTTAAAACTTACTGTGAGTTGTAAAATATCACCTCATCAGAGGAGTGATTATTTCTTCCTTACTGTATATTATTGCTACCAAAAATGAGTTGTAAACATTTAAAATAACCTAAACAAACCATATGCAAAATGATAGGAGTTATGCTCTGAAAAAAGAGATTCACCAGCAGAGAGTACTGATGCCCCTTTTCGGTCTTCAGGTTTCATGCGTGAAACCAAAGTTGGGAGCTGAGACTCCCTACAGTTTTTATCACAAGAAAAAACAATTCAGTGCTCAGAAATTAAAGACTAAGGATGTGAGCAAATGTGTATAAAGCTATCCAGTCAACAAGGAATTACAGAAAATGTTTAAAAAACCCACTTAAATGGTATCTTAAGAACTGTTGTTGGAACTTGTGGCAACAATTTTGAGTTGTAAACTGAAAGTGTAAACCACACAGATAAAATGTCCAAAGTCCAAACCAAATCATGGACACACTCCAAAGCACAGCTGTAAAACATGTAGAATTAATCAAAGTAATATTTCAGAAAAAGAAATCATAATAATCCAATACATAATTTCTGATTAAATACACACCTCTTGTTTCTACAGCATGAATACATTTCCTCACAAAGTTGAAACCTGCTTCATTTAAGAACACTATAAAAAAGAAAAAATAGTAATTACTTCCTAACATCAATACAAAAAAAATCTCCCTGTTTAGCTACATTCACATATTAGTCAAGGGCTGATACACATTTATCCATAAGGTTATGATACTCATTCTGTAATAGTATTTCTGTAGATAAATCCTTAGCATTCAAGTCCAACTTTCTAGTCATTAGTGCATCTTTAGAAGCTTAATATTCTACTGTCTTTCTCAGAAATTAGTAGCTCCTCTAAACATACAGCTGAAAGCTTGTAGCTTTAAAAGGAAATTACTGTACTCCCCTCTGATGAGCAAAATGCTTTTAAGAGTTCAGGACCTACATTATGAAGAAAATATATTAATTGGATTTAATACAACAAGATTCTTTGTTCTTTACACATGCACATAACCACTCATAAAATGGTAACATAGGAAAACAATCTTTGTTATTGACTTTAATTAGTGGGCTTATTTCAAGTGAATATACTTCTCGCTAATTTTCTATCATCTTCAATGCCCACTGGTCTAACTACCTATATAAAGAAGAAAAATAAAATGGCTAAATAAATACTTAAATAAAGAAAATCATAAACAGCATATTTTTCACCATTAAAATAAACACCATCATACAAAAAACCAGATGTATTTGGTATTTGCTTAAACTTCAGATTTTCAGTCTCAAATACACCTCCTATGAAGATGTATGTTCTGATTTGACAAGTCTCTCTCTGAGATACACATACCCACACATATATTTAAATTACTTTTATATATTTGGGTTAATATAATATTATGCTAATAACTGATGCATTAATATAATGTTAATACAATTATGCACACAAATCTCATAGTATCTTACTCAGTGTATCTATTAGGTGCATATACACCTAAAACTAAAAAGATGTGATGGGCCAGGACCAACTGTGTGAGGTCCCACAAGGCCAAGTGCCGGGTTCTGCACTTGGGTCACAACAACCCCAGGTAGCGCTGCAGGCTTGGCTGGAAGCTGCCTGGCAGAAAACGACCTGTGGATGTTGGTCAGTAGTGGCTGAACATGATCCAGCAGTGTGCCCAGGTGGCCAAGAAGGCCAATGGCATCCTGGCCTGTATCAGCAGTAGTGTGGCCAGCAGGCCCAGGGCAGTGATTGTCTCCCTGTACTCAGCACTGGTGAGGTTGCACCTTGAATCCTGGGTTCAGTTTTGGGCGCCTCACTACAAGAAAAACATTGAGGTGTTGCAGCATGCCCAGAGAAGGGCAATGGAGCTGGTGAATGGTCCAAAGCACAAGTCTGATGAGGAACAGCTGAGGGAGCTGGGGCTGTTTAGTCTGAAGAAAAGGAAACTCGGGGAACCTTATCACTCTCTACAACTGCCTGAAAGGAAGGAGGTTGTGTGAGGTGGCGGTTGGTCTCTTCTCCCAGGTAACAAGTGACAGGACAAGAGCAAATGGCCTCAAGTTGTGCCAGGGAAGGTTTAGATTGGATATCAGGAAAAATTTCTTCCCAAGAAGGGTTGCCAAGTATTAGAAGAGGCTGGCCAGGGAAGTAGCTGAGTCACCATCCCTAAAGGGATGTAGATGAGGCACTTAGGGATGTGATTTTGTGCTGGACTTGGTAGTGCTGGTTTAATGGCTGGATTTGATGATCTTAAAGGCCTTTTTCAGCCTAAATGATTCTATGACTCTATATAAGGATATTATTTCAGCATAGTGGTATGTGTTTACATTTAGGTATACAGACCACCAACAGAAACTTAAAAGATTTATTAAATATATCGTAGCTTTGGAGGCAATCAAATTTTTTTTCAATTTATGTTTGACAGCAATACAAAAGTTGAAGGCTGTCTCACAGTTTACATAGTTTAGGATGTGCTTTTGTATAACCAAATAATTTAATCCAACAAAGTTATTTCACAGCGGTAGAAATAAAACATAAAATAATTAATCTCTCTCTCCCACACATATATCAAGAAACTGGAACATTACAGAAATCTGGCAATATTTGGTAACTCAACATAAATAAAAAGCTTACTTTCTTCCTTCTTGCTAATAATGGCTGGCAGTGTGTAGATCTGTTAATAAAAAAACAAAAACAAACCAAGAACAACCAATCAACAACAATGCAACAGGACAATAATTGTACTTTAAATTCTTTATTGCCAGGTTTGTTAGCAGTTGCAGCATGCTGTGTATTAGCTTGCTGCTAGGGAAATGCCAACTTTGCCTTTCACCATCTCTTGATGTTTACCACTCCAGCACATACCTGGGTTAACAGCCCATGCTACCATAGGCAACTAATGCATTAAAAGTCAGATTTACAGAGTCCAAGTGGATTAAATTTCAATACAACTAGCAATCCAACTTCTCTAGAGATTCAGTCAAGCAAGAAGCATGTAAAAACACTTATCTATCTCATAAAACTGATCAACCATTTTCCTATCAGATCCAGGTCTGACATCACCCTCATTCAGTGACTACTTTAAGGGTAGACAAATAGTGGGAAGAAAACTCAGACAAGCCTGTCTCTCGGTAGCTTTCAACACATTTTTCTGCTCTCTGCAGTGCCTTTTGAGATGCTAATTGTTTACTCCATGGCACTGCCCAAAAGATGGTTGTTCTTTGTTATTGTAATAACTACCCCTTCACATATATTACCTGAACAATGAATCCTATTAGTATGGTATCCTATTAAACTATTATTATTTAGAATATCCTAATATAAAATAATGATATATAACTGTAGGCTTAAATTAATAGTTCTCCTTTTCTACTTTGTACTTGCAGTAGTGTCTCACAGAGAAATGAACTGTATTTGCTCGTATTGCAACAGAGCATCTGAAGTGTATACTAGCTTCTTCTTTAGTATGTGTGCCATAAAACCATAAAATGAAAAGAAAATCAAAAAATATCCTTACTGGTTCCTTTCCATCCATAGCTTCGAGCCAGAGTTTTCTATTGGATTCTGAAAAAGCTTGCAGTGTGATGATTCCAGGTCTGTCAAAAATACAGACATTCAATGAAATTACTATTTCTCTCAAACAGTTTCCAAAGTTAGAATTCAAATGCATACTGACATGTGAATGCATAGAAGACACAGAACTTAGAGAAAGTTGACAGTTTCTGACATAACGGAATAATTTTGAGGTAGATATAAAACAGGTCTGTTTTCTAAAAGTTTGGCAACAGTCATAAAACATTTTTTTAAGAGAACAACTACAAAAGTCAGTCTATTTATCATATTTTAAGAAAAAAAATAATTCAATATTTCTCTTTATTCCTGATCTTGGAAAAAATACTTCTACAAACTACTGTATACATATAGTTTAAATACAGGAAAGCTGTTTTCCTCTATCTGATATAATTATAATACCCAGGAATAAGTAGAAAAATGTTATAGATGTAATTTTCAAGAATGAAAAACAATGTGCTACCATACGTTTCTGAAAGAAATAGAGCTTTGAGTAGAATATGCTTATTAATAGGTATTTTTAAAAATATTTATATTTATGATCTGTTTATTAAAAGAGGATAGTCAGTTTTTCTACAGGTTCTGTAAGAACCTGTCTTGTATCTGCATGCAAACATAATGTAGTAAAGACAACACATATACAATGTAGTGAATTTTGTTAGAAAACCAGGTTTGAACAAAGAAGTACTAAGTCTTGAAAGCCCACTTTGTCTGCATACAAACATATTGCTAAATATGTGTTCCTCTTACAAGAGTAATTATTATATATTGGTTGCAATTATTTTCAAATTGTTAACACAATGAAAATAATTCAAACCTCTCATATACTTCAATATCGAAACAGAAACGCTTGTCAATCGAATCTGTCTTTCTCCTGATGCAAGATTTTAGCTTGAACATTTCTGGTGAGCCTGTGACAAGGCCATTCTACAAAACAAAACAAAATGAAATTAGCAGAGGCAGTATGCTTATTTAAGTTGGCTTCACATCTTAACTATATGAACAGTCAAAAAACGTCTTAAGACAGGGACTGAAGTTATTTAGGAACATATACAATATTTTTTCTGTATATAAATAAAGACAACAGTTAATAGCTTTCTGCCACATATTTGTTATTTAATCATTATATTTCAGAAAATTTCCTATATTCAAAACTTATAAAATCATATAATTCTGCCAACTCTCACATGCAGATAAAAAGATTTATGAAGAATAAAGCTTACTAACTCCTAATTCTGGCTACCATGATCATGTTGGCAAGGCTGACACAACTGCAGATTCCAAGTTATGGGAGGAAGCACATGTCACTTATGTCTTCAAGAAGAGCAAGGAGAAGGATACAGAATCATAGAACCATTTAGATTGGAAAAGGCCATGACTAAACCTGTCTTTTAAATACCTCCAGCGTTAGTGACTCAACCACTTCCCTGGGCAGCCTGTTCCAATGCTTGACAACCCTTTTGGTGAAGAAACCATTTGTAATATCCAATCTAAACCTCCTCTGATGCAATTAGAGGCCATTTCCTCTTGTCTTATGGGAATTACGGCCCAGTCTGCATCACCTTTATCCCTGAGAAAGTGATGAAGTGGATAATCATGGAAAGCATGGAAAGCATTTCCAAACCTATTAAGGACACAAAGGAAGTAGTCAGCATGAATTTAATGAAGGGAAAATCATGCAGGATTAACTTGATAGCCCTCTACAACATGATGGATGGCTCAATCTATGATGGAAGAACAATGAATATTGTTTATTTCAACTCTAGCCAGGCTTTTGACACTACATCCTACTATATCCTCATAGACAAGTACAGGTGAAGTACAGGTAGGCAGTCAGGTGGTCAGAAAACTCTCTGAACTGCTGAGCTCACAGCAGAAGTCCAGCTGCAGACAGTGACCAGTAGTATGCCCAAGGGGTCAAGTACTGGGGCCAGCACTGTTCAGCATAAATAGTGATAAGCCCAGGCACCATGACAGGCAGAGGCTGACAGGATGGAAAGCAGCTTGGCAGAAAAGGACTATCAGGTTCTGGTGGGCAACAAATTGACCATGAGCTAGCAATGTGACCTTGCTGCAAAGAAGGTCACCAGCCTCCTGGACTGCACCAGGCAGAGCAGTGCCTACAAGTGGAGGAAGGTGATCCTCACTCTCCATTCAGGACTGGTGAGGCACACCTGGAATGCTGTGTCCAGTGCTCGGATCCCTGGTAAAAGAGGGACAGTGAGGTACTAGAACAAGTTCAGCTAAGGGCTACCAAGGACTAAGGACTTGGAGCACAACTACCTGAAAGGAGGCTCTAGTGTAGTGGAGTATTATCTACAAATACCTGATGGGAAGGAGTAAAGAAGACTGAGTCAGATTCTTCTCAATGGTGCCCAGTGAAAAGGCAGGAGGCAATGGACACAAACAGTGTCGTGGGTTTACAGACCACCCCACACCCCCGCCAGGGCTGAAAATAATTCTTTTCAGATGGATTTCCAGAGAAAAAGCCAATCAAAAGTTTTAGTAACGCCTCTGCCAATTACATATTTAAGAAAAGGAAGAGAAGGTTGTTGTGCAGAAGAAAATGGGAGAGCCAGCGCAGCAGCTGGCCCTGTTGGGCCTGGGCGTCCGCCCCCCCACCCTGGGCCAAGCCTGGCCCAGGCGAGGGGGGCCAGGCCCCCTTCTCTCCTGTAACAGAGTAGGGAAAAAAAAACCCCAACTTTGGAAAAGAATTTGGACGAGACATGACACAGAAAGAATTCTGGCAGAGAGATAATGGAGCCTCCAAGGTCAAAGCTGGCAGCTGTAGGAGAGAGAAGAGAAGCCAGAAGCTGGGGGGGGAAGTCCTTTTCTCCCCTCCCCCCCCCCGCCCCTTCCTTCAGCAGGGAAAAGACTGAAAACTAAAATTCCCTCCATCTGCAGAAGATGGTTGGAGAGTGGAGCCTCTGCAGCTCATGAAGAAGCCCATGCCTAAACAGAGGAGTGCATGAAGAAAATGTGACTCCATGGAAGGCTTAAAATGAAACAGAGTCCTGCTGGGCACCTGTGGTCCATGGAGAGAGAGATCTATGCTGAAGCAAGTCAGCCCGGGTAGGATGTTGTGATCTAAGTGAGGGATCCATGCTGGTGCAGCTGAATTTGTGACCGTAAGGGACAACAG
The DNA here is from genome assembly GCF_022539395.1 of Myiozetetes cayanensis. Lineage (NCBI taxonomy): Eukaryota > Metazoa > Chordata > Aves > Passeriformes > Tyrannidae > Myiozetetes > Myiozetetes cayanensis. Next base: position 39,285,152 of record NW_026087742.1, on the reverse strand, counting down.
AGAGTGGAAGAACTGTTGCCCAAAGGTAGACTCATGCTAGAGAGATCCATCAAGGACTGTCTCTCGTGAGGAGGGACCCCGCAAGAAACAGGAGTGGACTCAAAGCCTTATCCCCTGTGACTCTGTGGTGAAGATCCATGGGAGGCAAGTGTCCCCTTGCAGTCCATGGAAGACCCCACAGAGCCTGGGTAACCCCCCAGCCTCTGGTCTTAGCCTAGGAGGCGGTGGGCCCAGCTCTGAGGCCGACATAGAAGAGAGGGAGAAAAAGAAACAGTTCCAGCTGTGACAAATCGGAGCTGTCATCCTAAAGATAATAGAAGAGAAGCTTTCAAGTGCTGCAAAATTATTTAAAAGACCTGTAGGTCTGGAAATGGAAAAAATGGAAATGGAAATGGAAAAATGCTTATCCTCCTGAACTTACACAAGAGGGGAGGGGTATTTTTGTAAATACATAGCATCTTTGCCTAATTAGAATTGTAGTATATATAGTTCTTTAGTTTTTATCTTACTAATAATAAAACCTAATATTAATCTCCCCAATCCGGTCTCTTTTGTCTGCATAAACCTTTTCTCAACTTATAGCAACTGTGTGGGGGATAAGAGAAGATTGGCCCAGAGCAAACCCACGACAAATAGACATACAATTAATTATATTTGAACTTAAGAAAAAACATTTTATGATGATCAAACACTAAAATAGGTTGCTCACAGAGGGCTCCATCCTTGGAGATGTCTAAAACCTGACTGGACATAGACCTCACTAGCCTGTACTGGCTGACACTGCATTGAGTTTAAACTAAAGATCTCCAGAGCCTTCTCCCAAAACTCATCCATTCTATGAATCTGTGCAAATCTGATTGATTTCCTACACATTTGCAATGACCACATTACAGAACTTAGTTAATATGAAGTTTATATATGTTTTAAAAGAAATACTACTTATATATTTATCCATAAGACATGCACTGCTTCATCTATGAAAACAGCCTTGTGCTGTATTCACATTTTTTTCTTTTAACAGTCCTTAAATACTTAATATAAAAGATGGAATATATAGCTCATGTATGTGTCATGTGTGTGCAACTCACCACTTTTCCACCAGATTTGGCCTCAGCTATACTCATTGTGAAAGTTTTTGTTCCTTTGTCATAAGTGCAGTAATGTTTTACCCATGTAAATCCAAGAGGTCCTAGAGTAAAGACAGATAGTATTAGAAGTAATTACTTTGGCATTTTATCACTATTTTAGTTGGAGTTAGCATACAAAAATGAAACATAGCAACATCCACATGTAGCCTACAAAATCTAAGACTCTCCTAATTTTTTAATCTGAATGTGTTGTTCAGGTGTAATTTTCAAACATTGCAGCTTAATAAGGTTGCCCAACAAAGTTCCAGCAGACTGATTTTCTTTGGCAACTGTATAGGTAACAGCATTTTATTAGGGTAAACAGGCAGGAAGCAGCTAAGAACAGAACTTGAGGATTTTTCTGCCTATGAAATACAGTTGAAGATTTTATCAACCCAAGTGAAACACAATTCAGTATTACACACTTTCTCTGGAAGGAAACCTTCAAGTCTGGTATTAAATGCAGAAAACTGGATGAACTCATAAAATCAGAGTGTATTTTCCTTTTCTTTTAGAGTTACTGTCAAAGGTAACAAATGCTTTTGGTACTATCATAGAAAGGCAATTCTTCTACCTGTTACCTTAAAGGAGTGGGTAAAATGGCATTGGCTCAGAGGTAGATTTAATCTTACGTAGTTGAATACTGACAGGAGATTTCATCATATGAAAGAAAGCAAAGCAACTGTGCAGTCTAAAACAACATTGGTTTAGAGATGAGGGGTAAAGTGCTGGGTGGCAGAGGTGGCACCTCCAGCAAGAAACACTGGCCTTTTATGCCTTGAAGGGGGTCTTGCTGGGGAAGAGGTGGCTGTAACAGTGGTGCACAACGACCACGTCCACAAATGGAGAGTTGCACATGCTCACAATACCAAAGTACACTGTACTTAGGGATTCAACCCTCTTCCATTTAGATGGCCATAAGTGAAATCTACGACAATCCCCAGGTGGATGTGTGGCTGATTCTGGAGAGGTCACATCCCACTACTTCTTAATCCTACTGCAAAGTATAGGATTTCTGATGCAGATGATGTTTTCACTCCTGGATTACCTAGAGCTTTGTTCAGGCACTACTGTGGATCTAAACACAAAACCCTCTTGAGGTTAAGCTCAATGGTATTTTAAACTTGGTCCATGCTAATGCAGCTTAGATACAGGCATTTATAATGTGTTCTTCACTGTGAGGCCATGGAGTAAATCCTCCCACCATTTCAAGAACTCTCTCCACATCCTAGATGCACAGTTAAGATCTCCCACATTTTTCTGGGAAAAAAAAGTTTACTGTAGCAGAGAAAAACAAAAGCTCCCAGATTCTTACAGATACATCTGGAGGGCTGATGCACTTCAGAGGACAGCACAATTCAGGTTTTTGCAGTGTGCTGACTGCTCCCCCTTGGCCCGAACATTACAGCTATACCCGCACTGGTTAATAAACAGTGATGGCAGCATTTAACGTGACTAGGTAACACAGGTAACTTGGAAAAATCTTCTTGATTTTTGGGAATAGGAAATTTAGAACAGAGAGTGGTATATTTTGTACAAGATTGTCTCGGTGACAGGGAAGAGTGCCATTTATTTTACTAGCACTGACACAGTTTCTGGGTACTCAGCTGCAGAGACCAAACACACTGGCTGTGTGAAGAGGTAACATGAAAGAAGAGCACTTCTTTCCTCTTGTACAGCATTATGCTTCAGAGCCTAGCATTATAATACGGCCCCTTTCTGAAAAGCTATAACAAATAGCGTTGTCAAGGCAGAGAAAAATATATATATATATAAAATAGATATATATTTTATTGTAACTTTTGTGTAAATTCAGTATTGTAACTTTTGTGTAAATTCTGAATAGGAAAGGACTAGACAATACTTTCAACCCACATGTGATTTTCCAATTCATGTCAATAAGAGTTAGTCATGGGAAAAACATGACATTGATTTTCTCTGACTACAGTATGTATGGACCTATTATATTATTTTTAAAATGTGGTTTAGGAATAGTATTCCCCAATTTAGGGTTCCCACTAACATACTCCAAACCCATGCACCACTTGCTCACTCCCCCATCCTTCCCCTAACTCCCCTGCAGCGGGATGGAGAGGAGAATTGCAAGAATGAAAGGTAAAGAACATAGGTTGAGATAAGAAATGAAACAGAAATGAAATGAGAAAACAAACAGTAATATAATATATAATGGTCAGTCTTCACGAGTGAAGATCCGAGGAAGGTCTTTCCACCTTCCAGCCTGCGCATTGGATTTTTTAGGTGAGACACAGTGTGCGCGGAACTGAGCCCACCCTTTAATCCTAAGGTTCATCTGCCGGGGCCAAGCGAGCTTGGACGGTGGCAGCGAGGTCCTTAGGACGTAGGTGGGTTGCCTTTAAGGGCTAACGAGCTCCACCTGCCCGGGAGTGGCCCTGACTGGGAATCGAACCCTGGTCTCGGCGGTGACAGCACCGCGCCTTTACCACTAGACCACCAGGGGCTCCAACAAACAGTAATAGCAACAGTATTAATAACAGAGTGTCCAAGACGCAACCAATTCCCCGTAATTATTCTGAATCAATTTTTTCTCTGATGGCAATTCATTCTTTCTTTTAGCATATATAAGAAGGCTGTGCACTCTCAAAGTGATTTTTGATTGTAGCCAGTACCATTGTTTTCAAAAATTACCATGATACATATCAGTAATAAATATATAGAGAATTTACTCTCAAAAATAGCAAACATTGAATTTAATTTAATTCAATTTGACAAGAACTTATAGGATGACAGTTTTAGGAACATAAACTTGCATCACAAGGAATTATACAACTAGTACCTTCCTCATTGCACAGTGATAACAGACCCTCTCACTATTACTCCAGAATAAACTAATGAACCAATGTCTTTTCAGTAAGAGGATGTCAAGTTGGCCTCTCACTATTTAATGAAGCACAGCATGTGCCCAGAGCTTCACTCCTTTTCACCTTCCCCCATTAACAGGGTCCTGGTCCACTTAACACAGGTTTCTTTTATGATTATTACTCAATTAAAACATAGAGGGTCTTCTTAAAACTTTCAGTGCTACTGAGGGTAAAAGTGAATGAGGTTAACTATAATAAGATTGTATTTGGATGACTTTTCTCTTATATCATTGATTCCCATTTAGTGCATGCTCATTTACCCTTAAGATGTCTGGGTCAGTGGAGATCCCTGGTACAAGATGCTCCTGATGGCTGAACTACAGGCCCTGTTCATGCAGGGAAAGTCCAGGTGACAGGAGGGAGCCAAAGCACAGTTCTGGGAGCTTGCAGCAAGGCACAGGGCAGCCAGCCAGAGCAGAACTTGCTACCACTAAGCCACTGGGGCAAACAACAGCAAGGACCTTCCCACAAGGACCCAGAGAGCAGGAGCTGAGTTGCTTACAAGCGTTGTGATTACCATTCTATCTGACTGTAGCTACTCTGAGTGCTTTTTGAAAAATCACACTCTTATTTTTCTTTTAAACTTCTCAGTCATTAGGAAAGTAACTAGAGTAGAAGCCTGTAGCCATTCAAACACAGAGCTGTTGTTTTGTCCTGCTAACTCAACCATTTCCTCATTCTGGCCTTTCAAATGAAAAAAATCAAAAGAAACATCTGTTGTACTCACGTTTCTCCTGCACATAGAGATAGCCTTCCATTGTCCATTGACTTGGTGGTCTGTAATCCTGGTTGGCTGATTTCATTCTTTGCATCAGTCTCTCGACTTCCTGCCTAGTGCTTTCAAAGTTATTCCGAGTCTAATACCCGGAAAAGGAAACAAACAAAACTCCACATTATCTCATACAAGTACTAAAACAACAATGAAGAACTAATTATTAATAATGCCAAACAGACTGTATCAGAGACCAACAGAAGCATTTGCCAGAGACACAAAAGGAAATTTAAAAAGGCAATAAAGAATAATATTCTTCACTTCTAGAAGCCTAGGAATAACATACTAATGAAGAATTCAACTTAAGTACACAAGTGTAAAGGAAGTGTAGCTGAGAATAGCACCATTCCTCTTTCTGCAGGTCACTAACCTCAGACAGAAGTCATTTCATATCTTTCAGTAAGCTTACACAGTATTTTGCAGACAGATGCAGGCTTTCTCTCTGTATACTCTAGGATTCTCAGACAGAAGCCTGGGTAAACTAGAAGCTGCTGACAGCTTATTCTGAAACCTGAAGTAATAAACCCACTGAACCCCCTGAAGTACAGTGCAGAAAACACTAGTTTGGGTTAAAGCCAGGCTAATTTATCCAGACAGCTGTGATCTCTCCACATGTGGAAGAGACAAATGTATGGTGTGTCCTTGTCTGCAGCAATACCACAGGTGCTGATGCTCAGAATAATCAGGTTACTGGCACTGTCATGAACAGTTTTGATAGGACAACGCAAACACCACAGCTCAGTATAACAAAGATATGGTAGGTAAGAAACAGATCACAAGTGGTAGAACTGTGCCAAAAGCATGGAAGTACTGTTTCTGTCCTAAATATCACATGTATAACCTGGCATCTTGCAAAGCAAACAATTACAGTACTAAGATGGGCTTTCCATACTTGCTAATACCTGTATGCATGTGAATGGTCACTTTTTCCTAGTGAATTCAGTGAGGCTAGGATTTCCCTCCATGCACCTAGCATGGCATAGTAGAGGAGAATTATTGTGAGGTGCCAGAGGTTTGCTAGATTGTTCTTAATAGATCAGATATTGAACAGTCTGTTCCTACAGGCCATAGAAAAAAAATAAAGATTTTGGTAATGTTTCTACAAAATCACGTATGGACTCTAATCCTGACTAGTCAGAAAGATACTCTCAGGACTTTATACATCAGTGAATACTTTCCACTTTTCACAGGTCATTTATGTAGTTAGTTGCACTATAGTATAATAATACATGTTTAATCTCCCTTTTGAAGACAAACATTATTGTTAGAGAGGGAGGTAAAATCCTACTCTGAACTTTTCAGATTTGAGACCTTCAAGAGGGACATGTCATTGAAGGAATATTCCCATGTTGAGAGCTTATGTCTGTCTATTAAGTTTTTAATTACTACTTTTAAGCAGGCAGGCAGGTCTCTGAATGAAATTATAGAAAACAAAGCCAAATGGACATAAAAGGTATGCCACTGGCGAGCTGAAGCAGTTAAAGTGACAACAGGTCATGTTAGAACATGGTGACCTGTTAAGAGCTGTCAGTCTGCTACTCCTCTCCTACTCCAGTGGCTGTTACCGCTCCTGCTCTAATCAGTAGGACATTTTTAAAACCAGAAACAGCAATTCAGGTCAGCTGTTCTCCAAGACCTCAATACACAATGCAGTAGTGAGGAGTACTTTTGGCAGCTGCAACAGACAGGCTGAACACAATTTTCCCTGTCCTTGGTTTGTCTTTCCCTGTATAACTTGTTTCACTTCAATCTGAGGTTGGGTGATGCTATGAATGGCAAGTCAGAAGAAAGCCAAGCTGGCTAAATGAAGCTGTGAATCTAGATCTGGAGCCAGAATTTATACTTTTGTGTAACAGGAGTGAATGATGTACTAATCTCCCTGTTTCTTCATGTGTATATTATTCTCATGTATAAATACAATGAACAAAAATAATCATAATACATTCTGCCTAACTTTACATCTCCCTCTATCTCTGTACTCTATTTGCAATTTCAATTTGCACTAATATAATTAACTATTTCTGAATTAACTCTGAAATAGAAGAAAATCCTCTAACAATTCTGCTTCTGTAGATATGTGCCTACAAGATACCAACTTATTATGATTTACAATGCCAGTTTTGGTCTGTGCTGTGGATTCATGCTCCTCTCAGAACTTGCCATATTAAAATAAATAAATTTCTCAAGTGCATTTTTCACCCTTTCAGTGAAACTGCTGTGCAACAACACTGACCTCTTGTGTCTTTATTTGGAAGAGTCTTAGTAGCAAACAAAGCAGAAAACACATGATTTGAAAGGACAAGGGGCTGAGACGCTCTACAGTCAGATAAGAATGCAGATCTACATTAACAGTCATCTTCCAACCTTGACCCAACATATACATCTCTAATAACAAGGTGCTACAGGGAAAGTGTCAGTATTTTATTTTCCAGTAACCCACAGAGAACACAGGTGAGCACAGATAAAGTGTTCTTGTACTCCCAGGTCTGTTTCATATTCCGTAAATTCAGTGGCCAAGGCACTACGCACAAAAGCTGATGTCAGGTATTCTAGACTATTGTAGTTTCTTTGCCTCTAGCGAAGCCACAAAAATTTCTGTCAGGTGTGTCTTTTCTTGAAAGAGTAAAATGGACTTAACTTTTTTTGTTCTGGACTTTGATGTTACTTGGCATGAAAAATGTAGGGTTGGCCCAATATGAATTTCACTTTTTGCCTTAAAAGCAAAGAATGTGTAAGCAAAGAGTGTAAAGATATTTTGTATCTACTTACTTTTATGTCCTTGGACGTGTAATATCTGAATTACACAGTAAAACATATATACACTTTTACACAGAAGTTATGATGAGTGGAAAAGTATGTTGATTAAATGCATTTTAGTTATCTCTAATAGGTATGAAATTTTTGGGCATAGTTTGTGCCCAAAATGGGATCTTGTATCGCTCAGACTACCAAATCCAAACCAATCTACAGCAAAAGATCCCTGTGCTCAGTTGAGAGTAACTCCCTACACAAAAAAAGAAACCCTTTCTATAGGTGAAACAACATATGTGAGAGCTGCTCACCATGGAGGAACGTCCCACCAGGTCTTTTATGGCCCAGAGAGCCAGAGAAGGGTTTCCCACATATGCTTTATATACAGTGGAAAGCTAGCAGACAGCCAGACAAACTGTATCATTCTATATCAGATAGAGCATTTTTGGTACCTTCACTTACTCCAGAAGACAGGCGTCACTCTAAAGAAAGCATTTATACAAGTATAAACCTATCCACACTACTGTGTTTTCTAATAAAGACTTAGTTGCTCTCCTGTTTTTCTTGACCTTCCTCGCAAAATTTTGATCTCGAGATCATAAATTAACAATCAGAGGATTAATTTTTCCAAAGTTATCTGTTGTCAGGAATCTTACTTTAATCTTACAAAAATAACTTTTACCTAATTGTATATTAATTTGATTTCAGCTTATTAAAACATTGCAAGATTCAGAGTTTCAATACAGCGCTATGAGTCTACTTTAATATTCTAAAATTAAATTAGCAAATTAAATGGCATAAATACAAATCGTCCTTACGTTCTGCAAATTGAACTGCAGTTGCTGCTTGTATGGTGCAAACTCCTGAGCCAATTCATATCCTTCGTGGTAAAATGTAAATAATCCTTGAAGAAAGGCCAAGAGCTGAAAAGGTAAAATTGAGAAGCATTATACATTTTTAACTCCTGGAACACTCTATGCTTTATGCACAAAAGCAAAGCATTGCTGAGAACGAATCCATGGTCAGAACTTAAGAAAGACAAATAAGTGTTAAACAGCTTTTGCATCATGAAATTGTAATTTCCATAATACTTTAATTCACCATCCTAGTCATTTTATCCAGTATTTCAGCTGGAGTCTTTGCTAGTATTCATTTTCCAAGTTCAAACTTTCAGAGTTCAAGGTTTTTTTTCTCAAAATATTTTTTTGCACTTTCTTCATAGTAATTGCTTGGGCTATGACCTATTTTCCACAAATGAGACTTTTGAAACTATGTTTTGGATAGCTTAGTACAACACAAGAAATCCAGACTCCTTCTTCCTGCTCTGAACAAAATGCAAACTCTATCTGGTATGTCTGTGAATGACTCCAACAGAACCACTGAAGTCTGTAAATATCCAGTTGAAAAGTCTTAATAAAGTTTGCTTTAAAACAATGTTCAAGTAATAAAAGGAGCAACTAGATTTCAGCTCTTGAATTAATGCATTCCTCCCTTCTCTTAGTTTTAAAAGCCTTCCAACTTATTCTGCTTTAAATTTTAAAAGTGTTTTAACATTGCTGTAAATCATTTCACCTGATATTAAATAACAAGCATTTAATTTCTTATCATGGACTGTTTTCTTTGTATATGTAATTTAGCTAACAAAAAAAAAGTAAAGAAAACAACAACAAAAAAGATAAATTAATTTGTATGTACAATAACAAAAGCTCTAATAAAAGCAAAGATTTTTCTTAGTATATTATGGTACTGAAAAGTTAATCATCTAGGCTAAGTAACTGGATGTCTAGGCTGTCTCCTAACTCAGTAAAGAACCACAGGTATTCAGGAGCATAATTCTTTTTCCTTTTCCAGACTTCTCCCTCAGAATGGGATGAATGATCCAATGGAAACATTTATCTCTCTCCATTGACTATTGAAGTAGTCTAGACTTAGGCAACAAAAATACCATTGTTCATATTTAATGCACTTTGCTTTGTGTTACCAATACCATAGATTATTGTAAATGGAACAGCTTAAAAATGTAGTTTTTACTGTGTTTATATTTTCTTTACTCTCAGCCCTACTTGGAGAAGGATCATTAAATTGTTCTGCCTCCTCTCTCATATTACTCTCTAAGACACTGCTGAGGGCATGCTTACCTGCCTGCTGTTTTGCTGCATTAGTAAGTTAAAGCAGTTCAAGGTTAACAGACCATCAGTGCTGGCACAAATGCAAACATGAGGATAAGGCTGGGAGAAGGACTTTGCCCTTGTTTTTTTCCGGTATTGCAGGATCAGCTGAAACCCTGGCCTCAGGCAGAGTTGGTGTGGCCCAACAGCTGCCCAGTAAACTGGTCACAGAGCCTGAAGAACTGAGAAGAGCCTTGGACATCAAAGCAAGTCTTTGTGAGGGCCTCTGCAGTGGGTATGAATTCCTGAACTGTATTCCACTACCAAACAATAAAGGTAACACAGTCAAGTGGAATGCTCCACAGCTTGTATAAATTGCCTGCCCAGCTGAAATCATTATCTCAGCTAACGACCTGACCTTGAAAGTCTCTTATTGGTTATTCAAGTGGTTCTGAGGAAGGTCCAAATACAGTTTATCTTAAGAAGCTCCAATTGTATAAATAGGTAAAAAGAGTTTTATAATTTTCTATAATTTTAGTCTATAAATCTAAATTTCTATAATTCTACAAAGAATTCCATAATAGAAAAGAAAGAAAATTAATCTTGCTTTTTTATAAATAAAGTATAAAATAAGTAAATTATAACTAAGGCTCTGCTCTGGCTCCAGTTATGTGAAGCCTGTGCTCACAGTCTAGATCCAGTTACTCATTAGTGTCCCCACATACAACTCCTTCAGATGCAGCAGCATAACCACTCCTGTGGTTACTCTAGCTTGGTTCAGTCTAAAGGATTAACATAACCTGTAAGTACAAGCCTGATGCTAAACCCACCCCCTTCAGCTAAAGAGGTACTACAGGAGTAACATGAGTGTTTAGCAAAACTGCAGCCAGATCACAATGTTAGAGCACATCAAAATTATCATAAAAGAACTAGTTCGAGAAAGTTTCAGTGTGTCAGTTTATGCCTGAGTTATAAAGACCAGTTTACAGAGCATTTCAGGAGAATGTACTATAAACTACTTACAATTTCATCTTCAATACTTGAATACTTTCCACCATACAAAACACCTTTACAGAATACACTGAGAAATACCAAGGAAAATATTTAACACAAGATGGCAGCAAAGCTGAATTTATCAGGAAAGCAAAAATACAGCAGAAAAAAAACCAAACAAACAAAACCAAAAAAACCACAACAAAACAGAACAAACCCTGAGAAAAATCTGAATTCATTTTGTTTAAAATACCACTCAGGTATTCTGACAGTTGTGCATTGCAGAGGATCTGGCCTTGAGGTCCTCTTGGTCAAATACTCTCTGAGCTCTTTGAAAAATAGGAATAAAAGAAAAATATTATGCAAGTCCTAGATCAGCTTATCCAAATTCTGTGCTGAAACAATGTGACGCTGAGGATGCTATTTGCTTCAAAGTATGTGTCACTAGCAGTGGCAAAACAAGGATCAGAAAATGCTCTGTACCCAGTGGGCCTATGCCATTTGAGGCAATGCCATAATCACCTCAATCAGGACAGGTACAGCCATAGCTCTGCACAGAAGAGATCTAAAAGCCACGGACTTTTGCCCTAGGCTTATGCTCATAGTGGGGTTTTCTTTTTCCTGGTGTTAGTGCTGCTAAAGGCAGGCTCATAATTTTAAAGAAATTAATATTAACTAGAATAGAAAAAAATATTAAAAACAAGAATAGAAAATCAGCACTTTTTCCTTTCAAAGATTTTCAGAATGTATTTCAAGGTGCTCTTTACACATGAAGAGGCAATTTCTTTCATCAAACATCACAAACAATGTCTGATGCTTTCCTATCACAATTTTTCATTTTAACAAGTGCCTTATAGTTACCTCATTCTGAGTGTCTAATCAGTCACATCAGTAAAGAATGTGATCTGAACTCCATAATACAAAGCTACTCACCACCTCAGAGCCACAAGGATTTCAACAAAGAACCTGAAACTAAATCCAACTACTTCTGAGACTTTATTTATTTTTAAGTAGAGCTGGTGACCTCAAGACTGCCTGGTCGTTTCATTCTCACAGGAAGAAGACTGTACTTAGGTTTCGGATAGGGGAGGAATTTAACCTTTGGCTTGCAGCACATCAGCCAGAAGTCCCTGTCTCCCTGTTTTCATTTTATTTATAAGCAGATAGTGCTTATTCTTCAGATTAAAGTGAATGTACTTAATAATGTAGAAAATTCAAGAAAGAGGAAATCAAGTTTAATGTTCACTGTGAAGTCTCATGGAAACACATGCAATAACAGGCAGCGTGTTTTGGTTTGCTGTTCTCTTTTTCTTTTCTTTAAATAAACATTTAATGGACCACCCCACACATTTCAGATAGTTTACTGCTTATGAACTCTGTGCCCTGATTTCTACAGTAGAAGGAAGTCCTGGCATCACCAAAGGACAAAGCAGAGCTCTAGCAAGGTTTTTGCATTTTTTTAACAAGCATAACATCCTCAGAAAGTGGTATTGGTTTGGACTAGCTTCTTTGGGCTCACAAGGGAAAAGCTAGCAAGACAGATTAGTGTCACTTACTTTGCTTTTTTTGTTTGACTTGATGTAAAGTAAATTTTAACGCTAGTTTGACCTTCAGAAAAAGTTTAAATTCGTGACCTCTGTGAAAACCTGAGTTGCTTTTTTTCTTGGAAAGAATCAAGATCTAGGAGGATTACAAGTAGGAATATGTCAGTTACTCACCCTAGTACACATTAGCAACCCCTTCAGTCAAGATGCAGAGAACAACATAGAAACCCAGGGCCCTGGAAACAGCTGCATAAGTCTACCCTAAATATTATAATCCTCTATTCTGTGTCCGAGTCATTAGCACGTACCTTAAAATCTTTCCCTATTCTCCTTCAGGAAAGAACACACTCCACTCTTACCAACATCTACTGTCCTAGCTGTAAACCACCTGGCAATTCTTGCTAAGTTATTTCTCCCACTCTGGTTCCCACATAATCCCTATCCTCTGGCATGGAAAACCTGAGGGTCTTGAAAGGAGGTCCAGCAGATCGTTTGCTTTTCAAGTTCTATTTCCATGTCATGAACTTATCCTTCTTTCATATTGGCATTGCAGTTTCCTCCTTCACTGCACTAACAGATTTATTTTGTTAAACGCTCCTTCAAAGAGTCTATTAGCAACACATCAGACTAAGAATTATACAGAGATGTGACACTGTGCTGATAAATCAGAGACATTAATAGCACATGCACTAGAATGCCCCACAACCATCAGAGCTCCTGAGGAGGAATGTCTGTATAGACACACATCACCAGGCATCGTCCACCATCTGAATATCCATAAAGCACATTTTAGAAAGACTATTTTGAAGTCTTTGTGTTTTTTGTTTGGTTTGGGTTTTTGTTCGTTTTGTTCATTGTTGTTGTTATTTTTTGTTTTCTTTTCTTTTCTTTTTTTATCTCATGGTATTGCTGACTTGTATTATAATTTACTTGGCATACTTTGCCTTATGGGTTTTAGTAAATGCTTTTATTACCACATTTTGTATGCAACAAACCACAAACATAAAATTAAGAATTTTGAAGGTTCAAAATTTTATAACTGATGTTATAATTAAGTTCCATTTCTATTCAGCTTGATTATAAATAAATTCACACACAGAATTAGATGACACTGCCTGCAAGGGCTATTATTTCCCAGTGTACCCATACCTTCCAGAGTATTTCCCATACCTTTCTCTGGAAAAACAAGTAATGAGCTGTATGCAACAAACAGCATACTGGGCTGAAATGCCTACTGATCTGAGACAGCATAGAAACTGATTCACTTAAAAGTAAATTTTACCTATTTTAACTATGTGCAATTGCACAATATTTTCCAGTGTACAAGGTCTTTTTAATTCAGAAAGTTTCTATTACATTAGAAGAGCATAAAGTCTTCTATACTAGGGTCAGAGCTAGGTCAAGATTGCTAGATTTTTCCAGGATGTGAGAGTTTTGCAGAAGGAGGCAGAGAGAGACACTCTGGATTAATCTGTGACAGGTAGAAAAATGTTCTTATTTAGGAATCCGAGCAAAGTTTTAGTCCCTAAGATTTGGCAGCTGTATGCCATAAAGATAGAATTTCTGTAAGTACTGCTTGCTGAATCCAGGTTCATTAGTTTGCATCAATGTCAAACATTCACTTTACAATACATTCTCATCTCATGGAAAGAAGGCATTTGAGAAGCTCTTCTTGGTGACAGTGGGTGTTAGAGACATAATTCAATTTTTTTCACAGTCAAGAGTGCTGCTTCAGTAGTTACAAGGAAGCTGGAAGATGGTGTGAAGAGAGAAAAAGTTATACTTGTCATGTTCCTCTTTCACAACTGATGTTCTGCTATGCTCAGTAGGCTTAATGGGAAGGGACAGATGACACTGGAAGTTCTCTGTCAAGGGCTACAGGTACTAACTAAACAAGGCAACTGGCAAGCTAGTCCTGTATGACATGAACAGTAATACTACGAATATGACATAGAAATATGCTAGCACATCCTACACATCCTACTGCTTTTGGTACTGACTGACCCAGAAGATAGCTGGAAGATGAGGGGGGCGGAGACACAGTCCAGAAGAAATTTCTGGACCTAAATACGGACTTTGAAACACAACTTTATCTTGAATGGGGTGTCAACATATGCTTTCCTTTATGTGCAAAGTAAACTAAACACCAAGGGCTCCACCAACAAAAAATAAACCAACTTATTCTACAGAAAAGTTGATTTTTCAATTATTTCCTGTGTAAATCCGAAGAATGCATGTGTACACTGCATACATGATATATTTAAATTAAAAATCTAGCTCAAAATTTAAGCCACTAAATCACGGTATTATTAACATCCATTATGTGTTGCACAGACACAACATTACATGTTGGCCCATTAAAATGTTATACACACTTCAAGTCATCAGACATTTCACTTCACAGTAGATATGAAACTCTTACGTAATCCTTTAATAAACATGGAAAGTGCCCAAGTCAAGATCTTAATGTCTGTCTATGTACAAACAACCTGCATTCACAACTTTAAAAGGAAGCAAAAAAAAATCAATAATTTAAAGTAAATTTTTAGCTTTAAATGCCTCCATTCTAAAGAAAATAAAACAAAACTTACAGGTTCTACAAATTCGAATTTCTTTTTCTCCTGCACTTCTTGAATTTTAAAAACATATTCTAATGATGCTTCATAAAAGTTCTGATGTTCTCTGTCAATCTGTGTATCTGCCTAAAAGACAAAATGAAATAAAGACAACATTAATTTAGACTCATGATGAAAGCCTGCATCTATAACAAACAGATTTTCCATAAAATTACTTCACAAGTTTCATGGGGTTCAGTTTTCTTCCTGAAGATTAGAATTACCTACTTGAAATAGCTAAATGCAAGTTTTAGAAGCTAACATTACACATTTTAGCCTCATGCCTTTTTCCCCTCTTTTTTTCTGTTTTTTGCTCTTCCTTTTTGCATTTTAATACTCTAGTTTTTAGGAAAGTCTGGAAGGGAAGAAAGGTGGCAGCAGGTACTTGGTGTATGCAAGCTTAAAAAACGAAATAAAAGTGAGTAGCATAGGAGTCAAGGAGAGACAAAAAGATAACTATTTCTATTGAAACGTTTAAGAATCACATGCACTAAAATTGTATCTATTTCTTAGCTTCAAATATCTTCCCAAGAACATTTTCCTTTCTTAAATAGGCTGTCTTTGACATCTTACAACTTATTATTTTATAGGATGAATCACACGCTCTTGGAATGTAAACATTTAAGTCCTTAACCTCATAAATAAAATATTTTTCAAGTTTTAATTTTCAAGCGACAGAACTACAAGGCAATACTTGTCAGAAGTGCCTGACTAATACCACCCAACATGGGGACCCAGTACCAGAACAGTGTCTTCTGCCTGAACAGCTAACGAATTAACTCTTACCAGCTGATAAAGACTAACAGGCTTTTATCCTCAATTTAAACAAGCCACAGGAGAGGGAACTAACAGACAAGCAGTGTAGCATGTAGAGAATGCTCAAAGAAGAGATGCAGATTCTATTTTAATTCATCCTTCTTAAAAAAAAAAAAATAAATTTCTCAAGCAAATCCTTTTAGGGCTGCATTAGTTAGGTCTACGGTCTTTGTCAAAATTTTTTTATGGATTGACAATGTAAGACCACTTCACCTATTTTTGTTGTACGCCTGTTAAAATATAGAAGGATACTTCTGTATATTCTCTAGGTCAATTCTGGCATTAAAAATAACAAATGTGGGAAATTGGAAAAGCTTGATGTTGTCTCCCCTTGAAAACAAACACTGAACCAGCAAACATGTCATAAAAGAGGTTTAATACTTTTAACAGTACAAAAGCAAAAAATCAGTGTTTTCCTTCAGGTAGGAGCTGGCCATCAATAGCACCATATATAATTAAGATTGCTTGTTTAGTCAAGGACATCCTACTACTGTGATTTGGCTGCACAGACTCTTTAACAATACTAATCCACCTCCCTGGCCCAGTGCTCTAACACTACTTCAATGCATGGGCCTCAATATATTTCAAGTGATTCAGTATCAGCATTTCCTTCCCATACGTATCGCAAACAAACAAAAAAATAGTAAATTAAGTACATAAACTAATATTATGAAGCAGAAATCAAGCAGTCAAAAGGCCAGTAATGAACTGCTCTATCTCAAAATTAACTCTGCGATTTGTCATTCATGTAGTGTGTTTGGCTACTGTTTTCTCTGATACTCTGTTAATAATTTTATTTCATTAAAAAGTGTATCAGAAAGACAGTGCCACATAGCTGAACTGAAGCAGCTGTCACCACTCTGGGACATGATCCAAGAATCCCTTGTTCATAAAAGTTGTATCAATAAACACTTGAGACCGATCTCAGCTCTCACATTTAATTGTAAGTAAATAATAAAATCTAGTTTTAGAAATTATCTCTTTCAGACTTGGTTCAGAAAAAGCATTAAAACACCTAATTAAATCCATCTCTATTCTGAATAGCATTTAAGCAGGTTGTAGTTGTAATGATACTTACAGCAACCAAGTACCATCTTAAATATGGACGGGTTCCTAAATTAAGGCCATAATCACCACCAGTGAACAGGGACTATATCAGAATTTCGCAAATATCACAGAATCACAGAATGCTGAGTTGGAATGGACCCACAAGGATCATCATGTCCAACTCTTCACCCTACACAGGACCAGTATACATTCTGTAGAAGCTTATGAATTTGTGTGAACATCAAAGGATTCATATTTGTAAGAATAGCTTTGAAAGTGATTTAAAGTTTCAAAAGGTGAAAGGATTTTCACGTTTTCCTGTGACTTCAAGCTTCATGTATAAAACGAAGAGATTTGATGTATATGATTTTTAGTCTCTATGTGTATGATATCTAGTTATAGTGAGTAATATTTTCATTGATGTAGGCTATCACTACAATGTATACCAGAACTTCAGATAAGCTTAGGGTCTGATTCTCGAACAGATTTCAGAGAAATAAAATCAGAAGTTTATTAACTTTCTCACATCACTCAATTCTGCCCATTTTCTGCTCCACTATGGGCTTCCATAGGCAGTGAAAAGGTGCTACTATGAAGTCTCTTTTTGGTGCTGAAGGAAAAAAGTGTAGTCATCTGAGTCTTGTGGGCCCTTAAAATATCCAACACATTTCAGTTAGCTGAATATATGCAAACTACTCTCTACAGAATATGTTCGGACCATCAAACTTCAGATGCCTAATTAAGGTGCTTTCAACTGCACTTAAGCCAGATGTGTAAAAGAGCCCAACAGAGTACAAGAACTGCTCCTTTCTCATCCCAGTACTCCTTAACCAACATAATGTGAGGAGATATCAAGAAACCTCATAATTCCAAGGAAATAGCAGGTTAAAAAAGAAGCATTTTTTCTGTGTAATTGTAGCAGTCAAAAAATGGTATTCCCGTCCCACTAAATGCATGATACTGGCTTGAGGCACAGACTTCCCATCACCTGAACTGAACACCAGAGTCCCAGCTGCCAGAAACACTTGGTTCTTTGCTCATGCCCTCGTTCTGCTGTGGGCTGCTCCAACAAACTCCATCCTGAACATACGTGCTATAAATGGGACTCACCCAAACCACTCTGGATACGAGCCAACACTTATCACTTGGATTTCAGGTCAGGAATTGGTGCTTGACCTCTTTTTATTTACAATACAGATACAGGCTTAAAGTCTCCCTAGTTAAAACTTTTGGTACCGATTTGCTATTATACCTTCTGCTTATGGCAGGTCTGTGTTGCTGATTCAGCATATCTACAGCTGCAGAAAATGGGGGAAGACAGAAATGCCCTTGATTCTTTACAAGGGAGGCATCCAGGAAAGCAGAAAACCTCAGCCTCAGTTACAAGGTTTTAAATCCAGATATGTCACTTAAGGACACAGTGGAAAATATTATTCTGGTTTTTCATTAGTTTATATACTTGAGTCAAATCCACTGTTATTCTACCATAGTTTATTAAATTCACAGGTGTTACTTTTCACTTCAGTTGCTACTTTTAGACTATAATTATTCTCATGTCTCAAGAGTAAAATATTTTATTTCTATTCTAGAGCAATTTGGTGTTTAAGTTATTTTTCCACATTTTGGAAAGAATTTTTTTTTTCAGCTGGGGCTTAGCCTCTAACAGAACTGCTTCTTCATCAATGCATAAGATATGTAGAAAAAGTGAAAGCTCTGACATACAAATTGAACAATTAACCAATCCTTCACGACTAATGTCTGATATAGACTGACTACAGCAATTCAGGTATATAAACATTATTACAATTTTTGAATTGCTAAGCCTTATTTAATTTGAATTCTGATATTACTGGTAATATTAGAATTATTGAAAAAAATTAAAAGAAATCCTACAACTTGTGACTGAGTGACGGTCACATCTCTGGTGAAAATGCCATCTGCAAACTAATCCCCATGATTTAAGAGCCACCATGACAAGAGTAATCCCATCAAAATAATTTTTAACTACTTTTGGCATAAATCCCAAAGTGTCATTGATATCATATTGCTGGGTATACTATAATTTGCTTCAAACACAAATCACAATTATTTCTACCAGCATACTGAAAAGCCCTGGAATCCTCCTGTTAAACTACAAGTCTTCACGGTTTGTGTTTTTAACAGAAAAGAATTAGCCATACAGGCTCTTCAAAGCTGAAGTTGTGGATACGATTTCAGGGTATGATGCTGCAATCTCAGAATGAAAAAGAAGAAAAAGGAAGGAGAAAAGAGTATCATTAAAGTGATCTCACTTCAGACTTCCAGATAAAAATTTATGTGAAAGAGAAGTGTAATTTCATTGATTAATACATTAAATAGCAAGAAACACCCAAAAATTAATTATTGACTTTCAAATATTCCACACTTACCTTATAAAACTCACACTTTTATTGTAGTAATATAATACCATTGTTGCAACCAACAAACACTAGCTGTATTTGAAATACACAAAGTTGCACAGGTAGAATATTGCTTTGTTAAAACATTTAACAAATATTTGGGTTGTATTAATCCCAGTCAAGAGTTTATAGTCACAATAAGCATGACTATGAGAAATCACCACAATTTCACATTAACAAAATACAGCATGTCTTGAAGAGAACCAGTTTGTTATGATGATTTCTATGCAAATGTGAAACTGGGTAAGAGTGCGTTCAGTGCTTACATCTTGCAAATGAGATTCTTTCTTCTTTGCTGATAAATTTAAGTGCTTCTCTAAGATGGAATAATATTTCTCACTTTCCTTGTCAAACTTCTTCTTCCCATCCTGAAAAACAAAACATTGCCAAGTAAAGTACTCGACTAAATATCACAGTTAACTTAAAAGAAATAACAGGTGCCAAAATATAAAACCACTTTTGTTGATTCCAATATTTTTAGGGCTTAATTCTAAGTTGGACCTGAAGATACTAGGAGAACTGCTTCAATTATCAAAAGCAATATTAAGTATGATTTTTCCCATAAATAATAAACTCATACAACAGACTTGCATTGTTTCCCACAGTAAATATACATGAGGTTTTATGTAAGTGGTATCTTTCTAGGCAGACATTAATCTTCCCCAAGTTTTATAAGTGTACCTAACTGCCACATGGTCTTTGTTGAAAAAAACCCAAAACATTGCATAAGAGGTAGGTGAGTATAAAAAATGTGATGATGATACAGGGCTATCCTTTGCATTTAATACTAATATGCTTATTTTCCACCCGCACTCTAAAAATATGAGGATGACGGAAAAGCATATGTGTGGTTGCAAAAGGAAATTGGTCCAAAAGTCTGTTTCCAATAATATTCCGATGTGTCTGAATATTTAAGCTTGCCTCATTAAAAGAGTTATCTTGCCTTTTTTCTTTCCCCCTCTTCTTAAAGTTTTTCCCATCATGTGTAGCCAGTTTTCCTTCACATTTCCACTGTGAGACTATCTTAATACGTGATAATACAAAAGAAAGCTACTACTCTGAGTAAATTAAGAAACATCTTATTTTCTGTATTCAAATTCAGAATTCATACTTCAAAATTTTTAAATCTGCTATTCTGAAATTTAAGAAAAAGACAGTTTTCTCAAAAGCTTTTCCATCTTTCACGAAGTACCTAATTTCAAAAAATATGAGAATGTATCAAAGTTAATATACCACCAGAGTATCATTAATGATAAAAATATAATTTTTAATTATATAATTATATATCCTCTAATTAGGAGCAACTCTCTGCCAATGACTTTTAAAATCTTAGATAAGTCCTACTGCTTAACAAGTTGAATGTTTTGAGAAAACAAAAAAAAAAACCTCAAGACAAATAGTTCTACTTACACATGTGCAAAAACTATTAACTGCAAAAAAGGCTAATTACTGGACATCATGCAGTAACATCAGGTCATTTTAAGAACTGTAGTGATTCTTTCCCTGACCCTTTCTCCCTAGAAATTGTTATATACAAAACCAAATAACTAGCTTGCATTGTAGCATCACCCTGTTTTTCATATCATGGGAAAATCAGGTCAGTCAGAGAACTAAGATATAGAAGGAAGAATTTAATGACAAGAAATAAAACTTGTCAACCAGCTGTAACAACAACCCACTTACTGATTAGCTACAGTGACTAAAGCTCACAATGGTAATTATACTTGATTGTAAAACACATCATGTACCTTATATCCTACAAAAGGTTCAAATACATTCACTATGAAAAATATGTATAATTTTAATGTTCTCACTACCCCACAACAGAGATATCTCCAAAACACACTGGAAGGAAAAGAAGGTCTTTGACCCAACAAAATATTAAATAACAATATAGAAAAATTCCCAGTGCCTTCTAGATTTAATTACAGATAAGCACATTTGAGGATAAAAAGGTAAAAAGGAAAAAATATATAAATATATAAATAAATAAATATATATGTATTAAAATATATAAATTTATATATAAATATATATGTAAATATATTCCCGAATCGTTCCCAAACACATTTTTGGAAGAGAGAAGGCAGAGGGCAAGAGTTGCCAAATGACTGATAAGTCAAGAAATCAGCTTCTGTGGGACTGAAATCACAGGTCAGTTCCACACTCACAGTTTTATTTGGAATACTCAAGTGCCAGGTTTTGACGATGAAGGAAGAGCAACCTGAGTATCTCAACATCACATCTGGTCACAAATAGAAATTTAGTGCAGTTGATCATACACTACAAATATGTACCTTTTGAATAAAAGGTGCAGCTAGTTACATATTGTCTAATCTTCTGAGACAATGATGTTAAGTGCTGGACTAGAAATATGAACCAGACTATTTTAAAATCCAAGTGACAGAGGTGGCAAAGTCACCATCTTGAGGAAATTCTCAAGTCAATGCAAACCTGATGCAATGAAAAATACAAAGATAATTACATTTTCAGGGTTTTTTCCCAATGTCACTGAAAGTTGGGAGAGGAGTCTGCCTGATCACAAATATTTACGCCTTTGGTCACAAGCTACTGGAGTTAATTGGTGGATACCCTGTCCATTAGACCGTCTACATCACCAGGTAACTTGACACAACTTTTGACAATGAGGCCTGGGTGCAGATAACATATACTGCACATTTGGGTTTGATGTTGTGCTTGCCTTTGCTGCCTCAGAGGCAAGACCAAAGGAATGAGCCAAGGAGCCACGGGCAAAGCTCCTGCAGGATTACCTGTTTCCTGCCCAGCCAGGTCAGAATGAGTTCCTTTCATAATAGATTTATAGATCAGTAGGTATTCCTCTTGCCTTGTGAATTATTTGTTTCAGAATCAAGCTGAGAAATAGGTAACGGATGATCCAAAGCCTGATCAGCCACTTGAGCTGATGTCAACATTAACATCACCTTTACTAACAAGTGCTGGAAGAATCTGAAATCTAAGCTGCTTGGTGAGAGTCAAAGAGAGAACTGTGCAAAAGCCACCACTTGGCCACCTGAAATACCTACATCCAGCACATCAAACACAGGTCAATGCCAAGAGGGGTCCACCAGCACCTGTAATGTGGCTTCCAATGCACCATATTCAGCTGCTTATATTTTCTATCATCTACAACAAAACATATGAACTACATATCAAATCGCCTATTCTCTTTATATGTAAAAAGGAAAACACAAAAAGTAAATGATCACATCAAAATAGGTAGAACTCCCCAAAGAACAAGAATAAAACAAGCTAAAATAAGCTAATTGTGGTTTTAAGGTATCTTGTATCTCATGTGAAGCTCCATGTCACCATCTATGAGGGGACACAGAATTTGAAGGTCTCTTGGTCTTAGGCCAGCACCGTCAGCCCCCTCCCAGACTGAACATCGTGCTGTCACAGATCTGCTCAACCAATACCTTCATAGTTTTTATATCAGTTAAGTTAAAGAGAAAACTACAAACTGGAGCTTCCTTGTTACAAGGACAAATTCTGGCCCAAGCGTAATGTTTCCAGGAAAGTTCATCCTATGAACTTCTTACTAATTTTAACTAATTTTAACATTGCAATATTTCTCCCTTCAAAGGTAGGAGTGGATAAAGTAAGAACAAACAGAAGTAAACTGAGAAAAACAATTGCTTGGCAGTTTTGACTGCAATAGTGCCTTTTATCCAGTGATATTTCTGGGAATAAGGTTGCAGTGTCAGCAGGACAGTGTCTCTGATTAGTCAAACAAGTTTCTGGGAAAAGTATAAAAAATACTGGCCCCAACAGGTGATGAGTTCCCTCTGCTTGGAAGGTCCTCTGCTACACCAGTTAAACCACATATTTGAATGCATCGAAGCCTCTGAAATCTGTTTACTTCATAAAAACTAACAAAAAAAGACACACTCAGAAGCAGGTGATTCATTTTCTGGACGAGAAGAAACACTTTAGTTCATGCCAAAAAAACTCTCACCTCACAAACTCAGTCAGTGACTCACAGCACACAGACATGTCCTAAGCAGAGTCACAGACTCAGCTCATTCCAGCTTTAGCCTGTTCTTCTGCAATCCTCAAAATGCTCTTACACATAGCTACTGCCCAAATGAATAATCTGAATCCTGATCCCAGCAATCTGTGCCCATAGGACTGAGATTTCTGCTGTTTCACATGCCACGAGGTTTTCAAGGGAAGTTTCTATGCAAAACCATCTCCTAAAAGCTTAGGAGACAGATGATTGCTTTTGCCTAGATTCCACAGTGGATCAAATCCCAAGGAGAAGGGATCTGGTTGGATACAGAAGCTCATGCTGTTCTGTTACCAGAACAGTCAGCACTGGCCATGACACAAAGCATAAGGTACGTGGCCATTAGGAAGATTCTAATTCCTGACCTCTACATTGTATCTCTTATCCCTTCAGACTCCAGCTTTCTTTCATCCTTGCACATCTTTCCTGCAAGTAAACCTCATCCTTTCTCTTTGCTCTGGAAAAATATCAATAATTTCTTTCAAAATATTAGCTAGGACATATAAAAAAAAGAAAAACCAAACCAAAACTCAAAAAAACCCCATGCAAGATAATTATGAGAGTACAATAAAAAAAATCTAAACAGAAAAAGAAAAATTACATAATACTGCTCCTTGACATGTTTTACACTGATGTATAAGTTATCAACACCTCTTGTCTAGACCAAGTCCTGCAGAACCTAAACACTGTAAATGTCTCTCTATAGTTTTTTAACCATTCTGAGGTGCATCAAGCCTTAAATCAGTTTAAAAATATTTACAGTTTTAAATGCTTCAAATTTCTAACAACCACATGAGGAAAGCCCTTAACCACACACTCAGCTTCTAGCATGTCTTACTAACTTCCAGCACTCTCTTGAGACACACAAGTGATGTAATACCAGGTCCAGGTTTAATTCTTGGTTTTATTCTCTTTGCTCAGATTTCATATATAGTTTTATTTCAGAACTAACTAGACAATCTCCAAAAAAAGAAAATTATCTTTTCAGAAATAAATTTTGCTCAAGATACTACTAATTATATGCATGCCTGTTAATAGTTTAACTCAAAAGATGTTCTTCTATCCCTGTGGTTTCACAGGTATCTGTGGCTGTGAAAAGACCAGACATCAATTATTAAAAAGGTGACTTAGTTGAGTCAGATAATTTTTTCCTGTTCATAAAGGCTGTGATTCCATGCTGTAACTAATCATACACATCCAATGAATCATTGGCATGATTCTTGCAAATTTTACCCACAAGCTGTATTTTTGGATGTAAAGCAGAAAGAGTTGTTATATTTTGAAGCTGACTTTCATTTTTCCACTAGGAACATCAAGAAATCTGATATTTTTTTAATGGTCTACCACTACTTTGTGTGCAGTATTTAATGTCAAAATTGTTACATGTATCTTCCGAATTATTACATATATTATTCCTCTTTACTTTTTGCCATCTTTCTCATTTATTTCCATTTTTTTCTAGTTGCAATGAATTTGGATGTTTCACTTACTTATTAGTATATCTTAGCTACATTTTACATCTGTCCCTTAAGAAATTTTTTAACTCTTTGTTTGTCCCAGAATTCATATTTAAACTTTAATATGCCAATCCTTAAAAAAACACAAACCAAACAAAATATTATCAATAACAGTACCCTTGTGAAACCATAAAGTAAACACGCTTTGTAAGAGGTGATTTTAAAGGGATCAAGAAAGAAAATGAAATAGAAATCATTGCAATAATACTATTTGGAGAAAAACGTCAATGAGACTACCTTAATTAGAAAACAACTGAACATCGTGAAACACGGCTGTGATAATTTCTTACTGCCCCTCATCCAAAATTAGTAAGTACTTTTCTCACCCACTCGAGCCGAGGTGCAGAAACTGTACAAACTTGGCTTATAAATGCAATACTGAGACTAAAATATAGATCAAGTCTGACAGCATTTGTGAGTTAAAGAACCTGAAGGCAACGCTGAACTCCGCGTAGATCAATGAAGCCACATCCCTTTTCTTTCTCTTTGACAACAACTGCAAAAATGTCAATATAACAGACCAGAGATCGTTCATTGCTGGAATGTTAGACTTCAAAGGTATTTTTAAATCCACCCTTTTCATTACCTTCCAAAAAAAATTCAAATTGTATTTCTACAAAGCTAGTGGAATTTTGTTGGGAGTTATAAGTTTGAAGACTATCTCTTGCTAAGTAGCAGGACAAAGATAAGTAAAACTGAAGACTAGAAAATAAACTAAACTTAGTCTTGGAAAGACTGATTTGAGCTCAGATCCTATGGATTACTTGGAAAATGTGAGATCTTGGAGTCTCACAACTTCTCTTCCAAGGAGAAGAAAAATGAATTCATCTTCCATTTTATTTTGCCTGAGGTTTTGTTGAGAATTCTCATGGAGGTGGTTGGTGGTTTTTGGTTGGTTTTAATAAAATTGAAATTATCATAGGCCTCTGAGACCACAGCCTGCGTTTTGATAGATGTCTGGATGGCAGGAATTTCTTTTTGGTAGAAAATTTGATTTCTTATGTGAACACTCAGGGTTCAAGATAAGGCCAAAAGATTTTCCAGGAGGAAAAGTGAAAAAGGGACATAAAACTCCTTTCCCGCTCCTCTTCCTCCCAAACAATTTAATATACCATGAGGCTATAGGGTTTCCACAAATCCATGAGAAAGCTAGGAGGTTAAAGGGCATGGTTTATGTATTGTTAACAAATAATATGAAGTGGAACAAAGTTATACCATAGTTCATACAGAAATTATTGTTAATCAATATAAAATAGGGTTAATATATTAATAAATTATGTCTTATGTTCCTTATAACTGCTAATGAAAACACTTCCATATTGAAGCTGAATGCATCATGTAGAAAATTAAATGTCAAAAAAACTATAAATCTTATAACCAATTCTTTACTAAAAAAGAGGAACTATATGCAAACCATGATTATCCAGAAAAGAATATGGTGTAAGACACAAATAATTATAATAAAAAGAACATATTGTAACTATGAAGCATAACAAGGCAATAAACCAGGAATACAAGAGTGTTTAGCAGCATTAAAGCTATGAAGACAGATATTAAAAACTGGCATTTTAAAAAATAACCTCAATTAAAATCAGGTGAGGAATACATAAAACTGAAACATACTTTAAACAGCCCAAAACTAATTTAAGTTTAGATGGAGTTCAAATCTGTGTAAAATATTGAATAACCTTGCAAGAGATAATTTACTTTCAGGTTCATAAACTTTTGAAGAAAAATTTTCTTTTCCCTATGGAATGCCTTTACAGAGGTATCCAAGTATCAGGTACTTTCAAAACTGTGTCCTGGAAGAGGTGAATCCTAAAGCCATTTCCTAATTTTTCCCTATGTAATTCCATCAGATGTTTTCAAATTAAAAAGCAGTTACATTTAAATGAACAAATCTGTTTGTAGGATGTTTGTTTCTCTCCTGAAATGGAAAAAAAATATTAGAAGTTTCCAGCACTGCTGTGAAAAGACATGCAAACTTGCCAGTACTGGCAGGTCACAAAGCAAGACACATTAGACTCTCTGTTATTCAGCTGTAGAGCTATCTCGAGTTTATTTGGCATTTGATGATTCCAGGAGTAGCTGCTAGATGTCTGGGAATCTGCTAAATCCCTGCCCAAACAGCGGGACTGGTAAGTCTACACACGTAATCTAGTTTTATTGCTTTACTGTCTACGAAATATGAAGTATTTTTGCTGGAGCAGCTTACTTAAGATATTATCATGTTACTGCCTAAATAATATGAAGAAGCTCCCTAGAACAGCAGAAACTGACTTTTTAAACTTGTCTCTGAAGCAAGTTTAGGATAGCTTTCTGAAGTTGAAAATGTTTTATCCTAACAGGGAGAAGGTCTTCTGTTTCATGATTTCAAAAAGAAAGTTATCTATGCTCTTTAGGAACTCAGAAGAAAAGCTGTATTAGCTTTGTATAGTTCATAAAAAAGCTTATGGAATAAACTGCTCATGTCATAAGTATTGGGCTGATTCCAATGGGATGAAGTTCAACAAGGCCAAGTGCCAGGTCCTGCACTTTGGCCACAACAACCCCATGCAGCGCTACAGGCTGGGCACAGAGTGGCTGGAGAGCAGCCAGGCAGAAAGGGACCTGGGGGTGCTGATTGACAGGAAGCTGAACATGAGCCAGCAGTGTGCCCAGGTGGCCAAGAAGGCCAATGGCATCCTGGCCTGCATCAAGAACAGTGTGGCCAGCAGGAGCAGGGAAGTGATCCTTCCCCTGTACTCAGCTCTGGTGAGGCCACACCTTGAGTATTGTGTTCAGCTCTGGGCCCCTCAGTTCAGGAAGGATATTGAGGGGCTGGAGCGGGTCCAGAGAAGAGTAACTAGGCTGGTGAAGGGACTCGAGCACAAGTCCTGTGAGGAGAGGCTGAGGGAACTAGGGTTGTGTAGTCTGGAGAAGAGGAGGCTCAGAGGTGACCACATTCATCACTCTCTGCAACTACCTGAGAGGAGGTTGTAGCCAGGTGGGGGTTGGTCTCTTCTCCCAGGCAATAAGTAGGACAAGAGGGCACGGGCTTAAGCTCTGCCAGGGGAGGTTTAGGTTGGATATTACGAAGAAATTCTTTACAGAGAGAGTGATAAGGCATTGGAATGGCCTGCCCAGAGAGGTGGTGGATTCACTGTCCCTGAAGGTTTTTAAGATGAGGCTGGATATGGCACTGAGTGCCATGATCTAGTAATCACAGTGGGGTTGGATCAAGGGTTGGACTTGATGATCTCAGAGGTCTCTTCCAACACAGTTAATTCTATGATTCTGTGATTGTAGATATTTGATAGAATATCAATATCTCAGCTATAGATGCTGAGTAGAAAGTAAATGACAAGGGAAAATATGACTCAATCCTAGGACATCAATTACATGAGAGAAGAAGCCAACTCTTATTTGAAGAACAGCTATTCCTCAAATATACTAAGTCAATCAGTAATAATCACATGTTGTGATTTAGAATATTCAAAATGCTGAAGTCGGTGAGCTAGCAACACTATCCATGGAAACCTGTTAACATTAAAATGCTTACAAAAGCAGACCAGACAGGAGACCTTCTAATAGTAGAAACTAGTTGTATTTTTTCTCCATTATCTAGTTCCAGTATGAGCTTACAGAGCTTCTTAAAGGTCATTCAAAAAAATAAAACACGTTTTCTATTTTTTCTGCTTAATTTCCATACATCAAATTCCATTCAGTTCAGATGAAAATGTGGAGCAAATGCAGAGAAAGGAAACTTTACAGGAAAAGACAAACTTAACACCATTGCACAAGCCTGGTGGGTTGTAGCTGACTCTTCAATGCAACTGTGTCCCCCACAGACAGCATGGAAAGGGAAAAGCAGATTTAGAATGCATGGTACTGAAGTGGACTGGTCTTATCCACAGTGAACAGGCAACTCCAATTTTTGCCTAATCTTCCATGTCAGCACTTGGACTAAGCAGAAATAAAGCTCTCAGCTTCACCCTATTTAGACATCTAGAAGTTGGCCTTTCAAGTTCAGCAGTCACACCAACTTGTTATCCAGCTGCATCAACAGTGAAAAATGGCTTGTTTCCCTTGAGTCTCTAGTTCTCATACAAAAGACAGAGAAGATCAGTTTGGCTCTACAATTACTAACCCATAAGTGCACAGAAATGCTAATGACATAGTATCCAGCTGCTACAGGCACAACTGTAGCATGATCTTTGCACTTGGCTGTAAGGCTCACTTTCATTCTAACAGTCAGAGAGGTGTATGTCTTAACTACAAAAAAAAAAATCCAATTTTTAAAACTGTATTAAACTACTTAGCAACATCCCTTGGTTCCCCACCACTGTCCCTTTCCAGTCACTGTTGCTTCTCTTTGTCTCTTCCTCTGCCTCTCTAAGAGGCCATCATCCATTCCCTGAGCAGCTGCCCTTGTTGGTATTTCACACCTGATGTTGCTGCTCTCCTTGCTTGTGTTCCTCCCATCTGCACTGGTTTGCTTTCCTTCCCATGGAGGCAAACAGCCATTTCAGGTTCTCCATGCTTCCTTGCTTATGCTAGATTTTTCCACAAATGAAGTGTATTTCAGGAATGTTCCTATACACCAGTAAACTAAAACATCCATGAAGAGACCACTTCCTCTGCACAGTTAACATCTTTGCTTTGTGTACTTATAGCAAAGATAGAGCAAAAAAAAAGCTCCAAAGAACATAATGTCATTCAAATAAAGCCATTCCAACAGACTAGCTTATGACTTTACAAGCTCACTGCTTTATTTTAAAAATTGGAGATAAAAATATCTCATTCTTAACGAGCAATTTCTTTTTTAGAACACTCTTTGGGAATCTCCTGTCTATGCCAACCAATCAGCCAACATCACTGATTTCTGTGTGCCAGCAGCACATTGAGCACAGCTCATGGTCCCACAGCACATCCCACATCATCGCAACAGGACTGCAATCCTGACCTGAGGAAGAACTTGAGGCGTGCTATGAGATATTTTTTAGATTAATACACACAACTGGAAGCTGTGTTGTTTACAGATACTAAAAAAAAAAAAGAAACAGTCTGGGGCCAATGTCAGAAGTGATTTTGTTTTGTTTTGAAAGCATCTATTTTCAGAGTCTCTTTTACAACAAGGAACACAAAATATCACTTTGGGGTGAAAAGTTATGCCTCCCCAGTGGCGTTGTTAAGCCCAAATTGTGCTCTCAGTTTACTTCTTAGGGGGGGTTGATCTTCTCATCAAGACAACTATTTGAGACCACCCTTTCTTGGTAAACTCCACAGGAACAAATGGTATATAACCTGACAGATCCTGAAATAACAAAGCTGGTCACTTGGTAGAAAGATGGATCTTCTGATGCTCCCGTATCTACACCAAGACACATTAAAGTTTCAAGTAATGATGCCCCATTTTTTTGTTACAGTACAGAAGTGATACTTCCCAGATACTATCATCCATCCTTAAATCCTCCTAGAGATTCTTACAGTCTCAGCAACAAACTTTAGACATGTTTTTCAGGTGTGGAACATAATCTTCTCCATGCTGTGTCTGAGAGAAGGCTGGAAAAGACATAAGAGATGAGTAGAGCTACTGCACCCTATTTGGCAAATTCTCCATGCCTTGAAACACTCACTAAGAAGTTCAGTTCCCCTGTGAACTGGAAATTAAGCTAAGAGGTGAATGTCCTTGTTCATACTTTTAATTAGAGCTCAGGAGTCCAGCAGAATTCTAGCAGCTGTGCAGGGTCAGGATGCAACCTTCCTGAATCCTCCCCATGACACAAATTACAATAGGCTGCAGTAGATTAGCAAAAAAAGCGCTTTAATTTAATTAGAAAATGTACAAGTTTTCTCCCATTTTTATGTTCTTTTGTTGGGCTGATACTTGCTACCTAAGTTTTTAATTTTTTGTTTTACTAAGTGCAGATTTTTAAAAAATAAATGGTTCTTTTTGCCAAGTAAAATACACTGCATGCTCACTTAGGCAATTCCACCAATTAAATTTATTCTAAGCCTTAATTCCTAAATGTTATGGCAGAACAGTAAATTATTTTCCTATTTACTACAGGGCACTAATTTATTTATCCTTAATTTATATCTGCTTTCTTTAGGATGCAAATTAGAATTTTATTAAACTGCAAAAAACCACAGCTTCAGAACCTGGTTTTAGTCAGTGAGCCAGTTAATCATACTAACTTGTAACAGAAAGACTGAATTTAACAAAATTTATTAAAACTGATTATGCACATAACATTACCTGCATTCCTCACAAACACCCGCAGTTAACAGACTGAACCAACAGTTTTTAATCATTGTGTCCATAATCTTTTAGTTATGAGATTTGAGTTTCGCTCTCATTTCTTAAAAGAATACACTAGAAGACAAAAAAGCTTTTAGGATTATTCTTTTTTTTTTTTTTTTTACCCTTTAATTTCTTACAAGTTTATCAACTTTGAATGAAACAGTAATTAAACTGAAGCAAACTGCAATGAGAAAATAATTTTGCTGCATTTGCAGAACAACAAGAACTGTCACAAGTAGACCAGTTGCTTCAAAAAACTCTAGGTTCAGGTGCTCAGCCAGTGATATCTCCCAGTTTAATTGGCTTTGCACAGGAGAAAGTAAGACTTGTTGAAAAGATGAGGTGTGTGCATGCTGGGCTCTTCACCACTATCTGTGAAATTGCCCAAATATTTCACATACAGAAGAGCAAAAGAAGAAATGGCTAATCTTACTGTGGCATTACAATTATTTTGTACTTTGTAAAAATAATTTTAATAGAGATTACCAAATTGATGCATGTCTTTAACTGCTTTGTATTTCCACAAATTTATTTGAATAACGAGAAGGGGAAATAAAATACATTTTATCTATTTCAAAAATAATTTTTATACTATAAATTTTCATTAAATGCAAATTACAAAAGGAAAAGCAGACAGCTGTAGCTGATAAAGCAATAATTTGCCTACTCCAAATTTTAGGACCTGGGTCATTTCAGAGAAGTCTCTATAAATAGACATTAAAATCCAGAGAGAAACAACAAAAATCAAAATGAAGTAATATACATTTTTAACAATATTTAATTTGAAGAAGTTTTCATATTTTCAATTTAAAACTGTCACAAACAAAAGTTACCATTATAAACCCAATATTTTAATAAGCTTAGCCACCTAATTTCTCAGTTCTTGCATCTGTCAATACTAGTTTAAATACGATATCAGATTAGACAACATATACGGAATTATTTCTTAGATAAAAATGTTCCAGGACATTTGAATTAAATGTATATTTATAAACGCAATTCACAACTCATTCACAGTTTATAAACTTTAACCAAAATTGAGGATTTATGTAAGTAAAAGTAAAGCTAAAGAAAATTTGTACTTTTCTACCTACCAGAAATAGATCCCTAATAACCTACCATGCCTAAAGAGACTGCCACTTGAATTATTCATCAGTACAGCAGATTTTTTTGGTACGCAGTTGTCTCATGACCACTGAGTAGCCTCAGTTCCTCATGCTCAGTCATTTCATCTTACAGTTTCTTCCCAATGCTCTAGTCCTCCTCCTCCTCTATCTAGGCAACCTATGCCAACATCACTAGATATTTTTTACCTGATCACTACTGAAAATAAAAAACCAGACCGATCTCAAATTGCCCCATGAGATCCTCTAATTAGCAGCTTCTCTTTAACCAGACAGTCTCTTCAATAAACAAAACTCTCTGCCCTCTTCCTGTTAGCCAGTTCCTCTGACAGATTAGATTTCTCATACTAAGCCCCTTCTAAACTAAATTATAATGCCTCAAGTAAAGTGCTTTAAAAGCCTTGCTGAAATAGAAATAGGTTTGATGCCTTGCATTTTTTTGCCTACAGAATAAGCTATCTTATCAAAAAAAGTATCAGGTAACTCTGGTAGGAACCATTTTTGAGAAACTGTGTTGCATATTAACTCAAAGCATTTGGACATCAATTATCCTGGCCTGGCCTCTCTTTCTTATTCCTTCCCCTGGCCCCCTCCCACCATGGTTCAGACCGACATTAAAATATACCAGATCTAGTGGACTCAAGTACCAAAGCTGGAGTAACAGACACAAGCAATGAAACACCTCCTACCATACCAGCAGAGCAAGGTCATTCATTTATCTCAGTTAAAGGATCACAAGTGCTATAATTTGATCAGATACCAAGGAAACCTGTTCAAGAAATGGGTATTCTGGTATTTCTAACCAATCTTTGATAACTATCTAAAACTTTGCTTTAACAGTTTTCTGACAGACCCTGAAAAATGGGTTTTTTGTTTGTTTTACCCTCCTCAATTTCCAGACAATCCAAATCAAACACGGAGAGAACGTGCCAGCTCCCGCATGCCTACATGTGAGGATAGATATGAGCAAAGATGCAGGAAAATTAATCCCAGCAGTGAATATGGATTTGTTTCCCAAGTAGAATGGAATTCACAGCTTTCTGTAAATGAATGAAATTAAATAATAATAAAAAATAATCCTCCTGGCCAAAATAAATTATTTTATGAAACAAATAAATGGAATTGTAAGGAGGAAACAAAATGTTCCTTTTAAGTCTTAAAACCAAAATTGCTTCTGTTGTCTTTGATCTGATTTAAGTTGTATTAAAGGTCAACGAACATTGGAACAAATGTTGCTAAATGCTGTACTCAATGGATAAAAAGAAAGATGAAAGTTTGTCTTTATTGTCCATAACACATCACACAATGAGCTCACCAAAGTTACCAGCTGGGGCCTCGCAAACCACATTGACCAAATAAGGCAAAAGGCTTCGTGCCTGGAATCCTTTCCCAGTTACCTCACCCGGCTTCTGCTCGCCTTTCTACAGTAATTGCAGAGGTCATTTTTTCAAACTCAGATGGAGTAAATCAACAGGCTATCCAATGCAAAGCTGGGTTTGTGTAGTCTCTGGAGAGAACTCAGCTTTATTTAAACTGAGTGTGTGCAGAAAAGGAATAACTGAAATATGTTCAATAAAAACAGAAGAGCAAGTAGTATAAATCGAGAAGAGCAAGAGATGGTGATTTGTATATTGCTGGTTAGGTTACAAATACTAATGTTGTATGGCGAATGTTTCTCAAATTTATTGGGTACTTTCAGGTTTTTAAAGTGCACCTGAAGAACTGGTCTTTAATGTTATCTTATGACGTTCCAGAAACACTTGAACTTTGCACTCTGAGTTTATACTGTCCTTGTATTGAAATATAGCTCTGTAACATCAACAGGATATATTTTATCCTCCATATTGTCTTTGATTTCTGTGACAATATTTTTTGCTTAAACACGCTAAAGTTTTGAAGAAACAATGAAGTATTCTCATTCTCTATTAAGCACAACTATAGGATAGTCCTAAGTACTTCATCATGGTAGCAAAAATCGTATGAAATTACTTATTATTAAAACAAAATTTATTTTCCCTTTTTTTTCCCCTACACATGAGTGTGAATGGGAGGGGATGGGTGGTTTTATCTCCAGCTGAATTTCATCTGGTATTTTAGAAAAGAAAGAAAAAAAGCCCAGCAAGCACTTTTAAGCACTCTCTTGCTTAATCTTCACCTCAGTAGTACCTAATATAATTTCCTATTACGTATATTGGTAAAACAACTATCTTTTTCCTCCACAAAATTTGGAAACACAGCTTAATAGGATACTCTAAATGATAATTTCAAAGTCCAGTTAGAACAAAGAGAGAGTCCACCCAACAGCTGCTTGCATCTACAGCTTCTACTGACATTGTCAATGCTAAAGGCACATACAATTAATCTCCTGCTTCTATATGTAATCTTTTTAAATGTTAGCCCGTAAGATATTATGATGCAAATTGACTGTAAAGTCACAGCTCTAGAAATATATAAAATGACAAAACTATCAGCTATCCTGTGCAGTTTGTACTGTTCAGCTTCTCTTCAGAGAGGAACACATGCAAAGAAATGTTTTAGGGGTTTGGAGGGGAGAGGGGTGACAGAGAAACAGATGCAATTTTGTGTTTGATATGAATACAGTTCTACACACTGTTCTAAGTTAACACTACAGAAAAAAAAATACAGCTCACACTTGGTATTTCAGAGCATAAACTAACAATTGATACATGGTCCACACAGCTGATGCAGAAGACTGAAAATAAGAAGTGAGCTTCTCAGTGTTCTGTGAAACTTGCCGCTGAAATCCAAACAAAAAGAAAGCATCTATATTTTTTGCTTGTCTATCAGTACAGATCACCCCAGAGGAGTTCAGAGAGCCAAATCTCTGTACAAACCTTCATTAACTGCAGATAAATAAGTAGGAAGCTCAACTCACAAGAGTTCATAAATGCTCAAGGGTTGATCTCAGTGAATGGAAGTGAGCGGTAAGAGATCGGACCATGTTCTCAACTTTACTAACTATGAGTTTCACAAAGTCCAGATTTCTACTCTATTTCATATGGGTGTCATTACTCCTAGATCACACGTTGTTATTTTGTAAAAAACTGTACTGAAAGAAATTAATTTCTCACTTCTTTGTGTTGATACCATTTAGTTAAAAGCCAATGTAATTGCTTCAACTGATAAAAATCAATTCAAAGATGAATGTTTGTATTGCACTTGTTTATGAAGAAGGTCTGAATCTCTAATTTCTGAGTTTGGCAGTTGAACTCCATGTGCAGTGCAAGAAAATATGAGTTTATTTGACATTCTATAAAACAATGAGCTGGGAGAGCTTTCTAAAGGGTATCAGTGTGAACTGCCTAAAACACAGCTCTGCATAACAAACCCCATTAGACACTGGAATAAGAGTTAGTTGAGCCAGGCTCTCCCCTGAACTTATTCTGCACACTGTTGTGTGACCACAGACAAATCAAAACAACTGCTGTAAGAGGAGCAAATGGCCATATTTTATCTGGAAGAGATATGGAAAAGAAACCAGCCATTGCAACATATCAAACAGAGAGGACTCAACCTGTCCTGTAGTGCCCTGCCTTTAATGCTCAATACTTGATGATAAAAAAAAAAAAAGAAATCATCATCAATTATATCATTATATATGTGTTGACATCTACTGAGCAATATTTAAAGAAGAGTGTCTTATCAAGCTCTGCACAGAGCCCTATGAACTGCCTGTGGATTGTCTCTCTTGATGTATCAAGTCAGTTAATAGAATGATGGGTTAGGCTTTCAAACAGGATGTTCTGCAGAGAAGAATAATATCTCTTAAACTATAGGAATATAAAATAAAACGGTAACATGAGGAACTGAACAAGACTTCTAAAACCTATGGAAAAATAAAAATAATTTTGTACTGGGATTAAATTCTGGTTTATGCAGTGTGGTAAATAAACTCCCAGCCCTGCATCTCACAGCAGCATAGGGGTGGGACAAGAGAAGAATGTAGTTGTACACAAAAACATATCAAGTAAGAGAGTAAAGAACATCCATTTCAGAGAAATCTGACCCCAAGTTCAGAGTTAAAATTCTTCACAAACATCTACTTAGTTCCTGTGCAGAAGCAGTTGCATCTGTTTGCTACACATTCACAACAGCAGTACAAGAAATATAAACCTTTGGTCTCTCTTTCCAATAGTTCTGTTTTTCTTCTGAGTTTGTTTTGAGTACAGCACAAGCACAACCTCACCTGCAACATCAGAGGACTTTTTCTGTACTCATTTAACCTTACAAATGGAATATTTCCCAGAAATTTTTATGAGTGCTAATGTAAGATGCAAAATGTTTCAGAACGACCATATTTATGCAGACAGAAAGAGCTGTTACTAACCATACCTCCAACTTACTACCACAGCCTTTATGCATCTCTCAGAGACTGTGATCAAGGCAGTCACTGATAGCTACATAAGAATCCAGGATCAGAGGGAAAATACCTCTTCTAGGTGGTTCCTTTGAACATTTTTTCCCAATATTATCTGACTTCGTGGGCTGACTACTGAACCTTGGTATAGACAACCTACACTGTTTCACAGATATAACACTTAAGACTAAAGAACTGGCTTGAATTACCAAATGGAGTACTTCCATCATGGGAATATCTCTGGAGAATATGAATATTCTGGCAAAATGAATATGAATCATTGCACTGCATCAGCCATGCAAAGAGGAGAGGGAAAGCAGAGCCAGACAGCATGCCTAAAGCACAAACTTCTGTCTTTATACAATGGCCACCTGAGGGCCACTGCACTTACAGCAGCTGTTTGAACCCTCTCTGTGGTTCTGGGTTAATCCAGGATGCAGCATAATGTAAATTCAGCCAACAGAAGATGAATGCAATACCAGATGGTAGGAATGTTCAACAGTAGCAAGAACTGCTCCCTATGCATATTATCGGTCTTTAAGCTCCATTTCTAAATCATCTTCTCATCTGAAGCAAAGAATTCAGTATAATTTACTAACATATTAACGAGGATGGTATCAAGTCTGTTTGAATACAAAATGCCTGTTTTCAGTCCAGCCTTCAAAACATACTGATAAACTCAAATAAACATGAAATGAAAAACAACCACAGCCACTTACTTTTGCTGCTCCTATTTGCTCTTTACGAAACTTCTCCAGCGGTGCTATTAGCACATCATTAGCATTCTGGATCTGCAAAGTTAAACACAAATTATATCTTTTTAATAGAGTATTTGCAGAAAGTAGAGTCACTGTAACTCTGCCAATGTGCAAGACTGAAAAATTCGTATCTGTAACGTTCTGGTAAGAGCATATGGGCAGAAGGCAAGTAATTATGTTTTCTTTACACAAAACATACAACACCAACAGATACTAGTCTATTATGGAACATTTTCATGAATAACTAAAGCAATTGTAATGAATGCTTCTCTTCAAGATGTAGAAGGGTTTTCTGGTACTTTACATCCATTTCTTGCATCTTGCCTAAAACCAGAATAGAAAACGAAAACTTTCAGGAACATGTCTTGGCAGAACAAAGAAGACAAACATATTAGTACTGACAACACTAACTAAAGAAGTGTGTGTTTACAGAATCTGAAACTTTGACAGCTGAATCTTTTTGGTTATCTCTTTGGATTACATACCTAGTTACACTGAACAGAGGAGAGTGAGGCAGAGAACTCTTAAAAAGATAAGTAGACAATTTAAAAAATACTCTAGATTGTGTTCCTTCACTTTTCTAAAGTAATTTAAGATGTCCTGCAGCTATTTTTATCCCTTTAACGTAAACCAGAGTTCTTAATGAAACACAGTATTCCCCCATAGCCTCTGTTTATTTAGTGTAAATCCAGTCCTGGGAACCCCTCTCTGAAAACCATTCCCAGCAGTGACCACCCAGAGTAGTCCCTAGCCTTTTTTCTTCACACCACTTCAGTCTTTACCATACTCATCATTTGGGCTTTGGCAGGTTTGAAAGTCTGGGCAAAGCTAACACGCACCTAAACCAAACATGAATGAATACAGCTCTTGTGGTTCTTCCATAACAATAATTGATAAGTCAAATTGTCAGTTGAGCACAAAAACTTCCCAAAAGCCTGTACTAATAAACACAGAGAATAAACCCACTGAAATACAAACACATTTTCTTTCCTCCCAAACCTAACATTACAATTTGAAAGACCACAGAATCACCACAACTCTTAGCAGTTTCAGGAAAAGTTGAGACTCTATTTGACACCCTAATGAAGCAAAGTCCAAGACAGCAATGGCAAAACTGGAATGCTCAATAACACAGTGATCAAAACATGCTACATTTAAAAACAAAAATCAGGTACAGATGATGAAAAGGAGTGTTTTCACTGCATTCAACATCCTCCGTCAGTTCCACTGGATCAGACTACAGAGCGACATCTCCAAGTGGACATTTCCAAATAATATCTAGATTTTTAGGCATCATCCAGCAATCTAATTGGGACTCAACACTTTTTAAAAGGCAAAATGCGTGAACCTAAAAAAAAGATAATTTCAATTCCAAGGATCTTAAATCTCCAAAGATTAAAGATTAACAAGGGTGCAAAACTTAAATGACTTGCCTATTACCAGGCAATGTTGCAGTGCATACACCTGGAAGCAGCAGCTCAAAGTTTTGGTAAGTTACAGAGCATGTACATGGCATTTGGCAGCACACAGAGAAATCACAAAGGCTTGCTGGAGTCACTGCTACAGAACTGTGGATGTGTTTTTTATTTTTATTTTTTCATGTACAAAACTAAGTTTTATACATGCCTTTTAGATTCATTACTAAATACCTCACAGTTCAATTAAAAGAGACATATGTATTATTAAGTAGTTACTACTGATATGAGCAATCATTGCTAGTCCTGTTGCTGGTCATTGCCTGGCAAAATAACCCCATGTGGAGCTGAACAGCCTTCCCTTCACTCAGTGCTACCACATTGTGGTAGCATTGCCATAGTTATGCAGCCTCCATGCCACACCAAGAGACCTCACTTCGTATACTGTCCTCTTGACAGTATATGACAGCGTTAAAGAAACTGAAACATATCTCCTACCCATCTCACTCAAAGCTGCTGCAAAGCAAATGAAGTATCTTGTCAAAAAAGGAATCCTGCTTCAAACACCATGGAAGAACATATTCACAGGAAGCATATTGCGCTTGAGAGGATTCATCTGAGAATTAAGCAGCTTTGCTGGGATGAAGCACAGTTTTATAACTCCCACAGTTATATATGAACTGGGAATGGACAGTGGGCATTGTCAGGCTCATTGAAAGATGTCACACACTTCATCTAGACAGGGTCTGTGCCTATGAACAGATCTGCTGAGCCACATCAACAGAACACAGTCTGCAAGCTCATTTCTGTGCTGAAAGCTTCTGCTGACAAGAACTCTGATGTGACAATTCATCTCCCAGCAAAATTAGGAGCTAAGCAAGTAATAGGCTTTGGTTTTGGAGAGGGAGAACATGTCAGCAAAGGACCACAGGAAATCTCAGCAGATGCATTTCAACAGCCAGAACTATAAAGATGCAGAACACTTCACTGTGTAAAGACTTCCATCAATTTCCACCAGCTTGTGCCTAGCTTTTGGAAACTGAAAATTATAGAGAAAGAAGAATTTTTGCCTTACATAAGAATTTATTCATTTCCTTTCTTTGTCAATTCGTATCACTGCATCTACTTTACAGTTTAATTTTAAGGGTTACAAACTGGCACACAGGTTTCCCCCCCTCACCCCCTCCCCCACAAAGTAGGAACCTAGTCCTCCCATAACCATTTCTGTGGAAATCTGATTGCTTTAGATAATCTGAAATTTTCACTGTGTGGTCCTAACAGAGTAAATTTCTTCCTGCCAAGATGACAATCCCTCTCTTACTCCTAGTTCTTGTGTGAGGTTGAAATCAGGGACACTTGGAACAGGCAAACAATGTCAAAAAGACTGCAACAGTTTCTGTAAATAGCAATTTCAGAAACCCATGTTGTGCTTAAAATATGGATCTTATCCTTCAAAGCTTATTGAGATT
This sequence comes from Myiozetetes cayanensis, assembly GCF_022539395.1. NCBI lineage: Eukaryota > Metazoa > Chordata > Aves > Passeriformes > Tyrannidae > Myiozetetes > Myiozetetes cayanensis. Next base: position 39,245,067 of record NW_026087742.1, on the reverse strand, counting down.
AGTCACATTTTTAAAGAAGTTACACTTTCTTGATCCAATAGTTACTGAATGCTACATGGTTCCAGTGCCCAGCCTGGTAATATGTGGCAGTCAATCCAATAATATGATTGTTTCTCTTGTTTGGCAAAAGCACCAGACTTTCTCCAGAAAAAGAAAAAAACCAAAGGAATCACACAATTTTAACTCAGTGACAGTTCTTCAGTCTTTTTTAATTAAGATGCTATGCAAGTATTAGACAGATATAATAGGAGAATTACTTTGACAATTGAGAGCTGTATTAGATACAGTAAAAAAGAAACATTTTTCTAAACTAAAGAACTTAATCAGATTTTTATCTTTGGCATATGTAATTCTACTTAGTTATAGTTAACTCTACTTATTGATAAAAATACCATTGAAATAAGTGCCATTGAAGTCACTCAGAACTTGTAAAATATACTTGAAAAAGAAACATTTAAAAATTCAAAACACTTTTTCTAAGGTAGTTTGGGCAATTTATGAGGTCAATCTCTGTTTGCATAACTGCAACATTTCAATACACTCTGACAGACTTTGAGGCAATATGGTGAAGCACCTTAAGTTGTCTTTTCTGATTCTTGATAGCCCACTTTTCCAACCCAAACTCCTTCCTTCTGAAAGTTAGCTATGAAATTGAATTAATGCACCAATACTGAGAATAAACTGGTTTTCACACATCACAGAGAAACTCCACATCTACACTTGGAGATATTTTGGGCTACCAAATTTTTAAGCTTCTCTGACTAAAACTTTTAATCAGTAGAATGAAGAACATTATGAGAATCATTATTACACAATATTAGAAAGGGAAGAATACATTTATTGCAAACATACCTGAACATTTCAATTTCTAGATTTTCTTAAATTCAATATTAATTTTTTGAATAAGTTATCTAATTAGATTTTTAGTTTTTCTAAATTTGGGATAGTGATTGATATGTGGCCTGTACACGCAGCTGCTGCTGCCTTCTTTTACTTAAACTGAAAGAGGGCAGATAAAGATTTAAATGGAAAGAGGATAGGAAGCAATTCTTTACTACAAGGGTGGTGAGGCACTGGAACAGAACAGCCAAAGAAGCTGTGGCTGCCTAATCCCTTGGAAGTGTTCAAGGCTGGATTGGATGGGGCTCTGAGTAGCCTGGTCTGGTGGGAAGTGTCCCTGCCCAGGGCAGGGAGGTTGGAATGAGATGATCCCTTCCAACCCAAACCAATCTATGATTCTGCAATTCTACTTTGGCAGAATCAGTGGATATAAACAGATACTTATCTATAAACATCGATGCAGCTGCTAATTAATTGTTAATTCATTTGTTAAATACTAACAGTATAGGCACAGAAATTTTAAACCCTGAATCACTTTACAAGCTTTTAGCTTCAACTAAGTATCTACAATGTTGAATTGCAGCAACAAGAACAGTTAATACCTATTGAGCTCTCTATATATATATATATATAAATATATATATAAATATATATATATATATATATTTATTTTTAGGAAGAATGAGGAGGTAAGTTACCAAAGAATTAACAGTGACAGAATTAGGAATTAAATCAAGGTTATCTGAATTACAGCAAAACATTTTAACTATGAAAAACTTTCGGGTTTATGTATTGTATCTTGGAAATACATTTTTTGCTCCAAAATCTGCTATAAGTATTTTTCATGGTAACACAGAATGATCACACTTGTATATGAGAAATAAAACTCATTTCCTTGAAAATCTGAATGCTGACAAATTTTAACTTGCTTCCTGTTGATGTAAGACTTATGGATAACATGAATTAAATTCATTCAAAGAATGCAACAAACCTCATAGCTACTCTATTCTTAGTAATGCATTTCTAATTTAGAAAAATATTGCTCTGCAAGACAAAAAGACATAATTTAATTTTAAATCTTTCCCCTAATTCCTAACAATTCTTAACATCTGACCACAAGCCACTTCTTTTAGTCTGAGGCCTATATCAACAGCTCCTGATCAATACAACTTCAAATACAACAGCAGAGACCAAATACAGACAATCAGGCATTTACGTAACTTATATATCAAATATATCAAATGTATGCTACAAAGAATATAAATACACCACAATAAAACACTAGTCATGTATTTAAGTCCACAGTTTCTGTTTTAAAAGTTAAAAAGTATAAATATTACATAAAGTTAATATTGTGAATTTCAATGCCTGTTAACTACTTGACCTTAGTAGGAAAAATATTTTTACCACGTTGTACAGAAAACTGTACACAGACAAATCATATACTTAGAAAACAAAAACACAATAATATACTTGAAGTTTATCTTAATCTCTCTCACATTTACATAAAAAAAAAAAAGACATCAAACAGTAATTAACAGTTTGTGTTAATTTTCTAAAAACATCACTACCAGTGCCAATTATTTAAAATAGAGCTGATGTTAAAGCAGATTCAGAAGATTATAAAGTTTTAACGACAAATGATTAATAACACAGGGTGGACAATTCCATGTACAACGTGTAATGTGATATTCAGCTTCTTAGCAAAAACCTAATACTGTATCAAGTGGCATTAATGCATTGCCCCAAGGAGATGCTTATAAATCACACGCTAGTTAAGATTGGAGAGTAGCTATATATATGAATCTATATATGAATCACTTTCCACTAGACCAGGGTACTCAAAGCCCCATCCAACCTGGACTAGGACACTTCCAGGGATGGGGCATCCACAGCTTCTCTGGGCAACCTGTTCCAATGCCTCACAGTAAGGAATTTCCTTCTAGTATCTAATCTAAATCTACCTTCTTTCAGTTTAAACCATTCCCCCTCGTCCTATCACTACTGGAAGGCTTCTGGAAGGTTTCCCCAGCGTCTTTTCATCTCCAGGCTGAACAACCCTTGAACAGAGGCAAGATCTACTAGAAAGCATGCAACCTCATTTGTGGAGAACTAAATTTAATCTTGAAAAGTAGACTGTCTGTAAAACCTTGAGATCTGAGACAGTTTAGGATACTTTTTCAAAGGAATTTTAACAGTTCCATATCCTGATGAAAACCACATTTTCTTGGGAAGCTAAAATCTCTGGCACAGAAAAACTTATGGTGGGGACTGCAGGAGAGAGCAAACCTATGACCATCAGGGCTCTCTACTTCCATAGTCAGTTTTGCCTTAAGTCTGCCCATGCAGGACTCCTTTGCTGGAGACACTGGCTTACCACTCCTGTGCTCAGCCAGCCTTCATCCTACCCCTCTGCCCATGAAGCTTTCCTTCTTCAGGATACTGTAAATTCCATGGTAGCAAGAGACTTCCTACTCTAAAGTTTATTTTTCTGATACATTCAAATCCCACAGTTGGCCAAGCATTTAATCTGACTTCCTGCCCCTCCTGTCACTTGATGCTTAATGGTGGTGACACTCCAAAATTTTAAAGAAAAAAAGACAAAAGAGAAAATTCCAAGAGGCACATGCTGTTGAACTAGAAACTGAAGGAGACGGGGAAAAATATTTAAAAGCTACTTTTTTAAAATCAGCTATTGCAGAAATTTGTATTACTGTACATATTGGAAGACATCTTTCGCTCAAAATATTTCACTCAAATAGACCCCATATATTTTCATAGTTTTTTCACTCTCCTCTTCGAGAATTAATAGGATCCTTCACAAAATTAACAGCCTACCAACATTAATTTGAACTCTGCTTTTTCCTCTGCCAGTCTCCAGTGCAGGTAACCTACAAGGCAAGTTATGTAGAGAGAATCATACGAATTGTAATTGAGACCAGAACTAACAGAAAGAAATTAATTCTCGAGTTCAGAAGGAAAAGAAACATTTCATCATTCTTGAAAGTATGTTTAGCACCAGGACTGTACTTGTACCTTTTTGTGCACTAAAGCTACAAAGAAAAAACAAGAACCTCACTGAGGGAAGCCAATTCAAGGACTACTCCCAGAACTGCACTTGAAGGGGAAAAAAAACAAAAAGAAAGAAAATAAATTAACAAAATCAAAGAACAAACAGTTCCACTCATGCTAAGAAGACTGCTAAGTGCATTATAAAAACAAGCAAACCTTGCAGAGAGTACTGTGACTACCTTTGTGATCACCAACCAGATGCGACCTTGTCTCACAAGTTGGGAAGAATATCAAATACCAGGAGGTCCTCTCAGGCTCTCTGTCCCATTTGGCAGTTTTCTTTGTTCCTCACAAGTATCAGCCAAGGAAGGAAATGTTATGGTTTGCAATCAATACCCTTTGTGAGCTCATTGATAGGAACGAGTGAGTATAAGTCATTTTAGAAATACGTCATCACACTCTCTTCTTTTTTTTTCCTGTTTTTACACTACCCACTATTCTATTAAGCACACCATGTAACGAGAAAGAAGTTTAAAATACTTTCATTACATCAGCACATGAATCATTAATAAAGTGTTTATATAAAGCACATTTCATTAACTTTGCATCCTAACAGTCTCAAAGTTGAGGCATATGCTTTCTGAGCTGTTTCCACATGCTCCTAAAGAAGGTGATGATGACCTCTGCTATCTGAGATGAGGGTATAACAAAAGTAACTATCAAATACAGCCCAACCACCCTCAAGCACCTTGCCTTTTTTGCATTATCTTAATCTCTATGGCAAACTATGACATATTTATGGTACTTCAGCACTCAGAGATCCCAAGTCCAGTACAATCTCTCATATAAACAGCAACTTGATTCTCTTAGAAGGAGGCACCAGTATTATCAATGTCTGCAACGACTGTGGAGCAGAAGCTCCTTTCTTCCTCCCAGAAGCCAAGGATTATTAATGACCCCAAAAGCTTGGACCTTTGAGACAACTCTGTACTAATACTGGTTAATTTGCTTTAGGGCCAAGTAACAAAAGAGAAATATTAACTCTAAGGATTGGCATTAAGAAAACAGAGAAAGAAAAGAAGTTCAAGTTTGAGTTCAAATAACAGCTTCCTCACAAAATTTGGGAACTTCAGATGTCCCCTAATGAATCAGCTCATGCACTGCTAACAGCAAGATCTGACAGAGGACATTACCATTTTAGTAACAATACCAATATAAAGAGTCTCAAGGACTAACTGAACAATTAACTCAGTCACTCAACATCAGACATCATGGTCTCCAGACTCGATACGGCCACATACCCTTCCCTTCACAATCAGTGGGGAGAAATAAGCACAGGATTCCTGTGATCCATTCAGACAAGATGCATCACATCATGAAATTGCCAGGTTGTGTGCAATCAAACTCAAGTGTGTTAATCTGCTTACATGAAAGTAATTCTGAGTAGATGTATAAAGGCTAAATACAACACTATCTGGATGTTTCCAAAGCAAAGCAAAAGAAAGCCTGGGCCACTGGGCTTGAAGTCTGTTCTCCCTCAGGGATATTACAAACCCATTTAAAGTTTTGTGTGATAAGCTGAAGAAATCTGGGACTGGGCAAAAGAGTCACTTCTCATTCAGCAAAAAGCAGCTAGATGGAATGGAAACATCACAAACCTTATACACATTACAGGATTCAGTAAAGATTACTGCCACATTAACTTCACAGTCCAAAATTACCCTCATAAAGGTATATGGCATTCCAGACCTGTAACCAAACAGCTGAACTACAAATGCAGTCATACTCCCAAATTGATGAAGAATAAATTAATGAAGTACTGAAACCAATGGAAGAGTGTAATAGACAAATTGCTTCAGAATTTAAAGAAAAAAAAAATCAAATACACTTTAACATCATGATAAACAGGGTTAGATTTAATTCTGTTCCGTCATTACACCTATCACCAACCAATAATGTGTGGAGTGCTGAAAAAGGTATGTAATCAGAACCTTTTATCTGATCTAGGCTGTTTTACCTGTCAAAATCCAAATTTGTGATTGTGCTCCATTTCTCTTTTAGATGGGGCTTCATTCCTTCTCAGAAATAAGCATTCTGCCCTATAAACCCTGGCAGCATGCTGCCTCCACTACTCACAGTTTCTGTCATTAGTGGGTATTAAGACACTAGATACATCTGTTGACTCTGGAACACGGCAGCTAATTGGTGTCTGACAGAGACAGGGTCAGCTTGCTGAAGCTGAGTGTGGAAACCAACAGAAAGAAATGGACCTGCAGAAAACAGAAGCTTCCACCATCTGACTTTATTCACTCACTGCTTCAGAAACATCTGAACATCATTATGTTACCCAATGGCAACATCTTATAGAAGCACAGGATAAGTTCCCAACAGAACAAATATTTAACAGAACTACACAGGATGCAATACGCCTTACAAATGACTTCAAGCATCTTAATCAAATCATTTGTCTTAATGATTTGTTCATCTCTTCATGAACTGCAATCATAAGAAACAATTCTCAATGACTGCAAGACCAGACTCTGATTGTAGACACTGCTCAGTGAATGAGAAGACACATAAGGAAGGGTAAAAAGGCACTTAATGAGAATACCTGCCCCATGAATTCACAGCAGCAAGTTTCAAATGCATCTCAACAGTTCTTCTTTTGCATAACAAGGTAGGTTATTTATGACTGAACTTACCATTGCAGGTAAAAGAGAGTAAACTTAGCCACAAAATTTCCATATATTAAAAGTTTTTAAAGATGCAAAAATGGTGTTTGGCATGTCTACATAAGGTATATTATCAACACATTTGTTTAATATTTCTTTTAAATGCTATTTCCCTTTAATTACCTTGTTCACTCAATGCATTCATTGCCTGTGATGTCTCTGGAGGGAAAAGCTAAATATTCATTCCATCTGTTTTAAATTCCACATTTGAGAATATGCAGTAAGCTTAATACATCTTTGTTGCCTTATGAAGAGAAAATATCATTATATTTAAACTCCCTGAACTGTTGTTATTTTCCAGCAGTTAAGTTTAATGTTTGTATGCTAATATGTTTTGGTCATAAACACAAGATTCCTGGGCATTGTTGGATCACTAATACTTCAAGCAGAACTTTAAACAGCACCAATAAGAAGGTATGCAATTCCTACCATTTGTATGTGGAACAGAAATTCCATTTATTTTAATCAAACTTCTACTAAGTGGTCTGGTTTGGCAAACAAAACTTACATTTTAAAAGCTGATGCTCAAACTGTCATGCTGAGTTAAGAAAGTGGAGCAGATTCATATTATCAGTCACTGCAAGTAGCAGTAAAGTCAGAGGCTACAAACTTGCCACATAGCCAGTGAAAAAAATTGCCTCTGATAACATGTAGTGGCAATGAGATGCACTAATTAAAAATAATTTACATCATATAATACAATGTCATCTGCATAAAGAAAGCAGATTTATTCTAGGAGGAATATCAGATGCCTTTCAAGCATTGTGAACTACTGAAGTGAAATTGCTACAAACACCCTTATGTCAATTCTAGTTTACAACTTCAAGATGCACAAAACATAGACTTAAGAGAATGGACTACTGAAAACAGTCATGTTCCATTTATATGTACATGTAAAAAGTCAGATATTCTCTTATTTTCTCTAAGTCTTTATTTTATTGCAAATCTCAACAGACTGCTTGATTTGGGTATCTCTTTAGATACCTGAATGAAGAGACAGGTTAAATACCTCAATTATTTGATCCAAATAAGACCAAACTGTATCTTTTCCTGATACCATCATATTCATTAGTATTTTATAAACTTAGATTACAATAAGAAAACTATGTGATGGTACTCTTCAAAAATGTCTAAGTTTTTACCAGATGTTTAAAATTTATTCACTCTTTTATAAAATTATCATATCAAAAATTTACACTTATAACGTCTTTTGAAGTAATTGATTATATAACAAAATAGATACTTTCAGATGTTATAATCTGCAAATAATATGAATGCAAATGAAAACAGCCTTCAGGAAAAGCAACACAAAATATTTTACAGGGTAAACAAGAAAATGGAGAAATGAAAAACAGCAGGTGGTAAGAATTCTGAAAATTAAGAGGAGATTGCCCTAGTAATGCATAATAATCTTGAGAAATTGAATGCCAGAGGTTAGTACCAAGACAAAAAAATCCAGATAAAATATAAAAGTGCATGGCTAGTTTTATGAGCATTAATAAACACAGACTAGTTACATGTGTTAAACTGAGGGAAATTAGATGTTAGATGTGAAAGCATTTGCAGAGCAAGCACATAACTCTTCTCTCCTCTCCCACTCACAGCATACAAACTGGCAAAGGAGTCCTATGTTTGTTGAAACATTGGATACTCCCCAGAAGAAACATCTGTGTACAAAAGGGGCCCAAACAAATTCAGATAAGCTATGCTTTAAAATGTAGTTGAAGCGATGAGGGGTAAAAATTCAAACATTAATATCATACAAAAATTATTAGTTTTAAAATTCAACTTCTCCCTTTTTCCCTCGGTAGCCTGAATAAAATAATAAAAGTAATTCCACAGCTTCCTCTCATGTGTCAAGTCTCTATTCCAAATGTCAAACCCTATATCAAGTATTGCAAGTACTGAATAAAGATGTAAACACTGACATGTTGTAAATTAGGCTTCATGGGAAAATTAAGATGCAAAGAATGGTATCAAGGGAATTGTCCAGACACGGGTTTAACAATGCTGCTCCTGCCCTCCCACAGTTAACTTTAAAAAAAATTGACTTCGTTCCTCTCACAATGTGCTTTGCCAAGAAACGGATTTGAATAAGCCCTCATTAGCAATAAAAGTTTGGAGGGTGGAAGTGCTGCTTGAACTTTTCGTTGCTGAAGTACATGCAAGGAGAAGTACTTTGTTGAATTACCAACAGTGTCTGCACAAACCAGTTCCAGCCTGCCACTCCTACTACATCAGCTGCTGCTCCCAGCTTCTTCAACAGCAGCAGAGGAATAAACCTGTAGCATCCATGCACTGATAGTGAAACTTCTCTCTATCAAATGTGGAGCTCACAGTGACTATTCAGACCTTCTCATCTCCTAGCTAGACTCTGGGAGATGCTATGTGCTCTGGGAGATGCTATGTGAAGTCCGATAGAATTTTGCAATGCTCAAACCCTCTTTTCCTGCTCCCTCTTAGCTTCTGAGGAAAATTTCAGGTGTTGCTGATTCCTGAATGTAGTGGTTATGTGCAGGGAAGTATTTAAGAATTATTCAGGGTTGCTCAAAAAACTCTGTTGGAATTAAGAAGACTACTACCTTAGTGACAGCATAAAATATTTATGTTTTACTACTGACAGCACCGCTGATCCAATCTCAAAACAAAAAATGGCACATCTATTTCAAGCAACTTATAGATCAACAGAATTGTAAACTGAATTCCTGTAACACTACCTTTATTAAGCAATCTTTAATTCAGGTTCTCAGGCCACAGCTGCACATCTAAAAGGCACCTAGAACAATTTTAAGAAATTTTCATTGTAACACAGTTTTAAACACTGAGTTTTGAATAAATAGAACAAGCTACAAGCCTGGCTCCATGCGTCAGTAATCTTTAACAGCTGGAGGGTTCACGCAGCATGGATTACTCTTCTTGTAAATTACAGAGCTCCTTTTGGGTGTTAAAGGCAAAAAGCAGAACTCAAGATTCCTGGCATTCAAAAATAATATCAAAACTAGACACCTGAACTCATTGAGAAAATACCAAATGTGCCTGAGTGGTGCCTACAGAGGGATTTGCAATCACTCCTTCAGCTCAGCTACAAAGAGTTAATGTCAAAAACTTGAAGGGCAAGATGTTTAAATATGATCAATTGGAAGGACAGTCTCCAGTATTGTTCCATATAATACACAGAAGAAAGAGATCCCTTGAAAACAGTCCTTGGCCAACCAGGAGGTAAAATACATTTATGATCCGACTCTAAGATGTGCTGATCCACTAGAAAACTCTCACATGAATATGTTTAAGAAAATTCCTGTCCTAGGTACTGATAATAAAAGTCCTAAGAAGGACTGAAGTGTCTCATCCTCGGTGTGCTCAGAAATCAGAAGCCAAAATGCATGAACTAGTTCTTCTTAACGCACTTCCTTGATTTGTGGGTTTAACTACACTGACTTACTCTAATGAGATGTTAACCATTACCAAACGTGTTTTTCTGAACAGGCAATGAAGGACCTTGCAGTACCAAGCATGCCTACACCCAGCCACTTCCCAAAAGAGCAGGAACAGTGAGTAGACACTATAAAGGACCTGGCTGCTTATGAATACCTGCACACTACAAGCATTGATCATTGTAAAGAAAAAATTGAAAAGCAGTGGTAAAGTGTACTTCGATATTTTTCATTTATATGAAAAATATTCACATCTCACTCCCACATGAGTTTTGGATATATTAACAGAGGACAACGGCCAATAAATTAAAAAGGAAAGGGAAAAAACCCAACTGACTTACACCTTGTAATTTATTGTAAAAGCCCACTAGAAGATAACATACTGGAACAAATTTTCTGCACCTAGGCTCCATTTTTTATCTCCTGTGCTTCCATTTCTTTTCAGAATATGTTACTGCTTTCTTTTCCCTGAAAATCCTTTCACATAACAAAGACCATGCAACAAAGACCATGCATGCCAACTACTCTTTCACTGCAAAAGGACATACTTTAAAGAACTTCTGATTTCTCTGTCCTGTATTCCAGTTTTCCCTTCAGAGGGCAAGAGCTCAATGAGATTTTTGTTGCTACTGTCACTAACAACATGAACTGGTATCTGCTATATTTTCTTTCAGCCCTTTCTCTCTCAGTCACACTTATCTCTCAGACTTGCTCCTTGGTTGCATCAGCAAAATTATTTTCTATATAGATGGGACCATTTCATGCATTTAACTTTTTCTGATCTATGCACAAATACAAAGATGACTGAACTGGAGGCTTTATAACTAAATGGCTACACCCTTTTCCTCCTATAGGAGGAAAACTACCTGATGTTAAATTAAAATCAAACAAAAACAACAAACAAACAAGCAAAACAAAATAAACCACAACAGAAAAACAAAACAAGCCAAAACAACAGTTTGGGGTTTCCCCCCTTTTTTCTTCAGCAAACCCCTGAAAATATTTAGAAGACAAGACATAAATCAGCAATGGATATGGTCATGGTAGGTAGCTAATTATCCAGTAAGAGATACCATTTCTTACTCCATGAACTTTAATTCAGCGAAAACTGTAAAAGATAAAGTAATCACAAACAGAACCACACTGAAGGAAAACCAGTTCAGTCATGTACTTACAAGTTTGGGTATTTATCTTTTTATCACTACCATTAATACAAACAGTGCGTGTCTCTTGACTAGGCTGAGAGTTCAAGTCATAATGAAAGCAAAAGAGAGCTTGAGAAAGTAATTTCAGATAGCCAGCAGAAGAACACTTTTCTGTTTTTACCTCCCTTTATGGCTTTCCAAAAAACAAAAAAAAAATTCTCAGCTTGAATGTTTACATTACATTTTATCAAGTGGGAAATTGCTACATAAACACAGGAAACAGCATAATTGGAGCACAGAACTAATTAGGAAAAAAATTGATCCAGAATTCAAGAATATCCATGCTTCACAACATTTTTAATACTACATTATTTTATTGAGTACTCTGGTAAATGTGGATGTTTTAATATATTACAAGTATCCTTCACATCTTAAACATTTATCACACAAAATAATTTTTTTCCCATGAAGGAAAAAGTAAACAAAACAAGACCAAATCTTCTTCTGCTAGAGGGAAGTCTTCAATTTAAGAAGTGGAGAAGTGAAGGAATCTCTGCTTTTGTGGAGAGTTTGTGTGGCTTTTTAAACCTCTGTTTTTTTTTTAATTCAATGCATTAACAGTTACAGAAACTATCTGATTAAGATAAATCTTAGCAAATAAGCAACAAGCTTTACTTTACGAAGACTTTATTTTAAATTTTCCAAGACATTTTTAATCTGGTTGTTAGATCTATTTAACAGTCACCCCAAATCAGTTCTGTTACTTTGTCTCTGCTTTTCCAGATTCTGATCTGTAAATTTTGCGGCCAGGCCTGTTTTCCTCACTGTGCAGATGCCAACAAAAACTCTCCATAGTGGAGTGAATGGACTCCAAACAGTCCTTCTTGTGAAGTCCATTAGGATGCGAAGGAAAGTTGGAAATCAATAAAAGAATAAATAGACACTTATCTAGTCAAAGTAAAAACTTTCTAACTTACTATGAAAAGTAAACCCTATGTTATTTAATTACCATGCATTATTCCTTAAGGGATGCTGAGCTGTCAGACTCATTCTGACATTTATTTTGAAAAGCTTCATTTGTCAGAATTCCTGAAACCGACTTTAAATACAGTTTCCTCAAAAAACCAGAAAGTCAGAGTGCAGGTTCCTTTTTCCTAGACCGAAGTAGAGACACTGAGGCAGACAGACAAGCTGTTCTTTAGCTACAGACTTAAGAGATCAAGAGTTTGAGTACTCAAATGTCATAAGCAACAACTTCTGAGTCCAAAGTAAGAACCAATATTCAAAATTTAAAGTGAAACAAACAAAATGAAAGTTTAATAGTGAGGGATAAAAATAAGCAATTGGCTAAACAACAAGCAAGCCAAGATGTTGGCAGAAATGTTTACTAGAGCGAGGATTTTGTTTTAAATTTTTCAAATTGCCAGAAATGGTTACGATTGACATAGTGAGTCCTTTGTCTGATTTTCTTAAAATAATCAAACAATAAAAATGGCCAGCTACAGAACTCTCCATAGAAATTTAGGCTCCTAAATACTGAAATTAATCTGTTTAGGAACTCACACAAAATACTCTTGGGAAAAATGTCATGGCTAATGATGTTACTCTTAAATTCAACTTGAAAAGCAGATCTGCTAGAGGTTGTCCAATTTCTGACTGTTACCTGTTTTCCCCATAACCCCTACCTCAAAAAATAATGTGGAAGTCTTCTTGAGAAATATATCATATTCTTAGCCCATTATCATGATGGATACCTTTGAAATAACTTAATGAACAATAATTAATGACAATTTGATTAACCATGCTCCAGGCTAAGAAGGATGCATGGTCACTGAGTAATACAAAATGCTTACTTTGTTTCTACATTACATTTTCCAACACTTGGCTTAACATCAGTTTGTGCCTTATACACATCTATTTTCCTTGGCACACTTCCTCACAAAGGAGCTCATCGTGAGGAAGTTTTCCTGACATTCAGCCTAAATTCTCTCCCAAATTCTTCGTCTCTTCTTAGCTAGATCCTCTCTTCTTAGCTAGATGATGTAGCAGCATTCACACTTCTCAGACAAAAAACCAAAAGTTTCAAATCAAAGAGTGATTAGCTTCAAAGAGTGAACTTAGAAAAAAGTTCAAACTGAAAGAGGTTTTAATTATTGATCTACACTTTTAGCAGTCCATGCAACCACTTCTGTGTGAAGCTTTGTGGCTAAACGGTGGATATGGAGACTAGGCAACTGTGTAAGCAGTCACGTAATACCTGTTTGCTGCTTTTAGCAAAGCCAGGCAGAATTGTGCTAGTAGCACAGCTGGCCCTGAACTATTTGTAACCATTACATGCTGCCTTTCAGTATAAAAATTAAGTTTCACCTTCACAGGCACTGTAGGTCTTTACAGGTCAATTCCAATAATGTCAAAAGTGGTATTAACAGTTCTACTATCTACTACTATTAGGAATCACTTTGTATTATATTGCACAGCTGCTGTGAAATAAAATACTGGTAAAGACAGTTTGACAGTTCAAGACTTTTCTTCTGTGACATGTCTGGTCCTTGACAGAAGAGCCATGGCAGTAACCAAAACTATCTACTATTTGTTATCTCCCTAGTACCAACAAAACCAAGTCCCAAAAATCATTGCAAAAAAAAAAAATAAAAAGAAGAAAAAGTTGGTGCTGAGGAAACTAGTTATTCAAAGAGATTAATGTAATTAGAAGTTGTATTTTGCTTTAACAACTACTTCATGAATGAACACATCCAGGCATAAAGCCAAAATCAGCTGAGCTGTTTGTAATGGTACTATGCCCAGGAACTGTTAACGCTGAAACTGGAAGTATGTATCCTTTCAGGAAACAAAGGCACGCGTATGAACATTTAAGATATTTTCTGAAGAAATGTAGGTTAGCCACAGATTTGAACTACTCAGAGATAAGGGAACTTTTATAGGTACAGGATCTATAGAAACTCTTTCAACGTGTCCATGTTATTGACAGTATTAGCTCTCTGTGTATAGCGCTCCAGTATTCCAACCAAAATTTACAGATTAAATCAGAAACACACAGTGCAGCAGTTCAAGCTAATTCCTTACACCCACTGGAAAAAGTTATGATGTTCCTTTAAAAAACAGGCATAATGATAAATAAATGATTATGAAAATACAATACATGAAATATAGAAAAAATTAAATTTTATAGCTGCATATATACAAAGTTGTACTGATACCTGACACACATAAGAATGTTTAAAGGTTATTTAAGGTTCAAATGATGAAGAATTTTAAATTAGAAGGTTCTGCCAGTTGTCAGCAGTAAAAATTCAAAATGAGCATATTGGGAAAGAACACAAAATTAAGAAAGGGATGCAGGACGCATGCTATGTTTACAGCAAAAGTTCTAGAGATAGTGTCAGGCACAGATTTCTTCACCCTTTTTTTCCGCTCTCATGAAAATGTGACTAATAAAAAGATCAATTGAGAAAGCTCTCATATAGCTCGTAAAAAGTGTAAGAAGTGGTGAGCATGCTTTCTTTAAAGGTAACCTTTTACTAAAGATTAGATAACCAAAGAAGTGTCTTTCAAAATCTTAATGTTTAAGGCTACCAGACTCTGTGGCCCCACCATTCAAAACTTTCTGCAGGACCATGTGATCACGGCTTCCAGATTTCTACTATAATTTCCTTTTACACCCAGAAAAATAATCTCTTTCCCTGACCACAACTAGTTGTAATAGTGGGACTGAAACAAACATTACACTAAGAGGTAGATTTGCAGGCATTTATTTTGGTGGCCATGATAGCTTAAGCAGAGTTTGCTTATCTTGCATTGCTTCTTCATCCTATCTTTGACTACATATTTTGTTCTCTACTGATGTGACACTGAAACAGCCTGTCACAACATGGTTGAAAAATAACCAGTAAATATTTTGTTTGTTTTGGTTTTAGCCAGGTCAGTTCTCTGAAGTGGGTACATAATAAACTGGCACTGCTGCCAAAAAAACAGACAAAACTGTTAATCTGTTTTAATCTTACTTCAAAGCAAAAGCACTTGCTCCAGAAGATTCATCCAAGAAAATCTGTCCAAGTAACAATAACTGGAACTTTTACAGACATTTGAAAAGAATAATAAAAGCAACCTAAGTGTTCTGAGAATACTTCAAATAAAACAACTTTGTGTGTAACACAGCTATGGGCCCATGCAGATTACATAGATCGCCCAAGGGAGAATATTTTGCTTTCTTGTGAAAAGGTAGGGGGTTTTGTTGGTGTTTGCTTGTTTTAAATAAAGGCATATTTGTTTCTACACACCCTTTAGTACATATAGTGCTTGTGTTGTTATCTGGTTTTAATCACATTTCCCAGGACACTAAATAAGAACAACAAATACAGGGGTTTCAAACTACTCTGGAGATTATAGAATCATAGAATCATAGAATTAACTGGATTGGAAGAGACCTCCGAGATCATCAAGTCCAACCCTTGATCCAACCCCACTGTGATTACCAGATCATGGGCACTCAGTGCCACAGCCAGCCTCGTCTTAAAAACCTCCAGGGACGGTGAATCCACCACCTCTCTGGGCAGGCCATTCCAATGTCTGATCACACTCTCTGTAAAGAACTTCTTTTTAATATCCAACCTAAACCTCCCCTGGCAGAGCTTAAGCCTGTGCCCTCTTGTCCTGCTGCTGATTGCCTGGGAGAAGAGACCAATCCCCATCTGGCTACAACCTCCTTTCAGGTAGTTGTAGAGAGTGATGAATGAGGTCACCCCTGAGCCTCCTCTTCTCCAGGCTAAACAACCCCAGCTCCCTCAGCCTCCCCTCATGGGACTTGTACTCCAGTCCCTTCACCAGCCTCATTGCTCTTCTCTGGACCTGCTCCAGCACCTCAATGTCCTTCCTGAACTGAGGGGCCCAGAGCTGAACACAATACTCAAGGTGTGGCCTCACCAATGCAGAGTACAGGGGAAGGATCACTTCCCTGCTCCTGCTGGCCACACTGTTCCTGATCCAGGCCAGGATGCCATTGGCCTTCTTGGCCACCTGGGCACACTGCTGGCTCATGTTCAGCTTCCTGTCAATCAGCACCCCCAGGTCCCTTTCCGCCTGGCTGCTCTCCAGCCACTCTGTGCCCAGCCTGTAGTGCTGCAGGGGTTGTTGTGGTCAAAGTGCAGGACCCGGCACTTGGCCTTGTTGAACTTCATCCCAATCAGGCTAAATGAAGAAAAATTAAAAAATAAGATGCTCATAGGAACAAAGTACATTTTCTCATATTACTGGGAGAACTGAAGATAAATTCACAATCCATTAAAAAAATTAAGAAAATTGTAGCATGTCTCATGTTCTGACATTATTACAGGCTAGTAATGGGTACAGCACATATCCTCTGCTATAAGCAACTCTGTCCCCTCCCTCTGTAGTCACAAAATAAGTGCATAAAACTTCAAGGCTGCAAGGTTGGCTGATCCAGCAAAACCTGGGTTCCTTTAAAATACCCATTTAGAAGTGAAAAGATCTTTCTCTTTTGTTTGTCAACGGGCATCTGAGAAGACACTTGGTTAATGACTGTGTTGAAAGGAAAAGCATCTACAGTCTGAAATAGCAACTACATGCATTTCTGTGAAGACTAAATCATCATTAAAATAAACTCCTTCCAGCCGTGCTACTCGCTAAATGCTTCTCAAAACTTTGGGAAGTTGCTGCCATGTAATGCAAGATTACATGCAGTGAAACATATGCATGGATAGAATGAGCATATGAAATTGAGAACAAATTAGATTGATAAATTGAGAAGCAGTAGGAGGATTTCCAACTAACCCTTCATTTTGTGCTTTTAATGAAGAGAGTATTTCATCTCTCTGTCTCTTATCATGAGTATCTCATGCTACACTTCACAATCAGGAGTGGCAAGCAATCTCATTTTGGGAATGTTCTCACTGAAAAATGCTGCAAGGTAAAGCTGGAGAGGGACCTTTCACAAGTACATGTAGTGACAGGACAAGGGGAAATGGTTTCAAAGTGAAAGAAGGTAGGTTTAGCTTAGCTATTAGGAAGAAATTCTTTACTATGAAGGTGGTGAGACACTGGAACAGGTTGCCCTAAGAGGCTGTGGATGCTCCATCTTTAGAAGTGTTCAAGGCCAGGCTGTATGGGGCCCTGATCAACATGGACTAGTGGGTTGCATCCCTCCCCATGAGGAAGAGGAGGGGCAGGCACCTCTTTGGTGACCAGTGACAGGAGCCAAGGAAATGGCCTGAAGTTGTGTTAGGGGAGGTTTAGGTTGGATATTAGAAAAAGGTTCTTTACCCAGAGGGTGGTTAGGCACTGGAACAGGCTTCCCAGGGAAGTGATCAGAGCACCAAGCCTGACAGAGAATTATCTGGATGATAGGCACATGGTGTGATTTTTGGGGATGGTCCTTTGCAGAGCTAAGGGTTGGACTTGATGATCCTTTGTCCCTTCCAACTCAGCATATTCTGTGATTGTGATAATTCTATAACCATATGGAAGTAAATACAAATACAAGCACCTTGAATTTAGAAAGCAGGAGAAAGTGTAATAGTTAACTGAATCAATTACATTACTCTACAATGTAGTACTCCTGGAAAACACACTGTATTTTAAAATTAAATGGATTTTCTTCATTTCTATTCTATTCTATTAATTTCAAAACTGAAGAGCAAATACTATTAGGACACTAGTTATCAAGGCATTATTACTAAGACTGGGTACGCTGTGAAAGACGGCAAATGAATGTACAGGAATCTTAAGAAGTATTGTAAACAAGGACCAGAGCTAGTGAATCCCATTATCTCTGCTCTCCTTTCCTTTCCTCTTGAACAATTGTCCGAGGTCCTACTTGCAGCCTCTTGGCCCCATCACGACAGACAAGTGCACTCTGTTTGATGCCAGCTAACCAGCCAATACAACAATAGAAATCTACATGACAGGTCTACATTTTCAAACCTCTGACAAAGATCATTTGCTACAAGAAAATAACAATTCAGTTCCCTGACAACTATCTTGGAAAAAGCAAAGACTGTCTCTAAAAACAGTCAGGTTGCTTTCCTCCTCAACTGGTTGGTTTACAAGGCAATGAAACTATCTAGGCCCAACCTTTGCAGGATGGTGAAAAAGGTTCTGCATAAGCTATGGTTCTGCACTGTGGACATTCATATCAATAGGAAACAATTCACATTTTCAAAAGAAAAAGAAAAAATAAAAGAGAAAGATGCTAAGTAATACAGTGCAAAACACGAACAGTAGGTTCTCTGTTGACTTCATGATCATAAAACTCTGAGCATACTCTGAATTAACAGCATTACTCAGTAACAGCAAAATGCTTCCAGAAGTACCATCTGCAAAGTTAAAGAACACATGGACCTATATTTTCAGTCCTAAAGGGTGGCAGTTACAGAGATGTGAGAGGGACTAACTGTAACTAGTTTCAGCTGAGAGTAGTTTGATCTTTTAAAAATTATCATAATCAAATATCCCAGGATGACTTTACTTTTTCTTCATTTACACAAAAATAATGGAACAAATCATCTTAAATAATGAAAATTATTAGACTGTAAAACTAAAAAGCAACATACATTGATATATATTATTACTGATAACATTATAGAAGCTGATGCAGTGTTATCTGGAAGAGTCAGTTAATGCTCATAATTTGCTCATAATAAGCACCCATAATTTTATCTCCAAACTGTCTGCCCTAGTATGTGTTCTTTATTTGGGAAAAGGTCAGAAACACATACAGATGTTATATATTAAACTACATTAATGATAACAGAACATGAGCTGTTTAGTTTTATTACTCTGTATTTTATTTTTTTTTAATTGAGCACAAATGTTAAGAAACATTCACTGAACATGTGTATTTTTGTACCTAAGTGGTGCAAGGAAAGATAGCAAACAGGATTCCTCCTAGCTCAAGACACAGCAAGGGGGAAAAGCTGCATCATGAGTTCTCCCTCAACAAGAACATGCCAAAGGTTCACGTTGCAGATCTACCCTTTTTGCGAGGCTGAAGATACTCTGCTAAGCTCTCCAAAACTAGGATGTATCCATGACATGTCCAAAGACTTCCAGGAGTAATTTACAGTGTAAAGGGATATAGCAAACTCTGCACTCTGAGGCACAGGGGTCCTTATATGTTGCAGATCTGGTTTCTCCTAGCAAAGTAACTACCCTTTTGGGCTCTTTGAGGTAGACATTTCCCCAGACCAGTCCTTTAGATCTCAATTTCCTTTGCCAAGAAAGCAAAAGAGGACTAGGACACAATTTGCTAAGGCATTGCCCTGCTTTGCAGACCTTTGCTGTCCACTTCCAGGCATGAAAAACCTCTGCTGGTGGGGACACAGAGATTTGGCACTGATATCTCTACCCTGCATACTAAATAAATTCCCTAGTGATGCACTCGATAAG
This sequence comes from Myiozetetes cayanensis, assembly GCF_022539395.1. Taxonomy (NCBI): domain Eukaryota; kingdom Metazoa; phylum Chordata; class Aves; order Passeriformes; family Tyrannidae; genus Myiozetetes; species Myiozetetes cayanensis. Next base: position 39,225,483 of record NW_026087742.1, on the reverse strand, counting down.
AGAAGAACAAAGGCTGAGGTGTTTTTTCCTTTCTTGTGGTATTTGTAAATGACTCAGCTCTGGGAAGTGGAGCAAAAGAGTCTCTGATAAAATTTAAAGGGAGAACTGGGTATCAAGCAGAGTTATAGTGATAGAATTGATTAGACATATTTGCAGTAATTTTGGAATGCTTGTTCTGGTTAGTTCTTACAAAGTAAGACTGAAAATTGTATCAGCAAGAAAAAAAAAGACAAATCTAATTTCAAGGGCTGAAGTGTTAACCTGTTGTTGAGGGCTAGTAGGTCTGGTCTGTCAAAACTTTTAAAGTGTTCTGAGAGATGTAATTTCAATTAATTAACCACAGGCCTCCAAATAGCATTGATCTAATTTATTTGAACTAAAGCTAATCAAAGAGTCCTCCTTGTAGTTTCTTCTCATCCTAAGCTTCTAGGTGTTAAGCCTTTCTTGTTGTCTCAATCTGTATCTTTTCTAGTCTACATAATGCTTTTTGACCAGAAATGCATATAGCCAGTAGACAAAATGGGGGCTTACCAAAAAGGTTTAAGAAAGCATGTGATTTGTTTTCCATAATTTTCCAAATTTTTTCTAAAACTTAGCTTGACTGTCAGAGGACAGTAAGCTGATGGTCTAAAAAAAAAAAAAATTAAGAAAAAATGAACAAAACTACTCAAGTCAGTATTTTCCTATCTTGCAGAATTTCACGTACCAATGACATGGATTTTTTCTGTAATAAATATCAAATATGTAGTTTACTATACCTGGAGTAGAGTTGGAGGAAGAAAAGAAGGAAAAAAACCAGTAAATAAATAGATAAATATAGGTAGAAATACTGTTTACAACAAAATAAAACAATTCAGTACTGATTTACTGATCCTTGTTCAGTACAAAACTCAAAATGGGTATTTCCAAATTAGTTGTCTGGTGCACAAGTTCAGAAAGTCTTTCCAAAGAGGTCAGGTTGACAGCAAAGTCCATGCTAGATGTTTACAGTCATCTTAAATATAAGAAAAGGAATTAAATCCACCAAAACCAGCTTTGAGGTGCTTTTAATTAATTTTAAACAGAAAACATGATGGGGGGAAACGGATTAGGAGGAGAAACAGAAACAACCAAAAAAACCCAGTCCTAATTGCAAAGACATCCTTTCATCTGTGGTGTTGTTCCTTCAGTTTTAGTAATATGCTTTCAGGCTCCTTAAAGGCAGACTTCTACCAAGCAGATCAATTTAAATGCCAAAACTTGTCTGAGAGGTGAAGAGCACTGAAAGCAGTTAAAAACCATATCAAAAGTGTCTCAGTGTGCTAGTATATGCAATCTTATTTTTCCCCTTTATAGACTGAGTAATAACCTGCACCTGCGGATAAAGATCGCTTATTCTTCTGATGGAATCTATAACCCACTTGGCATTATAGGGAAAAGGTTAATTCTGCTCAACAATGTTGTGTCCTTTGGTATCTGATTTTTATGTACCATTCCACGGATAGCTGGTTTTAACAGTCCATTTATTTTTCTTCAAGTGCAGCTTTCGAAACTGAATATTTTGATACTTTCCCTGAAAGTAGATTGTATCAGACCCCTTGTGTGAGGGAAAATACAGAACCACAATATAAACATCCAGTTAATACAAAAAAATCCACAAAAATGAGATACTGTCTGAAGCATGAAGATTATTAGATATGAAAAGACAGACATTATAAAGAAAAATATTCATCAAGCATAGTAAAAAACTATCTACTTCAGAATTTTTATACTATTCCCTGAAGTATTTAATATTGGTCAGGAATCTCACAGATTCATGATGCCAGAAAGAAAAGCTCTGGGACCATTCATCATTTGCCAGCAACCCATAAAAACTTTGGTAAATAGCAAGGAATGTAAGAAGTAAGAGCCTATTTTAGTTCAGGATTTAGTAAACTTTCAAAAATAATCAGGGAGTTACAGCAAGATAACACTCAAGAGAACTCATTCAATGCTTCAAATTGATAGGGGATATCAAAGAAGAGGAAATAAGTAGCACGAGCCAGTTCATCTATATATATGTCAACATAGAATAACCCTATGAAAGGAAAAGGAATTAGCAGTTTATTTCACTCCCAGTACATTTCTGTTTGTTATAAAGTTTACTAACAATATCAAATTAATGCAAAGCATGAATAATATATGAATCTCTAAAATAAAATAGCATACTGCTTATTTAATAGAAAGAATGCAAATTCAGTGAAAGAGCAAGGAAATTATTTTAAGTAAGTTCCCTTGTTAAAGATTCAAACATTCACATTAAATTACAGCATCTCTATCATTCCCTAATAATCACTGGGAAATAGAGGTCATTATTTTACACTCCCTGGTCCCTTGTTGCTAAAGTCATTGGAAATGCAGTGGGGATGCATCTGACTTTTTATCCTATTTACACTACTTATAAAACCCAAAACCCGGGCAGATGGAGCTCGTTAGCCCTGTAGGCAACCCACCTACGTCCTGAGGACCTCGCTGCCACCGTCCAAGCTCGCTTGGCCCCGGCAGATGAACCTTAGGATTAAAGGGTGGGCTCAGTTCCGCGCACACTGTGTCTCACCTAAAAAATCCAATGCGCAGGCTGGAAGGTGGAAAGACCTTCCCCGGATCTTCGCTCGCGAAGACTGGCTATTATTATTATTATTATTATTATTATTAAAACCCAAGAGCCAGTGCTGTTTGGTTTAGGGTTTTTTAATGAACCATTTACCAACAGCATCATTAAATTAACACTACCATGAAAGGATGGACATCAAACATAAGACTGTATATCATAAGAAAGGCATGTTATGAGTCACTTTTTCCTTTATTTGCATTTTAAGGAAAAATGTGTGTGCATGGCCTCTGGTTTTTCTGACTACTAGTCAATTTTCTATCATCAGGAAATAAAAGACAAGGATAAAAGAAATTGACTTGAAATAATCACCATATTATTATCTGCTGCCAATAATTATGGCTACAGAGCTTTACATAACAGAATATTTATTTATGTGCTACACAGTTTCACTTAACCTTATACTTCAGTGTTTTTCCCAGTAATATTTTTCATAATATCTCATTTCATTAGTTTCTTCTAAATAAAAAAAATTAGTTCTTTCTGGTTCTTTATGCAAGAAGGGCAGAAGAGTTGCTAAACACCTCTCAAACTATTTCTTTTATCATTGGAAACACTTCATAGATTCAGTGGACAAGGACTCCAACATTCTCTGTGTTCACCAGGACAAAAATATAATTTGACTTATGAAGAATTTTAAGAGGCATCAGATGAGCAAAAAGTTGGTGATATGAATGTATACTTTCCATATTCAAACCTGATTCTTGCACTTACATGCATGCTCATAATGTAATAAAATGCAAGGCAAGGAAACAAGGCCATTAGCTGGTAAGCAACATGAATATCTGTCATTCCATATTCCCCATACATCCTGCATTCACTGAAACAACAGTGTCTTTTACTGTCACACACTTCAAGAATTAAAAGAAAGTTTTAAGTGGCATGGTGAAGTGTATCCATAAATAGCCACAACATTGCCTACCTGTTTTTCTCCAAGCCTTCAACAAAACATCAAGAAGAACAAGGCTTTTTTTTTTATAACTTTTCCAAGTTTTCTCTTTTTATGCAGAAGGAAACCAAATGCCTAAAGACTTGCATGCCCTGTCTCAAGCTTTCCTGTCAGCTGAGAACTTTTTTCTAAAATCATCACTAATCTGCAAATTGGTTGGCTTGAAGTGCTTCCAGCAGAGAAATCTAAGTGCATACATAATGCTCCGAAGTTCCTCAGAAATAAGCAAAAGTGTTTAGAAGATTTCACAGTTAAATCCCAAGTTTGTCAAGCAGAAAATTTATTACTAGCAATTTGTTCAGCATGTCGCATGGCACACTGATCCTCACAGGGACCTCTGGGTTCTATGATGCCACGCAGGCAGTAAGAGACTGGAGAATAAAACAGCATCTTTGACAGTACTATTCCAATAATGATTAAACAAATTCCATCAATAGGCATCTCAGACTTTTTTCAGAGAAAATTTAAGTTTGAGAAATTTTCTTATTCAAATATCAATACCATGAAAACAATGTGTCCTCACTGTTCTCAGTATGAACAATCAGTTTGAAGAACAAACAGAACGAGGTTATTCCAAACTGAGCAAAAAGTTGGATACAAATGATTTCCCACCACAAGCAGCTTCTCCACACATGAATACCTGTGGGAGATTCATGCTGGAGCAGCCTGTTCCTGAAGGACTGAATCCTGTGGAAAGGACCCACACTGGAGCAGTTTGTGAAGAACTGTATCCCATGGCAAGGACTCACATGGAGTAGTGGAAAATTGTGTCCCATGGAAGGGACCCACACTGGAGCAGGGTGAGTCATCCTTCCCCTGAGGAGGAAGGAGTGGCACCTCCCATTCCCTGTGCTACTGACAGGGAGGAGGTAGAGGATTGGCATTAAAGTAAGCCTGGAAAGAAGGGTGGGGTGGGAGGAAGGTTCTTTAAGATTTGGGTTTTATTTCTCATTACCCTACTCTGATTTGATTGTCAATAATTGTTTGATTTCCCCAAGTCAAGTCTGTTTTGCTTACTGGGAAAGTAACTGCTGAATGATTTCTCCCTGTCTTTAGTTCGATCCATGAGCCTTTCCTTGTATTCTCTCTCTCCTGTCCAGCTGAGGAGTTACAGAACAGCTTTGTTGGGCACCTGGCATCCACCCAGCGTCAATCCACCACCACACTGGGCTATACAATGTATGCTATACAATCCATGCATGATCACTGAAGTCATACTGATATAAAAGAAACTGTATTCTATCTCACTGGTCTTTTTTCATTTAGTAAAATTTATGGGGGTTTCCCCACTTTACAATAAAGGCCTTCCTATATCTTTTACAAAGTAAAACATTCAATGGAAAGATCAAACTATAAATCATAGAGAGACCAGAAACTTCTAAAAGTGGAAAAGGTAGCGACTGAGAGAAAAAAAAAAAGGATAAAATAACATGAAATTATGTATATATATTATAAAAGACTAACCAATTTGAAAAATGAAACCCTGACCTATTAATTCCTTTTCTGTTTTCTAATAGTTAGCTCACAACAATCTTAAACTGGAAAGCTATCAATTTAAGTATATTAACTAAGGAATTATTAAGCGTTCTGCTAATCATCTTCTAAGGTGGTAAGTACTGAAGTCATCTCACTTTTCCATCTAGCCAGAAAAAAAAAAAAAAAAATATTTAATATGAAGCAAAAACATTTTATATTTTTATAAGTTTAAGCGATATTAACCATGCAACTGTACCATGTAAATGTTATGATTCTGCCACTTTGAAATATTTATCTAAACAGAAATAGTGGGATAAAATTCTATGCTTATTTACTTCTAGGAATAAGACAACTTTATGTAAACTTCTTCCTGGATTAATAAATTTGCTCCAATCTGAGTCATACTTTCCTCAGTTCTTTAAGTACCCATAAATGGAAGGAAAACCAGGACAAAGTTATTAGATGGATTTGAGCTAGTTAAACTTTCTCAATATTTAAAAATCCCCCTACTGAGGTTAATTCTTAGCTCACGCCTTTATTCATTACTGACTCCCAAGGAAGAAAAAAAATACTTTCATTGCTTACGTAGAAGTTTTTAAAAAATACTGACACAAGAATACACTTAAAACTTCTTTGACAAAGCTACATTTGAATAAAAATATAAATGAAAGCATACAGTTGATTCAAAGGGAATAAGGACATCATATCAATGGATGAATCTGACAAGTCTGATCTACAACATATCCTGCAAGAGTTTCTCTGGGATGATGACTTTATTTTCTCTTCTTTTCACTTACCATATTCTTGGATCACTAGGATACATTCACTGGACAACACTCAGAGTATTTCAGAGTATTTCATTTCATCTACATCTCTGCTATAAGCTCTTTGAGGGAAAGGAAAGGTACAGCACCATTCAAAGGTTATTTTGGGGCAGGGAGTGGGGAGGAAGGAAAATGAGAGAAAACAATGTAAAAGTCTTTGATTGAATACTCTATTAAAAATTACTACAGTCTGTGCTAATGCATTTCTGCCTTTGCAAAATTCCTAGTAATTCTTATGAAATATTTAACATTTACTACACAAATAAGAAATCACGTAAGGGGGTATAGGAAAGAAGTGCACTATTTTACACAAGAAGAGGCCCAATGCAACATATTGCTGCCAGCAAACTCACCAGTCGTCTTCTCTCCTCTTCAACAGCAATCAGGAGCCGAGCAAACTCTTTCAGTGACTGGGCTGAAATGAAAACACAGAAAAAGAATGTTCTGCTTAAAATTAGATTTTAAAAGTCTGTTATCTGGATTGAACCTATAGTGATAAAATACTGCTCTTATATAGTACTTCACTGAAACCAGAAGCCATTAAAGGAGGCGCAGACTGAAGCAAGAAGTAGTCAAGAGCAAAGAAAAAGAACCTGAGTCTTAAGAGTCATACGTATTTGAAAAAAAAACTTTTAAATGGAATATGGCAAACTGATTTTCATGAAACATGCAAAGATCAGTCTCAAAACAAAGAATTCTACTATCAGCTACTTTAGCACACCAGGAGCAGAAAGAAAAATATTGAGTTTTTTCCTATTAAGGTGCAACAAAAATATTTGCAAAAACAATAAAAAATACTTGGGTAAAAATCTGAAAGTCAACATTTTAGAAGAAATGACAACTGTTTAGATTTAACAGCTCTTTGGCTTTATAGTTTACAAGGACAAGCTCTCAGGTGACTTAAACAGATGATTGATTTATAAGCTCTGAATTCTATTACAAGTGTGAGAAAGTCTTTGCTCAAAATTGTTTTCAAATAGAAGTCAAAGGGCTAAAGCGAATGTCAATGGAAACATAACAGAAGAATTAACCCATAAAAGAGGGCTAGAAAGAGGAAAAGATACTGAAAACTCTTAAAGCTTTATTCTCATGTATACAAATCTCTCTAGAAAAATCTCTCTTTTATTCACTTTACTTTCTGAAGGGCATATCAGTTATTCAGAATTCAGCATCACAGTTCCACAGACAAAAATGCCAGAGAAGAATTCGTGTGAAGAGAGCTAAGCATCTCTTTTTCTTTCTCCTGATACAACCAGAAGTAATTGCTACCAATGACAGGATGCTAGATTTCATGGTTTAAATGTCTGATCTCAGAATACAGATTCATAAATCCTAGTTCCTCACAATAAACTTGAGGTAATCTGAATCATTTTTGAATGAGTTAAAAAAAAACCTCTGGAAACAAAACTCATGGAATTTCTCAAAAGAACAGGCTTGAAAAAGCCTTCCCAGCTAACCAACACACAGTGCTGAGGTTAAGCTAACCAAACTCATCCTCTTCGCTATTCTTCCATTTTCCTAAGTGTTTTTGCAAAATGTGTCAGTCTCCATTAACCTGGCTTTATCCCCTCTCAACTTCCCTGAAAGATTTAAGGAAATAAGTGCATTTTCTAGAAAGAACTGGAACACAGCAGATCCTTTAAGAGGGAACCAGTATCTGGCTTGCCTTAACTGCCTTGTCTGTATTAAAAAATTGCTACTTAGTTTTTGGACCATTCCTAAATAATTGTTATCCTTTATACCACCTGGACCTTGCAGAGGTCACCCTTGGATTTTTCTTGCTCTCTTTTAACTTTTACAGTTGAAGAACACTTTGCTGTTTGTTCCAATTTCTTCTCCAAGAACTTACATAGTCTATTTTTTGCACCTATAATGTTATACTGGCATATCTTGACCTCTAAGTCATTCTTTGCTGACAAATTCTTTTTTTCCTCTGTTATGAGTTCTTTGTTTAGTCCAAATATACCTGATAAGTTAAATGTGCACCTAATTGGGTCTTGAGTCTCTTCCTTTAATATTTTCCCCTGAGAATATAAACACCAGAAGAGTTTATCAGTTATGTCAGTATCAATAACTTAGTTTGGTATCCACTGAATTAACTCAATCTCTTAGAGTCAGCTTATAATGTTCATCAAAAAAACCACAAAAAACAACAAAACAAAACAAACAAACCACCTCCAACAAAACAGGTAAAGAAATAAGCTGATGAACTGACTGAAATTCTAAAAACTAAAAAAAACCCCAATGAGCCAGACAGACATAGCTAAACTATGAGGAAGTGGGGAGAAAAAACCCCAACCACTAAGAGAGGCATTTGATTCATATTCCTAATTTCAAGGTAGAACCAGAGGGTTTTTTAGTTTCAAAGTTGAAACTTTTGTTTAGGATTCATATAAACCCATGTCAGCCAGAGGAAAAAAAACATATAAAATATGTTCTGTAAGCCTACAAAACAACATTTTCCTCAATATATAACACTAAGATAAAGATGTATACATTAATATATAGGTGTATGTCACCTATACAGCGCCTCAGCTAAAGACTGACAAGCTGCCTCCATCTCCTCTTTCCCATTGACTCTCCTCTGGGGGAATTATAAACATGAAAGTTTCACTAAGAACATAGAACCTACACTCTTGAGCAGCACTTAGACAATCCATCTCCTTGATCTTAAAGACCTTCACCGCAGAGACACCTTCACATCAATACTGGCTACACCTCCGCTGCTCACTGCCCAACACCCAGGAAGCCATGGAATGTCTTTCCCCAGCTCAGGAGGTGTGCAGGGAGAATATATGCATTGTGTAATTCATACCACAGTGAAGGATGCATACCCAGTACACAGGGTGACCCCACTGGTTCTTGTGTCCTTGCAACACCACCATACACATGGAAAAAGACTTTACCTGCCCCAGCTCCCCTATAATACCCCTCAGTATTGCAGTACTTCTGAATCTTTCATGTTATACATCCTTCTTCCCATAAAACCCTCACTCAGTGTGGCCTCATTAAAAGGCAGTGTCTGTCCCTAAAGAAGTTCAGCTGTGCTAGAAGCTGCAGCAGAAGGGGGAAAGGGAAAGAAAGACAGTCCTTGTTCCACTTTTCCTAGCATACATTTTTCCTTTCTTTCTCCCCTCTTTTCCCTTAGGCCCCTCCAGTTTCAGATAGGTGACAACCTCATTTTGGGGGTGGGCAGAGGGAGGGATGCTGAGGGCAGAGCTCACAAAGGGGTGTCAGGCCTCCTGGGCAGCTCACCCACTGGGTACCCAGAGAGCTGGGCAGGGGCATCCTTCTCCTCCACAGCTGGGCCCCTGCCAGGATTTCAGCACAGACCTTAGGCACAGAGCACACACATCTGACTCTGGATTCCCAGCTCTCAACAGCAAACAAATAATACTCTGAGGTGCTCTTGTGTAAAAAGATAAAACATGAAGATTTAGAAATTACACCCATTTGTGTCAGATGCAGCTCACTGTCTGTCAGGATGCCTGGGCATTACGTACCAGCCTCATAATCTTTTCTCACTAAGGCCACAATAATTTTTTTCTTCCCTTCATTTTAATCAGAATAGACATAGAAGAATTAAAGTGAACTTTGTAAATACAAAAGGGGGTGGGGGAGGAAGAGTCAAGTATTTTACAAGAAAAAAGGTCATAGGAATGTGTTGATAAAATAAATTCTGAAAACACAGCAATGAAGTACAATATGTAACCTAACATATTAAATATGAAGGTATTTTTATATTTTTTCAGAAAGAATTGTTATTGGTGGGGCATTTAAAAAAAACAAAGTACTGACTCAATATATTCTAAGTTATTAGGTGATAATAGCTTACAAAATCTCAACAGTTTTACAGACTGCTTTTTATTTAAGGGCTACTACAAAAGGTCTTGTGAGATACATTTGGCATCATGATGGAAATGATGCCTGTGAAAAGTAACACCCAAGGGGTAAATACCATTGTATATATGTATATGGCTGTACACTTGTGGTCTTATTCACCACAATCATAACAGGTTGCCAGCTGTTCTCTTTGGAGTATTCCCAATCCAGCAATAATGTGCTGCAAAATTTCCCTTGTTGAGGAGAAATGGCTCCCATTACTTTGTCTACAAAAAACAAAGAGCCACTCTCTATACTTTTTAATGAAAAGTCTTTTAATTAGGAATTTAATTTGCTTCATAAGGCAGCAAACTAACAGTACCAACAGCTTAAACTTTAACAGTGTACATCAACAATGCCTTTTTTTTTTCCCAAAATCCCTAGAATTTCAAACACGTGGTACAGCTCCACAAACAACTACACTAACATAATCAAAAGAGAACTAAAGCTTGATGTACGATTAAGTGAATGAGGGAGAAGTGAAAAGGATAAAAATGCATTTATCTGAATCTATAGAATGCATTTAAAAAATACAACTCATTTATGCTCTAGTAATCTGGTTTTCTGCATTAAAATCAACCCAGGGGTCCACAGGAAAAAAACACGTATGTAACAAATCTTATGAAGTTTTTGCTATATACTTGTGTAGAGAATGTATCACCTTAAAACTGCATGTCTAAAGAAATTATTGAAGCTATTCTATCAATCATTAATAATATTTAAGTGTACAGGGTTATCCTGTACTACTAAATGTTATACACAATAGGTATGACATCATCTACATTTAATGAGAAAAAGGAAAATAAAGTCTATGACACATACAGTAGTTTAAACATGACCAATACTGAACTCAAAGACATAAAACCAAGTTTGGAAGGTAATGTTCAACCCAAGATAGAATGGAAAGTTACTGCAGAAGACAATAAAATTGAATGCTCTTTTCTGCGAAATGGAGTTTTGGTTTAATTTCTATTTACACATGCAGCCTTAAACAATGCACAGGTAATTTTTAAATACTCTACATGAAGCAACATTTTATACCAATATGAGCAGATACTACCACCATCTTCAGATACATGAATGACAGCACCGAAAAAATATACATACAGAAATATGTCATTTGTTCTTATGGCAACATGCTGTGTGAAAGGCAAAAATGTGCAAGACTGTCATCCTTGTATCTTCCTGATGCGGCTGAGGAAATGCTAGGACTGTGCTGCACATTGCTCCCAGCACACTTTGGCAGGAAGGTCAGTCGAGTACATCCTCCAGAAGTGGTATAGCAGGCTTTGAATTCATGCTTGAGCAAAATCTCAACTAAAGTCTTCAAGGAAGTTTTTCCCAGTAAGTAAGACATTAGCAAATCAGAATTCAAGATGGACCAATGGTCCATAAGGAAATTTTCAAAGGATTAACACTTGTTTACTAGACTTCAGTGGGAAAGCAGAATAAATGTAAAATCCATGAAGGCTGGGAGAAGAGTCTTTCCTTTCCAATTCTAAAACTAAAGCAAATCTATTATTAAATAGTTGTTAATTCACAGTTATATTTCCAGAGCTTTAAATGATTAGCATTATTTGCAGCTACAAATGCTATTTCAAGCAGTTTTTCAAGAAATCACAACATCAAATAAAATGTCCATCTTTCTTTCTGTGGCTTTAAGCCATACTGAAAAAGTAGATGAGGTGGTGGTGGTGGTGGGAAGGGACAGTACGTAGGACAAGAGTAGCAACAGACAGCTTCCTAATCAGACAGAAAAAGCAAAAATTTCATATTAACACGGACAGGCCACAACAGGTATGAAGAGACAATAATCTGATTTCTTGGTACTTTCTACCTAAGTAGAACTCTGAATGTCATAAAAGCCACATAGGATCTGTAGTGTCTATTGAAAGGTAACTAAACTGGATATCTCAAAATATCACCACAATTGCAAGTTTTCAAATGCCAAAACGTAAATGCAAAGGAAGATTACCTCTAAAGAAAACTCCCAAAGCCTGTCATTCTCTTTGTCTTTCAGATGTTGTCTATGCATTTAAATAGAGCCTTATTTTATACAACAGAGGTTTCCTTTACCACTGTCACAACCTGGAAGAGTTGTTATTGATTCTTGTCTTTCTTTTTTTCCTACTGAATTAAGCCTATAAAACATTAAAAGTGTACAATTATCTACAACTTTAAATGGAATTACAGTTTAGTCCAATGGGAACAAGCTGAAGAATCAACACTTGAATCTACAAACTGAAATAAAGAATAATTTGTGCAAATTGCACAAAACATGTCAAATGTGCTTTAAGCTGAGTATTGGCATCAAAGCATTTCAAAACTAGTGTTGACTAGGCTCGAGTACTGGTTTAGTATGTTTTAAAAAACAGTAGTGTAAGACAACTGCAACATACTCCCACAAAAAATAGCTGTTGTTTTTATTTTTAAACCACTTTTTCAGAAAAGCTGTATATGGATAAGTAAACGTATGTCTGATAAATCTTCCCAATTATTGTTCAGGTTTTCGTTTTTCTTTAGCTACTGCTATTTCTTCTGCTACTTCTACCCTAGGTCCGCTTTCCTCACTTTCCAAGTGGTAACATTTATGGAGAAACTTCAGCGTGGGACACTGAGCTCAGAGCCATAAGTAATATTTACTTGGAAAGCAGGAGAGAAATAAAAATAGGAGTGCAGTATTTTAAAACATTGTTTTTCTTACCTATTTTGTCCTCTTCTGAGTTTCATTCCCAAGATATTAGAGGAAACAGAGTAACTGCTTTCTTTTGTTAAGGTTTAAGGTAATATTGCTTAGGTGTAAATTCCAGGTTGTAAACTCACAGCATAACAGATAGGCTTTAACTTTAAGCTGAGTATCAGTGTCAAAAGATTCCATTATGGAAAAAGAAGTGAGAACAGCAAGATAATTATTCATTTATTCATAGAGTTTCAATCTCATTTAAATTTGAAAAATTAATATTAGATGTGCTGCCTTATCTTTCCCATTTGGTTTCTCTTACTTCCCTAATCTGGGTATCAAGTTTTATGGATCTGTAATAAGGGCCTCATGCATTCCTGTTGTCTGTGTTTACATTTACCACAACCTCCACAAGAACAGTAAGAAAACCTCAACTATTTGTACCTTCCTATAATACAATGAAATGTACTTCTGGTAGTAAAAGAAATGGGCTGAAACAAAGATTCAAGTGTAGAGGTTTTAAAATTACATAGACGTACCCCAACACAGACATACATTCTCAAAGTGACAACAATTTCTGCCAGCAGACATTGGTTTAAATTCACATCCCAGATAACCATAAATTTCCTTGAAGACTTCCATCATGGGAAGGTACACAAAGGTAGAGACAACCCTGTCTGGTCTATATTGCTCTTGTGATAGAATCAAGACATTCTTCGAGCAGACCAAATGAAGCAATTTCAGACTAAATAAACAAACATCCTTATTATTTGCTCCATAATTTATCTGGTAAGTAAATTCTGCAAGGGTTTAATCCAGTGCTTTTTTTATCAATTAGCACCATGATCTTTCAGATTTTGATGCAATTTCTACCTGATCCAGATTTTAAACTTTCAACTCTGATGAACTATTAAAAAAAAAAATCCATCTAATTTAAAGGATGGTTTATCCTGACTTAACACAGACATGCCCATAAGAAAAATAAACAGTAACTATTGATGTAAGAGTTAGATCCTCCCAGGGAGCACAACTTCCAGCATTAATTTTGTTTCCTGTGGCAATTCACTCCTTGAACTGTGAGAAAAGGTATTTTGCTTGTTTTTTTCAGTTATTGAAAATGTGTGCTATCTTACAAAAGTAAATCCAAATTTGCCAAACAAATCCATTAGACATCAGGAAGAAAAAGTATAACAGCAGAGAGACGGAGATGAAAAATGCCTGGTTTAAAGCTCCTGCAAAAAAATTACACGACTGAACAAGCAAGAAAAATGACAAATTTAGGACTTTTATGCCCAAATTTATGGTTCAAGGACTACATATTGTTTTCCAAATATGATCACATCTTCCACTACATACTGGTAAGCAGAGAATTTTATCTGAGCACAGCTACTGAAAAACATGTAACTAAAAGTAAACAAACTCCAAGTTTTCTCTCAACTTCATTTGAGTTAAAGCATTGTAAACTCAGAGGAAATTAAGTGGTATTTTGTCCTCCACATCATGATTTGGAGCACATTGGCTCTCTGAAGTATTAGGACAGAGAGATGGTTGTAAGTGCTCAAAATTCCCCATGAAGACAAAACCAATAGTGAAACTATCACAGATTCAGTAACAGTCTCCCAGCCTGACCTCCCCTGTTTTATGGCATTTGATGCCTGTATGTTTTCAGGCAGTGTTCCCCATGAACAGACATTTTTAAGTCCTTCAACTACTAGCCATATACCAGGCACAAGTATTTGGGTTTTGTCATACTGTAAAGGCAACACAGACCAGGAGCAGAGGCCAGCAATTCCACAGTAACTATGGCACCTCCTGTCTGAGCACAATACACGTGCGCCTCACAGTGCAGGGCAGCAAGAGAACCATAAAAGGCAGCAAATCAAGATCTGAGCTTAATCAAGCCCAAAGCTTTGCAAGATGTGTTTGCAAGGACAGTATAACAAGTACATACCATATGAGGCAACTGGAATTTCGAACAAAAAGTATTTTCATTTTGCAAAACTTTAAGAGCAGATATAGGAAGGTATTTAATAAAGTTTTTTCCTAAACATATGTAAAGCATAAAATGTAGGGCCACTATTAGAAGTAAAAATCCTTTTACCATTACAGAATTTTATTGAAACAAACCTTCGTCAGGGTAACTATCTAAATCGAGTTACAAACAGTATGATATTTGAGAATTCTTTGCTATAAAAAGTAGCTATCATCTCATAAATATTTAAACATACAAATACAAGTCTTGTACAAAAGTTAAAACAACGCTTTTAGCCAAGACATTTACACTTTCCACTCCACTCCTTTTCAACAAAAGTCTACACAAAAAGCTACACATTTATATACAAACTAAGAAGATTTGCAAGAATGTCAGGTTATCTTGAATTCTGAAATTCACTGTCAGCACTTGTCAAAACACAATACTTGGAGAGATAACCTGAAGACATGTGATGTAACACAATTTAAACGCATCCAATTACTTGACATGGTATCAGTAAATTGCCATACCCTACTCATGCAGAACCTTACAAAACAAATAAAAGTAGAAAATTCTAAATGGATCAAGCAAGGGCAAAACATTTCATAGAGTCCTGGAAGATTTTAAAGTTTTTAATGGCTGTCTATCCCACAACATGTGGGAACAATAGTAAGAACAAAACCAAAACAAACCCACACCCAACAATTATTCAACTACCACCACTACACTTTTAACACTTTATTAAAAATACAGCTGGAGCCCCTGGTGGTCTAGGGGGTAAAGGCGCCGCGCTACCACCGCGGAGACCCGGGTTCGATTCCCGGTCAGGGCCACTCCCGGGCAGGTGGGGCTCGTTAGCCCTTAAAGGCAACCCACCTACGTCCTAAGGACCTCGCTGCCACTGTCCAAGCTCGCTTGGCCCCGGCAGATGAACCTTAGGATTAAAGGGTGGGCTCAGTTCCGCGCACACTGTGTCTCACCTAAAAAATCCAATGCGCAGGCTGGAAGGTGGAAAGACCTTCCCCGGATCTTCGCTCGCGAAGACTGGCCATTATAAAAATACAGCTGCAGTGTATCTACTCTGTATTAGTGTTCTATTGTATTTATAAAAGCAATATCTATTTTGAAAAGATATCATTCTATTTGGAAATTTATTTATCTTCTGCAGCATTTTTATTCTTCAACACAGCAGGGATGTGGTAGGAAAAGCCCACTCTAGACCCTATTACTATAGCACCTCTCCCAAAAAATGGCATCCTTGAAGTGACAGCAGAAACATTTTAAATCATCTAAGCAATTTCTTCAATTTTCTTAGGAACATGGGATTGAAGGATCTCCCAGGCAGTCACTTGCTCTTACAGAGCACTATATCAAAACCCTTCTACAACTTAGTAACACTTCTCTTGTCTCTCCCCTTCCTTTTACTCTTCTGAGAAGGGGTGGAAGCATTTGGGACTAGTCACAAGAAATATTCTATTTTTGTCATGCTCTCATATAATAAGGAGATAGTGGTTTTAGATAAGTGTATCTCTATGCCACTACAAAATGGGGTTTTACATTATTGTATCTGCAACAGAGAAATCAGCCTCTATTTCCACCTGATGGAGCCACATGCAGAAAAGTCTTGGGACTGAGCTTCACAGCTGCAGAAGTCAGCAGGGTGTAGGGAACAATATTCAGTACATTATCTTTTATTCAAAAGGTAAGAAGTGATCTTGAAGTGCTTCTGGAAACCTACTTTGTAACAACAGCAGCTTGAATAGGCCCCTGTTGAAAACTAACAACATAACCTGCTATACCATAGAAGTTCATTTAATCCAATTAATCTTTACCTCAACTGAATTAACCATTAACCTTTGACTTGAACAGATCCAGCTTCTCCAGAGTTGACTGATATCCTACTGTTAGACTAAGAACACCTCCAAAAACCATTGTATATTCAGAAATGGGTCATTTCAAAGGTAGATTCTGGTCAAAAATTCTGATTTCAATCCTTTCCTGCTCTCCCCTCCACCCCCTTAAGAAGAAAATTGTGATAGAAATTGACTATGAATGCAAATCTTTCATTCTAAGAAAAGAATTGCTACTTCAAGCTCAAGGTTTTTTCAATAACTAAATAACAGGACAATGTGGGAAACAACCACTGGGCAACATACAATGTTAAGCTGCAAAAGTAATATTTAATCATAGCATTCCATCAACAAAGGAGTTAGAAGTAATTATGACTACATTTCAGGCTTGCCAATCCCCAATTCTTCAGAGGCACATCCGTACTTTAAATTAAGGAATAAACTCTGATATTTCAATCTTTCCAGCTGTACAAACCTTATCTGTGTGTGGCTCTTTGTGGGCGCTGAAAAAGGGGAAGTAAAAGGAAAAGTAATATATTCAGAATGCATCTGAGAATCATTAATACTGTTTTTCTGATTTGTAAAATTTAGTGCATTTATTGCTTGAATGGTGAAACAATTTAATTAGGAAAAATATTACCAAATACTTCAACAGATCTTAGGTTTGCTGTAATTACTTTGCTGAATTTAGGCCTACAAAGGCATCAAGAACTTCTTATGCTTAAAACTCTAATCCTTCACCTTACTGGTTCAAACCTAAAGACAAATATCTCAAAGCTGAGTTGACCAAAACACTACTAGTTTTTGAAAATGAGTTCCTATTGCTCAAGATGTAACTTGGTAACTTGACAACTCTAAAGTGTTATGCCTTTTGACTAGAAGTGTATTATATACAGCAACAGTATATATCAGTTATTTTCAAAACAAATATGTAAAGCAATTCTCTAGTCCTCAGACTGTCTCCCCACAGGCATTCATACTTTCACTGGAATGCCCAACTCCAGAAATAATGAAGCTAAGTGATAATGGAGGGAAGAAGAGGTATATTGAAGGCATGGAATAAGGGCAATAAAATAGAATACACCTATAAGAATGCAGAAGATCAAAGTATTAATGAGAGACACAAAAGCCACTTCATCTTGATCTGTGAGTGGCATGGACTTGTACATTCATCTAGTCAGCTGTTCAAATCAAATGTTTCCTCATTTTAACTCCTTAGCAGAATGCACCAGGACAATCAAAGTTATTGCTGTCCATTGCCTGCCTCAACCTCTTTCTGTGAACAGCATGCGCTCCAAAGCAAGTGGCATTGGAGACATCACACTTTTCAGTCCAATATAATAAAATGAACTAACATAAATTTTAGACTGCCTTAGCACAGCAGGATGTAAACTGCAGTGACTCAGGGGAGCTCCTACTTCACATTCAGCTACTCTTGACACAGAAGAAGGTTAGGACAGACAGGAATGTAGTAACTGCATCAACCACATCAATCTAATTTTTTTCCATTTGAATGCTCATTTTATGGTAAACAGGAAATGGAGCATGCAAATTCTAACAACCTTCTGATAGGTATCTTAGAGAGGAAGAAAAAAACAAGGACTGTGTTGTTGATCTTATTTTACCTTTTCCTCCTGAACAGATGAAGGTCTATTGCAACATTTTTAATTTCCTGCTTTGTCAATCTCATTTGACCTTCCAAAGCAAGGACAAGAGCTCTGAGCTGGACCAACAGAATGACAGCCTTCACTTTCTGATGCAGATGTTGTTTTGAAGCCTTGATAGGATCCCAGCATTAGCAATAATCACTCATTTCTTAGAGTCAAGAAACAATAGTGTTCCGGAAACAGGTGACATTTGTTTAAATTGTCGAATATGCAACAGGGATTAAAAAAAAAAAGAAAAAAAAAAGGAAAAAAAAAAAGGTAGGAACAGAAACAACAGATTTTAAACAAACCCGTTAGACGTTTCACACCCCGATTGCGCTGAGATCCTCCCATAATTTGTTACTGTTTAACTTTTGTAGATAAAAATAGTCCAATAGCAGTACCAAAGAAGCCTGTCCTGTGATCTGACAAGTAGCTTATGCAAAGTAGCTGTGAAAGTCACCTAAAAAGTTAATCTTAAAATTCATTCTTCCAGCTGGAGGCAAAAAGAGCTGGCAAATCGAAGCAGGTAATTACTGTGGAAAAACAGTATCCAATCTTCCTATGCAAATTCACTCTCCATTGTAAATAGCTTTTTAGTCTAATTCAGGACTCAACCCTTCCCCACCCATCTAAAATAAAAACACCTTTTGTAAAAACATTTGTTTCCGATATGTTCCACAAGGTCAACAAGCTCAAGCACCAGAAATGTTATTTGGATGATGGCTGTGCTAAAAAAATCCACCCCTGGAACTCTACCCTCGAGGTGGTGGAAAGATCCTGTTCTTTCTTTGATTGGATAAGGCAGTTTAGACCTGACACGCTGGAATTAATTTTAGGCTCATTTGGTATTTGGTAATTCCAATCAGAAACTCATTTACAAATGGGAATTCAGTACAAAGGAGGTAGAATATTAACCCCAAGAAGAACTTTCTTGAACATCAAAGCTAAACTCAAGTGATTAAGGAGGTGACCAGCAAGATATCCAAGTGATTTAGACTGCAGGTGGCTAAATGGCAATAAAAAATAATTCAGAAAGAGCTAGGCAAATTCAAGAAGCCATGACACGCCACAAAAAATAATAGCTTGAAATCATGAGTAGCCTGACTGCTACCTTCTCAGATTCCTGACTAACCTCCAAAAGACAGTGTCTTAACTTGGAGACTTGCAATGTCCACAGATTGATTGTCAAGATTTCTCTCCACACACTGTAGTCAGGCCTAAAGCTCCAATACAATTTTTTGTTGTTTTAAATTTATTTCAATAGACCATTGTATGTACAAGTTTGTACCATTGAAAATGGAATTTGGGACCTCAGTGTCAACTAAACTTTCACGTTGTTACATGAGCTGGGGTAAAGGAAACCGTCCAAATTTTTTTTATCTTTTTTGTGTAGTTTTATACACATATTTCCCAGGACAGCAGGACAGATCTATTTGCTGCTTTGAATTACAGGATGCTTGTCCTCTAACAAGCTCTCCAAGAAGGCAAAGTAAATGCTGACTGAAAAGTATTGTGTATGTGGATGCTCACTACAAGAAAAGAAGAAGACTGAGCGTCTGGCATCACTGCTCAAATCAAACAAGAGAGCCTTAAGAACATAGTGTTGGACTCTAACAAACAACTACTATTTACATTTTGCATTTGTTTGTTTTTGAGTTCTCTCCAGTACCTTTTAGTTGATTTTTTAAGTTCAACCCGAAACTAACTGCTGTACACAACATAACTGCTGAGTATGAGCTAGCAGTTCTGTAGATGGTTAGCTGCTAGCAATTTAACAAACCCATGAACAACCTGAGATGTGAGTCAGCAAACATCACATGAGCCACAATTGCTAGCAGCAAGAGAAGAATTCAGTTCCCACAAGAAAAGATAACGTTTTAGAACTTTCAACCTATTCTTTGTGGTTTAATTAATAATGATTTCATAGATCGTTATAATATGACTACATTCTTAAATTAAACATCTGATGCTACCTGAAACATCCATCATAATATATTCTCTTCAGGAAAAAAGAAAAAAATTCAAAAATAGCAGTGACAGAATGAGTTACACATGCCTTTCAGTCCTTTTTCCTAAACAGCACATGCTAATAAAAAACAGATACTAAAATAAAATGTCAGAATATCAGAATGTGTGTGTTTGCCTTGTCTGCTTTTGATTCTGAATGTGGTCTTATAATGCTAATATTAGATCTCACTGATATATAATTAGCTATGCTACAAATAAGAAACAAACTTGTTAAAGGCACAAGCGAGAATTCCACTGAGTTAATAATATTTATTGTTTTCATCTCTAGCAGCCACAATCCAGATAACACAAACAGAATAAAAGAGGATCAAAACAGGGAGTTTCCTGGGGAACAATCCAGGTAACACAAGTTGGATAATACTGAAGAGGAGCTGGGCAAACCTTCTCCTTGCAAAATTTATTCCTGCGAAGTGTATACACATGATCATTAAAAACACAGTTTTTGCACCCATCCCATCTGTGTAACATTCCAAGTAACCTATAAGGTTTGAAACATGAAAAAAACATTTGTCTGTTTTACACAGAACCTTCACTGGGCATGACAAATGACTGACCTCCTTGACATTCACTGCCAATCTGAAGTATTTAATTTTTTGTACAAAATATTATTTGCAAAGGGGGCTGAGGGTAACTGTGCAAAAGGTGATGAGTCTAGAAAGAGTAAATGGCAAAGTGTTATCAAGTCTTGGTATTTCAGTCTGAGGAAAGCACAGTTGTTAGGTGAGGAAAGCAACACCCTCTTTTCAAAGTAAGTTATATCCAATCTTCATTACTATGCCTTTTTAGTATTAATGATTCACTGTCATTCATCATGTTATTTTTGCTTTGAAGTTGTTACTTCAGTAAAACTTTTCAAGTGCACAAAAAACAGTTATAGCTTGGCTAAATCACATGCAACTGGAGCTAATAACCATGATCTGCTATCAAACAGTATGGCCTATGCATTTCTACAGATCACATGCTTCCACATGCATTCCAAAACAGAGAAAGAAACAACACTAGCAATTGTTGATAGCTGGTTTATTTTTTAATGAGAAGAGCTAGCAAAGCTGGTGAGCACTGTTTCTCAAACCAAATGTGCTGGCAAAAAGCTGAAAAACTGAAAAAGCTTATTATAGTATAAATCCTTTGATGTTCACAGCTAAAAACCAACCAACCAAACAAACAAAATACCAAAACAAAACCAAAAACCCAAGAACAAGCCAGCCTGCTTACCAAAGAAAGTCAGAGGAACTGCTTCCAACTCATGCATAAAATGATGCTAAACTGGGCATGGTATATCTGAAAGTGGCTATGTAGATAAATCTGGATAACTTGCAACAACATGGAAAGACTACCTAAATTGCATTATATAGCCACACAGATGTTTTTGTCAAAGAAGAATACTTCTATGGAAGAATTAAACGTTTGTAAATAAAAAGTAAGAAATCATCAAAATTAGAATTAAAATATAGGAAATAAAACAAAAAAAAAAGATCACTGGATTCAATAACAGATGGATTAAAATAAATACGAAGAACACCGCCATAATTTTGTTTACATGGAGTGTGTCATGGAGCTTAAATAAAACTACTTCTCATGTATTCTGTGTAAAGGGCTTATTGGAATAGGTAAGTTGTATTGAGAGAGCAACTAAAAAGGCACAGATTACAGGAAATGCAAATAAAACTGCTGTTATTAGATCTCAGGTTGGGGAAAAAAATTAAAAACTTATGTTGTGCTTAGTTACTAAACAGAGACCTCCAACTCTAGTATTGCCTCAAAATAAGTTAATTGAACTATCAAATCAGTTTCAAATATTTATTACTGATAAGGAGAAAAAAAAAAGAAAAAAACCCACTTAAATAATTTATATTTAATTCTGAAAAAAAAGGTGAAACTTTTCTTTTAAATAATCACATCCTGACAAAAATCTTATTCAGTGGATGAATTCCCAATGGTAAAGTGGATAAGAGTGTATTTTCAATGCTAAGCTTGAAATACCAAGTAGCCCCTATATTAATCCACTATGTATATGGCGTTTTATTACAAAATTTATTGAGTCAGAATATCACTGCACTTCCCAGTAAACTTCCCAGTGGCCTGTTCAGTTAAAGACATTCTTAAAAAAAAGGAGGTAAAGGCAGAAGGAGGTACAGAGAAGGATTCACCTATACAAAGCTGTCTTTGATGATAAGCAAACATCTAGCTTGTTGGGGCATGTTAAAGGTATGGATAATTCTAGGTCACTGCTCTAGGGAGATCAAAAATTGAGCCTTACCCTATAAAAGCTCTGTTAGACTTGAATTTGATTTCTGTCAGTTTACCTTTTACTCTTACAAACTTCTTTGATGTACATGACAATCCATCAGGCCAGTGGTGCTTTAGAAGCTAGAAATCCCTTCTTTGAAGCTTCAAGTGAAATAAATCAGCTGTCAAACTTCATGAACTCTGGTTTTTTCCTAAATAGTTTTAAATGCCTGTTTAATGTCCAAACAATAAAATGTCTTTTCTTTGCTACATTCAGGTTACAAGTAAAATGAATGTTGTCGTTGTCCTCAGTCACCTCATTTTAAATGTAAAACCTTATTTCTTTAAACAAGTTATTGACCAAATCTATGACATATAACTGATACTGCAGATTTAGTTTAAAAATATGTACCATGTAACTTTAACAGCCAAGAAATAATATGTAGAATGCCAAAGAGTTCATACACCATTTCTTTGTCTCTTTCCAAGCTTGATACACTTCAAGAATGTATGCAGTTTTATACTGAGTAGCAGCAGCTCGGTGATTTCACTACCCTAGTTTTACATGTCAGTAAAATTAAACCTCCCCTCCCACCACCTTGCCAAAAGCTAGTGGGCAACAGTGAGGCAGTGACCAAATACTAATCATCTGTGATGACAGTTTTCCGACTATGGCAATGTTGTAGGGTGAGGATGAGGCAAACCTTGTAGGTGAAAACAACCAGCTCAGACCCTGTATCCAATGACTCAGTCAGGAAAAGGAAAAATTGATGGGAAAGGAGACTTGAAATTAGATTCTAAAAAGAGATATACTTGGTGTGGTGGATTGACTTTGGCTGGATGCCAGGTGGCCACTCAGCCACTCTATCACTCCCTTCCCAGCCAGACAGGGGAGTGAGTGAGATGGAAAACAACTCATGGGTACAGATAAGGCAGTTTATTAAAGCAGAAGCTAGGGGAGAGCTTGTGCATGCAAAAGTAAAGCAAAAGATAATAGGGTTTATTCTCTGCTTCCCATGATCAGCAATGGTCAGACACTTCTGCAAAGCAGGGTTTCAGCACATGTAATAGTTCCTCAGCAGGCAGCCATTGGAGCAATGAATTCCTGCCTTCCTGCTCCTTGCCTCAGCTTTTATATCTGAGCTGACGTCATGTGGTATGGAATATCCCTTTGGTCAGTTTGGGTCAGCTGGCCTACTTGTGTCGCCTCCTGGGATCTCGCCCTCAATTGAGGAAGGAATGTTACAGTGCTGGTGCTGTGCTCAGCAGTAACCAAAACACTGGTGTATTATCAACTCTCTTCTAGCTACCAATGCAAAGCACAGCACTGTGAGGGTTACTATGTGGAAATGAACACCATCTCAGCCAAATCCAATACAACTTGGAAGAGGCTAAATCCGAGTTTCCTCTCTGCATTACATAGAACTTTTTAAAGAAATGCTAAGAAGGTCTATGTTCCCTCTTGTACTGCCAAATTATTTATTTTTAGAAGCCTACTACTCTTTAAAAACCATGTTACTTCCTCTCAGATGTTTTGGGAGACACATGGGGGCCATGTGGTATGTAAGACTCATGACACTGAAATTAGCCATTCTGAAGATGGATTATAATCCAAATTTCTTATCAATGGGAGTTAGAACACTCCAGCTGCTGTGCTACTACCCAAAAGCATCACTACAACCACAGCAATGCCTTGCAGTAAAGACTGGCTGTATTTCTGAACCCTGGAAACGTTTCCAGGATTAGTCTGTTGAGGGAAGAATATTTTGATGACATTAAAGAGGCTTATACTGAAGATAAGTTATGCTCTTCAGTTCTGCAAATGCAAAATTTCTGTGTGTGCACAGAGACAGAACATTAGGCAGCTAGTAAATTTTACTGGCAAAAGTTCAGACAACTATATACTTAGGAATGCACAAGTTGTAAAGAACGTATTCCTCTTTCGGACCCTTAAAGACTTCCTGTGTCTTACTAGGCACTTAGGTGGTTTTTTTTTGCAGACTTATGTTACATCATAGAAAATTTGTGTACCTTTTAGTAACCCATTGAAAACTGCCTAAAACCACAGAAATAGCACCAGAATTTAGAGGATTCACAAGTTGACTCAGCTGAAAAAAGTACTGTTGAATACTTTCCACTACAATGAACTAAGCTATGTCATAAACACATAGTTTTTGACATGTATTTTTAAAGACTTGAATGATTTCTACTTACTGAAATTTTTCTATTTTTGTGACATTCACCACTAAAAAGCAGCTGCGAACTGCCCCACTGTATTTCTGATAACATATTTTATATGGCATATTATATATATAAATATATAACATAAATATTAGATGTATAAAACATATATATAATGATATATATTATATATAATATATATTATAAACATATATATACATAACATATTATATATATAAAAAAGCAGTATAAAAATGTTCCTGTAAGTAGAACACAGAGTGTACTTACCAATATTAATTTCATCATCTGTTTCAGCATCTCCAATACACTCAAACTGAAAATCTTGTAAAGACTGTGAAAATTTTTGCACTGCTATGGATAGATCTAGAATTTAAAAAAAGAAAAAAAAAAGAAAAAATAGAAAATCAGAATTACTCCACTACAACTTCCCTGGATCAAGGTTTCATGCATTTCTTCATTAAGTATTTTTTCTGTTTACCAAGTTTCAATCTAGTATGTTTTTGGACAGTAACCTCATTGAAAAATCACCATCATCACTTCAAAATCAAAGAACCTGAGATATCTCAGACACCTGTGAAACATGCTGATGCCAGATTTCAAACATTAATACAGGTATTAAGTTGGCAACTGAATAATTATAGTACTTCTTGAAGAAAAAGAAATTGGTATTAGAAATCAATGTCTAGTGATAAAATGCATATGTAAGTAGACCACTGTTTAAAATACAGAAAGATTAGTTTGAGGATTAAAATAAAACTCACAACAATTTTTTCATTAACATTATCAGAATAATTACATTCTCATTATTCTGACACATAACACTGTATAATATTTAGTGTAAAAGCTTTCTAAAATGAAATTGGAGAGAAAAAAATAAACCACAAGTGCTCAACAACCAACTAGGTTGTCCATGGATTTTGAGTATTATTTTTGCTGAATTACACAAAGCAATTCCAAACTTTATAGCAAAAAATTTCATTATAATTGTACACTACAAACATAAATTAAGAATATCAATGTAACCACATAAATCTGTTCTGTCCTTTTTTTTTTTTTATAGGTATCCTAATAGCACATGCAGAGATGAATGTGATAATGAATGAACTTGGTCAAGACTTAAAAACACCATCAGTCCAGATAAGCCCAAAAACCAGCAAAAACTTTCTACATCCTGGAGGCTGTATCTGTGGTATCTAATTTGATGCTAAGAAAATTGGCAATTAAGATTCCGATATCTGCTAAATATAAGTAAAATTTATGGTAAGGATAAGTTATGAACAAAAGCCAATTTGTAAATTCTGTTTCAAAAGCATTACATATCTGTCTCCATCCTTGGGATTGTTCAAAAGCCATCTGGACAAGATCCTGGTCAACTAGCCCTGCTTGGGCAGGGATGTTGGACCAGATGACCTCCATAAGTCCCTTACAAGCTCAGTTATTTTGTGATTCTGTGATTTCTTTAACCCTCTGTTATTGTAAAGCCATAAATATTCATTTAATCAATGCTGGACACAAAATTAGAGGACTAACCTATTTCCAGGCAGGGATAAAACCTAGCAAACACTACCACACACATACAACCACAAAACATCACTTAAATTTAAACAATCTCCAATAGTAAGAACCATTCCAATATCCTAAATGAAATAAGGGTTGAAAAATCTTTCAATCACCTCCAAATACGAATCCACACAGTAAGGCAACTAATTTCTTTTTTAAAGGCAACCACTATCAAGTGACAGAATCCCTACCAGGATTTTGCCATAACCCTATATTTATTCAGTGCCCTAGTTCTTTTCTATTTTTACATGCAGTTTTAGAGTACATTAGTCTAACAAGAGAACCATTGGTCTTTAGACAATACAGACATGAATACTTTTTTTATTGTATTAGTAAGGAATTCAATATGTTTACCTGGTAAATTACTAGGGTGTAAAAAATTAGTTTAAAACTTTTGTATCTTTCTGATAAATTGCATGGAAAATAGAAAAGAACACATCCTTACTGCATCCTTACTGAATATTTCTTACTGCGCTGTATACAAAGGTTATATTATTAAATGTATTAAAATATTATATGCTAAACACAGTGTTTCCAACTGTTGTATAGATGAAAACAAAATAATCTTTATAAGCTGAAGCACTGCATTTTATGCAAATACAGCATCTATGATAACTAAGTAAATAATTTTTCTATAGCTGTTAGAAAGCTCTAAACCTGAATTTGTTCACAGCAGGAAGTTTTAAATTTAAAGGGAAGAAATACAGTTTTATTGTTGGCTATTTCACCAGGTTACTACAATGAGTCCTAAATCCTTGTACAAACTATTGTACACCAACTGATGCCAAAAGGAATTAAGGAATTAAGGTGACTGAATTAAATAGATTCTGTATTGCAAGTGCACTGAAATGTAAAAATTACCTATCACTAATAGGAATGCAGATTTATTTCCTCTGGACAATCTCATGGACTGCCCACAATGAGGCAGGCATGGACTTTCCCCATCACTCTTCCACATGTGCAGGGTTCAGTGGAACAAATGTCAAGGGAAAGGAAAACAAATAATTAAAATATCCAGGGTGGAGTCTCCATTTTATATCCTGGTTTAGTGATCCATGATGTCAATTTTCCTTTCACTGTACCAGTAAATCAGACAGTGCTTATACATTTTGAACCTGAAGGAGGTATATTTAACCTACCTCACAGATTGTGTAGGAAGAATGTAGTAAATGATTACAGAGCTCATTAGATAACTTGATAAAATCATTCAGAATTATTCCATTTGGAGATGTCTCCCTCTATACGAGACCTATCTTAATAGCTCGAAAGGATTAGAAGATACCATAAGATTAAGACTGTTCAATGTAGCAAAGAATAAAATGAAGTTCCAAGATCAAATGTTTCCTGTGACACTAATTTACACGTACTGTAAAGAGTTAAATTAACCTGAAAACCTAAAAAATATTATTACACAGAAAATGTCACCTTAAACAGCTTCCTAGAGACTGGAATAAGAATTACTGTGCAAGAACTCAACGTTCAGCATCGCAGTTAAACTACCAACATTGGACCAAGAGGTGCAATTGGTTATATTTATCACTTTCTTTCTTAGGAACACCATCACTTTAAATGATTACAAAATTTAGCTAGTTTCAGGAAGGACCAGTTGTGCAATAAGCAGACCTCCTTTAAGAGATATGAAGATACAAAACTGAATTAAAACAGATTTAAGAGCAACTTGTCTACAATCAAGAAGAGGCAAATGATGGACCAAAAAATGAAAAGAGCAGAGAAATGGAGCAGAGACATTACCCAGCTCCACAAGATGTCACTTATCACTGTATATCCCAAAGTCTTAATGTCACTAAGAGCCTTGAATACAAGCTGTTGCTGCCTCCAGACTTTGGAATCATCACTCCAAACAAATCATCTTTTTAGCATCTGCAATCTATGTGACACTATAAGAGTTATTCTTACTCAACATGAACATTGTGAAGTCATGTCCCTCTTTCCATTGAATTCACATGAACTAGGATATTTCACTTAGCCTATGACAGAATTTTTTTCCAAGCAGAGACAACTGATCTTCTAAGTTACTATAAAAACCTCACAAGCTTTATTGACTAGCAGTACAAGTCTATCAGCCAGGGAAGGATGGCTGCTCAAAAGCCTCAAAGACACCATAAACGTTGACCCTGCTCTTCTGCAAATAAAGTAATGTCTCTGAGTACTAGCAAGAGAACGAAAATGCACTCTGATATCCCTCATTTGCCAGAGGGGTGAACTCCTAACCAGCAATTCTGTTAACATGTGTTTGCTGAGAGTAGTCACCCCTACCTTTTATTCCCCATTTTTCCCAATTGCAAAGAAGGATCCAGTTCAGTTTTGCAGTGAGGCATATATCTAAGAGTAGCCATCTACACACTACTTACAATCAGTGGAAGGAGATAACTGAGACAGAGCTCCCTGTTTTAGTAAGAGCTGCAGCAAGTCAACTGGCCAATAAGGCTTTTTTTTTTTTTTTTAGGAGCTCTGACAGAGAACGTACTAAAGAAGCATACTACAATGGGATGGGACACCATACACTGCAGCTTAACAACAACAAAGTAATGTAACACCAGTATTAAATATGGATACATATAATACCAACCATCAGTATCATAGTGCTAATGAAAGAATCAAATCAAAGTCATTATCCATTCAGGAAACTCACCAAGCAATCAGGAAATGCACTACTGTATTGTAACTCTTCCTAAAGTTTTGTATTTTTTATCAATCTGCTTAACACATATTTATTCAATTAAAAAATGAGAAAACCCCTCTGAAT
The DNA here is from genome assembly GCF_022539395.1 of Myiozetetes cayanensis. NCBI lineage: Eukaryota > Metazoa > Chordata > Aves > Passeriformes > Tyrannidae > Myiozetetes > Myiozetetes cayanensis. The sequence continues at coordinate 39,196,786 of NW_026087742.1, read as the reverse complement.
TACTCTAGAAGTCAGGTTTTTTTAGGATTTCCTTTGTTTAAAAATGCCAAAAATGAGTATATAGTTTAACCTGTAACATATTATCTTATTTTAAGCATCAGACAGGACCTTACAGGTGGATATAGGGTGATAAAACTATGATCCAGACCTTTTATCTTACTAGAATTGTTCAACTTTCTTGTCCTAGATTTGTTAAACAGATCATAAAATAATTTCTTATATAGAGCCTTGAGGAGGAGGATGAGAGAACAACACATTGCAACAATGTGATGCAATGATGGATGCTTTTACCTGAAGTATGAAAAAACAAGTGTATGTTTTGGCACAGCATATCACAACAAGAATCAAGTCCTTCAGACAAGGACATTTGACAAGATTTCTCCAAGTTGATAAGCACAATCAATTTTTTATTGGGCTGGGGAGGCTGTCATGTGTTTGGTTTTGCCAGTCTAGGGTCTGTAAAAACAGAAGAAAGTCCAAGCTTTGGATAGGGATCAGTCAATCTACAAAAGAAGAAATCAAGAAGAAATTAAGGACCCATATCCCTTCCCTAGCAGCAGCCTGAAAGAAACTGTCCTCAGCAAATACATCAAAGCCAGTCTTTCCACTTGTTTGCTTACAAAGATGACTTCATTAGCAAACGGAGTTCCAATAACCAACATTCTTCCTGACTGATGTCAATCATCCTGGAAAAGCTTGCTATCATTCCCTGGGTTAATAAAGAAAAACAGCAGTTGAAACCTAGCGAGAAAATTAAACATGCCTAAGTGAACTCCTGAGCGCCAACTGGAATGCAGTAAATGGGACTTCAAACAACAGACGCTCTGGTTAATATAGTAACAGCAACATATCTGTCGATCTGACACAAAGCTAGTTATTATCACATGGCTTCAAAGACAGCAGAAGCAAAGGAGTGATGGTTGAGCTGGCAGGATATTAGAGACAATTCTTCAGTCAGATGAATTTCAGGGTAGTTGAAGACTTAGAAAGAAGACCACGCACAATTATCTTTGGTGTTCCAAATCTTTAAGGAGTATGTTTCCAGTATCAGATATGACCAGACACATTGCAGTGCCACGCTTGATGAGCTATCACGTTTGGTAATGCATTGACATTTAAGTTTATTAAAACCCAAGCTACTCAACAAAACTGAGCATTAAGGCACCGTAACACGTAAATAAAACACAGTAGAAACTGAATGATTTTTCAGAGTACTTGATAAAACAGCATGCTACTATGCAGAAAATCATTTATTTAGTTCACTGACTTCTACACCTCAGTACCTGAAAATGAATTATCATTGTGTTATTTTTCTAATTGTTTTACAAATAAATTTATTTTCTTGATTTATTTCATAAGCAACTTGCATCCCATAAAAATTTCTCTGGCTAAGTTATCTAAACACTTGAAAAAGCAGTTTTAGATCAGAGATATTATTATTGTGAAACGGCAGCTATGAGCATGATTTGCAGTGTTCTCACCACACTAATGACAGAAGGAAGCATATAAAAATTCATACAAGTGAAAAAAGGGCTTTCAGTATTACAAACACAAATCTGTAAAACACTATTTATTCAGAAAAATACTTGTGCGATACATGACTCCTTAAATAGTTCACAACATGCTTCTTTACAGTGAAGATGAACAGGGAACTTCATTGGCTTTGTTATTTTATGAGAGAATGAGCTTCAAGGATGTGAGCTATATCAACAGCCAGAAATAAGCTGGAGGAACAAGAACACCCCACTGAGAAGCACTGAACTTCAACAGCTTCTGTGTTTGCTACAGTCAATTTGATTGTAAGTAGAACATGTCACAGTGGGACATCTTTTTTCCACATCATAGACTGTAAACACAGCAGCTGGCAGTACAATTACATTTAGGCAGTATGAATGATGAAGCAGTTAAAAGCAGTGATCATACAAGACAGCATACATCACTACTATATTCCAAATTACATTATTTCAAACATACACAGTAGCAGGTCAGCACAAATAAGAGGACCTGTAAAGGTCTTTCAAATTAGCCCAGTAACAACCCCGAGCATGGGAATGCTGGCGCCTATGTCAGTAATAAAATTAACTCCTTCAACTGTACATGAAAAGAATCCTGGGGTTTGCTGCAAAAACAGGTAATCCCAACTTAATAAAACATCACCACCAGAACACATATCCAGATCACCAATAGTTAGAGAGCAATTTAAAATGCATGTTAACATCCCTTTATACACCAATAAAAGATCCGTGTAGTCAGCTGATACAGTTTCTGATGTCTTCAGTTTCATGACTTTCAATACTAGAGTCCTTCTTTTGCATGGAATATTTTCCATGGTTCTTGTATTTTTAGAAGTCTACTTGATGAAATTATTTACACACACTTATTACTCTCAGCTCAGTTAATTCGTTGATCAAGTTAACTTTTCTGATTGTTGTAACAAAAAAAAAAGGATGTCAAAGAAAAAAAAAAAACAACTCCCCTGTTATGAGTGATCACATTTTATGATCACATTTTATCAAGAGAATTGCAGAATAATTTAATTTGGCAAAATGCAGGGCAGGCTGGCACAGAGTAGATAGAGACTGTGTGCAAGGGCTGATGGAGCAAATGCTGGCCACTTGCCATAATGCCTTCTAAAGAATCCACAAGAAAAGACCACGAGGGAATACAGAATCCAGTGCCCACTGCCAAACATTTTGCAGCTCTAGGGCCATTGGTCTGTATTGACACAGTCTTTCATTGTCACTCTCAATGAACTCTTTATCCCCTTTATTGCCAGCTTCACCAGTGTATATATTCTTTGCCAACTTGCTATTCATGGAACAATAATCAGCAACTAAAATAAACAACTCCCTATTCCTACAATCTCACATCACTTGTCCACTGTAGGCTCTATGTTTTGCTCTTAATTTCAGGGATGCTAATTTCTTCTCACAATCTCCAGGGAAAGGACATCAGGAGAATATGTCAACATGCAGCCCATGCATTGCTGCATTCCTGTGGGGTTACATAAGGCACTATAGCAGTGTGAAATTCTTCAGTGTCGTTCTCTTAGCCATGAATATTTCCATGAGAAAAATGCACAATTTACTTTCCCATTCTAGTAAGAACTGAGAAATCCCCTTGATCAAATGCAGTAAAATCCCTACTTTCTTAATACCACGATTCAAAAGCTATTGAAAAGTCTGTATGTCCTATAAACTTCATAGCTATTTTTACCAACATTTTTAAGTCACAAGTTCCTCATATTAGAAACTTGTGCAGTACTTGGATAATCTTAGTATTTCTCTATGGTTAAGAACTAAATCCAACACAGTCTTGAAGACACTCCAAGGACAGAACATTGACATTTAATGAAAAGGGGATTTTTATCCCACATTTGCATGCTTACTTGATAAAAACATACTAAAACTTCCCTTAAACATAACTGTTGAACCCAATAATATACATACAAAAGACAATGTTGGTAATATTCCATCCCTCTCTTCACTGTTTCTCTCCTAACCCCCACTCACTTCATCTGTAGATGTGGGGACCTAACCTCATTCATATAATCAGAAGAACAAAAAGAAGTGAACTTTAGTTTAGTATGCAAAAGCTGTAAAGTCTATAAAAGAACTAACTTGTTTTGACTTTTCATAATTATAAGTACATGAAAGAATTAAAAATGCAACTTAAAATGTATAACCATCACCGAGGAGGACAGATCTGCTTCTCTAAAGTTAAGGTGCATATATACTTCCTAGCTCTTTACCATATTGATTGGTGTAATTTTATTTTGTTTCAATACTCTCACATTCTCATATTTTATTTCTCATTATCTCATTGTTACAAAATTCAATATTTTAGTTTATAACACTGTTTAATAATACTGCTGCATTTGATTGGGAGACAAACTGACTACGCAGGGAATTATTACAGCCTAAGCCTTCCAGTCATCAAACCAAGTTCATAGAATTACATGTTACAAGTAACTAATCATATGGTTAAAAGTAGAACAGAAAATGTTACTTTGCTAGCTCTGCAATTTTTTACAATATTTTCCCACAAATATTATTAAATTTTTCAGAAAGCATTTGGTTTCATTTTGCTTCTGAAATTGTAAAGATTTGCTGTAGGGTATAACTTAGTACTATTTCTAGTATATTATTATATTTTTATAAATTATATTCAACTAAAAAGTTTCTATACAATGACAGTTTTGCAGATATGCTTATTTTCATCCTGTAAGCTTTTTGGCCAAGATCCACTGTAAGGATTCCAGTATTTCTAAGACTGGAGTATTCCAAAATTTGTTCTGTCTTAGAGAAAAAATAAATATTTGAAAACAAGCATATTTCTCTGCTTTTTTCTCATTCTCAAATAATTGAATATCAGCATTAACTCATCTGTGCTCTTTCAGTATTTTCCCTGTCTGTTGATAAAACTATTCCATAGTTCCCTATTGGGCTACCTCAACTCTTTAGCCAAATTTTTCACCACTCAGTAAGGCATATGAATCATACCTGAGAAAAAGCTAAGACTGTATCTGGTATAACATACAGTAAATAATCACTCCTTTTCCATCTTCCTTATTTAAGGATGTATCTGACATTCAAGCTGCTTGCTTCAGCTGAGGGCTGTATACCACCCTTTTCACAAGCCTACTGCCTTTCAAGACATTTTGATACACTCTCCATAGGGATGCAGTTTGCTGCTCCCCAACTTACTGTGTACACCAGAGGAGTCTGGGTCATGGTGGCACACAAGATCTTATAGCTGAGCCACGTGATGGAACTTTTGGTCACGTAGTCATCATACACTAATTCTCACACTACAAAAGCACATTAATAACGGCAAGAGACTTGTGCAGTCTCAAGCTGATGTAACTCAAGACTGCTCTAAAATCTCAGACGTAAGTGTACAACCTCTTTCAGATGTCTGTAATACTAATGTAGATAGCACACCGAGGTATCCAATTCAACAACACACAGCAGTGTAGAACTGTTTGGCCAATATCAAACACTGTGCACATGCCAGCTTCTCTCCTTTTTTCACATACAATTAATTACAGGTTTGTTCCAACAGTCATTTGAATTACCAACAACTTGAAGCAGCAGCCTTACTGTAAGATTACACAGAAATCCTAAAGTATTGGAAAAAGCTAGAATGTTAACTTTTTTCCCTACACCTTTATTTTCTTTTTGTTTGTTTGTTTTTTTTTGTTTTGTTAGCTTTTCATATCTTCTTCTATATCATTTTACTTTTAACTTCTGCATATTTTTCTACCACTCTGTTATCAAGCCTAGGTTCCTAAACGTTTTTCACTGCAAAATTGCTTTGACCCTCAACATACTTTCTCTTGCTCCTTCTGGGGATTTTAAATGCTCTTTCATGATCTTCCACATTCTTCCCCCACCCCATGGATGTTTGTTTCCCAGAACAGTGTCAGCCTTTTCCATGGAGTTAGATCCACAGCCCAAGCTTTCCCCCTAGACTCTTTCAATGAAAGATGGTTTATCAGGCTTGCTGCCTCATTTCTCACTCCTCCTGGCACATCTCAGTCACAGTGAGCAGGCAAGAGAAGCACCACAAAAAAGAGGACAGAGAAACTAAGAGCAGATGTTGCCAGAGGTTGAAAAAGCAGAGAGTGATTTCCTGTTTGGCAACTAGGGAGCTGCCAGAAAAAAACGTGGGAATTCCCAGATTTCTAGTGCAACGTAAGGTATTGGTACATCAGAGGATCTTTTAGTAGTACTTTAAAAGACACTTTTCTCTGTTCTTAATCCTAAAATGCACCCAGAGAAATTCAAAAACTGCATGTGCCTATTTACAGAAATCCAAAGCAATATATGATAATAAAATTTCACAATATAATTAAAGCCTATGCTGCAACACAGTTCTGATACAGTTCCAGGAGACACAGTTCTGATAATCTGGACAAGATCAGTTCTGCTAGTTCAGTGTTGTGTACATTTGGAACGAGATGCAATTTTCCCACTACCATCTCTACCCAAATACGTATCCAGGGGAAAAAAAAAAAAAAAGGTAGGGTTATTTCTGGTATGAACAGGAAGCTTTAAGAAGTTGCTTCTAGGAAAACCAAGAATAAATCACTGCAGCAATTATCATGCAGATCTTCAGCTGTAAAAATTTCTGCAATATATCTTCAAATGCCTTTATGCGCCATGATTTTTACATTAAGTAGATTCCTTGATTCTGTGAAGAGAGCTGCTCAAAAGAAGATCAGTCACATTGGCCTGTGCTGGATGGCGGGGGAGGGATGAAAGGAATGAAAGCAGTTATCAAGGCATTTGTAAGTAGTGAGCTCTTGGAACAACATTAGAGTTGAGGGTCATGGGAAACAGAAGCATTGCTCACCCTTCTTCCTGGCAAAGTTTTTTGCACTTGGGCAACAAAGTAAAATGTGTTGTAAGACCAGAGGGAGGAGGAGAGGGAAAAAAATTAAAATGTGTATATTTAGCCCATTTAAAAAGGAAAAAAAAATACTACCATTCTGCTTTAAAGGAAATGAAACACTCTCTATATGAAATTCTTTCAGGCTCTTAGAGCTCAGGAATACATCACTTGATTAGATTCCTTTGATCAGACAACTAATATCACAGTCACACGAACTTCAGTACTGCACATAACAGGGTTGGGGTGTGGGCACACACACACGAACAGATGTAAGTAACATTTGTTTAGAGAACCAGATATGCACTTTCAGACACGGAGGACAGAACTGAGAGCCCTAATCAAGCAGGATTTTGATCAGTGATGTTAAATGTCACTACTTGTCTTGACCAAATTTGGCCTAAAATACTTTCTTGCATTAGGTTTACCATAGAGCCAGTTCACTACAAAGCCATTTCTCACTACTTAGAGAGAATGGATACCAAACACATCAGTCTCATTGAGTACACAAGCTTAACATGCTACTTAAACCCTCTTCTACCTTTAAAATATGAAAGGAATTCAGAAAATAAAGAGATGAGAGCCATGGAAGCACTTAAAAGCCTTAATGATACATTTTTGAGGGTTTAAATTAAACCACTTGCAGTATCTTAAACTCAAAAATCTGTAACCAAAATACCTACATTCTAATAATGGGAGAAAAATACCAGCCAAATGAACTATGCTGCATTAACTAATGAAATGCACAACTACAGATCAGTTTCACCAGGTGAGCTACTATTTGTACAGCTCAGGAACAAAGCATTCCCAAGGAGTTTGGAGTTAAGTCCAATTTGCATGTGACTATTTCCTTAACAGTTATGTAGTAGTTTTTGCACCTTACTTTCCAGATATATTCCATTCAACCAGAGAAAGAAATAACTCCTGTAAAAACAGCACTCATATAATGTTTCTCTCTACGTATAAAACTATTTCAAATAGTAGGCTCTTTGTATTTAAAAAAAAAAAAAAAAGGAGAAATATCCCTCATATTCATTTTGTTGGGCTTTTCTACGTAATTAACTTCTCAAACAACACTAAGGAACTTGAATGACCTTTTGCTGAAGTCTGTCTAGTTTTTCTTAAGTCAAATAACTTCTAAGAAGGACCAATGAGGCTTCTACATATTTCATCCAATGTTTTTTTCAACTTTTACTTCTCTGGAATTTTGTTCTACTTTCCTGTCACAAAGAAAAATTTATGAACATTTGACAGCATCCTCTTGCTATCTTCCTGGCAGATAAAGATATCCTTCAATTAATAATCTTACCATCCATTAGTACTAGTAGTGTTTATATTACAGTATGTGTAATGAGTTCTGAACTAACTACTGTCGCTCACAAGTGAGACCTTGTCATTAAAACAGATAAATAATAACTAGGTTGTTTTATTACTGTACATTCAGGAAACATCAGGAAATAAAATAAATACCAGTAATTATATGAAATAGAGGATAAACAAACAGAAACATCATTAACGCAATTCCATCGAGACATGAGAGACCTGAATTTAAAAACTATGTACAGATTTTGTCTTATTCCTTGATTACCATCCTTGATACCAAAGACGCAGGCAAGTGAGGCAAAGGTAAAGGTAAGAAAATTATAAGAATGTCCTGTTTAAAGAACTGCACATGCAGTAATCAGCCTGAAAAGGTAACAGGGGAGCCACAGGAGCTTTATAAAATCACAAGCAGTACAGAAAGGATGGCTGTATCTTCCCAAGTGAAAACAAAAGGCTATCTAACACAGCAAGCAGCAAGCTCAAAACAAAGAAAGAAGGCGCTTTTTCTTAAAATGTGTAGCTAAATAACGAATCTCCCTACCACCGGATGCTGTGGATATAAAAATTTATGTGGGTTTGAAAAAGGACTAGACAAGTTCACAGAAGAAAAATCCACTGAGAGCTATTAAAGATATAACTAACCCCTTGCTCAGGAAATCTTCAAGCCCCAAAGCACTGGAGGCAATGGAAGCATCACTAGGTTCTTCCTGCTGTTATTCTCTACCCTAGGCAGTCAGTGCTGTGCATGAGAGAAAAACACAACTCACAGCAAAGCACTCATTCATATCTAAATACAGGATGCAACATCAGATAAGCTTCATGTCTGACTCAATACACTCGTTTATGCTCCTTGTAGGAAGATTTGGACACATCTATTTTGCAATAGCTTGAATGTCTCAAGACACCGTTAGATGATCACCATCATCTTCTAGTAGGAGATTATCATTCTTGTGGATGAGCTGATATGCCACATATCAAGGGTCATGTATTTTAGCAACAGACAAAAACAAAGGAGAAGGAGCTGAGTTGACACTACAAAATTAAGGATCATGAAAATTTTTTATCTTGCTGGCTGAACTACAGGAAATGTTCTCCAGTGTATGAGCAATGATGGGCAGATGAAAGCTGTATCATCTTCAACTGCTCCAAAACAGGAGGAGGTGGACCATTATGCCTTTAGTTATAATATAAGGCTGTAATTCTTCCAGCAAGGACTTGTTTGGTGATTTGTGCTATGAGGTAAAGTAAGCATAACTTTTAACAATAAAAATAACTGCATTTATTAAATAAATAGCTGAAAAAAAGTTGATTTGGGCTACCAAGCCCAAATAGCTTGAATGAGGAGTGATTATACAACTTTACTCCTTGCACACATTTATTATCTTCCTTCAAAACTTTTCCTTAGTTCTTAGCACAAGGGCAATCACTACGGGGACTTTTATTCATGCTTGTTTTTCAACTCAGAGTGCAGTATTGCTCTCTCCTTCTCTCGCTATTGCTCACTGCATACCATCCAAGCCTAGTAATGAACACAGAATTATCTCAGTCCTTAGGCAAGCCAAACCTAGAAAGAGTAAAAGAAGTATGTTTCTATGTCATATCCACCTATTTGATAGATGGAGATGATGAAAGCAAGACTGCCTAAGGTCACACATACCAAAATGGTGATTAGGCCTTGTTGGTCCCTACTTCATGCACATTATTGCAGATGCCATTCCATCAGACCAGGAGATGATAACCAGAGCTGCAAACAATGCAGCCCCCCACATTTCCCCGTCTCTACAAAGGAGACTTCTGCAACTTCTTTCTTCCAAGGAAGCATAACTTCAAAAATCAGTTTTATATTAAAAGGAGAGAAGAAAATCCCAATATCACTAAAAATAAATTAAAAAAAAAATAAGCAGCAAAACATTATTTTGATCCATAAAATGGACCAGCCCCTACAGAATGTCCAGTTATTCCAGTTACAGCAGTTGTGCTTTCCATTCAAGTCAGTCTCCAGGAAAACAAGAAACACCCCACACGCAAACATGCTTTCTTGCTTAACTGTCACTTGCTAAACTTTAGTTCAAGCATCCTTAAAAAAACCCCAGAAAATAGAAACAAAAGAAAACTGAAAGAAAACCAGGATGGAACTATTAAGGTTGTCACAATTAAACTCTGATGTTTCTTAATCAGAACAGGTTACATTTGAATAATTTTAATATAAGATTTTCGCATATAAAATGTTTTCATCAGTTTTCAGGCGCTGCAGGATGTTATTCCTCTTTTTTAAAAACATATGAATTCCCACTAAGATTAATTCCAACTAATATTTCAATCTAACTTCATCACAGCTCAATCTCAGGAATCAATGTCCAGGGGAATATTGAAGAGACAGGAAATAGAGAGTTTCTTTGTTTGCATAAAAGTTTCTTTGTTTGCATAAAAGTTTCTTTGTTTGCATAAAAGTTCTAGGGGAAGCCCAGACAGGTTTTCTCCAAGAGAAATGGGAAAAAATCCTTCTTGAAAGATACAACACCGAAATATCTGATAACAAAGCTTTTGGAAAATATCCACCCAGCTTGCTTCCACATAAGATGGAAAAGTCAATAATGAGTCAATGAGTCAATAATTTACTGGGAGAATGAAAAAAATAGAAACACTTTGAGTCTTAACGAGTTATTTTATATTAAAGGATTCATAATGCAAAATTTGGTGTTTAACCCTAAAACTGCGTTTTTATCCAAAGACTGACTGTAGAATGTCCCTGACATCACCATAATATTATTTTCTCTTCAGTATGCTGTAAGAAGTTGCACTTGGAGCACCAGTTTTGCATGGCTCACAGTTTGTTGACTTTATGGATTTCCATTCCATCACAGCTTCCTGTTCTCCCTTTTCTCAATGACAAGTGGCTTAATGGAGTTGTATACTCCATTTCAAATGCCCAGCAGAACTCAACATGTTGCCTTCTCTAGCTTCTATTTAATACAAGTGGATACTTTCCCATTAAGTGATACTTTGGAAAAAACATGGGAATTCTTAGCAAGCTTAAAACCAAACAAGCTCTGTAACTGGACACAATTCTGAAGTCATCAATTCCTTTTAAAATGTAACTGGAATTCTCTGTAGGGTAAAAAGTTACAGCTTGTCTAGAAAACATTTGTTATTTACAATAAGCAATAAGAACCAAAAGAACAGAGCACAAACATGGTAGTCTGGATTTTAGACATTGTTTTCCAAATGTAGTATTTTTCTTTCTGTGAGCATGTAAAATACTTTAACTGCAATGGATGGTCCTCTCAGAGCTCCATGTCTCTTGACTGTAATCCTTTTCCATCTGCAGTTGAATGCGTATGAAAATACGAACCAATGAATAGTCTGTGGTCTTTAAATTACTCAAGAGATTGCATAAATAGCCAAGTAAAACACCTTCTTCCCAAAACATTCATGTTAGCTTCCTTGACATAAGCAAACAGAGCACATAAAATATCATCTGCAAGAGGAAAAAAACTTAGCAATAAATAGGTGGAGGGGGGGGGAGGAGAAGGGGTGTGATATTTATTATTTAATTCCTTTATTTAACATTACAGTGACCAATAAGCAGATGGTTTAACAGATCTCTTTGGCTCTAACATGGAGGGCAACATATAGTTTGCCCAAAGAAGTCAATTCTACTCTACTAATTGGTTTTGAATTAAAGACCCCCCAGTCTACATATTGTCAAGAACAGATCATAATAACTCCTGCTGACTGTTGTAATAGCTCAGCTATTAAGGACTCTGATCCTCTGGCTCCCTAAACATACAATGTATCATAACATCTCTTATCAAGCCAATTATTCACAAAGACAGGCTTGCTAAATCCTTTTACAAGCACCTTCCAATAGAAAACAATACTCCTGGGATCCACTCTGCACAGACAGGAGCCCAGACCACTGATAATAATCGGAGCTACCTCAATGCAAGCTGGTCACACTCATTACTTAGCAGCCAAAGACCTAGCAGCTTAACTTTGATATCATAGCCTCAAGTTAAATATATAAGTTAATCTTGTGTGTTCTGTTGTCAATCTCCATAATGACCAGAAGAGAAAATAAAAAAAGTCACTGAGGGAATATTAATTATAAACTGGATAAAAACGGATAAAGATTGCTCTCAAAATTAGTGTGGGAAGCAGTAATTTTAAATACTATGGATGAGAGAACCAATATGAAGTTTAACATAAACAGTTTCATTGAGAATTATTTTCCTGTTGGTTTTGGAGACCACTAAGATTTGTACTGTACTTTGTACAGTTACGAAGAAACAGAACAACAACTAAGTCAAACAAAAACTAGGGCTTATAGTGCCAGTTTTTCAGTACACTCAAGTTTCCTTTTTATTTTTTTTAGTGCCATTGCTTCCTCCTCCTATTTCTAACATGAAAAATGAAACTTCTCTTCCCTCAAAGCAAAACAAAATCCAGTAATAACACTCAGAAGTTCAGCCTTAGCAGCAAAATATAGTAAAATTTTCAAATTAAGAAGTTGTCTTGAACTGAATTACCCAAGTAGCTAAAAGATTTTGCAGCTGCTAACTTTACTAGTTGGTATATAGCTTCCCAAAATATATCTAAAAAATTAATTTAAAATTCATGTTAATGAATTGAATGAAACACTGTGTTAGTTCAAAACCTCTACAACAAACACAGCGAACAAAATTAATTTTCTATGCTATGCTCATCTTACTATCCAAAAACCTACTTGCTTGGACAATGGCTTTTCACAGTAACTGTTTTTATTGCCTTCATTTGAATTCATAGTCTACAGAGATTAGACTTCCCCTCCTGTGGCATTCAGTGTAATAAAAAATCAATCAGAACTGTAAACACTCATAGCAGGGGGGCTGAAAATAGATGATCTTAAAGGTCCCTTCCAACCCAAACCATTCAGTGATTCTATGATGAAAGGTGGCTGCCTAGAGCTCTCACACTCCCAATCAGCAGAAGAGATGTCTGACAACAGCTTCAAAAAGATTCCACACCTTACCCTAAAATACTTTATAAATTGGAATTGGTATTGTAGAAAGTGATTCTACTCACTGATAAAAGCAAAAAAACCCCAAACCACACAATACTTGAAACAGCCAACGGAGTATGACATTAACAAAGACTATTCCTGGACATGGACATAACACACCTGGATGGTAAAAAGAAAAAAAGGAATACCTGGGGGTGCTTGCACAACAGCTTTTTGAGTGAAGAGATATATATTTCTAAAAAATCACATTCCAGTGAAAATTCAAGAGCTTTTAGCCCTTGCTCTTTTGTACACCTGAAAATTTCATTAGTAACCTACACAAGCTTCACAATATTTTACAATCCAAACAAATCTTTTCATTTAAAGACCAAGGTAGGACTGTAGTAGAGCTGTAGAGGCAGCAGAAGACTCTTCTTTTAAAGCTCCAGTTTTGCTAAGCACTGAAGTCAGCAAAGTGCAAATTCCAGCTGTGTTAAACTATTTATCTTGAAAGAAACACAAGAGGATGTGGTCTTTAAGCCAGTAAAATATTCAATAATCTGGAATCTTACAGGATGGACCAACCAAACTGGTTTCACAACTGACAGTGCATGAAGGCAGCAACAAGTACTTAACTCACTTGCAGCAGCTTCTTATAACGGAATCAAACTTCAGTAGATCTTCTGTATTATCACTATTAACACTTCTTTTTCCTGCCAAATATTTCCTTTCTGAATCTTACAGGAGTTTACTATTTATCATAATATGAAGAGTTAATGGAGTACCAGACTTCACATCTGAAGAGTCAACGTACTTTTCATGAAGTTTTACAAAACAGTATGACAAAATTTCTACTGGACAGTATGACATACAGCAGCATGAGAGGTTCTACTGCAGTGATAGTAGGTATTATCTGTTTAGCTTCAGAAAAAAATGCTGAACTCAAATGTTATTTTAATAAAATATACTAATTAACTGTTTTAAGATCCCTCTCCTACACTAAAAAAGTCTGTTTTATAAATACCCAAATCAAACAAATTAAAACAGTAATTCAAATTATAAAATCATATTTAACACTTTTATAGATAACTTTTTTTTATTTTATTTTTAACTAAAGACATATGTAGAAACTGAGATGGAAGTGAAATCCCCCACAAAACTTAATGGATGTTTAAATTATTCAACCTGTTTATATACAGTTAAAGACAAAGTGCTAGTTATAAAAATGGACAGAAGTTAAAGATAAATCTCCCCAAATCACAGGGTTTATTTTACTATGGGACAACTGTGACAAGAAGATCAGCCTGCATAAGACTGGTCTAATTTGGATATCTGCCAAGAATCCAGATGTGGGATTTGATATGCAGAAACTCCAATTCCCCCTGGTACAGAACCTCATAGTCTCTGCTCCTATTGACTGCACTCAGCCCATCCTGTATACCCCACAAAGAAGCAGGGGGTAGCAAGATTTAAATTACTTAATATTTTTTTTAAAACAACAGCCAAACAAAATGAAGTAATCAAGCCACTGAAACGTCATGCCCCAACCCACTAGTGTTCTCTTGTCTCGTGTTTCACTCCATCCATACAAATATATTGTTGTTTAAGTGCCATTTTAATCTACAAAGAGACAAGAGAAGTGTTTATCAAAATATCATCAATTGCTCTGGATACATTAAACGTTCAAGAAAACATTGCAAAATTGACCCTTGACTCAGCAACACTTAGTGGTTCATAATGACTCCTCAAGACAAGTGACAAAAGTAGGCACTTGAGTTTTTACTGTAAAATAGTTTTGAAGTCTCAAGGTGTATTGACAACTTTGGCTTCTCACAGAGAACATCAAAGAGGCTCTGGAGTGCCAATGATGAGGAGTTCTGACAGCATAATGCATATTTTACTGGTAAATGATTTGGGAACTGCCAGAAAGCTGGTGGGGGGAAAAAAAAAAGGTGTGATTTACAGTGTTATTTTAGTAAATTTAAGATGATTACCACTCTCAGAGAGATTCAGGATCTGCTGCATTGAGACAAGAGTAAAACAAACTGAATCAACAAAACAAGGAATTACATCATTGCTGTGCCATGGCAACACAAATAAAATATTTTAAAAATCACATTTCATCCTGTTGTATTTCAGCTTCACAAAGAAGGCACTAAACAGAAAGAGCAGAGTTACCTACAGTTATCAATATTGTACAGGAATATAAAAAAATAGAAGTTCTTAGGTTATAGGGAAGCAAAGGAAGGGAACAGATCCTGTGAATTTGTGGCTTAAATTTACTTAGGCCAGAAACCAATTCGTCTCTTGTAGTGCTGGGGAAAAAGAGTGATGAAAAACTACCTGTTGGAAAACTTGCATTTTTTTGCTTCCCAATTTAAGCTGAACAAAGAAATGCTAACAAATTTCTTAAACATGACCTTAACATTTTCATCTTCAATCCTGCAATCTGGGGGTAAACAAAAGGTGATAGGAGTTAGATGAACATTATATCAGTTCCCTTCCCCACAGGAAAGCGAGTTCTGTCATACAGGCTAGGGTGCAGATGATGGCATCTTCAACCAGTTGAGCAACAGAAGCTACAGCTTCAAGGGCAGACTCAAAAATTCTGCGTGAGTGTATCAGGAACTCTCTCAGCATACAAAGAAGATCTGGCTATGTAAACAGGAAATGTACTGCTGTGCCTAAACGCCTCTTCATAAAATGAAATATTTTAGATTTCTCATTTGACCTTAGGCTCCTAAACAGCGTGAAGATGCTGCAGTCCTAAGTTCACATAGCAAAAAGCCAACCATACTGACTGTACTTGTGAGAAAACTTCATTAAGTCTATTGCCAAGCTTACATTTATGCCTACAAGAATTTGCTTGGAGACACAGCTCCGTTTTTTTAATGTCAGTATTATCTGTGTATTTTTCAATTAAACCAGTCATGGTAATAGAGGACAAAACAATGTATATATGAGAACTATGAGAATTTTAAGATGCTCAAAGTACTTCAAACAACCTATATCTCAACAGGCTAACAAAGCTAAGCTATTAATCCCACTTTCCTAACATTCAGGATCTTTCAAAAATGTTAGGTTTGATATCTTTACATACCTGTAATATAGCAACTTGAACTGAACATTTATTTAGCACCTGTATATATGAAAATAAAGGGAATATTACCATCTTCAACTGTTTGGTTTTGTTTCAATCTATATTTGCACAGGCATGCATATACACTAAAATAAGCCATACAATCTAGTACTCAAAACTAACAAGGGGAAAAGAAAAAAACAAACAAACAAGCAAACAAAAACCCTGAAACATTGCAATCAAGACTGTTATTACAGGATAGAGACTCCATTTCAAATCACAATGATGATACCAAACTAAGGAAGATACCAGAAGGAACTGTCTATGGCCTCGCTTGAAGGTTTTTTAAACATGAAAAACATTAAACTGTAAAACATCTTAGGGATGTACTCTTCCCAGATTCCAAAGTTTCACTTACAGGTGTACATTCAAGTAATGTAAACGGAAGACTTGAAAGTAGACTGACAACATTTCTTTTTAAGGCAAGAAAAAAGCACTGCAGTCAACAACTGCTACCCTGAACAGGAGTTTCAGGACTTAATACTTCAAGTCCAAAAGGTATAAGTGAACCTGACCGCATCTTAGGGTGAAAAAACAATCCAAACAATTTAAGTGTTTCCAGCAGTGAAAAATCCATTACTTTCTTAAGAAGTCTTAAGACTTGCTAGTCTTAAGAAAGTATTTTACTAACTTTGCAGTTGCAGATTTCTAATCCTAATTTGTACAGCTTCTGCCAACACTTGAATCTTCATATACTTTGGTCTCTTAGAGAAACTTTCCATCAATATTTTTTCCTGTGATATAAATAAATTTTTAACTTTCTCTTCTGATTAAGCAGTGGTATAAAACCCCATATTTGTGTTTATGGTTTTCAAGGAGCTGGGGCATTGTCATATCCTCTTAAAATGTTCAAAGGGTTTTCTTTGTCCCTTCACAATTTTTCAGCATTCTCCTGAAAACATGCAGCAGGACCAGACTCAACACCTATAAACACAAAAAATATCCACAAACCCCTTCAAATTATATTTGCAAAGATCATACATTTCTGACAGCTGTCAGGTTGCAAGCCCATGTTCACCTTATTAAATGTACTCATTTTTCTCCTCCACCAACCAACTACTTTCCATAGTCAGTGTTAACCACCCCACAGGCATGCCACATTTGCTCTCTCTTGACTTGTTGAAAATGTCCCCAAATAGATTATGCAAGTACAATAAAGAATGATTGCAACAATTTTCAACTCTCAAAAAAGAGAAGCATGTTTTCCAACACAGAAGTCTCACCATACTTTTTAAAAACAAAAAAACAGAAGCAACAGAATTCCCTCTAAAAACTAAAGAGAAGAACTGGCCATTGTCAAGAATAAACTATGTTGAGAAGCTGAAGTGCATGTACTTCATTGCTAGTTCAGTTGTATTGAGTTACATCAACAAATGTATCAAATTAAGGTAACACACTCTAAAATCTATCTCTACAATACAACCAGTCAGTAATTCCTAAACGGAGATTTATGAGCCAAAAAACATCTCCTCAGGCATTCATGATTGTCATGGGTTTGCCCACCAGCCAGCCCCTGGGGTTGAGGATGGTTTTGTCCAGGTGGATTTCTAGAGAAAAGGCCCATCAAAAGTTTTAGTGATGCCTCTGCCAACTACATATTTAAGAAAATTGAAGAGAAGCCTGTTGCAAAGATGAAATTAGTAGCCACGTAGGAGAAGAGGCAGGCCCCAAGTGGGGTCTGGCCTTTTTATCCTAGAGATAAAATATTTTATAAATAATTTATATTTACCTAGAAAGTAAGATATTTGTCAATACCTTATGAATGTATTTTTACACATACACGTTGATTTTAGCAGTAGCAGTTTCTCAAGTGTTCTCGTAATTTCTGCTTTTCCTCAGAACAAGGGAATTTTACCTCTCCTATGGTAAAGCTCAAGTCCTAATTATTGTAAAGGTTTCCCAGCAGGTAAGTTACATAGCTCTCTAGCTTCCCTGTATATGTAGGCTAACTAGTGATTAACAAGAGGGGCAACAGAAAGGTATTTCTTCAATGTACCGCTTGTTTTAATGGAACTGATAGTTCTAGACATGAGAAGGTTCAAGGGAACAATTTCTTTAATAGATAACCTCAGGCTCAGAGCAATCTTTTTCAAAGCAGTAAGTTTCTCCTGCATGCTTTCTGCAACTTATAAGTAATTTTAGCCTTAGAGGAAAATCACTCCTCTACAATATTCATGGATTTAAAATAACAGCTTATACAAATAGTAAATCCCAAGGAAGCCGAGTTCTTGTGTACTCCCTACCTCTATTCCTCATCATCATTTGTAAACAAAAGTTAAAGGCAAACAAGGTAAGACAGAAAAGGGTGAGAAGATGAACAGAATGGACTTAAAGAGGAATGTAAACTTTACTAATGGCAATGGTCCCAATGTTCCTAAGGCCATGACGGCAGTGGTAATCTAGGACGGCTTTGGAACACCAACACACACCATCACAACATTATAAATCTCTCTGGGCTTCATTTAAATATGACCTGCTCTTTTAAGAACTGCAACTTTTACTAACTAATCCAAAAATACTTACACTGACATTTGGCCACTTGAAATGAATCAAATTATTACAGCAGAAAAAAAAAAATATATCCAGTTATCCTTTCTTCAACTTTCAATTTGTAAACAAAGAATTCAGTTGACTCAAAAGGCAATGTCTTTACTATGAAACCTATCCCATATACTGCTTTTATTGAGGATTTCTGCTCTTTTTGCATGGTGGTGAGACAGTGGCAAGGGTGAGGACCTGGGGAAGAAGTGTGAAGATGATTTTTTTACTTGATAATTTTCTAGAAGCAACCAGATTCTTGCCCAAGTATTTTTTTGCAGAAAGCAGTAGGATGAGGTCATCATAAAAAAACTGTATCTTTAACAGAAGTCTAAACTGGTCAGTTGAATGACCACCTCATCTAGGATGTACCATAAAAGAACTAAAACCCTTCCCAGCTTTTAAATAATTCATTTCCCTGTTCTTTTCTTTTTATAAATTCACTTGGCTGCATCAAAACAACAACACAATTTTTAAGCAGTCATCAAATACTTGGATGGCAACTGATTATTAGAAGAGGAACCAAAAGGGTTCTCTTCCAAAGACAGAAGCAGTGGAAGTACTTGGAGAAGAGCTATATTGGGTTTACATTGCAAGGTTTTGGTAGAGGAGGAGGAGGGCTGTAGAGGTGGCTTCTCTGAGAAGACACCAGAAGCTGACCTCATGTCAGACACAGATAGTTCTATGGGATCAAACCACAGATTCATAGAATACCACGTTGAAAGGGCCTCAAGAATCATCTGGTCCAACCTTTCTTGGCAAAAATCACAAATTGATTCTCCTTATTGTTACCTGTTTTATTTTTCATGATGTTTATTTGACTTAAAGGCTCCTTAAAGATGGAAAATAATCCTGTTGGTGATACCTACTTCCATTGACATAATCTTTCAGAGAGCAAGAGTACCTTTGCAAACAGACACTTCAATCCACATCTGACATAAAAACCTCTCTTCTTTAAACAACCTCAAAATATCAAGTAGCATCAATAGCAGAATGAAAGATATGGCCCAGGCATTGCAGCACCTTGTATTGTGCTTTGAATATTGAGCTAAAAGAAGGTAAGACTTCTTAAGCCATTTCCATACTGTTTTCCCATACTGAACTATATTAGGTAAAACACCAGTGCAGCAACATGTTTAAGCTTTTGTGTCCTGTGAAATACAAGTTGCATAACTCAGGAGAGGGAAGTGATTTAAACTGATAACTTCTAAATAATCTGAAAAACTATACGGTAGCACAGCCTGGAGCTCATAACATGCTGTGAAATATATCTTTCTAATGAAAGTTATTTGCACTTCACAGGGTGCCAATGGGAGGTTATATTAATTCCCCACAGTACTTCAATTCCATATTAATATGGAAGAAGGTCAAGTTATTTTTCTTCAGTTTAATATTCACTTCATTGCTACTGCCTACAAGATCCTGAGACTTTTTCACCTTTAATTATACACTTGAGGAATCCATAGCACCACATAGTCAAAAGAAGACCATAAACATTGATTTCATTTAATGGTTGATGTTCTCACAGAATACCATGAGGAATGATCAAACTTGTGAAGAATATTATGCTACTTTTGGTTACCCTCCTTTTACTTCTAAGCTCTTGAACACTTAAAAGTGAATTCAAAAAGGCTTTAAAAAGAGCTACTAAAATGACCAAGAAACCAGAGAAACTATTAGAAGAAAAAATGAGAACAGTTTGTTCAGTCTAGCAAAAGGATGTGATTATTCACCAAGCAAATCCAAATCAACAACAGTGCAGAAATGTTGAGTGAAAGGAAAATGAGCATAAGCAAGTCTGAATTTCCAGTTTAAATTTATTTTTAATAAGTTACCCAGCTCTTGGATAACAAGGTTCTGGAATGGCCTTTTAGCAGAAATAGTAAGGATAAAAATTGTTTTTAAAACAGAGCTTGACAAGTAGGCATTACATGATGTAATACTAGCAGGAGACTGGATTTAATAAAGGAAATCCATGATACCAAATTCTCCTAAATTCCCAATTTATTTATAATTAGTTTTGAGAATATACGAAAAAAACAGAAAGGCAAATACCTAGTGCTGTTTTACTTATCATTCAGTAGAAAGAAGGACTGCATTGTCCTCTGTAATTTTTGCAGAGGATGAATACAAAAGTTATTTACTATTACAGGAAACTGCAAATTGCTGTAGCACTTCTGCCCACGAAAACCCAAGAGATCTGTACAAGTTCAGTGACCACAGCATCATATTTTCCAACGTAGTAAAGACAATATTCATGAAGCAGCTGGTTTCTTATTAATAGAATTCATTTATCTTATTCATAGCAAATGAAGCACATAGTAGACAACAAGCCAACTGGCCCATTAAGCAAAAGATTAAATTTGACCTTTTACAGAAATCAGTTTAAAAATTCTAATGTAAAAAAAAAAAAATCCACAATATTTTTTTAAAGCAGAAATGTTATTTCATAAGGCATTTGAAACCGAAGCCCACTCCTTTGGTAGCCTGATGTAATCCATTTATAAAATTTCTCTAAAGAATACCTGTTTCAATATTAAGGCCCAAGAACACCCATCTTGAGTCATTCAAGGACTTTGTTAACACAATAGTCATTACTGACAGTATGAAAATTCACTTGCAGGGAATACTGGTTCAAAATAAAACATCATGTGATGGCCAGAAAATAATGTAACAGTCCACTACCTACTGGCATTTGCTTACTTCATACATATTTGGCTAAAGATAATATGATACAGACTGCAGTTGCTTTAAGCACTAGAGGAAGCAATTAAGATTCTTCTCTGGCCAAGAACCAGCTTACTGTTGGTATCTTTGCATGAAAGGCAGAATACTGCTGGAATTGTTTTTGAAAGTTACGTCCACAATCCATAGATAACGCAGACACCAACAGAGGTTGCACAGGGCCCTATAAATGCCTAACAGAAGTAACAGAACAGATAACTTTGAAAAACTAATGCCAATTACTATGTTTCAACTTCCTTTTAGTGGGGAAAAAAGAAGACATACTCTCTCCCTCTAAATACAAGTAGGCAGGGCTGAAGTAGGCATGATGGCCATACACGTGCCCCATGAAGCAGCTGTTGGCTATTGTGAATGCAGTGAGAAGTGATAAAGGTAGGATTGATATCAAATCCTCAGCAGCCTTTTCCTACTGTCTTTTGCACTGTTTCCTTCTCTTTTTAAGTAAATAAGACTCTGGGAGTACCCCAGAACAACACAGGTTATATGGTCCAGTTTAGCTAGGTGTTACCATCACACCTTTACATATGGCCATAAAAAGGGGGAAACTTTTTTATTTAATTGGTAAGGGAATCATATTTAGGGACCAAGAAATATAAGCTACGTCTACATTAATAAAAGAGAATGATTGCTATCAAACTTCAGCAGTTGCTGTTCAATTAACTCAGTCCTGGTCGACTTAGAATCTGGAAAAGACATTGCAAAGATAAAATCTCATGAAAATATGTGAAGCAAAGATATCTGGGAAAATGCATCTCTCTGGAAAGTTAGAAAGGGTTGCTGTTTTGTGGAGGATTTTTTACATGAAAATAAATTCCCCAAAACAGACAAAAAGATCGTAGGTTCTTATGTGTAATTTTGTCTTTTTTTTTCCCGGACAACTAACCCCCAACATTTCCATATGTATAAACAGGTTCATCACTGCATTTTCATAATTAGGCTTATGAGAGGAGAGAACAATCCCTAAAAACTGTATGCCAGACACTTTAGGACAGTCTTTTTTGGGTGAAATTTCTATAAAACCCAGGTAAAAAATATCCCCTCACACCCCCTGCAAAAGACTGTATTTCTAATTAGTGTCTGTTTCTTTGTTTCTCCACGTGTCAAGTATTAAAATACTACTAATGATTGCTACCTAATTACAAATTCCAAAAGATATCTGCTAAATCTTATTTATATCACACCACAGCTCTCATTACTGTTTGCATCATATTAAAACACTTTAAAAGGTATAGTATTACTTACAACAGCTGTAAATCCATGGAACTTTCAACCACTTAAACCAAAAGTTATGTAGTTCCCATCTTTGAATATGTGAATTTGATAGGCCCTAAGATGGAGAAGACCTCAAAAATCGGAGGAAGAAAATGAAGCCTTCTGCACACAGTGAGCTATGAGATCACCTGTAGAAGATGTATGTCACTTCTTTGGATTGTTTAACTTTCAGTAGGCCTATTATGGAAGTTAAAAGTATTCAAGTAATTCTACAGTGGAATTTCCTATATAATCTATATGACAGCACCCTGGACTAAATTGCTTTTACAGAAGAAAGCTACAAAGAAATTACAAGGTACATGACTGGCAAAAAGTACAGGAAAAAATAGACTCGATGTTTTAATTCAAAACAGGCTGGAATCAATAAGAAGGAAAAAATTCAATCTGCCTTACGAGTCCATCTACAGCTGGACCTACTACATGAAGCGTTTAAGCATATAGATTTTAAACATGCACCTGAAAGATCTATTAAATTAGGTGACTGAAGAGTTATGAAATCAACAGTTACCTAATAATCAAAAAGGCCAGTTGCAACAGGAAAACATTTTTCCTAAATAGCATTTTTCCCCCTAATTCCTAAGTTAACAATGAAGAAACTCTCCTCCAGGTGCACTAGAGTAAACTATTTGCCTCATCTTAATTGTGCCTACTAACAGGGTTAAATGTCTGTCAAAAGGTAACTTTTTAATATAATAGGAGCATCTACTATATGCATAAATTAAGCCTTCCAAGAGATAGTAATGTGTTTAGTACCTCAGCTGATGTGAAAAAGGAAGTGTACTCTCTTGCTATAAATACTAACTGTAGGACAAGGCTGAAGTAGGTACTAGGGCCATACAGATCATAGAATCAATCAGGTTGGAAAAGACCTCTGAGATCATCAAGCCCAACCCTTGACCCAACAGTGCTGTGGTTACTAGATCACAGCACTAAATGCCACATCCAGTCTCATACTAAAAAACTTCAAAGATGGAGAATCCACCACCTCCCTGGGCAGCCCATTTCCATGTCTGATTACTCTCTCTGTAAAAAGTTTCTTCCTAATATCCAGCCTAAAAATCCCTTGACAGAGCTTAAGCCCGTGCCCTCTTGTCCTACTGCTGATTGCCTGGGAGAAGAGACCGACACCCACCTGGCTATAACCTCCTTTCAGGTAATTGTAGAGAGTGATGAGGTCTCCTCTGAGCCTCCTCTTCTCCAGGCTAAACAACTCCAGCTCCCTCAGCCTCTCCTCACAGGACTTGTGGTCGAGTCCCTTCACCAGCCTCATTGCTCTGATGTGATGGTAACACCCAACTAAACTGGACCATGTAACCTGTGTTGTTCTGGGGTACTCCCAGAGTCTTATTTACTTAGAAAGAGAAGGAAACAGTGCAAAAGACGGTAGGAAAAGGCTGCTGAGGATTTGATATCAATCCTACCTTTATCAGTTCTCACTGCATTCACAATAGCTTCTGTTTCATGGAACATGGTATTACAATTCTGCAGATTACTTGGGAAACCAGCACTCTCCAGAATTAATGTAGTAAAATCACATCCAAATCACTGACTTTATCTTGGGACCACTCCAAAGAAAATGAAAAATATTTGCATACTGCATTAAATGTATTTGTTCTACCTTTAATTTACATGGAATCTCTTATCAGATATTTATAAACATTACATTGTTACAGTAACTTCTTTGATACTTGATTGTGCAAATATTAATATTTTGTAACATTTGTAATACATAAGTTCAATTCTACCTGAAAAATCATACACATACTTCATGTAAAGAAACTTACATTTAGCCAATTTTGAGTTTATAGTCTTTTCTAACTGCATTATGTCTGTTTCATTGTCTCTTCTCTAAACATGGTCAGGGATGATGTGTTCCAAAACTCATCTCCACTGAAGCTCTTCAGCACAGTCCGGATCATTTTAACCCAAGAGAAATGATCCTACAAAATGATATGTAAATAAAAATTCCAGATCACCTAAAGAGATATGGCATGGTAAATAATGCATGTTTTTCTCTAGGGTTTATAGGTTATTAAATATTCAAAAATCAAATCCTAAGAGTTATCACTGAACTCAACTATTCACAGTTTGATATTCAAAAACAATTAAAGAATTAAAAAAAAAAAGGCCTTGCACGAGTATTTTACACTCCACTGATTTTGAAGGTGAGTAGGAGTAGCTAGTTTGCTTAAACAATTCAAAAGTTCTGTGCTTCAGGGAACCTGCAACAGTGCTACTTGAAGCATCTACAACAGAGTCTGCACAGAATAAGCCCAGGACTTCTACTTTGTTGAGGAAAATCTAGACATTTCCTCAGCTGTCCTAACACAGGAACTAAGGCAGTGTTCTGTGGAAGGCACAGTCATGAAACTAAAGGTTTTGAAATGAACAAAGGGAGAAAGATTTCTTACTATACCAGAGCAGACTTTATTTTCCTAAGGTTAAAAGATACTATAACACAACACACTAGAGCTGCATATAGGATACAATAAGCATTATGTCAAACACATTTGAAGTAAAAGTTTCAAAAACTGGAAGAACTTACAAGTTGTCATTACTCAAGATAGAAATATTGCTCTTAATCTAGCAAGGACTCACAAGTATTCTCTGCAAAAATAATGGTATTACTCACACCAAATCAAGGTTTAAATTACTTCTCAAGAGCAATATTCCTTTTACAGCAGTCCGTCTTAGGCAATCATAGAATTCAGGTTGGAATGGATACCTTAAAGATCATCTCATTCCAACCCCCCTGCCATGGGCAGGCACACCTTCCACTAGACCAGGTTGCTCAAAGCCCCATCCAACCTGGTCTTGAACACTTCCAGGGATGAGGCATCCACAACTTCTCTGGACAGCCTGTTCCAGAGCCTCACCACCCTCCCAGTGAAGATTTTCCTCCCAGTATCCAATCTAAACTCATACACTTTCAATTTAAACCCTTCTCCCTTGTCCTGTTCACTGCATACCCTTGTAAAAAGTCCCTCTCCAGCCCTCTTGTATGCCACTCTTTAGTTACTGTGAAGCTGAAGGAAGCTCTCCCTGAAGCCTTTACTTCTCAAGGCCCTACAGCCCCAACTCTCTCAGTCTGTCTTCAGACAGCTTAAGAAGAAAGTTATATTTCTTCATATTTGATTTGAAACAAAAAGCTGCCAATTTCTAGTGCAAGTCCAGATCAAAAAAGTACCCGTGTAGTATTCTGATCTGTCATTACTGTTTGTGTACACCATCTTACAGGTTTGAAATAGGAACTTTTTACTCCTTAACACAATCTCAGACTTCCTGTTACATGAAGAAAGTTTTTTAGCAAACAGAAAGACTTAAATACAACTACAACTCAAACTTTTGCCTGGGAAGAAAATCACACCATTGAGTTTATAAATACATATGTATATATACACATACACATACACACACACACACACATATATATATATATATATATATATATATATATATATATATATACAAGCACTACTTCTGTGTAATCTCATCACACATGTGGTGGGCATGGATAGAGTAAATTTAATATAAATTCATATGAAATGCTAGATTTGTACCCAGGTACTCATTAAAAAGGAGATGTGTCCAGAAATACATGCACACATATAAAAAAAGTCTCAAAAAGACAATAGCTACTTTATGTAAATGCAATTCTATAAACTGACTATAAGCATGCTATGCAGGGACAAGCACAATTCAATCCACCTATTGGACAAATAAAATTCTTACAATTTTTACCTCTCAAGTACTGAGACAAATTTTGGGTTTAAACTTTGAGTTAGCATCAGTTAGGTTTCTTATGAGCCGGGAGCTCAGCAACACCTGTTCCTGCCCACATAACAAGCAATACTGCTACTCTTCACCATACAAAAACTAGCATACCATGTCAATGTGGCAGATATTTTTAAGGATTACAGTGATTCTTTTCTTTGAACATCTCACATTGCAGCATGAGATGTTGTAAATTCGTTCTCTGCTCAACCTGAAGGAAAACTTTGGGCAACAGGTGAGAGAGATCCAAAGTGACTTGAAGACAAAAAGTGGCAAGGAATTACATAAGAGGGTAAACCTAGTGATGCTCCTGGCAATTCCCAGCTTTCACTTTATGCGCTTCAGAGCATGACTGCCGCTTTCACAACCCAGAAAGCTGTCACTGGTCAACTCACAGACCTTTAAAAGCACAACACTGCTCATGTTTATCTCTGCTCTCAGAACCTTTTGAAGATACCTTTTGAAAAAGTTAATATACTACATGAAGACGCGAGAGTATGGCAAGGCGAGATATATAAATTATCTTCCTATAAATTCACTTGTCTCTTGCTTTGCCCATTTATTACGGACGTCTTCGTCATCTAAAGACACCTAATCAGCGTCCCAAAACGAGACCCCCGGTAACACTACACGCCTGGTCCGTACCGTACAGGATCTACGCCGCGGCTCCGGGCACAGCGCATAGAGTCAAAATCGCAGAATCGTTAAATACCCTAAGGATTCTCTGATTCTGCTACTCTAAGCCCGCAGCCCCGAACCTGGGCTGTGCCCCCGTCGCCGGGCGGGACTACCCCTCCGGTCCGCGCCCCGGCGGCGGCGGCGCCCTCGCGCTGCCCGCGGCCCCCTCCGGGGCGGGCGCGGCCGGGCCCCCGGGCCGGGGCAGGGCTCCGCGCCGCCCCCGCTCCCCCGGGACACCCACCCGGCCCCGCCGCAGGCGAGGCGAGGCACGGCACAGAGGCACGGGGGAGGAAGGGAGGCAGCGGGGGAGAAAGTTGAGGAGGCGCCTTTCGGCGGCTGCCGGCAGGGGAGCCCGCGCCCGGCGCCCATTCAAACAAAAGAAGCCCCCTCCCCTGCCGGCCGCCCCCGGCCCCGCCGCCCGACTCACTTCGCAGGGCCCCGATGAGCAGGCTGCCGTCCTTAATCAGCTCCTTGATAAACTTGTTCGTCCTCTCCAGCTCGATCTCGTGACACTTGAGGCGCTCTCTGAAATCCGGGCTGTCCAAGTAGGAGTCGCTGAATTCCAGCGTGGGCAGCCCCATGGCAGCGGCGGCGGCCGCAGCCCCCCGGCCGGCGACGGAGAGAGGGAGGGCGAGAGGGCCGCGCCGAGAGCACAGGGGAAAGGGGGGCAGAGGCGAGCCGCGACTGCCGCCTCCCTGGAGAGGCTCCCGACCCGCAGCACCGGCCCGCTGGCAGCGCAGGCGGCGGCTCCGGCCGCTGTCACCCAGCTACATCGCTGCCCGCGGGGCACCGCAGGCTCCCAGCGCCGCCGCCGCTCCGCCGCTTCCGGCAGCGATCCCTCTTCCTCCTTGCCCGGCACTAACTCCAGTGCGAACCTCCCCCGTCCCGGCCGAGGACGCCCTCCTCCTCCTCCTCCTCCTCCCGGCGCGGCATGCTCACACGCCGGGAACGCGGCCCGGCGGCGCCCGCCCCTCGCTCGCCACCGCCCCCTCCGCGCTCTGCCCTCCAGCGGCGGAGCGGCCGCGCTTCGCACTGCTCGGGCTCTGCGTGAGCCGGAGCGGCCGCACGGACCGCTGAGAGCCGGCGCTCGCCGCCTCCTTTGCCGGGGCCTTTGGGAGATCCAGAGGAAGGCGGGAAGGAGGATCCACCACCGGGGCAAGGAGGATCACGGGCGTTTTGGAAGGGTGCGCTTGGAGGAGGCCGGTTTATGTCCGGGGGTGATGCCGGGGGGAGCAGCCCGCGGTGCTCGGGCAGGACAGCTGCCAGCCCGGTGTCTCCTGCCTCAGCTGGAGGAACAGCGGGAGCTGCGGCCGGAGGCAGCCAGCCCGAGCGGGCCTGCTCTGGATGGGAGATGTTCCCTGCACCCCAGCGCGGCCCTGGTCAGCCTGCCCGGTGTGCCTGCTCGGCGTGGGACAGGACAGGGCTCCGCGGGAGGGGTCAGGTTGAGAAGAGAGCAGCCGTGCGTAAAGGGAGGAGGAGGGAGGCAGAGACTAAAGAAATACAAGAGATAGGAACATCCGTGTGCTGCCTTGGCGTTTGGTTGCTGTGAAGTGGATACAACTCGAGCCAAATCCATCCTGAAGAGGGGCATCAGGAAACTGCAAGCGCGGTTGCTGCAGCAAAGTTGGTTTTTCACAAGTATGTGAGTGGGCTTATCTTAGTAAACAGAAGCACTTGGGCTGATTCTTGTATGTTTATCTGAAGTGGTTTATCCAGACACTGTGTCAGTATGCAAGTATGTATACAAATGTATACACGGGTTTGAGGAGAGTCTCTGTAAACACACCTTCAAGTCAGAAATAACTCCATTGGAAACAGCTATCAAGACACGGCCATAAAAGTAATTGTACTTCAAGACAGCCCACCAGTTGCCAAAAATAGTTTTCAAGAAGATGGTGATACTTCCTTCTGTTAGCCACGCGCACGTTCCTACCAAATCATTCACAGTCTCCATATTTGCACTGTTTAATGTGAAAGTGGAGGAAGGCTCAAAACTCCTGCACTTTTCACACTTCTTATCTGTTCATCAATACTCGCTTCTTTGTGTTCACAATAAATTTTTGTGAGTGTCAAAAATGCAGAAAAGACACTGCAGGTTCTAATAAGATGGCCTGCAGAATTTGCTGAAGTGAAAAAAAAATAATTCTCAGTTTTTACAAGGCTGAGACTTGCTCAGGACAGTTTCTGAGTTAGCTGTCAATGCTGATCCTTATAGACCCATTGAAGTCTCTTTTAATTCATAGTGATTGCTAAACTCTGCTCATTAACATGTTCCCTGAGACAAATCATTTTTCTAATAACAGAAAGAATGAGTCTGGAAAGGACTGTTTATTTCCTTGCTTTTTCAGGCAGTAGTATGTAATATTACTTGTAAATTAATAAACTTGATTTAAAATCCAGTTGAACTACTGGGAGGATGTTCCAAATAGATATTTTTTCTGATTATTAAAAACCTATTTTTCGGTCTACATATATTCACAGAGTCATTTTAGGCACACTTGTTCTTTCTTCAGTGCCATCTGTAACAGCAAAGATTCTTTGTCCTCTACCACATTTACTCTTTGATGTAGTTCTAGAATGCAATAATGTCATCTGTAAGTCTTCCATACAATACCTAAAATAAATCAAAGCTTTCTGTCATAAAATCAAATACTAGTTCCCTTCTTTATTCTCATAGTTCTTGTCTATATGTCTGAGTTTGATTTCATCTTACTTGATTGCAGTTTATTGAAATTACTTGTGAGACCTCTTTCAGTCAGATTAATGACTATGTTACTGCACTAAATGCCTTTGATGAAGGCTGTATTTTTCTATATCACAGCAACATTATTTTTGTCACTTAGATCTTTCTTTTCCTCTGTGTTCAACCAGCGGATACCAAAGTTAAAGCAGAAATATCTGTTGGTCGCAAAAACATGTACGTAGCATTTTAGTTCAAAGAAATTATTCTGGTAATCAGGATGACTCATTTCTTACTATATAATATTTTCATCCTCAGAAGTTCTGTAACCACATTGCTGCTTTTGGTATCAAGATCATGAATGGAACTATTAATGAGACCAATACTAATAACATACTCCCTCCAAGTAACTTACCATTATCCATTTAACCGGTTCCATGTTTCTCAGAATAATCCACATCTTTCTCAGCTGAACTGAGAATTGAACTTCCCTGCATACATACATCAAAGATCATGTAAAAATTCTACTAGTTCACATGTATTCACTGCTATTCCCTTTTCCCAACAAAAGCCTTTCTTTTTAAGGAAATAGATTTGTTGAGAATTGTCTTTGCTTCATGAAGCAATATGTGATCAATGAGCACCCAACACTTCATTATCTTCTACTGGCAGAGAAAAATTTTATACTTAGCCTATGAACTTAATGGGCATTTATGGCTGCATCTGGAGGAGGATCTGGTAAATGAGGGATTTGGCGCACCTGCAGAGATGTTAACCAACAAAACAAGTCTTGATGGAAAGATAAATTGTAGTGCGTGTTTTGTGTTGGAGTTAGGTGGAACTTTGTAGTTTGTTGCTAACTAAAGAAGACAAGGTATGTGAAGACGTGTGGGAAGTGTAAAAGACCTAACCTTTATAGTGAGCAGAAAGGAACCATATTTGGGTTCTTTTTTCTTTTCTTTCCCTGAGAAGATTCTAGTACATGACCCTAGCAGTAGCTTGCAGAACTTCAAAAGATGGGAGAAACTGGGGAGAAGCCTAGACTTTCCAAAATAGTATCTTTCTTGGAAATTAATAGTATGCTAGAAGAAGGTGAACCATATTGAAATGCAACTCCATTAGAACCCTAAGTAGGTAGAAGCACCAGTTCCTCAGGTAGAAGACTCTGGTAGATAAGTTAGCCTGATCTTATTACTAGCTGTGAAGAGATGAATGAAAAGTGAAACACTTTTTTCTGAACGCTGTGGAGCTTGGAGCTTTGTCCAGTGTCATTAACTTCTGTGTTTGTTATTCTAAGCTTATTCTAAAATCTTACATGCTAATGAGGTCAGATCAATTATTGTGGATTTCTCCTTCATCTTAAATGTAAACACTGAAGTATAATTTCCAATCAATGGCCCTGGTCTGACTCTAGAGGATGCCTGAAGTGTATTTCTATCATGGTCCTATTATCGAGGTCACCGGAGAAGAGGAAAGGAGAGGTGGGTATCGGTACTGCTTACTGCTGCACATCCCTACCCGTACTGTGAGGAAATGACTGTATATGCAGTCCCCAACGTTTATGGCTCTATCCTGCTCTTTTAAATGCTGTTAATTTAGCAGTTAATGCAGACAAGGACCGTGACTGCCTCTTATCTACTGGGGAATATTTTAGAATAGAGACTCTGCCAACTTCCCTGTTATTTCTTCTGCCTCGATGTACACAATTATGGGAAAATTACTTATAGAGCTGTGTGGCATTGCTCTGTCTTCTGAAAATTGCAGCTTTCCCTTGAGACACTGAAGGATTACATGGAAAAATGCAAGGACACTGATACTTATAAGTCCACTTGAACTGCTCAAGGGTAAAAATTAGCTCTGTACCTATATAGTACAGAAAATATTAATAGCATAGAAAACCCCACTCAAGCAATTATTTACAGAGTATTTTAATTTATTTTAGCTCTCTAAAGATCTTGCTTTATCCAAGTTTCCCATTGGTTTCTTCATGGGAATTGCCAGGATTCCCAGTAACTTGCTTGGATAAATTCTATTAAAAGTTTTCAGTTTCTCCTTATTAAATTAAGATATTAGATGCTAAGCTTGTATTGGCTAGCAGTGATAAATTAAAAAAAATGAAAATAAATAAAAATTAATGAGGAAAGTAGGCCTAAGTTTTGTAATTCCTTGCATGTATAAACTGAAAGTGATACTATTCTGTCTGTCTGGAATACAATCTCCATGTTGTTAACTGATTGTTAAATGATACAGCTGCCAATGTGTTCTGTTTGTTTTGTTGTTTTGAGTTTTTCATTGCAAGCTAACATTGTCAGAAGAGGAGAGTAGCTAGACAAAATTATAGTTTGGAAACCAAACCGTGTAATTTAGTGTGTACAGATCACTTTATACTGATATATTGGTCTCTGTGCACAAAGGTCGACTCACATGTGCATTCCTATCAAAGTTCAGATTGTCATCAATAATTACAGATTGGTAACATTTCTCAAAAAAAAAAAAAAAAGTAGTGTTTTTAATACATGAGTTAGCTCCAAGTGGTTTGGAGAAGCTTCAAACAGCAAAGTTCAAAGCTGAAATTAAAAATAATATTTAGTAACTCTTATACTATGTTTGCTTAAGCCTCCCGGGTACTTCTATGTTGAATCTGAATATTCCCTAACTGGCTGTGGTTCTGCCTTCTGGTATGCTCAAAATAGCATTTACCTCAAGAAGTAGATGCCTGACACCATGTGAGTTACTGACACTGAGACAAGCTGCTCCCAAATCCCAGATGGGATTGATATAGTACAAGTGACTGAGCAGATGAAGGCCTCTCAGGATTCTATGGGAAGTAGTGGCAGCTTAAAAATCACAACAGGGTAATGAGGACTGCTTTATATATCTTAGTAACTAAAGCACTAGCCTACAGACTGAGAAAGCTAAATGTTAGGTACTACTAAATGTAGTCTTGGTTCACAGTGTTCATTTCTAGAAGGGGGAAAGTTCAGACCACACCTTGCCTCACTTTCTTCTTGACTGCATTTGGGAGCTCCAATCAGCATAAAAAATGTTTGGATCACTCTCCAAGTCTGTATACTATAGAGAAGTTACCTCCACACTTTAATTTTCACTCTGGGACCAAACCATTTGAAAGGTAGCAGATGTAGCATCTTAACTGGAATTTGATTTATGTATTCTTTTATGAGATTCTCTTATAGCCTTTTGTCTGTATTTCCCTGAAAGTAACTTTGATACTTTATTTACTGTAATTTGATATAGGTAAACAATGGGATTCTCAAAATCATCATCAAGTTGAAGAGCAAGAAACTCAATTTTAACATCATTATGCAAATTTATTCTTTCATATGCAGAATCTGAGTTCTTAAGTGGATACCTTCCTTACTAGGCTTGTCATTTGTGTCATGTTGAACATGAAAGGAGAAACAGGCTATAATAGATGAAAGCAAATTCTGGTCATGCCCTTAGTCAGCTGACTGCAAATTTGCACCGATAAGAGCTGGGTGATTACGTGGATGATAGATGGGCTAAAAGGCAGGGTATGTTCAGCTCAGCTCTGTGCTACACCTTTGCACAATGTTTGGGTCAAAGGGGATGTTTGGTTACTGCAGACTGTATAAACATCGAGAAACAGGAATAACAGAAGGTACCTGAAGGAAGCTCAGTCATTTTGGAAGATTGTGGTAGAACAGATTCCACAGAAAGCTTAGCAAGAGAGGGAAAATGGACAGACAACTCTGCTGTCTTCTTTATTATACGTCTCTCTACTGCATGGAAACTAGATAGATGCCAATTGCAGCCATACTTTATAGTGGAAACAGACATGGAGGCAGCAACTGGTAAGAGAGCCACAGATAAAGTCTTTGCTATGCTTCTTGGGTTTTCAGGGGCACAACCAGATCTACAAATACAGGGCAGTGAGATGGCATCATTTTCTACAGCCAGTAGTTTAACAGTATGATTTGAAGGTGTGTAAGGTCTTTAAAGGAAAGATCACTATTAATTTCTGACTAATCTTCATAGCTCATTATTTGTAAATTTGAAGTAGTAATTGTAACCTGCATTTTGTGCACTCAGCAGGAGAAGATACTAGCTTTTCCTTGCTGTGTCTCTGTAAGATATGATACAAAAGTCAGTAGGACCAAGAGGTCCTGGAAGCTCACATTAGTTACTGTTCACTGGAAGACTGAAGTCTTTAGAATTCAGTTCTCTCTAGCATGTAATCTGCATTTAGATTGACTGAGTAGAAAACTGGGCAAAGAAGATCAGGAAGTCTTTTTATGATATAGTCATCTAATTTTTTTCTGAGTGTGTTGAGATCTGCTAGGTCTGTCTTAGCAGAGCATCTGTGAGAATTGAAGGGGCTCCAGTAGCAACTCTTGACAATGGGCACTTGTAACAGGCAGGGTTGGCCTATTTCTAATACTTCACTGTGTAGGCAGAACACAGTTGAAATACCCATCCAAAGGGCAAGTCATGCAAGCCTCTTGGCAATCATAAAGCAATGAGAGCATTTTGCCAAGTAAAAGGCTAGATTCAGTTACGAAACATAAATCTGGACTTGGCCAAGTTAAATACTGTGATAGAAATGCTGGATAACACATGTACTACCAGTTTACTGAAAGCAATCCCTACTCTGAAAACTAAATTTAATTATAGAAAAGTTTACTCATAAAGTAATGCAATTCCAGTGAGAGAAAATACTGAACAAATGCCATTTTGAAGTAAATCTTTAAGTATTTTTTCATTGATCTAATTATGTGTTTATGGAAGTAGATAAGCCAGAAACAAAATCAATCTGTTTACCTGAACGCTCTTCTGATTCTCTGTGTTACATAAAGTTCTGCTTTTGTGCATGGTCAGAGTTGCCTAGGTCTTGATAGGGCTAAGTAGTTTTGAGTTTATGACTTCTGCTTGAATCCAGAAAAAGATATTCTTTATGGAATAGAAGGAAAGAATAATATCTGTGCTCACTCATTAAAGCCTATAGGAGATTTTCTAATCCTATTCTTCTCTAAAAACTAGTCAAGCAATTTATGTGAGAATCATTGAGTAGCAGTCCTAGGGTGAAAGACACAGGCTATGATTCCAGGTGTCTAGGGTCAGATTTAGAACAAAATACATACAATAAAATATATTTTTCTTTTTACAGGGAAGTGGACACAGATTGATAATGCAGAAGCAAGTCACTTCCATAAACTTGTCCACACTTGGAAGTTTACTAAAATACCTGTCGTAGAATAGCAGCATCCCTTTGAGGATTTAGAGCAAAATGGTGATACTAGAATAAATTAGGGATAACTATCTCAGTAAATCTCAAAATGTATAAAAGACATATAGTACAACATTAAATTTCTCAGGAATATTTTAGCTAAGTGTTCTTTCTTTATATGGGAACTCTGTTTTTAGGATTTTTTTTTCCATTTAGTGTGTAACTGATAACTGCTATGATGTGGGGTTTTCCCTTTGTCCTCTAAAATATGTGAGCTACATTGTAATTTCCAAGATATTGAAGTCTTTATTGCCCAAAGTAGGAAAGTGCTTCTTGTTCTAGTGTAAAACCAAATCAAATAGAAAGTGAAGTCTGTTTTTCCATGGCTCCATCTATGAATGCACAATAGATCTTCATGTGAACAAGGGAAATATGCACTTTCTTTGAACTCTGTCCTCTTCTCATCAGTGTTTCATTTTTTGTTTAATTCATAATGTTTTCATTACATAAAAGGAACAACAGGGTAGACCTCCTGTAGATAGTGGAATAGCTATCTTTCCTTTTACTATAATCCTCAGAATAACTTCTTTTATTTGAGTTAAAGCCCTGTCAGTTTTGCATTTCTTTAAAACAAAACAAAACAAAACCCTACCCTTTTTTTTGTAGCTGTGTTTTCTTAGTAACAGCTTCATAGAGTGCATAACCAGAAATGTATTTATAATCACATCAGATATATTACAAATACATTTAAAAATATACATATCACACACCTAAAGAGCTATTAAATAAGGCTGTTATAGCCAACCTGGGTAGTTCTTCATGCAGTTGATAAAGTCTCAGAATGGAAAATAGTTTGG
The DNA here is from genome assembly GCF_022539395.1 of Myiozetetes cayanensis. Classification (NCBI taxonomy): domain Eukaryota; kingdom Metazoa; phylum Chordata; class Aves; order Passeriformes; family Tyrannidae; genus Myiozetetes; species Myiozetetes cayanensis. The sequence continues at coordinate 39,161,200 of NW_026087742.1, read as the reverse complement.
AAGTGCTGAAATTAAGTTTTCTATGATGTAAAACAATCCTATTTAATTTTTATTATCAGTAACTTTAAATTGTGTATTACCCAATGATAAACCCACATTTGGGAGAAGAGGGAGAAAATATACCTGTTTAAATGTCCTCAAGTTATTTTACACATGGCCCATAAAACTTCCAGGTGTTGATCAGAGCCATGGGAAGTCAAGCTGCTATTCAAGTTGCTATTCAAGTCTGTTTTGCTATTCAGTGTAGAGTCACTTCTGTGTGGTCCTTGTCTAGCATGATAATTATGCAAATGATACTGGCTGAAGACGGATATTTTAAAAAGCAGATGCTCCTCATCTGGAATTCTAAAATTAAATTAGAATATGCTAAAAATTATATATTTTGTTGCTCTCTCCTCCCATAACGAATATTGTGTAATCGGTGAGTTGTAATGACTCTCCCTTCATCCTCTTCCCTCCATTTTTGAAAATATAGAAACATAAGAGAAGATCAAAGAGAGCATACAGTATGAATTTCCCCTCCAAGGCTTAAGCCACTGTACCTAAACCATCCCTGAGAAAGAACTTCACTGCCTATTAATGTTCTTGATATTTTCTCAGTTTTTTCAGATGGTATTTTCTGGTTTTCACCAGCCTGCTGAAAAGCTTGTCCAGCATTAACCTTTACTGTCAATAGTATTTCTTCTTTTTTTTTTTTTTTTTTTTTCCCTTGGACATCAAAGAACAATTATTGTCCTTTTTCTGAATTCTGTCAAGTTTCTTGCTAGACATGCAGTTCCTAAACCAGACACACAATTTCTTGGGAGGACTCAGCAAACCTGAATTTGTGGTCTTAGTTATCATTCTCATTATTGCATTCTAGAAGGACATGGCTCTTTGAAAGGACATCACTGTATAAACCATTGTAACTATAGCCCATTTCTGTCTCCACTATCTAGCTAAATATTTCTCATTCTGTATTTTGTGTATTCTGTATTTTATTTTCTCACTGTTGCACATTGTTTTGTTATTTTATTTGTTCCAAACCCAGTAAGATAAACCTGGCTATTTTACTGATTTGTCAAAACTCTTTTAAATTCTTATCCTTTCACCAACAGTATTTTCTATTTCATCATGAGTAAATGAAAATTGAAATTTGGAAATATCTCTTTTGGAATTGTGCGAAGTTCTCTCAGCAGGACAGGGAGCTACTAGGCATTTTCATTTCCTTAGCATCTTTTCTTTTTCTCGAAAATGTCCTCACTATTCTCTTTCTCTTCTTGTTACCTCTTAAGTCTAGAACTTTTTTATATAACCCTTTATACCACATTACATCTGCTCAGATCTCTCCATATTGTCCCATTTTGTCTCCTACTGATAGATCCTAGTCATGGGAAATTAATCAGATTCCCTGAAAACTGAAAACATAATTGAAATCCTAATATTTGTCTTGCAAGACTGTAAAGTCCTAGCCATCCACAATTTATCTATCTTTTCAAAGACTAAGCTTAACTGAAAGCCTATTGAAGTCAAGGGAAGTTCTCACTGTTTTCAGTGGGCTTTGAATCTAAAATTTTTAGCTTTGTTAAACATCTGTTACTTTGGTCTTGTCATTCTAACCCCAAATACTCATTGAGTAACCTGTTGTCCAAGAATACCTTAGTTTGTAATTTTTTTTCTGAAGTCTCTGGTTTACTAGAATAAGAAATTTTTTCTTACATATTAAGGTTTTTTTCAATATTTCTTTCAAGAATTTAAGTTTCTGTTGAGAAAATATCTCAAATGCTTTCTTCCAGTCCTTAAGTTTCTGTAGATAAAGAATTTTCTGTGGCTTGAAACTCAGTGAGGGTGGTTTGTTGCTGTTGCAGAAGGGAGGTTTTCACTGATTTCTCAAAGTGAGCATTTAACCTTATGTGTCTAGGACAAACAAGTATGTTTCAACTTCCTACACCCCTTGCCACATTGAAGTCAGATGTGCACTCAGTGTGCTTGAAAAAAAAATGCTGTTTAGTTTTTCGTGATTTTTACATCTCAATCTGATGCAAACGAGACGGAACTCTGATTTAGAAGAAATCCTCCTGAGCTTTGAGTTGTGTTTACAGTTCATGAGAAGAGTGGTAGGATCTTATGCAGCCCGGGAGTTCCACAATAGAAAATTATGTCTGTCTTTTCAAGAAAACATTTTGAAGCATTACCAATATCTATGTATTTGGAAGATTAGGAAATTTTAAAGCTACACTCACATATGTAACTTAACTCTTCCCTATTGTGCATGTATCTAGCAGTAGAGATTTTAAATAGTTTTAATAATTTAATTTTTTAGTCTGTGCACTTGCAAACTTCTAGTGTAATTAACAGTGTGCCTTTAACTTTTACAACACAAATATTTTTAATAGTTCTTTTATCCTAGGCTCATGTCTGGAAATCTCCTAGAAGCTACTGTGTCATAAGTTCAGATGTCTTTTATGAAGATTGTACAGTTTAGCGGCTCTATTTTGAAAGCTGAACAGCTGTGCTTTGATAATCTCTATCATGAAGCATATTAGAAAAAAAACAGAGTGACTGTAGTAGGTAGTCAGGTTACACAGACACCACTTTGCCTTATCAGTGCTGTGAGAAAGTAGGGTACCATTCTGAAAGAAACTCGAGACAAATGACTTAAATGATTTGTTCAAGGTTTTAGTGGAAACCTGTGATGGAGCATGGAGCTAACTCATGTCTTTTCAGTTCAGGATTAGAGTTACAGCTTTACAATCATGATTTTCTCTTGCTCTGGTGGGCATTTCGGTAAAGCTAGTGGTTGTGTGAACTGTGTAAAGAGATTAGTATTAGAGATAAATTGAACATTTCTCACCCATCTGCTTAAATAAACTGATGCAGTCCCCTTTTAATGGAGAACCGATCCTATTTTATGAGAAACATGATTGCTTGAAGCAAATGAAAAGAACCATAATCATGCAGTTTTGTAATAACAGAAACATGGAAAACCAGTTTGAGGACTAAGTGAAACAGTAATACCCATAATGATACAACATCCTCCAGGCATTAGCAGAACCTTCCAACCACATAGTTTAGGTCTTCTCAAAAGAAAGAGTAGCCTTGTGACTTCAGATTGCTGAGGCATAGAGAGAGAATAGAGTCTAAACAGAACCAGAGATGGATATACGCCAAAGGAACAGTATTTCTCATCCAGAAATCAAGAGGAAGTGTGCCAATCTGCAGTGCTTCTGTCAGCAGGCTGTCTTCCCCACTTAGTCCAAAGAGAAGTATTGTCTGTGGGTTCTAACAGTGAGGAGATACCCTGGATTTGGTCTCTGGTGCTACGTGATGTGGAACAGAAAATGTTGGTTGGGAACTTTGTAGGTAGAAGTAGGTTACCTCATCTACTTCATGCTGGAAATTTTCCCTCCCCTCCTGCAAACAGCTGCTTTTATTATACTTAAACATCCTTTCCTGAAGTGGGATCTCTATCATGTTGTAGATTTTGTTAGGATTCAGTCTCTGGATAGGAGGCCTTAATAGTAAGGGGAGTAAAATGCTGAGTCAGGAGTATCTTTACACACCTGCAGATCTCTTGCTTTCAAGCTATTACCTTTCTAATCTTACTCCACTTCTTCAAGTATCACTTTCCTCTCTCCTATTCACCTAATTTCACAACTGGATCTTTAGCCTTGGTGGATGTTCTTATTCCATGTGGATTTGTGCCTCAAGAGTGGTTTCATTCACATATTTGTAATACTTGTATCTACTTTTACTTCAGAGTAGATCTTCAGCTTTCCATAGGTAAACAACTGAGACTTCTGTTTCAATATCGTTTATATCACTTGCCTGTAATCTCTCTATTCTCATGTATCCAATGTAATGATAGACATAAACTGTTTCAGTCAAGGATTGTCTCCTTATTGCAAGATGTGTGTGGGATGTCTGTTACAGGAGAATGGTTGTAAGCACTACAACAATACAAGCAAACAACAACTCTGGATTTAACTTATCTCCTTTATCATATATTTACAAAACAACTAATTCTTCTGGAGTTGCTTTGATTGTGCTACTGTTCATCCCATGAAGGATAAATTTTTTACTGATTCAAACTGAAATTAGTATTTAAAATTCAGAAATACCTACTTATGTTCAGGGTAGCATTTTCTACAAAAATTATGAAACATAAGTGTACACAAATGTCCCCGTATCATTTTTCTAAAGCTTTCATACTGAAAAAGCCCCTTAGACATTCCTGGGGTTAAGCAAAATGGAGTGTTTGAAGTATTCCTCCTTTATGAAGTGTACAGACTGTTTTTGAGTCTGCTTCATGCACCACATGTTAAAAACAAACAAACAAATTTGCTATAGTGGTCCTGAAAGCAACATACAGAACTCCATGGAGTGTAGATATGTAGATCAAATCCCCTTGTGCAGGATGTCTGAAGCTGTGTGGTGTATGCTGTGGGGTTGTACACATCTTCAGGAAGATGAGGGGGTTGCATTAGGAAGAGAGAGGTTAAAAGTTTAAAGCTCTTTTAAGTTCAGGAGGTCTGGATACCTTTACTTTTCAGAAAATACTCTGTCAGTTTGAATTGACATTGCCTACGAAATGAAAAAAAGCAAACTGACTAGAGTCTTGGCTTATTTTTGTTAATGAAAGGACTTGTTTTACTGTGTTGGTACAGCACTTGATTTGGTATGTAACGGTTACACAGCCCCACAGCCCAATACACAGGTATAGTTAATGTGTCACCTGAGCTGAAATGCAGTTCCGTGAGCGGTTCAGTGCACTTCCCTGTTCATAGCTGTGAGATTCTGCCCTTTATTTTGCCCTTGTCTTTGTATGAGCCCAGGGCATCAGACATACTAACACAGAAGTAACCCTACAAAAATGTTAATAGTGCCAGGAAATGGCATAAATGAAAAAAAAATTGGGCTACTCTATTGCATTGGCTTGTTTGAACCATCATCTGTGGTGTTAAAAAACACGTGACACTATTTCTGCAAGGGTTAGCACAGAAGCAACTATAGACCTGTGTGCTTGTTTTGGACTGGGGTAGGGTTATTTTTCTTCATAGTTGCTAGTGAAGAACCGTGAGTTAACCAGGGTTAAATGACAACATCAAGCCAATCAATAGTCTGGATCTGTGCAGAATCCAAGCCAGAGAGACATGGAAAATGTTATTGAAAGAAACTTCTGGGCTGATTAAGTCAAGAGCTTGTGGACTGAGTTACAGGATTTGTACATCAGAATACTTTGTTGGGTGTCTTCTTAGTTTAGGACCATAGGGAACTTCACTGGTAAAATATATATGCTTCTTGCATTAAGAATCATTTAAGCCTTTAGTTCAGGTTTCCTAAAATTTCATGTACAGGTACCTCCATTTTTTTCCTGCTACTCACAGTTTCTGGAAATTAGGCTGTGGTTATGAGCTCTCCTTTCATCATCAAGTCATAGACTCATTAGGATTGAAATATACCTCTAAGATCACCTAGTCCAACTATTTACCTAACACCAGAGTGTTCACCACTAAACTGTATCCCCAAATGCCAAATCCATGTGCCTTTTGAGCACTTTCAGGGATAGTGATTCTTCCACTTCCCTGGGGAAGTGTCACTGTATTGACAGTAGAAATAAATCACCTAATTTTTCAGGCAGTTTTAAGAAAGCTTACTTAAAATGTCTTTATGGTTTTAATGTTTGTAATTCATTTAACGTATCCTAAATTATTTAGGTCAGATACTATATTGCTTTCTGTTGTGAAAAACAAACAAATAAACAAAACCCAACATGGAAAATATGATGAATATACACCAAGGATAGTTTACATAGAAAAATCAAGTCAAGTTAGTTTGGGCTTCTGTTATATAAAAAATAATACTTTAGTAAAAAATGCAAGTTGCTCTTGAAGAATCATGCCTTTATAACTCTGTGACGTTTGCTTCTTCTTTAGCCATAACAGTCAGGCATAACTATAAAAAACTGCCATGCCTGAAACTAGTTTTAGTGCCATTGCTATTTTGAAAGTTATCTGTGAAATCCAGGGGGAAAACCAATTCTGTTAAATTAGATTCAGTGTTTCAGGTAATCCTTTTATTACAGCTGTTGGCTTTTTCTCAACTTCCTTAAATTTAATGAGACAGTTCTGAAAGTGAATCAGTTTGACCAGCCTGTATCAAACCAATTTTCACCATCAGAAAAATATAGCAGGTGAATACAGACAACAGTTCACACGACTTAGAAAGAAAATAATGATTTTTTGACTCAAAGAAATATAAAAGATGATCCTTGGCCAAGACAAACTAGGAACGTGACTGCTTCTGCTTATTCGTTGAGCAGGGTCCATTGAGGAACCTTGTTCATTTAAGCCTTACATATATCAGCTGCAATGATATCTTATTTCTATTGGAATGAACCATAACAGCTGAAGCTGCTTAGTTAAAGCTCAATTCATGTTTGTTTCTTGTTTTTCTGGTGTTTTGCTGTAGGGATTTTTTGTTTATTTTGTTTACTTTATTTCAGGCTGTAATCTTCAGTTTCTGGTTGATTTATTTTTTTATTTTACATTAAACCCCCTGCATTTTCATGTTAATTTATTTGAACATGTATTCTCTGGCTTTTTTAGAGCAAGTTTATGAACAAGTAATAGTTTACATTGAGGAGAAAAATTTTCTCTGTCTACTAGTAAGCATTCCCTGGTCTTTATAACGAGAAATTACAGTATTTATGTGTTTGTTTGTTTTTTTTTAATGGACATTTGTAAATGGTTTGAAATAGTACATCTAACAATAGCTACATTAATATAGTGAATGCCACACCTTCTTGAGATGTTAACAAACAATGTGATTTTTCCATGAAGGTCTATACCATCTACCAGAAAAATACATGTTTTTCTCATTTTTGGAAAAATATCAGATGATTCAGGGAAAACAGGCCACCAGAAAAAAAGAAAGAAGTTTTTTTAGTGTATTGCTCTTTTGATCTTTACCATGGAAAACCAAAAAGTTGGAACCATAAAATTAAAGCACATCATGAATCAAAACCCTGTGTCTAACAACATGTCTTTCTTTCAGATGTCTTTACTAACAGATTTTTTGTAGTTCTAGAAAATAAGGCATGTGGGGTAGCAAATAATCCTTACACAGATTTACATTTCATGGGTTTTCATTCTGAAAGCTCTGCTGGTTCAGCTAGCAAACCTGTAATATGCTGCAGTAATTGTATATGAAATTGCTGCTGTGCTGGCATGATTTTGCTGCTTTTGGTTTACATGCTTAACATTTTTTGTTTTCTTTGGTATCCCAATGCTATGTTTAATGTAAAAAAGTATTCCTACACACAGAGAAACAGAGTCCAACTAGACTTCTCTCTGTTTCTACAGATCTGAAGTACCACTGCCAGTTTGACACTCTCAGTCCTTGAACATCTGTGTACTCATTGTCTGCATGGGCTATTTGCCTTACATTTTCATTACACTGAGACTGCTGCTTTGGACTGGCCCTTGTTCCCACAGCATGTTGGGCACTTCATATCTTTAATCATCACTTACGCAGTCTTATCTGCTTGCTATCTTATGAGGTAAACAGTCTTGGGCCTCACCACTCACATGGGAGGCTGCCAGGAAGTCTGACTCATGCAGGACTTTTCAGATTGTTTTTTTAAGGCTTCTATTACTGTAATATCTTCAGACTTTTCCAGCTTTTATTTCCAATTTATGTATTTCCCCACAACAAACAAAGAGTGGATATTCCTCTCTGGTTTTATTCCTCTGCTTCCTTGGCATGGCTTCCTGAGAAATAAGATCTCATTGATTGCATCCTCTTGGGGTACATACCCTTTACACAGAGTAGTTTGACATCTTTGGTGATTTTAAGCTTTCCCCTTTTATTGTGTTTTATTAAATACATTTAACATCTCAATTAAGTATCTTCTACAGTCAAGTCCCCAAAAGATTTGAGTGCACAACTGCACCAAAGTACCCTGACAGTCCTCCAAAGTCCAGAGTTCATCCCACATCTCCCAATACTCCCTACAGAGTCAGGCAGTCGTGTGCCTTGCCGAATCTAAGACCTCCAGCTCCAATTATTTTTACCACGTGTTCCTAGTCGATGCTTCCCTTCTTCCTTACATATAATCAAAACCAGAGTCTGGTGTAGAACTTCCTTACATCCCCTGCCCTTTGAGCTGATGGGAAGACATACCTCTCCTCTCACACCAAAGCACTCTGAAGGCTGCTATGGGATCCAAGTCCTCCCACAGTCTGTAATTACAAAGCCAGGAAGGATGACTCTGACTACTAGTAGATAGTCCGGGAAGAAAGCTGGTGTGTTATTAGAGCTGTGAGCCATGAGATATTTGGAAGAAAATGCAGATGTGATCTAAAGGGCTTGATCTTTTCTATCCAGATGTAGGTGAAGGAAGTGGTATCAGTTGGAAGTTGTGCTGAATTTCTTGGAGGAAGTGATGGTCTGATTTTCTTGAGGACATGCTCTGTGTGCAGATACCTGTCCTGTCCCTGTACTGCTGTACACCCAGGTTTTGATAAAATCTCTATCCAGGACTAGGCCCTTGTGAGGATCCAAACTGCCAAGGAAGGCAAATGCCTGCTGGAAGAACTGGTACATCCTGGTATTAAAGCCTTTGAATCAACAATAGCAATAACTCAGTCCTGAGATACATCAGGTGATTTGTCAGGACTTGGTGACCTCAGCTACCTTCTGGCCCCACAGCTTGGAAAAAGAATTGCAACCCTGTGAATGCCTGACTAGTGGTTGAGCTGGATAGAGGCCAGTCTCCAGCAGGGCCACAAAGGGCCTGCTCGCTTTATTCTCAAGCTTCAGTCCTTCTCTCTCTCTATGGTAAGATGCTGGAGAAAAAGTAATAAGGAAATGGATCTTTGGTCAAATTCTAGTATCCATCCCTAGCTTAGTCACTACTATACCCAGGATACTGATTGCTGTGAATGCCTTTCAAAAACATGCCCTATCCATTACATGGAGAGAATTAGACATCCAATTTAGAATAGTTCCTGCTATTTCAAGAGCAAAGTTCCTTGAAGCTGAAGTTAAAGTTGTGTGTATGGCAGACCTTGCACTCTTTCAACCTCCTTTTTCATCCCTGTGGAAATTGTATGTACTCATTTTCTTCTTAGTTATTCATGGTTCCTAGTCTCCTTCCTGAAGTTGTTTGGCTGAAAATAAAGAACCAGTGAAATACAATATAAGTTCATTAGCCTAGCTATGATATTCCAAACCCCTCTGTTCTTCTACTTTTACCCTGTCTTCTTCAAAAATTTTACTTATATCCAGAAATCTAAACTGTGGTCCAGTCACCTATTGTCTATTCCCTTCTCAGTTTAGAAAAACGTTTCTTCCCCTAAAAACACATTGGCAGACACACACATGGACTCTCCCAGAAGAGCTTTATGCCAAAGTTCTCTGCCTGCACTGTTTTGAACTTGTGACTTTGTGGCAATTGCTCAGATCCCCTCAGCCTCATACTCTTCAGATTTAACAAAGCGGGCATCTGTTATTCTTTTACTAACCATGGGGTAAAGGCCAGCTGTAAATGCCTCATCATGTTTTCCAACTACTCATGTGAGACACTAATGCAGAATTCCAGTTGGCAAGATCTGCCAGTAGATAAGAGGTACATAGATAAAGCAGTACGTATTGCCATTATTTCCCTAGTGTATCATTACCTAAAACCTGAGTGGGAGGGAGTGAAGGCATCAATATTAGCTACTGTTTTCCACAATAGAAAGCTAATTAGTTTAGTTCTTTTAATGATCTTTAAATTTATAAGTCAAAGTGGTTTTGGTGCATACACTGAAGAGACTAGACACAAGTAACTTGTCCTTATATTGTCAAGTGTTCCTAGGGATAGTGCAACCTTCTTTAGTACTTTGTTTTTTCATGATACAAATGAGTTCCTTCAGAGAACTAATATACTTTAACTGCCCTGACCAGTCCCACCTGGGACCTTCACCCATAGCTGCAGCACACTGGTGAGGGAGCTCATCTTAAGCTCATGCCTGGGAAGCTAGTTCTCGTCTGAGTTGTGTTGTAGGTTGCAGCCTTGTCTCCTGAGCAGATTCAGACTGATGTTTAATATTGATTGTCTCCAGTGCTCTCTTCTGGATGGACTTGAGCCCTGTCTTTTAGTCTTGGCTCTGCTACTTCTGTCTGGGCTATCTGTGTGTGATACTATTACGCAGGTGCAGCAGGACTATATTCTGCTTGATGAGGATACTGCACTTGTGCTGTGGTATACTTGGCTCCTGTTTATCCTCCCTCACGGGAGGGAGCAGCCTGTTCTTGCTGCTCCCTGCCAGTGAGGGGTGGCTGCAGCTCACCTCCTGGCATCATGGTCACCAGATAGATCTAAAGGAAGCACAGCCAGCTATGGGCAGAAGAGTGAAACACTCCTTCTCACTGGCAACCAGGAGTTAACTTGCACTGAATGTGAGGTGAGCTTACACCTGAGAGATTTTTGTCCATCCCTAATCACTTTTCCAGGGTTTTACTTAAGAAAACCAGTATTTTGAACCATGCAGTGCTTTGAACTTCATGGTTTCTTGTCACTTGAAGTGACTGAGAATTCATTTTGAGTTTCCTGTGCTGGTGATTTAAGGACACAGTGTAGGCATAGCTTTGAAAATGCTTTCAAATATTTAGGTGGAATTTGAGGTGACCCTAAACAGGTTCTTCATTTAGTCAGATCACAGTGGGAGAAGAGCCTGATTGGGGTTTTTTTTGTTTGGTTGGGGTTTTTTGTGTGTATGTTTTTTTCTCTTCCCTCTTTTCACCTATCTCCCAAATTAAGGTATGCATACCTTTGAGTAGCCATCTTTTTTTTCTATTTTTTTTTCTGTCATTATTAAGTTTTCTTTTCATTAGATTGTTATCGCTCAGCTCATTTGACTGGGAATTTCCCCCAGAATTGTGCCTTGCCAGAAGTAGTATTATTTTATGACACATTTACATGAGAGCAGGTTTTTCAGGTTCTTGGTGGTAAACTATGTGGAAATATGTAAATCGGAACACTGCACTTTTCTGTAAAATCTCATCAAGGTCACAAACTTTTCTTGTTTCACATAGCTACTTTCTGCCCCTCAAATAATTGCCAGCTAGCAGTGCAAGCAATGACTGTGGCCAGCATGTAGTCCTTGTGGTTCCAGAGCCTTTTACCTTTTTAATATCAGCACTGCATATCTGATATTAAATAGTTGTTTCAATGACTGTTACGATGAAATCTTGAAATATTTTCTTGCGACTTGAATTCTCTTCTTTGCCTAAGTAATACTTTGTGTGTGAGAATTTGTATTTAGTACCATTGCTTAAAGTGTCAATGATCCTGAATATATGCTTCTGAGAAGGAGGCTCATGCAGTGGAGGATCAGTCTCAGAGAAGCAGATGGCTTCTTAGATGGCTAATGAAGAGATATGATGGATCTCTTCTTCCACACTGAAACCTTGTCCCAGGGCCTAGTAGACAACATCCTTGGACACTGAGATCACATGTGTCGTATTACTAATAAGTCCCTCCTTTGTCCTCAGTCTGAGCTTGTGGAAACTGCAGAGGAATCTGTCATTCAGCCTTATAAACTGAAACTCTGTAACCTTAGAAAGAAGTTAATCAGGGCACAGTTGTGGCTGACGCTGCTGAGTCTGTAGCCTGAGACTCCAAGCAGGCTGTATAAAGTTGCATAAGCACCATTAGTAGAATTATAAGCTGAAATCAAGGCATGTAACTGAATATCTGTGTCTGAAAAGCCCAGCTGGTGTAATTGAGCACATACTTAGGCAAACAGATTTGGGTGTGCATCTTTTGAAGCCATCCAGTAAGGCTGCACTTTTAACACTTGTTCCAATTTGTGCTAACTTGTAGGAACTAGGCAGTTAAACATTATAATATTTATTCAAGTCAGATTTTCAGGTCATTTTGAAGAACCACATCTGAAAGTCACACAATTTTATTGAAGAATTGTGTAATTTAAGAAAATATAAACTTATGATGTGGTTTTATTCAGCTAATATATAAAACTAGTTTTAACTTGATGCCTATATAGTGAGATTATTTATATAAAGAACATGTAATTGAAATGTTAATATTGCTGAAAGAAGCATTTTGCTTGCTAGAATGAACTCTTTCAGCCATTGACTTCTGTGCTGATTGTTCTTTCTGCTTTGGAAGTGTATTTTACTAAAGTCTTAAAATGCCCATACATTTAACTGTCTGAATATCAGTTTTACAGAAGTGCAGTATATGCAGAATAAACAAGTGCAAGTTTGAAAACATAGCTCTTAACAAAATAGTTGTCTCGTGGTATTTTGCTTAAATACTATGGATCTGATATTTGTGTTGAAAGCACTGCAGTTTATACTCAAATGTTTATTAAGCTTCCCAAACCTGTACTCCTCCAACGTAAGCAAACTACTGTGATCGAAAAGCCGGTCTCTTCATTTTGTATTCACATAGCTCAGTCCTAAAATGCCCTCTGCTGGGCACTGGCAGTAGCCAGGATGCAAGAGGCTTTAAGGTTAGGAAAACTGATGTCATAACGGGAGTCACATCATCCAGCACAGTGTCTAGATTTTGAAGGACTTTCTTATTAAAGTTATTTAAAGCTTATGACTGTGTGATATGGAACAATTTTAAAAAGGAATAAAAATAACTACTAGTAGTCAGACTTAAATATGTTTCTAAAGAAAAAAAAATATTCTTGAACTGGAATTAAACCACTTTTGGTTCACATAATCTTTTTCCCCCACTCCTGGACACAAACAGTATTATGTAGCTGAAGCTAATAGGTGTGTTGAAAAAGAAAAGATAAATTCTAACATAGATATTCTAAAACTGGGGGGCAAGGAGAAGCCACAGTTCTTACACAAAATTATAGCTAAAGGAGAGTAAAGGGTTTCATTACAGGTGTTCACCGATCTGTCAAAGCTGCCTTGCCTTACTCAGTCTAATGATAATGTATAAGTAGGAGGGGGAGATCTCAATTGTGTTGTGTTGTAATGATTAATGGCCTCAGAGTGTAAAGAATATTAATGTGATCAGGTCAGTGTGTGATACAGTTAAGTGTGTGGCTCTGGAACATGCATCCAGGCATGGTATATTGATTAGTAGTGAGAAAAGGGATCACCATGAAATATGTCTGAACTTTTTGAAGTCTTGATCACGGAAAGTGATTGATATATTTGAAGTGTGAAATAATACAACTTTATTTTGTCAAAGTCCTTATGTTTAAAATATATGAACTCATATATATGAGAATCTTTTCCTTGATAGTCTTATAGATAGTCAGAACAAAGTCAAACTTTCCTTGTTAAAGAAAATATTCAGACAGGCTGAAGATATTCTGATGGTAAGAATTACCAGAGGAAGATCCTGCATCTTCTAAGAGAAGACAAAATTATTCAAAGAATTAAACACATGAACAGCATTTTTGGAAATTTTCCATTTCTGTTGTTCAACAGAACAACAATGACTCTGGGAGAGCACATTTAGCAGCACTGCCATCTGATAAACTTGTACTGTCATCAGATTTTTCAAATACTGCCTTTAGATACATTTCTGCTTTATGTGTTTGTGTGATGATTTCATCTGACTTTGTTATATGTCAGTTCTGTAAGCCTCACTGATGTCTGTAGAACTACAAACTCATCTTTGAACTGCAATATAGCACCAATTAAGTTTCAGCTTCTACCATGACAGTGTCAAGTAAGTACCTTGGTGTTTTGTTCTGGTTGTTTCTTTTTGACACAGTGGTACCTATCTTTGCAGATGTGATGACGGAGCCCCTATCGTATAGGCCCCTTATATCAATAGTGAAATTTATAAACCTGAAAGAACTAACAGATAGCTGTATTGAGGAGAATTCTATTCTCACATTAAGTTGTCCCCCAGTTAAGTCTCATTTCCAGCATACCAATTTTAGTGATTTATTCCAGTCTCATGCATTCTAATGTGGTTATTGTGTGGTTACTGGCATTTTTGAAGGATAAATTCTGTCAGTTAAATTTGACAGCATCTATAATCATAAGAGACTTAATTTATAGTTCTGTTACTGTGGATAACTAATAGCATGAACTTCTGTACTTGTCTGAATCTCCAGAGATTTCAGGATCCAGAGCTATTGATCAGCTACTACACTTTCAATTTCCTTGAAAGAATATGTGTTTCTCTTATGGTTCAATTTGAAGGAAATAAATAAGACTAAAACTTCAGGAGTGCTGAAATACTACTTTGTGAATGTGAGAAGAGATGGCATTTTCAGAGTGGTGAAAAAATACCTTGGGGGGGAGACTCTACTAAGGAGAGTTCTATGCACTGTCAGGCATATATGGCAACAGTGGTGACTAATTGTCATATATGTGGAGGGAGAAAATGGGAGGAGAAAAACAGAAGGAACAAGTGAAAATACTGGTGTTCTAGGTCTTTTCAGTCGGTAAAAGAATTTCTTTTAAATATAGAACTCCATTATCATAATAGCTTATATGGACACAGAGAGAGACCTTTTGGGGATGCTGTTTCCAGCAGTGTTTATGCTTCTGTGTCTTATTTTACTCATATTGGCTCCCACACTGAGACACAGAATTCAAGACTGTTTTTTAAACTTGAGGAAAAGATCCCTCTGAAATACAAAAGTGAGGACATATTAATTAATATTTTTATCTGCCTTGTCATAAATCTGAATACATGGATGATTTACAATTAAAAGATACTTTAACTATCTTGGAGACAATACTGTTATATTATCTCCAAAACCATATTACCCTTTTGGTTGATTTTTAAACTGTGCCCAAGTAAAATGAAAGCAGGTAAAAATTTAACCTAGACCGATGAGTGCTGAGCTTAAATTTTTGTTGCCTGTATTTCTTCAAGCTGGTGAATAGATACTGAATGTGGTCTAGACTTTTGTTATAAATTGTTCACAAATAAAAAACAGTTTGCTATCCAGAAAATGTCATCATTGGTTCAGAAAAAGAGGACTGTAAGTATGTTTATATGGCAATGCAGTGCTAGTAAGAAATCACTTAACGTATTCTAGTGAGTTTAGATGCATGGATTTGTGCTATGTTTGTTAATGTTTTAACCTAAGGTCTCACTTAGAACAATTATCTGTTTTGTCCCATACAGTTATGCAAGCTTCTAACCAAACCTCCCAAAATCCAAAAAGAAGCACAAGAAGAAGAAGAAAAACCCACCTCCAGCTGGAGGACTAGTACATCTTTAATATTGTTCTGCAGCCAACACCATCACTGAATAGTTCTTAGAAACATATTTCATTTTTTGACCATAATAATCTTTCTTCTCCGAGGAAACTTGAGTAATGCTGGTAACAGGGGTGTGGTGACCAAATAGAGAACCATTTTGTGTGAATTTAAAGTGGGTTAATGGCAAGAACCACACCATTCAGTGAAGTAAACTCTAAAACTTTTTTAAGTGGTCTGGGTATAACAGACATCTCTCCCTCCTTACCCCTCTGTTCCAGGTGGATCTGGCACCATGGTTTTGAGGAAACAGGACATTCATTCCAATCTATGAGTGTGCCCAAGTGCCAGCTACTGGCCTGTCACCTACATGTGTCTCTTCCAGCTTTTTGTACAGTCATGGTTATCTTTGGATGTCCCTTGATAGGAACTGTTGTTTTCACTTTTATTGCTTTTGAACTGAGACAGTCCCTGTAAGCCATAATTAGCTTTACTTGGAGGCTAGTGAGGCACTGGAACAGGTTGCCCAAAGAATGATAGAAACACAGAATGGCTTGGGTTGGAAAGGGCATTAAAGATCATCTAGTTCCAACCCCCTTGTGGTGGGCAGGGACACCTTCCCCTAGACCAGGTTGCTGAAAGCACCATCCAGCCTGGTTTTGAACACTTCCAGGGAAGTATGGTTGTCTAATTATCATGTTATACAATAGCATTTGGTATCTTGTTTGCTACAATATGCTACTTGATTTAGAGCAATAAAAGAAAAAACATTATTTTTATAAAGCAAGGAAGGAGGAAAATGAAATCTCTCTTCGCACCGGAATGCTGGTGAGACTCGAAGTTCATTACGCTGACATGTCTGTCTTTCAATTTCTTGTGATTCCTTCTTGGTATTGTACAAGGAAAACCTCTGAGTCTGCTCAGAGACCTCCTCATCTGCTAAATCTGCCCCAAACACCTTGTGACTTAGCTTATCCATTTACAAAGAAGATGAGGCCATGCATGGTCTCCTGCATGTTGTCCCAGTCAGCCATGCTTTTTGGGATATATTTCCATTGTCTATTGTACCATTCTGTAGCTCTTCTGTAACACCCCTCTTCAACGTGTGTTGTTTTAAGAAAGTACTGCTATTTTATCCTCAAAAATACAGTTTCTAATGAAGATATTATTTCCTGTTTGCACTGATAGAAGCATGTGCATCACATAAATAATGTTAAGACTGAGAGTGACTTTTTTGCCTAGTTGAAACGAATTGATTTTATTACTTTGTTTCCCACATTAATGGTTGTAAAATTACTTTTTTCACATCTCTTCTCATATATATATTTTTTCCTAAGTTGAGTTACATTTCTGTTTTCACTTGAAATGGTGAATGTTTTGGAACCTTCCTTAACTAGGACTCCAGAAATACTTGGCATAGGGATAAATGCTATATCTGATTTTTTTTCTGTTTTTCTCTCTCTGAAGACAGAAGATTTTGTTTTACCATTTGGGTAGAGATTAGAAGTTTGAAAGCCATAGAAAATGGAGTACAAAGTCTTTCTCCTGTTACTAAATTTCTTATTTTGAGGCACATAAAATGACTGATTTGTTAATGTTTTGGGAAAATTGGTGGGGTTTGCATAGCAGTAAGTCAGCAGTATGAAACTGAAAGCTCTTATATTAGTGTCTACTGCATGGACTTGTTTGGCAAATTCCTGTCCTTTTTAAAAAAGATCTGTTAATATTTGCAACAACTTTCTTTGCATGTTTGAACTTTGACTGTAAAGGTAGGAAATCCTCATTATTTCAGTAGCATTTTTCTCTGGAAAGGCAAACCCACTCTCTTTTCCTTGAACGGATTCCATAAATTACTGGCATCTAATTTCTTTTTTGAATGATCTTTATTTTTTTTAATATAATTTATATATATCTGGGTTATAGATTGGAACCCTGCCTCGTCCTTACATGATACATACAATAAAAAGTTTGTGTTGTTTTCTTTTTTTTTCCATCAGAGTTATTTCTTTTCCTCTGGATATATGTTCTTCAGTGGAGGCCTAAAAGCAATAGATAGTCTTTCCATTGCATCTGTCTTTTGCAAGTTTGGAGACCTAGACATCTAATTTTCAACTTGATTTATAAACTGTGCAGTTGGTAGTGAATTTATGGGCATTGCTGCTTTTAGACAATCTATTCTTGGATTGATCTTGCAAAGTTTATATTTTCAGAAATAGTGCTCTTTTTTTCAATATCCTTCCTGTTTCAAAGGAAGTTAACACTTTCTTCCCAAAGTAAGGTCTTCAGGGAGAAATTCTTCTTGTCCTTTCAGTGAAAGTACAAGGGATCAATACTTTGATATGTTGTTTTGCTTTTTATGTATTTTTGCACTTTTCCTCTAAATTGTTTTGCCCGAGGAAAGACCTTACATATGAAAGTTCTCTGACTTTTTTTTTTCCACAGGTCTATCAGTACAGAGTCTGTGTTCTTTAAATTGTCTTATTTTCATTGTTTTTCATTGTGGTTTTTTTTTTCTATGATGAAATTGAGAGTTTGTTTGTTTTCTTGATTTATTACCTCATTTTTATTTACCAACTTGCTAAGAAAATGCTGGGCTTAATACTGTCCAGTTCCAGTCTCATCCTTAGTGTTTGGAGAGACTAGTATTGATATTTTCCTCTCTCTGATGCTGGAATATCTGCCATAAATATGTTAGAAGATCAGTGAATATTAGAGAAGAATCTCTCTCTTTTTTATCTCTGTGGTTTTTTTCTTTTTTTCTTTTCTCTCCCTCAGAAACAGCAAGTTATTTCTTCCAAAACTTCAGAATATAAATCAGTGAAACAAGATTTTCTTTCAATATAAATTCTCCAATATAAATTCTTCAGATTAATCCCAGTAGAACTGGAGCAAGTGAAGGAATTTGTTAATTAGCTGTTAATAAGTGAAAAATATTTGCTGCCAGCGTATATATCATCTGCTTTGATAGTTTAGGGAGCTCACTGGAACAAGTTGTTCAAACCAAAGGATGTCACTGCTGAATAGTACTTTTATTGCAGCTAATTATTTTCTTTTTACTGTGTACCTGGGATTTATGAATCTTAACATTTTTAGTAAAAGGTGAAAATTTTGAAAAATTTTAAAAAGAAAAAAGTGGAGATGTCCATTAAGGATGTAATGGAACAAAAATATTTTGGGTTTTCATTTGAAATTATTTTATTTTTTGAATTACATATTCAAAGTAGCAATCAATAAAATTTTTTTGACCAAACTAAAGTCATGAAGTTTTTATGGAGAACTATAATTGCAATGATTTTATTGAATTTTTTCCTTTTTGTATTTGAAATGTGACTATTGCATAACATAATGTGTTGATCATCTCTACATCTCAGTCTTTGAAATAACTGAGAATTTATCAGGTCCTATATAATTAAAAGAACTGGTGGGAAAGTTGCCATTATAATCCTCAAGAATTCTGGAAACACAGATCGAGAACAAGTTTGCTTCTTAGTTTAAAATAAAATTTGTGCATTTCAGACTGATTTGGAAGCATTTTCAATACACTAAGACTAAAAGAGCTTACATAAAGAATGGATTGCACTCTGGGGCATCTAGCTGTTAACCAGTGCCCAGGTTTGTGGGAGAGGCTGACTAGATGTGGAAGTGGATTGCTTACACAAACAGATTTCCTCCAGTGGTAATGTCCTCCTATGTCCAGGGCAAATTGTCTTTTAAACGATGTTAATTAAAATGTATGGTATGCTTTTATCTGCCTCCTCTTTTTATGCAGAACTACTAATTTCAAATAATTTTACCTAAGTTCAAATGGTAATTATTGTTTGGATTGTCAGTACTGTGTACCTTATCATGTTATGAAGAACCTGAATTGAACTAAGTACTACAGTCTGGTTTTCAAAAGTATGGACCCATTCAGTCCCAAAGATAAGCACATGCACTCTTTTAACTCCTGGTTGGTCCACCTTTCCACAATCTCCAGTTTTTCCTGCACATGATGAAACCAAGGAAGGAAGTTTTACTCTCAAACTTAGTGTATACCATGAACATGTTGATCAATACAGCTAATACTTGGTCGCCAAATAAACATATTTTATCACTACTGATGCTAATTTCCCAGTCCAAGGTTCACATTTTTTCTTTCTCATATGAGTTTTGGCAGGAATTTTTCCATCTAACAACATATAGGCTAGTAAACTGAAAATTCTTCTGTTCTCGTGTGCTGATTTGCTCTCAGCAACAGGGCAGTCAAATAAACAGGCCAAGCACTGAAAAACTGACAGACATGAGATTCATAAAGGCAAGTTTAAGTGCTCCTCTAAAACCATTTTGAAAGCATCATTAATCATGCTGGGCACTGAGCCAGTATAAGCAACCAGTTACACTTGCATTACTCCTTTTAACAGAAAAGATGAACTTTTCATCTTTTCTCTGCATGGTTCTTTGCACAGAAAGTACATCCAGCCTCAGCCAGAAGTCTTCCTTGGTAGGTTAGGAAAGAGAGACAGCAAGAGGCCTATTTCAATTGCTTTACCCTTCCCTTCCCTTTGCTTTGTAAAGGTTTTCTTTCATTAGAAATATGTCCCTTGCTTTAATTGTAAAACTAATAGCAAGTCTTTCTTCTGCTCAGGGATACTCTGCACACTACGCAAACATGGAAAATAAAAATCAAAGCATATCCCCAGATTATGCATTCCTCTACAGCAGGTTATTTAAAGGACCCACTGCTTCTACCAAAACCAAATTTAGAAGCATTTCTGTGGACCACTTGCATTGCATCCTAATGCTCTTTAAAGATCTCACCCAGGGAAAATTATCCTGAATTGTCAATAGAAAATTGTTGGGGAGTCTTACTGTTCCTCTCTTGCTCACTGTCAAACTGGGAGGGCAACAGTTTTTTTCACCTATAATTTACCACAGCTACCTGGGGACTAATTATGCTAATTAGGTCCTTTGAAGATGAAAAATGGAATTCTTTGATTTTATAGATGTAGCTTTCAACCTTATGCATGTATGTTTAGAGGCCTTCTATTCTCAAGGACTTGCACATTACAAAATTGAGGGAGGATATACGTTGTTTACCTAAATACTTGGTTTATACTATTTTCATTCAAAGCAAAGATTCATTTTGAAGACTTGTATTTCAGTCCATCAGTTTAAATAAACTTGGGGTTAAACCTGGAATTCTAGGATGACCAGGTATGTTATCTTAATTTCTATTGATCCTAGGTCTTGCTCTTATATATTGCTTTATTTAGCTCTTAAAATACAGACAAGAAAAAAAATGTGCTCAGTTTTGGTTTTGAAATAAATGCTAATCTCCTAGATTTAATGCAATTTTCATTTAGTTCAAGGAAAACTTTTACAGTGGACATTTAATTAGCTACTGACGCATGTGTACTTATTTTCAACCTTTGCATTAGCAAAATATGTTTCATGGAAATGTGAAAGTATATCTTCAAGTCAAGTATCTGGAGGTCCTTGCTGGCCCATTATGATCCCAGTAAGAAAGCCACTCTGTAAAGTTTCAATAAAAGGTATTTATTAGAGTTAACACTACAGGCAAGAAGAGAACAATATAGGTAATCTTCATGTCCCTTTAGATGCTTGAAACCCCAAGTGGTATAGCACTGAATGGCCCTTCAACCCCCATGTGGCACATCGTGCAGACCCCGTCCATAGAAGAGATCCCCTTCTGGTCCTTTGAGCTACTCCTTTTTTCTTACGTGGAAAGAGCTCTATTCATAATTTCTATTGTCAGACAGGAGGGATGTTTGTGTGACAACTTGTAGCTGCACAGTTAGACGAGGCGAGGCAGGGCAGGCAATGGAACTGCCGGTCTCGAGTAGGAGCTGTCTCAGACTCCTCTTAAAATCAGCTGATTGTGTTTGTCCTGCAGCCAAAATTCGTGCAGCCCTGACCTGAGGGCTGTGTTGGTCCTGCATGTACACGATTGTTCCACATGCAATGGTCCAGCAGTCAGGACTGCTGAACCCCTCTCTAATGATATTTTACTAGACCAGTTGTATTTTGAAATTAAGCATGTATGCGTTGATATCTCAGAACTTCAAGAGACTTCTACTTTTTTCTATTTCAGGGATAAACAGGATAAATCAAATTCCAAATGAGAAACCCCAGGGAAACTGCTTGAATTCCTTGTTAAGTCCAGAAGTAATTTGTTAGGTAAATATACCTAAGTCAGCGTTCTTAAATCGTTTATTCAAATACAAGGTGATTTGTAAAGTTAAAGAGTGCTAATAAATTGGTATCGCAGAGCTGGCAAAACACATCCTATATCACCAACTTTGGTTCAGCTACCGTGACATGAATACAATTACTTTATTTTACATTACAAAAACAAAAGAAAAAACAGTTAAGAGAAAGCAACTAAAATCTAGCAAATGAAATATAGTTGGAGCTGATTATTGAATTTTCATTTTTTTACTGGCTTTTAAAATTGCAGCACTGGGGTTTCCTTCCTTACCCTCCAATAGCAAAACATTAGAAGTAAAATTGCAGTAATTTATGAAAAACAGTGTGTATGAAAATATAATGGAGAATCAATGGAATATTTAGGAAATAAGGAGTAGAATACAAAAGTAGCAGTGCAATGAGTATCTTTCCATTTCAGGAAGAGTTTGAGCTGAACACTGTGAAGATGCACTTCAATTTGCAAATAAATTTCATTAGCTGTTTCTTTAATAAAAACACATACAGTGTATATAACTGTCTCTCTAATCTATCTGTCTAAAATCACAGTTTATCTTATGATGAGACCCTCTCACCAAACTACCCACTGCAAGTAAATTTCATTAACTTGTGATATATTCAGCACAGAGTTCTATATTGTGCTCCATAAACCCAATGACAAGAACAAGAAGACCATTGGTAACTAGTCCAAATATCTCTCTGCATTTAATGAGGAAAGAGTGGATGTTTTATTTTATCTCCCTTTTGTTCTTTATACAGTACAAAAGCAAATAACTGGTTTTCCTTCTCATTTCTGTGATATTTAAGGTTATTTAAGCACTGATCAACAAAAGAAAGAAACTTTCTAAAAGTTCTATATACTAAATTTTAATGAAGCTACAATACAGTATGAGAAAACACACCAGAATGAAACAATTGTGCACACCTTACTGAGTTTTTCCTGCATAGAAGACAGGAGTAATAAACCTTTCATAACCGATACTAATGATTTTGCTGAATACTTTCTAGAAGGCATGAGGCTAAAATGTGGCTGAAAGCAGACTAAACATCTACAAAGAACAACATATATTAAAATATGGTAGTTTTCTATGTTCATACTTGGCTTTATGGGGAAAAGATTTGATAACATGTTCAAGATCAAATACAAAATAAAGGAATGAAAAGAGCACAAGCTCACGATATATAGAGTTAAATATGCACAGCCTGAAATTTTTGTTCAATTAGACGTGATTTGGATTCCTATATTTGTGTTGAGAGACAGGTTCAAATACCCATTAATGCAGCCAATTCCAATCATAATATTTAGAAGACTCCAACGCCAGCAGTGTAGAGATTTACCTGAGCCAGATTTAAATATGTGAAAGATTATGTTTAAACCGGTACTTGTCACCTCAGTTGCCTTTGCAGTCAGGGGAAACTGATAGATGCCTTCAGAGAATGTCTCATCTGGTCTACTGAGACCAGAGAGAGAGATTATGCTGTGATGTGAATCACCCTCTGATGGTGCCTGTTTCTTTTGGTGGCCTACAGAAGGAACCTGCTGTGCCTAGTTGAGATTTAAACCTCCAAATTGGAATGAATGGATCTTTCTACCTTACCTGTCAGTGCAGGAGTATGATGAAGAAGCTTTCGGTAAAGTTCACACTCTGTTTAGAAACAGAGCTTAGATTTTTAATAGATACAGAAGGGGAAGGAGATAACGACTCTCCTTAGTTTATCAAATTTACGCTAACTAATAAATCAATTGGATTAGATTAAAATCCAGATTAGCAATGCTGAAAAATTCATGGTGAGCTGCAAGGAGAAAAATCTGTATATTCTATGAAATAATATCAGAACAATGTACAGACAATTTTTCCAAGAAAACTAGAAGTAACATGGGCATAAGGGAAGCTCTAACATCCTTGGATGACCTTTGTGGTTATTTGTGCTGGTAAAGTCACTCTATCTGAAATTTCCAACACTTTAGTAGTATCCAACACCTGTCACAGAAGGTGATTTGGGTTTACCTGCTTTCAACCTTCTCATGTTCCTGTTTTCTTTGAATTTTTGAATGAGTGGAAGGTGTCTGGGAAAGTTCTTAATTTTTTTAATTTATATCTACAAATTTTCTCAGATGCTTTCTTTCAGAGGCTTTTAAACACTATTTATTCTTCTGAAAGATTTTCAGCTTTCAAATCTAAATGCTAATAGCAAAAATTAAATTTGAATTGAATATAAGAAGTTTGGTCTTTAAAATTTTTTTAAGTAAAACTGTTATTAACTATTAATATTCAAACTTGTTTATGTCCCTTGTGCTTGCCCTATGTTACAGTCAAAGTAAGTAAATTCATTTAATTGCCATGTTCCTTGTCTTCTCAGGTTATGTTCAGTTTTGATTTGAAGAAGTTCTCATTAGACTTCTGTGGTTTAATTTTGTTTTGGGATGGTCTAATATTTTTGTTCCTTGCTTGCATATTAATTGAATCTATTACTTCCAAGAGCTATTTTATTACCCACAATTACACCTTCTGTGCACGTTCTGTGCAGTAAGCAATGTTGTTGTGTCTAAGTAGGATTTTTTGTAAAATTGAGTAGTAACGTCAATCTGAGAAGATGTATTCTTGACACCACTTTACATTATGTTAATCTATTTGCTTAAGCCTGAGCTTAGTTTGAACATGCAATCTTAACTGGGTGTATGATCCAAATTCTTGTTGATGTTAGTTATTTATAGGCGTATATTTCACTCTGCTCTGCAATGAATTGAAATAAAGACAATGGCAGGCATTTTCAAAACTAATGAGTTGATAGTAAGAGCTTTTGCTATTTTCTCCACTCCTTAGTATTTGTGCTTAGGATTGATATCTGGTAAATGTATGGTCTTATGGGTAGAATCACTGCCTGCTACTTCAGCTCCCACAGCTTCAGCCTGACCTTTTTGTGTTTCAATAATATAAAATGTCAGTACACTTCATCAGTAAAACTCATTGTTAATGTTTATTAGTTTATCACTGTTCAGATTGGTTTGAATTTTTTTTTCTTAAATTAAAGGTATGTTATTCATTACTAAGCCAAAATTTCTTCCTTCATAATTTATTGAAAAATATGTTTTTTAAGAGACCATTTTTCAGATCTAGGTAGGCAGTGGCCATTTTGTTATCTGTAAATATCCTCTGTGTTATGTTTGCAACTATGTTGTCCCTTTGTTTGTATTATCCTGGATATGCTGGTGTCATATTTGTGCAATTAATTTATGATTTTTAGCTTTTCTTGTGATAATGGTCTTTCCAAGATTGTTTAAGTGTTCTTCAGTTGCTACTCTCTTTATTATTTGAGCTGAAGAAAGCTTTCCAAGATTTTGGTGAAAAGAGATTTTGAGATTGACTTAAACTTGTTTACTGATGAATCCTTATATCATATCGATTTTATAGTTTTTTCATTTCCCTATTATTTCTCAACATTAAGTTAAAAAGGAAAAAGTAGAAGATGCTTGGCAAGTTTCTGTCTTCTCTTAGTTATAGATTGTTAGATTCTCTTAAGTTTTAGATTGTCATGTTCAGAACACTATTACAATTGTTATGATATATGTTAATATAATGCAGAAAATAATCCATATCATGTAAATGGTGATTTCTTCAAATCCATATGCTATATCTCTGTGAATTATGCTTTACTTACTTTGTACCAGATTTTTTTTTTGCTTTGTACCAGGTTTTTATCCTAGTAGAAAATTTCTTTTTCTTAGATTTTCAACCATATTGCACATAAAATAATATCACCTCCAGATCTTCTGAGGGGCAGATTTAAGTTTCCTTCAAGTGCCTAGAAATTATTGCTTTTCTTGAGATTTCTGAATATTTTGGGGTAAATGTGTGGGAAGAATGCTCTTCTACCTGTAAGCCTCATGCTAACCACAATTTCATTAGCACTCTACTATGTTGATTTTTGAAAATGTTGGTCCATTTTTCCTTCTCTTTATATTTATCTGTCTTGATAAAAGTCCCTTATTGCTGGTCTTAATGTTCTTGGGATTTCTGTCAGTCTAAGTTTGTAGGCAATAGTGGGTTTAACCTTTGATCTCAACTTTGTGTCATCTCCTACTTTATAACTTTATTTAATTACAGTTTTCATGTAATATGTTTAAAACCTGGCTCAGAGCAATTACTGTTAATTGACGTTTGCTCTATCAGCAATTTTTTCTGCTTTAGAAGTCATAATTAATATTACTTGCTATCAGTGCTAATCCTCTGGCCTCCTTGAAGAATTTATGGCTCTGTTTTTATTCTTAAATTGCTTTTTGTCTGTTCCTGGCCATTGACATATGCTTATTACACTTATTTAGAATTACATTCATCCAGTTCTTTTAGCAGCAACATTGTATTGTATGCAGTTGCAGTTGCTGTTCCAAAAGTCAACTTTCACAGTTTGTTACACCTCAATAAAGAGCTTTTTAGAGCCCTGGCGTTCCAATCAGCAATGCTTGCCAAGAGTAGGTTGCTTGATATACCTTATTTTTAAGGAGTACCTTGCTATATTTCAATAATTTCTTTTTTTTTACTTTTGGGCTGTAGTGGGCTGCACACACTGTTGGCTCAAGTCCAGTTAGAGGATGTCACTTGCTCTTCCCTTATCCTCCATTGCAGTAACCCCATTATAGAAGGCCACCAGATTTGTCAGACCCAATTTTCCCCTGGTGAAGTCATGTTGGCTGTCAGCAATTCACCTCCTTATTTTACACGTTTTGTACAACTTTAGTATCCCATTTTGCCTGCTGGATCTGTATGCCAAGAACAGTAACCTGAAACAGGCCATATGACATATGAGCTATTTGGATTTATATAATGACATGCATGTACCTACAAGCTCATGTGTTTGTCATCTGGCCTAAACACAGAGTTCACACTCCTTCCCTTAACAATTCAGCTTCTCTGATTCCACACATCGTATTTGGAACCTCAGATAGTTCCTGCATTGAGCTGTGAGAAAAAGGGGCCTAAAATGGAAGCATCTAAAGTTCATTAATTTTAATTGATTTACTGCTTTCTTGTAGTATTTGAGTGGAAGCAAATTCATATCCTGATGGTTTGAAAATAATGTAAAATGGGAGTTCAATAAAGGCTTTTTTTTCCTCTTGGCCACCAGCATTCATAAAACCCCCATTTCACAAGCATTTTCCATTTTGCTCATTCCTGTCTCAGATTAGACAACCCAAATGGTGAAACAGAAATAAAAATGTCAACATTTTAAAAGACTGAGTCCTTATGAGATACATAACTTTATATTTTGTGGTGCTAAAATGTTCATACTGGCAAAGTAGTTTTATTGCTCTGTTCTTGGGGACAAATCAATCAATAAGGAGAACACTTACAAAAGCCCTTCAAAGCAGGTAAGATCATAAAAAGGTGGATAGCTAGTTTAGGCATTTTGTTTATTTAATTATAAACTTTTAATGGTTTCTGTTAGTTTAACTTATTTGAAAAATACCCATTTCACTCATCTCCCTTTTTGTTATTTTAGTTTAGTGACTGATTATATGAAGAATGGAAATAAGAACTACCTATTTAGCAATTTTTAGGAAGAAACATGACTCAAAAAGACTGAGCATATAGCATCTGCATATGCACACAAACAAAATGAAATAAAAGTAGAGAACCTTATGGATAAAAGAGCCCTCCATCTATTTTATAACAAATTACATCCTTCCTGAAAAACTTTGAAGTCTGCAGCAGTTAGGGGGGTTAATCACTTCTGATCTAGGGGCATCTACTGACATGATTAATTTAAATGTGTATTAGCAGCAGTAGAAAAGACACCATGAATAAAGTATATACATTCTGAGTGCTGTTGACTTGGGATGTTTACCATTTTAATCCATTTGTAGTTGGTTTTCCTAATTATCTTTTGCATAATATTAAGCACTCTAATTACTTGCTGAAATAGCTAGCTGAATTTACTTCATAGAATCTAACATATGCAGTGTCTAATGTGTGTAACTATCTTGAAGAACTTAATTGCCTATAGAATTATTTAGAGGAGTGGATATTGTATTTAAAAATGGACAGAGTAATAATGTTTGTGTACATTCCAAACAAATGCTCTTGCTTATGAAAAGATAGGACAGTGGGGTGTGAGGAGCCATAGCTTGATGTGTTGTAAAAGTGCTGCTTCTACGTAGGCTTCTCAAATCTACCCATGCTGAAAGAGTTTTGAAAAGATTCTCTGTGCTGTGTCTTGTTCTTCTAATTGATTTGTATTGGATGTCAAGAAGACAAGTCTGACATTACAGTAGAAGTCCTCATGGCAAGGAAAACTAAAAAGACTTCTCACATCAGGGATCCTTGAAGAGATCCAAGGTCGTCATCAGTTTACACGTTTTGAAAGCTTTGTTGAAGTACTGACTGACCAGAATCCCTTTCTCTGGTATCCTCAGTGAAGCAAATTTTAACAACTAAATTGCCAGAACATAGAACAGTAGTCTCCAACAGTCAGATTTCTTTGACAGGAATCTAATTACGAATAAAAAAGTATAGATTTAATTTGCATAATTGTTTTTTAAAACGGAAAGAAGATATTCATTGTAGGTGAAATGGGAACAATTAATGCAAAAGACCCCAATTAACTAGTACTTGTAATTAAAGAACTTTACTATTTACTGCCAACAACTGAACAACAAGCCTATTTGATCTGCAGAACATAAGCCTCTAAAATCTTCATGTCAAAAATCTGTGTTCTTTCTCAAAGGCATATAAGTCTCAGGATATCTGTGAATGTAACCTACAGACAGAATCATTTCCTAAAATTCTACTTGCTATGAACGTGCTGGTTGCTGTATGGTTGAAGAAACGGTTCAATCTCATCTAGCAATATAATATGCAAAGAAAAGATTGAGGCCCATCAATATTCACTAAGGTGTAATTTGGCCCTGATTAATGTAAATGTCTTGGGATGGAGTAAATCAGCAAATTCATTCAAACCATTGTTCAGGATCTGATCTTCCTCCGTTAGACTTTGCCATTAGGCTATGACCTAATGGATGGAATGACTTCATGGTATTTTACTTGAATCTAATGTTATTCATACAGAAGTTCAGTTTTATTCTAGTTATTTTGATTAAGTTAGCAAAACTGTAAAGAGCAGATCATTGTTCTCAATCTGCAGTTGTGTTCCATTAAAGGTTAAGGGAATCAGAATCCATGCAAAGATTATTACCAAGATATTTACTCTGCAGTAAAAGTACCTGCAGTGCATAGAGCCACAACAAAGCAGAAATAGAACTGACCTTTTTATTAGCATTGGCAAGGGTAACGTTTCAAAACATTCACAGCAGGAACCTAAATGATCATGATTATATTACTGGGGAATTCAAATATTAATGTCC
This sequence comes from Myiozetetes cayanensis, assembly GCF_022539395.1. Classification (NCBI taxonomy): domain Eukaryota; kingdom Metazoa; phylum Chordata; class Aves; order Passeriformes; family Tyrannidae; genus Myiozetetes; species Myiozetetes cayanensis. The sequence goes on along the minus strand of NW_026087742.1, from coordinate 39,132,453 downwards.
ATCTCCCTACAACATGAAAATAGTCTTTATTGAATGAATCACTTTCCTTTTTCCTTTTTTAAACTCTCTCTGTCCTTTTCTCTAGCAGCCTACAAAGTTCTGAACGCTAAAACTTTCTATATCCTTTTTCTGAAAATGTTTTTTCCTAGCTTTCCAAAACTAATCAGAACAAATTGTTTCCCTAGATCAGCCTTGATTATCATTGTTCTCCTATGTTTAATTAGCCAACAATCATAGTTTGTTTCAATAATTCATCCTTCAAAACTGCTCCAAACTGTGGTTTATATATTTCTTCAGGAAAAGTTCTAATGGTAGATTGTCCAAATATCTTTGCCACATACTTTAGATTCCCATGTTCCAAGAAGAATGCTAATATGTGCCAGACCTGTTCGCAAGTATGCATTTCCTTGCATTTGAAATAAACACGCTTTTTGACTGGCTTATAGTCAACTGTTTTTAAAAATACGAATATATTCACTATTCTAAGATTATATAGGTTCATAACAATAGTCTTGCTTTTTGATTCTTACACGTACAGAATGTTGATTAAAAACCACAAAGAAACTATGTCAAACTGACTGCCTTATGAATAGGACTGATCCTTTTAATCTTTCTTTACTCCATTAAAAAAGGAGAGCAATAATAGTTAAGAAAGAAGTAGAAGCAATATTACCAGAAATTTTGCAAACTGTTCCCACCTCTTTTACATCCTTCCTTCTTTCTTAGATTTACTTGAATTGGATCAAAACTGGTATTCCTTAAAAAAAAAAAAAAAAAGAATTGTTCAGGGATTTGGTTAGCAAAAGAATTGTGTTTCTGGGTGTTGTTTTTTTCTCTTTATTCCCACAAAATGGAAGATGTTACATGATGCAGAGAAGTTTCTGAAGAACAAATATGGGGCCTAGAACAGTAATCCCGGGAAAAAAAAAGGTAGATGTGAATAGCAGCCTCAAGATCAAGCCTGTGTTGCCTGTTGAGGTATAAACCAACTCTTCTTCTGTTTGTAAAGCTGGTCTTCCCTGTTTTGGATGTCTGTTTTCACAATCTGAGATGGAACTGAATTTACACTATGGATAAATGGCACTTGCGATTTTGTTTGGGCTTGAAAACTTGAGATCCTTGCACATAGATGTGCAAGTGCATGACTTTATCATTGTAATTTCTGTGATCTTTGTGTTTCCCACTTAAGTAGTCAGGAGATATTTATTATATTATATTATATTATATTATATTATATTATATTATATTATATTATATTATATTATATTATATTATATTATATTATATTATATTATATTATTATATTATATTATATTATATTATATTATATTATATTATATTATACCATTACATTCAGTGACATTATCTTGTCATTTCAGTCCTTGGTGAAAAAATCTCTTTCCAGCTTTATTGTAAGCCTCCCTTACATACTGAAGGGCCACAATAACGTCTCTCAGCAACCTTTTCTTCCCCAGTTTGAACAAACCCAGCTCTCTTAGCCTGTCTTCATACAAGAGGCGCTCCAGCCCTCTGATCATCTCTGTGGCCCTTCTTTGGACACTCTCCAACGGGTCCTCATCCTTCTTTTGTTGGGGAATCCAAGGCCTAGACACAGTACTCTGTGTGGGGTCTCATGAGGGCAGAGTGGTGGAGCAGAATCTCCTCCTTTGACCTTCTGGTCACATTTCTTTTGATGCAGCACAGTTCGTTGAATTACTGTGCTGCAGGTGCACATTGCTGGCTCATATCTAATTTTTCCTCCACCAATAGCCCCCAGTCCTTTGCAAGGCTGCACTCAATGCATTCATTCTCTAGACTGTATTGGTATTGGGGATTGCCTCAGCTCATGTGCAGGATCTTGCACTTGGCCTTGCTGCACTTCACAAGGTTCACACAGACCCACACCTCAAGACTGTCCAGGTCCCTTTGCATGGCATCCCTTTCCTTCAGTGTGTCAACTGTACCACAGAGGGTGGATGTCATTGGCAAACTTGCTAAAAATGCAATCAAATGTAGATGGATATATTCTATAATTAGAATTTCACATTAAAAATATTCTAAAACCATATATTTATATTGCTTGTTTTCTCATATTTTTTCTTTTCATATTTTAAGTTGCTGCAATTTGTGTTTTCATAACTCTGTGCAAATTTTGTGAAGCATCTTCAGAAGAACAGTTCTTATCTAAATATTTTTCTCAAAGCACTGTGGACTGTTATTTTAAACCAGCTCAGCAAATGCTTTAACTTCTCAGGTTTAATGCATTTATTAAGCATATTACAATGACCAATATTCTTTCCTTACGAGGTGTTTTGCACATCAAGTCCAAAGTATAAAATTAAAGTTGCGTGAAACCTTGATTACATATCAGATTAATCACTCAAGCTGATTACAGTTTTGTTCTTATATAAGGACAGTAATTTTCTAGGCTAGAGTAAAAATGTGAATTTTGTATATATAAATTCAAGTATGAATGCATGGTATTCTTCATCAGAAAGTCAATACTGATGAAGTGTAAACCTTCATTATCTGTTTTGATATTCCATAGTTCGAAAACCTGTCATGTCCTCTTTCCCCTTAAAACTGGGTAACTTGTGCCAGTATTATGTGATAGAATTATTTAGCAGAGTAAATGTAACATCAAATTGTTAATGATATACAAACCACCCCTAAAGTACCAGAATAAAAAGGTAAGTTTTATCTTTGATAGACTTTCGTCTTATCTAAATAATTTATTTTTCTTTATAATGAGCTTTAATCTGATCTTATTTTTCAAATAAATAGTCGAGTACCATAAAGCCCCTGTTATCACATTAAAAAAGCAAACTTGAGAGTGTGATAAGAAATGTATGGTAATTATTTTGCTACAGTTACATAAGCTTGAATTTTAGGATGCATTACTTTTCAAGGTTCTTAGGTGATACCCTGATTTAACAGCAAGTGTTAGTTATATATCTCCATTGATTTAATAAATATGAAGTAAGACCTGTAACAAGTTGACATCTTTTATACTTAGCTGACATTTAGTGTTAGGAGATGAAAAGCAGAACTTTTTAAGTCTCCACAGATAAAGGGCAGAGAAAGAGAATGAGAAACTGTAATAATTTCTTTTGCTTTGCTCTTAATCTGACAAGTGACACCTTCTGGCAGCTTCCTCAAGGATATACTTGAAGAAAGGAAAGTTTACACTGTATTAGGTGCTGCACATAAAAAAGTTCACCAATTCCCTTTTAGCTTTATAGCTATACTTCATTGCTCATAAAGAAAACAAACCAATTTTAATTGTGTCCACTAGCATGTCTCTGCTCCTACTGTATTTTTTATTTCCAATGGATTGACATATTTATTACTTCATTGAAAGGACAAGATCATTGTGTAAAATAGAAAGGGAACCTCAATGATTGATTCAGACACCCAGTGCTGAACAGGCTCCTGCTAGATAGAGATTTTACAGTGTTGGTTTAATTCCAGCTCTGGTATCTGAGATGAAGTACGCCCAGACAACATTGCCAAGCCTTTACTGAGATAGAAGAGAATTAAGATACATTACTCAGTTTTCCTGAAGTCCTTTATTTTCTTGGGCACCAGCTGCAGCAGGTATTTATGATGGAAAACTTTGAAAGGAATGGGATTGCAATTTATAAACTGCAAAGTGAGGATCCCATATGTCCTCAGAGAGAGTGGCTGCTCTTTGGGAGAGGTCTTGGCCTGATGCTGTGTCCTGCACAGACCCAGTGCCCTGCACAGACTTCAGTCCTGTGGCACAGGCAGTCTGTTGGCAGCCCTGTTTGCTGCATGGACCTTGAACATTTGTCATAACCTTGTCTTTCTCTAGCCCAGTCTGCTGCTTTTTATGATGGCACTTTCTGGATGAACCCTAAACCACCTTTACTGCTTGATCATGCCTGAAGAGCATTGCACTGATGAAGAAATCTCTCATTATCACTAGATGGCCCTGCTTGGGCCTTGTGGGACTGTGTCCTGGTCAGTGAGAACACAGATCTTGGCTCTTGTGTTACTGTCCTTCAGGGAGCAACCCTGCTACTGCTTCCCCTTGCCACCATCATCCACCCAATCCCCATTTGGGGGACAGACATCTGACACCATGGCATAGTGCTTAGGTAACATAAGCACTCTTAACAGAGCTCTGTTAGTCCATGGTACCAGTGAACAGAGCAACATCATAAGATACAAAAAGAAAATTGTTATTCCATGGAAAGATGGTGTCCTTCATAGCCGAGATTCAAAGCAGAAAAGAAATTGTGTGTATATCTTGGATATTTGATTTTTTGATTGTTTTAATACAGAAGATACAGAAGTGTCCAGTATGTAAAGACTGAAAGCTCTTTCCTCAATGTCACCTCAAATTAAAGTCAGATGAAAAGGCTACAGAATTTGCTAAAGTTTTGCTTTAACTGCTGGAGTATGTTGTTTTCCTTGGAAATGCACTGGAAATATAGAACACCAGTAGTGTGAGAAACAAGAAAATGAAGTTATTCTGCTAGTGGATTCTTTAAAAGCATTTGAAATACATTAGTGACAGAACTGGGTTTAAAAACATCAATTTCTGTTTCACCTGCAGCACTTGCACAATCACACCTTGTCTGCCTGGATAATTAAAGAAGTGTTAATTGTACCAATTAAGAAGTGAGAATGTGAGTTATTGCTCTTTGTTACTTTCCAGGTCAGAAGGGATGCAATAGGAAACTACATATCCAGCAATCTAAAGACAATTTACTCTAAAATAGTTCTCTGCAATTTAGGCATTTAATTAAAAGCTTTAAACTTTAATTAAAAAGTTAAATCATTTGTCTATTTCTGTGAAAAAAAAGCCCCAAAACACAAAAAAACCAGTGCTTTTGTGTTTAGATCAATTATGTAACATAAACCACAGTGAGATAACTGTACTATTTTCTGGTTTGAAGTTGCAGCATTTTTCATGCATGACAACACAACACATAAAAATGTATTCAGGGTACTAGAAACAAATAGATATATTGTTCTATTAAGCCCAGTGTGAGAGTAAGTTTTAATCTAAAAAGATATTTTTTCCTTACTTTTTTTTATGATGGTACAAAGATAAAAAGCCTTTTTAACATAGTGAAAATAATGAAGAGTAAAAACTAAGTCTTTTCTATTATAGGTAAAACTTTCAAAGTAACAACCTGTTGCATATATATAGTGGTACTAAACACTCAGCCAAACATCAGAGAAGAATACTGAAGAATGAGACATCAGTGGGAATTGATTAATCAGCATATTTTAAACAGTATTAAGTAGTAGGATTTAAAATTCAGAAATATATGATTTAATCTCATAACCTAAACCTACCATTTCAAAAGGGCCCACAAATAGAGTAACAGACTTGTGAATATCTCAGAATTTCAGAAATACTCAGAACAAATACAGTTGGGAGTAGAAGTATAATAAACTGTGGTTAGAAGTAAATACATACCTACTCAGTACTCCCCTTTGAAAATAAGAGGAGCTGCTGATATTATTAAAAATAATTCTGTTCTTTAGGTGTATTAATAAGAATAAAGTTCTCAGAGACTTTCTTTTTTGCTATGTCCGTGAGGAACTGTTCATTTTTATAAATACAGACTCATGGAATCACTGAATATGGTGAGTTGGAAGGGAGCCACAGGGATCATTGAGTCCAACTCAGCCTTGTGCAGGACCCTACCCAAGAGTCACATAATGTGCCTGAGAGTATCATCCAAATGCTTCTTGAACTCTGTCAGGCTTGGTGCTGTGACCACTTCCCAGGGAAGCCTGTTCCAGTGCCCAACCACTCTCTGGGTGAAGAACCTCTTTTTTAACATCCAACCTAATCCTCTCCTGACACAACTTCAGACCATTGCCTCGAGTCCTATCACTGGCCATCACAGGGAAGAGATCAGTGCCTGACCCTCCTCTTTTCTTCAGGAGGAAGTTGTAGATTGCAAAGATGTCTCCTCTCAATCTCTTCCTTTTCTCTGGAGTTATCTCCCAAGTGAGATCAAATTGCCAATTAACTAGTTAAATCTACTCAAGACTAGCACACTCTGAGACAATTCTGCTCTAGATGGGACCAGTCCAAACTGTGGGCATGCACTGGAAAAATCCATGCATAGTTGCATGGTGCACTCCTTGCAAATAATGCAAATTTACTTGATCTACATTAAAAACAGACAAGTTCAGCCAACTGAAAATTGTTATACCAAATACAGTTATTCTCAGTGCTAAGTCCACTTCTGGACTCATGTTTCAAAAGAAATGGGAAGAAACTGAAGAGGTCCAGCACACAGATGAAAAGATGGCTTGGGCCTAGAGCATTACTATGAAAAGAGTTTGCAGGATCTATACCTCTTTACAGTGATGAAAAGGCAGCTTAAAAGTAAATGATCTGCCTACAACTATTGGAATGATAGCTACAAGGTTGACAGAGAAAAACTTTGCCTTGTAGGGCCAGATGATATAACAACCTAAAATAAATTGTGGCTTAAGAAGTTCATAATGAACTCTAGGGGGAAAAAAATTAAATCACTAGGAGATTGATGGAGCAGTGGAACAGGTTGACCATCAGGAGCCTGAGCTCACTGATGCCACCTGGTCATGGGGATTGACTCTTAACCTGAGCAGTGTAGATAAAACATCTGAATGAGTTCCTAATCACTGAAATAGTGTGTGTGCTAGGGACTGGTTCTGGGAGACATCATGGGCATGACTGACCCAGATGTAGTTTTTTCTGCTCTATGTAACCCTCAATCCCATCAGGATTGTGTTGTGTGTTCCTAGGCTGTCTTGACTGCCCTTGTGCCATACTCCACTGTAATCAGTACATAGTATCACTTTCACCTTATAGAAATATTCATTTGATCCCTTGCCACACAACCTGAACATAATTTCAGATATTTTGAATTGACATGCTCCCATCCACTCCTCCACAATAAAAATGTCTTCTGGTTGCAGGAACTCCATGAAAGGTTCAGAGGAGTTGTGAGGGCAAATGTGATATACCCAGACTAGCATCACTGGCAGGGTCAGAGAGAAGTCACTGACATTTTTTTACATCTGATTTTGACTGTTTCCCCAGACTTTTTAACATTATATTAGAAGGTACTTCATCCTCTTCTCATACTACTTGACTGACTTGTTTTCTCGCTGCCCAGCTATACTACCTTATGACTATTTGAACAAAACCTCTTATACCTACAAATAGATAACTGTTCCTTCAGCATCTTAACTCAGTCTAATGTATTTTTTGCTAAGAGATGAGTCATGTGATAAAATTCCACAAGTAGAGCCTTTGCCATGCCCAATATCTCTGTTTACAGAGTAATTCCTTTTACTCTCTTCAAATGACATGATGAAAATGTAGTTGTATTAATAAATAACTCTATGCACTACTATTAGGGACTGTAGAAGCATTTGAAAAAGATATGGTTTCTTTCCAGAGTTAGGCTTCAATCATCTACAGTAATATGGAAAGGCAGTTTAAATACACAAATTATTCACGAACAATTCATTAGGTAATCATAAGGTTGGAAGGAAAAAAAGAGCTGTATGGAAGTCTGTGCCAAAATAATGCATGTCCATAAATGGCCTGAATTAGAACTGCTAACAACAGTGCTAATTATATTGTCTCCAAATTTTAAAATAAAGGCTGTTAACCATTATAACACTTAGAAATGTAGATTTGAGAACATTAAAAATATGTACCTTCTACTTTTGTTGGCAAACATCACACGTATTTTTCCATGGTGTTTTTATTTTTTTGTATCTCTCAGGTTCAGTGTAGAAGAAACATCATATAAATTGCATTGAGTGTGTATACCTCAACTTGCTGAATATAATTATTAGGCTGTACTTCAAAAGAATGATAGTCCTATACTAGTGGAAATAAAAGCTAGAGTAATCAGTACTGATGATGACTTTTATATGCAAAAGAATAGAATCTACTCAGATATTGTTGACTAGGAATTGCCATGACTAGAGTGTGAAATGTATATTGTAGGTGCTGTGACAATAGTTCTCTTATATGAAGGTAGCTGTAAAAATCTGAAACAAGTATTACTATGTCTGAGCTATAAGAATGGGATTGGATTTATATAGCAGTTCAAGAGTGCATACATTTTATAGATGTTAGGAACATGTATAAGGTAAAAATGAATCACCTGCTTAATTTTATCTTCTGCCAACATTGAGATTAAAGTATTGTTTTAAAATATTGGTCTTCCTTGTAAATCTGCTACTAAATGACTCGGAGTTATTTTTTTACATATACCCAATCCTGATTTCTCTGCCTTTTAAAAGCAGGTTAATTACATTCATGAACCTGTGTCACATTATTCACTTGGAAGACCTTGATTATGCATTATGCATCAGAATTTCATAATAAACATGCAAGATAAGCATTGTACTAAAATGTGAGATAACATTATTAAGTCTTAAAGCTCTAAAAATATAAGTAAATAATAATAAAAGGGTTTTCTTAGTTAGAAATAGTTTAACATTGATGTAGACTTTGATTGTGTTCTATTGCATAGTTCAAAAATTGTTTTGCATAAAGAGTGCTCATGTAAGAGTTGATAATGAAAACAACGATGGGGGCACCGCTCTACAGGTTATCTTGCTAGGAGTTAAATTTAAGAGAGTCTTCCTTAGTTCATCACCTAGCAATAGCCCTCAAGCTAAATATGTTTGGACATATGTGGAACATTCTATGGGTTTAACACTTTCTTTGAATGCATGGCAATTCGCAGATTCTGGTATAGATAAATGCAGTCCAGGGAAGTTTTGCTTAGATAATAGCTAGATGAAAACTGACTATGCCTGGATCTCTATGTAGGCTGCCTGTTTTCCCATTCCATATAACAGTTTATAGACTTGTCAGGCTGTATGCTCTTTACTGCTGAAAGCTGTAGATACTGAACTTGTTCTAGAAGTAGATGGCAAATGAAGAGAAAAACCTAAGGCAGACTGGATCACCTCCTTCTGGTTTTCAGAAAAACCTTCAGATTCTATACATTATCACCGAAGCTATTTTCAGTAGCCTGAATTTCCCTACTGGGGCAAAGCTATTAAAATTTTAATTTTAAAAAGTACTTAAGTTAGAATGAAAGCCATACAAATGCTCTTTTTCTAACCAAATCCAATATTTCAAGTCATTATTAGCATATAGTAGAGTAACATATCTTCCTTTTAAAACAGAAATAAAAAAACCCTTCCTTTTGGAAAGATGTTAAACTCCTGAGTTTACATGCATCTTGTGAATTGCTTTTTGTTTGCCTTTTTTCTGCATTGTGACTCACACTTAGAATAAATACATGTTTTATATGTCGTGTTCCTGATTGCACACTCAGCTTCCCAATAATAGATGGTATACTAGGATCATAATGGTAATGTGCCTACTACACTCTAACACATTATTCAGGTGCAATTAACCATCTATGCTGATAGGCTATTGAATTGCTGTTCTACGTGACTGTTGTATAATCAGATATCTTACAGGCTAACGTAGTCTTAGCTCAGGTTAACAGCCACAATGCAATCTTTTTAGCCATTGGGTCTTATAACAATGTTTGGGCACATGGAGTAAGCAGAGTTGTGTTATTAAAGGTTGGAACAGCATGAAAGAAAGAATACAGTGGGCTTCTGAGAATTGTAGGGCAAATTATATGAAGTTCTTTTGTGAATCCAACATTAGGATGCTTTCAGGATGTCACAAAGATAGGCAAAGGATGGCAGCATGGGTAAAAACAGAAGAGAAACATGTCTGGTTCTTGCTTGTGTCAGTGTTCCCCATAACTGGCATATTTCCAATATTTCATACAATGAAATAGACTATTAAATTGCATGAAATGAAGATTAGCTCAGTTGGTTAGAGCATGGTGCTAACAATGACAGGGTTGTGGGTTTGATCCCCACACCAGCCATTCACTTAAGAGTTGGACTTGATGATCCTTGTGGGTCCCTCCCAACTCAGCATTCTCTGTGATTCTGTGTTCTTGGGTTCAAATAAGCATTCAAATAAAGAAATTTTGCCATTGTATATGGTTCTTGCCTTTATCATAGAACCATAGAATGGTTTAGGGCGAAAAGGACCTTCAAGATCATCAGTTCCTACCCTCCTGCCATGGGCAGGGATGCCACTAACTAGATCAGTTTGGTCAGGACCTTGGCCTTGGACGCTTGCAAGCTGTTAATAGGATCTGCAAAGTTTGGGTGCTCTTATCTTTTGTGCTGGTGGCACTCTTTTGAAAGTCAGTAATAGTTGCTTTTCATTTATAATAAGCACAGACATTTCTTTTATAATCCAGGTTTTTAGGGGATTAAAGGGTGGGCTCAGTTCCGTGCACACTGTGTCTCACCTAAAAAATCCAATGCGCAGGCTGGAAGGTGTAAAGACCTTCCCCGGATATTCGCTCGCAAAGACTGGCCATTATTATATTATTATTATTATTACAGCTACACTGAAATGGTGGGAAAGATGTCACTGAAGTTACTGAGAAATAGTAATAGAAGAGAGAGATACAGGAATCAAAGGGGAGGAGGGCAGGAAAGAGGGTCAAAGAAATGAGAAACTGACAGCAAAATTGGATAGTAACCAAGACATCTGGAAATGGAAAAAACCTATCAATACAATATCATTTTATTCTATGTATATTATTCTGACATATAATCTAATATCCTCTTCAGTGTAATTTTAAATGCAGAGTTATGCTTTCATGTTTCACTGAAAAGATTTGTACAGTATCGCCTAAACACAGGAGTAATTTTTGCCATTTAAAGATCTGCATGATGTTTATAAACAATTCTGTAACAGCATTCATAGCAGAAAGATTTTTTGTTTGCAATCATCTTGTAGCAATTCTCACAGCATCTCCATCTTTATATCAACATGGAGCCACAGGCAAACCAAAAAGATATCAGTGAAAGCTGCCCTGGAATAGCTATAATCCTGCAAGTTTTTGAATCGAGCTCTACTTTTGGGTATGTCTGCCTGTTCCTCATCTGTAAAATGGATTAACAGTATTGTCCACGCTCATAAAGTGAACTTTGACACATGAAAGTCAGTTACATGCTCAGATGTAGCAATAATGAGCATCAGATCAATGGGTAGGCTCTGATTGTATGGGCACGTGCATTCCCATAGAGTCAGAAGATGCACAGCATGTTAGTGACTTTAATGGGATGCGCCTGAGTGCACAGCTGCTTTTGGACATCAGCTCTGAACCCGTCATAGTGACAGTTGGATGACAGAACTCACGCACTGAAATACTCCAAGGAAGAAACAAGCTGCTTTGGATGATCTCTCTAGACAGTCAGTCGTTGTAGGGCTTTTTCCTTTTTAAGCTATTTGCATTTACAGGAAAAGTGACTAAATATATTAAAAATATGAATTTGAGAGTTTTAAAACCACTGTAACTTTTCAATTTTTTAATATCAGTTCACTGCAAATTTTGACTAGGAATTCATTAACGATTTAATTTTATACAAGCTTCTAAACATCTGAATGTTGATGTTCCAGGTATGGCCTCTTGTTTGTGGTATTAATAAAGTTGAATTTCTCCTGCAGAAAGTCATACTTATTGCTAAGCAGTTTGAAATAGCAATTTTAAAGGAGGTTTTAGAAAAACAGAGGACAAATTTACACAAAAAAAATTTTGCTCGTAAAGTGAACTGTTGTAACTCTACTTAAAAGTTCATTCCTTGGGAGGAAAAAGAAGCCAGTACTTTGATCATACTGATTATTTGATATTTACAGTCACCTATTCTACTTTTCTAGTGCTAAAACTGATGAGAAGATATTTTTAGCTTAACTTATACAAATCAATTCCATTCCAAGGGTATGTGCATGTTGCTAGCCTGAGCTCACTATACAAGGGACAGAACAGAAAGACATTCCCTTGACACAAAAAGTAAATTCCCTTTGCTGAAAGGCATGTTTTTTGAATAGTCCTGAGTCACATTCAGAACCCTTAAGTAACAATGCATATTTTGTATAATAAATTTAGTAGAAGATTCATGATAAACATTCCCAAGTCACTTAAAATTATTTCAGAATCTGAAAGTGTATTATTCTTGATTTGCCTATGAACAGTGAAAACCTTTTCTTGAGACTCGGAACACTGAGATTTGGAATATTCAGGTTCAGTATTAGGAATCCATCACTCATACCTGACCCAAGGAACCAACCTAATTTTAAGGGAGTGAGCACTAGCATGGCTCATTTATTTCAGCTGCAGTAACTCTTAAACTAGGGGCAAAGATCTACTAACATGAATTAGCTTCCATTAGGAAGCTACACTACACATTACTCGTGCTCTCATTTTATCTGAATTTTCAAACATCAGATCATCACCTTCTTTTCACCTTTAACATATTCTTTTGTTATTTAGTCACAAATAGTTCATTTGTTTCCTTACAAAGCAAAACATATTGTCTTTCCCTTTAATTGTAACTTTAACAAATGGTTTATCAAGTCTGAAACAAAGGTATCATTTTGTGGAGGAAGAATCAGTGAGGTTCATATCTGTAAGCTCAGCACAAACATCTATCTAAAGTCTAAACATCTGCATCTGAATTGGTTGTTCAGACACTATATCGAAAAGAAAGATATAAGCATCCTTAAAGAGACAAAGTAACTGGCAAATTTTACTCATCTACTGTAGCAGGAGATAGTAGCCAGCCTTCCATTACCTGAAAGGGGCCTACAAGAAAGCTGGAGAGAGACATTTTACAAGAGCATGTAGTAATAGGACAAGGGGGAATGGCTTTAAACTGAAAGAAGCTGTATTCAGATTAAATATTTAAAAGAAATTCTTTGTTGTGAGAGTGGTGAGGCACTGAAACAGGTTGCCTAGAGAAGCTGTGGATGTCCCATTCCTGGAAGTGTTCAAGGCCAGGCTGGATGGGGCTTTGAGCAACCTGTTGTAGTGAAAGATGTCCCTGCCTACAGCACAGTGGTTGGAACTAGATGATCTTTAGATCCCTTCCAACACAAACCATTCTGTGATTGTATCCTCCCTTTTCTCTCCACTGACTGTAAGTGAAGTCTAGAAAATTCTCAGAGCTTTAAATATCTACAGTATAAAAGTATAAAGTTTGGTGACATGAATTTTGATCATTGCATCTGAGAAATGCTACTTTCAGATGCATCCCCCTTATTACAAAGAGGGGTTTAAAATTAGATCTTTATAGATATAATATTGTTTGATAGTGATCTGTAAGCAAAGAAAATTATGAGTGTTCTTCAGTTGCTTTTTGTTTTATTACCTATTGTGTTATTTTGGATGAAATAGCATCTTTTATGGTTCTAGATCTTAGCTCTGCTTTTGTTTAGAATAACTTTACCAGATGTCCATGGCAAGATACTGGCAGAGATGGTCTGTGGGGTCCTCTGTGAGGAGAGCTGTTGCTGTCTGACCCCAACAGCCCTACTACAGGACACAGTGGAGCAGCCCCTCAGCCAAGATGATGGTGCCTTTGGGAAAAAAATATTTAGGAAATGGAAAAAGTCTTCATGGTGGTATAAGGAGTGAGCAAAAAATGAGAAACAACATTGCAGACACCAAGGTCAATGAAAGAAGGGGAGGGGGTGCTCCAGGCACCAGAGAAGAGATTTCCCTGCAGCCCATGGGGAAGACCATGATAAGGCAGATATTCACACTGTAGCTCCTGGAGGACCCCACACCAGAACAAGGGGAAGGTATAAGAATGTAGAGACAGATAAGGGGCTGTTATGGACTGACCCCAACCCCTCATCTTCTATCCCCCTGTGCTTCTGGGAGTAGTGGGTGTTGAGTACACAGGAGTGAAAGAGTGAAGTTGAGCCTGAGAAAAAGGAGTGGGAAGGTGTTGTTTTAACTTAATCTTTGCTTTTCCTAACCCAGATCTATTATAACTGGCAATAAATAACATTAGTTTTTCCCAAGCTGAATCAGTTTGGCCTATGTAGATGATAAGCAATTTCCTTGTATTTAGCTCGATCCTTCAGCTTTTTCATCCCATTTTTTAACCCATCCTTTGAGGAAGGGGAATGAGTGAGCAGCTGAGTGGACATTTGGCTCTTAGCCAATTTTAACCCTACACAGAGAAGAAATGCTTATGCATTTGAATATGATATAACAATTAAACAGGCAAGATTTTTTGGATAAGCTGAAGGAAAGAACCTGTTTGGTACAAGGTTCATGTTGTATTCCAGGCATAGGAGACCCAGAACTCGTATCAAGGTGTTCAAAATTCTGCAATAGGAAGGAACAATACTGATTGTGACAAAACAGAGAATTACCCCTCTTGTTATGTCAAAAGATGGGACACTGGATAGGAAGATGTTGTCAGCAAAGAAGGAAGAAAAGATATAGCCATGAAAAAAATCCCAAGTATAACACTGCACTGAATTTAAAAGAAAAGAACCATCTCTAATGAAAACAATGCCATACTGTAAATGAGACTGCTTAAACTAGCTGAAACAACTTTTCTGTATCACAGAATTTGTTGAATGAGCAACAAGTCTGACCAGACCTGGCTGTCCTCTAAACTATGGATACTACCTCATTTCTGTCAATCTACCACAGAAAGTAAATTTCTAATTGTTTCCTTATCCTTCATGGTGTCTTTTTCCTCCATTGATTGGAGATCAATTTGGCACTTGGTCTGCTGATTCCTACAAGGCCAAATCTATGGCAAAAACACACTTTAATTATCTCTTTCTAATCAGTGAACTGGCAGGAGGTTGTTCAACTTGTCTTCTTATTTCTATTAGTATTCCATCTTTACTTTCTAAAAGACTGGTGGAAGTCTCTTGAGACACACAATCTCAAATTAGTCAATATACTGCATCACTGCTTTCTTAAATCTAGCATACACTCTGTACCTTTCAGTAAGATTGATAGGGCATGAGCACAATAGTTTTGGACTTTGGCTGTTCTTGAGGGCTATAAATAAAGGGAAAAATAACCTATTGTGTCCACCTCTTCTGTGTTAAATACAAAGAAGCAGAAAAAGTCAAGTATCTACACTGCAAATGCATCTGCATATATTTCTATGTGTGAATGGAAGGCTGGTTATGCAGTGATTATTTGTGAGACCTAGATATTTACCTTGTGGACTGCAGCAGACTAGATCTTCTATTTAAAGAGCAGCACTTGAAAACATGGGTTTACTCTTTGCTCTACTGTGAATTTACCTTATGTAAATAACTTTTGCCTAAATAAAAGACAGACCTTAAGATGTGTTTCTTTCTCCCAAACTCAGTGGGAAATTTGGCAATATAAATGAAAAGACTACTTAAACAATGCCTAAATATGCATATGTGTGTCAGTTTTAAATTATTAGCTTTAGATCTCTGTGCTTCACTTTCATTAGGTGAAAAATTATATAGTAATGATAGTAATAACAACAGTAATAGTAATACTTATAACACAAGATAAACATGAAGGCTATTTTCAGTAATATTTCTAAACTGTTTTGAATCATATAGAACAGATATGTAAACACAGATGGACAGAGAGCCATATCATACAAATCATACCAATTTCACTGCCCTAGTGCTGGTTACTGCCCTGTCCCACTGGACTGGCCCTGGTTAACTCACCTACTTGGTCATGATTACCTTTTCTAGAACAGCCTGTTGAGCAAAACAGTGGAGTAACACTGGAATAGGCCTGAACAACTTCACTACTCTGAAACATAGCTGGCAATCATTCTAAAAGCAATTCTGGATTTTGTTATTTTAGGTTATCCATTAGGTTACATCCATTAAAACTCATGAAAGGACTGTGAAAAATGCAGTGATACAAAGTGTGAAATATGTCCAAAAGATAGATCTGATCATGCATAGAATTATTCCAATCATTTAAGTGGAACCATAATATACATCAATGTGACTTTCTAATGAAAAGAATATTTTAGGGTTTTTATTACAGCAAAATGTCTGCTGCAGTTCTTCAGGCCAAATGGCAATGTTATTTTAGTAAGCTACTGTCTGGTAACTGACCTTGTTGATGTGAAAGACAGGTCACAGCCTCATCACCAGTTGGTTCTTAATGACATTCTTTGTCTGCTTTCTTATATATAGCTGATTTCCCAGGAACAATTAAGTAACTATTTTACTACCCTGTGCTATCCCTTCTGTACTGTAGGAACAGGCAACAGGCTTCCTCTTTCTCCTCAGTGTTTGAGCTTGTACCTTGCATAGTACGCAGTCCAACAAGTAAGAAAGTGTGGATATATTTGACTGTGAAAACAAGATGCAAGGTCTGTCCCAGATATAACTGAGATTTCATATTCTCATGTTTACAGCTCATTATGTTCCTATAAGTTCCCACACAGTTACCACTGAACCATGGCAACTCAAGTGCTCCTACAACTGCATTCTTTAAAACGGCCTCTGGTCTTTGCCTCCTTGCTCAACATCTCCCTGCTTTGCAGCCTGTTTTGTACGTCCCCTATCTGTTAGGCATTGCCCATCAGAATTTCCTTCGGATCTCCTATTTCATTGCAATTCAGAGATTTTTTAATATTCTGCAACAGGCTAAGTAAGAGGTTGGCCAGTCCTCTTCAGAGGTCCAAAGTATGTGATGCTTCTAATCCTTTCACCCCAACCCATGCCATTTCTCTGTTCTCAGGAGGAAATGAGGTCTGCCAAAAGGTCTACAGTTCCCAAAATAAGCAGTTGGTTTTTAATACTGTGATATACCCATATAAAGGAGAAAACAATAATTTCTTAAACCTCTAATGGATACAGAACCAGAGCTATGAAAGAAAGAGCTACTTCCTCCATTCAAAAATTGAGTAATAGTAATATTTTAAAGACATAACCTTAATTCTCTATAAACTCCCAGATTTTGCTTTTATTAACATTCTGACATCTGTGTCTCAGCAACTTTTTCAAGGCAGTAATGGGATCTCTGATAACTGATCTTGAACATATATAAGCGTGGTGATTTAAGATGTTACCACTATAGTTGTTCAGCTTTGCTTTTCTGCCAGAGGAGACTACCTACACAGCAGGGCATAAAACGGAATGAATTCAGCTTTTTCAATTCATGCTCTTAGCACCTGAACACCAACCAGCTTCACCTGCTGAAGTCTGCTAGGTCTTATGAGTCAGAGCATGAGAATTTTGCCTCAAATATCATGAGAAAAATCAGCATCAGTTTGGCTTTGTGGAAGAGTGAAAGTGACATGATCAGTGATAGCAAAACATTAAGAATTAATTTCTCTGCGAAGCAGTCCTGTAGGATTCCTGGCAGGAAGACATCTCATGCACTGACTTCAGTGGAGATGTAGCAGGCATAAATTTGGAACACCAGAAGAACTTTTATGATTGGGGTGCTAAAATATTAGTGCTTCCAACATGACGTATTTAAGATCTACTAAGCACTATACTTGAATCAGTCTAGTTTAACAATTAATCTTATAGTAAAACAATTCCTTACAGGGAAAAAAATTATGTAGTGTTTACTATGAACTTTAAAAATAACGCAAAACAATAAATAATAATGGCCAGTCTTCGCGAGCGAAGATCCGGGGAAGGTCTTTCCACCTTCCAGCCTGCGCATTGGATTTTTTAGGTGAGACACAGTGTGCGCGGAACTGAGCCCACCCTTTAATCCTAAGGTTCATCTGCCGGGGCCAAGCGAGCTTGGACGGTGGCAGCGAGGTCCTTAGGACGTAGGTGGGTTGCCTTTAAGGGCTAACGAGCCCCACCTGCCCGGGAGTGGCCCTGACCGGGAATCGAACCCGGGTCTCGGCGGTGACAGCGCCGCGCCCTTACCACTAGACCACCAGGGGCTCCTGCAACGCAAAACAATGTGCTACTAAATCCCCATATTTCTGGGCAGCAAAATTAAGATAAATGTATTAATTTTCTTTGACCAGTGTCTTCAAAATAAGCACAGACAAATTATCCTTAAATCTCTCTCCAAATACATTCTGGATACTCTAATTCTCTTACAGTATGATTGATTCATATCTTTCAGGTTATAAAATATAAAATAAACTGTCTTTCTGAAAAAAGTTGTCTGACAGGCCAAACTGCAGCAGATCAGTCTGGCAGATATGGGCTCATAGGCATATCTACATCACATAGTTATAATATTCTTGCTTTTGTGTCCTTGCTTGAAGCTAGAGTCTCAGACAGACAACCAGGGTCATTCCTAATTAATCCGGTTGATTTACTTAGAACAAGGAGATTGTTCAGAAAGATGATTAACCATATTGACAGGAATAGTACAGAAAGCCCTCTTTCTATGCAGAGAAATATCTCTGAATTATCAAATGTGGCTGGATTGTGAAATTTGCTTGCTTTGGTGACATAGCGGCTGTTTGTATAACCTGCAGACTGACATACTTTACTGATTTTCTCTCTCGCAAAAACTGGTGAAAATCTGCATTATCCTATTTGTTTTCTCATAGCATCAAACCTGTTGAGTGGTGCTCAGTTTCTTTGGTAATGCTCTAGATTAGGAAAATGAACTTCTGTTTAAAACACAAAGTTATCTTCAGAAACAGACTTGAGGAGCTGCTGATATACTTAAGCACGTCATCTATAGTAGTTCGCTGTGGCAAACATGATGTCATCCTGCTGCCTGAAAGCTATCTATTTTTCATATCTTTTTCACAACATCATTTCTCACACCCTGCCATCATTTTTTAATGTAAAAGAAGGGTTATCACATATTGCATGTGTACAGCCTGCAAGTTAATAATAAAAAGACTTGTCATTCAGCAGCAATGGGAATCTTTGTATGCCAAGACATAATAAAACAAAGTTTATTCCAGGGTCCCCTTGTTCACAGTCTCCATGTTTCTGATTTTCCATCTCTCTAAATCTCATATGTTGTGGTTAACTTTCAATTAAGAATTAAGAAGGTTCAATTTTCAGTATATTTGTGAACAAAACTTTTTCTTTCAATTTGTGTATTTTTGGCTCTTAAGAGAGGAAGCCTAATACCATGTGCACATTTAATAAGTCTCTGTTTAATTAAGTGTTTATAACTTGATCATCTCCAAGTGTGTTGATTAATTATCAATACTTTGTAGTAATTTATGCTTATTCAGGAATAACAGCTCTTAGGTCACATCCTTGCATATACGTGACTTACTTAACCTTTTCTTTTTTGAATTTTAATAGGCAAAGAGAAAGTTAAAAAAATATTTTGCCATTCATTCTTTACAGTTCTTGACATAAGAACTCCACATTTTTACAGTGGAAGAGTTGATATTGTTGGTTGAGTTGGTAATTTGTTGATATTGTTGGATTGTTCAAGTTTGAGATCTATGATTATTTTTCTCATGGAAGTATGTATTGTATTCCAGGTCACGCAATAGTATAAACCAATTTAATGCTGCATTCAGTATGAATTAAAGCTTTGATTCAATATATGCTATTGAAAGTCATAAGCTTAGCTTAAAATCAAATTATCGCTAAGGAATTTGTTCCCCAAGTAACAAATTTTCAATTTTGATTACAGTAAATGTATGCTGTGATATTTCTATTTTGATAGAAAGTTACTTTGGAAAATATCACATTAATATGTTTTTTCTATTCTGGGATACTTCCTATCATATGGCACATGATGTAGTGCAGTTTGTGGAGTCTTATGAGCTATATCTGAATTCTTAGGCTTCTCAAGAATGCAATGAACTGACCTAGTAACCATAATCCCAGTAAACCCAGCTTGTTTGCAAGTGTTAAACTGATGTGAACCCTGACCACATTTCCATATCATGTGCTTTCATTTCATCTGGAAAAGCTTGTGAGTGATGTGTTCAGTTTAAAGGTTGTTCTCTGGAATACAAGGATTTTATCAGGGTCAAGAAGAGAAAATATTACTTTCTCACTTTTAAGTCCAGCACCAGGAGAATTTTGTACAAGATTTTGTACAGTGTGCATAGCTCTAAGGCATACTTCATTATTCCTTCTATACTTACATTCTCCTCTGCCTACATTCTTCCTCTACCGCAATGAAAAATGCAGGGCCTGCCAGTGTGCACATTCCTTTGTAAGCATCTGTGCATTTCACAGCACCACAGAAAAGGCATCACACTCCCTAGACCTTAACACAAAACAACTACCTCTCTGAAGAAAACAACAATCTTGCCTCCTCATTTCATTATATCCTGAGACAACAGGGAAGGAATCAAAATTTTCCTCTTGAATTTTGACTTCTGTAAAATAAGGCAGTTGAGTAATGCCCACACAGATCATGTTGTTTCTTTTCAAAGTGCTGTCTGTATCTGGGAGGATGCCGGAGCTATGAGAGCTGAGGATTGGATTTTATTTGGAAATCTGTGGGCTGGTTTCCCCTATGTTTGTCTGTATGACTTTTAGAAAATAGCTTCTTCCAGAAGATGGTGCTTTTCTGGCAGTAATGTCTCTTCTGCAAAAGTTGTTTTGCAGTTGATGCAAATTCATATCGATGTATATCACTGAAACTGAGATGCCTGCCTGGATATCTATCTAGATGAGGCACATGAATGGTTTTATTTGCAGTTGCATATTTTTGAGAAGTGCAGAATATGGATGAAGGTTTCATGGAAAAATGTTACAATCTTCACACTTTGTTCAGTGGGGTGGAGAGTCTGTTCCTTTTATGTTTATGAAACTGTTCCTCAGGAGACAGAGGAGCTTGGAGGCATCAGTGCCTGTAGAGAATACCAGAGATCACTTTTTTACAAATAAGTTTGAAGAAAAAGCATGCTTCCCTGAAATGTAATCTCTTCAGGCCCCTGAGGCAACGGAGGTTTGCTGCACCTTCATACTGTTTACTGTCTAAAATCTACAGTATTATTTTAAAGATGAAGAAGCTGATTTTTGTTTGTTTAGTTTTCAAACCACTGAACAAACTCACCTTAGTGCTAACAGTCTCGAGGAGGCAGTGCTTCAGGCATTTTCATCAAGGCTGAATTTAGATTCTTAGGAAATTCTCAAAACATGTTCAGAGGCACACAGCAGGTGTGAAGTGGTTAGCTCTCACAGGATTTCTGGCTTTGCTCAGAAAGCTCTTCTTTCTTGTCTGAAAGTCGCCCTGAGAAATTCTCATATAGTGTGAGTGTGATATATTGTGAACATGGTATATTTAATTCAGTTTTCTGAATGCCCATCAGCTGTTCTGGGCCATGAAGTGTAACCCTCATTAGAATCACTTTACAATGAATTGGAATTATATTTTTATCAAACATGTAAGAAGTACTCAGATGTAACTACCAGAATCAGTGTAAAGAGAGAGGACATGTTAATTAGTAAAGTATTCTAAGTTGACCAGACATATGTTGGACCTCACAAATGGAAGAAGGTGAGTAGTAGGAAATGCTACAAAATGTGATTGTAATTAGGGCATCACCCTCAGTGATAACTTCCTAGCATTTAAATTTCAAAGGACTTCAGTTTTTCATCTCTCCATTCAGAGGTATGTAACTGTAAGCAGCTAGCACTTATTTATAATGTGTAAATGGGCTTTCTATAGGAAATTGGTTTAAAGTCAGGTGCAGAGAAGATTAAGGGAACTACTTTAAATCAGTGTACTAGGTGGGATGGAGCTTAATCTAACCAAACTAAAAAAGGAAAGCTGAGGGCAAGCGTATGACAATTCCTCCTCTGTTCTGGTTTTAAGCAGCTCTTGTAGTGCTGTCATCAGTCACTCACATCCTCTGTAGGAGTCAGTGCTCAGTGGCTGTTGCAGTCACTCATGGCAAAGCCAAACTGTGGTTCAATTTCTTTTCTTTCAGAAGCAACAAAGTAGGCTCTCATTAGCCACAATGTCATTAATAGTCTCTGGAGGAAAATGATGAAAATTCTGACCTTCATCAGTGAATTTTCTATAGTGAATGGAAAAAATGTATAATCATCCTCTCTACCTACTCTGGCAATATTCTGGCCCTGAAGACAGAATATGCTCCACTTTGCAGTTCTGCCTGGGATGTAATGAGTCTGCCTTTTTTGCAGAGCTGAGTCACTCCAGATGGGCTCACGACATCTACTTTATGTGTTCAGCTCTGTATTTTTAACTTTGGAGTGTAGTATTTCTGTGCAGGCTCCTCTACATATTGTTCAGATTAAGCACATGTAAGAAAAATGTTGAAAAACATTCAACCTCAGTGACACTGAAGTGCTTTGGAGTGTATACCTTGTTGAAGTTCTAGAGCTTGTAAAACTCTGAAGTTCAAATCGTAGAATGCCTCTATAAAAAAGCTGAGCTATATCTAACTTCAACTATTTGTTTTTTAATAAAAAATGCACTTTTTTTTTTAACTTGCCCCAATTTTGTACTGGTATAGCAGCACTGTGGTAGTTGACCTTAGCTGGCAGCTAGGTGTCCACCAAGCTGCGCTATCACTCTCCCTCCTTAACAGCACAGGGAAAGAAAATGCAATGGAAAAGCTCAGGAGTTGAGAAAAGGAAAGGGAAGCCACTAACCAGTTACAGTCATGGGCAAAAGAGAGTATTTTTTGAAATTAATTTCATTTATTGTCAATAATAGAGTAGGATAATGAAAAATACAATAAAATAAAAACACCTTCCCATCTACCCCCCTACTTCTTCACAGGCTCAGTTTTACTCCTGACTCTCCTACCTTTTTGCCCTGAGTGCTGCAAGGGGATGCGAAATGGGGTTTGTGGTCAGTTGTGCCTCTCCGTCCTCCTGTTCTCCTGCTCCAGCACGGGGTGTCTCCCACAGCATACAGTCTTTAATGAACTCCTTCAACATGGGTCCTTCTCATGGGCTGCAGTTCTTCAAGAAATGCTCCAGCAATGGCTTCTTTCCACGGGGTGCAGTCCATCAGGAATGGATTTTTCCTATGAGGCTTCTTCTCCATGGGCTGCAGTTCCTGACACAGCCCCTGCCTGGGATCTACACAGGTTGAAAATTCTTCAGGGTGTGTCCACCTACTTCAGCATGGGGTGCAGTGTGGACATCTGCTGCACCATGGACCTCCATGCCATGTTCTTCTCCTATTGCAGGGAAATCTCTGCTATGGAAGGTGGAACACCTCTTCCCCCTAATTCTTCATTGGCCTTGGTGTCTGTGGGGCGACACATAATCTCCCTTTTCTCTCCCAGCTGCTGCACAGCAGATTTTACTCTTTCTTAAATATGTTATCACAGAGGCACCATCATGGTTGCTGATGGGCTCACTTTGGGCAGTGGCAGGTCCAGCTTGAAGCTGTCTGGGACTGGTTCTGTCAGATACAGAATCATAGAAGCATAGGAAGACTTGGGTGTGAAAGGACTTTAGACATCATGTAGTTCCAACACCCTTGTAATAGTTGGAGATGCTACCCACTAGACCAGATTGCTCAAAGTTCTGTCCAACCTGGCCTGGAACACTTCTACGGATGGGACATGCACAACGTCTGTTCCTGACATGGAGGCAGCTCCTAATGTCTTCTCCAAAGAGCATCTCTGCAGACCTGCACTACCAACACCTTGCTACACAAACCCAATACCCAGAACTTACTTTCATATAATGACATCAGATGAGAAACTAAAATACAGTGGATGAGAATCAAATAATAAACATTTTTATGATAAAGCTCCCAATTTTAACCCCCATTAAACTCTTGACATTTTATTTCATGAAATTTTTTTATGACTGTTAATGTCTTTAATGTCTATTTTCCATTTTTCTGCAGTCTGACTTGTGTAAATTTATTTCTCTGCCCATAGTTTTAACTACTAGTTATGTTGTGCAAATGGTGTGAAGCATAGAAGTTTTTTTTATTATAGATCTGCTGTTCAGTTTGTGAAAGTGATTGGCCTGTTTACAAATGAGAAGCAGGAGATTGCTCTCTTGAATTAAAGTGTTAGGAAATGACCACCTACAAGTTTTGGAAATATACATTTTCATTTAATTTTCTAATGATAATAAGGAATGAGCAAGAGAAACCTTAATTCATTGCACAACTGCACAAATGTTAAGTGGAGGATGAGTCCCCCACGATTAAGTGTGGGAGGAATTGAGAGACATATAAATGAAAGGACTAAAATTATGCCACTCAGAGGCATAACATCTCTTACGTTTCCAGCTTATCTGGTATCATAGTAATGTCCTAATACAGCCAGTGTGATTTCTTTGTATACAGAATCAGTGTTTCTTCCCCAGTCTCCTTTAAGTTCAATTACCTCTTTCCGTCTTTACAGTGTTGTTTTTGTCTCCTCCATTTATGTCTTCTGTTTAAGCTCACACATGCACATGCCCCCCCTCTCTCTTTCTGAGTTTTTTTTTTAATTATTGCATCATTAATTGTGTCTGGTAATTGTTTATATTGTTCTAGGATGTTGAGCATACAACACTTTTCAGGAGAGAAATCAGAACAATACAGTAAGAACCTCATATCTTGAAAGAAACAGGAACAAAGTCAATCTTAAATAGCTGAGTTTGAGTTACTGTCCAGTGAAGTCCACCCTGCCTGCAACACTCACCCAGGATCCATTATTTATTTATTAGAGAAACTGCCAAACTGAGTTCTCAATAAGATGATTTTTTGAAGGATTTTCTCTGGAGCAGCGTTGCTAAATATCCTAACCGCAGTGTAGTCTTGTGCTCTTAGGTTTGCCCTGTTAATACTACAAAAAATCAGGCCTCTATCTGGTGCTAGAAGTAAACAAGAAGTTGTTTTCTTTGATACAAATTACGTGAGAGAAATGGGGAAACGATAAAATCCCTGGCAGACTGCTCTGACAACTTGAGTGTCTAGGGCAGACAGTACACACTGGGATTATCTTTAACAGATGAACCCAAGCCAGGTTTACTCATCTTTTCCATGTGTCTGAAAAAAATTGTGTGTGCGATTGTTTTATCTGCCACAATTACTAAAGGTTTCCTGAGCAAAGAACCGATTGGAGTCCCATGCTCCACAGCACGGGGAGATGAGCATTAATGTGATGGACCTAAAGTTTCTCTATATAATTCTCTATGGTAATTCTTAATTTCTGCTTTAAGCATAGTTACATTGGGTCGCTCTGTTAAAAGGGTGACACCTTTGTTCCAATTTTCACCTATCCTTTCTTTTTTTTTTTTTTTCTTTACTATGTATGTGGTATTTTGTGTTGGAGAATGGGTAATGACTGTTTAAAGGCTGTACAAAAACATCTTTAAAAAAAAGTTGCCATTTATTATGACCTTTGACATCTGAAAAACAACTGTGGTAACACACACCTGTGAAATAGAACTAAGGTTAAAGATTCAATCATTTTACCCATGAATAGCTGAAGCATTCATGTGATAGTTATTAATTTAGACTGAACCTATACCTTCAGTTCAAAATTACAAGTTCAAATATTAGAATAAAAGCCCCCATATCTGTAAGATGGTGGTATCCCATGGGGATCATGCTTTCAAAGGATTCACATCAGGACTTCACAAACATCAGTGTGTTTTAAGGACATCCTGGCTTTAAATATGAAACAATAGCTTTTTTTATTCTTTTGTCTGTGTGCGTGTGTCTGTCTATGTCTGTGTACCTCTGTGTGTCTGAGTTTCTTTTCATTGTCACATATTTATCTTTGTCTAGCTGATCAATTCTTTGGTATTTCAGCCGTATGAGGCTGTACCTGCTTTTTTTGATACTTCCAAAGTCTGCTAAGTCAGTGTCTTTAATTTCACACTCCTGTGTGCTAGCTTGTCCCCCTGGATGCTTCTGCATGCCCTCCTGACTTACTGTTTCAGTTCTTGTTTCATCTCTCCCTGGAGAGTCTTGGTTTCTTTTGTCTGTCTCAGAATTTTTGTACTCATCCCCTCTAGTCTCTGTGGCATTTGCTACATCTGATAAGGCATTATTTCCATGGAGCTATTATATAGGATTTGGAAATGCATCTTCACAAACCACAGTAATGGTGCTGAATGTTTAATGTTCTTTACAATGACAGCAGTTGGTTTCACTTTGTTTTCTATGAAGATAAAAAAGAAAACATTAAGATAGAAAATAGGAAATTACAGCAGAAGACTGTCAGAAAAACACACAACCAGATTAATTAATTTTAGACCTATATTCACCATTTGGGAAAGATTAATTGAAATGTGACTCTACATATATTGTTTATGTTGCTCATATGTATGGGAATTAGATTCTCTCGCTTTAATTCTGAGTTCAGTAACACCCTTGTGACATACCCATTTTACTTGTTTTCCCTTACACGTACACTGGAATAACTCCTCAAAGCATGTTACATTTCACCGTATTTCTTTATTGACTGTTTCCCAGATGTTTGTACTGTGAGCCAGGTTCAGTTCTTTATCTTAAGTTATAAGACCTGAACCCATAAAACCTTGTCAGGGTGTCGTGGAAAATGTTACCAATGGACACCGAGAATGCTTGCTTGGAAAGGGAAGGGCTTTGATCCATCCCTTATAGAGAGGAACCTGGCTCTGATTCAATGGGATGTAGTAAATAACAGCTCTTTATGCCTCTTGAAATAACCGTAAAAACAGGAGTGTTAGTCCTGGAAGCCTAATGAAAAAGCAAGGAAAGGGGAAGTTGATTCTGATGGATGAAATCACAGGGCAAATATCAGCCGGTAGAAAACTTAAGGTTACACATTTTTTGATTTGCACTAACCTTAGTCTGGCCACATGGTGCGTTTATGTGTTAGGGTAGGGAACATATTTGGGTTAATTCTGAGTGCAAATTCTGAATTAGTTAAATCTGAAGGGAGTTTAATTTGTGAGCTTTGATACTGCTTCAAGGTGAGAAATAAGAGCATTAAATTAACATGATCAGGAGATTCAGTTCAGAAGTGCACTCCCAATCCAGATTAAAATGGCAATGTAGATGTATCCTTAAACTCCTAAATAAGGTAGCGTGGGTTGTCAAGCTGGTGGATAACTTCTATTGGTTACAGTGCCGATATCATGCATGAAGCATAGACAGTCTGGATTTGAAGATATGCCTTTATCTCTGCTTTGATACTATGAAGCAGAATATAACTCTAACCCCAAAGGAAGCCTCAGAGAAAATGAAATGTCAAGTCTCAATAATAAAAACAAAAAAAAAGTTTAATATGGATTATTTAAATTACAGTATTGCAAATAGAATCCAGATTGTGAAAAACAGAACTGTAATTTGGCCAAGCAGACATCAATATCTGATGCTTATTCATCTGCCTGAAGAATTGAAGTTGGTGTTTTCAGTCTTTTTAATAGTGAATAAAGACCTACCTCTCAAAGAACAGCCACAAACATGGAGCAAGAGGTCAGTCATGTCAGAGAGAAAATTAACAGCAGTTAATTTGAATGGTAAGAAAATCTCTGCTTTCTATTTTAGTTCTACTTTCATGTCACTTATTTGCTCAGTTCATAATTTTTAAGTGGAAAAGAATTAACTTCATTAGAGATTTTCTGGATTTGCCATTTTTTATTTGCATGGATGAGAAAGAGAATCTCAAGAACCCACAATATACCCACAAAAGTGGCTCTCAACAGCTTTTTCCATATTGTTAATTGTAATCACATTTTCATATTTTTCCAATATTTTATATTTTATATACAGTTCTGCCCTGAAAGCTCTGGATTAGCAAAATTATATTAATCTGAGAAATTTAAATGGAACTAGAAGATCAATGAATTAAATTTTACAGTACATATGTATATACAACACCTAGTACAGCAAAGCATGGGAATGCTACTAACTTGTCTTTTTACAGAATTACTCTCTTGGAATTACATCTTATTGATATCAGAAGTATAAGAACTGTAAAATTTGAGTGCATTTTGTATTACTATGCCTGTATTTGACATAATCATTGTTCAGTTCTGGCTCCTGTGAGAAAGGGTTAGTCTATATTTGTAATGATTTCTGTCTTTTTTTTTCCTAGTTTGTTTACTCTTTACTACTGCAGGGGACATATTTGCCTTGTATGATTGATTTAGATGATTGTCTGCTTGGACAGTAGACCTAATTAATATCTGACACCAAGGCAATTTACACTGCATAGAAA
This sequence comes from Myiozetetes cayanensis, assembly GCF_022539395.1. NCBI lineage: Eukaryota > Metazoa > Chordata > Aves > Passeriformes > Tyrannidae > Myiozetetes > Myiozetetes cayanensis. The sequence goes on along the minus strand of NW_026087742.1, from coordinate 39,104,523 downwards.
AAGTTGAACATAAATAGACTACGGGTTATTGTTGAGGACAAGAACAATATATTTACTGAGCCAGGGCTTAATGTCATGAAACAGAGTTATAGTATATTGGCATTTTCCAATTCTTTGCTTGAATTTGTATTCTACGGTCCCTGCTTTCTTTGCTGAACTCCCTACAGGAAGATGAAGCTGGGGTATCCTTTGAGCAAAACATAATAAGATGGAAGATTTTTTAGTTTGAGTTAAGTAATAGCACTTGACTTTATCTTAGGTATGAATGATAATATAATTTAAAAGTGGAATCAGACAAAGAAGGGGAAAACTCTCACTTATAATACTACAACAGAATTTTCTCCGATGCATGGCGACTTACAGGCAAGTATTTAATTACAGTTAACCACAGATAAAGAAACATTAAGCATAATATTTACCATTATTTAAATATATATGACTCTCTGCCAGATGGAATCTCCTCAATTTAACTTTATATAAAGTTTAAATTAATTTTCCAGGCCAGAGACCACCTGGCTAATAATTGCTTGGTGACCTTTCTAACCTTGACTCTAGGGACTATTTTCTGCTATCATTTTTTAAGAAAAGAGACTTTCTTTGATGAAGGGTGGTAAAGGGCATAACTTCAAATACAGAGGCAGATTTTGTCTCTAACTCTTGAATAAACTCTTTGCTATAATTTTCCATACCTCAAGATAGGAATAGTAATGTCTCCATAATAGGAACATTTTGGTGTTTTTTTTAAATGATCAAATATTTAACATTTTAAATTACAAATAAGTAAATATTACTACATCTTTGTTAGTATTTGTCTTTGATAATTTCATATTTTAAAATTCTTATTTATGTACATCTGTATCCTATGTGTAGAATGGTATGTATAATCTCTAAGGGAACTACACTAAAAGAAGAATTGCATTATTATAGGTATAAATATGAGAAATTATGTCAACATCTATCAGTTTAGAGTATACAGTGTCACTAATAGGGTTCATAGATAAATGTCATACTGTGAAAGTGACTCCTCCTGTTCTGCAATTTCAACTGCACTAAAATTAAAGCCTCTGGCATGACATTCCGCAGCTGTTTAACAGTATTCCATAAGACTATAAAAGTTTAAGATTGGAAAGGAAAGAGGGTGCTATGCCAATAACTGATTTTTATATTGGTTAGCCGAATAAAAAATATTTTGGGGCCTGTGCAAAATTCATACTTTTACCTTCCTAATGAGATTAAAGTGTTTTGTTATATGAAAAGTAATTTCATTTAATCTTTCCCCAAATCTATAAACACTAAAACTGATTTCCAAAATCTTGCAATGAAAAAATGAATTTTTATATTTAAAAAGGACTGAAATTAAATGACTTAATTCTTTGTTATGTATGTCTATTTCGCTTTATCTGCTCAGCTTTTGTAGATGTTGTGGTTTAATCCCAGATGGCAGCTCAGCCCCACACATACACTTGCTCACTGTCCACGGGGGAAAGAATTGGAAGGGCAGAAGTGAAAAACACAGGTTGAGGTAAAGAAAAAGCTGTACATGCAAGCAAAGAAAAACAAGGCATTCAGTCACCACTTCCCATGGGCAGGCAGGTGTTAAGCCATCTCCAGGAAAGCAAGGCTCCATCATGCGTAACAGTGGCTTGGGAAGACAAATGCCATCACCTCAAACTTCCCTCATTTCCTTCCTTCCTTCTCCTTCCCCCCGTTTTATATGCTGAGTATGATGCCACAGTCAGATATCCTGTCTTTGTTCCCACCTTACTCCTTGTGTATCTCTGGCCTCCTCTCTGCTAGGGTGGGGTGAGGAACAGAAAAGGCCTTGACTCTTGCGTAAGCTCAGCAGTAACTAAAACACCCCTGTGTTACCAGCACTGTTTGCAGCACAGGTCCAAAATGCAGCCCCATAACAGCTAATATGAAGAGAATTAACTACCCCAGCCCAAACCATTACAGTCATTTTTCACTGTGCTCAAGTCATTGTGACAGTTCTTATGTTCATGCCTTTCTCCCATCCTGACCTTGTGCAGGGTACACATAGCACCTAAAACCAGTTTGTGTCATTGGATCTGTAGCCCTGTCACTGTGTTTCTAGAATTTTCAGCAACTGAAGTGACTGAGAGAATACAATAAAGTGCAGTTTTTTTCTACTGCTGCATTAGAAGGCCATGGACAGCCTTATCTTACACACAACATCTGTGATGTGGTGGGGGCAGGTGCTCACTGGGCAACCCCTCCCCGCTCTCTCAGTGGTGCATTTCAGGTATACAGCATCTTCTGTGCCTCTAGAATTTATCTGGCAATCTTTGTGCTATCACGTTCCTTGTCAGTGATAATAAAATCTGTCTTGCCTATAGAGGATTTCCTAATGAAGCACGGAAGGCAATACAAGCAAAGCTTCTGTGCACTGGTGATCATTCAATAAATCACACTCATAAAAGACAAGGAGGTAGCTCGATTTAAAAGTAGAGAATTCAAGACTTTTATTCTGCCCTCGCTAATGCAGTAATTCCGTGTGCGTGCAAAGGTCCCATGATGTTTCAAGTTGTTAATTTAATGCTGCCATTTAATGAGTAATGTAATGGTATTGTACAAAACAATGTAAATTTTGCCAGAGTGGCAGACAAATTGCTTCAGGCTAATAGGGTTTACGCATACCAGACTTTATGAAATTCTTTTTTTCACCCCATCCTTGACATATTTATACATACATAGATTATTTCCTATATTGTGCTTTTTGTGAATTTTAGAGAAGGATTATTTTGTGTTGCTTTCTTCACTCCAATCTACTTCATAGAAATATCTCAAAACAAACTGTAAATATGAAGGTACCTGCATAATGCTCCTCCTGATGTTTTATGTATGGAGGCAGAGGTCTTAAAATTCCTGGCAGGATTTTTAAACTTAAGGAAACACATTTACAATACATCAGCTGAGGACTAGCTATGGTGTTCCTATCTTTCAGTGAAATTTAAAGTATTTTCTAAAATTGATGGAGTATTCTGCACAGTGCAAGCAAAGCACAGTGTAGGGATGCCACAGTCATTTTTCCTTCTGTCAATTCCATAGCAGTCTGCTCTGACAGATGTGCAGGTCTTTTTTTTTTCTTTAGTCTCTTTCATGTCCATTATAAGTGAAGAGGAAGGATTATTAATTGCACTGAAAAGTGGTGAAAAGACTTTAGAAACAGCAATTTCATTTTATTTTTTTGTAAGAAAAATAAATCGAAGTCCAAAATGAGAAGAACAAGATTGGTCCTGACAGGACTGTTCTTGGAGAGTACTTCTTAGAAGTGCGTTTTGGATCCCAGAAGTTCTATCCTTATATTTTTCTTGAAGAACAAATAATAATGCAATATTTTTTTATATGCTATGTGTTTTCCACTGTTACACAAACTGTTGTTCCAGAAAACCTGTATAGGACTCCAGTCCAGTGTTAGCAGAAACAGAGAGCCTCTGGGTAAAGATCTTGGGATTTGGACTGCAGTGTAAAAGAAACCTCACAGCTTTGTGCACTTCAGCTGAAGGAAATCTTCTGAAGGGCAGAGCTTACCCTTGGGCATATTGGTAACATTTAGCTGCTACTTTGTCTTGGGCCTGCTGCAAAACTGCTCTTTTCCGAGCTTAGGAGAGGACAGAGGGATTTAGAGAACAAATGGGTACTATAGGCTGCTTTGTATCAGCTTTAGTGCATTTTTATATGATGTACACTGGGAGAAAAGCTATGGCTGTCATCTTTGCTTATGACAACTCTTCCCCGAAATAAAATGACTAGAAGACACCAGCACGCTGTGGAATAGCACAGTCCTATCACTTACCCTGCTGGGTTTAGTTTGTCCACATGGTTTGTCTGAGCTCTTGTTTTCCCTGGTAGATTTAGGCAGCCAGTGTTTCAAGAGGGAAATTTTTCTCTACAGTGATTTCTGTGAGCCTTCAGGAATCATTCTTTTGCTTAGTTTACTCATCAAAACAATTGCTTATAGAAGCTACTTTGATAGTAATCCTCACTGCCTGTGGGATGCCAGGTCCCAGGAAAAGATGTAAAGGATCCCAAGAGAATTCAAGTATTTTAATTTAATTCAAGACTTCCAGAGAGGAAAGCAAAGGATATTGTCTGAACATGATTTAAAGTTTTTTTTTTCCTGACTTGAGGAATAACATTTTTTCCGCTTAACAACAGTGGGACATGTGGGAGGTTTGACTCTCTCTTGCTGATGTTGGCAAACTCATACTTCTAAAGCTTAGCTTTCCTGGGCTACCTTTTGAGTGTGTGCCACGTCATTATCACCTCTTGATTTGCAAAAGTTGTTTAGGTGAAATGCTTTCTTTATAAAAAGGAACCTCTATTCCAGCAGTGGCCTAACATGTAATTGTTTGTGGGTGATAATATAGAAAAGGTTGAGAATTCTTTGAGATTATTCTCATACATTTCCTGTAAGAGACAGATGAGAAAATCTGATAGTTAAAATTCAGGCTGTTTAAACTCATTTGATCTAATGCCATCTATCTCTTACCACTGAGCCTGTATATGCACATACACACATACATATATATTTTGCTCATTTATTTAGATTCAAAGTTGCTTTTTTGCAGACTTATCTCTTTCAGAGTGGTGTTCTAGTTCTAGTAAGACTTGAAATATACGAAGGCTGTTCCCTTAGCAACTGCCAGCTGAATAACCTTAAATTGCAGTAGGAATAAATAGAGTAACTAATATTTGCTGAATGGGGTTTGTGAAATATTCCTTTTCATAAATCTTGCAAGTGGGCTTCTGCTGAATAAAGAGTGAGTTTTAAAATGATGTGTTATTATTTTGATGTGCAGTGCAATTTGTTTACTTATATTGAGATGTCCTGCCACTTTGCAGCTCAGTATACTGAGAAAAATTCTGAAACCCAATTTAATTTTTTTCTTATTTTTTTGTGATTTATGTTTGTTTTTCAAACAGATCTTCATACCTGAAGCCATTCACTTCAGAGAAAACTGTTTATATTACACTGATGCTCTACCTTTATTTTCTTTCCCTACTTTCTAATAATTTACATGAAATTGATATTTACATTACCTAGAGGCCAGATCTAAAAGAAAATACCTCCATATTTTGAAACACAGTAATTGGCAGTATGAACTCTTGTTTGATTTCCAAGCTTTTTGGACACACAAAGGCCCTGTAAAATGAAACCTTAGCTTTGATTGCTCTTTGACACTTGCATAACAAAAATAAATAATTACAAAACAGATCAGTTTAAGGGAGAGGTTCCCTCTAACTCCCAGACTTTTGTCAACTGGTTTTGCTTGGTTTTCTGTCTCCTGGAAGGGCAAGATAAAGCCTGTCTGTTGCTGCATTCCAGATAAACGTGGCAAAGGCAATGTTTCACTGCTACAAAATCCTGGTAAATTCTGGTTCGAGAGAAAAAGTGATGATTAAAACATCATTATTAAATGCAGTAACTGCCACTAATTAATTTTTAACATTAAACAATTTTTATAACATGGGAGGAAGCTATAAAATGTGTAAAAACCCCTTAGAGATGGAATTTGGAGAATCATTCTTGCTTGGATAGTTGAAAGACTGCTGAAAGGGTAATGGCAGTACTACTGTGTTATAAAACTCATGCCAGTACTTATTATCCATCAGTGTATCACATTCCCTGGGAATAGAATATTAAGAAAAATATGGCATGCTGATACCTTAGAGTGATAGAAGTTTGTATATACCAAGCTGCTCTGGGTTTATTCTTCTGGAAACAAGCAAGAAATATGACATTAGAACAGAGATGATGAAGTTACCTGTGCTCTATTTGTGCTCTATTCTACCCTGTAGAATTTCAATTCCTGTTTCAGGAAATTCTCAGAGGATATCTGTTATAACCAATGAATTCTGCTTTTATGGTAGAAATGTTCGATTGTTTTTGTGTGGCTTTTTTTTTTTTTTTTCCCCTCTGAGAAATAGAGCTTCTCACTGCTATTTTTCCTTAGAAGTCTTGGATTACTTTTTTAATACAAATATATACATGCACACAGTGGACCTGTGTGATTAATCTTCTTGAAGATAAAGACTGAAAGCATTAAAGTGAACCTAAGATTCTGGGTGAACTTAGTATAGAAGTGTAAGAACAGTTTGGATGTGTTCCTCAAAGGGTAGAGGCTTTCATGTCTATGTATATTACTTTATTGCAGTCCAGGTGGAACATTACAAAGCTGGAAACCAGAGATTCACAGCCCGCTTTTAATGGAAATTGCTCTGTGAGAGGCTATCTCCTGGCAAAGAAAACTAATATTCTGGTGGGTCCAGATTTCCTTAAGTGATATTAAATTGGGAGTTTCACAACAATAAGTTCCAGCATTATGGTGCTGGTGAGTCTGAGTTACATAACAGGATTCCAGGCAAAAACTGTTTTATAGAAACAGATACAAGACAGCTAATTTATTGCACTGAAAAATCTTTATCTTAATTAGGCTGCAGAACTGAATTCCAGTTAGAATAATTTTCAGTTATTAAGTGAAAAAGCAGAGGACATTTGTTTGAATGTCAAAATTTAAAAGCAGAGTAACAGTATCTTTAGTAAAGTACTGCTGCTGAATATCAACTGTAGTAACCGTGGCCTTAACAATCATCTGCACCACTGATCATTAACTTCACAATGAGCAACAGTGCTGATTTATTTAACGAACCTGCAGGTAATTGTTGTTTCCTTTACTAATTACATCAGGGAAATGAGACCTGTTAGCACTGAAATGGCTTGAAATGCTTAAGCAAATCTTTCTGAAGGGTAAAATGCCTGGCTATTTTTCTCCTACTTTCTGTCCAGAGATAAAATTTTTGTTACTCCCTTGCTGTTCTAATTAGTGAGAAACCTATTTTTCATCCCTTAAATGGTGAACCTTGGACGTAGCATATGCTCTAGTATTTTGGGAAATTCCCCAATTAATTAACACATACTGCTTATAAAAACTAGAACACTTCTACTCTGTTTACGTGGTAAAATTTATTGGAAAACATTAAAGTCAGTCTTAAATGCTGAAACAATGAAAGCTGTACTTTCAAAAGCTCTGCCTAGTGCAGTACAGCTCTGCTGTTTCTGCTGGTGAGGCAGGTCTGTGGTGAGACATGCTGGGCTCCTCTCACTTCAGAGCTCTGCATGTGGAAATAGAGCTTTTGCAGCTTTTTTTGGCTGACATTGATTACATGTTGTCAAAACATATGAGAATACCCTGTCCATTTAATCCTAATTTTCTATGAAGAAATGAATTTTCTGCATAGAAACCTTAACTTCTGGCTGTAACTGAGTACCTAGTGGTAGGCTTTTAAACAAGCTTATTTTCTCTAGTAGAGAGTTCGTAAGACAGTAATAGATCTGGTGTTTATTCTTGCTGTTAGAAACGTGTGTGTTGCATCTTGCTCCTAATCTGATTTTGTTTAACTTCAGTTTCCAAACACTGAATAGTTTTATGTTCTTGCCTGTTTTGTCTAATATCACAAATTGCACTTCCTCTCAGGTCCCCCTGTACTTAACATACTACAATGTCAATGAGGATGAAACCGAATTTTTACCTCATCCTTGTGTAAGCATAAGTTACTAAAAGGATGTACTCTTCTGTTCTAGTGACTATACCAAAAACTATACCAAGGTCAAAGAGAAGTGACCTTATTACCAGGGAGCAGGAATGACTATGAGCTAAAATACTTAGAATATCTGGGATATCAGTTTCAGTTCCTCCTATCATAAACACTTGATTTAATAGACTGTTGACTACTGGCCTAATATCAGGGCTTAATTCTTCTTATCTGAACTGTTAGCATTGAGAGTCCCGCAAAAATAGTTTAATTCCCTTGTAAAAATATCTCACTGTTAGTACAATTTATGCAGAGCAAATGACAACCTTTTATGTCTACATGATCAGAAGGGAAAAAAGTCTGTGCAAAAATTAGATCTCCTCATGATTTGAATTTGTTAACTTCACAACCATGAGGAAGTTCACAAGCAAAGGCCATATACACAAGAATCAGAATGTGTGTTTGAAAGGAAGGAAAATCAATAGTATAAATTTCCAGAAGGTGTCCATCTGTATCTGGGCAAATGGTATGATCCTCCTTTCTGGGAAGAATCTCTTTATAAAGTCTATATTCCCTGATATCACGGTACCACAGCTCCAAATCAGAGAGGAAGAGCAGAAGTCATCTTCTCAAGGCAGAGTTTAATTATGCAGGAAGCAATCTACCGCATAATGAGGACAGCATAATGAAAGAACACTGACCACAAAGGTTTTAGCAACCTGCTGCTGGTAGTATAATTAAAACAGAACAATCTTCTTTTCCACATTAGAGGTAATGTTGATGTGAAAGAACAGAATGTCTTGATGTTCTCTCTTAATTTATAAAGATTTTAAGTTGAATGAAAAGTTCGTCTGTTATTTGTCCCCTTTTCTCTCCTAGTGCTAACTGAAGCCAGTGCTCAGTCACTACTCTCACCTTGCCTTGGTGTAAAACTGCTACAATTTTCAAATGATTTTTAAAGGACTATAATGCATCTTTCCATTTCATTATACCAGGTGTCTGGAAAGCAATTTAACTTTAAAATAGGATCATTACTGAATCTAGTTTACTTTGAGCTGTGAATTGACTTAACTGTAAGTTTTAAAGAGCTATGTTTCTGAAAAAAACCTTGGCTTTGTACAAGATTGAACTATTTGTTTTAAGTTGAAAAGTAATTGCAGCAAAAATTAAATAAAATATTTGAATAAGCATAAAGCCATGGAATTAAAAAACTGAAAATATGTCTGTACATCTAAATTAAATGGCATGACGGTGGCAGGACTTTTTTCAAGGCATCTAAGATCTAATGAGCATCAGGTTCTGATGTGAATATTAAAAAGTCAGTCATACTTGTGGGAATGAATAACTGTACTTTAGGCTTTCAATCAAAATCTCTCAATCTGCATTACAAATAAATACTTCATTTTTTTGCTAAAAGGATGTCCAGAATACTATGTCAATTTTTAAGAAGACCATTTTTTATTCATTTAATATTGTCTCTGGGATTCTTAAGAGTTGATTGTGATCCCAATGTCATAGAGTCTTACAAGGTAAAATGCTGTCTTTTACACAGACTGTGTTATAGTCATATTTGGCTAGGTCACTGATAAAATGCTATTTGCCCCCCCATTTTCATGACAGAGTTCTAGAGGAATACTTTTACATTTTGCTGTGACTACCTGAAAGTATTTTCTCTCCAATCCTCCATTCTTGTGTCTGTTCTTGTGGAGAATATTACTATAAGAGTTTATCTTTCTCTGGGAAACAATTGAAGGTAAACTTGTCTAACTTGGTCAACACTGAGATGATCACTTCACTCAAGAAGAAGTAAGTTAATCTTCCTAGGATATTAATTTAGAAATAGAGAACTATAACAACCAAGGACATGCCAGGATGGATTTCTCGTAATTTTTTCATAAATTTACACTCTCATGTTTGATTTATAGAATAATATAATTTCTATACTCTGTGCCTTCTCCCTGTGCCACCAGAATTTGATGTTACGGAAAGCTACATGCTGTAAAAGTACAAAAAGAAGAGGAAATAAATCTGTGTGCAGTGAATTTCCAGGCTTCTACCTTAATCAGAATAATTTTTAACTCATCACCACTGGTGATGGCCCTTCACTCTCTTAAACCTCCCAGCAATAAAACAAAGCAGTGGAGCTTGAATAATTAGCAAAGAGGAATTTTTTTTTAAAATGGAAATAAACTTTACCATTTTATGTAAAACCAGAAAACATTTGTTGTATGCTTGAAACCTGTTTGTTGTTACCTATGCATCAGAAGCCTTTTTGTCCAATTAAAGGATATATATATAGGATCTTAACAAGGTCCATGTGAAAGATGCTCAAAGTATATGACATAACTTAAAATTTTCTTCTGTGTGAAAAATCATCTCTGCCTAAGATAGGTTCATTATTACTCAGAATTGAGTCTTACTTGGAAACTTTACAAAGCTCACTGACATTTACTCTGAAGTAGAACTATTTTTCAAATTAATAACACAGTGCAGTGATACACAGATCACATCTTATTTTACATATCTTTTTGACTAATCCACTTTTCTGCTACAATTGTCTCCCTATACCTTCAGCACACATAATGTATTCCTATAAATGATGCTGGGAATATCGCCTTATAAATTTTGTCACCTTCAGCAAAATCATTATTAATTTACAAGGATTATACCATTAAAAACATACTTTCATGGATTGAAAAGGTTATGAAAATGAAATGTCACACACTATGATTTTACTTTTTCCTTAAAGATCTTAGTCATTTGCATGGCACTCTATGGCATGGCACAAAAGAGAACAGTCTTTCTTTTTGATAGGTTTCATTCAGAGGCCAGAGTTTCCTCTTTCATGCAGCATGTTATGTATAGAAAATCACTTGCTAAAAGGTCACCATCTATCCTCAACACATCTTGCTTGATTAGGCACTCTAATATCAGGCATTAAGCAATGTGGTTCTAAAGGAATTCAAGGAAAAATAAGAAACTGTCATAACAATGTCAACTGACATATAGGTACATGAGACACATGCACATGCCTGCATATGTGCTTGACAACCAATGTGAATTGTAGACACAACCACTACATCACAGAAAAAGAAGTTTCAAACTCCTACTTTGCTGCTGTAGAATATGGGGGAAACCTTGAGCTGAAATACAGACACCAGAAAACTGAATGGAGAACGCCTTTTAGCTAGAGAATGTCCAGCTTAACTGAAAATTATGGTAGAAAGTATGACCAGTTTGAACTTGAGTACCAGAGATAAGCATCAGTCTGCAGATATTATTAGTGTGTATCGGAGAAAAGAAATTATTTCAATTTATGTTTCAATCAATGAGTGTCATAAAAGATACAGGTTCAAGAAAATGAAGGACAAAGGAAGTCACATGCATTCAGACTCTATTCTGTAATATTACTTTGGAAAATTTGTTTGACCTGAAACGTTCCAAGTTATTCCGAAAACTACACAGAATATTTTTGAAGACCCTGCAGAGAGATGTGCAGAGAGATGGTCTTTTTTTTTTTTTTTTTTTTTTTTTTTGGAAAATATGGTGCCTTGTACTTTGTAGGACTCTTTTATTCTTTTTCAAATCTGTAGGGTTTCATAAATTTCTGTGTGTGAGCATCAGACTGTCCTTTTTATGTGATGTTGCAATAGGGCTTATTTTTTTTTTAATTTGTTTACAGAATTTTACTGGTATGGGAAGATCACCTTGGAAGACTGGTTTTATGACTAATTGATTTCATTGTCAAAGAAATGTTCTGTTATGTTGCCTTTTTCATGGCTTTGCCCTCAGTACTTTACTTTCCCCTTTAGGGTGACACTCACTGGAGGATTCTTCCACTCACCAGGTATAATTACTTCTTTTCCATCTCGCTTCTGTTATGTTCCTTACAAACATTCAAATAAAAAATATCATTTAGGTGAATGAGTAAAACTGAAAAAAAAATCAGTGGCTGCTTTTTACTGTCTTGGACACTTTTATAAATGTTGCTTAAGTGAGGAGTAGTGTAACACATCTCTCTTTTGCATGTATGCATAATATAAACATGAATATATTTAGGCTACACATGGGCTGTGCTGAGATATCCTGAGTGGGCAGTCAGGGATGCTACTGTTCAACCAACACATCTGAAGTTATTTCCCAGGGCTGTGATGAAAGTAAAACCTTCCAAGGTATTATGAATTATGAAAAGTGAACCCTTCAAAACAGGTTCGATATTCACAAGCCTTTGAAGCCCATATCCACAGTGTGCTTTGGAGCAGGGTGTGCATTTTTCTTCCCCAAGTTGGTCATGCAAGGCTGTGCAGGAACAATACAGCAATAAAAGCACTGCTCCTCAGCAGTTTCTCAGGTTGGTGCTGGTATTGAGGATCAGAAGGAAGGTCAGGGTTATGTCTTCACTCAGTTCAGAATTACTGGTGGGTGAGTTGTCTTCACTCTTTGGGCATGAAAGAGGCAGAGGGAACCTTTTATTGGCCTCTCCTTCCCAGAGCCAACAGTTTTGAGTGAGATGTACGGTCAAGAGGGGCAGGAAAGCTTTCAGGCAAGATCCTAGAGGTATCTGGTGTGTCTTCCATTAATATTTAGTAATGGTAGGATGTCCCAGAGACATTTCAAATTCAGCAGACAGATGGGAAATTTAAGTTAATTCCTGCTTTGCTGGAACTTTTTTTTCCAGCTAGTACAATGCAATATCTAAGATCTAATTATGTACATTGGATGAGTGGAGGTTTTTAAGTTTCTTATATTATAGCTTCATGCATTCATTTCTCACTCTTGTTTGCACCATATCTATGATTATTTAGATCCCAGTTTCATGTCTATATTCCTTGAATTGACAATTTACATTTATATTTAAATGCTGTTGTGGAGATAGCCCAGATTTTGAAAATGCTGTGCAATGTTTTTCTTTATATACTTTGTTTCCTGGGAATGATAGTTCAGTGCCTGTCCTTAGGATCTCAAGGAACAGTTTAAACCTTTTGCTTTTATCTCTTCTGTAGCTTGAGAGGTTATTTCCCTTCCTCCTGGCTTCCACTATGCCTCCTTTAAATTTGCAGGATAAGCTGAATATATGAGTTGTTTGTTTTTCCTAATCAGTTGCTTTAAGATTTTCATATTATGTTGCAGAATAGAATTTATTTGCAACTCAACTCTCACGCTGAAGTGAACCCATACATTCGCAAGATGGAAAAAACACTCAATGCAGCTCTATTGACCCAATCTGAGATGATGATACAAGATCCTACAGTCCAGGGGGACCTTTGCCAAGAGTTTAGTCAATTCTGTGACAGGCATGGCAACCTCTTGTAAAGCCTTCCAGATTTATTTTGTATCTGAAGGGGATTTTGTTTGATATTGAACAAGGTAATATGTTAAAAATATGGAAAAACATATTAAAGTACATCCTAATTGAAACTTAAGTAACTAAAAAGAGTAGCTGAATTGCCAGTTTATCAAATATAGGTATTCTGTTTTCTGTTAGCAGCGTTTTGGTTTACCTCAAGTGTATTCAAAATGTCATCTATTATTTTTTAATCCAGGGGAACATCTGACGTACCTAATTTTTGGATATCTCTACATACAGCCTAGATATTCAGACTTCAATGGCTTTAAAAGCTTCCAGAGTAGAGCACACAGCCTCTGAAGTCACTAGGTTGCTTAAGTGTCTTCAGACTTAGCATAGCTTTCCTGAGGTTAGTATAGCTCAGCTATAATGCTTGGAGCATCTGGGTCAACTAAAAATGTATTTTTTTAATGGAATGAATCAAACATACATTTTATGTGAAAACACCCACAACAGTTTGAGAAATATGATTCGTTTTCTTATAAACAGAAATATAAAAGTTTAAAATGAAAATATCAGTCATTAGATCTAGAAAGATGTCTTCCTATTTAAATCAGCTGCACGTCCAATGCAAAGTGTACAAAAGGCTTGTATCCATCCTTAAAAAGTGCTAGTGGAGCTGAATGCCAAATAGCTTTCCATGAGGCATGTTATGCTAATCACTATGGCAATCAGCTATTTATCATTCTTGCAGACATGTATTTTCCATTTACGCTAACAGATTGGATTTTGTTCATTAAATGGGGAGAGTCAAAACCAGTCTTATAAGCTGCTGTTCAAGTTAATTAGTGAGTATGCATGTACTCAGAAGCAGAAAACTAAGATTTAAAATTATAACCTACATCAATCAGACATCTTTACTATATTATAACCAAATCATTCCACTTAGTGTATTTAGTATAAAAGATAAAATAAAAATGCTGCATTTTTATTTCCCCATGTCTCTCATGGTCTGGCAGTAAATGTGATGTTGTAACTCATAAAGGAGGAGGAACAGATATTTGCTTTTCTCTGCTGCCTTTCCTGAAACTCTTCCAGGCTTAAGCTTAAAAAACGGTGCAAGGATAGGAAGATACTTAGTAGAGTCCTGAGTTCATTTTTGACAGTCTTAATTTGATTAGTTATTAGCAGGTAACAGATGGCCTGCAAGCACCACAATGAGGACATAACTTAAACAGAAGTAATTAGAACAATAACAATAAAGACCTAAAGACAATCACTGGTAGAAACGCTAGACTGATTCTGGAAATCCAGTTTCAGCTCCTACATTTTAGGTCTATGTGGGAGGGGTTGTTTTGTCATCCTGGGTCTGTTCAGGAGTTTCCCATGCATACTTGTGAATGTCCTTTTGTAAAAAAGAAGCAGATGCTTTTTTTTTTTTTTTCCCTGTCTGCTGCAAATGATTTAAAGATCTAGCTGAGGATTTCACAGATCTCAAACACCTTTTCTTTCTAGCTTGTATTAGGACTCCAAGTAGATTTGATTGCTCTGGCCCTGCGGATAGGAGCTATTCTGAAACAGCATCTTTTCAGTGTTGGATCTTCTGTGTGAATAGTTCAATATTCATTGGACAGATAAAGTACAATCTTCAACTTTGAATTAAAGCAGGGTTTCCAAACAGGAAGAGGAGGAGGTTTGAGAGTCAGTCTTTCACAGGCCTTTGTAGTGCTTTGTCTATTGCAAGGGAGAGAAACAACAGGAGAGAAAAAGTTGAGGCATGATGGCTTCTTATCTGTTGCTCACCTGTCGCCAAACTGAGGGGCCCTAGTCTTTTTAACTTCTCCTCAAGTGGCAGATGTTCTAGGCAACACCCTTGATCACTTCAATTGTCTGTCTCTTTGCTATTCCTTCTAAGACTTTCTGGAGCTGTAGAGACCTCTACTACACACAGTACCAGTACTGTGATAAAATCAAAGTTTTGTCTTGCAGAAAAGGGCTTTTTTTAATCTCGCTCTCATTATCTGAATGGAACACAGTCTCATTTTGGGTTTGTTTCCTGGCCTATACAAGCAGATCTTCTGGGTTTTGGGGCATTTCCGCGATGTTTTTTACACCTTTTTTAAATACTTACAGTATCTTAATAGTTTTACTCTTTGACTAGAAGTAAGAAAAGGTTCAGCAGCCATTTAAGAAAAGAAATGCCTCATCACTTTCTTGTAGTTTATTAAGGTAAATAAGTTCTTAGTGGAGGGAAGAACTGTGGAAGTAGCCATGCCTTGAGCAAAGAGTATGTTTGTCAATATGCTGTCACACCAAGGTTTAACACCAAGGTCCTGCATATCTCTTTGTGCTGAAGGACTTTCAGTGTGGTAGCTCTTAGTACATCAGAAACTTTCAAGAAATGTTTGGGTCTAATAAAAAATGATCTGAAAGGAAGGGCTACCATTCTGCAAAACAAACTTACAGAGATCCAGCAACATTCAAGTAATTTATGGTCTAGAAATCTGACAAAAGTTTTGCCACTGCAAGCTTGTTTATCATGCTGCAATAATACATTCAGTCAACAAACTGACAGCATTACCTCCCGCATTAAAAGGGCCAAAGCTCTTGTGAAGAGCATTAAAGATTGATGTTTCCTATTGTGGGTACCCTGGGCATCCAAGAACTTTTTTTGTGAAAAATTGTATTGAAGAAATTCCTTTCATTTCCCATTCAAAAGCTGTGGGATTAGCTTCTGTTCTACTTGGAGAGTCAGAAAGTGTTGACAGATAACAACACAGTGGAAACTCAGCCTAGTGCTTTGGATAATCTAGGGCAGCCATTCTCGGATGGGTAAAAATGCTTCCTCTTTTGCGTGTTTGGAAGGTAAAAGACTTACCCTTTCAGATGGTTTGTTGTAAGGTAAACCCTGCTAGGTCAAGAGGCAGGGTTAACTTCAGGTCCTCCATGTGAGAGACTCTGCCCATGGATTTCCTCTTCCTTCTCCCCCCACCCTCTCCATACACACAGGTACCCTTTTGAAGACAGGAAAGGGGGAGGAGGAAGGGGCTGCCTGGGAAGTTGTAGGGCAGCGTGAAGTGTTTCTTTTTCTTTTATGTAACAGGAGCAAAAAAGACACTTACTGTACTGTGAGTAATTTGATTTTTTACTAATGGGACTTGAAATAAATGTAGTATAATTAGAAAACATCAACAATTTGCTTCTGAGTCTTCTCCATGTTAGAACAGAACTTATACCAGGCTTGCGCGTTACTTCTACTGATCATCTGCCTACCCATGTACTACAGTCTAGTGATCACAACAAGGTGGACATTCACTTTTTTCACCTAAAGCACATGTGAAACTTCTTCATTAGAACAAACATACATATGCAACATCATCACCTAGAATGACTCTCTCCTGAAGGATAAATTTGGGTGCATATATCCCTCAATAATAAGGGAATGAGTTATACAAAAGCCAAGAAATTAGACTGAGGTTTCTTTTCTGAGTCAGTCAGTTGCTCCATATGGCAAAGTTTTAAAGAAATATCAGGAGGACTACCCTGTTTTACTATCCTGTCTTAAAAAGTCAAAAAGGCTCTTTTGTAGAAGATACGAGATGGTGTCATTATGAAATAGAAATGCTTGTTCAACCAGGGAGCAGAGCAATGCAGCTTAAAGTAAAATTGTGCTTGCTAAAGCTTTGACCCAGATATGCCTCAATTACTTTCAGTATCTTTTTGTTCATGTTTTCTGTTATGGAAAGCAAATTGATGCATTTTCTGATCTTATTTTCTGTACAAAAAGTAAAACATACTGAATAATTTTTTTTGTGATTAACACATCTAGTGCCTGCCTTTGCTATTTGTCTTGATAACTGTATTTTTCAGGAAGAGTCTCATGTTTTTACTCTATAGTTTTTTTTAAATTGATGATTTTGAGCATGAAAGTGAAAAATTCTGCTACCAAACCATATCGAAAGGGAGTGTATTTTTCTCTAGCCCGGCACATCTATTTCATCACAGTAAAAGATGAATCAAGAAGCATTCCAGGATTTCCTTATCAGTTTCTTCTGATGACTGGGTAGGTTTCTTGTACAAGCTGGAGTGTTTAGTTAATAATCTGACAGCAGATAAGGAGCACAGGAAGCAGGAATAGCTGTGCTTTTAAATATTTGTGCCAATTTGCTTAAAGAGCTGACTCCTGCAATAAGTAATGCAAATACTGAAGCTGTACAATTATCCATAGATTTTTCCTTTAGGCTTGTGAGGCTTTTGTTCATGTAAACTTGTTTAAAGTATTAAAAATAAGAACTCCAATAAAGGCAAAGTCAGGTCTATCTTTACTAGAATTGAGAGAAAAGTCTCAGAACAAACTGAGGACCTGTATTTTCAGAAGCAGCCTATGTATCAGCATACTTAGGGAGGCTGTTTGTAATAGCCTAAAGGCAACTAACTTATTGCAATAAGATGCTGTTCATTGTCTCTTATCCTTGACACTGTTTTGCTCAAAAGCATAGAAGTAATTAAGAAGGAAATTGTCTTTCATTTTCAGAAGAGCTGGGATGATGGCCATAAAAGGGCAAGAGTGGGTTGCAGTGTAGTAGAAGTTCTGATAGGATATGGATTTTCAATACGTACAGTTCTCTATGTCAGCAAAAGCAGGTCAATTACAGTTTTCTGTGACATTCATAACTAATTTAAATGGAAGTCCTGATATAATATGCTATTTAAGCAGTACCCATTTTGTAATTGAAGTCTCAGTTCAAATGACTGTGGCAATGTATTTTTATTTCTAGTATGGGCTTTTTGACTTGGTACTGTGTTCCAAAGTCATCTACCATTGTAAATATGCATTTCATAAAGAATTGATTGGGGATTATTAAAAGCTCAAATAAATGGGTCACTCTATTTTAAATTTTTTCCTCAAAAGCCTATGTGTGTTTTTGAAAACTATTCTTTTGTGATTTATCACAAAAAGTATTTCAAATATAAGACATAGAGGTACCAGAAGCTATATATACTTCAGTATATAGAGGATTGACCTTGGTGACTTTCTTATAAAGCACTTTTCAAAGAAATTGTAGAATGGTTTGGGTTGGAAGGGACCTTAGAGATCACCTAGTTCCAAACCCCTGTCCACGTGAAGAGACACCTTCCACAAGACCAGGTTGCTCAAAGCCCCATCCAACCTGGTCTTGAACATTTCCAGGGATGGGGCATCCACAGCTTCTCTGGGCAGTGCCTCACCACCTCCACAGTAAAGAATGTATTCCTAACATCTAATCTAAATCTCTCTTCTGTTCAGGATTTTTTTTTTTTTTTTTTTTAAAGCAGAAAACCTTTATCTCTGATGCTAAGTTGCAGACTTACATTGCAGTTTTTGTTAAGTATAGTTTCATGTTGAGAATTCTTGAACCTTTCAGTTATTTAGTTGTAAAAGAAATACCTACCCAGGGAAACCAACACTTAGGTGAAATTGGAATGATGACAAAAATTCCTTGGTTTTAATAGTTGCATTGTCCACAGTCACTGTTGCAGATTCATCCTTTTCTTTTTGAAAGTCATGTAATTAAAGGGTTCTTGCTGCTGAAAACCAAAATATTTGTGTAACCCTGTACTCTATGAACATAACTGAGGAGCTGACAGGAGATAAGATAAAAGCCAATAAAAAGAGAATAATTTATTAAAAAGATCTAATGTTACAAGAACAGTACACAGGAACTATTATATTACTGTGTCTTCCACATTGTATATACCATTATATATAGCATATATACAGATTGTACAATATATCTAACATCGTGATATGGGCCATGACAGTATCTTTCTTTTGGTCTGTGAAACAAAATTTCTTTCTAATTAATTTTTTTTCTGAACAGATCTTGTGGCTGTATACAAAAATACAGTCTCCTCAGTGACGCCAGACTGCAGTATTACAATCTTCTACACGAAAAAGGAAAAAGCTTTCCCTTGCAACTAAAAAATGTCATGATAAGGAAACATCTTCTACAAAGTAACAAATAGGTAATATATAGGTACTTAAACATTTAAAACATGTTTATTAATATATTTAAGATGTAAAATACATATTCTGTTCATGTTGAATATAAAACATACCCCTTTTTGTCCCTGCAATACAACTACATTACCTGATGGTATGTTCAGTATTTCTATCTTTATCTTCATACTAGAGATCGAGATGTATCAAGATGGAGTTCTATCTCCTTATCAGGCTTTTATTCTTCTTATAAAGCATATCCATTTATCGTATTCAGAAATTTTAACTGCCATTCAGCAAATGCCACCACAGTGAATGTAGCCTTTCTGAATACTCTGAAATAAACTGCATTGGCAAACGACTGTATAAAAAATAGAGGAAATTATGCTTAATTAATTTATAAAATAGCCATTTTGCTTTTTTGGTTCATCATTTTATTCTTGTTTATTTTAACCTTTTGAAAGATGGTGGATTGCTAATGCAGGTTCTCTGCATAGTAACAATGCTGCTGTTTTACAAATGACAGCAGGTAGTTATTTTCTGTGAGTTTGCTCTATCAGCAAGGTACGTTACACCTTCCTTTCTTTGATCTCAGAGACTTTTCCAGAAAGCAAAGATGTAGAAGGTCTCTTTCTATCTACAGCCTATACTTAGCTAGCTATCCTGCCTTCGTTTTCCTAGCAACATGGTGACTAAGTAAATTTAAACCCCATTTTAAAAAAAAAATTATTTAAAATATTAGTGGGTAAGAAAGACTTGACTTTAACTTTCTCTGAAAAATTTTACTGATAAAATATTAAAAAGAAAAAATATTTAGTCATCAATCAGCTTTTTACCTACTAAGCAATTGATCTGTGTTGTGCTTTCTTGTCTACAACTTTAAAGCTGCTGAGAAAGAGCACATTTAGCTAAATACCAAAAATTATTTTGGTAGTGAATAGGCAAAATAATAGCATTTTGATTGCAGAACCCATCAATTAAAATAGATTTTCATCAAACCCTTTTAGAGGGATGGACAACTAGAAGAACTGTGCTGTTAGGGCTTTCATGTTAAACATTTTTGACCTGATTTTTCCCAGGTGAGGGAATGTTCATCCTATGCTTGATTCATAGATATGAATCAAGTAAAACACCCTTGTCACAGCACTGTGCACACGGTAATTGTACAAACATGCACACCATTTACTCTGGGAATTATTTTGCTTCAGGTGTCAATACATGAAAAGGCCTTCCAATGCCGAAAAGTTGCCCAAATTGTCTATTGAATGAAAAATTGTTTGGTACAGCAAAAATTGGGGATTAAAACTGATAGCACACAGTCCCTACAAGAGTAATGTCCAGTAAGATATAGAAATAGAAACAATTAGCTCAATAATTGGACTGATGCTCTGTAGCACTTCTCCAAGTATTTTTTCTCAGACACTAAATCCTCCAAAATATATCGTACTGCAGTTTGAATATATGTGAATGATTAAATTCTGAAAAATGTTAATATTCCCTCCATAATATGCTTTCATATATACTTCAGCTTGATAACCATCTATATAAAGCATAGAATGTTACTAAAAAATGGACTCAGAGGAAAAAGAAAGCGGAGAAAAAAAAGCTCAGAAGCTGTTGGAAAACAGTGGGTTTCTCTCCTTGCATTGCTTTATTTGCCCACCTAGGATCTCAATGTATATAATATTTAAATGCCCGGTGCAGTTTTCATTGTCATATGCAGTAGGAATTGATTTCTTTCTTACTTTTGAAAATAAATATCTGATTCATTGGACATAAAATCTTACTGTATTTGATGAATAAAAACTTGTTTCCTCTTAAGTTTGTATTTAACAATTTTTCATTTACCTTGCAATAAAATAAATGCTTTTTCTGCTCCATTTTTCCACATCCTGAGTATACTGTCCAGTACTTTATTGGCAATTATTTTTGCTAATTAAATACATATTATACATTTTCAGAACAAATTCTCTTTACTTTTTGCAGTGGACTGTGTAGATAAATTATATTTTTTCTCAGTTGTTTGTAGAAACAACCAGTTATAGGGGATGCAAGCAAAGTATTTGACAAAGCTGCATCAAACTATGTTCTGTATTTTTAAAAAGGAATTTTTTTCCAAACCAAACAGATGTTCTGTACTAGACACCACTTTTTAAACACCTGATGACACGTGACTGGGATCACCAAAATGGAATGTATTAAAAAAGGAAAATACATTTGACAGAAATTACCTTTGCTTACAAAAGTTTATTACATACAATCTGCATATTTTTGGGCCAAGAAGTGTCTCCTCCCTAGAGGACTTTTACAAATAAAGAAGAGATAAAAACCTGATGAATTATTGACTGTGTCTCCAACACTCCTCTAAGTGCACCACAGGCATTTCTATGGTTCTTTAAGCATTAGCTCACGTTTCCAGTTTCTCCACAGACATAAAACTCCACCCCTTGGTGTCATTAAGTTAAAGCAAAGAAATAACAACAAAATCTGCAACCTTCACCATGACGTCGAAGGTACCATCAGTGCCAAAAGCAATGTTACAGAGGACGAGGAAGTAGACAACACATGTAAGGTGGATTGAGCACTTGTTACTTTCCCTCCTGAAATGAAAAGCAAAGTAATTAAGGAACAAATGATGCAAATGGTTGTCAGTACATTTAGATACTATATTTTGCCCAAAACTTGTATTCTATTACCCTCAGCAAAAACCTAACCTTTAGGAATGGATTAGCTTCTGATAACTGCAGTCAGAAAATAGGCTCCTTACACAGATGGGATTTTATGAGGATACCTACAGCAACTCAGCTGCTGGAACCTTATATTCAGTCTGCAGATTAATAGGAAATTCCAAAAGGGTATGTGGTTTTGCGCCTTAATTCTCAAAAAAGAATTAGGCTGCAGAAGCTGCTCTGAGTCCCAGCCATAGTCACAAATCTTCCCAGAAAAAAGGATTAAAGCTGGCCCTTGATCTCTGTGTTTGCCCAGAGGAAAAAGTGATATTTTACCCAGTAGTCCAGTGATGATTTTAGATTACAGCAGTCCCTTAAAAGGCCATGTTAAGGGGAACTGTTCTCTGGGCTGTCAGTGGCAACAGAATGGGAAGGGAATCAGTCTAGGTTCCTTTGGACAGCAGTTGACCTAAATGGAACTAATGTGATGTGCATAGCCTAATTACAAATATCAGGAGAGAGGGAATGAAAGACTTGGTAGCCTAGAGTTATGGGTCAAAGGATACATGAAACAAATATTCTGTGGTGTAGGGATTGTTGTCTTCTGCATTCTGATGATAGCACTGTGGGTTTGTGACTAGATTAAAGCTGAAATTTTAGTCCTAGACTGAAGTTTCAGGCTCACATCTTTTAGTTAGTACTCCTTAAACAGTGTAAAGCAATGTTTAGTAGAACTTTAAAGTGTTAGCAGAAAGTCAGAATTAAGATGCCTTGTTGTGTTTAGGCAAAAGTCAATGTTATTTTCTGTTTTTTCTTGTCAATAATCCTTCCATCCCTTTCTTATCTATGTAATATTGATACTGTAAATTTGTTCAACTTTTCACAATAACTGAGGAGATAGAATCTAGACATCCTAAGTTACTTTTAATAACACTTTAATCCTGTAAAAAGTTAATAATTTAATAAAGTAATAATTATTCAAGGGAACCATTGGAATCTTCAGAGAAATTCAGCTTACTCTAAGGCAGGCAGATACAGAGGGTTCACAGATTCACAGAGTATGCTGATTTGGAAGGGACCCATAAGGATCATCAAGTCCAAGTCCTGGCCCTGCACAGGACCATCTCCAAGAGTCACATTATGTGCCCTAGAACATCATCCAGATGTTTCTTGAACTCTGTCAGGTTTGGTGCTGTGACTACTTCCCTGGGGAGCCTGTTCCAGTGCCCAACCACCCTCTGGGTAAACCTTTTTCTAATATCCAACCTAAACCTCCCCTGACACATCAGGTCATTCCCTCAGGTCCTGTCAGTGGGCACCACAGAGAAGAGATCAATAGCTGCCCCTGCTTTTCCCCTCATAGGAAGTTGTAGTCGGCTACCTATATACATGCCATTTTATCTTTGTTAGACCACCTCCAGCTGGTGGTCCAGAATGATGTGTGTAACCTCTAAGTCCAATATTTGCCATGTGTAAATGTTTGGGATCCCTTAAAACATATCAGGTGTCCCAATGGGCTTAGGTCTGAGTATTTAAATTCAGCTGAATTGCTGTCAAGACTCCACTCTTGGTCCCTATAGATTACATCTCAGCTGACTGTATTGCTATTTGAGACACCTAGTTCACATATAAACATCTATGGCTCAGTCAGGTTTTCAAATGTCATCCTAGAAAGGGAAAGGTTTCCTATAAATCTTCTCCTTTGTCAGCCTCACATGGTTGCCTCAGATGCTCTTGAGAATCTCAAATGGCACTAGATGTCTTTGTTTCATCATGGAACTGAGGACTCAGATTAATAATTTTATCTAATAGCTAAATAATTGTGACAATATTGTTTTTCAGATGGAGAATAATAGAGTTAATTAGCATTGCTATAATCACTGCTCTTTCAAATATAGTGTAACCTTACCTGAAAAAGATGGAACTCTGATCTGGGGACTTGCAGTCCCATCCCCTCCTTCACTAACTGCACAGACCTCAATGATGTAGACACCAACATCAGGAAGAAGTACCACCGCAGAGGTTTTCTCTGTTTCTATAACTTGACTATTGCTCTGGCCTTCTTGCCGAAATAATACCTATGGTCAATAAAATAGACAGTGGTCATAGAGTTCATTCAAGCTGGATGTCAGACATTTTGTGTAGATAACACAGTCACTGCAGTGTTAACTGTTTCATGCTTTCATTAAGGATTTTGTGACATTACATTTGAATGGTCATCTGCTTTTAATCTTCCCTCCCTGCAGTGGCTTTGAAACAGGAATAGAAAAGTATACTAACAATTAATGAACGTGAAAGAACATAGATTATGATCCAGAGCAAAGATAGAACATTTGCCCTCTCCAGCATTAGGTGTTGCACAATTTTACCTCCAAAATTTCAAAACACAATTTGAGTTCCCTTTGATTCAAATTCTTATCCCCAAATTTGTGCTGATATTCACATTTTTGGCTCAAGAACTGAAATTCAAAAGTAAAGAAAATGTCCTTACTGTGTTTACCTTAGCTGGATAACTGAGAATAGCTGAGATCTGTCCCTGCACCTTCTGTGACATTCAGCACAAATTTATGGGAGGAAAAGCAAGTCAGTGCGTAGCTTTCTTTTTGATATTTCCGCATAAGAGTTTCCGATCCCAGACAAAATTGAAAGGGTTAGAAAAGTGTAAAAAACTAGAGTAGTCAACTCAACTATTTCAGAATATGATCTAATCTGATAAAGATTAGAACAGTTTCTGGCTTATTTGAACCATTTTACACTTTCTTGGTGATATTTCCTGATGTATCAGAGGCAATATCAGATTTTAGTCTATAGAAATAATTGTATACAGGCTTCAAAAAAAACCAAACCTCCACACCTCTGTAAAAACATTGGAAACATTCTACTTTGATTTAATATATTGGAGTAAATTCTATGGGATTTTATGACTTGCTATTTAAATGTTAATCTGTATTTTACTCTTTAAAACTTCAAACTTTAATGCCAAATGTTATTGTCACTGACTGTTGAACATCACCCACATGATCATAAAACAAACTGAAGTGTTTGTGTTTCTGCTCCATAAAAATATTAATTTTAATGTCAATTTATGGTGCCTCATTATTCCGCATTTCTCTAAATCCTACTGCAAACACAGTTGAATTGAGGAGTTATTAGGAATTTCATCGCAGGCTTGTCCTATTAATAACCACTTCTGATTCAGAGATAATGAGCTGATCCCCTCAGATAGAGCTTAGTTTATAATCAGTATTTGAAAATCACAACACACAAATATGTTGGGACATTTTTCTCATTTTAATTTTATTTATTGCTTTTGGTGGTGAAAACTGATTGGAGACATTCTGTACAGAATGCTTTACTTACACAGAGAAACAAGAAAGGGAAAAAAGCCTGCAAAGAAGAGAAGGAGTTGTTTGGAAAAGAGAAAGGTGAGTAAGGAAGGGGAAGCACCGACCTTGTATCCCATTACATCAGATTCATTAGCTAGAGGTCTAACTGGCTCCCACCCAAGAGACACATGTGAGCCATCCTGTATCCACATAATGTTGCCTGGAGCTTGGCTGGGAGCTAAGAAGAAAAAAAACCACATCAACATAAATATATTTTTATAGGTAGTTTCTTTGAAATCAAAAGAAAAGTATTTAAATCTTTCATTACATTTAAAACCAGTTATGTTAGCAGGCTCCCACGACTCTGGATTGAATTTCTAGGATTTTTCTAGTATTGTAATTTAGTAGATTATTATGTATTTATTCACCCCATCCCATCCCATCCCATCCCATCCCATCCCATCCCATCCCATCCCATCCCATCCCATCCCATCCCATCCCATCCCATCCCATCCCATCCCATCCCATCCCATCCCATAAATTCCACAAAGCCTATGAAACTGAACTCTTTTCTCTCCCTTCTTTGTAAAAAATCTCTTTTTTTTTCCTAGGAAAATAACACTTATTATGAATGCAAAGTCATATGAATTCATGTCTAAATATCAAAGCAAAGCCATGAATCAAATCTATACATGATTCCTGATTATTATACACTCAAATGAAAACACAAGAGGGTAGAGGTTGCTCTCTGACTTCTCCCTTGTAGCAAAGACATTGAGATTACTTACGGGACTTCTTGGTTGTTGCATGCACAGCAGTGCTAGGTGGTCCATACCCTGCAGCGTTGTACGCCCTCACTGTTAGATGATATAACGTGTTTCCTTCTAGTCCTGTCAGGAGGATGGATGACTCATTTCCCTCCGTTTTGACCTTTTCTGCTGCTTCTTCCTTCTCCATGTCCTTCCAGTATCCAACCTGACAACAAGGGACCAAATGAAGGTTTAATACAGGCACCTAGCAAGCTCATGCTTCCAGATGTTTGTACTTGTTATCCTGCGGAGGGTCTTTTTACCATTTATACCTTTTTCTGATCATCAAGCCCTATAAAGCATATGGGATTTGCTACTTAACCTCAAGCCATGCAGTGCTCACTTCTCCAAAATGTTAAGATTTGGAATATCATGTTATGACCTGAAACACATTGAATCGCTGTGTACTGGCATGAGAAAATGTAACTACAAGACAGAAGAGCACCTTCACAGAGGTGAACTTTGTCAGAGAGAGCTCATCACTGAAGGAGAACATTCAAGGAAAGCTTATCCTCTGATAGGTCACCAGAATATTTACTTTTACTCTGGAAAACTCTGGCCACATCAGTTAAACATGTGAACAACATGCCCTTCCTGGCCCAGTGCAGCTCAGAGCCACAAGACTTCTTATCAGTGCAATGAATAGGTAATGACAAAACAATGAAAGAAATCTTTCCATCATCAGAAAAATCTTATCTGAAAAAAATGAAGGAAATGGATTCAGTTTTAGTTCTTGGATATAAACAGGTTTCTGGTAAATGAAATTCTGATAGTATGTTTGTGCCCTTCCTTTTCAGACATAAATTTCCTAAATGATCTTTGGTGTTCTTAATTCTTATTTCTGGTATCTGTGCTAAGTTTATCATAATCTCAAAGAGGTTATAATGCAGAGCTGGGAATTTTAACAGTCTCTTTCCTTGGGGACCAAGTATTTGGGGCATAACAAGAAAAGCAACACTGTTTCTTTTTAATGTATATAGGTGACCTACACAAGTAAGGTAATTCTCATGGGGCCCTGCTTTCCCTAACAGGACATGTTACTAATGTGCCTTTCAAAGATCTATATTCGGCTTACTGTTATTTATACTGAGACCTACTTGCATTTATTGCATGTTTTGACCTTTTATGTGAAGTTGGTTATTTCTTAGTAGGTTATTCATATTATATCTGGATAATTTTTCCTCTGAGAAAAAGGTCACAGACAGTATAGCACTTTTGTGAATGTATCCCAGAAACTATAAAAAACAAGGGGCTCATAGGAAAATAAGACCAATGAATACAGTGCTGACCTTTTATAATTGCACCAGGAGTGCCATAAAAAAAAACAACTAAAAAATATCTGGTTGCAAAAATGTACATTTGAGGTCCTGTCTTCACTTGAGCAAAGTGGCTCTGTTAACTTTGACTGAGGGCCAAGTCAAAGTCCATTCTTTCAATTGTAAAAATTCAAGTAAATGTCTTTTTGTGTGTGCACATGTGTGTGTGTGCTGGCATTATCTCATATTAAAACACTGTTGCTTCAATTCTTAGATTAACTACATCTCAGTCTACAGTACTAGCTGCAGTCACCATCAGGTATTTTGGTATCTGAATGCTTGACCAAACCTATTGATGCCTGAAATAACACCTTGTCACATCTTTTTTGAAAAGAAGAAAAGCATCAACAACCATTTATTCACACACTAGTATTGAACCTCCAATGCTTATTATCTCTTGGGCAATCAGATTCCTTTAATTTCCTCTGTGATGCATCCCTCCAAACTTGACTCTACAGTGATGAGAACTGCACAGTATTAAGGACTGTATGAACAGGTAGTGAGAGAGACCACATGTCCTGGAAGATGCTATGAACCTGATAGTGTAGGATCCAAAATGAAGATCATCAGAAAGGAAAAGTGACTTGATCAAGCTTACATAGGTGGACAGTAGCAGGTAGCAGGTGTGGAGATGCAACTGAAGTAGTGAAATTCTTGTTCTAGACAGATGGGAGCAAAATTGTAAGTAGATCAAGAGGTCTCAGTATTTTTTCCCAGGACACACTATGTCTCATGTTAATGTAAAGTTCAAGATAGTAGATAGCCCCCAGCTTTTGCACTGAATCTTCTTTTTTTAGCATAAAGTAGTTGTGAAAACCTCATTTTCAAAACACTGATGTGAGGACTACATAGATATAGTAATCTGGTGCAAGAAAGACAGGAGCATAGTTTGTCCTATTTGATATTTTTCATGTGTTTGGAGTTACTCTACATCACTGTTTATATGGCATTATCAGTTCGGATACTAATTGTATTTTGTACCTGTTAAGTCTGCAAAAATAATCATGATGTTCCCTATCAGTTCTGCAGCAACACGTGGCAAAGGTGTTCCCCCCGGCAAAAGGATATTCTTGAGGGAATGAATATACTGAATTAAAAACCAGAAACATGAAATGCAATTAAGCAATGCTTCTGTGGTAGTTTCCTCTGTACTTCAAAGTGTTTGTTCCCTGATTTTAAAATTACCCTTAAAGTATTGCCAGATGAGTATGGACTTTGATATCAAAATTTCCTTTTCTTTTTTCTTTTTTTGGTAACATGTGCATTCATTTGTTGATGACCAAGAGAACAAAAAAAAAATGGCTATAAAAAAAAGAGAATTTCAATGATCATTGAGTAGGGTAGATGGTGCAGGAATTTACATTGATTTGAGCTGAAATGAACTACTTATGTTTAAAAGTGCTGGACATATTTTTTAAAACAGAAGTTTTGTTTGTTTATTTATACTTCCATATATTCATTAGTTCTCCTTAAAATCTTATTATTTTCTGTAACATTAATTTATATTTATAAGAGGGGATTTATAAAACAGAGCAGGCTTTCATTAATGATAATTTTGGATATTGACGATAGCATAAAGCATAAATCACAAAAGAGTAGTCCATATTTGAAAAATGAAAGAAAAAGGGGGAAAGAAAGCATTTGATCTGATTAATGTGTCCTTGTTTGAGAGGTTTTACATTATTGCTGGACTTTCTATTGATTTTTGTTTAGCTAAAGAAAGCTTTGATACCTGATTCCCAGAAATCCATCTCTTTGAGCTAAGGAGAAAGCAAATAACTAACTGAGTAGAGGAGATATAGGAACATGGAAATTCCTTTGCCCTGATCGTGGGTTAAGCGATGGTTAAAAGTAAATCTTCATGTTAAAATTTATTTCTGTCTATAATGGCGGACCACTTCCTTGAAGTTTTAGGTTAAAAAATATTTTAAATAATATTACTGGTTTTTCCAAGTTGGTCTGTAGGATGTGCATTCTTTACTATAAATTAATCTGATCTAATTGCATGTCCTTTTTGCTAAATTTATTGTCTGGATATTCTTTCTGTTGATCCCAGAAAATCTAAGCTACAAATTAGGCATATCAAGAGCCTAAATTAGGTAGAATGAATCAAAGTGGACAAAACACACAAACTTTCCTGGACTCTGAGCATTTATCATCATCAACAGCATTGATGTAACTGAAAATGTATTTGAAGAGATCTTAGAGTACGGTAAGTGTTTGGGGAGAAAGAGCTGTGAGCTGAAAAAACTGCTGCTAGCCCTGAAAAAATGGTTCTTACAGTGATTCAGATTTCATAAAAAGTATTTTAATTAGCATTATCAGAAAACCTGTATGTTACTTGAACTGACAGGTGAAAACCATGTAAATGTTGGTGCAATGTTATAAGTGAGCACAAGAGAAGAGGTGCTTTTTGTATCATTTAAGGCATTGGTGTGACTGTGCTTCAGAACTGGATGAGAGGTTCCTGCAAAAAGGTCAGTCAGCCTCAATTCTTTCATTCTCACCAGAAAAACTGCAGACTGAAAAGAAGAAACAGAAAACTGTTCAGCACTCCTATATTCTGGAGCAGCTTGCATCTTCCACCTCTTTCCTCGGGTACTCTCCTTCCACATGGTCTACAGCAGACCCATGGGATGAAAACTGATATTGTACCTCAACCTTGAGTACGACCATCAGGTATCTAGTTATATTTTCTCCTGAAAAATGAATAATTACCTATGTTTCTGATTTTAGGTAATAAACCCCCCAAACAGTTCATGAGTCATTGATAATGGTAACAAATATTCAAGATACGGACATTAGAAAAAGTATTGCTCTCTTGGGACCCTGATGAGGAATCAACTGTGTGATCCATACTTCAAGGGCATGAAAAGCAGTAGTTCTGCTCTGCTATAAACTCTTGCTTCTAGTCTCCAGGACTTTAGAGGTGTTTGAATCAGAATAGGAGTGACTTTCTAGGCAAAATTAACTCATATATAAAACAATTGAATCATTAATTTTATGTATGGAAAAATTCATTAATTCCAAACATAAAGTCTGGTAAATTGGTCTTCAGGCTAGTGGACCACCAATTACTCTTTTTTTTTTTTTCTGTCTTGTTTTACCAGGCTGTGGTTAAAACATTCATATGCTCTTTCTAAATTACATCACTAAATAAATAAATAAATAAATAAATAAATTCCAGTATCATGCACATATAATTTTCTGTTCTATTATATAAATAGATAAATTACACTTAAGAAATGGTAAAATATTAATTATTTCTCTTTGAAAGGACATAATAGGGTAAAAACAAGTTATTACGTCAGGTAATCCTCTCTGAAGGATCCTCTGAAGAATCCTCTCTGAAGGCACTCAAGATTTTTTATTTTTTGTCCTTTTTGGGTTTTTTCCAAGTTGTTCTTTTAATTGCATTAGTCAAACTCCTACCCCTTTGGGGAATCCCAGTGAAAAAGACATAAGCTTTGTGATCTGTACTTAAGTATTAACCTTGTCTTTCTGGAAAGGGAAAACAAAAATATCTCTTCTTCCAGCCAGTAATTCTGTCTGTTTCCCTTCCTTGCCAGTAGTGAATGATAAAGAAA
The DNA here is from genome assembly GCF_022539395.1 of Myiozetetes cayanensis. NCBI lineage: Eukaryota > Metazoa > Chordata > Aves > Passeriformes > Tyrannidae > Myiozetetes > Myiozetetes cayanensis. Next base: position 39,073,992 of record NW_026087742.1, on the reverse strand, counting down.
ACATTGCCTAAGGCTCAAATAGATTTTATAACCTTCAGGTTAAGGATTCCAAACAATAAGTATGAACGACACACTATATTTTTCTACAATTCTGACAAAGTTTTCAAGCTACTTCTACTTTATCAGTCTGTAGATGGTGTATATTTAATAGGGTCGGGTGGAGAGCCGACAAACCTGTATCGAAGTCAGGACTAATATGTGCTTTGGAAGATGCAAATGAGTACAGCAAACCTTGCATAAAACTTGTGTGACATAGCGGTTGACACTGCTTTTCAAGGATGACGATGTGATATTGGACAAGTTACTTTGCCATAGTTAGTGCAAACAGGGCAGAGTGAAAGTGGGTCACTGCGAACTTGCCGGTATGTAGTAAATAGCCCGTCACTTTTGTTGATTACAGCCCAAACATTCAACTGTCAAGAAAATAGCTGCCCCTTTTATAATGTTGTTGTTAAAAGGCCAGAAATATGAAGAAGTCTTGTCACTGCCGTTGTGACCACAGGCAGAATACGAATTGAGACATGAAAACAGAGTGGCTAGTCAGATAGTTTTGTGTTCAATTTAAATTGAAGGCAGCATTTTACTAGCAGTTCACAATAATTTTACATTAGGAAATAATCGTGGATTTTAAAAAAAAGATAAATCATTCATCCTTTCATTAACATTTGGATTTCTGTAATTTATCTATTTGTTGTTTGTGGATTAAGGGAATACTACAGGCTTTGTTTTACAGTGCATTGTACATATGATGAACTTTCAGAATCAGTTCTGAAATTAAGAGTATTCACAGAAGTCTAAGAAAGAAAATTGTATGGAAAGCATGAAGCTGTTCTGTACTTTTGGGATTTTTTGGGAGTGGAATGTCTTGCTATAAAGACTCCTTTCCTTTTTGCACTGAGAGGATGCTTGAAAGAGAAATTCTTGGTAAGTTAGCAAAACTGGGCTGATAGTGTGGACTCAGTGTTCCAAAGTGAATACTATAATGCATTGACTCACTGCACTGATCCTGTAAATCATTATGATTAAATTCTTCCCAAAAATGGAACTGAAAAGATTTAGCAATGCCATATGCAGATTGTATTCTGTCCTGTTGAATTATGCAGGAGAGCGACATTTGCTTTTCTGTTTATTAAGAAAGTGCTGTTCTGATTATAATTATTCCTGGGAAAGAAGACAAAAAAGAGCAAACCACTCCCTGAAAGGTTTGTCTGCCAGAAAATGAGCAGAGAAATTCTGATGAAATGAACAAACAGGGAAAAGGCAGTGTGAGGGACAGGTGGGATGGGGAGAAAAAAGCACCCTCCTCTCCCCAGATAAATGTAGTATCTTAAAAGACACTATCACTTAGAAGGCTCCTTTAATTCCTTTATGGATGGAGAAAGGGAGCACTGAAGTATTTTTTTATTCCATTTTTTTATTATGTCAACTGTAGAACCTTGGCCTAAAATATTTACTTGCAATATTCATGCTAAAATCCTGAAATTGGTGTAGAGCACAGTGAGGAGCCAAAGTATTAATAAAACCATTTTCAAATTCATATCTGAGACATCCATGAGAGACCCAGAGCAGCCAAATATTACTTTTTGGGTCAGAGTGTACTAAACTACAAAGGTCTGAACATTTTCCAAGTGAGGAAGACCACCTCTGATATACAGAGCTCACCTGTAATAACCATCTATTGCTAGGACATGTCTGGAGACATAAGGGAAGTGTTATGTGACAAGCAGGTAAATGCAAAATACATTCAAGTTATGAAAGAACAAACTTCTAGGGAAATAATTTTCAATTTTAGAAAGAAAATATTTTTTTATATATTTTTAAGTATGTAAAGCAAAGATAATAGAACATTTTGAGAATCAGTGGTCAACAGAATAAGAGTGAAGACATTAGGTATAATTTAAAAATGTTAATATAGCTGAGAAAGGGTAGCAGAACAACCCCTTTCTGAAGAGAAAAAAGACAGGATGCAGCAATTAAGTTATTTCAGACTGGCCTTGAGATTTCAGTTAGGTTAGCAAGTGGAACACTTGCTACATAGAGAGGGATAGCACTTGCAAGGTGATTATAGTCTCTATCAGATACAGTTTTGTTCTCTTTATAGATAACAGGTCTAAAGATAAAATGGTCAAATTTCGCTGCTTGAAGCAAGCCATGTGCAAAGGGGTAAAAATATATTTAACATAATGAAGGAGTGGGAATAAAGAACAATGAAAGAGAACCGACAGAGGGTTAGCAGGGTTGAGCATGGAGACGTAGATAGAAAAGAAACCTGAGCAATACAAGACCTGAGGTGACATGGCAAAGTGACAGCCTGTTTGGACTGCACTGGATAGCAATATGGATATTGCTATTCGATATATCAAGAGGCCATAGCAAAAAGGTAAAAAATGTTAAATGGTTGTGTCAAAGCTATGGGGTAAATGTGCTGTCCTGGTCACCACTGCCCAGCCTGAGGCTGAGATGGAGAATGTGTTGACTATGGTGCTATCTGGACACCTACATGTCATTCCTAAGGCTATTAGTGATGGTCACCAGTCCCTGGGTTTGTCCAGACATGCTGCCAGGAAGACACTCTATGCTAGTAGGTCACAAGAGGTTTTAAGACACCCATATGATTGGTGTCTGCCTCAGACTTACATGTTTACTCACTTTTCAGTGTTACTGTAGAGAATCAGGAATGAGTCAATGCTCTCTGAAGGTCTAAAGCAGGCCAAATAACCTGCATACCAAAACAAGTACATTAGGTTTAGCTGGACTATTTCATGAGGGTCAGCATAGACTGATCCACAGGGTCAGGATGAGTCATGGTGGCCCAAGGGAAAAATAAGTTTATTGCTAGATCTAGATCTGATCTGTTCCTGGATGTTTGGGTTGTAAATTGTATCTAAAAGTGGGAGAAGGTCCACTGCTAGGGCCTGTTCACTTTCCCAAGTCAGGAAGGGCTGTTTCTCAGCAGAACTTAATTTATGGATGGTGCAACTGTTACTTCCCCTCCTGACATCCCATTGTTATGATCTGCCCATCAGATGTCCCTTGGCCACTGTGGGATGAGAATACAGGGACACAGAGGCTCTCTCCTTTCCCTGTGTTGATTGCTGTCAGTAAATAACAGGTTTGAACTGGTAGCTTAGAGCTGGAAACTGTCAATACCTAATTTTTCCCAGCCTGTGAACGATGCATGCTGGGTCACTTGCAATTCTTTCAGCTCTTTCTGAAGTGACAAAGAGATGTTATAAGAACTGGTGTTGAATAGATTCCAAGCACAAATAAATAAAAGATGTTCTGGTGCTACAACTGTGACCGTTGTTCTACAGCTAGTCATATGTATGCTAAAACGAGCATAATTTCTGTTGAAGTTTCACTGCTGCACATGTTAACAGAATGCAATGCTAGCAAAAGCAACAAGACTTCTCATTATGATATTCTGTGTTCATACCTCAAATCCCTGTGGTCTTCCTAGACTTTCTTTAATATGTTTCCACGCAACAAGAATCTCTGATACAGACAAACTCGTAGCTTTGACATCGATGGGAGCAGCAGTGGGTTCTGTATTAAGAAAAATTGAAACAATAAACTTCCACTGTAACAGCTTTTATTTATCAAAAACACTCCATCTGAAACTGTCATTTAGTTCCTTTATTCTACCTTAATACTCACAAGAAGGTATGACACTTAGGGGGAACATGAAAAACTGAACAAGATGAAGAGATTATTATTGTTGTATTTCTTTATTTGTGTCATGCTACATCAATACATCATCAGTGATGATGGGTGCAGCAAACTGTGAAAGAATCTTTTCTATGATTTTTAAAAAATCTTTAATATTTGTCTGTGAGTCCCCCACCTCCACACACCCTTACTTCAACAGTAGATGGAGTATTCATTCTATTTGTGGTTTTTTAGTGCCATTCTGTCAGCTCACAATGAACAATACCTTGCTGGGGTGCTCAGTCAGTCCTGCCCCGGGGTGATACTGAGTGAAAAGTGATACCCAGGGCTGTAGTGAAATGGTATGTAGAAGAAATTTTTTTTAGGATTATGTTATTATATCCTTGAAGTTACAGGCACCAGTGTTTGAGATGTGCCACCTTCTCTCTACTGTGAGGCATTTACTGTTTTAGGCCTGGGATGCACATTTTTATAAAGGCACCAAGACCTAGGATTTGTTCCCCTCATTATCTGTGTTGTTACCATTGGCCCTCTGTCCATGCATCTATCTCTGTGGTATTCATAGGACACTCTGTGTCCTGGCCTCCTGACTATCTGGAGCAGAGGACCCTTCCTGCCCTCCAGAAAGGGTGGGTGTCCTTTGGTGCTGCTGGCACACGGTCAGGGTGGTCACTGGAGGTGTAGGTCTGTAAGATGCTTTACATACCATATCTGCTCAACAGAGTTTCACATTATTGAACACTTTATAGAGACCTAACTTCTTTCAGTGGCTGGGAAGTCGGGTAAATGTCCCTAGAGATTTGCCATAACAGGCTATTGAATATACTACCCATTAGCACACTTGGAGTGATGAGTGTTCAAAAATTGTTCCATATGAAACTGAGACTTCTTTAAAGAAGTCGTTTGAATCTTTTGCTTTATTACCTAAATATTACTGAAAATTTGCTTACTAGAAGCTGTGAAGACAAGGCTTGAACACAGATGGTGAAGCACACAGTAGCAGCATTTCTTCACCTTTCTGGTGTCGTTCACTTGCTCAGCAAAAATGTGAATTTACATTCCCCTGCATTCGCAGAGCCTGCGATTTCTTCCTTGGCCTAATGTTCCTTATTACATTTCTAATGAGTTGATCTGCTCCTGAAGGGCAAGTAGAGGTCTTGACTTTTATGTTATAGGGAGATACAGCAAAGAGCTTTCTAAAAATGTTTTTGTGAGACTCGTTTAACAGGGTTACAGAAAAGGAGTTTCCTTACAGAACAGCCTGATTTAAAATGATATAATTTTCTCAGTGATCAAGCTGCCTAATACGTATGATACCTAGTATCAGTCTCAATTCATTAGCTACCCTCCTTTCTCTGATCATTTGCAGGCGTTTTTCTGGCATTGCTGCCCTACACTTTTTCACTGACATGGCTTATACATATTTTTTGTCCTTTTTGATGTCAGAATTTTAATGTTTGTGGATCTTTTTTGATGTCTTTTTTTTTTATTTACCTCTAAAGAAAAGAAGTAATTCTGATGTGATGCAAAATAGTGTTTGCCAATGATAAATATTAGTAATAACTATAAAATATGTATGGAACTTTTCAGGTAACAAAAAAAATGAAAAAAATCTCCAGAAATAAGTGATATGATATTTTGAATTCAATACTTAAAGTATTTTGAAGTGCTCTGAAGAAATATATTGCTCATACTATGATTTCCTGTTCAACAGTTACATCCTGCTTTCTATTTTATGTTCTACTAAGATCTGTGCGGCAAAAGCTATTTTCTAGTTTTTGTATTATTGAAGCAATTACCTTGTTGTCAGAAAAGATTGTAGTGGGATAAATAATTTGAGATATACACAAAATGTTGGTTGACAGCCTTTACATTTTCTGTAAATGTAGGTATCATTTCCCCTTCATAGCATTCACTAGGAATGGTTCATATATTGCTTGGAATAATAACATAGAATATTTTCTGGTATTTGTAAAGATTGTTTTCAACAAAAGGAGCAGAAATAGTTTGGATTTCTTTTTTATGTGAAGAAATGTATTTTTTACATATTAGAAGTAATTCACTGCACTTTCCCTGATATTAGACATTGAGAATAGAAGTGCTCAGCAAAAGAATAGAAATTAAATATTTGGGAAGAAGATGTATTGTGACTGTCTGAAAGTTTTTGGAGACTAAATAGGATTTTTTATTGATTCAGATAAGATGAGGACCATATAATTTCTGGTGATATAATACAGTCTGTGGTTCACTCCAATGTCATGCTTTATTTGCTGTGTCTAAAACTAATGATAAGTTTGACAGGTTCATTAGCTTTTTCTATTATGGTCACTGATGTTATAATCATATTATTTTCTTCATATCTTGTCATTATGCTACACCTATAGGTGTCTGCCTAAGGTCATACCTCTTGAAAAAAGAAAGAGGACCAACAGCTTTAATAGTCCCTTTGATGTTCCCTCTTTGAATTAAAGCTGTTACACAAAAAATTCTCATAAAGATGTGTGAAATGTCCATGAAACACTGTCTTTCCTTGTGTTGCAATCACGCTTTAAGGAAACATGATCAATATATAGGTCTTTGGGATGTCTGTAATACAGCAGGACATGGATTTACACTTATTGCATTGATCTGATGTTCAGAGAGGGAATCTTGAATTTTGATACTGGAAAGTAAAGAAAGAAGAATTACTTGCCCTCATTGTGTTTTTTCCCCTATGTTTATGATTTGCAAAACTGATCTGTTTTTCTGAAATAGTAGTCATCCTTGAAGATTTCCACATGGTCTATCTTAAAAAACAAGTCCAAGAGCCTACTCAAGTTTATGTTGTTTTAACATGGCAGTCAGAGTTATCTTCAGCATTTGAGGAGGGAATGTGCTCATTAGATTGATTGCACATCTGCCTTTCCATGGGTAGTAGTGGCATTGACCAGAAGACTGCTTAATAAACTCTTGCATGTCAGGGTTTAATTTGATTGTTTAAAAAAAAATCACTGAAGACAGCTCTAGAACTTTTACAGAATCTCTCCAGATGAATCATCTGGCAGAAACAGGAAATAACCCTCTGTAGTTTACACATAATCTACCAATTTATTAGTCTTCATGTTCATCTAAAACCCAAGTATCTCAACTTTAGCTATGAAATGATTCATAGGACTTTACTTCATGAAAGTAAGATTTTAATTAAAGACATGAAGGCTGTGTTTAAAAGTGTGTAACTGGATATTGTTCCCTCTAAATGAAAAGGAAAGGCTCTAAATTTGTCTAAGTAAGGGCTATCACCAAAAAACAAGAGGAGATAGGGATAAGCAGAACAGTCCTTCACTCTGCAGTGGCTTGTTTAATATAACATCATCCACTAGCTGGCTTGATGCAAATCACCTAAAAGTTATGAAGAAACAAAATTGCAAGGGCTGTGGTGTAGTCCTTTGTCTTTCCGACAACTGAGAGCTTTGGATCTCCATTGGCTCAGTGAATACCACAAATCCATACCAGATAAGAAGAAAAGCTCTGTGCAGTATCATTGTTCCTTGTATGTATTACAGAACCACATCTGGGGTCCCTCAGGAAGTTTTAAACTGTGAGTATTAGAGTCTTCAGGTTTTGTACCGTTAAGGGTTCTCTATGTCATATATAGAAATTTTTACTAGTATTCACTACTCTGTTTATCAAAATTATAGATCTGCCAGTTGTTGTGAAGATGATTCCATCAGGTGCCTGAAGGAGGAATTAGATAATGAAATGAACAGAACTGATCATTATCACACATTGTGGCAATCTTTAATAAAAAAACCTTTGTAAAAGACTTAACTCATCTTGAAACCGCTTGGGTTCCATCAAACTTTTTTCTCCCAGATGTTTGTTTCTATGTCCTTGTATATTCTCACCTATTTCTGTACTGGACAGTACTCTAATTTATATTTAATTTTGTGCCTTTAGGCTGCATCTACGCTTGTAAATTAAGTGGAGACAGAGAGACAAGGCACCAACCTGAGCATGGACATACAGCTGTCCATAGCATTACATTGTTAACACAATCTGTGGTGAAGTATTGACTCAGGGCAATTAGTGCTGCCCCAAACTGTGGTATTTTTATCAGAATTATGCCGTGACACAATTTAAAATATTTGAGTTTTTCTTGTGTGTAGGTTTTACTTATTAGGTTCCAGTTTTGTAATAGACTGGCTTATTACTCCTCCTCATGTACTTGACCTAGCATTTATATATCCTTGCTTTTCCTCTAGTCCTCTAGTTCACATTTTTCTATATATTGGTCAGATCCTTCCCTGTATTTAATAACCAGTTCTTCTATTAGCATTATGAATATTAAATACATATGATATAAGACTGATCCTTAAGAAATTCTGCCAGCAGCCTTCTAAGCCTTTCACAAGTCAGGTGGTAAAAGGTATGGTTTTTTGCCCTTACATAGAAATATTTTTAATTTTTTCTTGAATGTTTAGCTAAAATTTATTTTTGCCAACTGTTCATTGTCTTCATTATTTTGGGATGGGAAAGATCTTGCCTCAGGTTCTTGAGCTTGGAGACTAGCTCTCAACCAACCATGGCAACCAGGAATAGAAAAACAGATTAAATTTCATTTATAGTACATTTAAACAGCAAATTCTGCAACGTTTAATTTGGAAAGTGTTGAATTTCTGACAAATGCAATTCCAGTAGTTTTCATTACAAATGTAAAAATTTGCATTTTCACATTCTTTTAGTTATCCTCTCTATATCATCTTATTTATTTAAAATAACCAACAAAGTATTTTATTATTGTTGTCCATTCCTTGATTATCTTTAATATAAATGCCTTGTTTAATTCACTTTTTTTCTGATTTATATACTTCTTTAACTTAAAAAAACCCTAACCTTAATTTTTTTCTATATTTGTATTATTTTTATCACTTTCATTATCTGGGTTGTATTATGTATGCTTTTTTGCTTTTTACTTATTCTAAATATTTTCTAGTGAGTACATCTATAGATCCTCAGATGTACTGCCTTAAAAATGTACCATTTTTTTCAATATAAAGTTCAAATAGATTTAATAACTTTGGCCAAGAGACATTTCAAAACACTTTCATTTCTAGTCTCATCTATTAATTCTAGTGTATAAAATAATTCCCTACTCTTTAATGGTGATGTGTACTACTGTTAGTTGTTATGATCAGCTTTTCTACAGTGTCTTAATTATTCATCAGAACAAGACTGTTGCACCATTATTTCTTCTCACTTAGTACTAGATAAAGAATCTGCTAATTAGCACAGCTGGAACACAAGTTCATTAGTCCTTACAAATTAGTTTTTACTGTCCAAGCTACTCTCAGCAACTGAATTCTCTCATAAATAACAACATTCTGTATTATTTATCAACAATTAGGAAGGCCTTTCTCAGAGTCCAAATTGATCATGGTAATCAGCAACTGATCTCTAGTTTGATCTCCAGCTTCTTTAATTGCCCTTTTCTAAAATTACACCGAAACCAAGGATATTCTGTTTTAACCAAACACTGCTTTTGTATTTCTGATATATCACGTCATCAGCATGTTATGGCATCCAACCTTTTACTTTTTTTTTGTCTTTCCTGTGCATCTCATATTTTGTCTAGCCATGCTTGTTAAAGAAAGCCAACTTGGACATCACTCTTACTGGTACAGCCTTTTCCATCTTCTTGCCATCATACCTTTACACTCTTACTTCCTTCTCCATTGCTATATTTATGATTTTCCCAGTTTTTACTTTCCAGTGAATTAAAACCACATATAGAGATTGCATATGATTTCCCTTATCCTGAAAGCTTGTATGAGTAGTCTTAGAATTCTTAGTCCCTCAGTATTGGATGAACTGGAATGTAGTCATCAGTAAAAAAGAATACATACATATTAAAACAAATGTTGCTAACATCGCTTTTGTTCATGGTTTTATTTCATTGTCTACTGCCTTTACAATTTTTTTCTCTGTGGATCAAAATAATCTATGCCTGCACTGAATTTCAGTGCTGTTTCAGTATATTCTCTAATGAATACCTTATTTTCCTGGCAGAAAGTATGGTCAGAAGATTTCTCCCTGTTCTGATCATTATTCTCTTCAGCCTCAGGCCTACACACTGCAACCTTTCTCCTGGCAAGTAGATTAATTTGCTGTGCTCTCCATGTGCTCTGATATCTCTTTCTCTTAATAAAGTTTACCTTTATGAAAAATTTAGGCTTGTCTTCCCCTGGTGCTGGGTGGAACATGTTTACTGTGTCCTTCTGTTCTGCCTTCTTATTGAAGGTAATTGTGCATCTTTTTTCTATCCTTCGTCTTCTGTGCATTATCCTCATTCCCTCTCCAGAACTGCTTCCTGGCTCCCTTCACTACCTTTGACATCTATTTTAATTCTTCTCTCTTTGATTGCTTGTTGTCTTCCTTTCCTAAGATCTCCAGGAAAGAATCCTCTCTCAAACTTTCCTACTGCATTAAGACACCTTTTCCAGAGGGTCACATGTATTTGCTTTTTTTTGTCCATGGGTTATCTGTCTAGTTTTGTACAACCTTTTTGTCTGAACCTCCTTTCTATTCTCTATTCTTCCCTTACACTCATCTTCACTTTTACTTCTTGGAGAGTCTTTCCCATGAACTGTATCCTGGTGATGTTTTCTGTGAAGCCAAAAGATGGATGAAGGAGAAGAAAAGTCTTAAAACATCTATAACCAGTCAGGTTTTCTTCCCTCTTCAGCTTTGGGCTACTGTTTGGAGGAAGGGGTTGAAAATGGAAGATTGGTGAGGAGATATTTTTTGTTGTTTCACTCAAGGTGACTCTGCAGCTGGGAAATGTTAAGGATATTTTCAGTGTGGGGAAATTTCACATATTGAGTTTCCTTTTAGTTGTGTTCTGTCTTTTGAAAGTGAAATTCTCTCAAAGAAGATAACAGAATGTTGTTCAAGACTTAAAAGCATTCTTTCCCACAGGCATGAGGGCAAGGGAGAGAAGAGAGTTCAGAATTGTGAAAACACAGCTTGTGGCAGTCTTTTGTAAGACAAAGCACAGGCCTGCATGGCATGTTTTTGCCCCTGCTAAGCTGGACTTGGCTAGTGTATGCATGTATGTCCCTGAAATGATGGTATAAATTTGTTCTCTACATTTCAGCTGTGGATCATGGTCATCTTGGTGTTACCTGCATACATTTCATTTCCTACAGTTACCATCATCATTGATGCTTCAGTAACCATTGACATTATGTTGTCTTCTAAATATCTTTTGGCTCTATGTCCAAGTGGAGGTTGGTGACAAGTGGTGTCCCTCAGAGCTCTGTCTTAATATCTTTATTAATGACATGAACAGTCAGAGATCAAGTGCACCCTCAGGAAGTTTGCAGATGAAACCAAGCTGAGTGGTGCAGTTGACACACCTGAAGGATGGGGTGACATCCAGAGAGACCTGGAGAAGCTATAGAAGAGGGCCCATGGGAACCTCAAGAGATTGAACAAGATCTACTGCAAGGTCCTACACCTGAGTTGGGACAGTCTCAAGTACAAATAAAGACTGCTAAAATAACTAATTGAGAGCAGCACGGAGGTGAAGAAATTGGGAGCTTTCATGAATGAAAAGCTGGACATGAGCCAGCAATGTGCACTTGCAGTGCAGAGAAGCAACCACATCCTGGGTTGCATCAAAAACAGTGTTGCCAGCAGGTTAAGGGAGGGGATTCTCCCCCTGCACCCTCATGAGACCACACCTGAAGTACTCCATCCAGCTCTTGGGTTCTCAGCATAAGAAAGATGTGGACCTGCTGAAGCAGGTCCAGAGGAGGGCCAGGAAGTTGATCGCAGGGCTGGAGCATCTCTCCTATAAAGATGGGCTGTGACAGTTGGGGCTGTTTAGTCTGGAGAAGAGAAGGCTCTGGGGAGACTCTCTAGCAGTCTTCTAGTACTGAAAGGAAGCTTATAAAAAACGGTGAGCAATTTTACCAGGGCAGATAGTGACAGGATAAGAGGGAATTTTCAACTAAAATAGAAGAGATTTAGATTAGTTGTCAGAAAGAAATTAATTGCTGTGAGGGTAGTGAGACACTGGAATAGGTTGCCCAGAGATGTTGTGAATGCCTCATACGAGAAAGTGTCCAGGGCTAGGCTAGATGGGGCCTTGAGCAACCTAGTCCAGTTGAAGGTTCTCTGCCCATGGCAGGGTATATCAAAACTCAATGATCTTTAAGGTCCCTTCCAACCTAAACCATTCTATGATTCTATTATATGATCTAAATTAATAGAGATGAAAACATTAGCCACTCTATTTACTCCTGAAAAAGTGCTGTGTTTTGCTCAAGTTTTCAGTGTCCTTTTACTCAGAAGGTAATGTTTTTAAGCCTTTTGCTTTGGTCAGATTCACTTTATGTAATCAGAGGGCATTTTGTTGTGTTCACTAAGGGGAACTTGCTCAACATCATCTGCCAAGCTGCTTGTTTAAGAACCACTCAGAGCCACCACAAATGGGCTCTGAATGTCAATCAGAAAGCACACAATGCGTGATGAAATACAAGTAAGCTAACGTTTTGCTGGATCAGCCCCAAGACCATAATATATTGTACCGTCAATCGTTATTTAATATTTACTCTTCAGTAGAAATCCTTGAAAAATGGTGCCTTCAGTTCTTTAGCTCCTTAAGCATGACAGTCCATACCTCTTTCAAAAGCAGTTTCCCACTTTATAGCAAACTGCAACGTCTATTGTCCTCAATCTCCATATTGCCCAGAATTTATCTGTAATAAACTGTTTCATTACTCCTTTAAATTTTCACTTTATCACCCAGGGTTATTCTGGAGAAAAGCTTTTTATAAATTAATTTAGCACTGTAATGTCGGAGCAAACCATATTTTTCCTGAAATATGTCTTATAAAGTATTTAGACCCATAGAATTCCTCTTTCCAAGGAAAAGTCTAATGTGCAGACACACACAGAGACTGAATTAGCAAAGCTGTTAACAGGTAGGTACTTTCAAGTAATTGAATTGTAATCAGAAAAGTTGATTTCCAGAAAAAAAAAAATTATGTGTTACTGATTATTCTGTTTCCAGTCTTGTCCAAATAACAGGCAAAGGACCACTTATTACTAATCAGCACTCAGATTTTGCTAAAATAACTTTTGCTACTAAAAAGAGAATAAAATAAAGATTTTGCCTCTTCCTTTGCAAAAACATATTTTCAATGAACTTTCTGATGAGAATATGAAATCATTAAAAAATAAATACATCACCATTTGTCTCACAGTATCCATTTACATTTAGAAACAGGGAAGTCCACTGTACAATTTCCAAGTTGTACTGTTCAATTTTTGTACTTTAAAATGTAATTGTTTTTATAAAAATATGAGTACTTGATAATGCTGATTCAAAAAGTGGAGCAAAAACTTCATGTTGAACTGACCTCCTTCGGCTGAGCAGATGACAACAATAGGGCTGAATGGACCATCTCCTTTGTTGTTGTAAACACCAACTTTCACCTCAAAAGGAGTCAGAGGTGGCACACTTTCATCTCTGTAGATGAACTTTGAGGCATCTGAAGATGTCACCATTTTTTCCTTCCAGCCGCGAGTTCCATTTGGCCTGAAGGCTACAATATATCCAAATCCTTCTCCACTCTGAAACTCTTCTGACACCGGCTGAAAAATTAAGTTCAGGTAATGATCAGACATGGTTTTACTAATTTAGAAAGCAGACACAGTTGCATTATAGGATTTTAGTTACCATACTTGGTAAGTAAATTGTCCTCATAAGGACAATTTCTTCCAAAGAAGAACCGAAGGTGAGAGTTTTCTCACCTAATCACCATGGTTAGGTCATTGTCCTCGGACTGAATGAGTTCTTGGGCTCATTAACTTTGTGGTTAATTCTTTAATCTGTTGTCTATTGGTGGAATAGCCTCTACCAGTGACCTTGTTGAAAATAAAGAGCAACATATTGTGAATAACATGATGTGCGTGTCCCACCTACTACAGTGGGACTTCCTTGGTTTGTAAGTGCCAGCCTATCTAATTCCTGTATCCAAATGGGGTGTTAAATCTTAGGGATTTAACCCAGGGTTCAACTTAGGATATAATATAATAATTCTCTTTGTTTTAACTCTCAAACAGCTGTTTCATTCTTTTTAGTGTAAAACCCCTCTCATTTTCTTTTCTCTCCTCAGAATACCTATACAATTAGCCACTTAATTTGGGACACATCTGCCATAAGCAGGCAGTTAGAAAAGGGATTTATCTGTTTTAGAGTCTGAGCACTGCAAAAGCTAAAACTTAGATGTCCAGCTCAATTATTGGAACTTCTTGTGCTAATTAGTAAATTAGCAGTAGCTTACATTTATTATGAAGTCAATGAACTAGTTCAGGGATTAGGTTAGGTTTAACAGCTGTCAGCATTTACACCTATGGGAAATGTCCAAAAATGGGTGCCTAAACTCCCTCTCTTGAAGTGCCCCTCATAGATTTGTAGCTAATGAATCAGAGCAGAGGCCCAGGGGACACTAAATGCTCTCCCATCCCCATTGCATGTTAGTGTCATCATCAGGCACTTGCAGACACAATTTTCTACCCATCCTTCTGAAGCTATGCACTGTCCAACTAAGGAAAAAGAAATCATGAGTCCGAGGGCAGAGGATGCAAAAATAAGACAGACTTTGTAATCTAGTCTCACCCATGTGTCTGTGGTTTCTTTTGGAAGAAAACTTTGTCTCTTGACAGAGAGTAAGATATGACACACTCCAGTAGTTCCCCACCCCAGTCACATGGGAAACACTATAAAGACACTCAACATGAATATTGCATATTAAGATATCATATAAGGGACTGGGATTAGGCCAGTTCATATCAGATACAGTTCTAGCCATGTGATATTTTTGTTTGGGATTCAACAAATTCTCTCCGAATAGGAGAGATGCTGCTATTTATAGTTATAGACAAAGCAAACTGAAATCAACTCTGTCACAGCTGTCTCAGGTAGCTTGTGTTGGAGAAGACAGATGTGCCAACAGAAAGCAGCCTCTTCAGACGGCCTAGAATTTGCAAGTTGAAACAGATAATCAGAATTCTGTGTGTCTCTTACTATCTGAATGTCTCTTTAAATTGCCTAAGCTAAGACCTTTTTCATTAAAACCCTGTGTCTTTGTCTGATGGAATTCTTGAGTTTATGTGTAGGTATATATATATGTGTATATATACACTTATTTTCTGAATCTGAAACTCTTCATGATGAATCTAGAAGTTTTAAAAACTCAAGAAAAATCTTTGTTCTACTGGGTTTTTTATGATTAGTAGAGAACACAACTCCCACTCCTCCAACTGCCCACTGGCATGACCATACATCTGTGTTGTATCTTGCATCACAATTATCTTGTCAAAATAAAGGTCTATTTAATCTTTTTAGTTTCATATTTTTATGATTTAATTAAAAATAATTATTTCTAAATTGATGTTAAAAGTTGTAAGGCTTTCCTTTTCTTTCCCTACCTACTATTTCATCTGGTCTTATGTTTACATAAGATCAAAAAAAAAAAAAATCAAATCAACCCAGCAGTAGGTCAGGAAGTCTTATGAATTAGCACAACTTTGGAGCTGATGCCATAATGTTGTCTATTCAAACCACATGAAAATGCATAGTACTTTGAAATTTTTGAACATATTTAAGAACAGTATTTTGTGTTCATGTGTTGACAAGATATGCTGTAAGGAAACCCCAGTACAGTACTCTTTACTTTGTCCTCAAAGATGTTAACATGAAACAAAACTTTTAATCAGAAAAGTCCCTTACCTCCCATGCTATTACTAATTCATGTCGCCTTCCACTTCTGCCACTTACATTAGCTGGAGGTGTCTTTGGAACTGTGAACAAAAAGGAAAAACAAAATAAGACAAAATAAAACAGAATGTCCAAGTTATTGAAGTTTTCCCCATAGTAACAAGTTGCTGCAGAAGACATGAGATATTAAATCAGAAGAGAAATAAAAAACATAACAGTTTGTGATAAAGAAAATTTGCTCAAGTTTCATTTCAGACAACTGCACACTCAAGCTGGTAAACTCAAACAAAACATAAGCTGTGAATAAAAATAATACTGGAATAAAAAACTGCTTAAGCACTATGCCTTCTACAGATCAGTCAAAATTTCAGAGTATGGATCATCTGATAGATAAAACAGGCATTATCTAGTTAACATTTATATTCTTTTAATAGAAAATTTGAAATGCCAGAAAACATATTTCAGGCAAATCTTAGGACATAGACAATGATGTTTCTTTTATTTGTCAGGTAATTAATGATTTAGAATGTTTTACTTTTTGTAAATCTACTCTACCAGGGAGCCAGTTTTCAGAAATTTTAAAATAACCAACCATAAACAACCCTCATAATTTCTTCAAAGTACTGGAAGCAGTACAACCCATAGATCTTGAAAAATTGAGATCATCATTATGAGTTTAAAGGATATGAACAGCGGATTAATTTCTTTAAAAGAAATCATCATCAGTGTGAATAGGATTGTCATATTTTGTAAAACCAGAAATATGAGTTGTTCCATTGGAATTGTGTAATTTCTTTTATCTTACTTAGTACCTCTAATGAAGCTCCTAAAATGACTAATGTCTTGAATTTATTTACTGTAAGTAGTTAAGTTTGCATTCTTTATTTGATTAAATATGTTCTAAACTTATTCTTTGCTTCCTTACAGCAGTACACAGGTCGTTGGTAGAAATGTACTATGAGGCATTAACTCATATGTTTAGGCCTTATTGCATGTTGTTTAGTTAATTTGTTGAGTTGCACAGTAGCACTTGCCTTTGAACTATACAAAGAAAAATACATTTAAATAAATGTACACACTTCTATGTTGGTAATTAATTATTTAAATTCAATGAATTCCTTTGTTTTCCTTTTTGAACCCTGAACTTCCCTTTAAAGAACATAAGCCAAATTCTGTATTTCCTCATAAACGATGCAAACCTACAAAGTGTGTTACTTATTTCTAATTTATACCACTGGAAATGAGGTAAGAACCCTTTTATCTGTGGTTCTTAACAGACCTATAAGGGAGATTTCTAATCTGTTTCTCTCCAATAAAACTGTGTTTATCTGGCAAACATGGTACCTTTCCTTCCTTCCTTTCCTTCGTTCCTTTCCTTCCTTCCTTCCTTCTTTCCTTTCCTTCCTTCCTTCTCCCTTTGCATATGCTAAAATGATGTCTTTTGTAGTCACTGTCTGCTGAAAGCTCTTGATTTCTGTATAATCAGATGATTGAATTGTTTTGCAGGTTAACTTTAGCTAGTGGGAAACCAGATAATCAGGCTGACCTTGTAGTCCGGGCTCCCTCTCCAGTAGTGCAGAACTTTGTGGGGGCTTAGCTCATCTATGGATAACTTTCTAAACACTAGGGAGATTCTACTGACTAGAGACATCAGTGTGTTTAAATTATGTACTAATCTTTGCATGTCAAAAAGATAATGAAGTTTTTCTTTCATAAATGGAATTGCCCTCTGGATTAAAAAAAAAAAAGAAAAGGAAAAAAGTAATGCAATCAGTCAGTGTGCAAGATTGGGATGAATGTTCTACCATGAGAAAATGCAGATGAAGAATCATCTTCCATGCAAAAATTATGGTGCCATCTCTAATAGGGTATATTTAAACCTTTTTTAGCATGCATTTTTCTTTCCTTTTTTTTTTTTAAGGTACTTTTGGATAAGTTATAAAGACAAATGAAGTTCTCATGTAGGTGCCACATTAGAGGTAGAAGAGTATGCTGTACTCCTTTGAATCATCCAGCATGATGGAGTTATTTAACCTGCAGTGTCCTCTTTCTAGAGTTTCCTTGTTAACAGCTTTGCAGACTGCAGTCCTATTTAAATGAATAAACGTTACAAGAATAAAACTGTCAAAACGATGAATTTCTTTTGCACCAAACTAAAATGTACATTCACACACTGAAACTCTTTCAAATGAATAACCATTAAAAGAATAAATGTGTCAAAAGAATAAATTTCCTCTGTACTGAAGAAAAGCAGAGCATACACAGTGAGAGGGGGACATTTTGAAATGACTAACTATTAAGTGAAGAAAGCTATTAAAAAACACCCATTTTTTGCCAGGTACCAAGGGGGGGGTGTTATATATCAGACAACCTTTTATCAGCATCACCTTTATATCGGTGTTATATCTGAATTTACTCACTCATGGCCTAGGTTTATTGCCATCTAATTAATGACTTCCCAATCTTTATGTTGTTAATTCTCAGCAGTGACACTCATGGGTATGCACTTGCACCAAATACGCAAGTACGAAGCCTCAACTTGGCTCCTGGACACCAGATACATGTACCTAGGGGACAAGGACATTAGGACCTCTTTTTGGGGGTTTATCAAAGCTGAGAATTTCAGTATTATTTCTTCTGAATACATACACTCCAACTAGTAGCAAAGAGTTCTTTGCTATGTTAATGTGTCTCATTTAACAGCAAGATGAGAGAATGTCGCCTACTGGAAATTGAATTATTCCTTGGCTTAAGACTGGTCCTCAGGGTCATAAAATGTGACCATGCTTGAATTGGTTGTCATGTCTGTGATTCTGATCAACGCCTTCTCATTAGCCCCTTTGCCAGCTACCTATTTTCACTTGTCTCCTGTTTTATCCTTTGACTGTAAGCTCTTTGGGATCAGGTCAGCTTCTTTTTTTTTTTTTTTTTTTCAGCCACTGGTAAGGTCAGAAGTTAAAAGGCAGGTCTCTCCATCATTCTGGTAATGTGAACAACAAATACTACTAAAAACTGTGTTCTGAAAGACAGGGTGACTAGCTGCAGCTCACAGTAAATAATGGCCGGATGCCAGCACAAGTTGATGTTGCAACCTCCACTTAACACAAACAAAACAAATCTTTAAATGACTTTGCTAGGAGTTTGATTTGTTTGAACAAACAGCAGGATTTTTTTCTTATGCTTTTCTATTTTCATGGAATTACTGTGATATGGTGAAAATGAAAGTGAAATTAAACATCTCCTCTAAACCAAACAAAAAATCATTAACATTTTCTCTAAGAGCAGTCATGGACAATGTAGTCCTTTGCAGTCCTATGGAGAATTTGACAGGATACTTCAGATATAAATGAAGAAAAGGTGATATGGAAAGGTAAAGCTTATACATGAAACCATGGACAATTGTTTAATAATTCATGTATATCTTATTACAAGCTATGGATGAAAAGCTGTGGTATTCAATTTAGAAGAAAATGTATGTACAGAATTGTTGCAGCTGAGGATTTTGTGTATAGGAGCAGTGGTTATAAAGTGCTGAAAAATGCTGACAGTGTCACCTGTATATTTTTAACCTGTATTTAAATGTAAAGTTTGGAGAAGCTTTTGAAGTGCAGGGTAATACCATAGCTATGAAACCACAAACATATGGGGTAGATGATCACTTTCATTCTAGGCTTCGACTGTATCCAAAATTTTGAAGGCTACTCTGTGCTTTAAGAAGATTAAATTGAAGTTAAATCAGAGTTTTAAAATTCTACTCTCTTTGGTCTGCATGGTGGATGGATTTTCTGGTTTGGGTTTTTTGGTTTTTTTTGGGAGGGGATGTTTTTTGGTTTTTGGTTTTTTTTTAATGAAAATGGTGGAGTTTAAAGATTAACTTATTCAAAGATTTTTGGTGCTCACTTTTGGGATAAATATTGAAAATTATTAAATATTTCATTTTGATATAACAAATGAAGCACAGCCATTTGTTTTTGAAAATATGTAAAATTTTTATTTTGCTTCAGTTTTATTTAAAAATAGAATAATTAAAACAGGAAAGACAAATGAGAGTATTTCAACTTGAGTTGAAGAGATTTTTAATTTTAATCCAAAATTATTATTTTACTTCTATTTTACTAAATAAAAGCAATAAAAATTTTGTTTAAAAAACATTTCAAAGTTCCTATTTTAATTCAGTGAGTGAACTAAAAAAACCTTTTAAACTAGCTCTAGATTTCTTTCCTGATAGAAAGAAAAAAAAAAAATCACACCAAACCTGGAAAAGCTAAAAGTACTTGTAAAGCAGATCATGTTCTTTTTGACATTCCAGTCTTGTAAAGAAATTTAAAAAAAATTTATTAAATTAATAATTAATAATTTTAAAGTGTTTCTGTTTTGTTGGTTTTGGGTTTTGTTTGTTTGTTTGTGGTTTTTGTTTTGTTTTGTTTTGTTTTGTTTTTCTCCAAGGAAATGTCTTGTTTCAATTCTATGTGTTTTGTTTATTATGAAGAGAAATGACAGTTTCTTAATTTTGTAGTGTGTCCTAATTTTTGTGCAAAACAAAAGTATTTACCAGCCAAAATTATACTTATTATAACTGAGTATAACTGATTGCATTAGAAATCTGTAGTTACATTTAGTCCCCATACTTTAATAGGGAATAGGTGAGATTTAGGGAAGACCAAGAGAAATAAGAGTCTTACTAATGTCCTGTTTTTAGAGCAAGAGATGCTAATCTGAGCGGCCCAAATTTACAGTTTTCTTATAAGCAGTTGACTCCAGGTTTCCAAAATCCCAATTCCACACTTTATTTACAAGGTCTTTCTTACTCTGCTTGAATCCCATATTCTTTAAGATAATTTCCACATGGATATTTTTTGTATAAATTCTGAAACATTTGTCAAATAAAGCAAATGAAGCAAAATGTGAATATTGCTACACTTTTCTGGGAGATAAATTAATAAACTTGGCCTTAGTCCTTAAGAAAGGACCTGTAACTTTGCTCCAGGTAGAGTTCCAGTTATTTATTTCTTTTAAATCTTTTTATATCTTTAGATACAGATATAGATTGAAAAGAAGCATTTCTTAACTGTGGAAAAGGTATGGGTAGGGAAGAGTGGGTTTGTCCTCAGCTTGGCAGAACCTCTTAGTTGAGGATCAAAGTTATTACACAATTGGCAGTTTTTTTATTCTCAGTTGCTTTCTACTCTCTCTATATATTATATGTATGTATGTGTGTATCTGTATATATCTCCTTCAGGAAACACAGGGAGTTAAGTGAAAACACTTTCATTGTGTGAAAGACCAGCCCTGAAGTTCTCACCCTCCTAGAAAAACAACTCACATCTCTGTTCAGGAGTGAAATGTAAAACATGCCAGCACTTCAGAAATGGACAACACACATATTCAACTATCGGAAAACAAGGATGAGACCCAACTGGTCTCAGGATCTGAAATGTTGTTCTCATTTCCTCTGTATTAATATTTTTAATTATGTAGGAGATAGAATTAAGTTCTATTCACTAACAAGAGGACCATATGTGGCTGCGGGTCTCGTCCTGATTAGTCTCTAAATCTCCACATAAAGGACTGAAATCTCAAATGTTGTGGCATACATATATTCCAGAGAACCAATGCATTAGCTTTTCTGATACATCTTGTAGTAACACACACATTGGGATTCTTTGCCAATATTAATTTGAGCCAGCATTCCAATGTTTGAGTAGCCTGTGTTCAATGCAGTCAATAATTAGAGTCTACTTTCTCTTTTGTTTTTCTCCATGGAAACCCACATTTTCTACAAAGGCTTTAGGAGCCCATGCCATCATCTGCAAATGTCACAAATACAGCAGGATACCAATTTTTTTTTTTCCTGTGCAAAAATTGTTATGATAATGGGAAAAACTGAAACTAAAAAAATCCTGAAAATAAAACAGTCTAAACTAGGTAACATTTTTCCCTGAGACAGAGTCATTTCTTGTTATGCTAGAAAGAAATTCTAGCTGAAAATAAGGGCAACTTAATGGAAAATAAGGACTTGTTACAAATAAAGCCTGTAAACAATCTGCTACTAATAGAGTGCATTACAATGTTATGTCATAAAATCAAGTTTGCATGCATGATTATCAGGTCAAACTTTGATTCTACTCAATTTTCTCTCTCCCCATGTTTCCCCATGAATAGATAATGTAATTGATGTTTTGCCCCCCAGCTTCAAATGCCCTGACTGTCTTAGTGGAATGCCAGGCATGTTTAAATTCGTGTTATTGGCTCTTTGCACCTTGTGGACCTGTAAAATATGTATCAAGGCTAGAACTGAAAGAGATGCAGCAGCTGGCTATAAGTTAGATGTGCCAGAAAATTGTGGCATTACCCATTCCAGTGAAAGTAGCTATGAAAAGCAATCATGTTAACTAAATATGAACTAAGTAACAAGATTAGTTTAATTAAAAAATTAAAACAAGTGGAAACCTGATTATTATTCTGCTGAATTCTTTACACCATCCAAAGTATTATTTCCATAGGTATTTTTAGATAATGGACTAATAGAAGATGTTGCTACTATCTTGGGGAAGAAGTGATAAAATAGGTCAGGTGTGGGGGTAGACGAAGACTTTAGTCTCCAGTCGAATTTTCTGGTGCCATTAAATTACAAATGCAGATTTCTATTTAAGTGTGAAATAACGGGAGCAGAATCCCACATTTTCTCTCTCTTTGAATTATCTAGGTATCCACATTCAGCCTGGTGAGTCTCAACTCTTACGTGAACAGGAGTCACAGTTCGTTTCTCAGCTGGGAGATGGATATTTCTGCATTCCTACCTAGTGCAGGGGCAACCTGCCTGCTTATACTTGTGGACCACATCTACCATCACTCCAAATAGCCAGGTTACTCTGTCTGGGTCATGAGAAGAGAGTTCTTTCATGTTCTTTCTGAAATATGATTTTCTTTAACATACATGTCCTTTAACAACTGAGAACTATGGTACTAGAAGTAGACATCATGTTAATAGACATGTTAATAGTTTCCCTGAAGATTTCAGGTAAAAAGTTAGTAATAGAGAGATTCCAAAAAATAATGGGTCACTGGGTTCACTAAGATAGGAAACAAGGTACTACTTTGAAAAACCGTATGTAACCTGTTTTAACCTAATGAAAACTATTATTAGTTTCCTGTCTCTTTAGCATCTGGAAACTATACCAAGGATAATAATTCAGAAAATCAGTGAAAGGCATTTCAGAATACAGATGTAACAGGGTTGGGACTTCAGGCATATCTGGAGATGAGAAAAAGTGGCTGCCTGAATGAAGCAGATCATGAAGCCTCTGACATTTCAAGAGTGCCATACAAATTATAAGCAGGCATGCCATATTTCAAAGAATTATATGTGTAACAGATAGGGATTTTTTTTATTTAGTTAGTTCTTTGTTTAAAGCAGAGTCTATTGTATTATTTTTCCAACTTTACAACTCTATGAAGCTTGTAATGATTTGTAAAATTATTTCTTGTTCTATCTCCTCACTCCTTCTATAGAATAAAAAACAGAACCTACATATATCTTTTTTTATTACCCATCCCACTCTAAACCCCCAAACCATTTGCAGCTGAAACAGAAACCAAACTTTTTCTTTAAGAAAGATCTTTCAAAATTGAGGTAATAGCAATAGGCTTCTGCTATGCTACACCATAACAAGCGGGCACACCAAATAAATTCAACTTCAATTTCTCTGAAAGCTGTTCAGTTGTTTTACTGGCAGCTATCTGGATTTCAGTGTCATGCTACAAAACACTCTTTTCTAACATGACATTTGTGAAGCTGTAGCAGAAAAAGGTATTCCTAAGTGGAAAGGTGAAAGTGCAAGTGAGCATCTAGTATGGCCTTCTTATTATTTGAATTAGTACGTTGCTAATTTATTGCTCAAGAAGATGTGCATTATTATCAGCTCCAGAGTTCTTTATCAGAAGGAGCCCCATGCACTGGAGTACAGATCGTTGCCACCTGAGTTAAAGATTCTGTTCTTTCCTGTGGCAATAACAGTGGAATGTTACCCAGAAATTAACACCAAGCACTGGATGAAAATACATTGCACACTGTATGCTTTGTCTTTCTCACAGTCTTGTTTTTTACTGATCAGCGTCATGATTTATCAATTCATTTTTACAGAGGTAAAGTAGCAGTGATTGTCTAAAGGAATATTGAAAACGGATGAATGAAGTGCATGAAGAAGACTTTCACTTGAGATATAAGAATATGCTTTAGTAAATACAGGTTTTGTTTTGTAAACACTGTGAAAGAAGAAGGAGCTTAAAAACATGACAGCTAGATGAAATTGAGTATTTTCAAACTTGTCAGAAAAACATTAGTTCACAGCTTAAATGCATTGGGTTGATTAAAATACTGAACCATCCTTTCAAAAACAGGAAAAATGTTCGTCAATCTGAAAGAGCATAATCCCAGGGGTACAATTTATTATAGGATAAACTTTCTCCAGAATCTTTTTGTCCTCTCTGATACATATCATCTGAATAAATAGAGAAATTGTTCAAACATTAGAGTCCAGCAGAATTTGCACTGCCAGTGAAAATCAAGGAAAGAATAATGGTGGCAAAATAAGGCGTATTTTTTTGAAAATCATTTGAGATGAAAGTAGCTTGTCCTTTTTATTTAATTTTCATTTCATCCTTTTCTGAATGGAAAAAAATACGGAGCATCTGAAGCTTTTGCTATAAGGGTATCAAGTTTTACACTGTGGGGAGCTTGAAGAATATGAGGGGGAGAGTTGGAAAGGAAACATCCTTCAACATGCAAGAATGGGAATAAAATCACTCCAGTACAGTTCTGTGGTTGCACAGTGAGATTTAATACCAGCTAGCAACTACACAGTCATTTAAAGCAGAAAAAAAAAAAAGTCTTATTAGAACTGAAAATAAGTTTGTTAGACTTCATCTGAAATAGTGCATCCCATTTTGGGTGCCACAACGAGGCAGACATTGATCAACTAGTTCAGGGAATGCCACTGGGATACTGGGGCTGGAGAACTTGGCTTGTGAGGAGAGTCTGGAGGAGCTGGGCTTGTTCAGCCTGGAGCAGAGATGTAATAAGCCTAATAACAGCTCTCAGTGCCTGCAGGGAGGTCACTGAGGAGACAGAGATGAGGTCTTCATAGGGGTTCAGGGCAGAAGGGCAAGAGACAGTTTATGAGCATAAACTGAGATTGGAAGAGTTCTGACTGTATATATTGGAAAAAAAAAATCACAATGAGATTAGTTAACTGCCAGCACAGGTTGCCCAGGGAGGATGCGTAATCTCTGTTCTTGGAGATTTTGAAGACTGAACTGGCCAAAATTCTGAGCAGCTTGCTCTGAAGACAATTTACCCAGATCTGAGGAGAAGACTGGAGTAGAGACCTCCAAGATCCCTTCAGCCACAGTGATTCAGTTGATTCTGTGGTTCTGTCTAAGAAAATCAGCCTGAACATTTTTCTGTGAATGTTTATGGAAGGCATAAACACAGAGGGGCTAACTATGGAGCTGAAGTATAATATTAACATATCTTAGAATGTAACAATTTCTTTCTGAATGAGAAAGGCATTGTCACTTGTAATTTTTGTAATTCTTATAATTCCCCTTAAATGAAGTCTCAGTGAAACACAATTGCTGTATTTGTCCACAATATTTATAACCAGACAATCAGTTATGCTTTCAAAGTCAAGTAAATCTTTGAATTTGGCTCTCTTCTACTCTGTAAGACCAATAAGATACTTAAAAATTATTCAACTAAAGAAACATCAAAACAAAACAAAACAAAAAAATCTATCTAGACCTCCTAAATAATGAAGCAGAATGAAGAATAATCTGAAGTTGCTCTTACTTGGAGTTCTCTTCTGAGGTTTTGTCTAAATCCTATCTCTATCTCTTTCTGCCTATTAAAACATGTCTTTCTAGCTGCCTGGGGATTTTTCTCAGATTCCCAGTTCTTTATCTCCCTTTATTCTGCCTAAGTTACTGTCAGTGATTGCAAACCTTATGAGGCCATTGCAATTTTCAAGAGACCCAAACAGGATGTCAGTTTTTTCTGGTCTCCCATGCTACCATCCTAGAAATATAATGAAATTTATTTAAATGTAATAACTGTTCATGGTGTGCATGACAAAAAAACCACCTAGAACACAAGGTATTTCAAATTAAGCAGCTTTTTATAACTTTTCTATCATGCTAAAACAATTCTATGCACCTTTATGAAAAATGTGTGGGAAGAGGCTGCTTGGGAGCAGTTGTTTGAAGACACAAGCAGCCTCCAGCTGAAGAGCACTGGAAGTCTATCAGAGGGAAGGCAGCAGTGGCTTACGTGGAAGATGAAAACTAAGGCAGCCCAGATGCAATAAGACTGCAGGAAATGGTTTTATTTGAAATTTCTGTAAGTTAAAAAATAGTCTGGATCCCCATTATAAATAATATCACCCTGGGACAGCGATGACTGAGTGCACAGGTGTGTACCAGTGGGAAGAGATTAGATATATTATTATATTAAAGTAGTCCTTGTTTCTGATAGTGCTGTAAAAATAACCTTTTTATCCTTTCCTTACCTGCTTCATTTGTTCTGATCACTCGCGATGGTGCACTTGGGTCTCCAGTCCCAATTTTATTCATTGCTACTACTCTGAACTCATACTCCACCCAAGGGTTCAGTTCCACAGCCATAGCAGACTCCATGTCACCACTTATCAGGTCTGGAACTGTAGAGAGTAAAGAAATGCGAAGGTCATTCAGAAATCTGAAGGTCACATGCAGGATCTCAATAGTAAGTGGACTTTGTGATACAACATGGTCATTAGAAATGATTGACATCAAGGATCTAATGTGTCAGAAATCGCAGCTAGGTTTTTGGCACTGTAGTACTCCTGAAAAGACACAGATTGAAGAGTTTAGGGGAGAGCTTTCTGCTTATTCACAGACGCATCTTGGCAGGTGTCTTTGTGCTGTCCTTTCAGAGCTGTTGCTAAGTAACATGAAAGGAATGAGAAAAAGGAAAAAAAAAACACAAAAAATCAGTGCTTTTAATTTGTCACTGTTCTCTTATGAGTATCTGTTCCAGTAGTTGACAGTGGTTATTATTGTGACGTTCAGGAGTTTTGAACAGTCTACTTGTGCTGTTTTAAACTTTCTCTCACCTGTTCTTACGCTCTGCCAGCCAAGAGAAAATGGACTGCGTGCTTGCAGGTTGTAGAGGGAGATAGGGCTGTGATTGTCTGCCCCAGGACTCCAGGAGAGTGTTGCTGTGGTGTCTGTAATTTCCTCCACTATTACAACCCCTGGGGGACCAGGAGGACCTAGAAATAAAGCGGAATAATCAAACAGACTACACCATCATCATGGATGAGAAGTAATAATACAGGAGATGCTTTCTGTGGGGACCCAGTCCGAGTTCAATGTCCATGAAATACAAGAGTTACAATGCACAGTGCTACATCATAGAGATACCTCATTTCCACGATTTCTGATGGCAAATTGCAATTGTTGCTAGCTTTAAATGCTGCATGGGTGAACGTCGATTAAGTTGACAGAGTGACAACAGAAGAACTAGAAATAGAAACAGATTAAAAAACACCGCAAAA
Source organism: Myiozetetes cayanensis (assembly GCF_022539395.1). Taxonomy (NCBI): domain Eukaryota; kingdom Metazoa; phylum Chordata; class Aves; order Passeriformes; family Tyrannidae; genus Myiozetetes; species Myiozetetes cayanensis. The sequence continues at coordinate 39,046,962 of NW_026087742.1, read as the reverse complement.
CCACCATAATTATTCTGCACCTAAAATTAGAGGGAAAAAAGGGCAACTTTAAGAAGCATCCAGGCTAGACTGAACAGTCACAATCACATCTTCTCTTTGTGTGAGACTTGTCAGCAGGAAAGATAGATAGTAAGCAAAAGGAAGCACAAGTGCACGTGCTTCATGAAGACAATAATATTACTAATAACTGAATCAAGAATACAACATTCATTCTTTTTCTCAAGTTCACTCATTCAGGGAAGCTGACTGGGCTACTAACATACTGCAAGTCCATTAACTGTTTGATTAAAAACTATTAAAACCAAAATAAAAACCCAAGCCCAAATGTTTTGAAAGCTGAAAATTACTGTGGGACCATTAAAAACAAACAAACAAAAAACCCCACTGTGACTTCTTACTTTGAAAATTAAAGGATTATTTATTCTACTTCGCTGCACCAAATGAGAATATGCTAATCATCATTTGTATCAGCCATGTGACTGCTGCAATAAGGGAGGTCTCTGGCAACAAACATGACTTTGCAAAGAAAAATGTGGCTATAACATCCCAGTCCCATCCATAATATTCTTATTTAATTCTACTTGATAATTGATATTACTGGTGTTTGAAAACATGGTTCATTTGCACTTTCCAAACTGAATTGGAGGCAAGTTTGTCCTGGTTCAGGATCCTCTTCCACAGTTGCTTTTAACCAGAAGTTTAGGGGGAAGTGTGAGTCTCTGTCACAAATAAATGTAAAACAAACAGCTCTCTTATGGTTTCTTATACTTAAAAGCTTATATAAGTCCTGAAGGATAGGACTTAATACTTGTGTAAAATATTCATATCATTAATATCTATAATTATTTATGAAAAATCTGATTTTTTTGGCATCTAAGAGGCTTCTAATTCTTTCCATCCTTTTGTTGTTGAAGGCTGATGTTTTGCTTCTGCTCCTACACAGATGGAGGACTGTGAAATCAGAAATGCACTAATGGACCCGTTCTCCCAAAAGAGAACTGCGGGAAGGGTGGTGATGGAAACAAAACTCCATTAATAGAAAGTCATTGCTGCTACACTTTGAGGGAGCCCAATGCTGTTTGCATGTATTATCAGCTGTAGTGGAGTGAGACTTTTGAATACCTCCATCCCATGAACTGTGGTGAGTGGTGTGGTCCCAACTGTTGAACTGTCAGAGCTCAGCACCTGCAGATCAGGACGGCAAACACTGGGGTCTGGTGCCTCCATTTGAAGTGGAAGTTGCAGCCAGGATTTCTGCACTATTGAGCTCAGCATTATTTTATTTTAGTGCTATTTCATGCAATCAAATCTTTTACTGGCTAGATTCCTCAGTCCATGAATAGAAACAAATTTATCTGAACATCAAAGGCTAAAAAAATCCATTTACTGAAATATTTTTAGTTTTTGTGATTTTCTGTCATTTGCAGCTGCAAACAGCTTTATGTTTCCTCAGATATGGCTTCAACAAAAGCACGTTTACATGGACTATGACAGGAGTAGGATCAGAGTTCTGTAATAGTTGGACTCAATATCCTCAGAGTGAAAGAGACATTGAATCTATAAATGAGAAAGCAGTTTACGCTATTCACTTGCCTCTATTTGCTTGGCAATGATCTACAAGCAACTAATTGACATTAAAGTGTTGGAAATATATAACATTTGGAAATAATAGGAACAAGGGAGAGAAATAAATGTTTGAAATTTGAGCTACTTAATTCAGTAAAGTTTAGTACTATGGATGTATAATGGAAGAATGTTGTCTCTACAGTGCTCTGCAGTCTTCTCCACAGGACCCTGGGGTATGGCTCTGGGCCACAGGAAGAAGAGTGTCTTCCATTTCCATGGGTGGTGAGCAGCTTCAGTGCTGAGGGACTCTCCTATTCTCTTGTTCTCCCTGCTCACCAGGCTTGACTTTGCTGCTGTCAATGTCTTTCATTGAGTTGCAAGCAGTGACTGGAATAAGATGGAGCCACCCCTTGGACACCTTGCAACCCTTGGCCTTCTGGAGTCCCATCTTCATTTGCAGTGGAAAGGTCTTGTTTTCTTCCTGGGAGAAAACATGGCAGAAAGATGTGTCCTGTGCACTCCTACCTTCCTGCCAAGTGTTTCCTGTTCTCTGATGGCAAGCACCAGGTCAGATCTTTGTCTCAATAGAAAGTCCTGGGGCTAATTTAATAAAATAGGGTGATTCTTCAATATCTATCCTCTACTGTTTCAGGCTATCTGTTGATGTAGGAAAATATTAGTGAAATTTTTATTTGTAGCCACGAGGGAAAGTTGAGACGTAAGCTGGAATTTTGATACAATCATATGCTTTTACTGGATTGGACCCCTAGGCCCAGAATTATATCATGGTTCCAAACACAAACAAAATTAAAGAGAAATATTTTAGTACTTTTCCTCTACAACAATATTTCTCCCATGCACTCTGAATGTTGTTAAAGAGTTTCTAACCACTGTATTATAGAAAAAGAGCAAGAATCTTGCTCATATTAAAGGATGTAAAATATGTTTATGCAGACATCGCCTGATAAATTCTCAATATAGTTTGTTGTCAGAGTTCTCTTATATTATTTAAGCCTTTAAAATGCATTCCTAGGCATGACAATGTGTCATTATGCTTTCGGAGATGTGTGCCCTAACACAGTCTGCAGAGTGACTGCTAAAAAACATTTCCATTTCGAACAGCAGGCATTTTTGAAAGTAGATTAATAAAGGACAGAAGCCTCAGTGATGACAAACGTTTGACAGTTAGCCAGGATATGAGTGCTATGCAGATGTCACTCATTTTTGTAGAAATCTCATTAAATCTGATGCTTGGATGTAATCATTCATGGTGTCAGTCACATGGCTAACACAGAAAGGCTTTTCTCCCAAGGGCTATGTTATTGCTCAGGATCTCTGAAACAATTTTTTAGCTGAGAATAGCCAATTGAGGAAAAAATGCATGGTCTGCTCAAATGCTTATCTGGAAACTACACAGCAAATGACTGGTCACAAATGCACTATAGTGCAGCTGACCTTCATAAAGAAGACATTTGTGATAGGCTGTTATGCAGCTTTAGGAGCACTGGAAACCCAGTGTCAAGGACATTAGTCAGTTATCTCCATTCAGAGCAATTCCATAAATTGTACTTCATTTCAGGACATGCATGACTGCATTTTGGAAATTTGTTTTATGTATCTTTTTATTGTTGGAATGATCATCCTGAGAGGTTGTTAGATTGCTTGCCATGGTACAATGTTAATGTGAGAGTTCTTGAAAAACAATTACCAATAATAGCTGTAGTCATTCAGTGAGGCAGTGCTCTTTCCTGTGAATCCTAGAATATGTGCTGATATACTCCATTGCTACCTGACCAGGATAATTCTTACTTTTACAAAACAACTAAGAAACCTGATACATAGCAGTTCACAAACACAGATTTCTTGACACCCGAAGATTTTGCTTTTTGAATGACAAGGTGCACTGGTTTGTTATCAAGAAAACAAGAGGTCAAGAAAAAGAGGGTAAGAGGCAGTAACTACAGAATAGCAGAAGAAGTGCATAAAAGTAGCAGAAATTCCTTTTGCTATTCCCAGCTATGACAGATGATGTATTTGCACATGATGGAGAATGAGAGGATGGAGAGAAATTTTGTTGTGTAGTAGATACTATAGACACTATGGTTTTAGTGGATACATCCATAACTGCAGTCCCTCTGTGTGTGGGTACCTGAGTGGTTCCTGTAAGGTACATAAGGGTCCTGGGCAGATGGAGATGTTGTATCCCAGCCAACATCAGGATGGACAGGGAGGTTAGACTCAGGGTGGGAAGGTAAGAAAGAGAAGGTGTTGATTGACTATTTCAGCCTGAATAGTCTCAACTCATTTCAGGGATGAGGGTCAAGAGAAATCCCTGGTGTCCTGCCTGAGAAGTTCTTTAGTGGTACCTATGTCATGCAGTGTTCCGTTGCCCTGATAAATTCTCTGCCTTGCACTAACCTAAAAATAGTGAATTTTGATGAAACGACCATGAGAGGCTGCTGATTGTTGTGAGCTCAGATTCCAGACTGCTGTCCATAACCTCTGAGCTATATATTTGTGTAGTGGCAGTTGTAACTTGACACAAAATGTATGGACAGTGCAGGGAACTCACATTTCACTTAAGGTGTAAAACCACTAGTAAGCTATGAATTGCATCATGAATGACATTGCTAGAAGGTCCCAAATACAATAATAGACTGATTTTTGGAAATGTCTCTTTCCTTGGCATAGACTACCTTCAGAGCTATAGGGCATCCCTTGCCAGCTCTCCTAGTTCTGGTCCAGGCTATTTTCTTCACTCTCTGCAGTCTAGTGTGGGTACCAGCACTCCCAGGACTACATGTGTCTCTTTCAAGCACTGAGCTAATAAACATCACTAAATCTCATCTGTATTTTAGTACTTGTTTCCAGGCAGTTTTTTCATTGAAGTTACAGGTATGAATCAAGTTGTTGTTTTTAAAAAGCTTCTTAGAACAAAGGATCTTTTTTAAACTCTTGAAAAAAAAAGGTTTTGAAGATATGAATCTCTTTCCCTTTCATACCATTAAAAATATTATAGAAAAAAGGGTCTTGTTACAAGATCAAATTGCTGGAAATATTTTGATCTGGAATCTGTGGGCTAAAGGGCTGATGTTCCATTACAGTAATATACTATTTCCATTACAGTAATTTACTATCTTACAATGCTGTAAATGTTTTAGCTGATGCACTGAAGAGGGCCAAAGTACAGATCTGAGCTCTAGCCCTGATCCTATGCGGTCTTCTGGTAACAGCCAGCCCCTATCACAATGCCAACCCTGTGAAATTATGATTTTCCAACCAATGCTTTGGCACAATTAATGGATTACTGTGGACTGGGGCAGATCCTAACAGGCAATTTGTCATGCTCTCCTGATAGGAGGGGGGACTGGGAATGCAACTGTGTGAATAGGAACTCTGTTGTACCCATTGGCCTCAGGGAGCAGTTCTGTATTGTGGACGTATTCTGTGAGTCCAATTAATGGGGTCTGTGCTCAAGGCATCTTCCTGGCCTTTATTACAGCTCAAATGTAATTTCAAGGACCAGGAAGAATCTGCTGACCTTGTTTACGTTCCATTTAATAATGTTGTGTTTGAAGGCCTTTAAACCCAAGTGCTTGTCTTTAAGTTTTATTGGCAATATCACAACAGAAAGGGGCTGGGTGGTCAAACTAACCAGCAGTTCCTGCGTGATATTTGCTCCAGGTCAGTGGAGTTCAGAGGAAACATTGCTTCTAAAAAAATATAGCATGAGATGGATTTGTTGCTTTGATTGGTAGTTTTGCCAGTCTACAAGATTAATAGCTTTAACCTTTTTATTTTATTTGTAGACCACAAAATGTGTACTCTTATACCACAGATTGTAGTCACAAAGACTTTCATCCCTTCACACTACAGGATTGCTCTCTGCTCCATTTCAAGATCTTACAGCTTCAGGTAGTTGTTTGATCTCAATGCTCATTTTACTCACAGTAAGTATGCATAGTGTATGTAGTTAGCTCCCAAGGCACAGTCTTCAAATACATGTTATATATTGTAAAAGGAAGCTGATTTTCCACTAAATTTTAAAGAATCTTCCTGCATGTTTTTTTTTTGTACTAATATTTGTATTGTATTAATTAGCTTTGTATATGCTAATAACTTTCCAAGAGTGTACAACACTGATGCAGAGAATTCAGAGGACTGAACTTTTTTTTTTTCCCCCCCTCTGGAAAAATGTTGGCATCCATAACAATAGAAAAAATAATTTGAGCAGTAAGAGTGAAAAGGCAATAAAGTGAACAACAGTGAACAAACTATTACTAAGATACCCAGAAAATAAATGGCATCTGAATCCACTAGAATCCTTAAGTGTAGATGAATGAAATAGTACTGGAAACAAAGTTAAGTGTATTAATACTTAGAGAGTACAGGTGTATTTGTAATATAGCTGACACCAATAAATTGTTTATCTTCCAGTTTCTCCTAAAAAGTATTTTATAATAGATATGTATTATATAAAATGTTTTCATAAAATAATTTTATAAAATAATAGAATTACAGAATCATATAGGTTTGAAAAGACCTCTAATATCATTGAGTCCAATTGTTAACACCATTGTGTTCACCACCAAACCATGTCCTCAAATCCCACATCCATATGGCTTTTTAATGTTTCCAGGACTTGTGATTTCTTCTCTTCCCTGGGCAGACTATTTCAATGCCTGACCACCCTTTCAGGAAAGAAATATTTCCTTATATCTAATCTAAACCTCCTGACACAACTTGAGTCTATCTTCTCTCATCCAGATGCTTGTTACATGGGAGAAGAGACTGACCCCCACCTTACTATAGCCTCCTTTCAGGTAGTTATAAAGAGTGGTATGTGTATATATATAAACATATAAACATATAAATTATTAAAAGGACTAGATGTGCTGAAATGATCTTTAACATGATGACTGATGAATAGAAGGAAACATGCATAAATAATTTCTCTATATTTTACTTATTTGAAATCTTTTTTTTGTTATAGAAAATGGCACATTTTGTTAGTCAACTTTTCAAATTCAAAACTTGACTAAACTTGCTACACTCTCTTAGACTTAGTTACCTTGTAGTGTAAACCTTTTCTACCTTTGTTGACACTTGATGGAATTAATTTGACAATTGAATGTTACCCAAACAAGTATTTTATTGTGATAAAAATCTTTCATTTAATAAATAAATATTAAAATACTGGAATCTTGTTGCCATTGATTGAGGCACTGTAGCTTTCAGAGATATAAAAAACCATCTTTTGCTCTTAAAACACACAGTTTATAATGAACTCATTTGAAGCTCTGCTTTGTCATAGGCAAGAAGTAACCTTTTCCTATCTCTATGTCTTTTGCTGGTGTTCTTTAAAAACTCCCAGACTATGAGTAATAGCTTTTGTACTGATGAGTCAAACCGAAAAATACTGTTGACCTTTTTAAATGTAGCTAATTGGATTGATGCAAGTAATAAGGGTCAGCCTCTTCATGTTGTCAACCTATTTATGATATAAGTATTTGGTGTTCTCAATGTCTTTACAGTGAAACATGGTGGAAACACAGGATTGTGAAGATATCTATTCATTCCATCTGTAGTGAAAATATGAAAGCGCAGATAGCCTCAGATTTCAATAGGTAAGGAAATAAGAATATAATAAGTCCTTTTTTGGAAGACATGCTTTAAAAAACAAATTAATTCACCAAGCAGGTATTGTCTTGAGGAAAGATGACACATTGCTGGCTACAAGATCACCTGAGACATCTGTGAGAGGCAAGTCTCCTGGCTGGTACTTTGGTGTTTGATAACCATATTTGTGATCATGTCATTAGTGTCAGAACATGGCATGCATATTTATCCTGTATTGGAGCCTTCTGCTTTGGTAATCACTTTTTTTGTGAAGAATCAGTACGGAGACAGCTCAGCTTACTGGTGTGCCAATGATAGATAGAAAACCAGCCAAGCTGTACCATTCTGCTATTCTGCTTCTCTGCTACTTAATATTCACTGCAAGTTGAAGATCTGGGTGGATAAGCAAGGGCTGGAAGTCAGACAAAACAAAGCATATGACATGAGAAAACTATTCTTGGATTGATATCAAGGACAGGGTTGACATTCATAAAAATCATAAATCACTTCTGCTTCTTAAATAGCTTTTGACTTCATGTTCTGAGGAAAACATTTGTTGATTGTGTAGCGAGTATCTATATTCTTCTATAAACATCCTTGTTTGCATGGCAAACAGGTATGGTGCAGATAATTTCCTTGGGTGAATAAACAACAGAAGACATAAATTAAATGAAATCAGGAAATGACTTAGGTGTCAGGAATCTAAGTCCACAGCTGTGATTTTTGTTGTATTCATTCATTTCCACTAAAACTATTTCTTTGATCATCAGACATACAGAATTCTTGATACAGGACTGCATTGAAGTAGCACATTTGCACAGGCCTGGTGCCAGAATAGTTACCAGACTCTGTGCTCTCTTCTGGTTGCCCTTGAGGTGTATCTGCTTAAATACCTTCTTCTGCTGTTATGGCTCTGATTATTGTCTTCCAGAAAAATACTGCAGTGGCATTCAAGGTTTTAACACTATCTGTGTCATTGCCCTGATGGAGGGCAAATCTGGTGCAGAGGGTGCATACCTTTAATTTAACTTTTTCCAGTACACAGTTCAGTGTGTTGGCTGAAGCCATTGACAGGTTTCCCTGAGAAAATCTCTGTTTAATTTTAGAACAGGACTAAACTCAGTGGAAGAAGCAAATATTTGGGTTGCTGGAGATGTTCTAAATTGTGCCCTACATATCCTACACATGCCCTACACAGGTGCTCATTTGTTTATCACCTGATTTCTGTGCTCCTGGCTCCTCTGCCTCAGAAAGAGTTTGAACACACTCTGATCCCACCTAACAATTACCTGCAGGTATAGCATGCTCTTAAGGAGAAATTGTGATTTTAAGTCCGAGTTTGAGACACAATAAAAGAGGTATCCTACCTTGTAGATGACCATTGCAGTTGAGCTAAGTTGTAAGTGATTGGCATTGCCTCTTCTACCTTAAATCAATTCTGACCTTTGATCTAAATCCTCTCTCTCATCCTCCCCATATTCAGAGAGTAAAGGACCTCTCTGGAGACCTCCACAGATTCAATATGTGTATCTAGAGGGGATCCTGGATCTCAGATGGATGAATAAAAGATCATACCTTATTTTTTTTAAGTACCTAATAATAAAAACAACTTGTGATGATGAATTGCAGAGCTATACTTTGGAGAGGAAATGCTTTTGCAACTTAGGTGATAGCCTACCTTTGGAGGTTACTGTTGACTATCATGAGAGTACCAGAATACTTCTCATTCACAACCCACTCCAAGATTAAAATGCAAGACATTTAAGCTGGAAAGCTAATGTACTACCTGACAGGCCCAGCTGCTAGCAGAACACCTCTTCTTAATGAAATCCACAATTCACATTATTGGTAGCATTAGAAAAAAGAAATTGCTAGGGAATACTAAAAGTTTTTCTTACTTTGATATACATAGTTTAATCACATTTTCAAAGCACTTAAAGAAGTATTTACATTTGAGTAGTAAGTGCTGATGGGACTTGAATCCTGATTTTGTCCAAGCATGATCTAGAATATCTTTTCACATATACTCATGTAATGTTCCTGAAAGAGATTCACTAGGTAAAAATTGTTATTGAAATAATATTAGGCATGTATTTCACTGCAACTCACCTAAATTCAAGACCTGTGGGGTAGTGAATTTGAAAATTTATATTTTGGTTTAAAAATTTTGTAACACATTGTAGAAAGTTGCAGAGCAGAAACTTGGTACTGTCTTACCTTAATTTGTTTTTCACACTTACATGTGTGCACGCACACACACACACATGCATACATATGTAGTAAATCCACAAATTTTCTTGCACCACTAATTGCCTTCTTGTACGTAATTAGACTCAAAGGAATTGAGATTTACATGGTACTATTCATTCTCTGTTCTCCATATAGTCTTTCATGGATGGTATTTTTGTAATTTAACTTCCATTGTATAATGCAGAGCCGAGGAGAACAAGGGCAAAAATAATGACGCAGTTAGTGCCCTGGAATGTATTCAGGGGAACTTCCAATAGAGTAACTAGCAAAAATAGTTTCAAAAAGGATAAATATGGTTTAAGGATGCTCCATACTTTCCCCACAATAAAAGATACTGAGACATTGCACTTGCTTAAAAATATAGTGACGAACATCTGTCTGTTAAGATCACAATGATAGTTACGAGCAACAGAAGTCTGAAAAGAGTTTGTTTCTCCTTCCTCTATCTGAGGAGACTGCAACAAGTCACTTGTCATTAAGTTCTGCAAAACAGTCCTTGGATTAAAAATAATGAACCAGTTGAATGCATAATTCAGTATAAATTTGGTCAGTTTGCTAATAGCATAAGTCTGATATTCACAAATATCTAAAGGAGGGAAAATCAGATTATTTTAGTCTAATTTATTCTGTATGTCCAATTTATTTCCTGTAGAAATGTTGTAAGCAGAAAAATTTTTAAAGAAAGAATTACAATGATATATTAAAAATACCAGATGAACCTTACAATATAAGTAATGATTGAAATGCTGTTATATGCTGGTATCATATTATCAGTATTCAACACTGGCATTTTCTGCAGGGGGAAAAGGAGAGAGAGCAAGGTCAGAACAAGGATGTGCTGTAAGTTTGCTTACATCAGTGTGTATAAAAGTTCATAACAAAGCTTCTGCTATTTCAGTTTGGCCACGGGCTGTACAATTTAAAGCAAAAGAATGTTTTGTAATATGCACAGAATGAAATTTGAATTTGAGACAATACAGAATATAAAGAATAATACAGCTTTGGATTACAGACTTTACTGCATAGTGGCAATGGATTTTCTTCATAGGTGATGACTTCGTTTGTCAGGTGGAATTCTTCAGTTTACTGAAATAATTATTGAAAAATCTGCTGGTATCTTCTCCTAAACAATGTCTGGTATCACCAAAAGTTAAACCTAAAGAAGTTTGAAAGGTGCTGCAGTTTGGGATCACCAGTGTCAAAATTGCTCACCCCTGAGTGCACTCTATAGACTGAGAAAGGGATAGAAAAAGGAATTAGAGATACTGAAATGAAAACGAAGTTCCTGCAAAGGTATAAGGAGAGATAGATTAGATTCTCATAAATAGTTTGGATTTTTGAACTACTGAAGTCTATAAGGACTAATCATTACCAACTCTACACTGAATATGCTTTAAACTTTTCCTGCAATACAAAACAAAACATTTCTTGGTGAAAGCAATACTGACACTGTAGGACTTTATTACCCTCATTTGCATAAATTTTACAGATATCTTAAGGAAATTAATGACTTCAGCAGAGCAAACATATCCTATAATTTCATAAAACCGGAATTTTACATCAGGACAAAAGCTGTTACACAGTAAAAATCATTTTGTGAAAGTGATGTAAACATTTCTTACTCTATCCTGTAATTATCCCATCATGGAAACAAGAAAAGGAGAAAATTGTAAGCAAACTATATATGAATTTAAATTCCATTACAAAGGAGTTATTGTTTTTATTTCAACAGCATGGTCACATGGTAATGAGACACACATAAATACATTCTGATATTGCTTACAGTGCCCTTTTTTTTTTATATCTCAAATCCCTTACTCAGAGAAGCTTTGACTTTGTAGAGCAAATTCAATTAAATCATTTATAAACCCAGTATTCTTAAAAAACATTTTTGTGATCAGTCCGTCCTAGATAATGACTAAGAGATTTTTGTCCTTATGAAGTTCACTGGCATTAAAGTTGAGATTGCCTTGCCTATCCATAGAGCCTCCAGCTCCTGTCTGAGACAGACCAAAGGTGACACATAAGGTCTTGCATAACCCACAAGGATGAATCAGATTTCATAAGGCAGCTAAAATGGTATTACATGTCTGTGATGAGTCAACTGAATACCACCATCCCAATAGCGCCATAGCTCATAGAAATCTGACAATTCTCAAAGTGTCTTTATGGAAATATTTAACAATTACTTTCATCAAAATGTGAAAAGCCCTGCAGTCAGCCAGAAACATTCTTTATCATTTAAAGCATATATTTGTCCTAAAAGTGATGGATAGGAACACATCAAATCGAAAGATGTTGTGCAGTGTGATAGAATAAGTATTTTTGAAAGATTATAATATCTAAATAGTTCTGCTTATTTTTTTATCTGGATACTTTAAAATATTAATAAAATATCTACCTTGATTTATTCTTTCAAAAAATGTATAATCCACAGTAAGGCTACCCTGCTGTGCTACCTAGCAGGCATCTATCTCTCTTGACATTACAGGACCCACCAATTGTAATGCCAGTAAGTGGACTGTGAGTTCTCATACCCCATCAGGCACGGAGCACATACTTGTGTGTGTGGTGTGTGAACACACACAAGCCCACACAGAGACACAAATGGTCCAGAATGCAGAAATACTCTGCTTAATGGAATGCACATATGTGTTAGTGCCCTGCTTTATTTTAAACTAGTTGGTGTCCTTGATATTATCTGCAATACTGCAGGAAAAGGACTCTGTTCCTATGCATAATCAGGAATGTTAAATGAGAGGTAAAGCAATTTGACAGATTACAGTACTGGGTTTAAAGTAGAAGTCAGCAGTTGGTGGTTACAATTCCATGTGTGAAAAAACCCCAAATTCTTGTCATAATATGGGTTTTTCTTTCATTTTTCATATCGATAATTTTACCAAAGGTTGTATCATCCCTCCTCTTAGAAAATAAATGAATATTTGTTAACCACTAAACCTGAGAGAATGGCTTGACCATAAGATGAAATGTAAAGATATCACACAAAAAAAGCACAGAACTCATTATACCTACCTTACACAGGTCTGTGAATGCTAATTGTCTGCATTTTAGCTGATCTGGAATACCTTCTGTGCTGTTATCTCTCTTAAAACCATGTCCATTAACCAACTGCCTTTTGTTTCTCTTTGCAATGTCTGCAGGTCAGTTTAAGATGAAATTGCTTTCAAAGGCAGTAGGTTAATCACAAATGGCTTCAATAGTATAAAATTTTAGGACTAGGCAGAGGTGTCCCTGAAGCCCACATATTTAAGTTCCCTGGTACAACTGTGTCCAGTGATTATGTTTTCAGAGGGGCACCACAAGCATACTTACCCCTGACAAGCAGCTCCGTCTCATCCGACACGGTATCCGCTGCAGTCTGGACCCTGCAACCGTATCTCCCAGCGTGCATCAGGAGGATGTTCCTGATCATTAAATCTGCAGAGGACGCTTGCTGAAACAGGGATGAAGTGTCAGTTTAAAACTCAGTAAATCTGTGTTCAAGGTAGTTCACAAGGGTGTTTTTGTAAGGTTTGAGCAACTCTTGAATGCAGCTTTCATCTTGCAAAATGTATGTGCCCTAATACCCTCTTGTGAGGATTATCAGAACACTGCATTTATACAATTATTAATAGGGATTAAAGAAGGGGATTTCAGGTTTCTAATAACTTTGACTTTCCTTAAAGCACATTGTGCATATTTACACATTCAAAGAGAATTATTCCAAACTAGTACAAAGAAATTCATTAACGAGATGAACAGAAGTATTTTGGATGCCATCCTTGGTATTAAAAAAGTCCTATTAGAATTTCAGAACTTTCTTCCTCTTATGAAATAAAGATAACTTTAAAGATAATATTGTTTGATTTTTATTAATGTGGAGGAAGTTAATGCTAAATGTGATTGAGAAAATATGAAGAGATTCTTATCCTTCCTGTTGAAATCTGTATGTATTTAAATCTGAAACATGTAAAAATCTATAGAATATAAAGGGAGAACCAGTTCAAATATTTACTTTTAAGAATTCTATCAAATTACAATGTCCCAAAATTATGAGCAGAAAAGAGAAAATATGAAAGTACAGTGGACTTCTGGCTTTTCCTAAAAAGCTCTGTATTATTTCATAAATTCAAGCAATAATATGAGATTTTGAAAGTAACAAATTGTTATATCCAAACTTACTGGAGACAATGAGTGTTGCTCCATCAGATTTAGGGAACCCAAGTCCGTATATACTATTGATTAATACAGTTACTACTCAGGGAAAAAAAAAGTCACATTGACCACATACTATAGTAATTGCAGTTTACTTCCTCAATTATGTGCCCTAAAAATCCTTGAAAGTTTTCGAATTAATATAAGCATGAACAATTTTGGCAAATTGGCAGAAGTGTTTTTGTTCATTTTAAAGCAATTTTTTTGTCTTAATAGTTAAATGGAAATGCTTTTAATGTATCAGCCAAGGATAGATAAAATGTCTTGCAAATATTTCTAAATTATCTTAGCATTGCTAATTTGTACAATATATGAACCTCACTTGTTAAGTTTTTTCAACATTAATGTAGAGTTTGTATAAGATTCCTGATAGATTACATATAATGAATGTTTTGGATATAATTATGTAATATATAATATATATTTATCACAGCAATGCAATCTGCAATATATAATAAATAATTCGTATATAATAACATAAAAATAATATTTCATTTATATTATACAAATATATGTTTTATTGCATTATATAAACCACTCATATTATTTGACTATCCACTACTACATTATCTAGAGTTTATGTAATAGTCTATATAGAAGAGGTATAGAATATATTGCATCATTTACAGAAAATTTTATGCAATAATATAATATGATAAAATGCAATAATCATATTACACTAAGGCATATAATAAATTTATTATATTGATTTATAACTACCATATATGACATATTGTATATTAGACATTATATATTACACATTAGAATTGCTTAGTATGTAGTTAATACAATGTAATATAATGTAATATTGTAGATGATATGTTATATACCAGTGTTTATATGCACCTCCTCAGTGTTTCACTCTAAGAAACATTTATTGAATGTAGGCATTTCCCTTTTCAGATTTTGTTTACGTTGCTAACCAAGCAGAGATTGACAGTCTTTCCTTGAATTATATGTTTCTGTCCCATGCAATGGTTCTAATTTCAGTAATTTTGATCCTGAATGAGTAGAATTGTACCCTGCATTCAAAATAGAGTTTTACTAGGGATGTTGGTGTTGATACTTCTCTAGCTGTGTTGGAAATTTGTCACTGACCTAGTTTTATATTTGATTTTTTTTTTGGCACATACTTATTCTGTGCTCATGTAGATACACTCAAATCTTTATCCTTCTCAATCATTTGAAAGTTAGGAGCTCCCAATTTATAACCAGTCATTCATGTGTGGATGACCTTGTGCTTTGTAATATTACATTTCTTATCTGTTCCCATCTGTTATTTTCATCATCTGCTGTATTGCTAAGACGTCCAATTTTGTACCGTACAATTGTCATTTGCATACTTTTATCTCTTATGCCAAGGTCATTAATGACATAAGTAAATAGAATTAATTTCAAGATTTAATTTTCTATAATTTAGTTTTTTCTTCTTAGGCAGAAGAATTCCTTTTCAGCACATCTTGGCATAACTTCTTCAGCCATTCTTCACTTCATTTGCATTTTAGGAACTAAAATTGACATAATATTCCATGAAGCACTAAGGTAAAATCTTTACTGAGGGATATTCACATGCAAAGAAAGAAAAGAGGGGTGGGATATCAAGGCTGCCTCCGAGACCAGAGTGAATATAGGCATGATCTATAGCTTAATAACCCTGTAGATCTATGTTTACTTTGGGAATGTTTTGCCTTCTGAAGTGGCCTAGATAATGATGTTGCTGGAGGGAAGATACTCAGACCAGTCAGACCATAATGCAATTCCTATATTCTTGCTCTGGCATATCAGAAATCACAGCAGTGGAGAAGAATATCTGAGTTATCTACAGATCAAAATGCAAAAGAAGAGAATACCCTTCTACCTGGAGTCAAATTCAGGATATATTTTTTAAGTCATATAACACAGCAGTATATACTAGCTATTCAAATAAGTGATCTTTGTACAGAGCCTTAGTTATAAGGAAAAGACTAGAATCAGTCCACATTTGTCCTCTCTTGAGGGTAACTTACATTTAATGTCTGTTTTGTTGTTAAGTGGCAGGAATAGCATAATGGATAGCAAATGTCTGATTTCATTGCTCAGGAGCTGTTAGAAATCTTGGCTGTCACTCTAACTTTAGGTTCAGAGAGTTCATGACAGTGTGAATCCTAATATTCTTATCAAGAAAAATATGTGTGTTTCATCTGCATACCTATGTAACTGGGCAGACAAGCAGCAATTGAAAGAATCATTGCTCCAAGTGGAGAGCAGTGCAGTACAATAGATCCCCATGAAACACTTTTATTGCAGCATAACAGGATGTGCAGCCAGCATTGCTGAGGATGCGTGAGTGGAAAGATATTAAACTTACTTTGTTTAATACAGATAGATATATGCTCAGACATTAGATTCTTGATCACGGGAAATAATGAGGCATTTTAGTTTACATTTAGATGAGTAGGAGCTATGTTTGACAAGGACCCTAAAAAAATACCACATTACTGCTCTTCAGTGGCATTTATAAAGTGGTCTTTATTACTTTTACAGACTCTTCCAAGTCTTGAAAGACAGATTGTTTTCCTGAGTAGTTTATCCTGTAATGGCAGGTTATAGGCAGTAGTTGCAGGGTCTGAAGGAAGCTGCTGATGTGCTGGCCTTCTATATCTTGAGCAAACCTCTGCACCTTGTCATTGCAGTGGTGCTTAAACTTGAGCAATTACAATTCACTTTAAAAAAACCTGCTAAGTGGGAATGCAGCTGAGACTCCATTAAGAAAAGTATCTAAGGTCTACTTTTAGTCTTCTCTCAGTGGAAAAAGACATCATGCTTAGGCAAAAGCAGAGACACACCCTTCCCTTTGGGAAGACAAAAACTGCATGATATGGATGTAAACAGTGTAGAAAGATCTCTCACCTGGACTAAAATGAGTTAGAACAGCCTGATGTATCAGCAACCACGTGGTCCAAATTTTATTTGAAGCTAAAATTATTGATGTTTAAATTTCTTTGTCCACATCTAAATTTTGATCCTATTAGGTGTACATTTTTAAAAGTTGATTTTTATTTCATCAATTTTTTGTTCTTCTGTCACAGGGAATATTTTGCAAGAAGTGCACTATTTAGAAGTAGTATTTTATTAGAAAAATGCATATTCCTTGGTATTCTGAGTATCATGTATTAACCATTTAAGCAAACACCAAAAGTACTTGCGTTTTTTCAGTACAAACTTCAGTGAAATATATGTTGTACTTTACCAAAGCTAAAACTTAAAACAAACGAAAACAGATAAGTTTAACAACCAATCTTCAGTGACTTTCAGGAGAGCTAAGTGTAATCTTCAAGGCCAGAATCAGCTATGGACCTACTGTAACACTGAACATACTGCTGGTATTCATTAAGCAGCAAATAAATAATAATACAGATATCAAAGCTATCTGTCATGAACAGTGTTTCTCTCTAAGACAACAAATTATTGTATCATTCATATTATGCTCCCAACCACCCCATTCATGTGGTTCTGGGTAGCTTCAGTGCTGAATGTTGCATCAATCTATGGCTCTCTCTGCTCCAGTGTGGCCTGTTATCTGAAGTCATAGTCATGTCTGCAATATATCTAACTAGCTTTCCCTGTAAGGTATTGCTTGAAACAATTTTTTGCAAAAACTGGTGCCACATATACATTAAAGTTTGCTTTTGATGTGGAGATACTTCCCCAAACTCAAAAAGTCCCCAAGGAACATGTAATATGCATACCTTACTCAATAAGAATAATCGCATTCGATTTGTCTTTTGCACCCATTGCCCTAATGTTGGGGATTTGCTAAGGAAAAAAAGTCCACTTTCAGACAATTTACTGTTGGGGAATTAATATTTCTTCAGTCATCCCACATCCCCACAGAGAGGAATTTGTATGTGGATTTTTTTCCTTTCCATTTCATAAACCCTGAGAGTTTGGGAGTGGCTTTGCAATAAAGGAACATTTACGTACAGTTCTTCGAGTGAAGAGAATTAAACTTATTCTTCCTATAAGAGTGATTTCATTGTCCTATGTCAGTTTCTAGGAAACCTCTCTGTTAATCTGTCCATTCATTTGCTGAGTTTTCATCTCTAAACCAAGGTGGTCCATTCAGTATACAACCTTTTCTTTCAAAGGCTTTGCACACAATCTCTAATCTGCCTTCATTTGAAGTGGAGCTCACAGTTACACTCTAGAGTACTTTCTTAACTTTTAGTTAGTCTCTTGTTCCCTTCTCCCTACCTCTTGCATGGAAGAATTACACTTTGAGTTGATTATTACAGTTTATCATGTATGTTCAAACTACAGAACCGTATGTAGAAAATACATATGAATTATCAATCTCTTGTTATTGTATCAATCCCAGCTTTTATTTATTTTGCTCATTTTGCTGCTTATTTTCCACATTGATTGTGGAAAATCATTCCTTCCTTCCACACTCCAACTGTAGTTCTTTGCATGTAGCTCTGATTTATCTTGGAAAGAGGGACAAAAAGCCAAGGAAGTTCATAATACTGGATAGTCAGCAGAGATGACATGGTGACCTGCAACACTGAGCTTCTGCACTGTTAGGGTCTGAGGGCAAGAAAGTCTTGCCTATTATTGTGCAGAGGATTTAGGTTGGAAATTCCACCTGGATAACATACTGTTTCTTTGCTTAGGAAGAATATGCCTAAAAATAGTAGTGAGACTATTACAAGTGATCATGATTCCACAAAAGCTTAAATCAACAGGAAAAAAAGAGTGGACAAACACTGATTGCCATTGCAGGAAAAAGTTTATGATGAAAGTCTGAGGGGTGTTTGAGTCATTTCTTTACTATGACTAGAGGGGTTTATTGAAGCTTGCTGGCTGTCATTTAAATTTCTTGACAGTGGGAGGTAAGGATGTTTCCTACAAAGTGGTCTCTATACAGAAGAATGCTTGGGAGGTACAAAAAGCCTGTAAAAGTTATATTCTGTATAAACTGAGAGCAGTAAAACAATATCGTGTAAGCAAACAGGACTGAGATTTGATCCTAAAGAAGAATGACCTGCATTGTTAGTGGTATCTTATTCAACTTAAATGATTATTTAAAATATATGGATGATTTTGTATATAACACATGGGTTAGGTGAATGCCTGACTCATGCATTATTTGGTTAAGCAAGGCAGCCTTTATTAATGAAATTCTGTTAGATTAAATTGAAAAATTATTTCAGAGTTGATTTTTTTGCCGTATTGGAATAGCAACAAAGTTTATTTTTTGTGAATTTATCTGAAGGAAACTAATGATCTTACAGAATAACCTCATGCAATGTTATCTTTGTACCGTTAATAGTAAGGGAAAAACCACAATAGAATAAAGCCCTTTTAAATTATGCTGACAATTTATATGTACATTATGATGGATTGTTGGCTTCAAGCCAAATTCTGTCCATAACGCATTCAGGACAATTTAAGTGCCACTTCATGCAAATTCTCAGGTTTGAACACATCAACCACTTGTCTGTGTACTGCTTATGATGATTACAAATTTAATCTGCAAAGAAGCAGCAGATTTCTTGGTTGATATAGTGATAATAGAAAATTATATTCTGAATTCTATCTTTTAATCATAAACACATTTGGAGCAAAGAAGATGAAATAATTTTTATTGGTTTTGTTGTGATTAATGGTACTTGGTAGCATAATAATGGTACTATTATTTAGTACCATTGACTGAGGGACACCTGATAAAACACAAATTACATTTTCCCTGTCTATAAGAAGTTAAAAAAATGGTTTTCAGGTTTGTGAATCCATAAGGAATTGTGGAATCCAGGGGAAGTTTGGACCTTTCCAGTGGCAGTATTTTTGAACAGTTTGCATAGACAAGGCAAGCATTATTAAAACAGTTGTTTTGGGTGAGCACTGGTGGCTGAGCAGATGTCAGAGAGTGATGGGATGTTGGGAGTGGATAGGGAGAATGCTGCAAGTGCATCTCAAGTGCAGCTTGAATTTAGCAAAATGAGTGATTAATTTTATCAAGAGAAGGTAGAAAAACAGATGCAGATACATGAATATAAGTTTTCAGGTAGTATGTCATGTACTGGGGTAGTTTTTTGAAATCTAGGGATTAAACAAAACACAGAAAAAAGCATTGAGAGTGGGAAGGAATGAGAAAAGAGGTGGAATATGAAATGTCAAGCTTCAGGACAGAGAGACCCACTACACTCCTGCTGTTAAGTCCATGTTCTATATCTGAGATGTTATTACCAGGAGGAAAAAGGAAGAAAAGACCTAATAGTATGTGGTACCTGAGCTTCTATTCAAAGATGCAGAAAGAGGAGAAAAAGAGAGCATCATGGTACACATATGCTCGGAGTGGAAAGGTGGTGATAGTGATGAAGAAAATTACATCAATGGAAGCAAAACCCATATGGGAAAAGTGTGCTATTTTGACAAGGCATCAAAACAAGGAGCACAAAAAGCAAACACGTGATTGGGATTTCATTAATCTGCTACATTAAAAAGTGTTATGACAGCCTTACATGGCCAGAAATTTATTAGCAGGGTCTGTAGATGGTGGCACATGCCAGCTTTAGCAAAGAAAGCCAACTAGGTGGGAAATTAAAAAAAAAAACACATTGAGGAGCAAGGAAAAAGGAAAATGTAAGACTCTTCCTGGTGGCCAACCAGAAGGAATATTCTCCTCTTGAGGTTCCCTCCAGTTCAGTAGGTGTCAATGAGGGAGATGATGGTGATTACTTTTTTTCCCTTTTTTTTTTTCCCCTAGTGTTGAAATCTTTTCTTTGGGATCTGCTTAAACTTCCTATTTGTTAATATTAAATTGGAATATGTTAAAGAAGAGCAGTTGTTGAGCAGTGATTGATTGCTAAGCTTCTGTCTGCATATATTGTTGGATAACACTTGTGAAGTATTTATGTGACCATTATCTACTTCGCTGCATGCTGTGACGTGGTTTACAAAACAAAAGACAAAGAAAGGGGTCGAGAGGTAGGGGTGAGTTTCAGGACAGTGGGAGCTTCTTCTCATGATGCTACTCTGTAACAACATGATTGGAGTTTGAAGGTGCAAGGCCTCAAGAACAAAACCAGGGGATTAGCAGTGTAAGAACGGCAAGGGAGAAATACTGCCAGGAAAGCCCCAGAAACCACTACCACAGCAGCTGGGGAGAAAAGCTGCAGAGCTGCAAGTGTAAAACAGGTAGCAGAGCTGTAAATGGAAGGCTGTAGCATTAAGAAGGCTGATATTGATCAGTTGTTCAAACAATCCTCTGTGCTGTTATAGCCCAGGATAACACTGTGCAAACAGTTAAATGATCTATCAGCTGCAAGTAAACAGGGAAAGAATGGACTGTCATGAAATATCTGTTATTTGTCCCAAGATTTTTTCATTAGAACATTTCTTTGTAAACAAGGAAAGGTACAAAATACCTTAAAAGAACAAACCAGTGTAAAAATTATCTGGCTGTATTTCATTACCTCTTTATTATAATAATTTTTAATAGAAATTGGTATTCAGGAATGTTTCAAACATTTCAAACATTTTCCAAAATGATTGGTTATCTCTTAAATAGAGGACATCATAGAATTTTTAAGGTTGAAAAAGACTTTGGAGATCACCAACCATTAACCCAGCACCACTATGTTCACCACTACACTATATCCCCAACTATAACATCCACACTCCTTTTGAACACTTTTAGGATTGATGATTCCACCGCTTCCTTGGGCAGCCTGTTTCAATGCCTGACCACCCTTCCAGTGAAAAATTTTTTCCTAATATATAATCTAAATCTCCCCTGGTGTAACCTGGTAATTTCCTCTTGTCCTGTCACTGAGCTGGTAGAAGACACCAATCCCCACCGTGCTACAACACCTTTTAGGTAGCTGTAGAGGGCAAAAAGGTCCTCCCTCAGTCTCCTTTTCTCTAAGCTAAACAAAATTCTCCGTACATAGGACACGTGCCTTCTACAAGACTTCTGACAACTATTGCTGTTTTTCTCATGTGGGGAGGAAGGAGGTTATTAAATAAACCCCCTATTTAATTAGCCTTGTTTGGGTTTATGGTCTGATAAAGAGGAAAGAAATTATTATTAACAGCCTGCTGTTATGATTGATTCCATGTAGTGTAGAACTTAGCGCTGCCTTTTTAGAAAATGCTTAGGTAATTTTAATCTTAACTTCTAAAATATGCTTAAAGTACTACAACAAACCAAGAAGAGACTTGAAAATATTAGGAGAGGTGCAAATTTATTTACTTTCAAAGGTTCTAGTTTAAAAGATTGAAGTCTCCAGTGCTAGGTGGTACTTAAATGCATTGTCCTATCTTTATCTGGCCTTCTTTAAATGAAACAGTATATTTCAACTCACTTCCATGTGAACAAATGACCACTCTAAAATATATCATGAGAAGTTGAACTTATTGCTTCCTATCGTGGCAGTTTCAGTTAAGATCAAAGACCAAGAAAATATTGAGACTAAATCACTTTCCCGAGTCTGAAAAGTACTTGTGCAGGTGAAGGTGAGGGACACGAGCAAAGCTACTGTTCACCAGGCTGTGAATAACCACAGTAAATCATTTTACTTGGCTCCCATAAAAACAATATTGGCTTTCAAACACAGAGTTGGAAAGATGATAGTTGGATGAAAATCTACTGAAAAAATCAGGTGTTTTTAAACAAAAAATGGATACCTCCATGAGAAAATTAAGGTCAGTGGAGATCTTAGAAAAGAAAATTATGAATAGGATTTTGAACAGGAGCTCTAGATTTGGCACAATGGACAGAAAATGAAAGTTATCCTAGTAAAAACAGACAGGTCCATATCTTCTGTGCTCATGGACTCACTGTACTGCTAGAAGGAAATTTTGGAAATTCAGACTTGCATGCAAAATTTCTATTAAACACACAGATTATTCCTCATAAAGCCTAAAATGTTATCGAGTCTGTTGTTGGAAAAAGTAAGACTTTAATGATGCCAAAGGATGCTGGGTTTATACAACCCCTTGCATTATTGTTTTTCTACCAAATACACTGTGGAGTTATGGATACACAACATTTGGGATTATTTCCTTTCCTAGATTACAGTCTGAGCTGTCAGTCCAGTTGAATTCAGTTGATCCCTTTTCCTTAAGATTCCCTTCATGCACAGCTTTGTTCAACTCGACATCCTTACCGCATTTATCTTTTTGCCAGGTAAGTCCTTGAAGTACCTAAATTGCTACAGGTACTAAATCCTTGATAGCTCAGTAAATAACAGCAAAAACACTTTCAATTTGTATAAAAATTACTTCTCAGTATGAAAAATGATAACACTTACTTTTTGGTACAAAAGCTACAGATATAATTTAAAAACAAGCAAAGTAATATGGATTTCTTAAGAGAAGCTTTTCCTTTTAATTGCAATTGCTAGTGAGTATGCAATTTTATTGAGCGAAAATTTATCTACAGCCCAAATAAATGTTACTTTGGTGATAGCTTTTATAACACTGCATTAAGCATGAGGATGCTCATCATACTTAACACCTGCGTCTGCCACAGTGAAAGCATGAGTAATGCAACCAGTGATGAGAGGTTTACAGTGGTTTTGTTATGAACAGGAACCGATTCAAATAATGTTCAATTTGTCAGGCTTTAAAATGAATAAACAAACCCCAAGCAAACCTGACAAAATATCTGTGTGAAGAAAAAATGGATGTATGACTTCATGCACACAAAGGTTATTATTTTGCTTAAACATACTCCATTAAAAAGCATTTTTTTCAGGATCAACTAATGCAATTTAAAAAATAGTTTTCCTTCCCATACATTTAGTGCTGCATTTTGTTTGTTAATTCCTCAAATGAAGATAACTATGCTAATAACTTTCACTCTAAGATATACATCTAATGTTGTTCAATTAAAAGGCTTATTGGAGTAAAGTCAAATTTTAAAAAACCGACACACCACCAAGAGAATACAGTATGACTTCCATAAAGGTAAGAAGAAGAATAAATTGATTGTAGCTGACAAGATTTTTAATGCAGTTAACTTTGCTACATTGTGCTCAAATTGGATACATTAAGTTTTAAAATTTCCTGACCTTTCCTTTGTGAACTCCATTTTTCCCTGTTAACATAGCATGGACATTTGATTTACATTTCATCAGTGAGAAGACTGAGTTAAATGACTGTAGATTTTATTTCCAAACTTGTTCACATTAAAGATTTCTTTCTACTAAGAAAAGTTCAAACCATTTTACACAAGACAGGTTTGAATTACTTTATCATACTCTTTGATTATATGAAACTCTTTTTGAATCAAGTGGTAATATTTGAACTTGGTATGCCTATTTTTTCATATGATTCTTATCAACTTAAATAATGGTTGCACAGTTAGAATGTACTGCATACAGGGGAGTTGATAAATAAAATATGGTCTTTACTATTCAGATATTAAAACACACACTAGGCAAGTAAAGCATTGAGAGGTAAGAGCATTTCAACAGCCATGTTATCTGTGAGAAAGACATCAATGCTTATAGAAGCATCCTTTCTATATTAAAGTCAGCAGAAGAATGTAAGTAGGATTTGATGAAAACTCCTTTTGATTCCCTCACAAATATTATCATATACATCTCTAATACTAGGATGTAAAACTTTAAATTTAATATCTCCTTGATAAAAATTACTTGGAGTAATTCTGGTGACCTGCATTTTGCACCTCTTCTAGCTAACATTTCTTTCCAGTGTTACTGAAACCAGTGATCTTTCAATTTGGCCAGAATTTATTAAATGGGAGACATATAAAAGCATGCAAATTTCTATCAGTTCACAGCACACAGATGACAAGTGCGTGGTCACTTACTGCCTTGATGCTTTCAAAGTGTCCACCTTCTTTTTCAAAGTCAATTGGCTGCCCATTGAGAGTCCAGTAGAAAGTGACATCAAGTGTGCTGTCATGAAGGGCTTTGCAACTGAGGACAATGCTTTCCCCAACCGTTAACTCTATCTTCTTAGGAGTCAGCTCTATTCTTGTAGGTTCTTGAAATATAGAAGGATTAGGAGCATTTAAATGGAAGTCTACTTACAGTGCTAGACCAAAATAATATAAATGAGTACTACTTGTTTCAAATACACACTGACAAATACTGAACTATATTCCTAGTGTGCACTGATGTGAGACAGTGGGGTTCAGAAGGTACAAACAGTTTCATGGAAGCAATAAGGCAGAATCCTAAACAACAATCTATAGGACACCTGAGGTGGATTAATTAATACATTTCATTATTTTCAGGAAAAACAACTAATTTTTTGTAAGGTTGCAGCACTTGGAATATTGCGATTACATGAAAATTTCAGTTTTGTGACATAAAATAAAAAAGGGTGTTTCCTGGATTACAAAATATAGGAAGAAGCTTGAAAAATGAAGTCAAAAAAACCTACAAGAAAACTCTTCAAACAAAATCTGCTATCGTATATGAATTCAGCAGAAAAAAAAAAATTAAAAAAGGCCTAGAAATGGACTGAACTCAGTGCTTTGATTATTTTTGCTCTTCTAAGGAACTATCTTTCTTTAGACTTTATATTAGAACAATTATCACTTAAATCTGAAGGTTTGTTCCCCTATAGAAAAAGGCAGGGACAAGTGAGTTCCCAAAGCTACAATGTCAAATAGGATATTGATTCTTTACTTATAGAATTATTTATAATTTGAGTGATTTAATATAGATACTAATTCTTCTGACACATCTATGATATAACAGCTGAATATGCAACTTGATGCGGGAATACAATGTTTTGACCAGATGGAGTTTTGTCCCCCTAACGTGTTGGAAATGCCTTTTTATTCTGCCTCTACAATCCTGTTGCTGGGGGATTGGCTGGGGGATTCTAATTAATATTTAAATATTAGTCAAGACAAATCATCATTATCATCAAATCATTTCTTCATACCTTTAACAGATACTGATGCAATGATTTCTGCAGATCCAAATACATTTACACCTTGGCATAAGTACCGTCCTTCATCAGACTTGGAAGCGTTCAGGATTCGTAGACTCCCATGTGGAAGAATAGTTATCCTGAGAAGGATAAATAGATAAATATATATATATACGTATATATATCCCATCCTAGCAGCCAAATTCCATACTGGTATCTTTGAGAGATAATAAATTGAATTGAGGACTGCTGCGTCTGTAGCAAGGCATGATGAAGATGATAACTGGATTATCTTCTGTTTCAAAAGATTTTAATAAACCCATTTTACTCCTCCTTCCTTAATTCAAAATTTTCATTTTGGAAGCATCAGTGAATTAGTATCCTTTGACACTTATTAGTGATGAATTTTAATAAAACTTTTGTAAAAAGCTAAAAAAGGTAATCCTCCATAATTTGTCTTTCAAGTTTCATCGTTATATTATTGTCAAATCCCATTTCAATATCAAGCACAGGCTATTCAATTTATTAAAAAAATGACCTTAGAAGACAGATCTGAGAATAATGGAATGCAAAATGCTAAAGAGGGTCAGAAAAAAACCTCATTAAATTAATTGTGTCTGCTAAAAATATAATTTATGGTATTGTTATACAGCAAAGGGGCTTATCTCTTTTTTTTATAGATTGGCTTTTACTTTTTTCTTTGAGTCTGTATGATTGCAGCACCACTGCACCTCTTGGCAAGTAGCCCTAATGAAGCATACTCATGAGAAATATTCAACCTTTCTCATTTAGGAGTTTCAAATTCTGGCTTTGTTTACACAATACTAATCATAAAGTCCATTAAGCTGCGTGAAAATTAACACTTTTTTGCTATTCTAAAATGACAAAAACCCTGAATTTATTCTATCTTAAAGCTGCAGACCTGGAAGAGAAGTAAATAATCATTGTTCCTTTCCTGACAGAGAACTACAAGCCTAAAAGGAAGATGACAACCTCTTCCATGGCATTTAAGCCAAGCCCTTGCAGGTGTCGTGTATCCCTTCCCAGGTTAGGTAGCGGTTATGGTTCTCTCAGTGGTCTTAAGAGATGTAGGTGGAAACCCACCACGAGCCACAGACACTGAAAACAGATAATTCTTAGTAAATGCTTTCAAAAATCCCATAGAAATGAAGGAGGAGATGGAGTACTTCCTTCTGTATTTGAAAACTAAGGTAAGACTTCTGTGTTAGAGAGTCTAAGTAGATGGGTGGCTACTCCCCAGTGATGGTTGGCTTTTTAGATATACTTTCCCAGAGAAGACTTTCTATCTGGTTCAGTAGTGACTGACTCATTCTTCTGGGAGTCCCCTGTTGAGTCTATGATCAAAAATCATTGAGGGTACAAAGTTGTGATTTACTCTTCAGAAGTAAACCAGGAGCCTGGCTCTTTCAACACGTCTGGGTTGGACTCTTCAGCAGCTGGGAAAGGGAAGGATTTCTCTTTCTAGGCTGGATGTGTTAAAGTGCAAAGCTGAGTTACCTTTGATTTATACTAGGAGTGATTTACCAAAGGCTTAAGATTCAGTAATGTGCTCAGACTAAATCACTAATATGAGACAGCATATCTTCTTTTTTCTTTTTTGTTTCTTTTCTTTTTCTTTTTTCCCTCATGAAAAGAATAATATCCCCTGTTTTCTGACTCTGTGAAAAATTGGTGGTTTATCGTCTGAGGTTTATAAACATCGTGGTGAAGAAATCAGAATTTCATTCCAGTGAAAAATGTGCTTTGGTTCACTTCAGATATGAAACTACTCACTGCTCTCAGCAGAGAGACAGAAGAAAATAATAGCTTCAAAAGTGAATGGGACAGCAGAAGGACATGTCAACTCTCAGGTTCCCTAGTGCAACCTGAGGATGCATCCTGTCTTGCTCTAAACAAATATACATCACTATTTGAGTGACATTATTTGTCTACAGGTAATTTTATAGAAAATATAATTATATTTAACAAATGTCTCTGCATCATAGTTTTGAGGGTTTGGATTTTTTTTTCCAGCAATAAAAAGGCCTGAAATTTTATGATATGTCACACCTTTGAAGAAACACTTGCTTTAGAAACTGACAGGAATGCTAGTTTCCTTCATTTGCTCCTGGTGTAAGTTTTGTTTTCCTATCAAGATGTTCGGCGTTCAATGCTCTGTGGACATCTTATCATTAGTATGACAATAGGCTTTGCAGAACAGTAATAGTTTTCATCAATAAAATGTCAGGATCGGACAAATGAAAGGACATTCCTTTAGTGTTCGCAAATTATAAAAGCTTATACACAGCTTAAGTCCTGATATAAAACTGTTTTTCATTCTGAGATTGGAAGAAAAGAGGGTTAGATGCATATAAGAGATTAGCTAATGAATCTTACGTATATTATCGATTACATTTCTATTTAGCTAAAACCTGTTGCCCTCCATGAGGAAAAGAGTAATTGTTCAATCACAGGAATTGCAAACACATTTGCTGGTGAGTTATTTGGTTCAGGAATTAATACTTTCCTCAAAGTGCCTAGCAATCATCTGTCCTCCTTTTTTTTTTTTCTGTTTTGGAAAAAAGTCAGAGGTCTGGTTACGATGAAAACTGAAATGCTTTATTTATTCACATAACACTTGCTGCACACAGCAGGAACATAGACTTCTCCTCCTTCCCTGCCAATATCTCTCAATCATGGAGAGACCACCTGTGTAGTATGTCTACATATTTTAATAAAAAATACCATAGCAAATAGTTTTGTAACTTCATAAATAGAAGGGAAACAAAGAGAGGAGAATGGGGTTGGGGTAGAGTTAAGGATAATTCAGGAAAAAAACAACCCTGAATTATTAATTAATCAGGAACTGAGGGAAAGATGATGATAGACAAATCAATAGAGAAGGGATGGATGATAGATCAAGATGATAGTTTGGAGATTATTGTATTTAAGAAAAAATTATGTGATTACTAATTGTAATCACATAAAGGAGACAGATATCCATACAAGGACTCTGAAAAGAGTGTCGCATGAAATTAGTGTCTCTGTAGAAAAGAGTTTTCTGTCTAATAACATGAAGAGAAAAAGACATGATTGATAATGTCTTGATATCAAAAAGCATGTTGGCTTAAGATCAATTGCAACAAATATTTTAGCAGTAATTATTTGCAAATAATAATCAAGATATGACAGCAAATAGTTATGAGATAAAATTCAACATGATTTAACTAAAGTACACTGAATGAGATTAATTTTTATGATATTTAATAAGAAATATTTTCTAGAGAAAATAAATTCAAGTTTGATCTTCCATAGGTTTCAAGCATGATTTTCATGACTGATTAAATATGTTGAAGGATTGTAAAGAAATTCATTGAACAGAAGTGAATTTTCTTTTTTTTTTGAAAGAAAAATTGGGTTTCGTACTATTATTTTATTTTTCAAAATTACCAGAATACAAAAAACTGCTAAAAATGTGATTAAAGATATGTTCTTTAATGCAGCAGGATCAGCCTTTCTAAGGGAGAGTTTTAGGGGGAGTGTCTTTGGTTTGTAAAATAAAACAGTCTGAGCACAAGAATTTCAGTTGATACTGAACTGGGAGGGATGCTTGAGGAGTGAATTGCTTTTCAGCTATAAATATGTATCTGTCTGTGGACTGGGACTAGAGTTCTTTCAAAGAGAAACTTTGGGCAGTGGACAGTGTGGATAGTGTCAACCTTTTGCTTTTTATATTGATCCATGCTACCTGCTCATAGCCATAAGACATCTGCACTGAGCTGACAAATATGACAGATGACCTGTGAAAGGATGTAAGTGCTTAGACACAGACATAGACATTAATTAACTGCAAGCTTCACTGCCCATGAAGCTAAAAGTCTCCAAGAAATTAATAATTAAAAGAGCTAAATTGAAATTGAATGTGAATTTCAAAGTCTATCTTATATTTATGCATATCATAATTTTCCAGATTGTATCAGAAGTAGCGCAGTTGTTGGATGCTCATCTTAAAACACCTGTGGTGTTCTTGTCCAGAAAATCAGCAAGTTTGGGCATACTTATTAGTAGCATTCCTATAATATCAATTTTGCTCATGGCAACAAAATCCAGTAAGCTAGCTTCAGAACTGGTACAAAGCCATAGAAGCATAAGTGAGAGTGTAAATTTCCTTCTTTAAGACTTCAGGATTGTACTTAACATTGGAAGGCTGCAAAATGCTCAATAACTATAGTTTTCAGGCAATATTTTCAATTTACTATTTTCACTTTACAAATATTTACAATCTATTCAATATTTATGCTCAACAGTAATACTTTTGACTGGAAACATTCTTGGTACATTTGTCTAGGTAAAAATACATTAGCTCATTCAGATTAGACATTTTGTCAATTTGTTCTTCTTTAACCAACAAAGCATGTACCAGTGGGAGTAAGACCTTTGATAAAGAATGTGCTGTTTTATCTGGAAGGCTGAAATTCCATGCTGTTTGCATAAGAAAGTTGTTCTCTGAGATGAATTGTCTGCTAAGAATCTGATGGATAGACATTAGGCTCACAGGAAATGTTGGATTTTGCTTGTAGATGGTTTTTGGAAGTCCCTTATTTAGCAATCTGAAATCCCTTCTCTTAATCACTTCTGACTGACAGAGTAAGAGAAAGGGCTGATGGAGATTAACAGAATGGAAGGTCCCTACAAATGGGAATGACAAAATTCAGGTTCCTTTAGGTTTGATGTGATTTAGAGAAGGGGAGTGAGCAGGACATGATGTGTGAGTTGCTCATATGGGGAGTTTTGTATGATTTTCTCTTAAAAATATACTTTATTTTACAATATTTTGATTAAAGAGTAGAAAGTTGTTTCCTTCCTGATGCTTTAATTGCAGAAAACTTGTGAAAGTGACTATAATCTTTGGTCTTATGTTGAGGGGAAGGAGTCAGAAATATGAAACACAGACATCATTGTTTTGGTATAAAAAAAGGAGATCTATTCTGCCTACCATATTGTTGGTATTAATTTCCCTTTGATTAATTCATGAGTATAAAATAAATGTATTAATAGTGTAGATACTTTTAGTGTTTCACTATCTTACAGAAAAAAAATATTAATTCATTAATATCTCGTACCACCCACCATAGAATTTCTCAGATATTATTTCCTGTTAGTAGAGGACATACTGTTGTATGTTGGAAATTGATGTTAGAAATTTTCCTCTCTCTTTGTCACCAGGGACAGTTTTACCTTGACCCACTCGGGCCAGGATGTGCATTTGTTCTCCTTATCACATATAAAATCAGTGAACAGAGACTTCCATCAAGATTAAGATAATGAGAAGAGGAAACTAATTTTCATGCTGTTGCATCATTCATAGCAGATTCTCATAAACAGATGTCTTGATACTGTGGCTAGAAATTGTTTCTTGGTGCTGAAGGAGTTGAGCAGTTGAGGCAGCAAACATAACCATGGCTACACAACCTTCAGAGTTTTACTGAGGACTTTTTGCAGACAGGGACACAGTGTCTGGATCTTAATAGATGTGAATGTCAGGCAGTTTATACACAAAGGTTTATATTCGTTAAATAACAATTCCAGAGTAAGAAAATATAGAAGTCAAATCTGTGGACATTTTTGGTGGGAGGAAGAATTAACAATTAGCAGTTTTACTAGGCTATACACACTTATATTTTTCTCTGTTTTCGATTAATTTTTTGGTATTATTTTTTGACTTTATAGTCAAAAGGTAAGTTTTTACAGCACTCTAGAGAAATAATCACAGCAATTGGTTTTAACTAACTGCATTTAGTTAAAACCTTTGCGAACTTTAGAACCTAGTAACTGGATTAAAGAAAAAGAAAATTATTAGTGGTTAGAAAGTTGTCCCCTGCATTTTACATTGAGATCCAAAACCAGGAGTATGAAATTGGTTTGTGTGCATGTTGGAAATAAGGACTTTAGAGATGCAAATGGAGAGAAGCTGCACTGACTCATTTAGCCTGTGGCCCCTCACAGTGTTTTGATCTGAGAAATCTGTCATTTCACATTAGCTTGGGTTTGGGATCTGTCAGTATCCTTTAATGTAGATTACAAGAAGTCAGGACAAGTATTTGTAAATAGTTGAAATCTTTATTTCTCCATGAATGGCTGTGGGTTCTCTCGTTTCCCCTTGCTTTTTCTTGCTCCTTCATAATAGATGCACAAGCCTCTAATGCTTACAGAAAATGGATGTGAGTTATTGCTATAGTAAAATCACTTAGGTAGGCAAAATGCCATCTATGTTATATACATTTTTTAATAATATCACCCTAGATAGAGTAATTTTAATATTGTTGACATATTGAAACATAACTATATCTGGCCCAACCCCTTGGCAAAGCACAAAATTATTTGAATTTTCTTTATTTTGGATTTTCAAACATTTATAATGGTGCAATTCCTGTATGTGATATCTCAGGTGATTGGAATATGCTAAGACTTATTATTAATATACCAGAAACTAATTCCAGCTCTAGTTGAGTTAATCTATGCAAATTGTGTCTTAGGGCATTTTCTTTCAAAGGAGCCACAACCAGGCCCCTCATTTTGTCCTTGCTGTTTGCTGCACGGGAACACTGTTTGTGAAAATACACAGCTTTCACTGGTACAAATGTTGTCCAAGTATATAAATATAATTTCAAGTGGATGACATGAAAAGTAATTTTTTGCTACAAACCTAGCTTCTGTTTCAAGCACAGGGAATAAATATGGTTTCTGCAGCATTGATGAGCAGTAAAGGCTGGAAACCACTGATGTGTCAGAACTGACATGGTCTCTGGGAGTGCTTTCTTCTTTGTATGAATCAGCTGGTCATCATTTGTTTCAACAGTGACTTTATTCAGACCAAAACTTAAACTCATAGTTTGCTTTAATGACTCTTAATAGCATCAATGTCAAGGATGATATAAAGTTGCTAAAATTTAAACATCTTGTAAGATATTAAATGGAATCAGAGTCTAACTGTAAATGTAACAGAAGTTCAGATCAGTAATCTATTATCTACAGAAATTATACAAACAAGACATTTAAATTATCCTACGTTTTTACTGGTACACTCAAGTAACTGTTGGTACATATTGACAATTTGTACTTTGCCATCATGCTCAAATATTTTACCCCAAAATGTGTTTCATCTTGTGCAAACAAAGTAAACTGGGAGTATTACTCAAAAGATATGTCAGAATAAGTGTTCCAGGAACACTCTTTCAAGAAAGTGGTAGTAAAGGTCATTTAAGGTCTTTAAGCTCTGCATGATAGTCCAAGAGTTCCCTTAAAAGCATTTATAAAATACATTGAGTTTAGAACAATTTATCTCTAAACATGCTGAAAATACTCTAAAATTATTAAAATATTCTTTTATTTTTAAAAAAATCCATATTATACTCTTGACCCATTTAAATTTAATATCTATTTTAATATTTTAATATTTTTAATAATTAAATGTATTCCTTTTTTTTACACACTCTTTCAATGTCAGAAATATTCTGTTACTTAGAAAACGTTCCTACTTTTCAAGGAAAAGCTTTATCATCATAATTTTTTCCATGTTTCTAAGTGACAGCAATGAATTATTAACTTATTCTATTTTCCTCAGAAGCTTTAGAAATAATAAAGCACTTGTAAGACTGCATAGTTTCCCCAGAAAAAGAAAAATACATGGGAAAACTTTAGTTACTTTAAGATATTTCCATGTTTCACTTGTTACCTAGGAAAGCAACAATAGTACTTGAAGGTAGACTTGGTATGCAAGAGGTAAAATTCAAACAGATCAGATGCTCAAAGGGGGTCATAACTTTAGCCAATGTAAACCAACATAATTTCATTCAACTACATGGTTCTATTTTGACTTGTACTAGATAAAGACACCTCTCAAAACAGCCAAACTACACTATGCTTGAAGTGAACAGCAGAAACTTTAATTTCATTTAATGAGATTCTTGTAAATTGAAGACTCTTAATTAGATGTTTACATGGGAAGTTTTCATATGCCTAGGGCAGAAGTCATCCAGCTAAAGCATTATTACTACTATTAATAGTATTATTGTAAGCTCTCTGATAATGTCCAGTCAGATGGAACCTGGTTTTCAATATTGATTCATGTTCTATAACAACACTACCAGAATATTAACTGCAAGTTGTATTTTTATGTAACACAGCAATAAAATTTAATATTTTCCACTTCTCTGAAAAATTATTGTTAGAGATACTGTTACTGCTTTCATGTGAATAGAAGAGTTGGGTAGAAGAGAACAATTAATCACTTTTGCATTAGACTCCTGTTCTCAAGAAAAAAACCAACCAACAAACTGCCCCCCCCATGTAATTTGTAGTAAATTAATATGCATTATTTAAGACCACCTTGACAGAGCTGGTTTCTACTTTGTGGTGTTCTCTCCCTGGCATACATAGGCAATCAGTTAATTAGTGTCACTGGGAACTGAATGCTATAATCCCAAGTAAGATGGCAAAGGACCAGCAGTCAAAGGGATGACCTGGATGATTGTAAAGGAAGTTGACTGTTGAAAATAAAATCAGGAAGAGGGTTGGCACTGAAGTTTGAAAAGGATTAGTGCTTAAATACATGATTTCTGTGTTCCATTGATATAATACATCAAAATAGCCCAAAATATGCATATTCTTTACTGACATTTCTAGAAATAGACAGGAGAATAAGGTTAATCTGCTCATGGTATGGGAGGGCTGAAATAATTTTTATGGTGATAGATGATTGATGCTGCTAATAATGTATAATTCTGTTAATTTGTTACTTTTAATTTGACAGTATTTTGCAAAATTTTGGGTTCAACCGTCTCATATGTGTAATCTCAATTGTAGTTCAAAGACAGAAGAGATGAATATGATAATGTCTGCTCCATCCTCACATCAAACTGACACTTGTCAACTGGAGAAGCTCTAGTTATGTTTCTGTCATATGGTAGGTCTAGACCCTGAAAGATTAAGAGTGATTGCTTTCATGAGTATGCTGCCTCTGGAAGAGTGTGCAAAGTCTGCACTTACTGCCTATTTGTCCACGTAGAAACTCTTTGGTGGGGAGATTCCATTAGCATGATGTACATTTTGCCTGGACCAATAGCTACAAGTTCTCTACTAATTGTTTAGAAATGCTATTAGAAGATGCAATGCTCCACAGGTCGACTGGTCTTCTAACTGTTGCTGCTGTGAAATGATTGTATTTTCTTCCTGTCTAATAAACATAAGGTCTCAGCTGGACTACAGCCTAGTCTGGCACACTGTTTTCATAATAGATACAGGTTTAGAAGGGATAGAGTAAAAGAACTTTTAAGTACAAAAGTGACTTCTGAAAATCAGAAAAGAATAATTCAAACACAGATTGGTTTAGCTCTCAAAATAACCTTCCTGAGATGTTTATGAAATTCTGAATGTTGATAAACTTGGTAGACTGTATGTAACAAAAATGGCATAGATTAGTATAGTGCTAGATATGACAAAATAGTGTTACTGGTCCTGCTTTGTAGTAAGAGGTCCCTGTTGGCTCTCTAGTTATTCAAATCAGAGATTACCATACTGTGAACAATAAGGGGCAGTTTATTCAGTTCTGTAATATTTCTGACATCACCTTTGGAATTTCCAGCACTTCTTTTTTCTTTTATCTTCATTGACAATTAAATCTATCAGGAAAGATCTAAATAATCTGTCACTACAACCAGAAAGAAAGCAAAGGATAGAGGAAAAAAGCTCTCTCATGGCTCCATTTTTACTTCAGGCTACTTCACACTACTTGAGACTGGAGCTTTTAAGGGAGAAATATGTGGGATAGAACAGACTTCACAAAAGATATGAGGAGTAAATGCACACATAATGAACAACCTTTCCTCTATAGTTTCATGATGCAGCCCTAATCCATCTCTGTGTTATAGATCTAGATTCCTGCATCATTTATATTCAACACACTTCCTGACTATATACTCAAGTGGTGTGCCCAAAACTCAAGTTCAAAAGAAACAAGTCATTGTTTATCAAGATATTGGTGCAAGCTGAGGATTCAGAAGCCTCCATTATAAATAGCAGTGCAGAGTAAAGGCTGTACTGTTTCTGCAACACATACAAAATCATCACAGGGACATTTGTTCTGGAAGATAGCTTTTCTAGAAAACTACCTTTCTTCTATTAGACAATTCTCTGTAATTACTTTTCTCTTTTGATAGTAAACCCACAGTTAATAATCGTACTTACAGAGTCTTGAAATGCCTAAAATTTTATGGGAGGTTAGAAAAATATATCTAATGAAACTGTAAAGCTGACTGAGCAACATTAGTTTTCTCACATTTTGTGAAAGAACCAGTCTGACTTGTGGATGCAGACATCTTTCAGGAAGGAGAGACAAGCAGTTTAGCAGATAGACAGTTTAAAAGCATTGGTTCAGCACAAAAGTACCTCTAGACTGTAGAAATTGTAAATGGGATTTTGACCGAAATGGACTAGGATCTTACTGACACCACTTTTCAGGTCAGTTGAGTTAATTTTGCATTCTGGGAGGGAATCTGATACTATGGCTGGAAAACTAGGTAAAACAAGATCTATTTTATTCTAGTGTCACAAGGTGAAATAGAGTCTATTAACTAGAAAAGGCAGTTAAAAAGACACATGTTCCCTCCAGAGAACCACATTACTACTATGGGTGAAAAGGGTAAAAAGTTGTTAGACAAACAATTTATAGATTAGGGTTGTTGGAACCTTAAAATCTCTAGTTTACTTTCGAATAACTTGCACTTCAACCACAACTCAAAAATTTTGATTACAAGTTGAAATAACAGTTCAGTAGGAAGAACTTCCTTTTAAAACTGACATATCCATCTACAGCTGTATTGCTGTGCATGGAAGAGAACAGATGGAATTCCTGCAGTGACATAAATTATGTGCAATAGAGCATAATAATGGTGCAAAGAAAAAAAAAATCAGTGACTGTATCTACTCTACTCCACCAGGCTGCTTCCAAAGATGGTTCTTGTTTTAGAATCAGGTGCTCCATCATGCACAATGAAATGGTCTTAGACCTCTTTGAGAGAAACATTCTATGTGAAAAATAAGGTCCTCAGGCCAAGCCCATTTTACTTTAAGCACAAACCACACACACAGAGCCTCTACATCCTGTCTCTCAGTGTCTGTATTGCTTTTGCAGTGTTGAAAAGTTGCAATGGTCACAGGCTCTGGAAAGACTAGGGAGACATTAAGAACCAGCAAGAAGAACTTGGAGAGAAGATGAGATTGTTAATATCGTGATATTGGATGCCCCCATCATTTGAAGGATTTGGATGGCTCTTGGGTCGATCTTGCTTCTGCCAGCCATAAGCTCTCTGATGCGATATAATACCCCTGAGCTCATATTTATTTATCATGGTAAGTCTGGGTACATATCATTATATCCCACTGGTGAGACCACATACTCGCAGATGATACAGATGATTGGTGGGAGATTGTTAATTTCAAGATATAAACCCTCATGGTGTCACATGGCCAATTAACAGTAGGCATTGGAGAGGATCCCATATTGGTCTAGAGGCAGAAGTGAATTGTCGTGTGGCATCAGCTGTGTCACACCTACAGACTGGTGGCATGGCAGCTGTGCAATCATTCAAAGGTCTCTGCTGTTGTAATTGCAATGGGAAACCCTAATGCTAAAAACTGACTCTTTCTCCCTATTTGAGAGTCAAAGTAGCACTGGGGTATTCACATAGCACACAGATCCAAGCTTACTGTCTCACTTCATACCAACAGGCTCAATAAATATGTATCTTCTCTCACCAGCACAGAAAAAAGAACACAATCCTTCTTCATTGACATAATCTTCCTTGTTTTCATAAATTCTATTTGTTTTCTTCAACGTTTTTTTTACACCTCATTCTTTCTTCCCTAAATCTCCTTTCTGGCACAAAAGAGCATGTTATGGCATTCTTAACTGTTGCACCACTTCTGTTCTTCCCTAACCTTACGTATGAAGTGGATGATTAGTGATGTTGGCATGGAGGTAGGAACACAGAGTAAAGAAAATAGGATGAAAAAGTTACTGAGTCACTGGGGATAACCCACTGCCAGACAATCAGTTGTGTCCTATAATTATATAGATAATCAGATAAAAACACACTTTATAAAGATGTAGCAAGCTCCCTTCTCAGGATGACAAAGAGGATTACTGAATTGACAGAGACCTCTTCGCTTGCTATGTATTCACATCTCAGTTTTGCACACAGAATTATTTTCTAGTCATTTAAAAGAATTTGATTTCTTTTTGTTAACTTTACTTGTGTACTCTGAATCTATTAGACCAGTTGACTACTCCCCAGGGACCTGGCAAGGCTAAGCTATGTAAGGTAGAAGCCTGAATGTGTCCTTAGAGTAGATAGTGACAGATGGCAGTTTTGCCCATCAATTTGAATTGTTGGCATCTCTCTTTCTCTTTGTTCAGAGGTCTGGGAAAAGACACATCAGGGATCAAAGGTAATGAAAAGACAGATATTTTTCCTAGGAATACAGAGAGGACTACATGTAGGTTTACTGAAACGTGATGAAAGATTGCTGAGCTGAGAACAAACTTGAAGGGAAGGATGATCCTTCCAAGGACACGGCGGACAGGGATAATCTGTTTATAGCTTCACCTTTCTGTCAACAAGTTTTCTTCATTTGGAAAATGCTCCTTGATTTTATTTCACTTCTAAGAAAACATAGCTCCTGTGGTTCAAAGATTTTTGGTGCTTTAAGTGTGCTCACTTTGATGAAAATTGCAGACAAATCCTCAAAACTCTGTTTGAGTCATCCTCTTGTCACACTTACTTGCATTCCCGCTGAACCGAGATTACACTTTTAACCTCAACCATAATTTTTTCCCTAGTTTTTGAGTGTTTGAACTCAGAACCTTTGCAGTGCTCTTAACACAGCTGCTTGGATATGATTATAGGATTATGAACTTTCTTTTAATTCAAGATTTCATAGCATAGTCAGCAAAACCAAAGATCTTTATGATGATTTTATTTACTGTTTTTATTGAAAGCAGAAACCTAAGCTACCATTTAGCAGTAGGGCTGTGGAAGAAAACACAGTGAGATAGAGTCTTTGTTACAAGGATCAGGTAAAAACATCCCTTTGAGAGTGGAGTGTAGTTTAAAGCCTAAACAATAAAGGGTGGGGATTGACCTTGATAAGGTTTAATATGAGAAAAATGTGCATATTCAATGTGCTGCTTGACAGGTTTCAAGCTCATAGAGGGACTTTTGTTTGTGGACATTTATAAAGCACTCTAACCTCTGGGCTTATCTGCATTGTGGAGATACACTGATTTATAACTTCAAATACTGCATCTAATGAGACTCAAATACAAACTGATAGTATGATTTAGGAGATATTTGAGCTAAATCAAATTGGGTCAATTAGCACATTTTTATAATGCAGTAACATTACCTTTGTGAGTCCTTTACCACTAATCTTCCACAGCTGTCCCTCATACTTAGAAAAGTGTCCTTTCAGTACTTAAAGCAGGCTTAGAAGAAAGAGGGAGACAAATTTTTTAATAGGACCTGTAGTGATAGGACAAGATGCTGTGGTTTTAAACTGAAAGAAGCTAGTTTAGGACTATACATAAGGAAGAAATTTTTCACAATGTGGGTGGTAAAAGAACAGGTTGCCCGGAGAAGTGGTGGGTACCCCATCTGTGGAAACATTCAGGGTCAGGTTGCATGTGGCTGTGAGCAACCTGTTCTAGTTGATACCTGGGATACCTGGTCATTGCAGGGAGGCAACTAGATGACCTTTCAAGGTCACTTTAGACCCAATCTATTCTAGGAATGTATGAAAATACAAACAGTTAGAGGAAAAGAAGAAAATAGACTTAAATTAATAACAATGCCTCATACAAAAGGAGATGCAATGAATGCAGAATCACTTCTCTGCAATTTGGGTGTAGCTACTTTTGCAATCCAAGCAGGGAAGACACATTTTCTGTCTGTAGTCTGTAGCAGAACAAATGAACAGCCTGCCTCTTTGGTTGTTCAGCAGTGACGTGAGCAGTAGATAAATCAGTTTGTTAATCAGTTGGTCCTACTGCCAAACATGAAATAAGTATGGATTTGAAGTAATTATCCTTGCAAAGAGGTCATTAGTGATCACTATACCTGTGTTAAGAGTTTGAGACCTCTGAGTCATTTATGAACCATGGTCCATTGACTGAACTTTCACAGACTACTCTTTCTACCTAATTGGATAGAAAAGAAGCATCTAGAAGCTTTTCTTCATCAGACTGGAATTGGTTGTGTTTATAATTTGTTTCTCCACATTTGGATTTATTTAATTAACAAAATAATGATTGTCTAAATTACTAAGAACGTTTTGCCTCAGGCTTGATGACTCTTAAACAAAGGAATGAAGAGGGTTATTACTGCCATCCTTGCAAAGGTATGCAAATAACAGTGATGATACAAGAAAACTGTATTGCTAGTTTCTAGGTAATTTCTTGCAAGGACCAAGAACTTTCATGAGTTTTGCACAGGAAGGACAACAGATATGAGAAGAGTGGGAAAGGACAAATTGGGATTGAGAAAATGTCTAAGGTTTTTTTGTAGCCTCTATTCCCTCAGGAGGAATTCCAGCTCTTTTCTGAACTCCTCTGGAATATGGGCACTGTGACTCAAAAGTCACAATTAGTAAAGAAGGCTAGGTAGTGTTAAAAGAATAAAGCAATACACGCTGAAGCCCTTAGGCAATGCTGTCATAAAGAAAAAAAAAAGAACACAACCCCAAAAAAACCCCAAAGGGAGAGATGAAAGATTCATGTTCACTGTGACTATAAAGGAACCTCATAGCTGCAAGCTAATATCACATCTTCTACGGGTATTTTCATCTCAAAATGAGAATGTTTATGTTGTTGATATTATACATCAGTGTAAACTCAAAGCCAGAAGCTCACCAGAAAAGCAAGGGGCTTTGAGTCAAGATATATGTTTAATCCTGTTAGACACTTTACTGATCTGGTTTCACATCTGAGAGATTGAGGACACAGTGTTTGAGATCTTAAGCTCAGTTATGCTTTAATTCTTACAACTGTGTGATCACTCAAGTTTTTTATTTTCTCTATTTTTTTAGGTTGACTTTAGTGTAATTCTATTTTTTTCTCTTTAAAGATGAAATAATTTAACTCTAAGAATACTTGGAGAAGGCTAGAACACTACAATGACAAAAGCTTTCCTTCTGCTTTTATTCTGCTTTACTATAGAAATTTTTCAAGCTTTTTATAACACGTAAGCCTAACAGACCACTGGAGATGTGTTATGTTCACCTTTTAGGGATAGGTACCTTCTGAAGGAAATTACTGGATGAAGTCTTGCCTGAATTTCAAACTCAATCAGTATTTGGTAGCCCACTACTCACTTTTTCATAATCAAGAGAAAAATATAGGCCATCAAGAAATTCTTGGAT
Source organism: Myiozetetes cayanensis (assembly GCF_022539395.1). Taxonomy (NCBI): domain Eukaryota; kingdom Metazoa; phylum Chordata; class Aves; order Passeriformes; family Tyrannidae; genus Myiozetetes; species Myiozetetes cayanensis. The sequence continues at coordinate 39,005,940 of NW_026087742.1, read as the reverse complement.
GTAATGCTGGTTTGCACCATTTTTTTAGCTGTGATGGTACAAATGTGTGTTTAAAATATAAGTTATACCTATTTCCTATCCATATGTGTGACAATTTGCAGAACATAAAAAAAAGGTGATATTATAGGATAATATTTTGTACTAGATAAGTAATGGTTAGATGATATTCAGGTATTCTAGAGGTAATATTTTGGTATCTAACTCCATAGAGTTAGCCTTGGTTGTGGAAGGTTCAAATTTACTTCAGGATGTCATTTTTCCTTCCCCTAGATTTCCAGAATTCCCTGGGCTTTGAAAAAATATGAGCATATTTTGATTGGAATATTTCAAAAAAATGTTTTTAATATTCAACTTTTTACATCACTAGTCATATAAAACGTGTATAATATCTATGTTCTGGATCATTCTAAGAAATAAAGTACAATTTAGCCATTCAGTCAAAGTACTCACTATGAGACAGCATGAATGGAAAAGAATAAAGTTTGGGATCAAAGACAGGGATTTTAAAAATTAATTTGATAGGTTTTGTCTGACTAAGCTTTGTAGCAAGTCACAAAATTGACTTCCAAATAAATTATACCAAACCTTTACTCTGTATAACTTATTTTACACATCAATATTCTTATGTATGAAAATTTGTTTAAATAAATCACTGCAGCTTGAACAGAAATCCTGAATTGCTATCGGAGCAATATTTTCATTTGCAAAAGGCTGCCTGTTGGGCAAAAATCACCATCTTTATCAGAAAATATTAAATAAAAAGAATTTAAAATATTTCCATTTAAATTAAGCCTGTGTTCCTTGAGATTTACAGATTGAGACTTGTTTCATTTAAGGCAATATGTCTCTCTCCAATTATTTTATTAGCATTTTCATCTTTGTAAATGCCAAATGAATTAATCACCATTTTTAAACAATTAATATCTTGTCAATTAAGTAATGACTTGAATTTCATTGTATGTTATTACACTAGTCCTTGATCTTCATGTTGGAACACTAGCCATAAGATTTCATTTAATTTGATTTAATTAATATGAAACTATTAAAATGAAACCATTAAAATGAAACCAGAAATGCAAAAATTCAATTTAAAGGTTCCTACACCTGATTGAAGAAACTCAGACATAGACAAATGCACTGGAAAACAGATCTGCTTAAGATGGAAACAGGTTGGATTGCTAAAAATGTCTTGCAAAGCAAGGACATATTTAATCCAAATGTTACTATTTTCAGCTCTGAAACTTATGGAAGAGCTGTGTATTTTTTTAGCAGATGAAACAACAATTTCTAATTCCTAGTGTCACCGGATCTTATTCTGTAATTACACAATCATTTTTGGTCATTTTTCACCATAAAATTGAGACAGATGAAGAATAGGTATTTCCATCAAATTTGCCAAAACTTAAAGAATTTATGACATTCTTATATTTTTGGTTTGGTGTTTTGTTTGTTTGTTTCTTTCTTTCTTTCTTTCCAGTGGCAAGGGAGGACAGAATCCTTAATTCACACTAAGTTTACTGAGACTTGATTTGTGTTTAAAAAACCCAACAGTTCTGAATCAGCATATCAGCTTTTGTGCTGGCTTCAGTGTTTTCTTACATAGCATCAGCATATTTGGGTTCAGAACAAGCAATTTAAAAGTGGATTTACTGTCTTGTCAGTCACAGCCATAGCAGGAGCCTCTGCAAAGCAACAAAATTTCACCAGTGTAGAACACAGTGTTTCTACAGGGGAAGCTTTCTCTATTTGACAGACTTTCTAATCTTAATAGAATAAATTTGATCTCAGTGCATGTAGGGAGTGAAATTACTCTTGTATCACAGCACAGGAATTTGAATGTATACATGTATTATTTAAAATCAATACTTTAACATAAAAGGAAAAACATATTTAAGTTTAACATACTAATGGAGTTTTCCCCAAATGTATGCTTTTCATATTTTATGTAAGATTAGGAGAAAAGTCTTCTCAGTAATAGCTAAAATATCTTTTAGTTCATGAATGTAATAACTGCTTCTAATTTTTCTTTCACCTACCTTCTGTGACAGAGAAACTTCCTCTGTTTCAAACTGGTGAAAGACTGACAATTAAACCATTGGTATAACATCAGTTTCTCACCATTAGTACAAGTTCAGTATTATAGTTCTCTTTTAAAAGAACTATAAGGTCTTTGAGAACTTAAAGTTTGAGATGCAAAACACCTGTAATATGCACAGTGAAGTTGCATTCAGAATGAAGCACAATGGCAACACATTTACCTGAGTGCTATAAATTGCTCTGTGGCTCTCCTTGGAACTGGACAATCACTCTGTTAATGAATATAAAAGTCTGTTTCTGGGTTGTTGTCATACACACTTGATTATTTTTGGTACTACATAAATCTTTACTTGAGCCCCTATAGTATTCCTTTTTAAATTTGTATCTAAGAAAATTCCTTGATGACACTCTTCGGAGCACATGTGAAATATTTCCCCTTTGACCCTGCCCATTATCTCAAAATTGGTAGGATTATATCTGTAACACACAGACCATATGCATGGCATTGTATATCTATTTAACAGTCTTGATATTTGAGCCTGAACTCAGCACATATGCCTGGAATGAGCTACTGATGGAAAAACATTATTATCTTCATGTTCATTACTGTCTTTCTACCAAATAGAGAATCCTGTGAATGTCAGTCAAATATTTTTTGTAATCCATCATTTGGTAACTATGGCAGCAGCTGGTTCTATTTAACCATTGCTTCTTGTAATAACTATTAATCTGAAACAATTCAACAGCTGATCAATGTGCAGAGACCCATGAATCTAACTCTTGCAGTAGCTGACTATGGATTTAGAACATCTGAAGAAAGTAATCTCAAAACTTTCATTTTCATCTGTATTATTTTGCTAGAAAAAGATCCTTTCCCTTGCAGTATTATGGGTCTATCTTTAGACCTTCATTTTGCAGTAATTCTGGATTAAGAATTCAGTCATGCAATAACTAAGAATACCCCACAATAATTTCATAACTCTTTGTTAAAAATATATTGGGTTTTTTACAAAGCTTCATTTTAATTAGTGTATTAAGGGTAGCAGACAAAGTCATCTGTTTTCTCCTGTAAGCAACAAAAATCTTCTGCACTTTATTATAAAAAGGAGAAGTAAGATACAGATGGGGTTTCCTGTCATTCCTACCTTTAAATATTTGTCATTAATGCAGATATATGGGATGTGATTATACAAATAGAAATAACTTTCTACATTTATTAAACATATATTTTATCTTTATAAAGCACTGAAGTATTTTTATTCCAAAGCAGCTGTCTAGTTCAAGCTCAAGATGAAAAGAATCCAGAATTTTAATGTCTGAAGTATACAGATAAGTAAGATCTCTACTACTGCATAAGAAATAAAAAAGTCACTCTAAGAAATTGATAAAGTGTAGGCTTAAACATGAAAATAGAAGTGTCACCTTCATTTATTATTTTCAGATAAAATATAAGTAATATTCAAAGACTGAGAGACCTAATTCAAATTCCCAGCAGTGGTACATAGATGATTTTACCAGACTCATCTGAGTAAACTAAATAAATTGTTTCTATAAAGTTAACTCAATAACAGAGAAATCTGTGGGCACAGAGCAGTGTATTTGTAACTGCATAGATAATGATGACAAATAAGTCACATACTGAAATCAAATAAATCTTGAGCAGTAATGAAGAACAAACTAAATCTTAGAGCACATCAAGAAATATATCCAACAAAGTGGATGAGATGTCATTATGTTAGACATAATTGAACTAAACCCAAACAAATGACCAGGAATTCAAAAGGTTGAAGCTGAAGAACACCATGCTGTGAAAGTAAAAGGTGCAGAAACATCTGGAAAAGGTACCTACTGATTCTAGATTAGCTCTTTACAAAATGTTCATTAAGAAATGAGAGTTGTTCTCTCTTCTTCACTTTCAGTAATTTCTAAATCTGACTCCTTTATTGTTTGTTCCTTCTTAATCTTTTGATACTTATTTAATTTTTGACTGCCATTAGAGGGGTTTAACACTTCCTCTGAATTCATGGGTATTGGCTTCTTAAACATAAGGAGTAAGTTGAAGAATATTTCAGAGGGGAGAGAAATGGTCAGTTTAATGTTCAGGAAGGGGTGAAGGGCTGAAATGAAGAATTTTGAAGCATGCCAAAGACTGTTCACAGATAATTAGACAGACAGATGGGCAGACTGGTATTTGTACTATACTATATGTACCTGTAAATATGAAGAAAGGAAAAAAAGATTGGGGCCCTCCGTGAGAAGTCTGAGAACAGATGTCCAGACTTGGTGCTCATTCATGCAACTAATGTGACTACCTCAGTGTTGGCACATCTTCAAAATTTCTTTGACTTCTGATAAGTCAAAGAAAGATATAGAGAAAGAAAGATAAAGAGAAAACAAACTGTATTATTACCTCCCTTACCAGCCATTTACGGTTATATGAATGTTGTACTATCAAGGTGTGAATCCTCTCCGTGAAAAAAATAGAAAAAGAAATAATATTTTTTGCTGTTCTAAGAAAAAGATTGCATAAGACATTGAATTTTGCTCTTTTATTTTTTGTTTTCCTAATGGCATTAGAAAGAGTACATGATGTGCAAAAGTAAACTGGGATTTAATTTCTTGACTTGAGACTTGGGGTAAGTACCAGCTTCACTGAGTTGTTTCCCAGTGACATATCAACAAAACATGAAAAAGATGATGGTCTTAGGCCCCAGACATATATCAGCACCTCAGCCTGTAAAATTTTGAAGCTAGATTTGAGCTGTGTACATAGAATATAACCAAAATAGACAATAAAAAAAAAAAAAGAAGTGGCTTCAGCTACCTGATCTGCTGTAACTTGAAAGAAAAAAAAGTACTATCTATATTTGGGCTGGGATTAGATATAGACATTATTTAATTAAGGTAAGATTTTTGGAAAAAAAAAAATTCTTATTGAGTAATTAACTATTCCTCAGAGAAAAACCTGGATAATCCATAAAATTTGGCACTACAAATAATAACAATGGAAGTATGAAAACCTTAGTGCTCACTTACTGCTCAGTCCAATTGACAAAGGAGTACCAGGCAGCTGACAGCTGAAGTAAAAAATTATCAACATTGAGCTAAATGTTTAGTGACTTCTTGAGTACCTGCTTATTTAATTCAGTCAAGTGATCTTTGCCCGGTATCTTTTAAGTCAAAGTCATTGCAGATGTCTGCTTGTGGTTTTAAACTTCATTACAATGTAGTTCTGTCCATGTGAGGAAAGTGAGTAGATCATCCACCATATTAAGGAAGGAAGGCGAGAGCGAAAAAGGTGGCTCCAATTTAAAAGCTGCAAACATATGAGCAACCTCTGGGCCACAAAAGTTCTCTTCCCACACTCAGAAAGTCTTAATGAGCTCAAATAGTATTGGCTTTTGAGATTGTTTCCTTGATCTGGATGGCTCAGCCCCATAGATTTTGCAAGTTCTGGAACACAGGCAGACAACACAGGCAGAATACAGATATAGATGAACCTATGTTTTCCTTTTTTTTTAGTCCCTGTTCAACGCAAGACAAGAGTGTTTCAGATCTTCTGAAACTCATCCTGAATGTGCTAGTAAACATCTATTTTTGAGCTCTACACACACCTTCCTTTGAGACCCTTCTACTGAGCTTGGTTCCTTTATGACTGTTTTTTTCCCCATTTATTTTCAATATTTTATTCTGAGATAATTTTTTATTTGTTTATCAAATTGCTCCTCTCATTTTATTTAACTGTGGTTATGGCTTTGGCTTTCAAATCTAACTGATTGGATTTTATGAAATAATACAAAATCTTTTATCATACATCGTTCATTTTGACCCCACTGCCTGCAGTACACTTGTTCATTTTTTGATCTCCACAGTTTGCATTCCTGCTAAGTGATGTAGAAAAAAATCAGTGAAGAATACAGTAATTATCTTCGTCTGAATGCATACATTAATAACTGATAATTTATTCTCATGCAGTTGTAGCAAATGAGTATAGCTGACTTTAAAATACTACATTATTGCATTAAATCTGTGATTTCTCACAGAAACTCATTATATTCCTGTGTATTCCATCTAGAAATTTTAGATTTATTATTTATGAATTTGATTGCTCCTTCAACATAAAATATTAAGAGCAGTTCTATAAGTCACTGAGGGAAAGAATTCATTTTCATCCAAGATGTATACAATAGTAAAACAAATAAAAAAAAAAAAGTCAAAATGCACTTCTTGCTTTGAAAGATGAAATTTTTTCCTTATTTTTCAGCAAAAACTTAAAAAGAAACATATTTAGTTAGTTTTATCTAGACACTAAATTATTAAACTGCTAAAACAGACTGATGGCTAAACCCAGCATTTTTTAAGGTTTCTCTACTTTCCCACTTTTGTTATCAAGGTCATGGAGTGGATTTTGCTGCTGTTTGTCATGCTCCAGGAACACAGCAATTGCTTGATGAATAAAATCAGAAGAATGACAGGTGCATGGAGTCAGACCTTCAGAAAGGCTTATGTAGTTCATTTAGTAAGGATATCAGCTACTCCCAAGGCTCAGATGACTGCAGTGGAATTTGGTTTTGATCCAAAGTAAAGAATTGAGAGAACTTAAAAGCAGCATGCTTCAGTGCTGTCTTGCTGTCTGAAACTGCCACTCAATTCCAGCTCTTCCACACTCATACTAATTGACAAAGATTGTGCAACATTTCACTAGTTTCTCCCTTCCAGTCTACAGAGGAGAGAACTGAATAGTACTTTTGCATAAAATACCTCCCAGTTAAAAGTAAGGCACACTATGGGAAAAGGAGCTCCAACTCCTTTGTAATCCAGGCTCTGTGTCTAGCAGCTCCATTTCTGCTCTATCAAAATTAAGTCATTCCTTCACAGAGGTACAAAGGAGCAAACCTGTAAAAGGATTAATATAATCATATTTAAATGGAACTCAATTATAGACTCAGGGATTTGCAATCAAGCTCAATGAAAACAAAAAAGTAACACTTCAGACAGCAGAACCAGGCAGTATCTTCCACTTCCATCAGTGTTAGTGTATGTTATCCTCACTGGCTGCATCAGCTGAACAGGTGGTGGAGAACCGTATGCTTTGAAGATGCTCTGAATGTCTTCTTATTTCTTAGACTAATTCTTTAACTAGTCTCAGTGCCAGCCTGATGCCCATTGTGCCCATGAAGGTAGCCCGAGCTCAGCCTACCTCTTTGCCCCAAGTTGTTGCACTGAACAGCAAAATCAACACCTCATATTATTGTGCACTCTTGGTGGGTTCTGCATAAACCACTACAATCCTGAAAATAAATGCCACTACTGCAAATGCCCTTAAAAGTAATTTTACAGCTTTGGCTTTGCATGGACAAGGGCCATGCAAATAATAGAAGAAAATTGGAAGACCCTGCCTGATCTTGTCCTCCTTTTTACATGCCTACAGTACTGGGGCTCCGTAGGGTACCACACTGACATCTCCTTATCTGCACTGTGTCAGAGGGCTATGAATCAAAACAGAGCCAATTACATAAAAAATAATTATGCACTTATGTAATTAAGTAATGAGAGATGCGAGAAAAGAATTATGTTGGGAATAGGCTTCTAATAATCTCAATATTTATCATTATAACAGTTTTTTTAGTATATGTTAGCAATATTAATACACATTTTACCGTACTGAACTCAAGACTAACCTTCTTTAGTCACAGAAATCAGTGGTTTAATTACCCTTAATATACCTAGGGCCAAGATTTAACTTTTTGTAACAGACTTAATTGCTCATTGCCTAAAACTTCCTTTCTGAAACATTTAATAAAAGGCTTACAGGGTTATAATTTCAATGACAGTCATAAGATACTGAAATGAGATGGGTCTGAGAAAGTATATTATGCTAAAATACGTTATGAACTCTCTTCAGAAGAACAAATTAATAAGAACTTTAATTTTTCACTGTATCACCTCTCATAATGCAATTCAAAAGGACAGAAAAAAACCTGTTCCATCTAGAGTTCCTCAACTGCCATCAGGTAGTTTTGAAAATGATAAAATATGACATTAATGTGACTAACACATGCATTTTGTAAACAAATCAATTAAAAAATAAAGCTGAGTAGTAGTTAAAATTCATGGTAATTACAAACATTCATTAACACTGTACAGCTGAGGACATTAGATTAAAGTCTTAAGAACTGCTTACACTTCATTCAAGCCCCTGCTATTGAATGTTTTGTAAATAGTTATTTACTATCAACTTGTAAGACAGATCCTAATGCCTTAAATTTTTAATTTAGGCTGTTTTCCCTAGCTTACTTTGCAATTAAATGTAAGAATAGCAGAGGTGCTGGCTGTTCAGTGCTATGTTTCAATGTCAAAAGATAAATCTGCAATGGTTATTATTCCTAAGAAAACTGATAACACCAAATTCAAAAATTCAGAAGCAGTGTTGTTGATACACTACTTTAGCATAATGAAAACTGTCAGAGTAGCATCTGTTGTGTTTTAGAGCCTGAGTGGAGAGGTTTCCCTGCTACCTATGATTGATATTGGAGATCCATCATTCAGTGCAGAGGCTGAGCATGGCTAATGTATTTTACTGGTATCTTATTTCACCCTTATTAGACAAGGGTTAAGACAAACACAGAGACATATGAACATAGTACCCAACTTGACAGTATGATCTGTGGTTTTCAGGAGGTTTTGTTTGATTTTGGAGGGGTGTTTTCAGTGTTGGTTTTTTGGTTTTGGTTTGTTGGTTTGTTTTTTTTTATAGGAGCATACTATTCAAGAAAAGTAAAAACTTGACCATTAAATAATTTTCAATGGACTACCTGAAAGGAGGCTATAGCAAGGTGGAGGTCATAACCTGGAAGGGAAAGAGATTAGAAGTGCAAATAGCAGGAAACCACAGACAAACAAAAGAAAATTAGTTACTGGAAGGAAATCCCCAGAACAACAATAGAAAGAACTCAATCCCTATCTTTTTCTATAATTGTATTAAATCTAGGTTCCTTTTTATAAAAAGACATACTATAATGAAACATGCTATTTGGCAGGGGATTAGGAGGACCTGAAGTGTAAAGCAATCCAGGTTAGATCATCTAGCTGCCTATTACAGTTCTAAACTTGGAAAATATGTTGAGTTGGAAGGGACTCATAAGGATCATCAAGTCCAACCCTTAGCTCTGCACAGGACCATCCCCAAGAGTCACACCATGTGCCTGAGAGTATCATCCAAATGATACTTCTTGATCTCTGTCAGTCTTGGTGTTGTGACTACTTCCCTGGGGAGCCTGTTCCAGCACCCAAACACCTTCTGGGTGAATCTCTTTCTAATATCCAACCTAAATCTCCGCTGAGACAACTTCAGGCCATTCCCTCAGGTGCTGTCAGAGGGCACCACAGAGAAGAGATCAGTCCCTGCCCCTCTCCTTTTTCCTCAAGGGGAAGTTGTAGACTGTGATGAGGTTTCCCCTTAGAATATTTCTTCATGGTATAGAGTAGAAGAGCAGACTACTGTGTTCTTTTTTGGTTCTTTTCACTAGCACTGACAAAGTAGTATATGCTTGGCATCAAGCAACACACTTCATGACTAGAAAATTAAGAACATTTAGTGATAAGGGGACATCATTCCAACCATGCAGTTTCTTGTTCTCAGTGGATCATCCCCTCGAAGTAATGCAAAGTATGTTAAAAAACAAGTTGCTTCCTGCATGTTTCCATTAATGTGGAAGGTCACTCTTGCCTGTCTATTGCCTCTGAATTTACAATTCAGAATGTATCAAGCTATTGTAGAACCTGTCCTGAGACAGCAGAATTTATAATACCTTGGATTTGATAGTTGCTATCTATCTGTATAGTAAATAGCTCTGTGATATATTGCAAAGTAGAGTACAGTAAGATTTGTTCAATGCTTCAAATTACCAGTAAAACACATTTGGATTGAGCTGATAGAAATTCTTTGTTCTATTTATCTTTGCAGTAAAATCACAATGTAATACTCGACATGGTAACTGGATTTGATGTCAGCATGTTTTGCCTGCTTTCATAAACCTATAGTATGCCAAAATTTGCTGAACATGCTGTTACACCCCAGTCTAATATGGTCTATGTAATATTTGGTTGTATACAAAAAACAAATAGAAAAAGAAAATCACATTTGACAACTAGCAGAGTCACTTCAACAACAACATCAACAACAAAGCAGAAGGTTAATCTGTGGAGTTTAGAGTGAGGGAACTGAAGACACTGGAGCTATATTTATACTGGGCCTGGACATGGACGTTAATGTCTGATACCACAGGATTAAGCACTTGCAAGTTTTTTGACTGATAGAAGGATAATACAGTTGTGCCTATTCCTGTTTCTTACAGACATTGTGGAAGATTCTACATTTAGGTAGTAGGAACATATGTAACATCTAAAGGAAAGGCAGAATACATTCAGGTATTCATGGAGCTTATTTCATTCCCATCTCAGTGGAACCAGTTATCTTCTGACTGAAACAAAAATGTGTAGAGACAGGAGACGTAACACTAGAAAGCTGTTCAACTGAATGTTTTCTTTACTTTTCAAAGGTACTTTAAAAACAAAAGACTTTAACCTTGTTGACAATTCAAACCAATGAGAAGCCAATATATACTATCGCAAGTTACTGACATAAAAAGAAAAAAACCCAAACAAACATCACTGAAACAACCCTTTAGAAAGTACTATATTTATTTGACTTGAAGGATTCCATTGGTATAATGCAGAATTTATGGTTTGTTCAACAAAGTTCAACAAGGAACCTTAAGTTATTAAGATATTTTTCATTTTCAGGATGAACATGTCCTCTTTTCCAGTTATCTGTATTTATTGTATGTTGTTTCATTGCATTCATTGTCTAGTAGTATCCATCATGTGATATATATACACCTTTTCTAAGAAAATACATATTGTTATCTTGGGCAAATCATCACTGGTACAAGAGGTAAGGGAGAGAGTAAACAGAAGGAAAGGGAAGTTAGAATGTATAGGACACTGTTCTCAGTTACTGACTTGAAAATAACTTCAGAAGACAAGCAGGATACTAGCAGCACTAAGAAAAATAAGACACTAAGAATTACATTCTTTTAAGGTAATAAACATAATCAAAGTGAAACCCCATTTGTGCACACAATTTTAGATAAACTGATTATTTAAATAAAGTAAAATTAACTTTAGTCCTACAATACTATTTTAATTTAATTTTAGGCAACATGCAGATAGGATAAAGTTAGTAGGTCACTGTGATATTAACTCTTTTGAGGGATGACTTTTGTTGGCAACTACAGTATGATTAGTACTGGTATGATAGGATGTTTCCAATAGTCATGGTTTAGTTTCCATTTAGTATGATGGTTATCAAAGCATCAGTTTGAATCAGATTTGATCTATAACTGTGATCAGATTTGTTTGCCAATGATACAAACCTGAGTGGAGAAGCAAATACTTCAGAAGGAAGAGCCACTCTGCAAGAACACCTGGATAAGTTGAATGTCTTTTTCCCTGACTACATAAGATTGAGTTTTATTGTGATGATGCTCTCTCCTAACTCAGTTTATTGCACTGTCACAATATTGAGACACACTTTTTTTTTTCCCCACAAAATGATTGCTATTACTTGTTATTGAAAGGTAATTTTCAAACATACACCAAAATATTATGGCAGACTGGTCTGATTCAGTGTTTACTCAACTTTGATCAGGATTAGGACAAGTCCCTTACAATCTCTGATTATATGAGTAATAAACCCTGAAGGTCTCTGCAGAATAAATTAGAAACATTATTCCCATCACACCAGTCAAAGATAAGGAGTCCAAAGACTTAGGGTAATGGGAGTCCTTTTTAAAGTCACATTTCAGTCCCCAAAGTTCCTCTCTGTTCTTTCAGAGAGATAACAACACACACTGATATTTTAAGAATGTTTTACATAAAACTCAAAGAATTTAAGACTTTCAGGTGATTGTCCCGAAGCCTTTGGAATATGATATGTATTGAACAATAAGCAATGTCAAGGTTCAAAAAACCAAACCAATAACAAAAAAACCAAAATCAAACCAAATCAAACCAAACCAAAACACACAAAAACCCACACAACAAAAAACCACCAAAGCCAACAAAAAACCACCAAAGCCATCAAAAAAACCCCAAAACCACAACCTGAAAATATTCAGAGAGACATAGAAACACAGAGTTAGTTGACATTTTCTTTTGCTGGAATTCTGCTGGAATTTTAGCTGACTTTGTGTCAGAATCCCTGAAAATAGTTTAAGGGTACACACCTTCTCCCCTCCTTTATGATATCATTAACCTCAGTTATTCTTGCCATGTGTAGATGCTTTCTTATTGGCATGGGGCATTTCACCAATATCTAAGCTATGTTTTATTAACCTTGGTTTTTTGTTTCCATTTAAGAGCTGTTATAATCAGTGTAAAATAAACCATAAAGACAAGCAAAGAGCCATGGAATTGCCTGAAACAGGTAGTTATTCTGTATCCTCAGTGTTATTGCTCATTCAACTACACAGAAAAAAAAGAATAAATAAAACTTGATGGTATTTACCTAAAAATTTTACACACATCTCCTCTTTTATAGTAGCAAGAAATAAAAGCCTGTGATTAGACTCATAGCATCTGTATATACATAGAATATTTAAATTAGTATGCATATTTTATTTTATATTTTAATATATTTCATTGCTTATAAATATAGTATTAGATTAAACTCCTTAGAAGACAGTTTTGTGGCACTTTTAATTAGTTCTGTATTTTTTGGTCATTCTCCTGAATGTGGTTGACAGAGGTACCTTCAGTAATTGTTGAGGTCAGTGATCTTACAGAGACCTTACTCTCATGGGGATCACATCACTGGTTGCCTACACTAAAGATCAGAACTGTACAGCTCAACATCTTAGAAACACTTCTATCCTATTCTACTTAGAAAATTTAGGATATTAAACATATTGAGCCTGAAACTGGCAAAACAGAAGGAAATTTGAAGATAAGTGGAAGAGGGTAGCAGGGCCATCAAAATATTCTCCTTATAAAAAAATACCAATTAAAATCAAATATATTTTGAACTAAAAGATTTTTTTGAAGTCCAGCAGCTTATGACTCTGTTGATAAACTTGTCTCTGTGCCTAGAAGTATTCTGAACCCTTAAATAAACACATTTATACCAGTTTCAATCTATAGATATTCAATTCCCATTAACTAGGATAATGGTTGTGCAAATTTTAGCATAATTTTATATTGTAGTTATATACAGCCCTTTGAACCAATGAAAGAAAGAGTATATAAATGAAAAGAAGCTAAAACAACAACAACAAAGTTAACTAATTCCATACTAAGGTAAATCACCATATCTAAAGGAGAAGTTGAATATGATTGAAAGTAGTTTAATAGATGAATTGAGTCAGGAAATTTATACCAGTGCCAAATCAATTACACGTTGCAGGTGTCCAGAATTAATTAAAATAAATTGCCATAAATCAGGCATTAGTTATCTGTCATAAGTGAAGAAAAGCAGAAAGAAAGTCAAAATAAAAATATTTTTTTATAGTGAGATGTTGAAAAATATCAGAAAATAAATGTCAGAATTAATTTTGTACATTGTTTGGACAAAGTTCTGAAATCAAAAATCTATGAAGGTCTCTTCTCAAAGTAAAGTAAGCTTCATTTTTAGAAAGGGATTTATACCAAATATCTTTGTTGAATCAGACATTTATACTTTCTGTTTAAGATTGGAGATAATATAGCTAACAGTCATTAAAATAACCTTGTTCCTGTATTGCGCAGACAAAAACTTCAGTGCAGGTAAATACTGATTTATACTTGCAAGTACATAGAAAAAAATTGTATGAACAAATATTTAAGGATCCTAAATGTTAGAAACTGTATATAAAAATTGATACTATATAAATGTGTACGAACATTTTTCAGTATTACTCTCCTTGTAATTAAAAATATTAATTTTTAAAACCTATCAAACAGTTCAAAGGTCAGGAAAATCACTGTCTGATAACAATTCCTACAAAACTTTAGAAGTCCAATAATGAAAACAACATTCTGTGCTTTCCTAAATTTTAGAAAAAGGGTGGGGCAAAGTCAGCTTCTACACCCAGGATTCCAAGGACAATGAACTTGCCATGTACCTGACACAAGTCAGAGCAATGTTGTTTTTACTGTAGTGGGAGATTTCTCCAACTAAAAATTTTGGTCAAATATATCAGTTTCCAAAAGAATTTCATGAAGAGGAGAGGAGGGAAATCTGTATTGTGTGCAGGAGCAGAGGGTGAGAGAAAAAGACATTGGAGTCAAGGAAAATGAGGTGGCACCAGCTGCAGCAGCTCCAGTGCTCATGAAAGCAGGTCAAAACAGTGTTGGCAACTTGAAATGTTTCTGAACTGCGTGTAGAGATGTCATAGGTTTGCAGACTCCTTCCAGCTTTTCCTGCATGATACACTAGACATGAAGTGTCATGACAAAAGTGTCAATAAATTTAGTTACCTATGTTCTCTTGAAGAGGAGAAGGGGTGAAAAGAGTGCATTCGTAGTAAAGAGTGCTATCAAAAGCAGTTAGTCAGGAAGCTATTAGCAATGAACTTCTTTAGTTGACTGTGCTAAAAATCAAGGCCCAGTTAAGGAACTGCCTTTTCAAGTAACATAAGAAAAACCACATACATTTGTAAAACAAGGGGAAGACAACTGAGAATGTGAGAAACCTGTAAATGAGATGAGGAAGGAAAGACCAACAACTCAACATTATAAAATACCAGCTAGTAGGCAATCTCACTGAAATGATTTAGTGGAAACAAAAAATACTATAAACCTTATGACCAGCAAAATGACTGGCTAAGTTAGTGGTTTGTGTACTGTAAAACATCTATGAATTTCATTTGCTTATAGGTTTCTAGTTTGAAAGAGGAAACATTATATGACTCAATTCTGGGTGCCACACAGTCTCAGTGTGGTACAGCTTCATTTTTCTACTAGTTTGTCTCACACAAGTCCCATTCATACACCATCTGTTTCTCAGGCATAATTTGGCCTCAGATCTTGTCCACCAAGTCAAAGTTTCTACCATATTGCTATTAATTTGTTAGATGTTTCGCATGACCCTTTACCTGTCTATAAATCACAACCTATGAGGATACTGCAGGATGATCAAATCAGTCAATGGACATTTCAGTAACTGCAGTTTTTCAAGCTGCACTTAATAAACAAGGAGAAGTTATTTTTTCCCTGCAGTGGAAAATTAAAATATAACTTACAGAGACTAAGATATACTTTTTCTGAATTGTACATTTACTCAACAAATGCATTTATATTATCTCGCTCAAAAAAGGTCATATCAAATCCTATACTCTTTTATGAACTGTGCTCAGTATTTTTGGAGGATCTGATGAGAGCTATGGTATGTATCAGAGAAAATATTACTATTGCTTTCATGTGTCACATTGAATATCAGTCTCACTGATCTCACTAATAATACATCAAAGTTTCTTATTACGCTGTTTGTGTCTCATGACTAGCAATGTGTCCTGGGACAAAGCTGCCAGTGCCAGCTTTTCTACACAGAAAACATAGGCTTTTCATCTTGACTTCTGAATTTTAAATAATGAATTGCATTCCTTCCACAAAGAATGAAACCTGCTTACATAAGCATCATAGGTTGCACCAACCTGTATCCTCATTTGGGAACTGCACGTATTGAGCAGTGTCTAACACAATGGCTGCTAAGACAACATTCATATTAAGTGTGTTATTTACACATTTTTGAAAGTTGAATTGTTATAACTAAAAATGATTACTTGGGAAAGAACAAATGCAATTTTATTTGTTCCTTTCATTCAATTTTCTGCCTCTGTTTGGATTATGAATTTTTTGATCTTAATTCAGATGCTAGCAGATGAAGTTAAAGGACTATATATAGTTCAGTCAGGTTATTTTCAATGCCTTTTGGCTAAAAACTAATGAACCCATGAAATGATGAGCAAGGTGACTGTTCAACATTTGTGATCCTCTGATTTTACCTGAATTCAATTTTTCACCTTCTTTGATCTTTCTCTCACAAGTTTGAATAATTTACATTTGTGGAAATATAACATATACAGACATGGGATAAAAATCCCCTGGGATAGTTCTAAATGCTAAAAATAATAATCTTGCATAATATTCAGTCACAAATTTCAGTTTCTTCATCACGTTTTGGGTTCAACCTATGAGTCTTTTAATGGGAAATTGATATTTCCTACAAAATTAAAAAAGTGCCATCTTGCAGTGCTTTAACAGTTTCTCGTTTTATCCATTTCTGATGCAGTTCTTTGCTCACAGTCAGTTTACTGCTAAGAATGTGACAAGAGCAGCAGCTTGTAATTTGTCAAGACTCCTTGAGACTTCATTTATTTGCTTCGGTAGGTTTAATGCCTATCCAGAATCCCTTGTGTAGAATCCCTCCTATTGAACAAAATTCTCCACTTGCTAAGTGCAAAATTCAACTTAACAGCACATGGGTAATAATTCTGCAGAGCAATCTACCACAGAGCTCCACAGAGCGTTGTTAAGAACCTGAGGCATCAAGGTTCATTTTTTCAATCACACTGCTATGAGAATTAAAGCAGATGCAGAAAAATTTCTGAGCTTCCAAAATGTGCATTAAAACCAGGGCAGGTATTTCTTTTTTTCCTAGCAAGGTTTCAACATTATACTAAGGAACATTAAACCACAATCTACAACAAGAAGTTTCTGTCCTCAATATTTAAGGAGAAAGGAAAATGCTTCTAAAGCCCAGAGTCAAGAGTTTTAAAGCTGAATACATTTTCCTGCACTTTGTGTTCACCTAAGAGCCACTTCTTTTGTTAGATGAGCTGCTTTTGACCAATCTCTAAATTCTTATACCTTTTCCTTATTTTTTACTTAAAATGTGTATTTTGGAAATGTCAATACAAACCTTGATGTTTGTAATATTAACAGTGAAATGTTTCAGTTCCTTCTGTAATTAAACTGGTAGTTTTGGAGTAAAGCAAAGGCTCCACTAGTTCAATAGATGACAGCACTTTTGTAATTTTATTTTTTCAGATGCTTTTGAGGTACAATTAATTACATAGTTTTGATATTTTTCTCTACCTTAGAAAAGTATTTACCTGATTTTCTTTTGGCTTCCACATAAAAATTAGGCAGAATTTTGACATAATTGTCTGTTTTCAGAGTATCCTTCCCTTCAAATTCCTCTCCAAGCTGTCCCCCAGCCCTTCTTTCAACCAAGCACTTCCCAGATGGGAATGATGGGGCAGAGTGTCTGCCTGCAGAAGTCCTCACTGGAATAAGGTCTGATTCTTTGTTACTGTAGTCACAACATAGTGAAAGTTGATCCTTTAAGAACTACTGAGGAGGCCCAAACAGAGAGTAATTTAACTGTGAATGCTATGTTCTAATAATACTTAAGTTCTGAAAATATTAGATTTTATATTTAAAGAAGAAAATGCCTCCTAAGATATGCCACAGTTGGAAACTATAGTGTGGATTGAATAATAAATAGTAAACACGGTTAATACAGTTATTCCTGAACGTGATACACAGCTGACTTTTTTTTCAACATTTTTTCACTGGATAGTCATTCTGGATACAGGACCTAGGAAGAAAAGGCAGAAGCTCCGTGACTTGAATGCAGATGAAACCTAGGGAAGCTACTCACTTGACAAAGGGTTGGAATGTAGGGAAAATTATTTTTATTGTCAAAAATACAAAAACTGTAAGGAATTTGTTTCTCAAGCAAGGGGAAAATCTTACATCTGGGAAAGGGTTTCCAAAACTAAACTAGATAAATAAACAGTTTGAAAATTATCACAAAAATTGGAAAAGATGCTATGATGGAGGGAAAGATAATATAGAGAAAGATAAATCACATTTTGTTACACACTGAAAACCAAATGATGTCTTACATAGAGATTTAAAACAGGGAGAATGAACAGCTGTTTGGGTCATTTGAAAGGAAACAAAATGAACTCTCTAAACTACAGTCCTTTCTCACTTAATGTTCTTAAGTTAAGGATGAACAGAATGAAACAAAGTATAAAAAGAGTGTTACTCTGAATAGATACCCCGTGATAATACCCAAAGTTATCCTTCGGTTTTACTCAGTTTCCCTCACGTCACTGAGAAGGTAGCCATATGTACTGCTAAGGAACACGCCTGGGCTTTGGAGAGAAATATATTGTCCTTGAAGAGCAAAGCAACTGAAGACTGGTCATCTGAAAATTAATTCAGGTGATGCATCAAGGTAAATAGAAACATCTTTTTTAGTTCATTTACAAAATAACACTGGTGAGCTGAAAAGAATAGGAGTTCTCTGCACTAACCTGGAGAGGAACTACCAGCAAGGTAGAGCTACCTATTGCTAGGCCATTTGTGCAATCAAGCATTTTCAGGCCAAATGGATGACAGGGCGAAAATATGGTAACACAAGTTCAGTACTTATGAATATAGGCAATATGATTTTTATCTGTTCACAAATCTGTATTAATGGGAGTAAAGTAAATGCCATATAAATACCTTAAAAAAATTCCCATGTCTGAGTTTAACTTCAGTGACTTGGTAGAAGTCTTTTTTTTTTTTTTTAATATATCTTATTTCCTAAAATTATAACCCATTCCTGGATGACAGTAAAAAAAAAAAAAACAAAAACAAACGAAAACCAAAAATCAAAACCAAACAAAAACACCCAAAAACCCCAACACAAAAGTCAACATACTCATAAGCAAAACGCAGTAGACAGAAAAGGGTTAAATTAAAATTTATTAATTGCAGAATTAAAATTAAAATATAAAATGAGGATATGACCTGCAAATGAACAGTGCTCCCAGTTTTATTATCTAACAAATGTAAAGTCAGTTTTATTACACAGTTCTCTACACTCTGGGGTCCTGTTGGAACTGCCTGAATTAGTTCATTTCAATATTATGTTTTTACAGTGGCAATTTTTTTCATTAATATTGTAGGGTAAATCACATTCAATGGAACAGGAAGTCCTTTGCTAAGGAATAAATGAATTTTAATAAATAGGAATTCATTTACTGCTGCGGTTGCAAGTATTTCTTTTTATAGGCATTTTTATTAGACACAGGGGATTGTCTTCAGTACAAAATCTGGATTATGCTTTCTGGTATATGCTTTTATCTCAGTGTCACATGAAAGTGCAGTTGAGCCATAATGCAGAAGTCAAACATCAAGCAGGAATCATGTCTTAAAGGCAAAAGCATATGTGCTTAAATTCAACAGTCTGAATTGCACAAGTCTTTTAAGCTGACTTTAGAGTTCAGAATCACCGTGTATTAACAGAATATCAAGGAGGATGTAAGATTTTGCTGAGTGGGTAATCAGTGGACAACAAAGAACTATTGTGTAGGCACAGAATAAAAATGCCACACAAAACACAACAACCCAACTACAATACTCTGTTCCTTGCATGAGAAAGTGAGGAAGTGTTGAAAAACTCATTCGAGACAAATTCACCACTAAGAGGAATATGGTGATAAAAACTTCAACTGATTTATCTTTCTGAATGCTGCACTTAGCTCCTGAAGTACTAAGAATTTTAAGTCCCCACAAATACTGCTTTTCATTTGAAGTATATGCAGTACAGAGATAAAATAAATGGTGCAGTTTATAGCTAATTGCCATTAAACCCAAAACAGTGAAAACCAGCATCTCTGTTGTCATATAACTCAGAAAATGTTAGCACAGAGGGTCTTTTACTTCCCTTGTTTTTACCTAGAAAAAAATGTATTAGTATTATAATTCCCATTGCAAGGTTGTCAGACCAAATGAGTGCATATTGTGCTCCAAAGACAGGGATTTTTCAGAGCTTAGTGATGCATGAAATCAGAATAAGGGAATAAGGTGAAATCCTAGAACAAGGAGATAGGCTGAGAAAGATTAGTCTGCAGCTACAGAGATGTCAGTCATGAAGTCTGAATCATTTAGCGTAATTTCTCCTAAATCCACTTAAGATCTAAGATAAATTGAAGGTACATTAATGTATATATATATATTTAAGCTTTATTTAGTGGACAGTTTGCTTACAATATAAACAATTTCAGTTTCTGAGTTGTAGAGGTTTCTGCATATGTCTGAGTAAAACAGTATGCTACTTTCAATACCGCTCTTAGCAGCAAAGAAATGTGGCTTTTACACCTTGTTTTACTTTTCTATGAGAATGTAGGCTGCCTTTCTTTTGTAAAGAAAGATAGAGTTATCCAGTACAGCTTCTAAAACCAAGTTTTTTTAACATCAATTATATTCATTATTTGATTGTTAAAACAATCATAGTAGGGTTCGTGCTGCAGAGAAAATAAAGTCCTTCAAAGAAAGGCCTTATTTCTTCAATTCAATTCCTTTAGAATCCAAAAATGGTATTCATGAAAAGGTAAATTTTATGCAGAAAGGAAAATTTTGGGATGGAGAAGAATAAGCAGACCCATACCACAACCACAAGTGAGTCACTCATTATTAAGTTGTATATGAAAAGGTGATGCATGTCCCTGTTGTTGCAGTGCAGGGTCTTCACGTATTTGAAAAAACTACTGACAAACTTTTGTTGACCAAAAAACCCACAAAAAGTAAATGTGTTTAAAAGTTGTGTTTTAATGTATCAGAAAAATAGAAGTTGTCAATGGGTCCAAAAAATTTGCAGATATGCTGGTTTTGGTTGGAGTACAGTTAATTCTCTTCACAGTGGCTAGTATGGGCCTATGTTTTGGATTTGCTTTCCCTACTAAAATTTCTTTATCTCAATCCACAAGTTTTCTGGCTTTTACTCCTCTGATTCTTTCCCCTATCCTACAGGTGGGGGAATGAACGAGAGTGTGTGGGGCTTGGCTGCTGGCTGGGGTTAAACCACAGCAAAGTTCATCTTTGTATATAGGAGGGATTAAAAATTATCAAGATAGGGTGAGATTATCTGTAGTTTTATTTGGGCTTTTTCTAGTCTGTAACCTATTTTTACAATTTTTAGTGAGGGGACAGCTGTCTTTTGATATTTGCTAGACAAAAAGAAAGACTGCTTAGATTTGAATTGTGATAACTTTTCAGCCAAGCTACAAAACACCTTTTCAGTACTAAAATGAAAAACAATGAAGACTCAATGTTCCATGGACAGAAGGGTTTCTTTAAATATATATGTATATATATAATCACTAAATATATATCACTTGGACTAGTGAACTACACCAGAGGATATTCTTGGGGTTATGTAGCTGCTGTACATATTGAACAGTTAGGAAAATTTTGAGGATGAAAGGGAAAAGGATATGAAATTGCAAAAATACAAGGATAAAAAGACAAGATTAATTAACAGTTATGAAACAATAAAAAGTGTGAGAGATTCCTTTGAACAGCAGTAGTAGTCCTTATCAAGGACCAGTAATGCATAGATCTGGGAACACTAAAAGAGGTCATTCCTGCAAAAAGAACAAGAAAAGGATAGCGAAAGACCTTTCTGCTCAATGGTTTGAGATTTTTGTAAAACTGGAAAGCTTATGGAAGCTACATCAAACACCAGCTTCAGAATGTGCCTGTTGTGATATTGACATAACCATGCTTCTATCACACCATATCACCTTTTTATATTGGTACAATACCATATAATCACTTTTCAGACTGTTTAATGAGGGGATTTTATGCAATGTAACCTTAAGCCACACATGAAAATAACACACTATTCTCATATATCCTCCCAAGTTTTTAACAAGAAACTGAAAATTTTTAATTCTTTAAGTATGTTTGAATGGTTTCAGCACAGTTAATTTAATGACACTGTGGTAAAATTTAAATTATATGTTTCCCACCCCTAGGCTGATTATGTCTACTGTGAACATAGGCAAAGAAATAATAGCCAATAAGCATAATAAAAAAAGTGTACAGACATGACAGTAGGAGGGGAAATAAAAAAGCCTAGTAGTATATTAGGTCCAGTGAAGTGCTACCGATATTAAAGGTGGTGCTAATTTTACTAAATATTTTTTAACAATCTGAATAAAGTAGCATAGTAATTAACCTAGAAGCGCTTACTTGTTAAATTCGAAAAAAAAAGAAATTATTTGTTAAAAGGATTTAGCAAGAGGAAAATGGAAGGAAAGGGCAAGGTTGAGGAATGTTCATTAGAAGTCTTCACAGATATCAAATGCCTCAATTGCTTTCTCTTGCTAGAACGCTTTTTGTTTTTCAAGACTACTAAACGGAAGTCTTGGCATATTTTTAAACTCCCTCTGGGCATTACATTTACAATTCTTTTCCCTCTGACTTTCATTTATTTGCTGTAGAGACAATAGCTGTATGCAACCACTGAAAAGAAAATGAGAAATACAGAAATCTCAGATACATATGTAGAAAATCTACTTCCATGGAAGTCACTAACATCAGATTAATATGACTTTCACTGATGCTGGTAATATGCCATGGTAAAAATTGTGTTATACACAACTAGATCATATTAGAAATAGTTTCTTTCACAGTGTAAGTGAATTTGTAGTTTGTAAGCAGTGGTAGATCACTAATGTTTGTTTTTTCATAAATATTTTTAAATCCTTGCCTTCTCTCTATGATTTACTAGGGAGAAACATTTCATTTAAAGTTCTTTTAAACTAAGCCCAAGCCCAAACGAGAACATGAGATTGATAGTGTTAAAGACAAGGAAAATAACCTGTAATAAGTAACAGTATGATACTGATTTGTGTTACTATTGCCATATTACTTAAATAAAGGAATACTTTGGCTTTCTTATAAAGAAAAGGCATAAAATTTTCATGAGGAAATATGGTGTCTATTTTTCACAGTGAAGCAAATCTGGCCCTTGAAAACTGCAATGACTGAGGTTTTACAGTACTCAAAAATATGCAAAAATGCAAACACGACAGTTATCCCTTGTTCTGACCTAAAGTATCTTTTTGCTGGATAATGTTCAATTGCCCTGTATTGCTTAGAAATATACCACTGAGAGTGTTGATGGGATAGTAAATTTGTGGTCATTTATGGATTGAAGTCTGTTCATAGTTAGGTAGATGCCAAAAAGTCATTTGTCTTGAGAGAGTCATTATCTTTTATCATGACTCTGTGGATTAATTGTAGCATCGTTTTCTAGACTAATTTAATTCTTTATTCATTTTACTAATCCCATTAGAAAACCAGTCTCCATCATACTTCCTTTTTCTAGATAATGAATCACTTGTTTAAGTTTTTGCACACAATTTAATTTTCTTCAAAACATGTCCAGCTTTTTAAAAATATGCCTAGACTTATTCTTCTTCTCTGGGAGCAATTAGCATACAAATACTGACAGTCCATCGATTTTTGAGATTGACAGACTGGGGAATACCAGAATATAATATGAGAGATGATGTGAAAAGCATCACAAATTGGTTTTAAATTTTGAAACTTAATAATAAATTTCATAATAGCTACAAAGGTCACTAAATCTTGATGCAATAGATGATAAACCATTGAAAAGCCAGCCTAATTAATTCATATTTATGACAGATAAGGAAGAATATTCCCTGGAAAGGAGGCTTTCTAGTGTAAAATGAATTCTGGCAGCCCATGTGTAGATCTTTGTAGTCTCCACACAGACCATGGATGCTGACTAGTAGATCTAATAAAATATTGAAAATCACTTAAAAAGTAGGATAGTCCTTTAAAATGTTATAAATTAAAAGATATGGTTGAAGTACACTCCCATATTCTAGACTCTGGCAGAATTTCTCAATCTAAATCTTCTGGGTTCATTTCACAAATTTCCCACAATGCCTTGGGAATTTATTCTTCAACATTTTACTTCTTTCTAATTTGAAAATAGACTTGGTGCTTACAGACTTTAAACAGTTTATTGCTATATGGTGGCAGGCAGACAGAAGTTATTATTGATTATAAAACTAATTCAGTAATAATGCCCAAAGATTCTGGCTGTTTCCTTTATCATATTCTCTGTAAGAGAACATAAGTGAAGAGTGAGAGTTGCTTAAGAGTGTGACTAAAATCACTGTGTTATCAAAACTCATGTAATATGGTCAGTTAGTAAAACAATGCTGCTTTGGAGAAAGATGCTTTTTTGTGAAGGGATGATCTTGCCGTTTGTTTTTACTATTTAGTCAAGGTTATCATTGTTTCCCTTTTCTACTTTATAACCAGCTCTCTAATTCCCATTATGAGCCTGCCAGAGCTAAATTAGACCATGATTTATGCAAAAATTTAAAAGAAGTGACTTGCAGAACTCTCTCAGGAAGATTAGGGTTTCTGTCATGAAGTTTCTCTTTCTTAATGTCTTGAACATTTTCTCTCTTCACTACTTTTTGATCATTAAATTGCCACTTGGGAGTCTGTGGATCAGCTATTAGCATGAATTTAGGTTCCCAAGATTTTTAAATTAAGTTTCTTTTAAGGACAAATTACACTGAAAGTCATAGTGTGAAGAGCCTTAAGCAAAGAAATACCTTTAGGTCACTGACAACTTGTCATATTTTGCCTATGTGGTGCACAAACAGGCAGCTGTTTATAGCAGAAGCAGAAAAACGAATCATAGTTAAAATCAGAATTCACAAACTGTTTCCTCAAATGATAATTGGCTGAGTTATGTAAGCGGATATTCAAAGTACAGACAGCAGATCAAATATCTTTCATTATTAACAACTTAAAATGGTATGGAAACAACAAAAAACAAGAACATACAGGGTGGAACTCAACTTCCCAAGTATTTGTGTCTAATCTGTAGGTACCTGAAGAGATCCAAAACACCCATACCTGATGGATACTACAGAGTAATTATGCAAGACTTGCACTGTGCTACCAAAGAAGCTGGATGACAGTGGGGATTATTGTAGTGAACTGTGTATCTGTTTTCACACAAATAAATCCAATTTGAAATGAAAATTGCTAAGATGTGGTGAAACACTTCAAACATCAATCCAATGTGTGGAGACAGTTTTTCTAAAATAATGCATATTTCAATGCAATGCATTGTTACCTAAACACATGCTTCTAATTTAAACCAAGTCTTATTTCCCTAAAAAGAGTCAACAAGTGACTAAGTAGCTCTATAGCAGAGTATATGAAGCAATGGATTAAGAAGAAAAAAAATATATATATTGTCCTGAATACCATTCCTGGGAAGAAAGAATGACATTTCAGTTTAGAGAAGTCATGTAGGATCTTGTAGATAACAATTTACTTGGATATAAACCCATAATTTATTGTGGGAAATATTATCTTTTAAACTAATTAAAACTTATGAATGACCATTTTTGTTGGATATTTAACTGGGGGGGCACAGAATAAAATCTTCAAACTGGTTAATAATTTGCTCCTAAAGTTGGGTTAATTCCAAAGATAATTTTTTAACACCAGGAAAAAAAATATTATGTTTTCACTGACAAGTGAAAAGGTAGCAGACTGAGCTACTGTCCCATCTGTGTGGTTGATCACACAGATGCAGGAAAGTTTGTGTCAGGTGCAAGTTGAGCCTGGTGCAATTCAG
This sequence comes from Myiozetetes cayanensis, assembly GCF_022539395.1. Taxonomy (NCBI): domain Eukaryota; kingdom Metazoa; phylum Chordata; class Aves; order Passeriformes; family Tyrannidae; genus Myiozetetes; species Myiozetetes cayanensis. Next base: position 38,980,373 of record NW_026087742.1, on the reverse strand, counting down.
GGACCAGTAGGCAAACTGAAAAATAATAATATGTCTCAGCATAAATTTCCATCCATTTTACATAAATATACTTGCTTTTGCCTTCACAGTGCACAGTCTTCAGTTTAAGCAAATGTTGAATACCACAGTTAGATGGAACTGAAATTCTTTTGGAAAGCTACCACCATGATTATGAAGAAAGCATATAATATATACCTATGTTACACAAAAATGCATGTTCATATTCAAAACTATAACACCATATGTTCTAACTAAAGCCCTTTGAATACAAATTGAATACAAATCTTGCCTGTGAACTCTTTTTTCGTTTCTGCTCTGAAACAGCCTTCTTTTCCTTCTATGATTTTTTTTCATAGTAATTAAACTTAAAAGCTATTAAAATAGGAACTTACAATAGAAACATTGACAGATCCTTAGACATAGTAGAGTGAAGAGTAAAACTGTAGTAAGAACCTGTCAAAACTGAAAATGAAGAAGTTTGAGAGACTAGACTATAAAAATATGTCCATTTCTAAGTTTTTGAATGATTATATTTTTAGATTTAAGCTCTATGTGTTTCCACTAATTGCGTAGCAAAGTGTTACAGACCTAGGCATACAGAGCAACTGCTTCTAGGAGGTCAAAGACTTCAGTATTAACTTGAAGGCAGGAAAAAATCAATAGTACCAGGCTTCCCTGTGTCTTTGTCTAATATTGGCATTTTGAATTTAATGTCCCCATAAAAGACCCTTTTCTTCTCTTTCTTTTCTCTGACTTCTTCTGCTGCTGAATGTTAGTGAAACATAACTGAAAGAAAACAAAACGGTGCAAACTTAGGTAAATACAAAATGTCAACAGCCTCAATTCACTCCCTCATGTATTGTTCCATGCAACTTGAATACTTTGCCCCCTCCAGTGGCTTTATTCTAAGTTTAGTATGTATAAATGATGATTCTCACTTAAGAGCACTGTTTATTGTTTTCTTGTTCTTCATAGGTCAATGTATGGCTTGGAATTTTATATCCGTATTATTATGAAGACAGAATTTCCTCATTAATATTTCTCCCTGGTTTTAATGTCTGAGAGCTGCACAAATATACATGGCTTCCCTTTTTCAGTATCCACTAATTTTATTTGTCATATTAAAGTACTGACTGTCAGAGCACTTTCGACTGATATCTGGTACTTTTTTGTTCAATGTACAGCTTCTACAGGCTCCTCTATGGCTGCAAATCAGTCCCATTGACCTTGGATGAATCACATGGTAAATGAAGACTATGCCAAGCAGAAAGTAACTTTGCAACATGACAATATACAATGGGCAGGTTTTGTATAAGTAAGTAACATCTCCACTTTATTAATTTTGATGGACTAGTTGATTTGGGACAGGTCTGAATGGAGAATTTTATGTGTCATGGAAGAAGCATTGTTAATAATTCATTATATAGCCATATTTATTATGGATCAGAGCCTCCCAGCTGATTGACACACTGATCAATTAACACACACACTGAAGGGAGGAAGAAAATGGACAGAGCCAAACTTTCTCCTTCTTCTTCTTCTTCTTCTTTTTTTTTTTTTTCTTTGCTGTAGGAGTGATTAACTGGAATAGGAACAAATATCCCAGACAGTCTGCAGTATTTCCATCCTTGGAGATACTAAAATCATGACTAGACCTTGAGCAACCTGTTCTAGCTGACATTACTCTGACTGGACATTTGGACCCGTTAATATCCAGAGCTCCATGACACTTGTTACTGTTCTGTAATTCTTTTATATAATTCAGAGAAAATTAATGAAAAAGTTTTTACCCGCTTATAATCAATAAAAACACCACTGTGAGAACTGTACCCATGAGTCCCAAAGGAACAAACAGCCTTCTACTTAATGACCAATGGAAATGTCACTTGAGATGACAGAATATATTTCTGTCAACCCACCTTTGGTTGTATAAAAAACACCTAAAGGGGTAGCATAGCTTGGAAAAGGTGGAACAGATAAAAACAGACCCACTAGTCAAGTCAAATTTCTTCTTTGTAGAGAGGAAGGTCTTTTTTTATTGATGTGACTAAAAGGATCAAATTTCTTTTCTGGATTTGCAGATTTCACAAAACTAAACCACAATGTGCACTTCAAACAAGCAGTTTAGAAGGAGAAAACCTGTGGCAGAAAAGAAGAAAATATATTCTACTGATCTATCCTTGCCCTTCCTCATTACTTAATTTTTAAATTACTATTATTGAATAGCTATTGGCTTAATGCTCTATGCAAAATCATCACATGACAGTTCCTAATTGTTTTGGTTTTTTTCCTGGGATAAATCAGCAGACTATGAAGAACACCCATTTTTAATGGCTATGGACACGCTTACTATGTTATTTTATTCCTTTTTTAAAATGCTTTAGAGAGTTTCTTCCAATGGTTCCTTCTCAGAGTCTCCAAAAAAAAGAAACACACATACTACCTCCACTGGCTTAGACTTTCTTTCACAAATCACTGTGGGCTTCCACTCCTTCTCTTCAAACAGACTGTATTATTGTTGTTTAAAGTATACTGTATGCAGAGGTAGAACTGATTTCCCTCGAAAATTATATTCCTCTCACCCCCATCCCTCTATAAACAGTAGATACTGGGGAACTGCTCTAAATGACACAATATAATCCCTGAACAGCTGACTAAAAATTAAGTTGTACACAACTCTATTTTTTCAAAGATCTGAAATTGTTCAACTAGCTTTTTATTTTCCTTTTCATCATTTCCTAATCTAGCCTCTGTCAAAACAAGCAAATATCAAAAGATAAAAATACCAAAATGTAGCTCCAGATCTATTTTTATAGGATTTTGACCTCAAAGTTAGTCTATGTTTGGACTGACATGAAGTAATTGATCTTGGATTAAAATGTGATTTACATGTGGAGAAATCATAGTGAGTTTTGTGGAGATGAGAGGAAAATGTTATGCAGTAAAAAGTGTTAATGGTGTAGGTACAGTATGGAGACTTCAGTGTCACAATATTTGATACATTCAGCTTCTTTGTAATGTCATGCTGTCATATTGTCAATTTATACTATACAACTCACACACGTTAGTAAAATGTTGTATATAATGCTGTTTTGCTCTCCCCTCTTCAAAAAGTCAATATGGCATTTTTCCTTCTCAGAACTAAACAAATGACATGAGATGAAAATACAGCACACCTGAATAGAATGGCTTTTGCAGCTAATGAGGAAAGATGCGCTCTCCTGCTCTCATCAGTATTGCAGAAATGAACAAAAAGGGCCTTGCTTTTATCTTCCTGACTAATGCCACACAAGTCAGTTTAAGTGGTTCATTCACAGACATTACCAGAAAGAGGACAAGATTGCTCCTTGTACTTAAAGACCATGTGCAGAGCGACAAAACTATTCACGTGTACAGATAAGCAATCTTGTAAAGTGTAATTACATCTGGCATTTAACCTGCAGTACTTAAACTACTTTTACTGTACAGAGCTGGATGCCACTTATTTAATCAAACATATTCTGTTAAACAGATGTGCTGGTGAGTACAGAAATTACTTGTATAATTAAATCCTATAATGGAATTTCATTTTCCTTCTCTGAATCATTTTAAAGCTATTCTTACATAGACTTCCATTGTGATCAACCTACAAATCTGCCTTATTAAAATTATTTCAAATGAATAAGCACATTCGATATTTTATGTGGTTCTGACCACTTCAACCTCCATGCCTTTGATGTTCTCATACACTAAATATGTAGTATCTCTACAGTATAAATGAAAGCCTTTTGAAGTTAATAACAGAAAACAGAGACAAACCTCCCCAAAATAGTAACACCTTTTCATCTGTCTGCATCTCTGAACAATGTAAAGATTTTTCATTTCAATATTGCAGAACCAATAAAGTCACTACTGTCAAATAAATCAGCATATGAAAAAATAATTATGTCATACACATGCTAACATATGCATGTTCTTGTCACTTGCTGCATGTTCATATCACATCACAGAATCCAACATGAAAACACAATATTTAGTTTAATGAATAGACTTCTGACCTCTTACTCTCCCTTAATGCTTTGTCTCCTTTCTTCCAGGTGATAGTTGGCTTTGGAGAGGCTTGTGGCTTGCACTCAATGACAACTTCTTGACCTTTGGTAACAATTATTGTTTTCCTCATTTGATTTTGTGGGAAAGTGGGAGCTGAAGCTGTTAAGAAGAAGTATGTTAACTCTACAGAAAACAGTCACAGCTTCCTGTTCCATTACGCTCTAATAGAAGGAGAAAGTAATAGATTTGGGTTTGGGGATCACATCTCAATTTGTGTCTTGGAAATTATTATTCCATAGATGAAATTTTAAAAAATATTTGAAATCAGCAACCAGGACTATATGATAGGTCTATAACTTAATCCAGTTATGGATTAATGAGAAGTCTTTCACATCAGCATATTAGAGTAAGATTGCTTGTGAAATGCAACAGCTTTTGAAGTTAATTAATCCAGTTGTTTTACTTTACACTTTCCCCAATTTTTTTTTAATTTCATGAAAAACCTGCTAGAAGTAAATAGTTTAAAATTAAAAGAAGTTTAAATTCCACAACTATCCAAAACACACTCTCCAGAGTTAATTCTCACAAAAAGTATTACTGTCAGAGAAATTATATTGCTTTCTGGTTTTTATATTTGTCTGAATAGTGAGAATTGAAAAGCGAGAATTTCATAATAGAAGATATTTAACCAGGTCTTGTTCTTGGTATTTCACTTTTCAAACAGCCTCATTCCTTACAAACAATAGCTAAACTAATAAAGGCATCACAAAATGACACTAATTACTGTGATTTCATAACAAGAAAGGACAATTGTTCTCAAGTAATCTCATTGGTTTGTCTTTTTCTTAAACTAGTTTTGCAAAACCGAAGCCCCCTATCTCAGCTACACTTACACTCCATTGCCTCAATTATGTAGGAACTTCCTACCATTATTTTGGTTAATTTCCAATAAGAGATATATTTATATGGACAATTTATTCAATTTTTGTCCCTTTAGTAAGGTAGAAAATTAAACACAACTGCTTCTTTAATATAATGTTATGGTTAAAATTTATCAGGGGTACAATTTCACAAGGGACAAAATGAAAGGCTAAATCTTACTGCAGTAATATACAGTGGTTATTTCTGATATTAAAGAACATCAAAGAAAGTGTGCAATTACCTGACATTACAGAGCAAAAGAACGTTGTAACCAATAGGGATCTCTTTGCTAACTGAATCATAAATGGCCAAGTGATGGAAAGGGAGCCATAACTGACCTTGGTTTTTAACTTTATGGTTATAAAGAAATATTTTTAGGACTTACCAGTGGAATTCTAATGTCTTCCAGGAAGAAAATAGTGGAGATGTACTAGATAGGTTATTCTCCAAAAGAGCCAAATTTTGGCTGAAGCCTTGTAAATTATTTCAGTAACTTCAGCTTTCTTATTCATTTGACTGGGAGTTTACAGGACTGATTCTCAGGTGTAGGTTTTGAAATTTGCCAGGTTTGAGCAGTGTAGAAGCCTCTAATCTCTGATATAACCACTGAATTATTTTGACAGACACCTGTCTTCGAACTACATCATACTCTAATAAAGATGATAAGACTTTTACAATTCTGTCTCACTTAATCCCATGGATGGGCTCTTATCATTATTGTCCCACTGTGTGTTACCAGAGTTTGCTTTAAGGAACACTAGAGTGTTGAAAAGACATACTTCAAGTTTTTCTTCATTAATTGCCTACTTCAGCTTTTGAATAATAACATTTTTACTGTATTTCCAGGTAACACTGTGTAGTGTATTTCTTTGTTATGAGCGATATTCACCCAGTTATGTAATTTCTAGTGTTCAGTCAGTTTTGGTGACTTCATAGGAAGTTTTTATAGCTTTAACGCTAAGATCATGCATAATTACCTTTGAATAACGGCCAATGTAGGCATAATAGTTTAATTTTAATACTGAATAAGTATACTTACTTTCTCTAAGTTTCATGTCTTGAACACATGCTTGAGAGAGTCAAAGATATTTTTCCATTTATTTGAACTGAAATAGCATTATATGAGAAATAGTACAAAATGTATTGAGTCAGTTATTTACAAAAGATAATTTTCAGTTAACAGAAGGCCCTATACTCTCTGGAGCAACAAAGGACACACATACAAATAACAAGAATTGAAAGGAACCATTTTTATCTTCTCTGTTGTTTAGACTGGTAGAAGCTGCTTTTTATCATAACAGATTAAGAAAAATGTAATTATCAAAGCCGGAAAAAGAAATAGTCTGTTGTTTTTCCATACTCACCTAAAATTTTCAGCTCAGCGCTGGCATAAATGGTGCCATACTTATTTTCTGCTAAGCACTGATACATTCCAGCATCTGAGAGATTCACACTGTGGATCATCAGAACACCATTAACCATCTCAATCCTGCTCTGTAATAGAATTTAAAAAAAGTTTAAAAATCATTCTATAAAAGCAAAAAGGCACTGGAAAATTGCTGTGCACTTTAAGGCAAAGGGACAAAAAAAGACCTGAAATAAAACTAGGCAACAAATTTCCTTGGGTTTACTTTTTTTCCTGTCATATAAGGAAACACAAGAACAAAAAGTCCAAAAATATTTAAAGGTAAATATTTGTCAGCACAAGTTTACCATTTCCAAAGTTTGCTTTTGTTTGTTTGTTTGTTTGTTATTAACCTTACGCACTTTTTAAAAGCAGTAAGGTTAATTCATCCTGAGAATTTTAGTAAAGCAAGAAGTCAGTTGTGGGTTTAACATACCTGATGATCTTCATATCTCTAGCAAATTTTGGTTTCAGCCATGGTATTATTTTCATATAAGTAAATATGAAAGATTGGTTGCATGAATAAGAATGAAAGGGTCTAATTGCATTCATCATTAGCGCAAATTTCTTATTTCAAAGGTCCACTAGGAGAAAATAATTACCTCAGCTGGAAAAGAAGGGGTATTAATAGCTGTTTTTAGAAATGTGTACTTCATGAAGCTCTATTATGAATAATTTGAACTGCTATAAAACAACTCTATGTTTTGTTATAATATTTGTTGTAGGTTAAAATTGATAAGGAATAAGTTGTTTGGGAATGCAGAGGAAACTGTGATAAAAATTCTCTCTGTTGTAAGCCCCCACCCAGTTCAAAGTGAAATTTAATTTGAAATTTCAGAGCCTGGTGAAACTAATGGTTTGGAAAAACAGAGACCTAAAAAGTAGAGATATTTAAATAGTTTCAATTTCAGGACTAATAGTTCCATCTGAAAAGACAGAAATGGGTAAAGTAAAGCCATATAACCTTATTTTCAATGCCTCACAGCTTCAAAAGTAAACTGTGCTTATGTTCCCTTTCTCATTGTTTGCATAATTGGTTGATATTCACAGATAGAAGTGACATTCGCTGAAAAGAAAGACATTACATCTTTTATATTCCTAAATTGTCTCTGTGAATTCATTTGCAAATGGAGACATTTTTTCACAGAATTGAACAGCTTTATTTTAATATGGAAAAAGAGATTAAATAAATTTACAAAACTTTTCTTTACTCTAGATAATTTGAGACTATAAAAATGGAAAGGTGTTAGGCAAAAACCCGCATCATGTGGGCTGACACTTTGATGATTCAGTGAGAGAAAAAGAGAATCTTATTTATGTCTAATTCTAAAATATATCAACTGACTGTAGTTAAACACTTTACATTCTAGGAGTCTTACATGGACCATTTTAATGGTCTTGATGGCAAGTTCTGTAACTTGCAGAGAACAAATGAAGTTGAAAACGTAATAGTAATTGTACTTTTAACATTAGCCTGCTAGTGATTTGCAGAGCATGATTATTTTTTTTAAATGTATTAAATAGCATAACAGCATAGTATAGTGTTGAGAGAAATATGAAGAAATTTGTTTCAGCAAATACAGCTGAGCTTTTACCATCTTTTTATACAGAAAGAAAAATAGATACAAATAACATGATACCACTATCTAAACAAAAAAAATGAACACATTGGAGATTGTTTAGATGTACACTATAGCACAGGCATAGCTCAGTAGATCCTATCTTTCAAATATTTCTGAACTACAATTCTCAACTACAATTACTATTCATGAATCAAGTTTTACATTGCTTGAGGTGATTCAGAGGGGACATGCATAAAAAACCTGTCTATACTGTATACTAACACCTAAGAAACTAACACAGAAAACAGTGCTTTTCAGTGCTTTAACTGATTTTATCATAATGAAAGGAGAAGCATTCAACACACTAGGTGACTCCTTGTCAACTGTACCTGTGGCCAGAGAGGAACTCCATTTTTCAGCCAGCTATATGTAGGCCTTGGCTTTCCAGTGGCTTTACATTCCCATCGGAGCTGATCTCCACTGTCTAATTGTGTATCATTAAGTTTCTCCACCCAGTGTGGGTAGGCTAAAAGAAAAAAATACCATGTTAGAGTCAAAGCATACAAACTCCTAAGTCTCCAGCTGATGTGTGAAGACCTAATCAATTAAAAAGTTTAAATTTCTAGCTTTTACTAAGCTTACCCTAATCTCAAAACAAAGCATATTTAAACAAAGAGACAAAACAAAAAGAGACATTAATAAAGCTAACCAAACTCCATAACTTTAAAGGAAATGTGGTAATGGCACTGGTAATGAGCAGTAGCACGATGAAGAATAGAAATCTGCCTGATTTAGTAAGGTCCAATGGATTAAATTGCAGTACTATATATTAATGCATTCATGTTTGGTAGTAGCAATAGAGCATTTACTAATTTACATGAACTAAGCTATTCATAGTGTGGTAAAGAGGTTAATTGTCATAGACTCGTTTTTATTTAGCTAGAAATAACTGGGAATTTTGTAAGGTACTTGCACATATTTTTGTTAAAATGTCTTGAGTTAAGTTCATATTTCAAGGGAGAAAATCCTTTTATTTTTTTAGGCATAGAACCCATGAGATTTCCAGCATTCATCAGGAACATAAATTACACACTAAGTCAATGTCAAAACAGTCTTTTTTTAAAGGCAGACAATTGTTAGGTGTATATGTGACCAGTAGTAAATTTCATTAAATAATCCACTAAAAAGTGAGGAATATTTTTTGCAGAAAAGTAGAACTTTAAAGCAGTAATCAATCACATAGTTATACATAGGATCTTATAATTTGGAAAACACTGTATGATTTAGTGAGGAACTGAGCATTCATATGCAGAAAAAAAAAGTGTGTTTAAAAGCCAACTTTTGGTGTTGACACTGTAGCCATATAATTTTGTATGGTACAGAGGATGATAGATGAAATTAACTAAATTAATGATAATAAATGTTGGATTGGTTTTTGTTCAGGTGTTTTTTTACTGTTATTTTTTATTGCCACTGTTTGGGTTTTTTTCCAAATTGCAAAGAATAAGTAGCTCAAAAGGGATGTAAAATTCTCCCACTTGGTATGAATAGAAGTCCAGATCTGTCACAACAGTCTCGACTTCAAACGACAGATAATTGATGATGTACTTAAACATGGGGAATTGAGTTTAAAAATAAATCTTCGAATCTAGCTGGCATTTGACAGGCCACCAATCAAAGACGTGAGAAGATATGAAAAGGCATGACAGGTGACTAACTGCTTGTAGCTTACATCCTGTGCATGGATGATAAAGAAAGTGAATGAGGTGTCTATCATTCCTAAGAAGGGAATAATCTGCTTCAGAGTCCCTGACCAGACAGTTGTCAGAAGCTGGAAACATATCAGAAGAAGAATCACTCATTTCCTTTTTGGTAGAGGAGAAAGAGAGAGATTGACCCAACCTCACTCTCAAAATGAAAACTAAAAACCTCTGTGTCCTTATTCTTCTTATTACAGTGAAGGTAACACATGAAATTCTCCACATTTGCTCCACTGGCTGAATCACTTTTTTCTTGAGTTTCTGCAAAAATCCTCAGTAAGAAATAGTTTGCATTAGTCCCTGCTCACTTGGTGTCTGCTAATTGTCCTAAAAATATAATTCAACTGCATTGTATAGTTGATACTGTTGTTCTCTTTTTGAGTGCTACAGTATGAACGAAAGAATCATTCTGAGAAACAATTGTTTCCTTTGAAAATGAGTACATAAACATGATTCTGGAAGATGAGACAGTTAATGTGTAACTAAAAAGTCATTAAAGACAGACAGTGGTACCGCAAAACCATGCAGTTTCAAAGAGGTGCTAATCTGTTCCTATTTATATTTAATTATTTTAATTATCTTGTTGTTCTGTGAATTCTATTACTTGATCCAAAGCATATCTAGTCCCATTTTTCTTAGTTGAATTTGAGCTTATCATGAAGCAGAGCAACCAGAATTAAAGGATGAACATTTTTACACCGAAACAAAACTGTCTCCCCAAGCCTGGCTGGGCAAGGTGTCCTCTTCAGAGCTGCCACTCTGCTTTCTCTGTGTGGCTGTCTTGATAACACAGTCATGGCACAGGTTTTCTTCTAAAAATACAAGCTTGCAAACCACAGTGGTATGACTCATTCTAAGAACACTCTTTTTTCATTAGTTATTTCAATCCTAAATTTTCTCCTCATAGCCTAAATGGCCTTTAGAGTAATATTTTTCAAGCTGTTGAACTTGCCATCAGTGCAGGCAATGACAGATTCCCACCCTTTTGAGAAGAAGGTATCAAAACAATAAGTAGATGTAGCTGGAATAAAACTAAACGCATGATTAAGAGGAATACTTCCATCACTTTTTGGCTGCTGTTTCTCTCTCAGTGTACTCCTTACTTTTTCACAGAGAATTCCCTTTCTGTTCATTAGCAAGACTGACTCTCTATCAAATCATAATACTTGCTCTAAAATCCTATTAACAGTTTAAAAATTAAAACATTTAACTGGATGTACAACCTTTGATTCAAGGTACTGGTTTTGGGTTTTTTAGGAAAAGTGTGGTAACATCACCCTGATACACATGTATGCAAAGAAAACTTAATTCCATAATCAGACTTTATTTTAATTACAAAATATAAATTCTAAGAAACATTTAAACAGATTTCAAAATTAGCAAGTCCTTTTTTCCTGCTTAAAAATGCAACATTCATCTTGGAAAAACAGGTGTCTTCCTGTTTTTTATTTGTCCAGAGAAGAGTTTTGGGGTAACTGTAAGAAGAGAAAGATGTGTTTTATTGCTCAGTAGTCTTTATGAGTATTGTACCAGAGCTTTACACAGTGCTTCAGAGATTTTAAAATCACTATCCAAAGCTTGATTTATTTTGTGCTACATTTCTGCACCTGTTTATTCAAGGATGTCAAAATGTTTTACAAACATCAATTGGCAATAAATCTGCAAGTTTACAGGTCAGTTTTTGTATCCTCTGTGCAAAATGAAATTAAAGTACAGAAAATTCAAACAGCTTTCTCAAATTTTAAGCAACTTTTTGACTGAAAGAAAATTAAGGACAAAATTTTGCATAGAGAAATGACTTTAAATAATGTCCTAAAATGTGAATGAGTTCAGAGTTTGGAGTGAAAAAATTATTTTCCTGAGTATGAGAACAATTGGGAAGATTAAACTAGGAAAAGAATAGTGAGAAAAATAAGTGAGAAAGACAAGATAGCACATTTAAAGTGAATGTACAGTTTTGAAATAAAACCCCTCTTATCTACCCAGTTTTACTGTATGGGTCTTACCTGTAGCGAACTTTTTTTTTTTTTCATACAGTTTTTATAAGGAAGTAATGAAATGTTTTTTAAAATCAAGATGGTCTGTTACACTGCATTACAGAATCTTCCTGCACTCAGCTGTTTGTTCCACTCCTGTGCTATGGCAAGCCTCATATGCTGGTCATGGGGCACTGCTGTGAGCAGGATGAGGGAATTGATCCAACCAAAAGAAAAATGGCTAGAAAAGTGTTTTTGTAATCTGCTTCACATCACCACCCCCTGCCGAGCCTGGCAGTAGTGAGTAGGTAACACAGAAGAAAACCCAAGAGGCTCAGAGTGAGAGTGGAGCAGGAATTGCACAGACTAGTGCTTACCATTGGGGAAATGCTGCTAGTCAGGATTTGTGGAGGGACAAAAAGGTTAATGGCAAAATTATCCACAACACATTTTGATTTTTGTACTCCCCTCTATTAATCAATTTGAGCTTCAATAACATTTCATGGAAACTTAGAGGATGAGCAGATCACTTGGGGGAAAATCTCACCTCCCAAAATAGGTTGCAATGCGTATGAGGATGTCTCGCATTTTAAAAATTATCATTTTAATGCCTACAACTGAATTTCCACTAAGTGCTGAGACTATGATAATACAGAATTGTCAGCATCCAAAACACTACTTTCAGAACAACATCCAAAGTGTCAGCTGTATCTGGTAGTCATGGTATATCTGAATTGCAGCATCAGGTAAGAAATGAAAAATCACTAGTTTGTGATTAAATGTGACTAGGCAGGTAGACTGGGTGTTCTGGGCTTTCTCCAAAATATTCTGTGGCGACCCAGATCAGATGCAACTGACAAAATGAAGAAGATTCAAACAGACAGTGAGTGAGTTCCTACAGAGATATGCAAATTTTGAGACCTCAGTACGACAGCTGGTCCTACAGACTGCTCTGAAATTTTACAAGAAACCTCTGGTAAGGAATGACTGCCCACATCTGAATTTCTGAGCCAAAATAATTGTCACCTGGAGGAATAAGATGTTAGTGAAAAGACAGTGAGCTGAAAGGTAAATAATTCATGTTGACTGTTGTTATGAACAAAACATACAGCAGGAAATGCCATTTCAAATAATCCCCCAAATCCTGCCAAATCACCTGTTAGGAAAGAAAGGTGAGAATTTTGTAAATTAACACTTGGCTAAACTTTGTTCTTCTAAAAACTTTCTCACACAAATTCTTTTATACCCCTGGAAGGGGTTGTCAAGTTTTGTAGGCCAGTGAGACATTAATGCTGTCTGCAGGAGCATTGGAGGCTGTGAATGACTCTATGGGGAGTATTTTATGTCAAGACCAAGGAAAGGCACTCTCAGGGTCTAGTAAAAGTTTGTACTTCTTGTCCTGCTGTACTGGAGGTCACTGTCAGTGTTTTCCATCTGGTAGCCCTCTGTAACCTCATTCCCTTCTAATGCAGACAGGTGAAACTTGATAATATACTAGTCTCACATATCTCTTAATCAGAGGAATAAGACAATCTGAAGTGGACTCCCTTCCTCTAATGTTAAAGAAGTTGTCCTAATATTTTTGCAAAAAACACCAATAAGTAAAAATTGGCCTATTCATTAAGGCAGTGACACTAAAAATATGATTTAGACAATAGTGAAATTTCGTATTTCTCTCTGAAAAGTAGAACAAAACTGACATTGAAAATGTATTCCATGTATTTGAGTACCAGTTTTATTTCTGCTCAAAGCAAAAACCTCATGAGAGAGAAAGAGTTGTGTAGAGCACTACATCAATGTTACAGATCTACACAGTGCTCTTGAACAAATCATTTCAATTTACAACTTCTTTATTTCTCTCTTGAATAGCATCTTTTATATTTCCTTAACTCTGAAAAGGAGAAGTGGAGATAATTATAACACCTTTCTAAGGTACTTTGGCATCTAGTGCTTCCACAGGTCTAGAAAACAGCTAGAAGTGTATGATTTGGGACACCTTATCGCTCAGAGGATTTTTTTTCTTTTTTTAATTTCAGACGTTTTAAGAGATATTGTAGAAAAAGACAAACCACTAAATATCTCTGGCCCTCAGGTTCATTGCAGGAGGTGCTATACTTTCATGGAAGTGAATTACAGTAAGAATTTGTAATACCAAAGAAATATCACTGGTGTATTGGCACAGTAGGAGCCTCAGAGTAGGTCCTGGGCTTTGACTGCTGCTTTCAGTAAAAGTCTTATAAAAACTTTGCTGCAAGTGCAGTTTAGATGACAAGTCTGAAATGGAAAGTTCAAACTATCATCTTAACCACTACATCATTTTTCCAGCATATACAAAAAAACCTGAAGACAAAATCCTGCCCTGGGCTCTAGAGGGATGAGAATGAAAAGCAAGAAAAGCATCATCCAGAGATATGCTGATACTCACTAAAATGAAAAGAACTAAGATAAAGGCATTGGAAAGCTGAAGGAGGCAGACAAATTGATTATGGACCTAGAAATATTGACATGTGCGGAAAATAAACTAAAGTCTACAGTTATCTGATGAAAGTGCATAACAAAGACAGAGGGCTCTGTACAGTTAGTGATGGGGAGGAAGCATTAGGAGCTATGGGCTGAAATCAAGAAAAGGAAAATAAAATTGATGAACAGAAGAAACTCTTTCTTAGACATATCTGTTAGCTTAAGGACCTATCTAAACTTCAGTGATTGGAAGTCCACTGACTGTGATATCTAAAGACAGAAAACAATTCAGTCTGAAAGATTTGTTGCATGATCTCCTGAAGAAGACTGTTCCTGCTAAGTATTTAAGGTTGTAGCATTCATGGAATAATAGAAATCAGTATAACTTTAGCTGAAAAGAAGTAGGTGAGACTCAAGCTTACATTTGACATATGCAAAATTTTGACTTTTAAGTATTCATAGTATGTTTTATACAGGCTTTTGTTTCTAGACTCTAGGATGCAACAACAATATTATATAAAATTCATGGGATTTATTTTTAATTTCAGGGTTTTTTTTTCTTTTTATGCTCACTCAAAAAATTTTTAGAAATATTAATCTAAGAAAATGTTGAACACTTTTTGAAATCAAAACTTTTGGAAATTGTGCATCTTTAGATTGAGAATTTTCTACAAAAAAGAAACACTTCTCCAGCTCTGATCTCCATGCAATGAACTTGACAAAATTCAGCACCCAAACACAACAGAGGTGAAATGTTAATAAAAGTGTGATAAAAATCCTAAGAAATTTCTAACATTGTTTTCTAACAGATGCATCATGTTTAGGTTGCATGTCATTATTATATCAGGACTAAAAGAAACAGACTTTTAAAATTATAGCTACAGTTTTTAATAAAAAAAATTCCATAGTCATTCAAATATGAATTTGTATTTAAGTCAGTTCTTTAAGGGAATCAATGTTATTTATATATTTCAGACTTTAATGCAATACTAAGGAATAAAAATACATAGCTTAATTCAATACTGTTTTTTGTATATTGATACCTGATATCAAGGTATCTTGTTTCTACTGGACCTTGGAATGCTTCATGTGTAGTTAAACCCTTAAAGTGTGGACAAAGCAATACTGCATAATATTATGTGCAGTTATACTTACTGTACACTTGTAGCTGTCCTCTGAAGACATTTCTTCCACGAGAATTTTCAGCCTTACATTCGTACATTCCCGCATCCTCTAGCTGTACATTTGGTATTTCAAGCACAGCTTGGGATTTTCTCAGGCGGGCTTTGCTTGGATTATGACCATTAACTTTCCTCCAAGAGATTGTTGGAACAGGGCTGAAATATTTAGCAAAATTACTGTTAGTACTCAGAATATAGATTCTGTTATCTGGTAGTTTAAACACTTAATAATCTAAGTAGTAATAAAATATAACCACAATTAAGGTTCATATAATGGTTGATATACCTCAGCTTTCTATAGGGAACCCTTAATAAATGGATTGCTACATGGGATGTGTCTATTTCATCCACAAGGGAGGCTAAATTTTTATTGAGATCAAGTAAATCACTTAAAATACTCTCTCTAGAATTTCTTTAGCACTCTGTGCTTTACTCCTGAACACTTCCTCTCAATAGGCCAAAGAAAATAACAACTTCAAAACCTGGGTGAATTTAGCAAATTCCAACACATCCCAATTTTCCTACAATGAAAATTCAGTTCAGGAGATTGATCAGTGATAATGTCCGTCTAGGTGGGGGATTTCAATACCACTCTTTCTTGGATAAATTAAAAAGTGTCCAAAGGTTTGGAGACCTTTTTTGTTACAATATACTTCAAGTTGCAAAACCAGTTGTGTAAGAAGAATATATTAATGGCCTTGCTGCTTCTGGCTCATAGAACATGTTTGCTTGCAGGAGCAAAAGGGCTTTTCACTGTAGCTTGCTGTTCCACACAGGTCTATGTGGAAACTGGGTCATTTACGTTCATACTCAAGGAAGAAATGGATTAAATATTGGTTGCGCTCATAAAGCTTTCTTTTTAGCCCAAACACTCATCAGTCATTGTGCACCTATTGGGCTTTTGGGTACAGACAGGAGGGGGAAAGTACTTCCTAATATAGATTCAAATTCAAAACTGCTATGAATGACTGCCATGATTTGCTAAACTTCTACTTGCTTCAACTATACGAAGCTGCATTAAAAAGATCACATTTTCCTCAGTATTTCAGGGTGTCCAATTTAAGAAACAAAAACCACAGACATGGCAACTAAAGTTTGGTTATTCTTCAGCCAGTTAGACTCAGGCTGTGAGTTACTGGAGTCATACTCAAACTTGCAAACAAGATGCTCTGATTTCTAGTACTTTATAGAGGTTCAGAAAATTCCCAGACTTGTGGTTGGATATCAGAAGATCTCTCTAGTTTTCTGTCCTGAATGTCACATCGCACTGAATTTCATTGAGCCTGTTAACATAATTACCTTCACAAAACCAACATATAGTCCCATATGGAATGTATCATTACTTCCCTTATCAGTTCACTGCACTGATTACTTAACCTGACAAAATGTACTTTATTATGAGCGTGTGTGTATTCATCTCTGAGACATGGCCCTCACAAAAGCTCTCTATTCTTGCAAAATGATCCTTTATCACTGTCCCCCCCAGAAGAAACACCTGTGTGAAAATTAAATAGTATTTTTCTTTTTCCTTACTAAACAAAACAGGTTTAACTCTTATTCTTCAGCTCCCCAATTATGTATATAATTTTCTTTTTATAGATGTTTGTGGATCATATGATGGGTGTAGATTGTATATTATCTTTATTTTTTCTCTGTCATCATAAGAACTTGATAGCTTTCTCATTTTTAATCCTAAATTACTTTCTTGATGACTGATTTCAAATTTGGTGTCCTGTATGTTTGTTTTGAGGACTCTTTTCTGCAACTTGTATGGTTCTAATTTATAAAGTTTGCTTCCTATTAGAAGTTATTTTACATACTTTCAGTTAGAAGATTAAAAGAACTTCCCATTCTTATCTGACTGAAGTTCTTCAAGAGGTTCAATTCTAAATACAAAGGATAAATAAGATATTTTTTGTTTCTGATGTACTAATAAAACTTTGTCTTAGACCATCAGTTATGATATTCCTTTCATGTCCTTAGCTACATATTTTTAATAGCTATTTATATTTATTAGATGTAGTACAAACAACAATCTTAATCCCATTCAATAGCTCTCATAATTTATTTCTAATTGCATGATTCACCTTGATATTCGAACCTATACTTTTTCTTGAGTGACTTCATGAAGATTTTGTAAGTCTATCCTCTTTCTATATGGAATATAATTGTGTCATGATTGCTGGTTGCAAATCAGTCACCATGACCAGACAAAGATTTCGTTATTAATTACAACATAGGTCCACAGTAGGAACACTTTATGTTGATACAGTGCAAAATAGATGTGCTGATACACTTTATTTGGCACCATAAGAGTGCCATGCTTGTTGCTTGTTGTTAGTTATTTGGCCTTCAGCCCTGCTTCCAGTAAAATCCATGACAAAAATGCTTTCACTCTATTGTCATGGAAGAAAACTGGTTCTGCTGAATAGCACTGGTAAAAGGAATTTTTTTTGCTAGTGTATATTTCTGAGAAAGAGTGAGGAGATTATAAACCATGAAAATTGTCTCATTTAGTTGCTGTGAGATTATTTTTAAATTCATGTGTTTAGAAAATTTCCTTTAAATTGCATTTAACTAATTTTTTGAAATTTGTTTTTGTGTATCCTGCAGCAAGCAAATGTGTATAACATGGATATCACAGAGGAAACTTGTTGTTTGGGTCATTAGGAAACATATTTTGAAACAACGTACTGATTTCTCAATCAGTATGAGATAATAAGTGGAATTTTTCAAAGGAGACAAAGTTACTCTAGCTGTGCAGATTTAATGATTTCAAAAGAAAGTACTCCCATATTACAAATTGGTATTCCTGGACAACTTGTAGCTCTGTTTAATGAAGCTTATTTTCCTTGCATAACTTACAAACAAAGTATGACTTTTACACCTGAAATAAAAATATATCTATACCTATTTCTCCTCTGTGACTTCTGTGAGAAGGAAATGAAATATATCAGAGTGAGTAGGTGAAAGAATAAGATTGTGTGACTGTTCTAGAAAACTCATAAAATCCACTATAAAAGTTAACTGATATATGCATATTTTTCATCTTTTCAAATGATCCACAGTTTTTAAAAAAATGGAGTAAATGCAGAAGTACCTCTATCACTAATATGAGTTTAATGTAATATGCATAATTGTTGAATCTTATAAGCATTATAATCCATTTTTATTTTGGTTGCAGCTGACATCTATGGGAATACAGTTTCCTTGTTTATTATAACCCTGTTCACATTCAGCTCCTATGAGTAACTTGATTTGAGTTTCAGCTGAGTTAAAACAATGGATTTCTCCTTGCTTTTGGAAAAAAATCTGCTGAATACTATGGGTAAACCTTCGTACCACCAAGAAAAATAAACTACTTGATTTCAGAAATACCATCATTAAACTTCTCATTAATCTAAAAAGAAATAAAAATTCTAAAGGGTCCCTGGTGACTGCAGTAGACATTAGTGTGGGTTTGTACAGTTTGAATTTGAAGAAAATATGAGTAAAAATTTTACATTTACATTTGGAAGATATTATAGGAGTCAGTTTTCAGTGGTTTATTATTTGGGACAGTGCTGTTGAATTTCTTGGGAATTCTTCACAAGTTTCTATAAAGTATAGAAATAAATATGTTTTGAAAAAATTATAGGAAGCAATTCTTTTTCCTTTCAATTTTATATGAGAAAGTATTTCATTACATATCTATCTATAGCACATGTTTATTTCAAGAAAGGAGTGAGGTGGAAATAGAGTAATGTCTGAATTTTAAAATACTTTTGCCATGGAGCTCAGCTCCTAGTTTTTCAATAATATCATAAATAGGAATACATAGATTACTTTATCTGTATTCTGTTGGTGCAGATTGATGTGATATTTTGAAATATTTTATCTTCTACTATAATTTCAATTCCTCTCCACACTATTTTTCTTTACCATGCATCACTGTTCTGAGCTGTGCCTTCAAACCCATGGGTTCACATCATAATATATCTTGAAAACCACTACATGCCTGTGGAGACTAGAAAAAAATCCTTTTTTTCTTATGCCATCCAGTCTTGCGACTGTGTTAAATATCTTAGAATTACAGGGTAATTATAAAGGATTAAAATGTTGAGGACTACAATGAAATTCTCTATGTCTGATGCTTTCCAGAAATGTCGATCAACCATTCACATGATTCTACCTTTAAAATATCCCATATAAATCTGTTTGGGTTGCAGAGTTTTAGGAGACAGGACAATCACTTTTCCTTTCATTTGGTTATTAAAAGGTAGCTAGTACTCATAAAATATAGCAGTACTGAGCATGCTGATTTAGGAATGAAAAGAGAATAGAATTAAACGGTGATGAGTTTGAAGCCTGTGTGCAGGAACAAAGACGGGTCTACAAATCACTTCAACACACATCCATGACTGTACTGAAAAGGTCTGGTATATGTATAAGTGTCATATACTAATGTGGATGTGCTTTGCCATCACTGCTGGCTTTCTCTTTGTGGTACAGAGGAAGGACAGCACTGAGTTGTACTCCAGAGTTTCTTTTTGCTGGTTGAGCAGAGCCTGAACTGTTGGCTCAGTCTTGAAACTTAGCTGTTCCATAGCTAAAGTTAGATAACATAACTGACACTTTTGGCGATTTTAAAAAATGTCCACATTTTTAAATTCAAGTGAATGATGACCACAAGAGTCACCTGATTAAGGTGTGATAAAACAAGAGAATAGAAGAACCACAGTAGGCAAGGTATTGGTTTCACAAATAATGAATAAAGTAGAAAAGGTATTCTACAACCACTTGTGTCTGCATTTAAAAGTTAGGTAATGGTGTTTACTCTTAATGAAATCACAGTAGCATAGCTAGATGTGAAAAATTTAATTCAAAAGAGCTGAACATCTCCTCCTGTGTATTCATTGTTGTCCACATTGAAAAATTCCATGTTATACTTTTGTCATCATAGTATTGCAGATGCTATTCATGTTGTAGAATTAAGGAGATGTTGAGCTATTGTACCTGTTAAAAAAAGAATGGAAGTAAGCTCTATTTTTATCTCAGCCATTCAGTAACCACTTTTTCTAGTCTATGTATCACACCCTACCTCAGTTTGCTGGCCATAGGTGTTCTGAAATAAGTGGACATTTTTCTAAAAAGTATTAAAGGCATAACAACAGGTAAATTATCTTCAGCCTGTGACTTGATCAAAGCTGTTAACAGAATCCAAAGCAACCTGTGACATCTGATCTTTTTGTGTAGGGGATAATACAAGAAGAATCTGTAATTTTAAGTCAGAGGAGAAAAATGTTTTGAAGCAGAAAATTTGCCTGAAAAGATGACATATTTTTAGTAGGTGCTCATACAGATCCTCAGGGCCACAGTACCACAGTACAATTGTGTTTACTTGCCTCATGTTAAAGCATTTTTGTAACTGAACTTTCTCTTGTGTCATTTTTCTCTGTTCCAAACTTTGTCCAGATAGAATTTCTGTAGCTGGCACATTGATCTAGGATTTACTAACTCTTCTGTACAGATATGGCCAGTATATGTTTACAGATCCATTCCAGAAGACTAGTTACAATGACTCCAGAAATTCTAGGAACAACAACCCTAACATCAATCATGATGTAAATGTAAACATAAATCCAGTGTGGCTGGGGTGTGCAAGACAGCTTTGAAGCTGCTGATCAGCCAGAGAGTTTGAAGACAGTGACCAGAAGAGCTGGATTTAATGCTCTTGCGCCACAGTATTATATGCATTTATTTCTTTGTGGGAAAAAGAGAAGAGAAACTTCTGAACTTTCTCTTTCCTCAAGAGAAAATTACAGTAGTAACTCTGGGGACCTGCTATTGACAATTGCTACAATATGTTTCCTGTGATCCTCTCAGACTCTGACACAGAGAGAAAGCCTATACATTTAAGTTTGGAATGCAAAAAGAAAAAATGATCCTCCATCTTTAAACCAAAAGCAAGGCTGTGTAGATTACTGAACACAGTTTTTAGCGATGTTTACAAGTTTTCTTTGATAGTCCTGAGAGAGAACGGAAAAGGATTGGTAATATTGCTTCTTCAAGAGTGACATTTTACTGATAGGGAGTTGCAGTTTGGTAGGGGTTTTCCCCTACTTTCCCTTTGCTTTACCTTAAGGTAAAGGCAATCAAATAAAATTTTTTAAATACAAATATGAAGCATTTAGTCAGAGTGAGGCAGAATGAGGCCTGGGAGTGGTACTTGAGATTTACCAAAGAATCTTTATTACATTCTTTATTAAATTATTATGAATTATTTCAATATTTGTTACAGAATTATAAAGTTTATGTCAGAATTAGTTCACTTAGAGGAAGGCAGAAATCAATCCAGCCTGAAAAACAGGAACAAAATCTGATCCTGTTCTAGCACTTTATGACATAAATACTTATTCAGTATGAGCTAAAAATGAACTTTAGATTGATGAAAGTCTTAGAAAAATTTGACATAAAGAATATGTGTTATCAAACAAAAAAAAAAAAAAAAAAGAAAGGAAAGAAAAGGAAAGAAAAAAGAATCCTGGATCTATTTGAGTCTTATATAAACAAAGTCATCTTGAAGATGCCATGCTCATGTTAAAAAAGGTTTCTTCCTCTCACCACAAGCTTAGCTCTAGGGGAAAGGACATCCCTACCTATAACACTGAAAAATGATGTTCTGCTGAGACTTTTCATTTCCCTCTTGGGACTGTTTTGTTATCAGTGAACTTTAAGAGTAGCTTCCACAACTTTCAGGTTTGGCATCTGACAGGATTAACAAAATATTTTTCCTATGGCGAGAAGTGGTGTGAAGGGATATGGAACAACTTGATTTTTTGGCCTATGGAACTTAGAAACATGTATTTCTGTATCTTTAATATCAAAGGTGTTTCTATGTTTCACCTTTGTGGGAAGAGGAAAGAACTGCTTTGTTTTCATGGAAAAGTACAAGGAGCTTAATCATTTCTGAAAGACAATACCAGAAAGGAACACTTCCAGAGCTGAATGGACATTCTGTGGGCTATCTGTATCCTTAGCAAAGAGGCACTCACTCTCTGAGAAGTTTCACACAGTTCCCCAAGGAAATGACAGCTTATACTCATGGGAGAAAAGTAAAGATCTTGTTAATATATCCCAAACACATGAAATAAGTGGCCAGTAGAACTGTCATACTTGCTCCTAAAAACAATTATATATATATTTATATCATAGATGTTAGTGGTTTTTTTGAGGTTTATTTTGGTTTAGTTTTTTTTGAACAGTGAAATTTATGCTATATTCCCATGTTTACACCCAGTAATACTCATCTGCTGCTTGCCACCTTTACCACTTACTCATCTCAGTGCCCCTGGGAGTCAGTGTAGTGCAGTTAGCATAGGTTAAATTTAAGCTGGTTTTAAAATGTCACCAGCGCATTAGCTCTGCTACTCTTTGGCATTACACCAGGGCTGAAGTGAGAGGTGAATTCATGCTGGTATTAAGGAGATTTTAGGTTAGAAAAGAACTTGATCTTAGAATAGAAATCCTCATAAGACCTTTTTTGCACATTAGGTTACCAAGAAGAGATGAGGTTATAGGAAGTTCTTATCTGGTCTCAGCAGTTTATAGCAGGAGATGCCTCCTGCTGTGTCTGAAGCCAGGAAGAATCACGGCATCTACAGCTAGCACATGGATACCAGTTCTGAAACATTCTAGACCAGTATAAAATAGGTAATAATTACTTTCCCAAGATCAGTCAACAGAAGGATAAAAGTCAGAGAGAAATATATGGAAGACTTGGGGAATGACTTTAACTGGCAGTCTGAAAGAAAAAGCCATATTTTACAGATTTGAAGAGCACAGAGGGGGAAGTTTTGTCATTTGAAGTTGTTTGGAAAAAAATATGGTGCAATGCTGGAAACTTCTATTCACCTGTGTGAAGAGATCAGGTGTAAAACTGCATGTGTTAGGCAGAGAAGTGTCAAACCTGGGCCTATGACTCATTATAGGATTACTGTTTGTGAATTTTGTGTTCTTGGCAAAAATCACATATGGCAGAGGAAGAAAAGCAAGGAATCAGGTACTATGAAGCATCTGACTAAAGGTACACTTGCTAGGTGCTTTTAATCTTCCTTCTTTTCTGAAATTATTCTCTTTGTTGTTATATTTTTTGCCAAGCACTGACCACACCTCACTGAAACAACCCTTTAGCCCATGGCCTTGCAAAGTCTATCTTTTTAAACCTTCACAAAGATTTGTGATATCTAGAAACATTCTTCATAGGCATTACCCTGTGTCATATTCATAGTAAGCCACACTAGCAAAAATAACTTCTTCAGAAACTTCATGTGATTCACAACAGTTACAGTCAGATGCCCTTCACCAAACCACAAATATTTTTTATTTTACCACACTTGATCTTTGCTTAGATATTATATTCAATTATCCAAACATTCTGCTTTTATTTCTGCATATTGAAAAATGTAAAGTAAGCTCTCTCTACATAGATGAATAGAATGGTTTGGGTTGCAAGGAATTTTAAAGATCATCTAGTTCCTGCCCCACTGTCATGGGTAGGGATGTTTTCTACTAGACCAGGCCGCTCAGAGCCCCATCCAATCTGGTTTTGAACACTTCCAGGAATAGGGCATCCACAATGTGTATAATGACATTAAAAAAATTGGCATTTTTAATGAAAGTTTGAAGAACAATTAGAAAAGTCTGTTAAAAGAAAATCAGGTGAAGAAGATAAAATCCCATATTTCATGAATTTTAAAGGTTGAGATATTTATTAATTAGCATTGATTCAGAGTTCACTGTTTCAAGAGAACATTTTAGAACATTTCAGAACATTTCTTAGTCACTGAATTTTGTTAACTTGTGTGACCTAAATATAGGTAGCTTCACCTTATTTTTATTTTATTTCATTTAGAAAGCAAGTTTTTAAAGCGGACTATCAACTGTGTTCTTGCAATACATATTACAGATGGGATGAATGGTTACTATAAATCTCTTCAAAGTGAAGTTAACAATAGAATTATTAAAGCAACATTAAATATAACAACATGAACACTGCTTCTATCATACTAGTCTCATCATAATTCAGTAATAAAAGGAAGTAAATATCTCTAATTTATTCTTATAACTAACTAAAGATATTTCACAACAAAAACATAGTTTAGGCATTACCAAAGTGAAATAACATAGCATTTAGGGAGAATGTTGATATATTACATTGATGTTACTATTGTACAGAAATAGCACAAGTATAAAACAGTCTCTCAAATATACAGAAAAACAAATATATGGGTCATAAGAAAAAATTGTCAGCACTGTTCTCTATTGATTCTTTTGATTCAAGTATCTATGTGTTGATCTATATAGTTAAAAAATAACCACAGTAAAAAAAAAAGGATGCATAAAACTTATTTTCTTTTAGTAAAGCAATCCTTTAATTTGTTTTAATGAGAAATAAAATATTATTATGCAGTCAAAATGATCTGCTGGCATTATCACAATATAAACTCTTTTTTTTTGTTTAAATATGAGTTTAATGTGGAAAATAAAATAGAAGCTTGTCGATGCACAACAAAAATGCATTTAGGCTGAAGTGTGAGGGCCAGGATGTGTGCATTATACACAATTTAAAATTTAAACATCTGTGTGAAATAGTGAGAATAAAATTATTTCAAATGGAAACAAATAGACAAATCAGAAAGAAGAATAAATAGAAAAAAGAGATGTATTTCTGACATTTGTTTTTCACTTGCTTTCCTCTGAGGCCAAGTGTCTGGGTTCATTGAAGAGGATTGTAACATACAGCTTTACATACCAGTTTGGACAAATCAGTCCTATATCCTTGTTTGAACTATGAAAATGTGTTCATTTTGAGCCTTTAAAAAACCCTGTATATTTCCATCTATGCCTGCCTTCAAGTGCCATGTTAAAACAATAGTGTTAAAACTGCTACTGACAGAAGCATGCTTCAAAGTGCAAAATAATGCTTGGATCGCTGCCACTGAAGTACTTCTTTAATGAATATGTCATGTAATGAGGACAGGATTTAGAGTCCTTTTGCCCATCAGCACCATTAATTTAATCTCTTTATAATGGGGAGCTAAATGAAGACATGAGAATCATTTCCTTGAATAAAGTACATTAAGAAAGAAACTAAGGAGTGGACTAGTTGCCTCCAGATGTTCTTGGCTGAAAAGTCAGTAACATTTTGGGGAAAATTAAGATGGCAACCTGATGTCACAGAAGACTATATCTGAGAAATCACATTTCTGGTGCAGGAAAAGCCAGAAATGCTGCGATTTGTGCAAGAGTGTCATCTAGGAAAATGATGTCTTCTTCACCAGAACTTATCCAAAGAACAAGGTCATGATCTGTCTTCCTGATTTGCATAACAAATCTAAGGTTTGACTTTGAAATAGTTATACCTTAGCAACAAATCACTGATATATGCAGTGATTTCTTAGGCAATGACTAATGCTCATTATTAACAGCATTATCTAACACAAGTAAGATAATTTTGAGATATTTCACTCATGTATTGCTTTGAATTCTTTAGCAACTACAAAGTCTGTTTGTAAGCGGCATTAGTAACACAGTATTTTCACTTGTAACTGAATCAGCTACATATTGCTTGGATCAGAATGAAATTCGGCTCAGAGAATTTCTGTCTGTCAAGCAATTAAGATATTTGACTTTAGTTTGGAGACAAAAGCTGCATAGCTCCAGTTTATTTAATTCTTACAGCCGTAGTGACTGGCAGTTCTAAATAAACACTATTAATAAATCATTAATCTGTAACTAAAGACTAGGTTTTTTCTGGAATAGTTGCCAAATGCCTACTTCAGGAAATCTCACTGGAATGCCTGTCATTCTCACAATTACAGCAGAGAGAGCAGAGTGAGTATTTCAGACAGCTAAAGTAAAGCATGAGAAAACCAGAAGCACATTAGTTTTGAGACTGTAATAACTACTGTGTTATTTACAATAAGAATTCAAAATGCTAAGTCTCAGAACGCTAAATAAAGAAGGAAAATAATTAGTTATTGATTCAGTTTAGTAATGGGGACCAATGGCAGTGTAACAAGAAAAGACCCCTACAAGCCATTAGGAATAAGAAATGGGGACAAGAAATGAAAATTAATTGGAAATTTGATCCATTTTTACCTCCCACCTCAGCCTCCAGGTTTCAAATGGTGCCTGAAATGTCATTCATGTAATTATTACCATATCAGGTTGAAAGCAATTTCAATTCAGCTGATTTGATTGTGCATTAATGGCTGGGCAAAGATAAGGAATGTGTATGGTAAAAACAGCTGTCCCTTACAATAGCAGCAAATGGGGTCAACTATCTTATTAGATAACCTTAAAATCCTTGATCATTCAGATGTTTGGGGGGTTGCTTTGTTTGGTTTGTTTTTTGTTTGTTTTAGTTTGGGGGTTGTTTGTTTTTTGTTTGTTTATTAAAGGTTAACAACCAATATGAATGAGGACATAAGCTAATTGAAGCCTTTCCTGCCAACCTTCACCTTCCTGTTTGACTGATTCTTTTTGAGAGAGTTTACTAAATCTCAGGGTGCAGAAGATGGAAGGTATCAATAGCTGTTTCTTGCCTGCCACTGATGGTTGCAAAGGACAATGTGTCATACCTCTTTTTCACTACAAAGTGACAGCTGACTCATAATCTGTCAGCAACTGTAATTTAATTCCATCAAAATCAGAAAAATAAGAAGTAATGCATTGGTTATTGCTTCAGCCATAGCCAAGAGTCTAAAAAGACCTCACTGCCAACTATTGACTTGGCAATGTTTCTGACAGGAGAGAGTCTGGAGCCATCTGTCTCTACAGAACAGCCCTTTTCCTCATTTAGTTAAGCATTTTGGGGAATCTCTCCATTTTCTGTTCTCTCTCATGTATCTCTTTCCTTATCTTTATTGCATAAAACATAAGATTTGTGTTTTACTGTACAGAACCTCTTGCTTCACATTTGCTTTCTAAACTACAGTTTACATTTATGTTGGGAATGAACTTCTGTAAGCTGCTGTCACTGTCTAGTGGTTCCATTTCTGCAGGCTATGGTCTCTCAGCGTTTTTTTGGACTTGTTTGGCTATGTCTTCTTTCTCCATCAACTTCGCTGGACCGAAACAGATACAACTAAAATACTTTGTCAGAATTTCTCTGTAATTAAATATGTATACGTTCTGTTGACCTGTTCACTGAGAGCATCTGGATGTTGGTCAAACAGGAAAAACTGGTAAGAAGAGAATGAGATGAAAACATACATCATCCAGTCAGTTAAGAGAAAAATCTAAACAGAAAAATCCAGTGACCAGTGACACATGAAGGTCAAGATGACTAGAAAAACATTTAAAAAGTCCTCTCAGGTGGTAGAGGTGGGATTTGCAAGGTTGGTCTGGAAAACCAAACCTGCCAAGCACAGTGGAGTCATCATTCTCAGGAAAAAGGACTGTTGTCTAAGAACTCCTAACTTTTTTGGTTTTGTTCCTACTTAGGCAAAGTAAAAAGAATTGGTATGTAAAATACAGTATTATCTCAGATTAATTGTTTTGTGAAGTTCCTTCACAGGAGTTGCAAATGCAAACCCTTCCTCTATTTCTTAATCAAGGCCAGGCTGTAAGAAACCTACATGTGTCTTGATAAGGTATGAACTATAAAAGCAAGATGGATATATGATATTTATCAGCATAACTTCTGAGGGTGAGATATCAAAAAGGAACACCTTTGTAAAAAGGAACTGAAAAGAATTCAATACAGTGAGATTTATTTCAACACACCACACAGAATTTGATGGAGTGTTTTGGAAAGAACCCTTCCCATTACAATTTTTTATATGTCTGTAAAGAAACATCACTGATGGAACACCTGTTAGCAACATATATATGTGAAGAAGAAAAAATCATTTCTTGAATGGCTAGAATTACCTCCTAGGCAATATACTGGCTATATACTACCCTTGCTGATCTTATTCTTGGGAACAATAATAATAGTAACTTGAGTAACTAATAGTAACTAACACCACAAAACTGAAATATCATCAATTTCATCCTATATTCTGTAATCTGAATACTATATAGAAGTAGTTTCAGTTTCTCAAACTTGTCTCTCCCCAAACCCATTTATCAGTAAAGCTATATAAACCTCCTTGACATAAATAGTAAACACCTGTTCTCTAGTAGTGCTATTAGTTCAGGCAGAAGCTAGAGAATAAGCACTTCCACAAAGTGTGTTAGGATGTATTTAAGACATTAAGCTTCTAGCTTCATACATAAGTTTTGCATTTGAGGGGAGGGAAGACAACTCTATTAATCTTTGTTTATTCTCCAAATATGACATTTTGACAGAATAAACTCTAACTTACTGATTTATAGTATCACAGTGAATAAAGGGATGTGAGTCTGGTAAAATTTGCAACAAAAAAAAATTTCCTCTTTTTGTTTATGAGAACAGTACTTTTCATTTTGACAGAGAGTCTTTTAATTAGAATGAATTCCTGTCCACAGAAATGGTTGGGCAGGGAGTTCATAATTAGCTACTTAGTCAGTTGGTTGTTTTGAGAGTTCAGTAAGGACTGTCTGTGAAAATGAAATCCAGCACAATAATGAAATCACAGATTAGGCATGTCTCATCTTAATACAGTGATGTCTAATTATGAAAGAATCTGTACTTACTTGCCAAGTGCAAAACACTCCATCTTAACAGTAGATCCCTTTGCAGCTGTAACTGTGTAAGGAAAATGGACTTCAATTTTTGGTTCATATTCCCCCATGACACCTGGAACATAAGGAATGTTTAAAATATGAGATAACATGAGTTTTCCACTATTACAGGAAAACCCTGTGGCTTCCTATTGAATCTGCCCAACAGTAAAGCTGGTAATCGATGGAGATAGTCTCATTTGATCTGATATGTTGTGCTCAGGTCTAATATATATATATTCCAAAATGCTCTTCAGAGTTACCAGCAGTAAAACAGTGAACTTAAAAAAAAAAGATTTATTTTTCTTCAAACACAGGTTAATATTTAAGTTTTGAAAGATTAAAGTGGGCAATCAAAAGAAGAGTGAGAATTTTCATAGACCAAATCTTTTATTACCAGCACAATAGAAATTATGGTAAATAAATTAACGTATCATGCTGTGTTTGACTGAGGACTTTTCAAGTTCAGCAAAAAATCCCCTCAAATTATGTAAGATTTGTATACACAGATACAAACACAGATAAGCAAATATTAAAAATTCAGTTACGTCATTTTCAACAACCCTTTTAATTTGGGAGATGATTCTTTTTATCAGGACAACACACTAAGTACTGTAAGGTACAACTTGAAAAACATTCAGGGGTCTGCAAAATATAAACATGAAAATCAATAGAATTATCTGTAATTTGCTGTGGAGTAACTGAAAGCTTTGGAGAATCACAAGATTTTAGGAAATGAGAAATGAGTAGGGAAATGGAGGTATGTTTTATAAGACAAGGTGAGAGGTTTTTATTTGATGCAACTTGTACCAAATGTTATAATCAACATGGTAGGAGAAGAATATAACAGTTGTGTTTGGTTAGAAGTTGGGTTAAGGGGGTAGGCAATACTCAGGAACAAAAAGCTGTATTAAACAAAGAAAGAATTGTTCAGGTTTTTAGATTAGAAAAAGTGAATAAAATCTGACTTGTTGACAAAGTAGCAACAAGACAAGTCCAATCTAAATCTGTAAAAATCAGTCAAGATTCTCCAAATAATTCTAAAGTAAGCAAATAGGAACAAGAGATGAAAAGGAAGGAGAGGAAAGAGACATCTTTCTTATGCAAGAAAGAGAAATGAAAGGAGCATAAGAAGGAACATGTCAGTAGAGGAATATGAGATTTACAGTTGATAGAAGACCAAGCAGACAGAGAGAGATGGAAAAGCAACCCACAACCTATAAAAGCAAAAAATAATATGTAAGACCAAAATGATAAAGCAGATACTTCTAGCCCTTCAAATGTTCCTTATGGGGCTCAGGATTTTCCTGTGGGGCTGTGCTCTCCTTTTTCTTCCTATTCCACAGGTTCCTACAGCATGATTCTGAGAGAATGTCTGAACATATATGCATTTAAGCATTTTGTTAGAGGGTTACATTTGGAAAGAAAATCCAAGTGTGTCTGATATATGAATCAAATGACAGAAGCAGAAAGCATAAAATGCTTTTATTTCAAATAATGTGATTCCATAAATA
The DNA here is from genome assembly GCF_022539395.1 of Myiozetetes cayanensis. Classification (NCBI taxonomy): domain Eukaryota; kingdom Metazoa; phylum Chordata; class Aves; order Passeriformes; family Tyrannidae; genus Myiozetetes; species Myiozetetes cayanensis. The sequence continues at coordinate 38,949,873 of NW_026087742.1, read as the reverse complement.
ATGTGGTTTTATAAGTAGCAGCAGACTTCTTTTTAAAAAACGTAATCCTGCAATATTACATGTGCTAGCAATAGTGACCCATTTTCCTCAAAAATATGATTAAATCAATGTTTTGACATTGCTTTATGGACTTGTGAAGAAATACTGTCCCTTGTATGAAAAGGCAAATTTTGAACCAACTCTATGATTAGAAAAAAAAGGAAATTAAAATCTGTGTCCTGGTTATTAAAATCAATTCATAGCATCAACCAAATTGTATTCAATTAAAATTTTCTTTAGCCTAGGCTGAAAAATGATTGCTAGTCTAATCTGTAATAAAAATGTTATGGATTGCTTGTACCACTTGCTTGTACCATGTCCCTAAATTTCATAATTTAGTTACACTCTTTGTAACTTCTTTTACTGGTTTATGTATTCCTTTTATGATTACAAATACTAGTTACTAGGGAATGGCCTGAAGTTATGTCAGGGGAGGTTTAGGTTGGATATCAGGAAAGGCTCTTCACCCAGAGGGTGGCTGGGCACTGGAACAGGCTCCCCAGGGAAGTGGTCACAGAACCAAGGCCCCCAGAGTTCAAGAGGCATTTGGATGATACTCTCAGGCACATGGTGTGACTCTTGCTGATGTTCCTATGCAGACCTAAGGGTTGGACTCAATGATCCTTATGGGTCCCTTCCAACTCAGCATAGTCTGTGATTCTGTGACCAATTACATGGTTAATAAGATATATGTCATATCCCCTTCTAGATGTGTCTTCTACAGACCAAAAAACCCAGACTGTTAATCCTTCCTTACAATGAATCTTTAATAAACTTGTAAGCATTTTTAGTGCACATGTTGCACCATTTAAAATTCCATTCCATCATTTAGAGATGTGAAATTGAGAACTGCACAGCAATAGTGAGGCTGTAGATCTTTCTGTCACTTTTTTTTTTTCTTGGGATTTTCTTCCTTGCTTGTTCCTTATTGCTTTCCTTACAATTCAGCTCTATTTGCTATTTTGCACTTGAACTGATGTTCATCCACAATGGCAGTCTAATCTCTTTACTAATAATATCTAATAAAGGTATATTTTTAGGTTTAAGTATTATATAAATTTGTAGTGAGTGACAATATTTATTGCTTCTTCACTCTTTCTATTATCACAATATCATTTTGCAGCTCTCCAGGATTACTTTTTATTTTAACTATTCTGAACAATTTTATATCAACAATCTTTTCTACCTCTCAGTTTATTTTGTTTCTATATAGTTTAGGTGTGGAATGGTGAAATCCCAGAAAAGTATTCTGTGGCTTCACTGACAATCCCCCAGTCCTCCAAACTGTTCAGATACTCCTACGACAGAGGCATTTTTTTATCTATTTTTAATTAAAAATGGGGCTGTCCTGCAGCCTCTCTGAATAGTTGATTTCTTTGACAGCCTTTGATGAGTAACCTGTAAAGAACTATTTGAAATGAAAATACACAGTAGAACCTTGACCATTCCCATTCATATTCTCTCAGACTCTTCAGGAAAGTTGTATACAGACTGAAGCATGACTTCCCTTTTAAAAAGCTCTGTCCTTGATATATGACTGTGTAGTAAGACTACTGTATAAGTATAATCCTACTGATTGTACTTTTCTATGTATTTTCTATCAACACACTTGATACAGAAGTTAGACGTATTCTTTGACTCACTAAATAAGCTCCTCAGATGTTCCTTGGAGTCCCTTTTTCGAACAAAAGGACCTTTTCTACTTCCCCTCTTCCTAGTCCTGAGACTCAGTGATGGAAAATAATATATCCTGCTTCCTTCCATACAGAAATCTGGCCTTCATGATTTGTTAGTATTCATAATGTCAATATTAAAACTTCAATTATGAGAACTTCAGTCTTGATAGGGGAACCTCCCTAGGTCCCCTTGTAATGAACACTATTGAAAATAGTTCAGTTATGTTTTATGATGCAGCCTTATGTTTCTGAGGTGTTTCTTTTAAATCTCTGGCATCTGCTCACTGTCCATACTCACTGAAGGTTTTGTGCTTCAATTAATTTAAAAAGCGGTGGTTTTAATTTTGTGTGAGATTTTTTTCTGGAAAATAATTGTGTTGAGTTGTCATATCCTATTTAACATTTGACCTTTTAAACACTGAAAAATATGCAGCTTAAAATAGGATTAAATTGTTCTTGCATTTAAAGTAATACAGTATGTCTGTACCCATCTGAGGGACAATATTATCTTTCAGATCTTGTATTTTTAATTTACATTAACTCCCTTCAGTAAATGTAATCTGTACGTGTACTGAATGCTCTTTGCAATTCATGCCATCATTTCCTATTCTTAATGAAATGGTGATCTACTAATGCTTTATACCATGTCTTGTTCTTCTGGGTTATTGCTACAATGGCATGTGACATGCCTGCAGCAACTGGAAGAAAATGTATAAAAGTTACAGAGCAATTCCTTGGTGTCACTATGAAAATTAGGAAACAAAAATCTATTATTGCAAAGGGATATTTTTCATCATTATGATTTATGATCTTTGAGGCTATGGAGGCCATTGCAGTTGCACAGCCATTAAGGGAACTATCAAGGCCTCAACTTCTCACATTACGCTATAATTGCTTTGCTATGTCTGTGGTACCTCCAGGGCCTTTGTCTTACCAGAGTCTGTTTTGGTCACTATGAGTTAGTAATGGTAAAACAAGCAACATTTGCATTTTCATAAAGATTTTTGTTAATTTGTATCAGATGCTAAAAGGAACTTCTAAGAAATATTGAGGCTTTGAGTTATGCACAGCAGAATCAATCTCTCTCAGGCTTATATACACGACTCTCTTTCAGAGGTTTGGGTAAGGCCATAAAAAATCCTCTCAGTCATTTTTTATTTCCAGTTATCAAACATGAAATACAACAATAAATAAAATTGATCAGTACAGAATAAAAACATAATACACGGTTTTCAAGTGGCTAACAAATCATGGAGCTCACGTGGTCTGAGCACTATAGAGCAGTGGGATGCCATTCTCAGTGCTGCCATGCTCTGCCTTCCCATGAAAATAGCTCCCGATAGCTGACCTCCAAGACTCAGTATTTCTTGGGCTAATTACTTACCTTACAGACTCCCTACTTCAGAAGCTGTGTCTTTCATCTAAGTTCAGATCTGGGTATGAAAGTGCTGAATTTGTGATTGGTATAAAACACATGGCTCAAAATAGATCTAGTTTACCAGATCTTAAAGTTTTGTCTGGGATTAGAAAACAGTTTAAAAGCCACACTTTCTTGTTTGTTTAAGTAAATCTTATCCCTGGTCTTTGCTCTGAAATGCATCATTCCATCTAACGTTTCCCAGTGTCTGGGTCTCTGCCCTTTCAGCCAGGGTCTTCTTTGGCTACGGGAGATTTAAAAATTAATAATCCTCCTGTTCTGTCTCCGATTATCAAAGAAAATACTGGTTCAAATGACTGAACATATCCTAGGAAAAAGTATAATTTGACCTTGTAAGGAACAGTGGCTTGTTAGTCACACAGACAGAAAAGGACCCCAATATTTATAAAAGAGGTGATTTTCCTATTCTCTCCTTCAGATATTTTTTACAAGAATGCAGTTATCACAAAGTAATTATTCTCCAACTCAGGTAAAAAAAAAAAAAAATCAGAAAATCTAATTTTTAAGAGGTGGTTTAATTTAACAAGTTGTTCTTCTAACTTTGCTGTGAATCTGTGACCTGAGTTCAAATCTCTGCTACTCAGTGTCCTATGAACCCTAAGATATGTTTGCAGTTCATTTTTCTATGAAAGAAATAGAGATGACATAATAATGTGATAAATGCTGATTGTGAGATGCTCACAAGATATCACAAGAATAGATGTAATTTTCAAACATTTACAGATATTACTACAGCTAAAATTCTTTATATTATCCCCTGTGGACCATTTAATAGAAATGCAGAATGGAATAAAGTAGTAAGATCAGTTTCTGATTTTCCATACCTTCAGCTAAGAACAAGGGAAAGAGCTACAAACAGAATATCAGACACTACCACTTTGAAAAGGACTACTTTACCTCTTCAACTAGCCTGCCACTCCGTGACTTTTACAACCTTAGATGAAGACCATAGAAAAAATGTGAGCCTATGATTTCATCTATACGATAAGAATTTTTCCCTTCGTGGGGAAAAAAAAATCAGACTGCTGAGAAATCACGACACGTCATCTTACTCTGTCTGTGTAAAGGCTAATGCTTCTGTTTCATTAATCTTTCAGATTTTAACTACCCTCTTGAATCTGCCAGAACATGATGGCTCCTTAAATCATTTCATTTAAAATGGTTTGGGTTTGTTTTAAACTGTTTAAGTAATAGGTCTTTAACTTGCTTTGAAACCTAATTTTCAATGGAACAGGTTACATGAAAGACTTGAATGAGTGGCTGCTAGGCATTTAAGACAGTAGCTAGAAGAGGGTATAAGATTCCTGGCTAAACATCATCAGAGTTCTAGGGATAAAATGAAACTCAAATAATTCCTATACTCAGGAGAACGATTAGTGATGGATTGATACTTGCCATTATTTTATAAGTAAAAGATACCACCCCCCATTCAGTGATTAAGAGTGTTTGAGAGCTTTGGGTGAAGTCCCTGATCTTAATCAGATAGTGTAGAATAGTTAATCTAGTTTTTTTTCAGCCTGGACAGTGTTCTAATAACAAAATTATTTGGGATTCTTACTAGTCTGAATGTTCCTAGCAATTTGTGGGAAACCTCTTCAGGAGTGATGAACTTGTCCTGCTACATAAGAGTTTTCTAATAATTTTACAGATCGGAAGCTGAGTTTCCTACCAGATTGTAATAGTGATCTGTTGCGTGAATATGTATCGAAGCCCAAGAAAATTTTGGCTAAGAAAACACCGTGGAAATGATCATATATAATTTTTCTCTCATCAATAATATGTGATGAAAACTAGAGTTGTCTATGTTGTGGAACTTTTGTGACAAATGAATATTTAGCATTTTCCCTGAAGACCTGCACCATTAAATGTCTCCAGATATTTATTTGGAAAGAGACCCCTGCACACACACATTTACAATGACAGTAAATTGACAGCAAAACTGAATTAATTCAAATATAATGATGAAACCCAGCATTATATCCTGAATGCAGCAGACATTTTCAATGCACTGGGAACAATTTATTGACTCATCTGCTATTAATCTTTTTCTAAATGGAAGGCCCAGTGTCTGGTGTAAGTCACTAAAAATTTACTGTGGGAGTGATTGTTTTAAGATAACTGTCCACAACATTCCTTCCACTTAGAGGTTTCTTTGCCAAGTTTTGAGCTATAAATTTACCACTTGAGAAGCCCTAAAAAAGCTCTGTGAAATTGCATTCTGCAATGCATTGAATACTACAGGGCTCTAATGTTTTCATACATTAGAGAGCAAATCCTATCACACATCAATGGATGAAAAGAGGTCTTTATTGGAATATATCCTAATAATAACTAAAATTTAGTAATTAAGTTTCTGGAACAAAAGTCATAATGAACGCAGCAGAAGAAGGGAACAAACTTTAATTTAAAACTAGGGGATAGGCTGTTCATGTGTTTTTAATTGTAGAGCAATAAAGGTAAAAAAAAGGTCACATCTAACTGGAAAAAAATGAACTGAAGTTTAAACAAAACTTTTCTATTCCTTCTTTAAAATCCATATTTTAATTGTACTCTGTTTCACTAGTTCAGCAGTTACACTCTAAACTGTGTTTAAAAAGTCCTTTCTAGAAATAACATTACTATCTTAATCATATTTTATTATTTATAATTAATAAAATGTCATGTATTTAAGTCATACATGCAGAGTAACTTCCTACCTCTCTTCAATATTGAATAAAACTGAAAGTACTTCATTTGCAATTGAAAGTGGGTGTGTTATGGCTGAAATAATGAGAACTGTGGCCATACCCTAAAGGCACAAGAGTAGAATAAGCAAAAAGGGAAACAGTGGTACTTTCTGTAGTTTTTCAAATGAGAGGCCAAAATTTCTGGTGTACAGATTTGGTTGCAGAGTTCTCTGTTTACCTGTATTTGAAAATGTTTGGAAGTAGCAACTATGACCAAGGCTGCTGTCTTTGTCTACATAGAAAATCTTTACTGAGTCATAACCTGAACTACAATCTATCAAATTTCCCATACAGATGTAAAGTGGCATCTAAGTTCTTCTTCTAAATCCAGCACATCTGGCTATCAGACAAAATCAAACTCACCCTTTGGGCATTCAGAGATGAGTGAGGGCATCTGAATGGGTGGTATGCAACATTCCAGTATGAAGATTTGTGCATATGTAGTTGTATGGAAACATGAGAACCTAAACTTTTTCACCAATTGTGTAAATGGATAATTTTTCTGAGCAGCCATACATATCAAGAAAAAACAGTACTCACTACACTAGACAATACAAGAATTTGCTTGAGAGGCCTAAGAATATAAGTCAACAAAGAACTACCACTGGGGTTTTTTTGTTCCAGTTTGGTTTTACAGGGAAGGAGTTTGTGTTGAATTTGGAAAAAGAAATATGTGGCTTCGCTTTCATTCAGGCATCACTGGCCAATGTTTACTCTTCCTCTTTTCCAATTGCCTCATGTTCACCCAGGAAAAGCTCACAAAAGATATTCAAAAACCTGGGAAATGTTATTTAACTAAATGATTAGGAGGATCTAATTTTCATGGAGTTTCTAATTATCTTCCTGATGGCATGTTCACAGTTCTTGAAGAACCTAATTTCTCCTATAATAGATGACATAATTGCTGGTACTTCAAATATGACCTTAAGCTTCATTTTTTCCTTGAAATCTGCATAGTTCTTTTACAGAATGAAAACAAAATATCCCCTTTCCATCTACATGCCAAAGGTGTCAAAACTGATCTTGAGACAGTAAGATAAATAACATTCACTGTGACTATTCTTAGTAATCTGAAACCATTCACAGGTGCAAATGTCATTTTTGTTATCAATTTGCACAAATTTGAATTCAGTCACCATTAATTAAAATATTACCAACACACTTCTGTCTGAAATCTGAAGTTACAGTTTGATGCAACATCCTTCCTAATCCTGAGCTGAATTTAGAGGGACATTTTTTCTCAAGTTCATTTATTTTATGGTTTATATACTGTGTGTATGGATCAATTAACTCTTTTGTTTGTGCAAGTTCCATAAATCATCAGGAGAAGTGAAAGAAAAAACACGAGTGCAGATGTGCAAGGTGATACGTGTCTAGAATCTTGAAATACTTTAGCTAATAAAATCAAGAACTACATTTCCAGCAGATAGTGTTTCTGTAAACTAGTGGAAAAACTTAGCAATTAAAACTCCTTTCAAGTAGACTAAATTCAAGCAAACTTTCACAGTGGAAGAGTTCTTTCTCTACATTGAATCCTGGAATCTTTTCCAAACCTTCCCTAGTTTTCTTCCTGTAATACTCTCCTGGGCTGAGCCCTTTTATATTGTCAAAAGACCATCCCAGGTTGTTTTCTCTATACCTTTTTTTAGGTTAAATCCTTTACAATATAGTGTGGTTTAACTTTTGTGTGCTGTTTGATAGTGTTCTTAACTGTGCTACAATCCCTACAAAACACTCTGTAAAAGGTTTATTGTGTAGGAGCCCTTTATAAAATTCTCTGTCTACTTATAGATTTTCCTACCTATAGATAAGAACTGTAACAGCTTTTCTAAATAGAAAGAAATCTTACTATTTTTTGGAAAAAAAAAAACCAACCAAACCAACAGCCTTCCCTCATTCTTTTATATACACATGATATACACATGTATTTTTCTTTTCTTTCTTTCTTTTTTTTTTTTTGTTTGTTTTTTGTTTTTGTTGTTGTTTTGTTTGGTTTGTTTGGGGGTTTGTTGTTTGTTTGGGTTTTGTGAGGGTTTTGTTTGTTTTTGTTTTTTTGTTAATTAAAATATGACTACACTGAAGTTTCTTAACCCCGATTTTCATCCTACCATTTTTTTCAACATTGTAGAGGGATCTTGTCACAAGAGCAGAATAAAAGAGACAAAAAGTACAAAATACCAGTAACTCATGAAGGATGTACTGTTACTAGAGGAAAGCAGAGATTATGGGAGGTCTTTTCTTCTCAGTTTTCATAGTGACCCATTATTAAAATATCTCACTACAATTTTAGGGGAGAAACAACATGTTTACTACAGGGTAATGGCTGTCCAGGGACATTGCCATTTTATCAGCCTTTCCCTGAAGCAAACCTTGCATACACTGATGTCTTTGTCAGTGCTATCTGTCTTTGTACACCACTAAAGGACAAACTCGATTTTGCCTAGACAGTTTAGCTCTGCTTGAAAAAAAGTCAAAGTAGAATCATTTCAGGTTTGAGTTCTGTCCTGGAGTAGTAAAGAAGAGTTCCCAGTTTCCAGGCAGTTTTTCTGGACTTGAAGAATTCAAATACAAGAGGGGACTGCACCATCTTGCAGTATAATCCACATGAAACAGGAAGCCTACAAGGTTAGAAACTCCAGAAAACCTGGCACAATTAAGTCACAGCTGAAAAAGTATTTTCAACCCCTGTTGCAATCCAGGTATACTTTGCTGTCTTCTAGAATTCAGATCCATATGAATAAGCACATTAGAAGACAAAACTAGTAACAGAAGTAGGAAAAAGAAAAAAACCAAAAAAACGGGAAAGGGAGAGACTAACAGATCAGAAACCTTAGGGATCATTTTTAAGCAATTTTTTAAAATTCTAATTATCAGTTAATTAACAACTATCAGCATTCTCCAGGGATGGGCATAGTCTATGTCTGTGAAAATGCTGATTTTGTTCCACCTTTAATTATTACCTTATTGCTCTGTACTGGTCATTTTTGTTGCTTAATTTCTGGTTTTTGGGAATTTACTATGGATTCTTCCAAACTTCCCTAATGCTGGGAAAAATAATGCTAGATAACCCAGTGATGTTCAAATAACATATCCCAGAGTTTAACCTCAACAAGCATATGCAGACCATATTTACTCACAGAAAATTGCAAAAGAACATTCTTAATACCTTGATAACTATATGTTCTATCATAATGGGAGACTATCAATCACATTGAATTATTCAATAGAATTAAGACAGACAAAATTCAATTCAAAGACTATGATGACATGGAAAAAAAAAGCTAAAGTCAAGGTCTGCATTCAGTTACATGAGAATACATCTGGTCAGACATACTGACCTCTGTTGAGGATAAACTAATTTGCTCTACTGGAACACAGTAGAAAGCATCGTCTGATGTCTGAAATTGTACAGGTTCTCAAATTTTTTTTTCTAGAAATGTCACCATAGCAAATCCAATAGATAGTATCTACACAGAAATAAAATGAAGAATTACTTAATTCTCTCTTGTACAGTAATAAAGTTAACATATTTTCAAGAGAAATAAAGAAGTTAAAAAAGGGAAAAAACCTGGCATCTTATGCTATCAAGCATCAATTATTTTATACTCCCTAGGTTTCTCTTCCCTAAATTTGAAGAGACTTATGTTGTTTTTATGAGTCAAGATAATTTACTGCTCCCAATCAGCATCCAAGCCGTTAAAGATCCATTTTTACAATGCTGTTTATTACTTGTAAACAGTTATTAAATAACTCCTCAAAGTTTGTAATGCATTAAAAGGTAGTTAATGAAATGATGTATAATTTTTTTCCCTGCTAAAACTTTTTATCTCCTCAGATGGAGTTTTAGAGTGTCTTTATAACACAGCTTGATATGAAATTGAATTATATGAAATGACTGATTGTCAAGGACATCTGAACAAATGAGGTATTCATTTTATTCAGAATCCATTGAAGGATTTCTTGATGTTTTTATTTAATTTGCTTCATATCAAGGAGCTAAGTTCCCCTTTGAGACATATCACAAAAGAAATAAAAGATTAATAAAATCCCAGGAAGTTCTTACAATCTTTCAGAGTTTGACATAATGCCTTAATATTATTCTGTTTCTTACTCCTAGATAAATGGAGATCAATGTTGTCACTGGAGTGGTTTTTGTCACAAGCTGTCTAGTCCCCTGGGTATATACATCAAAATCCAAGAATTATGATAAATATATCAATTAAAATATTTTTGAGTTAATGATGCATATGTCTAGAGAATACAGACTATATAAAGAATTTTATTTATATAGCTCCATTTGTAAAAGCTGTTTGAAACCACAGGCTCTTCCTGCTGTTTCTAGTAAATGTGCTGACTGCACAGGGTAATGTGAGTTCTGATGCCAACCACTGGAACTCAGAAAGCTGTATAATTTTTAAACCTAAGTGAATATTTGAAAAGTTCAAAATGATTCAAGTAATTTTATAACAAAAAAGCTTAAAAAGCCATATTCAAAATCATATAACGTGTATTTTCAGATACTGGGATGTTTGTATTAATACCATTCTTAATTTCTCACTTCCTTCACAGAATCATGGAATACACTGAGTTGGAAGGAATCCATAAGGATTGTTTAGTCCAATTCTTAGGTCTCCACAGGACCATCCCTCCTGTGAAAAAATGAATCAGGAAACAGGGGAAATTGTGTAGGAGCTGTTAATCTGTGTGCAAATGCTTCCCCAATACTTCAGAACAGTTCAGAAGGTTGTATTATCACAGTGGTGTGACAGCCACCCATGAAACACAAATTTGCTGGAGGCTGGTATACACTATCCACTTGACATTTAAGAAAATCTGCAGTTTTCCTTCATAGATTTTGGTTCTTAGCTCAGTGATGTAGACTGCTGCCTTTATCTTTATTTAATCTCTCCATTTCTTACACTGTATTGTGTGCCTATGGATTGTTAGTGCAAGATGGATAATTAATCTGTTTAATTACTGCACAAAATAGAATCCAATAAAGGCATGAAGAAATTTCATAAAGAATAAATAGAGTAAGATATGAATAATAAATATGACAACAATTTTTTTTTTCTCAGAGTTCAAACTGCTTAAAAAGGTAGTCAGTGTTTGGATTTTTTAACTTTGAAAGGTTGATATCAAAAAGATCAAGTTCACTATGTTAAATCAGTAAAATTAAACACCTGAAAATCAATAACTAGGAGAGGTATTAAACCAGCAAAAGCAAATAGGAAGTGATACAGTAAAACATGCAACTTTTTGCTGAAGAGGCTGCATGCTATGCAAATGAAAATTTAAATTTGCTACAATTAATAAACATTTAGTTATTTTCATGCTAATTAAGTGAACATGCTTTTAATTCACTTTACTAAACTAAGTCATCTGTGTTTAAATCTAGCTTTTGGAATGTGTCTCCAGCATAGGACTAGCCTTAGTTCTACAAAAAGATAAGCAAGACAGAACACCCTCTCTCAAAATTTTTTCTCTTTGTCTCTTTGATTTATGTAGATATGGATTCACATATGCTGAACTGTTAACATGTATCTGTGAAGAACCAGAAATCATAAATAAACGTGGAACATCTTGGGAAAAAAGAAAATATGGGCACCAATGGAATTATTATTCTCAAAATAACTTTTTTTAGAGAGAACAAAAGAAAAAATTATTTATAATGTAAAAAAATTGCAATATTTTTTGTTTCAAAAGCGCAAATGACAGAATTGCCTCTATAAGCAGATATATACCAATAGAATCAGAGCTACATATCATTTATATTGCAATGTCATGCGCTCCATAAAGAGTATTATTGGAAAATTTTTTTCTTTTGATCTTTGGGGAAAAAAATCCTTTGCCAATTTTTTTTATAATAAGATTTAGGCACTTATTTACAGAAAATAATTCTGTGGTTATATGCCTTGATGAAATTCAAAACTACCTGGGTAACTAACTATCATAGTAGTCAAAGCTATTGTACTTGGTGGTACTTAATCAATGGGTTGAATTGGAGCCTGGAAGTATAGCAGCTCTTCAGTCCAGCAACAGGTAAAGTTTTAAGCAATACAACCTTCATTCAGTTGTCTAACTATGTGTGCCTTGTGTCATCTGAGATCATAGAATCACAGAATCATCCATGTTGGAAGAGACCTTCAGGATCATCTAGTCCAACTGAACGTAGCACCACCATAATCAACTCTAAACCATACCCTCAAGTGCCACATCCAGACTCTTCTTCAACTCTTCTAGAGACTGAGACTCTACGACCTCCCTGGACAATGTATTCCAGTGTCTAACCACGCTTTCAGAGAAAACTCTCAATCCACTCTGCTCCAGCCTGTACCACTGCCTGGGGTAGTTGTGACCCAAGTGCAGAACCCGGGACTTGATCTTGTTGAACATTGTGCAGATGTCCTCAGCCCATATATCCAGCCTGTTCAGATTTCTCTTTAGGACCTTCCTGCCTTTCAGCAGATCAACATTCCCACCCACCTTGGTGTCATCTGCAAATTGGCTGAGGGTGCACTTGATCGCCTTGTCCAAAATATTGATAAAGATATTAAAAAGGACCAACCCCAGTACTGAACCCTGGGAAACTGCACTAGTGACTGGCAGCCAACTCAGGGTAGCACCAGTCACAACAACTCTCTGCATCTGACCATCTAAACAGATTTTCACCCAGCATGCCCTATTCAAGATATGAGCTGCCAGTTTCTCCAGGAGAATGCCATGGGAGATAGTGTCGAATACTTCACTAAAGTCTGGGGAGGCTACATCTACAGCCTTTCCTTCATCTACTAACTGGGCCACCTTGTCATAGAAGGAGATCAGGTTGGTCAAGCAGGACCTGCCTTTCCTAAATCCATTTTGGCTGGGTCTGATACCCTTGTATCAGGTTGTCCTATGCATGCTGTGTGATGGCATCAGGATGATCTTCTCCATGACTTTCCCAGGTGTGTCAGTCTCACATGCCTCTGGTTCCCTGGATCATCCTTCCAACCCTTCTTGTACATGGGCCTTATATATGCTAATTTCCAGTCAACTGGGACTTCTCTGGATAACCAGGATTCTGTTAAAAGATCGAAAGTATCTTGGTGTGCTCTTTTGTCAGCTCCCTCATTACTGTTGGGTGCATCCCATCCAGGTCCATAGAATTACGGGTGTCAAATTGGCATAGTAGGTCACTAGCCATTCCCTCCTGGATTGTCTGGGCCTTACTTAGCTCTACAAAACTATCTTACAGCTCTGGGAGTTGGGTGTCCTGATGACAGTTGGCTTTAGTATTAAGGATTGAGGTAAAGAAGACATTAAGTACTTCAGCCTTTTCATCATCCCCTGACACTCTGCTACCTTCTGTACCCAGTAGAGGATGAAGAGCCTCCTTAGCTCTCCTTTTGTTGTCAGTATATTTATATAAACTTTTTTTTAATTTAACCACAGTGGTCAAATGCACGAATGATCTCCTGGCATCCTGCTTCTGGCCTGTATGCTCCATGTGGTATTTGCCAGTGCCCTGTGGATGCCTCAGGTGCCTGAGGTTATCTCAGTGTGGCAGCAGCCACTTGGGTGGAGGCAACTGAACTGAGCCCTAAGGAAACAGACTGCTGAGAAAGGAGATGGTGCTTCTCTCCGTCAGTGGCAGAACACCAGAATAGCAAGGTGGAGTAACTGTTCTAAACAAAATACGTCAGGAGATGTCAGCTTGCACCTCAGCCTTCACAGTTCTAAAAATTTTCACAACTGTTGGATGTTTTAAAAGAAACTGCCTGCATGAAAAACTTTTCTTTGCCAATTGCTACAGTAGATGAGTGCATACACTGAAAAGCAATTAAATCATGGTTCCTAACTTAATTGGAGTATTTTCGGCTCAGTATTTTTGCTTTCATGTAGTACCTAGAAATAAGGCTTTTCTTACCATCATTTCTCAGTGTCAGAGGGTAGGAGGACTCAAAACTCTGGCATTTGTCACCGTGTTTTTTACCAGGCATATATAACTGCCAACATCGGATGTTTGCACCTTGGAGATGTAGAGATTGCCTGTCTCCTGAGAGATAAAGCGTCTGCTGTCTTCTGCCACAAAAGATGGGAATTCATTAAATACCCAGCTATAGATGATCTCTAAAAGAACAGGGAGAGAACATAAGAGAAAGTAATTACAGAAACAATACTGTGTCATGTTAACAGATACAATAAATAAATATTCACAAGCTTAATTTCAATAGTTTAGAGAGAAAAAGCAAAAGATTTTCAAAATTTTTTGTTTGGTTGTTTTAGAATTGAAGTGAATAATTTTTTGCAATCCTTGGGATTTTGAAAATGGTATAAACTTTGCAGCCACAAGTTCCCTGGGAAGACAGATTTAGTTGAGATCAGACTCAGAAAACAGCAATAAAATATTACATAATTCTCTTTTATAGTCTTTCAGGTCAATCCAAAAATAATATACAAAGTATTCTTTTCTCAACTTGTTCAGATTTGCAGTGAAATGTATCAGGATACTCCCTGTAGAGCTATGGTTGACTTCTGCAAATGTGTGTATAAACAGGTTTTATTCTGAATGTCTGTTTTTAAAATCACCAGATTCTAATAACTCGTTAGCCTACCTTGCAGGCAATGTTACTGCCCTAAACTTTTACCTTTTATATATGGTTCAGTGAAGAATTTCTGAACCCTTCCTTTAAGCATTTTAAGTCCCTAAAATTGAATAATTCCTTAAAACAAAGCTACTTACTAATCAGTGGTTTTTAAAAATGGCAATTAAATCCAGCCCTTGGATATTATTTTTACTCCATGAATCATTCTATTTACTTGAAAATGATATAATTTTCCCTTTATACTTATAATAACTGGTTGAGAAAAAAGGCTATTTTCATTATTCTGTATGAGATTGTATCATTATTTAATAAAAACCTAGGTTAATTTATATCTCAATATTAGAAGTAAAGTTAATGAGATTCTGATTTAGCAGGATATTCCTTGCAGGGAATTACTCATGTGGAGTTCCATCAATTCCGACTTTAAAGCCCTAACCTTATGTATACTTCTTTACACACTGTTCTTTCAGTCTTATCTCCCATTGTTTCATTCTGTCTTCACACCTTAAAAAGATATTGTTCTCTACTTAAACTGGCACACTGGCTATGATGCAATTTCTTCTGTAATCTCTCCACTTGATAGTCTTCAAAGAACTGGCTTCAAAATGAGAAAAGCCAAAATTAGTCCAGGTATATGAAGTCCCTATTACTGTTCCAAAATGCAAACTACTCCACTGGTATAGCAAGTTCCAAGCTTTCAGACCAAAATTTCTTGGCTGACTACTCTCAGCTTCAGCAGCAACAGGAAGACAGCAATTTCAAGTATGTCAGTCTGCTTCTCTTATACTTTTATCCCCACTACAGTCAAAAGGTTTTCTTGATATAAAGTTAGTTGGAAAATTAATAGGTCAAGTGGTTGAGAGAAAACATCTGAAAATTTAAATTTTGCTGTGTGCTTTTCTACTAATGATAAGAGAGGAACTGATACAGCTGTTCTTGGTACAAGAAGTGTGAAATACATTAACATCCTAGCCTGGTGTGCAGTTTGACTATAACACTACAGAAAGCATTAGAAATTCCAACTTGTCCTTTCTATCCTTGTGTTGTACTGTCCCTGACATGATGGTGAGAAAAGAATAGAAAAGCACGATAACTGCTTTTTCAACCAATATAGGCAAACAATGCAAGCAGTATTGTAGAGATGCACTGTCTTCTGAATTAATTTTTAAGATGTTTAATCTGGTTTTAAAGTCAGATGAAAATTTTCCCATGAAATACTGATGGTATCAGTAAAAAAATGCTATGTCAAAAGACTGAATATACTTACCTAACAGGAGGGGAACACGCCAAAATAGGAAATTAAAATGCACTAATTGAGTTTTGCTTAAAATCTCTTTCAGATATAATAGTAATTCTGAGTGGTTACAGAGGACCCTGAGGAATTAAGAGCACTCAGAGAGCTCTCTGAGTGTTCAAATTTTCCTTCCTCTTCTGTTATGTTTCAGGTAAAATACTAATTAACCCCAAATATGTTTCTCTGAAAATTTCATTGCCACACTTTACCATGAAGTCTTATCTGGAAGAAATGATTCATGGCAGCATAAAATTTTATAAAGTGATAATGAATACACAAGTTCAAGGAAAATGCACAGTCTTTAACTAAAGACACCTGTTACTAATTCAAATGGAAAGCAATCAGTCTCACTAATTGCTCTGATTTAAAAGTAGTTCAAACCAAATGCAAAATAGTCATCAGTGTGGGTTCATTGGCAGTTCATGTAGAATAGAATTTTCTCCATATATAGCCTAAAACCACACACAGTTATTCATTTATTAATTAGAATTAATCCTGAGTAAAAGATTTCAGACAATAAATTTTAGTGCCTCCAAGGAAATAAATACTTAGTCTTTGCCAGTACTGAATCCAGGGGGATACCATCATTTTGTCGCCTTCTTAATTATTTGTGCTGTTAAAAATGGAGTGATGGATGAATGGGTACTTGGATAGGGTCCTGTGGAAAAAAAAAAAGTAGCAGAACTGCCAAATATAAACCTCAAAGAATTTATGCTATAAAGCTGTGGTTAATGCCTCTTTTTTGTGCATACCTTTAGCATCTATATTCCAGCCAGAAGCTCAGATTCCAAAGCCCAGGAAAAAAGTGTTAGTGGCTGACTTCTTGATCATTGCCAGCCCATTGACATTAAAAGGGTTACTCTTATCTTTTATTTCTAAAAAGCAAAAACCTGGGGATACACCTTAAAATACCCGAAGACTGAGCATCTGTATGTGCTCAGATCTGGAATCTATCTGGAATTCTTGAACTCCTTTGCAGGTGAAAACTCCCTTACACATTTTATGAAATTTTTTTTCTCCTGTTAGACCTGGTTAATGAGTTCAGCAGTTTTTTAAATAAAATTTGAGGGTTATATCCATACAGTATGCATAGGCTTCAGTGGAAATATCTCAGGAAAATTATGCAATTTCTAACATATGATGTGCAGACCAATCAGAAACAACCACAGCTGGCTTGGGATCTGGGGACCTCAGAGGTTTTAGCTGACAGAAATAGATGGATGATCTTACAGAAGTGATTTTACAAAAAGGTGTTCACAGAATGACTGCAATTAAGGGAAAATGTGTGTACCTTGACATTGATCCATTGTGCAAATATCTCACACTTCTAAACTTGCAGCCATAGTAGAGGATGAAACAAGCATTGGTGTTCATATTCTGTGAATCTGACTGTTCACACTTTGTATGCCAGCCAAATTACAATTTAAGGTTCATTAAATACAGAATTGCTAGCAAAGGCTTGCCAGGTACAAAAACTGAGGGTTTGCTTTGTTTTCTTTTGTTGGTTTGCTTTTCTTTTGGCAGTATTGTGCATAAGAGGATATCCACATGGTAGCAAAGACATCTAAAAAATAACTTTTAAAGACAATAATGGAGAATCAATATTTAAAACATTGCTGTCTCTCTACAGACAAGTCCGTCATCTATAGTACATGAACAATAAAACATTCTGAAACAACAGTGAATGTATTTACATGCCACAAGTCCAACAGCAGTTCAGCACAGGAGTACATGTAAAGTACAAGAAGAGAGGCATTTAAATATCATCTGAAATCCTACTGTTACGAAGTGGTAAAGTGCTGAGTAAAACCTTCTGAATTTCAGAACAAGAAGCCTAAGACTAGACAGATAACACCAGGTCTATTTGTACACAACTCATGGCAGTTTTTAGTGAACTTCAAGCCTGAATTTTCCTACAGTGGTTTATATTAAAGATTTTAGAACAACTGTCATTTGGCTAAGCACAAATACAGTTGTCATGGTATTAACTTTTCATTAGGATGCTGAACTCCAAAGATTCATCTCAAGCCTGAAAAGTTAATAATGATGACCTTCAAGAGATTTTGAATCCAAAAGTCAGTGCTACAAAAATATAAATAAACCAAACTAAAACTGTAAAGTCAGAAAGTAATTACTTTAGATATGGACCTTCTGAAGTCATCTACTTTTGAGGAAAGACTGAGTAAATGGTTTTTCTGTGCTGTACTGATTTTGCTTTCAATAGGGAAAAAAAAAGTTTAAGAGACAGAAGAAAACTGAATACTGCAGAATACAGAAGTTTAGAGTATTTCTATAGAATATATGCTGAGTTTATTTTTTATCTTTATGCCTATCTATTTTATTTTAATGTGACACCTATGCCAAAACCACAAAAATGATGTAGAGCCCTTCCTGGAAATTGCAGTTGACTGCCAACACAAAAGAAACTTTTACAAAGATACTATTCATCAAAACCAAAAGTAACAGAGAGTAAAAACACAGAGAAATTATGAATTATAGAACAGTTGTAAACTGACGTTCTCCTGTGGCTGAAGGATTCTTCTGCTTCTAAATTCTGTCACATACAAAGTCTTGGTGAAAAATTATATAAGTAATTTTGGTAACTGCAAAACTGATATTTCTTTTTATGAATAACCAGCCTTGTTTACAGAAGAATGTCTCTAAGGAGATTTGTATCTTTTTTTCTGAAGAACATTTGAAAAACCTTCCCAATATCCAATTTGTTTCTGTTTTTTATTAAGCAGTTTTTAACAGGTTATGTATGTGAAAATCTGGGTCACTTGGTGATAAAGTAGTAAGAAGAGAGCATCTATTTCCTGCTGGAATTAATTTATAGTGTGAAATCTTTCTTAAATGATTTTTTCAGTTCTATTTTCTCTGTTAACACTAACTCCTAAAGTGTCACAATTTGATGTACTTCCCATAATGGATGAAGCTGGAATACTGACATATCAGCATTTTTGCTAGTGCAGTACTGTGCTTTTGGAGATATCATTCTGATGCAGAAAATGTCAGTACTGTGGTAATGCAAAAGTCTCTCTGTCATTGTGGGTCAGTAAGAAATAACCCCTTAAGTATTGCAAAGAGAGATTTGCTGGAAGCATTCAGATAGAACCAAATATTCACTCCAGTATTTGTTAGTGCCTGAATGCTTCCCAGATTTGCTTCAGGGTTTTTCTCATAAGAAATTGCTTGTTTCATCCCTTCAACACAAGGCTTCTG
The DNA here is from genome assembly GCF_022539395.1 of Myiozetetes cayanensis. Lineage (NCBI taxonomy): Eukaryota > Metazoa > Chordata > Aves > Passeriformes > Tyrannidae > Myiozetetes > Myiozetetes cayanensis. The sequence goes on along the minus strand of NW_026087742.1, from coordinate 38,930,890 downwards.
GACAGCCTTTTCATCAGTGGTGCAAGTGAGGACGTATCAAGAAGGTCACCAAAAAGTCACTAAAAGGTCTCATTGGTGGCTTTTAAGGCCACCAAAAATCCTAAATGTACAGTTCATAACATGATTTAATTTTGCATATTCAAGGGAAAAAAATGCCACCATCCCATAATTGCACTTCTATGGAGTTATTTTGTTTGTACAAGAATTAGGTCTGGTTTTAGTTTTCTTTTTGTGATGCAGTGGGAGATCCTTTTAGAAAAATATATTTCTCTTTCTCTATTTAGGATTTCCTTTGATTACTCTAATTCCACAAGATGGCAGTACTTGATGAATAAATGGTACTGATGTCTGATGACAGACAAAATCTCAGATAATCTGGGAGTTTTAATAACTCTGAAAGAGTTGCTTCCTCTTTTTTTTTTTTTTTTTTTTAAATTGATAGGAAAACCAGCAAAAAGTACACTCAAGATTACAGTCTGAATTTACTATACATAGCTATAAACCATGAAATTTGCATGACATTTAGAAATATTCAGTTTAAATGAAATAAATCTTCAGGGAAAGCATAGTTCTGCATCTCTCCTGTTGAAAATATAAAGTCTTATTTTATATGAAGCCCAGTTTTCACCTTTCTCATCACAGTAGCTGTTTGGATATTCTGTTTACTAGCCACAGAATAAGGATGCAAAACGCAATCTCTAATGATGGGAAACACTTCACTTTCAAAAGGAAAAGGCTTCTTTTTAGCTAACATCAATGATAACAATGAGTTGTTCCTCCAGCCTCCCTCCACAACCAGATAAATAATTTTGGGGCATTTCTTTGTGCTACTGTGGTTTATTATCACTAATCATTAATCCTCCAAGAAAATATTTAATGAAGGTGTTTTATTTGTTGCATTACAATGCATCTATATAAAGCAAACAGATATTGTCAATTTATCAGCTAACAATGAAATTGCATATGTCCTTCTCTAGGAACTCTATATCTACTGCTCATTTACCTGAAACACAATTCTACCAATCATATATTTGCCTTTCTTCAGATTCAATTACAGTGATGAATCTCCAAATATTTTCTCCCTTATAACCATTCATACCACCAATAACTTAAAAATATGTTAGAAGAAGTAAATGTACTGTCAGGATAGATCTTGTACTGGAGGTTACAAATATTATATTGTCATTACTGGTGTATATATAGTCTCATTTGTGCTTTACCATACATGAAATGTAGCCAGTCATTGAAACATATAAAGACTGATGAAATGTCCTTTTTATACAAGTGCTCTTTAAAGAGACCACATAGCATACAACAAAAACGTGGCTTTGAAAAGATGTTAGATTATCATGTATATTTGATTGTCAGGGGTATGATTTTTATTAAAAAAGAAGCCTGTTCCAGAAAGTATCACAAAGTTGTCAAATCCACATGTTATTCAGGCCCTTCTTTTGCCCTCAGGCAAGATCAGATATTCTCAGCCCGGTCTTAAAAAATGTCCAGTGAATTATATTCCTAAAGTTAGATCATCAGAATAACTTCTTCTTTGTTGCGATAATTAGACAGTTTCCCTTAATATCTGCCCATAATTCCTTTTTATTTTTAATACTGTTTCTTACTTACAGAAAATACCATATGGGAAGTACTGAAAACACTTTATTGAAGAGCTATATTAAACTTTTACAGCTACAATGGAAAACTGATACCTCCGTGCATGTCAGGTTTCTGTCTGCAAGGTTGAGGGTAGTTCAGCCAAATGTCTTCGGCTTTTCTTTAGAAGTCCTGATTTTGAATCCTCTGCTTAGTTTTATTATTTTCATCTCTACTGCTTTTCTACATTTTATAATTTAGGACCCAAAGTTGGACATTACCACCATTGATAATTGGAACAATGATCACTCATAGGTAGCAGTTCTGTTACTATGTCCTAGAATTGTACTATTCTACTAATTCTACCATTCTACTAAGTATTCCATTATTTTTTGGTGATGGTATTTTTCTATACTCTTTAATTACTTCCCTTTATTCTATTTGTATATTTAATCTTCAGTAGATAGAGTTATCTGCATTTTGGTGAATTTTACGTTATTAATTAAAAATTATTTCTGCAGTGCACTGATCCTTTTGGATTTTCATTCCATGCTCTGCACTGATTGTAACCTCTTGCAGGAGTCATTCTCAAATGTTAAATATGCCTTTCTTTCTGCTAAGTCATAACACTTTCAAAAAATAAAATTAAATTTTATATGATTTCTTCTTGGTAGATCCATATTGGGTGTTTATTAGCACCCATTATCATCTTATTACCTACAAAGTCAGTGTTTAATATTTCTTTACTTTGTAACTTTGCAGAACTCATGTTCTGTCTGACTATGAGCCCTCCTTTATTAAAATGGAAGAAATAAAACAAAACAAAATGAAACAAAAAGTCAACAGCAACAAAACAAGAACATCCAATTTGATTTTCTTGACATACTTTGAAATAATTTTTGAGATGCTATATTCATAGTAACCTTTTCATGTAAAGAAATGTTTAGATGTTATAAGTTCAGAATTTAAGGCCATTTTGTCAATGATGTTGTGTTATATAATTAAAGAAAATGTTTAAATAATAGAAATTTCTGGAAAAAAAAACTTATGGGAGAAACAAATACATTTCTTATTATGATTGAAAATAGTTTTTAAGGAAGATAAACACTGGGAAGAGAAATCCCTGAACATAAGGCAAGCAAACTACAAATAAGAAGTTTTAAAGTTTTTTTAAAACAACTAGAAGATATTTAACAACAGCTCTACTATTGATACTCATCTATCATTATGTAGGAATTGAAATCAATATTAATGTGGAAAATTCCCGAATGTTTCATCTAAGTTGCTGCTTTACGATTTATAACATACCAGGTAATACAGGTGTCGCTGCACAATGCTATTTGCTGTGAAAAGCACAACAAAAATGTATGTTGAAAAACAATAAAGAGTGTAAATAAGTAATAAGACAGAATCACTATCAAAACTAGTGAAACATCTGTGGCCAGTAGGAATAGGGCAGTGATTTCCCCCCTGTACTCAGCACTGTTAAAGCAGAACCTTGATTCCTTTGTTCAGTTTTGGGCCTCTCACTACAAGAAAGACATTGAGATGCAGGAGTGGGCAACAGAGCCCCAGAGATGGGCAACAGAGATGGGAAAGAGTCTGGAGCACAAGTCTGATGAGGAACAGTTGAGGGGGCTGGAGAAAAGGAGGCTCAGGGGAGAACTTCTTGCTCTCTACAACTGCCCGAAATGAGGTTGTAGCAATGTGGGTTTCAGTCTCTTCCCAAGCAACAGATGAAAGGATGAGAGGAAATGGTCTCAGGTTGTGCCAGGGGAGGTTTGGATTGGATATTAGGAAAAACTTCTTTAGCAAAAGGGGTTGTGAAGCATTGAAACAGGCTGTGCAGGGAAGTGGTTGAACCTCAAACTAACCCTGGAGCTATTTAGAAGACTTATAAGACATGGCACATAGTAATGTTGGACTTGATAATCTTAAGAGTCTTTCCAATGTAAATGTTTCTATGATTAGTAATTTCGAAAGACAAGAATTAGAGTTAATTTTGGTCTAGCATTAGAAAGGATAATCAGGAAGATGCACATCATTATAAATTCATTAGGTTCAATCTTAGATGAAATAGTTCAGTGACTGATATGAGACTTGATTAATATCCGGTTCAAAAAGTGGGATATAATTAACAATATTGAAAGAAAATATATCTAGGCAAACTAACTCAGTGGTTTTTTATTGTTCTTTTTATTGACAAAGAACGTAAAGTTTCTGTAATGTACCTAGAATTCAAATTCATGTTTTATAAAAGATCATGCTGAATAAAATAATTGGAATAACCTCAAAATTAATGTATTGTGCATTGAAAGGATTAAAAACTGACCGCAGAGCATGATTAGAAGGAACGGATCTGGAATTCTTTGTCCTCTACTGTTGACCATTTTAACAGTTAAAAACAAACCTTTGCAGTTGTAATCACTGATCTACAGGAAATACAAAACTTGGCAAAGGCAAATGTGCCTAGAGAGTCACTAGTAAACTCTAATTTGGACAGCTTAATATTATTAGAACCTTTTGAATGATGGAAGTGTGTTGAATCTCCAGCAACGCAGGTTGATTTTTTCTTAATAATTTGAATGAATAGGAGTTCTGTGATAATTGTTAACTACCTATTGTACTAATATGAAAAGTGTGGCACTCACCAGAAAATAATAAGTATGTTGTTTAATGCTCAGGAAAACACATTATTGTATAAAATATCTGTGGACATTATTTTCTCTGGCATAATGTTCAACAGAATTAAAAGCAATTTTTTTTTCCTTTTTTCCTTTTCTTACTTCACATTTCTCTTGTTCTCTGAGTGTGCTAACACACTCGATTTTCTCTACACTTTACTGGCACTTTTTTGATAATTACTTCAGGACACTCTACTTCTTCTGCAAGTCTGCTGCAGTGGTGAGTACAATGAAAAGTCAGACTCCAGAGCTGTGGAGTGAACCCCAGAATCCTGCACCTTGGAGGGGCTATTGCATTACATAGAAATTTAATTTTATGACTACTGCAGTGATACCGATAGAAAATGTATTTTGAAGGCATAACTAGGACATTCATTGAAACAAAAAACCCCAAAGTAATACTAGGATGATGATTATCCAAATTTGTAGAATATCACTTTGTCAAGTATAAAAATGAAACTAACCCTTTTTTATCTGAGAGAGGCAAAATAGCTGCATACCTAACTTTCCTCTACTCATCATTTATTAGCAGAAGCTCTGCCAAGCAAATTCTGTAATTTGGCTGGAAATATTCACTCGTAATTCAGTTATGACAGTATCAGTCTTTCAGTTTATGTGTATGTTTCAGTTTGTTTTTTTGTACTCCCAAGAAAGCAAGCAATTTAAATTTGTCCCTTTATACCTCAGTCACCTTGATTCCTAATGCCAGGAAGGATTAATAGTAGCAGAAATGTTTCTTTAACAAGATTAAATTTCAGGCTTCTGGCTATAGAAATGAAAATAAAAGGCAACTGCAGTTCTAATTTATATTTCAAAACACTCTTTTCTAGCAGACTTCAGCACTCTTTACATGCACTTGCTGTCATAGGAATTGTATTGTCAAAAACTGGGTACTCGGAGTCTGTGGAGTTGCTTTTATATGGCTGCACACAACTGAACTTAAGATTCAGCCCACTGCCTCTCTGGTTTATATTCTCTTGATGATAGGTATTTTATATAAATTTAAAGACTTATGCTGGGTCTATCTGCAGGTCAATGTTTGGTGAATTCCTCCGTGGCCATAACAAAATATGATTGATAAATCTTCCTTGGGCCTGTTCCTTTACTCCAATGGTATTTGCTATCCTAAGATCCTAAATCAAGGGCACTACCATTATCACCAGTTTTATATGGGAAAACTGAAGAAGATGGAAGGAAGTGACTTTCCAACAGTCATGAATCAAGCCATAGTCAAAAGGATATGTGTACTGATTCATAATTCTTTTAATTTTTAATATTCACTCATGTCCTCACCAGCTCTTCCTATGTCTATAAGAAATGCCAAAACACACACACACAGAGTGATAGTCAATGAATCCTTAGGAGCTGTATGGATGAACAGAGGAGATGGGTAGGTGCTCCCTCAACCTCCCTCTGAATTTGATTTTCAAATATGGTAAAAAAAATAGTAGTATAAATCACATAATTCCCCAGATGCTAAAGGTCTAGTGCTCAGCTAATTTTTGGTATATTTTCTAGGCTTAAATGTACTGAGGAATGGATCCTCCTTTACATTTCTCTGAACACAATAGAACATGTGAACATATACTTCACAGAATAGCATAAAACCAGTTTTATAGTCCCCAAAAGAAAATTTTTACATAATAAGAATGACAGTGACAGATGATTTTTTTTTCCACCCTAATTAAAAAATAACTTAAAGTGCAGATGAAGAGGAAGAAATATGTCACATTAGCAAACTGCCCCAGAATGCTGATATTGCTGTTCAACCACATTGTAGGAATAAATCACTACAAATAAGCTCAGCAACAATAAATCATTTAAAATTTAACAATGTAGAGAATATAGCTATTACCTGTTTCTACATACAGACAATACACTGTTGAGTCCCTGTGCACACTGCTTTGCACTACTGGAAACCCAGTGAGCTGCTTCCATCCATCTTCTACTTGTCACATAATTGTTATTTAGAGAAAATATATAGCCTTCTGTTGTCTTTTTTTTTAACCTAATGTCCTATGATTATATCTCCCCTCCTTGAACTCTTAGCAATAGCAGTACAAATGACACATTATATATACATGTGATGTGTCACATTATATATACATATCACAAAAAGAATGCATTTGTCCAACTCTCACTGATTTTTTGTTTGTTTGTTTATTCTAAAAGAAATACACTTAATTAAGTAAGGCAAACAACAGTCAATCTCACTCCCTCTTGTGCTGACTATGAGCACAGTTTTCAGAATTCCGCTTTTCAAAGCCCTTTTTCATTTAGGTATGAATCATGGTATTGTAAAGTCACAAGATCTGAACTGTAGATCAGTGAAATTTTAGTCTTTTCTTGAAATTTTCTTCATAGATCATCCTCTTGTTATCCTCTGTAAAATAGGTAGTGCTTCTTCTTTCTTGCAATTATACAAAGAAGAAAATACCATGTAAATTAATGCTTTAATAAACCAATAAATTAAGTGAAATTTTCTGGTTGCAGATTCTCCACTCTAGGGTAGGTAACATCAACACTACAGGAATTATATCAACTTGCTAATGAACTGAACAGCAATGATTTTAAAATTATTGAAACATAGTCATTTGATTACCCACTTCTGTCTCTTGTGTTCTCACGCTAAGTTAAAAAGTGGAGTCAAAAAGAAGTCACTTTTTCTTTCACTTTTATTGTTTTGGAAAACATTTTTTTTTTTTTTGTCAGAAGATAAAGGATGTACATGCTTCTGCACAGGGGTTCAGATTAGCTCTAATCAGATTTTTATCTGAACTTTACAATATTATGCTTATACCTATTCAGTCATTTTCTCTTTGAAAAATTCAAGCAATTGCCTTTAATATATTTACTCTTAAGTTATAGCTACCTTCATGCCAGTTATAATTGTATTTAGTAGGATAAAAACCATTGATACACACAGAGATATAATTCTAAACAATTCTAGTTTCTACTTTGGGAAAGAAAAATGCAAACTAAATATCCAAAAAAGAATTGTTTTCATACTGCTTCATTTATTTAGGAACAATCTTCCTGAACTGACTAAATCAGGCTGTATGAAAATCTATGTCTCATTAAGCTTTGTATCACCTCAAATGGTTGTAAGTTCACTTTCATTTCATACTTACAAAATAAGGAATAACTGACTTTATTATGTAGGGAAACTTTTTAATGGAATCTGACAGAACTCAGATCAGTTCAGTCCAAAGCCTTGTCCTTCTGAATCAAAACTGACCTCCTAACATTTAAAGGAGTCGTCACTACTAGAATCAGCATTGAATTCAGTTAATAATGGAAGAATAGCTTTTTTGAAAAATCCACAGATTTTATCCTTTTTTTTTTTTTTTAACATCATTTATGATCTCATCACAATGGTAACGGAGAGAAAAACCTAGAATCCAGACCCATCTCTTTCTCCTTCTCATGTTTCCTTTTGTTTCAGCTGTCTGATCAGCAGTGCATTTCTGGCCTCTTCTCCTTAGTTACAATCATTAACATGTACACTCTATTCTTTTTTGTGATATGAAGTAGAGAGGTAATTGAGATTAATTAGGAATTTTCTGTCTTAAACAGAAAGATGTTTCTGACATTTAACTAAGTGGCACATTTGCAAAATGGTGTTCTTCCAGACACCAGCTTAGTAAAACATCAGAAGTAAATAACAAACAGATTCTAATGGAAAGGTTATAATGAGAGGGTCAACTCTGCAAGAGGCCTGTACCTCTGAGATGGTAACTGCTGTATACTACTGCATTCTTAAATCTATGAGCATTGTGTTGCCGCTGTTTTAGAAACTATGTAACCAGTGCTACAGAAAGTGGTTTTGCAACACTTTAATTGGTACTTGACTATACTAGCTGCAGAGAAGTGAATGTGATGCCATAAACGTCCATTTCTGTTAAACCTGGCAGGACAGCGTTGTCTGATTTAATCCCCAGACTAAGAGGTTCCTGATAGTTATGTCTAATTTGTTGGGACATCTCAGTAACAGGCTAGTAACTTGTCTCGAGGGAAGAAGAGCTTGCCCACTGCAGCAACTTTTCATCATTGTTGTCCCATTTGTCAAGCTGCAGACAAATAGTCACATACAGCTGGCGCCTGAGAGGCAATAGAGCCTGAGCCTGAGGGCCAACATACTCAATGCATTTTTAAAATTAATTAATCTCTCATGCTTCCTCTCTCTTTTCTCAGTATCCACTTTCACTTTTCTTCTCCTGAATTGGCAGCTGGGGTAATATTTGTTGACAATAGTGTGACTGCAAACCTATAGCACACGTCCCTTAAGCAGAGCCCTGCCAGGGCTGCCCCTTCATCCATGGTTGTCTGCTACCTTAATTGGGCAAGGTCAACCATCTTATTACTACGTTTTCATAGCCCCTGAGGGGAAAAACAGTTCCAATGAGTGATCCAGTGGGTCTAGGGACTTAAACTTGCACTTGCTTCTGTAAGATAGTGAAAGAATTGTTAGTGTTTTTAAGGGAATGAAGAAGATTTTTCAAGTGTGGTAATGTTTGGAAAAATTTTTTTTTTGGTTGGTTGGATTTTTTTTTTGTTTGGTTTAGCTGTGGTTTTTTGGTTGTTTTTTTTTTTTTTTGGTGTTTTTTGTTTTGCTACTTTTTTTTTTTTTTAAACTATCAAATTATGAGCTCCTTGGGAGAATTTACTACTGTTGGACCAGTAATAAATTTCTGTTCATTTATTACTTTTCAAATTTAGAAAACCCACAAACCAAAAAGACCCCAAAACAACCCCCCCAAACAAACAAGCAAACAAACCAAAACCAAACAACAAATCAAACCAAACAAACAAAAGAGATAAAATCTAGAATTATTTATCCATACACCTACTATACAAACATTGCTTAGAATTTGGGGTACATTTTGATTATTAAAAAGTAATTAAAATCTAGTATCAACACACTGCCATCATACTAGAGATAACTCCTCACTGGTAAACATAGCTTGTTAAAATGCTACCCTACAGAAAATTCCATAATTCTCCATCTCCTAAATTTCATATACTCAGATGCATGCCTTCAACAAGATTGAGGAAGGAAACCTTAAAAAGTGCTCCAGGGAAGTCAGTAGCAAAATTACTGGTCATATATTGAGTAATGAAAAGACTATAGAAGAAAAAAAGTTAATTGTGTTTGTTCATTCCATAATGAAAACTACAGGCATAGTCATCAATCAGTTGCACAAATAAAGAACACAGATTCCTATACTGAGCACTGACAAGGCTCATGGACATCCACTTCAATAATAACACACACGGGAATTATCACTACTAGACATGAAAGTTTCAAAAGCAGTCTAGTACAACTGACAAAGTATGGAATGCAAGAGCGAAACAGCTTTATAATTCATCCAGGGAAAACTGTGATAGGTGAAGAGACAAGATGACATCATGAAATTAATCCAGAATTAGGACAAGAACAAAGAGTTTAAAGGACTTTGAACCTGCCTTCTAACACTTTTTCTTCTTCTCCCATTTTTAAAAGCAAAATTTGAGCTTTATTAGAGTTTCATAAAAGTCATATAATCATAAGATTATAGTAAAGTCTTATAGGGAGTGCAGGAACCCTTCAACTCATGATCACTAACTCATTCACTTGATACATGTGGCTCTCAAAATAGTGGTTTCAAAATATTTCATATGTACATTATGATAATTTATAAGTTACAGACAAGTAAAGAAGAGATAAAGTGCCATCTTGTCTTTTAAATAAACCTTCCTGTCCCGTGTAATAAGCAATCATTTTCTAATAATGTTACTTAAGTGACCTGTGTCTGTTACCCAGCATCGTGCTCCTACTAAGGATTAAAATGAGTGAAGAACAAAATACAGCATGGAATTATGAGAGAAACCAAACTGTTAAGATGAGTGTTCTGTATGTGTTCATATAGATCCCCCTAGTACAAGCCACATATTGCTTAAGTCTAAAATACTAGGATTTGGCTTCCATTATTCCATAAATACAAGTTTTAAGGAGAGAAATAAACAAACAAACCAATCCAAAAAATCAAAGCCCAAACATCAGTGTTCCTCTTAATCTCACTTTTCATAGTAGAAGGAGAAACATACTGGGGGACTGGACAGTTCTACCTTTCCAGCAAGCCTAGCAGTTAGGAGGAGTTGATAATTATGTTCAGTGAATGTGAAATGCTCTATTTGCCATCAGCAGCTTCATATATTGACCTCTAAAAACTCCTGATAGAAGGTACTGACTGATTAATGAGTTCTATTTAGTTTATGGGAGAGTCATGGTTGGAGGTATGACCTATCCAGCTGTTGTTTTATTAATATTGTGAGTGACCAGTGCTTTGATAGGCACTAGCAAAACAGTCCTTCTTGATCTACAGGTGAGAGGAAAAATATTACTTTCACCTACATATTGGCTTCTCCTGGAAGCAAATTATATAGCTTTCTATGCTAAAGCTTCCTATGATTTTGAAGAAACTGATAAACTCTAGATGCAGATAAGGAGCAGAATACTCCAGTGTTGTCCACTGAAATGCCACTGTTAGGTGTCTGAATCCTGGAACTGAATCCTCAAGTGTATCATAAGCTTGTGACCTTCATCTACATATAGGTAGACATTTGTGAATTGAATTTCCAAAATCCATTTAGTAAATGGAGAGCCAGAGGGTGCATGAACACCTTCAGAATAGAATTTGCTATGTCCTGCATGCAGATACCTGAGCCAATTGCCTGTAAACAATCTAATGAGCATACTGAGAGCAGTCCAACCCACCTATAACAATCTTGTTATCATAACTAATTTACCTGAAGAAGTCTACCAGCAATTCTATACATGAATGAAGTAATTTAGAGCCTGCCTCGTTAATTCTATGTACAATTTGTGTAGTATGGCTCTAACAAGGGGAGTTTTAGAGAGCTATTGTACTTCAGTTGGACTTGTTTTTCTACTAGTAGTGAAGTTGCAGCCCAAAGTTGCAATTTTAATGCAAATGCAGCCATCAGATTCATTTTGCAGACCCTAAGCAGGGAGAAATGATTGGTTTGTGTTTACTTTTAAAGTGTTTTTTTGTGTATGTCTGAGGTACACACAAATAGGAGCTCAGAACAACTTAAAAAAACATTACTTGATGTGTGTTTCTCCAATTAATATGAGGTCTAGGAGAGCTGTGTAGATAACAGAAAGACAGGACAAAAACTCCTGGACCTTGGCAGAAAGAGCTTTATTTTAGCAGCTTGCTAGTTTAGCAACAACTATGGGTATCTTCCCAAATAAACATGCAAGAGAAGGACTGTAATCCCCATGGCACTGGGCATTAATCATCTTTGGTGAAACATTTCTCATGAAAAGTACAGTTTTGCAACACTAAGGGAGAGGCATAAAAGATGCAGTTTACAGCACAGATTCCAAACTGAGTAAGATCAGCTTTGTCCTTTAGAAAGAGATTAAAAAAAAATTATAGTTTAGCATCGGTACAGATGTTACATGCTGTGGAAAGATTACGTAGCAGTGCTCCCTCCGGATGGCAGCATCCCTTTGAGGCAGGATGGAGTACACATCTGCCTTCCCCTGCGTGCATCAGCACTGTTCTCATTCTAACAATGGGAGTCGTCGTTCTCCATTAGGCTCATACTGAAAGCCTTGAATAAAAGCCTTAAAAAGCTCAGCTGAAAGTATTAATTCTGAGGGAAACATGTAAATCTGGATGAAAACTTTCATTCATTTTTAATCTCGCTATAGTAAACCTTGTAATTAAGATGATTAAATGACTGAGTAAAACCCTATATTTACATCCTTTAGAATAACACAACGGAAACCATAATCCTGTTTATGGAAAGAAAACAGTGGAAGCCTTTTAAATTGGAAACATCAAACAAAGGTTGTTATTTAATCGGTTGGTGATTAATGAACCTCTTACTTTGCAAGGACACCCAAGAGTTAACTGTCTAGGAATTTCATCTTGGAGAAAAAAACTAATTGGGAAGAATCAGATATATGTTTAGGGAAGAAAAAAAAAAGACAAAGTGTTATGTTTATGAATGATCAAGTTGTCCACATTCAATATATTTCACAAGGGACAAGTTAAGGATTTACAACAGAGCCGGTGGGAAAGCTTCTGGAGTAGACACATCAAAATGATTTAGGATTCCCAACACAGGTAGAGGCAGCATTTTTTTGGAGAAATGGTCCAGAAAAAGCAGGAGGTGAGAATCTGTTGGTGACTGTTTGACATAAGGAATCGACATAAAAACCTTTTCATTGAACATATTTTCCTCCATCATTCTGAAAGAGTGGATAATGTCTCCAAAAACTGCCTCATTTTGCTGCTTAGCTAGTTCTCAGCAAAGATGAAAATAACTTAAGAAGCTCATTTGTTATACTCAAAAGATAATTCGGAATCTCTGCTGCAAATATTCAGAATCTATTACAAGTGTGCTTGCCACCCTCCATTCCCTCTTATTCTCCCTGTAAAATATTTGGACAACAATGTAATGAAAGCCTACATGAATAATCTCTATATATCACAACTTTGCATGCATTTGTTTGTTTAATGCATTACCTCTTGATAACATTTCACAGAATAAATAAACAAAAATCAAGCTGCTATACACATGAAAACTGTTTTCTGATTAAATTCTTGTCAAAAGATATTAGTGTAGTATTTTTTCAGTCAGTGGTGCTTTGTAAAGGCTTTCTGACTTTTCTAGAACTGTATTCTGTAAGAAGGTAATGTAGGTACTATTTAATTAGAATTGTTTACTTATCTTCTTTCTGAAAACATGTTAAAATCCATATTTCTTTTAATACAGTGTTCTTTCACTGTCATCTTTGTTTTCCTACAATGATAATGTCATTTTCTAAAAAGGCTCAATCTTGAAATTCTTACGTGAGTGCATATGTAGTTATTGATTTTAGAGATTGAGGAATGGGATTCTATTGAAGGATGAATTGCTTACAAGGATGTGGAGAATTATTAGACTTGATATTGTATCATGGATTTATCTCCTGTGATAAGTAAGTTAAAATTATTCCTAAACGTGCTGATCAATGTGAATAAATCAATATAGCAAAGTGTCTAGTGTTCATCCAGAAAAAATTCTCTATTATCAAAATCACTCCCTTAACTCACGGTCTTGTTAATTTTAGATGTTCACACATTGCAAACACACTTTAAATAATATTTAGCTTACATATAACCACTACAATATCTTAGTATTCACTTGAAAGTTTGTCTTTCAGGTGATTTTAAGGGTCAAAATTTCTAAGAACTATTTAGAAGATAATACAATCTTTACAAACCAGAGACAGAAACTAAAATCGAGTACCCAGAAACTGAATGCTTAAAAATATATATATATATATATATATATATATTTCAGATGTTCTTGCACACAAATCCTTGAAGTACCTCTGCTCTGCAAAAGATCTTTTTACATGGAAATTAATTACATATTTGCTGACGTATTCAGAACTGAATCTACACACTCCCCCTGAAAGATCAGCTTTTGTCCAGAATTATTTTTCACAAATGGACTCCGATGTGGTGGTCAATTTTCACTAATGTCTTGTACCTTATTATCAGAGCTTTGTGGAATGATTTATTGTTGAGACATCACCAGGCCAATGGAGATAGCTCTTCCCTTTTCCAGGAGACTTCAGTTATTGTACTCATACCATTTGTATTTGTCCCATTGCAGCACCACAAGGACCTACAGCTCCCAAGTAATTCATAAGTAAGGAGTTAGAAGGAAATTGCATGTGATAGAATCATGGAGTCATTTAGGTTGGAAAAGACCTCTAAGATCATCGAGTCCAACCATAAACCCAGCACTGCCAAGTCTATCAGTAAACCATGTCCTTAAGAGCCATATCTTCACACCTTTTAAATACCTCCAGGGATGATGACTTCACTACTTCCCTCAGCAGACTGTTCCACTCATTGACAACCCTTTTGTTGAAAAAATGCATTACATGCATTACATAACAAACAAAAGAAAGGGAGGCCAAGTCCCCTTCCCATTCATATGATTTTATGTTTACTCTGCATATTAATGTAATTTTTCAGCTTTCAGTGATTATTTTGACACACTGCAGAACCTTAACTGGTTCCTATACAAGCAAAAGGAAGTAACCAAAATCATGGTTGGACTACTGAAAAAAAAGACAATTTGTATTCAACAAAAGTATCAGGACACCAGCATTTGGAGCAATTTCTGAAGGCTTCTAAACTCTAAAAAAAAATCATTCAATAATGAGCAAAATGTGAAGGAGTAGGGTGCATACAAGCTTCAGCCTTCTACTATACCTGGAGAATGAAGTGGTGGAGAGCACATCAGAACAACTCCTTGACCTTCACGTACAGAGACAGCACTTCTTGTCCGGCCACTGAAATTTCCCAAATCTATCAAAAGAACAGAACATTTTAGTTACATACCAAAGGTTTTAAATTTTATGGCTACTGTGACTAAAATTTGATTTCCTCTTGCAAAGCTGACTGTTCCTTTTTTTATAGTTTAATCTATAATACGAGGGCCTGAAAAATAAATCTATTTCCATTACAAAAAATTCCATGTTTCATCAGCACCTTATTACTCTTTTTAGTAAACTTGGATGCACTATCAAAGGAAAAGCAGCACACTATATATATATATATTTGGCATTCACAAAAACATTTAATAGTGATTTTATTTCTTTTTACCATATCATGTTTGGTTTTTTTCCCTCAGTAGAAGTGAGAAAAGAAATACAACTGAAAGAACACCTCGGCTAAAATCCAGAATGATGATGTTGCAGACATCACCTGGACAATGCACACAGCACATTGTGATGACAAGAAGGGAAAATCATTAGCATATTGGTTCTAAACCCAAATCTGCTCAAGAGCACGTTTACTCTTTTAAATACTTGCCTTCTGATTTCTCTGGTGTTATATGCACAATCCAGTTGTGTGTAAATATATTTTTCCCTCCAAAACATTCTGTCCAGAAAGGCAATAAGAAATATTTCACTTTTGGAACAAAAATGTTTGAAGGGTACTGCTATAAGCAGTTCACTGTATTTATTTAAAGTCTCTCAACCAGAAGATCTTATTATTCCATTTACCACACAGAACACTGGACCTGGACTCACATTTGGGGTGGATAGCTATGCTATAGCATTCTTATTTGTAGCAGAAGTTACATAACAGTTCAGTTCTGCCATCAGACTGTCATCAGTCTCACCCATTCCTCAGCTCCACTGACGGTGTTTAAAGCCTCTCTTCACTCAGGGATTTTCTATATACATTTCTATCTGATGTGGATCAGGGTGAAGAGAGCAGCAACAATGGTACCCAAAGATATGTTTGAAAAGGACGCAGAAGCTTCAGCAAGCACTAAATGAAAATGTGAAACAATGGGGCCAACATCTCATCAACATTCAATGACTTGTAGTCAAACCTCTTAATTTCTGCTTACAGCTTTGGGTTCTGGGATAAGCCAGAAAGCACCAAGCAATTTTAACAGGTAGAACAGAATTATTGCTGTCTTAACTGCACTCAGTTGGCTGTTCTCTGTCAGATGCTGAAACTCAACATTCTGCTCCATGCCCAATAGAGCATAAAATCAAAGTTCAACGATTTTCAAAAGTAATATGAGTTCATTTTTTAATATATTTCATAATGGGGACTAGGTGCATATTTTTAAGTAGAAAGACACTTTCGAAATGATTTTTCACATTTCTTACAGATGACTTGGGCACAGGTAGAAGTCTAAAATTTAAATGTATCTAGATTTGTGCTGTCTTTGGCCTAAATAAGTCAGTGCTTTTATTTCAACGATAGGTACCATGTTTGAATAGAGAAAAGGTAGGTGGGGTCCAGTAGAATTTTAACAAATAATAGGGCTACATTAAAAATATATTGCAAAATGTTGCTAATCAAGAGATAATTAAAATTAAACATTTTTATTGCATTTTTAAATAAGCACAGCATGAGTTATAATACGTGCCAGTGTAATTTCACTTAAAAGTGTCTCCTAATGCATGTTACTTGATAGTATATTCTGCAGAAAAGCAATTATTGTTATTTTATGTTTAGAAAATGGTGGGCTAGTGTATCCCTGCCTACATATAGTTGGTTTGGATGGGAGAACATCTTGCAATGAAAACCATTGTTAGTTAAGTCCTCAGGTGATTAAATGTTATTTTTCAATTAGCTATAGAAATACCAGGATATTTTTTTTCCATTTCCTACTTTGAAGGTGCATGGTGATGGACAAATACATATTTTTTTTTTCACCAAATGAAAACCAAGGATATTCTTTTTATTTAAAAATAAAACTACTACATAGGACTCAAGTTTCTATTTGTTCAAACCAATTAGTTTCAAACTAAAGGAAGACAGTAACCAAGGGCTTTGAATTTCAGCTCTTTTTGTCTGTCAGTTCTGAATTGGATTTCTTGTTAGCATACAGAAGAAAAAAGATTAACAGGTATAAAAGAAGGGATTTAGCTGCAAAGTAAATAAGTGTAGGAAAGCTTAAAAGGAAGGAAAGGTGAAAGATCATGCTTGCAGTTCCTCCACATTAAAATAAAAAGTCCAAAATGAAAAATTAAAAAAAAAGGGGGAAAATTTAATTAATTTCTTATAAATCCTAACCATTTTATATGTATCCCCATTGAAAAAAGGAAGAAAGCTACTAAAAATTTATACAAAACCCTATCATTTTACTTTAAAACTCTAAAGAGGTAGATAGTAAAAGAAAGGATGGACAGAATCCAACATTAGAGGTGGGAACTGTAACCTCTCCCACAGTAGTGCTGGCCATTGGTTCAGTATTATTGCTGAAGTATAAACCTGTAACACATGTAACATGTCAGATAGCCCCACACAGAATGAATCTGTCCTTTATCTTATTATGATGCATATGGTTGACTGATAAGAAAATGCCTTCTTGTGCTCCCTAGGTGTTCATCTTCTGCCCTGAAAGATTAATTTCCTCTTATCTCAGTGCTAGTGGCAAAGATGATAACACCTACTCTCTTATTTTCAAAGCAGTTCCTGGGGTTTAGCTACATAACTTCCATACTCTTTAACATGAGAAACATCCTTGACCACTTTGAAAATAAATAGCTAAGTGTCAGTCACCATGCCAAATGTAACTCATTATTAAAGATATATATGCAAAACTTACAAAGGACATTTAGCTGGATTGTGTGGCAGGAGTAGCACAATTGTCTTTACTGCTGAAAAAAAATATTCAATTCAAAAATTTTATATAGAATCACCAGAGTACAACTTGTGACACAGGAGTGGCTTTCATGTGAAAAGGAAATAGTAGAGAAATTACAGAGTTAGTGTAGGTGCCAATGGGTTTGGTGCAATCCTTTCTGGATGTCCTATTTACACAGCAGGTATAATTAGTTAAGTCTTTGAGAGAAGTTATAAACTAGAGAAAACCATCCAGATCTCTTATCCAAAGCAGCTGACAGGTAGTGTGGCTCTCTCTGCAGTGGCTATTCCCACTCTTTGGAAAGGAGCTGAAGCATGGGTTTCTTTCAGCATACATACATGTGTATTGATGGGCATTGTGGAAAATGACACCACCACAAGAGTATCAGTTTAAAAAAGGCTCAAGTGAAAAGAAAACACTTCTGCAGAAAGTGAAGGGAGTAACAGGAAGTAAAGAGGAAAAATCTTAAAGCAGTCAAAGCAACTGAAAAGCTTTGTAGGTCTAGCAACAAAATGAACATCTGAGTAAAAAGAGAAATGTTCTGCCATTGACAGAAGGACCTGTACAAAAATTGGGGCAGTTTTTATCACTTAATAGCCTTCCAATTCACCTTCACTGTAGTTTGCCTTTTAGGTATGCACAAGAGGGATCATTCATTCACTGTGTTCATCAGTTAGCTGCAGCTAATAGGGGCAACAGGGACAGGGCAGATTTTTGTGACCCAGACAGCAGTCCATTGATGATTTCTATGAAATTAGGATCAAATTAAAGGTGAAAATCAGACCTTGTTTTTATTGTAGGCAATTACTGCTTGGTAACCTGATACAGAAGCTGTGGAAGGCTCTGTGCTTTATTCTCAGTGACTTAAACCAGTCAATTCACTTTTAAAGTAGAAATTAGATTGGTGCAGAACATTGTCCTCTGCCAGCTCAGTTCTGTGAGTTTAAACTATTTTATATGCAAATTTATTATGGAGTTTAAAATAGACATAATATGATATGTATTAAAATATTTAAAGACGTATCCTGAAGACACCTCAAGATAAGTATAAAACAGGCAATATTCTTTCCAATAAGGTAAAAATAGCTCTACACAAGGTAAGATTCTTCTGTCATGCCAAGGACAAACTTATTTATTGCACTGTTGCTAACAGAGGGTAGTGTTCCTCTCCTTGCATTTGAAAGCCAGGACTAAGAAATAGACCTTGAGCTGGAATTGTAAGATTTACAGGGAAAAGAACAAGGAAAAGAACTCCATTTAAACATGTTTTTCAAAATCCCATTATAACCTAAATCAAAAACATGGTTTGAATGTACACTCTAAACAATGGAAAATGTACATGGTCTGTTTAATAGCCTACAAACACAAGCTATAGAAGGACAAAAGGTAGGTACTGTAAAGATATCACGAGTGATTGCATAGGGAACTTTTACATTGGATGAATTAAATATAATACTCACAGGATAACCAAGTGTTCAAATAAATTGATAGATCACTTTGTATTGGCATACACCTATTTGCTAGGAGTATCAGATTAAGTAGGTGGAGTTGTATTATTACAGTCACTCATTGGACCTAAGAATAACTTTTAATATTTAAAACATTAACTAAAAAAGGTGTGAAGGGAAACTCAGACAAAAAGATTTCTGCCATGACAGAATCATCATCTCACCACTGATAATATGAAAAGCATACATCGTGAATTTTCAAAAACCACATTACCATATGACTTTTAGGTGACAAAATAAGAGCAAGATTCAAATATTTTAGAATGTATCATGCTTATTATCATTGTTTCTGTTATTATTTATTACCAGAAAACTTTTGAATCCTTCAGGGATCATCAGTCTGACACGACCTGAAAACGGTCATTTTTTTTCTCAAAGGAGTTATGTAAAAACAGAAATAGAGAAAATATAGAGAAGAAATCATTTATTTCAAGCCTGCATAACAACCACCTCATGTCTCTGTATATCTGCAGAATTATAGAAGAGTTTTAAGCAAAGGAACAGGTTATACAGATATTTTCAGGGAGTGCTGACAAAAGATGATAATGAGGATAGGAGAATGCTTTAGGACTCCTCTCTGAAAATGTACTGGGCATTGGTTAGTGGGTGGTGGGCAGTTGTATTTTGCATCACTTGTTTCTCTTGCATTTTGTTTTTCTCTCTTTTCTTGTTTTCTCCCTTTTAATTACAATTAACATTACTATTGTTAGTATCATAAGTATTATTCTTGCTATTCTTATTATTTTATTTCAATTGTTAAGCTGTCAGCAAGTCTTGACCCACGGGTTTTACCTTATTCTGATTCTCTTCTCAGAGCCTTGAAGAAGAAAGGGAATTTGTAGGTACCAAAATCTCCCTGAACTTCAGTAGGTTTTCTACACTCATAAATCCTGCAGTACTAGAGCCAAGTGAATTAGAAGAAATATTTACATGTAGAGTAAAATAACAAGATTATGCTGAAAATTATAGAGCTGCTATAGGATTCAACTTAGCATGTTAATTGCATGATAACTAGGATGTTTGTGGTTGCAGTTGTTGATGGTTATGATTAATTAACCACAATCATTCTGTGTCTGTCAGGTTTCATTTATTCTCACAAGAATTAATTCAGCATACTTCTCAGCTGTCTTTCACGTCTGCATACTGAAATATCAAGGCAAAACACAGAATCAAGTGGAAATATTATTGTTAAGGGGTTTTCATCCTTTTATTCTCTTCGTGATCTGTCAGGAGAAACAATAAAACCAAAGACATAAACAACCAATCTTAAGTTACAAATGAAATATTTTCAAATACAGAAGCCAACATTTAATCACAAAGTAAAGTGGGTCACTAAATCATACTATTTCCAGAGCTTGTGAGCAAATATATTTTTTCACTCGAATAATATATGCAATGTATTTTTTAATAGACACATTGCATTACATAATGTAACCTGCATGTTGAGAAGCACACTTTTACATTTCCAACATTTTTCATACAACTTCCTGACACTGAGTAGTGTACTAACTTGTATAAATTCTGTATACATGATAATGATAATTCAACATCCTTAATTTTTTCCTTTCTACTTATGAGTGTTTCTTCCCTTTTTCTTGGTTGCCCCTTGAGTCATTTTTTTCAATTAAATTAATTTCAAACATTCAAGGACATACTGTAAACACCATTTCATTTTCTTCAACTAGATGTGACTTTTCCTTCCTTTAATTAGTGACAAAAGATCACAGCCAGTTAGGATTTTACATGATTAAATATGGAATGACTAACACAGTACAGTTTCCTATCATATGATGTAACATGAAATTAACAGCAACTAATCTCCTCCATATAGTTTATTGGAAATCCCTGCATAGGTCTTATGGTTCACAGGAGGCTGTAATGGTAACAAAGAGAAAGGATTTTTACCACTCTGTGTGGTAAAAAATCATACTGGAAAGTAAAACATTACTTACATATATTTAATAATTTTAGTTCATGGATTCTAGTTCTAAAGATAACATAATGGCTTCATTTCCACATGTTCAGGAAAATGTTATAAACCTTTTTCCTACAAGTCTTAAGTTCCAAATCTGAGTTTGCCAAATCTGGAATTTATCAGATGAAAGGGTACAAATGAACTAAGAAATTAAATTATTCTCAAAAGGAAGTAAACTTTCCCAGGTTCAGAAATGATAGCACTGAGCTCACCCAAATTAAAAACTTTACAACTTCCACAGCTTCTGCATTGGAGGCTATCTTGCTGGAGTGATACAAAGAATCTGCAGAAAATAGAAGTCTGCTCTACAAGAGTCCCTGTTCTGAAGATAACATGTAAGATGTTTGATAATATTTCAGTTGTTTTTGGTTTTTTTTTACCTGACTTCATCATTTTTTCGCAATCAGAGTATCAAGTTATATGAATGAACTAGGACAAATATATCTGAGAACTCCTGTTCAGATGTAAAGTTTGGAGAATGGCATGATTATTCAGGTTCCAGTAACAGCTGGAGGCTTGTAGACACCATATCTGTGAGGTATGGCATATCATATTCTGACTCCTCTCTTGACAAGTCACTTCACAGTGCTGACTTTTCACTAGACTAATGAGTATAAATGCCTCCATACTTCATTTCCACTGTGTCATAAAGAAAAATATAAGGTCATAATCTCCCAGAAAATACTTATTTGATTTTCTCTAAGAGTTGTAGTGCCCAGTACAACCTACAAGTCAATTGTGACAAAATAACTAAGTGTTTGGACACATTCGAGGAGTAAATTTGTGAGACCTTCATCTTAGCTGAATAGCTCAACTGGAAATAAAGGCCTTACAAACACAAAGTATTTCCCAAGTAGCAGCTGGTTGTTACATACGATGCTAGGTAATGTTTTTGGTATGGCAGTTTGTATTGGAGTATGTTATTCTGCTTAATATCCAGGTGATACCAGTCACTGCAAATCATAGTTTAGGATTTTTGAGCTTGTAATTGAACAAGTAAGAATCATGAAAGATAAATAAATTGTCGCTAGTCAGCTGAGCAACTATAAATTACTGTTTATGTACACTAACCTTTCAATCTGTGAGTTGGAGCACATCAATTAATAGCCTGTTGAAAGTGGTCTGAACATTCCTTTAATGATCTAATTTGTGGCAAATGAATGGCACACTATTTATTTATCATATTAGAAAAGTTAAACCTTCTTAGAAGGTTTCATAATTTCATGAGATCATGGCTAAAGCAGTTTCAAATGCTTGGTTTCTAGATGATTAACATTATGCATTATAAAAATAGTTTGTTTACCCTAACTCCAGTGAAAGTTGTAGCTGTTTTTAGCAAAAAGTGTTGAGATTTTGCTGTCTGAAAATCAGGTTCTTTGAGAACCTCTCTGTCCCATAAGTATGATATGTTTTCTAATGCCATACTTGTAAAAAGAGGTTGACAAATCTGAAAAGCTTTAGAGAAAAGTTATGAGATTAATTTGCCTTACAGAAAACATCTTACAGTGATAAAAGCCTAAACAAAAAAAAAAACCTCAATATTCTGGTGGAGTCAAAGGTGAGAAAAAGAAAAAAAAGCTTTTTCACCATTTCCTTTTCTTGAAAGAAAATGTCTGAGCTTCTGAATCAATCTCCTAGTGAGTTTAACTGATCCTACAAATAAACATTATATGATAGTTGGAGGTCACTCCTTGAAATGGTCCTCTTGAACTCAGTAGGTATACTCAACTGATTAAATATGTGCATAAATGTTTGTATACAGTAGAATGTGTTTTTTAACATAAATCTAATGCATAATTTTTTATATAAAAAATAACAAACTAAGAGATACTGTTAGAAAAGATAAATAAGAAAAAATAACGAGGGCTTTTCAGTGATGTGGAAAAGTGTAGGAAAATGGTACCAGATTATTGCAGTGCTATCACTGTGATAATTGATTGATGAAATGTCATTTGAAGGACTGATGTTTAAGGAGTTGGTATCTAGATACCTAAGGAAAAAATTGCATTCATGCTATCAGTGTAATTTAATGAAAATTATTTTGTTTAATTAATTGTAACCTGTTGTATATGTTTCCTACTCTAAGGAGATGAATGGGATTTTTATCAGTGCAATTGCAAATTATTGACAAGAACAACTTCAGTGGTAGTATACATTAGTTTTATCCAGGTCAATTGCTAATAGATATTATGTATTTCCAACTAATAGTACAAGCATAGTTTGTAGATTAAAATTACCTGCAATTGAGCTCATTACAAGTAAAACCATCATGTTAGAATATTTACACTTACTGATTCAGGTAGTCCTATCATAAATGTCTACGGTCTACCAAATATGAATCAAATGTAAACAAATCTAGAACGAATGGTAGAGTGAGTAAGTAATCCTAGTAATCAAGGAAGTTCAAGATTATACTTAAAGATAACAGTACTATGTTGATGCTAAGAAAGTCTTTTTTTAAATTGAGTTTTATGCAAATTATTTTGCATGCAATAATCCAACATTTTAAATTATTACCCTTATTATTTGAGATTAATTCATGTTCTTGGAATCAGTTCTTTCCTTCTAATACTTTATAACAAAAGCAGTACTGGTTTGTGCTAAATTTTAATCTCAGTGTGGGGTTCAGTTGACTGATAGCTACATTCTGAGCTAGTTATCCTAATCTTCCTTTTAAGACAATGCAAAGAAATAGACATTTCAAAGGCCTGATTCCGTTGACCTATTTTAGATGTCAACTTGACATGAATGAATTGCGTCTTAGTAGTACAACAGGTTAAGTAGGAAATTTAAACAATTAGATCAGTTGCAGCTGTCTGTACTGTAGACATTTGACTTTAAAGGAGAATGAATAAAGTTCATTTAGAGGCAGTCGACTATTTCATTAATCTTCAGATTCTTTTCTTAATGTAATTATTTTTCTACAAATCCCTGATAAAACTAAGTAGAAGATGGTAAAGGATTCCTTTCATATATAGAAACGTAACACATATAGAAAAGTAACAAAAAGTGAGTATAAATTTCCATAATTGTGTTTGCCCTTTGTAAGGAAAAGGTGAAGCAACAGTTTCTTACTCTTGTCAGTATAGCAGTGAACTAATTTTTTTAAAGGTACATAGGAGATTAGGATATGAGCATAGTATTTTTCCAATAATTTCCAAATTAAAGCAAATTCATCTCTTAACCTCTAGACTTTCTTATTGTGGCAGTAATTGTATTGTACTCTTCCTGAAGGACAAAGACAGCTCCAAATGTTAAACAACCTGGATTTATACCTAATGTGCTTCATATTTTTTTTCAGTATAGAAAACCTAGAAGTTTTAGAGGATTTTACATTGGTTTACAATTTGAGGGACTCCATCTTCTGGCTACCTGTTTGTTGAATAATATAGATATGCAGGACAAACCCCAACTCAGTCTGCTGAGCCTGATTGATACTTAGAAATTCTGACCTTCTAGACCTTGGCAAGACACTTACTGGAGAAAAGAGGGGAATGGAATTGGCACCACCATAATGCTGTAATAAATGTCCATTTAACACGACTCACAGTTTTAATCCAGAAAGCACTAAAATATCTAGCATTTCCTGTTTATTGCTTTTAATTTCAGTGGAAGCAAAAGGCTTTCAAAATAAGGAAGACATGCTTTTGTTACATATCTATTTTATTGTGTTTACTTTATAAGAGTCTAAGAAAATATTTGCCTCTCTAAAATTACCTGTAATGTCAGAGAAACAACACCTTTGGGTAGGTATGAATTTTAAGTAGACAGCACAAAAGACTATTGCTATCATGTAAACCTGCTCCTCATCCTCACAAATGCAGCTCAAGTATTTCTATGTTTTTCCTTTTTAATGCCACCATTATTTAAACACTTTCAAGTTATTTCAGTGTTTCTTAGTTCTCTTAGAGTTGAAAAGGAACTTATTAGATTCATATGATGGGATATATGTACAAAGGCTAAAAACGTTTTCTAATTAAAAGTGGAAGGAGGAGGATGATCAATATTTTTTCTCATAGGACTAATTTCTAACATACAAATAGTGGAGTGATGGAAGAAAAAAGCAAGTCCAACATTCTCAAAGTGATTTTTCATAGTCATGCTCTATTGAATTGTAATTCAATCAGTAGTTTTGGGCATACCCTAGAAAACGTAAATACACTCATACGTTTCAGTGTCTATAATCAAACTACAAAAACAGCAGTTGTTGATATACATGCCTATCATAAACAAATAATGTAAAATCTATTGCATGTGGAAGGATATCACTTGTATTTCATCTCAGCTATCTTATTATTTAATTCATGAGGTTACACTGTAGTATTATTTAAGTTTCCAATGTCTTGTTAAGCAGTTTTAAATCTCTCTCACTCTTAATGCTGATTCTAACAGATGTTAGAAATAAATGGTTTTGTTCCCCTGTTTGCACTTTTACTCCTTGAATTAATAGGTGAATAGGTATGATACAACAACCAAGATGATAAAGAATATCCAAACTGTTTAACTGATACTTTAGACATTTGTCAAGTAAAGAAGTAAACACCGATTTCTGTCCAACAGTCCTGAGATCCTCAGCTTCTGAGAGACAGAAAAAAATGATGTTCTGAAGTTTGGAAAAAACTAATATTAAAATAAAAATTAAAAAAACCCACAACCAAACCAACAACCAAACAGCAGATTCAAAAAACCAAAGACCAAATAAATGGAAAAATTTTTAAATATGACAATGGAAAATATGTAACACAGTGACATCAGAGAACAGACATCAGAGAACAGAAATCAGTTCTTTCAAAAAGTTTAGCTTGAAAAAATTAATCTGAACACAACATAAATAAGGCTAAGTCCTTCAGCAAAACAAACAGTACATTCACTGAAATAAAACTACACCCATTTATACCAATTATTTTTTTCATTAGTTTGTCATTACTTTTGTTTATCCCCACCTTGATTGAAGTCTATTGTTTTCTAATTAAATTAGTGGTTGAGTTCTTGGTCACTGGGAATACTGGGAAAATAAATGAAATTCTAGTTTTCTTTTCTATTACAATTTTTCTTAAGTGTCATTTTGTCTTATATTACTGCAGTGAATTTCTCTGGAAGACTTGTGAACATTTCCTGAAGCATTTTGTAGATAGAAGCAGTGACTGGTCAGTCTTGTTAGATCTTACAGACACTGCCTTTTAGCAGAGCTGGCACAGATGCTCATGGCACTGTGCCTGTAGAGAAGGCATGTCCAATACATTGTCTATGAAGGGGATGCAAATTCTGCTTGCCTCCAGCAGACTGCTCAATGACTCCTTGGTAAAGAGCTGTTGTCCTGCCTTTTTCTTATATAATATAAAATGTGGTCTCCAGGATCATTAACTTATGTCATCTTTTATGAAAAATAAAACAGTATACATTAAAAAAAAAAAAGAAAGAAAAGGAAAGAAAAAAAAAGAGAAAAAATGTTTCAATATTTGGATAGATTTTGGTTAAATGCAAGTGTCTATTGCTCAGCTAGTCTTGTCCTAAGCATCCACCTTTATTTATCTCACATATGAAAACTCTCAGTGCAGATTCACAGACTTTACCATGTCCTTGGTTTTTATGTTTCTGTGTAAATAAATGAAAGCAAAAAGTGATATCTTCAAGGATATACATATGTATGTATTTGAGAATATATTCCCAGTCTGTTTCACAATGAAGATCTACGTTAGTCATTTATATCAATGACAAGAGAATGCATACAGTTTTTGCAAGCATTTTGAGAAGATCCCTGGTGCACTTCCAGTATATAAGTGGTCAGCACACATATTTAGTATGGAATGATGACCTGTCATTCAGAAAGCAAGTAGCCAAACAACCTCTCAGGAGCTGTCATTCAGCAGTCATTTGCTTGTGCAATTTGAATATTTTTATGTGGCATAATATTCCAGAAGCTTTCTCAAGAGTCTTCCAAATGTAGATTTTTTACAGATGAATTCTAGCCCATATATGGACTTTAACTGCTTAGCTAGCCATGGAAGATCAAGTTTAGTATGTCTTCAGATCTGAGAGAAAAATTTCAAGTGTAGCTCTGAACAGCAAAAAAATGACAGAATGTAGAACATTTGTCAAGAAGGAAGAGCACAACATCTGCTGTAGGTGCAACTCATGTTGAGCATACAAATGTAAATTTGAAAAGCAGTTTAACTACAGTGGACTAAAATAATTGCCATTTTCTCCATACTCTATCTTCAGCAAAGAAATTTACCTACACTTATATTACAACATATAAGGTTTCCAAAAGGTATACCATCTGTTACTGGTAGATTCACAGAAACAGTATCAAAGGGGGAAGATTTGCAATTCCTTTACAATCTTAATGTAATTAACTTCTGAAATAATAGATTCATTAGACAAATACTATTTTTAGGTTCTCCTCTATGTTCTCTAATGCCACAAATCTTGTCTGTGACATGAATATATTATTTCATATGTGAAGGATGGCATGTGCAGGAATGTGGAAATGATGGTCAGGTGCTAAGCAGGGAAGAACATGCTCTCCCTAGTGAAAGACATCAAGGTTTAGAAGGGGAAAATCAGAAGGACTATAACTGCTTGAGACTTGATGTCATATTGATGTCCTTCAGTATCTCCACTAGTAAGCATTATGTTAGTAAAAGATGCACAGATGGAGTGGCAGAGCTGCTTTTGTCTTTTTTCCCCCCCTACAAGGAATTGTGGCTGATGGAGCCAGAGCTTTCATTGCAATTTGACCTTCAAATGTCACAGTGCCACACAACCAGATGATGCAAGTCCCATTTTGTAGATGTTTCTTTTTCTTGTATCATATAAGTTTAAAAATCTGTCTTTCATTTTTTCGGGGCACATGTAAACCCACTGTTTTAAAACTAAAGCTGATATTTCTTGAGGATACTTTATGTCTTCTACCCCTTAACTATACATTCAGCCAAATTTTGTGAACTGGAAGAGACAGCTTGTCATTTATAAACTTTGTCATATCAAGAAGCTCACAGAACTGGGGAAAAAATCCCTTACTGTTCTCATGTTTTATTTGGACTTTCTCCCCTAAACAAATATCAGTTGCTGAAATTCCTAAACTAACAGTAAAATTCTCTTAGTAATAAACTTAAAAATCAAAAGCTAGATGATTAACATTCTATTTTATTTTCTTCTTACAGTAAAGAACTTAAGGCATCCTTAAATGAATTTTCTATATTTCATTCAATACACAGAGGTGCTATTTTTTTTTATTCCAGTTTCTCTGTGTAATCTAAAATGGTGTCAAAGTGTTTTCTGTCAGTCCTGTCTCACAGAAAATGAAAATATATGTCTTTATTCGCCTTCTGAATAAACTGAAAATACTGCACTTCACAGCCCTACCCTGAAGTATATTTCACTTAAGTGTAACAACATAGACATGTGGTATTTATTTCAATACCAAAGTTAAACTTATTTAACAGCAGGAGGGACACATAGATCTGGAAGTCAGAAAAAACATAGAAACAGAGAATAATTCAGAGGGGAGGGGGCCTCAGGAGGTTGCTGGTCACATCCCCTGTTTAAGCAAGGTCATCCAGAGGGTTATACCAGGTTTCTTGGAACTTCATCTGGTTGGGTCTTGAAAATCTCTAAGACCAGACATTGCACAACCTCTCCGGGGAACCTGTGCTACTCCCTAGCTGTCCTCATGAAAAAAAAATTTCTTCTTATGATTTTCACTCCAGTTTGTTACTGTTTTCTCTTTTCCTCCTGGAAATAACCACTTTGAAAAGTCTAGATCTATCTCCTTGTGAACCTCCCTGTAGGCCCTGGGATGATACGGCTAGATCCCATGAAACCATCTCTGCCCCAGGATGAACAAGCCCAGCTCCCCAGCTTCTCTTCACAGAGCAAGTGCTCTAGCCTCCACCACCTTGGAGGTTTCCCCTTGAATTCTTCTCAGCTTGTTAATGTCACTGCTAGTCAGCCTGAAACTGGACACAGCATCAATTCATCATCTCACAGAAAAAATTGATTTTATCAGCAGGGACTGTAATCTGCTAAGTATCCAGGTTCTTAATTTCCATCTCTGAAATGTTACCATATTACCACATTAATTATTTAAAGAACCTTTAAAAACCCTTGAAATTATTATTGAAAAAAATGAAATAGAAGTAATTCTTTGCCTCAATATTTATAAAAAAATGCAATTTAGGTACTACGACAGTCAATCAGAATCTCTTAGTGCTGCGAGCCCAAGCTTCTACAACTTGATTAAATGAGCACCCTGTAATGTTTACAGATATAAGGATCTCAGAGGACAGCTGTGACATTCAACACACTTGGGCGAAAAAGATAATTTTTATCAGACAAATTATCTAATCTAGTCATTGTGTGGTCCCAACTAGAGGCAGGAAGGCACTATCTTTGTAAGCTTAGATTCTCTTTCTCATTTATAACAGCAAGGATTTTATCAATATTATCTCCTCAAAAATCATGCTTCCTGCCAGTCATCCATTTATTTTACTGTCTTTTTTTGGTCTAAATTATTTCTGGGAATTCAATTTTTTCTACTGAAACAGTTGCAAGAGCAGTGCTTAAAATATGTGGGTATGTAATGTATGTAATCAGCATTAGCATCACAGAGGAAAACAGCTCAGGAGTTTCTGTTTTGCACAGTATGCACCTGCAAGACACACTAGTTCCAGATTTTCCTTTGGAAGGCAGAAATGCAGAAGAGCTTTACTTTGTGCAAAGACATGGTTCCAGCTTCCCCCTGCACATGTCACCACCTTCCATACTGCATGCTCACAAAAATAGCACACTACCAACCAGTGTCTTCCATCCACTGTGGAAAAGGGACTTATAATCACTTTTTTTCCTGGTTTTCACCACTGTATGCCTATGTACAACTATCAGGAAAAGCTCAAGCCAATTCCATGTTTTATTATTTCATACTCATAATAAAAAAATTACATCCCATGCAGCAAAAAGATATTTTGCATTGTTTTTCTCATTGGAGTACAGTAGGTGTGGATGGCCAAATTTGAGTCATAGGTATCCAGCCTACTACTCATAGCAAATTACCTTGAATTCAGACTTGGAAGTGGAGTTTGACTTAGGCCAAGAAAATTTTCTTTTCTCTTTCATAAAACTGTCATAGAATAATTTAGGTTGGAAGGGACCCCTGGAGATCATTTACAACCCTCTTCTAAAAGTAAGACCAGCCTTGATCAGGTTGTCATGTCTTATCAAGTCTGGAATTTCTCCAAGTGTCATGGGTTCTGCTCTGTCAGAGAGGAAACTCTCTACCAGAAGAATAGAGTTAGCAAACTGCCTCTCGGGGCCAGAGAATTTAGTACTAAAATATAGGGAAAATAAAACTAAATTGCTAATAACTTTGGTTACATTAATGACCAGTTCATGTCTAAATGCCTGAATTTGTTTTATATGGTTAGACATGGCAAGGTTAGTACTGTGATTGTCAGAAAGAATAAATCAGGTATCTCATATGTAGTTGACTGGAGAAGAGAAAATGTGCGAAAATAAATTTCAGAGATCCTGTGAGGAAAAAGATGGGATGTCAAAGTCAAGCAACTAATCAGACTACATACCCTAAGGTATATCAATAAATCAAGCTGTCATGAGTGCTCCTAATGAAGGATCATTTTGAAAGTTTTACCTTTACTGTCTTCAGCTAGTATTCAGCAAATGAATAACTGCCATGTTCTTCCCAACATGAAATGCAAGAGTCAAAGATACAGAATGCATTTTTAAACATCTTCAGGTATATTAAGAAGTAGTTAACATACAAATTATCGTTCCAGTTTCTACTGTAACTCCAGTGTAACGTGAACTATAGAATTCCTCTAAGTTCATTGTTTAAAAGAGACATTCTTAAAAAATGTATAAATAAAAAGAAGAAAAATTTGCACTCTAGCCAAGTTATTCCTCCTCTTACTTTTGCTCCCTGTGAGGTTGTTTTTTCCCAATAACAAACACTACCTTTAAGTTTCAAATGCTGGATTTTGTTGCTGTTTCACCTGCTAAATTGCATTTTTATTGTTTGTGTATCATTGTGTCAGTAACTTTCCTTTGTAGAACTAAATAAAACAGCTCATTTTTAGAACAAATTCTAGTTTTCTACTCAATCCTCCAAATTCTCTCCCATTCATCAGCATCCTTTTTAACTTTGCGCCTCAGGGTTTACTCTCCAGGATGGAGAGGAAGACCAGGAATCTTCATACTATCAATATGAAAGAATAACTTTGATTTTTGATTAAGAACTCTGATAAAATGGAATCTGGAATAACTCAAAAGAATCATTCCCTTAGAAAAGAAGTGCCATGGCCACAGAGACACAGACGGTCACAAAGGGCTGAACCATAGGGTAATGTGACCCTTGAAGGAGCAACAAAGACCACCACCCCAGGAAACACTGTACTGCAACGTCAAGCTAACAGGTGCCAATAATACAAGATCCCTTTCATTCTTTCAGACAAAAGAGATCAAACATCCTGACCCTTTTAAGTCTCAGATGGGAAATACTACAGATGGACATAGAAAAGAAAAAAATTTCTACTGAAAACTTACAAACATTTTTTTCTCATGAACTTTTAGCTTTATTAAATCCAAAGGAGCTCTGTGTGAGTAACTGAACTTCCTGGGAAGATCTGTGTCCTTTAGAATTAATGTAGGGTGGTAGAAGATATATTTCAGTCCAATTCCTTAGTAATTTCTGTAGTTTTCCAGCAGACTTAACAAAAGCAGTTATCATGTCAGGCACATAGCAAGTAGATTGTTGTGTAGCAAGAATAGGTGTTTTTTTCTGACATTCTTCTCACAGGAATAGAAAAAAGACCTTATAATATTTAACCTGTCAGGAGACAGTCTACTGAATATAACATTTTAGATCTCTTCTGTCTAGATTCTGAAAGAATCAAGGATTTATTTTCTGACAATAAAGAAATTTGTGGTCAAATTTGTGTAGGAGGAACTAGTCCCTTGCAAGTTCAGAGTAACTTCTAGATGTAATCTTCAAACATTTCTTGAGAAGGACAAATCATTTAAGTCAATAAAAGCAAATTTGGAGACCAACAGCAGACAATGACCATTACAATGCTTTGCAAATTCTGTGGTTCAGACCTTTTGTCCCTATTATCTGGCTCAGCTGTTGCCTTATAAAACCTTGGGCAAACATGGCCCAGTGGACATAGAGAGGCATTCAATAGCATAAAGAGATGGCAAATAAACCAGTTCTATATAGAGTGGCTTTAAGTACAAAAGTCTGGGAATAATGATTGACTCAGAAATTTAAAATCTATACATATATGTAGATGTTTACTACAGAGAGGTGATTACTATCCACTTACTTTCTTTTAAGCAACAATTTGTCAGATATGGAGCTCAAAATCAGGGAAAAAAATCGACTCATATAAACCCACGAAACATTATGTTGTGCAAATTCATGCACATGGAATGTGGATTCATAGTCCTTATGACTAGCAGAGCTTTCTCATGATAGTTATGACAACAATGCATAGCAGTTCAGGATGAAAGGAAAATTACTGCAAAGTACATTAAGAGACTGCCTAGTGTTACTTTAATGCTCCCAATGCTGCTGTATTTATTTAACACTTGGGGAAAAGCACATTTTGAACTGACATTGCTTGATAGAATGAACAGCTGAAAAATATGAAAGAATAGTGCTTTTGTTGTTATTTGGGTTATTAGAAACATTTTTGCCTCAAGCTTCCTGTTATATTTTCTGATGCTTCTGAATATGAGTGAAAAGAATGATAGAAGATGTGAAAGAATCATAACTTGGTGAAAAAATAATGCAACTTTAGTCATATTTGTAAGAGTATGTGGAAGGAGAGTGGCTGCTTTTTAAGGAGTCAAGGAACTTTATCAATGCAAAAAGGGATAATGAAAAGAGAAGTAAATCATAAATAAAACATACAGGGCAGTTATAAGAACCAAAGCTGGTCAGTCACACTCACTGATGAGGGCAAGTGAGATTGTGAGAACATTTATTCCTTCAAGGTTATCTGATAGCAGACCTTGTCAACTGGAAAACCAGAAAAAACATCTACAGAGACACACATCTGACTAAATAAATGTGGAGAAAATGAGAGGAAACACACCTCAGCAGTTACATTAATTGACAGGTTACCAAGAAACCACAGGCACCGCTTCCAGGAAGATCAACCTGGACTTTGCAACAGGTAAGACTGTAAAACAGGAGAACCCAGACAGGAAGGGGTGCAGGAAAGGATAGAGCTGTACAAACCCATGGGGAGTGTGCAGCAGAAGGGGGAACAGGGCTGAACAAAGAGAAAGTAAACAGAAAAGGATATAAAAGAGGTTGGTACACATAAAACATGCCTGCTCAATATGCTTGTTTAGCTGAGCCCTGTGCCTGATAGCTATCTTGCTCTGTAACCCCTATGTCTCTCTCTCTCTCTCTCTCTACCTCTGTCTCTCACTCTCTCAGCTACTGGTGAGACCTCTCTGTGTGTTAGTGAAAACTGGTGCCAGCTACTGGAAACAGTGGGGTCTTTAACATCCAGCCACTGAGGCAGCAATGGAGGGTGTGTGGGAAGGCAGTGGGGTGTGGATGTGTATGTTCCCAAAACCAGCTGCTGGAGAAACTGTGGCAAATGAAGTGAGTGAAGGGCTCTGCACTGGTGGCTGAAGTGGGATCCTGGTCTCAGCCCATGTCCCAGGTGATGGCTTATGGAGGCAAACATCTTTATCTTCTTCAAACCTGATGTGCGTGGAGCGTAAATGTGTATTCAGTAGCAAAATTCAAGCTTGACTGTTTGGTTCAGGACCAGGGTCTCTGTTGGGCAGAGGGTTCATCCCAGTTCACCCAGATACTCCATACTGTGAGTATCCAGTGCCTAAGGGATGAGGGCATGAGGGTTACATGCTTGCCAGGGAGCGTCAAGCTGAACCAGATAGCTAGTAGGGGTCCCATGAAGTGGGGAAGGGGGTCTGAGATCTGGGCAGGAGTGGGTGGACAGAGAGGTTGTAATGGTAGTTAGGGGAACTGAAAATGTGAGTATGCTTGGAAACTGACCACAATCATGTGTGTGACAGCACTAGCGAACTAGTGAACACCTCTACCTGCTGAAGAAGAGGATGAAGACTTGCTTGTCTGAGTTTGTTTTATGTGATTTCTGTCTGTAGATGCAGTTGAAGACAACCCCTTGTCTGCAGTGACCTGTGTGACCAATTTTGTCTGTGTCCTGGGTGTGTCTGGAAACCAGGCTGGGCTCCAGCAGTTGGGCATGAAGGCCCTGGGCTGGAGCAGCTGGAGGAACCAGCCACATTCTTAACACCCCTTAACAATATTCTTTTCTCTATTTCTTGTTTTGATGAAAAAAAAATAGGAATAGGATTGCATTTTTGCAAGAACAGCACATAACGTAACTTTGAAAACATAGAAAGACACCTGAATAACTCCTCTTTTCTATGGCTACAAAGCAGAATGCTGGTATCACACCACTATCAGATTAGTTCAAAGGAACTCAGGGTTCACCCACATTGCAAATAATTATCAAGATGATGTATAAATACTGGTCAGTACTTTCACCTTGAGTATTGTGTGCAGTTTTGGATACCACAGTTTAAGAAGGATGTGAAGGTCCTTGAATGTCTAGTCCTATCTAGATATTCAGGTACTCAACAGATGAGAGAAATTACCAGTGTAAAACCTCAGCTTTCTCTATGCCAACTTCACCAGATCCAGATTCACTGTCTCATTTACCATGTTTATGCATTATCTCAAACAGTTGGCTCTCAGTTTGTTGTATTTGGCCTATTCTTACAGAAAAGATAGTAACATAAAATAATTTTCTTCCATCTGCCTCAAATCTAGAACATGATAGAATTTGGGATCCCTTATGTAAGTGGTAATCAGTTGTCTGCTTATACTTCAGCTATAAATGCTACAAAGGGCTACAATGACCCTTGTTATTTTACTCAAAACTCTAACAGGTAACAATCACTGGAAAACCAGAAGACAGCTAAGAAGTTGTCCTGGGTAGTACTTTAGCACTATTTTGTTTAGCAATGCATATACAGAAGATAGAAGAATCCCCTACAAGAAGTTCAGTAAATATCCTGAAAGTGCCAGGTCAGACCAAGCACACCGTTTCAAAGAGGAACTATTTTTTTGTCTGTCTTACCTTTCTCCAGGCAGCTCTAGTTTCTGCATGTGATTGTAAAATTTTTCCACCATTTGTCTTTAAATAAAATATCTTTCAGTGCAATCTACTTATTAAGTCTGAGATTACCACAGCTCTTTTACACTTTCAACCCCCTTTTATCTTAATGTGCATTCTTGAAATGAGAATAGGATAGCATCCACAAGTGTTTCCATGAAAAAAGAAAAGAACAATATGATTTATGTAAACTAAAACTGTTCTACTTTTACCAAGTAAACCACACAAAGAATGTGCATAAAAGTAAATAGAAATTTTATAAATCAAACTTTAAGTGCCTAAATGCATTCCATTTCAAGCAGTATTTTAAAGATTTGATGTGGAAACATCATCTTTGCAGGCACTATAATTCAAATACTGAAACTTGTAAACCTTTTAGTGTATCCTTTTTTAAAATGCCTATGCTTAATGTACAAAAGGTATTTCTAGTTATGGCAACTTTTTCTATCAGAGAGGTTCAAACAGTGAATGTAATGTTACTCACTGCAAGTACTTTATTTGTAGGCTATGTCTGTAGAGTATATGAAAAATACCATTCTTATAATGACTTTCAACTCAATTTTAGTATCATACCATGTAAATGTTTCCCAGCCTTGGTGTTTGCACGTCAGACAATTTATATGAAGTCAGCTAATAAGACTCTTCCACTGTCAAAACAGCCCATGGATACAAATTAAAGATTGCATGTCCCATAGATGTGATAACATAGATCACACTGAGATGTGAGTTCCTTGCAAATAATTTAGTTTGGGAACCAGGTTTCAAGATGTTGCCTGTTGGTTTCCATCTTGAAAATCAATGTCACTGGTTTCAGCTTTCTCCTTCACACGGGAACAATAATTATTAACATTGAAGAGAGTAAAATTCAGTATCAAAGTCCAGTACTACTATTTTACACTCTCTGTTTCAGGAGAATGTGCTTTTCAGCTTCTATGTGAGTTTGTTATAATATTGGCCCATGTGTGCCAATACTGTGGTGCTCACAATGAGCAGTGTATCATTATCTCACATGAGTTTGCAGCTCACAAATTGTTAATTCCCTAAAAGGTGACCCAATTTGTCAAAAAATTACCGCCTGATTGTACTAACTCTAGTATAAATATTTCATTTCAGTATTAAGGTAGATTTGAGCAAAGCCAGAAGTAAATCCTCTGGAATCTAAAACATTTACAAAATGAAGACTTACCTTTCAGCATATTGCAGCAGTGACCTAGTTTACATGCATTTTCATAGCAACAACAGACATATCAGTAGTCTTTCATTAAAAGACATCAATCATAATTACTATCTGGGAACAGTATCAGTTAAAGTAGATGAAAGCATTTTAAGAGTATCTATAGTGAAAGCATGGAGCTGTACAGCAGACATAATTTACAGATTTTTCAGCTGCTAAATCACAAACAGTAATTCTTGCTTTTAGAAAGCACTTGCTTTGGGTTTTATGCATCAGTGGCTAACTCAGTTGCCTTGACTGTTTTTCATTAACTGAGATAAGAATAAACAAGAACACCTATGCAATGTTCTAGAAAACTCATCATATTTCAGGGTACTCAAAAAGATTAAAATATATATATATAAAAAAAAGAGGAATAAAAGTTGGAAGCCCTGACTAACTGAAGTAGACTGCTGCCTTCATTGCAATGCACTGCCACAGAGTGCTAGGCTCTACTTTAATAAAGTCTGAAGATAAGAAATCTTTGTAACTGATCTGGAAACTTGGTTATTTAAAAACAAACAAAAAACCAAACAAAACTGTTATGTGTTTTACAGATCTTCAAACGTTGTAGGAAGCGAAAGGACTACAAAGCAAGATTATTAGATAGGTCTGAGAGCAAGTTATTGGATGTACAAAACAGCTGATGTGAGGAATCATTATTATTTTAAAATAGAATTAGTTTTAGAAAGATGAGCTGCATAATTTCACCTAGTACAAAACTCTGTATATTTCAGAGAACTTTGACCAAAATATGCAGCAAAGATGGTTATCCTGAATGCTGTCCCAGTGACTTAGAATGAACTGCTGGCATTTGTGTTTGTCAGGATAAAGTACTTAAAGGACTGTCTCCTCTGCTGAGATTGCCACAAGGCAATCTTGAATTGAGGATACTTAGTGTCTTTTGTTCGGCTAGCTATGATTTTCTTACCAATATTCCTACTCAACCTTTACATTCACTTACAGATTTTATCTATGATACTTTCATTTTTTTTTAGCAGATCTGATTTTAATGAGGTAATGACTGTTTTAAGACTTAATCAAAAATTAATAGAGGTTCAACTTCTCAGTATCGGAGTACTACATGTTACCAGACCTTATATAAACAGTAGTGAAAAAAAGAAAAATCTTAAAAGAGTTCTTACTCACATCTGTGGTTTGTCATGGCTAGTGATGAACATATGCTAAGATTTTCCATATTTCTTATGCTCTAGTTTTGATGGAGTAATAGTCTTTTATTTGTAAAATGTAAAGGAGTATGGTAGGCAAGGACAAGAAAAAGAGTGGAATTCAGAAGATATGAGTGAATAAAGGCTGACTTAAAACCTCAAAATCTTGCAGTCACCAACCAAAATACAGGTCACAGTCAATCTGTTATATTATTGAGTGAGGAAGATGTTTGAAATCTGACAGTAAAGAAAATGTTGGTAAATGGCATTTCAGGCAGAAGTTTATCCAAGGAGCACCGGTTTCATTATACTGTGTTCTGCAGTATATGATTGCAAAATTTAAAAGAGAAGCACTGAATTATCAGTAAAAGTTCCTACTCAACATATGGTAACAGTTTGTCATTCAAAGACTTGGTCCACTTTGTTTATGAGAGCTAATGGAAAGCAATTTTAGGCATTTAGCCTGAAGATATATAAAAATTTTCTAATTTTAAAAGTCCATTCTGCCAATGGATATTTGTACTGTGAAGAAATCCATCCCATATTATAAACACAACAGATAGCAACTGCTGTGATTAAGGTGGCAAAATTTTTAAATTAGAAGACCCTGTTCCAGTTACTCCCAGTTTTAGTTAAAAAATAACTAAATGTAGTTAAAAAAATAACTAAATGTCCATTTACTCTCTTAAGGATGTGGCAGGTTATGGAAGGAGAAACCATGCCATAGCAGGTATTGAATAAGGGCCAGGAGTGAAAGAGAGCTTAGGAGTCTAGAAGCGGGAAATGTGGGACAGAGGAACTGCAGGGAATTAAACAAAATGAGTACATGGAGACTAAAACAGAGCCAGCAAGATGCTACTATCCTTTTTAGTCAAACAGGTGCTTTCAGTAAATAAGGAAACTGCAAATGGGATCAGTAACCTAATCGATAGTAGGAGATCAGAAACCAGATGCAGGATTGAGATATGACTGATAAAAAGACTGAGAAAATAATTGGTTAGAGTGATGAATAGGAAAGTGATCAGTTCTGGCTCTGCTAAGTCCTAGCAAAAAGTGACTCCTTGTCCCACATTACTGGATATTTTACATTAATCTTTCATGTCTTAGTTTTCCACTTATAAAAAGGAGATAGTAATAACTATGCAGTTCACAGGGACATTATAAAAATAAATGTATTAATGTTCATGAAACACTTAGATGCTGTAATGATGAGCACCATAAAAAGCTTCTGAGGAAATTAATTTCGTCTTCAGAGTAGATTTTGAATAGTCTGAATTAATGAAGGCAAGGGGCTGTGCACTGAACAATAGGAAATAAACACTGTTCAGTAAGTGAGCAGTAATTGTTCTGTGACCTGAGAGAGTCTAGTGGGTCTAATGTAAAAAAAAAAAAGAGATCGTGTGACAAATCTGTATTTTAGGATGCCTGCATCCAAGGAAAAATTCAGATTTCATAGAAAATGATAAATCCCTCATCCTGTAGCTTGAATGTTTGACCTTGCAACTCTAATAAAATTTACTGTAACATTTAATGCGCAGTTAGACACAGACCATGTAACTTAATACATTCTCTTTTAATTAGTGTGGTGTATGGGTTGGGTAGGTGGGTGGGCTCAGCATTTACATATTTATAGAATCCTGAGGACATTTTTACATATTTCCGTGCTTGATGAGATATAGGGCTGAAACCTAATTAAAAGGTTTGTTTGGGGCATTTTTTGTTTATCTGTGTGTGTGTGTGTGTGTTTGCATATGGAGACAAGTTACAATGCATTTTATAGAGAGGATTTGCTTCTCTTTATATATGTACCAATGTCTATGAAAACAGCTTCTAATATCTGACTTTCAAAACCAGTACAGAAGAAACTATGAACTTTTGGGGCCTGATGCCAGATATAACACTTTCTATCCAACCTCGATGAATATAGGACTATCATGTTATGGTACTTGACATTACCATCGCATGGTGGTCAACTAAAGATGCTTCTGATGCTTTCATAGTCACTGGTGAGAAATTATTCTTGGAACTTGTTTCAATTTTATTCCCAAAATAATTACAAGAAATGACATGTAAATCAACAGTTATATTACCATGTTCATGATTTTGAGTGTAAAACATTAGAAATAAAATATATAATTATTCAGTTGAGAATACAACTTACGTGTTGACAATTTTTCCCTTATTTGCACGTTTAGGTAATTTAATTAACTATTGTGCTCTGAACACTAGTGAAAATACCAAGAAGGACAAAGGATAAATTGGCCTTGTAATTGCACACTGCTCTGAAGTTATATCATTGAAGTACTAAATTTCATTAATAGAACTCATGGATGTTGTAGAAGTATCAGCTTTTGGGAACTAGTACTTTTAAAGTGTGTATTTACTTTTGCAGTCTTGTCTTCTCCCATGCCCAAACTGAATGCCTGTCTTTCTGTTTCTGGTATCTCATGCTCCATATGGTAACAAGTATAAGCTATTCTGTCCTTAGAGAAAACCAAAGAAAGGTAACCACTGAAGTTGAGGTCATACATCGATTAACTTTATTCTATTTTATCATTTTTTCTTTTTACTTTTTAGTAATCTAGCTAAAAAGCTTATCTGTATTTCTTTTCATTTCTTTTGTTAAGCTAACTCAGCTTGACTTCTATTAATTCTCACTTTAACCATGTGTTTCACAACCTTCCACATGTTGTGTTCTTTGATGATCAATCTCTTTTATTTATTGTATGCTTTTCTTAAACCTTATACCTCTTCTGAAGTGTTACTAACTTAGCTAGAACTCAGCTATTTCCTAGAAGTTTTGCTCCCTGAGTTTCAAAGTATTATCAAAAGTGACTGCATTTCATATAGTGTTGTTCCTGAGTAGGTCAGTTTAAATGCCTTGTCCTCTCTCTCTTCTTCTCTCCCAGACCTGTGCTGCTCTTTCCTTTGTACTATCACAAGTACCTGTGCACCTGCATTTATCAACAAAAAGATGACCTGTCAGACAAGCTTATTTTTCAATGAGATCAGAAGCCTGATCTGCTTCTCAGGAAAGCCACAATATATCTGTGTCAGGATAACAGCGGGAGCAAAATGAAGGCAGGCATGTCATGGTAGTGGTGCAGATATCGAGATAGCATACCAGAAATTTCAAGTAAAACTACACCTTTCATTTGAAAGGAGGCACAGCACTGCCCACCACAATATGGCACACCTGGTAAGGTGTAAATAGACAGGTGACATGGCAATTGCCAAAAGTAAATCTGAACTAGAAATTGTGAAGGAAATTTAGAAAGTGTTGTCTGGTCTTGGCACAAAATTCTCTTTCAGCCTTGTAAAATTTCTCCTATTTATTAACGCTATTCTTAATTCCTGTCATCTATTTTTAAATGCCAAGACTAATGATTCATTAGCATGATAGATTACATTGTGAAATACAGGTGAGTAGGTTATAGACGGGTTAAACACCAGCCTTTCAGTCATTCAGAGAAATGCAAAGTGTTAAAATGAGAAGCCAGTAGATGTACTGTGCACCTTTAAATGATCACTATAATTACATTTCAAACTGTGTCTCCCTACATGACTGACTTCTATTAATTCTTCCACACAACACAAAATACAGAATGTATTGTTTAAAGTACATTTTCACAGTAAAAGACTAAGCAGAACTTAAACCTTAGAATACTTTTTTGGTATCAAAACTTATGTAGCAACAAATGAACTTGACAAGATTAATAAATCTCATTTCCATTTGACTACTTGGAAATAATAATAACTTTTTTGATGTTTGATGGATACGAGGATCAATGAGACTGAAGTTATGTCAATGTGAAATTCAAATGGAATGAGATAATAAATATTACTCAATGGAGTACATTCAGAATTGCTACCCTTTTCTGAAGGTGCTTATTCTAATGAGTATCAAATTTGTACTGTATTGATGTATAATCTTTAATCAGGGATGTAACCTCAATTTTTCAAGTAGTTTTCATTCTAGTTCTATCATGTAAAAGAATAAATATTAATTTGAATCAAGAATAAAAGAATTGCTGCTTTAGAGCTTCCTGAGTTTTGGTTCTCAGCTTTGTCAAAATGTCCCTCTTATGCTGAGAGGTCAAATGGATGAAGTGAAGGAAGTTTTTGTGAGTGAATTGTTTGTAAGGAAACACACAGAGCAACCAATTTCTTTTGGGAGAACAACTAAAGTCTAATATTTTTGCCTTACAGACAAAGACTTTGTCTATACAAGTATAGTGAAAAGTATCAAGAAATAATCTGCTGCACTGGATTTTTTAACTGTCACTGTGTTAGAAGAGTCCATGGGATTCTTTGGTGGGACTACAGTCTTCTCC
Organism: Myiozetetes cayanensis; assembly: GCF_022539395.1. Taxonomy (NCBI): domain Eukaryota; kingdom Metazoa; phylum Chordata; class Aves; order Passeriformes; family Tyrannidae; genus Myiozetetes; species Myiozetetes cayanensis. The sequence goes on along the minus strand of NW_026087742.1, from coordinate 38,889,025 downwards.
AAGACAATTCTTGTCTTCTTTTGGGTGGTTGCAGAATCGACTAGGGGCCATTCTCAAAGACAGTTTAGAAGTATTCCATGTCTTGGAAGACAGAAGACTTTAGAATTACGTATGTGGACCTTTCCATATCATTTTTTCTCAGTGCTTGGGAATTCTTTATTTACTGGCACAGACAAAGAGCCCCTACTGGTACTAACAAGATACTGATTTGAGGCAACAGAGAGAAGGTAAAAGAATTTCCTTACCCTCCTTCTGCCTTCATGAAAGCAAGCTCTTGGTTTTGTATATAGGAAACAACTGGGTTTCCTCTGCTCTTCAAAGTGATCTAATGGAGAGGCAAGGCAGTTGGTTTTTAAACGTTGATGTAACAACAGAAAAAATAGAAACTGACTGCAATTTTCAAACAGCTTGAAAAGTGGAACTTAAGGGACAGAAACGCACAGCAAATCTACCAGAGCTGATCTTATGCTACTCTGTAGGCAGGTCGCTGTCAAGAGGGTCAGGAGACCATTTCTGAAGATATACTGTGGGAGTTCCAGGAGACAAGTTGTGTATTTTTTTTCCCAAAGCTTTCGGTGGATATTATTCCTGAATACTGTTGAACTCCCAGAAGAATTACTATCTGGCAACACAATTATTTTTAATTTGATAAACAGATAAGGATCCATTAATCTTGCCATTCTTTTAGCAAGGATGGAGTCTGTCATCAGAGTTTTAGGTGACCTGCTGATTTTATTCATTTCTCCAGACTTGCTTTCAGACTTAGATGAAATATTCACCTATGGCAAGGATGACGGCAGATTTTACTCAAGAATTCACCATAGCCACAGTGGTGAAGCCACATCAGTCTTTTCCAACAGGAAGACTTCCTTGAGAAATGTTAGTTAAAAGGAGCTGTAGTGATTTCTGATATTTTAAGTCATTTAGTTTATTATTCTAAGGTATTTATTCACCTTAAGAAGAAAAGATCAAGAAACAAATGACAGAAGGCCTAATTAAACCTATCGTGTCTGTCATGATGACACTGTAGTGACAAATCTATGCAGATTGTTTCAACCCTTGCTTTAGATAGCCTCATGTTTAACAACAGAGTTTATGTATGTGCTTAATTTTATGCACATCAACTTCTAAAAGATCATGCAAGTATTTTAAGATAAAATACTTTTTAGACTAGGGCCAAAGTTCTTAGCATCTTGCAGTATTGAACTTAGTTATATGAGCTGAATATTTCTATAAACAATAGAAATATAAACAATAGCTGTGAAATTTTGTTTGTAAGAATGATCTCACTATCTTCCCTTGTGAAATTGCCCCACCTTCTACAAATAAATAATTGACAAGATAAGAAGCAGTCATCACATCTGAACTAGAAGTCAGATCCCTTCCTTCAGTAAGATAATATAATTTCCTGAGTCTTCATTTATCTGAAAGAGTTAGTAGAGTGTGACGGAAATTCACATTAATTTCAATTCACTGAATTATATTCTTCAATTAATAAAGTATTTATTAATAAAATTAATCCAGTTATATACACAATTTACTTTTTTTTTGCATATATATATATGGTTTGCATCTGTCTTTTCACCACGTATTTCTTAAAAAGAGCATATTGAAATTATACAGAAAATAATCCAAAAGTTTTGTAGTGCAAATCACTGTTGTAGCTGTACCTATACTTAACCAACATAGTAACATTCTTCACAATGATATGATGTTTTCTGAGCAAAGCAATGTCCAACTTACACTGTATTACAGCATGATCAGGGACATTTTTGAAAATGAAAGTATTATTAGTTACATTTTGATTTCTTTTCCCACTTCAGCTTGTTGTCACCTTTCTTTTATAAATTACCTAAAACTGTTTAGCTTGGTACGTCTTGGAAGAAAATGTTGATATTGTGGTGTCAACAAACATTTTGTTATGCTGGTTTTTCTGGAATGAACATGAGAAACAAAGGTTTTTCTCACATCAAGAAGGTTTAATTAAATCAACTTTTTAAAAATTAACACTAGGAAAATATGAAATATACCCATCAAGACATACAGGGAGCTTGATGGCAAGAAAGAAAACATAGATCATTAAGTTCATTTCTTAGTAGGTGAATTCAATAAAAAGGCTGACAGAAGTGTGCTGTGATGGAATGGGCAGTACACAAGCTGTCTCCCCAGGAAACTATTGACTTATATGTCTGCAACATGGCTGACTTCTTATTCTGTACACCACTGGACAGTTGTGGCAGATCATACACTGGAAAATGACATTTAAATTTTATCTAATCAATACCCTTCTCTGTAGATTAAAGGAGAAAATAGATTTCATGGGAAAAAAAAAAAAAAAAGGACAATCATACAAAGAAGTCAATGACAACTGAATTAATAAAATTGCAGGGAGGAGTTCCACAAATGACAGGTGAGAAGTTGTTTTCCCCATCACTCCTTTATCTTTTTAGCCCAGGCTGCAAATATCACAGAGATGGTAGGCTTCTGATTGGTTAAATAATCCACAGATGAAGGAAACCAATTTTTTTTTATGACATCAGGTTCAAGTCACTTAGTCTTTTTTAACTCAAGTACACATGGTAAAAGTAACCAACATGGAGAAATTATTATTAAAGTTTAATTCTTGAATCCTGTCTTTAGGTTATATAAATTTCTAACAACAGAAATGAGAGGAGATAAGAGACCAATCTAACAATGTATGAACGTTTAGGGCATAAGTTTTTTCAAAAAACTTTTATTTTTTATTAAGTTTCATATCCTCAAAACACTTTTGATGTTATGTACTTATTTAAAATTACAAGTTAGGTTTCTGCTTTCACAAATTATATTTTAATATGGTTACTTTTCTTGCCTGATGTTTTTTTCCTTCATATATACACTTCCTATAATACAATTAAAATTTAGGCTGGAATAACTAACCTTCCTTTTTTTTTTTATTTTTATTATTATTATTATTTCCATTAAGTGCAGAATCTTTAAAGATTTGTTTGGGATTGAAATAACTCTTCCATAGAGCTAGCCACACCCAGAATGACAAAATTCATTAACGTTAAGATGGGATAATGCTCTTACATTTTAATGTCCTGATTAGAATATTATAAAGAAAACAAAATACTTTGTACATGAACTATTCCTTGTGACTGGAGAGTATAAATGGCATTTAAATCTGTAGCAAATTGATAGTTTTTATCTTTTTAACAACCCATTATGATAAAACTGAAAGGCAACTTTAAATTTATGATTTTTTTGATAAAGAATTCTGATTTTTTTTTGTCAGTGTAAATTCTAATAACATTTTGTCAATTTTATCTGGAGACTTTTTTCCCTACATAAAATTCTACAGAAGACAAAATAATTTCCTTGTTAATATTTGCTTTTATTGACAAAGTGTACTTCTGCTAATTTCTTTTACAGCATGGGATATTTTTTCTCCTCCTTGTGTTTTCTTTTTTTGTTTACTTTCTAAAAAAAGCATAAACCAGAGTGACCTTTGGCATGAGACATTACAGGAAATGCAAAGATTAAAAAAATAAGAGAACTTTTATTCAGTTTAAATATTTATACATATTTGCTATGGTAGTTTAAAATTTTAAGCAGAACTTTAACTGCACATAACTGATCTTTCTATTTTGCTTCATAAAAATAACCAGTGATGTAGGAGGTTATTTCAAGTGTTATATCTCTACACATAGAGAGTAATGTTCGCTTTATATCTCTTTCTCTTTCAAATCCAAAGACATCATATAAGTACTTCAAAGTCCTATTTTAACTGTGCACACATATTGGAAATTATATAGTACATAAACATTTAGATTTGCAATGTATCACCAATACTGAACTACATGATAATAACCATAGCAACTGGGCTTATAGCCATGGAATTTTGAGAAAACTAAGACTCAGTGCAAATAAGCATGCTCTCCTTTTTCAGATTTCATTGTATTTTGCATAGGTTGATCACAGCACACACTTTTTCCTATAAGATAGTGTCAAAGCCCTTGTTTAATGGTCGCTGCTGTTTCTTTTTGAGCTGTATGGCATTTCTTTCTTTAATTAGGAGAACATTTCTTCAAGGTACAAAGATGTAACTATTTTCCAAAACAGTACAAATCATACATTCAAGCAAGTCCATGAACTTAAGTCTGGTTGTTAGGGTTTTTTTCTCTGTGAAAGTCATAGATTCCCAAGCTTTTGGAACCCATAATTTTCAGTAAGGAAAGGGAATGTGTAGCTCTGTATTTCATAATCAGAAATGCCTTGGTGATTATAGATCACCCTTCAAGCCATTACAGCCCCCTAAGACTGTAGAACACCAATTACTTTAATTGCTTAAAGGTTGGGAACTTTCCTTACAAGAATCTTTTCCAATACTTTAGTTTCTGTCTGACTGAAATAACTGGAGACATGCAAGCTAGCTGTTAACAAGCAATACTTCATTATAAATGTGGTGAGGTACTGGAAAAGATTGCCCTAGGATCTGACTTACCACAACTTTTCAGTGATACAAACTTCTAACACATTACTATGAGTTCACAGTATGGTGACACCATATATTAAATGTTTAGTTGATGCATAATGCAAACATTGTTTCAACAGCAACGCCAGCCATTTAATATCAGGGATTTGAAGGAGTTTTAAATCAAGAGTGTAAGACAGAGTGTCATGCTACATAGAAGTTGAGCTACAAATACACATTGAACTTGAAATTGCTCTTGTGAAGGAAGACAAGGCTTTAGAAGAGTTAATCGAAAACACTTTTACTGTAAGAACCCCTTATCTCCCCCCCCGTTTCTGTATTGCTCTAAGGAGATTTTGTTCTGTACAAATTCTGTAGACCTAACCCACAGATACATTGCACAAAGAGCCCAGAGGTAATAAATTATAGCCAAATAGGCTAAGGTAGACATTTGAATAGGTGAAATAGACCTGAAGCCAAGGTTTTCTTCAAGCCTGGACGATCAGAACATAGAACAATGGAAAGAACAGAAGGTCCCTGAGGTCACCCGACGATGAGGAGTAGATTTGCGACCCCAGGATGAAGGTAAGACCGGAACTACCCTAATTTATTCCTCAAAATAGAGACCACACCTCAAACTCCACCCTGAATCCACCTACTATGAACATTATAATCTAATGATGCAATATTATGAATATGTATGTAATTATGTTGTAATCACAGTTAGAAACTGTATAAATTGTTTGTTTTCACTCAATCACTTTGGAGCTTTTTGTCCAGCCTGAGCTGGAAGCTACCCCGATGTCGCAAATAAATACCTTACTGCTTAAAGGTTTAAAATTCTGTCTCCAAACAGTTTTAATCTGCCTTTTTGGGTATCACCTGTGAAAAAGTTGCTCACAAACTTCTAAAAGAACTTCAACCGATCATTACTCTATACTTTTTAAAAGATTTCTATGTCCTTATAAGAGCCTCTTCTCTCTTTCAAGTTCTGCAGCATCATTTGCTACACCTCAGCACTTCCAGCTAACATTCCTCCATTAAACTTTCATAAGAAACTTTCATTACAATTCCCAAATACTTTAATGAACAGGAATCACATGCCAGACATAATAACCTAATAATTTTCATACCTTCAAAAGCAGGTGTGTAAGGTAATATGAACTTAAAAATCTAATAAACCCATGAAATCCAGTCTCTTTTTTCTGTTTTTTACAGCTTTATCTAAATTTGTTTTATTAGAAGAGGTGATATTGTAACTATAAGCACATGAGGTCCTGAATGAACTGTGGATGTAGCTACTGAAACCTCATAGACCTTCTGTTATTTGAGCTTCGGCTCTCACTTTCTCTGTATTTTTTTTCAGCTGGAAGTCAAATAGGCATCTTTTAGCCATACTCCTGAGATGGAACAGAAATTTCAGGTTCAGAGCCCAGGAACTATTTATATTTACCAGTTGTTGGTTTCATTAACCAAGAGATTGTTTTATGATAGATTTCTTTTCTCAAAGATAAAATATAGCAGAATTTTCTCAGAAACTACGTTTAAAACTGGGGTTCAGTAATACTGTGATAAGACCACAGTTGTGGTGCTTAGGTGTTTTAAACATGCTGCCCTGGCATGAGGAAACTGCCAAATATGATTATTACTCCCACCTCAGAAATAGGTGAATAGTGCCATGATCTCCAAACATCCTGACAGGATCTGCAGTGGATAAGAGTACAGCAATAGATTTAAGAGGTCTGACTCTAATGGAGGTGTAGATTAAGGGAGAGTCTCAGACCTCATAATAGATCTGCTGAGTTCCCAACACCACCAGCTGTGTTAGTAGACATGCAGATAGGCAACCTATCCTTAAACCCACTGCTTTCCAGCCCTGGCTATGTGTGCAACATGTCTCATGGTAATGTCTTATTTTCAGCAAGATCTAAGAAATTAGGATGGAGTTCTTTTTACATCCCTGATTCTTAAAAACCACTCATGGTAGGATTCATCTAGACAAACCACTGAAAATATGTTGGTTATCTTCCTGTAAAGTGCTGAAGGGAAACTTGGGTTGGAGGGAAATTCTGGCCCTGTTTTTCCTGATAGTATGTTTGAAAAAGAGCATGCTATAGATAGACCATAGCATTTATTTGAATTGGGGATAGCTTCTGAGAGTATATTGTAGTGAATAATTTCAAAAGCTAAGGTGTTTTCAGTTTCCATTAACAACTACAAAAATTCCCCTCAGTTTCATAATGTGTGAAAGTATATGTGATATGTATGCATAAGCATGGACATAAACCATATATATTTGTATACATATATACATAAAAAACTATTCTTACATATATAGTTAGAGATGCAGACTATCCAAAAGATATATAGGTACTTTATTTCATTCTATTCCTAAGTTTACAGCTCTTTTTTTCCTGCTCAGATAGTGCACCAAAATGATAGACGTTTCAGGAAACTAGCAATGAGTGAAGTATATCACTGCAGAGTATTCAAGTACAGCATTAAAGTACAGCATTTGAGATGGGCTAGAGTTACTTTCCCTGATAGTTGATTCGTTTTTAAAAGTAACTCCACAGAAAACCGCTCTTTTCCTCTAAGCGTTTTGTTTCTAATTTTGAGATCCTAGGCCAAAGTCAGTGGATTTGCATAACATAGTTAAATTACAATTTAGAACTTTATCAAGTAGTGTAATCATCTGATTTATCAATGTTATAAAAAGTGTTACTTACATGCAAACTGAAGAACAGCCTCTCTGCTAAGAATACTGCCAAATGTGTTCGTAGTTAAACACTGATACTGTCCAGAATCCTTCATTTCACTGGGGTTGTTGATGATCAAACTTCCTTCTATTAAACTGAAGCGATAATCACTTTCAATGTCGATTTCAGTTCCATTTCGAAGCCATCTAAGGAAAAAAGAAAAAAATAATTACCTGAGCATTCCATAGTGAAATGAAGGTATCAAGCTTAGTCTACAGAAATTTACAGTCCAGTTGTAATGGGGACAGCTACTTAAAGATACCCTCCTCAGGAAACCAATACCCTGGCAAAACTTTGGATGGAGACATTCCACAACACGTGTCTGACAAAAACTAAGTTTTCCTGAAAAAAAACACAAGCAAAACCAGATCTTCAGCTGTGAAGAGAAAAGATATTCTTTGTTTTGCCTATGCTGAATGAAAATAATGTCTTCTTTTTTTCCCTCTTTTTTATCTCCCAAAAATACTGATGTCCACAAAGGGTTCAGACTTGAAAACTGAATAGCAGATGCATTCTTTCTGTCAAAAATAGGGCGTTGACTGTGCCTACAATAATCAAAGTTTCAATTCATATTCTATCATTAAAACCCTAGGCCCAGCTGAGTTTAACAGTTAACAGAGCTGAGTCTGCACTGCATGAAAACAGGGAAACTTTTTTTCCCATTCTTTCAGCATTTGATCCTCTGGTCCCAAGAAACAGAGAAATCTCATATAAGTACAGAAGCCTGTAGAGCAAGGCCTGTGAAGAGGAGGGAGGTAGATTGATGTACATAGGCCATTATGAAAAAAAGGAGTTTTGGCAATGGACAAAGACAATATCCGCTGGATCAGTATACACAAAATTCAGAAAAGACTGGAACAGAAGAGACTGGAATTAGCTGGTGGATGGCCAAGGAAAATTCCTAGTAACTACTAGGTAAATGGAAACTAAGATCAAAAAAAGAGTCTGCAGAGGGAATGCTGAGTCTGGGAGGTGTTTGGGAGCGAAATAAGAAGCCTGAGCAGTAAAGACAAGAATGGGAGTAAAGATAGGATGGAAAAAGCCAGATTGTAGGAAACATGTCAGAAAGTATCACAACCAAGCCAAAACTTTGAATAATTCCAGAATAAACACCTATGTTTCTGAGGCTTCAGAAGTAACCTAAGAGTCTCATAATTTTTTGTTGCGCAAATGGGTTTACTTGTTAGGTTTCCCTCCTGTTCCAGACATTCTCTGCAAAAAGTCTGACCCCTCTCATTCATCTTGAAGACTGAAAAAGTAAATCATACAATAGTCTGTTGGCTGCAAGAGTAAAAATCTTGTGTGGTAGATTAATAGACTCCAACAGGCTGGAATAACCTTGTGTGTGTGTATGCAATATCTCAGTTAAAGAATAACACCCACATATGAAGACTTTTAGATTTGCTTTTGTGTCAAACTGTATAGAACATGAAATTCTTAGAAGACTGTAAAGAAGAGATAAAGAGTGTAAACAGACATGGTACAGTTATAATGCACAGGTATTTCCTTCATTACTAGTTCACGATGATTCTGCAACTTTAAAGTTGTCTCAGGAAATTTCCAGGAACTTCCAAAGGCTGGAAGAACTTGGCAACATTTAGACTCCAGAATGAAGTAACTTTAATGAAGCAAAATGATTATCAATTCACCCTATCTTGTTAACATTCATGGTGAATGAGGTACAGACAGCAGAATTCAGATGAAGTAACTCTGAATATTGCTTAATTCAAAGGTCAGAATTGTCAGCATTAAGATGAACTGTGAAACTGTTATTTGTACTGTCTTTTCATGATTGGTCTTCTGATTGCAGAGGATCTCTGCTTCATTTATAGTAAGAAATTAAAAACTATTGACAATTTCTTTGTGTTTTAAAGAATATTAGGGAAATATTGGTAGGATTCACTACATTTTTAAACAGATTCATACAATAAAGAGCTAAAAAGTAAAGGAATTTCAAATCTTCAACAATTTATTATTTAATATTTTAAATGAAATCATAATAAAAGCTGACTTTTTATACATATATTCTCGTATGTTATGTGTGAAACAAAAATACGAAAATAACTGATCTTGAAATGTCAATGTCTGTATTTCTCATCAAAGGGATCTCAGTTATGTTTTTTCTTGTACAGATCCGGACTTGTGATGTTAAAGTATGACTTGTAGAAATGCTATGCAAACACAATCAGGTTTTCTGAGGGAGTTATTCCCTAAACCAGTGCATCTAGATAAGTTCATGGCTGAAAATGAAAAAATTAAGAATGGTTATTTCAGGGTACAGCTTAGACAAGGGGAAACAAAGCTCTTTGCAAGGAAGAACAGCATCTGAAATGATGTGAGCATTCTCCATTCTGTTAAAATGAAGAAAAGTCCTAGAAAAATAAAAAATTTGTAAATAGGCTATGAGCACTATGCCTCAAATTATACAGACTGAGGAAACTGGTTAAAAAAAGGGAAAGAGAACTTAATATTGATTTTTATGAGTGCTTTGCATGTTCCTTTAATACAACTTTAAATAAATAACTTTATACTGTGCTTTCCTTTTGACTGAAAGTAATTCTTAGCAGCATAGGCCTCACAGCCCATGTCAATAAATATTTCCATTGTCCAGTGTAGCTGAACAGGGTCTTTGGTGATACGTAGATATCCCTTCTTCTCACTATTTCATATACCAAAAGTTGTGCAGTGGCATACACAAACCTTTGCCTCTCTACAGACCTTTTGAGGCTAAATTCTCTCTGCATCAGTCCTAGACAATAGTATATTCCCCACAGAGTAATTCGTATCTCTTTTCTCTTCCCCCGAACGGTAGTGTTCACATCAAATGTGGTACAGACAAGTGGCAGCAACAGAGGGAGAAGTTAAACTGTGCTGTTTGAATTAGGCCTTTCAGGTCAAAGCTCTCCTTGCAGGAACAGTTGTCAGGAAAATTTGTTTATGAGGCTGCTGACACCTATTAATCTCTGAAGAACTGAAGAAATTATTATAACAAAATCATAAAACAGCCCTAGTTGTAAGGGACCTTGAAAGAACATTTGGTCAAGGCTTTCATGGAAAATGGAGCCTAGATGAGATTATCAAACACCTTGTTCATTTGCATCTTGGAAACCTGCAGTGATTGGGGACTCTGCCGTGTCCCTGAGGACGTAAAAAAATTATTTCTTAAACTGAGATGAAACCTCTCTTGTATGAAACCTTGCTGCCCCTTATCTTCTCCGTGTGTCTCTTTATGAAGAGAGAACCCCTACACTCTTTGTAGCCACTCTTTAAATATGACAAAAATTCTGTATTTATTGATTGCATTCTGCTTGGAAAATGCAAAAAATGGTTGGATGAAGAAAGAAAGGAGATTGATTACATAGGTTCTCCAAAGACAAAATTTCTACAAGAATAATGGGTTTGTCTGGGAGACATGAACAAAGGGTTTCTCTCTCTTGGGGGCAGGGGGGGAATTTGAGCTTTTTCCCCGTGGTCACATGCTGTGTTAATGGACTGATACTGTTTTACAGTGTGTGGAACTAATTTTTTTTTTTTTTTAATCAACTAATCTCCAGCATGTAATAAAAATTACACAAGGAATGTCAACAAAGAAGAGTGCAAGGTAGTAGTGAGGAACTCATGTTATTCCAATTTGAAGAATTTCTGGCCACTCATTCCTAATCCCATGTTACATGTTTTAGTCATGACTGTGCTGTTTGGGGAGGTTGTGTCATGCATCAGATCCATTTAATGAGTCACTTCTGTTGTAAACAGGCAGACTGAGTGCTGTTTTGGTGGGGATATTTAAGGATGGTACTGCTTTTGAATCTCTTCCAGTTACAGAAATACAAGTGTTGTGATTCAAATAACTCTAAGGAGAATTCATCCAGAACTCTGAAGAATCCACAAGTCAAATAAATGTAAAAGGCAAAAGATAAAATGCGTGAATTGATGGTTGCCACCTATGATAAAACACAACAATAAGAGTCCTTTTATTCCCTTCGTAATTGAAGAATGAATCTATGAGAAAAGATAAAGGGTATATGGACAAAAATAGCCAAGTATATGTTCCCCCCACCGTCTTACATCAATTGGAATTTGCATAAAATACAAATCAGAGTCAGATATAACAAATGGATAAGGTGATCTGCAACATAGTGTTTCCACCTGTAAGTGGGGCACCATTAATAAACTGGACTCTTAGGCTCACAGGTGTGTCATAACAGGTCTTTCTAGGATAAGTGTGGGATAGGAGTATGTAAGGAAAAATAAGCAACAGGCAATGGTTACAAAGGAATAAAATTCTAGGCTTGTGAGTGAAAAGACATGAGATTTGTCTCAGTTTTAGTATCTTGCAGTGCATAATCATGTCATTTAATCTACCTGTTCTTTGCTGCGTTCCCTATAAAATGGGATAATATTTTGCAGCTTTATAGATGATTAGGAAAAAAACTCCAACAAACAATTAAAGATTTTGATCTTGTCAGTTGGTACAGACACAAGTCAATAAAGTGGACAAAAGGAGTCCCTCCCCATGGATAGATAGGATGAAGAGAGCATATAATTTGAAACTTCATGTATTGCTTTGTCTTTAATCACTACCACTTGGGCTTCTTGTTTATTCAGGATCAGAAAAAAAATGTTCAATCAGGAAAACCATTGTCAAGGAGCTGTTTCTGTTCTGTTGCTCTCCAAAGTACACTGATTCTCACAGCAGGATTGCAATGGCTAACATTCTGAAAAATAATTTAAAAAAAAATTTCTAAACCAGATACCTGTATGTGGGAGTAGGGTTTCCACGAGCTTGACAATTGAGAGACACTTTCTTTTCTTCAGAATCAGTTGGAAAAATAATATCATCTGGCTCTTGTACAAACACTGGCCCATAATCCACACTTTCTGTGAAAAAAAGAAATACTACAGTTTAGGAAACCTGAAAAACATATAAATACATTATAGCTTTTATAGTGTGAGATTAAAGTATCCAAAATTATGTTTGTTTTTAAGAGGCTGATATTCCATTTTTTTAGATGCTGTATTAGAAAGCAATATTTAAAAGAAAAAAAAATAAATACTATTAAGTGAAAAATAAAATACATAGTATGGTTTAAGTGTTTATTATGCCTTAGAATGGCTTTCTCATTACGTCTGCAGTCTCGTGAGAAGCTCAAGAGAATTAAGAGGAGTTAACTCTGTTTATAGAGAGCAAGGTAAACAAAAATTTTCCTGCTGCTTGTAGCAGCTTATCTCACAGAAAAGTAATACACACTTTTTCCCTTTATGTCAAGGAGTTGCTAAGAAAAATCACTTGGAAAATTAATGGCAGCAACTGGTGGCTATTATTAAATAATATATAGCTAAATCTGACATTTAATTTTCCTCAACTGTCTTCCCTAATTTTGGCATGTACCTATATCTTGATAAGAACTTACATTTCTGAACTAGAAATGCTGGATAGACCCATAGAATCCATCTATGATTCCAATTCATTCTGATTGTGAAGTGAGAAGTATAAATCTTCAGAAAAGTGAAAGGTTGCAAGCAGAGCAATCCTGATCACATAGTTCTGAATAACGAAAATTCTCACTAAGCACCAGAAGTCTGTAGAATTTCAATAATTTTAGACTTACTCCAGACTCTTGGATGATTTAATCCCACAGTGCTCTTCATATTTAGGGCACTATCCAAGTGATTTTAGTATGGAGAGAAAGTTACATTTCCCTACTACTTGCACTGAAACATAAGGGAGCAGGGTTTTCTCTGTCATTTTTCTGGTTTTATGTGTTCATGTCATAGATGTCCTCCAGTTCATACTGAGGACAGTATGACACATGAAACAATTTATAACATCTTGCTATATTTTTCCAACCAGCCTGAAGTAAAAAAGGTACACCTGAACACTTGGGGTTTTAGTCACTGACTTACAAAAATTATTTACTGCAATGTTATACCAACTCCACACAACTTCAACCACATGTTATGGTTTCACAGTTTTGGGAACTAAAACTTTTTGTGTTCAGCTAACTTTTTCAGAAAAGCTGGGTAGACAGGGAAAGAGAATATGAATCTTGGTACAGAGAAGAAAATCTTGAGGTCTGAAAAAGGATGAGAAACATGGGGAACATTGGTCATAGTATGCTGATTTTGAGATGCAAATTTCCATCTTTAAATTCTTACATTTGGGGTTTCTCAATTGTCTTCTAATACAGAAAAGACCACATAAAACCCCATTATGCTATTCAACCTTTCTTTTTAGTGATGACACACTTATTATGCACTTAGTTCTTGTCTTTTTACACTACTATTCAAATGCAGATTTTCAAAACACCTTTAGTTTCATGTGTGCATACTTCTACTGAAATAGATTCAAATAATTAGGCTGACAGTTTGTGAAGTCAGCAAATAAAAGCAGCAGCAAATAGTAGTTTCTGTTTTCCAGTTTATTAACCTTATTTGTAGGACTGTGTTAAGAAGTGTGGATTGCTGTTTTGCATATGTACATTACCGTGTAGGTACATTACTTCAGTAGGGTTTATTGGCAGAAATATATTTTCGGGAAAAAATATCTACATTATTTTAAAAAATCAAAACAACCACAACAAGTGATTTCTGATATGTGCTTATATTACTGAAGTTGAGATTAACTCAGTTATTAAATTTTGAGCAGTGCAGTTGAAAATATCACAGGGGCAATGGATGTAGCTGGCAAAACTTATTTTAAGAGCCAGGAAAATGTGAATACAAAAACATTGTATGAATTGTTTCTTATAATTTGCCTACCTGCTTCTTACATTGCACAAAAGAAAATACTAATGAATATAGGTGTAAATAATCAGAATTTACATCGAGCTAGAGCTTAGCAAAACCAAGGTTTAATTAATGATAGCAAATCTAAATCACAGGTTTAGATTTAAGTGTTATTCATGCAGATTAGTAGGCATATAGATAGGGAATATATTAATGAAGACTAATGATTTGATCTCCTCTCTAGGAGAGAGGAGATCAAAGTCTAGGACTACTGAAAAGAAAAGATCATGGTGTTACTAGCAGTACAGGTGTTACTTCTACCTGTATGTTTTGAAACAGTGGTACTGCATTCCACTTTTCTTTTAAAAAAATAAACTCTAAACTCTTTAGATGGAAGCTTGTGTTCTTAATCGTAGTGGCCAAATGGACGCTTGTGCTGTGTGAACTGAGAAGATCAGATTTTACTTCTGCCTACAGTGAAGGAAAAGGTAACAGAGAAAGTTCAGTGCATGCAAGCCATGTTTCTAAAAGATGTAGTTAGCTGCTTATCTGTATTTCAAATGGAGTGTGAAATACTGGCAGAGATTATTTGGAATAATATAAGTAGTAGAATAATTGAAGTAACATAATAATGAATGAGTCCTGTCTGCCAGTTTCACAAATACCCATAGGACATTGTACTATAAGACAGCTCACACAAAGACAGGAGCCAACCATGGCACACTCTTGTCCCCTTTCTCAGCCACTCAGACAGAGATTTTTGCAGTTTTTGACAAAGACATTGACCTAAAGACCAGGAAGAACATCCAGCCCCAGTCTACAACACACGGTGGTCCCACAGACAGCTGGAAACTTCCCTCAAACCATGGACAGTGGAGTCACCCAAGCCCTCTGTCTGAGCTTGAAATAAAATGTTCTGATTCATGAACCATTGACTGGTTCGTCTGCTTTGTATGGTCTTTCAGGGGAAATAGCCCAGACCTTCTCCTTATTGCCCTTATTTTCTTATTCTATTTAATTTATATATCATTGTATATGTGGATATATAAGCTATACATATACTTACACACATACATATATTTTAATACACATGTATGTTTTCTGATGCCTTCAAGGATCCAAAGGCATCAGGTTTCTTTGTACCCATGTTTTAGCTAACTGTGGCCCATGCTCTTAAACCACATAGTCCTATGTGAGTGTGCCTTGCAGGATTTGAGATCCACATCTTGGTTTTTCTTTCTAACTTAAGCAAGAGCATAACGCAATATGACTATTTGACATACATATTAGCATATGTATGTTTCAATTTACTATTTTAACTTCTCAAGGGGAATATTTCTCTTCCTGACACAGGCTTTTATTAAATAAGATACAGAAGACCGGTTGCTTTAAGTGCTCTCTTATTTAAGACCAGTGAGTCTTTGGATTACTGGTGTACACTGCAACCAACCAGTGGAATACCTAGTTTGTGGTCTCCTTACAAGGCTTAAGTTGCCATCTTCAATCTAGGCAATCAAAAGCACTACACACTGTTGTTAGGATTTACCATTTAAACTGGTATTGTCCAGAAAGGCAAGGATAAGGAAAACATTCAGAACATTAGTAAAACTTCTCTTTTAAATTCTAGAATATTATTGAAAGCAAGGCTCAAATATTCTTTTAGTACCAGTGTTCTACTTACAGCACTTTCCTACTTAAAAAATACTGGATTATATGACTTCTTAGTATCAAGCATTTAAATCCTCATGGGAATGAAAACTGGAATCTGTGTGTCTTGCTATTTGGACAGTTGCCAAAATGTGGTTTCTCTCTCTTACCTACAGACATACTTTTTTTTCTCACCCTCAACTACTGATGGAAAAAAAATCAGATGCTCTTTAGTTCTTGCTGAGCAATACTGATACTATGAGAACAAGCTGCATGCAGATGAGAATTAAGTTTCCTATACTTTCAATTCTACAGCAACTGAAATAATGTCATTCCTCAACAGTCAGCTTTCTTGCTGTCATTCTTGATATAATTCCAGGTCAATAAATACAGCATGAAAAGGAATTAATTCCTGGAACCTTGGCAACACAGAGGTGAGCAGGAAAGAAATATGTCCCTGTTCAAACACCTTCACTGAAGCTGCATTGGCAGTATTATTTTTAGTGTCTGATAATTCTATGTGTTGTACTTCTAAAGAACAAAAGAAATGAGGTTATTGTAAATGTTTTCTTAAATAATATTTCTACAATATAATAGTCTGCAGAAGGAGAAGGTGTAGCAAATTGTACACTGCATTGGGCACATGCATCAAATGTCATTATTATAGTTGAACCCTGTCTGCAATGCAACAGTACCATTAAAGCCATATGACTGGCCTAAATAGTCTTTTTGGTGCCATCTTCTCAGTCTGAGCTACCGGTGGGAAGAAACAGCGGACAAGTTATGTGAAGGAATATGCTCAGGCAGCCTGTGAATATGGGGGAAGGAAGTATTCCTTCAGGTCTTCTCACCTTCATCTACTCATGTCTCTTTAGAAGCACTTTTTTACTGCTGGTGATAGTAATGGCAGGTGACTTTGCTAATCCCTTTGAAGGTGGACTAGACAGATCTTCAGATCAAACACTTATTTTCAGCTGTTATTCTGATACACTGACAAAATATGTCCAAACAGCAGTTGGAACAAGGGTGATAGTAGTTCTTCTTTGAAAGCAGAGTAACTCAGAAAAATGAAAAAAAAACAAAACAAAACAAAACAAGTTTTTACAGGATCAGGAAAAAAATGTTTTCTTATTGTTTTATTTTTTTTCCCACTACGTTTCAAATGCTTATTGTAGATGGAAGAATTTTGTGGAGATGGAAGAATTTTCTAAAGAGAAGCTACAAAAGATGATGTAAAATGATAGAACTTCTAAAGCAGCCTAAAATGAAGGATCATTAACAGATCTTTCATCCTAAAATACACAATGGATTCTACATACAGGCCCTACCCAGAAAAGTACCTACTTGATACGTCACAGAACAAATCCAATGATCTGTCACTCCTAGGTATTTTATATATATATATATATATATATATATATATATATATAGGTACTGGATACATTAAGAAAGTTGAAGGAGTTATTGATAAGGCTACATACGCTGCTGAAATATGCATATAATAAGAATTAATTAAAGTAAACCAGTGCTGTTTTATCTCAAATTGGTCCTACAAAGTGAAAGAAACTTTTTGATAAAGGTTCATCACATTTTAGTGCTACTCACTATCAATCTTGCTTTTGAATTTCCTTTTTTTACCTTTGTTTCCAATTTATGCCTGTGGAGTTGTATGCACTCCACATGATCTAACAGATCTTCTGATTAGCCTTTGTTATCATGGAAACAGACAGTTTAACCTGTTCAGTATATTCAGAAAATATTTTAGATGTATAGTCACCCTGATTTCAAAGAAAACATACTGCTTTCTTCAACTAGAAGCTAGAAACTATCTTTTTTCAAACACCAAAGAAAAGTATTAACTTCAGTGCCAATATTTATTTTACAACTAGGTTCTATAATATAATCCTTCACTCAACACCTAAGAAATAATTACTATACATTTTAATATCATATGTCAAAATATAAAGTTTCCTTTAATATAACGAAAAAGAAACTCATGAATACATCATGACAAAATATGTTCCAATGATTATTCTGTGTTTAATGAATTTTAACATTAATAAAGGTGGCTGAAATTTACAATAATTGTTTTGCATACATAGAAGCAGACATATATTTGTAATGTATGCATTTCAAAAATACATTTTAATCTCTAAACTATGTTTCTGTAAGTTAAAAGTTAAGAAACTTTGAGGAGACTCCTTTTGAAGTAAGTTCAGGCATATATACATGCCTCAAGGTATGTACATTGATTCTAGTATGCTGCATGCTGCAGTAGTGTACAGTACATGCATAATTAAGTTTACACTGCAAAGGAGACTAAATTATTTTCTCGTATTTTCAGTTTTATCTTTTCTGAAACATTTTTATTTGTGTACTAAGCAAGAAAATATGTGTTTTTCCTGTTGCTTGAAATGCTTTCTCTATTCTGTGGTCTGAAACAAATAAATCTGTTTTAAACTTACTTTACAATACATAAACCTCATGCCACATGAATTAATGTTGCCAAATATTTTTAACAATGGAAAAAAATTTAGTAGTTTGTGGTTTTGATTCAGACCAGTAAATGCTGAATCTGGCAGATAGTAGCAAATCAGGAATTTTCATTCAACAAAAATTAGATTTGGACCTTACATATCTTGGGGTACATTTATTCAAACATAGATGTGACACAAACCCTCTTTTTATTTTCTTCTAAAATATATCAAACCAGAGATGAAAGGAAAAAAAAAAAGAGTCCTTGTTCAAGGTTAAGTTCAATTCCAGCAATTCTATAAGTTTTTGGAACAGCAAGAAAATGTAAGAGTTTGCAGTTTTATGATTCTTCAAGACTGTTTAATGAATAATTCATACTTTCTATTCACACTTTTTAGTCATG
The DNA here is from genome assembly GCF_022539395.1 of Myiozetetes cayanensis. Taxonomy (NCBI): domain Eukaryota; kingdom Metazoa; phylum Chordata; class Aves; order Passeriformes; family Tyrannidae; genus Myiozetetes; species Myiozetetes cayanensis. Next base: position 38,870,559 of record NW_026087742.1, on the reverse strand, counting down.
ACTTTACACATTGATACATAGCTTAAAGAGAAAGGCTGCATTACCTTAACTGGATGTTTACGCCAAATAATCCAAGATAGTTTAAATTCAGCAGTGAGCCAAAGCACAGGTCTTTTAATATATCAGGAAACACATGTTGAATCGAGAGTGCAAACAAAATAGTATAAAGTCATTATAAAAGAACCTTTCTTAAAAGCCCTGACAGGTGTCTGAGTATGTCTGCTGGGAAATCAATTGAGAAGTCACTTGAGAACTTGTATAATTAAGCAGTTAATAAAAGTATTTTTGGGGGTTTTCTTTGGCAAACTTGACTCCTGAATTTATGCCATATATTAGATGTTTTAATAATGCAAATTCTCTCTTGTAATAACATGTTTCCTCCCTCCTAAAAATGTCCTCTCACTTGAAGCAGTGATCTTTCATTACCATATACGTGCACAGGATGCTGTAGCATTTCCTTATTTAGGAAGCTCTGGTGCATAAACGTGACCACTTAACTTTATCATCACATAGCAGTTGTAGGACAATAACTAGAATATCTTTCCTTCAAGAACTCTAAAAACTTAAAAGAAAACCAAGCCAACACCTTGAGACCAAATCAAAATCAAGAAATTTAACAGTATAAATAAGTGTAATGCCAGATGTTTGAGGTAGTGATTTATTTCTGGTTTTTAAATACCAAAGATATTAATTCAGATATAAAGGTATTAACAGAGCTAAGAGGTTTAGAAATAAGTTGCATTCAGCTGCCACAGCAAATGTATTCTTGTCCTCTCAGATGATTAAATTATCCTAGCTGGACTTCTGCCACATCTGAAGTATGCTGGTCTTTTCTAAGTCCTGTTCCATATCACTGCTTGTGCCACACAGCTGCTTCACATAATCAAGGGCTTTTAAAACATTATTCAGGTGACTTGGGTTTACCTGTTTCTGCAACTGTCTACACAGCTCGATGTACCAAGACCTATAAGTGGTGGAATAACTCTTCTAGGACTATTTTATGTAGCCTTGAGCAGAAATAGGTTCCTCTCTTCTGAGTCAAGTACTCTATTCGTTGGCTCTTTTATAATTTTGTCTCCAGCCAGTGGTTTTTCATTTCCTTCTAAAAATGGAAGAGGTTCAACTGCAGGGTTGGAATGTGGCCTCTACACTGTAAGAGTCATGATTGCTGACATATATCATAGGTCCTACCTGTGGTAGGATGATCATACCTGAGGTATGATTTCACCATGATTACTGGAGATGCCAAGGATTTCTGGTTCTAGCTTGTACTATATTATTCATATAGTCTGTATTTTTTGCTTTCTCCTTCAGTCTCTAGACATTCATGCTGTAAAATATTAAGATAATAAATTATGGTTCTAATACTGGACTTCGATTTTAACCTGTCCAGATCAGGTTTTCTGTGAGGAGTTAACAGTGTCTGGTGAATGGTCAATAACTGAGTTCAATCTAGTCACTGTTTAAAAGAATATTGCAGAGAAAGGACAAATGTAGAAACATACCTCAATTCTAGAAATGTTACCAAACAGAATTTATCTACTTACTTGATTCAAATTGTTTCCTTTCTAGGTCAATCTTAATTCAGGGAACATATTTATGCCTGTATATAAGCCATTTTTCTATACTAAACCACATGCACACACCATTAACTTTCCATTCACGCAAGACACTTTCCAGTGAGAAAGACTTTGCTGAAAGGAGCAGTAACCTGTTATTACACTCATGATACTGTGTGACTGTCGTTGAACTATATATTATTACTCACAATTCTTTTCTCTGTTACCTCCTTAGACTAAATGTTTATACGCTCTCTAACCTCTTCCTCCCTTCCTCCCTTCCTTCCTTCCCTTACCTTCCTCCCTCTCCTTCCCTCTGTTTCTTTATGTTTTTCTACCTTCTTTTGACTGTAATTCAGATAAATGTTATCACTAAAGAAATGGTATCAGAAATATGGCTTTTTAAAATGTAACCAGACACGAGAAAATGTCTGTTGTTACAATGAATTATTTCATGTAAAGCTTAATGACACCATATCACACCAGTATGTCTCTCTATGCATGCATGCCCATGTGCATGCAAGACAGAGTTGACTACACAGAGTAGGTAATTTAGGGGAAAAGTAGTTTTATGAGATTTACTCTTCATGTTTAATTTACATTACTACCATTCATGATTAAATTAGAAAAATTCCAAAGAGAATATATATATAAAGTGATTGAGATTTTACTACTAGAGGAAATTGTGCTATAATGGAATTTCAAAACATTAGTTTGTTATTTTCAGGTAACAACACTTGTATAAAACTCTTCTGCACAGAAATTTTTAAGAAAGAATGTTTTAAGTGGTGACTAAAACTAATCTGAAGAACCTAAAGGAAAGAAGTTCATTTCCATTTTGTGATATTTAATAAAATTCAAAATAACATCTGAGAAATATTGAATTAAGCTGATAAAAATGTGCTGTTTTTGAAAAATGTTTCAAAGTTTCAGAGTGGTAAATAAGACTTACCATCATGTTTGAAGGTGTCTGAAAAGTGATAGAGGTTTGTTGGGGAATGGTAATGTTGTGCAGCTCCTCTCCAGCCTGGTGAAGATACACTTCCTAATGAAGGACTGCTTAATCGTGGTCTATTCTTTGAATTAAATGAAGTTAAAGATGAACTACCAGATTTGATTCTTAGGATAGCAGCATATGAAGTGGGGAGACCAGGAACAGCTTCTGAATATTCTGAGGAAAAAAAAGAACCAAAGCTAAGAAAACAACAAGAAATGAACAGTGAAATAAAACAAAATTCTTCACTTTTCAAAAGAATATTTAATTACTCAGTAGAAAAGTAAAAACAAATTATCTATACAAGGAGAGACAGAAACAACCCAGAATTGATGAGGGACTAAGCTTCTACTGGGTAGCAGCATAGAACTCTAAATCAGAAAATTCCCCTTCAGTTTCATCATAATATAAAAATTAGGTGGTTATTTAGTTTCTTATTTATAGAAACTTGAGTTTTCAATGATTTTAGTTCTATTTCTATGGCCTATATTTCTATTACATAGTAGAAATGTGTATTCCAAGCCATCATCGTTCTTTCACAGCCTTTCATTACTTTTTATGTGCAATGCAAAACCACTAAATATGCTCCCGAATTCAGCACTACTCTGCAAATCAAGTGGGCTAGCTAAGCATGCCAGGAGTCTGTATGTGTACAAATATCTCTCTCAAAAACATATATATGCTAAATTAACCTCCTCTTCTGTCTCTGTAACTCCCTTTTTTTGCCTTTTCAGCCTGTATTTAAAATTTCAGTGTTTACAAATAAAGAACAGTACCTAAGTTTTTGGTCCCTGTGTAATGCTGAATATTACAGACTATGGAAATCAGTTGTCCTGAAAATGCAGCAGTCTTATGGAGGTGGAAAAAAAAAAAAATTAAAAATATATTCATATAGATGAGCAAAGGAATTCAGACTGCATATAAAGTGCTTATGAGGGAACTGATCTTTTGGAGGATGAGCGGAAGTGGCTGGAATAAAAAAGATCATTGTTCTATCAATTTTCCATTTGGTGATAAATATTTAAAATTGGACATCCTCCACACGGGCATAACATGAATAATGAGAAACCATGAGTGTTCAAAAAAGCAGCACACTCAATTGATATAAAATCTCTAAAATACTAGATCATGGCCTTGGTGGAGAGCTTGTGCAAAACTATTCTAAGCATAAGTATATTTTGGACTATTTTATGTTCCAAATGGTTTAAAATTAGAGAAATATGCATTTTACTTTATGAAGATAGTGACAGAGCATGCTTAGAGTCTTTAAGGTTTTAGAAAAGCTCATCTCAGCACATTATTTGTCTCTGATCAGATGTTAAAAGTTTACCTCTTTTACCCCTCAGAAGAAGCTGAAATTTGGCAAATGATGACCAGTATTTTAAAATTACCATTTTCACCTAGGCAAACTCAAAATATATATAGTATTTGTGAAGCCATATCACATTCAAATTTTGGATTTAAGTTTTGACAATCAAATAGGAAAGACACAAATAAACTTGTTTTTCATCCTTATCTCCCAAATAATCTTTATAATGTGCATTATGCTGTTTTGTATATCATAAGCATAATATCAACTTTCCTGGCCCACAAAGAGAAGGAAAATAGAATACCATCCTGATAAATTAAGACATAGTATGGTCCTCTTGAAAAAGTATCATTAGAATATAAATATGATTTCACAACAATATCTTTGACTGTCTTTTAAGATCATGTCTTCAATATTTTGTAACATTGATGTACTTTAGTTCTTAGTAAATACAATCTTTCCATAGGGAAAAGTAAAATGTTTTGAATTCCAGGGGAATATTTAAAAAAACTTTAAAAATTTATATTAAAATCTATCCTCATTAAAATAACTTTTTTTTTTAATTCTAATTTCCTCGAGGTCAATTTCTCATGGTCATTAAGGTTACTTGAAACAATTTCTATATTTTTTACTTTTTTTTTCAACAACTGCAAATTTACTTTATGAACAAAAATATTTTATGATCCTTCCAAATGGAATTTCAGATAAATGAGCTACAATAGAAATCTTCATGGTTAAATTTATCACATTAAATGTTTAATGCAAAATGGACATTTTCTTCATGAGCAGAGGAGGAAGACATTCCCTGGGGAATATGGATACAGGAAAGGGATAAGGCTCTATCTAACATGGCCTACATAAGAAGGTGGCAATGCTTGGTGGTGAACATAGCAGTCCTGGTGGCAGGAGAGATAATTATTTGGGCACTGTGGAGCTCCTCAGATCCTCACAGCTCAGATTCTTTTATACACCCCATGGAAATGCTGCAGGAAATCTGGAAACAGATTAGGACACGGTCCCATTTTTCTCACATGAATCTGGGATGTGGTGAGGTTGTAGCTGGTAACAAGAACTCAAGGTATTGCGCAAAGCACTCTTGTTCTGAAAAGACACCACATCTCTGTCTTTTTAATACACTTTCTGCCTATAACTCACAGTGAGCAGATGATCTCTAATCTACAAGGATGTTAAAATGTTAAACTAAAAAGTGTGGTGTCACAGAACTATCCGTGGTTATATTTTAACAGAGAAGTAAACTAGTTGTAACAATGGTACATGTTCTGTTTTACAGGATCCATTTCTACAGGTGGTGGGAAAAAAAAAAGAGAACACTGGCGTTCACTGTTAGGAAGACATTCCTTCAGAGTGCACACAAACATAGAAGAAATACACATTGGATAGAATTTATAATTAAAAAAAAAAAAAAAGCAGATCTGCCTTTGGTGCCTACTTTACAACACAATATAACAAATCTGAATGAGGTTTTAAATATATATACATATATATAATGAATGTACTTTTTCTTGAGAACTCTCAGCAGATACAGACACTTTTCTTTTTTTCAGCACGATATTATAGCATTATTTTACTTACCCTGTGGTAAAGGACACAGAATTTGAAAACTTTACATCTGTACTTTTTCAGCAAATGATAAATACTGAAATAAGGTATTATTAGGCTGTTAAATGTACCATATGTCCTATGTATAACAGTAGTAATACTCTAATGTCTGAAGACCATTTAAACTATGTAGTGCATTTGGTGATAGCACAATATAGTTCCTCAGATGATGTTTCTGAGTATATCAGCTATTCAACCTTGAGAGAATCCAAATATTTATTCCTGTGTAATTTCATCGGAAAAGTTATGAAACTGTCTCCCTTGACTGGGTAGATAGACAAGCTCCCTGTGCATGTTAGTCTGAGTAGTACATTGTTTCCTTCACAAATAAATGGAGATTAGCCAAAAGAAATTGAATACTAATAATCCTGATTCTTAGACTATTTAATACAGTCCCACACTGTCAGCTTGGAAAGTGGGTGGAACAAGCACAGAACTCTGCCTGTTTCCACATAAACATATTATATTGTAATTTTTCCTTTTGTTTTCATTATTGGTTTTTTCAGCACAATGACATGCTGAGAATAAAGTGCAGACAAGTCCCTACTCCTCTAGTGAATCTGAAACTCAGCTCTCCTTCTTGCTGTCTCTTATTCTGTCATCTCCACCTGCTTCCATAAAGGTCCCTCAGACAACCTTGCATCCTTCTACCAGGTTCTGCCAGATGTATCACCCAGCAAACAAATTGAGACAATTAAACACATAAAGAGCCTTCCTCCCTGCTGTCCAGGCATGCAAGAAACACAAAAAGTAGTACACATATATGAAGTTATAAACAGACACATAAAAAATTGTATCCTCCATTACACTTAATTCATTTACCACCAGGACAAATTGCACACTATACACATATAGGAGAGAAAAATAACCTTTAATCCCTTCAAAATTATGCTATGAAATACTTTATCATTTTACTCTTTTTAATTGGAAAGACATGCCAACTTGCAAGATGAGGCATATAACAGCTCCTATTAATTTCTGAGCTAACAAGTACTCCTGTCCTAGTTTGGGATCAGACTTTATGTCATTAGGGTGAGTGCCTGGAACAGCTTGTAGGAACAGAAACATGAAGTGAAGAAGATAGACAAACATGGAGGGATAAACAGGAAGTGTGACTGGAAAAAATAGAAAATGCAATGGACTCACTCCAGTAATTTTGCCAATATATCAGTCTGCTAGACAAAAGTAAATAGAAGCCATACTAAAATCTCCAGTGGCATGTAGACTCCCTTTCTGCAGAAGTTTGAATCAAAGTGCAGTTTTTGTTAAAGTAACATTTTTCATTTTTAGGCTATGACTCTCCTGGTTTTTTGTATATGTAATACAATGAGCTACTCCAGTAAATAGGATTGAACAATCCTGAAATAGTTTCGACAATTTCTTTTTTTCTGAAATAGTTTGTGTAGGCAGCTTGTTGAAATGGACTTGATCTGTGCTACCTCATCAAGTTAAGAAGACTGTGATTCTTCTCCAACTTAAAAAGAAATATATTTTTTAAAATTCTTTGTTATCTAGTTGAATGGGGAAAACTACTTCTGCAGTCATAACTCCAGGGTTTGAAAGAACGAAGGAATCAGCAAGATCTCAGACAGCATGAAAGCAAAGTGCCATGGGAAGAAAGAGAAGACACTAAAGTCACTCCATGTGGTGAAAAGGTCCTGCAATAATGATAGTATTATATATTCTGGTTTCTGACCTTTCATGGTGTGATTGCTTTGTTTGGCAGGGATTAGTGCTCAACTGAAATTTCACCCTGACTCCAGTTGCTCTGTCATGCTTGTGGGGATGCTGTATCTGAGTAAGGTTTCTCTTGTAAAACATAACTAGAAATGGTTAATAAATTATACATGAGCAAATATTTCTTGTTTTGTTTACTGAAAGTCTGTAGCCTGTGATCGCTACTGACAACTACAGCAGAAATCACACTTACCTGAAAATAAAACCTACTTCCTAATCCAAGCGATTGCCTTCAGAGATTTAGACTTCTGAACTGCCTAGTTACAGTGGCTTAATTAAAATATATTTTTATTGGAGTACTATTTACAGTAAAATTATTCCTTTAATTTGGTTTGGATTAGACTTCTGAGATTTGGGAGAATAAATTTATATTTTCCATTATTTAAATACATAGTTAAACTACTGGAGAGTAGATATTACTCTCTAATGTGTTTTTTAGCTTTACCAGTCTACTCTCAAAAATCTTGAGAAATTTCATCAAAGACCTATGGGTAGTTCTCAAAATGCTGTTGAATTTCACAATGAAATTATATTTTCCCTAAACTCATTCTGAGAAATAAGTTAAGTATCTGGGATGAAATATACAGAGCTTCCTTCAACTGCAAGAAGACACAAATAGGGAATATATAGGCCCAAATGGTAAAGTTATTAAGCAACTATAAACCAATCACAATAAAATCAGTGTCTTGGATTAGCCTTCATAGTTCTTTGAACTAGAACTACCAGATTTATAGAAATTTTAACAGTGGTATGACACTTTTAAGGTAGATGACTTTTTTTTTATTCCCAGTGTATATTTTCTCAGTGGATTTCCAATAGTAAATAATGATATGAAATATTTTTGGTAATTTTTAATGAATCTGAATCACCTCATTAAATTATTCATGCACCTTTTATTATTTCCAGCACATGCTGAATTCAGATTGGTCTTCAACCAGATTGGTCAGGTTCAAGACAACAAGCAAAAAGAGTGCCACAGGTAAATGAGAAACTGTTTTCTACTGATTACTGAGGGGGTTTTGCTATTGGGAAAAACAAAAATGTGAATTTCAAAATAAAGTGAAAGAAGTTTATTCCTGTAATTTGTAATAGCTTTGACTTCATTTCATGTGTGCTGTGGGAGAACTAAGCCAGCTCTGAGGGCAAGGGGACCTTTCTCCACAGGACAGTAAATGCTTCCACAAGTTCCTTAGGTACAGTCTATGTGTAAAAATATAAACCACAAATTCTATCCTTGCTATATTTCATCAGTCAGTTTTGTTTTAAAAGGCACAGTTCAAGATAGCTCAAGCAATAGTACATGGTAATTTGATCAAAAATACATTCTTTCTTTAAACAGAGAAATGTGACAAGGCAAAGTCACTGAATCCATTCCCAAAACTTCTTTGAAAACTGTCTTTGTAGTGTTTAACTCTATGGAGAGTAACGGATTCTGACTCTTAGGGTGAGGTTTTGTTTTCTTCGTTCCTTTTTTTTCCTTAAGTGACTTCTGGTCAGTTACTAACTCATTGACATTTCTCAGCTATTTAATTAAAATGTAGTCGGTCTTATAATACTTGCAAATGTGACCTTCATTTGTATATTTTTGTGAGCTAGCACATTTAATCAAATGTCACTAAGAATGCGAACCCATTTTTTTCATTGTAACTCTTAATTACATTGTTTCAGTGGAAGTTTTCACTCTTCTAAGTTTATGAAAATACATGCATTCATTCTGTAAACTGGGTTGTATCAATGTTGCTCCTGAAGTTTTTAAATAGGAATATGCTTTCTGCCTTGTTCTGTGCATGTGCATAAATTTCCTTTTAAACTGTTTGATGACATATAGCTTGGCAATAACCTGAGATAAAGATGCAAGAACAGCAGGAAGCTGTGTTGATAAGGTGTCCATCCAGATCATCTCCTATGAGAACTACTAAAACACAGCAAAACAATTTATGTTTTTTCTTATGAAATTATATTAACTGCAACAACCTCCCCAAAACAAAACAAAAGAAAACAAACAAACAGACACACACCCCCATAAAAGAAAACCAAAACTCAACCAATCAAACACACACATACACACAAACACCCCAAACCCAGAAAAAAAAAAAAAAACAATGGAAAAAGTGGAACCCAGCAGATTTCTCAACAACTGGTTAGTGTATCTGATCCTCCTTTGTGCATTTCCCACTCTGGTGGTTTATTTCATGTGTCATTTATGTTATTCTAAAGATGCTGTTATATCCCAATTATTACTCAAAACAAAAGACAAAACAACAACATATGTGGGCAATCATCAAAACCAAACGAAACCACAAGATGGAATCCTCAATGGGAATCTCATTTTAAATGTCTGGAATCTGGATGAGATCTAGTGAGGCTGGGTTCACTTTACAGTTAGTGGAAAGGAAGAGGAATATGGCATGAGATATGATGGACAGGCTCAATAAATGGCTACTTTTGCCACAGAATTTAAAGGAAGGTAATATGAATAGCTAATATGTCATCATTTCAGCTTGTTCACTTCTCCATTGTCTTAGTCAGAGAATCATAGACTCATAAAGGTTGGAAAAGATCTCCAAGGTCATTGAGTCCAACCTTTGATCGACCACCACCTTGTCAACAAGACCACAGCATTAAGTACCACATCCAGTCATTTCTAGAACATCTCCAGGTATGGTGATTTCACCACCTCCCTGGGCAGCCTGTTCCAGTGCTAAACCACCAGAAATTATGTTCAACCTGAACCTCCCCTGGTGCAGCTCAAGGCTATGGTCTCTTGTCCAATCACTAGTTGTTTGGGAGAAGAGGCCGACTCCTATCTTGCCTTTCATGTAAAAAAAAATAAGGTCCACCCAGACCCTCCCTTTCTCCAGTTCTCTCATCATAAATCAGTCAAGCTTCATTTGAGTCTTTTATGCTCAAAATTTTTGGTTCTTCTGTGGAGGAGTGAAGATCAAGAGATTTGAATTGTTTTCAAAGAAGCAGAGCTGGATGATTTAGAGGTTGGAAGTTCACAAGGAAAATATGCTGATGGTCTTCATCAACCTTTTTCATTTCAGATGTGATAGCATGGAAAGGGAGAAAATTTATCTGTGCAAGATGATCTTTCATTGGGGAAAAAGAAAATATTTTTGCCAGGTCTTTGGCAAAAAAGGTAAACCTTCAATCCAAAAATTGTTTCATAGTCTATTCAAGAAACACAATCGTTTAATTTGAAAACCTGTACTAGCTTCTCACTTTATAGAATTTGTCTTTTTCTTATACTAGGCACCAAATCTAGGAACATAGAATATTATAGACAGACATGGAAAAATAATTAGGAATGTATTTTATTTTCCTTTAAAATAACAAAGAGGAAGTTGATTTGAAAACTTAAAATATTGGCTGAGAGATAGTAAAGAATGTTTCCAGTGGCTATTAGCCAATCAACCAACATCTTTGGAACAATATACTGTTAGAGTTAATTTAAATGTCATGAATTTTTATGAGGAATTACTTTGGATAATAGAAAAATATTTTTGTAGAGTTAGTCATTGCTTCCCTTCCTACTCAAAAACACAATCATTTTTCATCTTACCTCCATTCCATACTCGAAATTCAGCAAATAGTTTACTATTATATATGCTCAATTATTCCCACTTTGCATCCAACATACAACATACACCACAGCAACCGAAATGTACTTTAAAGTAAAACACTTTCAGTTACAGAATGCTTCCAACTGCAGTAACACAAATAATAAAAGTAATAATTTATTCCAATTATGGACCACCATTTGTCCAAAGTAAAGTAACTATGAATTGAGAAAAGTGCTTTGAGATTATTGTCATATTTTTTCTATCAAAACACTTAATGTTTTCTCCTTGAAAACATGCTAATGTAATATACAGATTGCAATCAGTTAGGGTATGTTTCTGCCATAGCATTGGCTTGAAACACAGTTGTTATGTTCAGTGAGGGCTTTGCACCGTTTTCATATTCCCTGAAGTCACATAATGAAAACTGCTTTTCAGTCGTAAAAAATATAAAACTTTTTGAAAACTCTTCTAATGAACTTACTAAAGGAAAATTTAAATCCAAACAATAGCAACATAACATTATTAATTACCATACTTCATCTAGCTTAACACTTATTACTTCTGTTTTGTGCAATCTTAAAGACTACAGGCATGTCTGACACTTTACCAATGTGTTGAATTTTTCTGCCTGTTTGTCTAATGAAAAGGAGTTTTAGGCCAGTTTTTTTTCTAAAAATAGCACTTAGTGCAAACAATGTAGGTAGCTGAGGGCATCAAAACTCTCATGCCACCTAAGAAAGACAATATAGCAATTAGCTTATTTTACATATCTTGTGATCTTCGGCCTGAAAGAGGGGTTCTATTTACTAGGCGTAATTTGTAGACATATACGAATAAGTGTTCTAAGATTCCTGAGTGGGTTTTATTTGTAAATTTTTAGATATACTTCATTGAAGTACTTCTTCAGGTACTTTTCATATAATATTTTTAGCTCAAACATAACACGTATTCTCTATCAGGAAAGCATGGAGCATTACTAATGTGAGATTCATAGATTAGCCTACACTGCATGCTTTTAATTGAAATCTTAACTTCTTTTCCCCTTCGTTGATGATCATCAGAGTGAGCTGACAATTCTGAATGTGAAGGGAGAACCAGGTACTAAAGGTCAACTATTTCAGCACAAATCAATTAAAGTAATTAGATGGATAGAAATCCTTATTTATATCCCTTCCTTCCTGCAACAATATGCATATCAATGTTAGGTGAAAAATAATAGATCAATCTACAGCAAAGGAGAAATTTGTAACTGACATTGTTAATACAAAACACTGAATTAAATTATTAACACCACAATCATGCAGTCAAAATCTTAATAATCATTGTGCTAAGGAAACAACCTGCTGTTTTGTAAAACCATGGGCTTTTTTAAGAGATCAAATAGCTACTTGGCCAGAATAAACACAACCTAGGATGTTGCTCACTTTTCAGAAAGGTTTTAAAAAATCCTAAACTAATTTGAAAATACTAGTTGGTCTTCTGGTACTCAAATGCAATATCTGATACTGCCTCAAAACTACCAGATTTTGCTTTCAAAAGCCACATTTGTTCTTTCTCCTGTACCCCTCAAAAAAAGAATTCGCTTTCCATAGACAACTTTATTGCCATCTCATTGTATTCCCACAAAACTATACCTGAAAACATGGGCTTTTGTGATGTCAGTGCATCCAGGTCAGATGAATACCTGGTGTGGGAGTTGTTATTGTTTTGTAATTTCTTGTGTACTTGTTAGACTTCTTTGTTTTATTTTACACAGTAATCTTATTAGCAAGAACTGCTTCTTTGCTTTCATGTTTACCTGTCAGAAAACCAGGACTCTCTACAACCATGGATCATATTCCAGCAGAAGCAGTGCTGACTCCACACCAGTGCCTTATGGTGTCACTGGGGCAGTAACTGACCTAAAATGGGGCACTGGGCCATGGCAGATGGGGGGAAGCCCTGGAGAGTCCAAGCAGGGTCACTCAAACCTAGCAGGGCTTTTGGAGCCATGGTATCCATCCCCTTCCCAGCAAGGTATGCCCCACACCCTGTGCAGACATGGACATGGACTCATGAATCTGTTATGGAGCTGTTTAGTTGCCTAGGGATAACATGGGGCTATTTTAAGGGACACTAGGACAGGGACTGATACAGGGAAGCTTGGGGTTGTGGCAGGATTCAGTTTGCACAGGAGGAGGCCTGGCAGGTTGCAGGGCAGAATGGGAGAGCTGTGTTCAAGCCTGGCCAATAACTGTCGCGGTCGAGGCAGGGAGGCGACATGGGTTTCAGGATACCAGCAGCTTTCTCTTTTTATTGCAACAGTGCAGCTACCTTTATACAGTTCTGGGGTGACACATGTACACACAGCATTGGTTTACCACTTCATAACAACTTATGATTGGACATTCAGCCACATGTCCTAACACAATAGACTGACATTCTAACAGGAAACCCACTCTGTGTTACAGTCCTACTGTCCGTGGTTAACCCTCTGCCAGGTGTAAGAAGTTCCATCTGCAGTATTTCAGCTTACTGAGAGCCCAGAACCAGCTGGGCTCCCCAACAAATAACTCCTGTTTTATATGTTCTAAACAGAAGTACAATTCAGCCTATGACCTTAGAATCACAGAATCATTTAGGTTGGAAAAGACCTATAAGTTCATTGAGTCCAACTGTCAATCCAGCGCTACCAAGTCCAGCACTAAACCATGTCCCCAAGTACATCCTTTAAACCCTTCCAGGAATGGTGACTCCACCACTTCTCTGGGCAGCCTCTTCCAATGCTTGACAACATTTTCCGTGAAGAAAGTCTTTCTAATATCCAACCTAATATGCCTTGGTGAACTTTGAGAGCATTTCATCTTGTCCTGCCACTTGTTACTTGAGAGAAGAGGTTGACCCCTACCTCTTTAAAACCTCCTTTCAGGTAGTTGTAGAGAGCGACAATGTCCTTCCTGAGCCTTGTTTTCTCCAGGCTAAGCACCCAGCTCCATTGCCCTTCTCTGGACATGCTCCAGCACCTCAATGTCTTTCTTGTAATGAGGGGCCCAAAACTGAACACAGGATTCAAGGTGCAGCCTCACCAGTGCCGAGTACAGGGAGACAATCACTGCCCTGGTCCTGCTGGCCACACCACTGCCAATACAAGACAGGATGCCATTGGTCTTCTTGGCCACCTATGCGCACTGCTGGCTCATATTTAGCCGGCTGTCAACAAGCTCTTCCAGGTCCTTTTCTGCCTGCAGGGCTACATGAGGTTGTTCTGATCAGGTCTTTAAAAGGTTAAAATGCCTATTTATTAACAAAGTACTAAACCTAGAAAAAGTTATTAGTGTCTACATATAGGAATGAAAACTGTGTTCATTCGAAAAGAAAGGAGGCTACTGCTTGAGGCTCACTTCACCAGACATCACTATACAAAAAGCTATCCTGTCTTCAAACCTACATGGATGGAAAAAATGGAAATTCAGAAAAAATAGCCACTTATTTAAGAGAAACTACTGGAAATAATTTTAAGAATATATTATTGCTTTTTATAAATAGTGACAAATGTAGACATCTTTTCATCTTTGGATGAAAGAGTCTGTGGCATTTTTTGGATAAAGTATGGAGTACCAGGAATAATAAAGTTGAAAGGGTTTCCTGGAGTAATGACAGACAAATATAGCTTTCTGATGAGGGATCACATATTAATAAGACAGAAAAACTAGAATTTGAAAACTTCACATAATCTACAAAAAAAAAAATTAATTTGCAGGGATAACAGCTGTACATGGTATGACATTGCTTAAGGAATTTTGTAAAACATTCTTCAATTTTAAGGTATTGTCCACAGTTTGGAAGCTGCGTAAGTAAACAGAGATCAAATTAACATTCAATGCAATTAGTAAAAGAGCAAGAAATTGTAATGGTGCCTAATCAGAATAATAAAATAATCTACTACATTTGTCAAATACCATTAATATTTCAGAAGGATCAATTTTACTTTAACATAGAAGTTTATAGATAAGCTTTTGATTAGCACTGACACATTTATGATTTACAGCTAAAGTAAAGCTTTCTGTGAACTGCAAAGTTAAATAAAGGTTACCTAGGATAATGTGTTTCTGTTCCCTGTGATACACATACTTACATATTATCCCAATTCAGTGTGTTTATGCATTCAGTGGAAGTAGACAGTCTTTCATCCCTTTCAAAATATCTATCTCCAGGTTCAAAGCATTTTTTTTTTGAGACAGATAATATATTCTTCCCTACCCTTGGCTCCTTTGGTGGTTCTCTGTGCTTTGCTTTAGTGTTTGCTAAATATTTTACAATGCACTCTCCACCCTGGCTTGCCTCTTTGAGACCTTTGTGTGGTTTAGTCTTCCCTTAGGAATCCTATGAATTAATCACTGGATGTACTGTCAGTACATCTAGTGCTTTAAATGCTAACAACTCTTGTTAGCAATTAAACAATTCTTATACGCATAGAGTGAAATTCTTTCTCATACTCGGGACAAATACACTTAAGATTTCTTAATTATTTTTTAATATTTAAAGTGACACATAAGTCTACAGACCATTAGGGAGGTAACATTTTATGTTGCTTCTGAACAGTTTTCAAGGCAATAATAACTAAAAAAGAATTAAAAAAAACTCCAGCTTGTTATGATGGATATTATGCCACTGTCCTCCTGCTTGGAAACAACAGTACCATGAAAAGGTACATGCCAAAGCTTGTCTTCTTTGTCTGAGATACACTAATAGAGATGAAGACACAAACTTTTCAAAACATCCAAAATTCTTCCAGTCTTTGCAGTGAAATAAATTGGAGTGCACTGTGCAGGGATTTGTACTTGCATAGAGTAAATCCATAACACAAACACATCTGCATGCTACTAATATCCCAGAGTCTCTTCAGGTGGCTCTTAATTCTTCTACTCTGCATTCACAGTGATTGGTTTTAACCACAGGATCTGGTGCCCGCCTGTGTTCATTTCCAGCTCTAAGCCTACTCTGTTGTTGACTCTGGCACCCTCAATGAAGTATTTGAAAATTCAAAGGAAAGCCAGACTTGAGCTGTTCATACAGTCCTTTAGTACATAAGATCTCCAAAAAAGTGTGAGTCTATAATAACAATGGTAATACTAAGATAGTTCCCTAACACAACTGTTTTGTCACACAGAAGAAGTAAGAAGTGCGGTTTAACAATTAGCTACTTATTGGTTTGCTGAACTTCAAAAATGACAAATTTTCAAGTTCAGCAATAGGTTTTATGGATTTAGGGCTATTTGTGATAACGTTACCTTTCCAAAAACTTTCAGAAAATGGAAGGATCCATATTAGAGGTGTCAGAAATGTCGATAGCATATAGATGCCATACATATTAAAGGTAATGTGTAATTATTATTGTTACTTATTTTATGTATGTATGTATCTCTCTACATATAGTATGAAGAGATTAACCTATTTGAGCAAACTGGACAAGGTATTATATAAATTTCCAGGGACTAAGAAGAGTTGTTAACAGACAAGAAGGTAAATATTTAAAAAGTTGGCTTTTTGCCTTTCTGTCTTTTCATAAAGTCATCTGGAATAATTATTATTAGGAATTAACAATAAGAAATATATGATATGATATTTGTAAAGGTAGAAGAAAAGCATGTTTTCATACTACTAATAGCAACAAAAGGTCTAAAAATTATCCCAGCACACAGCATTATAAATTTTCATGCAGAATTCTAATAAAACCTGTAAATTCATTAGAAACACCTATGTGAAAAACAAATCATCTGCAAGCATTGTCACTGTAACAGATGTAATGGGATTGCAGCACCAAAACACCATGACAGACAAACTTGGCCTCCACATTTACATCAAGTGAATAAGCAATGAAAATGTAAAATAGAGCAGAGAAAAATCAGAACAGTTGATTTTAGAAGTCGCCACAAAGGACTTTTCTAAAGCAATCAGAATTACATTTCAAAGTAGCATTATTTCATCAAGTATTTATGGGAGTACACATGGGCAACAATAAAAAAAAAAAAAGGCTTGTCATGTCTTGAATTGTTTTGGCTTTATTGCTGATTTCCATTTCAAAAGTAGTTGTAAATGTGTGGAATACATATATATTGTGGAATAAAGCAGGAATTTTTTAATAAAGAAGAATTTGAAATCAATCAAGGCTGCCTAAAATTTAGATACCTTTTCAGGAGAATTTATAATAGTTATTTTTGCTAGAATGTAATTTACTGCTGTCATGTAGGTAAATTTTTAAGTATGAATAACAGAGAACAGAAAGATTTATTCTAATTCATCTATTTGGTATATAGAACTTTACTGTAAACACAGTTAGTGTGACTGTTTTGAAGCCTGAGGTTATAGCTTTCATTTCAAAATCCTCTCTATAAAGAAAAGATATTGAATCAATAAGCCTTGTCATTTCAAGGAAATTTGCATTCTGAGGGTTTTATGTTCTCATCTATGGTTTTGCATTACTAAACGACAATGAATGTCAATCATAATAATAGAGAAAATCTCTTTGCATACCTGAAATTTCTCTTACTTTGAAATAATAAAGTCCATAGAAACTTATTCTGAGAGGTTTCAGCTGGTGTAGCACAAAGTCAGACAAGACCTATCAGTCACAAGTAGGAAGGGCATATTTTGGGATATATTTCCAGAGACACGGTTTCCAGAGCCACAATATTTCTCTCCAGTTTTGATGGAAAATATCTTGAGGGGGGAAAGCTACAGTAACTACTATTGAAGCATAAGGGAAACTCACCTTTGCAATAACATATCCCATCTCTATTTATCTCCAAAGCAGATTGAATTATTTTACCTCATTATTCAAGAAAGTCAACTTCATGTAACTCTATTTTATTTGTCTTCAAAATGGAATCCACAGACCTGTGATGATAGAACCTACACCATATTGCATACAGTGGTAACCTAGGGCAGTATTCTGACACTTTGGCCTCCTAATCTGAGTAAGAAAAACCTATGTTTCTTCTGCATACTTCTTACATGTGGGTAATTTAGAATTTATGTTGTTTGCTAAGAAGAGAGGGATTTCTGTTTTGAGACCTTTGAACATTTACACAGCCCATAGGTAAATTTCAGAATTGTCACCATCACTCTGTGTACTCAGATTTGAAAATTTTCAAACTCCCCTAGAACAAGGTTTTCACTCAAAGGTCAAGCAATGCTTTAAATTACTAAGTTGGCTTGCATCAGACATACAGACAATTCCTAGGCATACTTTCAAAATTCTATTCTTGTCTGAAGGACATTTACACTTTTGACAGCTACTGTTTTAATATTTGATTCTTAAACTCTTTTTGAGCTGCTGGCCCTCCTGTCCTACAGGGAAATATCATAAAGGCACATCTGGAAGGATTAGAATATGTTTTTTCCTCGTGTCTTTTGTATTAATTTTACATCCCTTAGGTGTAAATGAGTAGAGCTAGGTCCTGAGGATTATCTCCCTACAGCCTCCCATGAGGAGGAGCAACAAAACCACTGAAATTTTATTATGCATTTGTTTACATATTTGTAATCTCCTCTAGAGGGAGGGAATTTAAGTGAGGAAATGGCTCAAGATATTTTAGACCACACAGCTGGCTCTCTCATTTTTCCCAAAGCTGGACCTTTTTGTCTCCTTTCTTCCAATTTAACACCAACAGGTTTTCTCAAAGGAGGCAGGGGCTTCCCAAAAGCTCTTATCCTCGCTGCTGTATGGGAACTGTGTGGATCAGATATTTCTAGGCTTCTGCTTTTTAGTGGCCACTATAGAATACAAAAAGAGCTTCTGAAAGCTATGGTAAGTGGCAGCAGGGAAGGGCTTCTGATGCTGGATTTCTCCATTCTCCATTCTTTGTCTTCTGTCAGTGAACTTCTGCAAATCAAAAAGTTAGTGAGAATAAACTTTGTGGGCTGATGTTGTGGACAGCAGAATCAAGGTTCATCCATTTCATGTGCTGTTTAATGAGATCTGCATTTACCCAACTATTTCAATCTCCATTATTTCTTCGAAAGAAAAGAAAGCAAGAAAGCCCTTTGAAACTTAAAACTGTTCTTGACTCTGCCTAAACTCAGGGGTTTGAAAACACAATGTTTTAAAATGGGAGAGTTTCTTATATTTATGTTCTTTATTAGCCAGTGGAACCATATATGAAGGCAAATCCTCTGCAGAATTTTAAACTCCAACATTACTTTTATTTTTTTAATCCACTTGCATTTCCCACAGATGACTGACACCAAACAGTACAGGAATCAGGAAAAGAAAGAGAATAAATAAGTACAGGAGAGAAACTGTCAAATTTCAGGTTATGGAAGATACATAGACTTAAAAAGAAAATGAATTTGACTCAGTTGTGTCTCTCACCTCTGCAATTTACAATCGCTTTATTCCTGCCAACAGAGTAGAGCAGAAGGGAATATTGAAGGTGTAAAGAGAATAAGAAAATCTGATAAAGTGAAAGCAGAGAAGTTAAGAGAACCACAATATATTTCTGATAGTTGCAATAACAATTAAAATCTGTCTGGTTCCATTTGTAATTTTTCTATAACTGGTAACAACAGACACAGGAATAAAATACACAGTCACCAGCATAGTATTGCTAGAGTTAGTAAAGGATCATATGGACAAGACTGCACCCAGACGATAAATAGAGACGAGATAAAGAATTGTAAAAACTATCAAAACTCTACACCAGCAGCTATACTGTGAGGTACTTGGCCAAAACATCTGTTTTTTGTCGAACCATATCTGCCCACTACGTTATTGATGAGCACTCACTAACACAGCAAAAATAAATATCAGCTGCTGCTATTACTTTAACCTCTAAAAATAGAGGGTTCAGACTAAAAAAATAGCACCAACTCTCTTGTGCTTAGTAATTTAAAGCATTACTTGACCTTTGAGTGAAAACGTTGTTCTAGGAGAGTTTGCAAAATTTTGAAATCTGAATACACAGGGTTGTGGTGACAATTCTGAAATTTACCTATGGGCTGTGTAAATGTTCAAAGGTCTCAAAACAGAAATTTCTGTCTGTTTAGAAGACAACACCAATTCTTCCATATAGAGATTGCAGAAGAAAAGCAAAGTCTCTTACCTATGTACTCTTCTATGTTTGTAGCAAGATTTTCTATCACTTTCTTTGAAAAATCTCTTTGCAAAGATTTTTGCACCAGGTTATGATTACAGTTACACTGAGAAAGATGAGATTAAGTCCACCACATGGCTACTGATTTGACTGAGAGCACAAATGACCAACAATGACCTTTACTGGGAACTTATTTCTGTAGAGCCTACAAAAAAACCCTCTAATCTTCTCCTCACTTCTTGTTCAGCCATCTCCTTTCTCTGTATCAAATCACTTATCAGTGAAACCCTGTGACAGAAGCATTGAAAGTAGATGAGCTTTAAAAGTCCCTCCCAACCCAAACTATCCTGTGATTTTAGATGCAGAAGATGAGCAAAGAAGGCCGAAGGGATTTCTGATCACATGGGCAGATCCCAAAAAAGATGCACACCTGACATTATTGACTGTCTCAGACTTCCAGAAGAACCAAGAATCAGTGCTAATTTTACTGGAGATTTTGGCACTGATCCCAGACAATAGTTGAGGGTCAGGATGACATGGAAGGAATCTATGGAAAGATGTCCCATTTTTAGCAGGAGTTATTTGAAGACATCATTAATTGCTCTGAAACTACAAGCTTCTTAGATCGTTAATTCCAGCTGATAGCTATTAAAGTTTGAGTGGGTTAAAGGAAAAACTTCCTGCTAAAAGGACAACATAACTAAATTTTTTTTTTTTTCTGTTCAAGTGCAACCAGAGACTGTCTTTTACAATTAGGCTGTACATCTTCAGTTCTATCCATAGTAATCCAGATTAATCATGGTTTAGTAAGTTATATGTTTGTCAGTATGACCAATGTTCATGAAGAGTAACAACTCATAGATTATGGGATGTGTTTTTTTGTTTCCTCTGGACTGTTCCTGCAAGTCATGTTTTAGATGCTGTAAAGAGAATATCAAGAACTTGCTGTGGCAATAAAAGTTCAAGTTTGAAAAGAAAAAAATAAGAAAAAAATAGCTTGAAGTAAATAAATCTTAAAACTTTTCCTTTCAGCATATGAATTGTATCAGGTAGGGCTGTCATCACATAAGGAGTTGTTAATAGAAAACTGAGGTCAACTTTTCTGTAGAAACTGTTCCTAAGAAAGGATATAACAGGTTCCATTTAGAAGAAAAAGAGTTTCCTTTTGTATCACATTACTCAGCTTTCCACCAACAGTTTATCTGTTTTTACTGGGCTTTTTATTATTTTCTTTAAAACTATTGCTTTCCTAGAAGATATCTATTCATCAAAGTGAAAAAAATTGCAAAAATATATAAATTTGAAAATATTTTCTACTGAAATAGTTCTTAAATACTGATATAATCAGAATGAAAAGCGTCCCAGAATACTCAGAAGCTTAACTATATCTGGTATTTATATAAGATGTGAGAGATACACGTTCATGATCCTGTTCTTTTTAATTTTCAGATAAGTCTTTACTAAGCATATAAAAAATTCTGATTCTAGAGGTCAACGAAGAAAGCATTCCCTTGTGCTGTAAAAATCGTTGGTTAAAGGCCATGCTCCTATTTGTATTTTGCTGTTTACGGAGATGGAAGAGGTAATGGGAACACCAAGACTACCAAGAGTCCAGTTATAAACTATTCTGGTGTTGTTGGAAAGACAGACCATCAAACTCTGGAAAAGCACAAACTGAATCTAAGTGGCACATCCTCAATGTGCATTTTAAACACTGAGTTACCAAATATTACCAGACAGGACTTCCAGCTTGGTTTTATTCAGATTGCTTTTCATAAACAGAGTCAGGTAGCTCATGTTCTTATCTTAATATTAAAATGGCTAAGAAATGTTTAAATCCATTCTTTCTCAAAATGAGGGTCTCTGAAAGCATTTATTCCACTCAGACACACACTTTAGGATGAAAATAATCATATCTCAAGCAGCTACTGTACATGTTTACACAATAATCCTGTGGCATAAGATTTTATAGGCAGTAGTAGAGTATATGAAATCCACACCCAGTGAGGACCAAGCTAGTGTTTACCCAACTGTACCTTTTTTTTGGAGAGGTGATTTCCTTTCCACCAGGAACAGGTGGATATATGCTGTGAACTTCTGAACCCCTTCAGAGCTTTCTGAATGTGGTAATTTTTTTTCTGCCTGCAGCTCATATAATAGGCTGCTGGGTTATGGCACCACTCTGGAAGAGTCAGAGTCGTGTCAGCATGTTTCTGACTCTCCTGGGTTGATAACGTTCTCTGCAGGGCAAAGAGGAATCTCCAGCCACCAAGAACTAGAAGTTTTAACAGCCATAAAGATAAGCTGAAGGAATTTGAAACATGCTGTCTTAAAGGAACATTTTGAAAACTCTAGTTATGTGCTAAACTATTTTAGTTTAGAAATATAGATAAATGAAAATATAATGTAAATAAGCAAATATTTATCTCACATAAAGAGTGCTACTGACTATATCATTGTAAATTTCAATCGTATACACATATGTAAATAACATAAATATATGGGTTTTGTAAGATAATGATATGTTACAATAGGGGTAATAGCATCTAACTGCTAACCACATATAACCACTAAACCACCCTGTAGTAACTGTGAAAATACAGTTTATGATGGTTTTTTACACTTTTTCTTCTTCAGCCCGCTCTATAAAAAAGTACTTTTCTCAATGTCTCAGATAATGCTTATTTCCCAATTCAACACAGTGTATTATATCATATGCTCACATAACATAATTTTCACATCACAGTTGCACTTAGGTCTCTAATGATTTTTAATCAACCAATTCAAAACAGAAAATTTTTGCAGTTCTTGGAAAAAGAAAGGAAATCATTTACTTCTCTCAGCTTCCAAAATCATAACTAGAGGCACCTATGGCTCATTTACCTCTGTGCTATTAAGTCAAACAAATAGTGCTGAAGTCACTGTAGCCTATTTTAAATGTCATAAATAGACAAACTACTTAGAAAGGACTTTCTGAGAGATCTATTGCATAGCAGCGCTGTTTCCCTAGTGCAATTATCAGAGCTTGATATTACACACAGTATGAATAGAAAATACTTTTTGCTGGATGCCTAAGAGTTTTTAGGTTTCAATGTGTCATTTGTTTGATAAAATATTGGATGTCATGATACTATTTAAACAATGAAATACATCCAACTTTTCAAATGGGTTCCAATTTCTGTTCCAAAGGACAGAAATTGACCTTTCGCTAAAGAGGTAATCCCAATGTGTAAACTGAAAATAGGCTTTATAATTAGAAGGCCAAGTAATAGTGTTTGCTGATGCAAATGCAAATCCATTTTAAAGTCAGTGAAACAAAGGCTGGTTGTCCCTGAATGATCCTTGATACAGGTCTTTGGGGTGAGTCTATCCTTTGTTATGCAAAAAAACCAGCAGGCCTCACTCAGCTTAGTGCTTTATGATCTTGCAGCGTCTTTGTATCTGTTGCAGAGATAAAGCCACAGTGTTGTTTTCTGTCCTACTAGCGATCCTCCTACACTGAAATGGTCCTTCTAACATCAGCTGAATTAGCACTATAATAGATTTCTCCCACTAACTCTAATCTTACACTAGGTACTTCAGAGCTGTTTCAGAATAAAATCTTGAAATATGCTTTGTTTTAAAGAAACACTCATATTTAAAAATAAGTTTAATAGAAAAGAATATCCTAGGCCAGGTGGCTCATTATGTTATAAATACAAATTGTAAGGCACTACATGAAATGATAAGCAAATGATGAGGGAAATCTTTTAACAATATATAGAGAGAGTAATTCATTGCACTCAATCACGTTTATTTACATGTAAGGAAAATATATTTCTTCTAGCCTTTGTGACTTGAAATGATTTTGTAAACTTCTCTGTTTCAGCAGTATAATTGACATGGGAGGACTACAGAAATGCTGCTGTTTGCTATTGTAAGGGAGGAACCTTGTGCAGCCAAAGCTCAATTAAAGTTGCCAGAACTGTGGGGTCCATCCTAACCTCTCTCAGAGCTTCCAGCAGTAACAGCTCTCATGTTGATATGCTCACAATACAAACTAAGGAGAAGCCAAATTCAGTGAACCAGTCTGAACACTCAGCTCATCTGAATCAGTTCTGTTCACGCTGAAATGTGGATTTCTGTACTGTAATTCTTACTGAAAGAGGAAGGGAAAGAGGGAATATAACCCCGGCTTTCTATACCAGCTCATAATACAAAGCTGTTGTCTATTGGTGGGTTTATGTCATACTTCATTTCAGGTCATGATTCAGGTGGTCTGTCTCCATGTTAGAAATTATTTATCTTTTATAATTATTTCCTTCATATAAGAATATTCTATAACACTTCTGAAAAATGCAACGATAAATCTTGTTTTGAAAGTGCTGAATGGAGATTGTCTTTGAAGTGGAATGTGATGACAGCCAAGCAGCATAAACCAGGACTAATGTCAAAATGCTAGGGCAGGAAGTAAAAGATGTATTGGTTCTTTGTCTAAGCATAGCCTTCTGTATTTGAAACATCACACAGAGATGGGCATCTTCCCACATAGGTTTTATCAGCCTTTAAAGTATATTCTTCATGTAAATTTGACAAAAGACTGGCATTTGAGAGAAGAATCTTCTGGCAAAAAATGTATATATATATTTCATAACTGTTTTC
This sequence comes from Myiozetetes cayanensis, assembly GCF_022539395.1. Taxonomy (NCBI): domain Eukaryota; kingdom Metazoa; phylum Chordata; class Aves; order Passeriformes; family Tyrannidae; genus Myiozetetes; species Myiozetetes cayanensis. The sequence goes on along the minus strand of NW_026087742.1, from coordinate 38,846,059 downwards.
AGAGTACTTGATTATGTCAAAAAGCATATTTTGGCTAGGTAGGCAAGTGAAGGGATATGGAAGTTAAAAATATGATGATTTTAGAATTATTGCAGTTGTTCATCAGGTGATAGTCACTTTCCTCACTGACAGTTTAAAATTATTCAGTGGTTATTTTAAAAAGGTAAATAAATCTGCTAAGAATCCATCTAGAAAACATTTTGAGCACCTGTATTTTACTTGCGAGTCTCTTTTATGTGAAATTTTTTTAATAAATTTTACAGTGAATAAGAATGCAAACCCAGATAAATTTAGACCCAGGGACAACTTAAAACCTACTCTCAAGTCTAGAACTGTTTTGTTTTTCTGTGACACTGCATAAATGCCCTAGTACATTTCTGTTTCAGTCTGCAAACCAAAACAATGATTCTTTAAGATCTTTACCTGTGTGATTACACTAAAAATATCAAAAGAGGTTTAGTCAGAGGATTAAGTAAATAAATCTTATTAATTTCCAAGGGTAACTGGCAACTACACTTCTTTGGATGCCAATAAACACCTTCCATGCTATTTTGATTTAACAAATTCTTGATAAATTACTCGCTAAGGGCAAATAATGTCTGAAAAATGTAGTGGGCTTCTATGACAGAAGTGGTGGATGTGGAAAGAGTGACTCTAATGTCATCTATCTAGACTTGTGCAAACATTTGACACTTACATGTTGTTCTTGTCTCTAACCTGGAAAGACATGGATTTGATGGATGGATCACTTGGTGGATAAGGAATTGGCTATATGGTCGTTCCCAAAGACCTGTGGTCAACAGCTCAGTGTCCAGGTGGAGACCAGTGACGACTGACACTCTTCAGGGGTCAGTATTGGGACTGGTGGTGTTAAATATCTTTTTTGGCAACATGGGTGGTGAGATTGAGTGCACCCTCAGTGAGTCTGCTGATGACACCAAGCTATGTGGTGCAATCAACACACTGGATGGAAGAGATGTCATCCAGAAGGACCTGGACAGGTTTGAGAGGTTGGCATGTGTGAACCTCATGAAGTTCAACAAGGCCAAGTGCAAGGTCCTGCACCATGGGTCAGGGCAATCCCAAGCACAAGTACAGACTGGACAGAGAATGCATTGAGAGCAGCCCTGAAGAAGGACTTGAGGGTGTTGGTAAACAAAAAGCTCAGTAACACAGCAATGTGCAGTCACAGCCCAGAAAGCCAATTGTATCCTGAATTGCATCAAAAGAAAGATGACCAACAGGTTCATTCTACCCTTCTCCTTTGTTCTCCTGAGACCCCATCTGGAGTACTGCATCCAGTTCTGAGGACCCCAATATAAGAAAGACATGGACTTTCTGGAGTGAGTCCAGATGAGGACCATGAAGATGATCAGAAGACTGGAGCTCCTCTTCTATGAAGACAGGCTGGGAGAGCTGGGATTGTTCAGCCTGGAACCTTTTTCAAAGTAAATTCTGATATTTTATTCAGAAAAAGGTCCAAAATATAATTTACTTCAAAGAAAGATGTGTTATTCTTTAATAACTCCTCTAGATTAGTGTCTTCTTACTAGCTTATGTTCAAAATCGTAACTGTACTTTTTGACTAAGAATCTGCAAAATAAACCTAACATAAGTGTGAAATATTTCATGAATTTGTAAGTTCTTCATGGGTCAATACTCTTCCACTAGGCTTACAAGGATTTTCCAGCAGAGAAAGTTGGATTGATCTTCATAAAATATGACTGCACTTGATGTAATATTTGATGTCTAATATTATAGGTAGGTTTAAAAATTTGCCCTAGATCACTGCTAAACTGAGCAATGCAACTCCTCTTTTTGTCTTGGAATATCTTTGCAAAAAATATTGTTTCTCTTATGTTTGTTTTTCAGATCTTTTTATTCTTTAAATATGAATAAGAGAAGGCAATTTTTTACGTTGGTCTTTGGGTTTGGAACATTAGGTGCGATAATTCATCTGGACCTAATCAGGTAAGTCATACATATTTCTTTTCCCTGGCTAGATTCAGAAACAGACAATTTCAGAAGTTTGACAGTGCTTCATAGAGATAGAATTCTGCTTTCTGGACTATTTAGCATCATACTATTATGAATTTTCCCAGGGCCAAGTTTGCAGGCTTCAGTATTTCATTTAGATAAAAAGGTAATGTTTTGTTAAGTTTCAGTATTACATAATGAATCTTGTCACATATTAAAAAACAAAAGGGTCTTTTGAAGTAACTGCGAAAGTCATCATCATTATATTTGCAGTGAAAACTTGAGTAGTTTTTGCATAATGTATTATGCAAAAGTGTGTCTGGGGCTCTGTAGATGCATTTATAAAACAGCTATCATTTCCTATTATTTTATTATGATTGGAACATAGAGATCCATGACCATTCTCAAGAACTCAGTGCTTTGTAAGAAGCTGACTGCTTACTTTTATTTGTGAGTTATGTAATATGTAAGGGAAAATTGGTTATGCAAGTCTAGAACATCTCATTAAATCTCTAACTGTGCAGAAAAAGTGAGTTGTTCTGAGGTGTGATTCAGTGATGAATGGTGTAGAAATTTCTGGAGGAATGCAGTTCAGAAAGTGCATTTCCAGATACACATGATTTTCAAAAGCTCTCTGTGCAAGTAATCAATCTGGATTTTAAGTGCTAATAAAAGAAATTGGAGAAAAGAAGTGAGAATGTCAATAACCATGAGCTCATATAGTATATGAAACCCAACTTTATTACTTCTTTTTTTTAGCCACTGCCAATTGCAAAACAAGAGAAGCAATTTTGTACTTTAGGGGAAGCAACTACATTTTTAAGACACATAATTTTTTTTTTGAAATGCATTTATTTTTTCAATAAGTAGACTTGCTGTGAGAAAGCCTTTCTTATCAGGCCTTTCTTATCACCCTAATTGTTAAAAATGTTACACTGACTACAACTATTATTAAATATTTATTCAGATACCTATTACCAGTGCTTAGGGGCATCAATAAACAACCATCTAAAATTGTATTCAGTCAACAAATATAATTCTATATTTAATTAATTTTAAATATGTGGGTATAGTAGGTGCTGACTCTTTTGAAATTACCCTTATAGCTTGCCTTCAATTTTTCAGTATAAGTTTTTATTGAATAATGAAGTATTTTATTGAATAATTCAAGTATCTATGTCATATTTAATTAGCATCACTATGCGCTCCACTTTCTTAGTGTTTTGCATGAAATAACGTTTCTGATTTACAAAGACAGAGTAACCTGGACTATTTAATAAAAATAAAAACAAAACAAAACCAAAACAAAAACAAGACGTTTAACTCCAAATACAGTACTTTATCACCTAAGTATGCACCTCTTTTTTTCTCAAACTTCAGACACTTGGCAAGATGCATAAATCTTATTTGACTAATTTTAGATATGAAGCAGCATAAATGATCTTCGACATATTCACGCATTTCTCCATATTTTGAATTTGAATATCCAAGGATCCAAGGAAGAAATAACCCAGACCTACCAGGAAGAAACAAAACTTGTTTCAAAGTTTCTAAAATTAGTCACACTACATTAAAGTCTTTTTTCTTTAGTTCTCCATTTTTGAGGTAAAGATACTAGCCCAATATTAACAAACTGTTTGAGTATGGACAAGAAACAGTATAAGAGGCTGCAACCTCACTTTTTTGAGGAATTAAAAAAAAGGAAAATGCAATAAGTTTCAGAGGAACATTAAACTTTTTCTTAAGAATTACCCACTAGAACTCAAAACATTGTTCTAGGTTGGCCTTCTAGAAATTTTCATGGCTTTTTTTCAATTTTCAGCGCCAATGGTTTTCGTAAAAAATTGTTTAAATACACTCTGTGATTGGTAGTGACTACTGAAATAATGACTAGGTTTCATGGTTGATTCCAGAGACAAGAAAATCCATCAGTCTTTCTCTGCTTCAGGTTCATCATTTTTAATATTGGGATAATCTTCAAGTTTTTCACAAGAAAATGTCTTAAACTCCATTAGTCTCCAAGGAAAAACAAGTAAAATATATCTTCCACACTGAGAGTAAATGTATGTTTAATCTTCATGACAAATATCACAAATAGACCAATGTAGCTTAGTCTGTTTTGGGCTCTACTGAGACCAGTTTAAACACTGAGTGAAACACAGTCTCTTCATTTCAATCATAAATACAGAAGTTTTTAAATATCTATCAATTTTTAGCTTCACATATCTTTACATTAAACTGACAGAGTGCTCTAAATGAGGTGCTAAGAGTGTCATTTATATCACAGGTGGGGGCTTTTTAATGTTATTTTTGACCCACTGTGTATACTCCATAGATATCAAAGAGTTGCAGTGGGTTTTATTGTAGAAGTACGCTTACTTTCATTACATCAGCTTAAAGACCTGATCAGCACAATTATTATAAGCTTTAGAATAACTTATGGCCTATGGGGAAAATCTGGCCTCATCTCACAGTGGGATGTTTTCCTCTCTCAAAGAAGCTGCAGAACTCTGCTCTGGTGAAGAATAGTCCTGCTAAGCCATCTGTCCCTGTGGTGCTGACTTTGGGGGCTCAAACAGGAAAATTAAAACTAAAATCTTGGGAGTACAGGGGATAATGATTTACACCCTTAGATCTTCTGAAGCAGGTGTGTAGCCTGCTGTAGCAGTTAATTACCACGCATTATCAGTGAACCTGGCATATTGCCACTTTTCTAAAAGTAACTTTTTCTCCTAGTGTAGACTGAAAATATTCTTCACTTCAGTCTTCCTCCCGTTTATGAAAATAGGTCCCAGATTCCACCTTCAAATTCATCACCTTCAAATAACAACAAATTCTAGCTAATTACCAGTTCAGAAAACATTAGAAAGCACCAAAGGGGTCAAAAAACCCCTGCCCTACAGCTTAATTCATTTACTTTTGCTAGTAACTATGATGAACTGAACGGGTAACTAAAATATTCAGTACAAGCATTTTTATTTGTAAAGTCTTTTAATAATTTTTTGTACATATGTATAAATGAAATTATAGCAATAATATTTAAAAATCAATATACAGACTTACTTAGTCTTTTGTTCCAGGCCCTGGTACGGTGACCATGTAACTTGCTGGCACACCACAGTTTGAACAGAAATATGATGTCTCCAGACCAGATCCAGAAATGTGCTACCGTAAAAATACATAGTGGATTTCCTATGGTGTTATGGCAGATCGAGTATTGGTAAATCTTGCCCCACTTATATGAATACCAGAGAAATGTACAAAATTCTCAAATTTCACCTTATAAAAAGCTAAGGGAGGAAATAAGAAGCATAGCTATGACATAAGGTTTTCTTACTGTCATGGTTAGAAAGTAGATAGTTAAAATTAGCTTATCAAATGAAAAATCTAATAGCTAATTAGCGATCCTAATTTTAAACCCATTAAAGAACTCCAAAAGGGGAAGTGTCAAACTTTTCTACATTACCATTTTCTTTGATCAAAATTCTACCCTCAAAAACATCTTCATATCTGTTTCTTTTGAGGGAACTGTAAATACTACCTGCAATGTGGAAATTATAGATAAGTGTGGTATTCGTAAAACTGCATTACATGATAAACAGTGCATACCCAGTAATATTAAAAACACTTGAACTGAAAACACATCACTCCTGTACTGAAAAGGTACAGGATTCATGCAATCAAATGCAGGTGCCTACATTATGCAAGTCATTCAGAGACATTTTATAGTGAGTGAAGGAAAACAAATATATCTAGGGTGAAGAGTATAATTAATCTCCCACTAAAATGGATGAATTCTATTCTTAAAGTGCCTTTCTTTCCCAAGATATGAACAGAACTGAAGATGATTAGTACAGAAATGGAAAATTAAAGATGGGTAAAATAAATCCCATATAATATATCTAGTTTTAAAATGAGAAACAACACATGAGCTTTTTTTTTCCAGAACATCTACTGTGCTCCAAAATGGTATCTAAGCTAAAATTGTCTTTATGATATGATTTTTAAAAATACTTTGAGTTTTTATTTTTCTATAAACTGGCATAATTATCTCTAATTTAATAAAAGAATTCCTGCTGGTGAAGTTTATGGTGTTCTGATTATATGCACTTAGCCATGATAATAAAAGGAAGCAAGTTCTGAAGTTGCCTCTCCATCAATTAAAAAAAATGCTTTAGTTCTCACTATTTTGATGTTTCCAGAGAATACAGCATTAGAATCTTAATATGGACCAATAAGAACTGATATGTCCAAAAAGCAGAACAATTATTATATCAAAAATATTATTGGCATAACTTGTTAAAATACACTTGGTAAACTTTGTGTTCTTTTTAAAAGCAAAAGGAGAGCTTAGTGTGAATTTTATTAAAGTCAATAGAATAACAAGACTAATATAATACTACATCATTTTGACAGGTCCTGAAAGACCAGGAAAAATATAAACAAGAAAATATTCAGATGGTCTTTGGGGATTAAGAAATGTCTCTAGTATTACACTTTGAAAATTTGGTTCCTTGAAGCACACAGCAGATCTCATTTGTTCATCAGCACCAAATATATAAGCCATGTTACTTCATATATATATGTTTATAAATATATATAAAAATATATATAAATATATATATGTTTATAAATAAATACATATAATTATATAAATATACATATCTTCAATACACATAAAACCAAATAGCATATTTAGTATTCATAGTAAAATGTAGAGTGTAATAGTACAGGAAGTTGAAAACTTCATTAAGGTCATCCAATCAAGGACCTTGCATGGCAGAAGAGGATAATATCTAAAGGGGTAAGCAATGAACAAGTGCAGTCAGGGACACAACTTTGAAGAAGGTCACCTAGATTTTGTAGCTGATAAGAAGGAGTAAACAAGAGGAACATGAGGACTTGTTTGCTAGCAAGCCCCAAACTGGACTAGCAAGTGACTTGCCCAGTGTGGCAGATCAGAAGTGTCAGGGTATGGGCAGAGGGACTGGACAGACAGGAAGACCATGCCAGTACTTGAGGATCTGCAAGTGAGTGTGTACTTGTGAATCTACAGTGCTCTGTGTGTGCCTTCACCAATGAACTTCAATTCTGACCAACAGAAAAGGAAGAAGAGTGCTTGGCTTACATCCCCTGTATGTCCTGTTAGGTTACATGAGGGTGCAGTACAAGTTAGTGCCTTCTGCATGGCATTGCCTTCTGCATGTCATTGAGCCTGTGTAACCATCCCTGTCAACATCTTCTGTGTGTCCTTGTTGTTTGTGTGTGCCTCTGTGATACATGTTCAGCCTTGCTACTGGTTGAACCTGCAGAGAAGTAGCAGCTGTATCCATAGGTGTGGGACAGAGATCCCCAGGTTCCCATGTGCACCAGACTGGGCTCCAGCAGCCAGACAGCAGGAATCTTCCTGGGATATATAGCTGCTAGATGCTGCAACCATGAGTAATACACCTTAACATGGAAGATCATAGTGCTGTATGACCAAAATATTTTAACGCTCTGTCTGAAGAAAATATAACAGAACTTTAAAAAAACAGATTTGTCAGAACAAACAAGTGAAACTATTTTTATAATATGTAACACTATCAGTGAAGATAAGAGCTCTCCTTTAGTTAACTGAAACTGCAATATCTCCTAAGTATAGCCTTTGTAAAACTTCTGTTGTACACTTGATCGAGAGAAAGTTTTAGTGTCCTGAGAGGTTCCACTGAATCATAGGTCACTTGCATCCTATTGATGTGTCTTTCAGGAGCACCTTATTTTTCAAATGTACAGAATTCAAAGACCAGTGTAGGGAACAATATTGTTCTGCGTGGCAATGGTAACACAGAGAGAGAAAAAGGTGACAACTTTGTTTCACTTAGCAGGAGTGACAGAAGCCTTTGAAGCTGGAGCGCAGCAAGAATGATGTAGGGTGGCATGGAAATGGATGACACCTCTGTGTATGTAATTCCATTGAAGCTTGCTGAGTTTACTTTATTATTCCTGCATATATATCTAAAATATTTAGGTCATATTGGGTTAAATGCAAACATACTTTTACATGCCTTAACAATCATGTATTAAATTGAGTCACGCAATTTTTTGTCTGTAGATTCTCCTGTGTTGTTAGTGTGTATAACTGAAAGACTAACACTTAAGTTTAGTCACGTTAGAAGAATATTCTGGAGTTACAGTTGTTTCAGAAATAGCAAGACCATGCTATTATCACAATTTATACAAAAACGGATTGCATTTTTTGCCTTTTTTCAATTAGGACTGTCTTATTAGTCTACTATTTGAAATGCTTGCTTCTACTTCCAAGTGAAGAGAAAAAATAGTCAGGTTTTGGGTTTTTCTTTAAGTCTCCACAGATATATCTTAGTTACAAAAGAGCTGTTGCTGCAGACCTGCAGTCTGGGGAGCTGCTCTGCAGTACAAGCCCTCAAGGTAACCATGAGACTTCAATGAGCCCTGACAGTAAAGAGTTAGATATCATCAAATAATCACAGAATCATGGAATCATTAGGACTGGGAGGGATCTCAAAAACTCTCCAGTCCAACCTTCTACTCACAGTAGGGTCAGATATAGGGAAAAACCAGGTTACTCGGAACATTTTATGCAGTCAGATCTTCACAACCTTCAATGAGTAACTGCACAGTATTTTTGTGCAGCCTGTGTCAGTGTTAGACCTTCATCATTGGGAAGAAATTGTGTGTCAAAACCAGAATGGACTATAGAAAAAGGGGTAGAGCCAGGATACTCAGGGAAGTGGTTTTCCCCCTCTACTTGGCACTTGTAAGAATTCATTTAGAAACTATGTCTGGTTTTGGACCTTCCACTACAAGAGAGACATTGACCAATTAGAGGGGTATTAAGACAGGAGTTAGAGCATTTGCCCTGTGAATAGAGGCTGGGGTAACTGGGCTTCTACAGAAGGCTTCTACAGACTGGGGCAGAGATGGTTTTGGGGTGAGCCAGTAGGAGACCAAGTGCCTATGGGAGGTACTTGAGGAGATGGAGTCTGTTTTTTTCACAGAGTTGAAGGGTGTGAGGGTGAAATAAAGTAGACACACATCGATAGGACAGAGGTTCAGAGTGGATATAAAGAGAAATTTCTTCCCAATGATGAAGGTCTAGCAGTGACACAGGCTGCACAAAAATGCTGTGCAGTCAGTGCAAGGTTGTGACTGTCAGTGAAGGTTGTGAAAACCTGACTGGATAAAATGTCCCAAGTAACCTGGTTTGTCCCTATGGCTGACCCTGCTTTGAGCAGGAGGTTGAACTGGAGAATTTCTGAGATCCCTTCCAGTCTTAAGGGTTCCATGATTCTGTGATTATTTGATGATATTTACCTGTATTGTCTGTAACACCAGTCATGCTTTGAAACATATCTGCTTTCTGTTCACATTCATTTACAGCCACTGATGAAATTACACATGGGCATTTCTTAAGCAGTTATTCCAACCTTTCTTTAAAATAACCAAGTTCTTAAGGGTGTTGGAGGAAACAATTATTCTATTGTCTTCAGAGATTTGGGGCAGGGTTGTTTGGGTTTTTTCCAAATAATTTTATGTTAATTATAGTCTGTTATTTCTACTGGTGTCACGAAGATTGAACCATATTTTTTTATAGACCAGTAGGGAATCCTTCCATGATCTGAAAGAGGAGGATCAAGTATAAAATTGTTTATGATACAACAATAATTTGTAAAAGCAGCTGTCTGGATTCAATGCTCTTGAAAACACTTTTTTTTCCTCCTCAACTAAAGAATAACATTTAAAGCTGTATGTAGCAGACAGTACTTTCACTAATGGTGGTCACATGGCTTTTGCTGCTGCAGTGAGAAAAAACAGCAAAGCACCAGGGCAAGCAGGTGGAGTGAATAAAAATACAGGTGCTTGCTTTGTCACCTCAGCTTTTATTAAAATAACATGGCATTGGATATTTTAATCCCTGGAGAGGAGAACAACTGGCACAGCAAATCAGCAGTGGGAATCATGCAGGTGCATGTTCAATGGACTCAGCTTTTTAAACAGTATTAGTAGTTAGTAGGCTGACATGGAAAGGACAACAGATAACATGTTTACAAAAAAACCTGAATTATCTTCTATTAAGATAGCAGTGATGTAAAGAAAAGGACAGGGCTGGTGGCACACTTTAAGAAAATTTTTGGTAAGCAGTATTCTGGGTTGGGAGAGAAGCCAAAGCTACCTGTGAATATGATGAATAGTTTAAAATTTCTTGCATTTCTGATTCAGATCCAAGTCTGGAAAGTGATCCTTCTATTTGACCATACAGCCTAGACATGAGGCCCAGATTGTTCTCAGGATTGGTTCGCTCAGGTTTTGTGATCAAATCTTCTCTAGCTAATTAACTGAGAATTCTTCAGGCAGAGAAGAAAATAAAAGAAAGCTTCTTGGTAATGGCATTAATGTGGAAAAGAAGGACTCAAGATTCTTTTCAAAACATCATTATTCACTTATTCATGGAACTCTGAAATTATTTTTCTTCACAGAAATTAAAAGTTTCAGAGAAAAAATAAGCACTATTATATTCTCTTTGCAAGATCCCTAATGATGGACAAGCTACAAGCTATTTTTCTGTAAATATTTGAGTGGTAGTTTCTGAGTGTACTGTAGGTGATTTTGGAGCCTACCCCTACACTTCTTTCTGCTTACTTGTTGCAAACATTTAGTACACCAAATCATCTTTCCTCCATCTCCAGCTAAAGCCAGACGATCTTTATTTTAAAAGTCCAAAGTAAAACTGTTACTTGAAAGTGACTTATGAAGCATTCAGAAGATACTGTGAGTAAAAGCATTTTGCTGGTGAAGAAACAGTCTTTGAATTTATTCCTTTCTTCCCCAGGCACTACTGTCCCCTCTTATGTAGCATTCTGTTTGCTTGACAATTAAATAGTATATATTTAGAAATATAATTGTTCTGCAGATTGTTTAGTTTGGTTAAGCTGCCTTATATATAATTTGAAGTAAATGAATGCAGTAAATTGAAGTGAGTGCTAGAAGGTCTTCACATTTTTCATGCAAATTAAGAAAGTCAGTGTATGAAAAGACCTTTAATAATTAAAACTCTTAAAATTTAAAACTTTAAAGCACTTTTTGTCCCTGCTTCCAATGGTAGTTAACACTGATTTGATACTAATAACATAATTTATCATGCTCTGCAGGTAGAGTGATGTCAATTAGAGGAAGGATTGCCATGGTCAGCTCTCAGCAACCAAACAGCCAAAAGACTTTAGAAAAGGAAACATGATCGCCTTTATGTACAATTATATATAATGACAGTTAAGATTAAGAATGTGTTTAGCCTTGATATCAGTCTAGCTCTTTATGCAAATATCACCATGTGCACATATTTGGTTGGGTGATTGGAGGTGGTCAGCTACTTTGCTGTGACCTAATCAGTCTGAAATCCAACACTGATCAGAGACCTGACAGCTCGTAACATCACCACAGAGTATTTCACTTTTTAAATACAAAAAACAATCAAATAATCATTTGATGGATATAGTATAGATAAATGAGAAGGGCTGACTAGCTAGTTAGGAGGGCCATAAAATCCATACTTCATAGTAATTTGTATAAAATTTTTAAAGCTGGGGTTTCAGTTTCTTATGACCAGATCTGAAAATCCTGTGTAGTTCTCATTCTTGATTACATGAGGCATTTGGTCTGCTCTCCTGCTGACTATGGATTTTTGGGTGATAAATTCCTTGCAGGAATTATTTGTTCTGAAATGCCCAACTTAACAGGTTCCTAGGCACTGCTATATTATTGACAATATTATAACATCCTGGTATTTTATGTCAGTGGATGCATAGAGCTGGATGGCTTCTGCTGGTTTTTTGTTTTCTTTATTTCTATTGCTGAAGAGAAATTAAACTCTCGAAGCAGCACTTCTCCAGGGGACTAATGTACTTCTTAGGTAAAGCATTTGACCTCAGGACTTAGAGCATATTTCTTATTCTTGTTTGTGTGTCTCTGGAGGGCTGGAGGGTGTTCAGCAGTTATCCAGCTGTATGGTATCTGATTTGTCTTGATGCATTTTGCCACTTTCTGTGATATGCTTTTGAACATTAACAGCAATTTGTGACTGTTATGATTTCATATGTAGGTTTGCAAAAGATAAGCAACAATAAATCCAAATAACTCTTTCAGATTGTGATGCACTTGTGATGTAAAGCTAAAACAGTGTCTAGGAAGATTTAAAATGGAGCACTATTGCTATACAGAATTCAATGTGCCAGGGAAGACGCACTGTGAAATGCAACTTCAAAATTGTAACTGTCACATATGCAATATATGGTAGAATTAGCTGCTTTTTCTGACTAGGGAATTTGTAATGCATAAGCAAGTGTCATTTCCTAATAGATTTTCCTTTATGTCCACTATTTCTGTATATTTAAACTGTACCCTTGAAACTATGCTGTTGAATATATAGTTTGAAGGATCTACTTATGCAGCCTATGGTTTTAATGAGTTATGAATTCACTATATAGTCCTTAACAAAACTGTAGATTATGCTTGGAGTATCTAGTCCCTCTGCTTGTCCACTGCCTCACTACCTCCTCTGGGCACTGCAATGCCAAGAAGCACGAACCAATGCTGAATGATCAACGAAGATACCAGTGAAATGTTGCTGCTCTAAACCAGCTTTTGCTCATTAGCAAAGATGGAGCAATCAGGCTGTAAATCACCAGAAAAACAGTTTTATCTGTCAAGAATCTGTGAGCACCAAGCAGGGCCTTTTCAAGCATTCACCTGACAGAAAGCCTGGAAAGTTATGAAAGGGCAGAGCCTGTGCCCATCAATCCCACCAGTCAACCAGAATTGCCTCTACCAGATGGCTAGGAGACAATCACTACTTGTTTGAATGCAGATAGACCTTGACACACTCCCATAGGAATGAGAAGTTAAATTAAGTAGCAGTGCATTAGGAAAATAATAAACATGTTAATTTCTTGTACTTCAAGTAAAGCATCATCACATTCAGCAATTCTGTGCAAAGCCTATTTGTTTTTAGCTGTACACTTTTAACTCTTCTGATGGCCCATTAAACCAAAGACATCTTTTAAGCAAAGTTCTGATAAAAATTTCTGCTTGGTCTTTACTGCAAAATCCAGGCATTACTGCAGCAATTGCATTGAGGGATACAGGGAGTTAAACATAATTCTGCCTTTTAAAAGTATTGAGCTTGAAAAATAGCATCACTTGCCTTTACAGACCCAAGAGACTTGAAACTCCAAGATTCAGTGGTGGATCATCTGCTAATAGACTACTGATCAGATGGAAAGTGTTTTATCTTAGGATGTAATTAGCAAAATGACAATGCTAAAGCAATTTCTAGGACAACTGAGCCTACTGGAGTCACTCCAGATTTAAAAAGTTTTACTGTAAAATGGAATTTAGCCCTTAATGTATGTCTAATGGTATGAACCTAAATTAATGCAGGTTTTCTCACTTAAGCTTTTACTTGAAATTATAAAAAATGAATAAAGTTTCTTCTATCAATCCTTCCAGAATATATAATTTACCAAGTTCTGTCTTCATTGTATTCTGTGCTCTATAGATTTTCTGGTGTATCAGAACAAAGCAAAGGACTCAAGAAAAAAATCACTTGCCCATAAAAAAGAAATGTAAACTAGTTTTGAATGCACATCATGCTTTTTCATCTTTGACAGCAGCAGTATTTCAGAAGATACCAGATATGAGGTATTTATGGCAGGTGCATTACTACTTAGAAACTAATCTCACACACATGGCTGTTAACGTGAAATATGGATTTTAATAATCCAGCTTGGTGAGATATGTGAGCCTGCCTGGTGGGGATGTGATTAGCCACAGTCTACAAGATTAATTGAGATACACAGTGTAAGATTACATTTAGTGAATTCCAAGCCAGTCTGATTATGCAAGAGACCACTTAGTTAAGGCTGTATCTTTATGGATATGAAAACAGATAAATCACAAACTCTACTGTGACAGGAGTCAGAATGGAGACTGTTTAAGTCAGTGAGCCCAGTGAACAGATCATCAAAGTAAAATATTTGAATATTTTGTAAGCAGAAAAATAAAATACCAAGAACAACAAAAAAAATCCTATGTAGTTCAGACAGAGCAAAGAAACATAAGGAATGAGATTTAAAATGTCTGTCATCGTCATTATTTTAAATCGATGGTATGAAATTTATTTTTTTGTTTAAACATGGCAATACTCATTCAGGACAGTACTGGTTTTAAATGGTGATTTTCTTTTTATTTTACAGTTGAGTCTAAAATTACATTGAGATCAACACTACATGAGATACCAGTTTGCCTTTAGAGAGGCACTGTCAGGAAAACTTTAGGTAATGGAGAACCATTTAATACAGTACCATTTAATACAGTTCCATGAGTGTATATTCCAAACTACTTCATTGCTGAAAACACCAATTTGTAATACAGAAGCAGAAAGCACAGGATGGTATGTGCAGAAACCAGTGCAGGCTGGGCTCAAGGCCTTCCTTAATAGGCTATCAGTATATCTGGATAATTTACCTACTCACTCCTTCCCTGATTTTTCGTGTCTGTGAAGTCATTATTAACCAACAGAGATACTGAAGAGTGTTCAGATAGTATTGCTTTACTTTTAAACCCATATGAGTACCAAATGTAGAGAGTTCTTTCAAAGAAAACACATGCTTACATTTGGTAATTATTTTAGATGACCAAAGTCCTGAACAAAACATTTAAAATAATGTATGTAAAAGTGTAGATTTTCTCTTCATGTTTTTCATTTTTGTAATTTGTACTTGGGCGAGCTGCAAAACTAGTAACTTCTGGAGCCATATAACAGATATTTCTGCTCATTCCCTTAAACTACAGCAAACCTCACACAGGTTGATCAGTTTTCTGAAACAGAAATGAAGTACACACACACAAAAAAAAGAAATACCTGAATAAGGTAGTGTGAATTGTACTGAATTCATTTACTTCGACAGGTATGGTTTAGCTTAAACTATTAATGGGAACATGTGGAACTTACTAGTAAATGTCCTATCTTAAATGTAAAAAAATGCTCAGCTTTTAGTAATGTGAACATCAGTCAATAACTTTGCTGCTAAAGGATTTTCTGAATAAGGAAAAATCTAGTATGTGTGTATGTACATGTCCCAGGGAAATACTAGAGCAGTAACATGAAGAGTAAATGATCAGTTTTAATCCAGTTTGTCAGCTATACCATGCTGACCATAGATTTTTTAATTCTCTACAGTGTCACATCTGATATTCAGTACTACAGCACAGGTTCCAGTGCTGCTTTATTGGTTTTGCCTTGCTTAAGCTATGTCTCCTGAAGCTCTCCAGGATACTTCTCCTCATTAAAGGTCACTAAGGAAGCTGATATAAGCAAATCAGGAGAAGCAATAGCCACAGATAACAGATAATAACAGGGAAAGGATGAAGGAGAATGATCCAATTTCATCCCTTCTCATTTGATTTTCAGCTGATGACTAGAGACCAGGAGCAAAAAGCAGAACCCTGGAACACCAACAAACAGTTGATCACCAACACATAATGCAGTATGACATACTAATCAAATGGGACTAGACTATACCAGTTTTGGTAAGGTTTTAATGTTCACAGTATAAGTCATGGAATCGTAAAATATCTCAAGTTGGAAGGAACCTTTAAGGATCACCGAGTCCAACTCCAAGTCCTTCAGGGATTCTGTCACTGCCATAGATTTTACAGCAAAAGTATTTATTAATTTGTGTGATGTACAGGAAATTGCACTGTTCCTGAAAAGAAAACCTATTGGAAATGGATATTAACTTTAGGTTTTGGTGCAATTACAAAAAAAAACTTAAACAAGCATGCAGTAGAATCAGGGTAGAAACTTAAATATTACTACCACGGTGAAAAACTCCTTTCTACCCAATATTAAATCCCATTACACAGAACACTGATGCTTTTGATCTTTGAAAGCAGAGTATTCTGCATACATGTTCATACTCTGTGATTAAGTTTTAATATCTGTCAGTGTGTCCTTACTGAATTCTCAGAAGGTCTGAGAAATGTAGACTTTCAATTAAAGTACCATTTTTCCATATGTTGGTGGCAACCAGCTGGGAAGTAGCTTGGAAGAAAAAAGACCTGGGTGTCCTAGTGAGCATGAGGTTGAACATGGGCCAGCAATGGACCCTTACCACAAGGAGAGTCAATGGCATCCTGGACTGCACTAGGTAGAGCTTAGCCAGCATGTAGAGGGAGGTAATCCTTCTCCTCTCTTTAGCTCTAGGGAGACCATAGCTGAAGGACTGTGTTCAGTTCTGGACTGCTCTGTACAAGAGAGACATGAACAGACTGGAGAGAATCCTACAAAGTGCCGTGAAAAATGGTGAAGGGTGTGAAGGGTCTGGGGTATTTCTCCTGTAAGGAACAGTTCGGACTGTTCAGCCTGGAGAGGGCTCATGGGAGATCCCATTGATGATGGTAAATACCTGGAAGGGAGGTGCAAAGAGGATGGAAGCAGACTCTTTCATGGTGCCCAGTGTCAGAGGCAATGGGCACAAACTGAGATACAGGAGTTTCCCTTTGAACGTCAGGAAACTTTTTTACTGTGAGTGTGGCTGAGCACTCGCACAGGTGACCCAGGGAGGTGGTAGAGTCTCCCACCTTGGAGATATGCAAAACCTCTTGTACATGGTCTTGGGCAACTGGCTCCAGATGGCCCTGCTGTAGCAGAAGAGCTGGACCAGATGACCTGGGGAGGTCCCTTCTAACTCAACTCATCTGTAATTCTATGAAAGTATTACTATTACTTGAAGAAAGTGACAATATGGCTATGAATCCTTTACTCAAACTAATAACTGCTGTACTGATGAGGTAGACATTCCAAGCAAGTGTTTGATTTTGACTTCTGTGTAAACGTTCATCCAAAGTAATTTTTTCAAATCTGTCTTTGCTTTACATTAAAGCTCAGGATTCTCAGAAACATCTCAGTAAGTAAAAGTTTCATGGACAGATATTTTTTTTCATATATCAGCATGATTTTTTAAAGCTGGATGTTCAAAATTAAAACAAAATAGTTCATCCATCAGCAGATCATATGTAGACAATTTAAGTGTCTTTTTAGTGAAGTTTTATTAACTTGAAAAATTGTTCATTTGGAAAATGAAGGCTGTAATATTGCTTCAGTCAATGAAAGTATAGTATACAAGCATTTCATGCACATTGCTAATTCAAAACAAGGAAAAATAATTTTGTTTGCATTTCATCCCTTAAAAGTATTATTTGAATATTTGATCAATAGTAACGTACGCTTTGGGTTTGCAGGACTAAATGACACATCCTTCACTTCAATTGATATTTCCTGTCTATTTTCTAGAAAGTCTGTAGAACATCATTAGATAATACCCAGTGTTTCATACCTTGAGTCAGCCTGAAATTATACTGTGGCAGTTCCTGTGTTTTGCAATTATCTGTTGCAGAAGAAAAATGCTATATCACAAGCTAATTTGCTTATATAAAAACATGCAACTAGTGAAATAAATTATATGTTTTGTATAGCTTAGTTTAAAATTTTATTTTCCATTAATGCAGACACTGATATAAAAAAGTATTAGAAATTCTTCCATAGTACCTAACTAGTATTTCAGTGTTTAATATGTAAAAATGTTGCCAGGCCTCTGCCACAATAAGAGATAAACTTCTTAACAATAAATATTAAAATATTTTCCACTTAATAATGCTTTTTGAAGATGATTTTTTCTTCTTTCCATGCAGATAAGAGAGATACAGATATCTGCACAGATTTTCAAAGGAAATTCAGAAATATTCTGATGTATAACAGCTCTCCCATGGGTCTTTTCCTTGTTTATATTTTTCCATGTATATCAAATCTAAGTCTTGTGCTCTTAGGGATGCCCATGACAAATCCAGTAGCTTTGAAACTATCTGAATAAAAAAAAAAAGTGAAAATAAGCCTATGCAAATACAACTGCTATGTGATTTGAATAATGAAGGTGATGTGTTGCCCATGAAGTAACATTCTTGGGAGCATGGTAGGAGTACCTTCCCAGTAATGTCTTTTGATACTACTGACATTAAATTTTGCATAAAATAATAATGAAACAGTGGCAAAGTGACTGGTTTATTTTCCCTCTCATGTATAAAACTTCTTCTCTCCTCTTATTTTTAAATTTGTCTACAGGTTCGAGTATGTTTCTTCATTGGGATAAAAGTGATATTTAAAGATAGGGAAAAAATTCAGCTACATAATATAAAAGAGTGCACGTTTACAAAAATATGTATGTAAAAACACACACATTTTAAATTCTAGAGAAGGCATACTGCAAATAAATAATATAATTATTTTATTTAACATTCCAGGTTTAATATTTAAAAAAAAACCAAAACAAAACAAACCAAAAACATTTAACTGAACGTTTTGAGATATATTTTTTCTGATATCATATCCATCCTTTATAGTATTTTGACAGTAACTCTGAACAAGGTACACAGAGATCATAAAGCAATTATGTCTAAGTTATGCTTTCTCTTATGTGTAATTATAATTTAATTCATAGAACCAAATGCTTGATTACATGATGAAAATGAATTAAAATGTATTAAATATAATAAGTATGGTTTCTGAACAATAAACTGTGAAAACAGAAAAGGAAGTTATTCATTCTATTAATAATGAAAGGGGAAGAATAAGTAAGACTTACTCTTTATTAACTTTGGGATTTTTTTTATTGTTAAAGTGGGTCTGTTTTGACTTCATCTTGTATGAAGAAACTTTGTTTCTGTTTGACCATTTGACTTTTACAGTATGCTTAAAAATACAGTAAAGGAGAATTTTTTTCCCTTACAAGACATAAAAGTTAGAACTCTAACTGCATTTTTAATAACAGCAGAATAATGCTTCTGCCAAGATTTTTTAATGTTCTTTTTTTTGTTCATGTACATTTTCTAGTAAAACAATAAATCCATATAAAATAATATTAAAATACACCACATATGGAGTGGAATCAGTCTTAAAGATTTTTCAGAACAGCCCTCTGTCTAGCAGTAGGTACGTGGAAACTATGAAATAGTTATGACACTTCAGATGTTATTTAGACAACTATGGTAATGAACTGAAGCACAACTAGAGTACTGTGAGTGATGGCATGTATGAAAACAGTAATACCTTGTATCATATCTTCATTTGATCTAAGCAGTTTGTTGCTTGCATTTTTTCTCGTCAGAGAATTACATAAAAGGAACTGATACAATCTTTATATAATTTCTGTAGTAAAGGTTTGTCAGCATGCATATGCTGTACCTCTTTATACTTACATAGGTAGAATAATTTTTGTAGAGTCCCACTTTACATTGCAAACAACATACAGATTTACATAAATGGAAGTTGTTTAGATAATCAGAAAAAAGGGGTCTGTGAACCACCTAGGCTAGTTCCCCACCCCTGCAGCAAGTTCATCTGCTTCTAACCATTCCTGACAGTGCTTGAAAGTGTTTGACACCAACACATCTTCCACCCTTACACAGGAAGCAAAGGTTTAGTTCCCACCTAGCGAACAGTGTTAGTGCTCACACTTGGCAGTTTGGGGACTATCTGCCTCTACATGTATGAGAGCAAGTAACTGTCACACTATCATGATCAGTTTTCGATTTTTCTGAAGGAATTTCTGAAGGACTCCTACACCTACCCAACCATCTACTTTATTAGAGGAAAGGCCACATAGGGACAGGGCAATCCAACAGCGCAATCCGAACAGTATTAATGGATACCTAGGTATGAGCAAAATTGAGACAAGAATACCTGCTACTTCCCCTTCCGATTGTGTTCAGTTCCAACCTCATTATTTTAAGACTCTTTTTGTTGCAGTATTCAGAAACCTCTATTTTCTCATTTGAATGAAAAAAATATAATAAACACTTAAGATTTTATAGAGCAATGTGGTTTGCTTTTCCTGTCCACTGAATTGAAAACTTCCATTTTCTTTGTTCCTTCTCTTAATGCTTATATACATTTGGAATTACTTCTGTTTTCACTTGCTATTCACTGCTAGTTTTTTTCTGATTTTATGCAATATTCTTATTGATTCTCCCCACATATACATTTTTATACTTATTTTAATGTAGTATGCCCATTTCCACATTCTGCACTCTTTGTGTGAGTTCAATGAAGAAAAGTTCACAGGCCAGCAAGACAGTTTAAATGCACATCCTGTTATTTCTCTGCATAAGAATAATTTTGTCTTTGTGGATTTGCTTCACTGTAAGTCCTTCAGACTTGCTTCTCTTAAGACTCGAACTCTGGATTTATTGAAGGATGCCATAGTGATGATCACTGTCATTAGTCATTAGATTGTCATTAGCTTGTTGTTCTTTCCCCTTTTTTCCATAATAATCATTGTCTCTTGCTTCTAAGAGTCCTAGTAGGTAGTCACCAAAAGCCCTCATTAAGCTTCCTGGTAGATATCTCTAATGAAGCCCATTTCAATTAAATTTTTGTTTTTATCTACTGTAATTTTGATAGAGTCATTCAGCATATATCTTTTCCTGCACACTTTATAAACGTGAGAACATCAGCATGCATTTTTGACATGTAGGGCAATACTTCCTCTCCATTCTTTCTATGTGTCTCCACTGAAAAAAAAAAAAAAAAGAATAAATCTGTATCAATATTACCATTATAAGAATCATCACAAATCTCTGTCACATCAATCAAGTCACCAGTTGAGCTTGTAACATTATTATTACTCTCAGTTTCTCTTTATTCTCCAAATTTCCAGCTGATACACACACAAACACACACGTGCACACACACACACAGCTTCTTCCAAAACTGCTGCTACTTTGCCACATATGTGTGTGAGCTGGCTGAAATTTGCATGGAACTATGGGAATTTTGGAACTTTCTGGATTAGGTCAAAAGAAGGGAAAATATTTGAATTAAAGTAACAAGCCATCGAAAATTATGACACTGCAGGTATTTCATTTGAAATATGCCTGGATCCTGAAGATTCAATGAATTTATAATGCTTGCTTCAGGTGCTTCTTATAGCACAAAATAATAAGGCTGAAAAGGAAGTGTGGTCTTACATACCAGTGAAAATTTAAAGATTAATAAAAAAACCCTAAATAGAATCAGTGCAGGTGTGGATGAAAAAAAGAGGGAGTAATAGATTAATGAGGAGTTCTGTATGCAACTGGAATATACAAGACTTAGAAATCAAAGAGTTTTAACTCATGCCTATGTTAAGCTTGTGAAACAAATCTAAAAAAGGCAAATATCAAAGTTAGTGCACATACAATACTTGGTCTTTGGTTAAAATTTTTATAAGGTACCTAAATTAAACTTGAAAGAAAAAAATATACAAGTCACTTCACTAGGGTTTGATTTCCTGTTCTTTACTGATATAATTTCAGTAATCAAAGCACCTGTCACTGTATTCTGTCAGAACCATTTTATGAAAATGTATATATATTGATTTATTAGCAATGGAACATGGGGGGAAAAAAAACAAATAGTCTAGATGTCCCAGGTGTGCTGCAGTCCTGCAACCACCATCTCAATCAGCTGTGGCTACAACACAGCTGCAATGCAGTGCCCGCTCGGTGCAGAACTCCCACTAAAGGAGCAGCACAAACAGCTGTGGTAAGCTTGTTTCATTCTTTTGGATATTCCTCATTTAAACCAAGGATTAATGACTGAAGGAATATCATACAACAGAAAGGATAGAGACTCTCTGCATGTTTGGCTGAGAAAACTCTGGAGGACATGCAGTGTTGGGAGCCATGAGCGCCTTTCCATTCAGCAAACCTTAGTTCAGCCTCACAAAGAAATTCATGGATCTGGCTGGGACCAAAATAAAAAAGGACAATTATCTTTCCCTTAAGAGAAAGAAATTTTTGGGACTCCACAAATTATGAACTTTGAGGTGCCATAGAGGAGAAACAAGCAAGGAAAGCTGCATTTTCCTCCATTTAGGGAACAGATTTGGGGATTTCTAGAGATGTTTCTACTTCCTTAAAGATAGTAGCTTCAGAAAGAGCTGATATCTTAAAGGGATTGATCTGTATTATAATATTAAGTCTACTTTATATGACTTTAAAATAGATTGCATTATCTCAATTTAAAGAAAGACTAATGCACAGTTAACAGGTATCCTGCTTATTATAAATGAGATAATTTGGGAGATAATTATTTGCCTGGGCTGCTTGACAGCAATGTGTTGAAATGGTTTAATGATGGTAGTACTTAAATTAAATATGTCTGTTTCTTAAGGATAACTTTCACACTAAAAAGGGTTTGGGGTTTTGGTGGGGGTTTTTTGGTAGAGACAGAGAAGAAAAGGTAAAGAACGATGTTCAACCAGAAAATAATAATCATTATTCGCTAAATAAGTGAGTTTTGAAAAGTGTGCATATTCATGGACAAAGCAAGGTGATCAAATTATAGTTAAGGTATTATAAGTAACCACAATACTTTCTGTTGATGTTTTGAGCTTTATAAAGTTTATGCTACTATGATCTGTAGTACAAGTATTGTATGTGCACCATCTTTTTCATTCACAGTTTGAGTGAACATATGTATTTTATCAGCTTACTGGAAATTCATGTTTTAAAAAAATCTGATATAAATGTAGGCAGTGACATGAGAAACTAGACAGTTAAAAGTCACAAGGGCTAAAGCTCACCACTTCAGTTGCAAAATACAGAGACATCTAACTTAAAGAGGAAAAAAGAAAACTGGCCCTCAGTTTTGAGGAGAAAAAATGGTATAAGTGCCCAAAAATCCAGAGCAACAAATCATCAGCAATTTGACAGAGTGCCCAGATAGTACAAGGGGTACTGATTTTAAACAAGAAGAGGATAGATTGAGACAATGTAAAAGGAAGACATTTTTTACGATGAGGGTGGTGAGACACTGGAACAGTTTGCCCAGAGAAATCATGGATGTCTCACCCCCAGAAGTGTTCAAGGTCAGGTTCAATGGGGCCCTGAGTAACCTGGTCTAGTGGAAAGATTCAGTGCCCATATATCTGATCTATATTTATCTCCTTTCAGTTTGAAGCCATTACCCCTTGTCCTATCACTACATGCCCTTGTAAAAAGTCTTTCTCCAGGTTTCTTGTGGCTCTCTTTAGATACTGGAAGGCTGCTGGGTGATCTGTCCAAGGCCACCTCTTCTCCAGGCTAAACAATCCCAGCTTTCTCAGCCTATCTTCATAAGAGAGGTGGTCCAGCCCTTGTTGAATTTCATGAGGCTCACACATGCCTGCCTCTCAGATCTATCCAGGTCCCTCTGGATGACATCCCTTCCCTCCAGCATATCAATTGGACCTCACACTTTGGAGTCATCATCAAACTTGTAAGAGGGCACTCAATCTCACTGTCCATGTTGCTGACAAAGATGATTGTTATTTTCAATTTAATCTTCCTTGCTTATCAATTTTATCCCTACAGTCAGAACTGTTTTCTGTTAGATCGGTATTCTGGATGATTGCATTAACATTTACGTGCATTACATTTCCTACCTCAACCCTGAAAATTATAAGAGAATCCTTATCTTAAATCTCAAATGTTGAGGTATTTTGGATATAGTTGAGGAAAACAAAGTACTGTAAATCATATGGATATGAAATTTAGAATGGAAAGATGGGGGAAAGGTGCATTCATTATTTATCAAGCATTTTTTTTGGACTGAAAGTGTAATGGATATATTAATAATACTTAGAGAGTGAGAGAGAATAATTCACACAACCAAAACAGGGATATATACAAGCAGCTATTTCTTAATGCTGAGGGTTGGTTAGGTGAATAAGATATATGTGCAAAGATTAATTAATGTGCTATATGTCCTTAGTGAACACTTTCTGCAAAACAACTGAAAACTTAGTGCTTTCAATTAATTGTAGTTCAGACTGATGAGAAATTTATTGTTAGAGACTCATTCAATACTGCATGTGAAAGAGAATCCAAAAAACATTTAATAAGCCTGATGACACATTATTTGGGCTTTTTGTTACCATTTTAAGCTAATTACTTAGAGCAATTACATTCTACAGCTTTGTTACAAAATTATGAACATCTTTAACTACTTTCATTTTAGGGTTGGTTTTTTTTTTTCGAAATCACCAAAAAACTTGATTTGTCAAATGTGATAGAAATAGCACAATAGCACAAGGAATGAGTAACATATACTGTAATTAGATACTGTAATTAGATATCTAGAAATAGCTTTAAGACGTAATGGATGCACCCAGAAATGAGTTCATTGTCAGATAACACATTTTTACAGTAGCCTACCATGAGCACCAATCCATTGCTTTCTCAATCTTCACTTTTTACAAGCTTTACACTAAAATGGATTTCCCAGGGAGATTAATAGCTATCTGAGTGCTTTCCATACTGTTATTCACTGTAAATATCTCCAGCAGCCCTATTAACTTTAATGCATTAGCTCTTCTTCTATTTATTGCAACTTAATGAATGCATAACAATTTTAGTTTAGGACACCATTAGCAGGATAGATTTTCCAAGCTCCTGTAGCTCAGCAGATATACTATCATAAATTAACCACCAAGCTACGTGCCCTTTTACGATGGTCATAAGACAAAATTATTAGAAAACCATTTTTCTATTCTCCTACAGACTTGGCATTCAAAAAGGCTACAGGTTTAGTAAAAGCATCATGTCTGAGTGCTGTAATCAGCATATCAGGATTTAAGCAGAAGTGAGGATATAAACACAGGCCCTATAGCATTCTTTGAGGTATGGGAAGAAGACAAGTGTCCAGAGGATATACATCAAATACCAAGGAGCTGCTTATGACTGACAATTGGGACTATAATTTATATTCTATTTATAATAGGAGATATTTCCCTTCCCTATTATTTGGAACAAACCTCAATAAAAATCAACCATATCTTTGAGGGCTTGCTGGGAGCCTACATGAGCAAATGAAATAATATTTGTATCATTCATTTCACATCTATAAAGATAAAGCAATGAAACAGAGATGGCTGAGTGGATTTCAGAGAAAATTTGATGTGTAAAATGCTTTTGAATCCCTCCCACTCTTGAAAGTGATGCTTGAACCCCTGGAGAGTAGTTTGAGTACTAGCAATATGCACTTGTGTAATTCATGGAAATCCTATGTATAGAGTGTTAATACAACAAACAAATCAACTTGCTGTGATCTAAGTTTAAACTATTATAAATATCACCTCAGCTGAAAGATCCAGGTTATTAGTCCTACAGACATCAAAATAAATCAAAAGGAATAGAGATATCCAAGAGAGACCATCGCTTCCTAGAGAAAAATGTGTGGTGAGCATTGGATGACTATTTATGGTTTTATATCTTGTGCTATATTTGAAAGTACAGACGTAAATTAAAAACAAAAAAGTAATATCAGTTTTAGATACTAATCCAAGTAAAAACAGCTATCTGAAGCTGAAGCTCAGTTACAGCCAAGCAAGGTATCTACAAGGTAGCTACATTCTGGCCTGCTGAAGAAGTAAGACATCTTTACAAATCAGAGAGAAGAAGGCAACGTTTTCCACAAAAAAGTTGAATTCTCTCAGTAAATAACCAATTTTTATTCTTTCAGAGTGTTTTTACTCTTTCATTAAGCTATTTGAAATACATTGTAAGATAGAGCCCAATTTAAGTCCTCAAGTTTTCATATTTTTCAGTGCTTCCTTTTTCTCTATGTGGCCCATCAGAAATATTCTTTGAAATTCCCTGTTATAGCTCCATGTATCCAAACTATGTTTGTTATCTGGAATGCTTGCCTTAGGTATGGCTCTTGAACCATTTTATGTGTGTGGAAAATCTTGAGATGTCTGAAACAAGCTAAGTGACTTAAGGATTTCAGTAGCTATCCTTATATCAAAATATCCCGAAAACATTAATTTGTGCTCTTTTTTTTTTTTTTTAAACTGCTAGTGCAAGACTAACATACACAGGCTTCTCTGAAAATCCTGGGATACTTCAGCTTGAAGGGGACACTTTCTAGAGGTGAGAGAGCAGACAGCCTGCCTGCTGTCGAACAGATGTTTCTCTCACATTACTCATTCTTGCAATAAACAGTGATTGATAGAACAAGCATGCAACTTTGAGGAGTCTAGCATTTATTTCTCTATTATATTTTGGCATAGGATAAATGTACACATTTAACATATTCTTACGCTCTTCTCCAAAACCTGTCCTTCCTAAGCAATGCAAAGTTTAGCTTCCTTCCTGTTAGCTGCATGAAGCTTTTCTGGATCAGTATTTCCTCCCTTCCATGGGACCATAAACTAGCAGTTCAATACTACATGCATTTCTACAGAAATCACATAGAGAGACACAAGGATATTTCATATCCACTATTCTCAAACAAAGATCAAAAATCCTACAAAAATCATTACATTCAGTTCTGACTTCAGGTTCACATGTGTGAGCAGTTATTTTAGGTCTCTCTGATTTGTATTTTGCATTGAACACAGCATGTTAGCAGCTGGAAGCTCTTACATGTGACTTAGAAAAATGAGACATGAATATTCCATGTTACATTTAGTGAGATATATCAAACTGCATAGAGTAAATTTCCAAAAGCCATCTTTCAGGACAGACAGCTTTGCACTGCATGTCCTCAGCTCTTTGTATGGCACACAATTATGGCAGTGACATCATCAGAGTGAGGCATCTTGGAAGTAACTTTTTGAAATAACAGTTTCTCAAGGGAAAAGTACCTTCTAAACATGCCAAACAAGTTAAACTCTATTCTACTTTTTAATAAAGGTAAAAATAAGCTTGCAACATTTAGAATTCTTTATAATTTGCTCGCCAAGACTCCCTTTGTTTAATTTATCTTGCTTATATATATATGTATGCACTCTCAAATACCCTAAAATCAATAAAAGACAGTGAGAAACAACTCTTTTCCCATCAATTCTTTCATCAGCTTTTTTCAATTCAATAAATAATGAAAAGATAGGTTGTTTTATAATAAATTACGGGTTTTTTTCATCATCACTGATCACTATGAATAACAAAGGTTAGAGTTAGTGGATTATTGTTTTCTGGACAGGAAATTTAGGAAGATACAGAAACACTGTCCTTTCTACAAAGAGTGGGATTAGTATGGCAGAGCTATTAGAGAGGATTTTATGGATCAGCACTTAATTTAAACTCAAAATGTCTGTTTGAATATCCAGGTGTTACTCATAATACTATCACAGACAAAATTTTAGATTTAGCATGTCTTCTCTTGTCACTTTTTGTTTCCTTTGTAAACAACAGAGAGAGAGAATCCTTGTTTTAACATCCTACTTCTGCATAATATTTCTTCTGAAGCCTCCTTTTGGAATGCAGATGTATTAACTACAAAGAATCACCAGAATTCACTGCATACTAAATACATATATTATACATGTGTCTATAAAACATGTATTATACGTAATATGTATTTAGCATTAATATAATATATATTTATATAAATACATACACTATATTTAAATATTCTTATATGAATAGATTTATAGAAATTATATAGTATGTAATATATTTGTTTATAATCTATTAATAATTAATGTACACATACATATTATTACATCTATTTACTGTTTACTAAATGCATATTATTATCCTGCACCAATGAAGCACCAGGCTATGACTGCGTATAAGACAACGCCAGAGTTTTTAAATGAAGTCCCCAAGACAAGTTCATTTCCTGAAGAAGCCTCTGTTATTGAACAAATACTCATTTCTCTAAAGGTATTTATGACTCCTGTCTGACTTGATGGTGACCTAGCAAACTGTACCTGACTGCTTCCCTCCAGGGAAGTTGTTGTGCTGAAAGAGGCAGAATAACTCAGGCAGCAGAAGTGCAGAAGCAACTAAAGAACAAGGTGCTTACAATCAAAAGGTGCATTAAGGCCCAAAGCAGCCTGACATAAGCCTTGACTAATGATTTTACTCAGCTCTTCTGCATGCAGGTGTATCTGTTCTATCATCTAGAGGACATGTAAATCGCTAACACATGCGAATGAGCTGATGTTACAAGATAACGGCAATGTGCACCTGTGATTTAGAAGGCAAACCAAGGCCTTAGAACAGTAGGCTACATAAATTATTATTAAATCTTTTTACTCTAGAAATCAAGAGTCTTGCTGAATATAACACAATAATTCAGTGCTTATATTTGATATCAAAGATTCAAGTCCAACTACAAACAAAAAATCCCTATGCTAAAATTTATAAATAATCTCAGATATTCATAATTTATGACTGGTTTATGCACAAATGTCAAGATAATTTTGATGGAGCAGAAAATACTACAGCAGACAGCAGAGCCACTGGTGTTGACAGACAGTGGCTGACTACTTGCCTTCTCTTCCTTTGAGGTAGCATTTCAGATTTGGAAGTGTCTAACCTACTTATGGCAAAGTACTGATAGTACTTCATGTTTTCATCTTTTCACTCTAAGATTAATTACTTTGCAGACACTTTACAGTATTTTGGTTTGCATTCTTTATATGAGAGTGTACTCACATACAGAAAAGAGTGAGGGATTGAGGCTAGGAAATTGCTTTCATTTTCCTGCTACCACTAAATAACATGTCTTCTCAATATCAGGATAAAAGGTCAATATCTAATTTAGAATCCAGTTTCTATAATCCTGAGATGATTACTTCAGGAGACATGGCCTTGTGATTTAGTGCTTTTTACTGTGAGAAAAAGCTGAGGAATTTGGCCCATTAAAAGCAATCATTGAAAAATTCACAGTGTATTTACCCTTCCCAGCCCTTTCCAGCCCTTCCTTTCCCATTCCTGCAAATCTTTTGGGGCAGTTGTCACAGCTTTGATAAAGCTCACTGAACTAATGTTTTTCAAGTGGTTGTCTCTGGGTATATCATGTATCAAAAACAAAAAAAAAAAGGGACTAAGAGATGAGTTTGATCCTTTTACTTCTAAATTATTCACACTGCTCAACTGCTCACAGTTTCAAGGTTCTGAGCACACACCTTCATATCCTACCTTGGTTTTGGACAACCCAACTCAGAGTAAACAAATATGTTGGTGAAAGAGCTATTTCTAACCATATTTACCTTTGGATAAATGACCATTTGCTGACATCTGTCCTCCCAGTGGTCTTTGATTTACTTTTATGTAATATTTTAGACATAGCTTTCAAGCCTACTTCCTTGGAATAGGACCTACAGCCTACTTATTCTCAAATTTGAATTTGTCTGAATGGGTTGAATTAGATATCACAGAAAAGCCATAAGCTGTCCTTTAGTCCTTTCACAAGTGTGAGACCTTGTTCCCACAGTTTCAGTGTTAAGGTCACAGAAGTGTCAAGTTAATTAATGAAAAATATACATTTAGCTTTTTACTAGAGAAAATTATAAATTTCTTATTTAGCAAAAAATGGTCATCCAAACATATGGACATGTCTCTATTTACCTATCAATTTCTTCTTACACTCTTGAGAGTTTGGGACATGTAGGCCAGATCATTCCTTAGAATTTCAGGGTATTCTTTTGCACATGCCTTTTCTTTCAAATCAAGGATTACACATCTCATGCCTTCATCAAGGTTGTTTTTAAGTGAACTTCCATTGAGATGGACTTCTCTTTAGCAAGCAGAACCCTTCCTTTGCTTTTCTTCACTATTTTTTCTCCATCTATATATATTATAGATATAACTGAGAACCAGTAACTTGAAAAACATGTTTTTTTCTGAGTGATTTTCCACCCCAGATCTCTCTCTCTTTTCACCTCTAAAGGTTTTCCCAGTTCATGTGGCCACCGTAGCTGAACTGTTGTTTGGCCAAAAGCCAATATGTCAGATTAATGGCTGATACTCTTTGTTCTGCAGCTTCATCCAGACAAGTAGATTGATTTCTGTTAGAGAATTTATCAGTTTGTGGTGGACTTAGTGCTTCTTGAGGCATTCAGTAACATGGCAATTTTAGGAGTTAACAAGCATTCTTCAGTGATCCACAGGTAGATGCCCCAAATTGTTCCAGCAGCTATATAAAAATACAAATTTCCCTGATTGTAGAAATGGGGTGTGAAGCATTTCTTAATGTATCATACATACCTGTTATTTAAAAGAGTCTGTCTTACTATAGCATGCATTTTAAGTTCACAAATTTCTATTTATGGAGTCTTCCTTTATTTTCTCTTTATGATTAATAAGCTACATATTCTTTCACAACACTACAAACACATACAAACAAATATTTAAAGAATTTCAAACTTATTCTAACTACCCTACAAAAAGGCTAATTTATTATAGCTAATATACAGAATGTTACTATTTTTTTAATGTAAAAAATAGAGCAAAAGAGGATAAAAACTGTAGCATAGATTTCTCATCACATTTTAATGGATACAAGCATGTAACAATCTGAATTGCAACAGAAAAATATTTGCTGGGCACTCATATACCGTTGGCCCTTAGGAAAGAACACAATCTTTTGATCTCTTTCTGTCTCTGTCTGACTTAGTGTGACCTTTTGCAAGCCATGTTGGGTATGCAGCATCCATAAAAATTAGTAAACTATTGCTTTACTTGTTCTCTTGAGGTTTGTGAGGCTTAATTAGTGAATTTTATAAATCTTTTCTAGACTCACAAATGCAAAGTGCTATAAGGACAAAGTTTTATTGTCACTGTTCCTTTGGGAAATGAGTTTCTTGGAGCTGTGCGAGATAATGAGTAACATTTTGCAGGCTGTGCTGCAGCTAATCACACCATTAAAGTAATCCATTATATAAGTTAAACAATACCTGTTTTCACAAGTTTGGGAAGCCCAGATGTGTGTTCCAAGTTTCTGACTTGGCCTTCTCCTGTCCCTCCATAATTTGAAAACTATTAGGATGTTAGGAGTTGTTCCATTTCATGGATGGTATTGGTTATAAACTGAAATTTTTATTTCTTCTCCCAATAACCTGGTTGCTTTGCCTTAATCTCTTTGTAATAGAGGCTTTTGTGCTGTCAAGCAAAATAGAATAATAAAATATAGTCTAATAATTTATTTAGATTAAATGGTACTAAAGATTTTCCATAAATTTCTGTGTCAATTGCAAGAAAACTAGCTTTTTACAGATTTTTTTTATGAAATAGATTCCTGTCTTTTATTCATTAGGAATTATTCAAATCTCTTTTTAACTTTGGGAGTACAAGAACTTTTACCTATCACCTCTGACAGAGCTGTCCTAAACAGTGTAGAAAAAGCATTCAGAATGAAAAAATTTTAATCTGTGCTCCAACTACCATGGATTTTCACTTATTGACTTGTTTAGTCGGTGGGGATCACTCTGGGGAGGAAGGACTACAGGAAAAAGTTCAGTTCTAGTCTATCTAATAATTTTAATTGTAACAGCTTTAATTTTCCTGCTTCATGTCAGTCTGGCACTGTATCTGTCTGGGAAGCAAGTCTGAACTCTTCCAGCTCTGGCTCCACAGACAAGGGAATGCTTCACTGGGACGTCCTTATAGTGTTGTGATGTCAATAAGTGATGCCACTGCTCTGTTTCACACTGTGGGTTGCTGAGGGCATATATACTGGCACAGACTCACACACCAGGGGAATAGCTAATAGAAACTATATGCAACTAGAGTTTAAGTCTGGGGAAAAACTGACCTGGGATTATCAGGGGTTTTTTTTATATTTTGGATACCAGCAAACTACTATGAAGTGAACCCTGAAGTATTTCACATCCCTTCCTCTTTTTAAAAATGACCCACACATTATAACTGTACGAAGATATACACTGTCCAGGCTGGAATGAACAAAACAAAGCAACTGCTTTTAGATGCAAAAATTCCAGCTCCTTGAAATGTCTTGCACAGATCAAAAATCAATACTGAAAAATGGACTCAGCAAAACAAATTAATTGTACAAGTGACTTGGACTTACTCTGCAAACTTTTCTTCTGCTCTTTTTAACCCTTTAAGATATCAGATCATACATAAGGGAAGAGGTGTAGTCTTATGATTTCTTTTGTTTATGATGTTTTAACACAATTTGCTAACTCAGCTTTCAAGGTGAATCTCAACATAAAGTTTTCCGGGTACATTCTAATTATTATGATAAAACATACTTTCTGTTCAAAGATGGATTAAAGAATATATGGTACTTTTAGGACTTATTTCAAATATTAATTTGAAAACCGCATTTGATCACTCAGGCATGACTTTATATTTCTGCCTTATAGTTATGAAATTTAAATTTTTGGGATATTTTATTTACTCTTTCTTCTCTCTTTTTTTCCCCCCTATGAAGTACTTTAGATGCTTTTGTTCTGCAGTTTACCAAATGATGGCTGCATTCCAGATTCAGGAAAGTGATCAAACTAATATATCATAATACAATTTTCTAAGACTGACTAATTCAAATAGGCTGCTGACTAAGACTGGCAAAAAGCAATGAATGTTCAAGATTACTCAGAATGTTAATGTAAATTTTGCTTTCTATCCCTCTAGCCTTAATTAAAATTAGAACAGATTCTTTCATCCTCTTCAAGACTACAGCTTAAACAGCTTCTGACTGACATTTCAGCTGATTTATTTTCCTTCAAAATTTTAACATGTATGGCCACAAATGTAGATGCTAATTCTTATTCACATTATTTGCAAGTCTAAATAGTGTTGATGGATAGAAAGAACTGAGAATTCCCTCTCCTTCCAAGGACATCTTTTTTCTTCCTTCAGTCCTTATGCTCTGGAGAACTTGGACCTTTGTGAAAAGTAAACAATAGATGAATATGTCACTGAAGTGTTTATAGAAGTAATGACAATTGAGAATAAAAATAACAGTACTAGTTTTAACATTAAAAACTTATGATAGATAATACCATTAACTAGGTATCACTAAGTGCTGTCTGTTATATTAAGATATATTTAGAAGCATACAAGCATTATATTCCGCAAAATATTTCCTTTCAAAATCTGATCATCAGGAGAACCACATCATGTGATTCATTGACATGCTGGAGGGAAGGGACCTTGATAGGCTTGAGAGGTGGCCCTGCGCAAGCCTCATGAAGCTCAACAAGGCCAAATGCAAGGTCCCACACATGGGAGGGACAACCCCAAACACAAATAAGGCTGGGTGAAGAAGAGATTAAGAGCCGGCCTGGGGAGAAGGTCTTGGGGAAGTGGGTGAACAAGAAGCTCAACATAACCCAGCAACGTGCATTTCCAGCCCAGAATGCAAACCACATCCTGGGTTGCATCAAAAGCAGTGGGGCCAGCAGGTTGAGGGAGGTGATTCTGCCCCTCTACTCAGCTCTTGTGAGACAGAGTGCTGTATCCAGCTCTGGTGCCCCACATTAAGACAGATGTGGACCTGTGGGAGCACATCCGAGGAAGGGCCACAAATATGATCAGAGGACTGGAATGCCTCTTGTATGGAGACAGGCAAAGAGAGCTGGGGTTGTTGAGACTGGAGAAGAGAAGGCTCCAGGCTTAATAACACCTTCTAACACCTAGAGAGCCACAAGAAGTCTGGAAAGGGACTTTTCACAAGGGCATATAGCTATAGAACAAAGGGTAATGGCCTTAAACTGAAAGAAGGTAGATTTAGATTAGATATCAGGAATAAATCCTTTACTGTGAGGTTGCTAAGGCACTGGAACAAGTTGCCCAGAGAAGCTGTATGTGCCTAATCCCTGGAAGTGTTCAAAGCCAAGCTGGATGGAGCCCTGAGCAATGTGGTCTGGTAGAAGGTGTCTCTGCTCATGGCATGGGGTTTGGAACTAGATGATCTTTCAGCTCCCCTGCAGCCCAAACCATTCCATGATTCTATGTAACTGTTATCACTTCTATGATGCAATTCAGCCAATCCATGCTAGAGGGAGTTCATACACCATTTCATTCCCAATTAATATCTAGAAATACAGCTTAGAATGAGGTTACCCATCAAGCTTTTGCTTTTGATTCTGAGAATTTTCTAGACCAGTTCCAGTGCATATTGCAGCTTCCAGGACTTTTTCTAATTCTTGCTCTTGCTCTACAGCCTTTGTAGTGATTTCAGTTATGAATTTTCATAGAGCAATACACCATGAAAATATGATAAATATTGTACTGGTTTCTTTGGCAGAACAGGCCAAGAATTACCAGAATATGTCTTTAGTTCTTATGTTCCCTCTCTCCTGTTTGCTCTGTCACACCATGTCTCCAAATGCCAGGACAATGCTAAAAAAGAACCAGTAAATTGTCTGTTCCTTGACATAGCTTTATAACAAAAACTAAGGCCTTAATACTTTTGGAAACAAAGTTTTACTTAGGATAAGCCATTCAGTCCTTTTAAATTGTCCTTTGGAAAATAAAAAGTCATTCATTGATTAGATGGGCTGGGAGCAAAGCAATGGTCACATGAATCAATAGATGTTGAGGTATATGGCTCCAGAAAAAATAATTTATATTACAAGAATAACATGGCAGGATCTTCAGAGATCTTCCTCTCATTCTTTTGTGCAGTGGAATGATTAATGGATTAGGTATGTTTTTGTGTTTGGGTTCTCCCATGTCAACATAGACAAATGCCTCCCTGTTTCAGTATCACCACAACATTTATTTATTTTCTAAAATTAGAAGCAAGTAGAAAGAGGAAAAATAATTTTTAGTTTCAATTTTTCATATTTTCTTGAAGATATTTCTCTTTTTTTCATGTTGTCTAGTAAAACAAAAGTTCTTTCTCTAAAATAAAATACAAACAAAACAGAGACAAATTGTTTTGGGGTTTCAGGTTTTCATTTGAGACATTTTTTCATCTGTAGCTTTTGTGCTTCTAAACAGTACAAGTGAATGCCGTTAAGTGAAATCTTCAGTTCAGTAAGTAACAGCTTGGGATGAACAACAAAACTGGCATTCATAGAAGTAATGCACATATTCTTTCAGTTAGCAGAGATATTTATCCTTATCAGAGGTATTGTCTTTTGTAGAGTTTCCCTGCCCCCTCATCTGTTTTCCCAGCTACAATGAATGTATTTGAAACTGAAGAATAATCAAAATCTTAACAGCTGTCAGTTTGTGGATTTTCCAGCCTCTTGCATATGTGCTGCCATTCTGTTAAGGCTGTGCCTAAATACCGGTTATAACAAGGAGGACATGCATATTCTGTTATATTAGTTACTACTAATTTACCCAATTATTGTGGCTAGCACTATTGATTCTTCCATCAAAATGAACAAATTGGACAGGACAAAGCACTGGAAGAATTTCTGTCTAATTATAAACATCATGGCTAGGCTTTGCAAATGAAGATTTGAGAAGGGCTCTACCCACACTTGCTACAAGCGCACTTGCTACAAGCCCTCCTAATTATAAACACCCTCTAAACAACACCATCAGGCATAATCATGCCTTTATCATCATTGCTATATATTCAAAATCCCAAGTGATGAAAAAATGTATTTTCCTTACAATTAGTGCCTTATTATCTACTTGCTTACACCAATTTCAAGCTCTGCAAACTCTTGGATGTTTTTTTGTCTCACTGTTCAGACCCTCAGTTTGAAATTGGCAATCTCTACAGGTACAAATCCCTCCCAGAAATTTTCAAGAATAAGAGCAGATAATGGTGTGATTCTTGGGGCTGTTATGTGGATGGTCAGGAGTTGGAATTTGTAGGTCCCTTCCAACCCAGAATATTCTTAATTCTGTGAATGCCCAAAATCTCTGGGAAAAAAAGAATCCAGGAAATACATATTAATGATATTCCTATGACTGTAGTACCCAGTATTCCTATCAGTTTTCTTTGCAGTCTTTTCTTTTTGTAATGGGCCATTCCTAGACTGCAAAATACTTATGTAAAAACACCTCTCCCTCACATACCCACTTCTAGCATTGAAATGTACAGCTCAAGTGTGGCAGCTGCAACTAATGTTTCCCATTACTTTCTAGATCATAATTGCCTTTTTCCCCTACTTTTTTCTAGACATTCTGATCATCTGCCAAACAGCATTTTAATAATAGCTTAGTGTTTGGAAATGAATGCAACAGAAATGAGGGTTGAACAGCTAAAGGAAAGGAACAACACATCTAGAGATATAACCCATATAGAAGGATGTACATCTGTTGTATTCAAGTGGAAAAAAAAATAAACAAAACAAACCACTGAGGAAAAATTATGGTGCAAAATTCAGTTGAAAACAATGTATTCCTCAGGTCTCTTTGTGTTATACAATGATTCTTGATTTTTTAAGTGAAAAGCCACAGTAATCATGACATGGATGAGAACTAAAATACTGATTAGATAAATACATTTTAAAAGGGAAATTTGGCATCTAGAGTGATTAGGACTGTTTCAGAATTATGTTTTGCTGGCTGTTACATTTATCTCCATGCCTTGAAAAGGTGACACTAATGAAAATTCTTATAGAGACAAAGATAGAGACTTTCTTCTAAATATTTTATTGCATGTGTAAATATATGTTACTAGTAATTTTAATTAAATGTAATTCCTTTCTCTGTCTACATCACGCTCAGGACTGAGTCTAAGGAGAGAATTGTCACATTTCATATGAATATAAATAATATAATTAGTTTCTTGAAACAAAATGTGTATTTACTTTCTGCCTGAAACCTTCTAAAAGTAGTTCCAAGTAGTTATATTCAATGCTGTACGTGTTGCAATTCCTATTTATCCATACTTGTTTTTACAACTATACCAAAGGATTTTGGTCTATTATGGTGGGAGGCTGCTATCAATTAATGTCTATGGAAATTGCTGCCTGGAGAACAAGAGAAACCTATTCAGGCTGGCTTTGGCTCCATACTCTTCTCCTTTTACAACTTTTTTCTTGCCAGAAAATAGGTTTTCAAACAGTAAGGTTAAACTAGTTTGTTAAATGAGCTAAAACAAGAATAGTAAGTGAATTCCACTCTCCTATTTCATAATGTTTGTGGAGGATGTTATCACAGAATCATAGAATCATAGAATCACAGAATCAGCTGGGTTGGAAAGGACCTCTGAGATCATCAAGTCCAACCCTTGATGCACTACCACCGTGGTTACTAGACTATGGCACTAAGTGCCACATCCCATCTCTTCTTAAAAGCCTCCAGGGATGGAGAATCCACCACTTCCCTGGGCAGTCCATTCCAAAGCCTGATTACCCTCTCTGCAAAGAATTTCTTCCTAATTTCCTAATTTCTTCCTAATATCCAACCTAAACCTTCCCTGGCAGAGCTCAGCTCTTGTCCTACTTCTCGTTGCCTGGGAGAAGAGACCAACCTCCACCTGGCTACAACCTCCTCTCAGGGAGTTGTAGAGAGTGATGAGGTCACCCCTGAGCCTCCTCTTCTCCAGGCTAAACAATCCCAGCTCCCTCAGCCTCTCCT
The DNA here is from genome assembly GCF_022539395.1 of Myiozetetes cayanensis. Classification (NCBI taxonomy): domain Eukaryota; kingdom Metazoa; phylum Chordata; class Aves; order Passeriformes; family Tyrannidae; genus Myiozetetes; species Myiozetetes cayanensis. The sequence goes on along the minus strand of NW_026087742.1, from coordinate 38,808,736 downwards.
CATAGGACTTGTGCTTGAGTCCCTTCACCAGCCTGGTTGCTCTTCTCTGGACCTGCTCCAGCACCTCAATATCCTTCCTGAACTGAGGGGCCCAGAACTGGACACAGCACTCCAGGTGTGGCCTCACCAGTGCTGAGTACAGGGGGAGAATCATTTCCCTGGTCCTGCTGGCCACACCATTCCTGATCCAGGCCAGGATGCCATTGGCCTTCTTGGCCACCTGGGCACACTGCTGGCTCATGTTCAGCCTCCTGTCAATCAGCACCCCCAGGTCCCTTTCCACCTGGCTGCTCTCCAGCCACTCTGTGCCCAGCCTGTAGCACTGCAGGGGTGTTGTGGCCAAAGTGCAGGACCCGGCACTTGGCCTTGTTGAAACTCATCCCGTTGGAATCATCCAAAGACAGAAGATAGGAGTGTATATGTATATGTAAATATATATATATATATATACACTTAGATACTGAAATTCCAAGTATGTATGAAGAGCTGCTACATTCCAGCAGTGAATTAAGATTCCTCTGAGTACTTTTTATATATTCATGTTGAGTATCTAACAACATATAGAATGCTCTATCATGAAATGCCCTATATAAATGTAAATTTATACCAATATCTAGACAGTATCAAAGTTATTCCATAAACTGCAAAGTGGCATGGGAAGTAGAGTAAGAAATTAATCACTGTGTATCATAAACAAATCTACTTGCATACAAGTAGTTTATTTTACATAATATGCATGATGCAAGGAAGAGTTGATTTGTATACATAAATACAGACACATATTTGCACATATTGCAAACAGTGACACTGAAACAGAGGTATACTGGAAATAACTGACTCAAGAAGTAAATTATCTACCAGCTCCATTTCATTTACATGAAACACCTTCCTAATTTAAAATGAGGTAAAGAGGCACAATACTATGAATAGCCTAGCCTTGTTTTGCAAGTCTCCAGGTGATTTTCAAGCAGTTAATTCTGGTGGCTGTAAAGGGAAGAAAATCCAACAGAAACAACACTATTTTTTTGATTTGTAAATGCACTGAGAATTTTTTAAATGAACTTTCTAGAACCAACTTTCCTTTGCACTCCAGTCTGGTCCTACTATCCAGACTCACCCTACCTGACTTCAGCCCCTTGATACACTTGAGAAATGTGACAACTACCGTTTCTCTTTAAAGTCAGGTGAAAGAAGAAAACACTCTAGAGAACAGCATTATTTACTGAGGCCTAAGCCAAGGCAACCAAACCTGATCCTTCATATCAAAATCTTCATAAGGCTCACAGGATTTTTACTATGTAGGAGAGGTGAAAAAGGGAAGTAATGCATCACTGATGACCAGTTGTGTGATGACAACTCACCACCTCATTTCAGCAAGCAATTGCATTGAGTATGTCAAGACAAGACCCATGACATGGTTCAAAAGCTTTCCCAGCTGGTTTCCTCCCACATCTGTGGATTTAGCCTAGACAAAAGCCCTTCTCCTTTGTGGCACAATGCAGGTCCCATGTGGTAGACCAAACAGGGGTTATAAAGTTGTACAGATCATTAGCCACAGGCAGTCCAACAGTCAGTTTTGTCCAGCTGTGACCTGGCTCTCAGAGAAACTATAGGTCTGTAATTGCTTAACAATCTAACAAATTGTAATAGTTCACCTTGTGTTTTATCTATTGGTTTTAGGAAAAGCCAGCCGCAGTATTAAAATGTCAAGATGTTTGTTATTATTAACAAGGCCAAAAATAGATCTTTAAAGAATGTGAAAAATGAGGGCAGTAGAATTTAATAGGATCTCTGATGACCTGAAAAAAAAGCCCATTTACAGCTCTTTTGCTGTGTATTACAACGAACAAAAATAAAGCTAATTTATCTCCAAAACAGCAAATTGCTTTTTAGTAAATGGCCCAAGAGGGGGCAATAAAAACATTAGAGAATCTTTGACATAGTAAATAATTAAAGACTGGTCAAAATCTTGATAGAAACTCCCTATTGCCTGCAAATTACAAGACCTCAAGGGTACTCCTGCAGAAAAGGAAATGTACAGTAACACAGGAAATGACTCAAGTGCCAAGTTCAACACAACAGCATTAAATATTAAGTAACAGCAAGCCCCAAAGGAAGGGAATTTTACATCAACATCATCTAAATTTGGCTCTGTATCGTGGGGACTATGTCTTAGTGGTTCAATTGATAAATTCAAATAGAAAAACCAACAGTGTAATAATCTAAAGAAAGATAATACCTTAATAGGTCATGTATATGGTAATAACATCTTAAACTGACCAATTAAGTCATAAAAGATAAAATTACATGTAATAATTAAGTATTTACAAGCTATTCCCTAACAAATACTGAACATTTTCCTTCATTTGATGAAATGTTGAAGACAGTAGACTCACACAGAAATATTTTTATTTCACTGAGCTACAATATCCCTTAAGCAAGTACGATGATTTTCACTAAAACCAGCTTTGCTTTTAATAAACCAAGACCTGGCTGCTCCAACTCAGTCAAATAATATCTCCCTCCCAACTGCAAAAGCAAAGTACCCAGTCCTCCATATAACATGCCAATATTGTTTCCCCGAACTCTACTTATTTTTATTGGAGATAAGCTACATTTTAATGAAATCATAAACACAATAGCAACGAAAATCATGCCATAAAAAAATAAGGTAATGTACTTTAGGGAAGAACAATAATAGATTTTCAGAATGTCACTTACCCTACATTGTAAATGCAAAATATTTTGAATTATTCTAAAAATCAAATAAATAGAGTATAATCAGGTGTACTAGGTTCACCTACATCAAATTGAAAACTCAGAATTATCTTATTGCTCCACCCACTCCAGACAGTGTTAATTTTCCTTTTTTTTCTTACTTTAACCATTACACTCATGTTACATCTCTTCACACCTATAAGCAGCTTAATGTAAAGCACGAATAAAGTCATTAATTAACAGACATTGCATTAACTTTAGATCTTGGTAGGAGGAGAGGCAACAAACAAGTTGAAACATAAGAAATTTGTATTGGATAGACATGAAAAAACAAATATGAGAATGGTCAAATACTGAAATATGTTTCTGAGGAAGACTGGTGGATGTCTATACTTGGAATTCTTCAGGACTCCAATGAATATAATGCATATAATCTGGACTAGGCATCTTGATATAATTAACCCTGCTGATTTGAGCTGATTCGTGGACTAGTTGACCTCCAGAGGTCCCATCCAATCTCAGTTGTTCTATGATTCTACTGTTTTATTCTGTCTGCATTTTCACTATCAAGCTTCTTAAAAGATATCAAAGAAACCAACCAGCCAGCAAAGAATGTAAGCTGTAATATAAAATTAAAAAACAAAAAAACTACACCAAAAAACCCCCAACTTAATGGCAAAGTAACTAAACAACTTTCTCACACTTAGTATGTTACTTGGTCTAATGGTGTCAATATTCAAATAATTAAACCACAGAAAAATGGAGGTCACATAGAGGTCATACTTTGAAAACTGCCCTTCTTTGTGCTGGCAGTTCTCCAAGTGGCCACAGCTCTATGGCGTGCATTTAGCAGTGACCTATGATAATCACCTGATGAGGGGAATTGCATTTGTTTCTGCAAAACTGTGTTTTGGAAAGGATGAAAACAGAAGAGAAAACATGGTTAGAATAGATTAGAATTTTGACTCCAGAACCCTCTCTGTAACTTTCTAAGAAATTGTGCAAGGTCAAGGAGATAATATAGACTTCTTTTCAGTCATTACCATTTAAAATTGAGCAGCATTTGGTAACATAAGCTTCTGTGCATTCACTGATTATATTCAGTGGATTTACACAGAGGTTTAAATAGTCATGTCTGCTCATTCTGGGGAAATTCCTTTGGCAATAGATCTAGAAAATACCAGGGTCTGTAAGATGAAACTTCACATTGTCTTGCTGGTTTGGGAAAACTCTGAATACCTATTATGGATCAGTACAGCACTGATATAACAGTTATGATATTGATTTATGTTTTTATTGTACTCTAAGAGCAAATGACACTTATAGAAGAAGTGGAATTCAAACCAAACTTATTATTTATTTATGTAGGTTCCTAAGAAAAAATTCTTTGCACTATCAAGCACATTCATTTAAGGAATATTTTATAGACTACTAAAGGCATTACAGTCCAGAATATAGTCTTCTTTTTGTACAAACACTGTCAAAGAAAGCTTTTAAAACTGCTGTTGGGATTTTTTTAGAGAACAACTAGGAAATATTAAGTAGAGAGGGCTGGATTAAATATCCAAACTGTTCTTATAACTAGGAATAATGGATTAATTAAAGACCAAATCTGTAATTCCTTGGCAGCAAGAAATTACTCTGTCATGGTGTTATGACACTGTATGACACCTATCAGTATAGTAACATTGCAATGTCACTGTACTGATACTTTCATCTCTTTTTGATGGGTAATCATGTCATTACAGAGGGCGTGAAACACAACATCACAATAAATCATCCACATAAATCTGTGTGACTCCTGATAACTTCATGACATTTGTTCTGCAAAAACTGTCTTGCTGAAGGTACAATGGGTCCAGTACAAGGGAGACAGCTCAATTCTTATTTTAACATACTGTTTGAAATTCTTGTCTGTCTCTAAAACATGGAGAAAAATGGAATAAAAACAACTAAATCATATGCACACAAATACACTTTCAAATTCTAGCAAAAAAATGATTAATGTATGACAACTCATTTTTCTTATTTAAAAGGTTGCAGAATAAAAGAAGGCTAAATTATAAACATTTGTCAATCCATAGATACAGAATTTATTTCCCTTCCATTTCCTTTTGCTAAAAAAAAAATGTCCAAAGTGTCAACATGTATTTTTACCATGCTTACAGAAAAGGTCCAAGAACAGCATAGATATATATGCAAATTGAATTTTTTTTTCTTTCTGAACTCTGCTGAACAAGTTGAAAATAAATGTAAATGAGAAAGGAAAGCAGCCAGGGTTCCTCAGGGTTCCATTGGGAATGTAAATAACATGTTGATGGTGATATTTCTGCTGTTGTATTTAGTGCCAACAAATCTCCAAAGATTTTTTTTCACAATGGCAAACTGTTGTAAACCTCAGTTAAAACACTCTGCATAATAGTACTTTTAAATTCATACATGATTCTTTTTTGCTTTCTCAACCTAAGTACCTAGAGACCGCAAAGCAAGCCAGGGAAAAATAACCATGGCATACATTATAAAATTCATAACTACAAAGCTCTAGTCTGTGTAATTACTAAGCTTTTTACTATTCTGCTTGACTGTCAGTAAGGTACTTTACAAGCATTGAAACCAACAAGTCAAATGGGTAGACTAATGTAATGTCTAGTAAAGCAGTTTTAGGAGCATGTTTTGTCTAATAACGAGATGGGAAGAAAATGTATGAAAAATAGAAGACAGGAAAAAGTGAGAAGGAGAGGAGAAAATGGTAAAAAGTTCATAAACTTAGTCTACCATATATTTAAAGGTCAACTCACAAAATGAAAATAGTTTTCACACTGCTTGGCAGAAGTAATGCCTCTCTAACTAGCAAACTTAATGCCCAACATCTGCTGGCTTCTCTTAGAGCAGAAGACCTGAGGGATAAGGAAAGATAAATCATAGAAAAACAGGTCTATTGCATGCACCCTTCTGTTAAGGAAAATAATTTTGACATACAATTTCTACTTCTTGGGAAAAGTCACCAGTGCCTACACTGGTTTTTTGAAGATTGACTGTCTTAATCTGCTCCAGTACTGATTAACTAATTCACAGGTAGGTTAAGGTTGGAGGAGACTTCCAGAGGTCATCTGGTTCAACCCCCATACTACAGCAAGGACACATAGGGTTGGTTGCACAAGACCACGTACAGGAAGCTTTTGAATATCTCCAAAGAGAGAGAGCCCACAACCTCTAACCTACTGGTCAACCTGTGCTTAGTCATCCTCAAAGTAAAAAAGTGTTTCCCAGTGTTCAGAGGGAACCTCCTGTGTTTCAGTTTGTACCCATCATCTCTTCTGTCACTGAGCACTAGGAAAAAAAGAGCCTGGCTCCATCCTCTTTGCACCCTCCTTCACGTTCTTGTAACCATTGTTCAGATTCACCTGAGCCTTCTCTTCTGCAGGCTGAAGAGTGCTATGGAGTCCAGAACTGGACAAAGCACTCCAAGTGTGGCCTTACCAGGGCTAGCAGAGATGTGGATGTCCAATCCTTGAAAGTGTTCAAGGCTAGGTTGAATGGGGCCCTGAGCCACTTGGTCTAGTTGAAGGTGTCCCTGACCATGGCAGGGGGGTTGGAACTAGGTGATCTTTAAAGTCCCTTCCAACCCAAACCATTCTATGATTCTATGACTCTATGATCCTATGATCCTATGATAATATAAGGGTCAAGGAAGAGTGCTCTTGCTTTTAAGCTCTTCAGTTAATTCTTAAAATCTGATTGAAAGACTCCCTTCCTATTAATACAACTCATTTAACAGCCTTTGCTTATTCTGTCCTTGTCATACAGTTGTGCTGCTTACTTTGGGATTCGTACTTACAGAGATGATGTCAAAAGAAATGCAGGAATTAACTAAATTACAAGAAGAAATAAACCTGTGAAACAAGGTGAAACAGTAGTTGGAAACTATACATCTACTAACATCCCATACTCTGCTTTCCCTAAATACCCTCAATAACTGTGAAATAACAGTGGGAGTGGCAGTGTCTGTTATAACACACTGGTAGATAATTTAGTTTGCTGCCTTATCAAAGAATAGTGACTTGAATCCTTGATCTATCCAAAGAGTCTTGTGAAACTTTAGTTGCAAAAATTTGAAATGGTGTTTTTGCCTTCTCTCATAAAACACTGTAAATACCATCATTATTCTTAAATAAGGAAAGGTTGTTACAATGTTTGAAAAAAATACCAAGAGAAAATATAGAGAAATATTCTTTAGCAGGTGTATATTCAAAGTGTTATTAATAACTCTAGTTTTATTAACCATTATCTAAATTCTGTCTGTCAGAAATATGTTGAATCAATTCTATTCTAGTTTCTTTTTTTTATTAATTTCAAATGAAAGAGGTGAAATATTTCTATTGTTTTGTCTAGAAAGGAAGTGACAGATGAGGAGAATGCTATTTATCTAAGCCTCGACAATGAAATAAAGTAGAAGTATCAGTGCATTAAATATGCATTGGAATGCGCTTTGAGAGACAAAAAGTTGTATTAATTTAAGTATGATGATACTTTCTTATTGAAATAGGTGGGAAAACCTAGATAAGTGTTCTCAGGGTCTTAACACTTCCATTACATGAGAAATTTCATATTTCATGACTAAAAATTGTCTGATTTTAAGTGATTGTTTCTAAATTTCTTATTTGATGTACAACAAGACTGTGAGAACCATAAAAATAAGAGATTTATAGAAGAATATACACTCTAAGAACTGCACTGCACTGTAGGAACACTGGTGAGAAAGATTAATAAGGATTTGGGACAAGGAAACACACAAATTTGAACACAATAAATGAAATTATACAATCAAGAAGTAGACATTCTCTATTAATTTAAACTGAAGTCAAAATAAGAAGTAGCCATTGTGACAGTTGCTAGTTCTACCTACAAGGTATAGAAAATAACAATTAAAAAAAAAAAAGAGTTTTTGATACACACCTATCCCTTAGACTTATAAAACCTTTTTATTTGGAAAGGCTGTTTTTACAATAGGTAAGTGGTTGTCATATAGAAAATCTGGTATTCTATAGATGAGATCAAATTACGCTTACACGGTAGATTAGTGATCCAGCTTGGAAACAATCAATTGGTCAAAATAGTCATCAATTATGCTTCCAGCCTGTGTCCAAAATAATCTCTCAGGAGTATTATTTCTGTCTTTGTTGATGATACCTAGAGGATAGATTCCTTATTTAATGTGCCTGAATTAGATTACTAGTATAGGAAGTAAAATTATGTCCACATACTTCCAAAACTCTTGAGCAGAAAGATGGTATGCAAAACAAATATATGTATACCAGGCTTATGAAGCAACAAATATTGTATCACCTCTACATCCTTTTTTTTAGACATAACAATGCTTTTAAAAATTAAATCTCAAAAACATAGGTCTCTTCATCTTGGTTAGAAAGCAAATGTAAACGAATCCTATAGATGTCAGAATAATTTCTGAATAGGCTTTCTGTTTGGAAGATTGATTCACTTTGGTTGTCTACAGTAAACATAGTAGAAGTACAGTCTTACAATGTATCTGCAAAACTTCTTTTAGAAATGAAATCTCTATATCTTCACAGATGAGATAATTAAAATTTTGTAGTTGGGTGATTAACTGAGAATATACTATTTTAAATATTTCCATACTGTTTTGAAAAATCTACATTTGTACATGATCTATATGGGTTTTTACACTTGTATCTGTTATGAATTCAGGGAAATACCAAAGGATTTACTCTCCAGTCATACTCTATGGTTTCAATTTCATTACAGCAAATTCATTGCAAGCTAGTTTATTGTTAAGACAGCAGGGTGTTGTAAATTTTTTTTTAACTGTTTGGAATGTATGACCCAACAAAATTAACAAGACAAAAACTCTCACTCCTGCAGTTGCAAATGTACTTTGATCAGGTTTACTTGGTGTATCTCGCCAGTTGGGGGTGTCAAAAGGGGTAGGGCAGATGGAGCAGCAGGAGAGGAAATTATAGTTTTAAAAAGCTCAGGAAGAGGCAACAGAAATGAGATTTGAGCAGTGATTTGGCACAAATCTATCTTATAGAAATCTGTATTAAGGCATTTGTATAAGATCGATTTGATTTAATCTTGCAAAAAAACCATGAACACTGTAATGAACATGCTTGACTTATGACTAAACTCACTCTATCACCAATAGAGAGCTATTTTCACAAGGCCAATCAGCTCATCCAAGCTCTAGTGCAGACTCCACTAAAGGACCAGTATCTATTTAACAACTATTTTTCTTTTTGTTTGTTTGTTTTTCCTCTTTTTAATTTTCTTTCTTTATTAAGGGATAAGAAGGGTTACCTGAGATTCATATTCCTGCAAATTGAAGATCAGACATGCTCCTGCCTCTACATTATCTAAGGAGGATATAATATCACTGGCAGGCCCTACCTGGTAATTACAGGGATGGTCCTTGGGCCTGGCTGGGGACATACAGAGATCAGAACGGTTGATTTGACTAACACTTTTTGCAGCTGCAGGAGATACAGATCAAAATTCTCTGGCTTGATTTTAAAAGTCCAAATAAAACTATTTCTGACATTCATTAATCTGTGACATTTAAATGTTTCCTAGGAAGTAAATGGTGATGTCTTGAAATAGGTTATACCAACATATCTAAGTAGTCTAAGTAGCACAATATACTCATTTACTGAGTCTTCTCAGCACGTAATACTTCAACATGGTCCCTGAAATTTACTTTTTCTAACCTCAGTTTGAAACAAGAAATAAAGTAATATTGACTTGCTGTTAGGAGAATGGGTCGCAGAATATGAGTGACATACAGAAACAGGTCTACATACAAATCCTAAAAGTTACATGGTGGAGATGTTTTTAAACAACTAATTATTTCCTGATATGACCAGGGGTCCCTGCATTTTCTTTCATGAACTAAAATATAAAGCAATTGTGTAGGTCAAGTGCAAAATTGAATAAAAGCCATATGCACATAAATCAATAAATCCCATTAAAGCAATCTCTATTTGCATTTTAACCTGTTTGACACCATTAAATTTATTAAAATTATTAATTTATCTATTAATTCCATCAATATCTAATATTCTGAGATTATAAATAAAAGGGACTAATTGTGAACTAATTAAAGCAATCTTGTCCTGCTGGCATAATAATATGTTGTAATGTAAAATTTGAATTATAATCTTACAATAGTATTACATCAAGAACATAAGGGTTTGTTTATCTAAGGTAGCATATGGCCAATCATCTCTAACTGTGTGATTCTTGGAATTCATAAAAAAAAGCTTAAAAGCAAAGTTGAGTATTTATCCATTTGCAATTTAAATTTAGGGTGGAGGAAAACTATTGGTATCACTGCCAGCTGTGGTCATGTTTCACTGAACACAAGAACAAAACAACTTCTACAAAAATATCTCTGGAAGGAATAAAGCATGTTCTCTGGGTTCAACTGCAAGAACTTTTAAAATTATGTCCAACCAGTTCCCAGAATCCAGACTCTTAAAGATCTGGTAATCCTTTTACAGCACTGTAGTAACCTGGGCAGACACAATGTACTGCAGATATGCTTTCACAACTAGAGCAAAGGTAAGTTTCAGGGCTTCCAACCAGAAGCAAACTCATCAACTGATACTTTTGGTACTAATTCTTTTGTAATGATTACTCCTAGACAAATTATGCAAATACTAGACAAATTTACTTTGAAATTCATTATGAGAATATTGTGATCAGAGCCCTGGAAAGTAGTTTTGATGAATTTCTCTGCAGATACATTAAAATTCTTTGTGGATTTAGAAACAGGACACAGATCTATTTTTAATCCTTTACTTTTATTTCATGCCACAAGATCTTCATTAAAGCATGCTGGGACTAGAGCTAGCTTTTTTATTTTATAATTTCTCATTTCTTAAACATCAAGAAAATACCAAAGCCACTATGATTAATTCTGCCTTTAGTAAGACTCTTCTCCCTTGAGCCAGTCTGATAAATCACTTAAATCTTTATATCCTTTACAGAGATGAATAATATCTCTGTTTGATACTTCCAAATATTTTAGGAATTTTGAGCTTTTTGGAACATTATGAAGCACTGTCTGCGCAGCTGAATGAAATATTGTGGGGTTTCCCCATACCAGTTGTTCTAGAAGGAAAACTCATGGAACTGTGTAAGTGAAAGAGGGAAAGAAGAAATTTATTTAAGAGTTCACAAGAACAGATATATTAAAAGTGTTCCAGGAAGACTCAGGTTGTAAATGAGAAGCCTTTCTAGAAAGGCATATGCTTTCTCTCTAGTTGGGAGATTAATTACTATTTAAAAATGAACTTTTTCACTGACATGAGTAATGTAAAAATGAGGATAACTAAGTAAAGTTCATTAGAGAACTCTATAATTTATTACAAAATATTTCTTATCAAAGTGGAGACTCAATTTTACTTTTAAATCATAATTTTCCTAAGTCATATCAGGGTTGTATTGTAAAAGTATTTTGCTTGTTATAAAGATTCTTATCACAAGTATTTTAATACCTTAGCAACAAATATAAGGACAGCTGATCAGAAGAAACATAAAAGTAAAAAAGACCTTGTGGGTTCCTTGGAAAGGGTTTGAACTAAATGAAACTTTTTCCATATATCACACAAAATTAAAAGGCTTATATTTTGCTTTAGATCTCCTACCTAATTTTTTCTTATAATAGTCTGGCACGTCCACTATACTGTCAGATTGCACTACAGTACACATTAACCTGCTGTGCAAATTGGGAGACAAGCAAATTTAACTACTACAGATTATAGTATAAATTATAACCATTATTTAATGCCATACTGAACGGAACACAGAAGACATAGACAGTTTTAGATGACATTTATTTTGTTTTCTTTCAGGTGTTAACAGAATTACTTTTTTCATTCCTAAATCTAATCTAATGTGAAATTCTGAAATGCAAAGGAGCACACATAGGCTTTCTTGCCAAACAAAGTATTTAAAATTTCTTTTGACATCCTTGACAAACTGCAGTTTAAAAGTTCTTAAGCTCTGAACAATGATGATACAATCATCAAGCTAAAGAATACAGTAGAAGTCTAGAAGTACAAACTGGTCAGCTTTTAAATTTTTTGTTTGCCTTGAACTATGTTCTGTTAGACAAGCTAATCTACTTGTAGACAATCTATATCATAATTTATACAACTGTATCATACATTAAACTCACTAAGTCCAGGACTAGGCCCCATTTCACTCAATGATTCATGCAATGTGCAAACTGATGATGAAATTATCTTAATGAAAAATCTGTCATAGTTTCTTGTTCGTTTCACTATGTCCATATTTGTTCATTCATATGCCCAAATTGTTCATTATATAAGATTTTTTCCATTGTTATGAATGTTAAACGCACCAAAGTGATACATCCAACACTGTTAAGAAGTTTTAAGAACTGCCCAGCAAGTGGAAAATACAAATTCTATATTTTTTTTGACTCTATGGCCATCAAAAAATAAGAATTCATCAAAGAAAAAAATACATTAAACCCAGAAAAATATGCTACTTTGAATTCACAAACCTTACTTTTGTAATATCTTAGCAAAAATTAGCTATAAGGCAAAAAACACTCATTTCTCTACTCTGCGATTTCAGCATATTTTCATTTTACATTTTATGTTTTGCATTCTAAAGTAATTCTTGAGAGGTTTTTCACTTTTAACTTTCTGAACAGAATAGGGCTTCAATTACAAGTGAACAGCAGTTGAAGAGTTACAGAACAATATTCACGCCACTTGCTTTAGTCATCTAGATCAAGCACCTCATTTAAGAGTGGTTTCCACAGGACTTAGAGAAAAGCAGTATCTTAAGGGAGAGGCTCAGAACTACTAACTTAGAGTGATGCTAATGTCAGGAGATATTTATGAATATGCTCATCTTTTTCTTTTGGAATTGGCTGACTCTGTGATCCATTGTTCTTTTTTAATCACTTTAAAAATCAATGCTAAGTTTCAGTGATGCCACATCCTCTTGCAAGTGATGAGACTATATTCTTTTTTTACCTAACTTGCTTAAATCACAGGTTTAGTCAGAATGCCTATCTTCACATTTCTTCCTGGACAAAATGAGAACACTATCATTCACAGTGGTATAGGGAGTTTAAATACTATCACTTGCAATTCTGTGCTGAGCAAAGATGATACTCTTAATGGCTGTGTGGTGAGCCATAGCAAACCACCTACAGCTTTGTACTGAGCTAAATTGACACTACCTAAAGTGCCATGACTACAACACTCCCTTTTCACAGTTGCACACCATATTAAGGGCAAACACTAGAAACACAGGCCATGGTGCACTCACCACAGGGCTCACAACCCAGTGGACATCAATGGTACAGGAACTGTTTAACCGCTGAGCTCATGAACTATGTTAAGTGTAGTGGTGCTAAGATAAAAATATTAAAAAACTGCACAACCTTCTCACTCCCCCAACACAGAACCACAGAAAAATTTCAGTTAAAAACCAGCTCTGATGGAGTATTTAACAAAGATAAAAGCCCTTCTGCTTGAATATCTAACATTAAGGTTAATAAATCCAGCAAAGTAAACTAAAACCACTACTGAAGTGGCCTCAGTACATAGTACAGATAACCATGATGAATAAAAGCCAAAATTGCAGGATGTGTTCTTCAGTATTATCAACATTTTCACACTGCTGCACTTAATAGGGAAAACGCTACCTATCAAAGCAGTCCACTGAGCAAAACAGTCACAGTGCTGTACAGAGCTCAGTAAGCTGCCTCCCACCACCTTAGCACTAAACAATGTATGTATGTATCACACTTTCTGACAGGAGAGAGACTTATTTTTCACACTTTATTTTCATTCAGTTTAGGAAAGAGATTTAGTTACAGTACAGTTAAGAAATTACTCTCACTTAACTGCTAGCACCAATTTAAGCAAAGGCAATATAGAATTGACAAGTGCATCTTTAAAGTCTGGAACACTGAGAGACTCATAGCTACTTATGGTCATGAAGTCACATATATATAAAGTGTATTTATTCTTTATTTGATAAGATATGTGACCTCTTTACATCACCAGCTTGCCTCCTATGTGGAGAACCTGACAGATTTTATTTTTATATAATTTAGTAATTTTTCCAAATGACAATCAGGTTCCCAGCTCTGGGGATGAGAATTATTTTTTTGAGGTTCCAAAAATGAGCCATGTTTTCAAACGGTAAGAAATCCTTTTATATGATCAACTGATAAAAACCAAATAAACAGAAGAAAACCCACATAATTTTTTTTAGCACACGAAGACTTCTTCAAATGTGACACAGGCAACAAGTATCAGCTTCATATTGGCTCAGATTGCTATGAGTTTAAGCTACTGCCACTAGTCTGAGGGGAAAGTCTGAAAGAAAAAGATAGTTAACACCTAGGAATTAGAAGAGAAAAGAGGCTATCTTTTCACTACCTCCAACACAGGTAATTATCAGATATATAAAGTAGCAATGGACCTTAGCTGTGGGAGGAAAAATCATACAATTGCTGAAAGTTTGTGACATTAATAAGTATATGACTTTTTATTCCAGCACAGCAATGCGTTTGGCTCCCTGGATAATTTCTGAAGGTGTTTTTTATACATTCGGGGTTTTTTTTTTTCCAAAAGTAAAGAATTACTTCCATCTTTTATTATCTAATTCTATTCAGTCCATAGTAGTAATTTGATTTCTCTCATATAGTTTTGGTGATGTTATTCACTATATCAGTATTTTGCATTTGAAAGGGTAAGGAGGTTTCCTTTCCCCCAAATGTTTGATCTGTGGTTTGTCAGTTCAGTCTCTTGTTGCCACCAAGTATATGTGACCATACTAAGTAAAAACAGAGGAGATCCTCATGAACACTTGGCAATATACCACTTGAAGAGTCCTGACTGGAACTTCTAACCAAAGAAAAGTAAACTCTCTAAGTCTTTCCAAAGAGAACTTTTCCAATGTTTGCTATCTCATGTTGGAATTGAATGAGAAATAAATGCATACAATACACTTGCAGGTGGATTTGGTTGCTGGTTATTTTTGCTGTGTTGGGGGTTTTTTGTTTGTTTGTTTTGTTTGTTTGTTGTTTTATTTGTTTGTTTTTTTTCTCCTAACGTCTTAACATACAGAGTGGTATTCCTTGGGTTAAATGCTAAGGTGCTATTCCTCGAAAGAGGGTTGGGCATGTTGAGGGTTGGGCATGAACCAACAATTTGGATATTCTTCTATCTTGCTATGCTTGCAGAACAGTAAAGCCAGAAAAATTCCTGTACACATCTAGCCTGATAATTTGGTATCACATTGAGAAACTTGTGACGATTCCTAGGAAAGTGAGCATTAGAGAGCTCGCTATGCTCTCAATGAATCCCCAAAGGGAAGACCAGAGGTGTGTTTGTGCAGAAAACATAGGGATTAATGCAATCCGGTATTACTCTCTTTCAGCACAGGTATGGACACAAACACACACACACACACACAAATTGACTCGCATTCTCAGTAAAATTTCTATTAGAATCTTGATAAAACTTTAATTTTTTTAAAGTTATTTAATTTTGTTTTCTGACTTGAAGCACTGTCATGTCTGCCAGCTCTCCTAGTAGAGCTGCTCCAATATTGTTTTACCCTCATTACTAGAAAACTGTATTTGTTTTCAAAGCTGAATTTGTCATAATTTCAAAGGTTTCACTGTCTTTTATTGCATTCCTATTAGAAAAGACCAGACTAATTCTTAAGAAACATTCTGCTAGCCACTAATGACTTTCTGAAATTAAGTTAATAACTTATTTTATTATGTACTTATTATATTGTTACTGCTGCTTTGAAACTGAAAATTATTCTGTATTATGAGCTAATAACTCCTTGTACATGTCTGGCACTTGAAGAAAGGGAAAACCGACTCAGTTGCTTATTAAGACCAAGTGTTACTGCTTTTATTTCTTCTGATCATGAGAAGTGGTGATCTAGAAGCACACTTAAGGAAAATGATAACCACTTCATAGAATGAATTACTTTTGCTACCAAACCTATTACAAATAGTCCTACAAAAACCTTATCACTATTGCAACGCATAGCACAATTGGTGAATTCCCAGTCATATGAATGATAGCAGCAGAGGTTCCTAAGGATGAGGACTTCAGGTGAAGTGTCACCCTCTGCAATAGTTGGAAAAAGTATGACATGGAATATCAGGGAAAAGTAGTAAGGACTACTTTCAACACCTTGTTGGCTGGCAATAGGAAGCAGGCTTTATGATTGAAACCACTGGAACCTGAGTGCAGCATTTAGTGGGCAGCTGTCATTTTTCTATGTGCTGCACATGGAAAGAGCTGAAAGGCTGTCCCCCACAGTCCCATTCAGCTGAACTTTTGGCCGAAGGTAAACATTTACTATGTAGCTGAGAGACAGGTTTCATTGTTTGTTCTACTGATTATGCTAAGTTAGTTTCTACACAGACTCTCTGACCTTGTTTAGAGTGGCTACAGGTGTTAATATTACTTGGGGTTAAAAATAAATAAGCAATATTTATCAAACAGAACAAGCTGATTGTTCTAGTAACCAAAGTGCTCTATTAAATATTAACTGTGCAAGTCTCTTTTAGAAACAAGAGAGATTTACTGCCTTGTCATATCGAGGACCTGACTGGAAGTGCTGGATGTAAAGATAAAGTTCCTGAATATACTCACTAACAAATAACATAATTCACCACCTGCTGTTATTGCTAAAGACACCTGAAGCCAGGAAGCCTCTTGGGGTCAGGGTTCTCTTCCCATTACCCCATGCTGGGAGCCTTTTCCCTAATATGTCTGACCATGCTGAGCTTTCTCACAGCCAGTACGAGGAAATGACCTGATGAAGTAGCATCCATGTCTATGCACAGTCTGGGCACTTCTCACTGTCCCAACACTCAGAAATGTCAACTTCTCCTCAGTCAAACCTTTCATTGCTATTCTGGGATAGTTTTATAGGTATAGTGTATATTCCACCACCTTAGGATGAAAGATTTTTCTTTCATATCTGCCATTGTTATGAGTATTTAATATCTGTTCAGAAATGTACTTTCTCTCTGTGTTCCTTAATAACAAAAAAAAATTGAAAGAGGTCATATCCTTAAAGTTAGAAACCAGTGTGTTTCAGTGCAGAATTCCAGAGAGTAATTCAGATGCAGATTCAGATGCCTTTTGCAAGTGCCTATCTCTGTCCATTGACTGTATAGGAAAGAAACTAATTATTTCCTAACTGTGATATTTCAGTTTAAACATACAAGTTAGATAAGATGAACCTGGGACTGCATGGTTGCTGTTTTGTCCACCTCTTTGTGACTGCTTCACAGCAGATTTCTCCCTACTAGCAGGACTTTTGAAATATGCTTTTGTAGCTTTATCAAAATAGGTTTATTACTAGCCCATTATCATTCTAGTAGCCCATAAAAGTACACAGGCAGCCTGAAATCTCTAAGAACTAAAAAATCAGACAAAACCTCAAGTAAAACAGAATTACTTATTGTACTCTGATACAAATGCTAAGTGTTACATCAATGCTATAGACATAGAACATACTTAGACTCAAATGAGGGAGTTTTGAAGTTAAAAGAGATTTAGTCTTTAATATTTTAACCACAAAGATCAAGAGGAGTGACCAAAAGCTTTAATCAAAAGCATCATATAGTGGTAATACTGACTGGCATTTTGACTTCAGGTCAAGATGAGACTCCAGGAGTATAATGTTGGGATTGAATCCCAACGGCATGTCATCTTCCATATAATTCAAAAAATATGAAGAGAAGTAGTAGAGGTATCATCTTATTGTGTAATTTTGAAGTCAGTAGATATTTCTGTGTGAAGTCCCAGAGAGATGGGTAAAATCATTATCCTAATCAAAAAACATTGCTTCATCATAGTTTTTTACAATTTTATCAGTAACATACACATGGCTTAGTATCATAAAGGCATCAGACTGCAATAGGATGATTCATGATTCTAAACAGTTTTTCATGTTATAACTTATCCACCAAATAAGATAGAACACAAAAATGAGGACAGATATGCAGGTTAAAGGTTCTCTAGATTTGTGGTGACAGTAGAATGGCTGGCATTTATTTTTCAGTGGACATCACAATTTTTTTCTGAAGAAAGAAGGTTTGTCATTCTAGTTCCAAACTGCAGATAATCTAAGTACCAGTTTGCTAGATTTAAGACTCATAAGACTTGTTAGGAGGTAGGAACATTTTAATGAACAGACTTAAGTGTATTAAACTGAGAAAGTATTTTAGATAGGAAATTAAAATATGTTCCAGTATGCCACTGATATGAGTGGATATGTTACAACAGTTATTTCATTAAATATCAAGCATTAGTTTAATTCTTGTATACATGACAATGTTTTTGTTCTGATTCTAACCATTGGTCACATTTTCTATTGTCCTAGCCCTGAAAAGGCCTAGCACAGTAATTCCTTACCTGCTAAAAGAAAGGCATCTGCTGGTTGCCTAATATTTGGTCTTCTGAAAGTTGAAGTACCATCTAACAGCATATAAGACTATAATTAAATAACCCCATCAAGGTATAAAAATCTAAATAACTAATTCCAGAAATTCTTAAACATAGGGAAAAAACCCTCCACAGACAGTCAAAAAAGCATTCTTTTTTATATCCATATTCAAAATGTCTCTTTTCATGCCTAAAACTTTTTTCCATCCTTAATACTTAACATCAAACATGCTTCAGGATTCTGGGAGGAGTAAAAAAAATACCTTTCCATTCTTCTTCTGGATTAACTATTATAGAAATTGCATAATGCAGTAGATAAATGTTTTTTTTCCCTGATTCAAGTAAGCGCTAGATCCAGGAGTGAGGCTCTGGCCAGCAATCTACCTTGGATTTCAGGACTGTGGCTACCTGTTTTCTTGGTTTGCACTGTCTGCAAATGCAGTACTTCAGGATGGACAATGGAAGGTTCAAGTGTGTTTTCCATTTTCACTTGGAAGACTGAGAACATGATAGCCCCCAGGCACTAGTACTTATCTGCAGCTCTGTCTCCAAACTTTTATGCTTAGTTATCAAAGGTGATAACTAAGCATACATGGCCAGGGGGTGGGGGAAATGCTGAGTAATTGAGTGCTTATCAGTGATAAGCACTGGTAATTCATGGGTTCATCATTCATTTGACAGAGAAACAACATTTCATATTCCACATTTCCACATTTCCATTCTGATTTGGGAAGGACACTGTCTGAAAAGGGAAAGAATAAAAACATGAAATAGTCTTGGCACTCAGAGTGGTATGCATATTTACATGGTTTGGTTAATGAGTTTATGAACCTTTGGTTATGGATTTTAATCCTGGCACTGGCTGCTGTAATTCTGAAAATCACATGTTGAGCAGGTTTGAGATGTGTTTTGTAAGCCCATAAATGCAAATGATAAAGACAATTCCTAAAAGCCTCCACGTAGCCAGATTGAGAGGGATGGACATGATAAAAGACAGGAAGAACCTCAGATCATTGCCAGCTGTAGGTCAAAACTAGACAGAACATTTGTGTTTGTTCCACATATGCTCTCTTACTTAAGAATGGTTTTTGTAAGTCTCCATTCATATCATATTCCAGCAAACAACTTTTCAGAAAAAGTCGTACTGGTTTTAACTTTGAGCATCATACTGAGGGATACAGAGAAAAGCACAGTTTTAGGGAGTTTCTGCTCACTAGTGAGAATATTTTAGGTGAAAAGAAACGAATGATAGATAGAGATGAGGTTTAAGGACAAATGTTTACCCACTTAATGCTATGAACAGTGACCGTGGAGTCTCAGAGGTACTGCCTCTATCTTGCAAAGCCTTACTACTTTCATTATATCCATAATTTCATTGATGCCGTGAATTATAAAGTTTTACAGAGAAAATGAGTTTCACTTTGACCCGATTAACATGCAGCAGGTAATAATACAGAAGTAGATAAATGGGCAGGGGAACAAAAAGGCATATGGAATATGTGTTAGATTAAAACAAAATTAGAACTCTATAAATACCATTCACTCTATTATGCTATCTTTAGCATATATTTAAATTTTGAAGCATGGTTTCACAGGCAGTAATAATTATTAAAAGGAATGACAGGAGCCCTAGTCTCAAGCTAGCTTTTTTTCACGTCTTACCTCTGCAAATAAAAGCCACAGTCTAATTTTTTTTTTTATTTACCACAAGCTGATAATCTGATGTAATTTCATTCCATTTCAAAACCACTTTTCTTTCTGAAACACAAAGATATAAACCTTTTTATCTTATCCTAAGGTTAGGGAGTACTGTTTTAAAGTAATGTCTTTCAGTAATACTCAATTCCAGCTTCTCTGAGAAATCCGTACAAGAAAACCTTAGCAAGACTAAACGAGGAAAAGGTTCTCTGCTTAGCTGTTCCTTGTGAGAACCAAAAATAAATAGCCTTTAATATACACATAAAAGCAGACTGTAAAGTGGAACCAGGACACTAAAACCCTAGGAATAACCCCCCAGATTAAATTCTGATGAACTTGGATTAAATTTAAACTGGGTGTCTCTGAACTCACTTTGGGTATTATTGTAACCAAATTAGAAGCTGCTCTGAATTTCAGATTAACAGTTCTCCCATAGTAATCTGTCCTCTTACAGCTTGATGTCTTTTCCTACAGGAAAGCTTCATAGGAAGAAGAAAAAAAAAGTAAAACCCAAAACCCTTCAAAAAAAACCCAAGTTTTTTTTCCAACTGTCAGTTCAGAAGTGAACTAGTCCCTAGTTCTAAAATGACAGCTTAATTCTTCTTCAACTCCAATTTGGCTTGAAGAGCAGTACTACACCATAAGAAAAGAAGGAACATATTATCCATCTTAAAACTTTCTTTTCATCTGCTAATTACCAAGATTTCATAAATGTGAAGTTTTTGAGAATTTAACTGTATAACTGTGAACTGTATTCCCAGACCCGTCTCCTTATGCTAAAATAACTTGAGTAAGAAACAAAATTCAGTCCCCAGTCTTGCGTTCAGAAAATAATAATTTTTATTTCCAGTCAAATATTTTCCTCATAGCTTAAGCACATTTCCATACATTCATGCATAAGCAAGACCCAGAATACCAGGGTCAGTTTTAAGATAAAAATGATATAAAAACGGGATCACACAAACTAGAGAGGTCATCTATTTTCTCTTCTTAGATGATTTCCCTCACCACAGCAAAATCAATACAACAGCATAGTACTCTCTTCCAAACACTGCCTGCTGCTAAGAGTGATCCCATGATCTGATGATTTAATGGATAAGGAAGTACAGAATTTTAGCAGAGCCTAAACCAACAGAAATCAAATGAACTTTATCTTACTGGAACACCATCAATATCTATTGCTCTATTGTTAAGAACACTGCATTCAGACTTACTAGGCTACCTTGAATTACATCAGCTGTGGGAATGAAATCTTAGCAGTTGCAAACCTTCTAATCAGTGTTGTAATATAAAACCATCTCCAAATGCAGGATGATGTAATTAAATGTGAAAGGTATGAATGCAGTAAATTTCTAGTTACACCGATAATCTGTTTAAAATAATTTTGAATCCAGTTTTGTTATATTTGGTTAATTTCAGCTCTTATAGCTCTTATAACATTAAATTTACTAATGGAAAATTATTATTAACAAAAAAATTACAAAATAATCTTTGTGCATGACACAAAAAGTATGTGTTATCACATTACATTTGACAACATGTGAAAAAAAACACTGAGGTTAAAAATTATTTCTTACAGTTAAATCTGCTGCAATAATATGGAATAAACCTTTCAGAATCCTAAAGAATCACAAATTAGAAACAAAATATGAAAAGAGTGTTTTAGAAACCATCATATATGAGAAAAAATATGCAGATTAGAGGAATAGTTGGTTTTAAATATAGTGTCAAAAGACTGGCAAGAGTTTTAAGGATATTACGTTATTTAAATAAAATACTTCTATAAGTACTGACATTCAGTTTAACTTCCAAAGTAGTTATGCATTTTAATGCTGTATTAGTCACTGCTAATGCTTTTAAGTCTTTGAAAGATGATATTTTAATATATGTATCTAAAAAGTTTCCCTGACAAACAGATGAAACTCATTCCTGTATATGCAATTTTAGGATACAGAATTGCAAGCATGTGAAATGTGTCTCAGATTTTGCAGTATATTGTTGTGTTGTACAGTTAGGTAAATCTATTTGAAGCAATTAGGTATTCTCTTTAAGAGCAGTTGAGGTTAAAGAGATATTAACTATGTGAAACCAACTACAGTCTCAGGTACATTAATTTCACAGTATAATACTATGCTGGTTTAAAAGTAAACCAGTGGGAAAAATGAACCCAGCTCAAGAGAGATTACAAGTCAGAGTTTCAGTTTACTAAAAAGATTACAATAAATACAATGATACAGGAAAAAATTGGTTTTAACCCACAAAGACAGATGTATAACCCCGCACCCTGGAACAAGAAGAGAACGGTGTTTGTCAACCCCTGTGATGAGCACCACGTGCCCCCCCTGGGTGCAAAGGAAAAGGAAAGGAAAACCTGTTGGTCCAGATGATGGTCACAGTCCTGTTGAAGCAACAGGCACAGTCTTGTGGAGAGTGGCAGTTGCAGTCCTGTTGGAGTTCTGGTCCTCCCCTGGATCCCAGAAGTGGTACCCGAAGTCCCAAAACCCCAAGATTATATGTACTCAGGTTCAGGTGGGAATGTAAAGTACCGCCCCGGGTCAGAGAGTTTCACAATGGGTGATTTAACTCTGTGAGTCACGGGATATTTTTGCAGCCCTTGATGGTCTTTGGTGATTGCAGCTGCCTATTATACCAGTCCAGTATGGCCCACCAGCAGAGATGACCCCTCAGGCTGGATGTGAAGGTGCTAATGCCTCCCCAAAAGGAGAGTTATCACAGCTGTTATCACACTTATTGGTATGAAGACAAAGAAACACCCCTTGCAGGGTTTCTTTAACACCCAGCTTTTACCCTGAGGTGTCAGTTGTGCCCTAGGCAGCAAAAGACCCATTATTACCAGTCCATCAAAAACTACAAAAAGAGTTTAGAATACACAGTTTTGTTTATACCCACAAAGTGATAAACTGGTTCCCATCCCTGTAACTAGGACGAATGACTTCTACCAGACACTGACTTTAAACTCTCAAGGATTTCAAAATGGATATAATTCTTAAGAAGGAATTCTAGATTTAAACTTCTGAAATGCTTTTGAATTTTACATGAAAGTTCTTGGAATTTTTAGCAATAAAAATATGAATTTCAATTAAAAAAAATTAAAATTCCATTAATGCTGGTTGTAAGGTACCACTACTAGAATAACCAAAATACAAATCCTACCAAAACTAACAATGTGGCTGATAATCCAACACAAATAAAAAAATATTCCCTGTCTCAAAATAATGGATTTGGATAACACAAGATAACGAAACTACATGAGAAATACCAGATTAGATCAGACTGTTTCATGTATGCATTCAAAGCATGTATGTTGATATCCACAGGCACTTTCCAGTATTAAATTCCTGTGTCCAATACCACGGTATTATTACAAATCAAAAAATTTTTATTTCATTAGCTTTTAATAAATTTTATCTTGTGATGACACAAACCCAATAAGTTTTGTATGAATGTGTGAAAAGAATAGCTTAGTAACTGTTGAGAGGCATTATAAGGAACAACATTAAGAAAATGGGGCAGCCAAAATAGATTGATTGGAGACAATATGGTATAAAATCACAAAAATTCTCATATGAGAAGCTTAAATGATTATCAGTTAACTCATTTTATTACTTGCAAAAAAAAAGCAACTAAGGTAATGCCACATGAAAAACCTGCAAAAAGATACACTTACTACACATGTGATAGTTTGGGTTCTTTTAGCCAAAAAGTTGTCATTGTCTTTTCAAATGAGATGTGCAGCTGTCCTCTCTTTAAAACATTATTCAGATTTAGGTACAAATTAATGACATATGGACATCACTTGTAAATACCTGAATCTAAATTTTTACAATCTCATCACTCAGTGTAGAGGCCAGAAAAGCTGACATTAGTTACATCCCCACCTTAAAGCCACAGTATGGTCTGAGAAGTGCTCATTGGCCTTGACAAACTGCACCTGGGCTAAGCTGTTCTCCAGCTTATCAGAAACACTGTCTATCCCCAAGAACTACTGTTGTCTAATGAGCACCTGTTTTTTAATGAACGGCCTTGGAAACTTATTTTTCTTGCCTGAGTAACAAACCAAGGGGAATAATATTTCTGTTGCTGAGACTTCAAAGGCAGTTAGTGAGTTAAACTGTGGCCAGGATGGAAAATTACTATGACTAAAGCCCACTCGCTTGCAACCCTATAAACAGTGATATTGAGACCCCTCGAGCTCTCAGTTATGAGGGGTTGGTATGTACTAAAGCCCACTCTCTAACACATCTATAAACAAGAGTCCAAAGTAAGATCCTTTTGAACTTTCAGTTCCCAGAAGACAAGGGGCTGATGTGTACGTCTCAAACACCAGTAATCAGATGGCTGTGAAGTCAAACAAGGACTATTAAGTAACAACTGATGAGAATTGTTGGGAATAAGTAAGGACTATTGGTATTCAAACATCATGCGAAAGATCAAGTTTCGGTTGGAAAAAGGGGGCCAGGTGGAGATAGGGCAGTACTTTTCCATGGGAAAGAACCACAACAAAGCACAGTACAAGCACAGAAATGATTGGTAGTAAGTGGGTGTGGACTATAAGGTAGGACTGGGACCACCAAAGATTCCCAAAGCCCTCCGAGTCATTTACAGAAAGGCCTAGAAGAAGGGACTGTGAATGATAACTAATTAGCATAGAAAGCAAGAAGCTTGTCCCTTGGGCAAGGAAACCTGTCCATAAAAAAGTACTCCTCTAGGCCTGGGCAGTGCCCCTGGACCCTGGACACCTCATCAGCTGGACTGACATAGCTGGATTGCTGCTTATCAGCTGGATTGACGCTGAAACCAGCATTGGCATCCCATCAGCTGGATCGATGCCGAAGTGGTGGTTGGTGATCCCTTTTTCCCCTCTCTTTTTTCCTTTCTTTAATTCATCTCTCCCTTTTTAATCAACCTCTTTAATTTCTCTTTTCCCTTCACCCTGGCACTTTATCCAAAAACCACTACCATGTGCCTATATAGTAGGTCAGGGACTAACATACCAATTTCCATGCCAAGTGTGTAATTTACTAATAAAACTCTCCGATTGTTTGCGGACTCTCTGACTTTTGTTGTTCCTTTCGACCAAGGAACATTTTCAAATCTTAAATGCTTCCTTCCGTTTGAGATTGAGTTGTTACACTCGGGCAAATAATTTTCGTAATGATGTTGATCTTGTCTGGCATGGGTTTACATCTTCCTATTTCTGTTTGAGGTTAAGAGCCTTGAAATGATAAGCAGAGTTTTCTTGGTTTTGTTTTGATTTACCTGAAAGACAGCCAGTGAGTGACAGAAACAGCAACAGTTTCCATGACAACCACATCCTTGGTCACAAAGGTCTTCTGTCCCTTTTTGTGCAGTTGTTAATAATGCTGACGTTTCTTCATTAAAGCTTAGCCTAGTGGGAAAAGACAGGTCTCTGTTAGAAAAATTAAAAATATCTCTCAATAATATGACAAATCAAGAGACAAACCTGGTCCTAATGCAATTAAAAGTTCTAGTTCCAAAGATTTCTGTATGGACAGGGACAGGTATACTGACAGATACTCAGAGGCATTTTGTTGTACTAGTTACCTGTGTTAATAACTCAAATGTCTGTGTCAGTGCTTTGGGTATATATATTCGGGTACATATGTTTATATGGATATCACCCTCAAGCTATATCCATGTTGAAAACTTGAATTTCCAAAAAGGTAAGCTTAGAAGATAAGACACATATTTTTTACAGCAAAACACATATCTTGGCATGAGTTCCTGTTTTCCTGAAAGCAATATGTTGATTTTTGGTATAAAGTATTTCAAAAAGCCCAATTGGAAGTGTGGCTTAGATCAGTGGACAGCGAGGTGAATTGAGAATTCACTGAAGGGCAGAGCTCAGTGTTGTGCTCAGCAGTGCAGAGTCTAGTTAGAGTCCTGTAGCTTGTGGTGTTCCCCAGGGGTTAGGACGCAGGGACAGAGTGTGCCCCCAGCAAGTTTGCTGATGATACAGAACTGGGAGGAACGGTCAGTAGCCCAGAGGTCTGTACCACCCTTCAGAAGGACCTCAATAAATTGGAGTGATGGGCAGAGAAGAACCATCTGAAGTTCAACAAAGGCAAATGCAGGATCCTGCACCTGAGGAAGAATAACCCCACATACCAGCACAGGCTGGAGGCTGACCTGCTGGGAAGCAGTCCTGCAGAAAAGGACCTGGGGATTCTGGTGGACAACAAGTTGTCCATGAGTCAGCAGTGTGCCCTTATGGCCAGGAAGGCCAATGGTATCCTGGGTTGTGTTAGGAAAAACATTGCCAGCAGGTCCAGAGAAGTGATCCTGCCCCTCAGTTTAGCCCTAGTGAGGCTGCATTTGGAGTACTGTGTCCCATGCTGGGCTTGCCAGTCCAAGAAACACAAGGAAGTACTGGAGAAGGTTGATCAGAGGGCTGAAAAGATAATCTAAGGGATCGGAGGGGGATAATTAGGGTACTCCCTCTTACAAAAAAAGGCTGAGAGAGGTGATAGAGCACTGGAACAGGCTGCCCAGAGAGGTTGTGGAGTCTTCTCAGGAAATATTCAAAATCCTCCTAGATGCACTCCTGTGCAACCTGTTCCAGGTGAACCTGCTTTGGAAGAAACTTTGAACTAGATATCTCCAGACTTCCCTTCCACCCCCAACCATTCGATGATTCTGTGATTCTGTTTCTGAAAGCAATATGTTGATATTTGGTATACAATATTTTAACACCACCCCAAATAATAATTTGTTTTAGGGAAATTTCAGGCATTTTTACTACTTGCAAATTGTGTTGAAATAAATTCCAGTTACTTCAGGTTTACTCACTGTGTAAAGAATCTATCAATACATTTGAAACAATCACCACTTATACAAACGATATTTTTCATACCTATCTCCTTCTATCGCTATGCAGATTTTTGTTTCCTATCTCTCTCATGACTGCTACATACATGTTGGCACATTACAAATCTTTGATCACTGTCTTCTTAGCTATCACTTTAACAATGTCAGTAGCTTTAATACGATGAAACTTGAGAGTTTTTACGTTCAAATTACTGAAAAATCAGTCCAACATATGACAAGTTTCAGCTGGTTTACGTATGAACTTGAGTATACTTCTAGTCTTTGACTTGAAAAACATCAAGTTGCAAACCTAAAACTAGTTTCCTACACTTCATTAGTCATATCTCTTCAGTAAGTTTTTGATATCCTCTTACTGGAGCCCAAGGAATCTTCTGTCTGTAGAGGCTGTGATCCACAACTACAAGAGAAATCCCAGGGGACAGAATAGTGAGACAAAGGAGAATTTTCTTTGATCCCTTATCAGACCCACTTTGGGGATAATATGATTCTTTCAGATTATAATCAGTTTAGTTACATGCCACAATTGCTGTTTTGGGGATCCTATTCCTTATGTTAGAACCCTCACACTATGAGTACAGAGGTAAAGCTCAACACAGTTTAAAAACAAAAATAAATCATAATGTAATAGTAGGTTCCTGTCAGATTATTCCATTTCAATTGCTCTCTGAGCATCTCTAGTTGTAACCAGTTTTGACAGTCTTTTCTTCATATATAGGGAGACACACAGTGTGAGAACAAGATGACAACATCTGTTTAGGTAGGTAGTAATTACTCCTGCAACAATCTAAAGGTGTAGCTTGTCAGCTTTCATTTAAAGAGCACAGCAGGTATGGTTTTCAACAGAGATAAAAAATGCCATGTAGGATTGTACTTCCTTTCAGGTTACTCAGACCACAGAAACTTAATATTGGGTGTACAAATTAATGTAAGAAATGCTGAAAGAGAACATAACAATCTGGTAGTCAACTGACTTTCCACATAGTGCCTGAAGCTCATCTAAACCTCCACAGGAAACATCCTCAGTTAATTATTTATGTCTGCTGCCTTTGTTTTTCACTTCAGTGATAATCTGCTCTTCAGTTACTATGTTCCTTTGGTTGGTGAATTATCTCATTCAGCATCCTTTGCTGGCCAGGCCTTTGGGAAATAAGCATTTTCATTAATATTTAAATTTTTCCCTTATGGCCATATCTGTTTAAGAGAGTAAAACACAGATTCCTTCCCGCCCCACCCCCCCCGCAACTTTATTACTCTTTCTTCTTCCTCTTTTCCTCACTTCTCTTCAGCTGCTTTTATAATGGTGCAACACAGAAATTATTTTAACTTGATGATTTATCTGTTGCATGAACAGGGAGAAATATACCAAGTTTTCCAGCATTAAAGTGTGAGATTATTATTGTTGTTATTACTGTTAGGTATTATTGTGCCTATTGGATAAGACTATCAAAAAAAAATATTAAGGTTAAACCTGAAACATGATGAAGAATAACTGGAGCCAAACAGTGGGAACACCAAAATAAAAGATGTCCTTAAACATATTTATACTTTCATTCTTGAAACATGACTATTTTAAGCTTTCTCAGAAATTTTGAAACATGATGATTTTAAACTTTCTATGAAAAAGGATATTTTTAATCAACATTTCATTAAAGACAACAGAGTTATGACAAGTGGTGCTAGATAAGGAGTCAATAGCTAAATATCTATAACAGCTTTTACATGACAACCCTAAACTGTGATCTACCTAACTTGATCCTATCAACGTAATGCAAATTTCAAACCTGTTACACAAGTATATTAAAATGTAAAACAGAGTGCAATGATAGGGAGATGCTCTGATTTAAGTCATGAATGTGGGACACTACCTTCCTATTTGGATATTCATTATGTAAATATGGTGGCTTATCTCAGTAGAAGAATTATTAGCAAAATAAGCAAGGGGAAAATATGTCACTTCATAGCTTTTAAAAAATCTACCTAGAAATCTGGATTATTATCATAATGAAAGGATTTTGGATCTTTACTTATTTTTTTCATATTTCTTGTTTCTTCAAGGGTATTTGGCAAACACATTACTGGCCACATGGATAAATGGAATGCATAACAACACGGTAGGGTTATTGAACACCTAAGAATGGAGAAGTACAGTTCATACAAAGACATTGATACTGGCATTATTGAGCTACCATGTAGCATGTGGGATAATGACATAGGAACTTTGAAGAAAATAAAAGGGGCAAGAGGATGAAAATGCTATATTTAACAATATAGGCATATAGTCTAATTTCTGCTCTAGATTTAATGAAGGGATGTGTTCCTAGATTTAGTATCAGTGCTTGTCATCTGATCTTTTAGATGACTAGGCTCTCACTTTTAGACAGACTTGGGTGATTGAAGAATTCCTTTATGCTTATAGCAAAAAGATCAAAGCTGCACTAAATTCATTAAGAGGAGCATCTTCTTTCTTATTAAAAAAAAAAGAAAAAAAAAGAAAGGGCGTTATTGCTGTAAAAAAAGTTAATGAATATTCTCTTAAATCTCATAAGAAAGATCTCCCATTTAAAACTTGCTTATTTTAAAAGTAATTTAAGGGCATATATACAAGCAGTATACAGTTATTCTTGGCTGGAAAATCTTATTAATTTCTGTTTTGTTTTTTTCCCCACTCCTACTATCCCAGAATGAGGAGTCTTAAGAATGTAAAAATGAATATACGGTCACTTACTAATGCAAGAGAATACATCTGAAGATGTTGCTCAAAAAGACTTAAAAATCATTGCAACTGAAGAATGTTTATTTTCCTTCCAAATATAAATTTTAATGTCACAAAAATCCAACTGGCTTGTTTGGAACACTTTCTTGGCTTTATTGGTAATTCAGTGTAAGAAAAGAAAAATAAGTTGTCCAGAATATACTGTATTCTTCTATATAATAGCATGACTGACAAAGTTCTACAGTCTAGTTTTTAAATTAAGGATGCCATTTGTTGATTTTTTTTTTTGCTGTCCTGTTCATATTGGTTTCTTTTGTAATACATGCAGTTTCAGAAAACTTTTTTCCTTAAAATCAAAGACATGAATTTTCCCTCATAGCAATTTGTAAAAAAACAGTGATCTAAAATACAGTCAATGTGTATAATGTGCAGCAAGTACTTTATCTAACTTCTATTTCAGCACAAATAATTAGAAGGTGAGATTTTCAATTTCCAGATGGTACTACCCATAGTCCTTTGTTTTCCCCAGAATTTCTGCCAAATTACTTTTGCAATTTGTTTTAATTCTGTGTGTTAATTGTAGAAAACTTATTAAAGCACTCACCATTTAGTATGTTTTAATGAATTGCTTTGGCTAGTAGTGACAGGGTGGATACTTTCCTATAGTTCTGACTCCTACTAGAATTTGTGAATACTGAGAGTGTGAGTACTAATGAAATGTTGCCAACATTAATGTGCTAGAGGCTTGAACTAGATTTAGTAAAACTGTGGTCTTTCTAAGCATAATAATAACATTTACTATCATTAGTGTTTGTTTTCTGGCACTTATAATAAATTTAAATGCGACTGAAAGGACTTGTTCCTTTTTTTAATTAAAAAACTTATGAAGTGAAGCCTTTAGCATAGATACCATGATGTTGATAACAAAGTGCTTTCTTCCATTACCACTACCTCATTTCCCTTTTCCACCATATGCATATTTATCCATTTATCTGTACCAACATGAAAAGAATGATTGTTCAAATCCACATCCTCTCTCAAAACAATGTAACATAAATCTTTGTCTCTACAGTAACTATACTGCTCAGAAGAACAGATGTGACTTGTCACCAAAAAAAAAAAATAAAAGTTTTCTCTGCAATATTTCATTTTCCTATATTAATATATTAGAGGAAATATCAAATTATTTCATTTTCCCTTTCCCTTCAGAAAAGGAGCATGCTCACAGGTAATGAAGGAATAATAACAGTGATAAGTAATTCTGATGTTCTACACGGATCTGGAAAAGCAGGAACTGAAGAATGTTAGAAATTGAGCTACTGCCACCCATACATCCAAATGGAAAGAAAAAGATTAGCATATCATATGAAGAACAAATACACTTTTATGATTTTAGATAGTATTCTAGGAAATACTTTTCTTTACATTCAGTAAGTGGAGGACATTAGCCTAAAGTACAACGTAAATGCTAGTAATATTCCTGACTTAAGGTGGCAAACCCATGAAATCAATAGCTGCAACAAGCTAAGTATCACTGACTAGGCTTTCTATAAAAGGCTTGTTATACTTTTGGAAAAAGACAGAGATCTAACTGAAGCTCCAATTTAAAATACTGAAATAAAGCCTTCTAATCAATGCTAAAGTTTCTGTCCCTCTCTGCACAGTCCTTACTTCAATCAGGGTTTGAAAGATATGAATGGAATTGCCACAGACAGTAATTCAGTCTATCTTCCTGCTCCCATGAGTTCATGGAGAATTAGAAGCCTTAGAAAACCAGAAGCTCAGATATTTCAAAGTTCATCATGAACAGAGGAAGTAGCTTGGCTGGAAATTTTGAAAAGAGCTTGTCTGTTGAGAGCTCCCTGATGATATATTTACATATAAAGTTAACTATTAGGCCATGATTATTACAGACACTGGTTATAGAGAATATAAATAACCTTGATTGAGTTCATGTCCCTGCTTGCTTTCAATAAAGAATTAATTTGTTCAGTCCAAAGTCTTTTTGACAATACTATTTACAAAATGGCTTAAATTTAATAAAAAAAATTAGGTTAATATTTGATAAAAGTCATAGCATAGACACTTTTACAATGAACTGTCAGTGGAATTTGTTGTAGGACAAATGAAAGTGAAATGATATTAAGCCAATGTAAACAGCAAGGCATCTTGTAGGATTGATTATCACCTCGAGGGAAAATAATTTATTTTCAAGTTTTAATAATTGCTTAAACTATTGTAAAGAAAATTTATTAAAGGGGAAGTTTTAGCAGTTAAATAAAATAACTTCTGAATTGTTTTATGAACACTTAATTTACTAATAGTGTTAATATTCTGCAGTGGAACCTTTCCTTGTCAGGTTCTTATTGGCAAGCAACCAAGACTTAGAATATCTAAGTTAATATTTTATAAGGTTGATTGTGTTTATTGTTGTTGTGGTGGTTTTGTTGTTGTTGTGCTTTTTTGTGTTTTTTTGTTTGTTTGTTTTGTTTTGTTTTTAAATTTGTGATACTGATAAAGCTTTCAAAGACACCAGTCCAGTTCTAGGAAGAAACATAAATGTTATTCTACAAAATAATCAAATTGACTAATTCTGAAATAACGGTCAATCACAATTTCTATACCGGTAAATGAAAATCTGAACTACTGCTCTGAAAAACAAAAATATTTGATTGCAAGTGCTTAATAAGTGTTTTGAAATGCCTGTGAGTCCAAGAGACTCTGAATTATTCAGATGAATTAAAGTTGTTTGGAAAACTGTGCACAGTACCCATAAAATAAAAAGGTAATATTAATATTGTATTAAATATTGATTATTTTCAATTGTATTTGAATATATTTGCACATATATCTTTAAGATAGAGTGTTTGTATATAAGCTGCAGAATGTCTCCCTTTCCAACATTTCAGACAATTGACCAGTTTTTCATAGTACTTCTTTTAACGAAATTAATAAGTATAGTGGAGATTAACAAAATCACTTGACCAAGAAGGCTGGGTTTATGCTAAATTATTCCAAGGATCATTCAATGTTACCTGCTACAGGAGCTAGATTCTCTTAGGCATTCTTACTGTAAATCACACATAAAATGTCAACAGTGTGCTCAGGTGAAGGAGAAGACAGCAGAAAGAGTTCTCAGCTTCTCTAAACCTGCAATAGTGAGGTGCTGCTATTTGGCAAAATTCACCTGAAAAATGCGCAAAATAACTAGAGTACTCCTCAGGCAACTAAGTGATTTGAGATGTACCTTGAGGTACTGGTGTTACTTGCAGGCACTTCACTGCTGTTCCCACTACAAGGTGTGGTCAGGTTCACTGGTGAACAAATACCTGTTGGATGAGGCCTTTTGAGAAGGAAAGCAGTGGAATTAATTCTGATGCGTTTTTTCCCCATCTATTTGCTAATCAGATTGACAGTTTCTAAAATTCAACTCACATTTCAGAGAAAAAGCAGCTGCTGGGGATAAAGCAGTATAAAAAGCCTTGCTCTCTCACTTTAGATATGTGAATAAGTGCTGAAACACAGATTCACCTCAGCAGCGTGATTTTCCAGTTTCTTAAAGTGTGGACTGGGGGTAAAATAGACTTACTCACAAGTACCATAGTTAAGCTGTTTGGTTTGTTGTATGAAATTTAAGAACAGTTATTTCTTAAAGCCCCACAAGCTGACATTACACTCACTTCAAATTTTTTTTAGTTCTGCCAATATTATTCATGTGTAATAGGAAAAAAGAATAAAGAGGAAAATTATGTATAATTGGACACTTTGGAAATTAGGTATATAAGTTCTCTTGCTAGTAAATGAAGAGAAATACAAAACCTGAAGGAAAATTAATTCAAAACATTTTTGACAGCTCTTTTGGAGTGAGATGAACAACTTTATTTTTTTTGCTAATTGTGATGGAAATCTGATTGCAGCAGAAGCCAAACAGCTATTCTAAATTATTCAGTTAAGTTTCAGATGGCTAAAGCTGAGTGATAGCAGTTCTTTTTTTTTTTTTTCAAGTGTGTATGAAAGTTTCAGCAAGCTATGAAGAACTAAACTGGTCATTTAACTCCTAATCTCATTGGTATTGCAATAAAATCAGCCTTCATCTATGATGGACATTTCTAAGTATTTTGCTTTAATTAATCAGGAAATATATTCAAGAACTTAATAATAAGTCCTGCAGATGCCCTCAGATAACTGGAGAAGTTCAGGGAGAAACAACTGTAGAATTGCGGGTCATGCTGGAGACCTACCCTCAATCTGCATTGTTTGTATTAGACTTGATTTATTTGCAACCAAAAATTGCAGGGGAAAAGGCATATTCTCATGCTAGTCTTTTCAAGTCTGCTTGTTTATTTCTAAATTTCTCTGGGTGATCGTAAGGTGTGTCAGTGTAATCACATCTGGAAATGGCCTTTTCTCTGCCAAGGAGGTGGATTAAGGACAATGATAAGAACAGCAAGGCACTACTCTTGTTTTGTCTCTCATCTGTACTTGGTAGAACTACCTCTAAAGGTTAAGAGAAGCAGCTCATCTTGGCCTCTCTTTTGCAGCAGCCAACTACTGCCAAGAGGGAAGATGACTGCAGTTAAATAAATATCCTTGACTGCCACTTGCATCTGGTATTATATCAGCCAAAATATATATTCCAGTTAATGTAACCACCAGACTAATAATATTATACATTTTAATAACACACACTAGCATCTCCACTCATCTCCCTGCAGATTGTGTGCACTGTGCTAAAGGAGTGGTCACAATCTCCCTGTGGACCTTCAAATTCTGTGCTCACTTCCAAACAAATCAGCTCTGGCATAACAGGGTATATTGAGCACCAGAGTGTTCAATACTACTCTTGAAAAGGATCCATAAATTTTCTGTGCCTAGGATGTGAGATCCTATTCACTATAGAAGGCAGGTGCAGAGCAGGGTCCCAAAAGTGTGTTAAAGAAAAATAAGATCCTTTAATACCCTGCTCAACTCCTGCCTATGGGCCTTATATGATGCTGCCAACCTATCAGAAGGATGTTCATCCAAAAAGGATGTAGGCTGCATGCCGTGAGTGGAAGAGGCTGTTTCATGTGTAGAGTGGATGGGAGACACAAAGAGAGGTTAGTGTGCTAAAAGATCATGCATGAACAATCCGTTGGTGCATATGTGGTGCACATCTACCTCAGTGCCAATCCATAAGTTAGGAAAATGACAGTTCTATAAAAAAACCTGTCTTGACATCTTATTCTTGAGTTCTGGATTAGTCATTGTGGCAGATTTCGCATTAGTTCAACTCCCAGGTTTAGGTAACAAGACCAATTTCAGTCAAATATTTTATTTTAACATGGTAAATGATTAAATAAATACAAAATTTTTAGCTAAAAAGTTCCATCTAATCATAGAATCCTAGAATCACAGATACATTTAGGTTGGAAAACATTTTGGTTTCCAGAGAAGTTGTGGATGCCCCATCTCTTGAAGTGTTCAAGACCAAGTTGGATGGGGCTCTGAGAAATGTCATCTAGTGAAATGTGTCTCTGTTCATGGCAGGGGGTTGGAACTAAATGATCTTTAAGGCCCCTTCCAGCTCAAAAATTTCTATAATCTGTGATTCCATGAAAAAGCCTTTAAGGTCATTGAGTCCAACCATAAACCTAACAC
Organism: Myiozetetes cayanensis; assembly: GCF_022539395.1. NCBI lineage: Eukaryota > Metazoa > Chordata > Aves > Passeriformes > Tyrannidae > Myiozetetes > Myiozetetes cayanensis. The sequence goes on along the minus strand of NW_026087742.1, from coordinate 38,773,582 downwards.
TACCAGGTCCACCACTAAGCTATCCCTAAGGACCAAATATGCATATCTTCTAAATACCATCAGGGATGGTGACTGAGCATTTGAGTACTTCCCTGAGCATCCTGTTCTAAGTAAAACATTTTTCTGATTTTCAAATATGAGCTGTCTTTCCATAATTTTTATACTACTTTTTGAGAAGCAATAAAGCTTGTGTTCTCCAAGCTGAGGTAAGACATTTTACTAGAATTTTGCATAAGCACAAAGGCTTTATTGTTCATGTGCTCAAGTGAGAGGATGCTCTGAGAAAATGAAACAGGTCAAAAGGATTATATCTTCAGTTCAAGACAGGCTAAATGTTCCTAGGCTTAAGAGGCAGAAGTCACTTTAGACACTTTTGAAAACAAGTCTTAACGCTGAATGTATTTTAAAAACTCCACAGTTAAATTCAATCTCAAACTATTCAAATTAATTAAAAAAAAAAAAAAGAAAGAAATACTATTTGTTTTATTTAAATGTTTTCAATAGACTATCTCATTATAATTAATAGTGGCCACATTGCAGGGCAATAAAGAGTTTATTTAATATACAGTAAAAGACCTTATCTTTGGAACTTAGATGTTAGAGTGACAGATAAAGATGTACAATTTGAAAATGCATCTGTAAAAACAATATTAGTTTGGAGAAGATACTTTAAACACTTAGTTGTTGTTCTGAAACAGTTGTGGTGGTTTAAATGTTAACAATTTTGTTCTTAGCTATTTTCTACTTGAAACATTGCAGTGCATTTTTTAACTGCCATACTGAAGAATATTAATGGTGCAACAAATTGACTGGTGCTACCGAGATGTATCTGTTTTTTTAATGAGTGTATTTAATTGCACATGTTTCTTAAGTCTCTAATTACAACCAGTACTAAAAGTGTCTAGATGCTTAAGGGTGCATTTTTATATTTAAACATACGTCATTATTATTACTTATATGGCAGATAGTTCACTAAGATATAATGATAGGATATTAAAGTGGATTAGAAATCTCATTATTAAAACACAAGCTTGTCTGAATAGAAAGAAAAAAATAAAGTACTCTAAGTGGAATAAGCACCTCTTCATTTTCTTTCACAAATCTCATTTTATTACGAGCTAAATGTCAGAGTCATAAAGAGGTAACTGCTGGCATGATCCCATCAGGGAGGTTTCTATTTGTTATGATATGATATTCAACATTATTTTCCCACAGATTTTAAATAAAGCCAGTGAACTTTACTAAGGACTCCAATTTCAGCCAAATGTATGTTAGCCTATCTAGAGGTGGATTGTTTATTTTTAAAGAGTAAGATATGACTGCAGTCAAATATCATCTCTTCTTATATTTTAACTCAGCATTAGGGCAGACACCAATTATGAAATTGTGCTGTCAGGTTACCCCTCTAAGGGCAGTCACACACTTCATGTTTTCAGTGGCAAATTGAATTTGACTTTTAATTTGAAGCCCAGGATACCACAATGTAAAACCTTCTGCAGTATTAGTGATAAAGTGTGAGGGCAGACATCCTGTCTGGGTCTTTTAAATAGTCCTCTCCATATTAGTATTGCTTTCATTATATTTTATGGGGATTATTTTCCTGATCTTTATAGGAAAACTCCAGTAAATGTTTAGAATCACAGTAGCTCACAACTAGAACTTTTCAGGTTTCTTTATAGATTCAAATAAATGATCTACTGTAAAATCTTCCCATACGTGCTATCCAGACACCTTGTAATTTCTGAGTTCTAGAAATCACTAGAACAATCCTTAGCACAACACTTAGTAGGTGGTGGTGCTGACACTTTCTAATTCATTTATTCTTTGGAAGATAATTAAATTTTACCTTGCACAAGAAAGTGTGCTAATAATGGTTGCAAGCCCTTTATTTATGGAAGATTAATTTGCACAAATTTCTGTGTAAGTTGGTAGCCCTTCCTTTAATGCATTTTAGAGTATTGAAATGTAGTGTATTGAAGAATCAACAGAATAGACAGTTTTAGGCTCAAAAATTAAGAATGTCATAACCAGAAAGTGCAGAGGCTGGTTTGGTGCACATGTAAATGGAATTTAGCCAGGATTCTGGGTTAACTATCACCTTGGAGGTTACCATTACATATCAAAAAAAGAAAATAAAATAAAACTTATGATGGTTCCTTGCCTCTGTAAACTTCTGTAATACAATGGCCATGAATTAAGCTGTGAAATATATAGTGGCTCAGAATCAGGCCCAGAGGCTCCAGCCATAGAGTACTACATTAACGAATATAAGATCTCTGTGCTATTCAATATTTGTACACAAATATAATCCAGACCAAATAGGAGCATATTTCTGGGTAATTATCCAGCCCACACAACACATTCAGTATAATGTTAATTTTGCATAAACTGTTGCCATGTGATCTGTATGAAAGTCTGCAACGATCAAGTTATTTCCCATTTTTTATTACCATTTCTACATTCTGTGTCAAGTGGATGAAGTGTCTTAGTATTATTTTTGTATTGTTGGCATCCTAAAATGGGATTTATAGTTATGAAGATCAACTGCTTTAGCACTCCCTAGCAAGTGCCCATATTTCCCTAAATATTATAAATTAGTGTGCTGAAATTCTTCTAGTGCATCACACATGTTACTGGTGTGTGCTGGACAAGTGCTTGCAAATCCTATTAATTATCCAGAAAAGGTTTCATTGGGACACAATGAAAGACATTTGTTTGACGAGGAATGAAGTATCAGGCTTACTGCACTGCACTTACTTAAGATGATTTTTTTTTTTTGTACTTCTGGAAGATATGTGTAGTGATGCCTGCTTTTATTAAAAGTTCAGCCATTCCCTTCCAAGAGACAGGAACCCCTTGGTACAGTCCTGATTAGTGGTTATAAGGGAACTGAGGTGGAATTGAGGTAGGAATTGTATGTGCTTCTCTTCCCTCCCTGATAATTAGTTCGAATCATAAGTGTTTTACAATTCAATTTCTAACCCCTGCTGCAAAAAAAGAACAGCAGGATGGCTAATAGAATGACACTTATATCTGAAAATGAATGCTTTCTCAGGATGCCTTGTCACCTTCCTGCTCTGCACTACAGGTTTCATGCAAAGCAGCAAACAGGGAGAGAAGATGCCAAGAGGACACAGGCTTATTTAAAATAAGTTCTCAAAACTAGTCTGATTATGCCTTCTGTTAAATGTGATATACTTTCTATTCTTCTTATCTTGAGAGTTCCCTTAGAATCTAGTTTTAATAGTTTATCTATAAAAATTACTGAGATCTATCTGTGCAACTTAGTATTGTGACAGGTCTTACCACAAAAATATCTGAGCAATTGGAAAGAGAAAATAACTCCTAGCACGTTCACTTCTTGCCTTGCCATTATCCACATTATGTCAGAATATTTTAAAATTATTCAAAATAAAAGAATGAGGATGTCATTAAATATGATTATGTAGACTACTACTGAAAATGGAGAGGCAGGTATTGTCTGTGCTTTTTTATTGTTTAAAAGTGTAAGGAGTGTATTAGTTGAAGTCTTTCTGTTTCTATTTATGGGACTCCTTGATGCCATAGAGTTATGTATTAAAGGGACAAGCCTTTCTATTAATTAAAGTAGTAAATTAATTAATTAAATATAACAGTTAAATAAAATAATCTGATTTTAAGTTAAACTGATTTAATAAATTTAAACAAGGACAAAGGGACATTGGAAATATTATAATCCTTCATAGATAATTATACAGGAAAGCAGTCCTATTAGCTTGGATTAATTCTGGTAAACTAATAGATAAAGTCTCTAACTGTAGATCCTTCATTTCACCACTGAAAGTGTATAATAAAATATAACCTCCCAGCTAAGGAAATTTCAAAACTAAAAAGACCTGAGAGAACACAAACCAAATGGATGGCAAACATCTTACTTATATCATTATTTAAAATTTTCTGTAAATAAGATTTCATGACGCATCCAGCAGAAAAATCTTTGATTTGAAAATATAGACACTAGTTTTGCCACATCTACATTTCACCTTGTTAGTAGTTCAGAAAATGTAATTTGTGGAAGAATAATTAAAAACAATTTCAGTTTCTCACTTCATGCATATGTGTGTAGATCTCTTCTGAAATTTATTCAGTTAATCCATTTAATAAAGTAACTCACTAAATTCCTTGTTCCCAAACAAATTAGGGTGAAGTGGGAGGTGGGTAAAATTACACAGCAAGAGGGGACAGCTGATGAGAAATTTAGAGCTTTCCTTGTTGGACACCAGATAAGTTATTATTGGGTCAGAACTAAGTTGTGGGGACTGTGTGTGTGCGGAGTGGGAAGGGATGGGTCGAACTTCAGGTATCCTATCCCTAATGGCAGGCCCCTGGAGCCCACATGGGAAAAGCCCTGGAGTAGCTGTCAGTCACAAGCAGCCCAGGGAAACTAAAACACACCACACCTCCTGCAGCCCCTCACCCAGCTCAGATTGGCAGGGACAGTGAGGACACTGCCCCTCACCTTGGTCTGGAACCCCAGAGTGGCTGGGGGGTCAGGGACCCCACCTGAGGGGGCTGGCCATAAGGACCAGAGCAAACAAAACCACAGGTGTGTGTTTGCCTTCTGTTGCAGCTCTGCCACTGAACTTGTCAGAGCTGGTCTTCTACAAGTCTTCGGTGGTAGCTCTACAAGCTGTCTCTCACTCTTTCTTCCTCTCTGTCCTTCCTCCCTCTGCTTCTTTTTCTTTGCTCCTTTCTTGATGCTTGGGGTGGTTTGGAGCTAGAGGGATTGAATCTTGATTTAAGTGTTGTGGAATTGGTCTGATTTTGCCTTAAGTGTTGTCAGTTAATAATATATGCTGAGTCAGTATGGTGGTGGATCATTTTTGTCTCACTTGTGTGGTGTAATTTTGAACTTTAACCAAGTTCCTTTATTTACTCTAAATCAATAAAGAAATTCCTCGGGAACAATCCTGTGGCTTATTCTCTTGTTGCTTTCTTAAGGTATTAAAGACCCCTATGTCTTTATATTAAATATAACTCAGCCAACAGCTCCCAGGGCTGGAGTTTTACATCCCTGAAAAGGCAGAAGATGGACATTTCTTCACATCTATCCATTCAATGTCACAAAATTTAGTCTGATTATTATTTTACATGGGGGACAGTGGTGAGGAATCTCACTGTACTCCTGATGATTTGAGGACTCACTAAACATAGTAAAGGTGCCACAGTTTTAAGGATGATCATCCAGTATCTTCAGAGTTGCAGACCAAGTAGGGGATAAGAAAAACAAAACAAATCTATGATCTGAATTCAGTGGAGGGGGAACATTATGAAGGAAAAACAACCTAAGGACCAGAGAAGAGCCAATGTATCTTTTCTTACTTATAAACTTCAGATATGAATTAGTTGGCTCAATTTCACTCTTCTTTTTTTTTTTAAATTTTAATTTACCAATTTTTCCCAGCTGTTCTTTTACAGTGTAAATTGTATATTGCCATCACTGACTGAGATGACATTCTACCTCCAAATATCTTCTGTTTTCAGAGCACAAGCAGATTAAATATTACAAGATAACTACAAATCCAAAAATAAATCTGCTGTGTCTCCTTTTCCTATATACACTGCTGCAGCATGTCTTGTCCCCAGTTGTCCTTGTTTGTCTGCCTCTACAGGCCAGTTTTTGCCCTTTCCTATTTGCATATAATATGCTGGAAGTTTAATGCACTATTTTTTGCCTCACTGTTTAGTATCTCTGCTTTTTTCCCTTCCACAAAGAAAATATAAAATTTGGAGAAATCCTTTTCTTCCCTGTAAACACTTGATTTTTATCATTCCCTATCACCTTCAAGAGTCCGTCAGGAAGAAATACCATACAAAAAGACAGAAAGAAATGAAAAAAGAAAAAGAATCTATTCACACTCTCCTTTCTGTGAGTATTTGTATCAGAGCTTTCTCTCAGATGATCAAGGACAGGACTTAAAATTCTCTCCTTCAGCCAACTTCCCTTGGCTGCTGCTTACTAAAAGCAACTCCAAACAGCCATTGGCAACAACTTCCAAGCTAACAAAATCAATTTTCATTTTGAACAATAATTATAAAAAAATTATAAAAACAATAATGCTCTTTTTTAACCCTTTTCTTTCAAACAAAAAGGAGGTGACTTTATTGTTCATACAATTTAAAGGCTTAGTTTTTTTGGCAGTGCAATGGAAAACGTAAACAGTATTTCAGACTTATATTGTAGTATAATAATAAATACAAGTGGATTATGTGCCATTTTTTAGTGCTTAATATATAGAGAGTAGTTTAAAATGATGTAAGAATAAGTTAAGAAAATCCACAGACCCCTAGAGATTTTTGGCACCAGGCTCTCTCTCCTACAGGCACTGGAATATTCATGACATTCCCTGCCTTCTCTTTCTCCTCCTGAAGATAAAATCCATAGTTCTTTCACCCTTCAACATTACTTAGCCCTTTAGTTTTCCTAATTCATTAGACGTTAGTTTTCTGGCTGAGACATATCATTAAGTTTGGGTTGGGTGTTGGTGGGGGTTTTTTGTTTGTTTTTGTTTTTGTTTTGGGGTTGTTTGTGTGTTTGTTTGGTTTGGTGAGTTTTTGAGTTTGGTTTTTGTTTAGTTTTCCGTTTTACCTAAACAATAAGAGTCTGGTTTTGTTTGTTTGTTTGTTTGTTTTTAATCAGAGGGATTTGATGGATAATACAGCTGCTGATACTATTTTTTGTGTGGTATGTCAAAAATAGTTTCAAGACTTAAATCTCATTTTTTAAATTAAGCACATTGCATTTAATTTCTCAAAATTCTTTGATAAAAAGATTTTCTGGAAATTATTTTACTAAAAATCGATTCTGAGATCGATATTTGAAGCAACACATTCTACCAACAATCCAGAACAGCAAAAATTGTTTATTAAAGAACAGATAGCATCATATGCAAGTAAAAAAATATTTATTTTCCCCTGCGTCTAGTTACTTAAACATTTTACTTTTTTATAGATCAACTTTTCACATAGGTATGTAAACCTAAAGTATCAGAACAATTACGACAAACTTGGAGGTAAATGATATATTTGAATATTTAGCTGTTTATCAGTGTTTTTAGCATATGGAATGACAGACTAAACAGCAGAAAGGTTTTAGTATGAAAATACAGTCATAAGAAGTAGGAAAGCAGGAAATTTGTGTCTATAAGAGAAAGCAATTAAAACACATTTCCTTGAATTTGAATGTAATGTGTTTAATAGTGGTTCAACTTGTCAGTCATGACCTTCCATAAAGTAAATTCCTCTGTCTACTTATTCAACCTTTTTGAAAACAAATGAGACAGAATGAGTAAAAGCGATGTATCATTCATCTCGCTTCTTCAGAAGGAATTTTGATTACAAAAGACAGTCCACAGAAAGTCACTGCACATATTTATCACTCTCTGGGTGTATCCTGTGACAGCTGTTATCACTAACAATAAAACACTATTGCTATTTTCCACCTTCACTGTAATGTTGAGATCTTTCTATGAAAGACATTAATATTGCCGGTCTGATTTTTCAGGTTTAACAATAAAGGCATCTGTTCAAACATAGATTTTTCTCTGAGCCCACATTTTTTTTTTTTGTTGGAGTTACTGGGAGTATGGATGGACTATAAAAAGATCTGTTTAATAATAAATTAAATGCATGCAGATAGAGAAATTGAACTTGCACAAAAACCCACAAAAAGTCTTTGAATCATTTCTTCAGCTAGTACGAACTTGTGTGTGCAAATATACATTTCTTCCCTTTAAAATAAAATGTTAATCTAGCTTGGTTGCTTCCTGAGATAAATGAATCCAACATAGGTCAAGTAAAGTTGCCCATTTAAGAGCATCCTCAAAGCAGTATAAAGTGTTTCAAACTGAGTAGTTTAAAAATCAATTTAATTAACTCAGTAAAATATACAATGCAGCTCTAATGCTTAGTGAAATCAAGGACATATATAGCTTAAATTTAATTGGCAACTATGTGGCTGCTTGACCACATCATGGTCAGGTTTTGTGATCAGCATGATAATCATCAGAGCTCTCATTCAAACTCACACAATTAACATTTAGGATTTCAAGGTGTTTAGTCTTTCCAGAAGCTGAACTGGGCTTACTTTTCCTATAATAAAACATGAAGAGATTGTGATTACTTGGTGAACTTCTAATTATTTATTTCTCTGTTAGGTTTCAAGCTTTTTTGATTACTCCTGAAGAGTGACCACAAAATTACTGGAGTTGTTATAAAGAAGTGATAAAATAAGGCGTTCAAAATAAAACAAATTATGACCTAAATAACTTCACTAAACAGTCCAAGTACCTGTAAAAATCACACAAAACCTCTGGTGTAGTAGAGAAAAAGAAAAGAAAAAAGCAATCAAAAAACCAAATGACAGAATAGATGAAATATTTTATTGGGTGCCAGCTCCAAAACTGCTCCTTCTTTCTTGTGCAGATGATCTATTTATTCATGAATTAACTGTCATAATAATCTTGAAGAACATATTGCATTGATTATCTTCACTAACACACAGTGATGACAAACTGCCATTAAAACATGTTTAAAACATGAGACTGAGATCTGGAACTTTTTAAAATATCTTAGCTACCCACTCACATCACCCTGTCTGAATATCTTTTCTATTAAGAATACCAAGGCTTTTCTTTTTATTAGGTCAAAACAAACTCTTGCTTAAAAATAGTCCAGCCTTCTTTAAAAATTATTATTTTTATTTTCTAGAATATACTGTTCTTTAGACAGGTTGCTATCTTTCCCACTTCTTTTCTACAGACCCTAAAACTGTCTCCATTTTATCAAATATTTGGGCTTTATTTTTGATCTTAATAGGGAGTATTATAGATAAGCAATAAACCTTACAGTTTTTTTGGCTGCTCTGGCCAAATCTTCTCATACTTAACAGAAACAAGTCTAATTTGGACACCTCCCCTTCTCTGTTATCTATAATTATCTGTTTCTTAAATCTTAGAAAACTGATACTGATACACAAGCTCCTACTTTGAAAAGCATTTCATAAACCATGTACTTCAACATGAACAGCTAAAGAGAAACAAATTAAAGAACAATTAATATAAAATCATAATGTTGTCCTATCTTCTGTTCTTATTTGTACATTAAGTTTTTAATTTTTTTTCATAATTGAGAGCAGTCATGGAGTTTCAGAGATAGATTTTCACAGAATCACAGAATAGGCTGAGTTGGAAGGGACACATAAGGAACACCGAGTATCAACCTTAGCCCTGCACAAGACCAAACCTAAGAGTCACACCACATGCCTGAGACTTGTTTGCCTTCCTTTGGACACTTTCCAATAGCCTAACATCTTACTTATATTGTGGTGCCCAAAACTGCACACAGTATTCAAGGTGAGGCTGCACCAGTGCAGAGCAGATCAGGACAATCCCCTCTCTCGACTGGCTGTTTGATGCCCCCCAGGACACAGTTGGTCCTCCTGGCTGCGAGGGCACTGCTGACTCATATTTAATTTGATGTTGACCAGGACCTGAGTTTTGTAATCCATGCTCACTGTTGTCCTGGATTTTTAACCTCTCCTAATCCTGCAGCAATAATTTATTAGAACTACAGAGAGATGAAAATCACATTAAGTGAGAAAAAATGAGAAACAGAAGAAAACCTGAAAATTCTGTATTCAAAGTAAATAAGGCACCTTTAAATGTCATTTTTGCCTACAGCTTTATATGGGTTTTTGTCACTAAAAAGCATAAGGAGACCAGCTGTAAACATAGCTTCTGGAAGGAAACAAACCCTAACATGATGAATCTTTAGCTATTCTGTCCAGAACCATTGAGTCACAGACAGCAAGAGTTTACATAACTGTGCACACACACAATACCATCTGTGAATATCTATACTTCTACACACCTTTCACTGCAGGACTTCAAACACCCATAACAGCAGCTGGCATGAGCTGTACATGTACTCTGGGAAACCTTCTGATGCTGCCACATTAACTGCCTGTACCAGAACTGCAAATGATTCTGTCTTTGGTTCACACAATTCCAGTGGAGGGCTGATTTTTAACCCGGGAAAATCATCTCTGTGTGGGGTCTACCTCAAAGGGACGTATTATATATCATGTTACAGGGACAAGTAAAATAATTTATTTGCTGCACTTTGACACCAATATTCTGGATTTTACAATCCATTTGTGAGAACGAACACTGAACAAACACCTATCTAAATGTATCCAACATTATTAATTAGTTAAATAATTAATAATAATTAATTAACATTGCAGAAGTTCACTCTTAAACATCTTACAGTGTTATACTTTAACTGAATATGTCTAATACATCTGCACTCATTAGACACATTCTTTTCTCTTTGAAGAGTCTAAAATAGTTGTATGGATTTTCTTCAAGCTATACGTATATTTGTCTGATAGCAAGTTTGAGAAGCTGCAGTTCAACATCAGTTTATGGGGAAGTTAAAAACTACTGAAAACCATGACATGAAACAAAAAATATTGCTCAGCAGCCTTAAAGAGCAGCAAAATCTAATGAGAATTGCATCTTTGTTATAGTATGAAATATAAAGCACAGATCCAGAATCTAAACATGCTATTTAATCCCTAAGTGATGTATCCATCTATAGAAATTAAATTTTGTTCTGAAAGCAGATTACCAGATGAGGATAATTTGCAAATGCCAAAATATCTACTGCAACTAAAAAAGCCAGCTGTAAAGACAACTAGCTATTTACTGTTATCAGAACTTTGTTCAAATAATACACTGGAAAATACAGCTTGAAAGCTGTGTTAAATGGAGAAATTTCTAAATGGAAAGCCAAGTTCTTTATTTTTGCAATAATGACTGTGTTAATGTATGTGACACTAATTTTCTTGCTGTTTTTTTTTTTTTACGAGATTAAAGAAATAAATACAGATTTCACTGTATTACTTAACTGAAGATCTATTGAAAAGGCCTATTAAAGAAATAAGATATATGACAAATTACTGCCTCCAATTTGTAATAGGCCTCTGCTGTTAATTGGTATTTGAACAACAGAAGAGGTGGGAAACCAGACCAGTCAACATCTCAGTCTGAGAAAAATAGGCTGTTAAAGCATTCTGGAGAAATTTAATGGCCTTCTTTCTGCTGATTATTAGGAGAGAGAAGTGAACAGCCATCTCTATAACATTACAGAAATTAAGTAGTTTTTCAAAGAAGTAGGAACAGATGGATTAACTTTTCATGTACTAGAATTTTGTCTGCAGAGATTCAAGAAGACTGAGACAAATTTCTTCTCGCTCCCTAAGTGTTAAAAATGTATCAGTACTTTATAGGAGATAGTATTTTCCTTTTCATAATCAACATGAACACTTATACACTTATAATAACAAAAATATTACATTTTCAAGAATTTTTTTGATCAAAGAAGATTTAGTCACTTAATATTGTCATAATTGTAAAAAGATTTGAATGACAGAATTCACTTACATGAATCTTCTGCTTTTTTAAAATCAAGATACTCCAGTTTTCCAAAGTAAAATATATTAAAAGGGTTATAATTATTTTTAAAGTTTCACAGAATATGCTGAGTTGGAAGGGACCCACAATGATCATCGAGTCCAACTCTTAGCCCTACACAGGACAAATAAGAGCACATATTAAAGCTGTAGGAAAAGTGAATGTACAGGACAACACTGCAAACATCCATGCACCCATTAAAATAAAAGTGGTTGAAGATAGGATATGTTCTAACCAACACTTTTTCATAGGAGTGGATTATATTATCAAATAGAATATGTGAACCATAGAATTGCTAACCAAAATTCTAGATTCCCTTGGAGGGTGCTATAGTGTTTTCATTACTAAGTAAAGAGATCAAGAGTTTATATGAATGACAGTGCAAATAGGGCTTTTCTAGTACTTATTTTTAAGCCAGTAAGAAGCTGAGTAATACACCAGTGAAATTTCTATCAGCCATAGGAAATACCCAGATTATTATGGTGGAAGACTGCAATACTCAGAGCACTTCAGTTCTGTCCAATTTCAGAAAATGTACTGCCAGACCTACCTTTTTACAATAAAATATGAGGGATTTATAAAGACATTTGTGAAACAACTTTTTTATGGATACAGCTGACATAGATGTTACTGACAACTGGCAAAACAGCAAAATGATACCAAAAGTTTGTAGATCTAACTGGAAAAATAAAACAACATCAAAAAATCAGCAACTGAATGGTTTTTATGAGAGCTTTTACAGTACAGACAGCCAAGCCCCATGAAAATTTAAAGCCAGGGACATCAAATACCCTGCTACAGTTAAAAGTCATCTGGAAAAGGAATCATTTTTATTTATATTTGGATCAATGGTGTTTTCATATTACTTTTCCTAAAGAAAATAAGTTCATAGTTACTGAAAAGCTGAAAAAAAAGATGATACAATTAAAACACTTCAAAATGTCAATGTTGAAGGATATTCAAAATAATTACATTGTTATTACAAAAGTTTGGGACTTTACATATCTTCTGTCAATTAATCAAAAAGAAGAGAATGGTTTGGGTTAGAAGGAACCTTAAAGATCGTCTATTTCCAAATCCCCTACCGTGGACAGGGACACCTTCTACTAGATCAGGATTCTCAGAGCACCATCTAGCCTGGCCTTGAACACTTCCAGGGGTGGAACATCCACAGCTTCACTGAAAAACCTGTTCCAGCGCCTCAGCACCCTCACAGAAAAGAATTTCTTCCTAATATCTAATCTAAGACTAGGCTCTTTCAGTTTAAAGCCATTTCCCCATGTCCTATCACTACATGCCCTTGTAAAAAGTCCCTCTCCAGCTTTCCTGTAGCCCCCTTCACATATTAGAAGGTGCTGTAAGATCTCCTCTCCAGGCTGAACAAATCCAACTCTCAACCTGTCATTAAAGAAGAGGTGCTCCAGCCTTCTGATCGTCTCTGTCATCCTCTTTTGGCCTCACTCCAACACGTCCATGTCCTTTTCAATATTATTTGAAATGTGGAAATGCCCAGAGAGAGTGCTAAATAGCTATTTTGTTGTTGCTGAGAGTTAAATGTTATGGAAAAGAAATACTTCATATTACTGATATAAATACTCCTTGCCAACAATTTTCAGCAGTAAATGTTAAAAATGTGAGCTGCCAAAAGAGAACTTGACAGTGCAGAACTTCCTTTTGGAATGACTGTCACTGAAAAGATCAGTTGAACTGTAAATTAAAATAAGCCTTTTGAATTTATTTGCAAACTAATAATAATTTTAAAAAAAAGTGTTTGGAGTAAAATGGAATATTTTGCTACTGCATTCTAAACCAATTTCAGTTTTTATTTTCAGTGGTTATTAAATTATTTAAACTTTTCTATATAAAACTAATTATACAAAGACATTTAATTTATGTTCCTTCACACTGCTTTTATGTTGCACAAAAGTCATATTGTTCCCTGAGAAAGGAGTGAATTTAAAATTCCAGGTAGACTGATAGCAAAGACATTTCAAGCAATAAAACGAATTGTCTGAATCATAAGTTTTATGTCATTCAAGATTATTTCAGCTACAGGCAATCATGGTGTTTCACAGACCTGGAAACATCAAATTTAAGTGCTGTAGCCATGAAGGAATTGGAACCACAGAAAGCTGTAGGGTGCAACTGACAAGCACTTTATATTACAACATACATCAAAAGATTGACCAATGTCTACATAAATCCTTTATTTTGTCCATGAGGTGTAGAAATTTTTCAGACATGGCATATCAAGGTACATAGCATGCACTAAATAGATTGCAGTCCATGATTGGTGCTTGCATGTGTGTTTAACAAAGGAATAACATGATTATCTAATTTGTAACGCCCAATAAGATGTGACACTTCATAGGAGAACATAGGGTGTAACTCTATAAGTATTAAAATATGCAAATAGTATAAATATTATTAATAATTTGTGCCCATGGACTCCAGCTGCTACAAGATGAGATCCCACTCTGTGTTACCTATCATAAGTGGATAACATAATTTGCTGCTGTAGTGTTTCATTTTGAATAAAAGGAACTGTAGAGTCAACCTCTGAATCTAGGTGAATTAAGCCTTGAAAAGAAGTGGAATTTGAAAGACTCTGGATAAAGTAGGGCAGCTAGGTGTTGAGTATCTATGTCTCTAAATGCCAGTGCTGGACACTCAAGGTAGTCGCCTCAGCTGTGGTTTAACTGTATGCTTATCCTTCCATGGAATTGTCACCAGAATTGCCTGGGGTTGGAACTAGATGATCTTTAAGGTCCCTTCCAAATTAAGCCATTCCATGATTATTGGAGGCCATAAATAATCTCTATATAACTGACTTTAGTGTCTCTATAATAAAAAACTCATCAGCTGTTGTGTCTGTAACTTGTAAGACCCTAAATATCACCTTATATTTATTTATATTGAGTGATTGATTAATCAATTTTTCTTTTTATTGTTTTGTTTTAAGATAGACATAAGTGTATTTGAGAAAGCTCTGTGACATTGGCTGCGATTTAACCTGCATTCTGCTCCATTCTGACCTTAAAATTCTTCTGAAACATTTTATACACCTTAAGAAAAGGCCGAAATGAAAGTATTTCCCCTTTCCTTTTTCTCTTTTTTCTTGACAAGAATGATGTACCAGGTTTTCAAGTGGAAGATGCATTCTGATACATAGAAGCATTATATTTGTATTTTTCAGAAGACATCTACAGACTGATTGGGAACAGCTCTGAAGAGTGAAAATAAAGTACTGCTGCTTTTCAACACATTGATTATTTTTTACTGCCCCTTTGAGCAGGCATTCAGATTAAGCTGTAACATGTTTTAACTCTGAGAGGAATAAAGAGGTAAAATATTAAAGATTTCACTTAAAGTTTTGTATTGCTTTTAGAGTACTGAATTCAGTTTGATTAGACACCTTGATGATTACTTAATTCTTATGACCAGCAGAAATGCTGCAAATAAATGGCATTTTTTTCTTTTTTTTATCTTATAGATGGTCTCAGGGTTCCAGGATAATCTCATGAATTCTCAATTTATATATTGCTAGTAATATTGTCTAAAAAAACCTCTATGTGATTCTTTTTTACTTCTCCATCTATTTTCTAGAACTCATCACTGGATGAACTTGAAAACTAGGTAAGTCTTGCCTCTCCATTTACTGTCATCAGGTCATCTCCTCTCTTTAACTATCTGGAAAACGAAAAAGTGCATTCACTTTGAATAGACTATGTGCCCATTTCTAAAACTACATACTCTACTTTAGGGAGGGAAAACCATGAACTAATTCATTACTAGATGTATATATATTTTCCATTTCAGGTTTCAAAAAAAGAGGAGATTCCAAATTATAAAGAATCCAGGAAAAGATGTTCTTGACATGTTCTATACATGCAGAGAGTTAAGACAAAGCTATGATGAAAAAATTAATAAATTGGCAAGTCAAAAAAGAATATAGAAGACCTAAAAGTTATAGACTCCAATTTTCAG
Organism: Myiozetetes cayanensis; assembly: GCF_022539395.1. Classification (NCBI taxonomy): domain Eukaryota; kingdom Metazoa; phylum Chordata; class Aves; order Passeriformes; family Tyrannidae; genus Myiozetetes; species Myiozetetes cayanensis. The sequence continues at coordinate 38,758,079 of NW_026087742.1, read as the reverse complement.
GTCTTTCATCTAAAGCAATTTTAAAAGCTTGACACAATAGTGCTTTCAAATAAAATTTTTTTATAAAGAAAGATTCCTATGGTGCTTTTAAAGGATATAGGAAAAATGTCACAAAGAATTAATCAAAAATCTGATTATTTTAAAAAAATTACTGCTTTTGATATTTTAAACCTTTAATTACTTCTCATATGGATGGTTGTATAGACTGCCAATAATTTTGCATTTGCGCTGTGTTCCAATGATACAGACCAGCAAATTAAAACACTGAAAGCTGAATATTGTTAAAGCAAACTCTTCATAACTACATTTGATCTAGGTTTGATCTTGAGTAAATGCTCCTAGGTCAAAGCAGCAATCCATTCTGAACTCTGTGGTGGTGCTGGTAAATCTTTTTTGCTTTACTACTATTTTAAGGTTTATATGAGTGTCCAGCTGTAAACACACCTTTAAATTTCTATAATAATTTCTAACACTTCAAACAATTACTTTCTTTGAAGGTTACACTAGTCATTTTCTTTGCTGTAAGGTCTTCTTTTTTCTACCTTTCCATTTTTCTGCATGTACCAGAGAAGTGTGAAGATCTTTAGGTTGTGTTAAAAATACTCCCCTTCTGTCTAGACTGTAAAAGTTGCAGAGAAACAATTGATCCATTTCTAAAATGAGACCCAGTATTGTACTTTCCTCAAACTGTATGAAATTGTATTCTTTACTTGTAATTTGCTGTCCAAAATGAGACCTCGCAACGAAATTGCTTAGATCACACAGAAGTCAAAAAATAGATATGAGAGACTTCTTCCTGTAGTTTTCAGATCTCTCTACAATTTACAGTTATCAGTTCTCAGTTGCCTTTCTGCAGTAGCTCAGAGAAGGCTGGAGGTGAGTTGGGGCAAAAGAACTGAGGTGAATGCTAATGTGAGGTTGTGCAGAAACAGTGTCCTCCACTGAAGGGTCTCTAACAGCTAACACTGAAAGTCATTGCAGCAAAATGGTATGGCAATAGTTAATTCAAGGAAACTCCAGTGGGCAGAAAATAGGATTTCCTCATGCTTCTTTTTTCAAGCTCTTACACAGTAAAATCCAAGCAGAAACATGTGGAATGATCCAGTTTTGTTCATTGCTTTTCCCTGAATCTGTGCATTGGCACAGATGTGAAACTTTGTATCTTAGTCTTGGAGTAAAGATCAGATTTGGTATTTATTATTCACCCATCAGACTGCAGCAGGAAGCAAATTTCTTTGAGTTCTCTACAACTTTTTTGGGGTTTATAAGTAGTAACATTATAGGTCTGCTTCAAAAACAAACTATACTTGTCTCAGCAAAGGGCTTTGGAGGAGCTATGGCCATGAAGAATGCTTTCACTCTCATCACTGAGACATGGAAAGCCATCTGGAAAGTTCTGTAAGTGACTCACATGGCTTACCGCCTACAGCATCTGCAGAAGCATTGATAAGAAGAATGTCTAAATTAAACTGGCACTGCTGTATTCAAGAGGTTTCTCTGAGTTGCACTTGGCTAGTGAGCAGCCTTAAAAAGTGCGAGCACAAATTCATTTTTCTGCATGGGAGTGGACAGAAAACAATATTCCTTCTCACTGGCACTGTTCCAAATATTATTAATCATTTCCAGAAAATAACTTCATGCTTGTGATAGGTTAAATAAACAAAACACATCCTGCAGTTTTTGATTTTTGGATAAACAAGGGTACTGAGATAAAAGTTGGTAAAACACTACAGAAATTCATTCTCTTTACATTTGTTTCTGGAGCTGAGAATTTTTTTTAAAGTATGTGCACTGTGAAACCTCCCCCAATATTTACTGATATCCAATCCCCAAATCTTGTCACTTTATCTTTCACATATAAAAAAAAAAAATCTTAGATAATTATACTATACAGCCAATTTTAACATTACCCTTTCCTGTCTCTTAAGAGGAATTGAGGGTATAATCACATATGATGCTTGCTATTTTTTCCACAGTCAGTATTGAACAATCTATCAAACATGAAGTGAAACTTGCTGCCACAGAAAGTCACAAAAAAACAACATTCTACAGCCAAAATGAAGAGCATATTTTTATAGGTGCACACACACTGAGGCACATACATTAAACTGACCTGGTTGATGCCTTTAAGCTACAGATCATAAATTCCCCAAACTTTTCACCCTTTAATATGATGTTTATATAGTTACTAAAGCAGTTTTACTGAGACATTTTGAAGTGCTCTTTGCCTGACTGCTCCATTTCTTCATCCATGTTGGGTGGGAATTTTTGTAATGGCTTAAAGGCATCATACACATGTTGAGCATTAGCACTTCATAGGGATAAACGGTTAACATTTGAGATTACTCTGTCAGTCATGTACTTGAACAACTGTTAGATGCAAAATTGTGGATAGAAAAATGGGATTATCCCATTATATATTATTAATATATAATGATAATAGTAAAATTGCCTGATGAGTCATTTTAAAAGTTAAACTTCCATATCAGAAACTTCAGAAGGGTTTTATAGTCCTGAGTACCTAGATTTTCTATGGCATGCAGATCTCCAAATACTTGAATTTAGCATGAAGAAGTACATTAAAATGGAGAAGCACCAGTCGAAAAAAAACCCAAACAAAAAACTTCGTCTTTTTTAGAGCATTTTTTAGTCTTCATTTGTATTTTACAATCTGGCCCAACAGAAATGCAGAAGTGGAAAGAAAATAACTTTACTTGCTTAGTTAACCCATTAATTTACTGCCCCTTTCCTAACTCCTGATGACTCTTGGAATTAACTGCCTTGGAAAATCAGTTGATGCCATATGTACCAAGTCCCAGTAATATTAAAGCTAAAGAGTAAATCATTGAAACATTTCCAAGAACAGAGAATAATTAACCAAACCTTAGAGAAGTTAATACTACATTGCTACTTCTTTCATCTCTAGAGACAAAAGAACTTTTTCTCTTTCACATCTGTCTCCTGCAGAATTCAGTTTTATTTTTACATGCTGTAATGAAAGCTGGCACTGTTCAGTTTACAAGTACACTAGTGTATGCATATCGCTGCTCTTCTAAGTTTGATTTTGGCCCTTAAATATATTCAGGTTTTCTAAGAAGTTGATGGTGTTTGAAAAGTTTCCTGTGGATCAAAAATTATTTCTGAAAGGAATCAAATATGTATTCTCATGATGAATGAACATAATTGAACTGGGAAATGAAAACTTTATGGGTTGTTTTTTTCCAAAGCGTCTTCCTGAAAGTTGAAGTGATTTCCTTTCATAAAAGATAGGCTGATAGACAACCTCACCAAAACACTTGATTACTAATACAGAACAATCACCTAGAGCAATTTTCATAATAAGCACCTGAAAGAAAATCAAGATTAACATTTTCGGTTACCTGCAAAAAGCATTTGGTATCTATTTAATAACTCAAAGAAATAAAGTATAATACAAAATTCATGTCTTATGCACTGTTTCAGGATTTTTAGTCTTGCTTTGTGGGAATGGGAAATTACTGTTAGGACTAAAAAGATGACATCAATCCTGACAACTTTTGAAACCAAGTGCCTGACAAAAAAGAACTGCCCATCTGACTGTTATTTAAATACTTAATTTCCTTTCCTTACTGTTACAGAGCAGTGCTTCAGAGAATAAATCTTTCCTTAAACATAAAAGACAACTCTAACAAATAAAGTATACATTATCCTTAAAGAAGATTCGAGATTTCTTTGAGTCACAAACCTAGGAGGTCAGTGCTATAAGAGGAAAACAAGAAATCTGTTCTTTAACAACCACAATAAAATGCCCTTTTCAGGTACATACCTGAGAAAAAATGTTAGAACGATGGACCATTAAATTGTTAATTAAAAATTTTGGTTCTTTTATTACAGGATTTTCAGTACACAGAAATTTCATATGTGCATATGAATAAAATCTAGCAGGCATTCTCCAAACAAGAATAGAAAAAGGCATTGTTATGTACTACAAAAGAAGCAGTACTTAAGGTGAGTAATTTCTGTCTGTTAGACCATGAATACCTCAGAAAGATATATTTTACAGAATTAGATATGAGAACTATTGTGGTTTAACCCCAGACAGTGGCTAAGTACCATGTAGCTGCTCACTTACTCCTTTGTCCCACATGGAAGGATGGGGAGAAGAATCTTAAAAAAGGTAAAAACCATTGGTTGAAATTAAGATTAGGAACAGTTAATAGTGGGAATAATAATTATTATTATTAATTATTATTATTAATTATTATTATTATTAAATGGAAGCTAAAAAAAAGGGATACAGGGAAAAAAAATTCACAAAACCACAAGTGATGCACAATGCAATTGCTCATCATTTGCTGACTGATGCCCATCCAGTAGTCCAGCAGGGATGGGCTCCTACTGGCCTACTTGTCCCAGCTTATATATTGGCACCTTTGGCCAATTTGAGTCATCTGTCCCAGCTATGCTCTCTACCAGCTTCTTGTGCACTTGCTCACTTGCAGAACATTGGACACTGAAAAGTCCTCGACTTAGGGTAAGCACTGCTCAGCAACAACTAAAACATCAGTGTTATCAACATTTTTATCATACTAGGAAGAGAATTAACTCTATTCCAGCCAAAACTAGGACAGAGCTTCATAATAAACATTTTACAATACAGTTATAACTGAAAGTTCAGAATGTATCTTCTTTTTATTGCAGGATAAGAAGCACCTTGTTACTAACATGGTAGATTGTCATCTTTCTGTAGAACAGGTTTTTCTTTAAAACATGATATTACACACCTCTCAGATATTAAATCTCTTCAAGAATGGGGAAAAAATTACCTTCCTTTCTGATAAATACAAATATTATTAGAATAAAAAAAATAATTATATAGCACCTGATAACAAAGACATGCTTTGTAATGCTTTGTAGTGAATTTGTAGTGAAATTACTTTTTTCTCAATATAGTTGAAAATTTGATTAGTATTATTTAACCTAAGAAATTATTACTGTGGTGAACTAAAAGTGTCCATTGCCTAAGAACTTCTTTTAGATATGTGGTATAAGCATAAACTAAGGAAATATATCTTGAATAGAGACCTGTCAAACAACTCTCTAGAAACACACCATCACTTCTTCATGAACTATGACTACACAGACAAGTGATAATAGACATGAATTTAGTCTATGCCAAGCGGAAAACTAGCATGAAGTTATGGATTCTAGGCTAAAGTCAATTCACGAGTTTGTGTTTATCTAAAAGTACCCACAGGTATATTAAAAGTGGGATTACAGGTGACACCTACAAGTTAAGATCAGAGTAGGTATTTCTGTTTTACTGGTAGCATAGCTAGTCAGGTAAAAAGAGTGTGGATGGTTCTGTGAATCTTAAATTATTATGTAGGAAACCAGCTCTGCAGGTTATTGTATTGGTATTATATTTTTTTTATTGTATTGGTCTGAAAATAAAGTTTTCATTTCAAAAGTTGTTTTCTCACCTCAGATGTCAGAGAGATGTATAAAACTCTGCAGTATCTTTATGAAAGACATCATAGCTAGGAAAAGTGGTTATGGAAATTTTAATCCTAGTTCTCTGAGTCACTAAATGCAGAAATATAAACATGGAAACTGTTAATAATTTTCTCTTCCAGTGTATCTGACAGTTATCATATATAACATGAACTAATCCCTTCTCAGATAGGCCGTGCCACATAAGTGTCTACATATCCAGATGTTAAAGCTTGCCACTTCCCTCACAAACCTATTTTTTTATATTGCACTCCATATTATGCTATCAATATAAACATGTGTCATGAAGAAGTTTATTTGCAGAGGCAGAGCCTTGGAAAAGAAAGAAACATAAGACAAGATCAATACCAAGACAAAATCAATGCCAAATCAAAATCAATAAAACAAATTAGATCTGCAGTATTGTTCTTCCTATTCCTGTTTATATTTTATTTATCAAGGCCTCAGTATTTTTTTTACTGTAAATTAGCTTTCTACAATTCTTTCAGTGAACCACATGAAGTGTTCCAGAAAACAGATCTAACTGTACAAGTCTTGCTTCTTCACTTATGGAAAAAAGTAAATAAAGGAACGTAAATAAATAGTAAGTACTTACAGCAAATAATCTGAATGTAATTAATAGTCTATAACGTATGTGAATGTGTTTATCTTAGCAAGAATTTACCCAGGGGTATGTCAAAAGGTGGATGTTATGATTCTTGCTGATATGAACCATTGTGGCACATATGCTTCCATGGATGTGGAGATTCTGCATTAGTGAGACTAAAGAAAGTCTTGTGCTATGTATTGGGACTAAATACTTTTGAATTTAGCACATATGAACTTGGAGCATTGCTGTTTAAAGTTCTTGAAATGGTATTCACATGGGCTGGGCAGCAGTATACATTGATGGGTTACTCACGTTTCAGAATGCTACCTGTATTGGGTTTAAAAGGCAAGGAGGTTGGTTGAGTGGGGGAGGAGCTGCAGGGGTGGCTTCTGTTAGAAGATGCCAGATACTGTCTACATGTTGAACAGAGCAAGTTCCAGACTGTTCAAAGATGGATATACCACTGCCCAAAGCTGAGCCCATCAGTGACACTGTTGGTATCTCCATGATAACATATTTGAGAAAGGGTAAAAAAAGCTGTGCAACAGAATCTGGGAGAGAGGAGTGAGAATATGTGAGAGAAACAGCCCTGCAGACCCCAAGGTGTCAGTGCAGAAGGAGGGGGAGCAGGTGCTCCAGGCACCTGAGCAGACATTTCCCTGAAGCCCGTGGTGCAGACTGCGGTGAGGCAGCTGTGCCCCTGCAACCCATACAGGTCCATAGAGGAGCAGAGACTGACCTACTGTCCCTAGAGAACCCCATAACAGAGCAGGTGAATGCCCACAGGAGGCTGTGATCCCCTGGGAAGCCTACACTGGAGCAGGTTTCTGGCAGAATCTGTGGCTGGTGGAGAGAGAAGCCCGTGCTGGAGAAGGTTTGGTGGCAGGATCTGTGACCCCACGGGTGACGTACACTGGAGCAGCCTCTTTCTGAAGGACTGCAGCCTGTGGAAGGGACACATGCTGGAGCAGTTCATGAAGAACTTGCAGCCTGTGGAAAGGTCTCACATTGGAGAAGTTCATGGATGACCGTCTCCTGTGGGAGGGAACCCGTTCTGGAGCAAGGGAAGGTGTGAGGAGGAGGGAGTGGTGGAAACAGTGTGTGATAAACTCACCACAACAGCCACTCCCTGTCTGCTTATGCCACTTTGAAGGAGAGAAGATAGAAGAATCAGGAGCAAAGTTTGGGAAGAAGGAAGGGGCAGAGTGAAGGTACATTTAGATTTGTTCTTATTTCTTATCACCCTTCTTATTAATTAACAATAAATGAAGTTAATTTTTCCCAAGTTGAGTTTGTCTTGCCCATGACAGTAATTGGTAAGTGATCTCCCTGTCCTTATCTCAAGATTTTGATTTTAATTTTATTTTCTCCCCCACATCTTGTTGAGAATGAGGAATGATAGTGCGGCTTTAATGGACATCTGGTGGCCAGACAAGGTAATGCATCACACTAGCAAATGAAATGTATATGAAAATAAATATGAATCCTAAAGGAAAAAAAACAATAGTGTTCCTCCACTAATATTACAAAATTCCTATGAATGATCACTTCTTTAATTAAAAATAATTAAAATAAATAAATCCAAGCATGGATGAAGAATGAAGACAAAACTAGGGCAGACACGGACTAGAAAAAACTAAAAGTTTTGTACCTTTGTGTCACCCAAAAGTTTTCCTGTTTCTTATCCCAAAGAATAATAACCAGTGGAAGCTTAAGGAGGGCATAAGATCAGAGCATAGAAAGAGAGGTCTGTAACCTGGTGCGAACAGTGGCAATGCTGGTCTGCAAGCAACAAACAGAACTAATGTTTCTAAGCATCAGACTAGATGACTAAGGAGAATCTCTAAAATACATTTAACTTGAATGTGACACAGGTGAAAAACAGAACTGCTGACAAAATATCAGAAGTAGGAGAATATTCAAAAGTAAAGAAAATTAATTAATCTCTATTGATCTCCAGAGTAAGTGCTCTTAGGAGCTTGTTCCTGTAGCATTAGTTGATCCTTTCTAGATGTTCCTTCCTAGGTACTTATTCTATGTTGTGGACACCCCTAGTATCGAGGTTAACTCCAATATTTTGATTTTAAAGTGCATATAAGATTTCACAACTACAAAATCAATTTATTTTAATGTACAGGAAGCATAACTGTCTAGAAGAAAATAAATTAGTGAGAGAAAAGAAAGGATCAGTTCACAAACGTGCGTAACAAGAATTTCTGACATGAATTTTCAGGCTAAAATTAATTCTATTAAAAAAAAAAAAAAAAACCCAAACCCAAATTCCCCAAATCCCCCACATATAAGGTCTATGTTAAAAATATGCATCTAGAGACAGCTCGACTCGTGTTTTCAGTCTAATCCCTCCCAAAAATGATAAAGCTTTAGCTTACTTTTCATAGTCAGATTTAGCTTGCAAAACCACTTTGTTAATGTAGCTGAAATAGCCTTTACATGTAGGAGTCATGTACTTTAAAGTAGCAATGCATGTGTAAAGCTTGAAAATTGTTACAGTGTACTGGCTATGTGGAGGAGAACATAAACTTATTAGATGTCACTCTGAAGGGATCTGTTTCCCACTACAAATGATGTACTTTGATGCCACAAAATGCCAGATTTACCCTCATGATAATAATGAGTATTCACTACAACAAATCAATCCCAAAAGGCAATGAAATATACTGTTATGAATTTCTCCAACTGTATACTTAGTCTGCTTACTATCTGCAAAAATTTTAGCCTCTCCAGCATTAGTTTACCAGGACCTGATTTTCAGACAGAAGTAAGATCTGACACAAGTGAGATCTGACTTCTCTTGTGTGTTTTTACATTTAGTAGAAGCATAGCTATTCCACCAACACCTCTACAAAGCTGTCATCTCCTCTCATAACCCTCCCTTAAGAGTTAGTATCTTTTTTACATGCACATGCACATCAAAATTGCACTCACACAGGTGTGCATATCCCAAATGGACATGTCAGTTTGGAAATCATGCTTAAGGTGATTTTTTTTAAATCTAATTCTACTCTGATTGGGTACAAAAAAACTTCAGGATGCATTCTCATTCAGCAGTTCATTTTACCATCTTTGTTACTCTTTCTTCAGAGCTCTCTCATTCATGGCTCAGAGGCTCAAAATCTATACATATAAAATATATCAAATGTTACAAGAGTTTTCTCCAGGCTTAACAATATGGCCAAGCTTCAGTCCTACATCCATTTGCAATCTTAGTTTCCCAGTTGAAGGCATTAGAACCTCATAATTGTCAGCACCTGTACTTTAACAGAAGGAAAACTATTCTTGACATGAACCCACTGCAAGCTTTATATATCTCATCTTTTGAAGTTATCTTCCAATTAATTTACACTAGGTCTGTCAATGTGTGGGAAAAAGTTAAGCCAGCAGCACCTTCATTCAGTTAATTAAAATCAAAAGGAAGTACTTTGGCATTGGAGCTGAGAAGGAATGTGTGAATCAAAACACTGAGTTTGAAAAACATCCTGGGAATTCTAGTTAACTGAATGACAACACCAATTGCTGTTTACCATAGAACCCTAATAAAGGGGAAATGCAGAGAGAACTCTGTGGAGAATCCTGAAACCTGAATCATGGTGTGTGCAGCCTCACTCTTCATTGTCTATATATGCTGACCCTGCCGTAATATGTGTTACGAGAGTTTTTGACAACCACGACCCAACGAGGGTAAGGGAGTTAGTTCTGCCTGGACAAACTCTGTCTCTGCTTGAATTCATTTGCCGCATCAACGAACTGTTCTGTCACTGGAAGTGCTTGTATCAATGCATAAATATAACACTAAACTTTGCCGCTCTTTTATTCAGAAAGTGTGACTCTGTTACCGTGGGAAAAATAAGTTATTTTAACTGAGACATGATAAAGTATCTTCCTTCAGGGAAAAAAAAAAAAAATAATATTGTTTGCATATGTTATTTCTTACCACTAGGCTTCCACACCCACATTTATTTTCTTCCAAAGCAAGGATTCTGAATATAGTTCATTTTTTCCTTTATCTCTGCCTTTTTTGGACAGTATACCTACTATCAGCTCCATAATATTGCCAAACTCAGTCCCTACTTTTACCATGACTTTGTTGGTATTCTTATTGTTTCCTACTGTAGTGCTGCAGTCCCTGCATCATTTATGGTTTCCATGTAGCTCTACTTCAGGGAACAACAAAGTGATAAAGCCTGATTATCATTCTACTCCAAGGCAGTATCAACCTCTTGAAAGAAATGAGGCAAAAGAAAAGGAAATAGATACTTATGGAATAGGTAAATGACAACTAAAGAAGAATATATTAACTAACAAATAATTTAAAAGTTTTAAATAAAAGCCTTGAAGTAAGGAGCTGTTTATTATTGTTGTTGACAGAGTATAATATGCAAGCTAAATATCATGAAAATGAGATTTCAGAATGTCATCTGACTCCATTGCTTTTGAAAAGACGTGGAAATTATGACTTTCTGCATTTAGGTATAAGACACTCACTCCATTTATCTCCTTATGTTTATATTCATGACTATCTGAGGCAAACCAATTTAGGAAAAATGTGAGTAAAATGGCTTTCATCATAATCTTTAGGAGTCCTGAATCAAGTCATTCTTTCAGGAAGGTACTTAGGAAATGTGAGTGGTTGCTTTTAAACATATTTAAAGAGCAAGCAAGCAGCAAGGATATATTTCAGTCCAATTTGAAGAAGGTATGTCATTTTTCCATTACTATCAATATATAAATTTATATTTAAGGGATAGAACTTTTCTGTTGACTCTGTAGATTAGCTATAGTTCAGCAAAGAGCAGCTGCTATTCTAAATGTCATCTCCAGACATCCTGTTGAGATAGGGTACTCCTGCATGTCAGGGTTTCATAGAAAGTCAGGGTCGTGCAAGGAGGTACAGTCCCATGGTTGTTCAAAGAACAGTCACCTAGAGCTAACCAAAAGGAAATATCAAGTAGAGAGATACTTTAAATTCTCATTTTGCTTGATTTTCTTTCCTGACATTCAAGGTTATGCCTCTATCCATGCAATTTAGGATACTGAATACTTTCCCAATGAAAGAATCCCAAGTAGAAACCCCCAAAAGCTCACTGCTATTTAGGAGCATCAAGGTATGAAAGTGTCTGGAGTTTACATTTATTGTTAAACATTGTCAGAGGAAATAAGTTATTCTTTCTTAGTTCAGTTACAAAATCCCAATGCCATATTTCCCAGTCTTCAGTTCCTAAATTGCCACAACACAAAATAACACACATGATTCTCATTCCTGATGCTGAAGCCAGTTTTGAAACACAAAATTATCACACTGGACACAGAGAAAAATTGATTGGAGGAACTGATCTCTCCCACCATTCTAGTGGTGAGAATTCTGCATTCCAGTTCCTTGTTTATGAACTGTTTCAGGGTTGAACTCAATGGATGTTTGATACAAAAATTTTGTAGTATTCTGCAGTACAGCAATAGGGAATTGCCTCCTCACTATCAAAAAATATAACAAAAGATATCCTGTTCAGTTTGTGTTTAATGTCAGAAGGGGAGAATATCAAGATGCTAACAGAGTAAAGACTAAACCTGAGTTATGATGAAAGACAGTTGTCTGAAGAGAAAGGAGAAAACTTGCAGCTTAAAAGCAAAATATATATTTAATACATGCCACTATGGTCTTAAAAGTTGTTTTGTAAAGGATTGTAGCCATGAGCTTTCGAAAGTTTGATGCATACATAGCCTAGGTCTTTGACAAATCATTTCTTAAATTATATTCTATAGAAACTGAAAGGTAAATGCTAAAGGAATATAAAAGTCCAGTATGTGATGCCTTTTCATTTCAAATAAGCTTTCTGACTTGCTCTTGAATATAAACACCTAGATTGTTCTTTAAATTCTATAAGCCCCACATAGGCATTACAGCAGGAAGTCTGTTCTTGCACTACAGATCATTCTGCTTTTTCTCTCCTCTCTCAAATTATATAGCTAAAATAGAGCTTTCTAAGGATAAAGGTTTTTTTATAAATTTCAATATCAATCCAAATATTTCTTTAATTTCTTTTTTATCTCTTTACACCTTTTCACAAAAGCAATGGTGCAAAATGAGTTCTTTTTTTCCTAACATTTCTTACAAAATATCCAGTTTTGTTATATGCCCCCTAACATTTGATATGGTAGAACATGAATTTTGCATTGTACTACTGCAAAAATGAAAACTTTCAGTCTGCTGTACTTTTTTACACATTTCTTTTGTAAATTTACAGGTAACTACTCTGTGAAAATGCAGTTAGTTTTGTTCTATTACCTCTCGTAAAAACTAAGCCATGTCAGTTTGTATTCAAATTTAGTCCAACTGACAAAGTTTTTGTGCTATGAATAACTGGATATTGGAATATCTTTGGATAGAGATAATTGGGGGGGGAGGGGGAGGTTTGTTTTGTATTGTTTTTCCCCCTTTGTTTTTCTTTGTTCTTGTGAAGAATGCAATTACTTTATACTGTAAACAACAGTAAATGGTTTGGAGATAAAAAAGTTTTCACATTGTCCTTATAGATCCTTTTTTTATGTGCAATAACATTTTTAGTTCATTCATTTTCTTACAGAAACAGAAATATTTTTATTTTAACAGGATTGGCACTGGCTTGCTACCCAGTCTCATTTACTGGTTTGATTTCTGGCTTCAAGTCTTGTTTTTCCTATCTATTTCAGACTCAGGCAAGGCTTAGTTATTCTCAAAGGGTCTATCCTATGACCCACTGATCTTAGTTTTCCCTTTTGCCCTGACTTCCATGCAATGGATCACTATGTTCTCCCTTTGTAGAGACAGAAGGTTGTGTGACCCACACTTAGAAATTGGCAGAAGAGAAAGTGAATCTAGTGTATAAAAGGGATTCTTACTCCTGCTGTGAGATTTTGTAGTTGATAGCATACTTTTTCCTGTCCTCAGAGCTTTACTGTGCTTTTGCCAACTCACAAAGTGATAAACCTATTTTCTATGGACATCTGTCCCTCAACCATCCTTGCTCAAAAACTATGGCTCTTCCCTGTCCACCATTCTGGAATGCTGCTTTACAAGGCACACTTTTTCATGGTAAAGTTAAGTAGATAAGAATAAATTTGTACACTGGATCTTACAGTAATAGCCAAGGAGTTCTCTGCATGGGGGCCAAATCCATCCAAGAGCGTCATCACACTATCTCCATCTGCAAATGTGTGAAAAGTCTTGGTGAAGAGGGAATGAAGACCCAACTCGGTCATAGGAGAGCAGATACTGGACATCTATGTGTTGGAGATGGGCTTGAGGAGGAAACCACATTTACAGAATGGAGAAACAAATTTAGTAAGGAAAGTGAAGACCCTGGTACAGCTCACCAGACTGCTTGATGGACTCTATGTTACAAACCTCGTGGTGGAAACCTAATGCTAGGTTAAAGCCACTGTTTTGTGTTATGTTCTTTTACGGACCTTGCCTCACAGGCATAGCAATAGTTTGTCATTGGTTAGCATACCATGAGGTAGCTACCAATCAATTTCTTCCCCAGTTGCCTCATGGCTAAGTTACACCCCCTGGTTGTGTCATCCCCCTGTCTACCCTATCCACTGTTGAGGATTTGCATGCTCCTCCCATGCTCCACCCATTTTCCAGATCCTTCCCTAGCCGGTCCCTTATAAACCCTCCATTTTGTTTAATGAAGCAGATCAGCTTTGGCTGGCTTACAGTTCACTTTGTCTCTTGTCTCCTTATTGGGAATAGCGTGCTATCTCCCTCTTATGTGAGACCACATTCGACCCTGAGGGGCAGAGCGTGTGAGCTCAGGCTTAAACCTATAGCAGGCTCTGCCACCTCGAAGATCACTTGCAGTCCTACTGCGGACCTGCTGGTCTTGCTTTTTCCCTGTCACCAAACCGTGACATCTATGTGGTGCCATAAAACCAGTGAGATGAGAAAACTTATCACTACAGCTCAAAACAATCTCCCCCATTCACATTTTGCTTTTCCTAGTCTCTGCTTAATTTTATTTCCACCTTCTCTGTTACTTCCAGTTCCCCTTTATCTCTACATTTTTTCCTCTATAGTCTTTCTCACACCTTTTGCTTTCATCCTTGTCTCAGGGTACCTTCTATTATCCTAAAATACCATATCTTATTCTATTACCTAAAGAGGCTTCCTCAGCTTTGCTGTGTCATACTTATAGTCAGCTGATATCCAGACACATCAAGCCTATAAATATATTCCCCTTACTATTTTTCAAGTTTAATCTCCAAATGGGAGTAATTAATATGCCATGCTCCTTATTACAGCAAAAATATTTGTTTTTTGAGATGTATTGGAATTATACTTTATGGAAAATATACTTACTTCAACTTACGCAGACATTCATTGGCACTTGTGTACTCATCAAGAAGTTGCCAGAACTGTTTGTGGATGCCTTGAGACAAGGTTTGTAAAGTACCTTTGCATATCCAGAATCAATATTGTCACTGACAGTATTTCATTAGCAAGTTCTTTCAGGATGATAATTTGATTTGATTAATTATGAAGGCTGAGAATTTTAGGAACCCCCTGGTGAGCAGTATCACTCAATGGGAATAACAGTGACTGGCAATGAGGGGAGGAGATTGCCCAGGAGACAATGTTTGTTATCAAGTCTGTTGGCAATAAACATTGCTAGTAATTCTAAAACAAATACTTCCTGAATAATTTCGATTACTTGCATCTCTTCTCAGTATTAGTAATGAGTTTCCAGTTTATATCTTCTCTTCTTGTTAGAATAAAGAGAACGTTACTTCCCAATTAAATTTCACTCAGACTAGTCTGACAAGGACCAAGAATGCTCGTCCTGAAGGACAGAAGAAAAAGAGTGCTAGGTCACTCCATGAGTTTTATGTGTTTGACCCAGGCTGTCAGAATAGATAAACAGGGAGACCCTTCATCAGAGTGAAGCCACAAAGATGAGGCTTTAGAGTGTTTCTTCTGCCTTGGGAAATAGTACTAAGATAGACACCTACCAAGCACGGACAAAAAAGTACTTGCTTAGAGTTGTGAAGGCTAGTAAAAGACATTAAAATGTCATCCACATATATCCTTGAAAGAACAAATCTCATTAAACTTATTTAAAAATCAGACATCTCTTCCTTGATGCAATTATAAAATAACTAGAAGTATTAATAAAAAGGGAAATTTTCCACTAAAGTGAAGATGTACCCTGTGGTCAGTCTAAAGACAGCACACAGCAGGGGCTAGTCCTTTCCTTTCAAAGGATGATGGAGGCTTCAGCTGATATGAAAGGAAGAGTCTTTTATTAAAATAGCATAACTGCAGTATCCAGTGGTATTATTAACCTAATCCTTCCATTTTTAGGAATATGTAAACCAACATAAAGCTTGTGGTATGCACTGAATGAAAGACTACCTATTTTCAGTTGAATCCAAGATGTCAACAAGAGAATATATATTCAAATTCGAAGGATTGGAAGGAATTATTTATATAAAACAAAAAAAATCAGAAATAGCCCTAAATTTCATTATTCCTCTCAAGCTCACCTTTCAAATCTGATTCAGCTTTATAGAGAGATTTACAGATAGATTCACAGACAGATTCAAACTAGGTTATAACTTTAGAGTCTCTAGTAAAAAATGAGGAAGACTTGGTGCAATGTACTGAGAAGCCTACACTCAAAAAAACATGGGCTTTACAATGTTCATCCTAAAGCACTGCAGAGAGATCACAAGTTCTCCATTTGTTTTTTTGTGTTCAGTGTTACTAATGGAGTAGAATGTTTAATCATAAACAGAACATCTGTATATATGTCAGCTGCTATTTGTGTATTGATTTAAAACTAAATTTTAGAGAAAACCAATTTTTATAATCTAAATTTGAGCTGACAAAAGGAGATGAGATTTAGTGATTAAAAATGCAAGATAATGCCTGCTTTAAAAGTTCAGCTTCACTTACTCATATGGAATGTAAATTCCTAAAAGAACAATTAAAGAAACAAGCCTGAAAGTAATTCGGCATAATCAAGAAAAACATCTGCTCTGTGTATGGTAAGTGTCTCAAAAAGGACCTGAAGCTTCTTTTCTGAAAATGACTAGGCGTAGCTATCCTATACTATCCTTTTTTTTTTTTTTTCTTGGAAGGACTAGGTAATATTATTCCAATTAAATTTTCTTTTCCTTTTCAAACTTGAAGTTGCATTTTTATTCCTTTCTGTGTCTCCCTCTTTTAATTACAGAAATCAGTGACTGTTATTCCATGCATCATCTCAATACTGAAAATATATCCACCCCTGATTCACAGTACAATAATGGAATTATATAATTTTTAGGTTAGACAAGACCTCTATGATCATGAGTCCAACCATTAATCTAGGACCACTGTGTTCACTATTAAACCATGTACCCAGTTGCCACATCCACACATTTCTTTAACACTTCCAGGGCTGATGACTTTACCACCTCCCTGGGCAGCCTGTGCCAAAGACTAAACACCCTTAGAGTGAAGAAATTTTTTCCTAATATCCAATCTAAACCTTCCCTGGCACAATTTGAGGCCATTTCCTCTTGTGCTGTCACTTGTTACTTGGGAAAAGAGACAGACTCCTGTAGTTATAGGGAGTGATAAATTCTTCTCTCAGCCTCCTTTTCTCCAGACTAACTCCCAGTTCCCTCAGCTGCTCCTCATAAGGAGAGCTCCAAACCCTTCTCCAGCTCCGTTGCTCTTCTCTGGACATGCTCCAGCATCTCAATGTTCTTCTTGTAGTGCAGAGACCAAAACTGAACACAGGATCCAAGGTGTGGCCACATCAGTGCCGAGTACAGGAGGAAATCTGTGGCTTACAATTTTAACTAGCAGATATTAATGCCTGTTGCCTTATCTCATGTTGTTGCTCATTCTTAGGACAAATACCTGACAGACATCTGATCTGTACCTTTTTTGTTTTGTTGTTGTTTTTTTTCAAAATACTCCTCAAACTTCTTAAACAATCATGATTACTGAAAGCATGGCAACAGTTAGGTTTTTCATGGGGCTGAAAGGACTCATCCATTCCTCCTGCTAGGAATGGTTGTCTGCCTCCACCAATCGCTGTGTCTTGTCTTATTCTCAACTTTCTGCCTCAGAATGAAATTACCTGATTGTTCTGATTTATACTATGTATTATCTTGAGTACTGTTAAGTGCTAGCAGCATGAATATAGGCAGTTATTTCTCTCAAAAAAAAAAAAAAAAACCAACCAATAAATTCAAGTTTTCTAATAGCTTCCTGTGTACCAAATGAATCTTTTGTAGTAGCAACTTTTACAAGAGTGTTGGGTAAACTCTGATTTTCCTCTCTCCTCCTTGGTGTATTAAGACTACTTGTCTAGAACATCAGTTATTTTGATTATTAAAATGTCTTGCTTTCTGATTACTGTCTTTCTTAATGAACTGTCAAGTCATCTGTTCTGCCCATGGTCATGATTTACTAACCATAACTGATAATGATATTTTATGACATGAATTTGTCTAATTTGGATGACATTTCCATGTAGCAATTTTACCAGTGTGAACCTTATGTTATTGGTAGACCAATAAAGATTTTAATAGTTTAAAACTTATTTTTTAAATCCATTTCAAAAAATCTGCATTTGATTACAAAAAATAAAAAAACCAAACAAACTTCTTCTGTAACCATATGCAAAAATATTCAGTTCTGAATTTCTCTGCTACAAAATCTGTGCAGCCACATTGCATAAACTCCCAGAAAAGAAAGCCAATATCAAGGAATTGGACGTCTATTGGAACTAAACATGTAGCTGAAGCCTCTTGACTCTTGACCAGTAAACTTAGTTGTAAACAACAGCAAGATCTCACATTGCAGCAGACATTTTTAATATCTTTTTTTTTTTCTGTATAAGAGCAGCTCCTCTATGGTTAAAAGTATGATGTGATAATAAAGTCTGTTCTTAAACTCTTTCAAATAACTTAAAATGTTTTGTTTCACTTTTGACATGTCTCAATATTTGATATTGAGATAAGATTTGAATACTTTATATTCTTATTACAATTAGAGACCTACTTCTCTGCATTTTGTTTGTGTTCTATAAGTTGTAGCCAATACTAGAGCTACATTCATGAAGGAGAAACATAGTAGTTCCTTCTGATGGGTAAAACATGGTGTTTGAATCATAGACTATAAATCTGTGTATGTATGTTTATACATGTGCAAGTGTGTTTGTGTGTGTGTGTGTGTGTGTGAGAGAGAGAGAGAATGTGGTGGTAAATTGCAAAAGTATTGACTAAGAGTCATACCAAGTGTTCAACCTTCACTTGTTCTAAGCTTACACTATTTACACAAAAATTAGCTCGATACACTGTGAGCATAATATTTCACAGATGGTTTAATTTAAAACTTTGAAAATAGGTTGTTGATAATTAAATATCCTAACTTTATTCTTCTTTTGGGGGTTAAGTGCTCTTACTAGTACCTAATGATTTATCTAATGGTATTGTCAAGAAAAAGTCTTATTTAGATAATAGCCTGTTTTATCTTTCTAATGTAGAATTCATCAAAAAAGAGACTGACTCACAAATATTAGACTAATAGTATTTTTTCCGTAGTTTCGAATAAATTTTACAAAACGTTAACACAGACTATGGAAGAAAAATTGAACTACTATATATCCTCACAGTGATGACATAGCAAAAAGCTATTAGCTCTACCAACAGAAGATTTTTCTCTTATAGTGAAATCTATGATGATAGGACACTTAGAAATGTTAGCACTTCCTTATCTCAGCACTTTGATCAACATGAATCTCACCATGCTTCCATAGTGTAATAAAAACTTGCAAATGACCAGCAACTGTAGCAAAATAATTTTCACAAAATAAATATAAATGGCATCTGCTGCTTAGAATACTTTAGCCTTATAGCTGGAATTGGAAAGGCATATTCTAAGCAAAAATGCTGCTGAGATAGCATTTTCTTAGAGGCTTGTGGGAAATTAAAGGTCTATCAATGACATGCATCATCACTTCAAATGAACTGTGGAATCCAATAAAATAAGTGTGCAGATTCCACATACTTGGAAGTGGGCACAAAATTTCTCATGATTTCATGCAATGGATTTTTCATTATGATGCCATCTTTGGCACTTCTGAAAATGAAAACCTAATAAGTAAATAGGCTAAAGTTTAAAATAGCTTGGTAGGAGGGAAACATGCCTTAGGAGGATGGAAGATTACTCCTGACATACTACTTGGACGGTGAAGTTCTATTTCAATGGTAGAAGTACTGTCACAGCCTGTCAAGCTTAGCCAAGATGCAGAAGATATGCAAATGTAGAAGAAAGGATGCAGGGCAAAATGAAAGAATCCTGACCAATGTCCTCTTGTAGGGGCAGTTAAGCATATTACTTAAAGCAAATGTCCTGTCTAATGCCAGAAGCTTTCAGCCTTTTAGTGAGAACTGCATATTCTGTTCTCGTAAAACCACACAAACCTCATCTTTTTGCTACCTGTTTAATTTAACGCATCAGAATGCAAACTGAAAATTCTAGAACATGTTTCCTTCTCCTCACCTCCTCCACAGAGGCAGTAAACTGTGCTACAGAAAAGGCAGGAGAGCTGGAGAGAGATGTGTCACATCAGTCTTGCAAGATTCACTAGAGGATGTGTATCAAAATGCAAAGCATTTGGTATTATAGGGGTGGCCAGCACTGATAAGGAGAAAGAAAGGAAATAATTTTTTAATCTTCTTAGAAAAGATGGCAAAGAATGTACAGTGTTTTCTGGATGACCAAGATACAGACCAATGTGTTAGTACATCTGAAAATAAAAGCCTAAAACAAAAGTCTCTTTAGAGTCTGAGAAATTATTACATTTTACTTTCCCAAAAGATATTTCCCATGGAAAACATTGTGTGCTTATACACAGTGTCTATTCTGGTACCACTTTTGAAATGCAAGACAAACCCCTGTATATGTATTTATGCACTAAGTTTTCAATAATTTCATACTGATAACCAATTCTATGATTTGTCAATTTAGACATTCACCATGTAATTTTCCCTAATATTGATGCCATTCCAAGGCAACAGAATTAAAAAAATTCCATACATTCCATAGGAATTTGTTTGTTTTCTATTAACTTGGTCCTGCTGTACGTTCCTTATAATTTCTAGATTACTTCTTTTCCACGTAAAATGAAAAACATAGTTAATTTCTTCTTTTATCATCTTTACAGAGAAATATGTAGACTGCACAGTTTTGCCAAAGATGGTATGAAAGCAAAACACAAACATCTTTCATCAGAATACTCAAATATTCTGTTGGTCCTCCAACTTTCTCTGTATTCCTCTGCAGAAATTCATAAAAGGGCAGACTTAATACAATCAGTTTTAAGGATAGCAACTGACTTCATTTTTAAGAGAGGATCTTTGTCACAATGGTAAATTAAATGTGTCATTCTAAGTCTCTTGAAGCTCATGCTTAAAATCATGACAGAAAATGTTTCAAATAAAACAAATTCCAACAATTCCATTAATATAATATTCTTTATCCTTTTAACCACCAAAGATAACTGTAATATGTAAAATGCATTTTTAATATTTCCATTTAAGATTAATACAAACATTATATATTTTAAACACATGTCTGCTATGTCAGATAAAATAGTTCAAAATTCATAAGTTCAGCTTAATTTATGATTTCTGACTTAATTTTGTCTTCATCAGATTATTTAAAGATTTTAGCAGGTACCTTTTCTTAGAAGATTTTTATTCTTTTTAGAACTGCTTTATTACCTACCTTATGATTTTCCTTAAATAGTTCTTAAGAAAGTAATTTCAATTTAATTTCCATTTTCACTGATTTAATTATACTTTCTTTGTAGAAAGCACGATGTGTGAGAGTGAAAAGGAATTCTAGTTAAATCCCCCAATATTATGGAAAATCAAATTATTGTATTATTTTCCTGAGCTTTACAAGCCTAATTCTCAAATATGATTTTTTTTTCAAAGTTTTCTTTTTTTGGAAAGTCTTGCCATTCCTGAACGGCTAAGGACTGTTTCAGCTCATTAGTTATTTTATAGCATATATCCTTTTTTGGTTTTTTTCTGCTGGTTGGTTGGTTGGTTAGTTGGCTGGTTTTGGCAGGTTCTTTTATTTTTTTCTTTCTGAAATACTCGTAAGTATTTCTTTCTCTGGTACGTGCTCTTTGTATCTCTTCCTTTCCTGAACATAAACACCCACTCACACACAGTATTCCACACAAGGTTTTAACAGCATCTGACAACACTGCATTAACATTTCATCATTGCTACTGAAAATATTTTGCTTACTACATAAAATCATACTAGTCACATCACACAGGTAGCCCACAAACCAGTCAGTGTATTACTAATACAGATAATTTCCTCTTTAGTTTCCAAGGGTTGAGCTCTAAATTCATAAGGAAGGACATCAACCAATTGGAGCGAGTCCTGAGAAGGGCACCAAGATGATTAGAGGGATGGAACACCTCCCCCTTAATAAAAGGCTGAGAGAATTTGGGTTGTTCAACCTGGAAAAGAAAAGATTTCAGGATGATCTAATTGTGGCCTTTCAGCACGTGAAGGGAGCTACAAGAAAGAAACTATTTACAAGTGCATGCAGCGATAGGACAAGAGGGAATGGCTTTAAACTGAAAAAGAGTAGATTTAGATTAGACATTAGGAAGAAATTCTTCAAGGTGAGGGTGGCAAGGCATGGGAATGGTTTGCCCACAGCAACTGCGGATGCCCCATCCCTGGAAATGCTCAAGGTCAAACTGGATGGAGCTCTGAGCAACCTTTTCCAGTGGAAAGTTCACCGCCTGTTGCAAGGGGTTGGAAATAAATGATCTTTAAGCTCCCTTCCAACACAAGCCTTTCTATAATTCTCTTCACTATTTCCCTTGGGTGTTCTCTCTTTCCTGAAACTAGATAATATTAGGAACTTGAAAGTCAATTGTCCCTGATGTTCAAAGAACAACTGGACTTTTGACTATTGTTCACAAAAGCTACAATATAAATAGTTCATGGGAGCTTACACTATCTTAAAATGCATTTCAGATCCTTCTGATTTTACTAGCCAATACTATAAAAGCTGTTTTCCAGTTCAATTTAGAGTAGTTTGTGGATTTTAAACCAGCAGAGATCCTACTGTAGACATCTGAGCACTGAAACAAGTGCAACTTTTGCACTTTTTAGACAAATAAAGAATTATTATTAACCTTGACTCATTTCTGACTCAGTTCAGTCAAAGCATATCCAATATTTAGATTTTGTATAATATAACTCAAATTGTCAACTACTTGCTTCAGGGGATTAGGGATTCAGAACAGATATTAACAAAAATAAAGGATATTGGTATAAAAAACTTAAAAAAAGAAAAAGAGGATGACAATGAAAAATTCTATGATCAACTAGCAGCAAGACATTAGATAAATAAATCTTATTACAGAAATGCATCCTTTACAGAATCTTTGTTCTATGAAAATATAATCTAAGGCAAGTACAAGTCCTTATTACATAATGGGTTTGCTGTGTTGGGTACTCTTTAGATTTACTGTGCTCAAGGAATTGGCTGGCTCAGAACATTGTCAGTAACTTTTTTGGTTTTCAGTGAACAGATTAGTACAGAATGCTCACTTCTGACTTTAAAATGAGACTGACATATGGATGCCAACAGACACATCTCCTCATCTGTTGCAAGTTAAACTTTGCCAGAAATAAGGCAGCAGAGAACAAGACCAATATAGTTTCTTAGAAAGTTGCAAAAATATTCCTCAGTTTAAGTATAAATCATATCAATATTATTTTGCACTAGTTGTTTGACTCAAAGTGATGCAATTACTAAAATGAAGATAAAATAAAAAATGAGTAAAAAACTGTTTCACATTAAATACATGATAACACGCAGTTCACAGTTAGCAACTACAACCATAAAAGTTCTGAGTGGCAACTGAACAATATATTTAAAACCAAATTAAATACTTCATTTTTTATCTTTTCACTCCATTCATTATTTCATATACCTTTAAATTAAAAAATTAAATTGCTTCACGAGGCCTGTTGAAATCTAGATAAAGAACACTGATACTCCTAGGTTCAGGTTAAAGATTAAAAATTATGAAAAAGCAGGGAAAAAAACAAAGGTCGTATTGTATGATTCATTGAATGTAAGATTTACATTAGTGAAATAGGGGATTAAGCCTCAAAGAGCAAAACAAACCAGCTTCAATTATTTAGATGCAGAAATACATGCTTTTCATATAAAATAACACTTCACTAACCTTTATATCTCTAGAAACTCTATTAACTTGAAAGCTATGGTGTTTCATGGTTAAAAACAAACAAACAGAAAGCAAGATCAAAGAAAATTAGGTTAATAAACAATATTAATATTTCATAAAAACATATATTTTTCTGCCACACCTATAATCTCTATCATTCTAAATAAGAAAAGGTTGTATTGGCAAGTTAAAGGTCTCCACATCACCAGATTTTACTTTGTTGAAGTAACATCAGGTTACTTCAACAAAGGCACTGCTCGGCTAATTCATTTCTATACTGTGAAAAGCCTCTGCACAGAATAAACACCTGAGACCCAGCATGATTCCTGAGGTAGTCTGGGGTTTTTTTACGCTCAATTACAAGACCATTACTGATGCAATCATTCTGTACCAATTGTCATAGATCATTTCTCATTCTTAAGTAGGTTCATTTTCATTCCTGGTACATTAAGTAGTTTTTCAACCTCAATCTGAATTACTGTTTAATAAGATAAATAATCTTAAGAAGTAATTACCCAGCATTTAAGCTGATTTGTAGCTGTCACAGCGAGACTGCAAGATTATCGGAAATATTACGCACATTTCTATTCTATTGTGTTCTATCTGAGAGAACAAATGGTTTTAAGTTGTCTAAACTTCAACTAAGAGACAGAAAATGGCAAAATTTCTCATAGTTTAAATTTAAATACCTAATTTGTCCTCAGGAAAGCTATTCAGTATTTCTTTTTCAGTTCACTTATCTGTCTATTAATATCTATTCACTATTAATATCTATTTACCTTGTGTTAAAATCTAAAGATTCTAATCAAAGTATCAAACAGCTGAGTGAATCCCTAGAGCCTGCCTCAATACAGTATTAATTGTACCTCCATAATTTGTCCTATGTGTTGTTGTCTCTGTCATTGGTAATAAAAACTTTGCAACTGCATTTTGCAATTTGTTCAGTCTGCAATTAGACACTGTTCCTTATTGGACTATCTACTTCTTTATCTCTGGAACTTGAGCTGCAACTTCTCATCTACTTTACATATCCAAAAAATCAAAAAATGGTGTTTACTTCTCTGTCCTATAGCTTTTTATGTTTTAGAAGGTTTTTATGTCCCATACGAGTTCTATCTTCTTCAAGGTAAACAGCCTTAAATAGGCTAATCTGTTTTCACAGATAAATTCACTAGCCTCTGATTGTTCTCATTGCTCTTCTCTGGACTCACTATAGCTGCACATATTTCTTAATCAGTCACACACGGAGCATTAGGTTTTTCTTTTATGGTAGAGTTTACCATAAAAATTATTTTAAGTGGTTTACTATATGCTTTCCCTTCCTAAACCTGGTTTTACATTTCAGAAGAGTCCTGTTTGGGCAGTAATATGGCTTTTATGCTTAATTTTCATCTTTTGATCTCATCAGCTCTTTCTACGTAGCCCTTACCAAAGCAGGTAAGGTTGTTCTCAAAACTGTGTATTAATTGTTCCTATGTAAAATAGTATTTTGAGTTTATTCATGTTGATTTATATATTTTTCTCCCTTAGTTGATTGCTCTAGTTTGTCAAGATAATTTCAAACTGCATCTTCCAATATGTTTCAGTCTCAGTGAGGTAGATGTTATCTGTAATATACTATGGAGTTCTCTGTTCCATCATTAGATTCTTAATGAAAGCAGCAAGTAGAATAAGCATGTTATAACAATATACAAATTATAACAATATAGACTCAGTGAACTCTTTCTACATAATTAGTAATAGCTGGCAGCTACTCTTTGAGTATAGTTTTCTAGCTGTTTTTGCATTCAGTGCCTGGACCCATGTAGATATTTTTTAGATTCCTTTAGAAATTCCAAACTGAAGCAGAAAACCAAAATCTGTACTATATGCTCCCTCTTTATCCCTGGGCACATTTAACTATTCTGTATAACGATTATAAAATCTACAGTTAGATTTGTATGACAAAATTTATTCTTACTGATACCACTGGCAGGCAGTCATTCCCTTCTTACCTGTCATGAGCTTAAAATAATGTGAGTATTTATTCCAGAGTTTTTTCTTGTGATGAAGATTTACTTTTTCTAATTTAATTCTTCATGCAATGTTACCTTTATTCCAAAGATTTTTAGAACCCAAGTAAAATAAGTCTAGGAGTTTCTTTTCTTTAAATATATTGACAAATATAGTATTACTTAACCTTTAGTCTACTGGGCTATGTGAATACTGAGGCTGTTCAAGAATCTAAATTGTGACAGGATTAGGCAGAAGGTTCGTTTTTCACACTGAAATCCCCTTAAAAGATATGGAAGTAAAGTTCAATTTTCAGTGGGGAAAAGAGCCAGCAGTGGTATTCCCCAGACCTGAAAATGTCAAGCAGGTTCAGGCAGTAATTAGAAAAAAATAATGGACAACATCTCCAGCAATAGATATTAAAATGTATGTTTACAGGTGTGTGTTTTAATACCTTTAAAGAAATGATAACGAAGTAGAAAAAAAAGGATTACAGAAATTAACTACTACATTAAGACTAAAAAAGTACCCTACAGCATGGACAGGCTCTTGTGCAATTCCTATACAGTTCCTTCTCTTGTCACCAATAGACACAGGATCTGAGTCAGAAATTTTCCCCATATTTTTAGGATAAAATTGTTCCATATATAACTATAAAAAGATGCACAGAAACAAAATAAATCCTAACTACATAATATGATGGCCACATTACCACTCAGGAGTGAGCTCTTGTGGCTGAGATCGACCACTGAAGATATTTGCTCTGTACTCAGAAATCTAAAGGGAAAACAAACATTAGCTAATAGAAACAGTGTAAAGAACAGAACCAAGAACATCATAAAGCTCTCATAGAATCCCATGCTTTTCCCACGCCTAAGATTTAGTCTGTGAATGAATGCTTTAGCTCAAAAAGAATACAGTATATTTGGAAATGATCCAAAGGAAATCAACAAGGATGTATTAAAAATCTTCCCTGTGAACAATGACTAAGTAAACTAGGACTATTCAGTCTGAAAAAGAGAAGGTCAAGAGAAGATATGCTGTATAAAATCATGAAGGCCATAAACAGACATATAAAAACATAGGCCAGAAGTTATGAAATATAACCGGCAGGAGCCAGGTCAAAAAGGATAATGTTTTATCCAGGCAGTCTGCCTATGTTTTCCAGAGGATGTAGAAGATCTGAGAAGTTTATTTTGGGCACTAGTGCAGAGAACTGAGAGCAAAGAGTTGCTAGATAAAAACAAAATTTCTGGGATAAATGTGATTTCTGAGCCAAAAGTAATTTCTGGCTAAAAGATTTTAGGGAAAAATATCTACCTGTCTTGTCCCAGTCCTTCTCTAGGCATGTTCTTTGGTCAGTGCTAGAGACAATGTATAGAGGAATATTTTTCATGACACAGCACACTTGATCTTTTGCTCACTCCAATAACATCCTGAACCACTACTCTAAGTGAAGCTAATGGTGTTTTCTGTTGAAGAAAAGGATTATTGGGTTTTATCAAATACTGGATTTAGTATTTTTTTAAAACTTACTAAAGGAGAAAAATTATTTAGTTCTAGACTCAAAGAAGGAAAAGACTTATATTACATGCAAAGGAAAGTCTGTGAAAAAAACAAAACCAACGAACTAACCTGAAGTTCTAGCAAAACTTCTAACTTGAAGTTTTTCTCCTCAACAGCCTTTAGTACTATTCGTAGTAATACAATGCGCCATAACATTGTCACAACAATCAAAACACTGCCCAAGACTAAAGATCAGTGTTAGCAAGAAATCATGCTTCCATGATCTTGAATGCACTATGGAGATCTTGAATTCCACTATACTCTTCCTTCATGAAATAGTTCTGGAGGGAGGAGCCTGCTGGAGTAACAAAAAACCTGCTTTTCAACACAGCTATTCAGTGTTGTTTCCATGGTTTCTAAATGTCTAGCGAGGCTTCAGACATGCCTGAAAGACAGTTGACATGTGTGTAAGCTAGACAAGTGGGAGGTAATAGAGACTGACAGAGGGAATTGTCTGAGGTTCTGGATAAATCTGCAGGAGCTGTCTCAATTAAGGGAGATTGTTAGCTTCTTAGCAAAAGGGTTCACTACTGGAGGCCCTAAGTATATCAAATACTGTTACTAGCTTTTCAGATTGCACCCTGCAAAGGAATGTTTTTCAATTGATGTGGACCTATGGATTATGGTCTACCATGGTAGAAGAAAATCCCTGCACAGCAATACTTTGGTTTAATGAGGAGTATCCAGAAGTTACATTGCTGCAGGAGGCATTAAAATGAAACAGACTCTTGATCATTTTGTAATCCTCAAAAACTTGATCTGGATGTTGAACTTCATCTCAATACCTAGTTTCATACAAAGTTAGATGTAACTAACTTTCTTCCAGTAGAGTCTGGGCCATCTCTGCATCAGCTATATGTGAGGTTAATGGACATCACCCACTTGAAGATCTGCATCTCAATGGGAAGCTGATTTAGAATTCTGAAGAGTTTACAGTTTATAAAATACCTCCCAAATCAAGCTATATTAAATAACATCTTTTACTCCTTTGGAGTTTCAGATATTCATCTGGGATATGTAAGAGATAGTTCAAATGTGTTTTCCCAAATAGTATTCTAGGAAGCACAGTAGATTTCTTTCTTTTATGACTCCACTGGTGCCCTCTCTGGCTCTGTTGTTATATATCTGGTAAAAAACAAAAAAGGCCTCTAATAGAGAACAGAAGTTCAACAAATTTTTTTTTTTTTAACTGACAACTGCCTCTAGTGGAAAAAAATACTGATTTTTAGAATTTGATGCTGATATGTATTATAATTCCTAATTCCTATTATAGTTCCTAACACCATTATGTATCATGAACAATAGAGTCTCCAAATTTGGCCTATATTGCAGAATTTAGCTTAATAAGATGCACTATAGTCTACATAAGGATGTAGTTAATCAATGGCTCTGTTCAAGAACAGGCAAAGCACACAGAAGAACATGCTGAACTCTAACGTAAAAGTAGAACTCCTCTTTCAGCATTTGCTTCAAGTACTCTTCCCATCCTACCTCCATCTTCCTAGTCTCTGAAGGAAGCATACAAACCATAGGCTTCTTTTAACATATTATCCTAGCAATAAGAAAAGTTATGGATGAGAAATCTTAGCAAGTCCTGTCCTAGTATAATTCTTAACAGAAAAAGCCAAGGAGATAGTTTATTCTGTTTAATAGGACTAAACTGGTCTTTAAAAGCATAATTCTCTGATTCTTTTTATGTTCGATTAAAAAAAAAATCAAGGTTTTTCAGTTATGCAGTCAGGTATATATTCTGTTTTATGCAAACATACAATGAATCTTTTTACACTTCTCATTAACTGAGTTATTTTCAGCATGCCTATGTTCTCTGCTCTTAATATCCAATTTTACCACATACTACCAATAAGAACAAAAAGAACATGTTTCAGGCTTCTACTGAAGATAAATATTTGCATAGAAGATGGTGGAAACTATTTAAAAGTTCAATGATTCTATCAAGATAACAGTAACTGCCGCGATTATGCAGTATTTCTAATAAAACCAGGAAATACTGCTTTACAAACAAGTACATTGAACAATATCCTACATACAAAATTTTCAGGCCTAAACCCATGATAATTTGCATCTTCCATTCTCATTCTTTGTTTTAGCTGGAGTCTAAAGACAAGAGCAAATTTATATTTGATCTAGATTTATTAAATATTTATAAGTTCGTAAAGCTCAGGACTTAAAAAATATAAATTCTCTTTCATTAACATTTCTTTTCATATTTCTGAGATTTCATTTCTGTCAGTTATGGCTAACCAGTCAGGACTCAGAATAAAATGTCCATAGTTAACCTTTTTACCTAGTTACTTTCTACCTGAATTCAAGACAAAGGATTATAACATTTTCTGCCACTCTGACTATCAAGTAATTCACCTCATCCTGTGAGGGATTAAGAGGTAAGGCAGCTTCATGTCTGAAATTTTCAATCTCTTTCTATGCTTAAGTGCTGACAAAACAGTTTTCACATACATTTTCATCTCATGATCAAAGCTGTATTTCTAGAAGTTAAGAAAAATATATCTGTACATATATAATTTCTAGACTAATTCCTTAATAATCAAAAACAAAAAACAGGAATACAGTTTACAGTCATATTGCCGATATACAGAGGCTCTTAAGTCAAAGTCTTCTCAAAAGCTGTATAGCTTCTGACTAATATTCCAGTAGAACTCTCACAAGAACATCACACCACTTGTGCTGGGCACTGTTCAAGCACACACATACCTGTTCCAAAGAACTCACGGTTTAATTTCAAACAAGAAAATTAAACAGCAACAAGAGAGACCGATGGAGACCAATAAATTAAGCTCAAGCAGCTATTGAAGACAAAGTAAAAGATAGGAGTGAGACATGGAGTAATATCTTCCTTAGGAGGCTAATAAAGAAATTTGTTTCTGTCCCATGAAACAGCTATCAATACAAATTTTTCCTTTCATATTTCTAAAAACTTTATTTTTTCCACTTGTACATGATAGAGCCATGTACATGCTGCGGTGGTCTTATAAGAGTTGCTGCTCCACTTGAATGAAAAGGAACTAACACTAACTGCCTTGAAGGAGCAGCAAGAAATCTCTTATTGCAGCCAACTGTGCATCCTGTGCACTCAGCCACAGTTAGTGTTTACCAACAACAATTTCCTTTCAGTTGCATGCAGAGCTTTGGTGAACCTACCTTATTTCCACACCATTAACTTCCAAACAGTTTTTTCTTCCCACTGTCACTCACCATGATCTCTTCTGTGTTTTTCTGACAAATCCAATAGCTTCTCCAGCAGTCTTGCTCTGTCTATCTCAGAAAAAATCCAGACCTTGCTTCTTCAAAGAGCCTTTCTCTCATTTACACCTGTTTTTCCCAGTAGTTTGGGCAGTACCTTGAAATTTTCTCACCATCATTATTCTGTGTTTACCCCGAAAGTGTGAAGCGTTCCATAATCCCATGTAGTAGTCAGAGCCAATTTAACTGGGTTACTTAAAGGAGCAAAGCACAATGCTTCACTTGCTCAGGCAGCAGTATTATTGTGCCAAACACCAAGCAGTTCATGGTTGGCAATGCTTTGGAGCATGGGACTTTATCTCCTGTAAATAGGATTAGCAAATGAAAATATGTATTCTAGTTTCATACAGCAGGATTATCAGCAAACCAATACAATTCTGTGATGTTCCTTTTAACTCTATTTTCTGATGAGTACTAAGACAGCTTTTGTTAATCTCTTCTGTGAAAAAGTGCACATATTCGAACATGTTTAACATGTTGGATTGCAGATTTAGACTCTAAATTTTAGATCATCTCTTCAGTAAGAATAATAGAAATCACTCAGTCAAAAATTTTCCTATTAGAAGAGGAAAATTTGCATAGTAGAATCACTACAAATAACAGAGCAGCTTAATGCAACAAATATGTAGCCACTAATGACGCCATTTGAAATACTGTGTCCTTTCAGTCTTAAGATATCCATTTTATATAAGAACATTTAAACCCAAAGGAAATACTGCTGCACAAGTTTTTCTTCATGACTCTCCCAAAAGCAGATTTTGATTGTTCAACAATTCCTGAGAAGTCACTGGAAATGGTAAATCACCTGCTCACACAAATTCAACACTGGTTCAAAAACACTGTATTTGTCTGAAGCTCCATGATATGTCTTTGAAACAGGCTGTGCTGGTTTTGGCTAAAGTAGAGTCAATTTTCTTCACAGTAGCTAGTACGGGTCTGTGTTTTGGATTTGTGCTGAACACAGGGTTGAAAATACTGAGATTTTTATTATTGCTGAGTAGTTCTTACACAGAGCTTAGGCTTTTTCTGCTTTTCATACTGTCACGCTGGCAAGGGAGTTGGAGGTGCATGGGACACTGGGAGGAGAACCAGCCAGGACAGGTGGCCCAAACTGACCAAAGGGATATTCCATACCATATGATGTAAAGCTCAATATATAAAGTGGGAAGGAGAAGGATGAAGAGGGGAGCTTTTTGAATGATGGCATTTGTCTTCCCAAGTAAACAATACATGTGATGGGGCCCTGCTCTCCCGGAGATGGTAGAACACCTTCCTGGCCTGGGAAGCAGTGAATTAATTCCTCTTTTTGTTTTGCTTGTGTGAATGGCTTTTGCTTTCCCTATTAAACTGTCTTTATCCCAATCTAGGAGTTTTCTAGCTTTTAAACTTCCAATTTTCTCCTCGATCCTACTGGTAAGGGAGTAAGTGAGCGCCTGCATGGGGCTTGGTTTCTGACTGGGGTTAAACCATGACAGAGGCTCATGAAACTTTATCATGCAGTGTCATACTGAAACAACATAAGAAAAAACTTCTCTGAACTGTGTCCATATTTACTATAAATTCAAGCTCATTATATATATTGCTTAGTTTTATTTGCAATTTAAAATGCGATGTAATACACTTATGCACAAAAACCCCTAACCTCTGAACTTCACTGAACGACTAATTTACCAGCCTGAGTATGAATTATCTGACTTGATTATACATGGTAATTGAAATATTCAGAGGCTTATTTGCCAAAGAATGGGCAGCATTTACTGTCTGTGGGACAAATTCCTGTTAAATGCATGAGGGAAATAACAACACAGCCAGAATTTGTGTTTTCCTCTACAGTAGTCAGAAATAAAGACATCAGGTTACACAGAATATAAATCTCTCATTTGTATTTGTGAAGAGTAAATTCAGGACCCTTAATTTTAGGAAACCAGAATTCCAGCTCTTCAAGGATTTAGTCAATAGGGCCCCTTGGGGAACTGCCCCCAGGGACATTGGAGCAGACCTGGGCTGGCAGATCTTTGAAGATGCCATCCATAGAGTACAAGAGCTTTCAATCACCAAGAGCAAAAAAAGAGGCAATGAAGGCAAGAGACCAGCATGGATGAATCAATGCCTGTTGGTCAAACTAAAGGGCAAGAATGAGATACACAGGCTTTGGAAGCAGGGACAGATATCTTGGGCAGAGTATAGGGATGCTGCCCAGCTCTGTAGGAACATGGTCAGGCAAGGCATGGCACAGCTGGAGCTGAACATGGCAAAGGATGCAAAGAGTAAGAAGAGCTTCTACAGGTATGTCAGTCAGAAAAGGAAGGTCAAAGAAAGTCTACTACCTGTGATAAGCAGGGCTGGCAAAGTGGTAACTGCAGATGAGGAGAAGGCTGAGGTACTTAACAAATTTTTTGTCCTCAGTCTCCAATGGTAATCACTCTTCCCACACCTCTTGAGTGGATGTATGGCAAGACAGGGACTAGGGGAGCGAAATCCCTCCCACCATAAGAGAAGATCAGCTTCATGACCACCTGAGCATACATAAGTCTCTGGGACCTGATGAGATGCATCCCAGAGTCTTGACGGAATTGGCTGATCTAGCTGCCAAGCCACTTGCCATGATATTCAAAAAGTCATGGCAGTCAGTCGAAGCACTTGACAACTGGAAAGAGAAACATTGCCCTCACTTTAAAAAATTATTGAAAGGAGGACCTTGGGAACTACCCACCGGTCAGCCTCACCTCTGTGTCTAGGAAGATCATGGAACAGATCCTCATAGAAGCAATGCTAAGACACATGGAGGATATGGAGATGATTCAAGACAGCCAGTACAGCTTCACCGAAGGCAAGTAAGGCAAATACTGTCTGACCAACCCAGTAGCCTATGTTGGAATGACTGCATCACTGGACAAGGAAAGACCTATGGACGTCATCTATCTGGTCTTCTGTAATGCCTTTAACATGGTCCCCCACTTGGAGTCATACGAATTTGAAGGTGAACTGTTTGTTGGATGAGAACTAGATTGGATGGTAGCATACAGAGGGTAGTGCTTCAATGGCTCGATGTCCAGATGAATATTGCTGAAAAGTGGTGTTCCTCAGTGGTCTATATTGAGACCTATATTATACTGTTTAATATCTTCGTCAGTGACACAGTGGGATTGAATGCATCCTCAGGAAGTATGAAAACACAAAGCTTAGTGGTGCTGTTAGCATGCCTGAGGGAAGGGATGCCACCCAGAGAGACTGAGACAAGCTTGAGAAATGGGCCCATGGGATCCTCATGAAGTTAACAAGGCCAAGTGCAAACTGTTGTTTTGGGTTAGGGCAACCCCCTATCTACAAGCCCTGACTCACATCATTACAAGCTCAGTGATGAAGGGATTCAGAGCAGCCATGCAGAGAAGGCTTGTGGATGCTGTGGATGAGAGGCTAGGCATCCCCTGGGATTGTGCACTTGCAGCCCAGAAAGTCAACCGTATTCTGAGCCACATCAAAAGCAGTGTGGCCAGCAGTTTGATGGAGGTGATTCTGTTCCTCTGCTTACCTTCATGAGACCCCACCTGGACTGTTGCATCTAGTTCTGGGGTCCTAAGCACAAGAATGACATGATTATAACCTGCTGGAGCAGGTCCAGAGGAGAGCCATAAAAAAGACCAGAAGGACGGAGTACCTTTCCTATGAAAGCTCTCAAGGCTGAGAGAGTTTGAATTGTTCAAAATAGAAAAGAGAAGGCTCTGGGGAGACAGACCTTTTTATGACTTTTCAGTACTTAAAGGGGATTTATAAGACCAGGGATGAGATTTTTAGCAGGGTCTGTTGTGATAGGACAAGAAGCAATTTTTTTAAACCAAAAGAGGGTAAATTTAGACTAAATACAGTGGAAAAATCTTTAGCAATGAGGGTGGTGACACCCTGGAACAGGATATCCATAGATCTGGTAGATGCCCCATGTCTGGACACTTCAAGGGAAAGTTGGATGGAGCTCTGAGTAACCTGCTCTAGTTAAAGGTGTCCCTGCTGATTGAAGGGGAATTGGACTAGATGACCTTTAAAGATCCTTTCAGGTCAAAGCATTGTATTCTATATCATGATTTACTTAAAAACTAATGCAAAGGTTGTAATTCAAAATACATACATTTTATATACCACACAATGCAACAGTTTCTTCTCAATTAACGTGAATCACTCTGCCGATCTTTCTCCTTTGCTGAAATTTGTTAATGTGCACCTGGATAGTAAAATAACTTTTTTTTATGTACAGAAATCATTAATATTTGCACTCAGGATGAAAAGCATCAAAATATTTTAAAGCAACAGAGTGTTTCCCTGTCTGCTTCAATACTGTTATATAAGGAAAAAGAAAAATTGCATATAAATACCTTATGATCTTTCCCCATAATTTTTAAAACCAAAGTAAAACATCCATTTTCAGAACAACTAAGGGGGACAATGCTAAAACTGTCAGCTAATGGGCTAGACAATTTTTGCCTTCATTGCAATGCCAGATTGAAAGAACAACTAGAAAGTTGTATACTAGAATAATAAATGGCATTCTAATCTGTAATGCTGTTCAGTCTTTAAACAGGTGAAAGCAATTTCCAATACTGACCAACACTAGGATTAAGGGAAAAATCCAAGCTATGGCATTGGTTTAACAACTAACAAACACAGGTGAAGGAAAATAAATAAATAAATAAGAATAGACAGACACAGACATCCACAAAGGGATGTCATTTTCAAAGCTTGGAATTAAAAAATTCTGTGTTCAAGGACAGACAGAATAACAACCTTCTTTTGGATGAAAATATAGTAAGTAGACATGGGCTTTAGCATATTTAGCAGCCATTTAATTTTACATAATCACATCATTTGAAATATCACTACAAAGAAAAAAGTAAAATACATGTAAATTCTCTTTATTAATACTCTCATCTAAAATATCTGTTCTGTCTCTACCCTCCTGCCCCCTTCTTTTTTCACCCTAGAAATAATTTCTGCTTCTCAGTCTTGATTGCTCTGATGACCTCAATCAAAAGGCAATTATCCAGCAAGGATGGAAGGTAATTATTCCCATCAAGGAGAGATTGAATGCACCTGAATAGACAGCTGCAGTTCTTCCTGGATTACATTATTGCTACAGAAACTGCCTCTATTAATTTGTGATGTATGTCAAATTTATGACAAAAAAACTTGATTTGTTTGCAGAACAACTACTTTTCCCATTTCATCCAACACTCCCTTTAAAGCAAGAGCAACAGTCAATCGTAAGTTACTTTAATATATAAGTGACAACTGTCAGCATGCAACCATCTGCTCAGAACTGAATATGACATAAAACCAGGAAAGGGAATTTAAGCCCCAGATAGATATAAGTTGTATAATTCACAGACAGAGCCACAAGCACGGATACTTCAGCCAAAGCATGCCAAAATCCTGCTGTAGGGACACAAGTATAGGGAAAATATACACTAGTAAAAGAAAAATGGAGAAGCTCAGCATGAAATTAAGTTTAGTCAACTCATTTATCTTCAACCCTAAGCAGGAAAATGTTTAATTCTAGAAGAGAAAGAATATAAAATCTTTAAATTATTATGAGAGATTTATACTTCAATACTTACAACAATGTCCCAGTTTTAAGAGAGGCTGACAATTTGCCTGCCCTTAAGACTATTGAGGACTTATAAGTCCTCAGACTTACAAGGTACATCTTAAATGCTGATCTTTGCCTGGAAATTTTGAGTAAGAATTCTAATCACTGTAATCACTGTACATGCTAAAATTCTACCTTCTTTAGGCAGAGTTATATGATTAATAAATGTGATTTCTAATATAAAAATTAAAAATTCAGTAGATTTAAAAGGGTTAAAAAGGACCATTTCCCATAGCAATGCCTACCTCCTAAAAGGTATAAAACAAAGAATGCTGAATCGGAATGCATTTTACTCACTTACCACTGAATTAAAAGGAATCTTAACAGAAAATCAGCCAAAACCCTGTTGTTACATTTTATTAAATGTTATTGTTCTGCATATGCTACATCTGTAAATCTTGCCTTTCAGTGCAGGAGAGATATGTAAAGCTTGCCATTCTAATGCTAATAGACCATCATAAATCTCAGCAGTAAGGTCACACGAAATAGTGTTAATTAAGTACGTACATGGCATAATTAATTTAGAAATTGGGAAATTTCTATTGTAATCTTATATCCCTTCATTCTTGGAAGCATAGTATCAAGTCCCACTGACCTACTAGTTTTAAATTTATCATTTTTTCTATAACCTTCTTCTGGGACACTAAAGTCTCTCAAACCATTTGCATTCTTATTATCTCAAGTGTATCACACCAAAGTGTCTCTTTAAACTTGTAG
Source organism: Myiozetetes cayanensis (assembly GCF_022539395.1). Lineage (NCBI taxonomy): Eukaryota > Metazoa > Chordata > Aves > Passeriformes > Tyrannidae > Myiozetetes > Myiozetetes cayanensis. The sequence goes on along the minus strand of NW_026087742.1, from coordinate 38,721,514 downwards.
TCTAAAAGAATCAAATATTTTTTTTCAGCATCTTCAAATTTTCACCATCATCTCCATCTTCTTTCTGTAGTCCACTGAAATAAAAGAAGGGAAAGGAAAAGGGAGTAAAGTGTGGGGAAAAAGAAAAGTAAGAACAGAAAGGGGCAAGTATTTGCCCTGACTATTGCAAAATTCATTTTTTACTTTCCAAAGTAAAAGACACAACGGAGTTTCCAGCCTGAAAATGATAGCTGAAAATGAACTGTGCAGTTCAACTGGCTTTGGTCTTGCAACACAGGTTTTTCTGCTTTCTTGTTCTTTGTATGTTACAAAAAGTTTAAAGTGCAGTCAAAGTTCCCTTCCTTAAGTCTATTTTACTGCTGACTAAACATAAAAGTCCTGCTTGTGTTTCCCTTTGCTTTTTGTCACTACTTAGAGCTGTGTAGTGGTTTCTATCTTGAAATTCTCAGTGATCAATGTCAGTGCATACATAAAATAACTTTTCTTTTTCCATGAAGAGAATAGCAGAAATGTACTGTAGAGTGCTTTATTAAAAGGTTTTGTGCATCAGATATGAATAAAATAAACATCAAAACTATTTATCTACCTGGAGAACTTTTGATATATGTATGACTTCTATTCAGATTATCTTTAGTTTAATAATTACTGTGATTAAATTTTGCAAGTTGCTAAATAAACTTCAGCCCGTCCATTTTTAAATGATTGTCAGTTTCTGATTTAACTATAGAAAACCTTCTTCTAGATATTTTGGTTTACTATATAATGATCCTAAAAAACTGAGGCATGTTTTCCTCTATCTAGCTTGATGTTAAATAGTCTGCTGGTAGACACTTTTCTATTTGGTCTTGATCAATGAGATGAAAGTTCCTTGTCAGGGTCATACAGATTTTGTTCACAAACCTCCCCAGTCCCTTTTGGATATTTCAGGGACCATGAGGGAACTGCACACTTAGGGAGGTGAAGTGGCCAGATTTCTGGATTTGCCTTAGTCTTCAGAGAGAAGCATGTTGTTAGTGGGTTATCTTAAAATCATTCTTATCTCAAGCTAGGTTAAAAAAAAACACAAAAAAAGATTAAGGTATTCAAAACATCTAAAATATCTGGTACAGTTACAAAAAACAGAGGTAAACAGTATTTAATCTACTTGCCCTATGATTAAATAAAAAAATCCCTTTATCCAACAAATGTGAACTTTGGCATCTGTAGATTTTATTTTTCCCCCTACCTTGTACCCCACGTATTATCCCTGAAAGGAAATCTTGTCTTGGAAAGGCAGACTTAGGCTTAAAATTAATTTTCATTTTGGAACCCTCCAATGTGTCTAGAGGGATTTCATCTGCTTTTCTAAAATCAGTTTACTTCTCCTTCATTCTGTTGATAGTCTGACCATTCATCTGATTCCAAATAAGCTTTCTTTCACTTCCTTAGAAATACACATTTCTTCTTAGGCCAGATCAGTTCTTATACTTGACAGGCAAATTACACATTCCTTTACACAGTAAAGGTATAAACTCCCCATCTCTTTCTGTTTGGGTAAGTCAGGGTGAATTTTGACCTTAAACAAATTGCAGCAGAACTCAGGCCCTTTGGTGATGGCAGCAGGACAGTAGTTTCTTCACTATGCTTTCCCAAGAGCATATCTAAGTGACACCTAAGGTGACTTGAAAAGCAGCTTTCATTTTGAGTGGGTTAAATGGGTCTTCTCCAGAAAAATCTGCTGGTTGAACTTACCCGCATGTGGCTAAATTATTATTATAGAGACAACACTTGTCTGTCTGTCCATGGGAAAGTTCAAAAGGGGTGGAATGATTCTTCTTGGCAGCAGCCTGCCACTAACTGGACTGTGCAGAGTGATTACACCCACAGCACAAATGCTGTTGTGTGAGGTGTCTTCTCGATGGAATCTTGCATGTCTGCACTGATTAATATATAGCGTGTGCAACATCTGCCCTAAGAACATGTTATGACACATAGCCTTTTTATTCAAATCCCTACTAAGCTCTTGCAGTTTGCCAGTGAGGATCTCCTCTTTCCTTATCACTCTGACAAACTGAGGCAAGCTAGTTTGCAATCAGAAAGGTAATAGAAAGAGCTGCTGTAGCAAATGACCCCTTTGAGAAATAATGCAGTAAGAGGTTATCAGTTTGGAGCAAACAAGTTGTGCTCTGGGCCTCTGGACATATCTGCTGCTGCATCCAATACTGCATGGATTCATAAACTTGAATATTCAGTTTGTTGCTGCCAAACAGTAATCAAGATGTCTTGAGTAATCTAAACAACTAAGTTAGTCATGAACATTCTCTAGTAATTATGGTTATGGATGAACTGCTTTTAATTCACCAAAAAGTTTATTAATAAGTCCAGAGCACAACATGCTCCATGAAGAGACTAGTTTAAGGGTAAATCAGAATAAGGTGACTTCCAGGAAAGAGTACGTTACCTGGTAGCACCAAACTTATCAATTTTGTATTACCTTGAACTGCAGATAAGAAAATTTTATGGCATGTTGTGATATACAGCTTTAAATTATGGAGGTGCCACTCACGTCGGATATGCCTTACAAGAGATTAATCTGAATCTTTAAAGGTTTATACAATTAAATATTCCTTTAAAGATCTATATAAAATGTAGAATACTTAAAAGACATACATCTAGAAATGATAAAAGTTCATAAATGAGAACAAGTTAATATAAAAAGAAGCAAAAATTATATCATAAATCATATTATCGGCAGACATAGCCAGACATTTTAAGAATCACGATTTTGTTTCTGATCCTTTCTAAACAAGAAGAGACAAGAAGAGATGAGAAAAGAAGACAAAACAAGCAAACAAAAAACAAACAAACAAAAAAGGAAGACATACTATTTTAGATGTATTTAGTTTGTAGAAGTTAAGAAGTTAATAGGACAAATGTGAACTTTTGACCATGCCCTCTATACTGTGACTGCAATGTGAGTCTGTTAAAATACATAATGCTGCTCCCTATTCATTGCTTTTCTAATAATAAACAATGATGAATGACTGCAAATATCTATTGCAGAAGTGGATGAGAGATGGATATAATGAACACACTAAGGGGGTATATTTTAAAACCAGTATGTGATTGTAGTATGCACAAAACCAATTATATAAGTATTGTCCACATCACTCATGCTCTGTTTTGCAGATCAACAGACATTTTAAAGTTCCTAGTAATAAAAACTTTACTGGTTTTTACTAAGGGAGGGGATTTCATGCAACCCTTTTTGGAAAAACAGAAGACCAACTAACATATTTTTTTAGCTTTATTTCCAGCATTAAAACCTGATAGCCTTTATGAAATTATGGAGGAGCACAGTACAAAAAGCACACTTCTTAGAAATACACTAATTCCTTGCTAGGGAGACCATCTGTAGCAGGAGATTAATCTTCAAATTCAGTCTCAGCTTAAATCTGAAGAAGCTAATACAGGCAGTGAGCACTAAATGGAAGGAGAGAGTCGGAATTTGACTACCAGACGTAATTCACTGGTTTATACCACTCATGGCTTATAACTAATCTGTTTTCTTTTGCTCTGAAGCCAGCTAAGAAAGCCAGTGAAGTCTGGCTTTAGCTGTAGAGCAGCTCATAGCCTGCAGCCCACCTGACCATGGCCTGGCAAGCTCGTCTCTCTCCTCATCTTTGTCATCTGTATGGTTCTCTGCTTGTCTCCAAACACCTACTTTTTGACCCCATATGCAAAGCAAATATTTTACCAAACACTATTAAAAAAATGACACAACTTCAAATTTGTGTGATTAAAAATAAAAAAAAAGCCTGTTCCCTGCAAATATTATGTATTCAGGACGATTTAACAGTTTGTGCCCTCTCCAGTTGGATTAATTCTGGTATTGATTTGACTTTAGTAATCTTATTCTTTTGCTTAACATGGAGAAAAGACACCTGAAAGTGCAGTTTTCTGCAAGGTTAGTGTGCTAAAATGCCTCAGGATAAAGGCTGAGGAGTTGAAAGGGAGGTGGAAATATTGCATATAAGCAGGAAAGGAGGAGGGATGGCAGGAATTTCGAAGCTGAGCTTAGGCTGCAAGGGAGCCCCAGGCTCCAGTGCAATATACCTGCAGAGGAGAGGACACAGGTAGGACAAAAGGCGCTTTACTTTTCTATGGCTGCACTGAAAATGAACTTAAGATTTACATGGCCAAAGAGACTTCGATGACTAATGAATTAATAGGTCTCATGGCTGCTAATATTCTCTAGGGTTTCCCCTCTCCCTTATAACACCCAAATGTGCTTTCCAGTATCCATCTGTTGGATCTTGTCTCTGGCAAGAAGTGATAAATATGCAGTGATCCCAAAAATACTCCCTGCCACATAACCTTAGTGTAGCAACGGCAGTCACCAAAAGTATGGATATAGGGTATGCTAGATGTCAGCAGCAGAGACAGCTGGGTTATTATATTAGAAAACTCAGCATGCCTGGAGCACAGGGTGACCCACACTGAGGGACATTCAGCCTAAGAAAATGCAGCATCAGGGCATGATAATGCTCACATTTTACAATAAGATAAGGAAAATATATATAATGCCTCTAAGACAGATGCCTGGATGTCATCTCCCATCACAGAGGTTTTACTCACATCTTTTAGTTTGAATTTCTTCACGGAGAAGTCAGTAGGAATCAAGGATAAGTACAGAACTGCCATATCTAAAATTCTGATCTGTCATTGTGTACATTTCAAAATTGTAAAGTGCACTTTCTCCTTAAACACTATGTGATTTTTGTGGACAGATATCATTATTTAGGGAAAGAGGACATTCTACAAATTCTATGATGACATAACCTTTTTTTCACTGACAAGTATTGTAAAAATTACAAAAGATCCACATCATATTTGAATCCACATACATAGAAACTGCATTCAGAATAAACAGCATATCCTCTCTTTTCAAATACCTGCTTACTTGATGTGGTAAATGAAATAAATATTCCATCAGGCACCATTAAAAAAAGACTGATGTAACTGCAGAATTGTGTGCAAACTCAAAAATACTTATTTCATACCCATTTCTTGTATAACAACTGGTTTAGAGAATGTCAGTTGTAGTCATAACAACACAGAAAAAAAATGCACAGATATTTCTGGATTGAAAGCAATTATAAAAAATAATTAAATAGCACTATTCAAAAGACTACTTATAAACAGCACACTTAAATATTCTGTAAAAAACCCCACAAAACCCAAGAAAACTATATCTCTAAAAAAATAATTTTGTTCTAAATGAAGAAAATTGAATAAAGCCTAGTTATCTTTGTCTTCACAACCATATGTCCAAAAATACAGTACCCTCTGCAATTCTTGCAGCATCCCAAACATATTGGTGTGGGTTAAGAGAAAGCATATTCTGTACTCACTGTATCACTGTACATAGTGGTTTGCTCACCAGATGTACTGAACAGAATGTAGAATATTTCTCCTAGTAAAGCATTTTTTTTGTCTGCTTAGATTTTTCACTAAATTTTGATGAACAGCAATGTTGAGTATTTTTCCAAAGTTCTCTGGAGTTGGCTAATGAGTTCTGCTATTACTGGTATGGAATACGTCCTCACAGATAAATGATTAAGTTGCATAAACCTTATGTCTTGTTGAAATTCTCCAAATAGTGCTGCTAAAACTCAAAATTCATTTTGTCTTTCTACATATTACCATATGTCTTCTATATTACTGTCATACCTTTCCACACTATAATGAAGTTTCTTTGTGGTTCTCACCCTTCAGTTACATTTGGGAAGAAAAACAAGAGACTACTTTTTTCCCTGTCAGAGAGAAAACAAAGAGAAGAAAGTAAACAACCTCTGTCTGCATTAAATCTGCTTATCATAAACAGGAATGCACTGAAATAATACGGAAAAGTGAGGACCCTGTTAAGTGAAACATTTAAGTGATATATATGCAGAAAAGCCAAATGTGAGGGACTTCAAGACCCAAGGAATTTCTCCTGGCTTGGCCAGAGTAAGCACCAGCAGTATGCTTACACTGGACCAGTCAGTTTTACCCCTCTCCTCCCTATTTTGCCAATTTGATCCCCCTCTTTATAATCCCCTTAAAACATCCTGTAACAGGGCTTTTCCTACAAACCTCTCAAATATGCCATAGTGAGTTTGCTCTCACCCTTGAGATCCTTGCTGATTGTGTTTCCTCCATTTTAGCAGTTGTGAAGCTCTGGCTGAAGCTCCCCAAGGCTTCATTGCTCTGCTGATCCTTTCAGTGTTCTTCAGGCTCTTGGTCTTTGGTAGTGTTTCTGTTACTTCCTAATCACTTAAGTTTCCATACCTAGATGTTTAACTCTTTGCTAACTCTTAATTGAATGTCCTGATTTTTATAATTATTTTTAAACTTGAATTGACATTAACCAGACATCATCACAACTCAGATGTCCTTATATTTCAGGTGTCCACACAGCTTTTACCATCCACATATCCTTGTAATACAATTTTTTCAAAGATAGAAACACCTTCATTAAGGGATTATAGCAACTGCCATTTAACAGCCTCAAAACAGCAATGGTCTGATTAAGCAGGATTGTAACCTTACTATACAGATTATTTTCAATTTTACAAAGAGCTACCTTTTGAATTCACCATATGTATTTAAACATGAGAGAAATACAGTCTGTTTTAGGCTCTTCTTGACAATGAAAATGTTTTGTTACTGATGTAGGGTATTTTGTACATCAAGCCAATGAACATTAACAAACTTTCCCTGTTTTCACAATTTTTTTTTCTCCTTTTTCTCCAGCTGTACCTGGTATAGTAGACTTCTGGTCCATGAACTCTAAATACCTGCTATAGCAGAGTCCCTCTACCAACTCACCCTTTGGCCTTGCCGATACCTCTCTAGTAATCTGCTGCCCCACTTCATTTCATCACTTCAATTTCCTGTATTAAGGCCCCTCAAGGTAGAGAACCTATTTTTCTCTCTTTGATGTAGGAGTGTTAATCTACACCAGGCCACTACAAAGCAAATAATAGACCTCTGCAATTATAAAAATATCACTTTACTTTTTCTGGCAGGACCATGTGCCTCATCTCAGGAAAACATCAAGGTTTTCACAAGCCCCCTGTTGTTGTTGCTGTTTGTATTGGACAATAAAACACATACATTCAGAGAATAATGATTTTACAACACATTCTAGAAGAATGCAAAAAATACTATCTCTAATATCAATGTAAAATAAGTAAATAAATAAAAGCCTGAGCTTTCAGCACAATACAGAATGCTGATTATCTATGCAAAGAAAATATTTTATCACTATTACAAAAAGGTTCACAGTATAATTAAAAATATCAAAACCAAACCAGAATCAGGATACTTGATTCCAAGTTCTATAAGGCAAATTTCCTTACTTCTGTTACATTAAAGTTGAGTCATTCTGAAGAACAAGCAAAGCCTGAGGGGTATGGATGTCTCCAGCTCTTTTAGTGACATGCCCTCAAGGAGTTATGCCTCATCACTCCTCACCCTTTAAAATTTTTGAGGGCTTTCAAGGACAGCTCTAAAGAGAGATTGTTGCAATATTCTAGCCCAAAGGAAAAGAGCACTATGGGCAGGTTTCTGTCCATATCATCTTTGAATATTTCAGAAATTAAAATGGCTAAACAAATATGATGCCAGAACTATTTTACTATGAGGTATCACCTGTCTACACTTTTACGTCTTTGAATTTTAACAGAGATGTCATCCCTGAGTGAAACAAGGGAAAAATTACCTGCATTCTTAAATAGAACAAATAAAAATAAAAGAAGATCTTCAGTTTCTGTAGTGATTGTGGAGGTGGAAGAGAGGAAAGGCAATCAAAATCAAGATGAAAAATGGGAAGGATAATAGACAAAGACACCTAGCTGATGTTGTTGCAGGGAATAATTCTGAAAAAGAAACCTATTCAAGTGTTCTAATCTGCAGAGTGTACATTCTGAAAGTTACTATGTGGTTTTTATTTATTCTATGGCATCAAATTAAAAATTCAGTGAAAGAGTTCACAGAAAGTATAATGAATTATTGTATAATCAGATTTTCATTTTTAAATTGTAATATTAATTTTTTTATTATTTCCTTTTTTTGTAAGTTTCTCTAAATATTTTAGGTCTTTGTGTGCTCATAGGTGCATAATTATCATTGTGGGAAATGTGGTGTTTAATAACTAAACTCTTTAAAATATTTTTTCTTTAAGAATTTATGAGATATTTGAGGAAAACAAACAAGCAAATAAATTATTAGAATCCCTCCATTTCCAGGGCAAATTGAATATGTCTATTTAAAGGAATTATAATAAAACAAAGTAAAATACAAATTCACAATGAAACCAAAGTGTCCTCAAAGTCATCTATTTATTCTCTTATTTATTTTCTCCAGAACTAAATATGAGAACAAAAAAAGGTAATTAAAAATTAATAAAATAGTGTAGAAATAGTAGGATGTTAAAAATTTGAAAACAATAATTAAAAAATTCTTAACATATTGTAAATGAGGTTTTTAGACATTTTGAAACATTTTTAGCTCTTTTTGGTATATCTTTGTTAACACCAATCCTTTCTAATACAGTAAAAATAATCCTGAATGTCCCATTTAGACATCATGTTACTGAAATAATTATGCAATGGAAATTATTAATCAAAAATGTGCTCTTTCAATTGTCCTGTCCTTCAGCATAGCAACCTGCTCAGACAGAAATGATGTAAACAGGTGTTTACATCATCTAATTATCATCAGATTGTGTTCAAATGTGAAATCTATGGCACCTCTCAGTGATCTACTGGTTAACTTGAATTACCACATGCCCAGCTTAAGAAACAGGTTTAGGAAAAGAATGTGCAGTAGAACAACAAAAATGACAGAAAACCAAACCCATCACTGACAACTTTCAGGTATGTGCTAAAAGGCATGAGAGAGAAAGTAATTTCTGGCTACCTTACTGCAAGATAAACATAACTCAGAAACAGTTGCAGCAGAATTTCTTTTCCATTTCTTTATTTTATAGTGCACTGAGAGTTTACACCCACTGAGCATATGGTTGTGAAAAAGTTCAGTCATTTTTACTAGGTACAAAATTTCTTTCATTACACATTGTAAAGCAGCAATTACAAGTAAAGAAGATCTGCAGGAGAACAACTAGCTTAGCTTTTTGAGAACTCTACAGATTTTATTTTCTTCCTGAATAGTTTTCTTCCTGAATAGAAGAATTTTGAAATCCTGTGAAAAATCAATTCAACACCGTCTTTTCATGTAAACTGTCTATCTGATACTGGGAAAAAACCCAACTGTCATAAAATAGTGGTTTCACAAGATCCACTGGGAAATTCTATAGTTTTAAGCAGTTCCGTGGACTAATCAACATGTAGCCAAATGCAACTGTGAACCTCAATAAAATTCACCTTTCTGAGATTTCTGCAATTTTGTTTGAATTGTATCCTGACACAAATAAAATATAGCATTTTACCGAAATTTTCATCCACTAGTGTTAGCTCAGGTCAAGACTTAAGATTAAGTTTAGGTTTTTGCAAGTATAATAAAAATATATAACTATAAAGATTCTTATTTTGTAAAAGTAATTGCCAGAAGGTGTCAAACCTGATACTTGCTTTTTCTCATGAATTTCATATATCCCTGTCATTGCTGGCTGCAGGTATTTCCTCACCTGATAAATTATCAAGTAGGATCCTTGCTCAGAGGCCTTTTGAAATTAAAAATAATCAGTTGAACTTGACTCACTAGGGGTTAAGCAACATTATACCAAATATTTCTGAAATTAAACTGTAGTTTGATTTTAGAAATAATCGGATTTCTTGGGATAGATTAAGGAATGAATGGCACTGTTCTTATAAATGTGATTTTTTTAAATTAAGCAATCATGAAGGAATTGCTAAATGGAACATGCATCACGAGTGGCAAAAAGTCATTTCAGTTTCTAATCATAATCTTTAGAAAACCCTAGGGGCAAAAAGTAGTTTGTGATTTATATTTTCTTGCATTTTAACATCATTGAAGAACATTCTACTTCTACAAGCTTCTTTTTAAATATGTCCCATTTCTGATTTTTCAGATCTTTCCAGGGGAGTAATAATTTAATGGAATGAAGGGTGACTATGTTTAATGATTATTATTACTAAATTTGTCCTTCTGAAGTATTTGAGCTTTTTTAGAAGGACTAGCCAAAGCTGTTATAGAATTGGATACATAATTCAAAATTTTTATGATTACAGCCAGAAAATAAGTAGTGAAGATTAAGGAAATTCCAGAGTAGATCTGCCAAACTTACCTAAGTTCTTATAGGATTATTGTCCAGTGGTATCTAACTACTTAAAATTATACGAAATTCTTCAGTATATGTCTATAGAAATATTTTTTAATCTATATCAGCAATAGAGCTAGCAAAAATGTTAAAAAACTCAAAAAAATATTTATGCAAAAGAACTTTTTTGGCATTTTTTTTTGAGAATCCCTTAACTGAAATGATATTTTTCATTAAATTCATAATGAATTATGTTTTGATAACATTTTGTGTTTTTTCACAAGCAGGTGATTATAGTATGCTCATTTGACTGACAGAAGGTTTTTTTTTCTGTAGATATTTGGGAGTATTTCACAGAAACAATTATGTTTGCTTCTTACAAATGGAACTAGAAGCTAGAATTTAATCAAATAAATAGTCATGGATGTGCACAAACTTTTTTCATCTTCATTGAGGAATATTATCACACCAGACAACAAGAATATTCAAGGTAAATAGCCATAAAATTCAAGTTAAGAAAGACTGGCAAGGATGAAAGCCAATAATTTCTGTTTAAGATGGGTAAGATCTCAAAACACTGATTTTCTCGGCTTTCTTACACATTCTCACCAATGTATGGCTGGTAAATTAATGCTGATATTGGCTCCACTACTCAGGCAACAAGCCCAACATTAAAGTGACATATTTCCATGAGCATCATATGTCAGATTTGTTGAGACCACCCTCATCGCTTTTGCAGAGGTGCAATATGCAACTTTACCTAACAAATTTTCTGCTAGCACATAAAAGATGGTCTTTATCTCCCCAATTCTTTATACAGTTTTATAAAGTATTTGGTTGATTGCTATTTATGAATGAATTCATCATTAATTCTTCTGTAGATCTTCTGAACTAAGCTTTCAGTCTATTGACTGGAATTTGCAGTGGTCTTTTGCTGTCATTTTCAGTTCCCACATTTCTATGATTTAAGTCTTCGTAGTTTAAAAAGAAATAGTGTCCTTAGAGATGAAATGGGACAGGCTGGCCTAAACTCATCAGAACAAGAATAGGAACAGTGATAGATAATCACGAAGTGTCAAGAGACTGTTAATATGATGAAATAATATTAAAATAGTAGTATTTAGTAATGGTATTTCATCTTGTGTCTTGCTCATATCAAACTCATCACAAGTTTGAAGCTAGAAAATTGTCAAAATGGCCTTTAGCTTACTCTTATTTACCAGCCATTCTAGAAACACAGGCAGTGGACAAACACCTTTCACTATGCCTTACAATCATCACCATCTCTTCACCTAGTGTCATTCAGCTTATGTCAAAATGATAGAATAATGCAATATTCTGCAGGAAAAATAAAACAAATCAAATCAAAAGAAGGCATAATAATAATAATAATAATAAATCAAAGAACATGCTGTATGGGATACTTTTTCTCTCCTCTTCCACTTAAATTCAAGGTTATGACACTAAAGTTCTTCATAACCCTTTCATCTCTGTGTAAATGAGTGGTTAAATAGCTTTTCAGATTTATCTCTAAATACCCCACCCCTAAATCCTTTGACGTTTGATTCAAGTGCTGTCTGTGTTCAAGGAGCTAAACTTAGCTTCTATTTTCAGGAATTTCTGTGAACATCTATGTCAAGGTGATATCAACATGGACGATTTGAATGTGGCAGTCTCTGCTAATGCAATCTTCGTTACTCCCACTCAGTAAACTGCCTGTTTCATTTTCAGCAGTTCCAAAATAGTTGAACACAAACAAACTATTTCCCTATTAAGATCAGATTGCCACAAGCAGATCTATAATGCCTTACTGCTCTCTTTTTACCTCATCTCAAAATGCTGTAAAACTAAAGTTGATATCCAGAGGCAGAACATGTTTCCCTACATCCTGGCTCTAAACTCATCCAGAGCAAATCCATTTAGCACACTGTGTTGTGAAGGGTTTCAGCCTCAGAATGAATTATCTCCACCCTAATTTTGTCAGCTTTTAAGGATACCAGCTATAAAAGCAATCCTGTTCTTAACTGTAAAACAGGGTTTGATGTGTAGGCTTGTTTTTTGGCAATTTTTCCAAAAAGTTCTGAACAACTCCTCAGCAGAGGACATTTTACTTGGTATCACCAGTGAAACCAATGCACCAATTCTTTCTAGGTCTGAATTTGAAATTTACTTTAGTAGGATTGTTTACTCTGTAGTAATATGTCCACATGCATCTGGAGTTTTTCAAGAAATGAGAAGGATGCTTGTATTTAATCATTACATGTTCACCTCAAAGATGAAGTATCTTTCCTCATACGAAGATCTTAATAAACCTAACAATGTCAGAATAAAAAAGAAGGAAACAAAATGTTCCAAGAAGGAGTAAGAAGGACAGCTTGTCTCAATTTAATCTATTTATAGTTTTTTCAGCCAAGGGGACTGAAAGAATGACTTGGAACAACCTGTGATCCAGCAATATCCTATTAACTTGATAGAAAAAAGCCAAGTTCTCCTCTGTTCTTATAATATTGTTCCCTGAAGAATGAATTTAAGTGTTTCAGTTTTTAATGTAAGGAATTAGCATATATGATAAAGGGTCAGTTCCAACACCTGGGAACTGTGGTACTTAGACAGGTCTCCAGGGTCTCCAGAATCACACTTACCATTCCTGGAGATACAGCCTTGAAGCCGAGAAATTATCTGAAAACGCCTGCCTGAGTAAAATTAGTGTTTTAAACTATCCTGACTTAAATATTTGAGCAATTAAAGAGAATTAAAATAATGTTTGAAGAAAATACTTTTTCACAAGTGTGCGACGTTAAACACAGTGCTCTTGAAACACTCTTTTTTCCTTTAAGAAAGACTCACATTCATTGATTTCCTAGCTGAGGTAACTGTAATTCCATATAATTACTTCATTGCCATTGGTGTATTGACTGTCATTTTGGCATTAGCAGTGTTACATGCTCTTTTAAAGGGTCACCATTACCAATTCCAGTCCAGGCTGGATAGACTGACATGACAATAACAGGATGGAAAGGTTACTTCTTTAACATATTAGCCATGACACACAGGACTATCTAACAAATGAAATGTGACAGTTTTTGTTGTGTAATTCCTCCAGTTTTAAAAATAGGCTAATGATCCAATTAATTCATACTGCTGAGAAACATCATAGTTTCAAGAATGAACACTCTATTGGTTTTGTAGCCTAATAATTCTATAAATCACCTGAAAAAAAAAAAAAGTAAAAAATGGTCTCGCATTTTAAATTTGTTGGATTGCACTGATAACCTGCAAGCACAGTAATTTAGGTATGCTTTCACAGGAACTGCTTCCTTTTGGAAAATGTTCCATTGAATGTTCTCTTACAGCTTTGGAAATTATCTGTCAAAAGATGCTACTGCAGATGTTTCCATTTGAGAGGAACTCATGGAAGAAGTAGAGGGGAAGACACATCTCCTTCCAAACTGTCAGTCTTGTTCAAGAGCAGATTCAGAAACTAAAATTTACCCCCTTTGGCAGCAGAGACTGAAACATTTTTCAGAGAAGGTTTTCTGTGAAAAAAAAATCCATAAAATGTCATAACAGCAGTGACAGGATAAGGATACACCCATTTAGAAAGCTGCATGTAAAATTTTTACCACTCAGATTCTATTTTCACAGGAGGATGACATAAATATGTTACAATTTTTTGAGCAGGATCTTTCTATCTTCTTGCTTATGAAGCACTCAGCAGTGAACAGAGTAGGAATGTGGTCATTACTTTGCAGATTAGTAATTTGATTTCTGCAGATTCTTCTGCGACTCTTCAGAGTCATCTACACCTATGAAGTCATGTACAATAACATTATGTTGACTTTTTTTATTTTCATAATCTTATAAATGTATTACTATTCTGAATTGAATACTTGAGTATAGGGTAATATTTGACTGTAAGGGCAATATGCAGACAAACTCAGGAAGAAAAAACCAAAACAAATCCATAAAAAATCAACTGTCAGGTATCAGGAAATAAAATATTTTCACCTAATGAAAAGGGACTTTTTACCTGTATATTTTGCAGTAAGTTTTCCAATATTTATTTCTTGATCAAGCTTAAATATCATGTTGTTTACCAAGATATCAGAGGCTAATGTTTAGAGAAAAAAATGGACTACATTTCCAATTACAATTGACATAACATTAAGGGAAAATTTTTATCTGTATAAATTGCTCAGGAATACAAATTTTGTTAAAATAATTGTGATATCAGAAACACTTGAAAGATTTAAACTCCAGGAAGTTAGATGAATATTTCACCTTTCTTAGATCATGAAGACATATTTGGCACAACAGTTGTAAAGTAAGGAGATCGATAAACAAAAGTAATTATGATGTGCAGTTTTAAATCAGCAATTTTTAAAGAGTTATCCATGGAGCAGTCTGGTCTACTGATATCCTGTTTCAAGCCTTGAAATACTAGAAACTCAAAGGCCATGAAACAGTTGATGCTGCAGCAGTAAAAAGTTTGAACCTAGTAATAACCAATTTATCAACCACATGCCAACCTGTTGAAAAATAACTGGTAGGACTTAAGTACTAAAAAAAGACAAGGCCATGCTAAATGGCATGAATTATACAGAAGTGCTGATGGTGTACTTAATAATTAAAGGAAGGTCATTAATCCAAATCAGCATGGAATTATGGAAAGTAGATCTTAATTAGATCTTAGCTATCTTGGAAGGATCTTTCTTTTTTTTATGCAGTTATAAATTTGATTGATAAAAACAATAATGTCAATACAGTATGCTTAGATTTTAAAAATGCAACACTATTCATATTAAATTATTTTCATTTTTATTTAAAATGTAAAGTATCATGAACACTGAAATGAATGAAACAGTGGTTAATTGATAATGTAAGAAAAAGGACTCTATATTAATTTGATGGTTATCTACTGGGGTCCCAGATACCTAGTCATGCTTAATAACTATTTCACATAATCTAAAAGTGACCTTAAAAAACCTCTAGTCCTAACAAATAAGATTTTTAAATGACTCATAGTCAGACCAGTAATCCTGGATTACCTGAGGGTCAGAAAAATAACAACACGACCCCACCCTCTGTTTGCTTTTCAATATCACTAAAGGCAAAATAGCTCTGCTAAGTACCAAGACCATGGGCCATATTTCTAGGATGAAAGACTGAAAAAGCTAAAAATGAAATATCTACAAGCCAATGCCAATAATAATAATAATAATAACAATAATAATAATAATAAACAACATTTCTGGTGTCTAAACTAATAAACATTGTGTGTATACATCAGTTCTCTTACACAACTCCTACTCCAACACTGTGTTTATAATTCATAGTGGATGTCAAGGAGTTGGAGAAGTTTCGGAAAAACATTATTGATTTAAAAATGTGGAAATTACGTCTTCCACTGAAAAACTCAAGTCCTTTTGCTAATGGAAACATTAAAAGTGGCCTGACCAGGAGTAAACAACCTGTAGAATACAGAACGGTCAATAGAGCATCTTATGTATTAACAACATGTTGTCACAAAATTAAAACTGAAAATTAAAGCCGGAAATTCTTAGGCTGAAATAATTGCACATTTTATACTCTAATAGATTAAGAACAGGACCAACTTTACCATAGTTTTTGCAGCATCTATGTCAACAAATGTGTTTAAAAACTTGATTTCTTAGTCCTCAAGTATTTACTACAGTTTCAGAGATTTTATGATTTCTGTTGCCTGATTTAGAGAGATCAAACTAAGTAATCACAATAGTATCTTTGGTGTTACTTAAGAATACTATTATTTAAATTTAGTTCTCACTGGTCATTTCTCTGAAACAGTGGAGTGCGTATATAAAAACAGAAGTCTCCCTGATGATATTCTACACCATGGAATACAAATATTTTGCGGACTAAACAAAAAAACTTATCTGCACATAGCATTGATGCTGGTTTTAGTTTACTTTCTCATCAAAATTTCATCTGGTCTTACAGCCTCATTCATTGTACTGAGAGAAAGAGTAAACCTTACCATTTATGCTTAACTTGAATAAATTCTGCTGAACAAACTCCACCACTGACTGGCTTGAGGTTTTATTAAAACTGCTGATCCATAGGCAAGTTTAAGAAAGGAATTGCAAGTTTAAGAAATTGCAAACATCATTTAAGAGCCATTTATAATTTTTTCCCTCTTTTACACACAAATTCAAAAAACTGTAAAATTGTCTTGGAATGTATTCTGGTTTTTTGTTTTTGTTTTGATTTTTTTTGTTGTTGTTGTTGGGGTTTATTTTGGGAGGGGGCTTGAGGGTTTTTGTTTGTTTGTTTGGAGGTTTTTTGTTGTTGGGTTTTTTGATTGGTTGGTTTTCATGGGTTTTTAAATACTATGGAGGCTTGAGAGCATCACTATTGAGTACAAAGATCCAAAAAATGCATGTTTGGAAAACTGTCACATATGACCAGTGTCTTCCAGTCATTCAATGTACAGGAAGCATTAAGCTTTGCCTGAAGTCCTGCCATACCAGGAAGACATACTTCAATCTGACATATATTTTAAGATCCGGTCTATGATATGCATCTGCTGTCTTCAAAATCTCTAACATGGAAAAAAATCCCCACAGGCTCCTACTTAGACTGTTTGAATTGCCAGAGTTTCTTAAAGCAAACATTAAATTGACATGCTAATAAATTATTATTATAATTGTATGGAACAGTTCAAGATCAGTTTTGAGTATGTCTTAAGAGAAAGCTAGAGAAACCTTCAAAGCAGGGTGGAACTTCTTGATCTGTTTTACACTTTCACAACCTATTAAGGGCCAGCATATTTTGCTGATATCATCCCCTGAGCTGCGATCATTTAAATTCATTCTATCCATTCATTCTGCACTGCAGGATCAACTTTGGAAAGCTGTATTTTCAT
Organism: Myiozetetes cayanensis; assembly: GCF_022539395.1. Classification (NCBI taxonomy): domain Eukaryota; kingdom Metazoa; phylum Chordata; class Aves; order Passeriformes; family Tyrannidae; genus Myiozetetes; species Myiozetetes cayanensis. The sequence goes on along the minus strand of NW_026087742.1, from coordinate 38,704,343 downwards.
CTTCACAAAATAGGTACAATTATACGTAATGCTGTGAATTAATTGTTTTGCAATTATCCATATTTATGCTACATTTTCCCTTAGTCAGTTGAGACCATTGGCCCAATGACATGAGTGCACACATTTCTGTACAAAAACAACATGCTAATGAAATGTGGTGGAATATAGCGTTTCACAGCCTCATGTAAGATGAGAAGAATTCAGGGCCAATGACACTGTTTGGAAATTATGGATATGTATACTTTAGATTGGGGAAAAAAAAACTTTTCATAACACATTTGAAAATTTTGAGGTACAATGAAGTTATTATTAACTACAAAGCTATTTTAAATCTGAATGGTTTTTTTAAATTTGTCTTTTTGGACAAAATGCTGAAGTTCTAGTTTTGAAAAAAATACTTCTATGACTTTTTTTTTCCCTCCTAAACCCAGAGTTTTTCTCCACAAAAATCAAAAGAAGTGTCATTTTTTATTATTTCACCTCAGAATCATTAATAAAATACCTTCTAATTAAATTTTTCTTTGAGGTTAATATTACTAAGTACTATGGAGTAGCATGATGGTTGGGTAACATTTTTTTCCATCTATGGAACATATGTGTGGACAAAAATATTTTACCCTAACAAGATACTGGTTTCCACATAGGAGTGAAAATGAATTCTAGAGACTCTTGTTATTCCTCCTAGCTCTTAATTTTGCCAAACTTTGGGAATGGTTCCTCTGGTATTTTTTTAATCAGGACAAAATAACAGGCTTTAAATTCATAAATGCAAGGGTGAATCAGTATTTGCTGAAATACACTTAGTTCCTCTATTAGTAAACAGAGAATATAGAAAATACTCATTCTCTTCCTAATATTTCCTTGGCAATGTATCCAAGTCTCTACAAGACTATATAATTTCAAAATGGTCAAGGCAGTATCATCTTAACACCCATGTCACTTATTCTGTAACACATTACAAATTAAAGGAAGTTTAATATCAATGCTAATTCAGTTTATACAAAAGATTTCACTTCTATTGCCTTGTAGCAGTAATGGTAGTCTGAGGCAATTGATATATTGACCTCTTTGGCTCTGCAGCAATGATTTAGTCTGCCAAAGTGCACAAAATATCTCTTTCAGAGCTATCCTTTATGACTGAGGTGACAATCAACTTCCCAACTATTTCAGACCAATCTTAATGAAGTATCCGTGCGGACCCTCTCTCTCTCTCTCTCTGTCCCTCTCTGATTTCATCAAAATTAAAAAACAATTATGTAACGGTTTTACTTTGTGTCTCTGAAGTCTTGGCTTTTTTGTTTATTTGGTATTGCAGAATACCCTTCACCTTCATCAACTCTCCCACTGTTGTTGACTGACTTCTGCTAACCCTAGGTGGCACATGAATGATGATGTAAATTAAATTTGACATCTCTATCGACTGAGTCATTGAAAGACAAAAAGCAAACATCACTGATTTTGAGAATGTTAATTTTTGTATGGAAAAAATTTCCCCCTTGTTTTTCTAATAAAATTCTACTCAGAAGAAATTATTTCCTCTTATGATAATTGGAGTTACTATATAGGAATCTCATGTGCCACTTCCTATTAAAGTGGGATGAGTTTGATATGACACAAGCTGAAATCCCAGTCAGAATTTGAACAGGAAATTAACAGGTAACAGGAAATTACTGTCAAAATAAAATCAAGATCTTCAACTATTTAAAAACAACACTGTCCACCCCACTCCAGCTTCTGGCCAACTCCAATCAAACAAAAATGCATCACAAGTATGTCAGGGTTTAAAGAAAAAAAAAAAAAAAAAGAGAAAAGGTGGAATGTATCAGACAATATGTAACCCATAATCACCCTGCCATATGCAGCCATTCTGATACAGTTTTTAGTTACATGATCACATAGTATTTCCCACAGGATCCCTGCCTCATTTAGGTACTGTGTACTGGAAATAGACAGGATTATATGTTTCAGACAGCTGAAGTTCAATTTGCAGAGCTCCAAAGTGTTGATAGTTGAAACTGAAATCAGCGGGAGCTTTGCTCTGAATTAAACTTCTGTAAAAGTGCTAAGAAAACTGGGAAAAAAAAGTCCTCTTCTTAGTTTCTTGAGTAAGGCATAAAAACTGGTCAGCACTTTTAGACATGCTGCTTTTGGACAATTGTGACCAAATTCCCTAGTGAAGTGGGGATAATAATGTCTCCTCAGAAAACCATTGTAAAGATAAATTTGCTGACGGCCTGGAACAATGACAGTTCTCTGAATAAGGACTCTGGAGTCAAGCTCTTATGAAAACTAATCATTCTTTGTTTGCTAAAGATTTGCTTGTTATAGAATAGACAGGACTAGACAGGACTGGTATAGAACAGGTAGGACAAGATAAGACTCTACAAATAATGAACATAAATAACGATAACTAAAAAAAAAACCCAAAAAAACAAAAAAAAAAAAAAAACAAACAAACCCCCAAAACCAAACCAAACCAAAAACCACAAAACCAAAACCAAAACAAAACAACAAAAACCCACTCATAAACAAATACTAAATTAATCTGTTTCAGCATTATGTAGAAATGACTGCAGTCAACCGCCTGGATAGAGATATAAGCAATTTCATTAGCCACCTTCTGTTTATAATACACAGTCACCACCACAGTTTTAGTGCTGAACACATGTCCGTGTTACAGTAGTAATTTTTCACTATAGATACAATTTTGACTGTTCAGGTACTTGAGGACAGTATCACAGAAACATAGAATCATAGAATGGTTTGTGTTGGAAGGACTTTTAAAGATCATCTAGTCCAACATCCCTGGGACGACATGAACAGGGACATGGACAGGGACACTAGACACTATTCCACTAGAATAGATTTTCTCAAAGGCCCATTGGATCTGACCTTGAACACTTCCAGTGATGGGGCATCCACAACTTCTTTGGGAAACCTGTTCCCGAGTATCACTGTAGCAAAGAATTTATTTTTTAAGTCTGATCTAAACCTGCCCTCTCTCAGTTTAAAGTCATTACCCCTTGTATTCTTAATACATGCCCTTGTAGAAAGTCTCCATCTTTCTGATATGTCCCCTAGATGTGTTGAAAGGCCACAATATGGTCTTCCTGGAGTCATCTCCAAGCTGAAAAACCCCAGCTCCCTTAGCCTTTCTTCGTAGGAGAGCTATTCCATCTGATCATGGTTGTGGCCCTTCTCTGGACCTGCTCTAACATGTTCACATTTTTCCTTTAATGGGGATACCAAAATAGGATGCTGTACCACAGCTGGGGCCTCACAATGGCACAGTAGAAGAGGACCATTTTGTCCCTCGACCTGCTCATTACACCTCCTTCAATACGCATTTGTCTTTCTGGGCTGCAAGCACACATTGCTGGCACATGTCCAATTTTACATCCACCAAGTCCTTCTCCAGAGACCTTCTGTCAATTCACTCATTAGCCAGTCTATTCATACTGGCGATTGCCACGATCCAGATGCAGGACCTTGTATGTGGCCTTGATAAGCTCCATGAGTTTCACATGGATCAACTTCTCAAGCCTGCCGAGGTCCCTCTAGATGTCACCCCTTCTCTGAAGCATATCAGCTGCACCACTCAGCTTTGTGTCACTTGCAAACTTGATGAGGGTTTTTACCTACAAGGAGGTTGTGAGGGACCATGTCAAAAGTCTTACAGAAGCTGAGATAGATGGCATCAGTTGCTTTTCTCTTATGCACCGATGCAGTCACTCCATTGTAGACAACCTCTAAATTAGGCACAATTTATCCTTTGTTGCTTGTCTCTAATCACGTCCCTTTCATCCATATGTCTTGACATGTCTTCTAGGAGGATCTATTCCATGATGTTCCCAGGCACAGAGGTGAGGATGACAAGTGAGTAGTTCCCATGCTCCTCCTTTTTACCTTTTTTTAAAATGTCCATGATATTTCCCTTTTTCCAGTCACTTGGGACTTTGCATGACTTCTATGACTTTTCAAACACCTTAGAGAGTAGATTAGAAACTGTATCAGCCAGTTCCATCAGGACCCTGGGGTGCATCTCATGGGTTTCCATGTCTTGTGTATGTTCAGGTTCCTTAGGTGGTCTAGAACTTGATCTTTCTCCTATGATGGGTGGGACTTCATTCTCCCATTCCCTGCCTTGAGATTCAGGGACTCAAGAGAGGTGGGAAGACAAATTGCTAAGGCAAAAAAAAAGAAAAAAGAAAAAAAAAGAAAAGAAACAAGTACCTCATCCTTCTCCATATCTGTTGTCACCAGGTAGCCTGTCTCACTTCTTGAGAAGGTACAGTTTATTTTGTCCTCCTTTTCTGACTGTATAAATACAGATTCCTAGTTTCCTTCAATTTATCTCCAGCTGTGCCATAGCTTTTCTGATTCCATCCCTACACTCTCAGGCAGTTTCCCTATGTTCTTCCTAGGATACATCCCTGCTTCCACAGCATACGCATTTCCATCTTGTATTTTAGTTGGACCAATACTGGTCTCCTGCCTTATCATCCTTATAGTCTGAGTGGAGTCAGCCTTCTGGAGTGTGTATTGTTTGGAACAGTATGGCAGTATCTATAAGAGACATATTTTGTTTGCCTTTGGGGCTAAATGCTTAAGTTCTAACTTGGGGGAAAAAAAGGCAAAAAAATCAATGTACCAAACCTTCCTGTCAGTACCAATTAGTAGCTCAGATACAGAGGTAAAAGCATTAAAATGTCTGGTTTTTGTTTCTGGGGAAATGAGCATTGTTTTCAACTTATATGTGCTCTAAATACATAATAAATCATCCAATTTTACAACAAAGCTAGAAAGAATTCTAGAGGAGCTAAAACTTAAACTGTTTTCCAGTGCCATTTTTGCCAAGGTGATCTATGCAAATGCAAAGAGAAATATTCTCTAGTTTTGTTTGGCATAGTCAGTAGAACAGACATCAGATTGATTTAAAAAGGTATACCACAGCTTTTAAATTGTTTCCCGCTACATCTAATGCAAAGGCTGCAGGGTGTCTATTATATAAGCCATAACACATTTGTTTATCTTTGCCTATACATGGGAAGGGCAGAACTCACTCCAAATAACCTAAAAACTCATCTAAAAACACATCTGAGCATTAACACCTGTTGTTTAACTGCTTCTCAAATTAATTTTGCCTATTTGATGGTATAAGAAAGATGAAAGGAATGGCAAAAGGTTCCTCTATTCCTCTGACAGTTTGAGCCTGACAAGGAAGAATAAATAATTTCTTAAGCCTAAAGCACGCTGTCAGACTTTTAGCACTTCTAAAAACACCTAAAAGTGCAGGAGAGGGAAGGAGGATGTGACAATGAGCTTTGTAAAGTTTTTGGCAAGCATTATAATGAAGAAGGAAGGTGGAGGTACAAAGCCAGTGTCTTTCCTCACTCCATCTGGCACTGAGATAGAAAGACTCCATGCTATGAAGTGACCTCCCCTTGATTTTCACATGATTTTCTCTCTGCTTTTTCAGATTTTTTTATTGCTCACCCTTCTTTATCTGTAATTTGGTCATTTCCACCATCTGTTAAAGTGGGCAGAATGGTGATAACAGCTGATCAACAACTTCCCCATGGTTTCCAGGCAGATGCTTCTTACACAGCCAAAACAAGTTCAAGCAATGACAGTAAATTTCATTTATTCATTTCAGCCAAATGCTTAATACATGCAGATTTTAAAATAATTTGTGGGATTCTTAAATGATAATTCAGATTTTACACTATATCATAACTATGTTCTCCACCTTTGTATCAAGATAATAAAAACATTGAAAATCATATTAGAATTCTAAACTCACTGTATTAATGTACTTATGCTTTACAAGCACATTGTGAAGATTGCTTATTTAAATTCCAAAAATGAAAGAGTATTAATAAATAAATTGAAACTAAATTTTATCTCTTTAGCAAAGATCTACACAGAAGATAACCTAATTTCACACTACATTTATATCATCTCTATATTGATGTAGTTCCATTACCTTCCATGGATTTCTCTGAAATTTTGGCTTTTTCAGAGAAAAGGAGAATAAAGTTCAGAGTCTAGATAAAAAGAGAAATTAGGTGACCATCAGTTTTCAGAGACTGCAACTTCACACTTTTTCATTCAAGAACATGTCAAAAATCCCACTGGCAGCACAGTAAAGAAGTTTCAAGGGGCAGGGGGGAACTGATAATTTCTTCCTGCTTCTAGTAAATTATATGTTTATTTGCACACATACTCAACTCATTCCTGCTCTCTAACCAGACCTAAATATTTGTAAGCTTCATTTTTCATTATTTTTTTTAAGAGTCAATGTGAGTGTTAAAATGGAAAACTTCTTCATACAAGGAAAGATTCTTTTAATTGCATAGATGCTATAGCTTGAATTGGAATTCGTTTTCATATTTTTGAGATTTGTGAAGAATTGAAGTAGAGAGGACAGGAATTGCAAAGGTATCTACTGTCTGTGCATTCATCTAATGGTACATTTTAGGTAAATATCAGTAGAAATAAGCTACAACTCTGAAAGGTTAAGTTACAACCTATATGTTAAATAATTTTTAACAGATATGTTTGCTATGAGGAATGAAAGTGTTCTCTAAGCTTTTGGAAACTGTTAAAGTTGTCTTGCAAATCTGCAGGACTACTTCATACAGATTTAAGGAATTAATCATCTATCAAAGTTAAGCTTACTTTCCTACATCATCCTTTCAGATTATAACACTCCCAAAGTTATATGCTTCTCTGACAACATCATATTGCCTTCTGCAGTGTTCCTATAGTTCTTCAAAGATCATGGTTAACTTCAAGTAATGCAAACACAACCATTTCTTTAAATACTAATTTTTACGCAATCACCATAAATCCATTTACTTGGCCAATTATTAAGCATTCTAAATTCAGATAACATTTGATACCACTTCCACTAGACTGACCAGGTAGGTGTTCTGCTATTTAAAAGAACAAGAAAACATAATTCAAGTCACTTGTCTTCCTAAGTGGTTACATATCACGTGATTAAATCCATAAAACACATTTCTGAAGTCGATATTTATTTTTGTAAAATAATTTTAAAAGGCTGTCTACGTAAGGCCTCAAAAACTTTAATATCCTTAATTTTCTTTTTTTTTTTTTTTTTCCAAATAGTGAATATGATGTCTGCCTAAGTGGTATCTGTCAATATCACAATATGATAACATTCAAACATTTGTTATCTGTAAATGCAGAACATCTGCTATTTTGTCACTTAGCAACACCGTGCAGTAACTTTGCCCTCCCCCCTCTATTATTATGCAAAATGTGTTCAGGACGAGAAATGCTTGGAGAAAAATTGTTCCTACACTGAGATATTTTGACACAAAGATCTTTTCTCATCAAAGATGAATAGCACCTTGTCATTCATTTCTAATTACAGCCTCTGTTCTGTCAGTACAGAAGGATGCTAACTCCCCATGGTGATGTCATCCACTGACATTTACAAAACTGCACTGGACTTTGTCTGCTCCTCATGTTTGCCAAAATCAGTCAGTGTCAGCACAGATACACACTAATATTAAAATTATGAGCTTTAATTGTGTTTAAATTCAAGGAAATTGCATTGTCTTTTCTAATATTAATAGTTGTTGAATCATCTTCTAAAACAATAGGAAAAAACTTCATTTCAAATTCCTGAGACACTAAGACATAAAACTGCAATGACAACAGAAATTTCACACTTCAAGCATTAATTTGAATAGATGTAAACTTATTAAAGATTAAAATGAACTATTTAGTGTTCTCCAATTAGTGTTAACATTCAGGCTAAAACTACCAGCGAGAAAATAGCAGAAGAGAAGTGGCAACCATGTGAGAATGTAAAGCCTTTGAGTAATTCTAATCCTGGCCATAACAGCATTAAACAGTCTAATTCAAACTAGAGATGAAGTCATATTAGCATAAATCAGAAGAAAAGATAAATAAATTCCCCTCATTAATTTTACTTAACATAGTGTCTCATTAATTTTCTGAAAGTAATAGAAAATACTTGTAATTGTATGAGTTTAAATTAGAAGTTTATTTTATATCTTATTAGGAATTATTTATAGCTGTCAAGATAACCACAATAACAAGAATTTTGTTGTTCTTCATGTAATTGTCCATTAGGCATTCTTGGTAATTTCAAGATGATGTTATTAGGAAGTCCTGTTATGAAATTATTATAGGGTCTCCAAGTTATTAGTGAACTCAGTACAGATATGAAACCTAAGTTACCTATGGTTCATAATATTTTCATAGAATCCTAGAATAGCAGTCAGAAGGGACCTCGAGGATCACCTGGTCCAACCTTTCTTGTCAAAAACATGATTGAGACAAGATACCCTAGCACTCTGTCCAGCTGAATCTTTAAGATGTCCAAGGTTTAAGGTTGGGGAATCCATCGCTTCCCTGGAGAGATTATTCTGTGGTTTACTGTTCTTATTGTTAAAAAAAAAAATCTGCTCATGTCCAACCAGAATCTCCCCAGGAGGTCTGTCATCTTTAATGTTAAGGAAGTGACTTCTCTCAAGGACAGCATGAGATATTAAAATTTAGTCCCAGAGTATGCACATGTGTACAGAATACTTTGTTTTCAAAGACCAAAAGCATCAGTGTTTTGTGTAATGGGCTTCAGTATAGGGCAGAAAGGAGTTTTTCACCATGGTAGTAATATTAAAGTTTCTACCCTAATTCTAGTTCATGTTTAGGGTTTGTTTGTTTGTTTGTTTTTCTCATTTGCATCAAACCCCAAAGTTAATATCCATTTCTAATAGATTGTAGAGCATCTTTTTAATTTTTTTTCCCCCACATAAAATAACGAATATTTAAAAGAAAAACAAAAGTTGGGCAAAATCAAATGCCTATTGAAGAATCATGTTTTTAAGAGAGAATACCTATGAATTATTAGTCCACTTTCTATCTAAATATTCTTGCTCCAAGAAGAAAATCAAACTACAGTGCCAAAAATAAGTTGAATCTCTTACATGGACTATGTTCTCTATGGAAATGCCACTGATCAAGTCTCACTTTAGTATAGAGAAATATAAAAGAGATACCTATGCTTTTTGAATACGTATATCAAAAATACTTTGAAATGTCTGAATTATCACATAAACCTCACTTAATAGTGGATATCAGCCTCTACAAGTTGCATATCATATCATATCTTATATCATATATCATATTATATATCATACCATATATCATATCATATCATATATGTAATTGCCATGGAACAACAATTGGTTACTACTACCAACTTGTCTGTTAGGGACAACTGCATGTAATCTAAGGATCTTGTTTTGCTTGATTTTGTTAAATTAGTATTCTGCAGGTTTACTACATTACTTTCACAAACACTTCCTTAGGCAAAGTTTTGGGGTTCTGCAGTGCAGGAGGGTGTCCTTGCCAAACAGTCACCTTTAGGGTGGTCAAGCAGATCAACGCTCTCACTCAACTTAGTGTCACCTGCAAACAGTTTGAGGGGGCACTTGATCCCCTTGTCCAGGTTATCAGTGACAATATTAAATAGGACTGATCTCAACACTGAGCCCTGGGGAATACCATTAGTAATGCACCTCCAGCCGGATGTAGCACCATTTGCTTTTAAACGGTACTTTTAAAAACCAGCCAGTTTTTAACTTAGTGCAGAGTGGACTTGTCCAAGTCATGGTCTACCAAGTTTTCCAGGAGAATGTTGTGGGAGACAGCTTTACTGAAGTCAAGGTAACCACAGCCTTTCCTGCATCTGATAGGTAGGTTATCTGGTCATAAAAAAGAGATCAGGCTGGTCAAGCAGGACGTGCATTTCCTAAACTATACTTTCTGAGCCTGATTTCCTGGTTGTCCTGTATTTGCTGTGTGATCACACTCAAGATAATCCCAGCACTGTTCAGAATGATAGGCCTGTAGTTCCTCAGATCCTCCTTCTGACCCTGCTTGTGAGTAGGAGCTACATTGACCAAACTCCAGTCATTTGAGACCTCTCTGATTAACCAGGAATATTGCTAAATGATGGAGAGTGGCTTGGTGAGCTTATAAAAACACTCTTTACTACCTGTCACAGCAGTGGCCAGATTGAGTTCTAGCTGAGCTTTTCCCTTTCTAATTTTCTCTCGACATGACCAAGAACAACCTTGTACTCTTCCTGAGTTGCCTGCCCTTTCTTCAAAGGGTGATAAACTCTCTTTTTCCCCTAAGTTACAGAAAAATCTCCCTGTTCATACAGGTCTGTCTTCTTTCCTGCCAGCTCATCTTTTGGCATATAGAGTGGCCTGCTCCTCCACCTTCAAGTTTTCCTTCTTAAAGTATGTTTGGCCTTCCTGGACCCTTTTGCTACTAAGGACTATTGCCCAAGGGACTCTTCTTAACCAGTGTCCTGAACAGGCCAAAGTCCACCCTCTGGAAGTCCAAGGGAGAGGTTTAGTAGACCCCACTCCTTATTTCACCAATAATCAAAAATTACCATTTTGTGGTCACTATGCCCAAGGTGGTCTCTGATCACCACATCTCTCACCAGCCCTTCTCTGTTCATAAACAGCAGGTCTTGGGGGGGTACTACTTCTGGTAGGCTTGCTTACCAGCTGTGTAAGGAAGTTATATTCTTCACACCCCTGGAACCTCCTACAGTGCCTCCTGTCTAATATGTTGAGTTTCTAACACGCATGTGGGAAATTAAAATCTTCCACAAGAACAGGGGCTAGTGATCATGAAATGTCAGGCAGCAGCTTACAGAATATTTTATCTGCCTCTTCAACCTGGTTGGGTGGTCTGTAACAGACTCTCACCTGCATGTTTGCCATGCTGGCCTTCCCCTTGGGTGAGTCATCCCACCACATTTCCATGATGGCGATTGTGTCATAGCTTTCCTGCTGCACAATGAGTTCCAACTCTTCCTCTTTATTGCCCATACTGCATGCATTAGTGTAGATGCACTTTAGCTGGACTAATAGTTTCACCACCAACACTGGCGTGCCTCCCTGTGGCTCACCTCTAGCAAGCCTGGTCTTATCCTCTTCCACCTTCAAACTGAGTTGAAAACTGTCTCAATCAGCCCAGCCAACTCAAAGGTTAGAATCCTTTTCCCCCTTTTAGACAAGTGAATCTCATGTCTCCAGCAGGCCTGGTGGTATGTAAACTGCTCCGTGATCAAAAAAGCCAAATTTCCACAGATGGACCAGATTAAGCCACATGTTAATCAGGTGGGTTTTCCTGTTCCTTTTAGCGTTCTTCCTTGCTGTTGAAGTGATTGTGGAAAATATCACCTGTGCCTCCAATTAGTCATTCCAGTACCATGAAGTCCTTTTTGATTGCCCTAGGACTTCTCTCCTCAACCTTGTCACTGCTGTTGGTAGTAATCAGAGGGATGAATCAGTTCAGGGAGTCTTCTAATGCTAGGAAGAAGACTTCATGGACACAGATCAGTCTACTCATGTCACATATACCTGATATATACGTAATGGAAAACCTGAGATTTATAGAAACTGTAGCAGCTATGAACAAACAACACCTCAGTCACCATGAATGCGTCAAATAGAAGTGAAAATACCATTAGAGTGAAAATCAAGTTTTATTGTCTCACAACGCTGATTCTGGTTTGTGGGTGCAAATGCATCACATTGATTTTTCTAACCTTTGCAAAGGAGAAAATCAAGTTAGTTACAATATGTTTTGCTTTAAAAATAAACACAGCTATTATCTTAAGCTCTCCCAGGCACTTCTATTTTCCCAATGCTAACTAATTGGAAAACTATATTAAATAGACTTTTTTTATTTTTAAACTTCTAACAAATGCACAAAAGGCACTAAATAATGGAACTTCTTAAATAAAAGTATCATGATTTTTTAATTAGTTTTGTTAAAAAGAAGACTCCCAAAAGAGATGTATATTGCATCTCTAACTCAGCTGTGGTGACAAATGCCAAGAAATACCTAGCAATTTTACTTCTCACCAACATAATCAATAGTGGTCATGAATTCAAGGGTAAACAGTCTCGTGTTGCAGGGGTTACAAAGCTGTTCAGAACAGATAGCAATACAGGAAATGGAAAATTATCAACCAGAACTAATGTAGGACTGTGAATTCCCTTTTCCACCTACATAAATTGATATCTGGTAACTTCTACCTTTGAAACTCTTCTAAGATGAATTATAAATCAAGGTATGTTTAATTCTAGGAAGTGAAATAAATGTATGGATTACTTTAGGAAGAGAAAGGGACTGGAGGAATCATTCTTGTAAACTAACATCTCTTATGACTCAGGCATATATTTTGCTTTTTGCAGTAAAACAGCAATAAATCAGTGTAACTTAAATGCCTGTCACTTACCCAGAACTTTCATAGCATCAGAGCTCAGAAGCCAAGCCTTTTTATGCATTACATAAAAAGAGCAGAGACATCTTTTGCAGTTTCTGACCAAAAGCAAGGCTCTTTATGTGTTAGTTTAACTAATGCAATCATGGTAGGGAGAATTTCGTCTTCATTTAATAGATAAAGCATTCAAATAGCCTACAGAAATGTCTAACTTTGCCACTCAGTGTTAGGGTCCTGAAGGAGGCACCATTTCATTTCATTTCATCAGGCCATAACTCTTGTTATTGTTCTATATTTGTCTTCTAGATTGGACAACATCCAAACTCTGAGTTCTGAGGTGTACAGGAGTGGAGAGGTGAAGTAGAAGTGGTGTGTTTGTCTAAAATTAGAATGTTAGAGAAAAAAAGTAAACATTAACTAAATAAACTGAGTGAAATGAACTCCATGATTAACTAGAAGTGAAAAGGTGAACTAAACAAAGAACAGCCCTATGAAGAAGGACTTGGGGGATGAGAAGCTGGACACGACTGCGCAATGTGCACTTGCAGCCCAGAAAGACAACCACATCCTGGGCTGCATCAAAAGCAGTGTGGCTGGCAGGTTGGGGGAGGTGATTCTCTCCCTCTCTGTTTTTGTGAGACCCTGTCTGAAGCACTGCGTCCTGCTCTGAGACCTTCAGCACGGGAAAATGAGTCCAGAGCAGGGTTGGAGCACTTCTCCTATGAGGGCAGGATGAGAGAGTCAGAGTTGTTCAGCTTGGAGAAGAGAAGGCTTCGAGGAGACATTATAGCACTTTCCAGTACCTAAAGGGGACTTACAAGAGGGTTGGAGAGGAAGTTTTATCAAGGGTCTGTAGCTATAGAGTAAGGGGCAATGGCTTTAAACTGAAAGAGAGTAGATTAGATTAGTTACTAGGAAGAAATTCTTTACTGTGAGGATGGTGAGACACTGAAATAGGTTGCCTAGAGAAACTGTGGCTGCCCTGTCCCTGGAAGTCCTCAAGGCCAAATTGGATGGGGCACTGAGCAACCTGATCTAGTGGAAGCTGTCCCTGCCCATGGCAGGAGGGTTGATTTCTAAGGTTCAGTTCCAACCCAAACCATTCTGTCATTCTATTTTCCTCAACTGTGCTTATATCATGCTTCAGATACCTGGAATTTTTGAGCTTCATACATAAACAGCTTCTCTGTTAGATATGAGATAGCTGATTTCATAAAAATCCTGAAAATGATGATCATATGCATTTACCAAGATCTTTCCAAAGCTCAGAGTAAAACTTCACTGAGAGATTTGCATTACAAGGATCCTTGTATCTTCTAAGGACAAGCAATAAATTGTCTTTCTGAATTTGTAGTTAGAATTGTCTCATTCTTTTTAACAAAATTCAAATGTAATTTTTTTCAAAGAAATCTTCAAAGAACAGTTGTGAACAATTTATTTACAGATCAGTGTAAGAAATCATACAAAAAGTCTTTCTGAAACCAAGACAAATCCAGAGTGTGGAATGAAAGCTTTTACTCTCTTTTCCAGAACACGATTTCATCTTCTCCTGAAATTCACTGGAACCAAATTAAAATCTAATGTTTTTTAATAAATGTTACTTGGCAATTATTTAATCCGAGTTGGTATTATTTGATGTATCTAAAGAAGAATTTAGGCCAGAGTGACATGAAGCAAAGATACTTTCTACAAGTCCAACTAGACCTTAAATTTCCTAAAGATAAAAGACCGTTAAAACTAAGTAAAGTTTATAAGCATTTGCTTTTTTAAACACTGTCATATTAAAAGCTCATACATAACTCTAGCAATATAGAAAACTCTGGACACATAACTTGCTCTTCAGTGCTCTTAGTGACATTAACCTATTACAGTTTTAATTTGCAGTTCAAACCAGAAGTAGAGTAATTTAATTAATATTTTATTTATTTTTAAAAGGCACTTTTAGATATAAGGAGGTTTATATTAGTCACATACAGTAATTTTAGTCATCTGCAGTGTTTTAAAGATGCTATAAGTCTGTAGCTGCTAAAGAACTTTTTTAAAAACAAAAACAATAGATTTCACAAACTGAAAAAGGTATACACGTACAAGCATTGTGTATCAATTTAGTATACCCATTAGAGTTGACCATGTATCTATTGTCTGTTGTTTTGTTTTTTTTTTTCTTCTAATTAAATTAAAATCTCCCTTTGAAAATATAAGGATTTAAATTTTTAAATGTATGTTGGTAACTGTATAATGAACTGTATAATGAACTGTACAATGAATCATATTTAATTTCTTGTTGGGTCAAAATTCTTTACTTATTATCATTCAAAAGAAAACATTGGCTAGGTATTTATTAGTCTATTCTTGAGCTACATCCAATTACTTTCACAAGTATTTGACAGGAAAAAAAATTGCTGACAAAGAAACAAAAAACAAATAAAATGCTCTCTCACATCTCAAAGCACAAATTACATTAAATACCAATTCCATTCCAGAGTAAATATATTTGATTAGCACGGTGACTTAAAGAAATTATTTTTTTCACAAGATGTAGTAAATCTGCCATTTATTCAAATATTGGTAATCACTCTAGCTGAATTGCATAAAGAACACAGAAATTAGAGGAAAGATAAACAAATGCAAATTGGTTATTGCAAGGTAAATATGCTGTAATGAATTCTCTGTCTTATATAAATAACATCATCCACATCAGTCTACTTTGTTCTTAAACCAGTGAACACATAGCTGCTTAAGACTGACTTTAAGTCAAAACACTTACAGAACAGACTTTTAAGCTTCTCCTCTGAGGTTCTAAAACATTCTGTAGCACCCAAATCAATATGCACTGCTTCCTATTTTTTGTCTATGGTGTTCTGATTACCCCCACACTTGCTTCCAGCGGGTTCAGAACCCTCCAACAAACCTGTCTACACCTTGCAGCCCAGTGACTTTCTGGGCTCCTCTCTCCCTTACAGGTTAGAAAGTAAAATCTGGTACAGTGTGAGCAGAAGACAATAACAGGCAAGTGGGATTGCCCTCAGGCAGGGTGCCCGCATGTTCCCCTTACCACAAGTAACAATAGCTGGAAAAGTGGAAATGAGACTGTATGTCGTGTGTATTATCCCGCACAGTCCGAAATCCTGTTTGCCACAATGCTGACAACCTTAGAGGGGAAGATGCAAATGACTGATAGATTAAATGGTAAACGGGGCAATTACCAAGGAAGTGAGTTTGAAAAGAAGTACAAAAAGACCATGGCAGTTTGAGAATGCCAGAATCACCGTTGCCTTTGCAATCTCTGTCTAAGGGCTAGTAGAGCATCCTCACCGTTGGGGCCACTGAGAGTCGCATGCATCAGAGCCCAAAGCAAGACCCACACCTTGTGTGTACACCCATGGAAGCTGTCTCACCAGTGGATGGGCTGATATGGGTGCGGGCAAAGCCAGAGCATGCAGGCATGCACATGAATTTGTCAAATTCACATTTCTGGGACTTAGTTATAAAAGGCTCTTTAGAAAATTGAAGGAGTTTCTCACAATTTTATGTATGTCCAGCATTGTGTTTTTTCTTCTATATTGTGGATACTGATCCTGAATATATGGTTCATTGATTGTTGGTTAATTACATGTTATTAATAAATCAATAAAGCATTTTGAACCAGATTTGATATAAACCACCATGAGCTGAGCAGTTTTTCTGTCTGACATTGTCTTTGAACAAACTCTAAACATATGGCAGAGAAGGAACATTCTGGAGTCAGAAAAGAGAACACATTCCGTAACCTAATACTATGCAGAAACTTTCAACAGTGGACTGAGTAAAGGTTGTTGAAATCAGGATATTGCAGTAGAAGTGGCAAATATAACTATGTATTGATAGGTATATACTATGGTTGAGTCAGAAAGTAACTATAGTCTTGACCATGCAGGGATAGCCCCTTAAAGTATGTTAAAGCTCTAACAGGATTCAGCTTTGGCCAGTTGATTGAGGTATGTCAGTTCAGAGCAACTGCTCTTAGAAGAAAATACAAGTGACATGAAAACGTTTTTACAATAAGTGCGAAGTTCTGTTTTGCTCAGTATGTCGTAAAAGACATAAGCGTGGAATGCATAACACAAACAGCACATACTCTAAATAATACTATTTTGCACTAAACCCAGGTTGAATCCTCATTATATAGTCTCTGCATACTCTGTTTTGCAAAAACCTTAACGAGGTGACTTCTGTAACATGGCACTGTAGAGTGTTGCCAAATGAAGTTTAACACGCAATACCAGGCCAATTCATCCCAGTTAGGCATCTCAGGTTCCTTTTATTGACAGATACCCTGAGGATGATTTAGTTGTTGGTTGAACTGAATTACATTCTGTTAGTTCTTTTCACTGATCATAAACAGAGACTCAGCAATGAGGCTTAAAGCCAATGTGCCTTAGGCCTACAGTAAAGTGTGTGGAAGAAGAGTGACTTCTTTTTTTAGTTTATCTTTTTAAAAATTACTGTCTTGTACTGGCTGTTTTACAAATGGCAAGTTTTTTATAAGCAAAGTTGAAGATAAATAAATCATACTCCTCTCTAATTCATGCATACATTCTTAACCTTGTACAGCTGGATTTGAAAAATGCACATTCACTTGTAAAAAAGTGTATTTTTTATACCATTTAAAATGTGTATGTTATCGGCTAAAGAGACACCACTGTGTATGCATCTGTTAATTCAGCTGCTAAGATCAGTACAGTTGCATTTATTTTAATGTGCAAATTCCAGATTCTTGTATAGCTGAACATTCATTTGTCTGGAAGACTGAATTTATGTGGGCACTAATTTGTTATGGAAAATGAATGCACTATGAGTGAAAAACACACATTTCTTCTATCTAAGCGAAATTATTTTTAAATTTAGAAACATGACTGATTACTTATGTATGACAATTACCATGTTTTCATATAAGGTCATTTTATAGTTACTTATACTAAATTCTTATGAATTATTAATATTTTATTTCTTTTTATCATGAAAATCTATACAGACAAAAATAAATTATATTGATAGATTTCATACAAGTACAAAATTATTAAAGAAAAACATCTAAGTTTAAAATGAAGTAATTATTCATCCCCAGTTGAATTACTACTCTTTTGGTATGTTCACAAACAAGTTTCTTGTACAAATTATGATCTACACATGGGAGTTTTAATAATGATGATGACTTGATATAATCTCAGTAGGATAATGCTATATGTTCATTTTTCTTTCTACAAAAGGGAAGATAAAAATAAGTAATGAAACCAGTTTTTAAAAATCTCTTATCCTTCTATTCCTTAAATATATATTCCATAGGAAAAGCAGAGGCAGAAGTGGCAGTTGGTCGAGTTCCTAGTAATCCAATCCAATTCTCCCACAGTCCCTTAAATTTCCTGTATCCATAGATGGTTATTTGGTCAGCAGTTACACTACCACCATCTATACTATGGATTATATTTAGCTGTTAAAAACAGAAAACTGGACAATGTTGGCCCCTTGGAGTTGTCTACCTACAGATGTGTCTCAGTTTGGGTTTGTTCTTTTTGTTTGGTTTTGGTTTTGTTTTTTTGTTTGACTGGGGGGGTTTTGTTTGTTTGTTTGTTCTGTTTGTTTGGTTTTATATAAGTTGATGAAATTTTAAGAAACCAACAGCTTTGTTTGTTCTATTTCTGTTTTTCTTTTGTGCTCCTCCTGCACCATTCTAGTGTGTTTTACTGTCTGGAAGCAGGGATACAAGAGACAGGAGACCTCTTTGCAAGGGAGTGAAGTGCGAGTGAAGTGTCCCTGAGTGCTGAGGTAAGGGACACCCTCAGCGTTATCTTCTAGCCATCCTGGGGTGAGGAAAGTCAGAGGTCATGTTTGGCAGCGTAGCTTGGTTGGAGGATAGACCCAAGAGTGGCCCATACAGATGCTCTTGGGACTGGTGCTGGCATAAAGGTAAATAAGGATTCTGCTTGTGATTCATCTTTGCAGACTCCATGCAGAATCACATATTGCAGTAGGACTCGATGTAATGTATTGTTCATTGTTTTTTCTAATATGTGTATTTATGCACAAACATGTTTAATTTGCCTTGAGGGGTACCATGAAAATGCCTCAAGAGCTACCAAACTGATTAGTCACTGTAGAATTTTAAAAGTTTTTTGTTTGTTTATTTGTTTGTTTACTTTATTTGCTATAGAAACACAAGGGATATACTGCTCCTTCTTTATTGCTATCTCACATTTTCTGGCTTTCTGTTAATCCATATCTCTACTCAGTTCAAATTAAGTTTGAAAACAATTGTGCTTTGTTACTGAAAGTTAATGTGTTCACTCCAAATTTCCTCTCATAGCAATAGACATTTTGTCTTTGAAAAGAATATACATATAGAATTTTTATAGGATTCTACTTCTCAGACAGGCTGTATGCTGCTCTTCAAATTTCTATAAATGTCATGGACATATGCAACCCTTGGCACTACTGGAAGCCTTGCTATTAACCACAGTGGAATTTGAACTAGTTTTTCAGCTGGTAGTTATAGACTCTGCTTTCAAGGTCTCTTACAACATGAGAACTAGCGATTCAGATTTTTCAGCTGAATTGCCTGTTCTACCTTTCCTTTTATTCCAACAGTTTGAATCAAAGATTCTGTGTCTACAAATAATTATCTAATTAGCCTGCAAAATATTTAAGATTCTTCATAAGCATTTTATCAGATAGGTCATTGAAATAGGATAGTTAGGTCAGTTGATTTATCAATTAAAAGAGAGGTTTGTAGCTACACTCTAATGAGAAAAGCATAGCACTATTTTACCATATTACTTACTATCTTCTGAGTTTCTTTTCAGCAATAGATATGGATTTCCAATGAGCAATACTACTCATGGGACATAGCATAACATGAATAACAGAGAATTCTGCACAGGGATTATTGTCCTCCTCAGAGGAACTAAATCTCTTTCCCGCCCCTCCCCAGAGTTAGCTAAATTTCTCTTGTGTATGATTTAGAGAGTAAAATAAATTTTTAATTAACTAAAACCCATTTTATTTTTATTTTATGACTTGGTGTAGTTATCTTAATAAATACTATGAATTACTTTTCACCAAGTCTGTGAACTAAGCAATTCCTGACTATAGTAACAATGGCAATGTTCAGTGAAGGGCAAAGTGAATCAAACAAATAACACTGAATATTCTCTACCCCAAATATCAACTTAGTTTTAATTTTTTAACTCAAGAAGGCAATAAGGCAATTCTTTTTTATTAATCCATGGATAATAGGACATTTGAAAATTTTCATATAGAAAATAGTTAACTAGCATCTATGAATCAGTATATATTGAAAACTGAAGAAGTTTTAACTGAATAAGTACATGTTAATTATAAAAATGTCATAGGATATTAAAAAAAAAAAAAAAGGCAGTAAATGATTTTATAAATGAACTTGTATAGGAATACATATGAATTACGGAGGGATGGGACTAATACAGGTACATCAAAGTACTGCAGGTACAAGAGAAATGCTCAGAGGGTACCCTTGAAAGTGAGCTCAGAGACATTTACAGAAGTCTACGTAGCCAATTTTGTCTTTGCTAAATCTCCAGAATAACTATGAGTAAAAATGAAGATTTCCCTAAAGAAGAATGAGCTATATCCACCCCATTTATATCTTTGGCAACTTCTCCATAATAGGGTGTTATCCGTATTGGAAAGTAGGTAAGGGAGTTTGGATGAAAAGAATGTATTTTCACATGCTGCAGAGTCCAGTCAATTATGCTATTGAACAGGCATCCAGTTTACAAATAGAAATTGTGATGTTCCACCACCTCTCTTTTCTTAAATTCAAAAAAAAAAAAGATTTCTTTCACTTTGGAAAAATAAAACAAGTGTTTGCTTCACCTTCAAGACAGAAAACTAAACAAAGTTTTCTCTCAGTTCAAAGTAAATTTTGCTATGGAACTGCTGACGCTCACAGTACTATTCTGTTCTCCCTCTACTTATACTTAGGTGTCTTGAAACTTTGTATGTTTGCACAAATATACAAAGAGGTTTTAGCTTAAACTAACTAACTTGGGATGAAGGAGTTTTAGTACCTAATTCTGGAAATGAAATTTTGCTGCATAAAACACCTCAAACACTAACTAGGATTACTGTTATGATGTTTAGCTGCTGCATTTTATTTGCTAGAAATAGTTGATTACCTAAATTTATTTTTACATTGCCTTCATAGTCCGAAGAAACACTTTGAAGCATAAATTCTGTAAAAGATTCCTTGTACTTTAAGTAGGTTAACATATAACTTTTATTCACTTACTGTATGAAAAAGGTATGCTCAGATTTACTTTCATTTTCCATTTGTGAAAGAGTTTTCTTGAAGAACAGTGGCTTTAAAAGTCTGGCAACAATGGCGATAGAATCTCTACCAAAAGCCTTGTTTTACAACATTCAAGAATAGCACTTAATTGCATTCAGTCACAGAAAATCTCTGCCGAAATCCAGAACTTGTTGAACCCACAAGATAACATTTCCATCCAGACTATTCTTCCTTCCTATATGCTTCCTTTCACATTACATTATTTATTAAATAAATCAGTTATTTCTTTCAGCATTAATGTTGAGATCTTGTAGTCAAAACATTTTTTTATCTAACTAGGTGTTAATTCTTTATCATATGTATTCCAGAATATTCTGAGTGATAACCAATTTACTTGGTCTTTTTCTTAAATTAATGCAGACTCCAAATTTCACTTGCCATTTACAAACAAATAAATCACTAAATGTAGCATCTGAACTGAGATGATATTTAAATGAATATTCAATTATAACATGCTTGTGGTAGTAGGACTAAAATTAAATTTTACTTTTTGTGTTTCAAGAACTTAAATCCTAGAATTCCCAGTAATATTTTAGGAAAGCTGTGGCCCTCTTTCATTTTAAATTAAGAATTAATTGAACAGAATTTAAAGTAAAAGAAAACAAGTACTAAAAAACTTCACTTTTCCTCTTTTTGCTTTGCAATAAATGGTGAAGTACAGCTTTCATTTAAAAATTAGTGTACTAAAACTTTCAACTTTAAATCAAAAAGACTACACACTATGTTTTTAACATAAAAGAGACAGTCCAAGCTTTTATAGTTCCTTAAAAAATAATAATAAAAAAGAATGTAGACACTTATTCAGAAGATCTATTGACTGTAACTTGTTTCTCGTAAAGCACCACTGTTCTCCCTTTCTGGCTAGAAATAAACCTGAGAGAAATCACCCTATAAATATTTCCCTTTCTCAGATACTTCCACTAGGATGATACATGGTTTTCCTCTGTATATATACCCTTTTTTGTTCTTACCACTAAAAGGAGTGCAGTGAGCAGCCCACACTCCTATACTTTTTAGAATCTAAAAGCAGGAAAGCACAGCCCCACCATATGCAATGATCAAACAGGAGGTAAAACCGTGAACAAACAGGAAAATTTGCACAACAAAAATAAAAATAAAAAATAAATTATACATTATTAAATGTGTCATATGAGAGATAAATGGATAAAATCAAAAGGTGTAGAAGGAAAAAAAATATATAGTTAACTTGGGAGTGATATGTAAAACTATGTTTTCCTTTTGCCAAATCACTCACAGCAAGTTAATTTCTATCAGTTTTTTAAGGAATTCTTTAGTAAGTTCCTTGTCTCAAAAGCTGCTACTTTGGTGACTGTCATGTTCTTGGTCTGAGCAAAGCCTGGTTCCCTGGGAAAGCAGAGATGTGCATGAGCACCTGGTGACAACCTGCATGAGTAGAACATTTAGCTATTTAGCTATTTCATTTTGGAGTTGGAACTGGAAGAGTTCCCGCCAATATTAAAGCAAGTAAACAGGGATATCATATCAGTGAAAGTTGTTTTCTTTTGCTCTCTCTCTCTCTCAAATAGAGAATGTAAAGTTTAGAGGAAACTGTTGCTGCGCAAATATCACCAGAAGAAGCAACTGAAGAATTATTCTACAGAAACAAATTAGATCAATGATGTTCTTACCTTATCTTTTATCTCCCTCTGATGTTTGTGAATTCAGGAATTTTTAAGAGAAGTTAAATAATATCCTCTTTCAAAAAATAAAATTTGTATCCCTTTGGATGTCTATGTCTGCTTTTGGTACATCAGCAACCATCTGATTCATGCTCCCATAAATTAAAGTTGGTCTCAACTCAGAAAGAAAACTTTCTCTGAATCTTTTCTTATGAAGATAAAAATGCCCAATTTCCCACTTTTTGAGAACTTTCGTATCTAGAATACTGTGTCCAGTTTTGAGCACTCTGTACAAGAAAGACAGCAACTAACTAGAGGGAATACAAGCTATGTCATCGAGATGGCGAGGCTGGAGCACTTGCCCCTTGAGGAGAATCTGGAGGAGCTGGGCTTTTTCAGTGTAGAGCAGAGATGGCCTTGGGGAGAGCTAACAGCAGACCCCAGTGCCATGGGGAAGTTACTGAGAACACATAGCCAGGCTCTTCAAAGCCACACATGCTGGAAAGATGAGAGACAAGACGGATAAATTGAAATGGGAGAGAGTCATCTGAATACAGGGAGAAGCTGTTTCACCATAAGAACAGACAGGTAGTGGCACAGCCTAACGAAGGTTATACAGTTTCCATCCTTGGATGCTTTCAAGACCCAATTGGACGAAGACATAAGCAGCTTGGTCTGATGACCTGCCATGAGCAAGAAATGGGACTCGAGACTGTCCAAGGTCCTTATCCTATCTGAACACCATGATTTTATGAACTTTGCATTTTATACAGAGCTACTTCAGTTTACCAGATTTGTTAATTATGTAGTTTATTTCATATGATAGAAAATACCGGCAAACATCAGTTACAAGAAATAATTCTACAGTTGCACAGTCAATAAATATGAAATCTATACTTTCAAAGAGCTCCCACACAATGTAATAAAAAGACATGAAAACCGAGGTAAAAGCTAATTGTGTGTGTTCTGCCAAATTCATTAACTAATGAGACTGTTGACTTCTAAAATTGCTTGTGTCAGGTGGTAATGACAAACTTGATAAGACAGTGCTTGCAAAATGTCATTAAATATTTTGCATTCATTTCTATCAGTATCAAATATTAGATTAAGACAATAAAAATGTTCATATGAATTTGAAAGAATGAGTTACAAATCTTCTTTGGGAATGTCACTGAATATGTGAATAAGAGATAAAAATAGCTTGCATTCTGAGGAATTTAAATAGGAAATATACTCCTGCTATAAGGAACAAATACCAGTAATTAGTATAGTGACATCAAATAATACAAAGCTTTGGTTCTTCTCATCCTGTCAAAACAGAAGTAATAATTTTCCCCAACAATACTGCTAAAAAAGGAGTTGTGCTGCACATTTGGGATATTTAATTATGCTTATTATTAGACTGTCTCTGTTATACTATGTAAAGTTTTCCTTCTTGTATGACGCTATGGCTTTGGTACTATTTTTTAAAGCATTGCAAAAGACAGAAATATATCTCATTTGATAAGACCTCTTCTCTACAACATATCTCTACTATGATTGAGATATGAATGTGGATTCAGGTTTGAAAACATGAGACAAAATCAAAGTATGTTGACAGCCTCTTAATTGCTCCTTCTAGTCACGTGTAAGGCAGCATCTTTACAGCATTTTAGTAAGTTTATTTTCAAATTTAGGGAGCTAGAACAAAAATTATAGGCATATATTTTAGAAATACTTCTGAAAACTTGAAATGTATATGAACATAATACAAAAACAGAAACATGCATGGTATATGAAGGTAGTTATACTGAAACATGCCAGTATAAATTATATAATGAAAATTCTACATGAGACTTTAGCTCTCTCAATGGCCTTTTATTATCAATTTCAATTCAACAGTTTTCTAAGTTTTCTATGCTGAAAAAAATAATGAATAATACAAGCATCTTCCAAAATTACCTCTAGTTTGGGGATTTCCACAGCTGGTTATCAACCAAATATCTGAGTTCCATCTAAGATGGTGATAGTTATACAATATCTGGAAAGGCACGGTCAATGAGCTGTCTTCATGATTCAGATGCTCGTCACTTTGCACATTCGCATTCACTCCTCACGAAGTACATGTGGCTAACAATGTTAGACTTCCTCCTGCTCATTTCTTAGGAAAGGATGGGCATCTGTGTGATAACTTCCCCAGCTTCCATCTTCCCATATCCATCCTCAATGCAAATGAGTGGCTGCCTTGCAGCCTAGCTCCTAGGAGACAGCAGTGCAATGGACACAGTCTCACAGCCATGTTTGAGACTGGAGTTCCATATTCACCGCGTGGAAAGTATGCATATTTTGTTCTTTATGGAAATTTTAGACCTATTTTTAACAAACAGTGAAATCTTCTTGGATCTCAATGGCTTTGACAGGCTTGACCCACTGCTGCTTTCATGACATGCATGGTGCCTCCCCAAATCAGAACAGAAGTGGGGGGTTGGCCCTACCCCACTTCGTTTTGCAATAGTTAATCCTTCAGCAGGGGAAGTGTCACCCTCAGTGGAGTGGCTGTGCATGCAGTTCACTTCTTTTCATGCTGGGATTTTTGATGCTATTATATCAGTGCAGGAATCTTATTTGCTTCAAAAATTAAGGTATGTTTTGTGGCTTAGTGTGATTGCAAAACCAATCTGATAGCAAGCTGCCACAGAAAGTAGAAGTCTTACTCCCTTGAAATTTCCCCTCACATATAGTGTATTGGTTTAGCCCCAAAATAAAATGAAATGAAACAAACCAAAAGTGAATCTTCTCCACTGAATCAATCAACTATGTATTGACTGTACAATCTGTAGATCTGCTACAGGGAGGAGAGGGAAGCAAGGAGAGAACTGAACCACATCTTTTGCAATGATTTGTCATTTGTTAGGCTTCACTGTAATGCCAAACTGAGCCAAAGTAACTACCTTAGAATAAATTTTTTTCTCCTTTAGATCACACTGAGGTGCATAAAAAAATGGTTTCTTGTAGGGAGACAGATCTATAACAGATCTGAAACATGCATACATGCAGTTAGTTTCTATTTTTCCTATTCTGCTACAATGGATGGCAGTGAACCACTATTAATATGTTACATATTAGATTCTCAGTAGTGTATAGTAAACTGTATACATATATATCACAATTTAATTCATTAAGTTATGTACTCAACATTGTTGAAAACTATACTAATATCAGGACTATAGTCCAATAGAACTTCAGACATTAATCTGAAGATATTTAAAAAAAATATATATTAACATCAAGTCTCAATTTTGCAGTGCTTTAAACTTTGTAAAGTTACACAGCATCAAAATATAAGCCTTCATCACAAAATTAAAATAATCAATTTGGAAAAATATACAATTGAAATCTTAAAGTAAACAGGTTCAATCTCTAAAGCCTTGGCTATTCTAGTTATTTCTATTGCAGACACATAAATAGGAAAGGGGAGAAACAATGTAGTCATTTCAGGCCTTGAAAAGATTAATTTTCTCAGAGCACAGCCAAGCATATTGGTAACAAGGAATCAGTCATATAAGCCTCAAACCTTTCAACCCTTATTTTTTTAAATGGTGTGATTCTATTAACCCAATTACTTATGATTATCTAGCCTATGTTGCTCTCCCCACCTTGAGAAGAAAATTGTTACTCATATGAGATGATTCAGCTGCTAGCAAAGCAGTGACTGAACTGATACACTTTGCAAACAGAAGGCAAAACTTTTGATGCATTATTGAAATTTAAGCCCTTCATATGTGAAACAGACTCCAGAAGAAACCTTTTCTGAAGAACAACTACATATAAACAATTTTGATGGCATTTTCCACCTCTAGTATTTTAGTTCTATAATCAATGTAAAGTTATGCAGGTGACTTACATGCTTAATGAAAGCTTAAACAACAGTTCTCAGTTAGAAAACAAATACTTATACATGGAAAATCTGAGTCATGGTGTATAGTAAGTAACCTTTGGTATTGTCTTAACATGATTTTTGCATTGATATGGAACAATTATGATGATTCCAGCATTTCTAAAGGAATTTAAATGTAGTTGAAAAAACCCGATCCAAAATAAAAGATTTATTTTCAAATCTGTTTCAAATACACAAGACTAGAAATCAGTTTGCATAAACAGTAAACATTTCAAATTTTAGATCCCTTTAGTTCTTCAAAATTAGGTAGGTAACATCGAAGAGCAAGTTATGTAAAAGCAGAACTCCCAGGAAAAATCTCTTTAAGAAAATTATTTGCTCTGATTGGATTGGAGAAACACTGGAAATTCAAGTAGCCAAAATTTCTTAACTAATAATTAAATTCAGGCTCTTTTTTTTTCGTTGTAAAAATCACATGGTGTAGGTGACTTCAAGCTTCCTGGTTCTCAGAAAATTACGTTAAAGCTAGAGATACAAACAATTAGGGTAAAATATAAAATGATTGTTTTTGTGATCAAAAAAATCATATCAAAATCATGAAATTATAAAGAGGTTGAAAACCACAATATGTGCAGGTGGTGAGACTGTCTCCTTTGCACTTTTCTACGACCACAGAGCCCAAAAGTAGTCACAAAAAAAAAATCCCGGGAAAAATGTTACATTCATCACCTTTCTTTTTTAGCAAGGAGAGAGTGCAGATAGCTTTAGCAGGCTGTATGCTGAAAAAACAACCTTGTTAGACTGGGAGAACTATCCCCATGGAACATAACCTGGCAGAAGGCCAGAGGCCATAAGGAAAATTCCAAACCACTTGCAGCAGAGCAGCAATCCAGAGCTAAAGTATCAATTTTCAAAATAATTGAATCATTACTTAACACATGAAGCACTTAATAATACAACATTTTTTTTCCCCTGAATAAATTATAATAACCATTAGAAGTGAATTCAGCAAACACGTTTTTTTACCCATTGTTTTGAGTGAG
The DNA here is from genome assembly GCF_022539395.1 of Myiozetetes cayanensis. Lineage (NCBI taxonomy): Eukaryota > Metazoa > Chordata > Aves > Passeriformes > Tyrannidae > Myiozetetes > Myiozetetes cayanensis. The sequence goes on along the minus strand of NW_026087742.1, from coordinate 38,677,102 downwards.
TAGAATTTCTGGCAGGTACCCAAACAGGTCACCATGAGCGGGATAATGTGGCAATCTGTTATCATTAGCTCTGTTGGAAAGGTTCTGAACACACTAGAGAGAATTAAATGACCTGGAAAACTCAGTCTATGGAAAAGTCTATTGTACTCATCTCCGTTATCTCCCCCTCTACGCATCACTGGAAGAGTGGAACAGTAAGATTTGCAGTGGTGACAAAGATAAAGGTCATTTTTCCAGTTTTCTTTTATCTAGAAAGAGCCATTTAAGGATTGTTAAATTCTATACATAGAGAAAATTACTAATTTGTGTCAGGTCCTTCCACTCTCTCAGTATGTCAGCTTATTGAAATCTTCACATTTGGAAGGCATTGCAGACTTGTATTTTTGCAAATCACTGCTACTTTTATTCCTGTCCATCACTGTTACAACAGTCAGAATTTCAGATTGTCTAAAATAACAATATACAAACTTCCCCATACAACCCATTTTAGGAATTGTTTTTCCTGACTGGTGCAATTCTTTTCCATTTAAACTCAAAAGAAAGAGAAGTTTTGAACAGGTCTATTAAATCTAATCACTATGCCAAGGTCCATGGTAAAGAAAGATACTATGAAGAGACTGACATAGCCTATTCAAAAATATGCATCAGAGAGATTTTTATTGTTTATGTAAGCTTTGTTGCATTGTTCTCCACCTACCTGAGTGATTAACTTAAAGTGAGGAATGAGACTTTGACATGCACAAGCTATTCTGATTAAAGTTTTGTATCTAAGCCTTATTCCTAGGAAATCCAACTAAAGATAAATACACAGAAATGAACAAATAGAAATAGGGAAATTAGCAGAATCTTAGGGGGGGGGCGGGAAAAGAAGAAATATTTTGCATTTTGGGAAATGAGAGATAAAAGTATTCCTTGACCTCAAAGATGAGGAAAAAAATTCAAGGGATTCTAGGTATGGAAGCTCAGTGTTGTCCCTAAATCTGCTTTATTTCACACTCTGTACTTACTCAGCCTCTTCACTGGGGGTATGGACTACCAAAGATATTGTTTTGAGGGCATATCCTTTTCCATTAAATAAGCAACTCCTGCTTAGGCATAATACTATACCTAATCATCTTTCTTATTTATAGAAGTTGTGCTGGTTTCAGCTGGGGTAAAGTTAATTTTCTTTACCATGGCTAGTATAGGTCTGTGTTTTGAATTTATACTGAACACAGGGTTGATAACACAGAGTTGTTTTTATTGTTGATCATCAGGAATTACACAGAGCCAAGGCCTTTTCTGTTTTCAATACTGCCATGCTGTCAAGGGGCCTGGGGGTACGTGGGAGACTGAGAGAAGTCAGGACAGGTGACCCAAATCGGACAAAGGGCTATTTCATACCACAGGGCACCATACTTAGCATATAAAGCTGTGAGGAAGGAGGAAGTGGGGAACTTTTGGAGTGATGGAGTAAATGGGCCTGATAATTTGTCAAAATTAGAATAGCACAAGCCTCCAGTCTAAAGACTAAACCAGAATTCTGATGCAGGATACACAATTATTTAACTAAAAATAGTTATTATTTTGAGAAACAGAAACCTGTGGAAAATTAAATGCTCAAACAAAATTATGGCTTAAACTTATATTTTGTGGTTTTTGGCAAGAAAGAGAAGGAATGATTTTTTGTTTATAGCTCGAGAAAAAACCCTCTCCTCTCCTCCTATCACCTCTTGCTCCTCCAAGACATTGAAGACACCTCTTAGATTACAGAATGTCTGCTTTGCATGCAGTCAGAGCCAAAATCTTTTATATAAGAAATATACCTCAATAAATCTGCTACTCTTATAAGGCTTGTAAAGAAAAAAAAAATCACCTGCCAATCTTTCCTATGCTTTTAGTGAATGCAATACATTTTCAGGAGCAAGATAATGAGTTAAACTGTTTTATATTTAAAATGACACTGTGAATCTACTTGTATCAAGTTCATCGGTTTTAATTCAGTTATGTCTGTTTGGAGGTCACTGTCTGTCTCATTCATTACAATGGCTTTCTGATTTTCTGACATGATTCTTAATTAGTTGGATAGGCAGGTAAAACACCTGACATCCAGTAATGCTTCCAAATATGCTACTGCCACACATTACACTTTAGCAAGCTCTTTATGTTAACCCATTAATAAACCATAGTTTGAGGTTGAGAATAAAGAGTCAAGTCAAAAATTAATTAGAGGTGTTCTGAACTACATGATCATAAGTCATTCAGCTATGAAATGATAGATCACACCAGTTAACAGATAACCACAGACGTTCACTCCATCTTATTTTCATCTGTGGCTATACTCATGATAAATTTAAAGTGAATAACCATCATTCATCTGTATAATGAATATCACATTCAAATTACTCATACCTAGAGCTGCTGTGGTTTCTATCTCAACAGGCTCTTAACGAGCACACCGCTTTTCTTGTTTAACTGTTTCATTAAAACAGATTTGTATTTATTCCAATACTCTAGCAAAACATGTACTGAGTTACACAAACCACTTAATATAAGTCGAGAACAAACTTTGAGTTCTAAAAGGGGACTTTATCCTTGAGTTTCATGAGGTTTGCCTTGTGACTGTGGTTTCAGATTCCTGCAAGAAACCCCCATATTCAAGGCCTAGACCAGGCCACACTGAAATACCTGAGAGGTTAGAAGTGCAGTATAGACTTTGTGTCTTGTCTGGAAAGATCTCCAGAGCTAACTATATGCTACTAAACATGGGATAAAAATTATTTTTAAACAGTTATTCAGTGCATTCAGGTTAAGAATATACTGCAGTGACTATTTTAAAACATTCACAAAGAATGATAGACACTTTTGAGACAAAACCTTCCATAAACCTATGATGAAGAACACAACTATTTTATCCATAAAACTAGATTTACTTTTTTAATCTGTGTTCCACTTGTAAGCTTATTCAGTTTAAATTGCTGATGAGAGCATCTGTGTTTGATTTGAACCCTATAAATTAATAAAGGCAGACAATAAGGTTCACAAACATATCCCAAAAGGAATTTAGTTTAAACATACACTACCTCAGCTATCCAAACTGGCTGTACAGAAGTTGTCTTTCAAAACAGAAATGATCTCCACAGAATAGGTCTGTATGAGTGAAAACAGATGGGGCTCAGGAGCTGAGGTAAATCACAATATATTAGGATTCCTCTTCAGTAATCTGTGAAGAAAAAAAGAAGTTACATGTATATGTAGAACTGTATTTGAAGTCTTAGATATCTCAAACCTTCTATGTGGACATATGATAATTTGGCTCTTTATGTTTCATTCCTTGAACTTTGTATGACATGGTAGTGTTGGCTGGCTTTATGAATTTAATCTGAAATACTTGTCTTGCTCCAGAATGGATACAGGATTCAAAAGTGTTTTGTTTTTGCTGTTCATAAGATCATAAAAAAATTCTATTTCTTACAACAACAAAAACAAAGTAAGAGAAATTAAGAGTTCTTTTTTATCTACTACCCTTTAAAGAAAGGATAGTACTGGGAAAAAATAGAAAAGTTACAGTTTTACATTATTAGCCTCTTTTGTTTATGTATACTCATCTATAATGGGAGGAATATATGTTGTTGAATTTAAACCACCTCATGAGCATTTTTCTAAATATGCTTTCTTACAGTATTATTTTTTTAGAGTGACCTTTTCCAGATAACATGCAATTACAACTTTGTTGAATATTTCATTTTCAAAGTACTTATTTACTTATTACACTAGAGGCAGGTGTCATCATTTAGCTTATTATCCTAAAAAATACAGCATAAGATTTCCTTAAAGTAATACTTGTTTCAACTACTCAATCAATAAATTAAATTAATAATGGAGAAATCACATAACTTTTAAAAATCCAAACAATTGTTAGCATCCTCAATTAGAAAAGTAAAGAAAACCCCCAACTTCACCCCTATTAAAAAAAAAAAAAAATCCCAAAAATCTACTGCTGTGAAGTTACATGAGCTTTAGGACTAATTGAGGATTAATTTTCACATGAAGACTGAAAACCAGTCTTTATCCTACAGAAGTCTTTATTACTATGCAGTTAACACAGTTATATCATCTTAAAGCTTTTCTTTTTTTTTATTTTCTTTTACTCAACCTGACTAAGGTTCTCAAACACTTCTTCCTTTGACTTTCTCAATCTTTGATTCTGACTAAAAGAATAAGGAGAATGTCTTCATTTCCAAATAACTTTCTACTTCACCCATTTTCCCGGAAAACAGTCAGCAGCTAGGAATTATACCTATTAAATAGTTTTGGATGTAGTCAAACAGAAGCAAACAAATAAAAGTCAATTAAGTGTCCTAGTCAGACCTGTCTATGTCATGGATAGGAACCGTATTAAATGTCCAAGATTCTACCCAAAGCACTGTGGTAGAACTAACTACCAGTTTCATAGCTAATGCACTTGAGAATTACAGACAATCTTCCCTCACTGTATTAGCCTTAGAGTTCGAACTAAAAATTTTACCTAGACCCTGCCTTTGGAAAGGCAATAAATTCAGGGGCTGGAGGGTGGCTTTCACTTACATTGCATATTTAAAAAAAAAAAAAAAATCAGCAAAAGGGAGAAATTCTGAGGCTGTTCTCATTAACTTTTTGTAGCCCAGCCTAATGGATAAGAATTTACCTAAGTGATATTACAGCTCTACCCCATACTGCTTGAATGATTCAAAGCTGTGTCTGCAGTTCAGCAACCATTTAGATTTGTGAAGCAAAGGAAGGCAATCTGCTCATCCTTCTTTTAGAGTTGGCTCACCTCGCAGAAAACAGTGGTAATTTATAAAGATTATGAAGAGAAACATTACAGAAAAGCAGTTACAGAAGCCACCATATGGAAGAGAGAGAATTAGGTCTGACTTTCTGATCCCTTACAGTATTTGTATGTTTTTTAATTACTAATGATAATAATGATCAGTGTGAGCAAATATCCATGTGAGTAAGCCTGCAAATACACTCTCCTCTGGTCCATTTGTTACCCAAATCACCAAGCAGTAAAAGTTCATGACCTATTAAACTCTCAGAATTGCCTGTCATAGCACAACCTTGACACTTTTAGTAAATTACATCATACTTCTCTCCTGTCTTTTAAACACCAGTTTGTTAGCAACCATTTAGAGACATATATTGAAATAGGTAAACCATTACTCATGTTTAGAAGGCACAGATTCAGTTCCCATCTCTGACAGAGGCACTTCAAAACAACCACTCTTCATTTCAATTAACTAAATATGAGCTTCTCCAGTCAGCACCTGGATATTGCAGACCTCAGCCATTGAAGCATTTACCTAAAAGTTAGAAAAGGCACTAGATACTTCTCTGAGTAGAATGGATTTTGTAGCACAGTAAGATATTGCCACTGCTATTAGCACGTCATGATCTTTGTACTAACTTTGCAAGGCTATAAGACAGCCAGGTTTACTTTGTCTGAACTTGTCTTACCTAGCTAAACTTTGTTGTAGCTGCTTGGTCTGTAACAGAAAGTTTTGAAATGACCAAGAAACTAGGTCCATTTCATTTTGCTTCTGCTTATCTTTCTACAGTAAAATTTTCATTATGTAGTAGTAACATGTAGCTTTTCCATATAAAATATAGTATTTATGACTTTAACAAACAATATAGCACAGAGGAATATAGCTATGGTATGACAAAACTGACCTCGAATGGTGAGACACAGGATGAAGTGTAGAGAGGGGTAGATACACAATGAAAAGAAACAGGACATAGGTTGATGATGGAGACTCAATGGCTATAAACAACCCATTAATGGCCAGCAAAGGAGGCAAAAACCTGGTAAAATCAATTTTACAGGCATCAAAGAGAACAAAGAGCATGTATCTAACATATGTAAAGTACGCCATAACTAGTAATACCAGAAGAAGCATGTACTTGAAAAGCAGTGAACAGATAGCAAGTTATGAGTAAGTTGGCAAACATAGAAAAATGTCCCTATGTGAGTCTTAGATGAAAAGGAATAAAATATCCATGAGTACCCGTGGAGGACTAAGGATGCATTAACTAGCAGCACTCTCTCCCCATGACAAAGCCAACCTTTAGATCTAGGAGTTGGAAAATCAAATTTGATAGGATAAAAGTACTAAATAACAGGAATGTGTGTATGGAAATTTCAGCTTGTTATGCGATAGTATAATTTTTGTTATTTTCTATTTCTTTTTTTTTTCTGTAATAATAAGAACTGATCTGATAAATCTTCAAGTAGACAGAATTTAAATTATACTAACAATAAACTATTGAATTTATATACAACATGAGTTTCTTTTTAGGCCATAAAAATATCTTGAACATTAATTCCACTTTTTCACAGCACCTTTTGAAACTAATTCCTAGATATTATTAAGATGATCAATCATTTGCCTGCGAAGTTTACAGCCACACCTGAGAAAGGAAGATGTTCCCCTAAGAATCATGTGGTTTTTCATATATATATATATATATATATATATATATATATGTAACTGTTGAGGTTTATATTTTTTAGTGGACATTAGAAACAAAGGTATAACTTGTCTTTTGAAATGTTGCCAAATCTCTTACCTTAGCTATAGTTTGAAATTGACTTTGATGTTTCTTTGAGGTTTTTTCTCTTGCATAAATTACAGAGATATATATCCATGATCTGGATGTGTATAATATACCTATTACCATATACAATGCCAATATATTATTTTAGATATATGCCAATATATTTATTTTAGACTAATTTAACATGAAGTAACAGGAATAATTCATCTGAGTTTTCGCTATAATGGTCCAGATTTCATTTTAAAAAATAATTTAAAAAATAAAAATAAATCTGTATTATTTGCAGCTTTGAACTGAATGTTAAAACATAATTGTAAAAAAAGCTTGCACTTTAACATGGAATTATGGTGCATTAAAAGGAAAATAATCACAATTTATTCAAACATTTTATTAAATACAAACATCTACAGACCACTGAATTCCACAGAAGGCGGACTGAACATTAGGTTTCAGTAACTGGAAGAAACAATAAATCACAGCTTTTGCTTTTACAGCCCATTACACCCAAAGGTCTAGAACCTTTCTATGGCTATTTGCAAGCCTCAGAGTACTTCAGCTGCAGAGTCTTATACTTTCCAACTTTCTGTGACTAATAGATGAAATACTATAGAGTGAACAGGAAATTAGAGTGGAGAGAGGTGTAAAATCAGTATCCACAGAAAGGCTATGCAGGACAGATGCAAAGAATAGCTCACTGTAGGGCTATACCATCTCCCAGTGAACCTCAGACAAGACAGATTACATTCTCATTAATGACCATTTAAGAATCAGTGGATTTTTATATGTTAGAAAGGGGAAGCAGTTATAAAACTATTAAATATTGTGGAAGGGCAAGGTAGGAGAGCCAAATAGAGAGGTAATAGGTTTGGGGAGACATTTGATTGAGACCTTCTGTAGTTAGCTAGAAAGAGCTTGAGAGTTATATAGATCTTTCTCCTGCTTTTGACCTCCCACAGGAGAGTTATGCGCTGTTAAAATTTCATTCTGGGATGAAGGCAAATCCTTCTTTTTTGATTAAAATATCCTAGCAATTGACTTGCCCTTCTGCATTTATTAAACAAGTCTACTGTTTCTGATGTACCATGGTTCAGAAAAAGAGTTACTTTTTTCTTACCTGTCTTTTCAGTAATTTCACTTTTTTTCTGAAGCGGTCAAGTCAGATCTTCCTCCCACACAGTCTAGCCTCTTTCCTACTCTGTCAAATGGGCTAGTCCCTAGTTACTTCAAAAACGTATCATGGCAACATCAGCTGTGTGGAAGAAAGAAACTTCTCTAAAAAATGCAATACCTCCTACACTGAACTAGAGGAAATTCCAGGCATCCTTAGGCAGATGAAGTGGGTCTCACTATCTGTGTCTGTACTACAGACAAGAGGTTCTTGCTGTGCAATCAGGCTACCTGGTGACTGCAAGGCAGACAGCTCCATCCTCAGCAGAGTTTCCGTTAAGATCAAAGACAGCTGTGTTCGTAAATGTCCTCTGGGAGGCCTTGTGCTGTACGTTACACTGAAGAATATGCTTGCTATAAAAAAAACAAGTATTCCCACTGTGGATGGGTGTTTTAAACCTGCTTTTGAATTCTTAGTGAAATGTTTTTCATTCAGGATCTTTTTCTTCTACTTCTCTGCTTCAGTTTATTTCTGGTATGATAAAGTCTTCACATGTGAAGATTACACAGAGCATACTTATAACAGTATTTTTATTCTGGTAGACAGAAGTGGAGAGTGTTATTCAAGCCTTCAAATTTGTAACAACAGGTCCATCTTTAAAGGATGCATTGATATTCACAATTATTTTTGTACTGCCTCCTGGCATACACCTTCCATCTACCAGCTTCATAAACAGGAAGACATGATACCAGAATAGTCCTTCTTTCCCCACCTGCATTATAATAACAATAATAATTGTGTCTGTAATATCTGTAACACCTAGCGCTGGTGGTGTCTGCAGTGTATCATGATTTTTTTTTACAATAGAAGTAAATGTTCATTTTCCAGAAGGAAAACTGGGGAGACATGAACTGGCAAGGGAAAAGTCACCATCAGGCAATGTCAATAAAATTTAAGGTTTTAGTGAACATTTCCAGTAAATCATAGAGGTCAGTAGTGGAAGAATTCAATTGCTTAGATATAGATTTTTAAAGAACAAAATTCTATGGGAGGAGAATGGCCTTATATATGAAACTTTGAGGACACACATTCAGCTCCAAAAGAAGATAAGTTGCAAATATTTGTAAGTGGTATAACATTTAGATCCTGTTTGCTGTTTCTCTAGCATCAGGGGAGATGCCTGTAGAGGATGAAAGTATGCAGTGCTGCATGCCTTAGTTTGGCATTTTAGTCTAAGTCATAACTAATACTATAACTTTTTGATATAAGGAGCCAAAAAGTTTAAAAAGAGTTAAAGTACTAACAAAAGAAAATTCCTGCAGGTCTGGGAGCTGTGAGCCTGGGAACTGGGCCTTGGGAGCAGAAACATCCTCAAAAACTACAGCTGACCTCTTTAAAATACAGGGGAACCTAGAAACAGATATCCTGAGATATCATCAGTAAGTTCAGAACTCAAGAAACTATAATGGCAATCTGAAAAAATGAAAGCAGTTCAGGAAAATAAATTTGGGCTGAAAGAAAAGAAACATCCTCATCTTCCGGCTACTCCAGCTGAAGAACAGACATTCTATAGAACAGATATAGACATCTACTGGCTGCTCAAAATAGTGTGTCCTATGCCCTCTTATACCCCTACAATATAAAAAAGGGCTTAATTTTCATCCAAAATGAAGCCTCTCTCTCTGAGAAATTCACCTGCTTCACATACTTTTACTTTTCTAAATAACTTGAATTCTGCAAAAACTTTCTATGAGATCTTGGACTCTCATTGGGAATGCCTAACTGGCTCTGGACTCCATGACATCAGTCATTTTAAAGTGAGACTGTCTCTTATCTTATTGGTATATCCCCTTCCCTTATCCCATTGTCCCCTTGTCCCCTTCCCTTCTCCACTTTGAGCCCACTTTTGGAGCTGGTTCAGTTTGTCCTTAATACCTCTGGGTCTCTCTTGGTGACTGGTCCTACCCTGTGGGATGGTTTGGCCCTTTCTGAAATCTAATTCAATTAATACTGGTATTTTATATACATATAAGTCATCTATTGTAAGCGTATCTGCAGTTATATTGGTGAAAAGTTCCTTCACTAATGATAAATTCACAGTAACATAGATAATTATTGTTTGTTGTTATATCGATTGTTGTTATATGATTGATTGTTCCTAACATTGTCTGTTGCCATACTATTGATTGATAATATATTATTGGTTGATAATAGTAATTTTTAATAGTACATATATATATTCACTTTGTTAATCCTTTTTACACTTGCCAGTGAAAATATTTGTGGTAGTATTCTTGCTAGGGGTGATTTTTGTAGTATTTTTGAAACTGTTAAATAATGTAGAGAAATTCTGAGGAAAAAAGCCTCCATCTCCTTGTGCATTACAGAATCCTACAAACCAACCGTGGTAATCTCTGTACATACATGGTAAACACATACACAGGTCCTGGCACTTTGTTATTGAGTTTAATATCACCTTTTTTTCATGTATATTGCCTTGTCATACTGCAATCTCCTCCAAGTGCCCTATCATGCAACTAGACTTGTTCCAGCACAGTAAAGAATAGGTATTTTGACAGGGGAAGAAAACTGTGAGTGAGTTCATTGCCCAAACCCGTTATCAAATGCCACTTCAACTGGATCTTCATGTTCACAGATTGGGCCCTGTTGCTACACCTTTCTACACATATGATTCTGCTAGCACTGCTGCTGCATCACTATTAGTCAAATAATACCCTTTGGAAAGCAGCCCACTGTCATTGCTGGTTGTCAGTGCAAGTAATCGTCTCATGGTAAACTCCTCTTAGCTCAACTTCTGTTATATCTGTTTGCTTGTATTCCTTTTAATTACGGTAAAATGGTTGTTTTCAAGTCTATTTAATGTGATGCTTTCTTTCACCTTTGTAACCACAGATGATTTTTCAAGGATATATGTCACTTTCTAGGAGGAAAGACAAATTATACTAAGGGTTTTTTTTTTTTACTCATAATACACCCAATAATGTGGATCAGTGTGCAGTGAAGACTGACTTGAATCTTGTTTTTCAGAGGACCTGGCGAACAGCCACAGTCTAACAAAGTGAGTCTAAGTTTCAGCTGGGTTATTTCCCTCTGGTCTTTTTTGTAATGCTTCCAATATGTGCAACTTAATAATACTAACATGGCTGAGTAAATGTCTCATTATATAACAGAAACAATAAGCAATCCTAAAAAGTTTTATAAACATTTCCAATCAACAGCCTTGTGAAGACTATGATTTTCTATTTGCAGATTGGGAAAACAAGGAACAATATTTTTCAAGGCAGTATTAAAAAAAAAATTGAAATCGCCTTTTTTTTTTTAAGATGTTGACTTTGAAATGCTTTAATACTACTCTAATTGTTGAATATATCAAGCACCTGCAGCTCTCACCACCCTTAACTGCTGTTCTCTGTATTGAGCACTTCTCAGAGCAAAACTCTGTGGTAGGTAACAAAAGGAAGACACCCAAATTTAGTGCAGATACTTGCAAATTTGGACCTCCTAAGTGATTTGCAGGAAGTCAAACAATGAGTCACTATCTAAACAGTAAAAGAAATTAGGTCTCCTGCCTGTCATTGTACTTTACTTTGAAAACATGCTGCTTCTTGGATAGCAGAGTTCCTTCAATTAGAGAAGAGTGGTCTATTAAAGCTGAGAGGAAAATAGCATTACTTAATAAGTCACTACAAGAGAATAGGTAATGCAGGACTAAAGATCAGAGAATACACAGTGCCTGTAACTAAAAAACCAGTGAGGACAAAAGATAACAGAACTGTTCTCTCATCCAGACAAAGGAGCTCAGTGGATAAATAGTGGTCTCAGAGCCTTGCTGTTCTTCAGAGCATTTTCTTACTAAGTTATGGTGAAAGTAAGTTACACTGGGAAATAACACATAGATACCACAATTCTATGGAAATAAAATATCAGTGGAGTAAACAAGATAAAAATCAGAGATATATTTTAGGGCTAGTCATACAAGAATGTAATAAAGATCAGTAGAGTACGTCTTTGTTTACAAAGGGGATGATCAGGCAGCAAATATGTACTTTGAATGCTTTAAACATACAAAAATTCTTTTCTAAAAATATCAGTTTAGTTAAAGCCATGTTGAAATTGTGATAGACAAACTGTGCTGGTTTGGAATAGATCCCAGATTTAGAACTATTAAGGGATGAATACTGAAGACATTATCTTGCATTAGCAGTGCTATTGCAACATACACAGGTCTCTGCACACTGACATTCATTTTATTGCTTAATGTGAGTCCAAATGACTGGGCTAAAGACTGAAGCCCTCTCCATCACCCTGAGACTATTAAGTGCCCACAGTTGTCCTCTTTCTCCCTTTGTCACATTACCCTGTGCCTCAAATCCCAGTTAGTTTGCAGCTAGTGCAACTGTCTGTCCCAGAGAACCCATTAGACCTTTTTTTCTTCTATTCCTGGAGTTCTGAATACCTTCCTTTCTGCCCTCCATCCCTTCCTCCATCTCCCCTTCCCTTGCTTCTCTCCATTAACATTAAAAGTTCATCTCTGACAAAGGCTTAAGTAAAATAGGGCGGAACACTGCTACATCTGGAAAGAATTCTTTATAGATTCAGATGAAGCTGCATGGCTTAGCCAATCACATGCCAACAAGTCTATGTGTTTCTCGTGCTTTACCATTTTTCTATTTTAATCTCTCAATGGTTCCCAAATCAATAATACTCTTTCTATTAGTGTTGGAGCACTCTTGAATGTTGAGTGTTGCTTTGATATATTATTGAAAAAGTCATCATCTTACTGGTGCATGGAGAAATATTATCAAGTAAGATCTCTCCAGCTTATCTTTTGACACAATTCATAATAATATTTATAATATCAGTCTTCTAACAACATACAGCCTACTCAGGGAACTACAGACTGATCAGCCTCACCTGTCTGGGAAGGATATAGAACAGCTAATGCTGGATACTATTTCCAGGCACATGAAAGACCACAAATTCATCAGGAATAGTCAGCATAGCTGACTATTTCACACTGTGTGTCATCAGATCCTTGTAGATAAACTGCTGATGTGTGGGCTGGATGAAAAGAGGTCAAGGTGAACGGAAAACTGACAGAATGGTTATGCCCAGACAGTGGTAATCAATGGTGCAATATTTCATGGGAGGCCAGAAACTGGTGGTGTACTCTGGGAGTCAGTACTGTATGTAGTCTATTTTAATATTTTCATTAATGATTTTTATGATGGTATTCTCAGCAAGTTTGCAAAAGACACAATATCAGTAGTGACTTGTACACCAGAGGGTTGTGCTGCCATACAGAAGGACCAAGACAGGCTGGAGAAATCGGCTGTCAGGAAGCTCATGAAGATCAACAAGGAGAAGTGCAAAAGTCCTGCATCAACACATACTGGAAGCCACCGAACTGAAAAGGCAGTTCTGCAGAAAAGGACCTGGGGGTCCTGGTAGACACCCCACAAAGAAGGCCAACAGTGTCCTGGACTGAATTAGGCAAACTATTGCCAAGTGGTAGAGGGAGGTGATCCTGCCCCTCTACTCAGCCCTGGTGAGGCCACGGTTGAAGGATTGTGTCCAGTTCTGGGATATGCAGTGCAAGAAAGACGTGGACATATTGGAGAGGGTCCACAAAAATGCCATGAACATGATGAAGGGATTTTCTTCCCATGAGAAAAGGTTGGGAGATCAGAGACTATTTAGCCTAGACAAGAGAAGGCTCAGGAAGGATTTTATTAATGTATAAAAATACCTGATTAAAGGGTGCAAGGAGGATGGAAACAGGCTCTTTTCCCTCTTAACATGAGTAAAACCTTTTTTACTGTAAGGTAGATTAAGCAGTGGAACAGGTTGCCCAGAGAGGTTGTGGAGTCTTCCACCTTGCAGAAATTCAGAACTCATCAGTACATGATCCTGGGCAGCCAAGTCTAGGTGGCCCAGAGATCCTCTCCAACTCAAGCATTCTGAAATTATTTAATTTTGTTATTATTTATTTAGAATTAGCCTATGCTACATTATTTTCTTCAAATATTCATAAAATTAAACTGATAGCAAAATATTTCTTTCACTTCTGAACCAATTCCTGTGTTACCAGTTAAAAAAAAAAAAAAAAAAAAAGGTGAGATTAAAATGCCAAGTTTTTAGTCTAAATTGAGTAACCCATACCATCTAACCTTAAGAACATCAATGTAATGATTTACCCCAATATACAGCTAAGCTCCACACAGCTGCTTGCTCACACTCCTCCCAGTGGGATAGGGGAGAGAATTTGAAGGGTAGGAGTGAGGAAAATAATGAGTTGAGGTAAAGGCAGTTTAATAGGTAAAGCAAAAGTTTTGCTCACAAACAAAGCAAAACAAGGAATTCATTCCCCACTTCCCATGGGCAGGCAGGTGTTCGGCCATCTCCAGGAAGCAGGGCTCCAGCATGCTTAGTGGTGACTTGGTAAGGCAAACACCGTCACTCTGAATGTCATCCCCTTCCTCCTTCTTCCCCCAGTTTTATATACCTAGCATGATGCTGTATGGTCTGGAATATCCCTGTGGTGAGTTGGGGTCAGCCATCCTGGTTGTGTCCCCTCCTGACTCTTTGTGCACCCCCAGCCTTCTCACTAGCAAGACCGTACAAGAAACAGAAAAATCTTTCACTCTGTGTTAGCACTGCCCAGCAGTAAGTAAAACATGCTTGTGTTATCAACACTGTTTTCACCACAGATACAAAATACAGCCCAATAATGGCTACAGTGAAGAAAATTAATTCTATCCCAATCCAAAAGCAGTACCAACACCCCAGTATAGTTTTTTTAGGCTTCCCTATGATTAACAAAGGCAAAGTAGGGAGAAATTTACATTAGGAACTCACTCCACAGAGTATGACCAGATCAGTATATCAGAGTTAAATGAGTTCCCTACATAATTATAAGTAGCTATATTTGACCCATGGAGTTTACTATGGGGTAGATTCATCTGTACTTAACAGTCATAGAATCATAGAATGGTTTGGGTTAGAAATGACCTTAAAGATCATCTAGTTCTGGTCCCCTTGCCATGGGCAGGGATGCCAGTCACTAGATCAGGTTGCTCAGAGCTCATCCAGCCTGGCCTTGAACACTTCCAGGGATGAGGCATCTACCAGCTCTCTGGGCAACTTGTTCCATTGTTTCACCACCTTCAGAGTAAAGAATTTTGTCTTAACAGTTACTCTAAACCTGCTCTCTCTCACTATAAAACTAGTTTCAGGAGATGGAGAGCCTTTACTGCACTGCTGGAGAGGAATTTCCCATTTTATGTTCTTGAAATCTGTTTTGTATGTATCAAAACCACACTGTAAATCAAATATAGACACAGAGAAGAAGGAAGGTCAAGGTATTTACATAAAACCTGAATAAGTCCTTTGAATCAAAATGTTGATGTGTTCCCTTCCTTCTCCCTTCCTCTTCCCTTTGTTTTCCATTTCCCCTCCTACTTTTCCCTTCCCCTCTCCTCAACAGGGGACCTCTCATGATTGATTGACATTTCCCAAGAAAGAGAATTATCTCCTGAGTAACTGAGCTGCTAACATGGAAATACTATACTGTGTTTAACAATTATCATCAATATTTATAACACTTTCATGTGCAACAAATTGACTCATTAGCAGACAGGAATGAAAAGTCCACATATTTGTTGAAAGAATTGAAGCAGCAGCAGTAGGTCATCTACTCAAAATTTGAGATGAATTCCTCTTGAAAAGACTTGCGTCTTTAATCAATTTCTCTTTTTTGAATGACAGACTCACTTGCTTTTTAAAATGTCATCCTGTTACTCTAACTACAGAAACACAAAAATAGCAAAATTTTTATTTTACCTTTGATAAGGAAGGAGAATGGAGAAATAAGTCAGATTTTGTATTGAATGTGTTTGAGGGTGGAGTGGGGGAACTGACTTTTCATGTACTTGATTATTGTTCTTGGGCAACTTTCTACTGAAATTTGGCATGAGAACATTGGAGAAAATACTGCAGAAAAAAAATTTATGAAAATACTCAAAGATGGAATCATTAAAAAAATTACGTAAGTAATATAAATATTTACAGCATATTAATTTTGACATGTAAAACTGGAATGCAAATGTCCTTAGACAGAGTTGTTGGAATCCATGTTAGCAAATTACTATTCCATATATTCATACTTGTCCTTAATTTTCAAAAGATCTTGATCCCTTGTTGTTGTATAGAATGAGCACACATTTCTTTTACTCGTATCTAAACGAAGAAGGAATTTATGAAAAATTAAAATAATTTGAATTTATGTTGAAAACAGATAATATCTTTTACAAAGGGAACAGATATAGAAGTTTTTTAGGTGTATGCTCATGCAGTTACAAAACTAAAAAAAAAACCTTATAGCTATTTTTCAACTGAAAATTAGTAATAGTAAACCAAAGAAAAAATTTATAATAAAAGATTTTCTGTACAGGTCTTTCTACAAGCTTCAGAATAATCATTAATCACCAGAAAAAAATGAACCTGATTTTGTGAACACTTTTCATGTAAACAAATGTATCCATGACTCTTTGTTTTAATGAGCATTATTCTAAAATCACTTTTGTTTGAATAAATATGCTATTTATTATCACAAATAAAAATCCCACAGTATTATATGAATTCTCAGTATTGTAATAACCAGTACATAAACTATAGTATGACTCAGGTTACAGGGTAGCTAAGAACAGCTAGGGGCTGACTCAGTGAATGTTCCTATGTTCATAAAGGGGTGACCTCTTTCTTGTCTTAAGAAAACATTTTGGTTATGGATTTTAGCAAATAACAACAATTTAACATGCACATATGAAGGTAAATGGAAGCAGTTAAGAATTTTGAATACATTCTAAAATGGGAATTGATTTTGTTACTCCTTTCAAAGCAATCTAAATTTTGTACTGCTCTCTTCTATTAACCCTGCCTGAATTAAGATCCTTTGATTAGGCAGGAACTGAAGCAGTGTTAGGGCTGTCTTTGGGTGGAATATAACACAAATGGATGAAAACATGACTTGGTCAAAATTACCTCCATAAATCTGTATTAAGATTACTGTGACCTTTGTAATGTTAGAAGAATTGCTTTTTTCTCTACTTACTGTAGAGATAATATTATATATATTTGTGTAAATAGAACTAATTTAGGTATGATTCATTTTCAGCCTTCGATTTGTAACTGTGGATCGAACTGAGAAAGTGTAAGATTTGAAGCATGGATCTTGTTTTGACCAAGCCAGTTCTAATTTGAAAGCAGGCTTGTTTTGTCTTGTCACATATATTGATCATCTTTCACTCTGTCAATTGCCCTATGAAATTGTCTGAATTCATACGAATTCTCCTTCCTTAGATTCATTGTGGAGAGAGGTGTTGAATACATACAGTAGCATTTGAAATATGCATTACATATTCAATATTGTGCTTTTTTCCTCTTTCAGAATATCTTCTGATTATTTGATTTTTAGGTAATAATTTTCATAATTAATCACAGAATATTAAGAATGTGAGATGAAATTTTACATCTCTATACATTTTGAATAACATTTTTATATAGACAGTTATATCTTATGCATTTTTGATTTGTAAAGTCAAAAGTAAAGAAAAAGAACTTAAAATCTCTT
Organism: Myiozetetes cayanensis; assembly: GCF_022539395.1. Classification (NCBI taxonomy): domain Eukaryota; kingdom Metazoa; phylum Chordata; class Aves; order Passeriformes; family Tyrannidae; genus Myiozetetes; species Myiozetetes cayanensis. The sequence goes on along the minus strand of NW_026087742.1, from coordinate 38,659,763 downwards.
AAGTTTTGAACCCCTCAGTCATAACCACTCATAGTAAACACTTAGTTCTTCTTTTTGATCACTAACTAAGTAGAAGGATGGTTTGAAACATGTGCTACATATTTTTTCAGTACAGTCTCAAAACACTTCAGAAAAAATGGGTAAGTCTTCAAAAACTAATTTTCCAGTTATCCAAAAAACCAGACTTGATGATTTTTATGAGAGATTTTAAAAATTAATATACACTTGAAGGTGATGACAGTGTCATATGCTGACAAGTCTATCACCACTGAAGAAACCAATAGTAGGATCCTTTTTAGTCTTTAAATGGAAACATTCTTAGAGCAGGCTCAATTTCTATATGCTGACACCTCAGTGTATATGCCGGAACATAAATGTTGAGGTTTAAGTCCATGGAAAACATAAAAATTAAATTAAAAAATCATTTCTGATTTTCAAGAAATTATAGAACTTTAACTAACTTCAGGTTTTCAGTTAGGTAGAATCTTAATAACTCATAATACTTATTTTCTTCTATTTTCTTGAAACTTTGAAAAACTTTGCCTATGGCAGTAAATGTGCTAGTTTGCAGGTCAAAGGAATTTGCAAAGACAAAGAAAATGCTAGTAGAAGCAGAAAGTAACAGTGTTTAAAACTGAGAACTGTGAAAACCTAAATATAGTCCCAGTGCATTTCTGTAGTAATGCTAATCCTTAGAGCAAACCAGGTATATTTCTTGCATGCTTTTATATAGGTATCTATCCTATCCTCTCTCCCTCTTTCTCTTTATCGCTCAAATATTCATTGCATAATAAAATGAATGTAACATAAAAGTTTTTGTGGAGTCAGCTAATGAACTGATTCCTAAGGAACTTTAATTCCTTTTAATATTTTCAGAAATAACCTAGAATACCACTGTAATATGTCTTTTCAGACAAAATACTGCTGAGGGAAAGCTTGAAGATATTCTATTGTAAAACAATGTAATTAAAAAACACTTCAGAAATATTTGAAATAGAAGCATTCTACTAAATTCTGAAACAAAGATATTTCAGTGTAATTCCTACTAAAGCTAAGCCAAGGAAAGCTGAAATTTGAAATGCAAATGATGAGTTTTGGAAAACAAACCTTTGGGGTAAGAATTGCATCTTAAATTTCCTGTTCTGTCAAGGAGGCCCTGTGTGACCTCAGGCAAATTAAGACAGGGCTGACATCTATGGACCTGTCCTCTCCAGCTAGATTATTGAATCAGAGAGCACAACATGTAATGCTGGTATGTTGTGTCTTCAGACTTCAAGATTCATTGGATTAATACCTGGCATTTTCTATTAATTCATAAAATGGAACTGTACAGCTTTGAGGTTAGTCTTTATTTGAGGAGGAGAATGGAGTAGATGACCTCTCTTTATTCCTAATTTTTTACATGACTCTTTACTAAACATCTCTGTGGCTCTTTTCCCTACTTGTGTTTTCTCCCTAAATTTGAGCAAGAAGTTTGCTGAGCCAACAGCTGACTTTTACTGGTTTCCAGTTAGAGCCATTCATATTGGCCCATTTAGGGAACAAATCTGTAGTGCTTCAAGATATGTGAGAAAAAAATGTTCTTGAGTTTTAGGTAACTCATTCTTTTGCTGTCTCAGATACGCATGCTTTGGTCAACAGCTCTGAGCATCATTTGCATGTTTTAACTCATGTTACAAGGAAGTGAGTAGAGGAATATCAACAACCACTAGCCCTTGAATGATAAAGCAGAGGCTGAAATGGTTGTATTTGTTCAGAAATGTATTCTGATTGTGAGTCCCAAAAATATAATTGCAAATAAGGTCAGGGAACAAAAGAGAAAAAAAAACCACAATAAAATACTTTCTTAAACTTTTAGATTAAGGGAAAATAGAAGGACATCAGCTTCCATATGCAGTGGAATGTTAGTGACTATCTGATTCAGGTCTGAATGTAGTCTACAGAAAGAGTAATTAAATTTAGTGTACATATCTCCAGTATTTCTGCACACTTCATGTTATTCTTAATGTATGTGGAAAGATTCCTTTTGCTTGCTATGAAAAATATGACAGTGTGACATTTTCTTTAATTACAAATTCTGATATGTTTAATAGTACAAATTTGGCCTCCAGCTTGACAGTTCTGCCTCTTAGAATCAATGGTTAGACTTGAGGGCACCAGCTTGGTCATCAAGATCAATATTAGAAAAAATATATCTTGTCAAGACCTCTTGGCCCCTTATTGATTCAAATAGGGTACTGCAGAGAATTTAATAATGACATTACAGCTGTTGGCCAACAAACAGAAGCTTCTTTCATTGATTTCAGAAGGGATAGATGAATAACACAGAAACACCATTACCCTAGACTCTGTAGGAAGACTTGTTACAGAGCTTCCAAAGAGGGCATCTGGGAAGTGGGGTGGTGGCATGAAAGAACTTTCAGGTGGACTAAATTGAATTCATGTTTGAAAGAATGCAAATTGTTGAACCTGATTCAAGAGAAGGATTTTTACATTCCATTAAAAAAGTATGCCTCATTTTGTCAACCTGGTCAAAACTGCAAAGTTTTTCTTAGCCTATATGAAGGTAGTCTTGCTGTGAAAGTGGTTCTCTCCCACACATTTATCCCAATGCAATGTAATTTAAAAAAGGAAGACACTTTAAAAAAGACCTCTATTTTTTTCAATAACCTTGTAATGCCTCCTCCTCAAATTGAAAATGTCAGATATCATCCCAAAACATTAGTTTTAAACAAATAAACCCCTGCCATTTACTCCTACTCATTGGGAAATTTAAAATATCATTTTTGAACCTTTTGTAAATAACAAAATATTTTACAAAAGCCTAGAAAATAATTTTTTACCTTTAGTGCTTCAGAAAGAGCTTGGAAAAAAGTTTCTGCTGGGTCAGAGAGAACCTCAAAAAACCCAGAAATGTCTCTTAGGATCTATTTTCATTTGGAATTATTCTTTATGTTTTACTATAATAGTTTAAGAGGAATTAGTTAACGCAGCAGTGAGTAGTTTTTTCCAACTTCATTTCCCTGTGCTATGACAAATTGAACTTTTTAAGGGCTTGGAAATACTTTGCTAATATTTTTAAGTGATTAATATGTATAATAGTTTAATTTTGCAATTGTAATAATTGTAAATAGAAGAACAAACTGTGTTATAAAATAATGGAAAATAATGCTATTTGCTGGAACTTGCTATGATATGAAAAGTTCTGCACCAATAAAAGAGATAAGTAGAGGAGTAGAAGAAAAAGAGAGGTGAATTTCTCCTGGTATCCTGCAGAGTCCAAAGTATTGACAGCATCAGAACTTAAGGCCCAGAGGGGCAGAGTGATACATGTTGTATAGTCCTGTCAGTCCCTACATGCAGACTGCAGTCAACAGAGGAAACTCCTGCAAGCTCTTCAATGCTCTAATCACGAGCATGGGCTCAAACTAATGGTGGGACAGACTCACAGGGAACCTTTACTCTCAAAGTGCCATAATCTTACCAGCAGTTTAGAAGCAGCCTCAGTACACTTTCAACTCTATACTGAAGTTAGTGTTGCCTTGTCTATTTTTTATTTTGCCACTTTTTCATTATGCTGACAAGGTACAGGAATACAGCTCTATGGTTGTTGATTGTTTATGTTATTCTAGCATTTACTTTGTTTAATAAGCCATACTCTTTTACTGGAACTCAAGGTCCTATGTGTTATGAACAGCAATTTGTGTTTTAGTTTTGCCACAGAGAATTGAGAAACTACTGGGACACCTGGTTCAATATAGCTTAATCTTACTGAATTTTTTTTTTTTTTTTCATAATAAAAGGACATGTTATAAGAATCTGTCTTTCACTCTGTTTCTTTTGGTTGCACCTGAAAAAAGCAGCAGAATTTTCCAGGCAACTATTGAATCTGACACATAAAGGTCCCTGATGAGTCAATTATCTTCTAGTGGAATTTACTTCTTGCTTTGCTACATGAAACTGTCAATTCAAGGTCTTCACTCACCTCTCTCTCTACATTCTATACCTATTACTCTTTTAAAATGCATATTATTGCCTCGTACCTGTAGGGTGAAACAGCCGTCAGGCCTTCATTATACTGATCTTTATCCAATCCAGTAACTATGGCACTTGATTAACAATTTATTCAATAGAAGTGCTGGCCTAAACAGCACTTCATTCCCCTCCTCCTCTTCTGGCACAGCCCTTGAATGTTCATCCAGGGCTCCATTTTGATCACTGGAACACATTGCCAGTGCATGCACTGGGCAAATTTAAGATCAATCCTGGTTAAAAAAAAAAAAAACAACAATAGAAATTCCTGCCAAGTATGGAATGATATTCTGCTAGTTCTTGACACTGACTGTGTAAGTTTTAGAATAAGGCAAATAAAATGTTACCCTGACTCTCTTTTCCTCTCTTCTGTGTGTAACAATATGACTGGGAACATGTAGATTATGTTCTGATCTTGTTTGATAGACCTTATTTCTGCCTGCAGTTTAACCCTGAAGTTAACTTCCCTCTTTTTAATTCCTGTTATCCTGCACATTTTTCAAGGTAAGTGTAAAGTTTTGTTACTTGGATACTATTCTTCATTTCTTCTTTCTAGTCACTTGTCTGTTTTCCAGAGGATAACTCATTTTGTAAATCAGGTGTCTTTTTCTCATCAGCTCTCACATTTCTTCAGTAGTCCAGTTCTTTCCTTACCCAAAAAGTTTGCCTCTCTGCCTTTTATGTAATTCAGCTAGCTGTGACAACGAAGGAAAATAAGATGTTGACTTTCAGTCAGCAACACAGGTGTCACTTCAGCATCAAGTAAGAAGAAACAATGAAGAAGGAGTTAAAATGAACAAAAAATGAAGACCAAATCTAGAGAGAAAACATTTGGAAATACTTGAATCTTGATTTTTCTTTCATAACTTACTGTCTCTCATTTATTACTTACAGCATGTGGTAGATTAATGACAAGTCATGTGACTTTAATACTGTGGCTAAATTACAACTAATGTATAGGTCAGAAGTAATAATTACAATAAAAAATACTCAAGGATGATAAATGTTCATAATTAATTAATTTGGTATGTTTTGAGAGAAGCTAAAACTAGGATGAAGAGATGAATTTAGGAAAAGAAAAATGCACATTAACTATTAGGGAAGACATTTTTCCAAGAATTAAATATTATCCATTATCAACTTATCAGTATCTAATGGGAAGTTAAAGATGCTGTTTCGTTGAGTCATTTACATTTTCCTGGGAAGAGGTATAAAATAGTATATATGATTATGCTACAGTTATGGTTCAATCAATCAAAAACCCTGAAAAACTAAATATGTACTCATTCTAGTGAATTTGAACATTACATTCTGAATGCCACAAACCCCAGAAAAAAATCTAAAAACTATTTTACAAATTTGTCAGTGAATATGTGCTAATAAACATACTCTGAAATACTGGTTAATATTAATAGGTGAGGATTACCATAAGAAAATCTCTGGGAATGCTAATACATATTTAATCCCCATTACTTTTGTTATGGGCACTAATTAGTCTTCAAAAATGGTTGATTATTTGTTAGAAAAGCCATCTGTATCCCATTAAACACCATTTCATTGTAACCAATAAAAGCCCACAGATTTTGAACTGACCTGGCAGTTTGGAACCGTCTGTCTGATTTTGGCTAAGATCATTTTACCTTGTCTTAGCTAGGACAACAATTTTCAAGTAGTCGGGTGACTATTGTCTGATTTCTTTAATTGTGAAGATCACATACAATAAAGCCAAAACCAACCCATGTCATGAATGAATAACGAACTTAGCCCAGGGAAGCATAATTACATTGACGTTAATCCGTGCTGGGGAAGTCTTTTATATAACTTCAGCTGGTAATGGCTGAAGACAGTCATACTTAAGATGGAAGTAAAAGAAGGGAGATCAAGACAAGCAATTTATATTGTAAAAGCATTAAAAAGCAACATAAGAGGAATCAAGAATCTGTAGGAAGATGATCTATAAGTGTCATGCTCCTTTACATGGAAACTCAAGATGCTGATGAGGTGCTGTAAGTTCCTTTTTAAGGAAGTCTGAAGCTGTCAAACTTAAAATGCAAAGCAAAATTAGGAGGGTGAACATTATATCTGAGAAAGGGGATAGATATTAGGAAGTTTTAGTGTATTAGTCTTAACTATATTACTAATTACAAAGGTTTATCACTGTAAAGGAAAAAATAAAAATTCTAATTTCTGTATTATGGTTAGATCATTAAAATTTTAGATAGATGAAAAATAAATTTTTATCTACATATATAAGATTCTTCCCTTTTCACATGCATCAAAGTTTTGATTGTAATATATTTGCTAAAAATGTAATTTTTCTTGGGAAGACATAGAACTGATTTTTACCTCATATCACACTTATATAAAGAACTCCAAATCCAAAGCTCATGGGACACCAAAGTTTATCACGATTTAAAAGAAGAGCATTACACAATTTGTGACAGTACATCTACCTCCCACAGGTGCTAAGCAGAAAGCATGAACTCACAAAAACATAATTTTTAAATATAATCTGAGTCCTAGAACTTTTAAACAAGCTGCTTATTTTATTAGTATGCCACCCTCAAAAAGAATAGGTAACATATTTAACTTATGTTTTGATTTCCTTACCTCAGAAATAGATATTACCTTTTACATGTTATAATTGGAGTTAGAATATCACCATGGAAAGTTTTTAAATCTCAGTATGTATTGTTATTTCAATTTCTGAATAGTTACTGATGGACTACTCATTTTTGCATGTCTTTTTTTTTTTTTTTAAACTTTTGTTATGTATATGCAGTGACATTCATCCGTAAAAACAACAACAATATTACTTTCCCTGGGCAGACAGTATTTAGTCATTCCCAGGAAAGCAGGGCTCCATCATTCATAATGTTTACTTGGGAAGATAAACACCATCACTCTGAACTTCCTCTTACCTCTCCTGCCCCACCCTTCCCTCTTTCCCAGAGCTTTTATGTTGAACATGTTGCCCTGTGGTCTGGAATATCCCTTGGGACACAACTCCTTGTACACCCCCAGTCTCCTCGCTGGTAGGGTGAGGTGAGGAGCAGAAAAGGCCTTGACTCTGTGTAAGCACTGCTCAGCAGGAACTAAGACATCCCTGTGACATCAACACTGCTTTCAGCACAAATCCAAAACACGGTCCAATATAAATTCTATTCCAGCCCAAACCAGTGCATAATCAAATAAAATTCATGAAGTTGGATACACTGAATTTCACGTAAAAGTTCCATCCCTTGATTTTAGGACTTTTAGTTCCACAAGGAAGCACTATACACAGGTTGAGGCCAAAGCTCTATCTAGTTCAATAAGCTGGAGGAAAATGACTGAATACAACAGACTCATAAACAAAGTAAACCTATTGCAAAATCATCAAATCTTCTAGAAATCTCTGATGTAGAGATCTTTCATCAAAATTTGTCCTTAAATTTTTGCTATGTCTGAAAGACCAAATATGTCTAAATATTTTATAATATTATTCATAATAAGGGATGAATATCTGCAGAGTGGAAATCATTACTTGTCTAAAAATAGATCTTCTGCATTATATCTTCAATATTTTGCACCTCAAGACCACATAATAGCATGTGAGGATGTCACTTGAATGACAGCAATTGCCTGAACATTAGTGTTAACATTGAACCTACTTGCACAATCACATCCCAATTCAGCACATAGTTATTGCTATTTATCTCCATTCTGTAGTTTCACCTGCCTCTTCCTTAGTATGAATAAATCATTAGGACAGATGGCAAAGCCTAACCAATAAAAGGCACTGTCATTTTCAGTGTAAGCCCACCACACTCAGTCAAAATATATTTGCTAAAGCAAAACAGCACTTTTATGTTTGGGTAATCTATTCTGCTAGAATTGCTGAATCATATTATTAAACAATCAACCAGAAAGGAAACTATTCACTCAGTGCATAGAACTAGATCCTTTTCGCTGCAGATCCTTCACTGCAAAAGTTAATTACAGATGGCTTGTTATTATCATGTTCACTTCTTTGAAGGCTATGCACACACAAACCACACACTTAGAATTTCATATCCTGTGGTCAGAGAACAGCATTAATTTTAAAGCAGCCGGATCTTGAAGATGAAACATTATTGAAATGCAGTGAGACTATTAGTCAAAGATCTTACTCATGTATGGTAGCTTATGAATGTGTTTAGCTGCAGCTGAGGCTGATAAACTTTCAAGTGTTAAAACTTCCTGCTAGCTTAACAGAGTCAAGAGTGAACTGAGATAGTTTCTGCAATCCTTTCTTTCTATACATAATATGAATGGTGTACCTTCACCATTGATCTAAGTAATATTAATTTTTCACTAAAATTTCTGACTAGCACTCATGATGTAACAATCCATACAGTATAAAAATGTGGATTAAAAAAATAATAAATATAAGGATAGCATAAACAAACAAAAAGATTGGAATAGTAGTCTTTGCTTTATCTGTAATACATCTCCAAACTGCCAAATTTAATTTTCATCCTTTGCATTTATTTTTTAAGATTATTTCTCTCAGATTGTAAGACACTAACCTGGAGAATGTATTTTTTATTTAGAATCAACTTTCTGTTTACAGTTAAGTTCACTTATGCCCCATTCAAGTCACCAGCTCAATATCATCCAGAAATTATAGTGTGTTAGTGAAGCAGTAGATGCTGATGTTGTTGGATACTGATGTGCACTCTGAAAAACAGTACACCTTTCTACAGTACCAACAGATAACTTGTAAGTAAAAACTATAAGAACAGCTTGTGAGTAAAAAGGCCTGGGGATGAATCCTTATCCTACCTTGCCATAGAGAGAAGGGAATAAAAAATTTGCATAACTTACTTTCAGAATCTTTTTAGGTTTGATGCATTGTGCATTTGTGCAGAGGTCAAACATTTGAGCTTTGTGATTTGCTAAGTAATATATCCTATAAAAACTCACTGCACCCATTAAGGGTTAACCATTTTGGTATCCCACAACCTAGATTATAATGAAATGGGAATTATTTATTTTTCTTCAAGTGACATCTTTCTGAATTTAGGAGTAGCATAAACAAATTCTGACTAGGATTAATGTAATTACTGAAAAAAATTCTTGTGATAGGCTAAAAATATTTTAATGGAACTTTTAGAAAGCTTTTGAAGTGAATTTAGTGAAGATCAAAGTGAGAGATTTGACAGTCCTGGAGCCCAAACTAAAAAAAAAAAAAAGAATTGTAATGAGCATGGTGCATTAATCATGGACTGAAGCGCTGTGCTTCCACAGCCCCCAGTATTCTAATTCTACTAACAGAAATTACATTGCTACACTTGTAAGAGGCAAAAAGATATAACAAAGGCATTCAGTATCCCCTCTGCAGAGCAAACACCAATGGGGAAAACATCTAAGCAAAACAGTGAATACAAATGGAATGATCTTTTATTGTGCATTAAATGGGTAGTTGTTATTTATTGTATCCACACACATTCTACCACTGTATTATTTTGCAGTTTGAAACCATTTAAAATATCTGAGTGTTACAGAGGTTTTCATTTTGAATCCACTAAGAACCATTAAATTATAAAGTGTGACCTCATCTGTAACAAGGCACTGTAATTTAATCCAGTTGCTCTTGCAGTGAATTCAATAGCTTGTGCTGTTATGAAGCAAGACTTTCCCTCCAGAGGTGAGAAGTCTATCACTCCTGATATCTGATCAATTATTAAAGGGTTATGCCATATTTATGATTGGAATTACTTTGAATTTAAATTCCAGATATTGTCTCATTGCACTGTTTCTAGGATAAATTAAAAAGTCTTTTTGTATTAATTATTTTCTCTCCATGAAAACATGACTATGGGAAATGTTGAAGAATGTGCTTGACTAAATTTCACTAAGACATTTAATACACTATAAATGTGGTTCAGTGGTAATATAATCTTACAAAAAAATGCTTATGAGTATTGAACCATTACCTGCAGATATCTGACCACTTAATTGCCCATAATTATGTGGCTCACATACATAACAATACTTAGATTTTCAGCAAAAATATCAAAAGAAAAAATATTAAATCTGCATCTATCCATTCAAATAACCCCCTTTCTCTGTATGGAAGATTTTGAGATGGAAGGATGGAATTTACAGAAACTGGAATCAGGTTAAAAACAATACAAGAAAATTTGGGTTCAAAAGGTCTAAGCGACATTGAAGCAGTATAATGAATATGCATCAACATCAAAATATCTTTGGTAATTTTTATTTTTGCTACCATCAGAAGATCAGTTATAGGTCCATATCTATGTTTAGAAATTGATTAAATGAGTATTTGAAACAATTTGAATGTAAATAACATATAAAATATTCTCAATTTTATTTCAAATACTCAGATTCACAAAGAAGAAAAGAACTGCAGAGGATATTTAGTGGAAGTTTCAGCTGACCATAGACTATTTTTCTGTTGCCTTGTAGCAAGTTATAAGCTAATTTTAACTGAGAGTATCGCAGGGAGGAGATTCAGTATGGTTTTCTTACTAAAAGTTGCATAGATACAATGATTGTTTACACTTGTGCATTTCTGCATTTGGCTCTGTTTATTTCATATTCATACACCTGTTTCATCTTCCCTCCATCCAATGGTCAGTATCTACCAAATAAAACAAGTAAGTAAAAATATTGATGTTAGTAAGAACTCACAATTATTGTCAAAATTGGAATTCCTTAGGGGAAAAGAAGACAGAGGCTCTGCCAGTGAACCTAATGAGAGAATCTATGGAGGAAATGTGTTATGGAGTTTTTCTTGACTGTCCTTCAAATAATCCAGTGTGTGCAATGATGTTACAAATGTTTCAGAAGCAAGAGGAGTTGTCAGTCTCAGTTAACACCTAGATAGACATGCATAAATTTGTACAGGACTCAAGTCTGTGAGGAAATAGACCTGCTGCTCAAAGAATTACAACTTTTTCTTGGAATTTCTTTTCACTCCTGGCCTGAGTTTACATTCTTAGGGACTGGAGACAGCACTAGTAATGATAGCACAAGGTTTACTAGTTAAATTAATTTACCCTTTAGCCACTGTATTCTAGACCAAAAGCAACTTTTTCAGTGTTTCTTTTTTTCTTCTTTTCTTGGAGGAAGCAAAAACTGAGATAGCAATGAGATGATGCACTGTGAAGCGTCATTGTGAAATGTCTGGGGACTTCACAGTCACAAGCTGTTGTACTAGGAATCCCCTTTTAGTCCTTTTGTCTCTAGCTCTCATACTACATTGGAATTGTATTTCAGTCCAGACTTGTATTGCAAAGATGTCTTTTAGTTCCTGATTCACCCTGACATAGACCTATGTGGTATAAGGGCTGTATCTCATATCTGCTGCACTTACAAGAGTTTGAATTAAACTCTCATACTCACCTTTGAGAAATATATGATGATGGAGCAAAATATGCTGTACAACATTGCTGTATGGCAAAGTAAAGAATTATTGATTGTGGAATTTAGATGAATAAGTATGCTTTCATTACGGTTTGCTTAAATGCTGCTTGTTGTTGTTGATGATGGTTTTTAACCTGACTCTGCACATATTGAAATTGATCCTTTTATTTAAACAGCTTGAGAGTTTGATCCCAGAGAAGGTTTTCCAGAAAAAACTGCTGCTCATCTCTACAAATGACTACTGACTATTAGGATTTATAAAGTTCTCTTTATAAAAATCCCTCGATAATGTGCAGACTAAACCATGGTGTACTGAATTATTCATAACCAAACAGCACTCTCTGGAATGGTCTCATGTTTACAAACCAGACGTTTTAGAATTAGCCCAAATCATCAACCACACATTTCCATGTGCTAGATATAATGAGGAAAAATTGATGGTAGACTTTGATTAAGAGACCCCAAGCTGACTGTGAATAAAAGAAGTGATTTCCTCAGCTGATTGGAGAAATAAAGCCAGTGGCTTCAAGCGCTTTCATCCAACTAGTCATAGCAACTAATCATTGCTACCAAAATCACAGAAACAAGTCTTGAACTTCCTGGGAGCAGGAAAAGACATTTGTCAAAAAATACATGAAGCAATGGTATTATTTATTTTAAACAAAATGTACTTTTTTTTTTGGTAGGCTTTTGTTATTGTACTTTATACATTTTGTTAGGAATGTACTTTTTATTATTTGTTTCAAATAAGGCTCTCATTGGTACTTCCAACTGATCAATATTTGTGTTTCTCAAGCAGTCCAAGAGCCATACTACAAAAGAAACTGACTTTTCTTTATTAAATCATTAATTTTTAAATTGAAATATGTTGTTAGTAAAGTAAATACTGGAGTGAAATTTCCCATTCAGAAGACAAAATAAAAATGGAATATAAAGATTGCCTATTATGCTGAGAAATATCCTGTTATTACTTCTTTGTACATCCATTCCTATGTCTTACCTTTAACTTTTACATTTTAGTTATGTGTAGAATATGATTATTCTATGCTACATAAAATAAAGCTAAATAATTTTCATATTTTGTATAATTATATTAATGCTCTTTTTCCATATGTGTGAATACATTGCAAAAAAGTGTTTTTCATTTTACTACATAAACATAAATTCATGCAAAGCATGACAACAAGCTCAACCTTTTCAATTAGTTGGTTCTTTTGTATATAAAATCTGATAACTTATTCAGCTTTTGAATCCACGTAAAGTTGAGGGTATGTCATAGACACAATTCACAAGAGTAATGTTATTTAAAAGTGATGATAGCTAAGAAGGAGATGGAAAAGTTAAATAAAACAATTTTCAGTAGATTTCTCTACTTTTTATCCCTGGCTGATGTGGAATGTTCACTGAAAAAAAGTGAGGGCAGAGGGAGAATCTCAGCCATGTTGAAATACCTGTTTTGATGAACAGGTTCAAAGAAAGCATCTCATATAGTATGAATATACAGGAAACAAAGCAAACAAGTTTATGACGAAAGAACAACCCTAACTGATAAAGGAGGAAGTAGCTTTCATACTGTTAGGAGGAATCTAAAAGGAAGACACAAATTCGCCACTTCTAATGATCTGGCTATAAAAAGAATGTATTTAAGGAAGAAGAAAAACAGTTATCTATTATTTTCTTAGGGATAAATTTGTGCAACAGCATAAAGAAAAGATTTAATAGGAAAAACTTTTCAAACACTGTAGTGAGTATGCTTCATGTTCTCCTTTGCATTTGAAATCTAGAATAAAAGAGGTTTTTCTTTTTTTGAGTCAGTATGCTATCAGCAGGATATCTAGACTCTGCGTGTTATCTAAATGTCATGAAAGAACTCACTGCCATTAAAAGTATCTGACACCATACATTCAAAAAGAAATAGATCAAAAAAAAAAAAGATATGCACACACATTAATGAAATTTATAATTGACAAAAATTTTGATAAAAGTCTGAAGATGAAAAGTAATGATTTCATAAGTATAATACAATTAATTTACTCAACTCACACATATCCTGTTGTAATGGAAATGTATCTCAGAAGCAGTGTGAAAATTGATATCTTGATTTGATTTCTTTAAAATAAAGCTTTCTGATAAAAGTCAGCTTCCTGTATATATAAAATACTTTCAATAAAGAGTTAGATTTGATATAAACTGAGAGTTTAGCTAGCTCTGTGTGTGTTCTACACTGTCATGTCATCATATTTCCATGAAAGCCAGAGATTCCTACTTCAGAAGAGTCAATAGATTTGAGGTTAAGACGCCGAGACTAATAAGGTGAATGTGGACTGCAATCATTTATGGTTTTGGCTGAAAGTGCAGGAAGCAATAAGCAATTTTTAAAATTTAATTTGGAGAAAAAATAAAACAAACAAACAAACAAAACCAAACCAAAAGATCAATAAAACATTTGTTTTCAAGCAGAAGAAAAAGAAATGACAAAAGCTCATAATTTTTTATGAAACTGAAGATTTGACTTCTATCTAGGAACAGAATGACCTATTGTGATTGATAATGACTGATGAGAGTCTGAGATCTGCTTCAAAATTAGACCAGAGGCCATATATATGATTGTTATTTTTAAGCATGTTCTGTCAAGTTCAAATAAATGAAAAAACATAAAAGGTCCTGTCATAAGTACATTGAAGTGCTTTGTTCGATGTTTTTTTGTTTTAGCACAGTTTCTGAAGATTAAAGTCTGCACAAAGAATTGGGAATTTATTCAATGTCATCTGGAATTGCAATTAGGAGGAATTATTACATGCTTGCCATTCACAAAATCATATCTTCAAAGCTTTCATTTTAACAGGAATTTGTACAAATGACAGAAATGTTCAGTTCTGTTATCATTGGTATGACCACAGCACTCTGAAGCACTAACATATACTTCCACAAATCCAGAATTAAATGTTCAGAAATTTGCTCCATTTGTTAATTAATAAGTAGATATTTCAAACATAAATCTTTTATAATTATTACACCCTCCATCCTTTTAATATTACTGAACTCTACGTGCAGAGCTACTTTATTATATTGAGGGGAAACTTTTATCTGCTGGATATGAAGGGAATATTACAGAGAGTTAGTGTTCACTTAATGGAAAGTGGTGTTTGTTTTTTGGTTTTGTTTTTTTTAATAAGTTTTTTCTGTATATGGGGAAGGTACATAGAAGTTAATCATAACAACAGATTTTGGGAGAGTGAAAATCTCCTCTCAGCAAGCCCCAGGTCAGTTCAACTAACAATAGTTAAAACTGAACTTCTGAGATTTTTCAGATATTGTTGCCCTCCTTGTCATTAAAATATACTGCAAAGACACAAGGCTGGGGGAAACCTTAAAATTTATCAGGTGTAACATTCTGTCCCTAATTTTATTTAATTTACTGTTATCTTTAAATATCCAGCATTTACTCATTGCAGTGTCATAAATGTGGTCTTAAGTCTTTTTTCCACTACTTACTTCAAAATGTCTGTCTTTACAAAAGATATAATTTTTCCATATTTTCTTCCTTTTCTATTAGCACATTACAATAACACCTTTTCTTTTTTTTTTATATTCGTATATAATAATAAAATACAACCCCAGCACAGATATTATCACATTCAAAACACGTGCAATAACTATAAAATCACCAAAAATGAAATGAAATTAGGAACTAAAGTGGAAATAAAAGCAATCAGTCATATGGATTTTCACTTCACCAGAATATGCGATACTACAGCTGTAAGATACCATAAGAATGTGGAAGAGTAAAGCAGATTTTCTACTTCTACTCTATCATTGAGCATAACTTTGACAACTATTCTGACTCGTGTTTAAAACATTTCCATGCTGATAGTGCTAATGAACCTTTCCTTTGAACCGATCTTCACTTTGTAGTCTTCCGTTATATCCTAATTTCTTGTGTTAAAAAGCTGATAGTTACCATGACTTTAACAATAGATAAGAAACCTAATTCACTGCGAACTGAAGTCTGTCAAAGATTCTTCATTGTCTAAAATGAGGTGGATTATGGCAGAATTGGTTTTCAAATAAAAATATCTGTGAAGGATTCCGAGACATCCGGCTGAACACTGGACAGTCTCATATAATTTTTTCAGTACATTCCATTATTTGTTATAGGTTCTGTTCTGTTCTCAGTTATTTGCCAGCTTTTGAAGTGTTGAAATTAACACAGGAAAGTCAACATTTACTGGATTCTATACCGTGTGTTCACATTGTGTCCTCAAAAATATACTTCATCTTTTCAGCTAAGCATAGTTAAATGTCTTCATGACTTTACATTAGCTTTTAAATAGAAAGATATGTTTCATCTGGGATTTCAACCATAAAGGTACAGTTTCCACCAATCATGCTTTTATTAAGGAACTTGAAAATACACTTCATTTTTTATATATCTTAATTGAATAATTATGATGGAAAAATGGTATACATACAATATAATTTAGAAAGCTAGTCACACCACTATCAACATGTTTGCCACCTCCAGAAAATGTACCTTCTCTGGACCTTCTCTGAATCACCCTGTGGAACTTCTTACTTCGGTATTACGATTTTTTAAAAAACCTGGATAATTTATAGATCTCAGATAGATGTTAATGTCAAATGTTAACAAGGAAATGAGTAGAGAAGCAACCAAAACATTATTAATGAAAGAAACAAACCCATGTGCTCCACTGTGTAGCATGTCAAATAAATTCCTTCAGAATGATGAAGGTATGCTGTTACTGTAAAAGACATTTGAAATATCCTTATGGTAAAGAAACAACCAAAGTAACAAATGTAACAAAGATGTCAGGATGTGATCATTTTCAGTTCAGTAATTCAAGAAAAGAATAATCCAAAGCACAATGACTAGAAAATGACTGCAGAATACATACTATAACTTAAAGTGTCCCTAAAATCAACTAAAAGATGTTTGGTGGAGTTTTTTAATCCACTTTTTCTATAATGACTCTTGTGAGTCACTGAAAATTCATTTGCTTATATCAAGAAAAAATAGATGCTGGTTAAGTAAAAAGGAAACATTAACAATAGTGAATAATACAAACATGAAAAGAAAAAAGGTCAGAAAAGCAATTACAAAAGAGTAATTCTTGCAGAGGTTCAAGGGACTATCTCTTTATTCTCTTACGTCTGAGGACAACACCAAAGGAAGAGTATGCACTGATTTTTGAGTGAAGGAAAACCTCTCTGTATAAGAGATACTACAGATCATTGTTTGCTGTTTCCAAGTGCCTATTATTTCAATAAAAGTAATTTGAAAAATTATATGAACTAGTAATTCAGGCACACTGTGTGTTTTCAGGCCCCTTACGTATGGTAATGAATGCTCTTAAGAAAATGGATCAGCTTCTTCCTTCTTGACCTGCACTTAGATCCTGCTCATAAGGAGAGCTTGTGGACCTTGTTATTTAGGGCTTATTACAAAATCCACTTGAACGCCTCAAGTTGAGGGATTCTCCTTATTAATTTCCTGCCAAGGAAAATCTTTGACTAATTTTGACCACCAGAAAATTTTTTTCAATAAGGTAGAGCTATATACCCTGATAGCCTGTGTCTCATATTGAGATTAACTCCTTGATGCCTGCAAATATTGTTAAAACTGAACCATCAAGAATTTTCTGTGCTCATAGAAGCTTTCCAGAACCTTTTGTTCCTATGGAGTATAGGGAATAAAAATGCAGAGGAAAGAATAAGGAATTGACAATATAGTTCTGTGAACCCAAGATGTGATTTTGGTTTATTTTTACCAGTGTGTTTAGCAGAAGCAGACAATGCCCCCAGTCTTCACAGGGTACTTTTTCTATAGTCTATGTATTGGAAACTCCAGGGTGGGTTTTAGAAGTTATAGATATGACTGTGTCTATCTTTTCTCTCTGTGAAGGAAGATATTAATATATTAAGATCCTACAGCAGAGACATATGGAAAAATAACATGTAAACCTCTTTTCAGTAATATTCTGTTGCTTTCGCAAATTTTGAATGAGCCCCATTTGCAAATGGTAGATGAACTTCCGAAACTTCAGATGAGAATAGAATAAAATATTACCTTGAGTATCGCTAAAACACTTTTGTGCATCGTGCCCCCATCCCCCCCAGCTACTTGAAAAGCCTATATATGATTCAAAAAGTTTTCTAGTTGCTCCATACAACAGGCTATAGAACAAAAGTATGTTATTTCAGACAGCTGAATCTAGCCAAGGAGTCTAGCTAGGCAATGTCTTCCTAATCCTGAAGTAATCTGAGACAGGAGGAGAAATTTTCATTACTTTTAAGAAAAAAAATTTTCTTATCTATCCTGAAACACACAGATCTCTATGTAGCTATTGATCCGTATGACCTATATGTATTCAGCCAATCTGTTGTAGAGATCAGACATTCTAAATACACATACCTTATGATTTAATTAACAAATAAGTGACCATTGTAAAGTTGGCCTTCACTTCACATGTAAAGAACTCAGTTTTTAAAATTAGACTTTTAAAACATAGAACATTATAAATCTATGTTATTAATCCATAGAAGAAAGAAAGAAGTTTTCAACTTGGAAAGTCTAGGGAATAAAAACCAACAAAACAAGGCCTCTTACTACAAATTCAAATTTTGAAACTGCCAGAGCTTGGTCTCTAGACAGGCCATGATGTGAACACTGTGAGGTTATCAACACTGATGAATCAAAGAATATACAAGAAACAACTTTTTGGCATTGGTGATAGAAATTGGTTTTCTTTAAATATATTACTTGGCTCTTTTGATTGTTTGTTTGTTTGTTAGCAGTTCTGAAGTCAGATTGTTCATTGTTTAAAGACCATTAGACACATAAGAGATAGAAGATAGACTGTAAAGACAGACTGTAACAGGAGAGCTAGCCAGATCTCTGGAAGAACTACTGAGATACCAGGTAGAAATCTAGAGGAGACAAACAACATGTGGGAACTATAGATATGAAGTTGTGATGGACTTTGGGTGATTTCAATTCCTCAGATGAGACAGGAGTCAAACAAGCAGCTTCTGTGTCAAGTTGGATAGCATCAGGTTTCTGAAGATTTATTGAAAACCATAAAATTTTCAGGTAATATAAATGTAGCTGGTAGAGTTTAGAGTCGCATGGTTAGAAAAGAGAGATGATTAGAGAGACAGCTGATATACTGAACCACTGAATTACTATACAGTTTATATGAAAAAAATGAGGCCATTACAGTAGGATCTGAACTAGACACTGTGCAAAGTATTGATCATTCAACAGTTAATAATTTATATAAGATTAACATAGTGACTTTAAATGCTTTTGTCTCTGGAACTTTGAGGAAGGAGGGGAGAGTAGGGCATCCCCTCCAAGGGGATGGACTTATTTATGAAGAGCCTAAGAAAATTCAAAGAAAAAACAAATCACGATAGGTGACTATTATCTCTGTTGCACACATGAAGGTTTGCTTATAACTTGGGGATTATGCTCTGTAAGTATTCACCTCTGATTTAGAATATCTGCTCTACTGTAACACTGGCAGCTGCATGACATTTATGGAAATATCTTCGCTCCTCTCTCACAGTAGGAGTACGCAAAGCAGAAAAATCAAGCAGAACATTATGTAGATGTAAGGCAGATGTGTGGGGTTTCAAACTATTTTAGTGTACTGGCAAAATACAGTGTGTCCTGGTTCTGGTCAGGACAGGGTTATTTTTTTTCAGTAGCTGGGAGGGGCCATGGCTAGTAACTAGTAAAATCTGATGAATCAGTATTTTTACCATCCAAGGAAACAGTCTCATTCAAGAAAGAAAACTTCTTTTACCATAAGAATGCTGACACATCTATCCTGGTTTTGGGTCTACTTACAAGTACTTTATTTTATTGTGTATTTTTTAATGTAAAATTAAAGTATCACAGATATAATATCTTTGTTATCATTAAAATAAGCTGAGAAATTAAAAAGTAAAATAACTCCTACAATAAAGTAAGTAGAAAAAGTCACAAAGAAGTGTGAGGTTGTCAGAAAGCTCTAGCAAATTTGGTTTACAACTGAATTTTAAGGATGTTCACATGTCCTGCTAGACTTGATCAGGTATCTAGTGAAGATATGCAAATCAGAAAAAAAAATTCAGATTGTGAGTGAGGTACTGGCCAGCTACTAAATGTTCATTACTTTGTAGAGTGTCCCATAATTGACAGTTTATGGCTTTGTTTTACAGTGACAGTATGGGGAATTAGCTCCTTTTTTTAGTAGCCTTGTTTTTTTGCAAGGAGGAAAAGTAAAAAAAGAGACAAAAAACAAAATCCACAAATCAAACAAGCAAACAGACAAACCCACAAAAAAACCCTCAAAACAAACAACAAAAAACCCCCACCATCCCACCATCTTATTGCTCTTTGTTTGTTCTTCTTAGCCAGTATTTTCACAAGTAATCACTATTGCTATGGACATATGATAGATATGACTAATAGGATGCTGATTTTGGGTAGAGTTTATCATGTAATTTTTTACAATAGGGAAAAGCAAAACTGAAAACTGACTGAACAGTCAATGAAACCTCATGAATAGGTAGACAGGGAGGGAAAGAGTAATAGAAAGGAAAGCAGTTTGAAATACATTTAGACTCTAGACAGGATTAATCATGTTTTGAATTAAAAAGAAAAGGTGGCTTTTACATTATAACTAAACAACATATCCCATAACTGTTTCAAATAAATATATTTCTAATTTTCTGTATCAAATGGTATATGAACTATTTCCTACTAAACCTGGCAACATTCTTGGAAAAGGGAAAGTCATATAGGTCAGAGAATTGGGAGAATAAAATGTCACTCAGTTCTACGACAAGTCTCATGACAACAAAGCATGTACAACTGAATAAACAACATGAAGTCTGTTCTCTGAAATCTTGCCCTGCAAAAATTTAATTTCCCCAAAATTTAATTTACTCCTTGATCGCCCTATAAAGTCATGAAGTCCAGATGACCATACAGATGGCCACTGCACTGGCAATAGTTAAGAAGATCTTCGTCTCAAAACTCTCTTATAAAGAAAATTGCAGGTAATTGGATAAGGTCATTAGCCTGTTAAATGAATAGGAAAAAAAGAATCTTTGTTAAGACCAATTGATTAACAGCTGACAGTAAAAAATGCACTATTCACTGTTACATTCCTCTAACTGAAATCATGGAATGGTTTGGGTTGGAAGAAACCAATCACCCTGCTATGGGCAGGGATACCTTCCACTAGACCAAGTTACTCAGAGACTCCTGGTCTTAAACACCTCCAGAGATGGGAAACTCTCAACTTCTCTGGGCAACCTGCTCCAGTGCCTCACCACCCTTACATAATCACAGTTATAAAACACATGTGAAAATCATAAGGTATAAATACATATATATATAAATCATAAGCTGTAACACCAGATCAGTTCTGACTTGGGGTGTATACTTATCATCATGACTTTCATGACTCACCTAAAAATCCACAAAAATCACAAATCTTCATAGAAAATAGGCTAATGTACATCATGCTTTCATAAGTTGTGAATTTCAGAGTGTGAACCATGATGGTTATGGTTCAAAACCAACAGCTGATGCTGCACCATGATTCTCACTGGGAACACTCTGGGGCTGAAGTGACCCAACCTTAACCCTCACAGACAAACATTTGTCTAACTTGTACTCGAAGGGTGCTAGTCTGCCTTGCTTCAATCTTTCTCCTCTCCAGACTGACCTGAATTTTATCTTCTTCCACTGCATTTAAGTGTGACCCTGCCAAGATGCTCGCACTGGGCAGGGAGGCAGAAGCAGCTCCTTTGAGAGGTTCCAATGGACCTCCTCCTGTCTGAGAAGCTGGTTCCAATGAACCCATCCCTGAGCAGACTCAGCTGAGCCCCTTAGCCAACATCGTAGTGCCTCTGGGACAATATAATTAAGCAAGGACAAAACCACCACACAGCAGTGTGAGGGGGGAATGAGAAAAGAAAAAGTGGTAGAAACTGTTCTGCAGAGAGCAGGGTGAGGGAAGGAGAAGAGAAAGAGGAGGTCTCCAAGCACCAGAGCAGAGATTCCCCTGCATCCTCTGGAGCAGATATCTGTGCCTGTGGAAAACCCCACATCAGAACAAGTGAATATTCATTGAATGAACTGTAGCCCATGGAGGAGCAGGGGAAAAGTATGAACGGATTGACTGCAGCCCCCATTCCCCATCACCCCATGCTGCTCAGTGCAAGTAGAGAGAGTCAGAGACAAAGGAGTGATTTTGATTGTGGGAAAGGGAAGTGCAGGTGGAGGGAAGGTGTAGTATTAATTTGTCTTTGATTCTTACAATCCAAACTTATTTTAATTGGAAATAAATTACATTTTCTCCAAGTCTGTGCTGTTTCTACCATGGTGGTAATTGATAAGGGATTTCCCTGACTTTGCCTCTACCTATGAGAGATTTATTTTCTTATTTTCATTCCTCTATCCTATAGTAGAGAGGAAGGTAAAGTGGCTGGGTGGGGATTTAGCAGCTTGCCAATGTCAACTGCCCATAGTATAATCTATCAGAAAAATGGAGAAAAAAAGGAAAAAAATCCCAGACTCCACAAGAAAAAAAATACTGCTAGATGTCTGGATTATGTCTTTGCAATACATTGTTTGGCAGTGAAACACATTTAAGGGAGAGGTTATGAGAAGTAGTATAAGATTTCAGTCTGTGCCTCACTGATAATGTTGATTTTTGTAAATTTGTAAAGGTAGACTATCACTTCTGCTACATCTTCATCCTCCCCAAGTCCTGATAGTATGCTCCTATTAGCACTAAAAGGATTAGAATACACAATTTGGCCTTAATTTGTGAGGAAGCACTTGCTAAGAGAGTTACTTTGCTTTCCAAATCTATGCTGCTTTGGAGCTGCTAACTTTTTTAAAGGAAGGTGAGCAAATTTTATATAGAAATCAAATATTTCACTGATTACATAACCATCTCATAACTTCCTTATACAAAACCAACTTTCATAGTAGGACTGAACACTGGAATGGCAAAACCATCATTCAGATTAATGTAGATATTAAGTTTTGAAAGGTAAAAATAATTATAAACTGTGTTTTCTTTCTTTTTCCCCTAATAGAGGCCTAGGCCTGAGAAGTTTTCCTTTTTTAAATATACATATATACATGTATACATGTAGATAAAAATAAATATAATATTATTTTTCAAACCAAACACTGTCAGGAGTCAAGCTTTTATTTCTGAGCCATCATAGCCAAATTTCACAAGAGAATGTATTTGCACAATTTCAGGAAGACTGCTATGAGTATTTGAAGCTTATGTAAGAATAAAAAAAATTGCCTTTGTGAAGGGTTCTATTCCACGTGCGCAGGTCAATTTTTACCCTACGATTTCCATTTGTTCCAGTCCATGATTCAGGATTAGATTAGTCTGAATAGTTTCTGTAAGAAATGGGTTTAGGTTACAAACACTGGTCTTCAAATCTTCTGTTTGGGCTCTTTTAAATTTTATTTTACAGATCAGTCTTTTATTCTAGTCTATTTAGGTTTTCAAACTGTGCACATAACTGCAATCATCTGAACCAAGTCCTCAAAGCCAAAAGAGCTTTCAGTACCCTCAATCATTATCATTAAGGTATAGCTATGAAGCTACCAGGGTTTTGTGTTAATGAGCTGTATTTCTTATTCTAACAAACCTCAGTGACAATTCTCATTCAGTCTTCAGAAAGTAGAAGAAACACAGTGCTGCTGGAGGCTTTTGTTTTCTCTTTTGCTGTCTTACTCTACTCTGTAGATTTTAAGGGCAAAATGCATTTCTTTTAAATTTTACTGCATTGACACATAAGGCCTATTGATATTGCAATCAAAAGTCAAGGCTGTATGCTCAGAATGAACTGGTGTAACTTTAGTTGCTTCACTGGACTGGTATAATTTCATATCAGATACCAAATCTCAGTGATAGACTAAATTATAAAACACAGTAGAGTCCAGCCAAAGCATCAGTGCTCTGTTTTTCCTCAAAAAAAATTGCGTAGTACAGGTTAAAAAGGATTATTTTAATATAGCAATTTCCCTGAGCACAACTTATTAGACACACACAATTTATAATGACATTATCAAAATGTCTTCAATGAAAGAATAATATAGACCACCACAGTGAATTAACACACTTGAATAAGAAATATGCTTCCTGCTGCACAGAACAACAGTTGGATTTGGCTGTATGTGTCAGATCAAATCATAGTTAATAAAAGCATTCACTCTTCTGATATGAACAGAGCAGACAAAGAAACCTTGTTGAAGATGTTTACCCCAAGGATAAATGGAGCTAGAGATTAAGACACTGAGGAGTAGGATGCAACTGAGCAGATGTTAGGTGATGGCAGGAATTAGGGACACTCATGGCAGATATGTCTACTACCAGATGCAACCACTCTAATTACTGTGAGACAGGGCACCAGAAAAATGGGAAAATGTAAACAAGCGTAATAAAGAGTGAGAGAAAGAAATGGTTGACTGTGGTTGTCTATATTGAAAAGGGTGTTTAGGAATTACTGTCAGATTTAGAGCAGCAAAAAAAGAATGAAAGTCACTGAGAATTTTCTGAAACACTCTATTTTTAAAAGGTCTGGATTATTGGAACCACTGTGATAAAAGGATTTAGAAAATGATCTTTCATTGAATTATGAAGGTCTATAGTAGGATGCACCACCAATGACTGCATCATTTCTGAGGTCTTATCTCTAGTATAAAGACAAGTCTTCTTATACTGGATTTTTTTTTTTTTTTTTTTTGACAGTTCAACTATTTCTGCTTGAACTTGCACTTTGATTTAAGGTTGAAATCCTGTTCTACTTATCTGTTCTGCATAGCCACACATAAATCATTCAGTAAAACACTGAACACGCATCTTTAGACCAAGGTTTGCATCACAGAATTTTGCTGATTGTGCTGGTTTTGGCTGAGAAAGAGTTAATTTTCTTCATGCTATTTGGTATGAGCCAATGTTTTGGATTTTGTACTTCCACTACAGGGGTGAGCAAACAGCTGTGTGAATCTTAGTTGCTGGCTGGGGTTAAAGCACAACAATGAAGAACTTCAGATCAAATTTAAACCTTTGTCTTTCTGTGGACCATGAGCACTCTTGAGCATCTGTGGGAGTGAAGACACATTGTGACTTCCACAAAAATGGTCCTGTCTTCCTGTGAGTCCTCTCCTCTCCACAACACACTCCTCCACACGCGCAGCCCTCTCCTTTACTGTCTCTGATGGGCAATGTGATTTGTTCGAAGATAAGAATGCCAGGTGGGTATTGCTGGAGGAATTGTCTGGATTCCCACATTCCAGAGAGGGGATGGGGGGTAGGAGGGGCAGCTGTGATGCATTGGCAATATTTAGATACTGTACTAGCAATAAATCTAATAGTAATCATCCACATAATCAGTGTTATGTTTCTCATGCCTGACTGAGAGTCTTCTCTTTACTACTCTGCCACACACAACCATCAGGACATTTTGTCAGTTGATTCCCACTACACAATTCCATGAAGATACATTTTTTTCCCCATTCATTTATGGTGTAGTATTAAGCTTATTTGTGGATCTACAGAGAAAGAGTGCTGCCACTACCTAGGTGAAATCCATTGTAAGACAGCACCCACATGCACCATTGTTTTGCCTTAGATCCTCTCAGCTTCAATTCAGTCCTCAGAAATATCTACAGCTATTTGAGATTTCCTACTGTGCCTAAAACATCTCCACTGTGACAACACATGTTCCCTTCTACATCTCTGACAGTGGAATTCAGGTCTAGCTTTAGGTGTGTATATGTAGGCATCTCCATGCACAGATGGCTGGGTTCCTAATACCAGCCGGCGTAGAAACGAGAGTGATTTAGCTCCTCTGCAAACAGGTGACAGCACTGGTCAGCCAAGTGCCTGAGCATCATCTAAGCACTGACTTTGTTGCCTTGGGAATGTTTCTGCTGCTCACCTTTTGTCACCTGGTTTCATCTAGAGACTCTCTCTCCAGACACCTCTCCCAGCAGGCATTTGGGTGCAATTTTCTGCATCATATCTGCCAGCCCCAGAGATGTCTGAGATATGTAGCCTGAGTGTGTCAGATGATAGTAGACACATATGTGTGGGCAGTGATGATCTAGATTTGCATTGTTTGTAATGCAGGGCACGTATGTAATATACAGTTATAAAAGGTAACAATTTAGGCTTTTTGATCGTTGACCAAATTTCAGTCTTGGTCTTCTCTGATCAGAAGACAAATAGAGCTGAAGTACAATTGGTGTCAACAGAAAAAGAAAATAAAGACGAGTGATAAATTAAATATTCAACTAGCAGTTCCTTTGAGGAAGATGTCTACAATAGAATACACATTATACAGCCCAAACTGAGTAGATAGAGCACTTTTAGATATTTTTCAGGAGGTGTCAGCAGGCCTAATTTTAACAGGGCAGGTCAGACTGTAATGGTACAGCTAAGCTTTTATTTCCTCCATAAGAAGGTTAATACAGTTTTAAAAGGTAAGAAAGGAAAGAACATGCTGTAACCTTTTATCCTTGTCTTAATGTGACACTAACAAAAAAATGAGGAAATGCAGCCTGCCACCTCCTCTCACATCACCATGCTCCACTGTGTGCCTGGAGTTCTCAGAAAGAAGTATCAGTTGCAAACACATGCAGATGGGTGGACAGATGTTCCCAGGAGACAGACATACACACCAATCTCCTCATACTGAATGGGAAATAAATTAACTCTCAGGAGAGCAGTGACATATAAAGAAAGGAAATCAGGTTACTCTGTTACTCTCCCATGATTTAAATATCCATTGATACTGTCAGTGTTGCTACCGGTCCAGTTATTTGGAATGACATCTTCACTGTGCCAAAACCATTCTATTTAGGCCAGTGGTAGAGTTCTGCTACTCCAATGACAATATTTCCAGCACAGTCCTGCCTCTATCTCCTCATGAAAATTGTCCTGTCTTCATGGTGACAACAAAGATAAGGATGTTTCTGCTGTTGAGACCTCACTGGTAGGCTGGGGGTGGGGAGAGAAGATCTGGAGGAGAAAGAAGTTACTTTTCATTGGTAAAATTATTATTTCTGTTTATTATTTGCTATACAGCAGGAGCAGAAGTTCCGGAAGGATGAAGCTGTCAGATACCAAAGAGAAAAAACCTAAAAGCTCTTCAAGTGGTTAAAGACAGGGAAAGGCTTGTTATATTTGAAGGAGCTTCCTTGAGGTCATGCCATATTGCTGATTTCGTCAAGAGTCCTGGAATGGAGTTGAATGTTTTTATAGGGTTTGAAGGGAACCATGATTTACAGGAAAAGTAGCAAGGAGAGATCTAACTAACTGATAATTACTGCTTTTGATAATTTTTTTCCCTGTTTAGTGCTTTTAAAAATATAATGCCACAAGTTTCAATGAGTATTTCAGACAAATTCTAAGCTTATTAAGCTCTAAGTTTAATAGCAATTAAAAGGCTATATACAGTAATGCAACCTGTTGACTCGACTCATGCCCTGACAACCCAAACCTGGAAGAACAAAAACAGAGGCTGCTAGGCATATGAGGAAATATTAGCAGATAAATTTCTGGGGAAAATCATGAAACTGTCTCCTACCATTCTCGTTAGCACATTCTCTACTTCTTGCCTATCAGAGAACAGTGTCTTTTTATTGCTCTCTGCTGGACCTGGACATATCTGCTTTAGGCTGAGAACACCAAGAGAAATAAAAACAAAGCAAAGATTTAATTAGAAGACTTCAGGAATATTTAGGAAACCTTACTATGTAATAGTTATTTGGCCTGTTTAACTTTTCTTCATAAATGTTAAAATTTAGAAGACTCATGAATATCTAGGAGGGATTAATAAAATTATTCTAAGAAAAAATAGTTTCATATAACTTCCTTCTTGTGAGTTATCTGTACTTACTCAGTAGGACAATGGAAAATGAAAGTCCATTGTATCCAAGCTTTTGACAATTTCACCTCGTTTGCTGAGAAAAATCCCAACTGACTGATTGAAGTACAGGATTTGTGGAATATTTGAACTGATGTAGTTTGTACCAACACAGTAAAGGAAAAATTTTTATGTTAAATACAAAATTAGAATTAAGAAATTTTATTTTCATTTTATATAATCATCTTGAGTGTTGTGTAAATCAGAAAGAGCAAACAAAATGATCACACTTGAGCTTTCTTTTTTTTTAGAATTCCTAATGGAGCTGTAAAGTCAATGACATTCAGGCAAATAGGATGAGGTAACTGTTTAGAGAGAACAAACAATTTACTACAGTAGCTGAGGAAGTTTCAATTTTTAAAAGCCTAGACATTTAACACACCAGTGTTAACACTGAAAAAAATGGCTGATTCCTTTTATCAAAGCACAATATGTATTTTATATCTCTGACAATTGTAACTAGACCATACAAAGTAAACTTAAAATACAAGCCCATGCTTTCTCCCACGGCTTGTAGCATTATTTTACACAAACCTTATGATTACACTATTATGTAATAACAATCAGACAGATAACTAGAAATAAAATTAGTTACTTTATCATCCTAAGGTAATACAAATGAGGAAAAAAACCCAGAAAATTGCAACAAACAAACAAAACCCCAAAAAAGTTAGTAGTTTCTACAACATTGCCAATGTGATGTTTATGTCCAGAAATTTTGTTACACACAGATATGGCCATTCCCAGTCACTTTCTTGTGATTGCACATACCTGAAGGAGGATAAACATAAATATAATCATGAAAACAGAAGTATTCCATTTTGTTTTTTTTTTCTGTAATAGAATCTGCAAGAAAAAGACACATTTTCTCCAGCAGTCCCAAACATGCTGACTGTAGTGTATTTCTGCAGGTAAACAGTGTGTCACAAGTTCTCAACTACGAGAAAGAATGTATTGAAATACTTTTTATTTCTTATTAGGATCTTTTTTCATTCCACTATCTCCCTGTAATAGTTTTAAAAACTGATATCATGACAGAGAGATGTAGAAGCAAATTAAAGGATATATAACTGACAGCAAAAGGAAGACTCTAGTCTGGCAGAACTTCCAGTCTCGGGTCAGAAGCTACTGCCAACAGGGCTCAAAGAGCTTTACAGAGCTTCTGGTATCCTTTCTCTCAGATTTGTTTTTCGTTATAAGGTGGTTATATCTTTTTAGTGCAGATATGTTTGTTTCCATGTCCAGAAGCAGGAAACCCCAGGACTGGATATATTTTCAGTGGTATCCCTCTCCCAGTGCCACTACCTTGAAAGGGCTTTGCAAACACATGTAGATATTAGAAAATTACAGGTGTAATTATTTGTCCATATTAGGTTTACATGGCAATGTTTTGGTAGTGGGGTGGCTGCAGAGGTGGCCTCTGTGAGAAGGCACCAGCTGGTGTTTTTCCCCATGTCAGACACAGCTGGTTCCAACAGACCCACCTCTGGTTAAAGTGGGACACCACTGGTACTTCTGTGATAACTTATTCAAGAAAGAGTAAAAATGCTGTGCAGCAGCTGTGAGAAATAAGTGAAAAATATGAGAGAAACAGCCCTGCAGACACCAAGATTGGTGAAGAAGCATGAGGAGGAGGCAATCCAGGCAGCAGAGCAGAGACCCCCCTGCAGCCTGTGGAGAAGTCAAAGAGGGAGCAGTTTGTAACCCTGCAGTCCATGGAGGACCACAACAGAGACCATTGAGAAAATATTGCAGTGGGAAGTAGCACTCAACATGTGCTATTTCTTACATTGCACTTCTGAATGTGTATTGGCTGCTACTGGAGACAGAATAGAGACTTACATGGATCTTAGGTGTAATACTCTCCACTTTTATCTTATTCTGCTAGGTAAAGTGAGTTTTTTTCCAGAAGACTTAGAAGACTTAGTTTCATTGGGATACACTTAGTGGAAGGTTCAGAGGGAAGTTTTTCAGACTTTAAAACTGCTAAAATAGTTCTGCACAAATAAATTAGATTTCTGAAAGATAGTATTTGAATAATTTTTAAACTGTTTAGCTAAGCAGTAACTCTGAAGTGCTCAACACCCTTCACAGAGTTTAATAGTCACTGTGGGAACTAAAAGGACTCAGGATAGACTCAGATACAGAAATAAAAACATTTATTTGAAACAGTTTTAACACCAGAATATAGTAAGGACTTTTTATAAGACTCTCTACATTTTAATAGATGGATATTAGCGACATTAATGTAGTAGAATATTATAATAAAACAAGATGGGTACTAATATAAATGTACATTAACTCATTTACTAATGATCAACATCAGTCACAGGGACAGATGACAGTGGTTTCTTGTCCTTTTATCAAGAGAGAGACAGAGCCTATTTAAATGTTTTAATTGTTGGGAAAGAAATGGATTTGCTTTTATCCAATCAATATTACTTTGACCAAGAATCAATTACACTGACAAGGCTTCTCTTATTGAAGTAAGTAGGGGCTTTAATTAAATTCCATTCTATAGTTTAAGCAAGGCACTGGAAGACAAGGAGCATGTAGAGACTACTTTGTATTTACTGTGTATATTTGTAGCACAGTTTTAGGAGCAAATCATAAATTAAACTGCAGATACATTAACATTTTAGTTTATATCATACTACGCATCAAGATAAAGCTACACATAGTGGTCCCATTTATTATGGCATGTGTTTCTCTTTTGAATTGGTACAAAATGGAATGTTCTGCATGATCTTTTCTATTTCAGTGACATAGTATGTAAAAGGACATCCTTCTATTTCCTTAGAAACCATCATTAGTACTAAACAGTCTCTCTTTGCCTATTTCTTTAGAAGATCATTGCACAAAAATGAGACACTGCAGAATAACAATGGGCTCCATTTAATTGGTGGAACCCTTCTCCCTGCATATGAGCAGCACAACTCAATATTCATTCTGGGGCAAAGGAGTTATTAAAGCAGTTCAAGTGATATTTTCAAAGGGAGTTTTCCTTTTTTCTTATTACCTCTTCAAATCTGAATCACTGGGTGAGAAGGGAGGCCAAAGGGATGGAAAAAAAGCTTAATTCCTAGGAAATTATTGAAAACGATGTCATGAAATCAAACAGGGCTTTGATATTAAAAAAAATCTTCAGAAGAGAAAATACACTTTAAGCAAAGACCTAGAATACAAAGTCTTTCTGAAAGTGGTAACACCTCAGATCACTTAGCCTGGAGCTTCTATCATTTCAGTCTCCTGATGTGATGCTATTCCAGTTTATTTTCCTCAGGCTGCTTTGCTCACTAAGGCACATAATTAGAGTAGCAAATAATAGATCCAGAGTCCCAAATTAACTTTCAATATTATCATCTTGTTGCTAGTGGCTAAAATAATTCTAACATTGGTAAATCTATATAACTTTCTGCTAAACAGCTATTAAAACGATTTACTAAAAATCATCTTCAAAATCCTTGTTCTAAAATATGCCCTTTCTGAGCAAATTAAACCACATACTAAGTGATCAGCAGGTTCCTCTGCTTAAATATTCTTCTTAATTGCTTAGTGGTTCAGTTCACATGTGTTTTACCTACAGAATCTCTTATGTAAGTGAGTGCCTCCAATTGGCCAGGCATGGTGCTAAGTTTTCTTTTTACATTAATAGTTTTCAAAGATCAGAGGGTTATTCTTAATGTGCTGGACACATTAGCACAAAAATAAGATTCTTTTTGTATTTTCTTTTTTTTCTTTAAATTGTGATGGAAATTACAATTCTCAATAGATAATTCATTGTTTTCCAGGGTAACAGATTTTTTGTTCCTTTAAATGGATTGTTTTCAAAATCAACATGTTAGTTTGTTGATTGGATAAAAAAACCACACATGCAAGTGTATCTTGTATTTAATGTTTTATATTATATCACTATATACAATATGGTATTTCATATAGGCAAATGATTTAAACTGAATCAAAAATTTAATCAACAAAGTTTTTTGTTCATTTTTTTCAATGAACAAAATGTTTGGTTCATAGCTGAGTTGAAGTTTTCACATTTTATTCTGTTATACAGTAGAAATCTAAAAGTTCTGAAATATTGAAATTTTCAACAGAGAAATGACATTTACTAAACATTTTTAGGTGATTGCAACAGCTGTGGGTAATTGTTCAAATTATGCTGGTATAATTCTTCTACAGTTTCCAAAAAAACATGTAAATAAGCTTCTGGAACAATATAAAGACAAAATATAAACTAACTAACTAAATAAATAAATAAATAAACCCACAAAACCTGCAAAAATAAACTTATTGCTTATCCCAGCTCTGTTCACAAAGTTATATCAATGTAACATTGATGGGACTAGTTGAGTATTCATGCTGAACCAATGATAATGCTAAACTAATGTAAATTCCCTTTACAAATTACTAAATTACTTTGAAATTTGTGTACTATACTGAATTTTTGGGGAGGCTATGAAGACAAAAGTTGCTTCTCAGCATTTTTGATCCAGATTTTTTGAAATTTGCAAATAGTAAGATTCTCCTTACCTTTTATTACTATCTGCATGGGATGTAAGAGTAAAAGCTCATGTTACCTACTTGTTCCATTTGGTGGAGAAGCTAAAACTGCTACTAAAACACAGTATTGCAAGGGGCCATGATCCACAAAAAGTTCATAAACTCTTGCATAGACCCTGCTGAGCTATTGACTTTCTTATGTAGAGTTAAATGCTTTGTCACTTATCATAAAAGCTATGGCATGGGTTTTAAACCTAGAAGAAGTAATTATATAAAGTAGTCTGTAACATATTTTCAGAAGGAATGATCTGTCATGCCCTAAGCAGATTTAGTCAAATTCTGGGCAAACTGAATATCTACTTTTGAATTAGTAACTTGCCGGTTGCTTCACCAAGCAGCAGATGACAGCCAAGATGAAGCACTTCTTTCTGTCTACAGCACCTTTGTGTTGACAAGCAGCTTCTTTTGCACCTTTTGAAAGATTTTCTGATTTTATTAATAAATTGCTGTACATATATCATGAACTGTTTTGGAAAACATGGCACTTTAGGATTTATGCAGAACTGAACTGCTTACTAGTACCTTTATTAATTTTCCCCAGAGTGCACAAACACATCAGAATGTCTGTTCTAACAGAAAGCTCACTATTCTCCTGTGTTTCTCCATTTTCTAGTCTATATTCTACATAATGGACCAAAAGGAGGAGTTAATGAGCTTGTATCATATAGTTCATTCTAGACAAGATAATATTTTTTACCTTCAATCTTTAATTATTTAATCATAAATGTATAAAACCAACCTTATTCGAGGTTAATGTCAACAAAGGGCAAAAAAATTACTAAATCTGTTGTTTTTCCACAATTTTTTAAAATGTTCTGAATTGTTTTGAACATATATATCTCTCTACAAATTAAAAACTAAACAAGGTAGTACATCTTTTAATTCTATAAAAACACTCACTCTTGTGATCATCTTGCCAAATATGCTTTTCATAAATCTGCTGTATAGAAAAGGTAAAAATTATGTTTTAGTGTTATCTCATAATAAAAACGTTCATAACTGTAGCTATTTTAACATAATTCCAACATTTCTTCATCCTATAACATCATAGAAAATTGTTTCCTTCCTATAGCAATTCTTACTTATGCTGAAAAATAAAATATTTTGAAAGTCTTGGTTTTTTTGCATAACAGCTGCCTAAACACTCTCATTTTCCCTCAGCAATGTCACAAGATGTCAGTCATGAAAAAAGGAAATTTCTTTGGTTTTCCGCTATACAAAGCATCTTTGCCTGTTCTGATTTTTAGTTTTCAGAATATTTTTCCTCTCACACCCTTCTTTTGAAAATAAGGAAATAAGAGAGCTACAAAGTCAGCTCCACCAGTTGCAGCTATCTTTTAGAAAGGGTCAGGGCCCCTACAAGGATCAGTACAGGTGAGCACAGGTTTTTTTTCTTTTTACACATGCTTATTAACACAAGTTCTGCTACAAGGATAAACACCTGTTTGGCTAATAAATGCTCTGTGACATAGCATTTAATTCACATCATGTTACACTTATTCTAGAGCAATCATAACTTATTTTAGTAGTTGGAGGATTAGGATTTCATGCTTTTATTTGACGGCTACTTCCATTTCAATAACTCACATTACGTTGCCAGCCACATCAGGCAGAGCTAGCCAGAAAGATGCTGTCATGGCAAGGATGACATCACAAAGATTAACAAGAGTATTATGGGACAAGGCACTGCTTTCCTCATGCATGGGAGAGATCTCAGAGAACTAGGGAATTAAGAAGGTGTCCATTTCAAGCAGACACTTTTCAAGTATAGATCTAGCAGCGAAGAAGAATTCTTATTAAAAAAACTTTTTCCCACTTGGTGTCAGGTCACTTCTCATTTGTGTCTTCTGAGTTCTGTTTCCCAGTTTAGCAATTGAATAATTTTGACAGATATCTATAGAGCCTCTAAAAAAATAAACATATTTAATAGGGTTGAAGGAAATATCAGCTTCCTTTCTGAGAAGAGAGGCTGTAGAGTCAACCTAAGTACTTTTAGATTTGAGGTTAACTAAGACCATAGACTGTTGCTTCAACACAGTTGATGGATTCAATCTTTTAAATGCAGGAAAAAAATCAGGATGTAAGTGTTACATGAAATCCAACCAGTGAGCTACTTATGCCATTTTTGAGGCTATTTTTTAAAGACCCTGGATTTTTTTCTTTTTGCTTTCTGTATTAAACACTGATGTATTTGTCAGTGGTAAGCCCCTGGTGGTCTAGTGGTAAAGGCGCGGCGCTATCACCGCCGAGACCCGGGTTCGATTCCCGGTCAGGGCCACTCCCGGGCAGGTGGAGCTCGTTAGCCCTTAAAGGCAACCCATCTACGTCCTAAGGACCTCGCTGCCACCGTCCAAGCTCGCTTGGCCCCAGCAGATGAACCTTAGGATTAAAGGGTGGGCTCAGTTCCGCGCACACTGTGTCTCACCTAAAATCCAATGCGCAGGCTGGAAGGTGGAAAGACCTTCCCCGGATCTTCACTCGTGAAGACTGGCCATTATTATTATTTATTTGTCAGTGCTTCTTGGCAAGTAGTAGAACTTTCTGTCATAACTAACTGATACCATAAAAGAATCTGAAACTGCTTTTCCATGGATACAGCCTTTATTAACCAGTTCATAGGGTATCATTTCTGGGATTAGCAAGGTTAGCTACACATCTTCAGTTAGGAAAAGATCATTGCAGCATGGCATATTCTAATTAAAGCAACAATCTATCACAAAAAAACCAAACGCTCTATTTCTTTCCCCCTCCAACATCAACTAGAACACAGTCTGCTTACTCCATTGGTCTGCTCAAGCACTAATTTTACATAGTTTTCTCTTTTTCTCAGATACCATATGACATATGATTTTTCCCCATCATTAGCATTGAGTTTGATAGTTTACTAGATTGCATCATGATGTTCTTTTAATCAGTTGATTACGTATATGCCCCAGGTGAGTTACTATGTTAACATCTGATGATTCAGCAAACATCTGATTTTATTTATTTATTTTACTTCTGGCTGAAACATTTTCTAGCACCAATGTTCAAAGTGTCATGCCTTTGTGAAAGCAACCTAGATTCACAACTTATGGGTATTGCATTAGTGGTAATGGATGCCTTGAGCCATGGGAAAACAATATGGTTTTTAATGTACATGTTCAGCACGTAGTGCCAGTTCCCTAACTTTAAAAGGCCCATCTCAAATATTTATGAAATGCCATTGTTCATTTTGAATTGAATAACAAGTTATTATCTTTCAGAGAGATATCTGAAGTCAGGTTTCCATGCTGAATTACAGGCTTGCAGATGTTGGTTTGGCTCTCCTGGACCAAAAGGTTCAAATTACACTGTAGTTTTTCAAACAAAAATTTAATTGACATTATAACCAAGCAGTGGGGAGTAGTTCGAATTGTGTTAATGCAGTTAGAAAATAGTGATTTAGGATTATGGATTCAGGGCTTGTAATAAATAATTTTCTGGATTCATTAGGTATTTGTTTATAAACTATACAGATCTCCACACACAGAATGTGCATGTACAACTTGTATCGAAAGTGTCATTGAAAGACATAGGATACTCCAAAATAAGTCTACTACCAGGCTTTTTTTTTTTTTTTTTTTTTTTTTCCTGTAAGCCCTCATCTGGTATTTTAAGAAAGGAATTTCTACAATAAAGTCTGTTGGAAATGCAATGAATATAGATGTATAAACAGGTTTAATCATATGCCACAGTGAGAAAAGAGTTATTGTGCCTACATTTCAAATTGTGCCATGAATGTTCTGTAAGCACATTCTTCTCTGACACGAACAGAAATTTTTAGTATTATCAGCTAAAATTAAATCTGTAGCTTTTTGGTTGGAAGAAAAACTCCAACAATTCAGTCCCTGTGAGGAAATAAATTACTGGATTAATAATATTAAGGATTTTTTTTTATTTGATTAAATAATTATTTTGTGCCAATACATTACTGATTACATAGACATTTCACCTATGCTCTTCTTTATTTCATTTGATTATAATGCTTTCCCTATAGACAAACATGTCCATGAGGCAAATGCGCTTGACTGAATAGTAGTGAATATTTAGATAAGGTACCAATGGCTGGAGGGTAATTGCAATATTTAGCAATTACATGTACAATACTCCATGCCCTGATGGGATTCCTGCTGAGAATGTGCTTTACACTGTGTAGAAATAATCAAGGGCTGACAAAGAGTCACAAATATTCACATTAGGCTGTTTAGTATTGAAGACTATTTCACAGGATAGGATTAAAGTAACAGATAACAGTGCAGTAAGAATTCTGGGAACAACTGAAACAGCTATTTCCCGAGGAACAGAAACCTTTCTGTGCATTTAATGGCATCTGTTACTTCTGCTCTACTAGTTCCATGATTTTCCTCTACCCAGACCTGAAGTAGAAAATAAAGCCTTTCTAGTCAGAATTAAGTCAATAATAGCAACCCTATATATTTCAAGTTCCACCCTCTGAAGAGCATTAAAAAACATTAAGCAGTGCATTTTCATAGAATAACGTTACATTTGGGCCATGCAATGAGAAACATCCAGAAAATGGCAGAAATATTTTATCCACTCAAGTAAGAGTTAAAATAAATCCCTTGAAAAGGGCTTGGTGGACTCTATTATTACTTCTGTGAAAGTATATTTAGAGAAGGAAATAATTTGGTTATTACTAGTAATCATTACAGACTCTACATAAAACACAATTGCTAAACAGAAAATAAGTTCTGCAGAGGGTATTGGGTTGATGACCCCATTACAACTAATGACCTCTAACGCTATTCAGGCTTAGTTCAACACTCCAAAACCTGTCGGGCACTGCTCTGGTTCTTATTTAATTGCCTCTCAACATTCTTACGTGCCATAGTATAAAGGAGAAGAATAAATACCTCAAGGCTGTAAATAGTCTTCATTTATTTCAATATCTCTTATGGACACTGGATTTAGAAATCTCACTCAAGTTATTTGAAATATCCATATAAAATTGAATATTTAATCTTATGATGACTCAGAATTCCCTTTGAAGGCATGGGGTTTATCTCCAGTTCAATAAATATCCCAGCATCTTTGTATGAGTAAGGTGTGGTGAATAATTTTTCTTGTTTGCTTGTAACTTCTTTTATTTTTATCATCTCTTTATTCTTCTCTAAATTCTGTCTGTTCTGAAGTTTCAGTTAAAAGTTTTGCTCAAGAGTGCCATTAATCTGGTTCCCGAACACACCCCAAAATGCTAGCTTGAATTCCATAATAGCTGCAATTTAAGTCAGCTTGATTATCGTGGGAGCTGAGCTGAATCTTTAGTGCTGCAGTGAAAGGTAGAAGCTGAAATTACAATTTCTGGGATGCCAAACCTAATCATTTCCTTCTGCTCATTCAGCCAAGTTCTACTCATGAAACCTGACTGCATAGTGCATCTGTCCAAGTAGAAGTCTAGATCTGGCCCAGGGGATGAGTTAACCTACGTGCCCGAAACAGAACAGCAAAGCTTGCAGCTTAGAAGTGGAAGAAGAGATCTGTCAGAATTTCTGCTCTGTTGAAATTGTTCCCAAGGAAGAAGAAAAAGAAAACAAGAGAAGGGATAAGACATGGTAAGAGTGCCATAGGACATGTGACAGTGTGGGATCTGGAATATGGGGGGGAGAGTGCTCCTTTGGTTGGGAGACACCACTCAGGGTTAATCCTCAAAGGTTAGAGAAAGATTTGCCCACAGTTGTTGGTATGGGCGAGTAACATCAATCTCTACTTAATAATTGTTATGCTCTTGCCTTGCTCTTGACATTAATCCTTTTTAAACCAATATGAGTGAGCAGGGACCTTAGGCTGCAGCCATGTGAGCCTTACCTCTAAGCAGGACATATTAACTACCTCAGTAGTAAGTACAAATGAACAGAAGGTTCAAGCTTCATCTTGTTCAAAGCAAGTTATAAGTTTCACATTTTCTGTGAAATTTTGGTGAAAGTGACAACTGATACAGATAAGTATTATATACTGATGATAGTTGGTACTAAATCAGCTTAATGGAACACTCTTGATATACAAGTCTCTTCTGCTTGATTTTTAAAAATTTTCTATTGTTGCATGCATCTTTTTATTTGGCTTGTACTGTATGAGACCGGGAAAGGGAAAATTTCCTATTAAGTTTTGCTGCAGACTGCAGACATTCCTTTTATTATATAACTGTTGTCAGTGGTGTCTTCTGTCTTGGTTTTCTCAATTGCTTGTGTGTCTCTCTAAACAGATGAAGGAACACATGAAAACAAAACACCAAAACCCATTTGAGTGATCTGTCTGCTTATGGTTCCTGACTCTATTTAACAGAGCTTGCATCCCATAGGAATCAACCCAAGGTCTGGCATAACTTCCAAGGACTCTGTGCATTTTATATTAGATCACCGGATAAAGAAAAGAGCTGATGTTGAGACCAATGTTTTGGTCTGCTGTCTACTAACTGGCTCTCTTAGCCACTTAGCTAGTAAGTCAAGCTTCCAGCTGTTTTTCCTCCTTTTGTCTTCCAGGCTCTTCTGTTGCCTCTCATACAGAGCTTAAGATTGAAGGAAAGATGAAGAAGGTGCCTAAACCTAGGAGTAGTAAACTTTCAGAGGCTATTTTGCCTTTCAAGAAAACCCTGAAGTCTCAAGTCTTATTTTGTAGTTTAGGGATTTTGCCTTTGGACTTAAGGTGAAATATAAACAGTCTATGTCTTGGCCTTTTCTATTATCTTTAAATAAATAAATATTGTAGTGATGCTGTGTCAGATAGTGAACTTAATTATGCCAGTAAGAGATAGGAATGTAAGACCTCTCAAAGAACTTTACATAAAGACCTCATAACAAATATTGCATCTATCAAAGGACCTAAGAGCTAACATATTTGTGAATGAGCTTTGGAGGAAATATGTGCAGAATAGCTAACTTGCCAGATTCTTGCTTTATCTACAGTAGCAGAACTTTAAGTAACTAAACAAATGCTATAGCAGAAATAGCAGAGCTATAGAATCAGATAGTTACTCAAACCTGCAAATTTTGTGTCTTGGACTTCACTGAAAAAAATCTTAAAGAAATATCACATTTCAATTACTATATTTTTCTTTAAATCTCAGCCTTAATCTCTGTGTTTGTATTAAAAACTTAGTCCTTGTGAGGTTTTTGATTTCCTTTGGTTAGGGAGATATATTCACGCAATAAATTTATAGCTACATGACTACTTTCATGGACTA
The DNA here is from genome assembly GCF_022539395.1 of Myiozetetes cayanensis. Classification (NCBI taxonomy): domain Eukaryota; kingdom Metazoa; phylum Chordata; class Aves; order Passeriformes; family Tyrannidae; genus Myiozetetes; species Myiozetetes cayanensis. The sequence goes on along the minus strand of NW_026087742.1, from coordinate 38,620,543 downwards.
CTTTCATGACCACTGCAGTCATCTGATAGGAAAATGTGTAGATGTCACAGGTCATCTAAACTGACATTGGTCCTCAATGTTTAAAAAATCAATCTGGATTAAGGCACACCTAATTTGATTGCCCAGACCTCAACAAATAAAATGTTTTGTGCAATGGATAAGATCTTTCTGTGGAAGTACAAAAAGAAAAAAAAAAATTCTGACTCCATTACTAAGGTGGTCCTACCATCTTCTCAGATCCATTAATGAAGAGGCATGAATCCAACCTATTTGTAAGGTCAAAACTCAGAAAACAGTGTTGGTCAACTTTTGAGTAGTCCATTGCAACAAGGGACTTTCAGCTTCTAATTGATTGATAGCCAGGTTCTTCCTGTAGACTTTTCTTTCATATATTTTAGACAAATAATATTATGGAGCCTTTGAATGTATGGACACAAAAAAAATCCTTTGAGGCAACCTCAGTAGCTCAGTTCATATACCGATTCATACTCATTAGAATCTTATCCCAAAATGCTATGAGGAGTTGTACAATAGGAATTTCAGTTGAAAAAAGTGATGAAATGAATCTGCTTACACATTACCATTGAATAATGGTGACACAACTGGAGTGCAAAGTTCCTGAATAGAAAAAATGAGATCTCCAGAGTGACACAGTAATAAAAAAGGTGGATGAGCATATCTCCCACACTGTACTCCTTTAAATTCCTAGAATTCTTTCCTATTTCTTCCTCACTAAGACCTTAGTGCAGATCTGCCCCCTAGTCTTCTTGAAGGTTACCCTGTGACTGCCTATGCAGTCTGTCTCTGCTCACTCTGTATTTTTGCTGTGCTCTTTTCTTCCTGCACATCTCACCTTGACCTTGAGAAGTCCCACAAGTAACTCGTGAATTTTGATATGCTTTCAGGGAAGGAGCATTTCCTGTCTCCTATAGCTGGGTTTCATTTGATCCTTGTAGAAGCTGGCCTTCCTCTCCATAGACACACCTTTCTTAATAGAACAAAATAAGGTATATACTAACACATACTAGACAGTGAATAAACAACTCACTCAATGTAAAGTACTACAGTGACTGGTCTTCAGTGTTAATTCCCCACTCAAAGAGCAAACCAGCTACTGGCTGTCAGGGAACTCTCCTTTTTGATAGAAAGACAGAAACAAATTTGGAGACTTGTGAAGGCTGAGCTTCTGATCTCCAGTGTTTCAAAAAGGGGATCTCTTCCCAAGCACACTAGAGAATCATTGCTTTTAAGAAAGTTTTCTACTCTGCAGACTTTTTTTTTTGTAAGAAGGCATTTTGGGATAAGTGTCATTAAAGTTTCTCCCTCCCTACCCTTTTTCTCTAGAGTCTCTCTGTCAACACTTGACATTTTTGCTTACAAACAATGAATTTTCTCCATTTTTTTTTCCTAAAACTGTGATGATATTCTTACCTTTCAAGTTACAAAAAATATGAACAAATACTCTCCTCTTTGAATTTCTGTCCCTTTATCCATTTGCAGTACAAAGTTAACTGTATGTCTTTGACAGTATTACTTCATGCCAAAGCCATTATTATTTCCTTCCCTTTAAGTTGATGCACATATTCAGTTAAAAATCAATTGTGTGCCACATCTGCACACATACCCTCAGTCTTATTTCCTTTCATTTATATGTTCCACTCTTTTCTTGGATAGTTAAACTTCTATTAATACCACTCAGGACATCTCAATTTTTTTTTTTTTTTAAATGTTCCATCATTTCACAGTCCAATTGCCATCTGTGGCAAGATGACCTCCTACATAACGTCCCTTCACTCCTGATTTCATAAATGGATTTTGATAGTTGTCTCAAGTGCACCTCCAAGTGCTTTTTCTTGGATCAGTTTAGGAAAGCTAAAGCCCCGATAGAATTATGACTGACCAGACATGTCAAGGGCAAAAAGAAAAGCTTCTACAGGTATGTTGGTGATAAAAGGAAGATTGGGGAAAAGACTTCAAGACCAGATTGGATCTGAGGCTTTGAGCAAGCTGGTCTAGTGGAAGGTATTGCTGCCCATGGCAGGGAGGTTGGAACTAAAAGATCTTCAAGGTCCCTTCCAAACCAAACCATTGTATAATTCTATAAACTTATGTAGTAAAAACTTTACCTCATTGTCCAAACATTGTACCTGCTGGGGCCAGCATGGTTACAACAAAGCACTGCTGAAGTGTGTATTGGGTTTGGGTGGCAAGGTTTTGGTATTGGGGGAGCAACAGGGGTGGCTTTTGCGAGAAGCTGCCAGAAGCTTCCCCATGTCTGATGGAGCCAATGCCAGCTGGCTCCAAGAGAGACCCACCACTGGCCAATGTTGAACCCATCAGCAATGGTGGTAGCTTTTCTGGGATAATAGAAGTGAAGAAGGAGGGAGAGGAGGTGCTCCAGGTTCCAGAGCAGAGATTCCTCTGTAGCCCATGGTGATTAAAGACCAAAGCAAGGCAGATGTGCCTCTGCAGCCCATGGAAGTGTACAGTGCAGCAGAAATCCACCTTCAGCCTGTGGAGGACCCCATAACCAGATCAGATGGTATGCCCAGAAGAGTCTGTAATCCCCAAGGGAAACCTGCACTGCAGCAGGCTCCTGGCAGGACCTTTGGTCCTGGAGAGAGGAGAGAGGAGCCCACACTGGAGGAGGTTTGCTGGCAAGACCTGTGATCCCATGGGGGACCCACATTGAAGCAGCCTGTTCCTGAAGAGCTGCATCCCACAGAAGGGACGCACGCTGCAGCAGTTTGTGAAGAGATGCACCCCAAGTGTGGGTTAGAAAAGTCCATGGAGCACTGTCTCCCATAGGAGGGAGCCCAGCAGGGGAAGACTGAGAGGAGTACTCCCCCTGAGGAGGAAGGAGTGGCAGAGACAACATGTGATGAACTTGTCACAGCCCTCATTTCCCATTCCCCTGTGCCACTGGTGGGGAGGAGGTAGAGAAACCTCCTCCAGAGGAATGAAGTTGAGCCTGGGAAGAAGGGAGGGGTGAGGGGAAGGTGTTTTAAGTGTTGTTTTTTTTTTTTTTTCCCCTCATTACTCTAATCTATTTAATTGGTAATAAATTAAGCTAATTTCCCAAACTGAGTCTGTTTTGCCTATGGCAGTAACTGGTGAGTGATCTCTCCCTGTCCTTATCACAACCCATAAATTTTTAACTATATTTTCTCTCATCTGTCCAGCAGAGGAGGGAAGGGATAGAGCAGCTTTGAGGGGCACTCAGATTCCTATCATGATCAATACAGCACAAAGCGCTACTTCAACTTTAATTTGATTTCTTTGCTTCTTCAGCTTCAGCATATACAAGATCAAGCTAAGAAAAATGCAGAAGTGAGTGTTTGGTGTGTTTTCTTCTGAGAAGCAAGAAACAACCATTGTATTAGAGGTGAGGTAAAGTGATCACTGCTTAATTTGTCAGCAAGTATATATGCCAATATTTCCAAGCAACACTGCTTTTCCTAGTTTTATTGTATCAATGTTTTTACATATAAGAAAATATTTTTGTCTCTATTAGCCAAAAACTTCAATATTTAGTGCTAATGTAATAAATTCTGCATATGGAATACCCAGTTTATATAAAAGTTTACAATCAATGTGCTATTTTATTCAAATTAAAATAAACTTTTTCCTGAAATTGCATTCTTTATTATTTTTGTCATCACAGATGTTACTTTTAAATTCTTTTCTGAAATTGTAAAAGAAATCAATAAGCAAGCAAGCACTGTGATTTCGCTTAGTGTTAGATATGTTTAGTTTTCACTTAGCACTTGTAGATATCTTCTAGTTCCTCTAGGAAACAGAAAAGAAGCAGTTTACAGCTGCAGTCAAAACAAATATCATCTACAATTTATTATTTCTGGGAATCACCAAACAAACATATTAAATGATTTATTAATTCAACATTCAACAAAAATCTTGTCTCTGTGCCTAAGTATGGCTAGCTTCTGTTTGTCTCCTTCAGATTCTTAACTTTTGAAGCTCAGCCAGTTCCAGGGACAGTTATTCCTCAGTTACTGTGTTCTGAGCAAGAAGAATCCTGTGCAACCTCAGCAAATAGTGTCTGTCAGGCACTTATATTTCTGGAAATAGCCAATGTTTCTTTGGTAGTATGTAAAGAAAAGATTCTTTTAAAAATCAGAGGGTTCTAGACATAGTCATCAGTGGCAATTAGGAAGCCATGCATATTTGGGAAACAAAATTTAAAAACCACATAAGCTGTACAATTTTAAAAAATATATTTATTTCTCTTAGTCCTCTGTCCCTGAAGACTTTCATTCTTTTCTTCTGAATTCCAGAATAACCAGGATACAAGACAATGAAATTTTGCACTGAAAAGATTGTTGTTGAATGCATTTTTAACAAATTCCCTTTGTTCAATAGTTTTGCAATACTAGTAGGTATTATGTAGTAAAATTTCGAGTCTGGAAAAAATGCTAAGCAAGTCTTCTGGGTTTTTTATTTGTAATAGCTTTTTAATTATTAGAGACTTGGAGTTTTTCCAGTAGTTCAGTAAAAATCAATTAACATTAATAAAAAGGAGAGCAGGAGAGATTGAACCTGTGTTTGAAAAATGAAGTATCCTTGCAGCTTCCTAATATTCTGAATCTGAAACAAGATTAGAGGGACACTCATCTGACTACTTTTATCTGCTTCCAAGGATGGCACCTTTCTTCAAGGTGTGGTTAATGAAGCATTTTATTCTGTTCAGAAAATTGAAAAAAACCCAACCTCAAACCAAAGCAAAAAATAAATTTATAACAAAACTTGTAACACTTAATTTAGGAATATTTTACCAAATGTTACCAATATGTTTCTAAGCAGTGAGATGTTCATTGAAAAAATAAAAATGTCTGTCTAAACAGTTTTGCAGATAAACTGTAAAACCTACTATAGATACTGAGATAAGAAACGCTGGAATAAGAAACTCTTTATTACTCTGTAAACAGAAATTCAGTCCAGTCAGCAAAAAAATTCTTGGTTTAGAAATATTATTTTCTGAATAGAAAACCTCCTTTTTCCATTTCTTGAAAAAGTGTTATTATTTTAGTTTCCTTGTGAAATGGTCATATTACACTAGAAGCACAAAATTACATAATTTTCACTGGGGAAAAATATTACCTTTCTCTGGAAAATATATTTATTTGGTATATTTAAGGAGGTATTTTCTGCCTAGGGATAATTCAGAGGAAGACAACAAAAGGTACTTCAAGTTGAGTATAATGTATCTCATAGAAATGCAAAAGACATTAGGTAATGGTTTTAAACTAAAAGAGGGTATATTCAAACCAGATGTAAGGAAGAGAACTGCTCTATTATCTCCCTGAATGAGATCTAAAATAGTATGGTTGTACTCACTTGAGTGAGTGATTGAGGTTGTACTCACTTGAGTGAACAGATTTCTTTTATGTTGGACATTAACAATGTAGGTGCTTCCATTCGTTAAAATGAATCTTACATTTTATTATTAATAGAAAGACTTACTGGACTAGGATTTTGAAATTATGATAGAGGTAAGTGGTGGAAAGGCTGAGTCTAGACTGTCATGGATCTATTTCCCTTTTGGTAAACATTTCTTCCCCCTTTCAAAACACTTCAGGGTAAGTAGAGACTATCTGTTGCCCGTCAGAGGCAAGAAAAAAAATTTAAAACAAAGTCCTGGCTTTATTTCTTTGTATTTGCATGACTCAGTGACTGACAGAAAAACATAGTTTTGATTGTGCCTAACTGCCAAAGGTCACACCTCTTTAAATGAAAGGGGAACTTTTCAAGTACCTGTTTTTTCTACCTGAGATTTTTGTCCTAAAATACAGGCACTGAATTTCAGACACTGAAATACATAGTTGTTAAGGAAAGAGACAGTGTTCTTTTGATGCAATGAATTTCAAAACAGATGGTCTATTTTACACAAAACAGTTATTTTGTCATGCCTTACTAGTGCATAGTGCCTGTATAAAATAGTAGCAATATAATTTCTATGTTTCTCTCTGATGTCGTAGAGGATGACATAAACTCCAATGACACTCTTTGCTGTTAATGGTGGTGTAATTTCTGAAAGAAAGTAGGTGGATAATGTCATGACAACTTCTTACTAAAGCTCAAGTCCTTGCCAACTTTTGCTGTAGCCAGGGGACATCAGTGATGGATGCAGTTTAGAACAGGTATCTGTTTGATGTTATACTAAATATGAAAAGAGTACTCTGTAAACTGTCTCAGGGTGAGTTCAAACATATCTTTATTTACTGAATACTCATCACTACGTTAAAACCACAAACTAGGCTTTGACACATATTATCTACCAAATTTACTAGTTGTTCAATTGGGATTTCCACAGGCTCCTCCCATCCAATTTTTGGAATGTCTACAATGGAAAAGGCAATGGCTTACATATTTATGACATAATAATTTTAGAAAAATTAGATCAGTGTTGCCCCATTCTGGGGTGAAATCAGGGTTCATACTCTATATTTAACTATAGCATAAAAACAAAAGCAACAGCTATTCTCAATGATTCCATGCAGGAACAATTCCCAGGGTTGACTGGTGTGGATTAATACAACAAATAGACATCTTGCGTAAAAGGCATTTAGACATCACCTTTTGGTCACAAATAATTAACTTTCTGAAGTAAGGTTTATGTATAGACCTGTAATCTAAACTGTAGTATATCTTTTATACTAAACCTTGATCATTAAAGCCAGCAGATTTCACTCCAGGGAGCCATGGAGTGGCTTTTTCAGTATAAATTTGGCAGAAGATATTAAACCATATCAAGTCAACATCTTCAGAAGAATTTACATCTTTATCTCACAGACCCAAATTTAGGTTTACTAAAGGTTCACTTTAGTAAAGACTTTAGGGTGAAAAACACTAAAAAGCAAAAAGAAGGATATGTTCATACTATCATGAATCTTTTCTGTAATACTGTGAAAAATTAGATTTTACTTTTGTAAAAAAAATACACAGCCATGACACTAGTTCCTTTCATGTAACTCCTCACTGGATGAAAATTGCTTTAACAGTATGTGCATTAAGACTTGTTAAACCATCCAGGTAATTAAAACACACCATTTTTCAAAGAGTAGTTAAGGACCTAGTTCCTAGGTCCTAAAAGCTTCTATGACACCTATCAAGCAAACTTCAATTTAGATAATTGAATGTAGTCAATCTAAAATTCTCTTTGCCCTCTTAGTTAAAACTAAATTTTTAAATTTAGAAAACTGTTCTATACTATTTCTCTGTAAAAAAGTCTTCATTGAAAACAACAAAAAAAGGATAACAACCTATAAGAGGTTTTATTTATTTAATGCAGGCTTTTGCAAAATGTAGAGTTGCTGTATAAATATAATGTCTACACCTATGTGTACATTTGTATATATTTGAACATATATATATATCATTATATATATATACTATTAGTGATAAAATTTCTAAGATCAATATTTTAATTAATGTTTGTTTTGTAAAAGAAAAAATACTTTTTTTCTGAATTATTTCAGTTCAAGTAATTACTATGTGTAGTAACAGTTTCAGAAGGAGTAATCTACTTTTTTTCTTTCTCAATGCTCTTGCATTGTCAAAAAATTTGCCAAGGTCTTAAAAAATTACAGACAATTTAATCCTGTCTCACATTTCCATTGGTTTTGGCTGCAATATGAATTACTCTTACAATTGAGCACTGCCTATGTTGTTAGTTTATGCAATTCTTACTTTAATTCTTTTACTCCATGATAAAAGATAAACAAAATATTTTCTCCAGTAATATAAACTTTGAATAAATAAATAAGAGTAAAAAAAACCCAGCCAAACAAAAAGCCACAAAATCACCACCCACCAAAACCCAGAAGCATTTGCAGCTGCAACTGTTTTAATTTTCTCAGATTTCCTGTTGGTAGTGCATAGTTAATAATGATTCGTGACTCTGGTGGTTTATAATATATAACAGGTATTTTTCTCTTTTAATTAAAATCAGAAGTTGGGTTTGCATTTTAAGCAAATTATATGTCAGGTCCATACTATAGACTAAATAATACTAGATACACTAAAGCATTAAAATCATATTGACTATCTTTGTTTCTGAATCAAAAATAACACTGTTTAAGGAGCTTCTATGTCTGAAATCATTCATTCCTTTATTCTGTATTGCCACAACATATTGTGCATCACAAACATTTTGGGAAATCTATTACAATCAATAAATTAAGCTGGAAGTTGCCTTGCAAGGAAGTTTTCATTTTGGAAGTTAAGGTCCTCTGGAGCAAAAATTGTATGTGCATTAGGCCAGTGTTACAAGATCATTAGTGTATTGCTGAGGTTTTTTTCCCATATCAATACTAGTTTTATAGTTTCTCTTTAGGATTTAGAAGAAATTCTGTTTAGAAATCAGATGAATTTATAATTCATTGCACCTGAGGAATACTTATCAACTGCTTAACTTCAAAATGTAAGGTTGGGGTTTGGCTCATTATTCTTCATATACAGTCCATTTAATCAAGTTTTGTCAAAAGCAACAGTGAAAATCCATAATAATGCAGAGTAAAACCACATGATTTAGCTGTGCACTTGGTCTTATTTTATGTTAAAGTAACCCAAATGCAATATTGAAATTTCCTGATCACAAATGAGAATAATTTTTATTGTACTGGATAAAATTCTCAGCACAGGAAGGATAATTAGGAAAAGTATAAAACTTTCTATTTTCTGGAGATTTTCAGTGAAAACCAATATTGATTTCACAATTATTACTGGAAAAGTCAGTCAAAATCTCTTGACTGAAAAGAGAAGTGGTTTAATATCAAAAGAATATTTCAAAATGTTCTCCATAACTTTGTCTATTCTTCACTTCCCTTTCCTTTTTCTGTCTTTCAGAAGGAATATTTATAATAAGCATAGTATAGGTAAAGTACAATGATCAATCAAAATGCTTAATATCTTTGCTGGGTTTTATATTTCTCTAGTTTATATGCCTGTAGTGATACATTATTTCAAATTTTTATTTCAAAGTATAAAATAAGTCAGGTGACTTGTTTCCTAAAAGTGCTACTCTCAATTATTTTCTTCAGTTCTCCAAGAAAAAGTCTAGATGAACTCAAATTTCTACACTCTCTATGTCTAAAATTAGGTGAGATAAATGACGCATCTGAAGCATCTGAGAAGATTTTACCAGTTTAGACATATCCAGATAACAGAATATTCTATCTTATGTAGTCCTATTTAAAAATGTGTTTGAGTCCTCAAAATGTTAATGTAATTTCCATGTTTAATTGTGCATGACGGCATCATCACTGTTAAAGTCAGGTTTGAAAATTCACTAGTAGGTTTTCATGGTTTCCTGAACATGAGTCACAGACTGTCTTCACAGACAGTTCGGAAAGCCCGTCAGATTTTGGAAACCATTGAGAGGATGAACTTATTCTCCAACACATTTTTGTTCATCTTCAGGGCTGAGACCAGCAAAAATCTTGAAAAATGTGGGATTTTACACATCCTGTGTGTTCCTTTCCTGTCGAATTTGTTTTCTATGAGTTGTCTTTGAGGTCTTTAGACAAATCCACTGAGCACCCCAAGTACCCAACTGAGTGGGACAGAACGGACAGATATCGGTGCCATAACCCTCACCCCTAGCAAAAACACTATTAGAGCTGGCAATGCTCGCTTATCTATCCATTTTCTGGATACTGGTTTCATTTATAGTGACCCTTTCGCTATATTTGCACAATTATTGCACTATAAGATAAAGCCCAGTCCCAGCATCCAGTCTTGATAGGCTAACCTGGCCTGGAGGAAGGAGAGTTGGGCCAGAGGTGCTAGAGGCAATTTATCTTGGCCATTATATTTATTAGGCTAAGAATAACCCACAACTTTTTGGGATAGAAACAAAAAGCCAATTTTAATTAGTACTAAGCCTGAAATTGTAAAATTTAACTAAAAGAACCAAGAAGGGATGGATATTAGGATTTGAAGTAGGAGAGTAATCTCCTACACTTTAACAATTACTCAGAAAATATTAAAAATGGATAACAATTCACATGAAAATGTACTGTACATAATGCTACAGTATATTTTGAATAGGAACACCCAAGTATTCATATCCTCCAAACATATCCAGATGGATTTGCAGATAACTGCATGAGCAAAAAAAAAAATATTCTGAAAAGTTAACAAGAAGTCTTGTATTTAAAATTATGTAACTTTTTTTTCTGTTGATACTTGTTTATTTTTCATTTACATGGAGTTTTCTTATTCACGAACTTGGTATTTGGTTCATACTGTAATATTTTATGTGCTTTATGAGAAATCAATTAAATTATGATTTAGACTTTGCAGGGAGTTAATGGATGGCAATTTAAAGAACTATTGCTGTGCTTAAAATAACATCAAGTATCTTATTCTGCTTAAACAATTTTTGTTTTCCTACCACTTAAGCAGCTATTAGGAAGTGTTCCTGACACTGTCTTATGCTGTGTATCTGCAGAATTACACCCCACTGCTTCAAATCCAGATGTTTTATACTGATTAACATGGAATTTAGAACACGAGGTAAGGCCATTACATAAAGGTGGTGTAGCTACTTTTGTTTAGGAAAAAAAATACCAGACCCAACACAACAGATTCCAAACAGAAAAGGTATCAAAATCAGGATTAAAAAAAAAAAAAAAAAAAAAAATTAAGTTTGCTCAGGAAGCTTAGGAACAACATTCAGTTGAACTCAGCCTGGAACAATTGTGTATCTGAATGTATTCAGTATGCTAAAGCAGCTGTGATCTAAATGGGTGCGTGAGTCATGTGGGGAAAAAATGCCTATGATTAGATGCAAGTAGTAAAAGAGTGAAATAAGTATCACTTCCCATGCATCAGGGAAGGGATACTGAGGTGTTTTGGTTGCAAAGCACTGCTTTGGTGACTCAAAGCAGCCATAAACCTCACATATGGATTCATTAGCCTGAGCATACCAGGGAATCTGACCTTTTCGAATATGAAGCTGTTGCCAGTTACAGTCTATTTGCTACTTAAACTTATTTGTGAAAAATTTAAACACTTACTGGGATTTTCATTTCTGGCATAAAGTAGATGATTCATTTTTCTGATTAAGAATTTATTTCCCCCATCTCACAACTGGTAATGTGAACACTCCACGGAGACTACGAAGGGAGATACCTTGATTAGATGCCTATTTGACATTTCTTCTACTGCTTCACGATTGCTATTGTCCACTTTGCAAGTCTATCATAATAGATAGACTTGCAAGTCTATCATAATAGACTTGCAAAACATGACCATTATTACTTTTTCGTGGAGTTACAGTCAACTGCTAGCTTACTTTCATATTTCACCTGCAAAAAATCTAAAACCTGATCTTTAGCTTTTTTAGTTGTTACAAAAATATATACATTACGTATATGAGTGTTCTGGTTTATGATCCTTTCAAAATTAAATATGCTCTTTTAAAACTGTATCTAGGATATGGGCATGAGCACTAACTTTGCTTTGTGATACCTGGGCATAGGTAAACAGAAGGTATGAGATCATAACCAAGTCTGCTGATTCCTAGTTAATAACCCAAGTGGAAATTGAGAATCCATGATTAGCAACTCCCCTTGGTTTCCATATGGCAATACAAGAGACATCATGGTTCTCATCTCACCCCCTCATTGTCTGGAGTTAAGATAAACACTTGCTGAACTGGAAACATGAATTTTCCTAAGATGTACCAAAAGAAAAGTCTTTCAAGAATTCTTGACTGTCTCCAAATGTTTAGATTTGTACTCCATTGTTCTTAGTAATAATTAACTTCCCTGTGAAAAAGAGGACCTTTTATTAATAGGCTTCTCACTGCATGCTGACATTTCAGGAGGTTGCTCTATTAGTTCTATCATTCAGACCCATGAATTATTGAATCAGCTACATATTCCCCTTCAAACTACTGAACTACTCACCATTGTACTGATGCAAATAGCTAATAAATAAGCAGAATGTAAAATGTCTTGATTCAGTTTTAAAAGAATGTCATAAAGTTTTAGTACAGCCAGTACTATTGCCAGCACTAGCCAGGTAGTAAATTTTGTTTGCAGCTTTCAAAGTCTGCCATATCCTAATTAGTTTCAGCTTCATATTTCATGGGGATTATACATTCATTTTTGAGGTAAAAATGTTGTTCTTCAAGCAGTTCTTTGACACCTTTGTATTCTCAAACCTCAGTGTGCTCCTCCAAGGACCAGAGCTCTCCTCCACCTTCCTTTTATTTACTGCAGGTTGTAATTATTTCCTAAGTTACATTTTTGCAAATCAGGAAAAAAAAGTGACAATAAATGCAGTTGTGTCATGGAGAGCAATATGGGGTACTGTTTATTTTCCAAAAAGCATTTATTATTGAGACTAATAGCTTAAAGTGAAAAAGTCAGATAATAATAGGCATAGCACACCTCCTGACATTAGCTTTTAAAGGCATGTACAGTCTACTGTAAAGGCTGGGAACATTGCACGGGGTATTTCAGATATTGAGAAAGAACTGTAAAGTATTCTGATACAGTAGTTTCAAAATACATATAACCTGAAAAGTTTTGGTTGCAAAACCTCGTGTTGCAGTGGGAAATTTTTTTATCAAAAAACACAAGAGGTGTTTTGGTGAACTCATCCTGTTTGCTTTCGTTTACTGGGCATAGAAATTCAAATTTTTTTGTTGTTGTTGTAGGAATTATAATAGACCGACTATTCAGATACTGATACAGTGTGCGCCATACAAAGATAATTGCAAGAATATAAGGGAATTCATATAGAAAAATAGCAGAAAAAGTGGTTAGTTACACCTGGACCGTTTTTCCAAAGATAGTTACTATACTACAATACACATTTAAGACATATTTTGATGATAAAGAGTGTTTTTCAGTCTCTTTAAATCCTCGACATACTCTTTTCATTTGAGAAGCGTTGAGTTTTCTCTTAGACAAACTAGAAATTTTACTAAGAATGATCTCCCTAAAATATTTTATTTCTCATGTAAGACAAAAATCCCTGCCCAACCCCACTGTGGTGTTATGAAAATTATTATTATTGGAAAAATTAAAATCAAAAAACATCACTTACTCATTTTAACACATGAAAATAAAATTAGTGTAGAGGTCACTATCAGAGCTTTTGTTACCTGGAAACATTAAGATTCTTATACTGCCATTTAGTTGAGTTTTTGAAAACAAAATGAATACAGACATATCTACTCAGTAATTCTGGGACCACATACAAAGCATTAACAATTCCTTTGTTCTAGCTCCTGGAAAAGTGTGTGTGTCCCACAGAATTCAGCTCAATAACTCTCAGCACTACATGAATGTCAGGTTCAGGAGAGAAATGAGCACTAAGAGGAGCACATCGATGCCCACAACACTCCCAAGAGCAGCAGATTCAGCATCAGCTTCTCCTTTTGCATTGCACTGGGGTATGGAAGTCCTGAAGTGTCAGAGCTGACAGGGGTCAAATTTACCCTTGGGTTTTATAGCATCAGCTGCAGTCTTTTTAGTCTTTGGGGATGACCATCACACCTGAAATAGTCACTTCAGAGCAAGCTGAAGCGCATCTATAGCATTCTTTAGCCATTTCTGTGTCTGCGGTGTTGAAGTACTTTTATTTTTATCCATTGCACCAAATTTTTATGTTTTGCTCATAACTTACAGGGAAAAAAAATTCTCATCCATAGTTGTTAGGTGTCCTAATTACTTTAAATGACACAATTCTTCCAGAAAACTGTGAAAGCTCTCAACAGCATATATCTGAAAGCCAAACGTATAGGCTATAATTCATTTGCACTTTGTAAAACTATGCAGCTCCTCAATAGGTCCCACAAATCATTTCAGTATGGCGTGGTCTCACGTAAACTTCATAAGCAATGTGATCTAAAATCTTTCAAGTAGGAGATTCTGTTGGTTTTTTTTTCATTGGCATAGTTCCAAACTGTAACTCCTCTTGTTAAACCTTTATTTATCCTGCTTCTTCAGAGACCATCCCACATACTCTGTCTGTTTTCATGTCTAAGGACCAAACCTAGCTTTAATGTTTTATCTGTCTTCAGTTTTTCTAAGTTAAACTCCTCTGTTCATTTAAGCTGTTAGATTCTGAGGGTTTTTGGTTGCACTATGACAACCAGCGAGCACTAGCAGTGTATATATGTACAAAGATTTAAGATCCTAATTACAGAGAAAGGAAATGTATGAAGAACATTTCTTGAATGTTATTTTTATCCAAGAGATTTATAGGATACCTTTCTACTAAGCATTATGGGAGTTATTAATTTTATGATAAAGTGGTTTTTTATTCCCTATAAGACCCTTTGTGTTTAGCTTCCTAATGTTTGAACAGTGCAATTTTCAACCTTCATATAGTTTCTTGGTAATACACAGAAATAGACTTGGATGATACAGTAGACTGAAACAACATTATTTGTAATTGTTTTATCATCTCATTTATTTTGGACTATTATTGATATTTAGTAATATTTTTTTGTGTCCAGTGCAACTATAAAGTCAATAGAAGATAGTCATCTTACTGGTTTTAATCCTCCACTATCTTTTCATCCCTATCTCCCTTTTTATCCAGTTTTAAAAGCTACCATCCTCTGTGATAACATTTCTTAGCATTCTCTTTTTCTTTTTAATGAAGGTTACTGCTTTTTCATAAAGTGTAGATGGCTTTCAGTTAATTGAAAATTGATTCATGTAAATACAGGTATGCATCAGGTGAGGTAAGTTTAAAAAACAAGCAAAATAACTAATTATAATTACTGAAGTGATGGCAGAAGGTCAGTTCCTTGTCTGTCTCTTCATCACCGCTCTGGCAAATCTGTTTGTGGGTTTTATTTTCCTGTGGAAAGCTCTACATATTCACTGCTGACAGTGATCACCAAGAAATCTGGACCATTTCAGAGATTCTTTATGTGAATGGTGTGGAATGGACCAAGGTAAAGCCACTTCTAGAAGGATGAGGGAGAAATATTGGGTTTCATGATTTATTGTCATTCAAGTGCCTCTATTTTTGTTTGGACAATTTTCACCTACATAGCAGAGTACATGGATTAGAAGGCATTTGGCTATGAAGTTACTGCGAGTTCATGCTTTGTAAATACTCAGCGATACTCACAAAAATTATATGTGAGAAAGGAGGCATATTAAATTGCTTTAGTCCCTACATGCTGTGTTCATACTTGCCAACAATTTACATGTGTTGTACAGAAAATTTACCGTGCAAAGTTTTTCTCAAATATTTAGATACTATTACATGGTATTTATCCTAATGTTGAGATTTAAAAAAAAATTCTGAAGATCTTCTAGTAGTAGATTTTGTCCCTTTGAAAAAATTGTTCTCTGGAGAAAGGGGTAAAGTTAAAAAATAATACATAGTTTAGTTCTGCACTTTGGGGAAAAAAACCCACACCACTATGTTTGTATAGAGCTTTGTATTAAGCAATTTCCTTTCTATCTTTAATTCCCATAATTTGCCTGCATTTTATAAGGCGCTCTGGAATTAAAGAATAAAAATAAATCACATGCTTTGCTTTGAACATGTGCAAAATCTTCTTCATTTACTGCCTTTGAGGTATATTTTTAAATTGCTTCCAAGGAGAGTCAGGGCAAACTTACTGAGTCAGTGCATAGCCACTTTGTGCAGCCAAAAGGGAGCAAAGAGCAGTGCCACCAGCAGCCCCATGGATGGCACAGGCACACTGTCCCCAGTGCACTGGATTCTCTGCTAGAAGTATAAAAGTCAGCATGATTTATTAAATTAAGAAAAAATAAAGAATAATCAGAATTTATGTGATGCTTGACAAAATTAGAATCAAATAACCCTGACCACAGTGATTCCACAATACATCTTAGGACAACTAAAATGTTCTGAAAAGAAAGAAAAAATGCTTATAATATCATATAAAATACTGAACTACATGTACACAGTACATGAATTTTCAAAGTACCCTTTACTTGTAGAAAAGTTTATCAAGAAGTGGATATAAGCTTTTTCTGAAGTTTAAGGTTTTTCAAAAAACAGGTGCTACAGTTCAAAAACAATGGTGGATTTGAGTATATCAGACAAAACAAATTATTCCATACAGATACTTAAATAAAACACACAGACCAACCTGAAAGATAGGTTACATTAAATTTAAGCCATCATTATCAAAGTACATAATGTACAGGTAGATCTTTTTACGACATGAAAAACAATAAGCCAAAGTAGGAAGGTGAAATTACATCAGACTTATTTGAGACCAGAAACCCAAGGAAAATATATATGTGTATGAGCAAATTTTATAACTAATAGATTGCATTTCTTAGGTTTCCAAAGTGTAATTCAGTTTAGCAAAGTATCTTCTATGTGTAAACACATTTTAATTATTTCTTGAGTTTATCATATATTCACCTAGAAGTGAGGTACTTGTGAGCCAGATTGTACATTAAGAGGGCTTCAAACAGGTGTTTCAAATCTGTGTACAGGCCCTCAGTAAAAACAGTTCTTTGTTGAAATAGCCATCTTAGTCTTTTTCACTGATGCATGAACAATCTAGCAGTATTCCCCTTATTAAGTACAGAGCAAAAGGTTATTTTTACTATACATGACATGTAGTACATTTGAAGGCTTATGACTGTGATATTTTCTCTGCAAGTTTAGAGGCTGTAGGACTTTTTTAATTTGTTTTTTAAGTTCAGATAATCATCTTTCACTAAAGACATGTTTTGTACACATTTTAAGCAACTGTTTTTCAACATTGGATCAGAAAGGGCTGTCTAGAATTGTCTACAGCACAGGTCATGAGGTTCTTCTGTGATTTGCTCAAGACCTTTTATAAATAATGAGGTCTTAGTGATTTAACAATCATCCTTAGATAGCACATCATATGTTTACAAGGAAAACTACTCAAATCCAACAGTCCTTTCTTGCTTAAATGTACCAAGGACATTAGCACAATGTCATCTCATTGACTTCAGCAGGCTCATAACCACAGCAGAAGTCAGCACATCCTATAACAATCGACAAGAAAGCAAGGACTTAAATGAACTAAGGATCATTTTGAAGCACTATAATTCTTTAGATAGATAGATATGTTTTACAGAATGTTACTTTTTAGTGTACAGTTGGCACCAGAATTTGACTTCTGCTTTTGTTAACAAAGCACTGATGAAGAATATAAAAGTTAGAGAATAGCAACTAAATCCTTTCAGAAAATGAGGATAAAAACAGCAAACAACAAAGACTCCAACACTTTATCAAAATTGTTAAAGCAGATATAGCAGTGGTAAGAAGACGCCAACTTTGAATATTTTACTCACGTTAGGCTGGAAGTGTTTTTCCTCCTCTCCTGCCCTCCCCAGCACTAACAACCTTTTTTGTGGAGCCATGTTTTAAAACGAAATTAGTATTAATTTCTAAAACAACAGTCAGTATACTGTACACTGAAGGTTAATCTTTTGGGTATTAATTTAGCTTTATCATAAAGCAGACAGAGTGTCTGTATTCATCTCACTGTATTTAATATCTTATCAAAATTAAGGTCTCTATAGACAAAAAATAGCTTTATTTCAAAACAGTGCAGCTTAGTTGATGCAAAAGTAAGTACAGGGTTTTATTGCAACTGCTCTAGTACATAGCATAAGAATGTACATTTAGTACATAAAGAAAGAGAATCATCTGCATCATTTGAAGAGTACAGGCTCTCTAGCTCTGCTGTTTATTTATACAAGGTCATATATTCTGCAAATTTCTGTGTGCATACAGAAAGTTCATTTTCATACTAAAATAGTCTCTGATACTCAGTATTTTAAAAATTGCAGTCCAATATCCTGTTAAAATGTAAATTTTCATACTGCATATTAAGTTTCAAAAAGCTATCTGCTTAACTAGCTACAAACATTTTCTCAGCTTTAATTAAAATTGTTTCATGACCTTAAAAAGACCATTCCTACTATTAAAAATAAATAAATAAATAAAAAACCCTAGCCACACTCGCTATAACAAGCTTATTTTTAGCCTTGAATTTAGCAGTGTAGAACACTGTCCTTGCTTAAATGTGTTTCAGCACATGTTGCTCCCTAAGAAAGTGAGGATTTACAAAGCCATATGCTACAATGCTCTGTTACAAAGTGTTAGCATATACAGGGTGATCAAAGTTTTCTTACTTTCCTCAGACTCACTGGGAACGTTGCTTGAAATCACCACGAAATGAATGGTTAAATAATACCAGTGTTTATATGGCAAACCATTACATGACAAACAAACTCATTTTGTCATAACAGATTATGAAGCATTCACAGGCTTACAAGGATTTTCATCACAAGTCCACAAAAAGCCTGATACAAAGCAATACATAAATATACAAAATACTATGCTCATCAGATACCTGTGTCAACATGGTCGCTTGGAATATGGTCAAATGTTTAACCTGTTCCAGCTCCTTCTTATCAGACAGCATTCCATTAGCAATCCAGTGTGGCAGAAGGACAGTGACAGCTTAGCTGGGTAAAATTCAGTGTCTGTGATACAATTATTGCACTTACTGATTACTTCAGACTTTGGTGAGTTAATCCTTGGGGTATTAATATACTTCTCCGACTGTACAAAACAGATTCTAGTGCTTTACCCCTTTGAGGGCTGTCACTGTAGTTTCCATATGGCACCACCAGTAAAATTTTTCTGTGCATCTTTCCAAGTAAACAGATTTTAGGATATTTTCAAGTCAATCAGCTAATGAGAAAGAACTTTATATTGCTTTCAAATACTGCAAAATACAGTGATCCCCCTTTGAGAAGAATTTAATTATTTTGAAGTCTTGCTATATTTCAATTAGGAAGAATCATCCTTGTTTCAAAAAATCTTCCTGAAAGAAAGTTCTAAAATATTTTAAAATATCTAAATTCAAACACAATTCTGGTTTTATATGTGCAGATATAAGTACAGGTTAATCAACATGTATTGTGAAGGAAAAGAAAATTTAAAACATTTAAGCAAAAATCTGGAACCAGGTTATCTCAACAAGTACTAATGCTCTAATATTATTTTTTGAAAATAAAATTGAAAAGAAAATAAAATCCCACTTTGGTAAATAAAGTCTACTTATTCCACCACCGTTGGTATCCTAGTGTCAAAGTTTTTCATAACAATTTATACCTACTTGGATTAATATGAATCAGGTGTAAAAGTAATCAACATGAATTCGGTTTCCAAAACTGAAAACTCAAAGGCAGGGATGTTTCCTACTGACTATGAAGTTAACCTTGAATTTGACAAATTTCCTTCTCTGTTACAGTATCTTATTTCAATGCCACATTTCTTTGTATGTAAGGGGAAAGTGAAGAATAGAAAAGAAATATTTTCAGGTGGTCTTTGTCAAGATCTTTCCAGAGAAAGTACTAAATGAGTTAATTAAGCTTGGGTGATAAGGTCATGGATTAAAGACTGTCTGT
Source organism: Myiozetetes cayanensis (assembly GCF_022539395.1). Lineage (NCBI taxonomy): Eukaryota > Metazoa > Chordata > Aves > Passeriformes > Tyrannidae > Myiozetetes > Myiozetetes cayanensis. The sequence goes on along the minus strand of NW_026087742.1, from coordinate 38,601,104 downwards.
GAGAAAAATATCAAAGTTTACAACTGAACAATAATTTTTTCCAGTGATAAAGGTCAAAAGTACGCATCTTAAAGTCTGAGAAAAAGTATGTTAAGTGATCATATTTATATTACCTTAAATGAGAATTAAGATGGGAAATTTTGTAGTGAGAAAGGATTACTTAGCTTTTGAGAGAACTGGTAAAGATTTCACATCTCCACAAAACTGGCAAATCGGCAAACTAAATGTTTCAGACTAAGTGTTTAACTGAAGAAATTGACCTGAACATCAATTTAGAAAAGGCAGTTAAGATCTCTTTGCAAACAATGAATAGTAATAATAAAAGACACTGAATAAGATGTTTTAAAATAAATAAGATGATGAGAAATATGGAGCACATTAATATCTCTATATGAATCGATGCTGCAGACTCATTTGGTTATAGTACCTGAAGTAGCCATAAGACCCTCTTCTTAGAGAAGAAAGAGAACACAGAGAAAAGTGGATGAGACTAACTAAAGGCAGAGAGCACTTGCACAATATGATAGTAGAAGTACCTATGAAGTACATAGAAGTACCAATATGATAAGAACTGTGATAATATAGAATACTTATATTGTAATTAAATAATGTATAAATATTATTACTTTGGTTGAAATTACACATCTGTTCTTATTACTGTTATTACCACTGAATGGAATTAATGAAAGTCACTGTAGGATTATGTAAGTGACTTATATAAATCATATGATTTATGATTTATATATAAGCGTGGATGGAATTTCACAGCTTCTTGTCTGACCGCTTTGAAAGATTTGTGTTGCTTTCTTCTCAGGTTGCAAACTAGCTCCTTCAGGTTTACCCACTGCTGACAAGCTTTTGATAATGCTGCTTATTTGTTCTTTATGGTACATCTGAGCTGTTCCTTCCTTTTACAGATCAGAACATTGTTGTGTTGATGAATGCAAGAAGCCCCTTTGATCTGTGGGCATTTTTTAAAGCAGATAGTAATAAGACTGCATAGCATTTTCTTTTTTAAAAGCAAAGCATGGTTTAGGGAAATAACCTTTCCTAATTGTAGGTTTTAATTACAATTTACAGATGTACCTTAACATTTTTTTTTCAGTAACTTTGGACTATTATTAAAAAAAAAGGTCATAAATAGACCTGTCAACAATTTGTTCTTGCCATCATTTGCAGTATTTCAAAGTGGCATTTGTTTAACCAAACTCAGCTATCTACATGTCTGCACCTAAGCTAGTCATTTTTGTATTCCTTCTTAGTCAATGGAAAGAAAAAGACACTTCTTAGGTGGGAATTGTATCATCCTTAACAAGACACCCAAATTCCTTCAAATGCATCCAGATATAAAAGCAACTGTTTCTCTCCCTTGACTATAAAGGGAATCTGATTATCAGTGTCTCCTTGGCTCAGACATTGATTTCTACAATGTACATGTCTAAGATGAGGTGAGATAAATTCCTGGTTTCTGCTTTCACCTCAGGGTTCTTTCATTTGTGTATCATTTCAATACATAGCCTGCACCTCTGGAAAGATTCAAAAGCACTGGTATCCCTCCCTATTTCACATTACTGCCATTTCAAACACTGGTTTAAGAAGCTGCTAAAAAAGCAACTCTGGCCTTAAGGCATTAAAACTAATTTTTTCTCAATATTCACTGAATAAAATGACTGCCAAATCCAAATTCTGATCTCTTATATGATAGAAACAACAAAGGGCTGCCTGGTCAGCTACAAACTTTCTCTTACAAGACAGTGAGGTGGAGCTTAAGTAATCATAAAAAACATTTTCATGCTTGAGAGATACTGCTTTGCTGCAATTGCCCTTCAAGTTTTTCAAAAGAAAAAAGAAAGTTCTTAATGCCTTTAAGCTATGATTGGAATCAGAATTTATAATGCTTAAAGTATAGTAAATTTAAGCAAAATTTGATGCTCAATTTAAAGGAAAAGTAATAATAAAAACCATGTGATTATTTAATTCAAATCCATCTTGAAATACACTCAGTACATGTAAATACACTACAGTATGTCAGTCATATACCTAGCTGTGAACAGAATTAACTGTTGGATTAGTAATTTTCAAACCCTCAGTTTAAAATAAATGAATGCTCTCTTCAGACAAAAAAGGCTGAACATTCCTCAAACACGCCTTATGTGACAAATTGAAGCAGACTTTTTATACTGAAGCAAAATGAGACAAAGTCAAACACCGTTGTGCCAGATCACAGTCTGTGTATACCACCAGTCATGTCTATGAAATATGCCACAGGCCATTTACTTAAGGGGACTGAAGAGAGGCATATAACCTAACCAGAAAGACAACTCATTCATTTCTGTTATTTAGAAAGTTTAAGTCAGTCTAATCAATATTTTGGTTCCAATTTTATCTCTTTGTATGCAAAAATTGAAGCCTCAACATATATATATTATATATATTATACATATATAGTATATATAATACAGATATAATGTTATCTGTATATCTAGAACTTTCAGTAACACTCAGGAATGCTGCATATTCCAAAGATTTGTGAGGTTCTCAGATGAGAAAACAGAGAAGTGAAAATATTTAGTTTCACAAAACTAATAGGAAAACAAATATTCAGATTCACAATTTGGCAAATTCTAATATCTAGTATGCGACATTAGTTGCAGGAAGCAGAATAAGATAAAACAATCAGAGTATGGCAGAGTATGTTCCTTTGTGGGTATCTTCTTGATCTCTGTTTGCCTTAAACTTTGAAATACAAACCTTAATATACTTCCCAAGTTGTGATAATTATGATTACTCTATTAGATACCTTTATATTTATACAATTACTTACTTACCTGTTGAATCATCTTCAATTTGTGGTCTCAAAACTCAAAAGCAGTGTATCTCAGAGACTTACATGTTTCAAAACTGATTAAAAGCCCACCAATTTACCAAGTGACCTTCAGTGACTGAATATTCTAATTTAATTGAAAACATTATCATGTTCCCACATAATAAGAAAGGAAAACAAAACCTCTCATCTTCCTGTTTCAGTCAATAATACACTAGCATTATGTCCACTCTTGTCTTCTAAGACCATCTATTTTTGGGATACAGTCTGATCTTCCTCATTTTCATCTCCATTCTTCCATTACTCTCTACCCTGCTTGTTTTTGCATACAGTGGCTTTGACAATTTTTTGACTACAGCTTCATCAAGAGTGGACTCCTCTTTACGTTACATTCAGTTCTCCAAATTCAATAAAAATTTTACTTACAGAAGCAAAGCAAACGAGACTAACTCTTTTCAAGAATCTCATGTGCTTATGTCCAACACAAAATAGTGGATGGAACTAAATGATAAGATTAAGTTCCTAAAAGCTGGTTTTCGTTCTGAGCACACTATCTTCTTCCATGCCTTCCCCTTTATAGAGTTTATTCTCATATATTTTCAATTTTGAAGCATTCTACAGTAGTAACCACTTATTTCAATGAGATTCAACAATATATTTTTGGTGTAACTTGTGTTTGCATGCATAGAACAGTAGGGAAGGGGGAAAAAAAAAAAAGAAACTGAATGTTACTTCTCTTAACAACATAGGTTTTATAACTATTTACCGACCTGACTCCAGTAATAATAAGTACACTTTCACCATGGGAAAAATATACCTCTTTCAATGAGAACAAAATATTCTAATGCTTATCAAACTCTAAATGTTTCAAAAGTTTCGCTATTTCAAATCCATGGAAGAAATTAATATAAGGCTGACTCTTTGAGAATGAAAATGCATTATCTTTACTACAGTGCTCTCATAAACTTACATTGATTCATATGGGACAAATATTTCATAATATGCAAGTCAACTCCTATTGTGTCTTGTGACGTTCACTGCAATCCCTTGGCCCCTTTAAAACTGTAGCAAAAGAAATGTACTAACCAGAACATTATGATGTTGACAAAAAATTTCCCTGGCCAGGATGGACACCTATACCTGTTTTAGAAAGGATTTTCAGGACGATCTAAGCTACAAGCATGTTCTATAACAGATTATTGTTTGCGCTGGGTTGGCCTGTTCTTTAACTGGCTTGATGGAGGTCTCTAAGCATGCTTCCTATCAGAATGCCAGGTACAGACTGTCCAAATGCTCATGAGTTTACTACAGTGAGTGGATTAAAAATAGCAGTGGTGGAAGAATGGGCCATAAAGGCAGTGGAAAGAATATGAAAAACATTTATAAGGATTTCAACATAATTTCCCTAAATGCAACAATCTCAAGTTCTGTAGATGCAAACTGTTTTAGGCAATTTCTTTAAAATTAAAAACTAATGATCATTTAACTACAGATTTCAAGCCTGAGGGGAGCAGAACCACAGATATACATACACAGCGTGTGAGGGAAATACTGGAACTTTTAAGGAAAAATGTGCACTTTTAGTGGTTTTGATCTCTACTTAAAAAAATTTCTCATGAAAAATATTTTAAAATATATGTTAATTAATTGGTAAGCAAGGAAAAAGTATACAAAGCAGTTTTCTCCTGTTCAATTTTAAACACTCATCTCAACCTTCAATGTCTGTATATTCTGGACAAATTTGCTGGACAGCATGTACAAAGCACGCAGTTACTGCTATGGATGACTGTGATGTGTGTACAGATACTTTCTATTATACTGATTTTGTCACTTTTTCTAAGATCACTTCATACAGACTCCTTCTGTCTTTCTCTATATACGTATAAGTTTTGCTGGTTAATTTTGCCAATAGACTGCCATTCACCTCAATTACTTCCAGGTCATTAAAGTGAGGAAAACTTCAGTTGGGCTATTTGCAGCTACTGATGGTTATAGTGATCAGAAGAATTTAACAAAGAAAGGTTGTTTCAGTGCCCAACCTGGAAAGAGTTTCACTATGTCTGTTCTAAGGTACCATTTCTCTGTTTGAATATAGTGCTGGCCATGAGTCAGCTCCATACAGAAAATGCATGAGTATGCTGTGAGAAATTAAATCCCAGAAAATATACCCTGATAGGTCTCAGGAATTTACAACTCAGATCTGATGACCTAACTAGCAACATCATACAGCATTTGTTATTTTTAAATATTGGTAAGTTGCATTTAGATTTCTTCCTAACTGACTGTATTAAGAGTAATTTGTTGTTCCTAAGTCTATGGAAAATAGCACAGTTACTTGATGGGTAAACCGCGTGATGTTAACCAAAACTAAAGTAACTCAACAAGGAAAAAAATATCTCTTCTGAAGTGTTTTCACTACAGTAGAGTCACGTTTTAGCTTACTTGGTAAACCCTGTTCTTCGTAGTCCAACTGCTTCTGCCATCTCTAGTATAATTGAATTGAGGACAGGAGTTCCAATTTTGCCAGTAGAGCTTCACTTCAATGGGCTAAGAATGAATTAGTGTCTACACTTCCCTCATCTTTTTACAACATAAAAAAAGCAATTGAAACACAGTGGGTGAAGTAATTTGTTCATTAGTGTTTCATAGACCATTTCTGTAGCTTGGAAACAAATTCCTCTTTCTACTTTTTGATGTGCCTTCCACAAGGCCAGGGATGTGGGGACTTTTAACATCATAAATGAGGTCAAATGGAGCAAACTAGCAGTAGAAAAATTGAAAATTTACTTGAGAAGAGAAAGGAAAGAGCTCCTTCTTGAATTCCAAGTTACATGAATGTCCTGCAGGAATTAAATGAGTGGTTGTGTTGCCTGTGGTTTTGAGATTTTCTCTCCCTCCAAAACATGACTTCTCTTGACACTATTGCAGCACACATCTGCATTAACTAACATACTGTCAGCATGATTCACTTTTTTGCCTTCCAAAAGCATCTATATTCTGCAATAGCAGAATCTCTAAAAGCTTTGGAGACCAGTTTTTTTCTGAAAAGTAACTCCAGCAAAGAGTGTCTCAGTAGTCCACCCTTGTCCCTCGATGATACACCAATTGGCTCTGCTCCATTTACAAGCAAAATAACCTCTCTCTGAAAAAAAAACCAAACAAAACAATCCAAATCCTCAATATTCCCTAAAAATTTACTTAACATCAAGCAAGATTTGTGCATAGTTAGATATCTATAATCCTACAGCACTATATTGCTGTCTTTCTCAGGTTGTGCTCTTATTTAGTGGAGCTCTATTTTAGATTTTGCAGTACTGAATCAGACAGAAGAGTAATAAAGCTTGATATCCTTCCTTCAACAGCGAAGAGGAGTAAATGATCTAGAAAGTGAAAAAAACCCTGACTTTGATAGGCAATGGTGTAACATTACAGCTCTCATTCTGAGCTGATGTAACTAGAAATCAGCTGAAATCTGAAAGTATGACAGTATAAATTCCTCACAAGACAGAAACAACTTTGATAACAACAGATATTCTGTTACTGAGTGACTGACCCTTTTTGAGACTTGTAAACATTACTTGTCTTCAAAGGCTGTTTTTTTCAAAGAATTATTATCCATGTTTTATGGAGAAACTCTATTATCTGTCTGTTCTAGGCACTTATTAAAAAATATTGACTGCAATGATTAAAGTACACTAAGAGCATTTTAGATTATATGAGATATAAGAACTTGTAAGCGCTCTGTAGGACATTAAAAGATTTAAATATGATTTTGATAAATTGAAGAAAAACTCAAAACCAAGAATACAAAATTCAATAAAGAAAAAATAAAGGAGAAAAAATGCGCAAAGGGAAGAATAACTGGTTAGTAGTTATATGATACAAAAGGATGTGGCAGTTGTGATGGATCATTAATTGAATGAGTCAATAATGTCCCACAGTTACAGAAAAAAACCAACTCAATCTGGTTTGTCCTAATAGAAATTTCTTATATAATAAGGCAGGGAGATAATAATGAAAATTCTAGTTGATTCTTGCAAGGCCTCAAAATTAAGACTATTTTAGATTGTGGGGACACTTTATTAAGATGTAAAAAATGAAAAGAGGGACAGAGAAAAACAAGCATGTTAAATGAAGGTTTAGACTGTGTCAAATAGAAAAGCTTGAAGAAACTGATTTTTTTTTATTTTAGAAAATTCAGGAAGACATAAAGACAGTCTTCCAACTTATAAAATATTGTCAAGCAAAGGATTAAAAAAGAATCCTCTATTTTACTGGGAGTGAGCAAATTATGTAAAACAAAGCAAAGATTAACAATTGGTGTGTGTGAATGCATATATCTCGCAAAAACTGAGAGATTTTTAAGATATGAATATGTGTTGAAAACATGCATTCTTTCTCTATTTTAGTGAGACAGCCAATATACATAAAAACATGAAAAAAATGAACAGTTAAGTTTTATCAAGCTGGAAATTATTGTATATATTTTTAATGTATCTGTATATAAAATACATATCTATATCTTATTAGCATGAATTCTGTGGGAGCAAATATATATTGCAAAAAAAAACCCCAAACACTCGAAGATTACTATTTCCACTCAAGGTAATCACTACAGAGTTTCCACCTCTGATAATAACAGCAGTGTTTCTCCAAATGTATGAAATCTGCAACGAAAGTTCCACTGGAAGGATCTCTGAGGGCATCAGATGGACTCTGTTAGTAATCGTATTCTGTTACTTTGTCTTATTTTAATATAAGGAGGCTTTAATTTGTGAGCAATTATTTTCCATGTTCACTAGGGACAGGACATGAATAAATGAGCTTAACAGAGAAGATTAGGTTTGATATTAGGAAAATTTATATAATTATCCAGATAGTTAAATGCTGAAAGCAGTGACCCAAGGAAGCCGTGGAATCTTCTCTTTGCTCAAACAAAGGGAGGAAAAGTCAGGCTCTGAGTGGTGAGTTTTATGAGGTCAGCAGGGTTTAGCTGGACGCCCATGACTTTGTTACCATTAATAGTTTACAAACATAGAATCACAGGACCAGAGAAAACTAGGTCTTGCAGGTAGCTGACTTTCCATCCCCCCTCCCCCACCCCCCTGCAGAATTAGGTATAGCTGTGTGGTATCAATCAATAGTTTATCTAAACTGTTGTTAAAACCCTTCAGCAGTCTGAATCCTACAAGCTCCTTAGGCAAACTATTCTTGTGTTAGCACTCTTAAACCAGCGCATGTATCAATCCCTACAGAAACAGACTCTGTGACAATATCCAACACCAAGTGAGGCAAAACAGAGACACAGAATGGAGGAAATACTGTTATCAACAACTTTTGATGTTATTTTTTGATGCATTTGATACTTTGGTACTTCTACTGATAGCAGAAGTTACTGGCATTTTTTCCTCAATCCTTGTTTTACTATATCATGAATCCTACACAGGGGAATAATTTAATCAGCATAAAACTGTAGAAACCTAATTTACAGTCTGATCAAACTCATTACAACAGACAGGACTCATAGCGAGTGGGTAGACTGTCCAGGCTGTGCATATAATTGAGCAGTGTTTGCTACACTGCAAGCCAAGCCTCCTAAAAGGGACACAGAAAGTTAACTTTCTGCAAGAGTGAACAATTTTTAAAAGTTTACTATGTTTTTCCAATTCTGTTTCCACTTGAGAGCAGTGAACTCCCATTAGTGGGAAACGAAACAGAAAACAACACTAAGCAAAAGAATATGAACTGAAATCCATTTATTTTTAAAATGCCCTGTTAACTCAATATAATTTATCTTATACAAGTGACAAAGATATGTGTCAGTAGCTTATGGATATGGTCATTTTTGTTGCTGTTTCCTTTTTTGTGCTGATGATAAAAACCATACATCTGTTTGAAACAGGTGCACTGTAATATTGCCTTTAACTTAATTCTGTAATGTATATCTGTGATGGAAGAGACAATAAGCAAGACTACCCCTTTTCATATTTCATAGTATTGAGGTAATTTTCTTTCCAGAGTGCGCATTTTTTTAATATGTACTCTAAAGTACTATGCTGTGACTGACATTGATTTTATAAGTAACTTACTTGATACAAAGTATAAATACCACAAGTGCTAATTCACGTTAAAACCAGATGTTTTCTTTCAATATTTCTTCAAAAGTAAAATTATATCCTATAAAGCTGACTGTTTACTGCACATGTAAACTGGAATTTAGTAATCTCATTTTAATTGACTTTTAATTCAGTGAATAAGTAAAAAAAAACCAAACAAAACCAAACAAACTAACTAACTAACTAACTAATATTTAACTACTTAAAGGAAAAATCAGTCTTACATATCCAGTGATTTCTTTCTTCCCTAACCTACAGACAGACAGACTCAAGACTGGAAGAGAAACAAAGCCAGGAACAATTTACATCACACGTTTTCTTAGGTCATTGGGAAATTACTTCAAAATGCTTTTACACTAATATTCCTGCAGTATCATGCTAATATCAATTGTTCATAAATATAAAAATTCATCGAAATTTCAAAGCTATATGGTAACCAGGGATGACATTCTTACTGAAGTTTAATAGTCACCAATTGCATTTTCAGCTTCTGGCACCAACTTATTCTAGTACAGGAGCACTAGATGCTATGAAAAAAATTACTTCTAAAAAAGATCATTTTTATTTGTTTATATTAAAAATGCTTCCCTTCCCCCCCCCCCACCTAATATTTATTAATGCTGAATCCACTGCTACCATTTTGGGCACCTCAGAAAATCTCAATTGCAAAACACATACAGAGCAAGCTTTTGGCAAGGATAATACCACCATCTTCTCTTGGGCTAAAAACACAACATGTGCTGTGAAGCTCAAGTGCTCCTGCTGAATGGATGCATGGCTGACCACAGTTTGATCTGGAAGTGTACATGTCATACCTTCCCAGAGCCAGGGACATGGGATAAGATTTTTAGGGGCCTGGTCTGTCCTCTGGATCTGTACCTATATGTTGAATCCCATAACGCTCACTCACTGACTTCTCTAATCCATGGATTTCTGGAGAAGAAGACTCTTTAATTTTCATAAAGTTCATAAACTGATAGGTTTGAATACAAAATAGGATATAATAAACACAGTGCACACATATTTATTAAAAAATAAATTAGATATGTAAACAACAAGTGCTCCTGGACTTTGTCTGCAAAACTGTCTTCTGCAAGAGCTTTAACTTAGATGTTTCATTTTCAGGTATAATAATTCAGATTTGCTTTAATAAAGTCTTTTAGAAGCCCTTACAAGCTTACACATATGCATTTAGCTTTGCTCCTTATCTTCCAAAAGGAAAACTGATAAGGATGTTCAAGCCTTTAAGAACAGAGAGCATCTTTTAGATTTATCCAGTGTTTCCACAGCCATTACTTTCACACTGATGCATCTTTATGAAGTCTAAAGAAATGAAAAACACCTCTGAAGTCTTAAATAGTGAGATGATTAGATGATATAAACCTAGATGATCTTACTAGGCAAATTTTAACCTAAGCAGAGTAAACTAAGATAAACTTCCATATTCTGGGAAAGGTTAGCAAAATACAGCAAACAAGCATCCAGGCACACTTTTCTGTGAGTATTAAATTCATATTCATTCTTTGTAGGTAAGAATGTCTTCTATTATTTTGGAAGAAAGAAGCTTTAGGAATTAGGAGACACAGTAAATTTTGCATCCATTGAGAAAAACCAAAACCAAACCAAACCAAACCAAACAAACCAACCCCCCCAAGGCCCCTCAAAACAACAAAAACCCAATCAATCATAAAACTCTTTCCTGAAGCTTTGAAGGATGTGTTTGGCTGTACTGAAATAAAGTTGAAAGAGCACGATAACATCATAAGCTATCTGTTCTCTCTCAAGACCCTGGAGACAGAGGATGAAGAGGAAACTCAGAAGATCATATATTTTGAGGCTGGAAGGCAAATCTATGATCATCCAAACCAGCACACTGAAAAAAATACAACATGAAATTCGATATAACCTTTCTTCTCAAATAAATAAATATCTAAAATTCTTCTTTATGGTCTCCATATATTCTAAATGTCATAGTTATTCTAAGGTAGATGAAAGTAACTGACTGAAATGAAAGCAATATAGTTTATTTTGCTTTAGTTTGCTTTTTATTTATGAGAAGAGTCAGCTATCATTTTTGACACATGTAAAAAATTATTGAAATGCAAAATAATATGAAAAAAAAGATGTTTGCTGAGGACATTTTCTCAATAATAAGAAATCTACTGAGGTCTGCTTTCATATTGTCCTGGTTACCCTGCCAAAGGGAAACATTGTCTACAGTTAACCATGTATACCAATATAATGATGGGGATAAATCTTTTATAAATACATGAAAATCAAACAGAGTAAGATAAATTACTATTTTTGTTTTAAATATAATTGTGATAAAGCCTTTTTTCTTGCTTGCTTGCTTGCTTGTTTGCTTTAATATCCTCTGTGATATAAGCTAAATGACATTACTGCATTAAGAAAAGAATCTCCTTATAGACATAGCTATTTCCCAGGTAGCAAAAGATCTGTTGTAGGTTGGACTGCATTTTCGAAAAAAAAAGTAATCCAAAATTGTTATTTTCCAATTAAAAGTAATCTTATTTCCTTCAAAAATGTATAGTTCAGTTACAAAAGGAAAAGCACTAATATGCAGGGTTTAGGTATTTGTTCACCTATGCTATGAGATGCCAATATTTGGAGTAAATTAATTCACTCAGCTTGTAGTTTTGTTTTTCTCTAATTAAAAAAAAAAAGTCTTAGTGATAGACTATAGAAGCAATAAAGATACCAAAACCACTAATTTCTGTCATGATTTATTAAAATTACAGGTTAAAGATAATCAAGGACCTCTATAATTTATTAATTAGCAAGATTAATACTAATAACTTTATCTCAGTGATACAAAAAATTTGGACTGATATTATATTTTTAGACTTCATAGTGAACTCACAACGTCAAAAAAATTAAGTGAAGATTTATTTAAAATATATGTGAATACACTGTATATCTCCTACTCTGACAACAAAGACTGTGTTGGGTCAGTTATAGAGTGTTCTAACTGAAGTGATATTAAAAGAGATACATGGCACTTTGGGCAATCAAGGAACTGCAAAAAAATTAGTACTATGATCATAAATGATTTTGGAATAGAAATCTAAATAAATGGTGGTTTGCACCCTCAACAGCTACCACATTTTTGATCATGTGATAGAGTACCTTCATCTGAAGTGAGAACTTTTCCAGAAAAGATAAGATCATGGCCAGTAGCTATGAGACTACTATCTTTGACCTCTGATCTAGCACATATCTGACTGCATACATAGTTTAGTTTTGTTGCCATTAAAAAGGTGTGGCTTTGGGTAAGGATCTGTTTGCAGCAGAATTCAAATAAAATAAAAAATGTGAAAGGGCTCATTAGGACCAACTCAATAATCTCAAAATGTGTAATTATAATATAAATTGGGGGGCATTGGAAACAGCCAAAGAAAATCCTGACCATCGCAGTCTCTCTCTTGTCTACCTTTTCTGGGGAGAGAGAGAGGAGGGGACTTAGTAACCTTGAATTCATTCAGAGTTAGTGTATATAGAACATCTGTAGCTGGCAATATAACTGCATTGAAATGATTGCTCGTGAGAAGGTGAGTGAGCATACACGTGGTGAGTGCACAGGAATACTGAAGCTTTCCCACCAAAAATAATCCAGTGGGTAACCACATTCACTATTTCTAATCTGACTGGCTTTGAATATCTTACTGTCCTGTTCTAATATATAAAATATAATTTCATAATTCAGTCCTTTGTAAGAGCATTGTATGTGTTTTTTCTCGTTTTAATAAATTTAACAGGCCTGAATACTGAAAGCACTGATCTTCACTTAATAATAGGAGTTATGAGTATGTTCCCATGTTTTCTTTTCATACTGCTTCATATTTTATCTCTTGAAGGTTACTTTTTCCTCATGTTTGCACTTCCTATCTGTATTCTAGACTACAGTTGTTATATTTGTTTACAGGCCTGCTCTTTCAGAAATTTTAGCCTATGATTGATGTAGACTATTGAACATTTTTAATTTCATGTTTATTGCTTGAGGATACTGGTTAACAAGTTACTTCATGAGCTAATTCCAGTGTGGCACAACATTTCAATGAACAAAATATCACTGCCAAGCCCTATTAAGTTTTGAATATGAATTTTTGAACCTGATTATCAGATAACCTACAGGACTGGCAGACTGCCCTATATCATATAGACAGCTTTTCCACTTGCTGTATGCCAATCCCTTGTATAGCTCCTTCCACATTAAGAACTTAATTTTCCCTTCTGCTTCCCATTTCTATCTTTGCATTTGCAGTTACTGTTAACATGAATGTAATAGTGATGAACAACAGAACTGTTTGAATAAGTACCCACAGTGAATTTCAACACCTGAACTGAAAATATGGGAAATGAAAGCTACAATCTTAAATGCCCTATCCATCAAAAATTAACAGTATCATAGAGAAAAGCTTCTGTCCTATCTTTTACAGAATATATTTCCCTCTTAACTTGAATGTATCTCTTGTTAAAGCTGCACAAAAATCAGTGATAGCAAGGATTTTGTTAGGTAAAATGAAAAATATGGAATTTTAGTGTTTCCTTGTAATTTTCAATGAATTATGTTAAATAGAGACATTTAAGTAAATGGATCTATTAAACTTATATCTGTTCTAATTGGCCTCACAGGCTGTGTGATGGGACAGGTCATGTAGCCATCTGCATTTAACTCAGCTTTAAAGTTTGCTTTGACATTTACTTTTATGCTTCAGGTGCTGTGATTAAATAGAAATGATGAATGAGTACTGTAAATGACTACTCAATTGTCTGGGGTACAAAGATACCACTTCTCCGCCATGACCTCTAACTAATTTCCTCTATCACTTTCTCTTCTGATTTATTCAGAGTAGTTAATTCTGACCCCCAGATATTTCTAAATCCTCATATTTTTCTCCCTGTTCATCTATTCCTCTCTCCCCACAGGGTTCCCATTTGCTTTTTTAATCAGCACAATGTAACTGTAAAAGGTGTTAAAGTTCTTACAAGCATTAGATAGTAAGGTATGGCCTTTTTCAATTGTTGTGGGACAAATTTATATGAGCTTTTCCTAGACATACCCAGGCTAGTTGTCTACAGAAGAGCTACTCAGCTGGTTTCCCCTTATAGTCAAGAGATAAACATTTGGATAAATACCCAAATCCCTTTTGGATATAATTTATCTTATCCTAGATTGAGGTGAATTGTGATCTACTAATGATTATTTCTTATAAGGGACCATCAAGGGAACAAACAGTTATTAGACCATGTATAGATGTTAATACTTCAGTGAATAGATCAGATGTGTATGTTTATGTCTGGTAAGAGAATCTTACCCTTTCCAGATTCTCAGAGATACAAAATCCAAGTAATTTTACAGTCTGGATGGATGAAGCTAGTCTCCTTTAAAAAGGGAAAAGGAAGACAAGACAAAAACACCAAAGTGATTAAAAACACCAAAGTTGCTCAATTACAAAGAAAGGAATTATGAGGAACCTAGCAGACAGGTAATTACAGAGTTACTATACAATCTTCCTGTCTTTCTCGTTGTTTTGGTAGAACTAAACCTGATTTTGATTCCACTTATACATGTTTCCATGTCAAGAAAAGTTCCTTGTCTGACTACCCACCAGCCAATCAGGCAGCCACTCTCACACCGCTTGGGCTGGGACAGAAAGTCCCTTTGCAGCTACACACCCCACATTCACACAGTTAGATCAGGTTTCCTTACTGGCTTGACCCCAAGTTTCCCATAGCACAGTCTCAGATGTCTTGATCCTTAAAATAATTTAATCTTTGTGCAATAAATAAATAACAAAATAACAGCTCGGGCTGGGTGCCTACGAAGAGGGATCCTGAAAAAAGGAAACCCTGGGGTTTTGAACCCTTACAGTCTACACGTGTGAAAGTGAGTGGTCATCGACTTCTGCCGTGTCTCTAAGTGTCCAGTCACCTGTTTCTGGCCAACACAGGTCCCTGTGCCCTTGGTTATGCAAAGGGTCAGCAGGTCACCGCCTCTTGACTAGGGCTTTCACCACCCAGAACTCAGTCTGCAGCCGGCACTGCAGCTGCACAGCGAGCTACCTGCACTGAATGTATTCCTCAACAATCCAAGTCAGATGTCCAAGTTAAGCCCATGTGGCTCACATCATTGTACTGAAAATGGCCCTATTTCAGTATACCAAGTCTTAAAGTTGACCGTACTGTGAACAAGCTGTCTTCTACTCAGTCTGAACTCAGACTTGAACTTTTGTTACTGAACCAACCTGATCTTATGCCTCATAGCATCCCTCATAGTATACTAACACTCCAGTAAATTGAGATGCCTTCAGGGTAAGACCTTGCTTCTCTCAGCTCTATGACATAAAAAGCACTAAAAAAACCCACCAAAACCACCCAAAAAACAACCAAACAAAAAACCAACACACAACCCCTCCAAAAAAAACCACAAACAAAAAAAAAACAGCCAACCAACAACAACAACAACAACAAAAAAAACAGTAGGGAAAAAAAATAATTTTATCCTTTGAAACACTCCATTTTCCTCCTGAAACTGAGTTCCCCCCCAGCCGCTAAAGGTAACAGAGCCAGTTCAGAAAAACTTCTCATATGTTCCCACATCCAGGCAGCAAAGCAGAGGGCTGCAAATGTGTGTGTGTCTGATCTGTATGGCACTGAAAATGTAGCTAGTTAGTTAAGACTTTTTATGAAGGAAAAAGTGAAGAAATCTAAAACACAAACACTTAGGCAGCCACCTTGTAAAAAAGTGAAGAAGCCTTCCTGACTAGAACTAGGAAAGGCTCAGGAAAGCTTAAAGAAAAGGCTGCATAGGTGAGCAAAATGAGCAGATTGGATTCACTGACTATATAACCATCACTGGAGAGATTCTTTATTCTGCCACTCTCTTTTCTCTATTTCCTCTTTCAGAAAATGAGTGATTTTTTTCTTCATTTGCAATGGAATTTATCTTCTGTTTTATGGTAATAAAACTACAGCTCTTGATGGAGCATTTAAAATCTCTGAATAAGTCATTATAACGTTTCTTTTTACTTTTTATTTCCTAAATAATCTTCACAATTGACTGCAATTTGAATCCAATAATCGATTTTGAGTCATTATCTTCCATTGTGCAGCAAGTAAACACTTTAGATTCTCTTTAAGGTGTGCATACATTCTCAACAGTGAATTCTGTAAGACAAACATGGAAAAGACCATTTTAAATGACGCTCTGAAAGACTGCATTATTAGCATATACAGTAAATGTCTTAAAATCTGAGTTGCAAGAAGAAGCTATTCAGTATTAAACAATATTTCATTTCCTATGGTGTGACTAATTTTTTTCTTCTTTCTACTCTGTTTGGCTGAGTCTATGAAGACCATTACTTTGTGCAATAAATAAATAACAAAATAACAGCTTGAGCCAGGTGCCTACGAAGAGGGACCCTGAAAAAAAGAAACCCTGGGCTTTTATAAGTTTTAAAAGTATTTAAAACTATTTAAAACTATTATAAGTTTTAAAACCATTCTAGATAAAAGGACATTATTACTTGATTATACAGGTTGACATATTGATATTGGACATTTTCATCTGACAGTGTAACTTTTTTTTTTCCCCCACATTTGACAGTTGAACTTATTTTATTAAGTCAAGATATTATTTTACCTTTCCTGACTACATTGTACTCAGACCTCTGGTAGAGAAAATTATTCTATATTTATGTATTCTGTACTGTTACCCAGCCGCCAACTTTTTTTGAGGCAGGACTGACTATTCTCTGTCCTTTAGTATTTGCAAGAAGCTGGTCTTCAATCAGAAGCTGTCCATTAACAAGGAAAAACATCATTGAGAAATATTACCAATTCCAAACTAATTTAAAACACTTCAGTTACAAAGTAGATTGACTGGGACAAAATAAGCAGCCATTGTCAAGACTATTTTGTCTGTGAGCAAAAACATAGTCAAATCTACTGAGAATTATAATTTTGTTTTGAGATACTGAAATTGCTCAGAACACCTGAATACCACAAAGTATTCAAAAGCAAGATTCTTCAGAATCAACAAGATTCTAGCTTTTGGTTGCCAATGAAGTCTTTATCTATGCATTTTGTTTACAGACTAGTAAAATCTGGAGCCTTCAAAGATTCTCTAATCCAAGCACCAGTTATCCAGCACGTGTTTAGGACAGATGGCTAGCAGAGTGGCTACAACAGTTGATTAAACAGGCAACAATATTACAATTATTCCAAATATAGCTTTTAAGGAAAGACCTACACACTGGTATTTTGTTTAGATTATCGCATTTATCTACATAATCGTTGGCCAAAGCTGTTGATATGACCCAGTTTTGCACATACATCCTTCCAGATGGATATTGTCAGTAATACATTCTTAATCCGATTCTTAATCTGTGGTAAATGGTTAGAATTAAATTCTCTGATCGATATAAAGGTCTTATTTGAGTTTCATGAAGCATGTTTGTCTTCTCAGATAAAAAGGTTAATGTGAATAAGAGATCTGTAAACTCTGAGGGAAACTGCAGAGCCTTTGTTGGATTTCTGTTTGAATAAATCCATAACCTAGTTCTCAGCACTGTAAAGTGGTTTTAGTGAAAACTGCATGTATAGTTCTGCCAAGCCATCCTAAGTACAGTTTAGGACTTTTGCTACTTCTGACTATAGAGGACCTGAATAACTTTGATATAAGTTGAAGATTAACATTTTTGTTCATTTTTTTTAAGCGTTGCAGCTCATTGTTACTCAGAGCAGCCTGAATCTACTACTACTAAATTTGGCACCACTTTCAGCACCAAGCATCAACACTCTGGTGAAAGTAAACTACAAAAAGGATGTGTTTGTCATTCTGCCCTATTAGGGGTCAAACTAGACATGATTATAAAATCTCTGGTCAGAGTAACATTTTGTATCTGTCTAGTTTCCCCATTCCTCCCCACCTCAGCTAAAGAGGTAAGTGGTCAAAAATATGGACAAGCGATGTTAAGTATTTCTTTATATATCATGGTTGTACTTAGTGTTTCCTGTGAGGTAGAAGTGCTCAAATGTCATCTTTCCTTCAACTGCTTATGTACATCTAGTTGTTACCCAATGCAAAGCATTCATGCCTTTGAAAGACATTTAGAACTATGGAAACTTTGAAGAAATTTTCTATTCATTCTATCTTAATCTCCCTTCTATTAAGTTTATGTCACTGGTATTTGGCTGGTGCTTTATTTTTGCAGGCAGTGAGAATCTGTTTGACACTGTTTGCTGTTCCCCGATAAAACAATATGTACAGCTGTACACCATCAGCATATGTCAAGCTTTTAAGCCTGTAGCATTTTATAATATTGCTTGCTGGTTTAACACATATGTTGAACAGATAAGAGAAAAAAACACTATCCTTTTGCACCTGCAGGGAAAAAAAAGGATTCTGCTTGTTGACAGTATTGTCACACCTGAGTTTTATCTAAGAGAAAGGACTATAATCTTGCATGATCCGTTCTTTCAAATCCTACTCAATAGTTGATATAATATTGCAGTATCCCATGGAAGACATTGCTACATACAGTGAATACATGCAGGAGGAACAGTGTGGACACCTTTTCTCTGTCTTTGGCTAGGAAGACATAATTTCTCAAATAGAATGTCTCTCTATCTGTATCAAACATTAAATGAATGTGGGAAGTGGCATAAGCCAAGTGCTGCAGGAGATAGGTAGGTACTATTGTCATTGTCATTGCAATTAAAGTAGAGGCTACCAAAGCATCAGCTCCAGTGAGTGCAGAATGTCTGTACTGGCTCTCAGAGTGTACTAAAACATCTTTTAAGTTACATGTCTACTCATCTGTTTCAGCTTCCTGAAAAAGTGAAATCATTCTCAAAAAAATTGTAGTTTAAACCAAAACAAACTTAACAAAACCCCTAACAAAAGAATAAATCTTCCCAAAGTATACATTTCTCACTCAGCAGTCTGAATTTATTAGTGATGGTGTCACAACCACTTGGTTGTCTAAAGTATATTTTATTTTATGTAAAGTATGAATCTCCCAAAGTCAACAACACAATAAAATGGTAAACTCCTCTTCTGCTATATGTCAGCTACACTGCTTCATATCTGTAACCAAGTGTTTGTTTTGATCCCATGATGTAACTCAATGGGATAATAATGAGAAAATAGAGGACAGTAGAGAAACTATTAAACAACTTTGAAACTTTTCTGGAACTATTAAACCGTAACCATCCAATAATCATATTCTACATCTGGTGTACTTTTTGAACAGCTCACCTTGTTTTCTTCCATCTCCAGGAACCCAGAGAGACATTCTGAATTATCTTTTTTGCCCTCCCAAGATAGCTTTCTGCCTTACCTTGAAGACATGAGCTTCACCTGAAACTCACATGGCTCGTAAGAGTAACACCTCTAGTTGAGAGGCTCACTGTAGAGGCATGAGGAGTGACTCCAGGTCTCTGTACAGTTCTTTCTCTATGATTCTTCACTAAGTGGGAGGTTCTTGTCAGGCTAATGACAAGGCCATTGACTTGAATTAGAGACTGTCCTCGTTTCAACTGGAATAGAGTTAATTTTCTTCTTTTTACGCATTTAATTTTACAGTTTCACCTCTGACAGGCCAAGTTATTTACAGTTTTCTAAGAAATGCTGTCTTAAGGTGAGGTATAAGGCATAATACACACATTTACGCCAGATTTTGGTATGATTTTGGAGAATAATAATGGGACCTGTGAGCTCAAAATAAAATTCTAGCATTTCAAATAGTGACTTGACATGAAATGGGAGTAAGGAATGGTTTCATGTCATTGATCTTTCATGTTTATTCAGAGAAGTTGCTGCTGTCTGCATTTTGCAATTTTTGTTTTTTCTCATGTACATACAGTTTTGTGGCTATAGAAAAAAAAGAAAATTAGTCTGTTAGTTGAAACATTCAGATGTTTCAATCTTTTTTCTTTTTTTTTTTTTCTCTCATGATGTTACTTATTAGAATATATCTCTGATCTGAAGCTTTGAAGGTAGGGATTAGAGGGTTTTATTGTTATTTTTTAGTGCAATACTATTTTAGGGAAGATGGGGTGTGGGGGGGAGGAGGAAAGCCTTCCTCAATTATGCTTTAAATTTCCAGAAAAACCAAATAAGGTTTCTTCTGGGCAAAATTTACTTTCTCATCTGAGTCCATGAGTAAGCATAGTCCCTTGCTCACAGCTAGTGGAAGTGGAGAGGGAAGAACAGATGGGGTGTAGGAAACATGGGGGCCAAAACTGTGCCACAATGCAGCATGCCAAGCAGCAATTTGGTCTTCCCTGTGAACTGCTAATTAGCAAACAATTAAAACAGCAATATACACAGTGGTGTCAGTAATCTCACAGTTATGGGAATTATCCCATGATCTAGTCAGATTAAATGAGTATTTTACTGTTAACTATTTTATCTTCTTTGAAGAAATTGCCTTATTCAATAAATTTTTCAAGATGTTATTTTCACTGTTTTTGGGTTTTTTGCTTAGAGAGAAGTGTAAGTGTACACATCACTTTACAAAACATGTTGAGTGACTAATGCCTGTCTCAAAGAATTTGCAACAGATATAAAAGAGATATCAAGAACAACTGTTCAGAAAATAAATGAGGTAATCTTAAGGGGAAAAAAAGAAGAAAAAAAGAGAAAAATGTAGGATGGTTAGGCAAAGAAGAGGACTCTAATGAAGTATTTGCTAATGAGTTCTGGTAAAGAATCATCAGCACTATTGTATAAAGCATTGCTGAGGTAGAAGTAATCATATCTAACCTGGGAGCTGTGCTGCACTGTGGGGGTGTTGTGATGAGCAGCTCACGTGGCTAGCAGGGTGGATGGGCACCTGGACACATCTCATAACTTTTCCCTGTGCCCAATGTCACTGCCAACGTACATCAGAGCAGAATATTCTGAAATGAAATGCAGCATCCACACAGCACAGCTGTGTTGTACCACTGCCACTGGTTTCAATTCCTCAACCATCAATAGTAGCTCTGAAGCCTATGGTGCCAAGACTTCCAACAGCCCTGCACTGACAACTGTCTCCAAACACAAATCCCTATGGCTTTTGACAAAATATGAATATGGAAGGTCCAAGAATATAGTTTGTTTAGAGGACCTGGATTTCCTGCAGTGGAAATAAGGATCTACTGGATCTATTTTGAACCTCTATTAATGATGGCTTCAAAGTTTGCCTCTTCATGGCAAGAAATGTAACATGTTCTAGAGCTGGTTACTCTGGAGCTTCCACCACAGCAGTCCTGGGAAATTACCACTGCAGACACGTTTTCTTACATCATGAACTTGAAAAAAGGACTAGGTTGAGGATCTCTATATTGTGGAATCGCTCTTAGTGGAAAGACTTTCTACAGGTCTTCAGGCCCAGAGCATTCAGGTATTCTGGCCCCAAATCTTGCCAACAAATCCTATCAACTTCTCATTGAAAACTTGGCTAGTTTGCATTTACCTAAGCTCACAAAATGCTTGCCAGCATATCAGAAATACCAAAGTACCATCAATTCTGCACAAAACCTGAAAGATATAAGGAAAATAAGACCTTGTCCAATTTCTGTTGAATTAGGATGTTGAATTCTAATTGAATAGTCTCTTAATGATCCATTACTTTTAGATTACTTAGAGTCCAGTTAATCACTTCATAAATTAAGCAAAAGTGTAGATGTAGCTTTCATTGAAAACTTATCTGTTTATGTTATATTTTACACAGCAATAGTTGTAGAAATTCAGGTTACAAAAACATTATCTTCATTTTTAATGTGAAAGATCACACATAAAAAGAAACCTTATTATTTTTGTTTAAATACTACATTTTTACTAAATTTTAAACTGTCAGTGAAGAAGGAGAAATAGGAATTACAGCCCCACCTTCATTTAGTCCTTCTGTCTTTAATACAAGTATTGAAACAGATAACTAGTTCCACCCAAACTCATTTATTCTATATGAAATATATCTACTTGTGTAAATTAGTCAGCAACTTTGTATTCTAATTGAATATACAGAGAATTCTTCTGGGGAAGCATTACTTTTCTGCAGTACCTGTTTAGTGAAGCAAGACAGCTTGCTCCAAGCATTCTGGAACTGGGTCTCTGTGCTAACCATAACAGGAAATGATAGGATTTAATTAGAATTAAATGTTAATTACTCAATAATATTGAAGAAAAATCATCTGTAGTACTTAAGCTTGTTAGTTATATAAAAGTCATAAAGGAGGTCTACTTATTAAGAGATTTAATTAAGTAAACAGGTCTTCATGCCAAAGTCAGCTTTCCAGTCTGATGAAACAACAGCCCAATGATCCTGCTGGGTATACTTAGCTTGCTTGTTGTTCAGTTTTAAGCCTCTGTTCAGCAAAGAAGTCAAGAATGTGCTTAAGCACCAAAGAGACTTAATCTAATTCATTATGAGTTAAATTTAGGTCCATGATAAATGCCCTGCAAAAAAACAATAACTAATTGGTGCAACCAGTGGGATTATTTACAGTTGTGGATTCAAGTTAGCCTTAATTTTAAGAAGTTGTTTGATTGACATATATTTCAAATTGGTGAAAGAGCTTTCGTAATTTCATTAAGAAATTGTCATGATTTCACCATTGCAGAGTTTGAGCACCTCATCATCTTGAATATATCTCTGAGGGAGTAGCATTAATTCCATTGTAGAACTAAGACAGTAAAGATGAAGTAAAGGTCAATGGGCATGTCCGGCTCATTTGGAAGAAGTCACATCCAAGCCTCACATGCTAAACATGGTTGTAGAGGATTTTATAAGAATTAGGACTTGAGAAAGAGGTTCACAAAAGCCATTATGCTAGTCAATATGAGTGGTTAAAGAAAGAATGATATTCACTGATTACATATTGAAAACCAGTTTCTGAGGAGACAAAGCCACCATTGTCTTGACATAGTCCATGAAATGCACTAATTATGTAGCCTTGAAGCAGAGCCAGAATACATGACTGTGGCTGAGGGACTATCATAGGAGACTGGATTCAAACCAGGAGCTTTGAATTCAAACAAGGGTAGCAATTTGAATTTCACTGAACTCCAGAAGCTACCAGCTTTATGGAGAAACATTTTTTGGGTCTGTGGGTGTCAGCCGCTATAGAGGAATCTTGAAACCTCACTGATAGAGGAAACACAGGCAGAAGTTCCGGTCTTGGAAAACTCAAGGATTAGATAACAGCAGAGCTTTTTAAATGTAAAAAGTGGGTTACAAATTGTATTTTATTAGTCTAAATTTGAGTGACTTTGTACAGATCTCCCAGTTTTTAGTTTGCTAGTAAATTCCTGATTGTTTCCAGGGCAATCTACAGATATTAATTCATCAAAAAGTGATAAAAATTGAGATGAAAGCTAAATGCTGAGTAATCCAGACTACAATAAAAAATCAGTTTAGAAATTTTAATACTCTATTGATTGTCACGAATGAAAAGAGGAAGTGAAAATATTGATTTTTTTTTTCTGAGAGTTCTATTAAAAGGGGAGAGTATTAGAATTTTAGTTTAAATTTCCATATCAAAAAAAAAAAAAAAAGAAAAAAGAAAAAAGCCACCTGCAGAGACTAAATATGCCAAGGCTATTTGTACCAGAAGTTGGATTTGCACATTTCTTTCATCAGTAATGCTCTTCTGTTTCACTGCAAGCATATTCTCTCTGCTTTGCATGTAATAATGGAAAAAGCAAACAATATTAATGTACCTGATTTTTGACTCTGAAGTTAAACTAAACTATGTCACATGTGGCCAATGCTACTGCACATTACAAGATTCTGCCTTTGTGGCTTAATCAGAAAAACTGACTTGATACTGTCCTAATTTAAAGCCAACAACTTTTCAGTCTTGTTTTTATTATCTTCAAGATGACAATCCTTATACTTGTTTATTTTCTCTGAATGGTTAAAATATGTCAAGTGAATAAACATTCTACTGTGTTCTTTACAGGTATAACACAATAGATAATAGACACATTTGGGGTAGTTTTACTTGTTTTAAAATATCTTATTTTATAGAAACCAAGAATGTTTTTGCTTCAACTTTTAAATAAATGAACATGACAGTTCATCTTGGATATTAGCGATGCTGAGGATGTACACGAGTGTTGCTGCTGGCACACTTACATCTTTCAGTTGTTCAGGAAGTTTGTTTGGTTCCTCTCCAGGATAGCCTCTCACTCACCTGCAAACTGACTTCTTCTACAAGACTAGTCTGTCTTACTCTAGCCTTGACATTCTGTCTTGTTGGTGTTAATTTTTCCAGTGAGATCCTTTTAATTTTCAAAGTATACACTACATTGCAGAGTTGTTTGGAAATGTGTTCAGGTATCAAGGAAAAAGGTTACCTAAAACCCCAGCATTCAAGTTGCTCTGTCACATCTGCCTTATTACCTGCAGTTAGAATAATTGAAACACAAAGCTGCATTTGCCTATTTCTATTGATGTGTTCAAAGGATTTTAATGTTTTCTTCCATAAATTTCAGAGATTTTCCCTCTTACTTTCACTTGTAAAATATATCATAAAATACCTTGAATATTTGAATGACTATTTGCTATGAATCTTTACCTCCTAGGATATTAATAATACAATATGGACTCTTTCATTTCCAACTCTATTTTTCCTACAACTCTCTAAGATTTTTCTATTCTTAGACATAATTCTTCTAAAGTCTATAAGAATGAACTAATGAAGAAGTTTGTAAAACAGGTATGAATCCTAGCCCAGAACATGAAATGAGCAGATAAATAAATAATAAAAAATATTTATGTGAATTTCAATTAAGAATAAGAACCTGTTCTGAAACTAGACTTAAAAAAAATGAAGGAAGGAGATCGAATGTAATCAGGGAACCTCTATACTTACCCTAATACAGAAAAAAAGACAGATAAATTGCTGAAGAAAGGAACTGCATCAGGAAAGAAGTCTGAATAAAATGCTGAGGATGAAGAGAGAAAGAATATAATGAAATAAAACAAAGAGCAGAAAACCACCTAAAAGGTCTGGTAGATTCCAGTTTCCTCACAGGATCTGAATCAAATATTTTGAAGCCTGCATCCCATTCACAGTGGGGAGTTTTACAGGAACTCTGTATTGAAGGCGTAGTGGATCCATGCCTGTGTCTTGTGGCTTATGAAGGTACCACAGCCATCTCCAGGAGAAATGGTTGGACCTGGAAAATTCTGTGTGCTCGTAGTGACCTCTGGTGACTATTAACATCATCCTCCAATGGTTGTAGTCCAAAGGGTACTTGTGCCTATTATACACTTCACCTTCAAGGATATATTGATCTCATGTTGATCATCTTCAATGATCTTTTAAGTGGTCATTCTGTTATCTATTTATGTATATCCATCTTAGTACTGTAATGTATTCACTACACATGTAAGATGATACTTATACATACACACACATATATATATGTACACACACACACATTTCTTTTCAGAAAAAGAAACTCTGAGTCACAGAAACAGAACAGTAAAGCCAGAATGTATTTACATTGCATGACGAAAAATTCAATTATGCTAAGTGTGGATGTTTGTAAAATTTTTCAGTGTGCTTCAAAAATATTTTTATATGCTTTGTTTTTTATAATCTATGTGACATAGATGTGGACCATAAAAAGCTTATGATGGTAAGCCTGTCAATTAATATATAGTAGTGCTCAAAATCAACATGGTGATTATCATAGCAGAGAAATCTGTAGATAAAATAAGGACAAATTGAATGTATTCAGTGTTTTGAGGGAACCACTTATGAGTGCCCTCTACCTGAGTACTTAGGCCCAGCAACTGGCACAGTTGTATGTAAATCATTCACCTTATTGTACCTCTCTTCAAGACATCCCTTAGCATAAGATGCAATGAGTCTCTTTCAGGACCAGTTACCTTCTGCAGGCCCAGGAGATATGAAAGGCAGCATTAAGTGAGCTCAAAAACCTAAGAGCTGTATGGTTAATGCTTCTAAAAGAGAAAACTTTCCGATTCATGAAGAAGAGACCTTAGCGATGCCCTTTTTGGAAAAGGAGGGGCCAACAGTGAGAATATTGGATTAGAAATTAAAAGACGCTGGTGTTTTTTCACATCTGCCTCATCTACCAGGTTTCTCATTTGATCTCACGTGATAGTGAATGACCAGATGTAGGAAGCGTCCCCTTAGCCTTGGACTGCAGTTAATAGAAGTGAATAGACACTGTTAGTAAGAGGTTCATCTCATTCTAATGTATAATGTTAAATGTGGGGGTTCAAATCATGCCTTTCACATATCTCCAGTCAAGAATTTAATTCTTTCAAGAATTAAAATAGTAAATAGTTATAACAATGATAGGTATGTCTACATTGTAAGCATCAAGAGGTAAGAGATTAATTCTAATTTAAGGTTTTCCTTGCTTTATTTTTCTGTGAAATGGGATAGTAATATCCCCTTCCTGCTTTTGCCTATGCTAATTATGCAAAGCTACCATTTGGTATGAATGATCACAACATCCCACACAAGTTAATACTAACTGACTAGGATCTCAGAAATTACTACAAGACAGGTAAATAGTCAGACCTGCTCACTGTGCCATATAATATAAAAATAAGACTTAAAGATACAAATAGAAAAACAATTCAAACATCATTTTTATCACTATTTATTTTAGCCAATAATTTATAAAATAGAAAGGTGATTAAAATACAGGAGTTATTACATAAAGTATTATTTAAACATTTTCACACTGAGAAAGACAATTTACATAGATTAGATTTAAAAATATTAAGTTCAGAATTTTTGTTTAATTGAATTTGTTTTGTTTAATAGTTGAGAAGTTACACCTGTAGCAATATTTAACATTATTTTATGCACTTATTTTGCATGAATTATACTGCAAAAATTGACTTACCTTAGTGTTTAAGAGACAGTTTTTCTATGTCTATAATGCAAAGTACCATAAAGACTGGAATTGTGAGAGGGTGAACGAGGAAGACATCTTTATGTCTTTCCAAGAGAGATATTTAACTGAAGAAGAAGTGAAGAAGAGACTTACAAACTAGATGAAGGAATTTAAACATGCAGTTGATACATCTTCCACATCACTCAGATTCATTTTTAAACAGTGACAGCCAGGTACTGCTTTTAATATGGTGGGGAAAGGTTCTGCATTATGATATTATAACTGTAAATAAAACCTGCTGATTCTGAAAAATGTAGTTGTATGACCATTCAGTAAGCACCAAATTGAAGTGGGAGGCAAGAGATCTGGATCTTCTCCAAAGAAATGCAGGAAGTTATGGACAAAATTGCTCATGACTTTAAAGAGATGCCTTTTTACCTTGCATTCTCATTAGTATTTATCTTACATAATTGGAATTTAAGTTCTCCAGGGCAGGGAATAATATTAATTCATTGTGAAAATTCTGATAGAACAGGATCCTGACCTCCATTAGTACATCTCAGTTCTATGTGAGTATACATAATACTGTAGGAAAAAAAAAAAAAAAGATATGTCATTTGAATACTTTGCATTTATTATGAACTTCTACTAAGAAAAAGGTTTCATAGAGTTTTCTAATGACTACACTTCTTTTATCAACACCAAACTTCTCCAATTATCCTCACAGAGAAAGTGGGTTTTTATGACCTTTTACTAGATATTACTTATACCTAAAATATCAAGAGTACTTATGATAGAAAACTTAGAGGAAACTTCCCTACAAAATAAAAAGAAATTTATCCTTTTCTTTATGAAATTCTTCTTCTTTGTCTGCCTTTTAAGCTTTCTAACTTTTAAGAACTTCATTCTTGTCCCAGTCAATAAATTGGTCAATCTAAACTACAGTCCTTTGCTGGGCCTACATAAAAAAATCAAGTTTCAGCCAGTCACTTGAAGCTTTCCTCATCAATTGTCATTGGTCTCCAAATAGATTATCACCTCAGTTATTGAGATTCAATCTCCTTTACTTCACTTGTGCTCTTCATTTGTCCTTTAACATAAAATCACTATCTCATCTCCGAATAAGAATTTTCACAATTGTCAAGTGCAGATAATATGCCACATATTTAATTCTAAATCAGTATTACTGTGCCCATTATTTTATGTTTAGCAAAACCTCACTGGTCAATAAGAGTCAGCAACCACTGTAAAAAACCACAGCTGTTTCATAGATCTTAGACAAGATTCAGGTACAATTGCACTCAGTTTCATGATTTGGAGTATCACACAAAGGCAGTATCATCTGCCTTTTTGTTTCAATAACTTCCTAACCTACTGAGTTAGGATTGTTTTACCAGGCTAGAAAGAGTATATGTTTGTAGGGTTTAAATTCAAGAGATGATTTACTGTTTATGATAAACACTCTTCAGCTGACCATTCAGTTTTGCTCAGAAGTTTTCTTCCCTCACTTAAAATCATGATTCAAAACAACTGAAAGAGTTGCCTGGAGTTCCCCAGGTCTTGACTTCCCCTTTGTCTCTACAGCTTTACTAATCAAGTCTGGATTATCGTGAAGTACACTTCTCTCTTAGATCTGTTCGATAGGTGCCTGTTTACATCCTTCTCCAAACTAAGGTTTCTCTCTGTGCCTGGAGACAAATTCTAAGAGTGTTTTGACTTCATATATGTTACCCAAAGTTCCTAGTTATTCAGAGACCTTGCAGTTTCTTCTTACTGCTCATTAAAAAGGAAATTGCAACAGTGTGAGGAATACTGAGCAAATTTTCCTGCCCAAATGAAAAAAAATAATGAAAAGCCCTGCTTTTCTTCCAACACTCTTCCCATAACCATCCTACCTCCTTTCTTTATCAGAATCAATATTGCCTTCTTGGCCTAATGGGTCACATCAGTATTTTTTTTCCTCACCCTTTTCACAGTTTTCTGATTCTTCTGAAACAATAAGTTTGACCAAGTAACACATTTGCTTTCAAAGTCCTGTTGTTTGATGGCTTATGCTATTGGTTTTCTCACAGCTCCAACTCAGATAGCTTTAGTCTCCCAAGTTACTGAGCTAACTATGCAAAGTAATAACCCAAATTAATATGAAGCTGGTAGGAGTTATGAATCATTGGCAACCTACAGTATCAAAGTGAAGTGAGTTGAAAAGTAATGGTTTGGGCAGCAATGAGCTGTGTGGTATACTGTAATAATCCTTTTAGCATACACAAAACTAAAGATGCTCAGAGAATTGCTGTGCAGGTACTGTCTGTTGGGCTTACTGATCAATCAGGTGTTGATCAGTAAGGATGCTTCTACAGATATTGTCCTTAGCATATCCCAAGACAATAGGACTGACTTGAGCACTTTTAACCAAAGGGCAGTTAAGGAGCTCTTATCCTAAACTAAATGTCAAAGAACAGGAGTCCATTTCTCTCACACAACCAGATGACTGCTGTACATTAGATGCATACATTTTAGATGAGCAATAGTTTTAATGAAGCCCATCCTGAAAGATAAATATATGTGGAAGCAATTAACTATTTCCATCTCATGTATTTTATCACATTTTTTAGTACTGACATAATGTTTTATATTTCTAACTTGGTGATTCCATGAGAGAAAACCAGAGGTGCTTGTTAGTTGGAAGGAAATTAGTACAAGGAAGAACCTTTTAATCCTTCAGAATTTATATTATTTAAATTAATAATTTGGGGCTCCTTATTCCTCATTGCATGATTAGACATATCTGCATAAAAAATTGATTGTGTTTTGGTTTTTTTTCTACAGGGACACATTTCTTTTCTTTTCAATGGAGTCCCAGCTTTATAAGCTTTCTTGAACTCAGTGTATGGATTAATCAAAAATAAAAAGGAGATTTGCAGAAAAATTCTAAAGCAAGGCCATTGAAGACATATTAATCTTATTATAAATTGTTTTAAAAACCCAAATGTGATGCTAAATTAAATCCATAGTGTGTGCTTTTTGCCTATTTGAAGCAACCAAGTTTTCATGGAATTGAATGCAGCCAACAACATGCTTTTATGTATGCTATATGTAAGTAGGTAAAAAAACCTAACCTTAATTAATTACATTTTTTTATTAAGACAGTGTATTTAAACAAAATGGACACCAATTATAGAGACACTTGAGGAAACGGAATATTTATTTCCCTTTTAACATTTAAGTACAATATAGACTACTGAAATAGAAATGAAAGAAGGCTTTTGTTGTTGCTTTCAGTCCTATCAAGTTTTTAGGAAACTGATACCAAAGATAATGATTTCTCATGCTCTAAATTTTGTCATTCTTACTTCCAGAAAAAGTTCCAGGCTTCAATTTTAGTAACAACCTTGGAGGGTTAAATTCTTGCAATGCTGATGTATCTTGGGAAACTCAAATTACTGCAATTTTGGTTGTATTTTATATCTGCCACTGTCATCTAGCTAGTAAGGAAAAAAAAAACTAAAACAACAAAATAACAGACCTACTTAATTTAATCTTGATCCCAAATCATAGTCAAGTAAGAAACACAAGCATATGCTAAAATGTTATCATGTGGACAATTCCCCTCAAGTCAGCAGGACATTCATGCTACAATTTGAGATATATTCTAAAATATCTTGTTAAATGAAGGCTTACATATATGGTGTTTTTTTAGCATATTAAAAATATTAAGACTTTACCAAATATATCAACCTGCAATAAAATCATCCTGATGGAGAAAAAATGGAGAAAAAAAAATCTGCCATCCCAAGTTTTGAGATATTCCATGATGGGCTTGCAAGTACTGAAGTGAATTATGTATAGTTTGTCTTTGGAAAGTGTTAGAGCTGACCAAGGGCAATTTAATTTAAGCATACATTAATATATTGTAAATTATCCTTGAACTCTAACTCCAATACTTTTAAGAATGCTTTGAGAATTTCATTACAGGTAAATAGGCAGGCATAGTTGCAAGAAAGAAAAAATAACTAACTCTACTGAATACATGAGCAATTAGCTTCCATTTGCAACTGTCTGTGGTACAGAAAACGGAGCCTCTCAAAATCCTGCTTGCTCTTTTCAGTTTCACACACAGCCCTGAGAAGTATTCAGCCAATCCAAATGTATGAACTAGTTTAATGCTTCTGGTTGAAAATACGATAATGAGAGTAAGAAAGTGAGCACAATGGTGTCCAAGTCAGCTGTGCAATTATATGTTTGCACAATACATTACACTTATTATGAACATCCAAAGTACTTGAAATCAGCTCATGTTATTAATACTTTTCTGGCATATAAGGAATGTATAGTGAAATAAATAATAGTATATATTTTCCTGTTTACTTAAATAGTTAATATAAATATCACCATCTACTGGCAGAAGAAAATACGTAGCAGTGTTCACAAGCTTGTAGGATCAATAAAGGCAAATGCACAAATTGATTCCAGTTTACACAGTTCTTAGAAAACTGCAGAAATACTGTTAACTTCTTTGCTGCCTCACAGTGTCCACATTATTTTCCCAAGTTGCAGTGTGGAGTTAGAGGTGGCTTGCTGAGCAGCTTCACACACTTGAGTAAAATTACCCTGTGTGATAAAGACACTCATCTTCAATTAAGAATAATCTTAATTTGATTTTTGAAGTAAACCATGCTTTCTGATCCATATGAAAAGAATTGCATTTTGTTGTTGTTCTTTATGTTTATAGTGAAAGTGGTTGCAAGGAGTTCCTTATATCAGTGTTAACTTTCAGTATTTCTGGTGCGGTTTTTTTGTTCGGGTTGGTTTTTTGTTTGTTTGTTTGGGTTGTTTGCCCACAGGTAAATATATCTCTAAATTTGGTTTGGTAACATTGCTGAGAAAGGATTTCTGCTATTTTCTCAGGCATGAGGCTAGAATGGAAATAGGAGTAAAATGTTAAAAGAGGGATAGCCTGAGTTTTTATTTGCCTTTTTGTATGAGCCCTTAATATGCTCCTTTGTGTGTTCAAGCTTTTTGTGTAATCCTGAAGGCTAAGCTCTTAGTAATTTTGATAAAAGCTTAGAGTTCCTTGTTCTCAGTTGCCTTCAGGAACTGAAGCTTTAAGTAAAACATTAAATAGCACAAGACTTGTCATGAAATTGTGAGAGTTTGCAAGACTGAGATTGCAGAAATCAAATCTTGACCTGATCTGAGCTGAGACAAGTAAAACAGTGCTGAATAGAAAAATATTGAGAGAAAAAGAAACAATAGAATATTATCACAGTTTGGATAACAGGAGATGCGAAAGAAACAAATTAAAAGAAAAATAAAATTGACAACCTAGCAACAAGGGAATGGAAATGCTGTATGTGGAAAACAGAGATAATGGAGTAGGTTTTAGAGAAAAGATCAATAACCTGGGAGACATAAAAGTGTCCTCTCCAGAAAAAAAACCACCACAGTAAATAAGTAGAACCAGGGAGGGTAATGTCATGAAAGTCAGGGAACAGCAGGGCATTGAGGTAAAAAGTATTTATGGGCCCAGAAATACTGGGAAGTAATAATAAGATAGAAAATTATAAATATGGCCAGAATCTACAGATCATTGAAGACTTGAGCAAGATTCCTAAATAGAGGAAACAGCAGAGAAAGCATATTTGAAATAATGTAGGAGAAAGACAATAATGCAGTTTGTTCACGCATTATTATAGTCTGGGATCTTTCAACTGTTTTAAAACCATAAACTAATTGTTACATTCTAGAAGACATCCTAGCAAAGAATAGGAATTGGTATTGCTGACTATACCACCTACATCAGACTGCTGATCATGCAGATCTACT
Organism: Myiozetetes cayanensis; assembly: GCF_022539395.1. Classification (NCBI taxonomy): domain Eukaryota; kingdom Metazoa; phylum Chordata; class Aves; order Passeriformes; family Tyrannidae; genus Myiozetetes; species Myiozetetes cayanensis. The sequence continues at coordinate 38,568,442 of NW_026087742.1, read as the reverse complement.
GGAAGATAGGTGGCTCAACAAAGTGTTTTATACTTATATAAATATGAAGGTCTGAAGTGGTTTCTTCAAGGACAGTAACACAAACAGAAGTGGTTTGCACCGTGGGTGCAAGAAACGGCATGATCTGTAGGCAAGAACTGAGCTGAAAGTAAAAGCCTTTGCAAAGATACAGAAAGACATTTCAACAGTCCAGAGAAAGAGACTGAAAAATAACAAAGTGGCATTTTTTTCATATGCCATTAATAAATCTTGAATTGCAAGGCCACTTTTCAAAAAAACCTTGCCTTTAATGCTTTCAAACACAGAGCACACAGCCTATGTTCAGGGAAGATAATAAGCAGAGTGAAATATTTATGCTTAGAATTTGCCTTAAGGTGATGTCTTAAGGCCTTGGTACAGAGTAGGTTTCTGCAGCTCTAAGACCTCATTTATTTTTCTATGCTGTTGAATACACTTTGTCCTCATCTAGTCCCCCAGTGTCCACATCATTCTCTTGGTAACCATCTCTATTTTTTCTTCTTTAGCCAGAGAAACACTTTGGAACAACATCAGAGTTTGTAACAGATTCTTCCTGACAACTGCATTAGTACTAAATGGCCCAAGACCAGTCTGTCTCAAGGGACTGACCAACTTGTCTTTTTGGCAAGGAGTTCGGCAAATGATTTCACATCACTCAATAAAAATATACAAAATAACTACCCTACCTAGAGAAAAGAAAAAAAAAAAAGCCACCCATATTTTTTCTTTCAAACAAATTAACTGTTCTACATTGTACAAATCTTTGAAAATTATCGTCTTTCTATCAATTAGCTACTAATGTCATCTAATTTTTTTTTTTTTTTTTAACAAAACTGACATTGAGGAGATAAGAATGTGAAAAGATTCATCACAATCCCAGTTTGATACCTACAGAAATTGACAAATAAAATATCATTCCTTGCAAAGCAGGAGAAAAGTGCTCAGGATCTCATGCATTAAATGCCACCCTTTTTCTATTTCAGACAAGGGTTATTGGATCCAGAAGTCAGAAAGAAGGACCAATAGAAATATTAATTCTTACTTTTTCAAGTAAGTTTTTCAAGTGAAAACACCATGAAAAAAACACTGGTATGTGTAGGGCACAATTCTACGCAATGCCACTGACACCTGGGGCCGTACTTTGACTCCTTAAAGAGTAGACCTTCTTCCTGCAGCACATAAATCACAATCCCTAGCACATTTCTACATTATCCCTGACAACAGGCAATGAACTACAACATCTAGGTCACCAATTAGAACTGAAGCACAGAAGTGATGCACATTACTTTGAATCCACATTGTAACCCATAAGCATATATGCATCTGTACCCTATGTCCTGTTCCATGTTCTCACTGAAATCTGGAATGAATCTACTCATTTTCCAAAGACAGAAACTCACATGCAGAGGAGAGAGATTCACATGTGATATTTTCTCTGGAAAGTAGGTTTAGACACAACTTGCTTAAGTTGTTTGGCTCTAAGAAATTGATCCAAATCAAAGCATTTCAGACATTTAGCTGTCTGACTTTATAAGTCAGTAATATAGCCAGAGCTATCTCAGACTGTCACCCTAGAATCCTCCTACAGAGAGCGGAGACAGGCATTTTTAGAGTTCATCTGAACTATTATAAGGCATGATAAGATGAATCATGTCCCACAAGTGGTTGTTTCTCTTCCATGACTATAAAAAGTCACCATGTTATCTAGCTCAGACGAATACATCCATATTAAGGAAGAATGTTTCAAGTAAGGAGAGATTAATTTTACCCATGGATGTTAAAGATTAGCTTTTAAAGTATTTAAGTGGTTTAAAATGTAGGCAGGGATCATAGTATGATTTTCCAATATATTTAGATGCTGTGGCATTTTTGAAAATCTCATTAGCTGTCTATCTGCAATCTTTGGTACTTTCTAGCCAAACTTTCTACCAAGTTTCCCCATAGAGATTCCCCATGCAAAAATTCTCACAGAAAAGTCAAGTGAAGTTCATTAGCCTTAAAACCAAAGGGAAGTAAATCAAACCCTACCACAGACACAAAGAAAATAAGAGTCTTAAGAGCTCGACTTCCATTCCTATCCATATCACAAGGTCCTCAGCATCTGCTAGGATCAAATGGTCCAAAACCATAAAAACTATGGATTTCCTTCTGATTACAATCCTCATCAAGGTAAACTGATAAATGTGCTCAACTGAGAAATTTTCTTTTCTGTGTCTACAATTTCCCAGTCCTAAGAGTAACCAAAACCAGTTCTACAAAATCTGTGAGGAGTGGGACAAAGACAATATTATGTATTTAATGATAACATACTTACATTTTCTAATATAGTACAGAAATGCAAATTAAAAAAAAAAGCTCATGTATTCTAGTTGAAAAATAAATATATTGTTTATTCCAAGAAATAATTTTAAGATGATAAAAAAACTGCCTTGCAAGCCCATATGAATACTTGTTTGCATAGCAACATGCATGTGCTACATAATCAGCACAAACATGTTTTTCTAGCAATTACAATGGGAGGGGGTTATGTTTATTTGTTTGTTTGCTTGTTTTGTTTTTAAAGACTGAAAACTCGTATTGTCTTACCATGAAAATGTACATCATCACTAATTTTTCAGTATTCCCAAAAGAAATCTTTTTTCTTTAGTACGTCTAGCAAACAATGATTAGGTGTGTCAAGTGGCTATCCTGAACTTTACCTGATGCTGTATTCTCTGGAAGCAACTTAGATGCTGTAGACTTTCAGACTCCTTTACCAATACAAATTGACGAATATGATGATTGGAAGACACAGTATTGGAAGACACAGCTACTCTAGATGTTTCTATTGACTACAATATACAGTCATAATAATTTCTCATAGCAAAATGCCATTTCTAAAATGTTTTGTATTACCTAAAGTTTAAAATAAAACTGTAATTGTGACTTTGTCCTAACTGCAGTCATAGTAAATTAATCATACAGTGCGTACTAGAAGATATTAGCTGGATGCCCAAACATTGACTGCTTGACATTACTGTCTGCTCTGTGTCATTAATACTCTTATTAAGTGCTATGAAACGTTGGTTGAACAGGCAATAATGGCCTTTAAAGACGCAGATGTAAAAAATGGCTGCTTTTACAGAGTTCCTCCAAAAGAAAACATCTGTTTACATAGCTGAAAGACTGCAACTTACATGCAAGAGAGAGTAGCAATTATCAAGAGTGAGACACACCACTGTGCATGGGCCTTGACATGACATTTTCTGTAGTTTTATTTTGAATTATATCTATAAAACCCTTGATAGGACACTCAGACCATATAAATTCTTAAGATCAGACTTTCAACATTTGACATAATTTTCTAGAAAAGCTTGGCTATTTCTGTCAAATCCTCCCAAATTTTGTGGCTGTGCAGCTTATGACTCTTGCACAGCATTGAAAAGTTCCTCTGTTATAAAAAGAATAAAGAGTATGATGATAAATTACCAGTAGTCACCTGCTGTATTACTATCTGGATGAGAACATTAACATGGCAATCATCACTGCAGTCTTCTGAATAAAATAATCATAAAATACATTAAATCAGACATGCACAGAGTGAATCAGCAGTGGAAATATATGTGTATTGGCTCTGTGAAGCATATGATCTAAAGGATGATCTACACAGACCCACTAACTCAGCAGAGTCTGAGAGCTAGAAGATTGGAAGAGCCAGATGTGTAAGGAGCTAAGAACTACTAAGAGTTAAAACCTGTAGAAACAGAAAGCCAAATTATACCATTCCCATAAAGGTGTAAACACTTGTCAATGGGTGTTTTGTCTGCTGAGACTGCTTCAAAGATTCCAAAAAAAAGACCCAAATAAAAATGGTCAAAGTGAGCTAATGTGTTAATTGCTGTGGGAATCAAGACTAAAGCTACAGTAATTGCAAAGTAAACTGAGAAGCAAACGTAGTAGCTACAAGAAACCTTTGCAATCTTTTTGTCTTGTTCCAAGTTGCCTAATAACTGAATAATGAAATCTGGTCCTTAGGCTACAGAAATGGGTTCTCTTGGCTGATGTATTTCTGTCCAGGTGAGTTGCAAACTATTTAAACTTTGCCCTTTCTTCTGCTTTGCTACATTTTAAGCCATATTGTGCACATGGGAGAAAAATAACAAATAGTCATATCCACTCTGTTCAAAAGTGAGTATGACCAAAGTCTTGTGCTGTGACTGCCAGGAGCTGGCAATGTAGGCAGGAGGGGAGGAAGGATAGAAGAGCCCAGGGAGCTTTTATCTGTAGGATGCACTCGTATACCTCTCCTTTCAACTGGATTGGGCAAAGCATTCACTTTCTTCAAGGAAAGTTTCACCATTGAGATGTGTGAATAGTGTTTAAAAGGTACAGTAAACATTTATTTTGTTATTGCACAGAACTCTGACAGTCATCACAGAAAAAACATTTGCGTTGCAAAGGCAATATTTTTGGAATTAACAAATTATATTTTCGCTTCTGTTCAACAACACCGCCGTTCAGTTGTTGGGCTTCTTTTTGCCCCTTTTCCTATAAGACCTTGCTTCATTCAACAGATGAAGTGGTGGATAGAAGGATGTAGGGAATGAACAGCTGGTCACTTTTTCTTTATGCTCATCACTCACTGTATGACCTTTACTTTTGTACCATGCGTCATCCAAACCATATATTGATCTCTGAATAGATATTTGCTTCCCAAGTCTAATACTACAGCCATGCAAACTCTCACTGTCTAAGAAAACTGGCAAGTTATCTTTTCTATCATTACTTCTCCTTTATGAGAAAACAATACAAAAACCAAACTTGCAATATTTTTTTGATCATTACTTTATGCAAAGAGAAAGAAGTTTGGGAGGAATCACAAGAGGAAACAGTGTCAAGGTCAAAAATTGCAAAGAAGGAACTGTAAACGTTTTTCCTGTTTTATGAAATAACAAGAATGTTTTCATTGCTTCACTGTTTCGGTTTTTCTGTTGTTTTGTTTTTTTTTTTTTTTTTTTTTTTTTTCCTTGTATTTTCTCACAGTTAATCTAGGGAGTGAGTGGGGAACAGGCTTTGAGAGGGAGACAGAGAAAATTAGAAGTAATCCAAACTTTGTGGCTAACCCCACTTTAGATAGAGAGGGGCCAAATTTAACCTTTTAAGCCTCCAAATAAAAAATACTTAAATGTGTTAAGTAACAAGTATTCCTCTATAGTGTGAAAGAAAAAGTTAAAGACACTGTGTTCTCACGGTGCGGTATTTTCTTTCATGTCTCTCATGGACATCCATCTTTTACTCGAGAAAAAATCTCAAAAATTAAAATCCTACTCGATCTTACAAAACGTTTCAGCCTAAGAAGCCAATTTCACAAAACATTCCCAACTACTTGTGACATGTACCTCATGTAACTCTTTATCCATTCACACAGTCCTACCAGAGGGGTCGAGCAGAAGAGCTAGACTGACAACATAAATATCCTAAGCAAAACACATTGCATATCATGGTGAAATAAAGTATTCAACAGTGATTCGTGTGGAATGATTAGACTCTTTTCTTGTTGACTGTGAAGTTACAATAATTGTGACTGTGTGAATAAAAGAGGACACAACAGATCCAGAATTAGTCCAGACAGTAGGACCATGTGAAGGATGCCAAATATTGCTTCAACCTACACCAGAATTGTTCTCTTTTCCCTTTGTCCCAGATATGTGAGATTCAGTACCCAGCTAAGGATACAGGCAATTTTCTTCTGCCTTTGAGGAAAATAGGTACACTTTGAGATCCTTATATATTCCCACTTGGTTAATACATTCCCACCTAGTTAACAGACATTTTGAATCCTACTTTCAGCTTTTGTATAGTCTATAGTCTTGTTAATGATACTTTAAAAAAAAAAAAAACAACTTTTAGATTTGGTGTACAGGACATTAGAAAATAATCTCACTGAACAGGGTTCTAAATAGCAAGAGTTGTATTCACAGTTTTGACAGCAAATCTGTGCTGAACACTGTCAGAGGAAAACAGATGGGTAGGTCTTGTTCAATTTCTGATGTCTAGATCCCCAGCTGCTTACACAGGTTTGAATTTTCATCAAAGCTTAATTGACATTTAATTGAATTCTTGAGAGGTTTGCATCTACTAAGATTACAGAATTCATCCATGAAGTACTAAGGCACATACTTAATTTTTAAACCTAGCCATCTTCAGCAGAACAGTCCACTGACAACTGGATTTGAGCTCATACGTAAAATTAAGCAAATGCTGAAATTACCCATATAAGAATTATACTACAAAGTCCTAGATGAAAACATGAAAAGCAATTATAAAACTGTAGTTAATTCTTGTACAACTATTTTCTTGATTTCCAAGACATTTAGGGCAAGATCCCTTTAAATCAGCGTGGTATCATTGAAGAAAGTATTTAGTTAAAATTATTCATTCACCATGGCACTCCAAGATATTTTTGCAATTTAGACATTTCTCTGCAAATAGATATATTGATCCTACATTCCATCTCTTCTTAGCAGAAATCATCAAGTCTGTCAATCCTTAATACACCCACATACACAAAAATATATATTAACATAGATATATAAACTTGTATTTTAGCACATTACACAATATAACATAAACACTACCCAAGCACTGATTCATAGAAGCCACCCTGCCATTTCTCTTCTCCATAGCAGTGTTGACACCAGAAGCCAAGATTTGTCTAAGTCACTGAAAGATGAAAGCTACATCCTTGCCTTAGCAGAGGCAGAGGAAAATTCACGATCAGTAGAGGCACGGAAGCAGAAAACACAGTACTTTAGCCCCACAGAAGTTAATCAGGCTATATATAAACAGAAGGATCTAGGACAGTTTCCTAAATGTAAGATTTAAAACAGACCGAGATCCAGATTTTCATAGTCTTTAACCATTTTTTCACAGAAATCAAAACAAAAAAGAGGTTTGGGAGGCTTAACATAGAGACAAAAGTGCAAAGAATGGTGCAGAACACATGCTTTCACCACTCTTATTCATTATTTCTTTAAAGGGACAAAGCAGTTGTTTTCAGAAAAGAACGAGGTTTGGTTTTCTTTTGATCCCTCCCCTTATATTTATATTTTTTCCCTCAGATGCAAGTGGGATGAGCAGGATGTTTGGGGATTTTCTGAATAAACTTATTCTCACAAGAGAAGCATAATTTTTCTGGCCAAAGTAGCACATTCAAACAACCATCCTCTTAGCCTCTCTGTTGATAGGGCTTGTATCTCTGAAGTCCTATCTGTTAATCTTCCATCAGCATATTACAAATAGATTTTTCTAAATATTATCTCATTATTTTGAGGTTATTCTATATTATAGGCTAATAACTGTGCAACTTCATGGATGGTCAGTTGACTCTGAGTTCCTGTCGAATCCCAAAAGCGTGTGCTAGATGAAATGTTAAAGTAATTGTATAATCAATGTTTGGAAGAAGGCATTGTGACATTAGTATAAATCATGAAATTAAGGTGATTGCCAATTAAGAAGTAAATAAGGTTGAGAAGGAGAAACAAAGTTGATTATATAGAAGTCATTGATAAAGAGTTTAACAAGTCAAAAGACTTGGTGTCTCAAAAGTTATCACCAAAAATATCAAGTAATGCATAGTCAAATGCTGGAATAGCAGATTAGAAGAATGATAGTATTAGAATAAACATGCATTTATCTGTCCTAAACTTTACATTCTCCATAGAACTAAGCTTAAATAATGACTTACAGACATAGTCATATTTCTGTTGTATGTCAATCACTTGAACCCAGTGAGTGGGATGTTATCATAATGGCAACTCCTAACTCAGACAGAGATAATTAGAACTCAGAGAGTACGTGGATAATTATAAAAGTATATTTTAAATGCATTTGATTTTACAGGGTTCATACCATTTAGAATTTGTGTTCTGTTGCTATTCAAGCATTTAATTTTTTTATGGACAGATGTTAACAGAAAGGCAGTGCTCATGTTCAAAACTCAAGTAGTGGATGTGAAAAATTTCAACTTGCATAGTCAGTCATATGGCTGAAAGCTGACACTTTGTTACCTTCCACATGTTATTGATTTTTCTCTCTTATGGACTGTCTTCTAACTAATTAATATATTTATCTAACTGATTTGCAGAGACCTTTGACTGCAAGCACTTATTTCACTGCCTAGATAGCAGAACATAAATAGTTCTGTCACAATAAATTGGATTTAACACAAACCTAGAATTAAAGTGTTCACAGAATCAAAATAGAATAATTTTCCTGTGACACTAATTTATGAGGAAAAAAAATCACAGAATTTGCAAATTGAGATTATTTTAATTAAGAATACTTAACCCAAAATAATGGTCAATTTTATTTTTTTGGTCTACAAATAACTCAATAGAGAACCTAAATTTTAATTTTCAATTACTTTGAAGACTTACTGATCTGTTTGCAGCTATAATGATACTAATAAATATTTTAATTATAATGAAAAATTATTTTGCAGAATTTTTCAGTCTTATCAGAATACATCATGAAAACTTACACATGCAAACATCTAGGACAAAATGTATTTAGTGCTTTAGAAAGTAAATATCAATACATATTTTCTTATTTGAGTTTTTAATTGAAACAAAATATTTTTTAATAAACCTTGGGGGGAAAAAAAAAACACAACAAAAATGGCAATAAACCTTTTTTACAGAATAAAGCTTACAGAGCAAGTAAAAAACTCTAAGCTGAATTCTTCTCAAAACGGAAAACTGTCATGGAGGGAAAATTCTAAAAAAGGTACAAATTTCCAGATCTGTGAAACTATGTGGGCTGATGTGAACTGCAGCATTTTTCTTGTTTCCCAAATCAAATCAAGCAGGTGGATTGTTCATTTGTTTTACCATGGGCAGTACTTCTTGGATCTTTTTTATTACAGGATAAAAATAAAGTTAGTTAATTTCAATCATAAAAGCTGTGGATGAATATACAGTTTTCTAGCAATTCTGACTATCTTAGTAAAGCAAAGAGAGGAAGTAGAAAGCTCATGCTCTGCCAAACGCACAACTGCAGCAAAGAAAAGAGCATGTACAAGTACATATGTGCATATTTGGTTGTGTGCACTTTCAGAGCTTTGGCTTTTACATAGCCAGCCTGAAGCACTTTAATGGAACATAACTTTCACTTCCGAAAGTTCAAGAGGCTTTAAAGGTTTCTTAAATTAGGCAGCCAAAATCATTAATCTCCTTAGAAAAATTTGGCAAACCACTGAATTCATATTGACATAAGGACTAGGAGGTAGCAGACTCAATTAACAAAACCATTTCTCTCCTCTGATGGCTTTGCTCTTTCTCTCTGAAATCACCAGGGCAACACTGACTTTATCGCAAGCACAGAGAAAGAGCTAATGTTTTAGGATGGGAACAAACAAGTATTGATAAAATAAGTACTGAGTCAAACCTGAATCCAAACAGGAACTCATCCTGCTTTCCAGGCTCAGGTGAGTTGCAGTCCCACTCCCAAACGTGACATTGGTAGTCCAAAGCTTACTGCTGGAAACAGGCTAGCCTGGGTTGCAGTACTCAGAGCACAACTGCAGATCCAGACCCAGCAGCGATAGAAGAAAAGGTTAATGTCCTCACCTGCTCCTAACCATCCCTCTGCTAGGGTGGGAGGGGTTCACTAAAAGAAGCAAGGTCTTACAAGGGAGTGTGATACCAATTAGCCATAATGAGACCATGTGTCAATCCTCCAACTTTCGGTACCTTTAAGATACACCAGACATCTTGTTTATTAATGGTTTTGTAATTACCTTATGGAGAAGGAGATCAGTGATTCTGATGTACCTGCTAGTCATCAGACAGTACAAAGTCTTATAACAAGATGTCCACAAATAAAATCAGGGATCCTAACTTTGTAGCTCATAAGGAATGATTGGATAGGAAAAGTACAATTTGGTTTTCATAGACACATTCAGGACATTTTTTCACTCACAATACAGATGATTCTCACACCTATTTACTGAGAAACTGTGCTCTGCAAATAATCCCAGCAGGACAAGTAAGCACCTATTTACTCAGCAAAAGTAAGAATGGCCATATTTGACCATTTTCATTTCTTCACATCATTAGTTTTATGTTCTATCACCTTCACAGCATTTTGCTTTCACACTATACCTTACTATTTCAAACAGAACTTGAAAATATACTTAAGCCCTGATATTCAATAAGGTTTCTATCCTATTTAATACACTACATCATTAAATCAGGTAGACCCTGGGTGTATTCTTAAGAAATATTTTCTTCACAAGTTGCTTGTCTTCAGTTCACATCATATTTTGTATACTGTACATTTCTAAGCCAAATAATTGGATGGGAGAATAGAAAATTACTGAAAAATATTGAAAAGTTAATCAAAATCTCTTTTTTTTTTTTTTTTTTTTTTTTTTTTTTTTTTTTTTTTGTTAGAAAAAAATCTCATATGCATGCTGGTCCTCTTCCCTGGTTATTCTTTGTTTATCTGTTGCTTCAGTTTACCAAAGTATCCCCACAAACGCCGAGCATCAAAAAAACATAGCCATTTTAAAACTGAATAAAATTTGCAGCCAAGGGAGACTGGGTTAAATTAGATTCACTAGTTTTCTCCTGGCTCACTCTATAGGAACCAGGAGAGTAGCACTCAGTGCGTAAGAACTCTGCCATGCTTAGCTTAACTGAGAGTGATTATGTTTTTCAAACATATGGGCTTTATAAAGGTTTAGTTGTGTAGATGAGGGATTTTCATGATTATTCAGCTGGGTATGGATTTTCAGGGTTGGGCTATGTTTGTTTTCTTTTTCCCTGTCCCCAGCAAGAACTGGAGAACACAGAGTTTTGCTAGTGAGGAGTACAGCTATGACCTCCATGTCTTCTCTGCTTTCTACTGGTAGTGAGCATCACCCTGTTCCTGTACAAATTAACAGATATTAAACTAGATCTCAAAAAATTTGTGTTGTTTGGTTTTTTTGTTGGTGTTTTTTTTTTTTTTTGTTTTTTTTTTTTTTAATGAAATAACGTATGTTAAAAATGTAATGAACAAAATAAATGAAAATCAAGATAAAGGTGACAGAATTTAAAGATAGGCAGTGTTGGACTCTTAATGATGTCTAATCAAAGTCCCTTAATCTACACCTTGAACATTTAGAAAATAAAACGCACAGCTACAATATTCAAATAAGTAGACCTAATATTTGATTCAGAGTTCTGTTGAACTTTCTTGTGGTTTTTTTTTACACATCTTCTCACGCTTTCAAAAGCAAACATGAATTTCTGAAGGAAAATATATCCCTCTTTTTATGTAACAGTATCTATATGTCATGGATACAAGGTATTTGTGAGCTTATATAGTCTACATATTTATGTATGTAATCAGCTTTTCCACCTGCAAAGTGGGGATAATTATTCTTTCTTTACAAGTATCATGAGGTTTGTCTTAATAATTTCTGGCAATTGGTGTGAGATGCTCTTAATGAATAACTTCATATGGTAAGTGGTAAGGTTAATTATCCCACTATGATAGAAATCAATCACTATTAACTTCTTTCTAGCTGGATAATGAGGCAACCTTAAATTTTTTGATTTGACTCAACTGACTTGACAGTCACATTGCTATCGTATGTTGAAAATCCAGGAGACTACAGTATAGCTCACAGAAGTCCCTGTGCAGGCTCCAAAGGATTGAAAGGAAATATAAAACAAACTATGACAAGTTTTAATTCTGTTTTTGTTATGCTTCCATTTAAATCAACACCGTTACTCTAAAAGATTATTTATTATCCTAACCATGGCATAGCATAAACCCATAGCTTTCCTCATGAAGTGCTGTTGTGATGTTAAAAATAATTAATGAAGTGTTATCTTGAAACAGCAAACAAAAAAAAGGATTTTATAACCTCAACATTTATATTTGACTATAAGAGTATTTCTTCCATCAGAATGATTAAGATTCAGAATTTGTCAATTTTGGTTTTGAGTCCATTATTCTTCACATTTGTCTGTAATATTTAAATAGACATACAAAGAAGGATATTTAAGTTGATATGTGAGGAAGACTAGTAAATAAAAACTGATTTGTGAGGCCAAAAACCTGTATAGGCATGAATGTTTACATCTCTCCTACACTGGCAAAATACTAGTAGTTGTCTGTTATTCAAAATTCAATTAAATTATTCTACCATTCTCTGTTAATGACATGATACATGCAACAGTGTTGAGTGGTGTTCATGGATGGCTGGATAAACAAGACTACGCCAAGGATGGAACATACACGTTCATAAAATTGAGAGTTTAAGCTTTCACATCATTAGTAGAGTTTTAGACCATATGCTGTCGAGTTCAAAGGTATCCAGTTTGAGTTTTCTGTGTCAAACTCATTATCTCTCAAAACAAACGTAGTCTCATGCCTTCTGCAAACAGTGAGATAAAAGTCTCAGCTTTCATTTAAGGTCTGGTTTGTTCATAATTAGGATCTATAACACTGCAGAGCATTGTCTTTTTTAAAAAAATTCTTTTTTTTCCTATTGAATCAAAGATCTTTCAAGTTTCTCTCTCATTCTTGACATTTTATTGCCAGCAGTAACAGATGTACAGCAGTTCTGAATAGTAAGGAGAAACCTCACTGGAAGGTGATTTCTTTTACCTAATTTGCCATTATGGAGTGTTTAAATTTCTCCCTGCATGCTCTCAGCATAAAATAGTTATTTACAAATTCATGAAAAATTTAGGTGTGCACTGTTAATTGAGTGTTTTTATAGGGAAATGCAATGACCTAGGAAATGGAGAAGGATTCCTCACTTCAGAAACCAGACATTTCTTCCTCCCCAGTTGTCCTATCCTATAACTTATTTTTCTTGTTATTGCATCAGATCCTACTTACCTTCCCTTATATTTCTTGTTTTATTAATTGCACTATATTAACTTCACAAGAAAGGTCAGTTCCATCTCAACAGTCCAGAGACAAACCTAACTCTGTAAACAGCATTCCCCATTGGAACTATAAGCAGTTTTCAAGGCTGTGGATATTTGTGTACAGAACTGAAAAGACAAATATTTCTTGATGATAACCTTGACAGTTTTATCTTTTCTTAATATGGTTGTCCTAATTCAGGCCACCATACTTAACAGTGTAAGTTGTCATTAGTCACAGAAATAGGAAATTCCTCATGCTATGACTAACTGGGCAAGCAAAATCTTCTTAAGATTTTTTCCAATAATTTTACTGTTTTGATAGGCCCAAAACTTTATAAAGCCCTCTAAGATGTACTAAAAAAATGGTTTAACAAGACATTAGCTTCTAAGTATCTGAGCCATCAAAGAAAGTCTTAGAAGCCTACATAGTTCAGTACTATAAGACTTAAATGATATAAACTACGTTCATGCTCTGTGTCTCACCATTCTCTCACATGAAGCCTGTGACAGAGAATTGAACTTAACCTTCACAGTCCCAGCCAAGGACCCGATGCCATTTGCTGGACATCTTCTAACTAAACAATTCTTTAATCCAATCCACACCATGCCCAGTGTTTGACAAGATCCTCGAGTTCATGCATAAGCAAATTCTGTGCTAACCAGGTATGGACCAACTCCGTATGCTTAGCAGAGTCCGTGTTATTCAGTGTCACAAGAGATAATAAAATGTGTTGCCTTTTTTTTTTTTCTTTAAATGGATGTCTGTGAATAATTTAATTTATGAATATAAATGGAGGTGTTTGTAAAGGCTAAGATTAGCCAAGGCTGGATAATCTCCTCAAGTTCTTAATGTAATCAGTGGAGAGAGAAGCTCCTCTGGAGGATGTCAGAACAGGGAGTTTTCTCTGTACTAACTCCAGAAAGTGCCAGGGAAGGTTATGTTTGCAAGGACAGAATAAATCTCATGAACAATTAAGACTAACTCTATGGTGAACTCTAAAATGCCAAGACAGAGTTCTTGTGCTTGTCTGTTACTTAACTAGTGCAGTAGCAGAATTCCAAAGAGACATGGATAGATAAAGCTATAGCTATACTGCAAAACAAATTCCAGTGTCTAAAGCCAAATTTCAATATGATGTGAAACCCTTCAGAATACAGGAAACTTTAACATTTTTTAAATGCAGTCTCTCTGGAAGTCAGAGAATATTTTCTGCCTAAAATATATATATATTTATAATGATGTTCTTGTTTCAGGAAGGTTTTTGGTTTTGTTGGAGAATTTAATACCCAACAAAGTTAATGTTATCTCAGGAAATTACCATTTCCACCATGTGCATTTCCCATCTCTTACTAGTCCTAAGCAATCAGACCTCCTGACAGAAACTCATGCTGAAAAGTAAAAGAAATAAAAGATTATTTTGTGTGCTTTCTAGATAAAGAATCCTTCATTGCAGATGCAATATGTAAGGCAAAGTTAGTGATATCAGGCTGTTGGTTTGATAACTAAAGCAGAAAAATATACTTTTTAGACAATAATCAGAAAAACTTATCAGAGAAAGAGAGGGGCTCCACAAGTATGGATTCAGTGAAGAAGTAAAGGACAGAGATTGCCTGTGCAAAAAGAGGGACAAGTGATCTTCAGTGACTTCTGGAAACAAGACAATATTTTCTTACGTGGTGAGTGCACTCCAACAAATTTGGAGTCGTAGACTGCCACTGGTGCAGTAAATAACTGTGGCACTTACTGTTTCCCGCCAGTAGCTCTCCAGCACCCCAGCTTATGGCCCCAAGAGCAAATGAGATACAAACAGCAGAACACTCCCAGGGCTGATGTCAGGAGCTATGGTCCAAGGTGCTGTAAGTATGGCTGGAAGTGCTGATTTGATTGTGATAGTAACTTCCTCAGTTCCTGGTTCACAGTCAGATTTCTTAAGGTTGTCCTGGGTGCTAAAGGTCTGGAATTCTGCACAGTGGGTTGCAAGAGTGAGGAATCAGGTATGGCTTGTTGAAAGAATCAGATAAATATAATAGTCTATCCTCTCTAGCAGTGAGAGGACTGGCAACATGTCCTGTGAAAATTGTCCCTGATACCCCAGACCTAATATTTTAGATTTGTATGAAAATTTCATTTGAAAGGGACCTCTGATCATCACCTGGTCCAACCCTTCAACTCAGAGAAGTGCCACCCTCAAAGTTTGAGCAGATTTCTCAGTGTTAAAAATGCATGTCAAGTATTTTCAATTATAGAGATTCTGCAGCTTTTCTGAGGAACATCTTTCAGTGCTCAACCACCACCTCACACTATGAACAGTATTTTCTTTTACATCTAATCAGAAATTCTCTTGTTGCAACAAGTGCCCATGGTCTCTTGACCATTTACTTTCATCTCTGAGGTTTTGTCATATCTATATCCGTCATAAGGATGCTGAACACAGTAACTTCAGGACCTGCCCTTAGCCTTTTCTAATCTGAACAAGAAGCTAATTTTTTGAATCATATGCTGAATGCTGAGTTTCCAATGAAGAGGAAATCCTTTATGTAGAGTCATCATAAACTTCATCTGCAATTCATTCCACATACAGACTGGCTCTAGAAGAGATGTGTACACTATCCCTTTCTCCAAGAGTCTTGTTTCAGTCATCCATACTTTGTATAGAAGTGTATCTGCTTCAAGGCCTAGCTTTTCATTCAATCAACAAACCAAAGAACTCTCTTGCTTCTTAAATGGAAGTAACCTGAGAACTGTAAACTCTAGTAATTACAACCCTTCCACTACATAGATTCGGAAGTTTTCTTTCACATTTTAAAATTATTGTACAAAACCCCACTGTGTGACAAGTAAAACAAAGGTAAAATTAGCAAGGTTTTGTATAACATGCAGTGATCCTTAATTTATTGCTCACAAAAGTGATTATTGTAGATGTGCTTGGATGTAGCAGACAGCTTGATATATAGAATTTGGATATTTGTGGAGGACAAACAAGTAGTGAGGAGGGTGATAATTTTGTCAGCATACTTCATGTTGTTTACATAATTTACATCAACTTTATAACCTCAACTTTAAAACTTTAGAAGCTGGTCTAATAAAGATGAAGTTAATCAGTTTTCCCCAAAAATCTGAGTCTTTTAGGAAATTGTACAGGGAGTGTCTTTAAATATAGGACATTAGGGAGAAAGTTTGTTCTCTGTTATCTGTCACAGTGTCTCTTAAAAGCTTTGATCTAAAAGGCCTATGCTTTTATAGTTAAGAAAAAAAAGTGTTTGCAATGAAATGGTACCATTTTATGATCTCTGACACATAAATGTCGTTTCATAGAGGCTTTGTGTAGAAAACAAAAATACTTTAAAATGCCATCTCTAACTGGCACATCTGAAAGAGCACATATTTCAGGTTTGAACAACAAAATTGTTTTTCCACATATAAACATTCATTTAGGTCCCACTCCCACACAGCACTAACTCCACCAATAAAGAGTATGACTAACATCATTGCTGGTGAAGGATATTGACTTTTCTTTCCTGAACTAAACATCAGACAGGCACCAGAACTACAAAGTTATTAACTAAGATATATCACAAACTAGTATCCACCCACCTCAGAATAGCTTCAGTTCAATAGTTACTGAGCATCTCCACATCCTTTCTGAGTGCAAGACTGATTTTTGTTATTATAGTAAACCCATCAATGTCATATGCTCCCTCAAAAGACACATTTTAATTATCCTATATTGACTCATCTAAAATATTTATTTACCGGTTAAATCAAATCAGACAAAAAATACAAAATCACTTCTTAAGTAACTTCCAGAAACTTTTCTCTTACTTCTCTTTCCTTTCATATGTTCTAAGAGTCTCACTAGTGTTAATATTCTTCACTCCCTGAATCACAGATCTGTCTCTCCTCTTTCCCACACTATTCTTTTCCTGTTTTTTCAAGCAAATATCTAGTCTTTAGCCTACCCCCAAAAGACCACGATGCTAAGACACCTGTTTCTATTCTCATAACAACTTGATTCATATCCTCTGATTTACTCTACTATCACTCAGTCACAAACACTTGGATCAAAAGAGGCTGCATCAAAAGCAGTGTGACCAGCAGGTTGAGGAAGGTGACTGTTCTTCTCTACTCCACTCTCGGGAGAACCTACCAGGAGTACTGCGTCCAGCTCTGGGTTCCTCAACAAAATATGACATGGACCTGCTGGAGCGAGCCCAAAGGAGGCCACAAAGATTATCAGAGGGTTGGAGCATTTCTCTTATGAAGACAGACTGAGAGAGTTGGCGTTATTCAACCCGGGAAGAGAAGGCTCCAGGGAGACCTTCCAATACCTAAAGTGGACTAACCAGAGAGCTAGAGAGGGACTTTTTCCAAGGGCATGTAGTGTTAGGACAAGAGGGAATGGCTATAAACTGAAAAAGAGTAGATTTAGATTAGATACTAGAAATAAATTCTTTACTGTGAGAGTGTTGAGGCACTGGAACAGGTTGCCCAGAAAAGTTGTGGATGCCCCATCCCTGGAAGCGTTCAAGGCCAGGTTGGATAAAACTTTGAGCAACCTGGTCTAATGAAAGGTGACCCTGCCCATGGCAGGGGGGATTGGAACTAGATAATCTTTAATGTCGTTTCCAACCCAAACCATTCTATGATTCTATGACTTCTGTAATGGTCTCACACATAATCAATTCAGGAAACATCGCACATCAAAGTATTTTTTGGTTTATAAGATACCAAAACTGATAAATGAATATTCAGTTGTATGTTTTCAGGAAATGTTTCAGAGTAGGAAGGTACATAGTTATGCATAGTCACTTAACCATATTTCCAAGAAAAACATTCCTAGAATGGTGCACTTGTCCTACAAACAAGTGAATTCATGCATGTGTCAGTGCTGCTACTCTCATAGCCAGCCAGAACTGTATTTATAGTGCTAAAAGGGAAAAACATGTACAATCATTTCCAGGCATGTAGAAACCCAGTCACAGGTGCTTTGAGGACTAGGAGTGCCACAGCTGTTAGTTTGTCAGGGGTAAGATCTGTTAATGAAACTGAATTGTTGCCTTATGGCAAATGAGCATTGCATGTGAATAAACTGACTGTGATACATCAGTGGCCGAAAACCAACAATATGACAGAAAAATGTTCGCTATAAAACACTGACCTGGGGGACTCGGAGAGTTATGCCTAATTAAAGCAAGTAGAGTCAAGCACACAATTAAAAAAACAGCAGCTGTTAGAAAACAAAGCAGTGGAAAAGGCATTCATTTTTACACTGAGTTTTAGGAATCATTCACTTTGGGCAGGTTAACTGTGTTTGTCACGTAACTCCCAGGCATTTTTCCATGCTTTGATAATAGCAAGGCATCTATGGATACTTAAACACAGAATGCCTCAAAACAAAGGCATTTAAGTCCTTCCTGGAGAGCCAGTTGTGGTTATTCTTGTGATTTTACTACAGAAGCCCATATCAGAATAGGAAAAAGTCGTGTTTCCCCTGAATCCTTCTGCCTCTCTTCTTTTACTGAAAGTTGTTTCATCTAAAATGGGAAAAAGACTACAGTATGATAGTATATCCAACTGAGAGAATTATGAAGTTCAAGTCATGCTTTGAAAGTCCCATGTTGGTGGGAAATTCACTTTTTAGGTGTTCATTCTCCTTTCTGTTACAATATTTTTCCTTCCTTCAGGTACACTGATGTAAACTGCAAGTCAGACATCAGTCTCATAGCATGTAAGTAATTAATTCACTGAGTCACAATGGAGCCTCTCCCTTGACTTCAATGAGCTTCCAAACAAGTAAGAAACTTCCTTTTTGTGACAGTTTCCTCTGCTGAGATATGGAAAAAAAATTATATAAGGGAGAGGGAAGAGGCAGGGAACATGTGAGGCTTTCTATTTGCACTCTTTGCATTGCATTATTTATATTAATGTTAAAAGTTGAAATAAGTAATATTCCTCCCTTTTATTTCTCTCTGATTGATGCTGAAGAACACTTCAGAAGAATATTTAATAACACCGAGTTATTAGATTTGCTTATGAAAGTCTGAATGATTGTAAGTACTTATATCCTAATTAACACTTCATCCCTGGTTATGTAACTAGGAAGTACCAGAAGACTATTCTTGCTTTGTTACAGGAAAGCTCAATAAAAATAATGTTGAGTTCATACAGCAAATAATTTTTAGTCTGAATCATTAATCTGAATAGAACATCTGCAAGCAAAAAAAAAAAAACAAATAAAAACCTCAAACAAACACACAAAACCATGAAAACATAAACATACAAACAAAAACCAACAAAACCCCAAAACAAACCAAAAACCCCAAACAAACAAGGAAAACTCAGGTCTCAAGTAACCTTACCAGAACACTAACTTATTATTTACATGTAAAGTTGTTTGTGTGATCTTTGTAGCAGTTAATTTACTTCCAAAGAGACTAAAAGACTGCAAAAGTTTTCTTTTTATTTCTTATTTCAGGGTCCTTTTTTTCTTGTCAGTTTATTAGCCATGGAACAGATCTGTTAAATATTATATGCAAAAAAAAAAAAAAATTCAAGAAGGAAATCTTAAAAGCTACCACTTACTGAAGAAAGGAGAACAAAGAAGTGACATATTTATGAGCTTTTGCTTTATGATAGGAGGTTTTTGTTTGTTTGTTTTAATGCAGTTTTTGGTCACATTTCTTTATCCTCATTTTACAAAACTGCTAAGTCTTTTTGATTGCACAACCTTACTTTTCTATTCTGGCATATTTAAAACAGTGTTTCACACTGTATTTTTCTCAGCAGTCTTTTCTTTCTTCTAGACATCTGGAGAGGAAGTTTGAATATTTTTGTATAATATGCTTTATAAATATCCTAAGTCTCAGCATCATAGGACCTGGAGGAAATCTAGATTCTGGTGATGTTACTGTATCATGTGGGGTTGTGTTTTTTTTGGTTATCCTTTCCCTTCCTTGATTTAATGGACAAAATTATATTGTGTGTGCTTCAATACCGAATATCTTAAAACAACTCACTGAAACTTGACTGAAAACTCTGCCAAAAAAAAAAAAAAAATTAGCTGCTTCATTATTATAACAATATATTATCACTAAATATATATACAGGCCTTTTCAACTCTTAAAACTAATGACTGATTCTCTGAAGTTTAAAAACAGGAGCTAAGGTTTTGATTCAAAGGCTTTGATTTTTCTTGTATTTCATAGTCTTTGGACTAAAGATCAGCTGTATTAACAAATGCCATATCTAGTACATACAGATAGCATCTTAGTGTAAAGCAAATCTAGAAATACAAGTACATTTTGGTCCAGACCATTATGGTTTGTCCCTCTGGGGTGAGAGGGAACAGAACACATAGGGTGAGGTGGTGTAGAAATTCAGCCCAAAATGCCTGACCTTGTGCCACGCACGCCAAAGTCTCTGCATGACTTGGGGCCACAAAGCACAGCCAGCACACTGCACAAAGTCAAAGGCATGAGCAGCTGTGAGGGAAGTTTCTAGATGCAAGAAACATGGATTCTGTGAAGTTTATGATTAAGTCATTCTGCATTACTTAAATACTTAAATCAATTAGCAGAAATATCACCAAATAGATACAAACTACCTGAATATATATAGAGAGAGTTAGAGAAAATAGGAGCCATGTTCCTATACAACCATGGTATGATTTCTTTCAGCCATGACATCTCTTTTCTGTGCTGGAGAATATTCAGGACAGGAGTTAGCTCTGTTGACTTTTCCTCTGAATAAAAAATCACTTGTAAGAGAGATACAAACTCCTTGTAAGTTCTCTCTTTAGGTGTAAATTACACATGATGAGAGATTGAGAGATTTGCAGAGGGTGAAAAAAATCTGCTAGATCAGACTTATATAGCAAGAATGTGAAACTCTGAGACTCCAAATCTTAAAGTTGGTTTTCATTCTAACTCTGTAAAAATCTAAAATTTTAGTTAATTTTTTCCCAGAAATTGTAATTTTGAATAAACTTGCTTCAAAAGATGCAGAGCATTTCATTATATACTTTGAAGCATTTCATAGTTCTCTGAATCAAAATTAATAAACTGTCCTGATTTCATTTAAAATCAGATTTATTATTAAGCTATATTTTGAATATCACACTGGTAAGAGAAATATCTCTAATGATATTTCTAATATCCTTACTTTTCATCTTCGCTAATATATACAGAGTTGTATTTCTCATGGAATGGGACTGAAATTGTATTTCTGTCAGCAGGAACTCTACTTCAGAGATACAGAATTTCTGCTGGCCATATGAAGTAAAATAAAACAATGAAAGAATATTTGAAAACATTCCAAAACTTCAAGTGATTCACAGTTTTCATAAGACAAAACACCGATAAGAAAATTCAGTCTTAAAATTATTGATATTCCAGAATTAAATGCTTTCACCACTTAAAAACCATTAAATGTTCTTGGATTTAACTGACTGATGTATGACTTTTTTTTTTTCAGACTTTTTTCCTCATTAACAATTTGAATTCGAGAAAACTGCAGCTTCCTTTGGGTAAACAAATAAGCAAAAAGAAAAAAATTTGTTTGTAATATTCAATTCCTAGCTAGTTACCTTGGTTATATTTTACATCTGTTTCTGAGTTAACCAGCACAAACTGGTAGAGGAGTGTATGTAAGTATATAGCAATCTAGCGCTATTAATAAGCACATAAATTTAAGTGAGAATGCCAAGGAGCAATCTTCATTTCTACAACAGGCTATTATATTATGGAAATGTGTTTTCTAGCTGTTGTGCCTGTCTAGACTGCTATCAGCAGCTTGTATTTGTTATGAAAGCCTGCAGCTGGTCCATGCAAAGTTTGCTGTTTTGCAGTCCATCTGCTCAGAAGAGATCTGTAACACTGCCCAGTTTGGAGTAATGCTCCCTTATCATTGTACTCACAGTCCCTAAATAGAACTCTGAAATAATGATGGTTGCTTTCTACTTTAGATGCCAGTAAATTAACTCCTGTCTGGGCAGATGGGTATCTGGCTGGTGAAACCAGAGACAACTGAGAATCCAGCAAAGCAGGCTGGGGAGTAGCATCCTTTCATTTCTGTGGCTTGTTTGATCCCTGTAGTCCCACCAAAACTGTGATGTTGAATGATCTCAGGAGATGAGAAAGTGGCAATGAAGATAAGTAAAGTGTGAACAAATGGACGTGTTAAAAAACATAGGAGACAAAAATAGAAACCTGTGCCTGGAACTATTTGCACTATACACAGCTAATGTGCTGTTTCCTGAGCAAGACCTGAACTTGATCCTAAGTTTAAGCAAAATTGCAGTAAACAAATTCAGCACACTTTCTGGCAGTAGTCATTAGCTGTCTCATTAGTTAAAGTTCAAGAAAACTCACATCTAAACTGTCCTTATTTTTTACTCATATTAGTAGAATTATTTTCCATTTTCTACTTACCATTTAATATTCTGAAGGGAAACACTGGACTGCAGCTCATTTTTCTGATATAAAAATGGAGCCATTTTCTGAATGACCCAAATAAACAAGTGATTTGTACTGTTAAAGACTTAGCTTATTGTTTTGGGATCCAAACTTAGCCTTATTGATATCATTCACTGCTAATTTAAAAATGAACCATGAAAGATCATTGTATTTATATAACGATTGTCAGTAACGAAAAACTTGTTCTTTTTTAGGTGTAGGTTCAGCAAAGGGGCTGTGCATTTGGACCACCTCCTCTTATTCAAACTCCTGCCAACCTGAGATACAAAAGTGTTGATAGAGCCAGCAGAAATGGTGCAATATTGATCAGGAAAATGGGCTAGGAAAACCCTTAACAGCATGTACAAGCCCCTTACATGGATCATTATTGACTACTTTGTGTTCCATTGTGGTTTTTTCCTTAGTTTTCTCTCTTGTGTGCTTAACTGTGATTTCTGTCACCTGCTTTGGACTTCTTGTCCCTTTTGCAATTTGTTTTCTGCTACAAACCTCACTTGCTTCTGAACACATTTTCTACATAGATTCTTAGTTTGGGAGAACTCTTAAACTTTTTTGTCTCTACTTGTGAGTCCGTGTCTCCATCCCTATTTCCAGCCTCATTATAACCATCAGGACAAGTTGTGCAGGTTTCTAGTAAGATGAACCTGATAAATCAGGTTATGGTGTACAATTTTAAATCAGAAGAACACACAAGATGCCAGTAATTCAATTTTTGTGCTTATAAACTCAAAATTACTGAAATTTTTAAATAAAAAAAAAAACCAAAAAAAAAACCCCCAAAAACCCACAACCCTCATGAAATATTACTATGGTGTGGTTAATATAGAACCTAAAGTAAAGTATAATAAGATTCTCTCATAAAGTAATTCAGTTTGCATGGAGAATATGTGTATTAGTCTCTTAAGGATTGTATCACTAGAACAGATGGTCTATCTACCGCATAGAACCTGACCTGGGTAAACTCTGCTCCCACATATGGTGTTCCTGGAGTCTTGCTGATGTAACCATCAGGGCTTTTTGTACATGTATGTTTTCAAAGTGTCTGCAGAACAGCAAAGGATGAATTGTGAGCCACAAGAATATTTCTTCTATAGCACGATGCTAAATATATGTTTTATGTCCTAGAGTAAGATAGGAGGTTATGCAAAAATATATGAAAATATGAGGGCAGTGTGAGTAGTGTTGAACTGTGTTGGAAGATCAATGCACTGAGCATGGCTAAGAGCAGAAACATATGGAATAGTTCCTTAGATATTGATAAAGTGGTAGTCAGCAAACCACAGTAAAATCAGAACAAGGAACACAGCTGGTCTTCTTTCTACTGCTTGGAATTATATGCATTTCAGGAAATTAGGAAAAAAAGCACACTGTCTTCTATTCTAGTAAGGGAAATTTTGTTTTTTTCTGGCTTTTACTGTTCTATAGAGGAGGCAACTCAAAGACTTTCTCGTGATTTACATGCTCTAGACAGGCAGTATCTGACCTTTAATTTGGCTAGATGTGCATTGATTAGGACTGAATCTCATTAAGACACAATCTACTGGGGGTGGTGCAAGAGAAAATATAATATTGATTAAAAAGTAAAATAATCCTTCTCTCTCTCTCTCTCTCCCTCCTGACTGCCTTAGTTCATAATTAGCCTTTCCATCCAGCTTTCCTCCTACATGTTATGTAGCTGTCTGTCTGACAGGAAGCAAGATCATAAGAATGCAATTAGAAATTTCAAATTAGCAGTCAAACACAGACAAGGATGGTGGAACCTGCATCATGCCTAGTTTGTTGTTTGACTGAAGTGTGGTTACAGCAATGTGATTTAAAGATTTTTAATTTAACATAAAAATATGACTGCTATTATTGTTGTGCGTCAGTTTAGGAATTGCATCACATTTTTCTTATACAGGATGACCAGGAGAATCAGCTGATATGCAGCAGCACAAATAAGGTCATTTCCCCCCTAAAATAAAAGCCCAAAAGGGCTATTTCTGTCCACTGTGGAAATGTGAGAAAGCATTAAAAGGCAAACTTGTCCAATATTAGCTCTCTGTTAGAGCTGTGAAAAGGAATTGAATCAGAAGGGTAACGCTCCCTTCCCTTTTATAATCTTTCAGAAAGGATGTGCAGTACCATGATAAAAGATCACATGGTAATGAGACAATACCAGGATCTTCCCAAGCAAATCCAGGCTTTTTAAAAAGTGACTGCAGCACTGACAGTATTTGAATGAGTTTGGATTAATTTAGCTCAAATTTTGAGAATATCAACATCTGTTTCAGGATTTACAAGATTTTCAAGCTCTAATATAACAAAAACCGCTGTGTTTTTTCTGGTTGTTACTTAATTGTAGGCAAATTTCATGGTAAGGGCTTTGTACAGAAAAAAAAAAAAAAAGTAGCAAATTTGGTGTATCAGCAAGGCAATTTTCTTTTTGATAGAAAAATGTATTTGAGCTGACCTATTAAAAACATGACTGATTTACTGTCTAGGCTCTTCACAATGATTGCTCACTGAGTAATGAGCACAGAGAGCCACAGTAAGCATCTTCAGCTGGTGTGTATCACCACTGAGTTCACTGAAGTGATGCTCTTCTGCTCTCTGCCAAGCTCTGGGTAAAGCACAATGTTCAATAAGTCTTATTTCTATTGACCATTTAATAGATTGCTGTGTTTCCATGTTCATAACCCAGGGTTTCAAAGGAGTTGTTCAGTGTTATGTGGTCTTCCTAAAGGATTTTAAGTGAAGCCAACAGCTCACCTTCATCTCAGTAAAAGAGAAACAGCAATTCACCTTTGTCTGTGAAGGAAAGCTACTGGAAGCAAATCAGAGAAACTAAAATGATGGAATCTGGGAGAGGAAATATGGATTTCAGAGCGTCCACCAAGGCTTACACATGCTTTCAGATATGTAGCTTTTTCTTTCTATCTTAGGAAGCAGAAGACTAGAAGAAAAGTAGAAATAAAAAAAAAAAGGAGGGGGAAAAAACTCTGATCAGAAGGAAAACTGATTGATGTGAAGCTCTTCTTTACATTTGTCCATGGCAATGGTCAAAATCACATAACAGTAGTTACATATATAGAATAGGAATAGTGTGTGCAGAACAGGGATGTAACTATAATTCATCATTTGAGCAAGGGAATCTGCCCCAGAAATCTTAAGTTTGAATGAGTGCAAACTCTCTCACATCTGGACACCATGATAGTGTTGTCATATTTTTAAAATCAAAATATACCTGGACTCAGAGCAAAGGGGTGCAGTCCCTGTTTGCAATTATGTATTAGAGAAAAAAATCTGAGACAAACCCTATATCATGAAAATATTTATTCATATACTGTTAATGCTTTTTAGCATGGTGGGGGCTTTTGGTGCTGGGAAAGTTTAAACCAAATAAAAGTTTAATTAAACAAAGAAATCATGGGAAAACATGATCCTACTATTACTTGATTAATACAATGTTGTGATGTAAAGACTGAGGACAGAGTACTAAATTTAAACATCTTTAAAGGAATGGGATGATTATGCTGTATATTGCTTGGATTTTCATTTTACCTGCCCTGGTATTAAAACATACTGTTCTATCCTTATCTTACTGAAATTCTGTTCAGATATTTGCAGCTAATGCTCTGTTTTAAGCCTGTTTTCAAAAACATTTGAACTGATCTATGGTACTCTTTTAATTTAAATCAAAGCTGGCATTTTCCTCTTTTATATTTTTCCCCATTACTGCAGTGGTTCAAGAGGTCTTTTGAAAATGCACATCTTCTGTGTTGTATTTTAAAAGAAGAGCCTTTCTCCTAGGGTTTCTATTCCTATCTTTTACTGCAGAGTACTTTTTTAAACCTAGGGATTTAGAAGAGATAATAACTCTGTATGTGAGGATGCTACTCCTAGAACTTTTCTATTCCTTTAGTCAAAATTGTTGGATCTTCTTAAAATTGTAATAAGAGAGACAAAACCCAGGAACTCCTTTGAGAGGCAGATAACAAAATCCACTGTCAAATTCACACGAAAAATTACATAAAGATTGTTCTGTGTTCCACTTAACAATGTTGTTAGCATGTTGTTGAAAGACAATTTTTACCTTTGAGCTTAGTGTATAAACTTCTTTATAGAAATCAGCAAAGAAGAAAAAAAAATCTTACCACTTCTTTTCTTCCTACCCTCACTTAGATCTAACAAAAATGAGACACCAACTTCAGCAGGCACGAACAGAGCATAGTACACAACATTGCAACTGCTTTCTGGCAAAGTGCATTAGAAAAACTTGTACCCTTAAGATCTGAGAAAAGAAAAAAATGTAAGTGAATATACTGTTACTGCTGAAGAGCTAATTAAAAAAATGGTTACTAGTTTTTGTGCAATCAGTGACACAAATGTTAAAATAATGGAAAAACAAGAGTCATATTCTGTGTGTCATAGTTTAGTGTTGAGGATGAGAGTTAAAAAAAAGCAGAAATTCCATTTCTCTTCAGGAGAATAAGCATTACATTTAGTAAGCAGAAACATTACCCTAAGGAGAGACTGAAACTTCAAAATGAGTTAAAAATCAAACACAAACCAATACTGTACGTTAGGTTTCTTGGTGTGGTTTTTTTTTTTTAAAGCAGAAACTGAAAAAACAAGAACTCCAACATCAAAGAAAGGAGAAAAATGCTGATCCCAACACACATGTTTAGATATTTCTGAATGCTCATATTCATAGTTTGCAGGAGCTGTCAAAACAGGAAAGTTCTTCTTCTCTATTTCATCTTGTTTTTATTTTTTTTTGTTGTTTTTATGAGGCATTTACAAGGTGTACACAGAGGTCATATTTACTGCATGTGATAATTTTGGATAAAACATATGTTTCCATATTCAGAAATGCTGATAAGCTTGGAGCTGTGGTCACATTTTATGAGAAAGGGAAAGATTTACAATGCAAGATTTAAGTAGTGAAATTATTCCAAGAAAGTGTGTGTGCTAGTCAAAACATTTGGTCTCTGGTGCAATCTACAGTTATAAATATAGACATATATCTATATCCACTGCTATATACAAATGAAAATGCAAATTTAGCATTTCTGGTACTAGCTTGGGTTTACTTAGGACATCTTACAGACTTAATTATTGTCTCTAGTCATTTATCAGCTTTTTAAACCTTTTAATTTTAAAATTATTTAGATGCCAGCATCCTTAGTGGCTGATGTATATTCAACACTGTCTGGAACAACAATGGCAGCAGCTCCTCCTTTTGTGGGAATGATTTACTCCATCTCTGTGGTTTCCTGGACACATCCTCTTCTTCTGATCAACAGTATTTTCTGAGTGCATTTCAATATTTTCAACTTTGACCCTTCATCTTATTATCTGGAGCAACAGCAACCAGAGAATTCAGAGAATAGGGACAGCAAGGAGGGACTGAGTGTGGGAGCAGAAAAGAAGGTAACACGCCCACAGATTGCATGACACTGTCATGTCTGGTGTGACAGTACTGATGACACATCAGGGGCAACATTGCAGAGTCAGTTTGAATGATGGCTCCTGGTACAACCTTCCATTCCCCAGTGCCTGGTGGAACTACCTGAGTCTGGGGCAAAAGCCACTTTCTCTGTGGGAGAGATGCTGTGATTGAAACACTGAGGCACCAGCTGAAGAGGCTGCAGGAAGAGGTAAGCAAACCACACTATTAAGAAAGGATGCATATGGAATTGATGGGTCCTTTGGAAGAATCTGAATCCCACATTATGTGGAAGGAGTGTCAGGTGGAAGCTTCCCCTGAACAAGTAGAGGATGCAGAACACCAGGAAGAGGAAAGCCAGAAGCTTGCAAGTTTGGTGAAAGCTCTTTCCGCACTTTGCAGGTGTGCATTGACAGAGTAGATATAAAACCCTGAAGAAAGGTATGGAGGATCAATTTTTCTCACAGCATAGTGGGGAGATGTCTGAGCTTTGACTTGGGTTTGGACCAGATAATTTCCAAAATTCTTTTCTAACCTAAATTGTTGCATGATTCTAATCAATTATTCTATGATATTACATCTTTGAAATTTCTGAACTGCAGTCGCATATCAAATATTGAGGATCATTTGAAGGAAAGCTAGTGTATCCTACAAGCTGGATGTAACTGACTGTGGCGGTGTCAACATCTGTGGAAGCTCTGAGCTTACTGTTTCTGTACTGTATCGCCCACTTTTCCTCCAGCACTTATCACGTACTTTCATATAAAACACTCCATCTCATTTTTTGATGTTGTAGAACACATCTCACCACTCCAACATTTGCATTATACTCTTCCTGTTTTATGTTTAAGAACTACAAGCTGGTTTTTTTATTACAATACTGTGAGTTTGGAGAAATCACAATACTACTTCTAATTTTCATTATTAAATGAGATTTTTTTAATACAGCCAATAGTACTTAGCAAGCTCTGCTCTGAACCTTCTTTTATTCTGTTCCTTAAAACTAGTTGAATTATTGAAATTATCTGTACTTAAATATCATAGCTTCAATCACTGATGTTCATTCAGAATTCATGAAGAACACCTAATAAGAAAGAAATGATTCACCTTTTGTTTCATCTGTGGAATGGACTAACTTCAAAATATTTTAAAACAATGAGAGTATTACATTAAACAGAAACCATGGCCCCATACCCACAAAATGGATTTTGTTTATCACCATACTCCAGATTCCTTGAGAATTCCTCCCTAGTAGGTACAGTATCTTTTATCTTTTCTGAACTGATGTTATACAACACATATCCCCAGAGAACTTCTTTGTATTACCAGAATATGAGAATGAAAATAAGACACATGGTTTATAGGATTTGGGGTTCAGCACATGGAATATGAATCATCTGTTCTGGGAATGGTATTAATAAATTTTGTTGGATACTCTAGCAGTTTACACCTGTTCAAATCCACAGTCTTTAGAGAATTTAACCCTCATTTAATATGACAAGAGTTCAGAATATAAGTCAAATCAATCAACTCTACTTAAGGAACTAAGACTTCTCTTTTGACTTCATTAGTCTCATTTATTCCATGTATATATTTACTATTATGTATATATTTTTAACTCCTAAAAAATACACTCGGTATACTACAAAAACTTTTTTTTTTAGGAAAACTCTACAAATGAGCAACAAGTGGAAATGAACAAGAATGTTGTAATGAGTATCTTTAATTATGAATTTTCAGTTAAAGTGATACATTTGCACAAAATATTTTTATTTCTCATAACTTGTATTTTACAACAGAAGATTATTTAACTGTAGTATTTCAATCAACTGAAAAAATAAAATGTTGAAGGTTTGAACATTTTCCTTAACTTTTAATAGAAGTTTAAATATTTGGGGGTCATTTTTGCCTGAAATAGACACTTCATATGTTTTCAATGAATACACATCCCTGCTACTTCGTATAAAACCCAACATATTTGCATGGAAATTGTCAGGTTTTTATTCAAAGCAACATTTTTTTCCTAATTCCGATGGCTTTTATCCAACTCAAATTATTTTTCAAAAACAATGCCCTTAAATTTACATCAAGATGTTTTTTAATCACATTATTCATTTCACAATCTGATACATTAAAATAAATTAGTAGATATTATATGTAGAAATAATTGATTTTGCATCAAAACCACTGAAAGTTATATTAAATTTAAGGAAATCCTTTTAGAAAATTATGTAAATTAAAAAAAAAAAATCAACTATATTTTTGTATGTCTTAGTGTTACATTAATGTCTTACTCTATAGAAGACATTAGGTAATTTTAATAAATCCATATTTACTAGCTGTAATAGTCAAATTTATAGTGCTCTCAAATATACTCCTAAAATTGTCAGTTACCTTGAAATTGTCTCTTAAAATAGGCAGGTAGTAAGAATCATTCAGCTCACACTGAGGCAGAGAAAAGAGTTTTCCAAGCAACTACTTGGTTACTGGCAATAGTCTAAGTGTGTTTTTTCCTAAATCATAGACTAATTATACAAGATAATTCAGGTCCAAAGGGTCTTCAGAAGGTCTCTGGGCTGGCTGGAGTCCACATTCTTGTCCAGTGCAGGGTCGACCATGAGGTCTGAACAGGTTGTACTGTGCTTTCTCCAGACTGGTTTTGAAGCTGCAAGAACAAAGGTACCACAACCTCTCTGGTCAACCTGTGCAGCTGCCCAACTGTCCTATGGGGAAAAGGTTCTCTTTCTAGGCTCAGTATGACTCTCAAATTTCTGGGTTTGTCAATTATCTCTTATCTTCCTGTCCTGTACAGCTAAGAAGAGCCCAGCTTCATCTCCTTGATGATCAGTATTTGCTTGGGCAATGCTAAGTGATGTTATACCTCCCCTGAGGTGTGTCTGCTCCAGGTTGAACAATTCCAGCTCCCACAAGCCTGTCCTCACAGGATAAGTGCTCCAGACCCTGTAATTTTGGCTTGATTTTCTGATTTTACTCTCCTAGTTAAGTCTGCAAGCTCACCCACTTTCCATATTGCACAGATTCAGATGCAAAGCTGGAACATTGAATATACATGGCTCCTACAAGTAACAGCTTTAAAAAAGTCAAAATTATATAAAGAGCTTTCTGGGCAGGAGATGAGGAAGACTTAGAAAAAAAAATACTTTATTTAGTGCCTGAAGGATTTAAAAAAATAAAAGCAGTGTTTATACACACCTTATTCAGCTGGTTTACTCAGATTTTCTGACTGACACACAGACTAACATTTGGCAACACATGGATAATTCATTGTTCAACATAATTAATTTTTTTTACCTCAGTGTTTGTGTTGACATTACTATTTGTCTTTCCTCAGCTTTAATATGATCATCTGCTCTTCCTTCCACTTTGATCACGCTTTAAGTGTTCCCATGACCATTTCTCTTTGTACAACAGCACAGCAGGATCCTGCTGTCTTCCCTTCCTGCTGCAAATCCCATATCTATTCTGATAATATTTCTTAATCTTCAGATTTTTGACATTTCTGCTCCAGCCAGTCTCTCATTACATTCGGTGTAACACCTCTTTTGTAGCTATATTTGTCACAGCTCGTCTGAACCTTTGCTTTTATTTTTGCCAGTGACATTTTTAATATTTGTTTATTTTGTTCTATTGCATTTAGCTGAAGACCAGGAAGGTAATACAAAATCAATCTCTACTCCTTTGCACCCCTTTGTAAGATTATTACTAGCTTATTATTAACATCACTACTGTTAAACTGCGGAAATGCCGCTGCATGACTTCCTCCTTGTATTTCAAACTATACAGATGTATCCTTTACATCTAAGCATTGTAATCTTTCTACAATTTTGATTTTTTTGTCCCTCAAATTATCTGTCCTTAGTCCTTATTATTTATAGTTTTCCTATTTTTGTCCTGTAAACAGGACTAGTTTGTTGTAGGCTCCTTCCAACAGAACTTCACTTCTATTCTATTCTATTCTACTCTATTCTCACCTTCTATCTACCTTCTTCAGACTGTGATAATAAAAATCTGCTCATATTTCTGACCACTTATTGGCTAGTCACAACTGTCTTTCCAAGCTGTTATGGTATCCTCCTCTTTCACTTCTGCATTTAATTTATCTGTCAATAGTATGCTGTCAATTTAATTACATTCCTGAAGCTCCTACTTTATATAGGAAAAGAGAACTCCTAAAAGATAGTAGAAATTTTGAAGTGAAATTTGTTTCATAGGGATATCTCAAAGTGGAAGAGCTTATAAAATTACTTCATATCTGCAAAAATTTTAAATATTTCCATGTTACTCTGCTTTTATTAACTAATTTGCAAAGTGATAATTCACATATAGCTTTCCACGTTTTTCTAACAATTCCATTTATAAATATTATAATTACAGTGATGATGAAAAGTATTTAAACACCTATGACTACAGTGAAGACATTACTCTTTACAATTATTATCTGTCTTAATCCTGCAAATAATAAGGCATGGCAGCAGCTTCCCCCCATATGAGGAGACCAATTGTACTCACACAAGTTATTCACATGATCCAGATTTTCAGTTTTCAGAACCAGAAAGCAATTCCAGCATCGCCTGACCTCTTACTTTACACAGATCGAAGAACTTCACTCAAAGACATTCATATCAAGCAGGTACTTTTGCTACAGGTGAGAAGACTTAGAATGGTAGGTACCAACACAGTTCACAGGGCTGCACTAGATCTGGTCCAAAGTAAAATTCCCTCAATAGCTGTAGTAAGGACACCAGATAATTGGCACAATCAGTTTTATAGTAACAGCAATAGCTGTTACTGTTGAAATATGTTGCTTGCTTCCAAAGAGAGTAGTATTGAACTATTTATGTAAGGCAGATTCTAAGGAAACACACTACACACAAAAAATGTGTGTTTCATTTCTTACTTATATCAGTTAAGTTTCAGTTTCCAACTATTGGCTTCTATTATTTTTTTGAGCTTTTGTAGGTTAGTGTTATTTTTGCTAAGTAGAAAATCCTTCTCTTCTATTATCATTTTGTGGTATTTAAGATGTCCCCATTTGTTTGAAAAAGGAATTAAATTCATCAGTATCTTTCTTACTGTCATTCCTACTTTAAAAAAAAAAAAATTAGATTGACTCTGTCATAGACTGTAGAATGATTTCACCGATATCATAGGATGGCCTTCCTTTACATATACTGGAGGTCAAGAGTGAAACTTGGAACTATTTTCAGACATGGAAAAAGGCAGAAATGGAGAGCAGATTTTCCGGACTTAAAAGTTCAGTGAATTCAGTAAATTGTGATATTTTGTTCTTGTTCCAGTTCTTTGATATAATCACAAAAACAAAGGCACTTTATATTTCCAGGAAAACAGGGTAGTAAGTTATTTAAGATCAATTATTTCAAACTTTAAGTAACCTGAAACATAAAACTGAAATGTAGCACAGATTGAATTCCTTTCAACATACTTTTTTACCATTAGAGGTCATAGATATAACCTTGTGTCCTTTCAGAAATAGAAGCCTTTCTCTACCTATAAAACTGTTTTAATAAGCAACTGTAGTTCAAGGAAGATGTCAATTAATCAAATGTGAGTATATTGTCAACATCCATAAGAGATAGATTAATTATCCGTAATAAAATTTACAAAAATCTAGGTTCTTAATTCATTGCAATTACTAAAAACATTTTTAATCCAAGGAAGTGTAGACAGATCTAATATTTACAGTGATAGATGTGCCAAATTCATGTAGTTTTCTCTGAATCACATTTTACAGACACTTTTCTGTGGTTGTAAGACATGTCAAAAGGATTGGCACATAAAAAGTGCCGCTGTACAATAGTTTTATCTGTACTTCCTTGTTGGAAATTCGTAATAAATGTCAGTAGTGTTACAGCCTACAGTCACACAGCTTTAATATTGCAGATCATGACCATGAAGACATACTTACTGGGGGGGAAAAAAAAGGAAAAAGAAAAAAAGAAAATATCGCATTTAAAATTCCTTCAGTGAAAGCTAAAATTTTAGAAATCAAAACTTGTCATCTGTAAAATGCCACTAAAGAATATACAGTGTAATAAGGAAAGAGGAAAATATAATAAAGTGAGACTTCAACAGAATGAGAAGCAGCAATTTAATAACTAGGCTTTTATCACACTTGCTCAGAGATTTTCTCCCACTTTTGTTTTCAGTTCCATTCATGAAAGCTTATAACTGAAAGTGTATAATAAAGGTTAAAGTTGACATAATCCATGACAGTAACATAATTTTGCATAGTGAAGGGAATTGTGTTCACTGGGGAATGAGAGAAAATTGAGAAAACTAACACCTGGCAAACTTTAACTGGAAACATTTTTGCTAAAGGGTAAGGATTCCAAAATTACTTGTACTTGGTTACAAATGTCTTCTTCCTTTGTAATAGATATCCCTGATCAAGAAGTATAATAATCCTGGTAAACTGCAAATGGTCTCATATCCACATTCCTGGAAGTGTTCCAGGACAGGTAGGATGGGGCTTTGAGTAACCTGGTCTAGTGGAAGGTTCCCTGCCCATGGCAGGAGGGTTGAAATGAGATGATATTTAACTCAAACCATTCTATGATTCTATAGGTTTTTTTAAAATACACTTGGAATTTTTATCTCATCTTCTACATTTCCTTACTGTCCTTCTCTTTTTAGTAGAGTTTAACAGAATTCAAGTTGCATCAAACTGTTTAGTCTTTTCTAAATGCATTTTATTTTTTAGATTGTTTTTATGTTGACAAACTAGAAGAAAACTCATCTCATTGCAGTTCACAGACAAGTTCTGTTTTTTCTCTGATTCTGAATCTGAACCAAATATTCAAATGTTTTTCTTCTCAGTGAAGCGTAAAAACCCACAAGTGATAGTATAGTCCAAGACCAAAATATATTCAAGTGATGCTGTCTATATATGATCTTAGGGTGTATCAGAGGGAGTCAACATATAAGACTTTATATATTACTTCTACGGAAACTGTTGGTGATGTTAGCAACAAAGATTGTCTTGAAATATACATACATATCTACATTTAAGTTGGAACAGATGATGTCCTGAGGCCTTTTATTACCCTCCTATGATCTTATAATTACTTTTTTTCTTCATAATACCAACAATACCAATAAACTCCTTCAAAACGCATTACCTTTCTTGATGACATTTTTCTCTCATTTACTGAGAAGAAGAGCAACATTTATTTTGGGGAATGGTCTGAAATCTGTACCGTGAAAGAAGAAATCCTCTTTACTATAGCAATGCCTTTGGTTTCCACTAATTGAACTAGGATTCCCTTCAGTTACATTAGCATGTTTATTGTTTCATGCAATTCTAAAGTGTTACACTTCGTAGGAAACACTAACGGAATGGAGAACATTGTTGTTAGTGGAGGGATTTATTTTCTTTAATTTTCTTGATAGTATAACATTTTTTTCTTCCATTCAATAGGAACAGCAAAAGTATTCAGGTGCATTCATTAATATTATGAAAGTATTAAAACATCTGGGTAGCATCATCTTTTTCTATTCAGTCATTGGATATTTGTCATTAATGACATAAGATAGAATTCAGTGCTGTTTTCTCTCATTCCACCTCTTTCGCTCCAGTATACGCATACAATATAGTCAGTGTTTTCACAGCCAGCAGGAGGAAGTGACAGAGAAGAAATCCAAATCATGTCCTTGTTGTGAACTTTTTCAAATATTCTTAGCTCAGCAGTGATAGATACCACGAAATCCAGGTAGGGTGAAGCTTTGTACCACCTTCTCCTTTCCAAGTAGCTCAAGGACTGCTCCAGGAGAAGTTAATTTATTTTGGCCTTCAGTGGCATGGTTAGACTCCTGAGAGCTCCTCATGTAAGCGTTGCAAACTTTAGCTCTTTGTATGATAGACAATTCTGTTTAGTAGTGATCTAGTTCTGATTTTGCAGCAACCTGGAAAATCTGATGTGTTGTGATTGCATGTACACAGACTACTAGTCTAGGACAACTGTTATTGAATCTATCAACACTAGCGATGTGATACCAGAGGTAAGGTGTATCAGAAATGGATGGTCTCCCTAAAACCAAAAAGAAGAGATTATCTATGTAATCAAAATGCACTTTTTCTAGGAGTCAAGATCCTCAGAACAGGCTATTGTGTAAATTCCAATGAATGCAGGAATTTATGCAAGACGATAAGCTTATTTCTTCAGACTGGCAACACAAAAGGAAGTTTTGGAAATTTCAGAAACAGTTTTCTATATAAATAAAAAGGCAGGTTACAGAAAATATATGCAGACATGGCACCAACAGCATATTTTCATTAATATGCAGAACACCTCAGCACCAAATATATCAACGTCATCGTCTAAAAGCTTGTACAATTCTCCTACTTACGGATGACTGATAAGACCAGTTCTAGTTTCCAGTTAAATCAATCACAAATCTCTTTCTAGTTTCAGTGGGATATGGATCATGTCCACAGTGCATCATGTCATCACACTTTTATTATAATTCCATGCCCTTTGTTATGTTAAATATATGACATGAAAATTCAAACTTCAACAAAGTCTCCATCTTGGTCTCTTTCAAAGTGTTAGCATATACCTTTAGGCACTCAACACTTAGCTCTAAGCTAAATAAAATCCTAGCTCTTGGTTTCATGTGATAAAAACTACTGATACTCATGGTCAGGTCTCCTGAGTATGAAACAAAAGTAAGTTACAAGTAGCTCTGTAACTGCCTAGGCATCACTCAATTCTTACTTGCAACATCTGTAAAAAAAATAAAAATAACTGAATCTGTGGAATAGAGGAAAATAAATAAAAGAGATAACTTTCTCCTGAGAATGCAGAGAAAATGCAACTACAAAATACACAAAAGATGAATGTTTATAAGGTAAAGAACTGTATTAGAGGATAAAAGGTTTCCTGAGCTTCTAAAATGCACAGCTGGTTGCACTGTGACTGTGCATGTAGAACGGATATTTGTTTTCATTTTTAAGGCATTTGTACAACCATCAAGTAACTGTAATTAAGATATTGCAACTAAATTAGTTCTTGAAAATGAGGATGAAGAAACCCTGCTCTTTTGCATCTTTTATGAGCTCACCTACTCAGCACTGTGTAATTCCATAATAATACATAAAGTTACAACTGATATACTCTATGGCACCAAGAAATAGCCAAGGTAACAGATCCTGTAGGATTTCATGGTAAAAATCTAGGATTTGTTTAGGGGTAAATTAATTAATTCAAATGATATAAAACCTGGGAAGACCTGTTGACTCCCTTGAAGGCAGGGAGGATCTGCAGAGGGACCTTGACAAATTAGAGGACTGGGTAGTAATCAACCATATTAAGTTCAACAAGGGATAGTGCTGGATTCTGAACCTGAGATGGAGCAACCCTGGATGCATGGACAGACTAGGAAACGAGATGCTGGAAAGCAGTGACATGGAAAGGGACCTGAGAGTCCTGGTTGATGGCAAGTTGAACATGAGTCACCAGTGTCCTGGCAACCAGGAGGGCCAACCGTGTTCTGGGGGTATCAAGCAAAACATCGCCAGGCGGTCAAGGGAGGGGATTGTCCTGCTCTGTTTTGCACAGGTGCGGCCACACCTTGTGTGCAGTTTTTGGGCACGACAATATCAGAAAAATATTAAGCTATTAGAGAGTGTCCAAAGAAGGGTAATGAAGATGGTGAAGGGCCTTGAGGCTCCATGTGAGAAGCGGTTGAGGTCACTTGGTCTGTTCACCCTGGATAAGAGGAGACTGAGAGGAGACCTCATTGCAGTCTACAACTTCCTCATGAGGGGCAGAGGAGGGACAGGCACTGATCTCTTCTCTGTGGTGACTGGTGACAAGACCTGACAGAGTGGTCTAAAGCTGTCTCAAGAGAGGTTTAGACTGGATATTAGAAAAAGTTTCCTCACCCAGATGTTTAGGTTCTCCAGGGAAGTGGTCACAGCACCAAGCCTGACAGAGTTCACGAAGTGTTTGGACGAAGTGTTTGGGCAATACTCTTGGGCTCATGGTGGGACACTTGGGGATGGTCCTGTGCAGGGTCAGGATCAGGAGTTGGACTCAATAATCCTTGTGGGTCCCTTGCAATGCAGCATATTCTGTGCTTCTGTGAAGTCTATGTCATCAATTGGAAAAAAATTTCTTGTTCTTGTTAGTTTTGCTCTCAAATACAGATGGCTGAAAAATTCTTGTATTCAATACTATGCAGATTACATAAATATTATAATGTAATCTGATACCAAATCACTTTATTGAAACACAAAAAAAAATCAAAAGCTCCACACTGGAGCTTTTCCACAAATTGTGGAAAAATCTGCTGAGAACTTTATCTCATATAAAAATGCCACGTTTTTCCATGAAATTAAAATTCCAAATACCACCAGTCTTGGTAGATCATCCATGAAACTCATTATACAACTGAGTTCACTCTACAATTTCTCTGATTCCTCTTTTAAATGTAGAATAATGTAAAGGATTTGACAAAATGAAATATTGTGTTGTTTTTGAACGAAGTGACATGCTCTTAAGATACTAATAAGTGATATTACAAGCATACTGGAGAAAGCATAAGCATATGAGGAAGGGTAAGGACCCAAAGAAAAGATCGTCAGCAGCAGCTTTAAAATAACTGGCCAAGAGGATGCTTACTTTAAGGAACACAATGCTAAATTGTTATGGTTGGAAAAGACCTCTAATTCTGGGAGCTTTTTTCCTTTTTAGGAAAAATAAATACCTGGCTTAGAAAACAGAGCTGGACTAATAGGCAGCAGCAGTGTCACTTACTAGTTATGGCACGGCTTTTGCGTTGCCCTCTGCACTACAAATCACAGTTTGAGAGAAATTTTAAGAACTTCTTACAAATTAGGTTACATATGGGAGAAAATCCATCTTTATGATTGCCTCCTAGCTATTACACCATATTAGGTGTGCTCTTGGAGCACAAGCTTAGTTCATCCAACAGGAATCAGTTTGTATTTTCCAAGCCTGCTCTGGGGTGTGACTCAAAGCAGAGTCAGGGGAATGATAAGGAGATTCAGTTAAAACGTGCACTCTTGATTTGAATTAAAATGTTGTTGTAGACAACATTTTATCTCCCACCTTTGGGTCAAATACAATCAAGAGGAAACTCAGCAGTGATTTGCTAAAAAATTAAAGGTATGGCTGTGTTTTTTGTCTCTGAGCATACACACAGGAAGAATGCCAGGGCTGCATAGCTCATAGAAAAGCTGAGTTAAGCTCAGATGCTTCAAGAAGAAAACACATCAGCTTTTCTGCATATCTAACACAGTATAGAGAAAATCTTTCTAAACTTCTCTCTGCTTGCTGAATCATTTACTAATGAAATACATGTTTCTCAGAGTTCAACAGCACTGAACATGGTGATATAAGGCATGAAGATGACAGAATATCTATCAGTGCAATGGCTGAATTCCCACAGTTCTGGGATTTTAGGAATTGCCATGTGGTATATCCATCACACACCACACCAAGATGAGTGCTCAATTTCTTGTGATATCTAAACCAGACAGGTGTGGCATAAGGAAAAGTTTTAGATTTATATACAGCAACTATGTAAAATACTAATGAGTTTCTTTGTATTAAATAAAAAATAAATAGCAGTATTAATTTTCCTTGTGATAGATCTTAATCTTTTGTTATTGTTATACTTCCTGACTTATTAAGACTTCAACAGTCCATATGATAGTTTAGTAAATGTTTTTCTTCCAGTTGTGTTAATAAGTATTGAAAAGTTGCTGATCATTCACTGGAAAGTTGTATCATAGGAGATGGGTAGTTAAATCTGGATTTTTTTTTTCTAGGCTACAAAGAATGCATGTTAACACTTTAAAATATGCACATTATTTCAAGTCTGTTGTAAAAATATTCTCCAAGGCTGCACCATCTGGTAAAGACAACTATAATTTTTGTTTTTGGTTTTTGTTTTTTTAAATTATAAATATATATGCATACATGTAAGGAACAAAAATATGTAATTATAAACATATACATGTTTTAGAGATTGCCTAATTGCCACAAAGAAGGAAGGATTTTCATGAAAGATAGGAGAAACTTAAACTAAATCTCTTTAGTTTGTAGATATGTTACTGGAGATGCTGATTGAAATGTGAATTATTCATAACCCAGAACTGTCAGAAGTTAACTCTAAATACCTGAAGGAATATCTACTCAAAGTAGATAGTTTTGGGGTGTTCACATTTCAGCATGACATTACCAAGAAACATATTTTTTAACAGTAAGTTTTCTATGATATTATATTTGGTGTAGGAGAATATGGAAGCATTTTTCATGAACAAAAAGTTTGACAATAAGAGGAGAAAAGTAGTGCTTCTGTCACTTTCACAGATAAAAGATCATGAAGTCAGACACAGAAAGGGAATTTTGGGGTGAAATTTCATAGCTAGGTAGGCAGAATCATATATCAAAAGGTCACTATACCAGTCAATATCAATCTCTAGTGATATACAAATCCTGGGTAATCCTACTATGGTCAACTAGTTTATTAGTCTTGCAATTTAAAATTTCATTTAATTATTTGTTTCCTGAAAAACACTTAATTATGAAAAAAAGCAAACATCTTTGTGATGAAGCATTAATAAACTGCCTTGAAAAATTAATTTTAAAAAAACCTAACTGTCCAAGTAGTATATTTCTATAATTTTATTGATAATATGGGCCTTTCTTTGTTCAGAATAGGGTTTTTTCTTTTAAAACCCATGCTTAGTAAAGCACATTCTAAAAGATTAATCTATAATTTCTATTAAAGTTGTCTGAAAAATATAATGTATTGAAATTCTGATCATTTAACCTACTTCATTTTTCTTCATGCTTTCTATTATGACTAATCATTTCAAGTTGGCACTCAAATGGTTTCTTTAATCCTCAATATTTTCAGAGGATAAGCATTTTTTTTTCCTAGTTAATACAGGTTTTAATTTTATAGGGTCCATCCCCTCCAAGGATAAATTACAATGTAGTGAGATTAACAAGGCAAAGCTCTTCTCCCAAAGGCATTATAACATAAACTGCTATGGTAGAAGGCAAAAGACAAAAAAGAATGATCTGTTTTGCAGATGATGAAGGCATGGCAGTCTAAGGAAGTTTTAAACACTTCAACAAAAAAGAGAGAAGAATGTCTAGGGTATTCAATATGAAGGCTCTTGCAAATCTGCCCTCTGAGGATAGCAGTGTTCACTCTGCACGGAAATGAGGGAATCAGTTCTAGGTAGTGGACACAATGGAAATCCTTACCTCTCCTACCACAGTCTCGTGACGAGGTCGAAAGGGAAATAGTCTTGTCAGAAGTTTAGCTCAATACCAGTTCATTACTACTCTTACTATATATGCTTGTGCTTCCTGATAATTCTAATTTATTTTTAACAAGACTACATGGTAAAAATGTTCCATACTACCCATTTCTGTTATCTTCTTTGTCTATGGTTCTTACAACTGTTGGACAAAATGGAAGTGCTATGGGGAGAAATCAATGCCACTTTGAAACTAAGTAGACTGACAAGTTTTGAGTCTGTGAGTTTGAACTTTATATTATGATCTCATGCAATAAAGGGCTAGAACTAAATGACCTTTTAATTCAGGACTTGTCTTTCCCTCAGTTTTCTATTACTATATCATCACAGATAGCATTTGCAAATGTAACACACAATGTGTTGTACTAAACCTTTGAAAAACTGCTGTTTTCTTATGAGGTATTGAGAAAAGAATGTATTTATTTTTTATATCACTTATAATGCAGAAGTTTTCATATTTACAGTGCAGAAGTTCACTCATAGATCTCAGTGATTGTGCCAGGTGTAACCAAAATCTACTATTTTTAAATCTAGCTCCCTTTACTAGAGAAGAGTCTATGTTTGTTCCAGTGTCTATTCCTTAAGAAACGTCACTTCTGTGAAAAATAAAATTGCTTTTTCTTCCTAGAAATGGTGCAGGTATAAATAAACTATCCTCTTTCTGCCTGCAATAGGTTGTGTTCTATTATAATTTAAATTTAAATTTAAAAAGTGTAAAGGCTCATCTATTTGAGAAGAATGGAGTGAAATTATATGACGTTCCTGAAAATAAAATTAAAAAAAAAAAAAAAGAAAAAAGAAAAAGAAAAATTTTACCTCTGAGATACATATAAAATATCCACCTATATCTGTACTGGTTTGTGTAGCCAAGAATAAGCTTTAACATCTTGCCTTTATCAGTTGCATTGTACCTTGCTTCAAAAACAATGAACACCAATTACCCAGTAGTAATACACAAAAACTTAGTTTGGATTGGTGCTAGACAAAACTTACAAGTATTTCCCCCTGACGTGTAAGAGAAGACTGTCAGACTTTATAATTCATTGCTGAAGGGATGAACATACCCACATGATTCAAAGAAGTCTACAAAGGCAGCATTTTCAAATTTGTTCTACTGTAAGAATGAAAGTAAATGATAAAAAGCTTCAAAACGATCATTTTTCAGAAGTGTAAAGTAACAGTAAATAATAGATTACAAGAGAGTACATTGTTACTATTGACTGGCTTTGATTTTCTTCTGTAAGTTTATGCACCAAGAGAACAAATATTTTGCAGGATTCTTACTGAAGCAATGTATATTAAAAACATAGTTTAAGTTACACCATCACCTCCTTACTCCACACATTGAATTTCATCCCATTTCATAACAGGTTATCCTTAAGTGCAACATATCTAAATAGCAATAAAACATTAAAGATTGTATTATTGTTGGAGCTCTGACTATAAAAATAAACAAATCATAATTACATGCCATAAATGAAATCCGACAGGTCAAAATCTGTATGTATTGTTCCCACAGAAAACAATTTAATTTCTCTGTAGTTGATGCATGAATTTTATCA
The DNA here is from genome assembly GCF_022539395.1 of Myiozetetes cayanensis. NCBI lineage: Eukaryota > Metazoa > Chordata > Aves > Passeriformes > Tyrannidae > Myiozetetes > Myiozetetes cayanensis. The sequence goes on along the minus strand of NW_026087742.1, from coordinate 38,525,704 downwards.
GTGGATTTAGCAGTAGTGAGGGACATTAATAAGAGTGAGGTTTTAATTTGTTTTTCTTTTATTTGATTACTCAGATGTTGTGTATATTCTAGCATAAATTTCTTCAGGAGTGCCTTTATCCAACTGTTCTTTCTTAGTCATTAAAAAAGGCAGATGTGGAAAATTTTCCTGTCTAATTGTTAACAAAATTTATTTAAATTTTCTTTTGTTGGTTTTCATCAAATAAAGATCTGCCCATAAAATGAGACAGTTGCATTGTAACACAAAGAAGTACTTATCTTGAGCCAGTAACTCAAAACAATTTTCAGTCTGGTGTCCTAACATAGTGTTTCCCCAGTGTAATAGTGACAAGTAAAATAAAATCTGATATGTCAGAGTAGATTGGTCTATTGTATCTGTTGTGTCATAGTATCCTGCCTGCAGTCAGGAAGGGTTAAGTTTTTACAGTAGCTGGGAAGGACCATGACCAGGGTCTAGATGTTATAGTAGGAGGCTTTCTGTGTAAATATTTTTAATTAATATTGTTAATTAAATTTTTAATTAATATTGTTAATTAAAAAATTACTGTTCTTATCTCCAACTATAATCTTTGCCTTTTGTGCCTTCAACTGAGAGTGGGAGGAAGTGGCACATATTTTACCATTATTAAACTGAAGAATACCATTCCTAAACCAAGACAAATAGATAAACAGAGGTTCACTGATAAACAATATCAAATGCTCAAAATTTACTCTTAGTCCAAAAAAACATTTCAAAATAGTATTTTCTTCATTAAAAAGGACTGAATATAAAGTAAAAGTCAGTAGAAAGGAGTTTAAATTCAAAAGGTTTGATAAAAAGACAGAATAGAGATCATTAGTACGGAACTACCTGCAAAACATGGGTACCACAAATAAGCACAATGGTCTGTGGTTTCATTGAGAGGTCAAAGCCTGGAGACCTCGGTAATTTAGGTATTTCCAAAGAATATAATAAAAACACAACATAATCCAACATGCATAAACATAAGGTGGTGTGCAAAAGAAATGAACAAGGGTTAAATGCAATTCCGTAAATGAACCCTGAATTCTCAAATTCCAGATCCTGAGCAAGACAAAATAGAATTTTCAAAGACCTATCAACATTTCAGACATACTCCTTTTAAAAATATTTTTTGTAAAATTAGTTTACCTACAAAGCAAACAAAAAAAGCCTTTTCATATTTATCTTTTTATATACTGGTAACATCATGTTGCTGAATGCACATTATTTGTACTTCAAAGTGGAAATAATAATTAGTCTCGTTTTAATTTGGAAGTGATTCATATGACCTTGTTGTACCTATTTTTGGCAAAAATGACCTTTGCATTTTGCTGTGTACTAAATCAGGAAAATTGCATCACATGCTTAATATATGTCAACAAAAATACATATTTATTCATTTTAGGAATACCTCAAGTTTGGGGTTTTTTTCTCCTGTGGCACCATTCAGTTCTATTGAAAATGACAATAAACAAGATCTTGAATTTCCCTCTACACATACATAAATTGGAGTTTAAATTCTATTTTTGAGAATGAAAAGATTTTTTTGCATATTAGTATGGTAACAAATAACTGCATTTCAGCTACTCACTGTTACTTTCCAAGTATCTTTCCTTTCCTACAGCATCCCACACAATATGTGATGTAATGTGATGTAGCTTACTTTAATAGAAGAGCAATGACACTGAACTTTTAATGGGCAATACAAATCATATTTCCATGGAAACTTGTTGTGAAATGCATGATGTATAATAACTACTTACTATCTGGTAACTGCTTATTTGTCAAAACTCAAGTTCTTGAATGCCCACATCCCATGACCCTTTTAAACTACCTAGAGTAAAATATAAATAGCATAACAAATATAAATAATAAATCTATCAAGTCTAGGGGTTTTTGATTGGTTGGTTGGCTGTGTTTTTTAAACAGATAAGGAAGTTAAAATCCTGGATCTTCCTTACTTCAATGAAGGTACGAGAAAGTGATTGTAACAAAAGGATATAAAAGCAATGAACTCCTATTAATCAAAATACACCAAGAGGCTGTTGCAAGTGATCTTAAACTCAAAAGAAACATTCTCTTACTGCAAGGTGGATATGAATGTAGTACTATATTTAAAAGAGTTTGGATTGCTATCATGTCAAACATGTAGAGGGGAATGGAATGAAAGTATTCTGGAGATGGTTAAATACGCACTTGAGATTGCCTCCTATAGAAAGATATTACTAGAGTTTAAAAAAAAAACAAAACAAAACAAAAACAACAACAACAAAAACAAAACAAAACAAAACAAAACAAAAATGAAAGAAACAGTCGGAAAGAACTTGTGTGTTTGACACACGCAGTATGCATATATCCATTTTAAACAATAATAAAGAGCTGTGTCTGGACCATTCTCTGCATCCTGATTCTCCTGTGCTGGTCACATACAGTCCTTACAGCTATTGAATCTCAGCTTGAAAAAACAAAGTTATGCAAGTGATAAGGGAATATTTCCTTAAATCAGTTTAGAATCCTATTAACATGTTTATTGACTTGATAAATATGGTTCTTCAAAACCCTTGTCCCTCTGAAACTTGCTCAACAGTTACAGTGAGCTTCTTGTGACTGCTGTTGATAGTTCCAATATATAGGCCCTGATTTAAATAACTTCTGATATTAGATACCTACATTCAAAAGTCTAAACAGCAAGTCTTTGTCCAGGCGAACAAAGACAAGTATCTTTGCAATTTAAACTTCAAGTATTCAGATACATAAATTACTTCTGGAGAAAAACAAACAGAAAAGAATTCTTCTGAAAGGGTTGTGTGTGCCCACATTCACTTTACACTAGTTTATTTCCACGACAGTCTTTTGATCTGTTTTAATATTGAGCTTGTGCATCTCTGACAAGGAAAGGCTTTAAGCGCAATGTACTTTGCACTCTCTCTGTGTGTTGCAGGGAAACACAGCAGATGCAATTGACTGTGTTTTGAACACAAATATTATGTAAAGCACAGTGGAAGGATCAGAGACAATGGGCACAAATTCAAATACAACAAATTGAATTTAAACCTAAAAGACTCACCTTTTTAAACTGTGATGGTGGTCAAACACCAAAATAGGTTCCCCAGAGGGCTGTGGAGTCTTCATCCTTGGAAATATTTAAATCACAACTGGACGCAGGTTGGGGATCCTGGTGTAGGTGACTGCTCTGAGCAGGGAATTGGACCAGTTGATTTCCAGAGACAACATCCCTGCTCAGCCTCTCTGTGATTCTGTGAACTACTCGAGTATAATCTTACCTCAGCTTCTCTTGCTCCAAAGCTCCAGCATACTGTTTGGCCTTGATAAGAGTACAGTATACATGGAATGTTGAAGGATAAGGAGCCAGTGGAAGAAATAAATTCTTTTTCTAGAAAATCAGTAGGGTTGAACCAGTCAAGCACTCTGAAAACAACTATGAGAAGAAACATAGAAGAACAACTTCTGAGAAGAAATCATTGCTGTGTGGGAGTGCAGGTAAACTATAAAGGCATCATCCCAAACATTTGCATGTGTGCAATCTGTGTTTGACAACAGAGAGGCACATTTAGATACTACAGTGCTGTTATGTAAAGTTCAGTAATGAAAACTTCTTTTTTGAAATGCAAGTCTTCACAAAGAATGAGAAAGTATGATTACACAAAGAGATGAACAAATCCTATCAAGTTTGATGTGGCATTCTAAAATGTGTAAGTGCACACATTTCTTCATAAAAGGGAAAGCATACTCTCTACCCATGAGAGTTTGCTTGTTCAAACACAAGTAAAACTTGCAAGTGTTTTAAAGAAATTCTTAAATAAATAATCAATGAAGATTCTTACTATATTGCAACACAGAGTGAAGAGTAGAAGTGAAAATAATAAAAATCCTGAGCAAACCAACTCAGTGAATATTGGGAAATGTGAAAAGGGAGGCATCATCAATAAGAGCAATGCAACTACATCTAACACAAGAAAATATTAAAATGGAAAGTCTCTTATAGCCAGTGGGTCTTTAAACCCAAATACTGAAACTGAAAGGTGAAAATCTGAGGGCAGCAAGAGCTCCAACTCAGAAATTGAAACTGAAAAGAGACAACCCAGAGGCAAGATTCATTCAAACCCTGATGATCAGTCTGAAAGAATAGAGCCTGAAGGCAAAAAATGGTCAGACCCCAGCAGTAAATTTGAAAGGAGAGAGCTTTAGGGTAGGAATTGCTCAGACCTTAACAATTAGCTGGGATGGACATATCTTCAGCACCCATTCAGGACCTGGGACCTGAAAATAAAGAGTTAGCAGGGGACTCTGCATCCTAGAGCCTCTGATAATGAGCTTCACTGAACCTCACTGATAATGAGCTTCACTGAACATCTTTTATATCCTGACCAATACCAAATACTGAATTTAAATGAATGCATTGCACTGCGTACTTAAGGAGTAGAGTAAGAGAAAACCCAGGAGAGACGACATGGCTAGTCCAAAACTAAAGCTACATCCTTCAGTGTGCTATTCCAAGCTATTACTTTACGCTAACAAAACTGACTGGTTAAAGAGCTTGCCTAATGTGATGTATGTCTCATCAAATGTCATTGTTTTTTTGGGGGGGATATTCAGACTCTACAGTTAAACTTAACAAAAGTGAATTTCTCTGCACAGTACATAGGCTATAACTGCATCTGTTTTATTTTGTCTTACTAGTATATATTATATGATAATCTGTGCTCATAAATTTAAAGGAAAAAAACTAAATATTTTTCAGTGACCTGGAAAGAATTTTTAAAGTTGCAGTTTTGCAAAGAGAAAAAACTTAGTAAATCTTTGCAAATGCTCTGTCTTTCAAGAAAATAATGAAACCTATGCATGAAGCTTTTCAGGATCATACACAGACTGCCTAAGTTAGATATCCTGGTACCTAAAAAAGAGATGTTTCTTTCCCGTGGCACAATCCTGACTTCCTAAATCAGGATCCTAAAATTCTCATAAGGAAGTTAAATGAAAGAAGAACCCCAGAGTTCTCCAGAGGACAGATCAGAACCCCGAGAGTGGGCAACTGCTCTGAAGACAGTTTAAGAAAAGAGATTTTAGAGTTGTGCTCCCTGGAATTCCTCTGGGTTCAGTCAAATAACATCTAATGTTATAACACCCACTGGTAGCTACTGATAACCATAGCATAAGGCTCTAGAATAACCCTAAAGATCTGAAAAAAGGAATATCTCTTTAAATGCATTCTTTCACTGTATATATCCTTCTATGACATACTGAATCAGGTTTCAATTTTGGTGGTGGTTTTTTTCCTTCCTTTCTTAGAGACTACCTTCAATTACAAGCATGTCCATTTTTCAGAGGTCAGATGCAACTGTTTGTGAGCTATACAGAGGTTTGTCATATTTCAACCCTTTCAAAAATATGTTGATTGTGCTATTTCTTCACAGGAAGCAATAAGCTTTCAAACCTTTATCTTTACTCCCATTATACTCAAACAATTTTAGATGTTAATTTAGAAATGGAATGACTTGTAGATTCTTTTCATGACCACAGATTCTTTTTTCCCTTAATGAGCTAGTAGTTGATGCCTCTTGATGGGAATATCTGACTGTTCTGCTTCACGGCAATTCTTACATATTCAAGAATTATAGAAGTAATCATGCTCTGTAGGAATATGTCCCACTACAGCTAGTGATATGGTTCTCAGTTTTCCAATTTACGTGCTTTAAATTAATGGGTGTTTACTCTGCTGTATAATAAAAAGAGTAGTCATCACCAGAGTTAATTCATTACATAGTGCTTTATTTCTGAGATTCAGAGTCTTTCCATGTACAGGACACAAAGCAAGCAATTACAATAAGCATATATCTGTCAAGATATAAGGAAGCATTTAGATTACCTAAACCACTTTTCTGCAAAGACACATCGCTCTGCCAATTAAAACACTTTAAAAGAATGTATTTGTCATCTGAAACTGATTAGAAAAAATGTCAGTTGAGAGAAACTGAGTAAAAGAGCTTTAAGCATCAACAATCTAATTGTTAATATAATGTAGATTTCATTCATTACTAACATTTATACCATTTGTTCAGTACTGCCTTCAGCATTTAAAGGAAAATAAGACTGATTTTGCCTGCTCTGTAACATAGTACTCAATAAATATTCTTGAATATACATTTCATCACTGCTACTTCTTATTATAGGAAAAAATTGAGTATCTTTATCCTTCAGAAAAGTCAAGATCTGGTTTTTGGTCTTTGGAGTCTTACCAAGTCAGTTGTAAGCAGAACAACCATTATAAATAACCTGCCAGAGGAAGAAAATCCATCTAGAAAGGGGGAAACCATCATCCATCTGATGTTCTTTTCAGCATGCAGTGTTGTCTCAGATTTAAGGGGAGGGTGATAACAGGGACTGTTTAGAAACACTAAGTTAAACATTTGAAATAGTAAAAGATCCCCAGTTGAAGATGGTTATCACAGAATTACAGAATATTGTTGCACAGTTTGCAATGGAAGAAGAGTTTAATATGGTTAGGAGGTTTTTTGCATAGTATTTTTTTCATACAGATTCCTTTAATTACTCTTCTTAATTATTATTCTACATTGGAATTTGAATTAATTTAGGCTACAGAATTCACGGAGTTTCATAAAGAAAAAGTAATTAATTGATTACTGACAGTATACGTATTTATCTCTTTAAGGATTCTGTATTGCTGAACTCCTAGAATTATTTATCTATTAAAGTAAGTTTTGTTAAATATTTTAAGCATGATTATTTTCATATTTTTTGTGTAAGATATTTGACCATCTCTCTTCCTCTTCTTAAAGGCAAATAATGTATGTGTTATATAAATGGAACATCTTGAAAGGCAAACTGTAGTGCAGTCTTAAAACTCTCAGTAACTAAAAAAGCACTGGTACATTATGGAAGTAATGGAAATAGCTGGTTATTATTTAACAAAGGAAAAGATGTTTCTGAGCATGAGAAACTTTATGCTCTCTCATTAGAGAAGTTGATCTAATAAAAGATTTCAAAGCTTTAGTATTACTGTTTGAGAAATGTGATGTTTACTTATTTAGTCAACAAAGCAAAATAATGAAAGAATACTCAAACATTTTACTATGATGCACAATATTTTCAAGATCCAGTAATTTGTTTCTCAGTTGAAAGTCTGAGAGAATATAATTGAGATTGTTATTTATTAAGGCATTTGAAGAAATAAGAGATGTTATAAAGTTGTAAAAATAATGTCCAGTGGTCAAGACTCTGCTAGATTTAACATCCTTAATCAAGGAATGACATTACTGGAAGACTTACTCTGGATGACGATTCAGACACTGAATTAGGATTTTGGCCAAATATCAAACCCATAGTCATGATTCTGAAATTCATGTTTAGTTAAATACATATTATTACAATAAAAATTACATATGTGGAACTCACTGCAGCATCTGGTCCCTTTCGTAGTTTAGGTCATCTCCCATTTAATCTCTGAACCAGTATAAACAGTCTGACATCTTAGGAAGTACAAGTTGTAGCTGTGCATTGACTGTAAAATGCTTTGGGCAAAATGAAAGACTTGAAGAGAGTTATTCTGAACATTGCTTTACAGGCATGATTTTATTATGCTCCTGAATTATAGATATGGCAGCTTATTCCTGTGTCATTCATGAGCCTACCATTGTAAGCAAAAATAAAGACTATGTTTTTATGTGTGTATGTATACTAAATCACTATGTGTATAAATATGTATACACACACACACACAAAAACCTGTACAGAAATTCTTCCTAAATATACCTTTTAGAAATCTAAATCTAAAATTTTAAATAAAATGCTGATTTAGTTCTATTGCATATGACAAGTAAACTGGGAGTCAAGATCTGTTATTTGAATACTTAAAGGTGATATTTTCTTTTCCTAAACTTTTTCATTTACATTTAAGTAACAAATCCCTTAGTAGTTATAATGAAAACTAAAGAAAATATTTTTAAAGCAAAAAAATGTTTTCACTTCATTTTCATTTGAAATTTTTCATTTGGCTTTTGTTTGCCTATGGGGGTATTTTCCCTGCAAATATCTCAGAACCCACGAGATTTCAATTAGGAAGATTTACAGTGTAAAAGTATTCACTTGAAAATGTAAAATACAAAATCAAATATAACAGGACAAAAAAACCCCACAAACCAGTCATATTTTCATTTCAAATAGTGAATTCAACCCTTTAGAATCAACACAGAAATCCATGTCATAAAATTTCAAAAGAAATACAGTGAACAATATATTGGAAAAGGTTTACCACCTTAAACCAGAACATTCTCTCTTTTTGTGAAACACTTTTTTACTGCTTTTGAGAAAATTGATCTGTAAACAGAACACTGCACTGCCTTGACAAACAAAGCAACACTCGACATGAATTCATGAATAGAAAGCAGCGTTACTGCCAATGTTAAAAATGTAGCCCATGTTAATATTCAGCATTAATATTTTGAATTAAAACCTGATTAACACATTGGGAGGGTTTCTATTGAGATCAGTGAGCATTTGGTGTCCATTTTAGTGTGCATCTCACTAGGCTTGTCTGAGAAAGCAGCTAATGTTACTACCTGCATTTGAACATCACCAGCTCAGGTTCAGTAATGCAAACTTTCCTTAAGCTGTAGTCACTGGAGATTTTAAAGATGGATAACTATCATATCTGTTTCACAGGTACTGAGACTAAGACTCAGAGGCTTTACAAATTCCCACAGGGACTGCCTTGCAGACTCAGTCTCTCTTTGGTCTGTGTAGCGTGCTTCTTCCCTTGCTACCGTGTTTCCACTGTAACATTGGAAAATTAACAAATTAATCTGTAATTAAAAAAAAAAAATCTCTGTTTGAGAATAAAAGGAATGGCCGCGGAATTCCTGAAAAGTATTTATTCTGACCTTAGAGAAAAGTATTTAATGTGTATTTCTTTGTCAGGAAACCTCCTAGAAAATGAGGATAAATAGTGATAAGACCTGTTCAATTGCTTTCCACAGATCATAGAATCACAGAATTGAGTAGGTTATTAAGACTCACAAGTCTAACTGTTATCCCAGCACTTCTAAGTCCACCACTAAATCATGTTCCTGAGAACCACATCTAAACATCTTTTAAATATCTCCAGGGATGGTCACTCCATGGTCCCTCCCTGGGCAGCCCGCTCCAGTGCTTGATAATACTTTTGGTGAAGAAATTTTTCCTAATACTCAATCTAAAGCTTCTCTGGTGCAACTTGAGGGCATTTCCTCTTGTCCTGCTACTTGTTACCTGGATCAAGGGACTGACTCCCACCTGGCTACAACCTTGTATTCATGCTTAATTAGACGCTGTTACTTTTTGGTTTTGTGTTTGGCCCAGCCACCTGCAAGAGCCTATTCTTTTCCTGCCAAGTTATGTAAAAACAAGCACTGATAAAGGAGAACTTCGTCCTTGAAGGAAGCATCTTGTTGCTGACATTCTGAGGATGCAGCTTCTGCTACAGGGAATTCTAAGCATTCTGGGGTTGGTAAGACAACCTTGAAAGTAACGCCTGAGTGAGCGGGGCGTTGTCTTCGAGGCTTGTTTTCCTTCTCTTTTCTGTCTCTTGGTTTCTCGTTTTGTTTGCTACTTCTTGGCAATAAATGTTGTTTTGCTGAACTCTCAAGAGTGTACTGGTTTCAGTTGGGCAATCTCCCTGCTACAAACTTCCTTTCAAGTAATTGTAGAGAGATGCAATTTCTCCCCTCAGCTTCCTTTTCTCCAGACAAAACACCCCCAGCTCCCTCTGCTGCTCCTCATCAGTCTTGTGCTCCAGATCCTTTCCCAGTTCTGTTGCTCTTCTCAGGACATGCTCCTGCATCTCAGTGCCTTTCTTATAGTGAGGGACTGAAAATCAAACACAGGATTCAAGATGTGGCCTCACCAGTGCTGAGTACAGGGGGACAATCAGTAACCCTGGTCCTGCTGGCCACACTATTTCTGATACAGGCCAGGATGCCATTGGCCTTGGCCACCTGGGCACACTGCTGGCTCATGTTCAGCTGCTGTTGGCCAGCACCCCAGGTCTTTTTCTGCTGGGCTGCTTTCCAGCCACTCTGCCCCCAGACTGTAGCACTGCCTGGGGTTGTTGTGACCCAAGTGCACAACCCACCACTTGACCTTGTTGAACCTCATACAATTCACCTTGTCCCATCAATCCAGCCCGTCCAGGTCCCTCTGCAGAGCCGTCCTGCCTGTAAGCACATTGACACCCCAGCTCAACTTGGTGCCATTTGCAAACTGAGAGTCCCTTTGATTCCCCCATTCAAGTTGTCAATAAAGATATTAAATAGGACTGACCTCAGCACTTAACCCTGGGGAACAGCACTTGTGACCAGCCACCAGCTGAATGGAACTCCATTCCCCACCACTCTCAGGGCCTGGCTGTTCAGCTGCTTCTTTACCTAACAAAGAGTACATCCATCCAAGCCATGAGTAGACAGGAGAACACTGTGGGAACTGGTGTCAAAGGCTTTCCAGTGTCCGGGTAGACTATATCCAGAACCTTTCCTTCATCCACTAAGTAGGTCACCTTGTCATAGAAGGAGATCAGTTCAGTGAAACAAGACCCGCCTTTCATAAACGCACCCTGTCTGGACCTGATCCCCTCGTCCTGCATATGCCATGTGATTGTACTCAAGATGATCTTCCGTGGCTTTCCACAGAACCGAGGTCAGACTGACAGGGTTGTAGTTCTTCAAATCCTCTTTCTGCCGTTCTTGCAGATGGGTGTAGTATTGTCTAGCCTGCAGTCACCTGGGACCTCCCCGGTTAGCCTGGGCTACTGGTAAAAGATCTGTTATGCAAGTATAAATTCCACTCTTAAGTAATTAATAATTAACCTGAAGTACGAGGTCCTTCTGAGTGTGGGGTCAAACAAGTGGGCTGATGGAGATAGCTGCAAAGTACATACACATGCTGGGGTTTACTATAGATATGAGGTGTTAAAGGGAAACATTAATAGAAAAAAAGATATACATAAGACATCTAGAATAGACATCATTTGTTTGCAAATTGCTACAGCTGTTGTGGTGAAATACCAAAACCAACATAGTAATTGCCTACGTTTGGTTAAGTAAATATTTTCTAGATCCTCACCAGCATAACTGACCAGTATAGCTTTCATTCAGTATCTTTCCTGCCTATACTTTTAGAAATAAAATTTAGGTGAAGGACATATGCTGGGACATAGCATCCCCTCTCAAGCTGTAGGTCAAATTAAATACTATAATAAAGATGTAATAAATTAAGTTAGATTTTCAGAAGTGCATTATTTGGTGCTGTATCAGCTAACCCTTTTAAAATCATAAACCAGAAACACATCATCTGCCACTGTAGCAAGACAGAGGGAACTACTGGCAGCTTAACCTTTCTGAAAGCCAGTCCACTTATATTCAGTATCTAAATTTTGGGTTTTGGAACCTAGATATACGTTCTCACCAAATATCCTTAAACCTTTCAGAATTATGAAATTTCTTTGATAAAGTAATCCTAAATAAATTCAATTGAAAAATACATGCCTCCCATTTCCTCCAACAATTTATATAATTTGCCTTTATTTTACCACATGATTTATAAAAAATGGATATTATTACCTTATTTGCTGTCCTTTCCTACAATAATTGTGCAAAGAGTGGTGCCATGTTCCATGATTTGCCTAGATCTGATGGTGCCAATGCTGAAGCAAAATCTTAGAAACCACTTACCTAAGACAAAGTCATATGCAAGCAAGCCTTCTGTCACTCCTCAGGCCTCTTGCCTTTTCCCACAGTTCTCTGACAGCATCTTTATCAGAGGCTCACCCCTCACTTTTCTGGACTGTCCAAGTTCCTCCTTCCCTTCCACCCAACATTTCACTATACATATGCACATTAAAGAAAAAGATACCATCTTTTGCCTTGATTCAAAGGTAAGGGTGTTGTAATTTTGCCTCCTTCTTCCATGAAAGATAATGTCATTTGCATTTCTAAGCAAAAGGTCAAGGGGAATGTTCTCACACTGATGTGAAGAAAGACTAGATCACCCAAATCAAATAGAATTACTTAGTGAATAACTCGGTATACCTCATATTTAAAGAGTCATTTATTGCTGTTACTCCTGCTGAGTATATTTCTCCTTAATCTAAAAGTGGAAGTTTATCTGCAGACCAGTTCATTTACTGTGTAATCAGTGCACAGTGATTTGCCCAACACCTCACAAAAATAATGTTGCGTCCAGCAAGATGTGGTGCTTTATGCCATTCCAACATCTGGCAGTGTTTCCACTGATTTATAGTATTTTTTTTTTAGTATTCAGCAATGTCAGAGAGAATGCTAAAGCACAGTGTTTGCAAATTAAATAGAAAAACCTAAGGAACACTCATATTCTCTTGAAACATTCTTGTGTGCATGGAAATGAAAATCGACATAAATTCATATTCAATAGAAACAACTGGGCAGAGGATACTATCCCTACATGAATTTTAAAGCTTTCAGACACTTCAGACACAAACATTTCTGTTTTAGTAAAACCGCTTTGTAGACAATGCACTGTTTGATTCTTACTAGAACACCTGCTCCATAATACTCAATCTTGACATTAGAAAAATAATTAAAATATAATAAATTCTGTGTAATGCAACATTTAGTGCTAAAGAGCAGCTATTGAATGACACTTCTAGTGAATGGAGCCAGAATGTCTGGTCATTACATGATAGCAGCAATATTTTAGGTAGTAAACAGATGTCAAATGAATTCATCAATACAAATAAAAATCTGCTTAACAGGATCTAAACTCAATCTTTTAAAGTATCAGTAATTTAATTATGCTTTCCATACACAAAGAACAAACTTATATTTTTTACTTGAAATGACCTTTCATTTGGAGTGTTAAAAGAGCAAAGCAAGGAAGGAGGAGAAAAACAAATGTTCAGGAAAGTCTCCAAAAGAAACACAGTTCCTCCTTCCTTTGTGATGAGTTGCACAACCTTTCCATAACACATTTGCCATCATCTTCGGGACCACCAGTACACAGAAAATGACACTGCTACAATGACATCCAGTAAAAACACACACACACTACCTGTTTCCCTGTTAGTAGTGCTCATAAGTGAAAATATTGGATGGCATAAACTAGTATATAGCTACAACTGAAGGAATGTAAGAAATTAGATTACTCTGTTGCTTTCTCCATGTTATTGGTTTTTTCCACTCTCATCCTTCCTATTTAAATAATGTCTTTCCAGAAATTAAAATAGAATGAAAGCTCATCGGTTTGTTTGAATCTGCATAATACCATCCCAGATGCTCTGCTTTATCTTTAGCTCTCAGTAATAATTGGGGAAAACAGAACATTGAATTCGGAGGCCCAATTTTCTAAGAAGAATAGAGAGTCCTGGATTACACAGAATAGAATTCAACAGAATTCAGACCATGTAGTCTGAAATACTATATGCAATTCCTTGTATTTCTGTCATAAAAAGCATGCAATCTAAACCTTTTGTCTTCTCACAGTAATTCTCCCAACATATTTTCCAGTCTGTTTGGGTTTTTTGACTATGGTGACCGCTTTCCTCAACATGCTTCCTGATGCAGAATCCTACAAAAGGAATAAAATTACTATCTTGGTAAAAATTAAATTTTCTACTCACTTTTCCTGTAATTTCCTCTGGATTACCCAACAAATATCCATATTTTTCATGCTCTTTGAGGTGATTTGTATTCTATGAGTAAAAATATCTACACAGTGACCAATTTTGCTGTATCCTTTCATAGAACAAGGAGGGCTTTTCTCTTGACCCTCCAACACTTTCAGTGTGAGTAGTCAGGAATTTGCCCAGATAAAATTACGCAGATATTATTTCCCCTTTTTATTTCCTCTGCCCTCTGGACTCACCTAGTATTCTCTTATTATAATAATATACTGACCTACTTCTCTCCATTTAACATACTTTTAATAGTTTCACAAAGTATAGTCAAATAATTATTGATGTCAAATCTATCGGTGTTGCTTTTCATCAAGGTAATAAAATTCTCTTTCGCTCTTCTATAATTATACTTCTGCCTTGCTTCTCTACCACTTTTGAGACAATTTAAATATCACCTGCATGATCCAGTTTGTAATTTACATTTTCTTGAGGCTGGAGCGGATGACAGATTATGGTCTCTTCTAACCTTACCATTATGTGATTCTGTGAATTTTTAATATTGTTAAGCAAGATCGAGCGTATGTAAGATCACGTGTATGTCGCGGTCGAGGCGGGGAGGCGACATGGGTTTCAGGATACCAGCAGCTTTTTTATTGCAACAGTGCAGCTACCTTTATGCAGTTCTGGGGTGACACATGTACACACAGCATTGGTTTACCACTTCATAACAACTTATGATTGGACATTCAGCCACATGTCCTAACACAATAGGTTGACGTTCTAACAGGAAAGCCACTCTGTGTTACAGTCCCCACTGTCCGTGGTTAACCCTCTGTCAGGTGTAAGAAGTTCCATCTGCAGTATCTCAGTTTACTGAGAGCCCAGAACCAGCTGGGCTCCCCAACACGTGTACTTTATTACTTTGAGCTTCCTGGTGTAGTTAGTGTTTACTGTGAAATTATGAACGAATTGCTGACTGTGTTAAGGAGATAGACTGTAACTAAAAGGGCATGCTTCTACCTGCAGTTTTCCAGTTATGACTGTGCTACTTACAGTCATACTTTACAAGACAGTGTAAGCAGGTTGGCTAGGGATGAGGTGATCTTCAAGAGGCTATTTTGTTAGAGAGTTGAATTGCAGTTCACATCTTTCTGTATTAGTTCTAAAGGGAATGAAACAGGAATCAGAGATAAACTAAATCAAACTAGGTTAGACCATAAAAACTTTAGGTTCAGGTTGGAGTGCTTGGATCTACTGCTGGCTCTTTCATTATTTTCTATTTAGCAGATGCATTCCTGGTAGCAGAATTGAGGACTCCTCAGTGATTCAATTAATAGCAGCAATGAAGCAGCATTCTCCAGCATGTGCTCCATTCAGCAACAAGCAGCTAATTCCTTTCTGCACAATCAGGGAGTACAAACCATGCTATGGTAATGTACGTGTGCATTTGTATCTTCCCTGGTTCCTCACAAAACTAAGCCCATAACTCAAACTTGGGGAGTGGCTTTAACCACAGAGAGTCCAGTAATTAAATTTATCCTCTTGCATTTTAACAGAATGAGTGTTGTACTTTTATTTTAAAAGCATAACTTTCTAAAGAAATGGTTTGGTGACATGCATTGTGAATGACCAGGTCAAACTGTGACTGCCTCAGTGAGATACAGGACCTGCCCTGTCATCATTCCTTGTCTTTGGCATGCTCTAGGCATCTGCATGCTGAACATACAGATTTTATTTGGCTTCTAACTGCTGCCTAATGCTTCTCCTATTCTACACAGTGAGTCTCAGTGATAGAAAGGGTTTCAAGATCCAGCTGAAAGTGCTGATAATGATATATGATACTTTAGTAACCTTACTAATTAGCCTATTCTTCCATAGGTTCATGTTCCAGTGTAGATAACATAGAGCATGCTAGGAAAAATAGTAAAATAAAAAGAGGCTTAGTGTGCTACTTTGTCATACTCATAGCCTGACTTTCTCTGCAGCAATTATCCTCCGAATTTTCAAATCAATTTTTAATTTTCACCTATAGTATTAATTTAAAAAAAAACAGTAATACTTTTAAAGTTGCAACCCTGCTATGCTGTCTTACTTTTTTATTCCTGTTAATTTCTGATGGGAGAGTGAAGGATGTGCTAATGAAACTCTCAATCACATTTTAGTGACTTGTATACAGGTGGCACACTGGTATTGACTGAGGTTTGCATTACTTCTCATATTGCCAGAAATCTTTTGAATATTAAAGCTAAGGCTTAAACAGATTCTATTCCTCCCCAGCTGCGTCCAGACTTGCTGAGATTTGGAAAACGGACAAAGTGCCCACAGTTTTAGCATGTTCCACATGCAATTATTACAGTTCCTCTGCACTGTTCTTGTTGACATGTGGCCTTAACTATTCATAGCTAGTGACTTATACTGGCTGATTCAGAAATTTCCCTACTACACATCATTGAAATTCATTGCTGCACACAGGAGAAGTGCTCATGGGTGTGAACATATGTGTGTGTGTGTAAATAAATCCCTTCCCAGCCCCTGTAGTGATGTAGTGACCCTGTAGCTGATGCTATGAAGCAGGAAATCCAATTAGTATGCATACTAAAAATGTTATTATTGGTCATAAAATTATCCAGCCCTTTCAAGAATCAAATTTATGAAATATGTGACTATACTTCTCAGGTTGACTTCATGTTGTGTGAGGAAGCGCTCCCTTTAGTTTGTTTTCAACTCTACCTACATCATTTTAGGTGTGAGAGAAGGTTGAGGTGAAGTGGCTAATTTTCCTTCTAAAGTGTCTGGGAATTTGAGCTCAGGCAAACTCCTCCAAGTGCATAGAACTTCCATATACACTATATGGTATTTCCCAAGTCAAAGCAAAGCAACAACAACAATCACCACCAGCAGCAATATCTGTTTTCCAGATGTGTCCTAAAATGAAATGTCAACACTTTGATGAACAGCTTCTGTAGCAAAACAGCATGTATGTGACCAAATGGCAACAGATCACCGTTTACACCAAAAATGAGCATAATGAAACAAAATCACTCTGAACAGAAAAATTCCATGCTATTAAAAAAAAGTCCCCATTAAAGCCAACAGCAAACCATATCTTTTAAAACTTTGAGCATATACAGATTCATCATCTTGACAAATGAAGCAGATGAGGGTTAGCAAAGATCATTAGTATTTACTGTGCTGTGAATTCCTCTCATAAAACTTCTGTTCCAAGGGGAAAACTCACTCACAAGCCCAGAGTGGACAGGCTACAAACCATGGAGATCTGAATGGCAAGGCATGTGGGTTCAATCCAGAGCTCTGAAGTACCTTCTTTCTCTTGTTGGAGGGATATTTTATCTCTGCAAAGATAAATTCTTTTCCCCCCAATTCAGTACAATGGTAATATGAGCCTTAACATGATTTACTTCAATTTTCCCATAAATATCCTCTGAACATTAACTTCCATAAATGTATTTGAGAACACAGGTCCTTGAGGACGCCTGCACAAGCTACTTTATTTGTATTTGGAGAGGAGAAAAAAATGTTATATTTGTGAATTTCCCCATGTTGCTAGTAAACTGCACGAGCTTAATGGTGTGGTAAAAAACATATTAATCAAAAGTTTAGTCATATTTTTATACACTGGTAGCAGAGGTTAAAAACAACACAAGCCAAATCCCAGCTGAGACTGAGGAGTGATTGCAAACAGACTGTTTTCTAGCTGAAGAGTCTTCCTTACTGAGAACAGTAAGACATATCTCAGAAATCACAGGTGACAATCACAATTCACAATATTTTGAATGTTTCTTGAAATTCTGAAAAAAAGCAACACCGTCTTTCCCTGCACACTCATACAGATATACATTTGAATTAACTGTTTCGGATATAAATGCATTGGGCTTGGCCATTTTGGGCAGTTAAATATCCCTTTTCCCTCGTCTTGGTTCACACCTCATCTAGTACGGGCCCTGCAAACTGCACAAATATTGCAAATTGCTATTCCAAAAGATGTGCACCATATCTGCTACAAAAAGCTGTTACCTTTTTTCTTAGTCAGCCATGAACATTAAGTATCATACAAGAAATCTGCTTATTCTTGTTTCATGGATTTTATTACCTTGGCAACTAAGTGATCTGTTCAAACTGCTCTTTGCTGCCAGTTTTAGAGTTTTCTCTGTCACAGAAAAGCCATGAAGAGAGGATGAATAGTAACTGACTTCTTCCCTTATGCTTGCATCAGTTTCTACAGATGGGAGAATAGATACAGTGTGAAAACTAAGTCCTTGGTTGCTCAGAACAAGTGCTAGTTAATAGATGAACTGGATTAAAAATAGATTTTTCAGTTTTATGACAACCACTACTAAAATCCCAGTTGGGAATGGAATTTTATTTTTAATATATCAAAAGAATATTTTTAGTCTGGAGAAGATAAAATGTGAAAGAAACAAATATTTGAACAAAATGAAATGTTCTTTTTTTCACATCTATCTTTGGATTTTCATTAAAAAATAAGCACCCAAATGCTGTCATCAAAGCTTATTATAAATAAAGAAAAAGTAGTCCCACTTCATAAGGGAGCTCTTGTAAGACTCCTTTTTTCTCAGATGACTGTGACGTTTTGTTGATTGTTTCCAAAGGAGAAAAAAAAAAAACAAAAAAACAGTGACAGTGACACAGACATCTAATGTTTCAGTAATGCTGTATTGGTGTCACTGACAGGTGAAAAGCCTCCAAACCTAGCACAAGGATGAGATGGAGCCAGTTTTCCACATGTACGAGCCTGTATCGGTGCTCCATCAAACCTCCCTCCACTCCAGAGCACAGTTCCAGGAAACTTCTCCCACCCAAATGGTGAAGGACTTGCAGCACTGTCTTTAAAATGTTGAAGGCAGCATACTCTACTGAAAAATACAACCAAAGCTTGATCTTTCTTTAGAAAACAACCATGCACAAATGACACACCAGGGAACCATATTAAACACTGTGCAGTGGTTTTTGTACCAAACACAACAGGTTAGCAAATATTTTTGTGGGTTTTCTGTCAACTCCGTAAATTCAGTATGAAACGTGAAAAGTGGGCAAGGCTCTCTTCTAAGTATGATCATGATTAATAAAAGAGTTGGAGGGGAAAACTGTTGTGTGTTACAGCTCAGAAACCTCATTGTAGGCTGCAGTAATAGAACTAATTCACTGAAGTGGGTACAGTAAGAAATGCCCTTGTGGACATTTTTTTGAGTTGTGCATCAGCCAGAAAATAATGTTATTCCCTAGCCTTACATGGCACTGCCTGCATCTTCATCTAGTCTCTAGAAAAAAAAAAAACCAAGTGGAAACATGTTTTTCTGAATATTTTATGCTTTTGAAAGTGAACTACATTTGACTGAATCAAACAGCTTGTTTAAAATTTTTGTTATGTGTTTATCAGATATTCAATGTTTTTGGAATATTGAAAATAAGAAAGAAAAAACCAATAGAAATATAGAAATAATAATCTACAAAAATAAACACATTTTTAAGGTTAAGGAGTATATTTTTAGATGTTTCTAATAGAAATACAAAATAGCTATTTCTTTCTTAAAGGTATTGTTCAGGACTTCACCTAAGATTAACTAGATTGAACTCAAAGTTGGTAAAGTGTATGCCTAGTTTAAGATTGTGCATGAAGTTGCTCAGAACATGCGTACATGGGTCCTGAAGTCAAAACTACAGTCACTGCTGGTTTCGGCAAGTTCAGCACCTAAGCTTTGACTACTTTGCAGGCACACTCTGGGTCTTCTCTTCCCTAGACCATCAATATTCATGAGAAAAGCAAGTAAATTTGACTAAGAGGGATATCCTTTTGTTTTTCTTGCCCCAAATATACAAAAAAATGTCACCACCTGAAATTCAAATGTGTGAGATGCTTGTCTCCTGTAAGACCTCATTTGGCTATTCAGTCACTGAGCTGCATTGAACAACTTTCTATCCATTCCCACTCCTCTCTCATGTTTTTACCATGTTTTCTGACAGCTTCTACATTTTCATACCCTCCTTGATTTTAGGTCTTCCCTTTCCTGTATCCCTTGCTAGTTGGAAGCAGTTAAAGGAGCCACCTTTTCTCAAAACTCAGCTTTCTTACTTGGACTGTAGTTGTAACCTGGTACTTTGCATGAATTGGTCATTCAGATCAAAACATTAAATATTTAAAGTGGCATCACACCATTCGTAAACTGAAACATAAAGTGTTGTTTACTCTCTGTTAATTATTTTAGTTCAAGCAGGCAGACTCAACTGCCTACATTATTAAGTAAACCGGTAAAAATGAGCTAGGGATAGTAAATGTTCTTCTTACCGGTAACAGTGCTAAAGATTAAGCTGCAGTTCTCATTAACTATATTATAACATGAAAATATTTTTCTCCAAATTGTGCCAATACAAAACTAAACTAATCATATTAGTCAGTGTTTCCAAATGGTTTGGATAGAAGCTTACTAGTTGTGAAATCTCAGATGTTAATCACCCTTAGGAGGTAATACTCACGTTACTAATTTACTGGTGGTTTGTGGCTATCTGTGGCCTCAAGTAGCAAAGACTTGTGTTCTCTAAAATAGGGTACTTTAACACAAATTAGTTTGAAGGTTATCTTAAAATGGATGGTTTCCCCACAGGCCATACAACATCAATACACAATAATCTACGTACAACTTCTACCAGTAATCTGTTTCTTACATAGATATATTTGCTGTAGGAACATCACATAGGAACATCACCACTGAGTTTTGTGATCAAGAACACTGTAATGTGATGGAAACCACAATAAAAATTCACATTCATGCTGAAAAGAACTGTGTTAAAACCCCTAAGAGTTATATATTTCGAGACAAAGTTTGATAGTTTCATTACATAAGCTGAACCAACACAAGATTCCTGAGCTGGTATTTTCAATGATGACCTGAAACTCTGTTCCGTTCTGCGAAAGTTTCACACAGTGGTTGAGTGCTGATTTGCAGTTTTGGACCAGAAACACTCAAAATTCTCATTTTTGTTAGACACAGGGGGACAGACCTAAAGGGAAAGTAAGAGGCTAGTTATAGCATGCAAAGAGATAGGATAGATGTAAGCGCACATGTCTGTGAACTGCAACTTTTGAGTGTTGCAGAATATAAAGCCTATGACTCTGTTGTGTGTCTCCACAGGACTCTGGAGTCTAATTATAGAGTTGTATGAAAAAGTTCTGCTTGTCAGCAGAACTGGCAGGAGGGAAAAAAAATCACATTTTTTACACATTCACAGAAGAATAAAATATTTAGGCAGAAAACCATCATTGCTGCAGATGGACACTTACAGAACAAAAATGGGTAATTTTTGTGCAGCTTTGCTTGTTGCTAGCATAACCAGAATACATTTGGTAGTGGATCTAAAATCCAGCCTAGAATTCGTCAGTCACAGCCAGTGGCAAAATTTGCTTCATAGGGGAGTAGATAGAGGTTAAGGATTGCAGGAAAATTCAAGGTGGGGCAGCCATCCTAAAATGAGCAGACAGGATCCCACCAAATTTAGTGTTGCTGCACTTGCTTATGCCAGCTGAGAATTTGGCTCTAGATGGTTTTGAGTTCTTATGGATAAAGATTAGCCACAAAAGCCTTATCACAACTACAAGGCATAAAGCAAAGATGTGACCCTAGCATGGCAATGAGAAAAGAGAACTAGAAGAGGTGTGAGAGATATAAACAAGCTGTTAAGGAAAACAGGAGTCACAGGTGCTAGTGGCCAGTGGACTTCAAGTGCTTACTTTCATTAAATTTAAAGACACAATGTTTAAATGCATGCTTTGAGTGAGAAGAAATATGCCTATAAAAATTTATTCTGTACCCAAAACATATTGTGAGGGTAACTAAGGTATTTTTAGGACAAACTATAACTTGTCAGGATGGTAGGCACAATACCTGAGTCCCAATGGTGCTCAGGTGACAGCTTCTACCCAGTATATCAAAAAAACTCAATAACCCAGAACAGGGTTTCATGTATGTGCTATGTGACCTTCCACAACCCTAATAGAGGCATTATCCATTTGCAGGTGCAGGTCTGTGACACAGTAGATGAATAATTTATGTGGGCTTTCCCCTTCTTCCCCTCACTTAGTACTGAGCAGAGAAACAGGGATTCATCGCTGCTTGGTCTTCACCATTTCTGTACTACCTGACCTGAGTTTTCAGCCACTCAGTGGAAAGCCTGGCTCTTAAACTCAAGCTGTAGTGACCTGTGCTTTCCACTTTGGATAAGTGTTTTTCTCTTACACTTGTTAAATGAGGTGTGAATTTTATATGAAAGTGCTTTTTTCATGTTTCTTTTTTCTTTCTTTTCCCTCAGCATCATCTAATTTGGCAGTCCTTGGAGTGCTAGAGAGTCTCTTTAATGTATCTCAAGGCACAAGGACTCTGACTTTACTGCATAAACAGAATACATTTATTTGCTACCTTTATATGTGGCTATGGGAACTGATGAAGGGTTGTGTTCTTGATACTCCCCTTATCTCCTTCTTCTTTGTCTGACATTAGCCATAAAATACAAATTACAGAAATGGCAAACCAAGCATCCCAATTAAGAATCCCAATTTCATGACAGCTAACATGTGGGAAAATCTCAGGTGATGAAGAAATCCAATGAAAATGGATACACTAAGAGGAAATAATAATAACTAAAGATAGCAAATCCAGTAATATTTTTATACACTAATAACTAATAAATTAAAAATAAAAATTAGTAGAAAGCATTAAACATCTCCTGCAATAGAACCTTCTCTCTATAATGTGCCAAAACTTCTACTGAACAGTTAGCCTGTTTTCTTAAACAAGGAAAAACAATTTCTTCCTATATCTCTGAGGTGCCTTAAAATCTGTCCCATATTATAAAGAAGTAAAACAACTCTATATTTAGTGTCCGTGATCCTGGAAGTTAATTTTATTTGGTTTAATTTTTATTTTTAAGTTAATGGATGGATTTTTTCTGAGTCAATTCAAAGAACAAGATTAGGTCCAATTAGGTAAACCTTTGTATTTGTTTGCTGTTACCTCATCATAATACTAAAATAAACCCAGAAATAATAACAAAAATTCCAAAATCACTGCCTCCTATATAGCTATTTACAGTCTGTTTCTTCCACTGCAAAAAATTCCAGATCTTATTATACCCTCTACAGGTAGTTTTTAGATAAATTCTTCGGATCCCCTAAGCTTCTTGGTTAGTCTACTATAAGCTACAAGGAGCAAACATGTCCATTACAGTTTCTAGAGAGGTTTCTCATAATCCAGATTCTTCTGACTTTAAGTCAATCGTCAAAAAAAGCCTGTTATATTTTCTGAAATCTTAGATAACACACAGGAAACTAGCATGGAGTTGTTGATATGGACATTATCTTCAGTACACATTAAAAGTGTTCAACTGACTGTATTTTCTTAAATGCCAACTTTTACTAGATGCAGAATATCACATACGGAACTACTAATCATTTTCTGTTGAAGCAAAATAACAAAAAACTATGATTGTTTCCTTTCTCTCTCATACCTTATTCTTGTTTACAAATCCTATAATCCTATATACTCATAATACCCATATTGTTTATAATTTCAACATATTTTTGTAAGCTTTGAAAGAAATCCTTAGCAAATACCTTTACATTCCCTTACAATTAAAGTCATACTGTTTCAAAAGAAGTATTTGGAAAAGATTGACAGAGAAAGAATCTTCATAGCAATTTATGGATACTTAAGGAAAACTTACAGAGATAACAGAAATTAAACAATGACCTTTTAAGGGTAGAATCTTTAGTACTCCCATCCACTTAATGCTTCCTGATTTGCTCAATTTATATTTATTTTCTAGGAATGGGCTTTACTTTTTGCATGTCAATCTGTCTGTCTTGCTTCTACTTTGCAGAAAATATGCAAGAATTTAATTCAAATTCAACTGAATTACACTACTTTGACACTGCTTATTTTCTCCAGTTGTTGATTAATATGCCCCTTGTGCAAACATCTCTCTCCTACCTGATGTTTTCAGTAATGTCTCAATTCGTTGCTGATGACATTCAAATTTCCTCCAGAGATGCCTTTTGAAGTCACAAACAGAGGATTATGCCCATCAGTGAATGACTCAGGCACAAAGTGATTGATAAGGCAAATAAATACTTAGATCTCAGCAATCAGTCAATTGTGATATGCAAGAGGGAAAACAAGACTGCAGACATTTCAGTTATATATCATGCTTTCCAAATTATCTCTGTATGCTGATGGTCCTCTTAATAAATTATCCTCCCTGGTTATCTGATGTGATCTAGGTTTTCAATTATGCCTCTTATCAAAATCATGTAACAAGGCAGTCTTCCTGAGTCTGAAGCTACTTCTATATCCAAGAAATAGCTTCCAAAGTCCAGACAGAGAAAATACTACACAGTTGGTTTTCAGTTGAGAAGATATGCATAAGCACATCAGAGAGGCTTTATGACATCAGAGAAGTCATGGCTTTATTCCCACATTCCCTGAGCTGAGTTTTATGTAAGTGGTAACAATACATGACATTGCATGTGTTACAGAGGAGTAAGAATATTTTGAGCTTCTTGCACAGTATGAGGTTGAGAAATCAAGACCTTGTATCACCTAAGATGTGCAAAAGTAAAAAAAAAAAAAACAAACAAATAATAAGGCCATGGCACAAGGGTGAGTAAATTTTTTGTTTTGTTCTGTTTTGTTTTTTAAATTCATGATTTTTTGATTGACCAAAACAAATAAAAAATTTTAATAAGGAGAACTTACCTTTAAAAGAATGTCTTGTGAAATTATATTTACCTCTTTTTATTAAGATTTAATCTACATGAGATTTTGGAAACTTGAAGAATAAGAATTTAGAAAACAGGTCTAAAAAGTACACATTTCAGAAGTAATTGTGAACTGCTGGTAGAGTCTTCAGACAAATTTGCAAGGCATTTTATAGCATGTATGTGTGATCATTACACATGTCATTGTGTTCCAGATCATATCTTGGGCTTTTTTTCTGGTGTGGGAGGTGATCTTGAAGAAATCTGTGCATGATCATGGTAGCATGGTTGTGAAACACAGATGTCTTCCCTTAGATATAAGCTTTTCAAAGGTTACAAATAATAGTAAAAAACGGAATTTTTTTAGTTAAGCCATATGTTCTTTGAGTCAGGGACCATTTTGTGTTTAAAGCCACTAGTACAATGCAATCTTGATTTATGATTATTATGCCTTCTGCTACAATGATGTTAAGATTTATAATGGAATAAAGGACCTTGCTCATAAAACAACGACCAAAAATCTTCTATGGAAATCAGAGTTCTAATCTAAATATATTTGGTATGGACTTATGATGTGAATTGGACAGCTGAGGCAAAAGCATTTTAAAGTGGCATCTGCATTTTTTTTAAATATATGTAAATAGATGTACCTACAAGTTAAGCCAAAAAAAGAAATTCTACAGTTTATATATGCAATTGGTAAACTGTGCATCAAAGTAACCTAAGTAGTAGGTATGGAACTATACATGGTTTTATTCCAATTTTGAAAGTTTACATACAAAGTTTACTATAATTAATTTGGTCCAGAAAGCGGGTTGTAATATAATACTCCAGGCAATATATGCTTGTGGAAAAAATATTAGTAAGCATAGGAAAAACAAATTGAAGGGAATTTTAATTTGTTTCTGTATCCAGAAATTCAAATGAATTTCTGTGCTAGACATACTAAAATTCCTGTATAGGAAACAAGACAGTTCATGAAATTTTCAGTATTTTCTGTTCTATCCATTTCATCGATTCCATCTGTACATTTTGTCCTCTGTCCAGGCCATCACAAGAATAAACATTAAGATAAATGAATAATCCCAATTACATCCCAGTAATACGAATTTGACAAAGCTGAATGATTCTATCAGACCAACAGTGCTCAATATCATACAAATGTTTCAGCATGCCCAGAGCAATTTTTTGGAGTGTCTACAATACTTAACTTTTGGAAAATTTTCTCTGTGAGAACTATCTCAGAAGAAGATGTAAAACACACACTCTGATTTTTTCTTTGTTGAATGCTTTGCTATAGCAAGTTGGTTACAACCTAGAGCAGGAATGTTGCAGCCACAGGACAATGTCCCTTGCGTACTTAATGAAGACTATAAAACTGATAAAAATAAAATGGGATTCATGAATTCTTGTAAAGTGATGCTATTTAGTAAAGGAAGACACCTAAAAGACTGGCCTGATACATCAATTACAAAGTCATCTTTTTAGTCTTGATCAAAATTATTTGAAGGCTCGGAGTCCCACTGAATATATAGTAAATCTTTAACTATTAAAACGTGAATGTTTCTCACTCACAAGGAGGCTGAAGCCACAGTCCCTGTATGTTGAGTGAAAAGTTGTCATCCTTTACCCCTCTTAGGAACTGCGATGATCAAAGTTTGTCTGTTTTTAGTTCCAGCAGCAGAAAGTTCCCCAACAATAACATCATGTTTTAACACCATTTACAATAAAACCTTTAAGAGCATGCTGAAAAAGGAAATTCCCAGAAGAGATTTCTGATGGATGAGAAGAGTTTGATGTATTTTCTATTTCTAGGTATGGGAACAGAGAGGAGTTATCAATTTTTCCCAAGACTGATGTGTAAGTTTGGTCCTGAAGGAGATGTAAAGAGGTGAGCTATGATGTTTTAACTAGCACATGACAGCATGTATTACTCTGTTATTCTGACATAACCTCATGGCTCTGTAAGCTTAGGAGCTAGTCCAAGTGGATGACTATATAGAATAAGTATAGGCATGTGTGATCAAGAAGACCAGCTGTATCATGGATGGTAATTCTAGTGTTTTATTATATTCATAACATACAGAATCTGACATTGTATTTCCCTTATTACATATCCACTTGCAACATCTTAGAATTGATTTGTTGCCTTTATGAAGTACAGTGAATCATCCTGAATTTCCTTTTAGAAAGCAGCAGCACATAAGCAAAGATTAGATTTTCTAAAGGTTCACACACTTCATGATATTTTCATAAATCACCCAAGAAATTAATTATAAAAACAGATTACATTTCCTTCCATTAATCAGATAATGTTACTGTTGCTTCCATTCCAGCTTACAAAGACACAGAATCATTGCTCTCATACATGTGTATAAACACATCTATACATACATACACAGTATGAGGCTTTTAAATCTTTAAGTAAAATAAGAAAGTATTTCTTACCAAGTTTTAACAACTTCATAATTTTTGAAAAGACACCATCCCCTAATATAGTGTGATTGATCAAAATCACTCAGAAGATAAGAATCTGTAGGGACTCACTTCTAGAAAGAGTATTTTTCCCTTGTAAAGTGCTAAGAAGTTGATATCCAGGGTGTAACAGACCCTGAAAAAAGCATCAGAGAAGCCATGCACAGAAGGAGGAAAATAAATTCTGTAAAGCACCTACTGATATAATATTAACAAGCAAATATCTATTTGACATTGATTCTCAGGAAATTAAAAATGCAGTATAAACTGCGATGGATTTCAGTTTAGTATTTTAGAGAACAAGAAGATGTTTAAATGATTGAGGTTATTCTGAAACTGACAGAAAGTGCAATGCAGAAGCAGTTAGCAGGAGCATATGGAGGGAGCAGACCAGCAGTGGCAAATTACGCAGTGCATTCAGAGGAACTAAGGTCTGTGTTGCAGGCTACGTGTAGAAAGACAAAATCATTCTGAAGAACTGTGGTTTTTTTCAATGTCAATGAACCAACCACCTCAGAGGTCTCAATGCCTTGGTATGTATATATTTAACATATAGTTTTCTATGATGCCTTTTGTAAAGACTTGCACTAATTATTTAAAATAAATATTCCTGTCATTAACCTAATCAGAAAACTTCCAGTGTGTTGAATCTGTTTAGTGGGACAGATTTTTCTGTACTGCTAGCATATCAGATTTACCCTTTTTGAACATACCTGGTTTATAACAAGCAAGAAGGAAAACTGGATCTTAGTCTGTCACTTAAAGCATCATACTTTTAACCTCCTCCTTCCATCCAGAGCTCTTTACCTTTACTGACACCCTCTGGTCCCTATGTCGAAGTCAGGTTTGAATTCATTCCAGTATCCCTTAAAAATTTGACTTTCCAAATCAATATTTTGTGGAGCACAGAACTGGATATTTTCTGAAACTCCCATAAATCATATCACGTATTCCCCAATAGTTTACCATGTCAGCAACTTATTCAGGGGACTCAAGCAAATTTACCAGTCATGACCTTCCTGTATTAAATCTGTGCTAACAGTCCTCCAAGTTACGCATTTCTTAAAGTTGCTCTTTATTATTTCCTAACAGCAGAGCTTTTAATCATACCTTTTATCTTACCTGCTAGGATATCTTTCCTTAAGACTTGTTTTCAAAGCTCCTTTCTTTCAAATTTTCAACTACGATTCAGCCAGTCAGGTTTTTTAATTTTCTGTTTTCATTCTTAGTACATCTGCCCTCGTTATAAAATGAAATTAAGATCCCTACCCCTGACATGTTTACCTAGTAGGACCTTCAGCTTCATACTGACCAATAAAACTAAAATCTACATTCTTATACTCCCAACTATCAACAGCTATCTTCACAGTTTCATATCATGCTCTGCTAGTTCTGACTTTTTGCATGGGCATTTGCTCTGTAAGTATATGAAATAGAAGCATTACATATTGAATAGTCCCTTTCTAAAACTACTTAGTTTTATCACCTCCAAGGATTCTTAACACTTTACCCTCCATAATATATTTCTTGTTGTCCTAGACTTTGTTTTCTTAACCACATCTCTTAAACACTGCCATAGTTAAAAGTACATTACCACTGAGGGCCTCTGTATATGAAACATTCCTCAGTTACTATAGCTCACATCTTAGTTTTCTGTCTTCCTTTTGGCATACCTCACATTAGTAAACAAGAGTTTTCCCTTACAACAAGAGAGAGAAAGGGTTTTTGAAACTTTGTAGCTAAGTGCTATAATAATTAAAGTACATTTATTAAATATACTTTTAGAATTTCTAACAGATAATTTGATAGCTCTTTAAAGTAATGGTCCAGTTATTGCTAATTCTTTCAATATCCACTGTAACAACATTAATAATGATGAACTGATTTTGCGTTAATATTGATTGCCACAAAGTACTTCTGAAGGAGTTGTACTATAACTCTACAAGAATTAATTGCACTTTCATTAATTAGAAAATATCACTGAAATTTTACTTATCAAGAATCCCTCCTTAGCTTTTGGTTAATAGTGAGTGTGGAATTTATATGTACTTTCAAACTTCAGGGTCTCATCAAAAGCTCACTGAAGTCTAGAAGAATAACTCCTC
Source organism: Myiozetetes cayanensis (assembly GCF_022539395.1). Lineage (NCBI taxonomy): Eukaryota > Metazoa > Chordata > Aves > Passeriformes > Tyrannidae > Myiozetetes > Myiozetetes cayanensis. Next base: position 38,496,657 of record NW_026087742.1, on the reverse strand, counting down.
AGAAAAAAAAATAGCACCAGGTCCTTCATTTGAAATAAATAAAAAAAAAAAGCAACCAAAACCCAAAAAAAACCCCAAACAAACCAAACACCAAAAAACTGAAAGTAAAACAATTATTTTCAAAATTTAAAAAAAAAATTACTTTGCAAAAACTTTGTTACATTTCTGAAATATTGCAGCACATAGAAAACTTTAGTCCTCACATTACACTATCTTGTGTAACTTCTGTTGTATGAATTTTCTGTGCTCAAGAGGAATTAAACTAAACATCTAAAGTACAGATACAGTAATGGATGATTTTTTTTCCCTGATATAAAAATCTTAAAAACAGTTTCATGCTCTGTGTTCCAATAACTCTCGGTTCATCTTCTAGCCAGTTCATGGACATTCCACACAGTTTTATCAACTGTCCTCACATCAGAGAGGAAAAGTCAGTGCATCTTTACATAATTTCATCTCTTCTGCCTGTCAGCAAAGGATAATGGTCCGGGCACCATACTTTTCTAATTCTAGAGATAATTGTTTATGCCAAATCCAAGTATCATTCTGAACTCCAAAACAACACAACTTTAAGTGAATCACTATAAACTCAATATGCTGGGTTATTTCCTGATTCAACCTCAAGCATTGGTATGGTAGCTCTCCCAAACATAAAAAAATACTACATTGAAACAGGCATTTATTCTCTGGAGTATGTATTTTTTTTCAAAAACCTCACATCTCTCTTCACAACTCATTCACTGCCGTAGTCTGTTTTGCTAGTTAAATGACAAGAAGCACAGAGCAGACCACAGTAATTTCTGCTTCAACTTTTCTTCTCAATTATGACAACAATTTCAACGTAAAATTCAAAGCAAAAAACCACTAAACACATAAACCTGCAGTAGGAGCCCAAAACCGGGATCTCTCACCATTGCCGGCTTCACAGTAGACTGCTCACAGAGATGCCGCGATGATATTAAAAAGAATAATCTGCACACACTCCAAAGTCTAACCAGGGAAATCACTGCCTGGCTGGGGGAACGGCAGAGACACTTACCGCTGCTGTGGCACCGTCTCTCTCGCCCTGACTCTCAGTCTCTCTCTCCCATCCTTCTGACAGCCTCAAATATAGCAGTCCCTTATGGTGCTGAGCCTGGGGGAGCAGAGGATTGCAGAGTTGGGTTTTTTCCTTATTCTTTTTATTTCTTTTTTTTTTTTTTAAACCATCCAGAGGTAGTTCTCCAGACCCGACCGCCTCTTCTATCCTCGTTCACTGATGGAGAGCCCCAGGTGAAGGAATCCGCGCCGGCAGCTCCCGCGAGCCCCTCCCGGCCCTGCCGTGCCCCCTCCCGGCGGGGGGACCGAGGCGCCTCCCCCGGCTGCTCCCAGGGGGGCGGCGGAGGCTCTGCCCGCCCCTACTCAGACGCGTGTGGATGTATAGATGATGTGGATATGTGTTCATGCGAGTGCCATCTCACACCGCTGCTTGCCGCTCGCCCCTACCCCTAAGCGCGCAAGTACGCCCCTGCCTCCTCCTCCTCCTGCTCCTCTCCACCTTCCTCCCTCATTTTCTCCTCTTCACTCCTCTGCCCCGGAGCGTGAAGGCAAGAGGATTCGTTGGGGAGTGCTGTCCCCTGATCTCCTACTCCCCTCATCCAAACCACCAGTTTTTCCCATCCACCACTTTCTGACCCCATCCTCTCGTCATCCCCTTGTCCATCCTCCTTCCAGTAGATTGTTTATTAAAGATTTTTTTTTTTTTTGGTAATGCATTTTATTCCTCTCCAGTGGTGATGATCCTCCCTACTCCCGCGCTCTGCAAGCCGAAGCCAGGGAGCCGGGAGCCGCGGCTGCTGCCCGAACCGAACCGCACCGCACCGCACCGCACGATCTCCGTCTTCACACGGCGGCTGCTCTGGCTGGAGGCACACCCGGGGCAGCCAGCCCGAGGCCAGCAGCCGCAACACCGCGGTTCCGGCAGCCCCTTCCCTCCCTGCTCCCTTCCCCATCATCCGCCCGCTGTTCAGCGCATCCCTGTGCCCAGCCCGTGGCAGCGCCCCGCCTCGCCCCGGCCCCGGCGGTGCGCCCCGCGCTCCGGGCCCGCCCCCGCAGCGCCGCCCCCCGCAGCACCCGCCCGGCAGAGCCCCGGGGCAGGGCTGGCGGCGCCGCTGCTCCGCATCAACCTGCCGCGTCTTCCTGGTCCGCTTCGCATCTACCCGCACAAGTAGTGGGTTTCCACTCTTTGCCTGTCTCTAATGGCTACCCTCAGGTTTCAAGCTGATTCTAACCCCCTTTTTTTTTTCTCCCCCCACCCCGTGGCAATGGCAACTTTCTGCTTTAACATTTAATACTTTTCTGTCCTTCTGTGCTTTTCTTCCTTGCATTTTTTTCCCCTTCGCCTTCCACAAGTAGTGGAATGCATTAACTGAGTAACTATTGTGTAGTTCCTATTCTCTGAGATTTTTCTTTGCTTCAGTGACTCCATTTCAACTGTGCATGCTTTCTGAACCTCTGTGTTGTACATATATGTATGTATGTGTTTGTGCATTTTTCTTTACTAATTTACCTTTGTACCTATTTATTTTTCCTATCCCAGATACTTTCTGACTAGCTTTTAGAAACTGACCTGCATTTTTCTTAGATTAATGATAAAGGATTCTGGATTCATTCTGGATTCATCTGCTGAGGGTTCTTACACAAGTCCAGTCTTGAACTGGCAATAGTAATAGAAGTTTTTCCAGTGTGTCTTTGGCTTGTCTTTTATATTGAAGCCTCTAGCAAGATAGGATACCAGTGATGAGACTTTTATACACTTTTGTTGTCCTGTATACTATGTGAAAGTCCATCAGAGGATTTACAGCTCAGCAGTTCAATGAATTCTGCCCACTATTATCAGTGAGAATGAGCTGAAAAAAACTTAAATTCCTTTTTTTCATTATTCTAAGGTTGTAGATTTTTGTTCCTTCATCACCATCTCCCACTGTCTTAACTATCACAGTGGAAGAATGAGAATTAGCCCAACATTAGAGATGGACTTTCTGTATGCACTGTCCCATACAAACACAGAAGAAAATTGTCTCCACAGCTGTAAATAGGTCTCCAGGTGATTTCTATTGGGCAAGTAGTGTTGTAACTGCACATATCAAAGATTCTCTTCATTGACTCAATTTGCAGAAAATTATCATCTGGTCATTATTTCCAGTGCTACTAGGTTACAAGACAGCACTTAATCAGAAGACAGGAATAGTGACTGCATTAATTCTCATCTTATGAATAAATTATGAGGCTTCATTTCTCAATATTTCCAAAGTGAACATTAAAGCCAGAAGCATTTTTGCTAATAAATGTATTTTTTTGCATACTGTAGCCATTTATGACAATAGCGAGGAATTACTTGCAAAGATGTGACTTTCATTGGTTACTTGTTTTTCAGGTAGAGACAGAATTAAAAGAATACAAAATTTTTTTTAAGTTGTAAAGACTGGAGTTTATGGCCTTTATCTTCCTTTACAAAGTTTATAGATTAGGTTTATTTTTAAAGACCATACTAAGGTCCCTATGTTATACCCATTGGGTTACACACTATTTTTGCTTTTGGCTCATTTTCACTAGTCATTGTCAAAGTACTGATTTCTTTTGGATGACAGCTTTTAATGTTTGCTTCCTTCTTTTTAACTTCACATCAGCAATATTTCTACCAGGTGATATTTGTACCTTTTCCTTTAAAATATTTAGGAAGGTGCTGTATTTGTATGAGTACCAATTTTATCTTTCACAGATTTAAAATGGGTTAAAATTTCATTTGATGGTGGGTATCCTTTGCAAGGTGAGTTCCTGCTTTACTCCACCACTGTAAGATTGTGATCTGTTTTATGGCATGTATGTTCCATGTTTAATGCATCAACAGTGAATTATATTCACCCCTTTGTTATAGTACTATTATTGCTATGGACTTTAAGTCAACTTAGCTGCATTTTGCATATCTGGTCTAGTTGTCTAACCATCTCTGAATAAATGTCTTAATCTCTCTATCTCAGTGTCCCCAGTGGACAAACAAACAGATGCAGCACATCTGCAGAGTCCGAGTTGTTTATGAACTCGTCTCTTATTTGTTTTGTACTTCTTTCCTTTTCAATCTCTCCCATTCTTTTAAGCAGAGCATAATATATTCTTTTTCTTTGCCACATGCAGAGCTATCTGAGCAGTACCATTTTTTGGAGAATATTTCACTGCTGTTTCTTAATCAATTGTAGAATATAAGTAAAAGATAGAGAGTGAATTTTGAAGGAAATAGTTGGCTGCACAAATTTCTCCTTCTCTTCTGTGCCTACAACAGCACTGGGGTGTAGCTTTAGAGTATAATAAAACCTTCTCTTACTCTTTGCCTCCCATTTATGAGAATTTCTTTGAAGGACCTGGAGAACAGTTTTTGAAAACACTAGCTCTTGAAAGGTATACATTGGCCCTGTTTTAGTACATAGCTGTATAATTTTAGTGGCAACCACTATATTTTGTCCTCCCCTAGAACATCTGGATATACTCCTCATGGCTGTATAATTAGAGTTATAGGAAAATTTTGTGGGGCAGAAACAGAATTATGTATAAATATGACACATAATTCTTCAGGCCTTTGGCAAACAGCAGAAGATTCAGAGCCTACTATAAAAGCTTTCAGTTATAGCAAATAATTAACAAACAGGAGACATTAACAATGGGAGGAAGTTGGTGCATTAAAAAAAAAAAAACCTCTGGGGACTTTAGACTCCTAAATTTTCAGAAATGCTGACAGATGACATCTGGTCCTACATAAAGACTGGGAGAAAATTAACCTATTTGGAAAAGTTTTGAAGCAGCAGAATGAAGCACATTTCATATCACAGGTTTATAGCCTGCCACAATGGTCTTTTTGATTCTGTAAGAGAAACTTGTAAACTGAATGTGTTGTTTCTGTGAACAATGATCTAAGTAAGAGAGGATGACAGAACTGTACTGCAGTACTGCAGATCATCAAGTATCACAAGGGTGATGAGGCCATTCTGCTGCTTGGTAAATACCACCAGTGTAAATTTCCACTGCTGCCTGGTTGAAGAGAAAATGGGCTGGGTACTATATAGTTTGATATATCCAGGTATAGGCAATATACTTCTACCAAAACAATAATCATCAAAGAGCTAACTAGTAATGCTGTGGCATTCAATTATTAACAGAAGGGGACAGGCTGAACTCTCCCTTGTCTCTGCAGAAGTCATTGGCAGTGGGAGAGACATGAGAAAGTGACAGATGTATCTTAACCTTATACCAAACCCATTTATACATTAATGCTCCCCTGAGTGCTACTGGCGTTGTGAGGAAGTGGTCTAAAGGAAACCAGAGGAACAAGTTCCTAAAAGTCACTCTTCTGGCTACTGACAGAAACAAGGATAAACTGACCATTAGAGAGGGTTCCTCTTTTCTGTGCATGCTTTGTGCAAGTGCAATATAGTTTTGTAGTTTCAGAGGCAGAATAAAGATCAGAAGGGATTTGCAGATTCATATTCTCTCCTGGTTTTCCTAACCTTAGAAGAGACATGCCTGGAACACCTGTTATGAGATACAATGCATTGCTTTTGATGTTGTGATACAACTATTAGTTAATATGCTATGAAAAAGCAAACCCATAATTTTCCTTATTCCTTCCAGGTTGATCTTCATCATATGTACAGGAAGGATCTAGTGTCCCCTGGAGACTGATTTTACCTTCTACAAATATGGGAGCAAAATGCACAAAGGGGTAAAGAATGGGAAAAAAAAAACCCAGATCTGCTTACCGCTGCAGCCATCCCATGGTATCATGAGCTCTTCTGAATAGAGAACTAGTAAGGGGTAGTGGTGATTCATGATCTTCAAAGTAGAGAAAAGAAAAGGGAAATAAGAGGTTCTCTGAGGACCATAGAATTGAAAAAATCAACCCGTAATTATACCTGAATATTCCAACAGCAATGAAAACTCGATAGTAACAAAGATTAAACACAGTATCTTCCTAACACTCATGTCCAAAGAGCCATGAGTACAAAAGGATGAAAAGAGTGTCCTCTGTTGAATTACAGAATGGTCATAGTCCATGACTACTGAATGCAAACAGTGGTAGATACTAAATTTAGTGTCCTAACTCATATTTCAATACCTCAATATGAATGGCCTGATTTTTTTCAAAGGTGTTGAACAATTCCTGGTTCCTCTGATTTATGTTACTACTTAAGAGAAAAAAAAAGACTTTTTTGTTTAAGTATCTAACAATGGTAGACATAATTCTACCCTTACAGACCAGAGCTTTGCAACCTACTTTGTAAAATATTTGGATACATTGTACCTCCCAAAGAAGAAAAAAGAAAATATTTTGTCCTTATTTTCCTGTTAATGAAGAAAGAGAGAAGCAGAATTGCCATGGTCCTCAGTGTGCAGTAAAAAATGTTTGGTCTTTTTCTTCCCGAGCTCCCTCTGGCTCTAAGTTCAATGGAAATATACCAAAAGAGGAGGCTTGGTGTGGGAAGGATCCTTGCCACTAAAAACCTTCGTAGGAGTGTAGAACACATGTAACTACACTAGTAGTGAATTAAGTTTTTCGTTATTTTTAAATAATGAGCTTTCATCCCTAGGTGATTTTCCTGTTGAGGAAAATAACAAAAGTCTGAAACCTATGACATAGGCAACTTATGTATCCTGCAGAAATGCCATTCTATTTTGTTACAGAAGATTTGTGACTCTGTGAAGAAAATACTAAGACAAGAGTTCCTGTAGTTTTCAGACCTCCGTTGCCTTCTGGAATAGTCACTTGAGCATTTAAGAGGTATGTAAAGGAAAAGGGGAAATATGGAATATAAAAAAATGTACAAGACAATACAATAAATAATGTAATGCATAAGTAAAGCTGAATAATGTTAACCCCAAGAAACCTGAGTGACACTAATATGAAGTCTTTATTTGGTGAAGTATATATAACTGAATTTGGAAACTCATCTGAAAACAAAAAAGCCAAACAACCCTTTTTCCAAATGAAAACAGAAAAAGGGCAGAAGGAGAGGGGAAGAAAAACTACATCTATAAATCACTTGCTTGAGTCTGAGAAAATCTCAGATTATACTCAGTCTCAGTCTCTCAAAAGAGTTGACAATTCTACTTTGTTAAGTTCCGTACCATGCTACCCCGCAGAAGAAAGCATTTGACCAAGAATGCCTGAAAGTGAGGGTTTCTAGTAGCTGCAATTAAAATAACAAAAAACCCAATATTCCCTAGTCTACCTACCTGCTTGCCCCTGCGAAGGGATTAAATTCAACATTTGACTTTCCCTTTGAGCTTTATCCTTTATATGACAGTTTCCTAGGAGTAGTAAATTTGGAACACCCTATATGAACTTAATACAAAAGAAAGCTAGAATCAAGTTATTTCTTCAAGTACAACTAGAATAACCTGTATTAGCATGCTGAGTACATGATAAATCTAGGTATGTAAAGATGGCATTAATTTAATAAAGGAAATTGATTTCATCTAATAGTAAATTTTATTGATGATGGCTTGGCAGGTGAAAGCACAAATGAAGATGACTTTGAAACTTCTAAATGTTTTCTGAAGAAAGTGCAATTATCTGATGATCTTTCTTCTTAGGGACAAGAAACTAAATAAATTGAATGGAGTTTATCATATATTGTACATATATATATTATATATACACATTTCAGTGTAAACCACAGAACATTAATTATAGCACTTATTTCACAGCTGTTCTATGAAAGCTCAAATAAAATGTGTCTACAATTGAAACTGAATATGTACTGACTTCATTAACTTAACAGCTGCACCAATAACCAATACCAAGGAACATACCGTACTTTGTTAATGTCTTGATGCCATCTGCAACATTCAAAACTATTGGGTTTTAAAGCACATGATGTCTTACTAGTATTGTGATCACAGCTACTACAATATGCTTACACATGCTACTAAAGAGAATTGATCTATTTCGAGGGAACTTTAAGGGCTATGAGCTAAGCTCCAAGACAATTTCCTAAACACATCTGTGTTTGCTAGAAAATCAGAAACAGAAATTCTTGGTGGCTTCTTTCCGATTCTCATGCTTAAACACAAACTTCTTATGTGTCCAAACAAACAAGAATTCATCTTTGGAGCAAAAACGGGTGAAGAGACTGAAGGAAACTTTTATGCTATCACTTAGTTTTCAGTGTTTTGACACTACAATTCTGTTATTTTAACCTGTTTTTCAAAGTGCAACTTCCATCTTCAAGAAAGAAAAAAGAAACACACATGCAAAAAAAAAAAAAGAAAAAAACACAGAAATCCCATCATATATTCATAAAGACATAAAAGAAAATGTATTAGATTTTTAAATCTGCTTCAAAAACTCTCCTAACACACAAAGAATAACAAATTCAAACAGTGTATAAAATCGTACCCGAGAAAGGTGTGATTCCATTACGTTTATACAGCAGTGTATTTTCAGTGTTGGGTTTTCCTACAGACCTTGGATTGGGATGTCAACTTAATCTATTATATCTACTTCTCTGAGTATCACCTAACAGTGTCCCATGTATTGCAATCTGTTACCATAAATGTTTGTTATATTCTTACACAGTTGAGACTACTCTGTCTCTATAACTATTCCAGATTTTCAGGACAAATCTTACATTTGTATTATTATTCTGCCTTTTTTCCTCATTTTGTTCTTTCAGACTCATCCTGTCTTTTGATCACAATTCATGACTCGTGTAGCTTTCACAGCACTAATTCCCATGTTCCTTATGTTCCTCTTCTCAGAGTCCATTTCTTTGCTTATTAATTACACTCTCTTCCCCATCTTCAACCTTCTCGCACTCCCTCAGGTTCCTAGTCCCAATCTGCTCCTTGCCTCAACAGTTGTGTCTTGCCATCTGTTTTTTGTCCTTGACTCAGATGTTGTGGTGCTTTTTTTCATATTTCCTGCACTGCCATGTCACTTGAGCACCAAAGAGGAAATAACCTAAAACTCTAGGAAAATAAACTATTAATTAGTTCACAGGTTCACATCCCATGGACCACATTAAGTGGCATTGAAATTCAGGAAGAGTCTTCCTAGGTCTTTGTAACTGTGTTCTGGACCAGACTCCATCACTTTCCAGGTGTGAAACTTGCTCAAACAAGTCACAGCTCTGAGTTGAAAGGCAGAAACTGACGAATATATTTGTCAAACCTTTAGAACTTTCCAAGCTACTGTGGAAGGATATTTTTCAGTGGTTTCCAGAATGGAAAAAAGCAGTTTTATCACTGGAATGGTTTCAGAAACACCTCTGGCTTAAAAACAAATTCTGCTAAAAGGTCAAGACTTTGCTGCAAAATGTTCTTAAAGCAACTGCTGAATTCGTTATAATTTAAGATCAGTGAAAGTGTATCTTTGTGTTAGCTTTGTGCAGAAATGACTGAATCTTTTTTTGCTGAAACATTTGTAAAAAAAACCCTAAGTAAATCATCTCCCTGACAGACACCCAGTGGAGAAAATTTCAATCCAGAAGTACAATTTTGACAAAGTTTAAAGGAGTTTCAGTTGAAATCTTTTAATAAGAAGTAGTAAGGAAGAATAACTCCAAAGACACTAACAATTCCATCTATGATAAAATCTTTTTGCATTAAATTATCAGTTGTATTATTAGCAATGAAAGTGATTATTAAGCATCTGTCTGTTTTCCTTTCAAAGTGTTAACATAAAGGATGTAATGCAAGGGCTTTAAAATAGCTGTCTTATGTTAGTTTTCTTTGCAAAAGATGTGACAGGTTGGATAACTGTAGTTTTTTCATGCACGGTAGTATATGTTCCTTTAACAAGGAATGGCCACCCAGATAGATGGATAGTTGCCTTGCTTCTTGCCCCTGGAGGCTGAATTAGACAGGATCCTCTGAAGAGGAGAACTGCCGGTCTCCAGGGGCTATTGAAATGACAGGGAAGAGAAGACTATGAACAAAGTTTCAGTTGTCTCTTCAAGTCAAAAGTGGGGGAAGGGATGGACAGAGAGAAACAGATAGCATGGAAACTGCAGTGTGGTACAGGCTTCTGAGAGCAAGCTCAGGAAGGGGCTCAGGGACACAGCAGCCAGCTTTTATAGTCAGCCTGGGATTTGTTGTTGAAAAGGCAGCACTCTGTAAGAACGTAACAGTAAATGGAGAGATTTTTGTTGTTGTTTTTATTTTGTTGTCAGGTTCCATTATTTTAAAAAGTCTATCTTTTAGTTTCTATTCCATAAAAAATCAGCTTCTGGTCTTAGGAGCGCACATAAGGAATTAAGAAGACAGATCCACCTCAGAGCTCTATCTTAAGGTTATGCCCCAGAAAATTTGTTTAAAAATCAAAACAAACAAACAAACAAAAAACCAAACAAAAAAAACCAAACCAAACCAAAAAAACCTCTATACAGTACCGAACTACGTCTGAAAAACTAGGTAAAGGATGTGTAAGTATTCAGTAGGATTCCAGTTATTGTTCTGAAACATCATCCAGTTAGTGTAAATCCTTTAACATAGGAAAGATTGGTAATAGTATTACAAAAATTAACTCAAATCTGTTCTATAGAATCTGTATTAGCATAAGAATAAGGTTTAGATAAATACATTTCTGGTTTTAATTGAACAGACTGAAAGTAAAACCCTTTACATGTGAGAGACATTTTGGCAGATGTATAGCAAGTACCTTTTAGTGAAATTTAAAGAGTGATGACAACATGTAAGAATATTCTTAGCATACTAATAACATAATTTAAAGGCAGAAGCAATTGTTAAGAACTAAATTGCATGCTCTACATGTGCAGTAAAAATGTTTTGTGCCCCTCAAAAGGTTTTATTTTCTTAAGAGTATACATGCTAATTGAATAATAAACGTAGAAATAGCATTTTTGAAGGCATTATATTCTATTGTCTGCATTACAAATTCAAGACACTGATAGACTAATCCTGTTCATATTAGGTTTATAATGCATGTTACAGCATAATTATGTTTTATATGTGCTTGATAGATTTTAGCATACACTTTAAATGTCACGATACTGTGAGAAGCAGCTGTAAAAAATGCTATGACTTCCACAGCAGTTTTTAAAGTCTGAAGGAGTGTTAACTGCCCCTATTGTCATCTCAGGACGGTGTGTGAATATCTTTCTACCTGACACATCCTCCTTCTCTACCAGTGCCAATTATAACGGAGATGGTCTCCAGGGATTACTGACAATTTCCTTGATGATATATGAGAGCTGCCATTGCCCACTTGAAATGACTGCAACACTGACAGTGACTGAAAGGTGTGTGTCTTGGCTGTTAAATGTATTTAATAGCAGCATGCCACTTTGTGTCATCTCTTGTACCTTAAGAAATGTCATATTGTCTCCATATGCTGGTTCATGACAACTTTCTGAGTGTCAGTGTGACTGAAGTTTCATGGTTCCAACAGTGAATCCACACTGTCAGTTTATGTTCACGCATGTGTAAGAGGAGCAGAGAAATGTATAGGATTGTTGGTTCTGTTTGCTGTGTGCAGGTCAGGAATTAAATGACATTGATCAGGAATACTAAGGTGCCAATAAAAGCAAACCTTTGCTAGACAGTGGGAAAATAGTCACACCTGAGACTTCGTGTTCTTTTTTAAATAGTAGTGCTGAATCTAGTTTTATTCTTTAGTGAAATCCATCACAGTAAATGCAGTCTTGAATATATATAACATCACTAGTGGTTCAAATGGGGAGACGGTTAATTTTAGGCATTTACATTGGGTTTTGAGAAGTACCTAGAGCTTTCATGGGTGATTTACTCCAGAACCTGCAAAGAAGAGTAAGAATAGTTCTGAAAAGAAGAATGTTACATTTCCAAAAGCATGTAAGGTATTGTGGAAATCAGCCAGGTACACAGACATGGGTGATGGACATATCAAGGATCTTATTGGAATTTCCTTAAAGTCACTAGCTTTTAAACAAAACCTCCAATCTTCCTATAAATCAGTTAGTGAAATTCAGGTATATTTTCAAACATTTATACATACGACAACATCAAAGGAATACTTAATTGTGTATTGTTATCCTTATATCAGTATTAGTCACAAAAACAGGTGTTAAGAGAATTAAAACAAGAGAAACTTCAGATTTCCAGGATAGCTTTAATTCCCTAAATTCCGTGAACCACTTCCTCCAGTTTCTGTGGGTTTATGCAGGGAGGAAGCTGAAATTACACTCTGAAACTGCTTCACATTTCAAGTCTCTATAAAATCCCAATGACTGATCAGTCGTATCTCTAACATCTGGTAGTAAAAGTACTGAACCAGTTTTCATGAGATCTGGATTCAATTTCTTGCCATGCTGTAAAGTCCTTGGATGGCCTTGGACCAGTGATTTGGTTTTTCAGTTCTTCATACTTTTCCTAAATTTATCAGAATCTACAGTATATTTTCTGAGTTGAAAGACTACGTAGTAATAAATCCTATTATGTATTCATAGTAGTGTTTAATGTAACAGTCTGATTTCAGGCATTAGTTAGGGATAGTGTGTAGTCTGTTTCATGTACAGTTTTTTTTAACTTTCTTTCATGGCGAATTGTAGATCTCTTTGTTAATTCATACCTAGGAATAATGCTTTAGCTCTGGAAATAACTATGCAATAATTTAATAAAATAAACTGATTGGATATGTTTGTTTTGAATTATATTTCTCAACATGAATGTTAATTAAAATTCATTGCTTCTGATAAGCAATGTATACAGTGTACAGTTAACAGAAACAGAAGTAGAGGCAATTAGTAGAATTAGATGTTTTTCTACCAAGAAAGAATATCCTAAAAGTAATTGCTTATATTCATACATTCTCTGCAGATATTACTAATAGCATCATTAAACCAATATCACACCACTTTTGAAACACTAAATACATTAAATGACTGCAGACTGGATAGGAATGCCACTATCTGTTTTTTTTTAAATTGTGTATGACTGTCAGTAGAGTTGGGCATTTTCCGGTGGCATTCCTGACCTGCCTTTGTGTCTTGCATCACAGAAACTAAATCAATGTATGTGGAAGTGTCTTGTTGCCAAGTTATTGCTTCTCAGGTGTTTTTGAAGCATTTGTTGTCTTATTAAGTGACAGCTGTGTAAGTATGTACGTTCATCTAAATGTTCTTACCTATTTTCTCAGAAATTTAATGTTGGCACTGTGGATGATTATGATTAGATTTATTGCTAATACAGTTTCTAAATATTGCCTATGCAGTATATCATATAAGTAGGTCTAAAGAGTTATAATATAAGAAGGTTTGGCTAGAAATTTCTTATTTTACAGTCCTTGACCTAACGGAATGTGCAATTACAAAGCACCTATGAAGGTGCTGCTTTAGGATTTTGTCTCTATGTGTGACTGGATCTTAGTAATTTTACTTTCCTGTCCGAAAGTGAGTGTTGCCTCTCTCTGGGCTGGATGCACTCTGCATGCTTCCCTGCCAGCGGAGGACCAACTTGGAAGCTGCCTACAGGCTCAGGAGATCAGTTTGTTCCACTGATCTCCAGTGGTACTCCTGCAGTATTTTGTACCCTTTGAAGACCAATGTGTGCCAAAGTCAATCTCAATCATCTCAGCTCTCCCATCTCCAGAATGCATTTATTATGTGAACATACAGACAGCTCCTCCTGCAATTCCCCCCTGATGTTCTTATTTTAGATCAAATCAAATTGCTCATTAGAAACTGCAGAGAAGAGGGTGTGTGTGAGGGGGGCGAAAGGGGGAGAGGACTCTGAGGAAGACTGAACTATTTTTTGTTGCCCCCACAGGCACCAGTCAAATTACTGTGCACAATTTATTTTACCATCTTAGTGTCTTGTCTAGGCACTAGAAACTCTGGCAAGAATAGATAAGTGGGGAAAGAACCTTTTCTGGTTTTCAGAAGATTGAGTGAAGCCAACAATAAATAAATTTAATTTCATACTCCTTCTCTTCCCCTTCTGTAATGCAGAAGGAATGAGGGACTTCAGTGGCTGTGAATGCTCCTAAGGTGCCTTGGTTTCACTCCATGGCATATACTGTGGGAGTCTGGGTAACCCACAGTCCTGTCCATCTAGACAACCATGCAAACACACCAAAACCCTTGGAATTCCAAACCTTTCTCTTTTACTGATATCCCCACTACAGTTTTACAAGGATTGATTCTCCTGACACTTCTGTGAGATACAGTACATAAGTTTACAGAGGGAAATGCCATGACAGAGAAATTAAAAAGTTTCTCTGAGGTGTTGCAATACACGAGAGAGTTTTAAAAAAAAAAAAAAAAAAAACCAAATCCTGCATTCAGACCACAAGTCAAAAAGTCTCCTTGAAATGTAGCTCATTATTTTTATTCATGTAAAGAGAATGCTATTATTGCAATGAAGTTGAATTATCTTTGTTAACATCTCTTGGGCAGAAAGGTGTTAGAGATATGTGCTGTATAAACCCTTCTATGGATAACCTGAAGTAAAAATCAATGTCAGAAAAATTAGATGTATGTGATTAAGGAAGCTAAACATGACATTATTTTCCATGAATGGTCACCTTGCAATGATAGAGCAAGTTGACTGATTAAAGTCAATGTTAGGCATGGACTATGCTAACACAAAGAGAAATCTGGAATTAATATTGAAATAACTGATATTTATATATTATCAATATGTCTTTATATACCTGTCAGTTGTACCCCCGGAAGGACAATGAAAGATGCTGACAAGTCTGCATTTAAATTTTTAAAGGTGATACGTGCCTGGTCAACATGCATTTAGGATAGGTTGATGGTGGCTGCAGAAGTATCTGCCAGTACTGGGGCTTGTAGAAGCTCTGTATGTATCCTTTAAACCCATTCTGCAGGGGCACCCAGCTGTGATTGGTAAAATAAGACTCAAAATCAATGACAAAACATGCAGGGGATAGAAGAAGGCACTATACACAAAAAACATGAAATAGGAGTTTAAACTACAGACAATGTACTGCTAGCTGGGAAAATGTGGAAAATTACAGTAAAACATCTCTAAATTTTATATACAATGTACAGCCTTTCAATTCTTTCTCCTCCTTAGATGCCATCTTTATGCCTTACTGTCAATGGGTGCCATAGAAATCCTGTCAGTGCCATTTCAAAAATCTACTAGCTGGGAAAGAATGGCTTAGGCACATGATTCCTTTCAAGAGCTAATTTTCTTCCTAGAGGCCAGTACATAGAATCTTAGAATCAATCCAACCAAATTTAGGTTGGAAAAGATCTTTAAGATCATTGAGTCCAACCATTAACTCAACTCTGCCAAGTCCACCACTAAACCGTGTTCCTTCACATCACATCTATACACCTTTTAAATCCCTCCAGAGACGGTCACTCCGCTGCTTCCCTGGGTAACCCATTCCAATGTTTGATAACCCTTTTAGGGAAGAAATTTCTTCTAATATGGAATCTGAACCTCCTCTGGTGCAACTTGAAGGTGTTTCCTCTTGTCCTATTGCTTGTTACTTGGGAGAAGAGACCCACCCCCCCCGTCTACAACCTTCTTTCAGGTAGCAATAGAGAGCAATAAGGTTTCCCCTGAGCCTTCTTTTCTCCAGACTAAATAACCCCAAGTGTTCAAAAATCTTCACCTCTACAGTCAGGAAAGGAAAAACTGGGGATTTGAAAAAGGAATGTTCAACTTCAGATGAGGCACAAGGCTTGGTTGGCATTGTGTGTCTGAGAACAGTTGAAAATATAGCAGAAATGTTCCTTTATTCACAGCCCAGAGAACGTGTGTTGCACAGACCAGCATGAGCCCCAGTAAACATAAATGGATCTGGAAGGTTAAGTTTTCCTTTTTATAGACTTTTCTTTTGCAGGAATCTGAATATCCTTTGCCTGAGGCTTCCTTTCCCCAATTCATTTGTGAGGAGTGAGAGAGTTAGTCATGACATAGTTTATCATCCTCAGGTTTGGAAGAGTGCTACCTGTATGATACCTACTGGTGGTGGCCTGTAGACAACGATGAGGGATTTCTCTTGTCACTCTCATTTACACTGACTTAGAGTTTATTTTATTACTACTCCCACATATAAGTAACACAAACCACAGGGTATAGTGAGCATATCTAGAGGACATTTCAATTATATCACTTTGACTTACTACTGAATACACAAATACTATGAACTCACAAGGCATTATGAACCTTAATTTTTAGCCTACAAGAAAGTTTAAACAGTATATTTAGAATCACCTTGCAGTTAATAGAAAAATAAAATAAACATAGTAGATTAAAACCAACCTCACTAATCTATCACCATTTTATGGAGAGAAAGGATGAAAAGAATTACTGTCTATCTAAAATATGCCTTAAAAAAAAGAAAACAACTTTTAAAATGAAATAATTATTTTCTTCCAAGTGGAAACTACAGAAAACAAAAAGTAGAATACTGAAATATTTTTACTACATTTAAAGTATAATTATGTAAATGTATAATAATGATACATTTCTAACAAGCAAGGTAGTGGTTTTACATTACAAAGTCTAATATATGTTACCTTAAGTTCTACATAGCTGTAATCTGTTCTGTTATCTGAAAACATGGTGTAATAAAATGTAAAATTTTACAATATCTACTGGGTTTTTTTAGTATACAAAAATATTAAAGCCATAAAACAAACAAATAATAAATCTAATTTTATATTATATATGCTTACTAGTAAGCATATATAATAAAAAGAACACATATAATAAAACAAGAATATATATAATAAAATAAGAACTCTTTATTGTCAATGTTGTTGTGTTAATATACTAATATATTTAAGGACAATATTTAGATGTCAATGCCTCTCTGTTCTCATCAGTCTCATTCCTGCCACCATAGGTCTGTCACATAACGGATGTGACATATGGACAAACAGCTGAATTGTAACTGGGTGAATCAGACTGTCCCAGGGCTGCCAACTGCAGGATGAGGATGGTGGTTTATATTAGTTCAGTAAGTTGTGAGTGCATACAGTATGCTGGCGCTGAGCCTGCATCCTTGGCAGGTGTGATCCAAGCACCCTGCCATGTATAGCGTGTTCTGGGAATATCCTGTCAGCACTGCCATATTTCTCAATCACAGGGAAATATCCATTTTCTTCAAAATGCACAACTATGTGTGGAAGTTAACACTCTTGCAAGAATGTCTCTGATGCCAACAAATTACTAGATCTCAAGCCATGTATGCATTACTTATGGTACCAAGCAAGATGAATGAGTGAGGAAAAAAATAGAGTGAAACCACGGAAGCTGAATATCTGGGAAAGTACACTGACTAAAATGAAGAATTTGTACTCTCCCAGTTGTTCAAAGGCAGAGAGTACACAAACATAGTGCTAATCTCCTAAGCTTGCATAGACACAGGGTGCCTAACTGTCTGTCAAAAATTATTTAGCACATAAACAATTTTTTTAAAAAGGATGCTTTGTTTCTAACATTTTGAGTTCATTTTCCTTTCCATAGTTTCTATATTGTTCCCTTTTCAGTGAAAATAGTTTTCTAAAACCAGCATTCTTTTCTCTTGCTTTCAATCCCAGAGAATTGTTATGTCATCAAACAGTCCTTGTATGCTATTGTGTGATCAAATCTGGATGGGAGTTGGCTTTCCCAGACCAGTCTCTATCCTTGTCCCTTTCTTCTGTGTTTTGGTGCCATCTGTCAGGCACCTGGAGCTCAGCACTGGGCATGGTTCATGAGTCACATCCATGTCCCTGACACTTGACTTTTGTGATTTTCAGAGATGCAAAAATTTTTCTTTCAATAAATAATTCAAGCATTTAGACTGGAATTCAAGCACTCATAGACCTGCTGAAATATGCCATACACTGTTCTACCAAAAACTAGAAAGTACTGCATTTGATAAAAGTAACAGAGACAGTTTTTGTATTCTTTTCTTGGTAAGCACTGGCAGTCTCAGTTCTCATATTCCAGCTGCTGTGAGTAAGAAGCTGCCTCTATTCCCAGAAGAGTCTTATTAGAGCATTTTTTTTATGTATAGGTTTTCCCATTTGCAAAATGAATTTACCTATCCTGCAGGGCTCTGAAATTTAATTACTACATAAATATAGTAGATATAAGTTTTTATACAAGGAGAAACTTTCTTATCCTCATCCCCATCCTCATATAAATGCTCATCCTCATTTGTATGATTATTATTCATCTCTTCTTTCTGTTATATTGTGCAAGGATATTACTTTTTCTCTCCTTTAAATTTGCATCCATTTTTTTCCCCTGGACCAGTCTGTTTCTGCACAGTTTCCTTCATTTGCTCTCTGTGTGAGAGTTGCAATAACCTCTTCTGTAACAAGTTATCTTGT
This sequence comes from Myiozetetes cayanensis, assembly GCF_022539395.1. Lineage (NCBI taxonomy): Eukaryota > Metazoa > Chordata > Aves > Passeriformes > Tyrannidae > Myiozetetes > Myiozetetes cayanensis. Next base: position 38,478,322 of record NW_026087742.1, on the reverse strand, counting down.
CACTTTATCTCTTACTATAAAACGTTTTGAGAATCTTTGTTTGAAAGATGCTGTATGAAAATGAATTGAATTTTACCATTTTAGCCTGAAGCAGGTGTTGCACTATGAGTTGATTCCCCTTCTCTCTCCCTTCTAGACTTGGCTTGTTATCTTTTTAAACAGATTTTTCATTTCTGGGTGGGTTTTTTGTTTGTTTTTAATGTTCATCAATTCAGTACACAAAACAACTTGGATTTAGTAGTTTTCAAAAATATTCTCTTTAGTAACATCCTACTCTCATAAAATAAAAACTAAACTAAAACAGAACCCTGAAAATAACTGGACCTCCAGAATCCAGTTGCCTCAATAAAGACCTTACAATGAGCCCCTGAGTCACAACACAATTGAAAGACACACATGAAAAGACACACATGAGGGAAAGTACCTAACACAGGACTATTTTCTTTGGTACATTGATCTCTACAGTTTGTTTTTTAAATTTTCATCTCTGAGAATTTATGCCAACTGGTAAAATATCTGTCATGTATTAAATAAATCAAGGATTTATTTCTCCCTCTAAATTTATGTTTATGAGGCAGCAATGGTGTCAGAATGTTTCGTGGGACTACCTGAATAAGTAAATTAATATGTGTACAAGGGCCTCTGTATATGATTTTGTGGCTCTAAGTTCTGTGCTTAGAATCTCAGCCTTTTGTGGGATTAAGAACAAGACAAACAGGTAAATTTCAGAGGACTGTACAAGAAAAATGAATCAGTGACACTTGTGGAAGAAAACTAACAATGCTGGTTACATTCTCTCAGTCCTCCTAGATGCCTCCTCTTTCTTTCCTTTTACCTTTAAAGGCTGTTTTCTTCCTTTGAGAAATCCCATTTCTTTCCACTTATTTCTCACCTAGATTCACAATACACTGTAATAATATGATTTATTACCATGTTAAATAATTGTTCAATCACAAATAAAAGATTATGGTTTTTGGTAGGGGACGTGATGATTAACTTTTTTAATAATCTTATATATAGACATGAGGCAACATGTACTGACAGATTTCTGCAAAAACAGGCAAGGTATCAATTGTCAAGCCAAGTTGTCACAGGGATTTACTGTGACAGTAAATTACTTTAAATTACTGTGAATGCTTTTAATTTATTTTTATATTTCTCTATGTTTGATAAGATTGACATTTTCAGAATGACAGAAACCCTTGAAAATACCCAATTTAATGCGTAACTATACCATGGACGGCCTTTTCCATTCTGACCCATCTTGGTGCCACTCATTCTCTCATAGGAAAAATATGGTGGCGTGGGTGTGACAGGCTGTTTTGCTTTTGGAAATGGCCTGCTTTTGCTAAAGGTTTTATTCTTTCCTTCACTCCATATAGCGTTTACTGATATACATATTTTAGGTGGTCTCTGATTACTCACAGGCTATATATATATGTGTGTACAGTATATATACATGTGTAGAGAGGGATTTATTCCACTAAATTCTCCAGATTTGTGTGTTGAGTTTAATCTTGTGTCTCCTTAGTTCCTCTATTTAGAGGATAGGTAATCAGAAATTCCAGAAAATGACAAAACACCCTGGAAACCTCCTTCTTTCTCCAGTAGTTGTATGGAAAGGTTATGGATACCATATAGTATTATTTCCTGAGGCAAAAGAAGCTTCTTATAAAGTTGACATGCAGAAGAAGGCAAGAATACGAGTGAGGCACTCATGAGAACACACTTAGATTTCTAAATTTAGACCTGTGAAATGGTACCTCTTGGGTGTCCTCATCTTTTCTGAAATGCTGAAAGAAAAGTATCTGTTACTGCATTGGAAAAGGCAAGGATAATTCAGGTATCCATCTTTTGTTTTCAGTGAAAAGGTCATCATAGTAAGGGAAAACTTCTACAATGAGTCTTGTCCTTTCTTCCTTCTGTTTCCCACCAATAAGAGAAAATCTTTCAGGAGAAAAGTGTCCTCTCTGAGAAAAAGTGTTTTCCAGGCTCAATACACCAAAACACTTTAAATTATGTCTCTGGACAACTTGAAATTCTGTGCTTCAGCTAGTGTGATCCCACTACTTATCTGAAGCCTGTTTACATGGTTTGTTTGAAAGACTGCTGATTTCAGTACCTGTGGCTGTTGCCAAGGGATTTTTCCCCCTAGATTTGAACAGTTTTCCTAATTTTTCCTCTGACTTCAATTGAGAATAATTTCTATAGCACTTCCAAGAAAGAGCTCTGGCTTTCTAAAAGACTCTATTACTTCAAGCTTCATTGATATAGCACTAAGGTATCCAACATTATAGGGGGTAAAGCGAAACGGATCTTACTATTTGCTCAATGGTCAAAGGTATGAAAAGTGTTGAAGGTTATAGGTTTCTCTATCGTACCTATTAAAGAGGCAAACCATGCAATTATTACTAGGATCATTCTGCATCTTCTCAGATTAATGCAGCTTTTAAGGAATTGTCTGGAAAACCGAAAGGGTAACAAGTCCTCCAGTGTTCCAAATTAGAGATAGAAATCTGGAAGAGACTAAGCTTGTGATGATTTCTTTGAAATGCAGTGAAAGCAAGTGCTGCTTTAAATTGATATAAGAACACTGGAGAGACAGAATGCATGACAGATCTGTAGGTACTTGTAAGTGTGCCCAATGCCTTTCCAACAGTTTCATGTTCATATGAGAAAACTTGGAATGTGCATGATAAAAAAGAGCTTAACTCTCACATTTAAGTAGCACAGTTCCTCAGAAATAGACTGTACAGCAGTATATACATTTGGCACATTCTCTTTTCTCTGGTTTGGCTTTATTAAATATTTGGTGGAAAGTCAGCAGCATCCTTCAGGACAGGAGAAGGATTGCTCATGGTCCTAATAAATATAACAGAACACAGAAAAAAATCAAAAATCCCAAGAAATAAATAGAGCACAAAGACCACAATGTTAATCCTAATCAAGTAGGTGGAATTAGTTGAAAGTGGTCCAGTAGTTAACCTGAGGCATGTGCACTTTGGTTTAGTTTTTCATTTAATTGCATTCTCTTATTTGACTCCTGCTTCAATGGATACCAAAGCTTAATACTTAAGCTGGCTTAAAACAGGAATCTTTAGTCAGTAGTCTGTCATAAAATTTTACCTTTTTCCCCCATACCTGATCAAGGAAAACCATTACTAGTTCTCAAATTATCCTGTTTTCTACCAACAATATATGTTTGAAATACTGTTGATAGTTCCTTGTGCACAGCATGTGTATTTTCCATTCAGGTTTGTCAGGAGTACTTCTTTCTAAGTTACTATCATCAGCAAAGAAAGCAGAGGAAGAAAATGAGTCTATCTATCTTCTACATTTATTTTAGGAAACACAATTGCAAAATGAAGATCAAAAGCCTTGATCCTACAAGATAATGAATACCTGAAGCATCTGTTTCAGATAAGGGCTGCATACCAATCCTTTGTTCAAAGCAGGGTCTTCCAGTGCAGGATGCCCAAGGCTATATCCAGGTATGTTTTGAAGAAGTCCAAGGATGAAGGTTTCACAGCTTCTCTGGACGCCTGTCCATTTGTATGACTACCCTCACAGTAAAATAGTTTGTTTGGGTTTTTTTCGTTTCGCTTGCTTTTCTTTCTCTTTTTTTTTTTTTTTCTTGTATGATTCATTCTAAAGTAAAGACTTAATGCTGCAATTTAGTGTTAACATTTGGACCAAAGATGAGAGACGTGATTTAGGAGGAAAATCCTTTTTTTTCTGTGTGCATGTGCATTCACTACCTGTATTTATGGCACCAGATATAAATCGGTCTTTTCAGGAGTACATAAATAGTACCTAACAAAGCTGGGGCTCCAGCAGTGACATATCAGTAGTTGTCCTCTTCTCCCTTCCCCCCATACTGTGATTTTCGCAGGCATGTATGTTGGATGGGTGTTTATCAGATCTTGTATCTTTATGCTTTGGGGATGAAAAAAGACTCCAGCCTACAGCTGCAGGTCAGTTTAGAAGTGGTCACAGGAAGAGCTGACTGAGAGGACTGCAGGTGCTGGCTTGTCCTTGCTGTGTTGAATGGTTTGGTGCTGACTAAGGCTCCAAAGGTCATTTACAGTTTGCCCTCAAAATATCAGTTGGTAGAAAACTATTTCACCTTTTTCAGAAAGATTTATGTTCTAAACTAAGTCTTCTAGAGCGTGGATTCTTTTGTTAGAAAAGCTTAAGGCATTAAAATACATTTTGGGTCATTTAGTTTTCTCTCTCAGATTTAAAACAATGAAAACCTTCTTGCTTTACAATGCAGACCTTTTTGCCCTAATTTGTTTCAGTGTTTGACTTTGGTTTGGTTTGTTTGTTTGGCATTTTTTTTTTTGCTTGTTTCAATCTGACAGCTTTCAACATCAGCACAAAACCAAACAAACAAAACTGCACTGGAGAGAAGTGGGAAGAATCAATTGTTCCAGTGTTCTTCTCTTTCACCTCAACAGTTTTGTAGAATCCATACCTGAGTATATTCTTGTGCATCTATCAAAAAGTCAAATTCTGGAATTGCAACTTTATTCTGGAAGGCTTTGTTTTTCATGAAACTTTGTGAACTGGGCCCTCCCACTGCACTCTACTCAATGTTTTGAAATTTCAGAATCTTCCAGGGATGGAAAAACCCTTACCTACTCTTGTTTAACTTGATATCATAGTGTCAGATGTTCTTTAGCACCCCTACCATTAAAAGAACATGTGACATTTTAGCATCTCTACGTGCCAAGTGAATAAGGGCAGAGATGTTATTTAAGATAGGCTTTGATTTATCCTGTTAAACAGACAAAAAAGCATACACACAAAATATCTCAGGTGTGTCAGTATAAAAGAGATTGATGCAGATAGGTGGATCAGTTGAAGAGTCAAACAGAGAGTCTGTGGGTCTTCTAGTTTGAAGGGAGGTCAGGTACGAAAGGTTTACAAACATTCATGGTTGCACTTAACATTAGTCCAGGGCTATTCTCAGTGAAACTATTTGTTTTTCTACCAGTTAAAATGTAATCTTTAATATTTGATTTATTTATTAACTTGAGTTAAAAATCAGGTATTAAACAATGTTTACTGTCTTCCAGTGCCCAGTTACTTCAGAATCTGGGGTTCTAACATATAATAAAACAGGAACGAAGATATAGAGCAGAAGCAGAACTAGATGCATTATGAATTGAAGAATACCTGGAACTAAAAACTTAATCTAGAAACTTGATGTAATGGTCCAAAACAGAGAATCCAGAGAACTACAAAGAGTCATGGGATTTTTATTTACCTGAAAAAATGGCACCATGGCAAAGAAAATTTAGAAAAATAGCTCACATTTTCTTATGAGACAACCATATTTAAAGTATGAAGTTACCAGGGAAAACGATCAAGATTTCATTCCTTTCTCCTTATGTTTCTCTTGTAGACTGGTTATAGCCATAAAGAAGCTCTTGGATAAAGTTGAAGTAAGTAGTCAGAAAACAATTTTAAATGTTCAGAATCAGGAACATCTCTCTCTTTCCCAACTGTACCTGAAAGCTAGCCTTAGGAAACACTTGGAAAATAGGCCTGCAGCTTTGTCTTGGCATTTTTTTTTTCTGCAGAGGAACAGCTTTGTCAGATGGAAATATCATTTCCCTACGAATTTTTGTCAAGGCCATGATGTCACATGCAGTGTCTGCAACATTTTTGCAAATATCAGTGGAATGTGAAATATGCGGTCTTAGGGGTGTGTGCTCATGGATAGAAGCATGGCTGTTCTCAACATATGCTGAATATCCAAAGGACATCTGTGATTAATCTGTCCCAGGTGACAGTTGTACAAAGGACTCTCTGCTCCATCACTGAAGCTAAAGAATATAAAACGCTGTTAATGATGCTTTTTGCTGACATAGTGCATTTGTTCTAAAGATATTGGGCCTTGTATTAATGTCAATGAGCTTCTCTGAGCATCCTTTCCTTGGAAAACCTACCAGTCAAGAACCTAAACAGAGGTTCAACAGGATTCCTCTAGCTGACAAATTACCCATCAGGCTTTGCATCCTCTTTCTCTTGCAGAATGGTCAGGGGCTTTTATTAACAGATTTTTGGACTACCTCTCTGATTTTGGCTTTCTAAAATCATGCTTTTCAGGAATTGATAATCCCATATTTTCTACTCCAAAAGACATAAGAATATATTCCAAGAAAAGTAGGTACTGAAAAATGACAGTGGAGCTTCAGACAGATGTTTTCACATGCTGCCTGAATAAAACAATAGTGCACCAGGCTGAGCATTCGTCCAAGACATCATGGGAAACTCTCCATGGGATGACAGAAAATTATAGTGAGTTTGAAAAAATGTTGTGACATGGACATTGTTAACCACTCCACTAGCTCACAGGACTGGATGTTAAAGAGAAACATATGTCCCTTTTTCAGAATGGTGGAGTATTCAGTCCTATCAGCAGTCATATTACTAATTTTTTAATGATTTGTTTTTCCTGGCACAGTTCATATAATTGTACATTATCTGAAAATTATCAGCACTCTTAAAAAAGGCTGATAATGACTCTGATACATGTTGCAATCCCAGCATAAAAATCCAATTTATATTCATCATCATCATCATGGCTAGGCTTCGCGAACGAAGATTTGAGAAGGGCTCTACCCATGCTTGCTACAAGCGCGCTGGTGGCTAAAAAGGCCAATGCGAGATAGACAAGTCCGGTTGCAGAAGGCACAGCAGAAGGACTCCCCAGGTGATACAGACGAGACGCGATTCTTTCTGCGTTGTCTTTTCTCCTCGAGAGTGATCCTGCGTGTGTTCTCAAAAGCAGCAGCAGCGTTATAGATGCTGTGTCTGTCTCCAGGCCTCCCGACTGGAGGCCAGGGTAGACCAATGGTGGTGATCAATATGGCCAAGGGTGAGGGATTGTTTCAGGCAGTCCTTGTACCTCCTCTTCGGGGCTCCTCTCTTGCGGCAGCCAGTGGCAAGTTCCCCATAGAGCACGATCTTAGGGAGGCAGCAGTCCTGCATCCTGGAGACGTGCCCTGCCCAGCGCAGCTGTGTTCTCAGCAGCATGGCCTCAATGCTCGTGACTGCTGCCTGTTCAAGGACAGACATGTTGGTCACATAGTCAGTCCAGTGGATGTTTAGGATTGTACAGAGGCAGCGCTGATGGAAGCGTTCTAAGAGACGCAAGTGGTGCCGGTAAATGACCCATGATTCGGACCCATACAAAAGAGTAGACAGTACAACAGCTCTGTAAACACTGATCTTTGTACTTTTCTTCAGGTGTTTGTTTTGCCACACTCTTTTATGGAGTTTACCGAAAGCTCTGTATGCCTTTGCTAACCTGTTGTCTATTTCTGCATCAATCTTACCGTCTGAGGAGATGATGCTACCCAGGTAACTAAACTGCTGGACTGATTTGAGTTCTGTTTCACCAATGGTGATATGGGGATGATGGGAGACTTCCTGAGGTGCAGGCTGATATAAAACTTCTGTTTTCTTCAAGCTGACTTCCAGTCCAAAGACCTCAGCAGCCTCTGCAAAGCAGGATGTTAGGCGCTGCAGAGCTACTTCTGTGTGGGCGACGAGGGCGGCATCATCAGCGTAAAGCAGCTCACGGACAAGACAGTTTAAGGTCTTAGTGTGGGTCTTCAGTCACCTTAGGTTGAATAGGCTCACATCGGTACAATATCGAATGTAGACACCGTTTTCATCATCGAGGTCTACCGTGGCCCTTTGGAGCATCATGCTGAAGAAGACTGTGAATAGAGTTGGTGCAAGAACGCAGCCTTGCTTCACACCATTGGCTATTACCATCTTAGTTTTTAACCTCTCTGTTTTTCTGGGAGGATGTTAGCTTTAAGTAATGAAAATAGCTTTGCTACAGAGATTTGTGGAGAGAAAATGAGACCTTTGGAGATACAACCTAATCCTCTATTGCCTTTCTACAAAACATTTAGAATTAGTCCTTTTCTAATGTAGGCTATCAGACTGGTCCTAGGTCCGGTGTAGTAAATGCCATGTCCCTGAATTTTTGGCTGCAGAAAAGACTCCGTTAAGGTCTCAGGAACCACGGAGGAAGAGACTTGCCTTTTTTCTTCTTTCTTTTATACCTTCCTCCCTCCCACTCTACTCCCTTTCCATTTCCAGACAATGACTTAAATTGATTGCTGAGGTAAAAGTTTAGCAAGCTATTTGGGTTTCATTTAACAATTGTTACCTCACGCTGAGCTCTGGTTCTGTCCCAGTCCTCTCCTCAGTTTACTCCTGCTTTCTGCAACTCTCTGCTGTTCCCTATCCTCTCCAGCTGTGCCACAGCCAGGGCAAAAGCTCCATTTTCAACACAGCACAAACCAGTTGTGTTTAAGTGGAACAGTACTACCTAAAATTGTGCTACTGTGATATTGTTCTTAGAGATCTGTCCATAGCTGAGATGATGAGATGGCTTGTCTCTATCTATGATTTCTACACAAAGCGATTACCTGAAACAGTTAAACTTAATTATTTCCTTACATTTTTATGACTTCTTTTTTTCCAGTGGGTGCTTAAGACTTCCAGGAGCTCCTTTATTTACATTCTCTCTTCATTCAGTGTTTGAAAAATGAAATGAAAAAACCAAACAACCCCATCCCCCTCTCTCAAAACCCAACCACCATCCTTTTATAATATTTTCAGACTTGGAGATTTAGAGTTTATAGAGACTTTATGTCACTTGAAAAAGGCAAGTTGGCTTTACTATTACAGACATCTGAGTGCTTGAGCTATTAAGTTAGAATGTGGAAACCCCACATTCCAGTCCTCCTCTGTTCTGAAGCAGGCTGTCTACATCTCCCATGGTAGGTGCTTGGATCGTAGAACAGTCTTCCCTCTCCACTCCTCACTTATCTGCAGTTTTCTATCCTACCCCTGCTCTGCACACTAGCCTCTGCACAATGACCAAATATGTCATGTCTGTAATGATTTCAGATGAAGGGAAAAACATATCATATCTAGTTCTAATATAAATATTTTATACCTTGCTCTTGTGATCACTGCATGTTAAGGTGATTTACATGCCTAAATTTTGAGATATTACCTTTTTGTGTGTGTGCATTTGTTGCTGTTGTTCTGGTTTGATTTTTTTTCTTTTTTTTGTTTGTTTGTTTTGTGTTAAGCAATATTGAAGACATTCACAGAACCTTTCTGTGAATTCTTCATCAGAAATTGTAAAAACGTTTTCCTCTGGTTATTTTTAGCATTGACAGATTTAACTGCTCAACAGAACATATTGTTGTAGACCTTTGTCTTATCTTGCAGACAGAGTACCCTTGATACATACTGGAGTTTTCAGGTTTACTATTAGCTGCATTCTTTTTCTCCTTGCAATATTTCAACCTTGGCAGTTCTCAGACAGAGCCTTTCAAGGCAGAAAGAAGGCTCATTCAGTGTTTAAAATGTAAATAAAATAACAGACATTTTCTACATAGTCTGTTAAAGAAAACAGCTATTAAATTATCCTGTGACTTTCTTCCAAGGTTTCAGTTAAACTGTCATACTCTCTTTAGGCTTTCTATCATCGTTTTTCAACTCAGTGCTCTTTGTGTGAAAAAGAGATGATCAACATTTTGGAAAAAAAAAAAAAATCCTTCTAGAGCACAATGCAAACCTATTTGTGTGATAGCAGTACCTCAAATTGTTACCTTGCCAGACTCCAGTATTTGAAATTCTCACTGACAGATGTCAAATTCTGCAGTCTTGGGATCTCTGGGTAACACTTGCATAGAGTTACATCAAGTATTGTGGGATGAGACTGTTTTTGCAATTTATTAAAACTTCTGCACCATCAAGTTTGTTGATGACCTCGGTTTATTACATAATTTTTAATAAATCAGCTGTTCTGTAGAATCCTTATTGTCCCTGTCTTGCTCTGTTGGGGTTGGCTAATATTCTTTCCAGGTACTGCAGAGAGGCAGCTGGAGCTGAAGTCCTGTAATTCAGGAGAAAAGGGGAAAAGGAGAAAATGTTAATGGGGACTGGAACCTGGGATTGCAATGGGAGAGTCCAGAATATCACCTGAGCTGAAGTGGTTACCATAAGCTTTACTTTTTTGGGGTACAAAATCTACTTCATCTAAAAGTCTAGCCTTCACTGTCTTTAAACAGGAAAAATGGATGCTTTTGAGAAGAATATTAAGACTAAAGTACTATGGAGGTAAATATATTTCTTTTTTCAATATAATACTAATCACAGAGTATATATAATAAAATTTTATTATAAAACCAAACTAATGTAATTGGGAAGAGAAGCAGAAGGAGAATTTCAAGTTCATTAAGGAAAAAATTTCCATCCTGGTAAAAATAAAACACAAGAATTCTAGACTTGAAGAAAAACTCCAGTGAAAATAAATGGTCGGGCAACAGCAACAACGACAAAATTAGAAATATGTGTCTATTTGCAAAACTGCTTAAATTCAGGGGAAGCAAAAGATAAAAGTTTTTTAAAAAGCAACATGTTGCAAATTTTCAAAGAGACATCTTTGTTTCATTTTTTTCCTTCCATTTTTATATAAAGTAAAAAAGTACTAGGAAAAATGGAATATTTTGTTTTGTTTTGATCTGAATGATTTATTTGTTCAAAGTATATTGAATAGGCTGAACTTGGCATAAAACAAAATTCTCATGTACCATGTTCAGAATTCTCATGTACCATGTTAAGCATATAGAACACTCTTTACAACACTGGGGTATTCTCAGCTGCAGTCATTGAAGGGACTGACCAAAATCAATCAGAGTCTACAACTGGAAACTGCAGACTCAGTCCCACCACTGGCACTGATTTCTAATTAAAAATACCTGGGGCTTCTCTGTGCTCAGTCCTGGCTCTATCTCAAACATATTCCTAGTCTCCTTAGAACCAGAAAAAGAAGTAGAAAAAGAAGTCAAGTAAGAAGGCAATCAGAAAACTGATGCCAAATCAACATTAATTTGATTAATAGGGTCATTCTCTTATGACTTCCAAATATTGAATTACAGAAAATCAATGCACTTTTCATATGAAAGTTTCAGACTTCTATGTCAGTAAGTTTAACATGGAATTAAATTTACCCATTTTTAACAGATTGTTTTTATAAGAGTTATTTATTTTTATGTCAAAATTACTTTGTAGGTACCTGACAAAATTTTATAAAAATTAAACATTATTAACCCTGAGCTACCTATGAAGCTGCCCTCATCATGCTGCCTATTGAATAACAATTTGTCATGCAGCAGTACTGTCTTGGCATATTTTTTTCTTTTCTAGGAGAAACCCTGGATAATTTGTTTCTGTCTTTTAACTTTTATCAGCTATAAAGGAAGCCAGCATTTGGTATTTTTCAGGCCACTGTTAATGCACCATGTCTTTCTTTCATAATGAGTTAGTCTAAAGCTTTACCCCACTGAAACTATTTAACAGACCTCAAAATTAAAACTCAAATGCAGTTATGAATTTGCTGACCTTTCAACACATTCAGCAACTGTAGACAGTCTGTTCAGATCAACCTGTTTAATCCCATAACATCTAATGAGTCCTCATTAAGAAATTAAAAGGAAAAGCCTCTTGTTCTAGATAGAAACATACTTCAGAATTAAATATGTATATGCCATGTATATATTATATAAATTTGTATATATTTGTGTATATATATATACACACATAGATAAGAAAGTAAAACCCAGAAACTTGAAAATAAGAAGTACATCACATAAATACAACCAAATCATATTTCATTAAGCACTGGCTTTCAAGCTTAGGAAATAAAGTCAGAAGTTATGTAATAGCTGTAAGATCTTTCTCTCACCTTCTCTGTTTTACAGGTCCCTGAAAGATGGAAAGTGGTTACTGTTGTGTTGATTATTATTCTCCCTTCAGTTGCCCATTTAAATTCAGTAATATTATACCTGTCTGTACTTGTTACTCGAAATAAGAACATCTTTATTCTGCTTTGTCTTTTATTGCTTTCCAGTATCCTGATAGAGCTGAGAATTCTCAACTGACAGGTCCCTTTGTGCTCAGTTCCACATAAGCCCCCAGTAAGACACATCTCTCTCTCCCGCTGCTAAAAGTTTGTAGACTAAAGGACAAACTGACAAAAAAAAAAAAAAAGTTTTAATATCATTGAATGTCATCAGTAAAATATCATTTTTGTTTCATGGATAAAGATTAGCAGAAGGAAATGTGACTTACTCTTCACCTGCACACACAGTGACATCAAGAACTGACTTTAGATCTCCTGTTTTCCTAGTGCCATCACTACAAGACCCTCAATCCTATCTTTGATTTAACTTTCTTTTGTTCTTTTCCCATGCACCTGCTGTTCAATATCAGGGGTTCAGATTCTATGGAATGACAAGGTGAGCATACAAATGTGCAAGGTTGTAGATGTAACCAAGATAATTAACATGGAGAGGCATGCTCAGCATATTTTTGCTTTTTCTCTTCAGAGATAACGACTTTCTTGCCTTTGAATTTAAGAACAGGTACTATATAGTATTCTACTGCAATTAATTGAAGAATAAATTTCCCCTTCAACCTGAGTTTCTTCTTTGCCTGGAAACCTGCCACTATGCAACCTAAATATGTATATACAAAATAAGAAAAAGAATAAAGAGACAGAGAGAAGGTTGAGGTGGAAAAAGAGAAAAAGAGACGAACTAGATGATATGTGTCAGTTACAGCATTTGTGTTCTGAATTTATTTTTTTAATCTCCCTTGAAATCGTAGAGAAATTGGGTGCTTCAGTTAAAACCAACCTTAGGCAGTTTCAACTCACATGATGATTATTTGCTCAGAAGTTCACTAAAGGTCTATTTGACTGTAGCAGTTACAGGAGGTCATATTTTTTCAAAGAGAAACTGGTCTTGAACATTTTTTACAATTTATTGGGCAGAAGTAAGCCTTCCATCAATATACAACACCTTTTTTCTCACATACTTCTCTTGATTGTTTTTTGTTGGTTTTTTTTTTAATCACTATTTCTTGAAGATTTTAGGAGAAAATGCCACACTTTCCTCAACATGTTCTCTGTACCGTCTGTTACAGTATAGCAAAGCTGTCAGAGATTATACCTTCTACATTCTCAGATTTTTAATTTTACAGTGTGAAGGTCTGGGACCAATCAGAGCAACAAGTAATTACTATTTTCAGAGTCTTTGGAAAATTTAAGTAGTGTATAGGCCCATTGTGCTACAACCTAAACATGTACTGGTAAGTTTCTGCTTTAGTTGCAGTTTGAAATGTGAGATAATCATCCAAAGAATGAAACTATGCAAAAAATTTATATATATATATATAAAATGAGAATTAGATTGTGTTTTAGAATAATATTGTATTGTTTTTCTTTTGGTAAAAGCTGAGGTGTTATTCTAATCAGACATATTTGATTGCACAAAGTGTGCTTTCCTCTTTGTTTTGTTTGTCAAAAGTGTAAAATTCTACACCGGTATGAAAGCTGTTACAATATAAACATTAGAATGTTGAACTCTAAAGACTTTTCATAGCTAGCTTTCTGAGGCTACTCCATTGAGCACAAATAAATGAGACAAATACATGAAGTAATACATTGTTAAAGAAATGGAAAATGCCCTAAAGTGAAGTTCAGAAATGAGGAGGTATACAAGAAAATAGAAAAAAAAAAAAAAAGACAGAAGAAATAAGACATGGCTGTGGAGTTCCTTACCATAGGATATCAACAGGACAAGAGAGGTGGGATTCAAAAAAAGGTGGGAAATGTACATGAACTGGAAGAACTATATCAGTGATAAATGCTTTTGAAAGGAGGAGAAACATGACTCTTTAGGAAATAAAACTGAACTGGAGTTAGAAAGGAGACTCTTCCTAGTGGTGATTATCCTCTAACTGTCTGTTACAGGGATTTTCTGAAATTACTGAGTGATATAGCAAGGTAATGGACAACATAAAACCACACATCTTATCCAGAATGGTGTCTGGTGTTATCATATTTGGAAAACTCCATTTTTCCCAGTTCTTGTCAGTTACCAATACATGATTGAAATTGTGATGCCTAAATAATTTATAGGTACTAACATTTTAGGTTTTACTGTTACAAAGATCTCTTGATTGGAGAAACTTATCTTCCTGTTAATTATAGGCTGCATTAAGAAAGAGAAAAAAAACCCAGAAATCTATACTAAGTGCAATGCTTCTTTCTTTCTCATCATTTGAAAGAGTAAATAGAAATAACTGTACTACTTTTGATAGCCTATCTGCAGTTTTTATACCTTTGTCATGTTCCCCTGTATTTTTTACCTTTTTGAATAAATAGGCAAATACTCCTTCCTGCAGAAGCTCTAATGCCTTTCTCACGTTCCGCTGCTTGTAGTAGAATTGTATAACAGAAAATGTTAATACTCACCTATATTTATTTTTTGTGTGTGTAATTGCAATGCAATATTTTTGGTATAATTTCCTAACCCTGTCCCTTACTAATTATAGTGATTTTTTTGTCTTTCAGCTGCTAATGAAAACTAGGTTTGCAAAATGGCAAAAATCATAGAAGATACTCAGTGGGACGAGCTCCATGAAAGGATACTGGAGTGAAATCTGTTTCAAAGAAAAGCTTTAATGGAACAGATAAAAAATTCTTTGGTACATGACACCACAAAATGTTTACACATGCGTTTAACATTATGTACATATCTATACCTTCAATGGTATAAATTAAGGACAAATGTCAGATTCTGCACCTGGGAAGGTGTAATCCTGGATGTACATACAGACTGGGGGATGAGAGGCTGGAGTGAAGCCCTGCAGGAAGAGATCTGGGAGATTTGGTTGATGGTAAATTCGACATGAGACAACAATATGCCCTGGTAGCCAAATAAGCTGGGAGTATCCTGGGATGCATTGGGCACAGTGTAGCTACCTAGTGGAAAGAAGTGATTGCCCCACTACACTCAGCAGTGCTAGCCTCAACTCCAGCACTGTGTGCCCTCTGGGGCTCCATAATATAAAGATATAAAAATATTAGTATATGTCCAAAAGAGGACAAGGAAGATGGTGAGAGGACTAGAAGGCCCGACTTAGGAGTAGCAGCTGAGGATACTGGTTTGTTCAGCTTACACGAGAGGAAAGTGATGGGTTGCTGTCTACAACTTGCTAATGAGGAGGAGTGAAGATGGAGGTGGTGCTCTCCTTTCCCATGACAGGAGACAAGTGGTGTCTAAAAGCTGTGTGAGCCGAAGTCCAGACTGGATACTGGGAAAAAGTTCTTCACTAAGAAGGTGGTCTAGCACTTGAACACACTCTCCAAAGAAGTGGCCCATGGCCTCACATGCATCAAGAGGCATTTAGACAATTCTCTTAGACATATAGCTTGTTTTGGGTTGCCCTGTGTGGAGTGAGGAATTCAACTCAGTGATCCTGGTGGGCCTCTTATGACTCAGCATATTCAATGACTCTATGACTTTATGAAAAGACGAAGTGTTCTGTGATCTGAATTCACTAGGGTGAAAGGTGAATGGAAAAAAAAAAGTATGGAGAGACTGGAGTGTAAGTAGATAAGTTATCTGAATACCATGGTTCAGACATTTATCAAACCCTTTCCCTTTATGATAAAGAGGGAGACTAAAAATGTTTATATTTGAATACTATTGTGAGTAATTAGCATGCTTGTATCAAACTTAACCTACTGTTCCCTCTTCCAAATAACACCTGTTATTCATGATGTAAGCTTTATAGAAGTTGTTGCTTTCAGACAGTAGCAACATACATTCATCTGCTCTTTCTCAGGCTCCCTTTCATGCTTCATTGAATAAAAATAGCAAAATTGTTTTTGGTTTTTTTTCCTTAAATTCCCACATAATTCTTTCTTTGCAGCAAAGATCAATCAATTTGCATTACATTACCCTTGATAATGACAGTATATCACTCTGTTAAAAAAAAAAAAAAAATCAGCTTTGAACAAGGCCATAAGTCTTTTTGTTCAATTAATTCCACAGACATAATGGTAAATGACATCAGGAATTGCTTGTCCAAAGGAATAGCTTCAGGGAGTTATTAACTTGAACAGAGCAAGGGTCATGTCTAGGGCTATTGCATACTCCTTTCAAGGTCACCTCTTCTGTTAAAGATGGAGACATGCCTTATTTTGAAATCTCTTAAGACAAATGTCTTTCAGAGCCTGTGGACTTGATCAAGAAAGGCAGGAAGTAGCTACATATTTTATTTGTATTTTGTTGCATGAATTACCCTGGCCAATTTAATTTACAGTATTCTTCCTGCACTTCAGAGTACTTTATACATTCAAAAAATATCTGTTTGCTCAGTAAACTCACTGCATAAATCAGGCTCGGAAGGGTTCTCAGAAAGTCTCTGGTTCAAGTTCCTTCTCACAGCAGGGTCTGCTCTGAGCTTGGACCAGTTTGTATTCAGTCATGTCCTGAAAACCTTGAAGGATGGAGACACTACACTACCTCTCTTGGCATTCTGTGCCATGGTTTGACACTGTTCATGGGGAACAATCTACTCTGTATAGCCAGTCAGGACCAGTCATGTGTATACTTGTGTCCACTGCCTTTTCTGAAGAGCATGGATCCAACATCTTGATTACTCATTGTAGGTATAGTGGGAGCTGTTGTTATCTTGCCTAAAGCCATCCTGCTCCGGGCTGACCAAGCCCAGCTCCACCAGCCTCTCCTCAATGGAAAAATGTTCTAGACCTCACAGTCTTCATGGTCTCCCCTGAATTCCCTCCAGTCTGTCAATGTTTTTTATATACTGGGGACCCAACACTGATTATATGGGTACCTTGCCTTCATAGCCTTCAATGAAAAATCTCAAACTTGTGGCCAAGGTTTTTTTGGTTTCGTTTGTTTGTTTTAAATAAGATTTGACATATTTGATCTATATCTCTACCATAATTCACCTGATTCTCATCTAAGTTGCTTTAAAAACTCAGCTCTGCATAAGTAAGTGGAGACATAGGAATGCAGTTATACCTAGTATTCTCCAGAGAGCCTAACATAATATTTACCTTCAGCAGAACCAGGGCTTAAAAGTTCTTATTATATCTTGAAAATCTTCCAACCCATTTCCTGACGTTTTTGGCATATCACAGTCCATTTATTTGGAAATTAATTATAATTTACAAAAGGGATAGGTATTTGCTACCAGTTTTTAAAGTACATAAAACAGAAATTTAAAGAAAGGGAATATTGTCTTCATATGATCAAATAATATAATTATATACCCTATAGGCTGAATTTTGATTTTTTTTGATCCTTACATTGCAATTAGGTGGACACTAGAAATTATCATGATTTGAGGGCAGTCATTTTCTCCAAATGTGATTTTACCTGTATGATTACATGAAAGAAAAATATAATTTTAATTATCTAGTGTTTCCTAAAGTTATCTAGTCCTCATTGTTCAGTTTCATACTTACTCTAAGCTATCCCACAAAACAAACAAAAGAGAATGACATAAACAAAATTTAAGTTCATGAAAGGCACTTAATGTTGAAATTCCCAACACTTTGTAATTTTTTTTTATATTGTTCAGAAATGTTGATGTTTAACCTTTGGTATAAAAATAAATTTTAAAAAGTTATGGGTTTTTTTATTTCTAGAAAACTAGGAGGTATACATAGCAGATATAACAAGAAAAGAAAAGGTTTTTTACCCCTAGGAATGTGTTAAATATAAACAACTTAACGGCTAGTTCAATTTTGCATTGTATCATTTTTACATTAACATTAATCTAATGATTTGCTCTTGATTTGGCATTCGTTATGGACATTGCTACCATGGTCAGAATAACTGTGAGAGCATTATTTATATTCTGAAAAGGGTAATTTGCAGTAAAAAAACAAGTGGCAATTATAATAATTTGACAAACAATATGTATACACTCTTTTCCTTCTCCGAGATCAATATATTTAATTTATTTTGTTCATTAAATAATCTGTAGTGCAAACTCCACTTTTTTTGTAATAAACACTAAAGAAAGTTGTGTATTTCCTATTTAGTAGTTTCAAAAATAATCCAGCAGGTTTGGGTTTTGAGACAATTACTTTTGCCTATGCTTTTAAGTTCATGCCAAAACTAGGCTTCTCTTTAGGGAAAAAAAAAATCAATATAATCCAAATTACCAAGGAATTTATATTGAATGCAGCATTTTAAAATAAACATTTTTATATGTTGTTTAAGGTTTTTTAATATCCACACGGCACCTAAAATCAATACTTTTTACCTTTGCCCATAACAAAAGACAATGAAGAGATCCGTGCTTTGTGGTGTAGTCAAGTCAGACTAATGTAACACTAATGTAAACATTCATTTCAGCTGTGCTGGGCTCCCTGTCCAGACAGGCAGAATACAAAGCAGTTGGGAAGTGTTTGAACTGATCTTGTCACAACGGCTGTTTAGGAGTACAAGATACAGTGGTGACATTATTTATAATACATGCAGAATAATCACAAAAACTATTGAAAGCATTTACAAACATGCACTTCCTTTAAAACACCAGAAAACTTAAAGCAATGCTTGTCTATTAACAGATAGTCATAAATATAATTGTCTACCTACAAAGTAATTTTTTTCTTATGTTTAACACAGGAGGCAGCAGTCTGCAAATTGTTATCAAGAATGCTTTGACATCAAAAAAATAAATATCATTATTTTAAAGCACAAGTTGGTCATCAGGTAATTTTTATAACCCAACAAACATGTTCTACATGTTTAACTGGTGAACCTTACAACTCCTAAATTTTCTGTATTACAACCTCCAGGAAGACTAAATATTCTAAGGCCTTATTGGCTTGTTTCTGTTAAAAAGTGAGAAACGTGCTTCTCTTAATGGAATCTGTATTCAGATATTATTTTGTTAATTAAGAACTAAAAAAGAACAACTGTGTCTAATTGAAGTGGCTGCTCATCACAAGGATCTTTTCACTTAGATCTTGAAAACCTTTAAAATATTTGTGATGGCTTTTGCTCATTAACAAGAAAAGAAAACTCTGAAATATCCCCTACCAATTCAAGTTTACACCTGCTTTCCTGAGTGATCTGCTAACCATAATTGCTCCAAAACAGGGACTATTGCAGAGATTTTTCCTAGTTAATTACTTTCAATTACAGATTTTTCTGTTCTCTTGCAAAAATATAGCAGAGGTGGCTTTGATCCAAAGGGTGTTAGAGATAGTTCACTCCTCTGGAATTTGTACAATGTTTCTAGGACATTGTTCATGTATTTTAATTTCTTCAACTTTGTTTACATCTCCACAGATTGATCCAAATACTTATATTTTATTTTATTTCTATATTACCATTAAAACAGTACTTTCTGATTTCAAAAATTACAATGCGCCCTAATCCTGTGATAGCAGCTACCTTTTTTGTTTTGTTTTGTTTTGATTTTTTTTCTGCTTTTTAATATTCTCCATACCTCCTGGTCTCTACTGGTAGAATTTAAGTTCGATTAAAAGCCAGTGCCTTTCAAATTTGGTTGACATATTTCAATTGTGATATTTTTCAGTGAGACATGTTTTCATAAGAGGTGGAACCTCCCCACACTTTCAATGTGACTATTTTGATAAGAGATTAAGGAATAACAATCTGGATTTTTGCTATTATCTAATTTCCTGTTCTCAAATTTTTACATCCCAAATATTGAAAGAAAAAAGAAAAAAAATAGTAGAAAGAAAGAAGTAGTTCTCCATTATTTCCTGTAAATAATATTATTGAACATTACCCCTTTGTGATAACTCAAATGGATCAAATTTTTGGAACTACCAACCTTGTAAAAATCTTATCCCTTATGACATGGGGAAGTTCACATCATCTTGGACCAAAAGCTTCAGACAGCAGAGCAATTGTTTTGGAGATAAGCTCACAGAAGACCCTCCGCAAACTCTGCTCAATTTTTCATTAATTGCCTCCCAGAATCCCAGACGGCTGCAGATAGTGTGATTCATAGTTTAATTATGTGAGCACCATGAAGCAAGAAAAAGTTTAAAAATCCAAGAGCTGGTAAAATACTGAGAAAATCATTCATTTTCCAGTGAGACAGCACAAAAGAAGTACAGATTTACACAAAGCAATAACAACTTTCTGTTATTAAATATCACTCAGGACTGAAAAGGCTGACAGATTTTCTTTTTCCAGTTTACCTTAATTGTAAGTAAGCTTTGTTAGGTGAGCCTCTACATGAAATAGCTATCATAAAAATTTTTATCAGTGCAGTTCTTCAAAGCTGGAATAATGCTATTACTGTGCACTTATTGCCTGATCCCAGAATTCTAGCTGGGTCGTATCCATCTCTCTCTTAGGTTAGATGCTTCCATATAAGCACCATAGCTAACCTAGCTTGCTGCTGGATGTGCTCTCTCTTTCTTTCACAGAACATCTTCTGCCTTTCATTACTCAGAACCTTCATCTGAGAATTTGAATTCCAGTCATAGCAAGCTCAAATGCCTTACGGTGTTCCTCCACAGGTGAGTTCGTATACCAGAGCTAGCATTTCATGGTGGTTTTTCTTTTTCTGGGAAGGTTTTTTTCCAGTTGAAAAGTACTGCTCTTCCTCTTTGTGACACCCACCAAATGCAACAAATCAAAATTCTTGAATCACGTGATGCAAAGTATATTCAGACGCTGAACAGAAATTGTAAGCTATGCAAGCAGTTAGAATAGACTTTTTTTGCACAATCAGAATTAAATTCTTTAACTGAGATAAACGTATTCCATAATTATTATAATCTGCTTAGTGTCAAGAGCAACTGCTTATCTACAAGCAGCCTGACTAGTTACTTATATGGTTATATTCCCCTGTCTAGACCCTCCTTTTATGCCAGAATATTCCAAGATTTATCACTGAGTCTTATCTCAGCTTGTATAAATTCTGAAATGAAGACTTAGTCTAAAATTTCCTAGACTGACCCTGGCTGTAGGCACCTTACCAAAAGTGGTACTTTTTACAACAAAAAGAGTTGTAAACCCTTTTTGGTAATAGAAAATCCTGCTCTCTGCATTTATAAGAGTTTCGTGTTGCATAAAGACCTTTAGTAAAGTGTACTATCTTTAGATAATTACTGCATCTCTTTGGATGCTTAAAACTTTTGTGATATGGGCACCGATGCACAGAATTACTGCAGAGTAAAAACTGGATTGCAAGTTGGAATTTTATGTGCCCTAATACTGAAGGGAAAAGTGTCAAATGAAAAACCAAAATAGGGCTAATACAAAGCAGAAAAAAGAGTGAGAGCCTGAAATTATTTGAAAAAACTTCAGAGGTTTAGTTCACAATTTTATAGGTTTACAAAATACATCTTTACGTGTGAACTGATAGACTGACACACTGATAAAAACCCTGAGATTGTAAAAAAGATACAAAACTCAAACAAAAGTGCAACAATGGAACATCAAAACTTCTTAATATTAATTATCAAATGCCGTGCAGAGTCAGGTGTAGATTTGAAGTATAATATTGCCATATATTGAAACACAATGTTACAAATATTATGTGTACATACAGAGTTCAAGTATTTGCTTTAAGAAAAGAATTCTAGTGTACCACTGTATCACAGAATCATAGAATATCCTGAGTTGGATGAGACCCACTAGAATCATCAAAGCCCAACTCCTGGCCCTGCACAGAACAGCCTCAAGAATCACACCATGTGCTGAGAGCATTGTCCAAGTGCTTCTTGAACTCTGTCAGGCTTGGTTCTGTGACCACTTCCCTGGGCAGCCTGTTCCAGAGCTCAACCACCCTCTGGGTGAAAAAGCTTTCCCTTACTTCTAACCTGAACCTCCCCTGACTCAGCTTCATGCCGTTTCCCAGGTTCTGTTGCAGTTCATGAAGAGAAGAGATCTGTACTGCCCCTCAGTTTCCCGTCAAGAGGAAGTTGTAGACAGTATCAGTTTAACATGTACAATTTACAATGCTGTAATGGGAGAATGTGCACATGAATTACTCTGGAATATATTTTCACAGCTGGATAGCCCTAAATTTTAAATTTAATGCATATACAGTTGTTACAGAAAGTCACTACCTGTGCTACTCAGCAATTACCAAGAAAGTTGTGTGTAAAAACTGGATAGAAGTGTTCCTTTACCACAGTTATTTAAGGACGTAACTTGCTTTGAAGATTCCAGAAATTCACCAAAGAAAACAATGTCAACTGAGATCACAAAAACTCGTGTTGATGGACACACAGATATTTCAGGAAGTGAGATATTCAGGAAGAGAGCACATCCTTCAGAAAAGGATGCTAATCCAGTAATTCCTATAGTAAAGTTAAATAGTGATAGGTATCTTCACATGGATCTCAGCAGTAGACCTACTGGAAAAAAACCCAAAAAACTCTCAAAAATTAGTGGGAAGAAACCTGCTTTTTCTTTTTGATTGTAAACCAACATTTTTAGTGGGTACAACAGAGTAAAATATACAGGAGACATAAGGTCTGAAGGGCCTCAGAGTGAAATTGTGATGAAACTGAGTTGTAAGCTTCATAAGTTCTAAGTGATACTTCGAGAGGTGAAAAAATTCAATGTATGAATGTAAGACTTATCGTAAGTTTTTATTTGGTTCTAAGGAGGTGTATTAAAAATGGAAAAGAGTCAGCAGGAAAAGGTGAAGACTAACCCCAAGTCTGTCTGTCTCACATCCAGAATCTTACACCTTTCCTCCATCTCCTTTTTAAAGCAAAGTGTTTTAACTCCTAGCATTGTCTTCATAATAAGTGTTGGTTTCTCACTAGTGCTACAAGAAGGCTGTTTGTTAGCTAAAGCATTCGACTCAGAGTCAAAAGAACATCCATTCATGAAGGGAAGGAGCAAGAAACTGAAATTCTGACCTCCAGGGAGACAATGAAGGTGATGTGTTCTATGATGGTGTTTTGGAGTGGGTGGAGGTACAGGAGGAATATGAAGGCCAGTTGGGAAAAAGTTTTGAGAATTTGCTGGTACAAAGTCATGCAAAAGTTCTTCTAAGGATTTAGGCAGCATTATGCACATCCAGTTAGAGACGTGGATAATGTAAGTTTCATACTCAGATTCCATATTTTTGTATCTAAATATGTCTGTCTCAAGAATCTATTACTTATATTTGATCTGATGAAGCAGAAAGTCTGTGACTGAACACAGAACTGTGATAGGATATATCAAACTTAGTGCTTTTCCCACTGAATCATACTTTTTCTTTTCCAGGCATATTCTGGTTTGAAATTTTTCCTCTACAGCATCTCTGGGGCATGCTTTCTTTTGCAATTCACAACTTTGCTTGTGAAGTAAATACCAATAAGTCTCACACCGGGCTTATAAAACCTTTGCCTGGCAGCACGTACAACAGCTTTGTTGCTCTCCTGCACTGCTCTGTCTACATTTTCTAACCTTCACCCACCACTTCTAGAGATGTGAGGCTGATTTGATCTTCATCTGCATTCAAACTGTTCTCATTCTTAGCAGAGCAGAAATCACCAAGGGATGCCAGCTATTGTGTGCCTTCTATGAAAGCGACATATGCCTACTAGACTTGTTTAAAATGATTAAACACTTTTTCACATTATCCTGTGATTTAATCTGAGCATGGAACTTTGCATATATACCTCAAAGAGTTGCAACTTTTTAAAACCTTTTTTCTTACTGAGGAAAAGAGTGATTGTTTAACATTTTACAATTACTATAATTTACTTTGAGACTTTCTGCCATTTTACTTTTTGGTCGCTAAATTATTCATTTAAACTTTTAAGTGGACTTATTCTTTTTTCTATTTCATATGGAGACTAAAAAGAGAAAGATGAAGAGCTAACCCCTCTTCATCAAACTCTTTTTCTTTCCTAACTTTCCTTTTCTAGTGATTGATCTTTCTTTTGCTATCAAAATTATTAATTTCTTTGGTCTCTCTCTTATTGTGTATAATACTTGCATTAAAAAAAAGAGAAAAACTAAAATCACAATTAGGAAAAAGACATATTTCTAAGGCCATCTTGTTTTCCCTACACATGTAAAAGGTAATATAAAATGATGAGTTGCTTTGTGTTAGTATACAGAATAGTCTGCAACATTTGTTGATATTTTAAAATAGATTCTTTACATAATCACTTGCTTGAGGAAACACATCAGAAAAATAGCGTGTAGATGCCAAAACAGTGCAGCACACTAAAGAAGTGAAAAACTTACTGTATAACCTGCCCATTTCATACTCTGCTCTTATTCTCTGGAGACAATGCTCCATCACTGTTTTCTAGGTTACTATAATGAGATTATATGGAAATTCAGGATACAGAATTCTTCAGTCTCTTTGTTATTTTCCCTCTGGGCTTGTCACTCATGTCAGTATTTTTAGATCATTGCAGACATGATATTTGTTTATAGGTATATTTGGATATGAATGCATGGGTAGGTGTTTATTTGCAGAGAGACAATCTTGAGAAGTACAGATATTAGAGACTGAAGAAAACATAAACATAAAATGATACATTCTTCCTGTTTTAATCTCACAAAGACATTCTTAAATGATGAATGCTTACAATTTTTCCTGAAAGTCATCTTGCTTACAGTTACCTCCTTGCTGACTGCAGGAAGTCACATCCTCAGCAGGCTAAATTGGCATCTCTCTGTCAGTAACCATAGAGTTACAGCAGAGGACAATCTGTCCCTGTACAAGCATAAATCATACAAGGACTAATTTTCCTTTGCCTTGAACCCAATATAGTACATAACATGTAGGGAAGAAATGGTAAAGAATGAGTGAAATTCTGACTAAAATCCTAGTGGCCAATGCCTGTAGGTAGAAAAGAGCAGTCCCAGTCCATGGTTCTGCAGCATTAGATTAAAATTAAATAGAATCCGAGAAGAGTAAAAATAGAACCATAAAACAAAATCAGTGAGAAACCCCCACAAAATAACAAGATTTTATCTCCAGGAATTTGTTTGTAGACAAAGCTTTAGACAAAATTACCAGAAAAAGTTATTACCTGGTTGCTTTCCTACCAAATATTTAGGGATCACTTTGGTGCCTGAAAAATAGCTTTATCCTCACCAATATAGACTCCACTAAAAAGCCTTAATGTGTTATGAATAATATGTGTGAGTTCACGGGACTACTATAGCAGAAATATGTCAGAAAATGGTGGACTGTTTTTTTTCTTACAAATCTCTGTATCTGGCCAGGCATTTATAGTACTAACTACCTGTGTTTCCAAAATTGTCTCACTTGAAAGAAGGGTAAGCTCATAAACTGAAGGATTGTTTTGAACAGAAACCAGAGGAAGTTTTCATTTCAAGTGACTTTTGACTTCACACAAAATGTCAAATTTATTTCTTGTTTGAGTTTTATATTGAAGTAAAACAAACAAACAGGCAAAAAGTCCCTCCCCCATGAAGAAACAGCAGTGTTGATGACCAGAAAATCAGTCTAAGTTTTGCACAAAGCTTTATTTGCAGCTCTGGAATATAATTATAATTAAGACTTCAAAATATCTTTTTCATTATATTCAGAGCTTAAATTGTGTAACTTATTTGCATTTGCGATAGAAAGAGTTGCATATTTTGTATGTTGAAATTAGATTTGAAGAAGCAAAAGCTCATTCCCAATGGCAAATATTACTAATTCCAATTCCAGTTATGAAACACTAAATTGTTTTTTAAGTGTGAGCCAGCTCTCTTAATAGGTTTTCAATATTAATCCACTAATGTTTATTATTTCTTTACTTTCTAGAGGTTATGTTAGAATGGATGAATCAGGAAAGTCTGAATTAGATTTAAACTAGAATTTAGAGTTAAGAATTAGAATTACCTGGAATGAGATTTTCAGTTTAGATTTAATAGTGTTAAAATTGTGGCTGTAAATTTAGACATATTTCTTCCTAGACACTATAGGATTTAGATGATCTTACCAGTTTTAGACTATCTTTAATATTAGAATTCTCAATATCAAACTATTTTTGAAAGTTTTCAGCGTGGTAATATTCAGAAAATATCCGCACTCACACATACTTGTGAAATCAAAAAATAATAAGATTTTGCTGAATAGAACAAAAAAAAAACCTTGCATTTTGGTATCTTGCCTTTGGTAGGGCAATCAAAATTATAAATAAACCATCAGAAACTTAAATTCTTCCCTTAGGTTATGCTGCCATTGCAGACACTGTCTGAGGAGATCAGTAGCAACCATACAATACAATGGGACCAGTCCCAGGCTGTGTGGTCTAAATGGCAAAGAGCAACAAAAAAATTCCTTTTACTCCACAAGTCCTATAAATCTGTGGTTGTACAAATCAGAGGCTCTTGGGAGTGTGAGTACCTGTTTTAAGAAAATAAGCCAAATACCATTACAGTCAAGAGGAGATCTTAAGTTCTACAACCACTGGTCTACCTAATAATAATTAAAAGAAAAAATCATAGACATGATGTTTAAGTTTTCCTGCAGATGTATATAGCTTATCAGAATGAGTTCTTCTCTGAGGGAGAAATCTCTGAAATCATTAAGATTTCCAGATTTTTCAGCCTATTAGTAATCTTTCTCTGATCCAGCAAGCTTCTCCTGGTACAGATCTTGACTCATGCACAGGGTTAAAATTATGGTGGTTAAAATTAAGCATGTATATAAATGCTTTGCTATACCAGTCTTCTGTAAGAACCAGCTGTCTATCTCTGGCATCTCCATTGATAAGTTGTGCCAACAATGATGCTAATTAGAATTATAGCAGTTTTACAAACCGTAGGAGAGTGTACTGAAAGCCTTGAAGATTTAGTACAACAACTTGAACAACTTCATTCACTCAATATTAACAACTACTTGCCAGTGAAATTCTATGAAAAATGAAAGAGGTCAGTGAAACTGCAAATCTTTTCCCTGGTGATAATGAGTATCCTGGCTTTTTAATGGGTCAGATACAATGTGCCTACAGCAGATAGGCCTTTTCCACCCTGGGATACCCCAGTGTTTCCATAAGCACTTTCAGAAACACATCCAGATAAAACTCTATGAGCCACGTAGCATAAGTGTGGAATAACCTTTCTGTGTGTTTCTGCTATTGTGACTACGTATTTACCTTTAAATTTGTCCAGTTTTTGCAAAATACCGTTGGGACTTCAGTTACCCATTTTTCATGGTTCTCTATTTACCAGGTCTGTGCAGAGCAAGGCAGCTAATATATCCTATGCACTGACCTCCACTTCCATATCCCATCATCACATTTTCAAAATCACAGTTACAGGAAACAGTAAGTGTTTTCCTTTTTTTTGCTTCAATATCAACTAATTAATTGTTTTGTATCTTTCTCCAAATTTAGAGAACACACTGAAGAGTAATTTAAACAATAACTGGAAAGTAGATTTTTCAGGTACCACGTAACTCATAGTATCTACATAGGCAAGAAAACACAACACTAAAATATCCAGG
Source organism: Myiozetetes cayanensis (assembly GCF_022539395.1). Classification (NCBI taxonomy): domain Eukaryota; kingdom Metazoa; phylum Chordata; class Aves; order Passeriformes; family Tyrannidae; genus Myiozetetes; species Myiozetetes cayanensis. The sequence goes on along the minus strand of NW_026087742.1, from coordinate 38,450,965 downwards.
TTCTGCTCCTCCATCCTTACCATTTCCTAGGACTACTTTTCCTAGGAAAGAGATAGCTTAGAAAGACCTATCTACATCTAGGGATACTTCTGATTTTAAGATTATATTGTGTAAATACCAGTTTCTGCATTTCTTCTGGACTCTTTGGTAAATATCATCCAGTTCAGCTGGTCTATTGCAGCTGAATTTCCAAATTACTCTATAATTTCTTCTTTATGGACTTCAGTGTCTCTAAAGGCTACACATGGGAAAGGCCACTGGAAATTGAATTTTCCTGCTATCCAGGTTAACAAATGCCAATACCAAAGAATGCTGTTCAACCACTTTCATACATAAATATCTTCCCGAAATGTCAATTCAATTTAGCTTTACATCTATGAACAATTAAAAATTACAGAATCTAAAATAGTCCACTCTTCATACTGTCATAAATTCACTCTTTCATGAAGGTAAAAGAAGCAAGCACATAGTCCACATGATTTTGTCATTCTCTGAACAACAAAAATTAAAATAATAAAATTTAATTTTTTTGTTTTTGTTGTAATTTTCACAGCTTCACTTAATGGAGGCTCAGAGAACAATACTGAACATATGTGATCTAAAACAGAATAAAGAACAATGAATTTACCAGAGAGCTTTACAGGGGCATAGGACTAGAGAGTCAGATGCAACCATTGAAAGATTAGAGTGAAATAATCTGTGTTGCATCTTGAAATCATTTGAAACTTGTTTTGATGTGCTGTTGCTGCAGTAGCTCCCTGCTGCCAGGACACATACCAGCTAGTTTCTAAATGTGGTGAACATATAAAAAGTGCTATAGTAATTCAGTTATATACCTGTAAGTGATTATACTCAATTACTTTTTTTTTTTTTTTGCATCATGTCTCCTCCATGGTACAAAACCTTTTGTTCTGTTTCTAGACTAGAACAAAATTAATAATTTCATAAGTTTCATACATTTTATAGTTTTATAAGGCTGTAATGAGATGGACACACATAATACACTAAAAAAAGGTACAATAAATACCTCCAAATGTGAGTGGTTAAACATAAATATATCTAGGTAATACACCACATTAACATGAGATTAGTAGTAACTTTTTACTTTGTAACCTCTGGAAAAAGGAAGGTTTATTTGAAACTAGAATGTCTTTGGAAGGGGAGTCAATGAAAGCACATTAAAGTATATCTGCATTTGTTTAGGAAGAAGACATCTGATTTATCTGAAGAACAGGAATCTGCTCATTAGGGAAATCTTTCAGAAGTCCATGACATCTTTAAGAGTCAATCCCTACTACAAAAAGACTAAGCCTAGGCTCGCATAGACCAAGAAAACTGGGATTTTACCTTAGTTATGAGCTCTATCTTCATTTTTATTTTTTTCTTCTTTTTTGCAAACTTTTTTTTCTGAGAAAATTAGTACTTAGTTTGGTGGTGGGCCCAGGATCAATATTTTGATACAGCAATATGAGAAAGCACAGAAAATGTTCTCAACCCTTTGTCTTTTTCTTTCTGTCTTTCCTGCGTGTCCAATCCTTTCTCTCTTTTCTCTTTGACAATAATGTGAAGAGCATTTGTTGAAGAAGTGAAAGGTTGTTTTCTTACCTAGTTCAATCTTACCCCTCAAGTTTGGGAGCAACTTGTTTCTTGTCTTCTCCCTTGAGTTCTATCCTGTAAAAAAGTGTATAGAGCTAATGCAGAAGGATGTAGGGAAACATCTGTAACAACAGCATTTTCTTTCCCTGGAGGAGCCCAAGCTCACTTTCTGTGGCATGGCAGGCTTTTAAAAGTTTGGCCGTAGGTAATTTTCCTGACAGCTCTTTGCACATATGGGAGAAAGGAGGAAAGGAGAAGAGAAAAGAAAGGAGAGAGGGACTGAATCGTTTGAAAATATCTATCCTGAAACTTTTCATTATCCTCTCCTCACTCATATATTGATAGATTTTTAAAGGAATGATTGTATATATCCTTTGGGTAGAAACAGACATCAACCAGAATGTGATTAGACATAGAAAGACACTCCAAGTATATTTCAAGACTTGGCAATTAGAAATAGTGAACACTGAACTAAGTATCAAAGGCAGTCTAATTTGTAAATTTTAATTGTACAAAGTGATTCAAAAGGTCGTGAGTGAAATTCAAACAATTCACTCCTCTCAGGGTCAGCTGAAAAGGTGATAGAATCTTTTTGTATTTCTAATAGATACAATTCACTGAAAGAGAGAAAGCACTCTCCAGATAACAAATACTGCCCAGTAAAAATTCAAAAGATATCAGTCTCTGAGTAACTGAGTTGATGAACATTTTTTGAAATTTTTTTGAAAATTACTAAGATCTTATTTTTGAAGAAAGCAAGCAATTGAAAGTGATACCTTATTAGGAAAAAAATCTAAGATCTAGTTCCTTCCAATGATCTAGTTTAAAGACCGTTCTTCTGAGCTTTAGATGAATGAAAAACATTGTAAGGAATTATTATCGCAACAATGGCAGATAAAGAGCTTTCTATTAGAAAGTATAACAAAGTCAATGCAGGATGCAGGTGTGGCTGTCCTACAGATCATGTCAAGGTAACATTTGAAGCGGTTTAGGATGTTCTGTATATTCCTTTTTGTTCAGTGTTAAAATATTGTTTTAAATACCTTTTCTTCTTAGCTGGACTGTGAGTTTCTTGTTGCAAAACCCTGATTCCATGTGGTTTTAGCGAAATCTATGATAGTTTAATGATAGTTTTGATATTCTTAAGTGGTAGCTGCCGTTGTAATAGCATGACAAAGTGATATGCAATGAAAAGCAAACTCATGTATTAAACAAAAAGTTCTGCTATCAGAACTAAGGAAGCATTGCATTCTATGGACCCGTATCTTATATCTGACTGTGTTTATAAATTAAATAAATTAAAACTTCCATTAGGATCTGCATGTTCTTAGGCATCAGTAAATGGAGAGGCAGGGAGGGAGGCAGGCAATGGCTTTATAAAATTTCAGTAGTATGCATGGGTAGGAGTCTGTATTTGAGATCCCCCAATATGAAGGAAGATCTAAACTGCCCTGAGTCAGCTATATAACTTATACCTTTTGGCCTTTCTCTAATAATAAAAGGTCTTTGACGTATTTTCTGTGCTTCAAGAATATAAGAAAGAAAAATTAGATACAATGAAAAGGACAGACACTTGTTTTGTTCTTTGAAGAACTGTTGAATTTCTAAAACTAGAAGTTATTTTCTTACAAGGTCTTTGCAGTCTCCATTAATCATTTCTTTAGCTAAATCTGCCTGTTAGCATATTTCTAGCTGCCATTGCCTGCTCCAAGCAGTTTCTTTAAGCAGACCATGCATTTGTTTTTGACAGAGGCTGGCCTTAAGACAAAATCATCCATTCAAATCAATAACCATCATGTAACAATTGTTGACTAAGCCAATGCCTCCTCCTTCAGAACAAAAATCCAGTGGGGATACTGTATAATCTTAAATTTGTTTTTATATCAGGACTCATCTAGGTAATTCTGTTCTGTCTCCCTCCACCTGGTGGTTGTTTTGTATTGTTGCAGTCAATTACTTCAGGGCTCAAGCTGAACATTATTGTTTTCCCATGTAAAAATCAAATATTTGAGGATATTATCCTTTTCCATTCGCTTATCTAACTGCTAGAAGATATAGCTGATATAGCTGAAATTTACATCTGGCAAACTATTTTCAATGGAATAACTTTTCCTGTCTTGCTCAGGAAAAGATAGCTGTTGATAACAATATGTTTTGAGCTTTCTATATCCTGTCAGATATACTTCCTTTGTGATTCTTTTTATTGAGACCTTAAAAACATATTGGATTATCATAAGACAGCCTTCAGTGGATTTTATATTAATTAAAGTCTTAAATATTTAGAAAGAGGAGAAAAAAATCCTATTCTATAATCAAATTCAGGAGACAGTTCCCTCTCCCTTGTTTGAAAAGTTCAAATTGGAGTAGATAATCAAGAGGCCAGCTCTGATTATTGTTGTGCTTACTTTTGAAGCCAAGTGTCTAGTGACAGCATAGATTTAGGTGTTTTGGCTACCTTTGTATCTCAGAGGAAGCTCATACTGTGAGTTAGCCATCTGAATGCTGGGGAGGTCAACAGGCTCAGCACCTAGACCACAGCTAGCCCTGAAAACAGCAGTATGTCTTTAATTGCATCTGCAAGTGCAAGTGTTTCATCTTTGGAAGCAGGGCTTCATCTTTAGTTGGGATTCACACTTATTTCTGGACTGTCTCAAGAGGTTAAGTCACAATTTTATATTTGTCATTAGCTGATAAGGGTTGGAAGACCAGCATGTGTCATTCACAAGACTCTTGAATTTAGAAGGATGAAGCAGAAATTATCTCATTCCATGTAGCTAAAATTCTTTCTTGTTTTGACTTATAAACTGGAAAGTTGAACCTCACTCTAGAGCCTAGTAGTTAAAGTCTTTCGGAAGAACAGGAGAGACCTGCAGACCCTTCATTAATCTAATCAATACTGAATATTAAAGTATTCACAAAGTGGAGCACCTGGTCATTTTTGTCTCCCAGATGAATCTATCAACCATTATAATCACACTTATTCTGTCTTCTGTGCTAAATGAATGTGCATCAAGCCCATGTAAAATGGAATGATTTTAGTTTAAGGAGATAAACAAACAAAAAAAAAAAATCAAAAGCACTTCCTTTCTGTAGAAGCCACCTCAGTGTTGCCATTAGGGAACACACAGACTTTGGATGCATATATTCCAGGACCAGAACAGCTAACTCCCTAACAGAGGTGAATGTTTTTTCCATGTATTCCTAGACAAAAGCTGATCAAGGAAGGGACAGGATGTTTCCAGCTGTGTTTTCTTCTGGAATCAAACTACATTGAGCATTCTCTGAGAAAGACAAGAGAAACTAACCCTGCTGGTGACATAGGCAGAGATTTAGGATATGAACTCGGATATGACTAAAGCATGAATTAGACTTGGAACTGCTCAGGCCTACCATGATTCAGCTCAGGTGTTTTTTAGGGGTAAACATCCTCTGAATAACTGCAGTAACAAACATTTAGTTAAACATTTTTTGTATGCTATTATGCAAGATACTTAATACAGTTTTTTCCCCCTTGATTAGGATATCCTGTACTTCTTCCTATGCCTGCAGTTTCAGGCTGTTTTTCTTCCCAAATAAAACGTTCACAAGGCTATCAGTCATGCAGGTTTTCTAACAGGTGAGTCATTAATTATTCATTTTGATGAGTGTGACCACTGCTGTGAGACAGTCCCAGGAGGATTTCCAAAGGACCATTTGGTAATAAATATTCAACAATTTGTAATGTTTAGTTCTGAGTCATGTCCCAGTACCCATCAATGGCTGGACATGTTCACTGTCCATACATAATATCCCCTTTCACCATCATTTAATGACATCAAAATCATACATTATACCATCTTGAAACAGAAAATTAGCAGATTTTTAAAGTCACCTTGTCAACTCTAAGAACACACTTCAGTCCTGTAAGTCCATAAACTCTCTTTAAATGCTTATTAAAGGTTATAAATGATGTTTCTACTTCAGTGGAGCCACTCTCATTTACACTGTAAGATGATTTGGTTCATTATTTGCAAGTACAAGCAATGTGCAATGGCAAGGTGTAGAAAAATGATTGTTATAACAGGCATGATACTCTTAAAAGGATAAAAATGGTAGTTGGGAGGTATTCCAACCCTAACAAAACACTGAATAACCAAATAACTTGGATTTAGAATCTGGTAATGTGTGTTTTGTTTCTTATCAGGCAAATTCATACAATTCCCTCCAAGCTAATTCTGCATATTTTTTCCAAGTAATAGAAACAAAAAAATTATACAAATTATATGTGATGATATGAATAATCAAAAAAATTTAACAAGTGTTTTGATCTGTCTCCTTATGTGTTCAAATCAACCCATGATTGATGAGAAGGAATGCAAACTGAATGAATAGTGACAATACCTTTCTCATTTAAAACAAATCCACACAGACAGAGGAATGAAACTTTTGACTGTCAGATGCTTCTTCAATAAATGCCAATGCTGATATCATGGTAATACCACAGTGCTGGGTTGAACAGAGTTTGGCATAAGGAAGACCATGGAGAAGAATATTAGGTCATAGTTACTACAACCAAATAAATCTTAGTACAAAACAGTGAACTTCTTTTCCTGCAATCTTCTTTATTTCTTCTTAATTTCTTCTTTATTTCTGAGTGAGAGAAAAATTGTAAGTTTCTTCACATGAGAATGACAAGCATGAAGAGTGGGAAAGAGTGAGGATAAGGAAATAAGTGTCCAAGTAGACAGTATAAGGAGCAAGAATAAAATTACCTTGGTTGTCTCTGATACTGAAATTATGAATAATTATGTTCTCATTTACACTTTCAGTAGCACCACTAATATTAATTGCATGATGCACCCAACTGTGAAAACAATGTAAACTAGTGTAATAGAGGTTTATTATATTAAACATTTAAATTTTGTCAGATTTGAAAGTAATTATTATATCTTCAATATCTGAACTTGATAACATTCCAGTTATAAAATTAAACAAAATAATTACCTGGGTTATTTATATTTTTTAAAATTAACCTCCTTGTTACCTCAAATTTCACAATGAATAAAGTAATCCAGTAAAAAAAAAATGTTGGATTGCTAGTCACAGAGACTGAATTGATTTTCCCTAAATATAACCTTCTGAAAGTTAAGCTTCTTGTGTAGGCTAGTTGACAAAACTCCATCTGCCCATACAGGGAGAGAGATACCCCTAGAAAGTAATTTATCAATTGCTAAGATTCTGTCTGAGATAGATAGGAAAGATGTCTTCAGGACACACTTGTCTTTTTCCCTTGGCAATTGAGAAAGCCTGAACAAATCTCTTAGGTGTGATACCTAATGTCTGGATGGTTAATGTTAGTTAAGTTGAATCCTGCCCTAAGATCCCTAGAGTTTTTTGAGTTATAACGAATTGCAGAGGTTTGATACTGACTCTAAACACAGAGTTCTGTTGGATCAAAAGGGTGAATCACTCAGTATGGATATGTAAAAATGGTTATTATAATTTTATAAAGAATAGCTATCAGTAACATGAAATTAGAAGTTCCAAAAAAGTTCCATAAGACTCTCATTTCAGGCCCTCTCATGTATCTAATATGTAATGAATCAGAGCAGTTGTAGATACCAGAAATCACAAATCTATTAATGTTTTCTTTGTAGTGAATCCTCAATGACTATAATTTTTTTTTTTTTATTCATCTAAAAGAAAGCTACTATATTTCAAAAAGGCTTTCTGAGTGGAAGAATAGAATCACAGAAAAAAATTCATTTGGAAAAGACCCTTAAGATCACTGAGTCCACTTATTAACCTAACTCTACCAAGTCCACACTAAACCATTTCCTGAAGTGCCATATATACATGACTTTTAAATACCTCCAGAGCTGGTAACTCAAAGATGCCTAATGAGATGCTAAAGAAGATACCTAATAGGGATTATAGCCTTTTATGGCACCTCATTAACTCTGTCCGGTGTTGGCTCTATCTCAACTGCATGACTCTGTCTGAGAGAAGAAAGCTGTGCTACACTATCATATATGCATTCTTCCTCCTATACAGGTCTTCACATGGCCCTAAAATTTCTTTATAAAATGGTTTTATTACCCAAAAATATGCTGCAAGTAGAACTAATATAATGGAAGTACACTTTGGCATGTCCCAAGGGACAGAGTGCTGAAGAGACATGCATAGAATCTGTTCAGTTGACTGTGATGGCTGAAGTTACATACGTAAGTGCTGATCATTAGTCTTCCTTTAGTCTGAGAAACCATATCCTAGTGATAAATAGCATTTCTCACAGATCTGCTCTGACATGTTGTTGTCTCTATTTATTTTACTCATTTCAAGTGCTTGAAAATTTTCCATTTCTGTGGTAAAGTTACACAAAATAGAGATCTGGTATCTCCTGGAGGAATAGGACTCTTAGTGTGAAATAAATAGGAAGGGAATAAAATGGTAGTCCACATCAAGTTTTCCAAAGTGTTTTAAAACTCTTAAAGATGGTAGTTAACAAAGTAGCTGTGACAGCTATAGGAGAAACCATAAAAAATAAGTAAAATTAGGTAGGTATGTAGTTTTAATTAAAAAAAAAGACAAGCTGTCTTGTTCCAAATCTTCCAAATATAATTTTTGATTTATTTCTGATCTTTAATAATTAATATAATCGTATTAAAGTTATAAAAAGTCTTAACTGCTAGAACTAATTATGTCCTTGTAGAAAGAAAGCTGGTCATACAAACATCAAAGAGTGAGGAACCAAAAAATAAGATCCTGAAGAATTAGTAGTTCTGGCATTACATTAATACAAATTTATAAGGTAAAAGATTTATGAATATCTGAAATTGAAGGACATATGGCTTTTGAGGGTATCTTTAACAATTCAGTGTAAACAAACAAACTAACTTCCCCAGCACAGAGAAGAATAAGACTAAATGAAATAGCTTAGATGCAGAAACTTTAACAAATGGGAGTTAACAGAGACAATAACAAATCCCAGAGCCCACAGATGAGTAAAGAGTTTGCTGGAACACAGCCATGGACAGTCTAGAAGCTGATAACACTGAGGAAACAAGATCATCATGAGGTTCACAGGCAAGATAAAAATTATGGAATATTCAAAGGAAACTGAGGGAACATAAACCTTTCAGTGGGAGGATTAGGGGAGGGGATGAAGATAGGGAAATTAAAAGATCAAAGTGAGTGGGAAGATCTGTGTATGGACCTCCATGGCCTGCGAGGGGACAGCCTGCCTCACCAGGCTCCAGGGGAATCTCTGCTCCAGCACCAGCAGCACCTCCTTGCCCTCCTTCTACACTGCTCTGGGTGTCTGCAGGGATGTTTTTTTGACAGATTCACGCTCCTCTATTTTCTTACTGCAAGTTATGCTTTTCTCCCCCTTCTTAACTCCATTATCCCAGAGACCCTACCACTGTCACTGATGGGCTGAGCCCTGGCCAGCAGTGCGTCCCTCTTGGAGCCGGCTGGCATTGGCTCAGTTGGACGTGGTGGAAGCTTCCAGTAGCTTCTCACAGGAGCCACCACTGCAGCCCCCACACTACCAAACCACTGCCATACAAACCCTACGCTGGTCAAGCCATGTACCTTTTTGTTGCAATCTGTTCTGTTTCTGTCTTGGCTCTGTATAACATGGTTCTCTATTGTGTGTGATTTGCTAATGAACCTCAAGCAGGACTAGCCCACGGTCTTTAAGTCCCCCAGCTCTGACTTCCCTTAACACTAAGAAAGCTGAAGAGAGTGTCCAGAGCATTCAATGGTTTGTGAAAGATACTATGTGCTCTGGCTGTTATACAAAATTTACATGTGGGGTTTTTATATCTGAACTCAGGTTTTTTAAAAAATCTAGATATGGAAATGCTGATTATAGACATACTGATATTAAGGTAAGTTAGATATATTCATATTAAGGTAAGTTAGATACAATCATATTATATACTCAAAGAAGCAGACAAAATCTGGGAGACATTGGTGATTAAAAAACATATGAAGAAGAGGTGAACTCCCTAAGGAATGAGGAAGGACAGACATTGCACCTATTTTTGAAAAAGAGGTAAGAGGGAAGACCTAGGTGCATCAGCTTAGCCTCAATACCAGAAATATTCTGGAACAGCTTGTTAATTAGTTTGGATGCACCCTGCAGATAAGGTGATAGGGAATAGCTGACATGGATTTGTCAAGAGAAAAAAAAAAAAGTCATATCAAATCACTCCAAGTTCTTCCTGTGGCGGGATAATTGCCTAGTGGACAAGGGAAAAGCTAAAAAGATTTGATATATCTTGACATTAGTAAGCATTTTCACACAGTCCCATTTGGCACTGTCATACATAAACTCCAGAGAAACACAGCCCAGCAGTAATTGTCACATGGAGGGTACACAATGGTTTGAAAAGCTGAACTGCCTGATGGAGACCATCAAATCTGAAGGATATTTCAGTAAAATTAAGCAATATAATTAACAATAATATAAAACCAGTTACTAAATTACTAGAAAAAGTTACTATAATTAATAGATTGAATAATTAATTAATTGATAGAACAAGGAAGCACAAGGAAGGCTTTCTAGGGAGTCTGTTGAGTCCTTGTCATTAGAGGTATTTAAGAGTGAGTTAGACTACTGTGTGTTGGGGACAGGTTTTTATAAGTTTGATAGACATATGTGACTAGACAGATGTTTGATGTTTGCTTTGCCTTGATGATGTCTTCACTACTTCCTTTCTCCTTGGCTCTGTCACAGCCTCTGACATTTCTTTGGGGTGTTTACTTGCTTCTTACCTCAAGCCTTTCTGTGTCTTATAAAATCCTTGACAAAGGATCTAAAATAGAGGCACTGGCTGGCACAGTTTAGAAATGTTTTGGAATTGAAATCACTGTATAAGCACAAATTTTTCTCATTATATGGCAAATAGGAAGTTGTTTGCACCATAATTTTCTAGAGATAGCTAGAAGTTAAAGAGTTATCAGACTGCCTATTGTGTATGTGCATGTATAGATATATTAAACAGAAAGATTGTATATAATTTCCTTTAATTATATCTTTGCCTATTAAAAGCCAACTGAATGCATTCTGTACCACATGATCAATGCTGTCAAATCACTTGCATTTCATTGCTGAAAATTTATTTTTGAGATTCAGTACTTGAGTCTATAATAGATTTCCTAATTCTAAATCACAAAATTACGTTCTGCCTAAATTACAGTGTAACTTGCAGCAGAACATGCTTTGTATCCAAATATAGGGTTTTGTGTTTTGCGTGAACTGCAAAAACATTCTGCTAAAGATGCTTTTGCATGAACTTGCATTTGGTTTATTGTATTTAGTGTGTTTATAAAATAATCTATATTTATGTAACATCTTTCCCACTACACATATGAACACAGTGAAAGAACTTTAAAGTTGTAGAGTCAATTATTTCAAATCAGAAAACGATAGGGTGCTGAAATTCTGTGGGTTGGAGTTTTTTTGTTTGTCAATTTGTGAGTAGTTTTTGATTTTTGTTTTTTACCTCATTTACTAAATAAACATCATTGGCCCATGTTTGATTACATAGTACCATAATATTCTTTGTGTTTATAGGCTCTGCTCTTGAGTGTAGTCTTGGACCTGCTCTTGGCAGACAGAAAAATAGACTTGGCAAAGCACAAGCACCCTGTAGAAAAAGATTTGTTTCTTTGTGATGAAAAGGAAAGCAGCAAATTTGTTTACCAACAAATACAACCCCCAAAAAAGAAAACTGCAGTTTGAGAGGTCAGAGGAATCTACTACAAAGCTTTGACAGCTGAACCAGCTATTCAGACACATTTCTTATATTTCATGTATTGAAGTGTCTGCTTCTAAGTAGCTTTCCACCCAGTGTGTGGAGACCCAGAATCATATTTCACCTGAGTGATGAGATTCTCTCTATAGTTAGGGAAGACTCCCAGTGTAACCTGTCAAAATAGCTATGCAGAGGCTTTCAGAGGCATCCTGGTTTTTTTGGACTACCTCATGGTTCTGAGTTTTCTTCCACAGACCAACATAGAAGGGGGAAGGAATGTAAGATAAAGGTATCTTGGATCTCTTCCCAACATTGAGTTAAAAATAAGGCTTTTCCCTCTAATATGTAGTTAGCTCATAAAACAACTCTCAGCACTGTAGCTCACAATTAGTTACTTCTCAAATTTCTCACTAGTGTTAGCTGGTAGATCAGGAAAGCATGTTTTCCAAGGAAACAATTTTCAGCTATTTTAAGATGCTGTAATTTATCCAGTTTGAACTTCTAGAAGTGTAAAGTTAATTTTCAGTTAAATGAAACCAGTCCTCAAAAGGTTCAAACAACCTTAAAATTAAAGTGTTTAAGTAACATTAAATTCGTAGTTAAGTGAAAGCAGTTTTCACAGGCAGGAGCATAAGTGACACTTGCCTCTTTGGACCACTTAGGACAATTCCTCCATTTGTGATCTAAAATGTGTGAGCACAGCATAAGGAATCCAGGTTAGTCGAACAACCTGTATAAAATCAATATTATGTGACAGATATTTGTCCTTCAAATAGTTTCAGTATTCCCACATATCTAGAAACTTTGCTCTCTTTTTTTTTTTTTTTTCTTGCCTTCCTATTTAACAGGATTCCTATTAGACTCCAAACAGTATGATCTTCAGTTGGCTTCTTTATCGGTCTCATACTCTTTTTGGAAGATAGTCTCTGCATGGGTTAGCCACTGTAAACAGCTGAGTTTCTGGTGTGTGACATGGCCTCTGTTTTAAATCCTGTCTGATTTCCTAAACCAAAGCAAACTGTTATGCAGATGTTTCTCTCTCACACATAAATTCTGAGGCCTGAAAACCTGCATATAAGTGAAAATTTGAGGCTTATCCTCATCTGTATTTTCCCAGTGTGGGTAGCCAAAGAACTGGCCCATGTAACAAAAATAACCTTAAGTCCAGCATTTTCAGTTCTAAAGGATGTACATTCTCTGTTACAACCCACCTCTGAAGTGGGGTAACTGAGGTTCTTATTAATAGATCTCTTGGGCAGATTAGAGTGAAATGACATTGAATGACTGGTTTGTACACATATATGCATACAAACATATATATACATGGCAGGTTTATTTTGGAACAATTTGGTTGCACTGGAAAGGAGGTATGCAGCTGTTTTGGTTATTATCTATATATCTATATCTGTATCTATATAACAATACAGAAGTATACAAATATCACTTAAGTAAATATATAAGGAAAAGAGGGAAAGAAAGGGTAGGACTGGATAGCAGAGAGGAAAGACATCACCACCCATGGATCCAGGGACTAGATTTGATTGTTACTATTTAAACATCTGTTGTTCAATGTGATGGTCACAGTCTTGACCCATCAGGCAGGGGGGGAGCCCACCAAACAAAAAAAATTCAGTATATGTTCAGGTTCAGGTGAAAATACCCAGGTATCTCCCCTGGGTGGGGGGAGTTTTGTACTGTGCAATGCAACACTGGGGACCATTGATGCCCGAAAAGGCGCATTGAAAACTGCTCAGAGACAGTTTTGAGTCTTTAAGCAGCAAAAGGTATTTATTTTAGGCAACACTGGGGGCTAGCCAACTCGCACTGGACAAAACTAGCCCAAAGTTATCAGTGTAAAGTCAGGTATTTATACAGTTTTTGTAAGAGATTACATCATTTTTACATTCATATTCATATTATTGCAACATTTCATTATAATATTCATAGCAGGTGGAGTCTGGTGGAGTTGTCCTTTTGGGGTGCTGTTTCGGGGGTCATTCCTGTTTCTTCATCCTCAGGGGGTCTCATTCCAGAAGTCTTCCTCACTTTGAACTTTTCAACTTTCTTAGTTGGCTATCTTCCTGATGGTGAATTTTGCAAGATTTTGGATTCATGCCCCTATTTTGCCACTTATTCCATAAGGAACACTTCCTTATGTCTATTTAGGTATGTGTGTTAGCATTTTTGGTGTTCTTCCCTGTGTTCTTACTTTATGTTCTTTGTGCTAGTGTGTTAGCATTCTTTGGTCAGGTCTTATCTTTCACTAGCCTTGAATTCTGGTTCCTTTAGTTCTTTACGCAAAGTATGCATTCTGAGTTAACTCCTTCAGGGCCTCGTTCTGTTTCACCATGCACAGTTGTCTGGTGGTGGAAGGCCCCAAAAATGAGTCTGGGGACACTTTGGAGGTCTTTGATGGTTTATGACACCTTCTAAGACATGACAGCTGTTTCTCACACCTGTGTAGTTGAGACAGTTATGCCTCATCAGAAGGGATAAATATCTTCAGGCATATGTGTGAATGTCTCGATATCTCCTCCAAGTGGGAGTTTTGAAGCTGAGCTTTATCAGGAGGGAGGACATTGACATGATAAAAACATGATCACACCTTGCAGAATCTGCTTCTTATTGGCCTTTTCCCTTGTATGCTCAGAAATCATCATGATCCTAAGCAAAGGTGGGCTTGTTGTGGTCATCCTCCAGTGGCGGGTGCACCTCTACCCTACACCGGGACTGTTCTTACGCAGACCAGAGGTCTCACCACCCACACCCAAAAACTCTCTGCTTCCTCTTCAGTTAGAGGGGTGTGCAAACTTGGCCTCAGCAAAGCACCCTGCTGCTTTTGCAAATGACCCATTGGTTGAATCATTAGCCTTTAATATTTCAGTCTCTCACATTGTCTGAAAAAAAAGGAAAAAAACCTTTATTCAAAAATCTCTGTCCAACTGAAGACTCAGTTTTGCTGAAATACCTGAAAGTCAGCTGCATGGATAGTTACAGCAAGCTCAGTGAGGACACAGTGAAGAGGCCAATGGAAATTTCTTACCTCAGATAAGCATCATCAATAACTTCAGGATCAACTATATATAAAAAAGAAACCATAGTCATATGCTCTTGTTCTTCAGACAATTATTTGCATTCAGATTTTCCCCTCTGCTTCTTCTCATATATGTTTATGTACCTCACAGATGTACTTAGATTGGAAATGTAAGTATACTTAATAGCTAAGGAGAGAGAAAGGCACCTCCACAGGATAATTCAGAATTAAGATGGTCTCAACCCACAGTAGAGATGCTTGTCTTTGTCCTCTGAAAACAGCTAGCACCTTCAGCAATCATGCTTACAAATTAGGTCTTTCTGTTAATTAGGTCAATAAGGATCCATCTGGGACTTTGTCTTAAATTAGATTTAGCATTGATGTTCTCTTTCTTTATAGTATTTTTTTTACTGTAGTTAAACAGTAAATTCTTACACTTGATTAGTTTTTGTTCTGTGCTACAATCTAATATATTAACACAGCGTAAGCAAATAGCTAGGTGATATTATGTTGTAATCCTGTTAGACTTTCTAAGATAATAAGGGTCAATGTAGATCAGTTTTACACCTTCAGGAAGTAGTGGTAGCTATACACTAAATGATTCAGGGAAGCAGCAGAGGGTGTGGTAGCAGGAAAAATAGGACTACCTTAGGTCTTTTTATTAATTTAAAAAATACAGTGGAAGAAAAATATATGAATGAGTCTAAAATTTTAGCTGCCTGACCTATTTGTAAATGCTGGTTTCAGCTTGTTATATCCCTTGTGCAATAGCTACCCAGAGGGTGTCATCCTATCTACTGGACAGCTGTAAGCCTGTAGACGCTGACTGTACTTACTGTGTTGGCAGGGGCAATGGGAATTAGGCCAGAATATAGGCACATGGTTGTTAAATTCCTAAGCTGAAGGCTCCAACAAATGTAAACATATCTTCAGCACAGCAGGAGCAATTCTACATGAATATTATGCCTCTTTTCCAGGAGGAATGTTGACACTAATTCTTAAAAAAAAAAAAAAGAAGGAATGAGCTCAGGAAGTCTGTTGACTACAGTGTAAGTGAAATCCATAAACAAATGAGATTCTATTGCAACAGGAAGGAGAAGACGGACAGTAATGATATGACAATAAACACCAATAACAAGATATCAGGGAAGACAAAGAGCAAGGGTTAAATCACAGATGTGGTAGTTCAACTTCTTTACTATCAGGTGCCATGTTCAAATAACATAGAGATGAAAAACTGTTCAAGGGAACATGTAAGTGACCTTTATACACCCAGATGCTGTATATATGTATTTTAAAGGGTTAACTGAAGTACTATTATGTAGAAGAAAGAAAAATAGTTTATTTGGCTCAAAATAAAAGTAATAAAAAATCTGTAACACAATGACTCCTTAGTCTTTTTTCCTGATCTGTAAAATAGAAATTATAATCTCACCCTTCTGCCCACTATCTACACAGTGAAATTCCCATTCAGACATTTTAAGGCCAGAGGCTCAAATAGTTCATCATATATGATATTCTTGTATGCATAAAATTTCATTCCTTATTCCTGCATTTATCCTAACAACTGGTATTTAAATAAACAGTAACCTCTTTTGTAAAGGGTCTGGGCCTTCTTGGAAGACTGTAATACATGGAGTCTGTCTTTCCTGATAGCTTTTGATTAAAAATATATGTCTCATTTCCAGTTTGAATTAATTTAGCTTCAGCCACTGTTTCTTGAGGTGTGTTTCATTCCTAGTCTGTAAATCTCACAGGGGTGGTACAGTGGGCCTTGAACTGAATACCACTAGATAGCCGTGTAATAAGGGCAAGAACAGTTCTTCATTTTACTCATCTGCAGTAATAATATTGTGTGCAGTAATAATACAATGTGGGGAAGAGGTTTGATCTAAAGGCATTTGGGTTACCAGCAGTTCTCCTCATCCTATCTTAAATGTATTAATGGTCCCACTTTCAGTTGATAAAGGGGGAAGTAATGATAAGTATTATATTACAGGACAATCTGAGCCTGTTCATTAAAGTGTACAGGAGATATTTTCTCAGCAGTCCTAGTGTGAGAATACAGTGCAGTCTAAGAGCAGCAAATCACAGCAATAACCCAACGGTCAAAAAATTAATTCAGATAAAGAATAAGAAAGCCCAACAATTTTGATTTCTTTTTAACCTTTCAGACAAAAAAATGGCATTTAAAGGCAGAGTCATTACACTGTGCTTTTTCCCTGGTTTACAAACAAATCTCTGCTGATATTTTTGAACACTTCCTTTGCTATAGTTGAACCAGTTTGTGTTCTTTCTACCTGATGGTTGTGGAGAATTAAATGATAGGGTAGACTTACATCCCTAGCCCTGTGTATTCTAATATGGGTGTATTGACAGAGGTGGCTTACTGTCCATGTTTAGAACAATACCTCTATGTATGTCCAGAGACTCATGCTTTAAAAACTAAAACACCTAAATCCAAACCAAACCAAAAAATTTTCAGTTTTAAAAGCTCAAACTAAAATGCTGCAGCTTTTAAGGCATGCTCTTCTACTTTGTAAAAGAGGGAAGAGGTCTAGACTCTGACATTACTAACTTGAGTAAATATGCCTGTAAAAGTAGAAAAATCTGAAATCAGCTGACCTTCAGGTTGATCCCTCTGGTTCAATATTGCTGGATGGTAGCTGCTGAAAGGAAAGGAGAGGAACTTTTTTAGTTCCACAGACAGAAGAGAAGAGGTAAGTGAAGAAAAGGTAAGATAACCTATAAGATTAGGTAGGACACACCTTCCCTTGCTATAGACTATATAGTGATGTTCTCCAGTGCTGAGTACTGGAGACCAGTTCTGTTTAATATCTTTATCAATGATCTGGACAAGGGGAGCAAGGGCATCCTTAGTCAGTTTGGAGACAACACCGAATTGGGCAGGACTGTTGATCTGCTGGAGAGCAGGAAGTCTCTACAGAGGGATCTGGACAGGCTGGATTGATGGGCTGAGGCCAACTGTGTGGTTCAACAACGCAAAGTTGGGTTCCACACTTGGGTCGAAACAATTTCACGCAGCACTACAGGCTGGGGGCAGAGTGGTTGGAAAAGCTGCCTGGCGAGAAAGGACCTGGGGGTTCTGGCCAACAGTGGCTGAACATGAGCTAGGGATGAGCCCAGGTGGCCAAGAAGGCCAATGGCAGCCTGGCCTGTATCAGAAATAGTGTGGCCAGCAGGATTGTCCCCCTGTACTTGGCACTGGTGAGGCCACACCTCAAATTCTGTGTTCAGTTTTGGGCCCCTCACTACAAGAAAGACATTGAGGTGCTGGAGTAAGTCTAGAGAAGGGCAATGTCACTGGGGAAGGGTTTGGAGCATAAGTCTGATGAGGAACAGCTGAGGAAGCTGTGTCAGTTTAGGCTGAAGTTGCTCAGAGGCAACTTATTGCTCTCTACAACTATCTGAAAGGAAGTTGTAGTCAGGTGTAGGTTGGTCTTTTTTCCCATGTCCCAAGTGACAGGACAAGAGGAAATGGCTTCAGGTTGTGCCAGCGGAGCTTTAGACTAGATATTAGAAAAAAATTCTCTCCTAAAAGGGTTGTCAAATGTGGAAACAGGCTGCCCAGGGAAGTATGGTGAAGTTACCACTCCTGGAAGAATTTAAAAGACTTGCAGATGTGGTGCTTAGGGACATGGTTTATTGGTCATCCTGGTAGTATTAGTTCAGTTCAATGATCTCAAAGGTCTTTTCAAACCTGAACAATTTTTTGATTCTGTATTTCATGTTTTGAAGTAGTGGCAGGTTTGTTAACAATGTCAAAAACAAACAAACAAAAAAATAAAAAACAAACAAACAAACAAAAAAAAAAAACCAAAAAACAAACCAAAACCTCAAAAACGCCCTTTAAAATCTTTTTTATTAGTTCATCACAAAAGTAAAATATCATTGTCACCACAGTCTTACACAGTTGAATTGGGAAGGCTTATCTCCCGCTTCTGACAATTTATACTACAAATTACAGTATGATAATATTGTTCCTGAAGATATTATATATGGCAGCATGCCACATTATCCTGACATATATTTCTGTCTTAAAAACAAATGCACCTCTGATGAGGACTGAGTCATGCTACATAGCTGCAGAAGACAAGGCCACAGAACCAAGCTTTCACAAGGATTGCAAGCAGCATCTGAGAATAAGAACATAGTAAGCCTTTTTAGCTACACTTGGGTTTGGAAACATGTTATTTATATTGAGTACTTTGTCTGTGATAATCAAAAGACATGCTATTGTATACTTTCTATTTCCACTTTCAGATGATTTTGACATTTCTGTGTATTTTCTTTTCTTTTTCAATAGAAATTTTTTAGCAAAAGCTAAAACTCTCATCACATTTATAAGGATGTTTATTGACAAATGAATTTGAAGTGACTGTTGTTTTTCAGAAAATGTAGGAGTTGTTTTTTCTGTATTTTTTCAAGCTTTAGTATTTAAAAGAAAGTCCTTGCAAGGCACATTAATAATCTATTTATTGATTACAGTGTTTGAAAATGTGGAAAATCTAGGATAGGTTTTTAGAAAACAGAAACAAACTATTTTTTTATACAAATTAAAAAAAACCCCCAAAACTGAAAGCCTTGTGGAAAAGCAAAGGAATGTCTAAAAAGTAAAAAAAAAAATAATTTGAAACGTAACACTTTAGGACCTGATCAACTTAACACCTGATCCTCAGTAAACCAGATATTTTCGTATTGACTAATAAAACATTGCTTGACATTCTTGTAAATGCAGTGATAAAGCACTAAGCATGTGGCTATTCCATTTTCACAGTCCCTTGTGGCGGCAGAATTGCATTCCAAAGAGATACAAGAGGTACAAAACTGCAAATGGTTTAGATCTAGTCGTTCATTCACACTACACATTGCAGTAAAGAGTTTCTATCTATTCCATAAATTTTGGGTCTATTTCTCATACGGTAAAAACTGCCCCCTTTGAACTTATCAACAACCTCCCATCTTTCTTGAGATTAAATTGCCAAGGATTTATATTGTGAGCTGCTGCAGTGGAGTACTCCATCACTCTCTGTCAGTTGTCTGTCTTTAATGAACCTAGGATGATCTCTCTTTATAAAAAGTGAAGTTACATTTTATGAAGCCCCTCAGAACTGTGGTTAGGATTTTCAGATCTAAGTTTAATAGTGGAACAGATCTGCAGGATTAACATACCATTAAAACTTTTCCAGGGGTAGACAATAATGTGATAATAACATCCTACAGAAATAAGAGGCTCTTCCCCATTTGACAGTCCACTAAATGTATCTGCATCATTATCAGTAGCATTAAAATTGTGATTTTGATCACAGTCCTTATTCACTGTACTAGGACCTTAAAAATCCTATACTACAGTTAGTTTATAAATCATGCTAATGACTATTAGGTAATCAGTGTCAGTAAGGTAATATCTATCAGTTTAGTAGTTAAGCAGTGAATTGCACACACCATAAACCTGAGAAATTCACAGAAAAATCTATGCTAAGTCTTCATAACATTATTGCCCCAAGCTAAAACATTTTCATTATTTTTTACATTGCCTCATCTCTGCTTCCCCTGCCCCATTTTCTTTCCTTTTTACACACCCCAAAGTTGCTTCAGTTTAGAATGCTCGATTTTCAAAATGCAATCAGGGTGAGCCTTTTAAAAGGGAAATGTAACCAGCTGTTACATGCAAGGCTCCCCAGGGAGAAAGAAACTGGACCAGTAATATAGGAGAGGTAAAACTGTTCAACTCCCTCCTCTATGTCGTAATTCCTTGCTCTGAAAACTCAGGTTTGGAATAAAAGAGGATGTTAAAGACCTGGAATTACTCAAAGTGTCAGTGAGAATGTGTAAGATTAAGTTCAGAAGCAACAGAGACACATGGCCAAAACATGATGTCTCTGAGCTGGATGGAACTTGCCAGGGGCATATGTACATACAAAATGTTGTTTGTTGGGGTTTTTACACACTTAGAATCTTTGGCCAATTAGCAAGTTAACTTTGCAGCATGTCATGGTAAACCTCTCTTGTCACATAAACTGAATCGAGGACCAAAATAAGATAAGTGTATACCATCAAAAAGGTTGAAACTCTACTTTTTTAGCTTTATCAAAATAAGATTGATTGGGACTTGCAACTCTACACCCAGAGAAATTTAGGAAGTCCATTATGACTTTAAGAGAAGAGCTAAATTAGGAACTGTGATGACAGTAATTGTTTAGTGATCATGTAAGGACATAAAATTGCAGTAAACATTTGGAAATTATAAACTCCAGTCCCTTGTTGCCACATATGCTATTGGTCACAAAAGCCAAAGATCTGACTCTATATTCTACTCTAAGGAAGAAGAATTAGTCTTGAACTCCTCAGTTACAGACTCTCCAGCAGAAGAAAATATCCAAAGGAGAACTGCTTGTCCCATAACCTCTGTCCTTGCAAATCCTGATACAAGTGACAGGAAGAAAAAGATATACTAGAAATTATAAGGAAGAGTATTCACAAAATAATTGTTACTAGAGTCATTTGATTGTAGAAAGGGCATTTTCATTCAATATACATTAGAATCCAAGGGTTGCCTAAAGTAGGATTAAAGGAAGACTCAGAGTTCAAATTAGTGACTTTGCAAGTAATTGTCTCTCCTTAAACACTGACTCCTCTGCATAACAGTGTTCTCATTTTCTCCACTGACAATGTTGTAGTTCTCCATTTTCTATGATATTACACATGCTTATGGCTCTCTTGGAACTGTTTTAACTATGTTGTATCTATGAGTTAAAAACAGATTATTGAGACAGATCTTTACAATTTTTCTAGTCTTGGGAAATTTTATGCAGCTAGTGATGTCACTCCCATGGAGAAGAAAAGATTTAATTTATTTTACTGACTTCTGCAACATGTGAAAAAAAGAATCACTGGAATAAATAAAAAAAAAAAAAAAACCACCACATTTGGGGAGATTTTTAAATAATTCAAGCTACAAGGAAACTGCAGCTGCTCTTGGTGATTTTTGTAGTAATTCCCTATGTTCTCTTTTACATATAAAATTGAGCTAAAAACATGAAATTCAGTAGGCACATAGTAAAGGTGATACATTGGACTCTGATTTTACTTCTGTTCATATTATTCCCTATTCACGATCTTTTCAATGTTTAATATCCTTTATATTATTGGACTTTGAATCATCTATGATTCAACTCTTAATTTATTTTATCTTCCTTCTTCAATATTTTTCTTCCTGTAAGTATTTCCAAGATGTTTTGTGAATTAAAATAGAATAAGAATGGAAGACTTGCCCTATGCTATGAGTTTAGATATTGGGCAAGTAGTTGTTCTATATTTTAAGTACAGTTTTATATATTTTTATGTTATATTTTATATATTACAGTACTTCTCATCTCCTTGGAGGAATCACAGAATAATGTGGGTTGGAAGGGACATTTAGTTCCAACCCCACTGCCATGGGCAGGGACACATTCCACTAAACCAAGTTGCTTTGAAGCCCTATCTAACCTGGCCTTGAACACTTCCAGGGATGGGGCATCCCCAGATTCTCTGGTAAACCTGTTCCAGTGCTTCACCAACATTGCAGTAAGGAATTTCTTCCTAATATCTGACCCAATATCTTTCAATTTAAAGCCATCACCCCCTGTCCTATCACTACTGCCCTTGTCAAAAGTTCCTCTCTAGCTTCCTTGTAGGTTCCCCTCAGGCACTGGAAGGTTCTGTAAGGTCTCCCTGGAGTCTTGTCTTCTCCCAACTGAAAAACCTCAACCGTCTCAGCCAGTCTTCATAAGAGAGGTGCTCCAGCCCTCTGATCACCTTTGTGACTCTCCTCTGGACTCACTCCAAAAGATCCATGTCCTTCTTATGTTGGGGACCCCACAGCTAGACACAGTATTCCAAGTGGGATCTCACCAGAGTAGAGTAGAAGGAGAGAATCATCTCCCTCGACCTGCTGGCCATGCTGCTTTTAATGCAGCCCAGGAACACAGCTGGCTTGCTGGTCTGCAAGCACATATTACTGAGACAAAGTCCAACAATGGTAAATTCTTCTCCTCAGGGTTGCTCTCAATCCATTCTCTGTCTAACTTGTATTTCAGGTTACCCCAAACCATGTACAGGACCTTGTACTTGGCCTTGCTGAACTTCAGAAGGTTCACACAGACCCACCTCTCAAGACTGTTCCATCCATCTGGATGGCATCCCTTCCCTCCAGCGTGTTGACTGCACCACACAGCTTGGTGTCATCATACTATTGCTGTACAGAATTCTTGACTTTGTACCATTATCTGATTTATTTTATGTTTCTCCTAGTTTGCTTTACAGTAAGTAATATTAAGTAAATCCTAGTTAAATGCTAAGGTGTCTTTTAGGAAACAATAGTAGTCAGTTATATTCTATCTTCCAAAATATGTTACACTCTAATCAAACACAGTTCAGTACACTTAACTTTATGACAAATATTCTACACAAACTATCACTCCAGAGTTGTTTCTTTTTTGGTTGTGTTTGTTTTGTTTTGTTTTAATATTTACTGAAAAGCTCTTAGTATTTTGGAGATTTTATAACTAAGTGATAGGTGATGGCAGTGGAAGTTGAGGAGGTAGTGGGGAGACTCTGAGGAGCTGAAAGTAAACAAATATCACTGCTGTATTCAGGAAGGGCAAGAATGGTGATTAGGGAACTACAGGTTGGTCAGCTTCACATCACAGGAACGTGTCTGGGAGAAACCATCATATCCACATGGAAAAAAATAATGAATGGACTAGATAAGAAAACTGTGAGGTGAAGTGTTAACTCAAATGGTTATGATCAGAGACATAAAGTCCAGCTAGAGTCCAGTTGTTCCTGGTTTGTCCCAAGGGTACATACTGTGACTAGTAGGGTGTAATCTTTTCGTTGTTCATCAGCAAATTTACAGATGATAAAACTGGGAGGATTGGCTTGTGTACCACAGGGTTGATATTCACAGAGACATTGGCAGGCTGGGGAAATGAGCAGATAGGAACGTCATGGAGTTCAGCAAATGGAAAATGCCAACTATTATCCCAGCACTACCATGTTACCACTAAACCATGTCCTCAAGTCCGACATCCACACATGTTTTGAACACTTATGTGTGGTTACACTTAGGTGGTGTATCCAGTGGTCAGAGATTTAGACAAAACTCCCAGATTATATATTTCAGGAAACCTTCCTCCTCCGATTTTTAGATTTGAAAAATTGAATGAATACTTTCTTATTTCACGAGGGTATTTTCAGGCTTAATAAATATATGTTAAAGGCTTTGTTTGAAAGTGTCTGTAATGCCAGATCTCTTTGCACAAGCTATTACAAGAATATACAGATTTGTATCTTATGGTAGCGTTCTCAGTAATTAGCATAAGTTTTTATTTTAGAGTCCTAACACAGCAAAAAAAAAAATAACCATGACTAAAACACCCTCTCCCAAGAAAAGATCCTTTACCCAATTAGAGAAGACCTGCAGGACAGCTTCATTATATAGGTCATGGGATTTTTGCTTATATGCTTCGAATGTAATGGTTACCTTTTAAAAAACTTTTACGTTTGTTTTGTATTTTCAGTTCCCCAAGCATAAGCATACACAGACATGAGGCCAGTTTGTAAAGCTCTGCTTTTATTTCAGTTTGATAAAAATATTATAATACAAATTGTCTTTTCTATTAAAAAGCTAATTTCTCTTTGATATGAGAAGCTTCAAAAGGGTTGCCTACGGAGACAAAACTGTTTGCCTTTAAACTGAAACATTAAAAGTACCATAGAAGGCTTTGGATTCTTGCTGGGCTTTAAATTTTGTAGTATATCATAATTTATTTAACATTCCTGAAAAGAACAAGGACTATAGAAAGAGTTATTAATCGTTCCTCCTTTTTCAGGGTTCTGCATTTCAATCAGAACTAAGTTTGATAATGAAAAAAAAAAAAACCCAATAAAATCTCTTTTATAAATAAGCACTGTACAATAAACAGTAAGCTTTTTGAGAAGGTATGAACGGGACTAACTCAGAAGTATAGAGTAGTTGCTAGCCTTAGCATGTAGTGGTATGGATTTGTATGCTGTAAGAGAATAGAAAAAGAGTAACACAGACAGAAATATGTATTCCTTATTCCATTAATATAAATGTATTTTATAGTATAAATGTAACAAAAAAGTGATTCCTATAAAGGTTATTTAAAATTGGCTTATTGTCATCAAAATAGTCATACCAGGAAAAACTCTTAATCTGAATGCAACTGATCATACATATGAGCTTAGTGTAAACAACTGTATATAATAGTCTTTCATTTTACCTGGACTATTATAAACTCCTAAAACGTAGATTTCTGTAAGTTACATTATTTTCAACTTAACTCCAAAATCTGGTCAGGGACTATGTGGTTCTGCAATATGAAAGTCAGACGTGAAAGTTTTGGGCAGACAACTTAGCAGAACTTTCTACTTAACTCTTCTTCAAGAGCTAGCCCAAGACCATGGCTGCTAAACTATTCTGCTACTAAAAGATTATTTTTTTTAAATTATATGTTAAGTGTTTTTCCATTTCATAGTTATCTTTTGTTTTCAAATTCCAAGCTTCATCTCCTTTAGCTGTATGACAACACATTTCATCTAGTATATTTTAAACAAAACCTTTGATCTTGCTGTCTTTCCTATAATTAATCTATCTATGTGTCTGTGTATTTTAAGAAATAATAGCAAGGGTTTTTTGCTGTTATTGTGGTTGTTGTTTTTTCTTCCCTACAGAACCTTATTTTGCCTTGTTCTCTTGAAAACAACATTTTCTTAGTATGATCCATCACACATTGATATTTTATTTGTTTCCTCAACTGTTTCCACTGGATTATTGGCCTGGATTCTACAGGTCCTTTTCTTATATTCTTGTCATGGCTGAGAGACATGAAAATCCTGCTGTGATCCATTCAATCCATTTGTACTAGATAAGTCTCTTTTTTCTCTACTTCCTCTAGTTTTTTTTTATTATTAATTACTATTATTATTTATTATTATTATTCATTTTATTTCTTTAGGAAAAAATAAAGTTTTTAACTTGAGAAGTTAAAATATGTAAAAATTTTATTATTAGCTAAGAGGAATAGCTAAGATTTTTTTTTTTTGTATCTTTACAACTCTATTTTTCATACAATTTTCAGAGAGCTAGAAAGATGTCATGTTAAACAGTAGCACTGAGTTGCCAACTATACATAAATGGCACTCTCATTACACTTTGAAAAGAGTGTTGTATTGGGTAAGCTAAAGCAATACTGAAATTTGTAACTTTTAAAGAAGCATTGATATAACAATATAAATAAGAACATACTGATAAGTCATAGAAAAATAAAATATAGACCTCTTAGCCTCAAGAAGCATTTCGCTTCTCTTCTTGAGGGGTACCACTAATTTCTGCAATGAAATGAAAACAGAACCTTTTATTCCTAGACTACAGAGCAGCTGTCCATTTTTTTAAAGTTTGAGAAAGAATAGCACAGAGAGAAAAAAGAGAACAATTTTTAATGCAGGAGGTTGAGTAGTTTAAGAAAGCTCAGCATTTGTAGTGCTCAACTAAGACTGAAAATTACGAGAAATAGCCTAAACTGGCCTTTTTCATCCATTGGAGTATTTTGAACATTAGGCAGATGGGCAAGAATTGTTTTAAACTATAAGTTTGAATACATCATCAACTCAGAAGCATACACAATTCAGCAAAGTTAATTATCATTAAGCGACTAAAGTAGCATGACCATTGCATGTTTATCAAATTACATATGAGGTATCTAAACTAGGTAAAACCTGAAAAACCTGCACTTTTACACTTTTGTATTATTTTTATTCCTGTTCATGTTTTCAGGCAGTAAAACCTGTGTACAGAAGATGCTGGTTTGTTGCAGGGGTTTTTGAGTGAAAGGAACTCAATCTTGTCTATATAAATTACCTTGCAAATATTCATCTCAAACTTCTATGCCAAAATGGAATCCCAAGTTGAGAGCCAAGCAAGTTTCTTGAAGCATCATTGCTCTCACAGAATGATTAATTCACCACAGTGTGGGTAATACATGCAGAGGATAAACTATTTTTCTTCTCCTATAGCACCTTTACCTATGCAGGCATGTTATCATTTCTTGAACCATCATACATTTACATGCTTTTTTCTTCACATCTGCTTCTTTTGTATTCATAGCTTTAATCCCAGCAGTTCCTTTATAATGCTCCTGTGATTGCCAAAGCGCACAAGTAAATCCTGCTGTAAAACTCCATGTTTCAGTAGGTCCTGCCTACCCTCATGGTCAAAAGCTGCAGTCTTTAAAGGCTGGAAGAAACAAAGCCTGTTTTTTACTCTAGACAGAATGATTTGCGAAAGCTGCCAGCCTACTGATCTTCTACTGCCTTGTGTGCCCTACATCCTCTTGGCATTGCATTTATATAAATAAATACAACCATTAATCAACCACCTTCTTCAGTCAGGTGAAGCTACAAGTGTATTACTAAGAAAAAATAGATGAAAACAAAGTATAGGGGAGGCTAATGAAAAAATGCAAGTGCATAAGTCTTTTATTGTTACATTGACTTTACCTGCTTCTAGTTCTGGGAATATTCTAGTCTTTTCAGGTGCATTTCTGTGTCTAAAATATGGAAGAGTTCAGTCTTGGAAAAATACAGGGTCAGTACATGGAGTGGTGTCCTGAAGCTGTTTTCTTTCTGCTGCAGGGACATTTGGCAAATCTCAGTCATTGGAGCAGGATGTTCTGTAAAAGGCAGTAATCTGGCTGGAGAAAAGTTGGCAAGGGGAGTAATTTACTGTACCATTAGGGAGCCTTATGCTCTGGAGTTCAGCCCATCAAATCACAGCAGGAAAATTGCCTGTTAGACCTTCCAAGTGTTGCTGACCTGTGCCTGCACTGACCTTAGTGGTATTCAAGCCCAAGTGTTAGGACATAAGAAGGCAAATCGACCTCTTTAATGTCACACAAAACAAAGAACACTTGGAAAAGAGTCTCTGATTCAACTCCTACCAGTGCAGGAACCTTGTCTGGCCCCTGTTGTGGTTCACTTTTTTGTCTATAGCAGTGATCAGAGCTACCAAATTGAACAAGTGCATTGAACAAGAACTGTTTTTCTGAAGCATTGCTGTCAATGGTGTACGAAGAGGTGCGTGAACCTTTTCAAAAGAAGACCCTCTGGTCATTACTGAAATATCTAAGGACACTGCATGCAAAGTTGCATATTAAACAGACTCTTCTGATGAAACCTCCAGAGTTTCTGAAACAGAATAATAAATAAATGGAATCATATTATTTGCCAAGTTTGCAGTGACCAACAGTGCTCCAAAACTTCTGCATGAGCTGACAAGTCCATGCAGGCTTGGTTTCCTTGACCATGCTGCCTCCAATGTGAGTGGGATGCCAGCACACCTATGTGAAGAGGCCAAGAGCAAGGCAGCCAGGGGGTGGTGATGGGCACAGTGGGGCCCATTGCCTGGGAAGGACAGGGCTGTGGGGATCTGGGAACCAAAATCCCACAGTCTGGTTGGGCCAGGAACTGGGCTGAAGTGGCCAGGGTAGGGAGAGGTCAGGGTAGGACAGTCAGGGTTGGTGCCCTCAGAGTCCTGACAATGCTGTCTTGTGGAGTGAGGTTTCCAAGCTGGGCTACAACCATTGTGTCAACCAGTATCTGTCTGCACCTTCTTGCCTCTGAAGAAATAGAATATTTATCAATCTTCCTTGGTTGGAAGGGGCAGTGGACCCCCTTTTTTTGATAATGAAATAAAATGCTGACAATACACATCATCACCATGCTCTGAGATTTTGAATGTTCATGTTCTGTTTTGACATTTTTTCTTTAAAAAGTTTTACTGTGATCTTTGGTTTTCCTCCTTGTAGGAAGGAATCCTTCTTCCCTTTATCTAATATGGCTAATAACTGTATGGAAAGCCCCACAGAGAACTCTATTCTCCTCTGTCCAGCTGCAGAGTGATGGTGAAGGGGTTATTTAGACAGTTGAAGCTGGAGTTGCAACCAAAATAGCTTTCATTATAATAAGACTGGACAATATACTTGAATGCAACAGTCTGATAAAGAAAATACTAGCTTTTTATATCCAATATATATCTTTCAAAGCATCTGGTGTTTCAAGAGCTTTCCCCAAGCCCAAAGAAGGGGAGGACTCAGCCTGAACTCCCAATGACACTCTAGAGCCTATGTACCTGGGAATCCTGAAGACATTCGGAGGAGTTTACATTCACAAGCAAGATATCTGATGTAAAATAAAGAATTCATAGACAAAAATGGAATTAAAAATTAAATCCTGTGTAATAAAAACTGTATTTTTGTCAGGTCTATATGGAAATGAAATATACGTGTGTTCTTCAGTGCTCTATAAAGTTGAAGTATGTGATCCATCAGTGTCTTACCCATTGATACAGCTGGAAAGTGTTCTGTGAAATCATGTGAATCCATGGTCAAGGGAGGCTTGGAAAGTAAGAAGTGCTTGAGTACATTACACAGTAGCTTCAGTGAGTGATTACTAGTGTACACGCAGTTTATTGGATTGGGAAATACCAAGGAACATCTTTCATTGTTAGTTTATAGAGTGGTAAAGTAACTTTCCACATGCTTTTTAATATACCTGAGGTGAAGGGATGTTAATCCATATGGAGTGTATTGCGCTTGATTAGCTTTATGGAGTATGTTGTGTAAGGGTTGACTTATTTGCTGGATAAAATATCAACTTACATGTAACTCTATGTGCTTTCTACTTCGGGGACACGCAGTGCCATTTAATTGGCTTGTGTAGATAGCTTGCTGGTTTTTGATACTTTAATAAAACCTTCTGGTATACCTGTCTCTTCACATTTCCTTACAATTAAGTGGATGGTAATACACTCAATAACAAGTGTTTAAAAACCACAGAATTTTATTAAACTTACATTTATGAACCAAGTAAAAAATTAGGAACAATGAAGTCAGATTGATCAGTGCTAAAAAGAATTAAATAAGCCTTTAAACTAAATTTTTAAGTTTAACTTGCAGAGCTGAAGTAAATGGAAAAAGGAAAATTGAACAACTTTATTAGTTGTGATATTCTTGCCATCAGTATCCTTTTCTTTTGTTTTCCCTTTTCACTCCCTCTTACGCATTTTCTATCACGAATGCTACACTCTGATTTGTCTTCCAAAGTTTATTTGGTTAATTTTATGGAAGTTCTGTAGCCATCACTTTACAAATAAAACAATTTGGTTTTTTGGGTTTTACTTTTTCCCTTTTCAGGATCTCATGTCACTATCTCATGTCACTAACTGATACAGGACCATAAGTAGAAATGCATATAATTATTTAGGAAATGTCCCCATACGAACATATCAGTATGTTAGATTTTACTGGTCACATCAGTAGAAGATAAATGCTAAATCTCTGGATCATCATTCAATGAGTCAGTTTTACTGTTACATAGTGTTTAAATATGTTTTTACTTTAAAGCAAAATCAGTGACTACCAAAAAAACCTCCACTTATTCAGCTTTGAGACAAAGCTACTAAAGAGTGAAAATAAGATTAGGTCTGAAATTACAGCCCTTTGTATTTTCTTTATAGGTATTTCTGTCCTACCTTAAAAATAACCTTTTTTTCTTTTTTTTTTCTTTTTTTTTTTTTTTTTTTTCCAGTGGGTGCTTTCTTCTTCTTTCTCCTTCTTCTGGTGCTGCATAAGACACTGAGTAAAGGATCTAACCTTTGCTACACCAGAACATCCCTCCTTTGTCTTCTATTGGATATTGATGCTTTGCAATAGGATATTGCGGTGACGTCCAGGGCTGCACCACAGTGCTTCTGAGGCTTATACCACTTCTTTACATCCTTTTTTTTCAAGTTGTTTGATTGCAATATTAATTAGCACTTTCCTGCTTGTTTTTCTCCTGGAACATTATGTATAGCCTAAACAGTTCAGAAATATACAATGTAATATCACAGCTAACTAAATTTGGAATGGGTTGGTTAGATTTAACAAAAATCCCTTTTCATTTCTCACTGCTTCTCATATTTTTAGTGTTATGAGGATACTATATACCTTTGTAGGCCCTTCTTTCTCATAGTGCATTGGTAGCAGAGACATCAATAGATCCAAGCTTTGCCAATGGAATCCTGAAACAATGACAATGAAGTGAGATATTTCATATATTTGAGGCTACTCAGTACACTCAAAATTTGAGTTTACCTCTCAATTTTGCTGTGTTTTCTTCTGGAGCAATATGCATCCAGAAGGAATTTGTGAGTTACTAAGATCATCAAACTTACTTATTTTTCAGGGATGTATCAGGACAATTTTTGAATGTTTCCTCCTTGCCTTCCTTCTTCAGATTTTATTAGTTTAGTTCCAGATCTTTCTTGATGAAGCAGTTTCCTTGTTAGATTTTCATCATCATCATCACCATGGCTAGGCTTCGCTAATGAAGATTTGAGAAGGGCTCTACCCACGCTTGCTACACGCTTGCTACTACGCTCGCGTCTCGTTGATATCACCTGGGGAGTCTTTCTGCTATACCTTCTACAACTGGACTTGTCTATCTTGCAATGGCCTTTTTAGACATCAGCGCGCTTGTAGCAAGCATGTTAGATTTTAAAGCTAGGAAATCAGTCTTTAGTTTACCTTTTATTTGCATTCCTGTGTCACTCGATACATAGTTACAAAGTTCTGAAAAGAAATAACCTTACCGTTCTTAAACTCCCTTCAATCATGAATATTGAGCAGATACATTTCAAAAAGCACATGAAAATAATTTCCAATTAGAATCTGTCAACATATTAAAAGAAAGAATATTTCTCAATTAGTCTTACTTCCAAAATTGTTACTTTTAGGCCATGAAAAACAAATTTTAGAGAGATCTATTGCTCTATGGGTTCCCTTTTGTGCTTCTGTGTGTGATTTTGGAGAATTTTCAGAGCAAAATATCAGCATTAAAAATAGAAAATAAAACAAACAAAAAAATTCAGTTGATTTATAAGAATACTTAAATCTTCATAAAGAATAATGCACAGTGTTTGAATATGGAGGCAGTCTGTGTAGCTCCAGAAAGGGAGAAGACAAAGCAGGTCTTTCTCTAACCCTTTTTTCCAAAATTGACTGAGAATCTCAAGATTAAAGAAAAAAAAAAAAAAACAACAAACTCACAGTTGTTTAAAATTAGAATCATCAGGATATGATGCTCTCTGCTTCAAGACTCAAGGTTGAGAAGACAAGGAGCCAATAAACATATGTCTCTTCCATTTCTACACTTCTCTTCAACTCTTATCCCCTGAGAAACCAACTGCAGACTTTTAGGAAAATGGTTTCTTTCCAGTATCTTTTTTGTGTTCCTTCTGAGAATATTATAAAGACATCAATGATATAACAAAATACATCTGCACTACATGAAACATTACAGCTCCATAAGAAAATTAGGGGGCTTGAGTATTACATAAAAAAATGTTTGCATATTTAACTAAAGAATTGCTTTAGATATATTTTAGCAGAAAAAAAATATCATTGTTTTCCATACTCCAATTTTTATAATTTTCTTTTAGATCAGAATAAATTGAGATTTTTTCCCTCCTTGTGATACAAACCTAATTTTTCATTTAGAAGTGCAGAAACTTAGGAAAAGGTAATGTTTTTTCTTTGCTTGAAATGCCTTGTGAGGTGGATTTTGCTCTTTTCTTCAGCAGTCATGCTGTGACAGTAGATTCTGTAAATCAAAGGCTTACAGAAACTATTAAATAAACTTCAACATTTTTCACTTTGAAGATGTGGCTCAAAGATGAGACCAGGACTCGCAGAGTCTGGAAAGACTTTTTACGCAGTGTACACCTCTTGAGTGTGATGATGTGCTCCCTCCCCAGACTGACCTTTATTTCCCATAACCCTGCTCAAGTAATTACTACCAGTGGCAGTTGTAATGGATGTGACCGGTCATGACGGCTCCATCTCGCTTGAAGTGTATTCAGGAGAGACAGATGACAACACTATAACCAAGGGCTAATTTGATCATGTGCCAAACAAAATATGGTTGGTATGCAAATATAAGTCAATCATCTCATTACATAAATAGTAAGGGCCCAGGGCCCATTTAACTCTCCTGCATGGCAGCAGGCTGCATGCCAGGATATTGTCTTGAGTAGGGACACCACTCAAGGTTATTCCTTCAAGATGATAGATTCCTTACTGCATCAGATACTCAGTAAGTGAATTGGGAATAAGCACACTGAAATTTTGAAATCTTAGCTAAGTGATATAAGGGAAAGATTGTGCATATATCATCCTTTACACAAAAACCATTACGAGTCTAGAACTGGGAGTGCATCCAGCTGCACCTAGACTCTTCTCTGAGAAGGAAATTTTAAAACAAGTGGGTCCTTTCTGAACCTCATGACTCAACAGAAGGATCTTGCTCAGAGTTCTGTCTGATCTTGTCCTCTAACCAGTAAATACTCATGTGTAATTTGCCATTGAATCTCATCATATGTTTACCACTGAGCTTTTTTATAACAATGAAGTATATTGTTGCTTCTCTCATACTAGTGAAGTGCATGACTCAGCTTGTGACACTGAGAAAACAATACTTGAATATCCCTCCAAAACCATCATATAATCTGAGTTCTCTCTGATCTCCTCCATCTTGAAACTTATCTGAAACACGGGAATGAAATTACAACCTGTACCAACATTTCTTTTAATTCTACATGGAAAATCTTATTAAAATTACACAAGAGTTTGACAGAAGGACTACTAAAATAAAATAATACAAATTTCACACACTTTTAGATACAATCTTCTAGTTTAGAATAATAAAGCCATGAAGAGTGAACTAGAAGTACCAAAGAGTTAACTTGATGTGAAAGATACATGAATTTTTGAAAGTAGTAAAATTGAAACTCATTCCTCAGGAAAAATCAAAGTATGAGGAAAACAGACTTGTAAAAACAAACAGGAAAAAAGAACAATGAATTCAGGATAAATGTCTTACATAAAACCATTTGGAAAAGATACAATGTATCACTAATAACAAGCGGGTTAGGAGTGAGATTTAATTATGGAGAAAATGTTTAATGTAGTTTAGAAGGATTTTCTACTATACAATGTAGGCTGAGAAGGGAAACTGTCTCTCACAGAAAAGTAAAATTTCATTATCTAATTTATCCAAGCCCTTGTGATAATTTTTACTTTAATATTGAATTTAAGGCCACATTCCATAAGTTCCCATCCTGCACTGAAGATCAAGACTTGAAACAGAAAGTTTAGTTAGGAAATGCAGTCTTTCAAAAGCCATCTTCTGACATGCTTATCCAAGCACCTTACTTCTCTTAAAGAGAAAATAATAAGAGGTGTCACTGTTTGGGACACAATAGTGATGAATCTACACTGTAAGATATCTTTCTTTAAACATGCAAAATGTGGATTTTTTTTTTTTTTTTTTTTGCAAAAGTCAAAATATACTGTACATAGAACTAACAAGGAAAAATATTTCAATAACTTTTATTGTAGCTATACTAAATTCTATATTCAACTTGACCTCAAGTTAGCCACCAAAAATAACTTGTATTCATACAAAAATTCTTGAAGTGTTTTACTGTGTCATAAAAATATTCACATTGAGGACGGCAAGAGTTTTTGAAGATAGGTCTCAAAGTTCAACAAATTTATTTGTTTAAGGTTCAGAAAAATTTAAAACCTCTCAATTCATGTAGGCAAAAATAATACCTCAGTTTATAATAAAATGTGATTTCTCAATCATTAAACCTGTCAGAAACAAATGCTTAATTCACTGAAAAATGTGTATCTGGTTACCCCAAATTTCTCACAGATTCAACATAAATCCATTGGAAAAATATTCATACTCAGACGAATGGTTCACAAGCATTTAATTTCCCAGACGACTGCTCTAACCACTAGAATCAGGATAACTTTTAGTTGTTTTATTTGTGATAGCATTTCCTTCTTTTTCCCTTTTTTTTTATTTACTCTTTCCTACCCCCAGACATTAAGAACAATTTTATTTCTAAATTGCATTCCCTCCCTTTAAGAGTTTATGCAGTTATATTCCTTTTGACAGTAATTTAATATTTTCATCAATATTTTATTATTTAAGTAGATTTTTTGGGACTAAGATGGATAAGTGTCTATAGCAATGGAAAAGGATACCGTTGTATATCCCTACTGTAACAGTCAAGATTCTTCTTAAAAATGCTGTTTAATATTCCTTCTGGAAAGGAACTGAATATGTCTCTTAATCGTGATAAAGTGCCAGAATACCAAGAACTTATTCTATTTCTTAACACATCTCAGATTTTTTTTATCTGATTTCAAAGTAGATTAGTTTTATTTACAAATATATTTTTTTACTTCATTATTTGTGGAGAGTTCAGATTCCACAGAAAAACAAATAAACAAAATAAATCACTTGTAAACTTCTGTTTGGGATATTTTAGCTGTGTATGTATGTGTGCAATATGGAAACAGGTGAGTAAATACATATATTTTTGTAAATATCAGGAACTTGAAGATATTTGAATTGTAAGACATTTAGTTACTAGTTTGGAGGTAGCTAGGTTATTTTAGACAGACAGTTGTCAAAGAGAAGTACAAAAAAAAAATAAATACATAGAAAAACAGGAATTTGGTTTTTAAATTCTTTGTATCTTGTAGGGAGGGAAGTGTGTGTTCTTTTGTACCCAAACACATCATTAACAAGAAAAAACACATTATAAGGGAAGGACTGTGTTCAAATAAAAAGGAGGTGCGTGTTTTTCTAAGACGTAGAAGCAGAAAAAAAGTGTGAAAAAACTGACTTGAAAGTATTTTAATTAATGAGGATTTTTAAAAGATATAATATTTCTTCACAGTATTTCTCTGATGGGTTATTCTCAGTCTGTTTCTCATCTTGAATAAAACTCCATGTTCTCTTTCCTAATAACTTGCTCTGAAGCAGGAAATGTGATAATATCCACTACTTATAGCATCTTCCTGAATTAAGTGAGAAAAGATTTCAACTTCCTAGTCTGATCTCCATGATTAGAAAATCAAACTCAGAAGTTTTCTTAAACTGTAAAAATCCACCATCGTAAAATTCAAGGTGTTAACTATTTGTTTAACACAATAAAACTATCAAATGTTGGATTTTGATACATCCTGAACATTCAACTGGAATTTCTGATTTCTGTACAGACTGTGCACAAGGTTGTATGACCAGCATGAACTATCTTCTCCATTAACAAAAAAATCTTTTGATTTGCATTGTCCTACCGTCACGAAGTGGCAGTAAAGTAATTTCAGGTAAAAGAGAAATTAAATTAAATGAAGCACATTGCAAGAATTCATTTGATCCCATCCATATCTCCATTTCTAGTTTGGTCAGTAATGAGAAAATAAGCACTTCTAGCTCATGATTCATCTCAATCTAAAGTAGACAACTAAAATAGGTCAGATGAGTCATACTCTGAAAAATGGTAACTATTTTTTCCATTGATTATAAAGAGAGCCTAGAGGGAAAATCATAGATAAGGATGCTTCTGTGGCAGATTTCTAATATTACATGAGATTAATCCACCCTATGATATATCTACTAACAAGCAACACTGACAGCAAGCATAACTGCAAAAGCTTGTCATGCTTTCAAAGAAAGGGACACGAGGAATTGAATTTGAAGGAAAATTGCTGATCAGTTCATTACTGTAATCAAGATGTAAAGTGCCAGCGTTTGTCATGGATTAATTTCAGCATAAGTCAAGGATAAAGTTATACCGCATTATTTGAATTATTTGGACATAAAAAGCTGGACAAGACAAAGTGTTGCCTGAGTATTCAGCAGTCTAAATCTGTAAGTTTGATTTTTATTCACAGTCCTTCTCTAGCCGTTAGGCATCATAACATCTCTTGTGAGCTCTAGTGCAGGACCAATCAGCACAAACTCTGTCAGTTTGTATGATTAAACGCAACAGCCATTTAGTTAAAAAAAAAAAACAAAAACACAAAGAAAATTATTGTTGCTTCAGTAGATTTTAAATAAAACATTATGGAGCTTCAGTAAATCATGTCTATTGAAACACCATACAGAAAAGTACAACAGATGCAAAGGGACTGATACTTGCAAAAGTAAAGCTATTGCTGAACATTATCTGAAATAGTTTCACGAAACCAATGTAGAGGAACTAGTACATTAAATTCCAATAAACTACTGTAGTGGACCATTACTAATTTGCTGCCTCTGTGCAAATGAGTTGTACAAGTAGCTAAACTTGAGAGATGAATAAGAATCAACAACATCTGCAGCATTAGGATGATGATATTAGGCCTTAAGTAGTTGGACGAAATTATTAATAACAAGGAGCTGAGAAGATTAACAATAAAAGTACTGGATCCTTTTAGAAGAAATAGTGACATCAGTTGTGACCTGTTGCTGAGTTTGTGTCAAAGATGATTTTTTTTTCCTAGCTAAGGCTGTCCTTGGGACTGATAATTATTATTTCTCATTTTGTCTTTCACCTTATTTGTTTATGAGTGGTTCTTCTATTCCAGCAACAGCCTACAGCAACAGAGTATAAAATCTTACACTGGAGTTAAGTGAAATGATAACAGCCTTTGTGTTTTTTGCTAACTGAAAAATCAAAAAAGTCAAAACAAAATACTAGTGCATAAGTCAGTCTTTCAAGGAAAGCACTGGTCTGTAAGGCAAGGTGGTTTGCAATTGTATAAAGGAAACAGTCCTATTGTATCAAAGATATTGGAACATATGATGTTTTAAAGTAAACAGGAAATGTCTATCAATCACAGTGTTTTCAATGCCCTAAATATTAGACAACTAGGAATATTTGTGTGTAGAATCACAGAATGGCTAAGGTTGTCAGATACCTCTGGAGACCATCTGGTTCCAACCACCCTGTGCAATCAGGGTCACCTACAGCAGGTTGCTTGGAGCCCTGTCCAGTCAGGTTTCCATTACCTCCAAGGATGGAGACACCAGAACCCCTTTGGGAAACCTGCTCCTGTACTCAATCACTGTCACATGAAAAAAAACTTTTCTTCATGTTTAGATGCAAATTCCCATGTTTCAGTTTATGCCCGTTCCCACTGACCCTGTCACTGTGTATTTTGAGACATGCTTGATTCCATCTTCTTTATTCCCCAATGCCATCAAGTATTTGCACACAATGCTAAGATCACCCTTAGCCTTCTCTTCTCCAGTTTGAACATGCCCAGCTCTCTCATCTTTTCCTTGTGTGTTAGATGTTCCAAGCTCTTAGTCATCTTTCTGGTGTTGTGCTAGATTTACATCAGTAAGTCACAGAATCACAGAATTCTCACTGTGACTCACTGAGTCACAGAATCACATCCAGCACTCGGTGTAGCACTGCAGATGTTTCTTACCAGGGCTGAGTAAAGTATTGGGGTAGGGCAACATTCTGCCTGGTGCAGCCCTGGGGGCTGAGGGCCTTTTTTTGCTGCAAGGGTACATTGCTGGCTCATGGTTAGTTTGCTGGCAGCCCAGGTCTTTCCCTGCCAAGTTGCTTTTCAGCTGATTGACCCCAGCCTGTCCTGGTGTTTGGAATTGATCTTCCTCAGATGTACTTCTGTTTGTTGAATTTAATGAGATCCCTGTCTCTAACCTTTGCAGGTTCTAGCGAATGTCAGTATACTGCTCTGGTACATCAGCAAGATACAGTTCTGTATCATCTGCAAATATGCTGAAGGTGCACTCTGTCCCATCATCCAGGTCATCAGCGAAGATGTTAAATGCTGCTGACTACAGCATCAACCCTTGGGACAAAGCACTTGTAACTGGCCTCCAGCTGGACTTTGTGTCTCTGACTTCCTTAGAGTCAATGATTCAGCCAGTTTTCAGCTCTTAGCTGTCCAACCTACTGTCAGTTCTCTACTGTCTAATAAATTACTTTCCATTTATCTGCTCTGTACTTCATAATTTTGACTGTGGAAATGTTATGGAAGAATAACTAAAGGCATTGATTTCCACTGAGTTGTTTATTTCATCCTAGAATACTGTCAGGTTTGTTGAATGTAATTTCTCTTTCATTCTCTTTTATAAATCCATGCCAACTACTCCTAACAACCTTCTTGACCTTAATATGTTTGGAAAGAATTTCCAAAATTATTTACTCTGTCACCTTCCTATGTAACAGTATATAGATCTTTGCACAGAGAATTTTTAATGGCTGTATTTGAAAGATAGTAAACTTTCCTATGTTGCAGTTTTAGGGGTTTCTGGAGGGTCACTACCGGCCTCCTGTGAAAGTTTTCAGGGCTGAGATCAACCCCCCCGCCCGTCCCTCATGGCAGGGACAGGCGGTGGAGGCACCTATGCCAGGAGACAGAGACCACACAGCACGCAGGGAATCCAGCAGCGAAGAGAGATTATTCAAATCTCCCGCAGTTTATAAGGGCTGTTGGGGAAAGGAGGGATTGGCCATTCGGCTAGCCAATGCAAGGAGACAATATAATAACTATGGCGACACAGGAACCAATGATACACAAGTGAG
The DNA here is from genome assembly GCF_022539395.1 of Myiozetetes cayanensis. Classification (NCBI taxonomy): domain Eukaryota; kingdom Metazoa; phylum Chordata; class Aves; order Passeriformes; family Tyrannidae; genus Myiozetetes; species Myiozetetes cayanensis. The sequence goes on along the minus strand of NW_026087742.1, from coordinate 38,412,057 downwards.
TTAACAACTTCAAAACCCTGGCATTCCTATATGAAAAAGTCTCAATTTTCTCATTGTACCCTCTCCAAATGTTTGTGTTGTGCAAAAATTTTTTCAAGGTATAAACTTAAACAATATCTGGAATAACCAAAAAAAAAAAAAAAAAAAAAAAAAGAACCTGCATTCAGCCCAATTGCTTAGGAACAAATCAAAACAAAACCCAAGTCACATAAGACTTGAAGGTAGAGATTAATTAGGTGGCATCACAGTGAAAGCAAAACTGAAGAAACAAATAGGCTTTGCACGAAATCATGAATGTCATGCTACCACAGGCTCCACAACAAAGAAGAAGAGAGCCAACTGAAGGTCAAATGCCATCCAGTAGAAAATATTTTTTTACTTAGCACATAAACTAGAGGTTAAATAGTAAAAAGATTAAAATCTATCTAACCTAAGGCATAGAGACTTTACATGCATTTCTGATAACAGTAACTGAAATCAGATGGGAAAACACATCATTATGCATTCTTTAATATATCCAGAAACAGGACAGAAACCAGGATACTGCTTGTGATGTCCAAGTAAATAAGCTCATTGTTTTTACAGTGAAGAGCATCTGTAGATTTAAAATAACCCCCTTGTACTGGGTTTTTGTGACAAAGTTTTGAAAGCCAGGAGGCTGCAGAGGTGGTTTCTATGAGAAGAGACCAGGGACTGTCCTGTGCCCTACACAGACACTTTCAGATACCTCCAAAACAGAATCACTACTGACCAAAGCTGAGCACATTAGTGATGCTAGTGCCCTCTCTGTGACAACATATTTAAGAAATGATGAAAAATGCTGTGCAGGATCTGAGAAAGAAGTAGCTAAAAATGTGAGAAACAGCCCTGCAGATCCCAAGGTTCTTGAAAAAGGAAGGAAGGAGGTGCTCTGGGTAGAAGAGCAGAGATTCTTCTGTATCCTGTGGAGAAGACTATGGTGATGAGGTTGTCCTCCTGCAGCCTGTGGAGGACCATATCAGAGCAGATATTTGCATTTGAGCCCAAGTAGGACCCCACAACAGAGCAGATGGACATGCCCTCCATATTCTCAATAGGCTTAAGCAAATGAGCAAATAGAAGCATAATTCAATAGCAGCAGAGAATCACAGTATCACAGAATGTTTGACGTTGGAAAGGACATGTGAAGATCTTTAGTCCAGCCCCCCTGACTGAGCAGAGTAACCTACTAAAGGTTTTTCAGGACTCTCTCCAGATGGCTTTTGAATATGGAGACTCTGCAAGATCTCTTGGAAACCTGATCCAATGCTGTCACCTTCACAGTAGCTTACTGATAAAAGATGATAAAGACAGCACAGGGTAAAAACACTGGTGGTTGTGAGTGGTGCCAAACTTTTTCACCAGAAAAAAACCAATTATTGAACTAAATATGCTCAGAGAACTTGGACCTTTGTGATATCATACAAATCATGCTTGCTTTCAATGTATTCAACACTGGAAAAAGCCATAGGAGCCAATATGGAAACTGCCTTGCAAATACTCCAATGTGGAATTACAATACAGAGGCATAACACTTCTTAGGTTGTACCACAAGTACAGAACATCTTATCTTGAGGGACAGGCTATGACCTTTTTATGCCCCTTGCAATATAGACACACATAATTTAAAATGTGACATTATTCTCTGCAGTTGAAAATAGGTAATTGTACATTCAGAGAAATATGTTCTCAGGGAACTTTCTCAGGTCTATATATGCAAAGTCAAGATAAGTGTATTTTCTTCTGGTATAAAATAGACCAAAGAAACATATTTGGTTCAGGTGCCCTTGAACTCTTTAACTTGTATAGTGCCTTCAGCCTAGGGAGTCAAAGCACTTGTAGAAGTTGTATCCACATTTAAATTGAAACAATAATTCCAGCATTCTGTAGAAAAGGAGTGCTACAGAGCTTTATTTACTTTTACAGTCAACATCCATTCTGTGAACAGCCTTTGTTTTTGCATTATTAAAACTGCCTTTATCTTGACCTACAAGTTTTTTCATCTTATTTTCTGTTTTCCTTCTTTTGAGGAGGCAAAGTGATAAACCAGCTTGGTGGGCACCTAGTGCCTAGCTGAAGTCAGTACACCACAGTCCTTTTCATGCAGCACATGAGGAGTTTGAGATAAGGATAGTAACTGGAAGAGCCAGTGGGTAAAACGTTGACTGAACACAGCTAGAGAGTGAAGAACGGAATGATGATGGGAAATTTTGGTTCTTGTAAATCTAGTGAAGAAATTAAGCATATATTGTGTATAAATTGCCCACTTTCACTTGGTGTTGTGATGATGCTATTTTCATTTTGGTGTTAGAGATTATTTTTGTTGATGTGTGTGAAGTTTGCAAAAATTATGAATATTGTGTGATAAATGTGGGTTTTAATGATAATTCTTAGATATGTGATTCAAGAAATGACAAGTACAATGTGCTGGGTTCCCATGGCAAGATTTTGGTAGTGGGAGGGGCTGCAGGGGTGGCTTCTGTGAGAAGCTGCCAGAAGCCTCCCCTATGTTCAACAGAGCCACAGCTGGCTCCAAGACGGACCTGCTGCTGGCCAGGACTGAGCCCGTTACAAATGGTGGCAGCACCTTTGAGGTAACAGATTTAAGAGAAGGAAAAAATCAAAAAACCCAGACCTTGCAAATGCAGTCAAAGAGAGGAGCAAGAATATGTGAGAGGAACAGCCCTGCAGACACTCAGGTCAGTGAAGAAGGAGGGGGAGGAGGTGCTCCAGGCACTGAAGGAGAGATTCCCCTGCAGCCCACGGTGCAGACCACAGTGAGGCAGCTGTGCCTCTGCAGGCTAAGGAGGTCCATAGGGACACTCTAACTGTAAAAGGTGAAGTAGAATTTAAAGGTCTTATTGATGTTAAAGAGTGGAAGACAGAAGAATAAATGTGAAAGCTTTGCACTGTTTTTCATTGTCAAATGGGAACTTCACAGCTACAGGGAAAGAAAAATGATTTTTCTGCCCAAAATGGATTTTCTTAAAATTAAATATCAACATTAACTTAGAAATAGCTTTCATTTCATGTGAAAAGTCTTTAGACCCCAACACACTAGGTGCTTGACAGTGGTCCCAATATACTAAAATACAAACTGGGGATATAACAGAATAGCAAAACTCTGCAGAATTCTGTTAGATGTTTCTGGAAAGCTTCACCCAGAAAGCATTTATAAATCTATAGTGTATGAGGGAGAAGATCTAGCTACAGATTTAGGTGAGACACTTCTTTTTGTGTCAACTGTGGAGTTTTAAATATGATTTCTTAAGATCATCACATAGGAAAGGATCAAAGGGAAAATGAGTATAAGTTAATAGGTAAGGATCAAAGAATTCTTTTAAACTTGTACACGCAATATGAGACTTCAGGTACTCAAGCACAGCAGCAGCTCAAAACAAAAGTAACTTCTTTCCTTTGTACAGCTCTCTAGAAGCATTTGTTTAAGAAATCTTTCCAGGAATTTCTTTACCTGCTTGTATTGTTTGATCCATTGTGTGATATACTCCATGGAACCCTTGGTTTACAGATTTTTAAACATGCTTACATTAAATATCCAATGACAAAATAAGATGTAATTGGCACAAACTGAAATCCAAGATATTCCATTTAAACATAAGCAAAAGAAAAAAAAATCTGGGAGGGGGATTGAACACTGGAACAGGTTGTGCAGAATGGTTGTGGAGCCTCCGTTGTTAAAGACACTCAAAACTTGAGTTTCAAGTAACCTAGTCTAGGTAACATTTCTTTAAACAGAAAGTTGGACCAGACTCTCATCAGAGGTGATATGTACCATCTTTTTCCAAATTTAAGTTTAAATCTACTGCCAGGTCATTTCAGGGAGCCAGGAATATACTTGCCTTTCTGGATTATTAGAAAAAAAAAAAAAAGGCTGAAAGACAAGCTATTACAGAAGTGTGAAAGGCTGAAAAAGTTTAAAGGACAAAAAACCCAAAACACCTAAAATCCACAAACACCTGCCCCACCCACCCCACCACCTGTGATCCACTCCCAGGAGAGAGAAAAAAGCAGACAGATGGATGACAGATAGAGGGTAATGACAGGACAAGAAGATGAAAATTTTCTCCGTGTTAACCAGAATTTGACTTGTTTTTAAATTTAAAGTTATGCAACTAAATTTAACCTAATTTTCAGATGCAGTAAGTACTGCTGCTTCATTAACTTCAATATGGGTGCTCAGCCTCCTATGAGAGTAAGGTCACCTTTTGTTGGGTACTTAAGTATGTGTTTCATTGCCTGACTCAAAGAGGTCACACCCATAACATCCATTGAATTCTGAGGAATTTCAGTACATGAAAAACAGGACGTTTATGTCTACTTCTAAGCATGGAACTCTGTGATTGATTCTGATTAAAGAAATTACTATCACCGTTGTGGAAGAACTGAGTTAATCATATGCAAGAGCAGCACCTCTAGCAAACTTTATATTCTCATTATACTATGAAAATAAGAAACAATAACATTTTAGATCATTCTTCATTTCAAGTGACATTAAATCTTTCTGATCCAAGAAACTTTGTGAAGTTTTTATTTTTCTTACATTTGCAACATAGTGAAGGAATACCAAAATAAGTGTTACTCATTTTGGACTTAAAGGAGGACTGTTCATGCTTGCACAAGTTACCAGAGTTCATAAGCTTTCTCCAATAGAAGTGACTATATTTGTACTGAGGGAGTTCTGTCCTACTAACCTTGAGTGGGAAATAAACTGGTAACAAAAAGAAGGAGAGTAATTTTGGAGAATCATTTTGTGATCATGTATTGTCATACTGGGGCTCCAAATATAATTATTCATTTGGATATGATGAACTTCTTCATGGTTGTGTGTATTTCACGTGGGCCATTAAAAATACTTCTACCTAAGTTGGCTGATAAAAATCATAATGTAAAAAGTTGAAAATTTGTATCAGACTTATTTATGAACTGTTATAGGAGTTCATTGAATTTTGAGTATGCATGATAAAGAACTTATAATACTGTAAATTATCACAGAATAGATACTGTTCAGGGGGAAAATAAGATATCAGGTTTAAATTTTCTTTGATTGTTTGGGGGGATTCATTGTGTAAGCAGTGGACATGTATCTAATTCTGAACTGGAACTAGAGAAAAAGTTAAACAGAAACTGATACTTATGAGATTTGTGATATAACAATATAAGCACAGAACTGATCATTAAATGGCTTCTCTTATTGCTTACAAGCAATATAAACACACTTCCTACAAGTTTTTATCATTTTACACTAATACCAAAGACCTGTGATATGGAGTTAGATGATCTTTAAGGTCTTGTCCAACCCAAACTGCTCATTATAGAGATGCATACTTTGCCAGTATTGTGTTAAACAAAATATTATGTTCAATCGTTTTTTTTTCTCTGAGTGAGACCACATTTTTTCCCAAGTGAGCTTAGTGTTGCCATAGAAATGTTTTGCACAGGATTCTTCAGCAAGTCTTAAAAGGATAGTTCTTACTAAGTTGCAATTGTAAGTCAGAAGCTGCACCAACATTTTGCTCTCAAATATGCAATGCTGTCTTATTCAGTTATTGACTGTTCATGCATTTAGCATTTGTTATTAATGCTTACTTTTAAAGAAACAGAATTGTTTTTAGAGGAAAGCTGTTCAAGACAATGAAACTCTGCAGTGATCAATGCCCAGAACACTTAGCTTTCATAAGCAGAGTAATAAATATACTGTCATAAGCAGAGAACTTGCATGCAACAGCATTTGTTTCATTAGATATGCAGTACTTATTGCATGCACTTTTACAAATACATTTTATCATTGGCATAATTCTGCAGTAATTTATGTGTAACACTTAGGAACACTTCTTTATGATAGAGTTTCCAAGAAAATGCTCTAATCTTTTCTTGTAATTCCTGAAATGGCTTATGGCTTTCTATTCCAGTATAGAATTGGGAATCTTTATTTAGGCAAATTATTTATCTTTCTTTAATGGTCTTTATAGGAAATGGAAGCTAGAAAGCAAATAACTTTAGGAAAGCAATATTCTTCTTGACATGTAGCAGTTAGACAAAGAACAGAAATCCACCAAATTTCTCATTCACTCTTTCCCCTAGTTAATTGTTTGGTGGTTGCTGTGGGCTTTTTGGTCATTGTTGGCTTTTTTTGGTGGGGCAGGGTGTCTTTTTTTAATTTGTTTTGATTTTTAAGCAAGAGTAGATTCTGACTGAGGGCTCATGCTGTGTTATAATTGTTCACAGAAAGCATATATCTGGTGAATGCTTTATATTTAGGAAATTCTTAGATGGTGCTGGACAGAAGTAGCATACATACCAGATACCATTACTAGCATTAATGGTAGGGCTGCTAACCAATGGGCTTTTGACCACCTCATATCCAAATCATCAGGGCTGTTAAAGCACCTCAACTCTAATCATCATGAATACATCTTCATATCCAAGGTGACTTTTTTTTTTACATTCCTGATTTAAAAATGTATTTGCTAGTGTTAAATTTGCAGGCTCCATCCTGTGGTAGTCACAAATTTTCCTGTACCTCTTTTTGTTTAAGGTAGAGAAAATCATGCTAATTTCTTATGTTAATATTTCATGTCTTTATTTTCATCCTATGGAAAGAGGTGAAACAAACCTTCTAGCTTGTGTAGAATTCTACATTTCCATTGAAACCATATTTCCTTCTCCATCAAATGATCTGGGAAAGAAAAACCACAAATACAAGCAGAGATTGATTTAGAAGAGCTTGATCTAAATCTAAACTTTAGAGCTTTGCTTCATGTATAGTTTACACATTCCCAGATATTTAAGACCCAACTGAGCTTGACCGGAAAAAGATTCAGAGAATAAATCTGTTGCTGGAGGTTGTCTATCTTAAATTTTAGATCCAACTGTGAGGTGTGCTACTTGCACTTAACCATGGACATGAAGATGATTCCTGTGGCTTATTTAAGCAGAAAGAAAAAAATTCTATGAATGACATTCGGATGTAAAATTATTTTTAAGAATACAAAATTAATTCACTATGTACCTGTCACACTAGAATCTTTTATGTAATATTCCAGTTGCTTGCACTATTCTACAAAAAAACCCATAACAATTCAGAATACTTCTTTGATGTTGACAATACATTGAAAAAATGGTTACTTTTTAATGATTGCTAGGAACATTTAATCATGTTTGTCTTATCTACAATACATTGTATTTAAAACTTGCAGCATATTGCTTGAGTTAAATTTACTAGTATTATAGCCTAGACTTGTTAATGCTTGGAAGATATTATTTCAGTCCCAAAAAGGAAAAAACTGTAAAATTCATCATTAAAATTGTTGACATTTCATCTTCAAGGCAGACAGGTAGAATTAGTTGTCCGCATCTTCCGTTCATTAAAGTAAAAATTGTGTAATTTAGTGCAATTCTGTAGTTTATTTACAGAAGTAAATTCCAGTACTCACGATATATGTATATATATTTTTTAAAATAATGGTTTATTTTCAATGAGTTTAAAAAATAAATTGGATATATTTAAGGAAGTGTGTATGATTTGTTGTTTTTTTCCCAGAACCCAAACTTTTGTCTGCCTACTTTGGACAGCAGCTTCATTTCCTTAAACGGCAGTTACATCCGTAAATCAGAATTGTTATGTCTTCTGAAACTTCAAACGTATCCACTCATACATAGTCAGAGTCCCCCATTCAGAACTGAATAAACAGTCCTGTGATGATTTTCACTCCTTGGTTTATAAGAAATAGAAAAAAAAAGAGATTAAATCTACTCAGAAATATGTTCTGTGTATACCAACACTATAGAAGAGTGCCCTTATTAGGAGAAGTCATAAAAAATTCACACTATTTTTATTGTAATATTGCTCACAGAAGTTCTAAAAAATCTTTGGTGTACATGTTTCAGTTATCTCCACTGAGGAAATTCAGAACCAAGCATCAGATTTTATACATGACTTCTCAGGCCTCCTATTCAAAAATAGTAACCTCAAGGTGAAAAAAACAAAAGGAAGAGAGGAAAAAGAGACTTTTTTTTGGAAACACCATTGGTTAAGCAATTGACTTTGTTCATGAATTAGAAAGAAAAATGAGAATGTGTTTTCTTCATTTGTCTTAGAAACTTTGAATGTTTATAATACATTTTATTGCCATTTTATAATGATTAACAAGATTGATTTATGGAAAAAGTGAGGCTATGTACACAGTATCTAAAGCTAAAAAAACAGTGTGGAAAGGGTACATTAAATATTCTTACTGAATTCAAGTTTACTATTCTTCAAAATATCCTACTCAGAATAATTGGCAGCAGTGAATGATTCAAACTTGAACTATATTTGTAGAAATTTCTTGCATTTTCTTTTATCTCCATCAAGGTCTAGGTTATTTTGATTCCATAGTGTATAATGGATTTGTGCTATAGGTGAAAGAAATTCGAAATAAAACTTTGATATCAATCTTGAAATGACTCTTAGTTTCTACATGACAGAGAACAAGAGAAGATGCTTTCATGCATTTGTTTAAATTTGGCAAAATTGTGTCAAATTCAATGACTTTTGCTGGCTTGTTAAATATTAAAAGAAAATTCAAAATCTGATTAATACTATATACACATCAATACTAGAAGAAACAACTCTTAGAGGCTTTGCATTTCCAACTTTCCTTTCTCATGCATGAACATTGTCTGTGTACATAATATAATGTGACTATACATCACTAAACATAATTTTTGTGTTTTTTCAGGCATAAGAAAAAAAATATTTTACAATAAGGCCAAAAATATTATTTGAATTCTGTGTTTTTTCTAAGTTTTGCGCAGTGTTAGAAACATCATCTTTCCCTTATGTCAGTATTCATGTGGACTGAATCTTAGTTTGGATCTTAATTGTTATAAGTGGCAATTTTTTTTCTGCTTAACCATGTTTGAGAAAAAAGTATTGAAAAGATAAAGATCCAGATTGTTATTATAATTTAAATTATTTTTTTCTTGGTAAAGTTTTCTTGATTTCATTATAAGGTCTGAGGCATTCCATTGTAAAACATCTGGTATAAAGTCTGGATGTTTATAAACAGACATATGCTAAATCTCGTATGTTTGTTTTTGTTTTATTTTGTTTTGGTTTTGTTTGTTTGTTTGTTTGTTTGGGGTTTTGGTTTTGGTTTGGGTTTTTTGTATGTGCTAGTTTCAATGTATAGGAAATTGCAGAAGGACAACAACATCTATGGGGAAACAGCTGTCATAAATGCCTAAATTATTTCTGATTTCAGTGAAGTCCCATGTTCCATTTAGGTGTAATTATGACAGTGCAAACCTGAAAGTTAGAAGCTTTGAGAACAAGGAATATGTGACTGGATTCCTCTGACTCTTCCTTTCAGAAGGAGCATTAAGTATGCAACAGGAAGACTAAAAGCCAAGAGTGCTACTTTATGGAGTTGCTCTGTGGTTGTCCAAATCTAACTTTAAAATATAAATTGCATTTTGACATTTCTAGTTTTAATGGAAAGCACTTTAAAATTTCTCCCTCCAAAAAATACTTTGTGTACATCTAGATGAAAAGCTTATTTGGTTACTGAATTCTAACCTTCCTAAGAAAGTCTTAATAATAATATCAACAGAAAACAAACAGATTTAGGTTTTCACACAGTTGTACCATTATGTGAGCACAGAAATGGAGGAGATCATAGCTTCAGAGAATGCTACTGTTGCCTATGAGAAGTACATAAACCACAAAGAGTTGAAAAAGGGAGACATTTATAAATGCTAAGACGATAGCAAATATCAATGCTTGATGAACTGTTCAAACATTGAATCAGTACAAAAGATGAAGATTATTTCTAAATAGCATTGTAAAAAAAATAACTTAGTTGTTAAAAATATTTACTATCTGGAAAGCCCTAAATAGCTACTTTCAAAATCCACATGAAGGGATGGATTTTCTTAAAAAATCAGAATGACTACATGAACTTTTATTTATTGTCAGTCTTCTACATTCATTAATTCACCTCCCTGTAAGACTCTGCCTTCATTAGGAATATTTGTATTGTCATTTATGCAAACTTTTAAACTTTGTTTTTAAAGGCTCTATTGCACTGATAATTATTTGCATGTGTACTCTTTTTTTTGTGCATGTGTGTGTGTTTTTTTCTTTTCTGAGAAGGCAAAGTAGCTGATAGAATCAAGTAAAACAAAAGATTGAAAAGGATAATTAAAGATATTATTTGCAAAGAAGTGGAGTATTGCTGTGAGCTCTCGTTAGGGATCTCATGGCAGTGCAAGGTTTTGAGTTTGTGACATTCAGTTAATCTAACTATAGACACTGAAATAAAACAGATCATATCCAGAAAGTGCATGCTTTATTTATTCATTTTAAGGAAACATAAAAAGCATTCCTCAAATACTTATGCCTACATGAATCATACCAATTTTGTAGATGTTTTATTTCAGCATTTCTTTCCATTTGCTATATTCTTATAGTGAAATAAATACAGTTTAGGAAAAAAAAAAAAAACAACCAACATTATAGGTATTGCTTTTCATACTCTTTGCAATTTCCAGGAGCTTCAAAAACAAATGGTTGAAGAAACTAATTTTTAGAGAGAGGCTATAAATACAAAACATTTTCTACAAATGGAATGGAATATGTGATACCATTTGAAGATATGCAGGTGCCAGACATGATACTTGGAAGAATATTCAAAAAGACACAGACAGAAGTTGAAGATATTGCTAAACCTGGAACTATGCCATTTTTCTTTGAGAATTCTTCTTGTATTTCCTAGCCACACAGATTGCATTTTTTCCTTCAGTTGTAGATATGATTATTTATTGCCTTCCCATCTTCCCTCAGTGCCCTTCTCAGTCATTTTAATATTAGCAAGTGCTCGTAATAGTATATTCCCTCTTTCAGAAATCAGTCAGCTTAATTTGTCTCCTGATGTCCCTCTGCATATTCCAGCGTTGTTAAGCATGGACAGGAAAACTCACAAATATGATACCTGACCATGATATCTTATATATAATCTATTGTATGAAACCACTGAAAATTCCAAATGCTAGGGAAGAGTATTATTTCCACTCAGTATCAAATGAAATATAAGCCCAATTCTCTCTGTTTTACCTTTGCCATATTCTGATATAAATACAATGTTTGATTAGAACAGAAATACCCGTAAGGGGCCCATAAGAAGATGTGAGAGAAGATCTTCTGGAGACCTACAATCTTTTGAACTGTCTGCAGAAATTAAAGAATGTGTATATCCATATACATCTGAAAGGCACTAAGCTGCTCAGGTTTAGGCAACTGAGTCATTTGGGAAAATGTTCTTTGTATGCAGGCTTGAAGCTTCTCTGCTTATACAACTGAATCAAGCATATAGTACAATAAATTGCTAATGAGAATTATGTTCCATGGACAATCTTTCCATATCTAAGTGGTACCATGAAGAGAAAAAATATGTTCCAAAAGTATGAGGTACAATTTCTCAAAACACACTAAGATGCATCCACTATTTAACGTAACAAGAGCTACTGGGCAGCCTTGGATGTTAGATATTGAAAACTTGAAAATAATCTCTAGTTTAGCTCTAGTTCCAAATGAGGACTATAAAGGAAGAGTAGACTTTTGTAATGTGGAAAACTCAAGAAGTAAGTGTATCAGTTTAGGCTGTCTTGTGATGTTGTGTAAAAATGACAAGCCTGACAAAGTCACAACACAAATTGTCACAAACCAAATGTGATTCATTTAAACTATTGACACCTTTATTCAACTAACTTTCATAAGAATAAGCTGAAGGAAAGGTTAATAATTAAATGTCTTAGTTTTTGAAAAGTTTAGCAATGTGACAAATACAAACATAACAGCTGTTTCTTCATCCAGTTTTGGTGTTAGAGGTCCCAGACTGCTGAAATCAACCCATATTGGAAGCCTTTTTCTTCTGATGGAGGATGATTGAAGAGACACGTTTTACTGGACTAATCCAAATTGAAATTACAGAAATTTCTATACTTTCGGGTTTTGGGGGTTTAAGTATATAAACCCACGTGCAGTTGACCTCATTCTTATGCTAAGAAGTGGCCTGGTGTCAATGCTCGTATGGTTTCACAGTTGCCTACTGGAATCACTACGGCCAAAGTTCTTAGGTTATTGTCAAGTGCTTGAATATGTGAAGCCAGTCTGAAATAAGATCTTGTAAGGATTACAGCACCTGTGTTTAGTCACTGCAGATTATTGGTAAACCCTAAAAGTGCATCATGTAGGTACACCTGATTTGTGATGCAGTGGGTTTTTTCCCCCAGACTAAAACTGACTGTAATCAAACTGCAAGTGGGCAAAAAGCTTTTTCACTGAGAAAAGGCAGTGAGCAAAAGTGGTAGTTATTCTTTCAGAGATGATAGGCTTACAATGATTTGAACTGTAGCATTGTCCTCTCTTAATTTTATATTTTGTTTCTTTCCTATTGTCCTTTTTAAAATTATTTTTTATATATTTTTATTTTACAACCCCATGTTTAGGAAACCTGTTGTTTTAGAAAGTATGCCAGACCCCATGACAGAGATGAAAAAAGCTATGAAATATGAGGTTGAGGTCCTCAAAGCTACCATCAAAGGAAGCAGTCACCTAATCCAAGTGACCTTTCTTTTAAATGTGGACTTCATGAAAGTAATACCCTCCTTTGGAAAATTCAGAGTGTATTGCTGAGATATATAGTACACATCAATGAGCACATCATATTTTTTTAACCAGTGCACAATAGCTAGCTTTGTGCTGGCTTAGTGGAATTTAAGGATGAAGTGTAGATTTCACCCATGGTCATGTTACATGGTGGCTTCCATTTTGTTTTCTGTTGCAAATTCAGGTGCTGATTTTACTATTACTATGCTCTAATATAAGTATTTGTTTGGTTTTATCTTTGTGCTTTAACAAAGGAATTAGCTGATATATTAAGACTGTTAACTGCATGTTAATATAGAGAGTTGTTTATTTCTTTGTGATCTACATTATGGGGAACCTTAGGCTGAGACAGTGCCAAAAAAATAGAATCACTTAAGTGATATAAATTTTAGGCTTTTATTTAGTAAATAACATGAACATAGAAGGGGGATAACTTTTTATTTCAAGGTAGAATTGGGCAGGTGTGGTTAGAAACCTCAATGCCTGAGCAATACTTTTGGTCTGGCTCCATGTCATAGTAATGTATAGAAGAAGGTTTGGTTGAAGCTAGACTTTTCCCTCAACATCATCCAAGAGGGAACTGCATAACAGCTCACATTTATTAAATCAGAATATTTGAGAGAATTTGGATGTCTAACTTCAGATTTTTTCATTTAAATGTCAAACTGGAGTTTCAGGCACTAAGAGCAAATCACAAGAATCACATCCTAAATGAAAAACTACACCATTTCAATGAATAGGGTTGATTTCTGACTAGCCAACAAGAAGCCTTCCAAAAACAAACACCATCTTGAGATTTTAGTACAAAATCTTGGACAGGTGATCAATATTTTTGTAATCGCACACATCTAACATCAATTCCTAGGGAACTGCTTAAAAAAACACCAGGCAACCCTGTTAGCATGGCGTTACTAGCAGGATAGTCTTTACTTACAGATAAAAAATTTTCTAGTGTAACATGCAGAATCATCTTTTGCTCTCTTTCTTAGGAATACCTTTGTCTTTGTTCTTTCCACAACACAGCTCTTAATCATTTGCCAGTGCACAGGGAATTCTGTGTTTTAATTGCACCCTGTTTTCCCTGTGCTGTTTTTAGCATTATATAGCTGACTACATTGCTTTCATATATGTGGATTATTTCACTTTCTTACTAACACTAGGGAAAAATCAATAACAGAGGGCATTGTATTGGGTCTGACCGAGATGAAATTCATTTTCCTCATAGCAGCTCCCATAATCCTGTGCTTTGCATTGGTACCTGGAAAGCTGTTGATAACACACCAGTGTTTTGGCTGCTGCTGCCGAGCAGTGCTGGTGCAACATCAGCACTGTCTCTCCAACATTCCCCTCACCAGTAGGCTGGGGGTGGGTAAAGCCCTCTGAGGGGTCATATAGCCGGGATGGTTGATCCAATTTGATCAAAGGGATATTCCATATCAAATGACATCTGCTCAGCAATAAAAGCTATAAGAAAGGAGAAGAAAACCTGGGCATTTGTTCTTACAATGTTGTCTTCTGGAGTAACCTCTATGTGTCCTGAAGCCCTGCTTCTTGGAAAGTGACCAACATCACCTGCTGATAGGAAGTAGAGAATAAAATCTTTTGTTTTCCTTTGCTTTTACATGGGACATTTTTCTTTGCTTCATTAAACAGCCTTTATCTTATCCCATGAGGGGTTTTTTCTGCCTTCCCTGTCCTGCTGAGGTGGGGAGTGATAGAGCAGCTCAGTGGACACTGGTATCCATCAAAGTCAACCCACTACAGGTATGAAAAGAAAAGAGTATGTGTTAGAAAACTTAGAGGATTGAAATTTGTTGATACTGTGACTCCATTATGGTCTTGTGACCATTGTAGTTGTTCAACTGTTGAAACTGTAAGGCACAGCATATGAATCAGTATTACTAAAGTTAATATTGAGACGCACGTGAAAATATATTTGAAAATATAATAATGACCTTAGGCTTTCTCAAAACCTCTATATATTCAAAGATGATCTTTATGTACATAACAGATTTCATATATTCTAGAAATATGGGGATCTTTGTGCATGCAAAGAAAAAAATTATAATTAATATTCAAGTATATGTGTGACAATCACATTTTTTCTTGGAGTCATGGATTATGCCTGGCTTTTTGACATCCAAAATTCATAAACAGGGGTTGTACTCAGCCCGATGATTCACTGATGACAGCGGTAGGGTAGCTGATCATTGAAAACCCAGAACTGAAAATCTTTTCTTATGGTTTCATGAAAAACATGGATGTCACACTGTGTGAAATCATATGCTGACTATTAAGAGAGAACAACTATTCAATAACAACTGTACCATCATTTCCATTATTGATTCTTTGAATGCTTTTATTAAGTCAGGCTTGCTGAAGGTGGTTTTAAATATACAGATACTTCTGTATCCCAGGGAAGGTGAAGAGCTATATGTAAAAGGTGAAGAACTTATTTTGGAGTTTCATTTGATATTTAGTATTACAGGCTTCTTGGGATACTAGCAGGGATACAAGACAGATTTCATCCCCTGTTGTAGAGGTTGGAATATCATCAGATAAATCACCGTGGATAAAGTGATGCCTTTGCTTTTTTTCTCTTTTTTCTTGAAACAGATATGTGATTAGACTTATTATTGTCCACTCATTTTCTAGATAAATTTAGAATAATATTCAGTTCATCCAATAGGTCAATGACTTCTAATCAGTTTTTCCATAAAATGTTATTGTAGTGTGAGTTTTCTGTATTACCAGCATCATAAACATCCTGAGTATTGAGTAATTTCCTTGTTTACACATGTAAAAATTATTCCATTGAGGTCCCTTAAGAACTACTGATTACTGATATTATATTTGGCTATGATACGCAATAAAGAATGATGAGAGGGTGTTCATGTGAGCACCTTGCCAATATGTTATTCCCTTTCCCTCTTCAGTCTTATAAGAGTACCTCTGAAATACTCCAAGATCAATTAAGTACTCTAAAACAGGCCTTCAATCATTTTATAAGTATACTTTTCAAAATACTGCCTTCTGTAAACAAACTGAGAGGAATATGCACTTGATTCTAGACTTGCAACATGAACTTGCATGAAAGGAAAAACAATGACTTACTATGTGGCATGTTCCAGATAATTCATTTAGCTAATTAGTTTGGAAGAGGCCTGTTTCTTTTTATTTCCATATTAAACAAAAAAAAAATGTGCAGGAGAAGTTACCAGTACCCTACATATTGGAAAAAAAAAATAAAAATTGTAGTGGTTACTAGGGATCCCAGTAATCTTGTAACCTTTAGTTTAACCTGCCTACCTAAAACTGCTTCATGTCAAGCTGTTTTTGCAGGTCCGGGTCCAGTGAGGTTTTGAATATCACTAAGGATGGAGAAATCACAACATCTCTGGGAAACTTGTTGCAGTGTTTGACTATTCTCACAATCAAGAAGGTTTTCTTAATTATATTTAAGGTTTTCTTAATTATATTTAAGTGCATTTTGTACTGTTAATATATTTCAATATCAATTAATACATATGGTTTTAGTATTGCTCTTTTACTACAGAAATTATTATAACTATCTTGATATGCACCACTTAACTACTATGGAAAAGTGATGATATGTTATTCTGGTAGTTTCAGTGATGAGACTTTCAGCTGGATGGAAGTAAAAGATCTGAAAGATCTGAAACTGCTATACATTTGTTAGATAAAAGCTGTGAAATCTTTCTGTATACACAATCAATCCTCCTTTCGAAACATCTAAAAGGGCTTATTTCAATGCCTGAATCTGAATTCTTAGTGAACAACAAAAAGCTGACTCTTCTTTAAATTCATACGTTAAACTTATGCCTCTAAAGTTGCAGCTTTTGTGCAGTACAAAGAAAATTGAGGACCATGGAATTATGAAAATCTGAGTTTTGCAATAAAAACCTTTACTAGATATCAAAACACAGATCAAAATTGGTCTGAATTTCTTATTAAGGCTTAATAAGTTTATGGAAAAAAATCCCTTCCAAAAAACTGGACTGAGTCCTCCACCCCTTTGGTTGTAGTAGGCACATATTTAGTTCTTCCAAGGTATAGCTGAAGTTTAACTGTGTTTCTATTCACCAGTACCTTACAGATGCTAAATTATGATTGTATATTGAGCAAATACATGTGACATCCTTGTAAACATCAAATAATTTCATTATGATCAGTGATATTATAAGGAATACCAAACAATTCTGCTATAATTAGTGCTATTACAATGAATACCAAAGGAATTCATGGTAATTAGCTGCAGTAGCTGAAGAAGAAATGAACTCAAAAAGGGAAATTGGAGAAATTTCTTGAAAAGAAGCTTCAAACTTCCTCTGATTTAACAAAATTTAATCGATATCTAATAATGAAAGTATGATAACATTGAAAGTGCTGTCTTCAAAGCAACACAGTCTGTTTTTCCCAGGCAATATTTAAAGCTGTGGCTTTGCATTGGATAGATTTTTGGTGATTCTTCTGGGAGAGGACATAAAGACATGACGAGAGATTCTTCAGGTGTCTCCATGGCCTTACCATGTCCCACACCATCCTGAAGTTTGGATAGTAATAACTTTTTTTTCTAAGGCATAAAAGTTGTGTAGGATCACTGACTATCTTATCAGTCTTTGACAAAGAAACTTAATAAGACTTCTAAAATAAGTCCCCTCCATAGTGTTATAGCTTTTTGTTTCAAGGATGTTTGATGTTCCCAACTGCTTCTGTGGATTTCATTTTCCTAAAGAGAACTGAAAACGTTTTCCATGTAGACATTAGTTAAGGAACAGCAGTGAAAACAAATGTCTGATTGTTCTGTATAGTTATGGCTGCTCTTCATTAGCTGCAGTTATTATTTCATAAAATTATTGACTTTCATGGTACCTGTGCAAAAATGGCACATTCTTGTAGATCCTGGAGAGAATTGAACTCCTTTACAAACCAGTGTTTGTTCATCCAGTGCTTGTTTGTTCTACATGTTCACACTGTGGTTCTTCAGAGTCTATGTTATTAGAACTGTATTAGAACTGTTATTCTTTGTTCAACCAACAGTAATGAAATTTATAAAAGAAACAAATTAGCGTGGCTTTCATTTTACAAAACAAGAAAAGATTTCAGAAAAGAGAATGGAGAAGTCAAAGACAAATGGATTACATCTGGATTGCTTTTTTTAAAGAAATCCTACATATCTGCATTTATATTTGTATCTTCATTATTCCAGCTGTTTTTACTGAGAACTAGTACATGAATAAAACTCCTAAAATATACTCGGTTTTCTTTCCTCACTCGCTCTTTCATTTTAAATCTTTCATTCTTAAAGGAATTCAGATAAATAAAAAGGATCACAAAGCACTTCTAAGATATAATTTAAAACATTATGTGAACACCATAAATGGCCACTTGATTAAGACTTTAATTGAGGAAGCATAATGCATCCCTCTTGGTAGTATAAAACGAGTGCAAAGCATCATGAGCCAAGTGGACTGAGCAGGCAAGACCTTTAGATTGACTTTTATCAAACAGAAGGCTTAATCTGCTCTGTGACATGTCTTAACAATTCCCCCAAGTTTCATCACATGAGTCTAAAGGCCTAATTTTCCCTCTAAAGGAGAATATGTCATCTGCACCAAAACAGAAAAACAAAAGACACTGAAATATGGATAAGGCAGGAAACTGTTTTCTTTGTGTAAAGGACAGTTATGACCACCCTTGTACTTTTAGCTTGTGCCAGAGTAGGAGCAGAGCAGAAATGAATTGGTAAAAACCAAACCAAACCAAAACCCCACAAAATCCCACAACCTTAAAAACCAAAACAGGAGCTATGAAGTGTTTAACTAATGTCAGATATAGTCACATAATTTTTGGAGAAAATAAAGGATTGGTAAAATTGGTAAGTCAGAAATTATACATGAAGCTTTTATGGAATTTATAAGAAGAGCTCAGGATTTTTGGAGTCTAGAACTAAGGCCAGACTTAAATCATCATCATCATCATGGCTAGGCTTAGCGAACGAAGATTTGGGAAGGGTTCTACCCACGCTTGCTACACTCCCTGATGATTGACTCTCTGTAAAGTGAGTCACATGAAAATTCTAAGTCATTGTTGAAGGAAGCTGAAGTAGTTTATCCTTTTTGGTGTAGAAGTATTTTGCTACTGAGGGAGGAGGAGAACATATTGCAAACTTTTAAATAATGAGATAGGAGTTAGCTGTATGTGGGAGGTGAAATAATCTAAAATAAAAATGATTGGAAATGTTCTTATATCTTGGGAAAATTATGATTCTTAAATGTAGATAAAAAACCCTGCTAAATACCAGTAGCTCTGAAACAAGGGAATGGCTTCAATAGTAGAACTGTGCCTTGTGTTCTGATTTACTGTTGTATTTCTGCTACTCCACTCAAGTTTAAAAACTGGTACAGGGCCTTTTTGTTCTTACCATTTTCCATGGTAAATGAAAAGGTGCTTAGAGATAAATAATGTTTCCTTCCTCTTTTCCTAATCAGTGGAATTTCTCTCTATATCAAGACAAGCAGAAACTTCCACCATGTGATGGCAGCTGCTTAGGGCAGGCTCAGTCTGAGGAAGAAGACCCTCTGAAAATTTAACATAGTTCATGACTTTTTTTTTATGATAGTACCATGAATTACTTAAATGATAATGACCAGATGTTACTCATACCGGCATAACTCTATTGGATCATGAATAATCTGATTCAAACTTTCAACATAAATAATATACTGATCAAGAATAATCATGATATTTTGGTTTTCCATTTCCTAAGCTGCATAGGGATTACAGACTTTGCACTGCATACAACATCATCCATCCTTAGTTTGAATATATTTTTAAATTTTCTAGCAAATGTCTCAATGTTTAAAAATTCATTTTCTCCAGAGTAAAACATTTTCTGAATAGATTTCCTGTTTGAGATAGTAAGAGTTATTTATTAAGACAACTCCTACAACCCCCCCAAAATACTTAAAAATAACAGTGAAAATGCATATCAACACTAAAACCCTATAAGCTTAATTTTCAGCCCCCCGAAAAGAGGTTCCTTCTTCAAATTTTGAAGAATAGCTTAAGCTGAGGACAAATAGTTTATTTTTCCTCTTGGGTCAAATCACATTCATAAAATTACTGACTTAAATGCAGATCTCAGAACTTGCATGTTTAGATTTGACAAAATCCTGGAAATTCTTCTTTTATCTATGTGTAAGAAAGCTCATGACAAAAAGACTGGAAAGAATTTATCCAGTAATTACATTTCATTTGTAATTCAGTCAGATAAAGATATTTCCCAGTTCCACTGCAGTGGCTTCATTATCTACTGTTAGCTCAAGAAGTCTTTTCTTAGGGGAATAGTTTCAACTGGAAAGATTAAAAAAAAAATAGAGAGAGGGATAAGGGGAATTTTTAAAGGTCAAGACAAATAATCTCTAAGTGTCACACTTTTCTGTTTCAAAAATTATTTAGTTTCAACTATTTTTTCTTTTTGAGTAAAGAAAGCTTTCAGAAAATTTGAATCAAACATTCATTCAGGCCAATGTAAGTATAAGGTTTCTTGTGGTATGATGAAAACTTAAAGAATATACTTCATATACATACAGACTGTTAGTGCTAGGTGTGTTTGAATAATTTTAGATGATGTTCAAAAAATTGGAGGAATAAGAATAAAAAATAAACCAACAGGAGACGTATCACAATCTATGTTAATTTCCAGGTTTAGGCTACCAGACCTAAAGTATGCACCAATTGATATGGCTATCTTTTTAGAACTCTCACTGTAGAAAAACACTCAAAATAAAAAGTAATACTGTGTTGAAGTAAAGTTTCAATTTAAATAAAATGTTAATCTCCTTATCTGCTTGTTTATTATGAGGTGCTTATGTCTTTTTACTTTGCTCTAGAGTTTCAGGTCTTTTTTGCCCATGTTATAGATAATTGAATTGATTATGAGCTCTAAACAAGTGACTTCCCAGCTGCAAAACAGGAAGAAAAGTAGCTTGCTTCAAACCTGTGCAAACTGAATGGAACTGATCTGGTTGAATAAAAAAAAAAATAGGTGAGGTGCAGCTCCCTACAGAGTGCGGGATGACTCAGGGACTTCCAGGTTTGGAGTAGAGAGGGACACAGTAAAGACACAACTGTCTATTCAGTGAGATACACCATTCAAAGTAAGACAACCTGGTTATCTATTATGTGAGAGATTAAAGCTTTATATCTGTGTTGCAAGATAGGATAGGGAAGGATATTTTTTTGTTATTGATCTGTTATGTGTGAAAAGGATATATCCATTATTTTGGCAGGGTGTGTAATGCTTCTAAGCAGTCATCAAGAGAGATGCATTTCTGCTCATATAAACTTAAATGTGCTTTATTTTAATTTTATTCTCTCAGTAGTATAGGTACTATTAGACTCCATGCATGTGTAGCATTGCAGGAATTCCAGGACTGGCTGAGATTTCCACATAATTATTTTTTGTTCAGGGCATGACAGTAATATCCATAAGTAAACTGAGAAGAAGAAACACCTTATCACATATATCATTGGTCTTTTAGAAAAAGACTGGAGTTGTTGGTGCCTCTTCATAACACCAGCCCTTATTCTTGAAGAAAACTCTCCACTGACCTCTCAAATTAGAAAATATTAGAGTGAGGAACAAAACACCAGAGGAAAAGGGTACATACGAAGACATTTTATGTATCATTGATTTAACTATATTATTAATAAAGCTTTTCTGTAAAAATTAAATAATTTTGAATAGGACCGTTAGTATTGCTGTAATTAGAATAATGATAACTAGCTGTTGCTTGTTGATGAGATTTTAAAGACTTTTTCTATATTAACAGTAAGTTCTTGCTTTCATAGAATCACAGAAACATGGAAATGTAGATGTTAGAAAGGACTTGTGGAGATCATCTAGCCCAGTCCCTGTAAACATAAGATTTCTTTCATTTGGCTGAAGAAAATATAATTTGATTATTCTTCCTGATCACGTAAGCTGTAGTGAAAACCATCATATGTTACATTAATCTTAACCCATAAAATCTCTTTTTGGTTCTGCATCCATCCCTAGCAGAGCTCCTACATTCCATGCCAACAAACATCTAATTCCTCCTGATTGTCCCCACAATCTATGTTTTAGACATACAGATACATAGATACAGACACACAGATAGTCATGCACATTTCCCAGAAAAAAAAAAAAAAAAGTGAGTGCCTACACCATCATGATGGTTTTTTGGCATTTCCAAATTTTTGCACACACTCAAGATGGGTCTTCTTTTGATTACAAGTTTTCTCTCATTCACATTACCCAAAGTCCTTTGCTTTCCAACTCAGGTCACCACTTCCTCATTTGATTGTGGGTCATAATCTCCCTCCTCCACTGCTCCTGTTTTAAAGTCCTCTTCACCAGTTTGACCTCCCTGTTTGCAAAGAAGCTTTTACCCCTCCTGATCAAGAGGGTCTTGTTGTTACCTAACAGTCCTCAATGCTCAGAGGAGGTCCTATGGTTGTAAGAACTAAATCTTTGATTTTGGTGCCACTTTCACCACCAGTGTTGACAATCAGGCTCCATCTGCTCTGTGTCAAGCCCTTCGCCCTCACGAGCACAACTGAAGGAAAAAAACCACCTGAGTCCCAAAGCCTTTGACCATTATCCTGAGAACCCGGTAATCACACTTGATATGCTACAAATCTTCCCTGACTGTGTCCTGGGTAAACTTTCATGTGTGTTTCATTTCTCATATTACAAGATTTTGAATATAATGAACAAATATCAGGCATTAGATTTAGTTGCTGATGCAGTCTGTAGTGATCTGATATTCTGTGCTTTGTATGGCCTCTGCTACTGAAGCACTTGTGTTTCCCACAGATTTGATTCTATCTGCTGCATCTATCACTCTGTATGTCAAAACTGTCAACTCACTCCAGATATTTCAGATACCCCAGAGTACCAAAAATGGCATTCCAGTCATGAATGTTTTGGAAATGAATCAGTTCCCATACCACTGAGTAGCTCTCCTGTCTCTATTGATGGTAGGAACTAGATTTAGTGGCTTAAACATGACATCTAGGATGCTTCATGCTGACCTCCATCTGCCAGCTCTAAAGGATGCAGCTCCCATAGTGTCTGGGTCCTTATCTTCCTGTCCCATTAGAGCATTTCAAATACATGTAGTCATCTCATATGATCCTATAATATGCTCATAGGCAAATTAATAAATCCCTAAATCTCCACTGGCTGTACTGGGAATTAAGACACTCAGTACATAGACATATTTTACTTTACATTTCTGAACCTAGGCCTGAATCCCATCCAACTGGTGTGTGTGAGACAGATTTGCTGTTCACATTCATAGCGTGAAGAACTGGATATCTTTCATGTCAAAGTGGACACAATATGAATGCACATGATCTGTTTGAGGTAGCATTTGCTTTGTGGATGCTGTTCAAGATGCACTCATTGGCTCAGTAAGCAGTGCTCAAGTCCTGGTGCAAAAATAATACAGACATATATGTTAAACTGAATGGGAACTGTGCCAGAATTTCACCTCAGAGGGAATGTGCTAATCCTCTGTAAAGTATGTGCTTTCTTCGGATTGCAGCCAAAAGGGTAGAATTGAGCTTGTAATGTGTGACAGAGTTTTATGTAGTTACACCTGTCAGACCTGTATGTAATAAATGGATTAGGTTGCTAATATCACAATGGAAATTTAAGTAGAGTAAGTAGAGCAGAAGAGTGGTTTTTTCCCATGTTTTTTTTTGTTTGTTTGTTTTTTTTCCCATCTAGTACTAAACAAATTTACTTTGAGTACTGGGACTGACTGGGATGAAGTTAACAAGTTAACTTGGTGCATACAAGCCTGAAAAGTGCTGTGCTTTAGATTTATGACTAAAACAGTGCAGAGAACGTAGCAGTGTTTTAGCTATTGCTGTTCAGTGCTTGCACAGCATAAAGACTTTTTTCTTTTAGCTCACTCTGCCCTACATCCTCCTTCTCACTGATTGGTAGGCTGGGAGTGAGCAAAAAATTGCAAGGAGGAATGGCCAAGACAACTGGCCTGAGCTGACCAAGGGGATATCCCATACATTCTGACATTGGTCTCCACAATAAGAGCTCTGGAAGAGGAAGAGGCATGGGGTACATGTTGTTTGTTTTTCCAAGCAATTGTCGCATGTGCCAAGGTCCTACTTGACAAAAAATGGCTTGGACATGTGCCTGCTGATGGGAAGCAGTAAATTGGTTTTTTTTCTTTTCCTGTGAACATAGCTTCTGCTTCATCAATTAAACTTCCTTTATCTCAATCCATGAGTTTTCTTGCCTTCATTCCATTTTCTCACTGACCTTCAGGAGAGGGAAAAAAGCAAGCATCTCTGTGGGCACTTGGCTGCTCACTGGGGTCAACCAACTGCAGTCTTAGACTTCTTGCCCTATCATAGAATGTTTTGGTTGGAAGGGATCTTAAAGACTATCTAGTTCCAACACCTCTGCCCTCCCTGGGCAGGGATGCCATCCTCTCGATCATCCAACAGGGCCTTGAACACTTCCAGAAATTGGGCATCCACAACTTCCCTGCCCAATCTATTTCAATGCCTCACCATCTTCATGATAAAGAATTTCTTCCTACCGTCCAATCTAAATCTTTTTTTTTTAGTTTAAAACCATTCTTACTTTTCCTATCACTATCTGCCCATATAAAAAGTTCCTCTCCATCTTTTTTATAAGGCCGCTTTAAGTACTGAAAGGCTGCAATGAGGTGTCACCAGAGCTTTCTCTTCTCCAGACTGAACAACCCCAGTTCTCTCAGCCTGTCTTTACAGGAGAGGTGCTCCAGTCCTCTGATTATCTTTTTGGCCCTCCTCTGGACCCACTCCAGCAGGTCCAAGTCTTTCTTGTGCTGAGGACCAGGGTAGAAGGGAGAAGGGGAATCAATTCCCTTGAAATAATGTCCACTCCTATTTTGATGCAGACCAGGATGCAGCTGGCCTTCTGGGATACAAGTGCACACTGTTGAATCTTGTCCAGCTTTGCATTCACCAGAACCCTCAAGTCCTTTTCCTCAGGGCTGCTCTCAATGGGTTCATCACTCAGTCTGTACTCATCTGTACTCATCTCTGGGATTTCCCTAACCCAGGTGTAGCACCTTGCACTTGGCCTTGTTGAACTTCATAAGGTTCATATGAATTCACTTTTAAACCTTGTCCAGACACCTCTGAATGGCATCTCTTCTTTCTGTTGTGTCTACTCATCAATCAGCTCTGTGTCATCTGTAAATTTACTGAGGGTGCACTCAATCCCACTGTCTGTGACATTGAAAAAGATATTAAAGAGCACCATTTCCAAGAGAGAACCCCAGGGAGTACCACTCATCACCAACATAGAGCCATTGACCATAATTCTCCAGCTGCCAGCATCTCGACAAGTCCTTGTCTTATCCTATCCTTAATTTAACTTCTATCACGAATAGTAATTATATTTTATTTTAGTCTGTTCTCCACAGAAAGTGATTTTACAGAAAAAGCATACACTAACATGACTTTAGATGAGCATCTGGCAAGAAATATTTAATACTGTTCTGTATTTTTATTAGCTTTATTATGATTTCACAGACAGCTTTTATTGCACCATTCTTAAACTCAGCAAAGTAGTTGTCACCTTGGTAAGAGCAAACATGCAGTTTTTCCTAGTAGCTATTTTTCTCCATGAAAACATTTTCCCCATGAAAACATTTCCTCCATGACATCTCTTGGAATTGTGAAACATGCTCACATGGTCTGCCTTTGCACCTCTGTAGTCATCACACTTAGCGATGACACTTTCAGAAATCAAGAACTGAATTAGTTTGAGAAGTGTGGGATCAGCTGCAGAAGCATGTAGGGAAAACAGTCCAATTCTCCTTTCCTTGCCTCCAGTCCCTCATCTTCTCAGGATAGATTCCAAATATGAACAGTGAGAGCTGCTGAATTCCTGCCAGCTGGAGCACAGAAGAAGACAATATTTGCAAAGTGTGAAAGGAAACCAGTGAAAGGCAGTCCAGATATCAGTGGGAGTGAGGATGGAGGGATGGGGAGAGAATAAAAAAATAAAAATAGTCACTTCAGACTTGGATAGGGCACTTCAAAGTCTTTTTCTGAGCTGAGCTAAATACATTTTTAAAGATGACTTGTAGCTGTGGAAACAATTGGTAGGTCACAAAGTCTTTTTTGTTGGAATGAGTTTTGAAATAAGCCTAGTTCAATTCATTAGCCTCATGTCACATTTAAGCTATCACAAATCCTTCCATTAGGTAGGAAATTAGTTTACCCACTGGTGAACCAGAGAGATGAAATGTAGGAATTGTATAACTAGAAGTTGGACTCTGCAGAAAAACTGATAGGATTGCTTGATAAAGTAGATGAGCTTCACTGGGGGGTTGTAAGTTCTTCATTCGCTCTGTGCCCCTGAGCAGAAGCAGGTGCACTGTTCTGACATGAAACAAAACTTCGAAAGGTTAGTACCTGAATGGGAGATCAGGCCTCAGAACATTTCAAACCCAATGAAGCTCCATCTCTGATCTTGCCTCTAGAGTACTTCGATATAGGCAATGACTAGAAAGATATTATCCAAAGTTTGATTAGCATAGCAAGCGATTAACGTAGTAGAGGACCACCCAAAAATAGTAAATTACCATGACAGAATTTTGAAACATGAATCAGTATATAGTGGAAAGGTAAGAAAAAAAATAAAATTAAATATTGACTTTGCACCATAAGACACAGTGACAGGTAGTAAAAGCATGAGTATGTTGAAAATACTGATTTTTAATGACAATTGCAGTTTTAATTAAATATGGTTCAATTGCTACAGCATGAACATGAAGGACTTTTCTGCTCCTTGTACTGCCTCGCTAGCAAAGAGGCTGGGGGTACATAAGAAGCTGGGAGGAGACACAGGTGGGACAGGTGACACCAACTGGCCAAAGGGATATTTCAGACCATGAGACATCAACCTCAGTATATAAAGTTGGGGAGAAGAAGGAGGAAGGGAGTAATGTTCAGTGTGGGGGTGTCTTCCCAAGTCACTATTATGCACGATGAAGCCCTGCTTTCCTGGGTATGGCTGAACACCTGCAGGCCAATGGGAAGTCTTGAATGAATTCCTTGTTTTGCTTTGCTTGTGTTCATGGCTTTTGCTTTACCTATCAAGCTGTCTTATCTCAGTCTATGACTTTTCTCACTTTTACCCTTTCAATTCCCTCCCCCATCCCACTGGTGGAGGAGATAGCAAGTGGCTGTGTGGTGCTTAATTGCCAGCTCTGGTTAAAGCACAACATGTGTGAAATATTGTCTGGGCTAGGAACTGGTTGAATGGCTATGTCCAAAGAGTTACAGTCAACAGCCTCACATATATGTGGAAACCAGTAATAAGTACTGTCCCTCAAGGGTTTGAGCAGGAATCAGTACTGTATAATATCTTCATCAGATAGTGGGATCAAGTGCGCTCTGAGCAAGTTTGCAGATGACACCAGGATGAGTAATGCAGTTGGTTTGCTAGATGAGTGGGGTGCCATTCAGAGAAACCTTAACAGGCTTGAGGAGTGGACACATGTGGACCTCATCAATATCAACAAGGCCAATTGCAAGGTCCTGCACATGGGTCAGGGCAAGCTCCAGTATCAGTACAAATTGAGGGGTGAAATGGTTGGAAGCCCTGTAAAGAAATGAAAAGCTGGACAGGAGCTGCCAATGTGCATTTGAAGTCCAGAAAGCCATCTCCATCCTGGATTGCATGAGAAAAGTGTGCTTAGTATGATGAGGGAGGTGATTCTCCCCCTCTAGTTCACTCTTGTGAGACCCCAGCTGAAATGCTGCATCCAGTTTTGGGGGCTCAACACAAGACATAGACCTGTTGGAGCAGGTCCAGAGGAGGTTGCAAAGATCATCAGGGGGCAAAGTATCTTTCCTGTAAAGTCAGAGTGAGAGAGATCTAGGTCTTGTCAGCCTGGAGAAGAGAAGGCTCTGAGACCTTATTGTGACCATTCAATACTTAAAGGGGACTTAAAAAAAGATGATGAGGACTTTTTTACCAGGACCTATACTGATGGAACTAAGGGCAATGGTTTTAAACTGAAAAAAGTAGATTTAGGAGAGATATAAGAAATAATTTTATTTATCATGAGCATGATAAGGCACTGGAACAGGTTGCCAAGAGGACTTGTGGATATCTCATCACTGGAAGTGTTCAAGGTGAGAATGGACAGGAGTCTGAGCAACCTTTTGCAGTAAAAGATGTCCCTGCCCTTGGGGGAGGGAGGAGCAGACTCGATGATCTTTAAATATAAATGTTTCTGTGAGTCTAACTTTGTATAATCCTATCATTCTTTGAAGTTGTCACAAACAACTACTTTTTATTTTCTTATAAAGTTTTGACAAACTGGAAATATTTTAAGAAACACAACTTACACTGATAAATTTCACCAGTATTCCAGGCTTTTTCTCAAGATTGGCAGCTCTCTGAAAAAGTCAAGGCTGCATGAAAGGATGTGAAATTTAAAAAACAAATGAGATGGGTTTTTTGGTGTTTGGTGATGGATTAACAGATGGTTGGTGAAAGAATGCAGATACTTATGTGAGTGAATGCATTTGTATTTCAAGAAAGAGAATTTAGAAAAAGTTAGAAAATGGGGGAAGGGTAGTGCTATAATAAAAATAACACCTACAACAGATGTTCTGGAATTGAATTGTCCAGAATTTTTGAGGTATTGAAAAAGAACAAGACAGATATACTAGCAATGTAGAAAAGGAAAAGAATATGTGAAATAAAACATATTAAAGGATATCAACAATGTTTTTTTCGAACTGCCTTGAAATAATAATTCTCTCTCTAAAGGAAATTTTAAGATAGGTGAATGTGTTTGTATAAAACCAATGTGACTCTTTGTTTAGATAAAAAATTAAAACAAATCACAAATGATCAGGTAAATTAGAATATGTTTTTGTGTTGTATGGATCTTTTTGAAACAATTTGGGTGAAAACATTTCCAGTTCTTCCAAAGTTTGACTGCGTATTTAAGTAAAGTGTATTTAAAAATATCTTCACTTGTAACTTTAAAGATACCTCTATATTATATATCTCTAATTATACTTTATTGCTTGTATTTAAGAAACTAAAATCTTCCAATACCATGAGAATGAGTACCCAAATAAAAATCCTCAAATATGATGAGAGTGAGTACACTATAAAAACCTGGGTTAAACAGACAGAAAACTCATTGTATGATGCATGGAAAATATTCATCTAGAAAAGCCTCTTTTTGCAGAATCAGTGCATGTTAAAAGAATAGACTTTCAACCGAGAATGCCTTTACAACATAAACTTTGGAGACAAAATAGTCCGTGGTAGGCAGAAAGATGGATGGTGTCCCCTGAGGTTCAGAAGCTTTATTTAGCTCTGACATTATATGCTGAATTATCCTGGTTAGGATAGAAATCTTCTGGGAAGTAATACTGTTTGCTGGTTGGTGGCTTTTTTAAAAAATATTTATATTTATTCAATGATATAATACATAATAAAAAAAAAATACTAATCCTTATCTAACAATATAGTTTACTTATAAGTACAACACTTGAAAACCAGGGTGGGACATAAGACTTAAGCAAATTTATAATGTTCTAATCTATAAGGAATCCATATTTCTGGGAATCAGTTAGGATAATGTACAGGCTATTGGAGGATGTCCGGAGATCATGAGTTAGAAATGGTTTCTAGAATGAGAAAACTAAATTACTATGCATTGATTGCCAAGTTTAACTTCCCATCTGGGAAAGCTTAATGAAGGACAGATTTTGTTGCTGCACTGTTCTCCACAATACTATATGCTATCAGAATTATCTGAGTTAAGTCCTGTCAGAAGTTCAAAATCTATTGTTATTTGCCTTAAAAAAAAAAAAAAAGGCCTGATTTAAAAACAGAGAATCACCGCATTAAATAATCAATTCTGTCAACTTTTTAAATAAAAAAGGGAGTTATTTAATTTTTAAGTTAGCTGCAATGTTAGCTTTTTATTAGCAAGTGCCTGTTGTTGCTCTATTAGGAAGTGAAGGCGTTCACAGACAATATGATTCATAATCATTTCTTTGATAATGTAATAGACTGAACTACCTCAGTATTTCATTGGAGTGTATACTTTATAATCTCTTATGTATTTTGGTTCTACTGTGAGCTTACTTCAATTTTTCAATAACTTTCAAAATGTACATCAAAACTGGTTATGGATTTCAGGAATGTCAAGGTAGGACCAAATAAAGAAAAAAAAATATTTAAAGATACTCTTTGAATGTCCAAATGATATATTAGTCCTGTTGTTCAGAATATACACTTGGAATATCATGTTCAGTTATTTAATAACTGGGATACTTCAGAACCATCCTTGTCCATCATCTATTCTCTAGGCATTTGTTCCTAAAAATCTTACAGCTTTGGACTACATAATTGGTTAGCAATATCTATATTTCTCTGCAACAACACATTAATCTACCATCTACCACATTATGAATATGAATTGATTCAGACCTGATTTTTCTGTTACTTGTTTTTCCTTCGGTTTTGATACCATCTGAAACTCCGTTAGGATCCATTTAATGTTGTCTGTTTGAGTTATTGATAAAAATATTAACCCATAAAGAATCAAGAAGGTGATCTCTTAAGG
This sequence comes from Myiozetetes cayanensis, assembly GCF_022539395.1. Lineage (NCBI taxonomy): Eukaryota > Metazoa > Chordata > Aves > Passeriformes > Tyrannidae > Myiozetetes > Myiozetetes cayanensis. Next base: position 38,381,667 of record NW_026087742.1, on the reverse strand, counting down.
ACTTTACTATAGATTACTTACCACTGATTCCCAGTTATGTGTTTAATTTCAAAAGTATAGTTCTTAAGGTGAATATTTTTATTCAGATTACCTTTATAGAAACAAAAATTTCAATGTAAAAAAAGAACATTTGAAAGGTTATAGACACTAAACAAACACACCCAAAACCACATTTAAGAATAACTTGTATTTCATGATAAACAACTAAGATAATTAGTGATAACCCTGAACCACGTAATTTCTGACACTAACTGCACCCAGTTTGTCGTATGACACAGAGTTCCACAGTAAAATTATTGCAGGTTCAGGTCTAAAAATACTGCTTCTCATTTGTTCTCATCACTTTTATAGTATTTCTACTTCATATTTGTGCAGCACATATGTGTGATGCAAGTGAACACAAAGACTATGATGCATATGGGTAGAATGAAATGTATCTACGGGTGCTGAGAGAAATACCAACAGGAAATATCAACAGTGTTGTCAGATTTGTAATATTCTCAGCATAGCCTGTTTCACAATACTGTAAATTAGTGGGAATTCCAGATTGCCTATCCTTTGATCTCTCATTTTTCCTGTGGCAAAAAGCCCACTCAACTAACCAGTGAACTAATTTTTTTCCTGCTTATTTCATGTCAAAGAGGAATAAAATGGAAATAAAGACATTTACATATATATCTGCGATTCCCACCTGTCCCCCTATGTACATACTCTTTATAATCTCACTGATCTCTGCACATCAGGCTCCTTCTCCAAACATATTCCTCTGAAAATGTGATGGTTCATTAAAATATGGATATGATTCAGCTCAGGAATTCTTTTTCAGTAGGTGAAATTTGTCCTTTGGCTGTCAACTCCCATAAGATTCTTTTCAGTAAGCCATGCTTAGACTTCACTAGTAACAGCTACATTTGGCTTAAAGCAAAATTAATTTCAGCAGGCCTAAAACTGCTATTTTTTCACACTTTTAAGAAACCATCAGAAAAAAAAAAAAGTGTTATTGTTTCATATATGCACACTAGCCCACTTACTCTGAAAGTTGTGAAATTATTTGATTATCTCTATTCAGTATTCTTGCTTCAAAACAAGCCAAAAGTTTAATTTGAAAGAGGAAAGTGATCTCTCACAATTACAGCTTAGGAGTTGAGATTCACAGGTAACTCAATTCCACTGAGACAATTGTAAAATAACTTCTTAAAAGAGTGTATCTGGGTTTCAGCCTCTCAATAAGATAAGTGGCAAAAGATAAATTTAATTATAGTATTCTGAAGTTAAGAAAGAACCAAATTTCTCATGCGAGATTTAAAAAAAAAAATCTTCAAATCTTAAAAAGTGAAAAGGTAATACTTCCAAAAAAATTATTTTACTTCATGGCTGATAAAATTTGGTTTCAAATTTCTCCTTTATTTGTATATACCAGAACTTATTTCTTTAAAAGAAGAGAGAGACCTAACTATCATGATAGTTACAGCTCATGATAGTGTTCAGTCTCTCTTCAACACAGAAGAAATTCCATTTTTCATTTGATAATGTAATATTCTTCTGAGCTGGTGATGGAAGGAAGATTTATTCTCTGATTCCTCAAAATTGAAGGCCTTAAGTGATGGCTTTTCCAAGTCTTTTAGAAGTAAGTATTCCATACCTTTCTAGTGTGAAATTGATCGACTGCTTCAGAAGGGATCAAGAGGTACCTCATCGATTCCCTCTAGAATGCCATAAAGAGCAGCAATCTAAGTTTGTTCGCAAGAAATAAGTTCAATCTCAGGCATATGAGAACTGAGCCTTTGTTAGAAAGAAGTTCAAACAGTCTCGGAGGACGAAGACTGAGTCTTTTCTCTCTACATACTTTGTGAAGGAACTGATCATATACCCCTCTTGTTCTGTATAGGCTGAAGTAGTCTGAATGCACACTGACTGCATCAGGCTCAGCAAGTGAAATGATAGAAAGGAAAATAACTACTTCAAGTATGTCCCACTCAGCATCAAATCAAAATCTTAGCTAAATCAAAACCTTGAGGGAAAAAAAAAAAGTCTTACTTCAAGAAATTAGGCCTTTTCTGATTACTGAAAATATAAAAATTCTGGAAAAATTTATTCTAATCTTTAATTCATTAAATAATTTCCCACTAGTTTGACAACTATCTGTGGGCAGACACTGAGAACCAAAATGTGACTTATTTCATGTAAGTTGCTTATATTAAAATCTGCAAAGATATGAAAAACCGATGACCTAATGTCCCCAATGATAGTGATTAATCAAGTTGTAGTTGATCAGTTAGAGATATGCCTTATTTCTAAATGGTTTTCAACTAAATGGATTCTCTCCTAGTGAAGTATCTTGGAATGTTTACACATTGCTGTATACACAAGCTCCAAGTCACATTCTTAGGGTTAAAAGACTATTCCTCATGTTAGATAACTTAAAATGTTACCTACAAGAGTTTGAAACTACATATAATGTGAGCGTTCACTATCATATTTATTAAAGGAACGGCATTGGCTCAAGAGGATTACATTTTCCTTAAGCTTCCCATTGTACAATGGACTCTAACTAATTACGTTTAAAAGTGTCTGTTTGCCATGTATGAACTATGATACTGAATTTCTTTGTCTTTCACTGAGGAAAACAACGCAAAATGACAAAGAGTTTAATTAGTCCTCAGTATTCCAATTAATATAATACAATTAATTTACTGAAACCTGTTATCTGCTGTCAAGTTTTCACTGAAAAATAAAGTGAGATAACTGAGCTTTGTGAGGCAATTAGCAGATTTTCAGCATAGCAAAGTGAGAATTAGTTGCTACTTTTCACATTCAGCTTCTTTTTGCTATTTCATGCTGCATGACAGACTTGTGAATGGAAAAACAAGTGGGTTGAACTGCTTTTGTACTTCTCAAGACTGTGGAAACCAAAACAAACAAAAATACTTCATGTCTCTTTATGATGAATTGCTAGCATTGCCAAGAGCATTTTTGTATCAGTTTAAAAGTAGAGTAAATGAGAGGTGGATTGGATTTACAGGTGAAATTCTACTTCAAGTGATTTAGGAGGGGAGGATGCTACTGGAGTTTCTCCTGTGGACTGTAAGGTTTTTCAAGAGTACCAGTTTATACCAATATTAAGATATAGAAATGTAGCTTTTCCTGCTGTGAAGTTTGACTGCTTCTTGCCTACATCAACTTATATTGTATCTTTGAGTCACAGGTATTTCAATTTGTCATATGTAGTGGGTTGCCCCTGGCTGCATGCCAGGCACCCACCATAGCTGCTCTGTCATTCCCCTCTGCAACTGGAAAAGGGGAGAGGAAATACAAGGAAATGTTCATGAGTTAAAGACCAGGAGAGATCACTCACCAAATACTGTCACAGGCAAAACAGACTTGAATTGGGGAAGTTAACTGAATTTATTACTAACGGAATCAGAGTAGAATAATGAGAAGCAAAACCAAATCTTAAAAACACTTTCTCCCCACACCTTCCTCCTTCCCAAGATCTACCCTCTCCCCCTGTGTGGCGCAGGGAGACAGAGAATGGGGGTTTGTGGTGGGTTGACTTTGTTTGGAAACCAGGTGCCCACAAAGCCACTCTACCACTCCCCTTCCCAGCTGGACAGGGGAGAGAAAATACAAAGAAATGTAAAAAAAGAAATGCAAGATAACTTAAAAAAGAAAAGTCGAGGGAAGTTTTCAGAATAATGAGAACACTCTAGCGTTTCAGAACATAAAACACGACGATGATACTGTTAAGAATTCACTTACATGTGATAGAATTCACTACATAGTATGATATGCATTGCAGAGGGCAAAGTGTTTTCTAAAATCTTTTAAAAACTTCCTTAGAATCTTTTTTTTTAGTCCTAGAGATTACCAGGGTGGTGGGTTTTTTGTGTATCCTTAACCCACAGTGATGGCACTTTGATTCCATTTTGAGCTATAGGTCAGTGTTGTGACATGGGCAAATAGATTTAGTAGTATGGTAATAATTGAAAGGCAAGAGTAGTAGCAACACAGTTTCTGCTACACTTCCATTAAGAGTTGTTTTTCAGGCTTCTGAGAGCAATTTTCATTTGATGAGTACAAAAAGGGAATAATCACAGACCAATGGGTTACTTTCCAACATTTAGGAGATTTTATGTCTGTATGAGGTGGTATTGCTTTATATCATCCCCTTCCAACTGATACCACTGCCTGACATAAAAAATTTACAATATGGAGACTATCCACAGAGAGACTATCACTGAAAAGACTGTCATGAGAGTAAAACTTTCCTGTTGTCTATTAGCTGCAAAAGCAATGTTTTATCTATTCTTTTGGTCCTTATTTTATTTTACAATTAGAAAACCCAGTAAAATAGCAGGGAGTCATTCACAGCTGAGTTAAATAATGTGCTGCCAGTGCTGATGAACGAAGTCTGATAAAAGGCACACACAATACTGCAAGAAACACTGCAGGAGTTCCTTTTAGCTCATGGCAGTTCAATTTAAAAAAAAAAAAAAGAATTTAAATGTGGGATTTAGTAGAAAATCAAATACCTCAATTAATAATAATTAATAATTTAAAGAATAGTCAATAAGCTATTGGAGTATTTGTATATTTGAGTTTTGTAACTCTATATTTGTTGTGACTTCTTTGGTATACTACAAATTGTAAACAAAAATTATCTGGAAGTTGTAAAAAAAGTGTAGACACTACCACTCAAAATATGTTGGACAAATGGTTTTGTTAGACCTTCGCAGTGCAAAGGCTTGATATATTCTGAATAAAATATGTCCGATCTAAAGGTAATTTTTTTAAAGTAGAAGTTGTGTTTCTCCCAACATAGGCCTTGACTTAGCAACCAAATTACAACCTACTTTTTTTTTCTCTTCATCTCCCAAAATGGAGGTTCTGAAGGCAAAATGTGGTCTTCTGGGAGCAAGCAGATAACTTTATTGCCTGCTGTTTAGGCACTGCATGAGACTGGAAATGCAGCTCTGCCAAGGGAGTATCCTCCAGCTCACTAATCCTAGAAATGCTGACTCTGAGTGCTTCTCTGAAAAACATAGCAATAAAAGATTCATTTTTCTTGCTCAAGGACACTGAGAACAGAAGGGACCAGCACTCTCTTTTGCAAGGACCATCTGGCCCTGTGCTCTGCCTCTATAAGCTGCAGAATTTCTTCCAGAAACTGGATTAAAATATGTTTCTCAGAGAACGATCTAATCTGTTTTAAGGACTCCAATCAATAGCAAATCCATGGCTGCTTCAGGCAAGATGTTTAAATAGTTAATTAGCTTCACCAATGCATCTTACTAAGTGTAAATTCAGTTTCCATGCACTAGATCATCATAGATCTTCATCTGCAAGGTTAAGACATCCTTTTCTATCATATATAATTTCTATCACTAAGTATCTATGCAGCATGATCAAGTAACTTCACTTTCTCTTCAACAAACTAGGAGACTGAAATCCTTAATCAAGGAATTCAAGGATTATTGAAGAATATATTCAATATATTATACTCAAGAACCTTCTGTGAAGACCTCAAACAGGACAAAGAAATCTTCAGATTCTTACAAATGCTATATGCTGAGGATATCTGGTTCCCTTCTTGATATTCTTTTATACATTCAGCAACAACATTCACTACTCATTGTACTGAGCTTCCACATTGACACTGTTGTCTCTGATAATGTTTTTTTCCTCAAGTTGCTGCTTTCCAAGAAGAAATCTCTCATTTTGCTGCTGAAGTCTTTTCTGCTTACCACATTTGAAAATTTACACTCTCAGTGCTGTACTGAAATGTATTTTGCTGAATTATGACCTTGTACTAGGGAGATCTGGAACACTGTGGATAAACACCTTCTCCCCACTGTTAAATGCTTTCACTGACCTATACAACATACCAACAAAGATCTTACTTGATCATCCAAATACACATAATATGATTACTGAATAAAACATTGAGTACTATCAGAAACTGAAGAACTCTCAGTGTTCCCAACTATCATAGACCCTAGCACTGATTTTTCCACCTTAACCTGCATTTGCTACCTTTGAATACCAAGGAAATCATACAACCAACTGATTATATACAGTATAATCAGTCCTGCCCTTTCAGAATACAGTATTATATAGTGTTATGTCAAAAACTTTGATTTATTTGAAGTAATTGCTTTTATCAAGTTGTTTTGTCACCTGATCAAAGTGTATCACATTTTTTCATGCTGTCATTATATTTTCTAACAAAACATGGCAATTATATTTTTGTACTAATTTCTGTTAGTGCATTGCCTGTGCTCTGAATGTAAATGTTTGATGAAGAAAGAGAAACAGTGAACTTTCCAACATGATGTTAAGGGTTCTAGCTTAAATAAGGGGTTTAGGATCCAGAGGCTTCTATGCAGAAGATATTAAGTTGGGAATGATGACATTGCTCTCCTGTCTCCAGGATGGAACACATTAAGACCTTTAACAATACAAAAATCAGTAAGGATCAGTGACGTAGTTATCCCAGCAAAAAGCAGCACCATATTTGATGAAACACAGTGTTCTCTTTCTGTAGTGATTGTACTGTATATGCATAACAGTCTCTAAGCTGCATTTTCTAAAAAAAATCCAAACCTTTTGTTTCAAGCTCTGTAAATCACACTGAGTATTTTCATTATCTTTTTCTCTGTGATCCACATTTTTTCATTCATGTGACATTGACTGACCAGACCTTCCACTTTTATCCTCACACATTGACCTGTTCTTTTCTGGAACAGAGTTAATTGTCCTTATAGTAGCTGGTATGAGGACATGTTTTGGATTTGTGCTGGAAACAGTGTTGATAACATAGGGATGTTTTATTTATTGATGAGCAGTGCTTACAGAGAGTTGATGTCTTTGCTGCTGCTGTCTTGCCCACCAGAGAGGAGACTGGGGTGCACAAGGAGCTGGGAGGGGACACAGCCAGGAGAGCTGATCTCAACTGACCACACGGAAGCCCCACACCTTATGACATTGTGCTCAGCAAAAAATTCTGGGAAAAGAAGGATGAATTTGGGACATTTGAAATTATGTTTTCCCAAGACACTATTAATGGACACTTTCTTTCCTGGAGATGTCTGAACACCTGCCTGCCCATGAGAAGTGGAAAATGAATTCCTTTTTTTCCTTGCTTGTATGCACGACTTTTACTTTACCTATTAAACTGCCTTTATCTCAGCCCATGAGGGTTTTTTTTTACTTTTACTCTTACAATTTTCTTCCCCATCCAACCATGGGCAATGAGTGAACAGCTCTGTGGGTCTGAGCTGCCCACTGGGGTTAAACATGAAAAAAAAAATCCATGCAAGTGGATTTTTACCATGGCTCTGGTTTTCTGGCTAAGATTACATACTTCAAAATGGTTTTTAGAAAGCTTATTGTTTTCTTGACACTATTTCTTCATCTTCTAAAGCTCTAGTTGTTATGTTCTTGAGAGGCATGTGGGGCTTCTTCTCTGATGTCTGGAAACACTGACAAGACAATGAGTATGTGGAGCTGAAAATTTCTTTTACTTAGTTTGTTCTCAGGCCCTTTGTGGTCCTTGCTTTGAAAACTGAACATAATGGAGTTGACTGAGGGTTTTTCACTCTATGCTACCATGACGTTGAAGATCTTTTTCTTGTGAAGTTGCCATTTTTATTCTATATTTAGACAATAAGTCAAGTACGTTTATCTCCATCCTTTTCTTGCTATACAGATCAAAACTCTAGCAGTGCAAATTCAATGAAGTCATTTTGGAACTTGTATATAGTATATTTCTAAAAATATTGTCCTCCACAGCAGCTCTGTAAATTCAACCATGCTGATTAAAATTTATAAATGCAAGCACTACTGTGCTTATTTGCTGTATGGACATATTTGTTCTAAAGGCAACAATTGCCATATTTTTTTTCCTTTCCGAGGAAGATGCACAAGTCTACTCGGTCCTATTATTTTATATAAATCTTTCTTCATTCCTAACCAGCTATTTGAAGGTGACAGGCAATGAAGATAGCATGTTGAAGCAATTAAGGTAATTTCTATCTTTCTCCAAGGCTTTTCGCACATTGGCAATGCACCAGCAGAAATTAACAGAGACTTCGTAAGGCTTTTTATTCTCTAGAACAAGTAGATCTGTGCATGATATGTACAGCTTTACATTCTAAGAGTCAAGGTGCAGCTTTTGAGTGCCCTGCTGGTACACCCTCTTCAGTCCTGGATCAGTCATAGAATCATAGAATCTTCTCTTTGTCTCCTGGCTCTATTTTAGCAGAGAGGTGAGTTGTGGTCATGATACCCCACAGCACTGACAGTGCTGTGCCTGTGTGTGTATGCCAAGACTGACACTGAAACCTGCAGACTTTGTTAGTATTCTCTGCCACTGATTTTTCTGCTGCAGGTTTATTCCCTACTAGCATTTTTAAACAATATCTACCTGCTGGCATGCCAGATGTGGGGAGGTACTTTCTTTAAGTTTTCCTATAGTATGTGCCAAATTACAATTTTGGCATAAAATACAATTTCTCATTTATTATGTCAGTTAATTTCTTCTTATCTGACAATTTGTTAGTGAGTAGTATTTTTTTTCTTACACAGCATGAGTAGGATTGATACCAAGAACTGGAGGAGATTTTAAGGCATTTCACCTGCAATCAACCCTTTTATTCAATCAACGAGTTCAGTGAATTAACCAGCAATGACTTCATTTCTCATTTGCTTTCCTGTTATTATTTTTGCTTTGAATGCAGTAGGAATGCTATGTGGGAGTAATGATTTCAGCACGCAAGAAGCACTGTGTACACTCATCCCTTTGAAAGTTAAGCTGCTGGTTCTCATAAGTTAGAGAATTTGAAGAACAGTGACCATGTGGCATCTTACAGCTGACTATTCCATAACATTCTCCCTACAGCACAAACACAAATGTAAACATTATTTTTAAAACTCTCAAATAAATTCTGGAAAAATAGAATTACTAATATGATTAAATAGTCACATTTGTGGAAAAGGAACCAGAAATATGGAATGGTTTGATCACTTAATAACAGAGAATAAGGCTATACCTTTATCATTCTGTGGTGGAGAAATATAATAAAACCAAAGGTATAGCCAAACATTTTGTAAAATATTGTTAAAGAAAATTTTTGTTTCACTCGGTAGAAAATGTAAACAAGCAGAGGAATTACTATTCTGGGAGCATTATGGCAGGATACCTAATAATCTAACAATAAATAAAAAATGAAAAATCTGACTTCAAAACAGTAATTTAAAAGCTCAATAATAATACTGAGCTGGATAAACAAGAAATCAAGGCTGGTTTGATTAAACTAATTGCCAAAGTTTCAATGACTTTGTGAAAGAAGTGTTGCAATCCATCTCTCCTCAGTCTCCTCTCTGTTCTTGCAACTCCAGTTCCTAGAGCTGTGATAACTTAGCTGTCTTTTACACTTTTCCTCCTTTCCTTTCCACCATGTTCCTTCCCCTCTTTCTCTCAGCCACCAGGTAGCCATTAATTCAGTATGCTCTGTTCTAATGACTTCTATTTTCCACTGTCCCACCTCTTTCCTTCCCCAAATTGTATGTTATTAAATGAACAGAAAGTACTACACTTCAGGTATGCAATTTTCAGCATGAACTATCTGCAGATGCAAATTTTGAAGTGACTTAGGAGGCAAACTCAAAGCAACAAAGCATGAGCTATTATAATGGTGAATTAGTACAGTATGGACAATTAACTTAGACAATCTACAAAAGTGTTTTGTGTGAGAAATTAAACAAAAAAATGCAAAAATCACGTGTACCATGTGGAAAATAAAACCTAATGAACATGATAGTTTGGTATCTCCTTATTTATAGAACTTACAAAATATAATCTTTAATATATATGTATTGCCATTTATGAAGAGAATGTAATGAGAAAAAATCAGTTTTGTTTACTTAAAGAGGGTCAGTTATATAATACAATTATGGTGGAGTAAGCTCCATTTATATCTTTAAATTTTTACACATTTTTAAGGAATAGCTTACATGTACTACAGGATATGGAATGCAAGAATGTTCATTACTGTATAGTATTTCTATGCTATAAGTACCTCTTCAAATTGCTGCGCTAGTGTAATATTCTATTTGTATTCAGAAAGTCTAATACGAACACAGAGTAAAATTTCTGGTGCTTATGACTTCAGTATAAAGTCATAAAATTAGTAATCTACAGGACTTACTGATGTAGCCAAGGAAGGAGAAGTATCTTGTTATAGTCATGATTTGACTTATTACTGAAAGATATATAAAAATATAGAAAAATAAAGATGGTCAGAGAAATAAATTAAGTAATAGGAGACACTGTGTTCAGAACTCATAAAAATAAACCAAGAAATATGACAAATATATTTGGTCGTCATCAAGCCAATTTGAGTGTATTTCTATACTCAATTTGAAGACCTAGGAACAACCTCTCACCAACTTCAAGGATCAAATCGAGACTTGGGCAGAGAGAACAAGCTGATGTGGAGGTATGGTGAGTGGTCATCCTCTCTTAGAAAACAGCTTGGCATGTTTAAAGAAAAAAATTCATTCATGGTGAACAATCGCATCTGGAGCAAATTGAGACAATGGTAAAAAAAAAAAAAAAAAGAGAGAGACAGACTTTCTCATTATTTTGAAGGAGTCAGGAAGTTATTATTAAAAAGTTATGACATTTATTTCTATCTAATATAAAAACAAGCTGGCAGTACATAGAAATACTGGTTTTTCTTTGTAGAAATTCCTCAGAGAGAAGGATGAGCTTTAAGTCTACATTTCAGGTCATTATACCTGTTATTTTTCATGCAGATGTGAGCTCTGGGATCTTATTACTGAAAAGTAAGATAGACAGCTAAATACTACTGAAAATAAAATACTGTGACACATTACAGGGCCAGGAAAAAGAAACCTATATCTAATAAGGAATTGTGAGAAGTCTACAAACATCCAAATAAATAAACACTGTAGTATGTCAACAATATCAGTAGGTAGAACATATGACTATAGTGAAAAGGGCAGACTAATTATTTGTCTTTTTAGGAAAAAGAAGTAAAAACCAAAGTAGGATAATAAGGAAACTATAAAAATTCTCAGTGTGAGATTTAAACAGAGAAATAATAATCCTGACAGAATGGGTTGAATAAAACTGTGACAGCAGCTAAGGGTTTAAAGATCCATGGGAGTAATAATTGCAGTACTTCACGAGGCAGGTGAATTACTTTTTTTTTTCCTATTTAGTATAAGGAAAGAATCCACATTTTCACATATCCAAGAAATCCTCAGAATTTTCTGTAGCACATTAACATGTTATTAACCTGCATTAAAACAATATACACCTGATTTTCCTTGTCATTTTTGTAAATAATGTAGCCATTTCTGATTTGTTTTTTTTTTTTTTTTACTGATTGCATAAAGAATGTTTGCATGATACAGATATTTTTTGTGGGTGACTTTACAGCTATAGAGCATTGATAGACACCACGAAGAATATATGCTTAATGAGGAGGATTGCTTTTTCCTTCATTTGTTATTATAAGTTTGTATATTATATTGCTGAAATGTCTCATAACAAAAAATGGGAACAAAACATACCATACACTTACTCTTTTTTAAATTAAAATAAGGGAATTATGTCAATTTTTATAATAAGATCACCATTAGCCTTGGAAGTCTACATTTTTCTGCCTAAACTTATTACCCTTAAAGGTTTTCTCTCCTAATTGGCAAGATGAGGTCACGAGTTATGTGACTTCTGCTTTTTGAACTTTGAAAACTCTCTTTAACTGTAGTGGCACTGGGAATAAAACCTGTCATTCAATTCTAAGGACCTGTAATCTTCAGCTTGCAACCTGCCATCTGGTCCCATGTACAATGTCAGCCTAACGAAGCTTCCTCCCTGGTGGAGAGGGTGGGAGCCACTCTGGCTGGTATTTTCTCCACTCATGTCAGTCTGAGGCAGAGGGATAGTGCAAAGTCCTTATGGCATTGAAGTTCCTCTTTTCCATTAGTATCATTTCATTAAACAAAAAACACAACAGAAGATGAAGAAAATAAACTTTAAGTGTCACGTCAACCCCAGTCGTTTTAACTGCAATACTCTATAAACATTTTTATTTAGCACAGTGTTATGCCATCAATTTGCCTTTGATCTACCCGAGAAAAGATAACTACATGGGGCATGATAACACTGGTCTTTGGTTCCTAAAATCTCAGTAGCAATGTTAACATGTAGGCATTCAGAGGATAACTATTGAAACTCTTAGCAGAGGTGCAGCACTGTAGAAAACTTCTTTTGACATTTTTAATGAAGTAAACCCAACTGATTATGAGCTTTGTTGTGCATTTTAGCATTTACATATAGTAAAAAATCATAGTAATTGAATATTTTTAAAGAAAAATACAGGGAGATTTCCAAAGAAATTTGAAACTGAGGTGAGTGGGAGACAGGGGACACTTAATGGCACTGAAGCTTTTCTAAACTCAATTCCAATATGTTTTTAAGTGCTCTTTTTTGAGAGAAGCTTGAGAAGAATTTGTTTATCCTTAATCTTGAAGCTTACTATAATTTTTATTATCTGTAAAATTCATCACATCATTATGTACCTCCTTTTCCAGACCATTTACTTAACGCCCTATGTTCCAGAGCCTATGGTATCCTACCAGAAGCCTTCACATGTTGTGAAAATTGGGCATCAATTTCTATTCTTTATTTCTATTCTTTCTAGCCATTAATTGACCTACAAAATACCTTTCTTCAGTCATTCATGGTTTCTTTATGGTCCTCTTGTGAAGGTCTGAGAGAATGTTCTGATAAAAGCTGCTGAAAAATCCAAGTACAATATTTTGACTATGTACACTCTCATTATCAGTTTAAAAAGCTGCTAGTATTGCTTCTGCCCAGAAAAAAAAAATCCTGTCAATTTCACACTAGAAATGTTTGCTGTTCTTGCCTATGCTTTGATGGGACTACTAATAAGCCAGTATATGAGTCCAAACAAAGAAATGAAATCATCAGCCACAAAGGCATTTAAAGGTTCACTAACCTGCTTATGAGAGTCTATTCTCACAGATTGTTTCCTCTTGGTTTTTTTCTTTTAAAGGTCCTAATATTTGAAAGCATTACTGGTAGACAGTAAGACCTCTGGGTAGAGAGAAGTGGCATAAAACTAGTAGAGAGTAAGAAGTGCATGAAGAAATTGACCTGTGAACAAAGAATCAATATAGAACAGGGATGTAGCAGGAGACAAAGCGGATGTGAATAGAGGCAATTTGTCAAATTGACTTTCTCCCATACACACTTTGTCCTTTATGGATAAACACGATCATCTGATATAAGTACCAGGTAAGTGTAATCACAAACAGTGTGTGAGTTAATATGATTTCTCCATTAGATGCTCAAATCAAGCTTTAAGGAAAACCTTGGGCATGAACCCGTGTAGCATGAAAAAAAAAGGAAAGACATTATTTGATTAGGCTAAAGGCAGTAAAGAATCAGAGGGCAGGAATAGTAATACATTATCAAAGTGTCTACAGTGGGAGAGAACAGAGAGGAAATGGAAACTTTGGGACTGGAAAAAACTGGGAAAGTGAATGAGTACTGAAAAGTGATAGTGAAGATTCCAACATGATGGAGAAAGCTAGAGACTTGTATACCTTATCAGGAGAGAACTACATGTCAAGGATAAGAGAACAACAAAGGAATGACAGAAGAGAGGAACAAACTTCACAGAAAATGAAACAAACGTGTCTGAGAAAAGTGAGAGACCACCACCAAAAACTTGGAGGAGCATGTTTAAATGCTTCTTGTTTCCAAGATTCCCAGTTAGATCAATATGTAAGGACCCTTTAACTAGTGTCCACAAAATAAGTACCTTCCAAACAGATCTCAAGAATTAGTTGGGATTGAAGCTGTCCTGAGGCTACATGCAATGTTGGCTGATGTGCTTTCTGTCATTTAAGTCTTAACTCAGGCACTGTAATTTAGGAGGTTACAACCCACAGAGGAAACCAAAGCCAAATGAAACAGTCTCCCTCCAGCTGCATATTTTCCACCCCTTTCATTAGACTGCAATTTGAAATAAAATAAAATAAATAAAGAAAGAAAGAAACCCAAAGAAAAATATCTCATATGCAGAAATGGACAATTCCAATGGATTATTATTTTATTAGGCTCAATTGCAGGTTAACTATCATATTCTTCCTCTAAGAATCTTCTTACCTCTTTTAACTGAGCAACTTTTTGCTGGCTGTGGAACAGCTAACATACCCTGTTACATCTTTTTACTTTAAAAAGAAACATGATTTTTTAAAATCTGCACTTTCCAATCTGTGAATAATATTTTGGAGAAGTTTTCTAATTATATGGTATTTGTCCCTCATCTCTCATTGGAATTTTTATGGTGACTCTTCAGGTCCATTAAATACAAAATTAAAATATTAATTGGGAAATATTAAGAGGATCTGGTACCCCATCATTCTTTCAGGGACACCCTGTATTCTTTAGTGTAGAATTTCAATATGCTCATTGCAGCATTGGTCAGAAGACTTTTCCCAAAACAACACTGCTATTTCTGTATCAGCCTTTTAGACTTTCTGGTTAGTCCTTTAATTCTCCCAGAAATAAGGATTTATTCTGTATCAGTTTTGGAGTTTTGACATCAATAAAAAAGAGTAATGCAACAATGTGTTTTATAGTCAACGGAGTGACTTTGGCTTCAGACTGGATGCTGAAGTTGAAGGTGTGAAGTTGAAATGTACTTCACACACAAAACAGTTAATTGCTAAGGGACTAGAAAATAATTTTCTATTGACTGAGACATTGTACAGTATTAATCCAGACAAGGAGGTAAATGATGCAGAGCCTTTGCTTGGTACAACAAAGTAAAAGGTATCAATGTACCATAAAATGTTCAGAAATCTCTAGCTGTGTGTAAGGAACATCTGCCAGCAGGACGTAGTCAGTTTAAATGTGTATATCAATTGCATATTATCTAATAGACAGAGAGAGTAGCTGGGACTGAACGAGCTGCTAGGCTCCATGTGCTCATCACCCTGAAGGCTTTGGCTGGCAAGCAAGAACTTTGTGGAAAGAACAGTTCACCTTCATAGCTTGCTTTACTGATTTCTCAGCCATCTTCTTATCCTCCATCAGCACTGAAAAATCGGCTCAACTTGAAGGTCTTACAATCTTCACTAGACTCCTTTTTTTCCTTCTTTTAAGATTTTAAACTTTGTCATGTTTATATTTCCCATCTTGAATCCAGAGCCACTAAAAATACTTGTCTCATCATCATTTTATCCATCCTTAATTTTCCATGTTTTATCTTTCTGTAGACTTTACATGACTTTGTCTCATGGGTTAGCCACTATCTCAGCTGCCAAGGCCAAGCAACGGCTTTATATCAGAGCTGTCCCTTAGATCTTGAAAACACATGGATCCAAATCCTGAGCTGACTAGGGGGAAGCTTATAGGTGGGTTTCAAGGAAATAAGGATAAAAAATTCAGGAAGTTTCAAATAGGCATTTGAAAACTAACTTTACTAAAACTACATGAATTTAAATCACTGAAGTATCCAGTCCACTGAACTGAGTTAGAAAACATAATTCATCAGTGTGTAACCTTTCATTTTCAATAATTCGCCATCAGTGTTACAGTATCTCCACAAGAAGTTAGTTCAGATAATAAGAAATTTTTCTTCTTTGTATCTGTGGCATGGTATGTGCAGAAAATTTAAAGAAAAAATTACCAAAAAATTCTCACCAAAATAAAGTTATTTTATAATAAAAGTTAATATATCAACAGGAATTTACTAATCCTGATAATACAGAACTCTATACCTGGTCTGCTTTCCAGTGGTCATGAAACTAGGGAACAGTAAGGCATCTCTATTCAATTCTCTGAAGTACCTCAGTTCGGTCTGCTTTATCTGTCTAAGTAGAATGCTTTCACTAAGTCTGTGGAGGCTCAGTGTCATGAGCAAGATAAACTTCCGAGGTGTTTAGAAAGTTTAGCTTCTTTGCATTCTGAATTGTCATTTGACAGAGCCAGAAATGAAAGATTCAATTTTGGGAGTAATTTTTATGGTGTCCATAGATTTCAATGTAACTTACTGTAGATGTAATATAAGTGCAGCGATTTTCCAGATTGGGACATAATTGATTCTTAAATCATAATGCACTCAAACTCAAAGAAATGTTAAGAGCTAATACAAGATAGTGTCTCTATCTTGTAGCAAATTCTGCCTGTGGTAGATGTTGACATAATATAGAACATGCAATAATTGCCTTTTCCAGATGGGAAGTCCTATGAAAAATAGTTTTATTTATATTCATCAGTAATACATCTGCTTCCAGACATATTTGTTTCAAGGACTTTAATGTTCACATCATTAATTTCAATACTTGGTGGAATGCCTAAATGAAAATAAAAAGACTTGTCAAAACTGTAGCTATAAAAATTATCATATACAATTGTGTATCAAAGTATTTGGTCTCCAACTTTTCAACAAAGATGGAATTAGGACATCTGTATTCTAGAAGAAGCTCTGACAGAAATAAGTGGTGCTTAATGGTTTTTAAATGGGAAATTCTCAGACATTTGACAAGAAAAAGAGGAAAACCACATTTTATTCCATCTGTAAAATGAAATAATCATGTTTTACCAGTCTTAGAATACTACCTGCTATCCCCTGTAAGGAAAAACTTTTATTGCTTTGCATGATTGTTTTCACAATTGTAAAAACACTGACATAAAACTTCCTTTAAACTTCTCTCATTTTTCGGAAATATATTGTTTTATATTATTTTATGATACTTCCTTGAGACTTTTCTGCTGTTAAGCTTCTGGTTTTTGGGCTTTTTTTCCCCAAAAATTCCAAAATTGCTGGAATAAGAAATTTTTGGGAAATAGAAGAACGATGGAGACACAAGTTCTGGTTTTCAGTGTAGATGAGTGTTGCAGCAATGACAATGAATTCAGATGTTTAACAGATCTATTCTGGAGTGAGCCATATGACATCTTTTCTGTAAGATCTCATCAGGGAAGAAAAAAAGAAAAAGGAAGTATACAAGCCTAATATTTTTCTCAAAAATTGATTGCTTTTTTTTTGAGTCAGACATTGAAAATGTTACCTTGTGCTTCTGAAAATCAGAATAAAGGGAAATAAATGGATGTATGCAAGGCCATTATACTGCTGGATTTCCTAAATAGCTATGCAAAGCACTAGATAGTTTCAGAGCTATACAAATTAATGAGTTAATAACAAGTACTGTACTCAGCATGCAAGTAATGCTTTGATGCAAAGTCATAATCTGAAAAATAGTCTGTCATAGTACTGAAGAATGGACCATATGCCATCATTAATATCTTTGAATACAGGAAGAGTAAATTCATATGTTGTGATAGGACCCTGAGTCAGCAGCATAGCTTTGAGACAGAAGTTTCTAGAACCTCCTCTTTGTTCTCCAAAAAAACCCAAAGTGTTTTAAATACACCCACCACAAAAAAATACCAAATCAGATTTCATTTGAGTATAGATATACTTTAAAATAAGCAAATGAAAATTCCCTTTTTTTTCACTATGTCACGGAAGGCAAATTTTTACTTCTGACCTTTTTCCGTGATTGACCAAGATTACTGAGTATCAGAAACATCTTCTTGGTTACCTCTGGTCCTGGGGAGGTGCTGTCTGTTCCCCTTATGGTCTGTCTCTTACTTTCTCATCTTCAGGTAGTGTCTAAATCTCCTTGCATGAAGTTCAGGTTCCTGCCTGTATCTTTTGCAATTCTTTTCATCTGTGTCTGTAATGTCCTATAGACTCGAGGAAATGTGCTTTCCTATTTCTTTTGATGCTCACAATGTGAACTGTTGTCTATAACTCCTCCTTTAGACTTTCAAGCTGATCTGGTTAGTCCTTACAGAAAAATAATAGTCAATAATCCTGAATAATGCAAATATACCTTGCTAACTTAAAAATAATAAAAAAGAAAGCCACCAAAAAGACCCCCAAAACCTAAAAAAATTTATTTCCAGGCTTGGTAATATTGTTTCTGATATGTGCTTATGTGCAAACTGCAAATATTTGTTCTCCATGTACCCTTCCATATTACTTAAGTTTTAGAATCTCCAGACTGAATGGTTAAAGAGACAACAAGGAAACTACAAGGAGTCCTTTGTATGCTAACGTGCAAGCAGCACGTGTATACCTCCAGTACAAGGAGTTAAACAGATATTTTTTTTGTTTGTTTGCAAATATAAAATTATTTGTTTGCAATTTTTTTCTTCATGGATTTCTGATAGATACTTTCTTTTCATATAAGGGAGACCTAAGACAACTGATTCTAGTCTTATGTGTCTGACATTCTTGGTAGATGATTCTTGAGTAGTCAAGACCTTTTCTCTTGCTCTCTGACAGTCTGAGCAAGACAGAGCCTGCCTGTGGTAACCTTGTGATTAGTGAGGCAGGTACAAGGCTGAAACTCTCTGTGGCTACCATAAATGAGTGTGATTAAATAGCTAATAGCTTAACAGATATTTTCTAGGAAATTTTCTGCAGGCAAAGAAAGCTTCCTTATATTAGTGGTAGTAGAAGGCAATACATTTAACCACTAATTAGGACAGACATATTCTTCCCTTTGTAGCTCCACTTCAGGATAGTGCCTGTATTTGGTAGAGGTAAAAGGAGGACAGCTAAGGAAAGTAACATTTTAAACTGGCATGCCAGGATTCTCTCAAACATATGCACAGTGCTATGGCATTTGCACCAGTTCACATTGATTATTTGGATCTTTACATTGGATTTATTTGATTTTTTTAACTGTGTGGGTTCCTGTCTGCCAAATAATGTGCATTATAAAAATGGCAAGTTAAGGAGTTGAATTTAGAAACAAAGGGGAAAATTATGCCAGGGTATTAAAAAAAAAATATCCCTCAATACTAATACTTTAATTTTAATTTTTTAAGGAAATCTATGTCTGACAGAGGAGCATACTTCACCATTTCAAAGAAGGTACTGCAAGGTTTTACATAAAAGCAAGAATCTGAACAATATAGGGAGTGAACAAAGCAAAGTGAAAATAGGGTTCATTGTATTTTAGACCACATTAGATGTGGTTTTCATCACTGTTGGAAAAGGGTTTGTATGCCTGCATTTTTTCATCAGAAATGCAGGGAGTTCACTCAAACCTTTTGTTCAGTTTCAAAGAGATTGCATATGTAAATGCTTTCTTCAGTATTTTTTCCTTTCTTCTTTTTTTCTTTTTCTTTTTTTTTTTCCTTTCACCATGTGGATTTGAGGTGCACATTATATATTTCTATTCTGCTCTGGAATATTTACTTCACAGAAACTCATCAGATTTTTATGTGGTCATGGCAGTCCAAAGACTTGTTCTTCTCCACTCACTCAATTTGTTGTAGAGAATAAAGTGAGGACAGTTGTCAAAAATGGGGCCTGACATGATTTACTTTGGGAATTGTGTTTTCTTACTAAAATTACGGGTTTTATTTTCTGTTTCACTGTAATTTATAATATTTTTTTCTTACTTCCCATAAAAACATGTGAATCTATGTGTGCCTTACGAGCCTCACTTTAAATATTCAACAGAAAGAAATACCTCTTGTTTAAGAACATTGATAAGACCTGAAAAAATATTTAGAGGCATTTAGTCTTATCTTAATGATATAAACTGAGAGGTGAAAGGGCACAGTGCTGTAAGCAGCAAAACCTTGTATCAAGTTTATATTTATTTCCCATGTTACTGTTATTTGCAGTATTGTTGTTGGTGATGGTTGTTGGTTTGGGGCACTTCAGCTTTTAGGAATAAATTGTCACAAGCCAAACCTAAATCTCCAAGGACCATCTGCTGGGCAAAAGTCTTGGCTTTGGGTTCATTTACCCTTTTCACCCTTCCCCACTGCCACTTTTTTTTTCTTGATGCTTCTCTTGTTTCCTTCACCAGAATCCTTTCCCCTTACCAGACTTCTATGAGAAGAATATGTCCAGTTCAATGCTTTTTTTGTTCTATTTCACAGAATCACAGAATCATTATGTTATAAGGGACCACTTGAGATTTTTTACTCAAGGTTCACCCCTAACGGGTCAGCCGGGACCATCCAAGAGTAGCCTTAGAAAGTATAAAATGACTGTAAAGTTCAAGCAAAATCCAACTGAGACATTTTCAGATGATATGAGAAGTTAGGACAAGCTTCTCTCAATATCTCCAGCACCAACATTTTTTAGCCACGTAGTTGAACATTTTGTATAAACAGATAGAAATTTATGTCCATCTCTCAAATGACTAAAAAGAATAGTTCACTAAATTTACTCGAGTTTCTGCTTTTTACTGCTAAGCATAATTCTGCCTTAGATAATCACCTTTTAAAATTCTGAATGAAACAGGCTGTATAGAGAGCTCAGGTTTTAGTATGTAGTAAAAAGCAGAAATCATGTAAGGTCAGAAGAAATGTTCTCCTTGCATTAAATAAGACTTAAAGAATATTCACATAGTCTTAGATTTTAGAAAAATCAGTAAAAAAATTAATTTCCTTGACAAATAGAAATGTAAGAAAAATTAGCATAATAAAAGCACTGCTAGAACTGCAAGCTATTTACTAATAGCAAACAAATCTGAAAATGAGATGTTATCTGTATATTTTTCATGTTGCAGCTTTATTCCTGGAGTGTTTTCTCAGAGAAATCATACTTTTTACATGACAGTTCAGGAAATACATTTCTGCTGGGGACAAGTTTGTTTCAGATGTCTTCCTTTTCGGAAAAAAAAAACCAACAACAAAAATAGAAAACAAAAGTTGCTTCTAAATAAAGCTAAAAACGCATTTACATGATATAAAATTAATAAAACTGACAAACAAAACTCTTTGTTTTTAATATCAATCCAATTCTAGCCAACTTTCTTCTTTGTCACTGGGGATGAGTTTTTACCTGCTCCTCTTGTTCTTTCCCTTACATTTATCTGTTTTTCGCATCAAGTCTAAATTACAGTGTTTGTCTTCACCTTCTTGAACCTGCATATCTTTGCTGTATGTATGACATTTCTTTGTGCCCTTAGCTACTTGACATGTTCTTCTCTTACTCTTCATACTGTCCCACCTCACAATTCAGTATCTGAAATTATCTGTCTGTATTTAAAGCATACAGCAATTTAAAGGTAATTTGGGACTGTGTTTTTGAGCTTTCATGCCAATCAAATATTTCCTTCTTCCATGTCTTTCCTTTAATTTTTAAGCTTTATAGTCTTATTATAATCTTATGATCAGTTATTATCTATGATGGTATGATAAATGTTAGCATCTATACTGCTGTCCTACACTAATTTACATCTTCCAGTTTCATTCATTGTGATAAAAGTTTTGCCATCTACCAAAACCATAGAAGGGCCTCCCTTGGTTGTAAGCTTTCAGCACCAGATGCTTTTCAGGCACGAGTATCTGAAGGAACATATAAAGAAGAAATTCAGAGTTGAATAAAATTCAGAAGCAAGTTTTTTGTACATCGTTTATAACTATACAGGTATTACCTCAGAAATGCAAAACTTAGACCCACAGAATTTTAAACCTGCTTTTTATGAGAAAAATTCCATTCCTAAGGAGAGTAAAATGAAGATTAGGTGTTTTCTACTTGATGTTGACCATTTTACAAGCTTGTTTATAATCGAAGTTGCTTCAAGTGTGCATGTATCCTGTAAGATAGAAAAGAATATTTTTAAAAAACATTTTGAGATTGTAGTCTACCTCAAGTTGTTAGTTGTAATAAAGAGCTATCTGGAAGTCATTATGTATTATGGTATATTCCCTTTATACTATAACTCTATGAGTGCATGAAATGCAATTTACTAGTTTCTAATACTCCACATCTGTTATTCTTCCCCACAGCCTCATTATCTTTACTTGAAATTTTACTCAAGGGATGACATGATAAATTTGGAAAGCTAATTCAATGAGTATTCTTAGGTTATTAACTCCATGACCTACTCAGGATTAGTTAACCTTTTTGTTTAACACTTTTCATTAAATGATGAAGTGCTAACTTTAACATCTTTGATATAAGTAAGTGGCCTGTATCCAGTAGATATAATTTTTCCCTCATCAAAAGACACAAAACATTACATTCAAGCCTTAGAAGGGATAAAGTCTTACCTCAGAACAGCCTTCTTTACAAAAATAGATTCTATTCATACAAGGCTAAATTCTTCCAAGGAAATTGTGTAAAGTTTCCAGGGATTTGGTACCAGTTCTTTAGTTGAAAATTATGTTAGAGCCTTTGGAGTTCACTGGTTGCATTTTATTTGACTTAGATATATGCCTCCTAGATATATATCCTTTATTTTACTTGCATCATATTGATCTGAGTCTGCAGAAGACAACCTCGTCCTGGCCATCAGTCTTTTCTGTTTATCAGTGTGCTATTCAATAACACCAGCAGTTGACAAATGTAAGTAGCACTTCAGGAAATCCTTTTCTTTCACATAATGCTTTTGTGAAGATTTTTGCCAAGAGCAGTCTGCCTTCTTTCCATCTTGTTTTCGCCCATAGCTCAAGCTGACTTTCCTACCTCACTTTCAGCATTTCTCTTTTCCTGCATTCTGTGTACCAGGATGAGGTAGTGCCAAAAGCTCAAAGACAGAAGCCTCCTGCTCCTATTGATGGTGATTTTGAGGTTGCAGATCTTGAAAAAGGAAATAGAATTTGCAAGAGAGCCCTGGCATAGAATAAGACCAGTTTCTCTAGGAATGGATTACTCAATTAATTTGGTGACAGAAGTGTGAGGATGCAATCATGCAGAGCAGAAGCTTTCAGAGACCTTACCTTCCACAAATGTTACAGGTTTCCAGAAACATTCAAGAAGAAACATTCTCTCAAATTTTGTTTCTTGAATTGAATGCAAAGAGAGTTATTATTTTGAAAAGGACAGGAAGTGTTTTGTAACATAAGGTTTTGTTTGGTATTTTTGTTTGTTTTATTTTATGTTTGTCTATACTTGATTTCAGGAGTGACTTTTATAAGTGACTTTTATAGTCTTTACTAATACTCATGATAGTAATTTATCTTCCACTGGACTTAACCACAGCTACAGTTACACAGACCACTTACAACACTCTAGAAATTGATTAACTGCTTATTAAATTAAATAAATAAACAGTTTTAGGAGGAGATGTTGGAATCCAGTTCCGCATTTCTGCTGCTCTCTTCCCTTTCTCCTTCCTTTTGACATGCACTTATCAAGTCAGGCTTGCTCTTTTTTACTTTTGATGCTATGAATCTTTAACACTTCCTACAAAATATTACAGTTAGAACAAGAGAAATGCATCCTCTCCTTAATTCTAAAGCTGTTATTACACAAACATTTAGCTTTGAAATGCAGTTGTCTACTTGGCGGATGGAAAGGGAGGTGACTTAAAGTCCTCACACAGAGGAGATGAACCGAGGCCTCTCACATTTACAGCAAGTGCAATACTGTTAAATTAAAAACATAGGGCCATTTTCCTTCTCTAGCTATACCAGTGTTTTCAAAGAGAAGCAAAATCCTTGTTTCCATTTCTTAAAGATTCACATATCTAATCACACAGTTTGTTTCAGAGCTGCAAATTCCAAACGAAGATATTAGGTGGCTTTCCACAGCCTGAAGTTTGATTTTGAGATTCAGGAAAAGCTGAGTTCTAATACACATTTCTGTCTTCCACTCATAGCACTGGGTGCCACAAAATTTTATTCTCTCCCTTAACATCCCCCAGGCCTCATGTAAACTATAGGGAGTCTAATCACCTAACTCAGAATTCCATCCCAAGAGTTCAGGATACTTTAAGGCATTGCAATATCCAAATCCTTCAATGAATTCCTTCTGCTAGCAGAAAGTGTAATCCTTCTACACTATTCAAAAGAGGTGGTCTAATGTAAAGCCAAGACTGGAGTTCAGAAATCAAAGGAATACCATGACTTTTGCTGAGGGAATCTAATGAAGAAGAAAAAAAAAAAAAAGTCACTCATAAAGAGAAAAGAAACCAGAATTCAAAACTCTGAGAACTAGGATTCATTTTATAAAACTTATTACTTGTAGGCAAAAGGGGAAGTGTAATCTGGGAGATCAAAAGGAGAAAATGCAAGATATGATCTCTGTCTACAAAAATGATGGATTAGTTATTACCATTGGAACATTTTATGTAAATACGGACACTAATAAATAATTGCCAGATTTTACATATATATATATATACATATACATATATGTATATGTATTCCTCCAATAATTCAAAGAACTTGACATATTTCTGTTATCTAAAAGTCTTGATTACATTTTGGTTAGAGATTAAGGGGTATTTGGCTAACTTCATGTACTCATCATGATCATGAAAGATACATAAACACTTCTGGAGACCAGCACCTCAATTCTTTGTGTTGTTTCTGAATCTCAGTTTTGTGCACTGAAAACTAGAGCTCTTGGTACTATTGATAATATGATGATTTTAGAATGTAGATTGTTTGCATCTAGGAGTCTCTTGAGTCACTTATAAGCAGTAATTCATCTTGTCCTAAAGTAACATTCTAAAATTAATCAGGGGACTCATATCCTGAATTTTTCATATCCTGTAAACAAAGTTCAGGGTGGCCAACTGTAGACAACAAAGACACTGAATGTCTTTGTAAGAATCCCATTCTAGTGCTTAGGAGTCTCACTTACTACTCTTTTGAGATTTCAAAGGGGATATTATTAAACAAATGACATTCATGGTTTCTTCATAATCAGTAATAGTATTTAATGCCAAGCAATTGCTTAGACAATGACACAGCCTAAAGGCTGATAAAGAAATGCATTATTTGCACAATATAAGACATAAAACAAAATATAATTTCCACATGAATGTTATGACTCATATCTTAACTCTGTTTGTTCAAGAAGTGCAGCATTTTCTTTCATAATCTGTGAATGTCCATCTCACAGAAAAACATAATCATAGAGTGCCTGGTAAGGGAAGGAACCTCTGGACATCTTCTGGATGAACTCTGCTGCTCAAGTAGCACCAGCTGTCCAAATACCGCCATATACTGTTGGGTTCTATATATCTGTAAGGACGAATCTCTGGGTAACCTGTTCCAGTGTTTGACCAACCTCATAGTAAAAGTGCTTAACTTGGATCTAAGTGACATTTCCTGTATTTTGTGGACATATATTGAAATTACCTCAAATAATGTAAATGTATTCTACATCAAAGTATTTAATTTCCATGTATCTTTTCCTCTGGCTTGCTCAGACCTGGTGTCTGGCTTGCTCAGACCTCAGCATTCCAGGTGTGGCCTTACCAGGGCTGGGGGAAAGGATCACCTCCCTCAACCTTCAGAAAATAATGTTCTCTGAGAGGTCTAATTTATCTCTTGACAGGGATACGTGATTCTGCGCAGAAGTGCAGTGTGTGGTTTAAATTTGACATGTTTCATTACCATCTCATTTGCCCCTCTTTTGAGGGACAAAGAAAGGCCATGATATTCTGCTGTCAGTCCCTCGAAGACTTCTGTTAACACTTCTCTCCTGAGCTCCCACAGCACAGAAAGTATTTTACTCCACCAGAAAAGGCACATAACAAACACTCTTGTTGACTGTGAAAAAGGAGAATGTGCCTGTCCCTGCTGCCTGGAGTAAGAGAATATTCAAGGCACTTCACTACAGGTTTATAAGCACTAAATCTTGCCAGGCAAGTCTGATTGCTTTTTGATGTTATTACAAAGCTAGAAAATGATCTTACTCTCAACATTAATTAAAATCAAATGGGAAAATTACTCTTTCATAATGACAGGATCTAACTGCAGGGCTGTAAAACAATGTTTCAAGTTTTGATGAGGAATGGTCCTTGTTTGATCAGGTCCTATTTTAATATTTTCATTAATAAATTTACATGCAGCTTTGGCCTCTCTGAAGTGAATGACAAAACTTACTCTCTTTGACAGTCTTGGATGTACAGCAAAATGGTAAGTTGATGAAAGTCCCACCTGCTATTACACTAAATTTCAAATAATGCTGGGAATAGAAAATACATAAACACCTTGCTATTGCAAGAAATAAAAACAGACCTCTGCAAATAAAAGTTTTGGTTTGAAAATACAAGTTCTTATTCATTTGTGAATGGAAAACAAACAAACAAACCCCAAAATAATATCCCCTATTTGGGGTGAGGCATAAAGACTCTAGGGTAATATTTAAAAATGTGTTTGTATTTTATACAGGAAACATCTGAAATCTTGCAGAACAGAACATTGACAATAAGAATATCTAGTTAGTGGTTGTCTAATAATTTCCACACACATACAGTTGAACACCTGCTATTGTTACAGGGTGTAAAAGATGTTTATATTTGTGTCCCTAAACTGCAACTGAACAGAAATAAAACATCCATTCTAGAAACCTAACAACTTTGTTCAAACATCTATCTAATAAACATATTATTCTGTATGATTAAGGAATTAATGTAAAGGGAGGTTAAGAGAAAGACTGAGATTAGCATATTTTTATATCTAAATGAGTCATAAACACAGTGTTTTAGTATATATCATCAGAAATGTTAATGCATTGTTTCCCTTCTTTTAATTTAGAAAATGAAAATTCTCTTAGAAAAACAAATGTCAGTACCATCTTAATACCAGCAGCATCTGAGGCATAGCCAGAGAAGAAATCTGGATTGTTAAACAAGAATTGTGTTGATTTGCCTAATCAATGTTCTTCACTAATTGATAACATTATTAAGCAGATTAAAGATTTAGTGGAAGATATTTGTCTGGCAAATACATTCACATTGGCTTGCCCTCACATTCCTCCACTACCCCACCCTATGTAATTTCACATCTTTATTAGAGTGTGAATGTCACAATTTTATTGCAAGGACTAAAATAAAATACAAAGCAAAGAAACAAACATACACCCCCATCAAAACATATTTTTCTGAAGAGATAAATTTTACAGACAACTTTCATGTGAAGAGTTATTATAATACATAACATGTATACCATACTTCTTATGCACAGATATTGGAGATATTTATAAAGAAAAAAAAGTGATAAAAGAAAAAAATCCTGGGAAGATTAAAATTTTTCCTAGAGATGTTTCATGAGCAAACAGAATATTTACAAAGGTCAAAGTAGAATACTTTCAATCCTCCTTTGCATGAATTTGGAGTGAATATACAAAATCTAGGCAAGAGCATGTATTGATCTGACAAATAATCTTGGCTGAAAATCAGTGTTTTAGCTTGAGGTCTGTCTTGTCAAATAATCTGGCTTGCTAAGTTAAAACCCAAGCTCTGAACCCTTGGTCTTCAACACTGAATAAATGTTAATTTGTTTCTAAGCTTTCATTGGAGTACTATCAATCAGTTCCCCATGACACAAAATCCATCTGTTCTTAAGAAGAGAGTTTTCTATAGAGATCGTTTTCAATGGAAAGAGCAGATGAAGGCTGCACTAGATTAGTATTTTCTGCTTTGTAGCATCCTCCAACACTACCTGGTGAACCCTGATTCTTAACAATTAGCACAACTTCATGTGCCATGCCTTGGGGCAAGCAACAGACATTCTGATTCTCATGCTATGAAAGCCTCTCCACAGTGGGACTAAGCACAGATTTTTCATTACATCAGAGATGCACTCAGGATAAAAAAAAAAAAAAAAATATTTGGGGGTCGTTGCACATGACACAGATCCAAGGACAATTGCTATATGGTTGTGGGCCATCTGCCCCAAATGCATCTGGTTCCATGGGCTGTTGATCTGTGCTGCTACTTGTGTTCACTAAGGACCAAAGACCATTGTGTGTCATAGATGCATTTAGCAACGTAGATATGCATTTGTTCTTTGGAAAATTTTTTCTAAATAAGACCAAACTCTGACATGGTGGAATTTCAAGCAAACCACAGGTACCAGTAAAAGGTGTTTGTGCATAAAGTAGTAGTATACTCATAAGAACACCAAAACCAGCAGCAAGATCTTACTACTGTCCATGGCATGTTGCCAGACACAGAATGTCTTCTCACAACATATTCTTAGTTCTTTGAAGCCAAGATTTTTCAAATGCGTACTTACAACCCATAGGATTGAAACCACTCATGCATATGACTTCAGAAGGATCTAACAGTTGAGATGAAAAACCTCTAAAGATGTTAAGATATTAATAACCTGGTACACTTAATAGTGTCAAAGCCCACACATTGATGCTGTAAATTTCTAAGTACCATACTTATGTATGTACTACTGAATCTTATTCTTCCTTCTATTTGGATTGATATGATACTAGTGAATGACAAGACAATGTTGCTGAAATAAGTCATAAGTACAGTCCAAAAGCAAGTATCTTTACAGTTTGGGATATTTTAATAGTAGTAATAATAACATAACAGCTATTGTTATTATTACTATTGCTGCTATTACTATTATTATTATTATCATTATCATTATTATTATTATCATTATCTATACACCCAATCATTGGGTTGCACGCTGTTACCACCAGTCAAAAGAATCTAAAATGTTTGACAGAACATTACACTTGAGAGAGATATAAGGGAACAACATTCATAAGTGTGTATGTATAAGTGTTAGAATTAATTTAAAGAACTGATGGGAACACTAAATTTTTTTACATTTCCTCTCACAGGAAATTTATGCACAGAAATTTACTGAAAAGATTAAAGAAACACAGCAGGTGATAAGATGAGTCTTTGGTTACTATAACCTTCATAGTTAATTGAAATACAACTAAGAGGAATCTAAGCTGGGGCCACATTACAATGTTATGTTCCACAATCTCAGATATTCTTTATATTGCAAAGAAGAAAAACCTTGAAACTTGATCCTTATTAAATGCAATAGTATGAAGCTCTGAGGTGGGAATTTTCCCATCTCTCTTTGTAAGAAAAAGACACTGATATCTTCCAGACATAGAGTTGGAAAAAAGTGCTACTGTTTCTTCCCTCCAGTAAAATCACTGAGTAAGAGCCTGGTTTGAAGAACAGCAGTAAAGTAATTAATTTAATCCTACATTTTTTTTCTGCTGGACAAATATTTAGCATTTTGAAATAAAAAAAAAATTTTGTATACTCATATCAAGAGTTTGATGAAAATGGAGGTAGCTTATTTGCACACTGGATAAATTCTCCTTTCCTAGTTCTCTATGCAGCTCAAGAAAGGAAGCAGGAGAACACTTTTACATCTTTCAGGGTTTGGTAACTGAGAATGGCAAACAGATAAATTTCAACACATACTCTCCCATTATTGCCTTTTCCTACTAATCTGAAATTATTACCTTGAAATTCCAACCCAATCCTCTATTCAGATTGAATCCCCTATGTCCCAGATGCATCAACACATTTTACTTGATGGGCACTAAACACACTGATGCACAGAATAGGTATAACACAATACTGGCTAGTGCAATTTTTGATGCACTTCCTTCCATGAGACCTTGTCACCTATTAGAAACTTTTCTATTACTAGAGTAAAGACCTTATACACACCACTCTGATAGAGAGCAGCACGAAATCCTAGGACAGGTAGGAAGAGCAGACACTGCACACAGACTTTGTTCTGAGAATGTCAGCTATATTATGAGATTAAGGCCAAATGGAGAAGTATCTAACATTGGGGGTCTTAACATTGGTTTAACTCTCCTCTTGCTGAAGAAAATCATAACAGTTTTTGTAGGCAATGCTAATCCCCTGTAGAGCGAGACATCCAGCCCTGAATTTCATCCTGTATAATAAATGCAGATCTTTTTTTCAAAGGGTTCTCTC
Organism: Myiozetetes cayanensis; assembly: GCF_022539395.1. Lineage (NCBI taxonomy): Eukaryota > Metazoa > Chordata > Aves > Passeriformes > Tyrannidae > Myiozetetes > Myiozetetes cayanensis. The sequence continues at coordinate 38,351,874 of NW_026087742.1, read as the reverse complement.
CTTATTTAGGTTAGCTGAAGTTCTCTCCCCCCAAATGTTGCAAGATAAAATAAGAATTTTTCCACTACACAGCTGAGGTCTATTAGGTTTCTCTCAGAAGCCTTAGCTTGTGTGTGCCATGCAGTGTAAACTCAGAGCTAACCAACAGTAAAGGGAAGCTAAAATGAATATTATTCATCCCTTTTCCCTTTAGAAAGGAAAGAAAACAGAACCCTGCTTTGTTCATGAAAGCCCAGCATTCAGAGCTCAGCAGTCAGTCTTTGATTTGGAGCTGGTTTGCACCAGGGGTGCCATGACACTGATTTTTATGTTGGGAAAAAATGAGGATAACAAGGTACTTAATAAGATTAAGTGATTTAGAGATACATCTGCTAAGCATAGTTTAAAAACATCAGGCATTTTCTTTCTTCTTTTTCTTTCCCTCCTTTTTTCATCTCCTACACAATTGCAGACAAACATACTTCTGAATTACTGTGGGTTTTTCCTCTTTTCAAACATTATTTATTTATATAAATATTATCAAAAAATCCTTTGCAACTAGTCAACATATTTGTTGCTACAATCATAAAAACATATTAAAATAAGCATAGAGAAAAAACAGTGACATGGTGAACTATTCTTTAATGGCGATTAAGAACTACAGATACAGGGAAAAACACAATAAAGTTGATCCTGAAATAATTAGAATTAATGGTAACTAGCTACCCACAGAACTGTTTCTAGCAATATGTGACTAGTCTTGTTCCCTTCTGTGCTTACTCCCATCCTCCCATTCTCAGTTCCTTTCTATGTCTCCATAATTAAAGCACCTGTTGCTTTCTCAAATCTCCTTATTTTCCTGGGTCAGAAACAGCATATGCCCTGGCTGATTTAAAGGTTCACAATAAGTACTCTCTTAGCTTGCCTGGATGGCTGCTAACTCTTGGAGCAGCTGAGGGGATAAGTTATAACTGCTTTTATCCTTTTATCGGATAGTGATGATTGAAGAAATGGCAATGCGTCACTAATGGTATTCATGAAACCTGAAGAAATTTTGTCTCTTTAAGACCTTATCTACTGTTATCAATGCACATGAAAGCTGGCTGATGATTTGAGTTCTAGTATAGGAGGACTGAGAGATATAGTCAGTGTGATCATATAAACTTTTTGCCTTAGAAAACATGCTAAAGGATACAAAGATAGTATATTTCTGGCTTGGTATAGCTTACTGTTGTTTCCAGAAGGATTTAAGCTTAAAAATAATTCATCTCCAAGCTTCCCACTGTAAAAATTTGTTAAAGTCTTTACAGAAACTGAATTTTAGTGATTTCTTCTCATGGAATATCCTTGAAATAATCCATTTTCGGTTGGTTTCTTTTTTCAGTTGGGTTCACAGATAAGTTCAGAAGATCAAAATAAGTGTCCATTCATGAAAAACATTGCTTTGCCTTTTGAAGTGCCAATATGAAGTAAAATGCAGGAAAAAAAAAAAAAGCAGAAACATGGGGGGAAATGTCTGTGAAACATGGTTCAGAAAAATTACATTGTTTCAAGATAGATTTTTAGTCCTGAAACAGCAGGCGCTCCTTCTAACATCTGGAATCTACACACTCCCCTGTGCCAGCAGACAACTCCATAACTTGCTAACTATGATAGAAAGGGCTTAAAACTGGAAAGAAACTGTGCTAATCATTAAGGAAGCTCTGAGATCTATTAGGAAAAAGATCTACTGAGCACAGATGTATTCAGCTGATGGTTTTCACTCTGAGGATACTCAGACGGTCTAGCCTGGCTCAAAGTCACAAACCTTGGCATTTCTAAGGCAAGGCAATAAAAGGAAGGAATTTTTATGACTACAGACCGAAGTGAAATAACATTCTATCTTCAAATGAATAAAAAACCTGATCTTTCTGGATGCCAGTGTGACCCTCTGGTGTATAAGTCATTCTTCTCAGTTTGATGCATTCTGCAGTCTCACTGAGGGTACACACTTCCCCATTATCCAGATCACTGAGGAAGATCTTGAATAGGACTAGACCCTGCATAGACCTCTCTGCCACACTGCTAATTACTGAACTCCAACTACATTTTTTACTGCTCACCACTCTCTGGATGTGGCTATTCAGTCAGTTTTCGATTTACCTCAGTATCATCTGTTCATGCAACCCATACATAGCAGCTTGTCTCTGATGATCACTTCTCCCAGTGTCCATGAGCAATCAAAGATTACCAGGAGTGACCCCACAGTGATATCAATCAGTTCCTTCAGCACTTGAGGTTGCATCACCCTTCAAAAATAAGACAGGAGATCTATTGACAACCAACAGGGCAAAGCCTGAGGTACTCAACAGCCCTGCTGTCTCAGTTACTAGTGGCGATTGATCTTACCACATCTGAACCACAAGGTAAGGTTTAGGGGAAGGAAGTCACTTAGGGGAAATCAAGGTTCTAGGACACTGAGGTTGTTAAAGGCATGCCTAGGGGATCATGGAAGGGCACTAACATTGATGCCTCCACACCGTTCTAACCTGGACCAGAAATGCTGAGAGTTGGGGCTGAGTAACCTGGGGAAAGGAAGGCTCTGGGAAGACCTTGCTGCAGCCTTCCATTACCTAGAGGGGTATTAAAATAAAGATGGTGATCTGGTTGCCCAGAGAAGTTGTGAATGTCCCATCTCTGGAAGTGTTCAAGGTCAGTTTGATTGGGTCTTTGAGCAACCTGATATAAGGAAAGATGTCCCTGTCCTTAGCAGGGGGTTGGACTAGTTCTTTCAAATGTCCCTTCCAACACAAACTATTCTGTGATCCATCAGCACCTGTGGACTTATGTATGTACAGTTTTCCTAAGTATTCCCAGACTTGATCTTCTTCCACTAAAGTTAGAACTTCTTTGCTTCAGCCTTGCTCTCTGATCTCTGGGATCTGACATTGCCAAAGGCTGGTCTTGCTATAAAGATGGAAGCAAAGTCAGCATTCAGTATATCAGCCTTTTCCATGTCCTGTTTAAGCAGGTCCCCAGTCTCACTGAGCAAAGGGGCCACATTTTACCTACTCCTCCATTTGCTGCCTCTATGCTAATAGAATCCCCTCATTTTTTCTCAGACACAATTCCATTTAGGCTTTACCTTTCCTAACTGCATCCCTGGATGCTTGAACAATGTTTCTATATTCCACCCAAGTCACCTGTCCTTGCTTCCCCCCTCTCTATATTTCCTTTTTGTGCTTAGTTTTCACCCTCCTCCCAGCCTTCGTATTTCTGAAATCCACCACCTCATGGTCACTGCAGCCAAGGTTGCCTTTGACTTTCATATCCCTAATAAGCCCTTCCTTGGTGTGTATGAGGTCAAGCAGACCATTATTCCTTGTTGGTTCCTCTTCCACTTAGAGGAGGAAGTTACTGAAGGACTCCAGGAACAACCCGGATGTCCTGTTGTGTCTCTCCAGCAGATATCAGTGTGGTTGAAATGAGGATGAGGGTCTGTGAATGTGAGGCTGCTACTATCTGTCTGAAGAGGGCCTGATCCACTTGTTCTTCCTGGTTAGATGGCCTATAGCAGACACTTCCTATAAAGTTGCCAATATCTGTCTTCTCTTTAATCCTCTCTCGTAACTGTTTGTTGACTTCTCATCCATCCACAGATCTTCGTGACCTCCAGCTGCTCTGTCACATAAAAGACAACTCCCCCACCTCAACTTCCCTTCCTGTCGTTCCTGAGTCTGTAGCCCTCCACTGCAGCCCTTGAGTCATGGGAACCGTCCCACCATTTATCCATGACCCCTTTTAGATTGACCACTGCCATCACACTCATAACTCTTAACTCATTGTGTTTATTCCCATCTGCATTGATGTACAGGCTCTTAGAGAAGCACTCAGTATACTGAGTTGCTGGAGAGGGTTTGGCAAATTTCTCCCAAATGGTTCCTTGTAGACACTTCCTCGCTGGCATGTAAACTCCATTTTGTTGATTATATCATCCCTTCCTGACATATTCCTCCATACTCTTTGTTGAGAGATCCCATCATATTACCCCTGCCCTTTGCTCATATTGATATAAGAAATAGTTTATTTTACAGCGAGAACAGTCATTCATTGGAACAGCCTTCCCATGTATGGGGTAGAGTCACCATCACTTGGGATTTTTCAAGACACAGCTGGACAGGGTGCTAGATAATAATCTCATCTAAACTTATTTTCCATGAAAGGTTGGAGTAGATGATATTTCTAGGTCCCTTGAAATCTGGGCTGCTCTGTGATTCTATCATCTGGTTTGTCACTCTTTCACAGGACTTCTGGTTACTCTCTCCACCTGCCCGTTATTCTTACAAAGCCCTCCTAGTGAGATCGGACATGCCATTGACAAAAATAGAAAGGTGGATCCTTCCCCACAAGCAGAAGTTGACCTGCAAATAGGATCCCATGATATCTGTTGTGAACATGGGTTCTGCAAGCACACAGGTACAGTCTAGACTCAATGGTATATATTTTTAACAAGGGCAACCTGACTCCAGGGATGGTCTGGGGATGTCTCATCCCCAGATTGGTTTGTACGATAATAAGGAGGGCAGAATGAAAAACACAAAGCAAAAATTTCAAAGTTGTGTATTTTGCACTCTGAAAGGGTTAATAAGATTAGAACTGGCAGTTGATATTTCAAAAGTTGGAGTAAACAACACAAAATATGCAGATGCAAACCTTAATTCCTTTGCTTATTTGTCACATTTGTAATTAACATTGAGCTATATAACATTTCTTAAAATTAAAACATTTCTAAAACACATAAAGCAGCTTGTACTGGCTGAGTACATTTTTCTTTATAAACTGTCTTCAAAACCCCAACCATATGGATTTGGATTTTTTACAATATGTTTCACTGGGCCAGATCTCTTTAAAAAATAATTAGAACAATAATAACAACAAGGAATGCTGTCAGTTTTTTAAATGTTTTGACCCAAAAGCATTTAACCCAGATTTATCCGATGTATTATAAACCAGACAAGTATTACATTGATCCCATTGCCTTAGAGGTCTGGTTACCTTTTGTTGATTACCTATTTATTACTGTCATTTTTTAGTTACTGTCAATAAATTTAAGTCTCTGTGTCTGTTACTGACAGAAAAACATAAGACTTACTTTTAGAAGGTCTGCTTTCATGGCAAAAATAGAGAAAAAACCTGCTGATTATTCAACCAACAGTGTTTTTATGTAACTGAAAAGGTGCTAATTGAAAACATGTTAGATTGATTTAGAAACTGGGCTCAATTACCAAGTAAAATTATGGATAATTAAGGGAGTATTTTACATCCAAGATGAAATGTACTTTGCAATGGAATAGGGGCTTTGTTAGTGGTAAGAACAAGGCAGAATTTCATCCTTATGTGTTCCACTGCTGTCAAAATGATTTAGACAAGAACCCTGAGTACTTCAGCTATGTCTTCATAGAAATCCATCAGTAATTATTACTTTCCATAACATAGAACCTAGAACATAAACAGCAAAGTTGCTTTATGACCACACTTATCCGAGGATTTATACAATAAGCTTACATTATTTGGTTTTCTCTCACCTTGTTTTATATCCAAATTTATATCCTATATTTATATCTAGATGTGTAAAGTTTTTTTATGAAGTTGAAACTTAAATCTATTTCCTTCCTCATGTGTTTTCTTCATTAGAGGTGTGTCTTGCAGAGGATTGCAGTGTGCTTTGTGACCTCGTACGTCACTGCACCATGCTCTGCAAAGATGAGACTTAAAGAAATTGAGATCAGATCCTTGATACCATTTTGGAGAGCTGTCACCAAGATAAAGTTGAAGGAGAGATCGATACACCAGCATGTATATTCCTTTTAAATAGAGTAATAGGTTTTACTCTGCAGAGTCTGGTACCTAATATGTATCAGCTATGGTGGAAATAAATATGGGTCTGCAGTAACTAATGGTTCCTAAAGAGTTATGGATTGCATTAAAATGGAGTTATGCATCTTGAATTTGTCTGAAAACAAACATTGTTTCTATTTCAGTCACAGAGGGAACTGAGCAATGATAAGTCCTTGTCTCATCAAAATTCATTTTCTGTCTCTCTGGCTGTGGAGCCTCCACTGCCATCTGGTATACTTTATTTTCTTCCTCTTCAGATGCGTATTCTTAAGAGCCAGCTGCTATATGCTCAGTCTCCCAGTGAATTTCTCCAAAAATCCCAGACTTGAGTTACAGCAGCCAGTCTGATCACTGCTGAGGAGTCTTTAACTTACGTGGGCTCACAGAACCCAATATCAGAGGTTGTCATCTTGGATGAAATGATAGGTTATTAAGCCTAGTATTAAAAAAGCTAAACATGAACCAGGCAAGTGAGTAAAAAATCAAGCCTCAGTTAATTATAAAAGAGTTGATTGGACTTTCTTCAAGTATCTCAGAATCCATCTCTTATTACTTCTGCATGAATACATGAATAATCCTTGCAGGTTATCCAGAAAGGCATTTTGGACCATAATTGTTCTACACTAACTATTAGTGAATTTTCAGTGATAGGAAGAATTGCTAAGAAATAGATTGTAATTTACAATATCAAATTAACTTCAACTGATTTACCATGCAAATGAAAAATCATAAGTCATTTGGCCTATTGTCTTTGTTCCTTCTCCTCTACACACATAGATTTTCCACCAGTGATAGTTGCAGATGCAGTTCCAGCCTGGATACCAGGTGTTATCTAAATGCTGATGACACTTCAAAATGGGCTTGGCCCAGCACCTGAGGAGATTGGGTTGTCTTTGCAAGCTGACTTTGGAATACTTTGAAACAACAATAAACCATGATTTGATTAGTGAATTGCACCTTAATCATGCCACAGGGATATGGCAATACAGAATATGTCTGTATTAGAAAGTAATGTACCAAGCACAAGAACCCTCCCTTGGCACAAATATGGTAGGTTTGTACAGGAGGAGGTTGTGAATTGCATTTAGAATTGGACCAATATGTGGTGAGTGGAGAAAGAAACACTACTTCACTGAAATATCTGATAACATGGGAAAGGCTTTTTATATACTACGGTAGCAGAATATTGAAATATGAAAAAATGAAATATCAGTAGGTACCACTGGTGCCTATGGATTCAAGAAAAAGTGAAACCTTTTTTTTTAAGAATCCAAGCTGCTTGAATGCAAACTTGACATTAAAAAGGCAATTAAGAGCTGTTTGGGTTTTTTTTTTAATTGAATAGGGGTTTGAGATACCTTCATATAAGCCTGTATAAGTCTTTTGCTGGTCGATACTATAGAAATAATGATTATAACATCAATAGCATACCCTTTTCTTTTTTTCTTCTCTAAAATCGTTCTGAAATTACTCTTTAAAAAAATATTGAAGAGTCTTGAAGCCTAAACCCTTATGAGTCTTCTTTAGGCAATAACTGAGCTTGGGACAATAAAAGATAATACTGTTCCATAGTGGATCAAGCATTTTCTGGTCTCACCTAACCCCTCAGTTTCATAAGATAGCTACAGCCTTAGTTCAAAGCTCATTATTCTGTGAATATTCAAAAGTTGTATACTACAGTTATCAAATACTGTAGAATTTGATACGAGAGGCACCCACTTCAGGTTTGCTGTTATGGAAAGCACATTAGGTGTCTGACTGAATTAACTTCTGTATTTGGTTTACAATTTTCTTATGGAAGAGGGGAAATTCTTGTTTATTTTTAAGAAAAGATAGGAACGGGATTCACCACTAGTTATGAAAGTTATTTTGGCTATCCTTCTGGTTAGCTGGCTGGAGAGTGCTGAGGAATAACAGGAGTATTTATAGGAGAGAATTAGAGGCAATTCTCTAATAGCTGTGACAGAAGATTATTTGGATACAAGTTCCTAGTCAGAATAGATTTTCTGTCTATCAAATGAGATCCACACTAGTTCTTTCAAGAATCATTAATTCTCATAGCATTCAGTCTTTTAGAAATAGTTCACCAGTACTGAATAAAAAGCTTTTTATAAGACTGACCAGATTGTACCAGCTCTACAGCTTTTATCAGAGATTAACAGACACATACAGGTGGAAGGTTACCATGAGTGATTGGGTTATGATTTTCTTCCCTGACATACACCTCTTTTTTTTTTTTTTTTTTTCCTTTTTTTTTTTTTTTTTTTTTTTTTCCTCTTTTATGGGTAAATACGATGCTTCAGTATGCTGGGTAAATTTCTGGGCATGTTGAATTTGGTTACCTTGACTACTGCAGCCACTTTCTAACCTTTTGTTTCTGTTATTGCAGCTCTCACCTTCATCCAGCAACTGTCACTAAAATAATTTTCCTTTGTCAGTGCTCAGATCACACCATTCCCTGGCTCTGTAGCTCCCTGGATTGCTCTCTTATCTTCTGAATCAGAGCTATATGTTTTGTCACAACTGACAAGACCTTTTAGAAACAGCTTACATTTCCATTTTAGATAATAATTAGGTGTCTGATTCAAGTTTATTTTTCTCTGGGTCACCTTTCCCAGATGTAGTTTTTCAGAAGTTTTCATCTCATGATGAAGTCAGTCCCAAATAGCTGGGAGATGGAAACATACAGGGTTTGCTCTACCCTGTGCTTAATCATATGAAGTAGAAAAAATTCCAGGAGTTAAAATAAACCAGGAGAAAGAGAATCCACATCCCAGATGTGCAGTTACTGATCTTGCCAATTCCTTAACTGGTCAAAATGCTGAAAAAAAAAATATTTATGACTGTTTTGCCAGGGGATGAGGGTCAGAACAAGAAAACACAGATGCCAATTTTAAAGAACAAGTGTATAAATTTACTATAGTGCAAAACAGCAAAGAATTACAAAATAAGCAAAGAATTACAAAAGGATAAGCTTAGCAATGCACCTAATCATTACTTCAAGGAGTGTCTATAGTGATTAAGAAAGATACATCACGAGATACTCTTTAATACATTACCATCATCAGCATCATCCAGACAAGCACTTCAGATGGGGAACCCCGATCACAGTGAAGGGCCAGAGAACAAGAATTTGCAAGTAGTCACATTTTTCTGGGCAAAACCACAACAATAGTTAAAAACAAATTCAAAGAGTCTATTTGGTAGTCTTAATCTGCGTAACACTTTTGCCTGAGGATCTGACTGTGCATGAAGATCTCCCCCCTAGTAATGATATTTAACACTGCTGTGCTGCATGGAGTACTGTTCCAGCATCTAAGACTGGTGTGATTTAACCTGTACTTAAAATAGATATGTGTTTTGCAGGTCCAAGCAAGATCAGAAGTCACAGGAAGACATAATCACTGTACTTAGATGTTCATTTTCACCCCTCTCAGCTTAGATTTTTCTCTTTACTGACTCCATCTTTTGGGTGTCTTATACCAGCCCCTCAGCATCTCTTGTCCTCTCTTGATACTTTGTCATGAAGAAGGACTAGAGTTACTTCAGTTATAAAATGGTATTGAGTATTTCACAAAACAACAGACTAATCTACACACTTGTGAATTCCTTCTCTGAGGCTTTTTTGACTATATCTGTCTAAAAATTTTGCTTTTTGCTTTCACATACTGTTCTAAAAGGAAAAAAAAAAAAAAAAAAAAAAAGACCAGGTTGGGTTTGCGTTTTTTTGTTATCTGAGAGATAGCAAAACATTTGACAAAGTTTGCCCATGTTACAAATAGATAAGCAAAGAATCATTAAAACAATCTTGGGATTATACATTTTGGAAGCAATATCTAATCTTAGAAAGTAAATTACAATGGAATCCAAGATGACACAGATGAATAGATGTTCATGCAGTGATATCAGCATGGGAATTTAGACGAGTGATAACATTAGAAGACAATTTACAACTTTACAAAATAGTTTTCCTGACAGTAACACTCTTGAGGTTTAAGAGTTAAGTGAGGTGAGCCAGGCAGATGTACAAGGGTTTTCTATTGTTCTTTGGAGGTTGGGATTTTTTCACTTTTTACAGTGTGGAACAATTCCAGAGGAAGCTTTAAAATAAAAATTAATCTGATAGTCTTTCCCTACAGTATTTGAAGGATTAAAACATAACTAGGAGAATATTATGGAGGAAAAAACCCAAATTACAAAATAACTCACATTTCAAGAAAAGGAAATTTTTAATTCATTAACTTAGAATCTAATCAATGCAAGGATGGTTTCTTCTGGACCAAGCTGTTCAAGTAAGTCATTATTCTAGCTGCTATCTCCCAGTTCTCTGCTGGAAATTAATGCCACCACTGATCTGTCAGGAGCTTGGTTCATAAGTATATCTTTTAATACGCTTCAGGCAATAGCACTCAGACAAGCTGGAACCACTATTATACACTGTTTAGGGAAGCCTGTCTGATTTTTGCCTGAAGCAAATGAAAGACATTTGCTGTTCTCCTGGAAACAGTGAAGAACTGGAAGTAAGCACTTCCACTGGCACACCTGTGTCAACTGGGAATGCATTTGTCCACTGTTGACAGAACTTGATTCTGCTTCTCTAGCTCTGACAAAATAATACCATATTATGCAAATATTTTCATGAATTGAGATAGCACTCTATCTTTAGACATTTTCCTTGATGGTACAGTCACCTTTACATAACTGTTATCCTGTGAACAACCCTGAGAGTGTCAGTTTTCAGAAACCTATCCCCTTCAGTACTAAGGTCAAAATTATTAATCAGAGGCCTAAATAAAAAATTAAACCTGGGGACCTTTCAGATATTAGGGTGGTAGTGTGCTTTGGAAAATGCATAAAACTTCTTAATTAGAAACTAGAAATTAGAAATTAAGAAATTGTAAATCTTACTAGATTTCCATTTTTACTGACAGTGTATGTGTTATAGGTTAAGCAGAATAGTCTGACCCTTCACAGGTGAATGCAGAAAGCCCTGTATTCTTCAGTTTATGGAAGAATAGGTTGTATATTACGGGCCTATTCAGTGGAGTCTACTAAAGTTTCTGGAATTTTAAGTCGATTCCTGTTTTTTCTAAATGGATTCATGTTGGTTTTTCTTTGAAGTAGAAACATAGTCTGACTTTTATTTAGTATTATAATTAAACAAAATGAAATTCAGGGGGTGGGGGCATGAGAGAAACAACGAAACAGTGAATATTCTAGGCCCTGATTAAACAGAAGCTTTTAGGATCACAGGATAGTTTCCCTTGGAAGAGACTTTGGGGAACTTGAGACAAGTCCAATCTCCTGCTCCCAACAGGGTCACACAGGTGATGGTACCAGGTTTCTCAGCTTTGCATTGGGTCAGCACTCAAAAGTCTCCAAGGATGCAGACTGTACAACACATCTGGGCCACCTGTACCACTGCCCTACTGTCCTTATAGGGGAAAATCCTTATCCTTATATCCAATCTGAACTCTTGTTTCAGCTTGTGCCTGTTGCCTCTCTGGTGCCCTGCACAGCTGTGCAGAGTCCAACTCTGTCTCATCAGTGACCTCCCATTGGCACTGCGGCTGCAGTTAGTTTCCCCCTAAAACCATCTCTGCTCTAGACTGACTGAGCCCAGCTACTCCAGCTTCTCCTCACAGGGTAAGTACTCTAGTCCCCACCATCTCAGAGGCCTCTGCTGAAACCTCTCCAACTTATCCATGTTTCTCCTGTAGTGGGGAGTCACCCACTGTGGAGTCAGAAGAGTTCTGGCCAATTCTCTGTGTGTAACCAAGACAGTCAGCACCTGCAGCTGGAGTGGGGCTGTGGCCCTCAAGTCTCATATGCCCAGGTACCATCAACAGTGGGCTGGGGGCAGTTACTGGACAAACTGGCTGCCTGGAAGCATTCATATTGTGCGTATGTGTATATATCTTATAGATATGAATATACATACGCATGTTTACTAGTGTACCTCCATCCTGCTCAACCAGAGAAGGGAGAAGGATAAGGTTTTTGGTGCTGTTTCCTTTTTTTTTAGTACTATTTTCTGTCTGCAGTCCGTGTGGCCAACTGGGTGTATATACATGTGGGTATACATGTATGTATATACATAAGTGTGTGTAGTGGATACAACTGCTCTCTCTCTCTCTCTCTGTGTGACTACTTGGAATACATGCTCAGTTTTACTTGAACCTGAGGGCAAGGAGCTGGTGCACTTCACCTCTTTCAAGCTGTTGGGTCCAAACTGATTTCCCCTAATATTAAACTTTGAAGAAACTTCTTAGTAGAAGTGGTGAACAATGCATTATTGAGAGCGTATTACAGGGAACCATCTTACTGCGTCGTGAACCTGATTTGATAATATAATCAGTCATTACATAAAGCCACAATAATTATATTTTTGGCAGAAACATGCATTTTTATTTGTAATTTTTATTTACATATCTTTGCTTATAGAAGAGGAAGATTGGCTTGCTCATAGAAAATTTATGCATTACAAGTGTATATAAATCAAAAACTTCTCTTAAAACCACATATACATACTAGATAACATTTCAATTGCATTTGTAATAATGCGATCTTTGATCAGACACAGGAAGGTAGAGGTATAAGGGCAAGAAAATGTGCTACAATTTGAAAGGTAGACAAGTGGATTTGCGCTTCTCTCCTAGTTTCCAACTTTAAATAATTGAAAGGGAACTGAGAGCATTGCAATTGCTGATTTTTAGGTATTCCTTCTCTCAATGAATAGAACTAAAAATACGTGCACTAAAAGAATACAAGCTAACTTAACATGCCCTCTAATTCTTTGTTTTCACTCTGCCATGAAGACATTGAAAGAAATTCTTTTCATGCATGCTTATAATAGCAGGATGTGTTCTAGCATGTGAAGTAAATTTCAGAAACACGTGAAACTAAAACTGCAGTAGATTAAATTGTATCCCCAACTCAAATACTACTGACCTAATTAACAAGTTGAATTAAGAATCATCAAGTATTCATCAAGAAGATTTTCCTTTTCATTAATCTCTCTAATCACGTAATCCTCAGAGCGCCAGCCAAGTTCCTTGGTCATATCAAATATTATGATGATAATTAAACTAAAGTGAGAACTGAAATTCTTTTTAGTATTCACTCATACAAAAGTGATAAAACTTGGTAGTACCTGTGTTTGACAGTAAAAGGTTTTCTAAATTTCCTAGTAAATCTTATGAGCCACAAACTGGATGAGTCCAAAATTCAATTTCCTCCACTGTTTGGCAGAGACATTAGGACTTCCCAGCTGATAGATATGAGTTTTGCCCCAGCAATAAGGCTATTCGTGTTCTCTAATAGCTAAGAAATGTCTTACTGCCAGATCAAGATGCAATGTCTTTGCCATAATCTTGTTATTAGTTGCAATTATATTGAATATCTATATTCAGACTTATATGTGTTCACTCTGTCTTCCATTCTTTCTTCCAACAGTCATATGTGAATTTTCAGGTTCCACAGGTTACATGAAGAAGGTTTCTTTAGGCTCATTCTAGAAGCCAGAAGTTTGGGGTTTTTTAAAAATATTCATCTGTGCAGTCAAGACATCCAATATACATATAAAATTTAGGAAGCAAATTGGGAGCTAATGTGAGAAGAACAAATCTTAAAATGAGTCATTTCTTTCTTATTGTCTCAAAGGACCTAGAAATCAGTGTAAAACCTTCCAGGGTTTCCTGCTGGAGTGTCAGATGTGTTTTCAAATATAAGTTTTATTAGCTCATCCATTTCCAAAGAAAGATAGTCAGGTCTTCAAGTTCATCCTTCCCCTCATACACACTTTCTCTCTCTTTTGATTGTCTTTGATGGGCAGTGTGATTTGTCCTAAGAGAAGAACACCAGGTGGGAATTGTCTTTCCTCTTGTCCTGTCACTTGTTACCTGGGAGAAAAGACAAACACCCACCTCACTACAATCTCCTTTCAGGTAGTTGTAGAAGGTAATAAGATCTACCCCAAGCCTCCTTTTTTCCAGACTAAGCAACCTTAGTTCTCTCAGCTGCTCCTCATTAGACTTGTGCTCCAAACCCTTCCTCATCTCCATTGCCCTTCTCTGGACACCCTTCAAGACCTCGAAGTCTTTCTTGAAGTCAGAGACCCAAAACTGAACACAGGATTCAAGGTGTAGCCTCACCAGGGCTGAATACAAGAAAATGATCACTTCTCTTGTGCTGGTTGGATTTTTGTGCTTTTGAAAGTGAGTTTAGGATAGATCAGTCTCAGTGGACAGTGAAAATAAATGAAATGTCTCAAAAAATATATAAATAAAAAAAAATCAGATTTGTGTTTACAGGAATATCACTGATGATTTTCTATTCGATTATTTCTTAAAATAATGACATAAAAGCTTTTTGTGTGATGTCATGATCAAGTCAATTATGTGTAAGAAATAGACCTGCATATCTTTTTCTAATATCACTTCCACTTCATAGCAACAACACTGTACTCCACACACAATATTGTCACGACACTAAGAAATCTAACTCTTAGGTCTTGCTTTTAGCAAAGTCCAGTGTCTTCATTAATGTCCTTTTGAAGTTACTATCAGTACAATAATATATTAATGTAAATACAACATGCATTTTATTATCTAAATATTAAATGAAATGCACATTTGTATTTTTCACAGTTGTGTCTACATTTTCCATTCTGTATGTCAATCAATTTCATCTAGTTACCTTATATATAAATTATAAAAAAATTTGTAGTTATATGTCTAAAAATATGTCCATTAAGACATATGAATAAGTACTATAAGGAATGCTTAAATATATAACACAATTTAAAATTCATTAAATGTCTAATAAAAGCTTTGGATCAGATTCATTCATGCAAATCAGTGTATAATAATTTTTTAAATAACAAGGTGGATGTGAACTAACTAGAATATTGCACTTAAGATTTTATCCTTATGTGTAGAGTGAGCCTTAAGCTTCTATGCTGGATCATCTAGGAATTTCTCAACTGATACTTTTCTCTGAGCCACAACAGAGGGTAAAAGTGTTTATCAGTTCTTTCAGGATGACAGAGAACTTTTAACAACTTTTGACTCAGTTTATTATCTCTGTATATGAACTGGTTTTTTTTTTTATCTGGGTCTACACAATGAGTTCCTTCTTATGAATGTTTTGAATATCTGCTTAATATTTCAGAAAAAAAAATTGTATGTGAGAATGTGTATGTTTATAATTAAACATGAATAATTTTATATATGTATGTGTATGTATATATACATATTTTTTGTTATCATACCTTTATTTTGCATCTAAATCAGAAATATCAGTCTTTTGAGTTTGATTCACCTTTTACTTCTCCCTTGACCATAGATCAAAGGAATTATAACTGTAGAAGTTCTATCAATTCATGTATTTCAAACGCTGGGGACAAACACAGGATTGTTATTTACACTATTTCTTGTATGCTATCTATTCTCATTATAAATGTCTCAAGTGACAGAGTTTGAATATTTCCCTTGAAAAGTTTTGAATTTTAAATCTATTACTGGTAAGTAGTTCTCTTCAAATATAGTATTTTTTCTGTCTTTAATATCAGCTGTTACTACTGGTAATGACACATAGAACTCTCACAGATTGCTTTTACTATCCCTAACTAGTCATATCCATCAAAAAATGCATTTTATGTGGAATGGGCTTTGTTATTTCTCTTTTTAAATTTAAAATGTCTGCAAATCTTTGCTATTTGTTGCCTTTTAACATAGACTTTGTTTACATGAATGTGAGTGAACAATTATAATAACTGAAGAACATAGCAAAGTTACACAATTTAGTACAACTCTATGTTTGGATATTTTTTTTTCCAATTCCTTCCCCAAGTTTAACACAAACCCTTATATAGTCCAGTGAAAAAATAATTTGAAAAGGTGATGTAGATTCACAATACTCCACAAAAAAATCTTCTATAACTCACTTCTGTTATTAGTCTTGCTACTCTGTTCATTGTGAGTCTTTCTGATGCTGGCATCTATTTATAATGTGTGAGCTTCTTAAATAATATTTACATCTCCCTCTGAAAAAATAAGACCATAATGAAAAAATCTTCAACAGTCACAAATATGATTTTATAGTTTATCCGTGTAGTTACTATAATTCTAGTTAATTCTGACTTGATTTAGGAACATGATTTCTTTATTCTCATGAATTGTATGTTGCTAAATTCTATTTTGTTGCTACACATGTTAAGTAAGGATTCACATGTAATCCTTAAATACACAAAATATATGGTTATCACTTTAGTGACAAGAAAATGTATTAATTTAACAATCCATGTCTCAGAAATTGCTGATCCCTGTCTGGACTTATATGGTCTTGAGTTTATTACAGACCATCTTATCTGAAATAGATAACTTTTTACCTGTGAGGTGATAAATATGTGATTTGTTTTAGTATTATTTTAGGTTTTTTTGGAATTGCAAAGTTTTACCCTAAAACTCATACAAACTAAAAAGTGTTTACTGGTAACTGACTGTAAGGAACAATTGGGAAAGAAGCATTAGCAAAAATTAGCAATTTATCATTTGAAATTTTATAAAAACACCAACAGCATCCAAAGAGAAAGAACCCATCACCTTCAATATCATACTACTCCCAGTGAGGGACTTTGGATTGTGACAACCTTGTGTAAAAAAAGAAAAGAAAGATGAGCACAAGAGAAAGGGTATGACATTCAAAAAGTTGTACATATCCTTTTTAACTGCACTTTAATAGAAATTAGAAAAGATTACCGGTTTGCTTGTTTGTTTTTCTCCCTGGAAATGTTACTATCATAAATGTACTAATATAGGGCAAACATCAGTTTTTCACCATGTTTTGAGGGTGAGGGCATCGTAGGGGACTCTAAGCATCCTAAGAAATGTTGAGAAAAATTATTTTTATCCTAACCATGAGAGAGAGGTAAACTAGGATAGTAAGCCAAAATAACAGTGCTGGAGCATCATCGTACCTCTCTCCCTTGCCTGCCATAGTGACAGGTGCAGAGACTGAGCTCTTGCCTCATTAGCAGCAGTCTCTGAGATCCTGGGTTTTCAGGACTCTGGCATAAATAAACTAGGCAGCAGGCTTGTGGTTGTTTTCCTGCCCTTGATTGTATGCTGCTCTCCACATCTGCTTACTTTTCTTGTGCCAAAGGAGAATTCTAGATATTTCTCATACGCTTCCCTACTCCCACCTCCCTCCCTGCATCTTTCTGAATTCTTTCTGAATTTTCTGTAAGGGTTGTCACTTGAAGCACCCAACAGTTCCTAAAATCTAAGTAAAATATTGTTATTAGGTAATTATTTTCAAGAGAAGTACATACACAATTCAGAATAAAATGTGACATTTTTAATTTCTTTTACATCTTTAGCTTTATTATTGTATTGTAGTGCTATTGAAATCACATGTACTGTTCATTCAAAAATGAGAAGCTGTAAATATGCACTTCTAAACCAAGTCCTTAAAAGTTTACATAGCTCTTTAGTGATCAGCAAAGCAGGAAATATCTACTATGCTAATAATAATAATATTAATTAATTGTTGCAATCAGAATATTTAGAAAGAGCTGCAGTACCACCAGAATTGTTCAGATTGCTTTATAGTATTTCAATTTCCATAATCATTAAGCCTGTTGTTGTCTTTGTTTTTACTAGTTTGAATACATTAATTTTCAACTGGTTTAAATTGGATACTTAAATTAATGCATTGTCAATTTGTTCTCATGGCAGAATAAAATTAAAGTAAGAAACATAGGTGTGTTCTAATGATAATATAGTTTTAAAGATATTCCTAAATGCCAAAAATACACATTGGCACTAGCCAAATAAACTTAACAATACTCATAAAATAGTATCAGTGAAGACTATTAACAAGATGTTCTCTTTAAAAGTAAAATTGTTGTTCAAAAAGAAATTATATTATTGAATTTAACTGGCTGAATGAACACCTATTACTTTTGCTAGTACTTTAGATGAGGCAAATAAAAGAATAAAGCATAATAGTACCAATTAGTGTTACCACATGCTCAAACAGTTGTTTCCTTGATATTTAAGTTTAAAGTTCTTGGGAATCTTAGAACACCAATATTGTGTTTAAACATTATTTTAATTTAACAGGAAGGAAATCCGTAGGCAAGCAGGAAGAAGTCAGAAATTTTTTATGCTCAAGAAGTTTTGCAGAGTTTGGTAATAGCCTATCTGGCGGTCTCCTACTCATGCCAAAGAACTGTGTGCAGAGCCAGTGGTAGCCATGCTTAGGTATTAGCATATCAGATATCACTGCCTGTCAAGTCTGAAAGCTTGCTCTTCATACGTTAAGGGGTATTTTTTTTGGTTTTTTTTTTTTTTTCAAGAAGACCCTTTTTCTTTTAAAATCTCAGTGGGCTATTGCCAGTATAAAGTAAGAACTATTTGGATTAGATACTCACTTTTAAATTTTACCTTTCCAAATTTTATCTTTAGCAGCATTTTAAAGCTATTTACATATCTGCTAGCTATAAGATCTTTAGGTTTCTATTCAACTTCTCAAATCTAGGGTTAATTACTATTCAACTTTTTTAAAGTTGGAAATCATTTATATTAAACTTCACGTGCCTATTCTTTTTGAGAGCATAAGCACCTTCCTGTGTCTACCATATGTGCAGGTCACATTGTAGCATATTTGTGTCAACAGAATAAAAAATACATACCTAGCTGAATTCAGTGACAGCAAAGCTGTAAGAATGTGGTGCAAAAGTCCAGGAGTATGAAGGGCAAAAACAGCTGAGGTCTTGGCACTTCCTCTGGTTTGGTTCAACCCCCAAACCATGGAGGAACTTGGCAAATGCTGACATCCCTTTGCACACATCTTAGCATTGGGCAACCTGCCATCACCTTTTCAAACCCAGTCCCAATTTTTCTATAAAAGTATTAAAAAACATAACTGCAAGAATTTAAACTTATATTTTCAAATATAGCTCTTAATTACTCCGCTTCTGGAGTGTCCTGCTTAAGAAGACTTTTAAAATGCTTTAGGGTTTCGGGAATAGGTTGAATGACTGCTTTACACTTCTAGAAATAACATGCTTTGGAGGTGCAGTTCTGGCATCAATAGTGCCATAAGATCTTGTTTAGATTAATAGATATGTGGACAAAACAAAACCCTGCAAGCATGCTTTCACATATCAGCCATCTATACTTTTTAACAGACAATGAAATATACTCTTCAACTGGTGTGGCTTATTTTTGCTTAGTAACTAAAATATGCATCTTATTTGTCTAGTATAACTTCTCTATTTCAATGTATGGAAGTAACTACTTGTGTGTAATATTTTGCTTCTCCTGTTTAGGGTGTAGAGCTGATAATATACTGTGTGTAATATTTTGCTTCTCCTGTTTAGGGTGTAGAGCTGATAATATACTGTCTCTGTAGTCAGAAAACCATTTATGTTTGAATGCCGCAGTGCACTATGCACTCTTTCTCAAATTCAAATTCACTAGAGTTAATTCATTTAACTACAGAGAATCATCTTCCTCTAGAGATTAGTGCAAGAGGTCACTTCTTTCGCATCAAACATTTTAATCATTGTGATTGAGATTGTCTCCAGTGCTTGCTGCTGAGAATGTGTCATTTTCCTATCTTTAAGTCTTTGTTACTTTAAGAGGATTATGTTGCCATGGTCTTTTTATTGCTACATTTTGGGTTTTTCTTTTAATTCTTGGAGAAAATCACTGGTTTGGGCAGGGTGTATGTGTGTGTGTGCATATTGGTGCTTCACACAATATTACACACAAATAGTTACTTCCATACATTGAAATAGAGAAGTTATACTACAATACCTAACAAGAATGTATATATGTTCCTAAATGTAGTAAAGGTGGAGTAATTTTCATGTAATTTTGAAATACTAGACAAATCAGTCTAAACCTTTTTGTTCAACTGAAGCAGAAAAAACCACATAAATCTATAATGAACTTCTGATATGAATAACAGGAATCAGGGATGCTGGAAGACATTTCTTACTACAGATATTGAAGTTCTTAATAGAAAGTCAAAAAGTGATAATGCCCTTCAAGTTTATTTCTTATTTTTCCCATGAGAAAAATATTTTTAACATTAGGATGCCTTACAATTCTAGATCAATAATCATAAGAACATGACAGCAAATATTTAATCATGCCCAAACCACATATAAAACTTTTAATTGCATTTGTTCAACACTGATCCATTCACAGTAGAACAAGTATAAGATGGTCTACAAAGATGTGCCAGACAAGTGGGACCCTATTTTATGACAAAATTTAAGTGAAACTATTTGGAGCATCATGCTTGAGTGCTGTAATAGCATGAGCTGACATTTCTAAATGACAAAACCTATGTGGTTTCCAGTAGCATTGTAGTAATTTGAGTCAGATCTGGAAGAAGCAGAATAATTGCCTTGGGTACTATGTGTACATTGTTCTGTACTATGTGTCTCCTGGCCCAGAGCTACTCAGTTTGCTGGAAGTGCAGCGATCTGCACTGCACTGTGATTTGTGATGTGGGTAGGTCCCAAAAGAATCTGATTTATTTGTTCTAGCAAAACAGAGGTCAAGAGGCATATGATTGCTTGCTGGAAGTATATGAGGGAGATAAACGCCAAAGAAGAAAAAAAAAAAAACAAACACCAAACTGTTTAAGCTAAAGGACATTGTTGGCACAAGAACAAGCTTGTTTAAATATCCTTGAATGAATTTAGGCTCCAAATCAGGATATGTTTTTCAACCAGATGTTAGGTCCAGAATAGCTTTCTGACAGCTACAAGTAGGCATACAGAATATGAGCTATTGTTAAGATGGAGTCTACCCATTTATGTTTTCTGCAGCCAACTGAAACAGCAGAAAGAACATAAGCTCTAGAGGACTCCTCCAGTTCTCATATCAACTTTACCCCCTTCTCTCCCAAATGACAGTTTGAGACATCAAACCACATTTGCCAAACTTGACATTCAGCATCTAACAGAGTCTGATTCTTATAGCTCATTTTAGTGACGGTGGAGAGAAACAGTGATGTGCAGAAAGCTGCCCCATTCACTGGAAGAGCTTGAATTGTCCTGGACAAGTACTCTCTCTCTTTGCTTTTCATCTATAATACACGGGAAGAATTTATGCTTAACTTAAATACCTAAATTCAGTAGTATCAGACTGACCTTTGTTATTACATTTCTGGTTTTTTCTCTGGTCCTTAATTATTTCTTTATATATGCTTATACTACAGAGTCTAGTTAAGAATTTGTCATGACCTCAAGCTTAATGCACTAAAAACTCCTTAGTAACTTCATAATAGAAATACACATAAAACATTTTTAAACATTAAGTGCTATTTAACATATAAGTAATGGTTTCAGGTTTTTTAAGTCAGTATCTTTTTCCTCATGTGGTGCATGTGGAATAACTCAAACCCAAGATTTAGCGTGTTGTCAACATAACCTCATTTCAATAATAAACACAAAAGACAACTTTTATGATGCCTAAGTAATCCTTGGAGTACAGCACACACTACTGGAAGCATGACAAATATTTTAACATAGCTATATTAAAACAACTGAAAAGAAAATCTTTAAGACCAGAGAATATGATGAAGCAGCAATTATTTTTGCTAGGCTACAGCTGATTCTCTCCAAACTCAAAGCAAGACTTTGCAGCCTGGGTCAGACATATAGTAAATAAATAATGATTGAAGTTCTGTTGAATAAGGAAATATTTCCAACTGTGAACATTTAATCTCCAATTAAATTTTTAAGAGGAAAATGTTAAGCCAGCATAGCATTAAGTTTAATAAAAGATAAAGGTCAGAATTTACCAGACTCATGAGCTTACTTGCTTTGCTTGGTGTACCTCTACTCTATGTGTTCCTTCTAGAAACCCACCTTGCAAAGGCTTCAGCTTCTCTGGACATGGACCCTGAACTGAAGAGGTACAACATCCTCCACACTAGAACTCTGAGCATCAGTAAGGCCACTTCTCAGTTTTGCTGCATTTCAGTTCTTTCTGTGAGGAATTTACTAGCACTGCAGCATTATTTGGCTGCAATGTTTACCTTTGCTACACAGTACTCCCACTGAAGCCAATTTGAATTTGTCCTACAATACCACGAAGACTCATATCCTAATCAAAACATAGAGCTGCATTTGCTTTAGAGTTGCCTTGCTACTCATCCCAGCCACTCAAGGACACTGGAAAGACTGTGCTGAGAGTACAGTGGCCCTGCTGAAGCGTTTACCGCAGCTGAGGAGCTGGGGTAAATGCAGATCTGTATTTCCATGAATTTAGACCGATCAAATATGATCAGATATCTCAGACTTTAAACTGCTCCAGAAGGAATGTCAATGCTAATCCAACTCTACACAGAATCTAGCCCATGAGGGATATGTCTCAAGTGGGAAAACATATCCGTATTTCAGATCACACACTCTGAATTTGTTACTAATCTTTCAACCACAATAATACAGAATTATCTGGCCATGCTCCAGTAACATTGGTAATAGATACAGGTGAATATTTCTCAAACCTCCCTCAAGACAGAAACTCATTTCTTTATTACTGCATAATGAAAAGTTTGTAAAACCTCTGAGAGGAACAAAAAGATCTTGTTTTATCCAAAGGAATCTTCCATCTAAATGAACGCACTTTTAAAACCATAATTAGACCACCATCAAGCAGGAAGAAAAGAATAGGCTCAGATTATTGGTGATTCAAGAAACAGAAACAGCAAATCATGGAACTTTACAGGTCTCCAAAATATGAAATGTAATTAGCTGGAGATAATTTGAGATCAAAAGAAGGTGAGCTACAGTCTAATGAATTCAAATAAATGGGCTCTTCTTGGTACACTTTTTCAAATAGCTGTGAAAGCTTTCTTCATTACCTGTGCAGGCCAAATCCACTGCTGACTAGCCAAATGTATGAGTTTTTCTCAGAGAAATAACTGTATTGTCATATGTGATATAATTTCAATATAAAAGAAGATGTAGGGTTACAGAATAGTAAACCAAGGCACTACAATATTAATTGAATTTTCTGGTCTTACAAATTAAATCCAAGGTGGTAGAGGACATCTAAGTATCTTTCATAATTGTAAATGCTGTTTTCATGACAGTTGAACCTAGTAGATGTGCTTTACCTTCTACCACTGAAAGGCAGATGATCAAATTCTTCCAGGACTTATTTTTTAGTAACATTGCTAGATTTGGGATGCAATTTACAAGTTTGTCCCACATTCCTTTTGTATTTGTCTCACCTTGTCACCTATTAGTATGGGTTAACTATCCACTTTCTAAAGCTACACAGTATATTTAAAGATGCATAAAGACTCACAGATATTCATAAAAATTGTAGTAAAATTTATCCTTTGTCTTCTGTCTTTTACTCTACACCGATCAACTGGAAAAATGTAGAGGAGTATTTTTATCTTCATTATATAAGAAATCATACAGAAGTATTATTATAACCAAAGTTATATGTTCACAGGCATACAGCCTTTTTTTGTGGGGAAGTCAGGCTTCCTTATTCCTCTTCAGTTGCTCTACTCACTACTCTGTCTCAAAGGAACATAAACCCATTTCAGAGTTTGAAATGCCCACTCAATTGTTTTTTCCATTTTATGGCACTTAAGCTCTTCCTAACTTTAAGTTCCTCCTTGGGAAGGATGTAAGATTTAAATAGTCATCCTCTTTCATTCTTCTTCCTTTCATCTTTCATATTACCTATGGGATAGCAAAGAAATACAGTTTCAATGAGTAATTTTTAGCTCTCAGAGTATTTAAGAGGGTATTTAGCTTTTATAGTGGATAGGCCTTATTATCTCTCTTAAAAGAAGGGGGAAAAATATTTTTCCTAATTTAGCACAGAAAAGGAAATGGTCCTAGGCATAGACTGTTTGCTATTTATCAGATATTCAAGATGTTTTCTGGGTTACACTACCACTGAGCATAATGGTAAATATTCCACCAAAAAAAGTCTAAGTTATTTCTAGGTTAACATTAAGTTTCATGATCTAGTGGAGGGAATAGAGCACCAAATAACATGACAATGAAATGTTCTGTTTGGTAAAATGAGCAATTGGTGGGTAGGCCATGTCAGCACAAGATTTTCATACGTTCCCACCCAAACACGATTAACAGAGACATGCTCCAATTAGCACTTCAGTGAGTTGGTGCAGTCAAGCCAAGTGGACTGCCATACTCCCTGCAGGCTTGAACTTTCTCCAATCAGTGTTAATCTCAGGCTCTTGTGTGACAAGAGCACAACACTCCCCAACATCTTCCAGTAGGCAGCATCTACAAGGCATCCATTGAGAAAGGTTAAGAGAAGAAATCACTGCATATTTTACAGCTGAGAGTTATCAAACACTCCGTAGTGATTCTGTTACTTTCTTGCATAGCACTGCTCCTGTGTAGCCCATTGCAATCAACCTTCCAGCAGTGCTGCCTTGCTTCTCCCTATACCTGGGGACAGGCTTCATTACAGGGAAACATTTACTGGTCTCATGGTATCTCCTTATCAGGAAATACCTGATATTTTATCATATTCTATGGTCCTACCTGCAGGGTGCTGAAAGGGAGATGCCACATTGCTCATGTTCATTCATTGACATGGCCAAAATAGACAACTTGTATGATATACAATAAATTTTAGTTCCCTGATGCACAACAGTGCAAGGTAAAAATGGGGAGTTCTCTGAAAGGGTGATGTACCCACACAGGTAAATGGATCTCAAAATCAAATTTACAGCTGCATAATGCAGACCAAAGTATCTGCTGCAGAATCTCTCTTTTGAACATTAATTTCATCCCAACAAAATTTAAACATGTAACAAGGTGCCTCGACTAGAAATGCAGTCCTATAACGTGACATTATGGTAAGAGAAAGATCTTGCTGGAGGCCTTCTATATATATGGATAGGTTTTAATTGCTTTGATTTAGCAACAGAGGAAGTATAAAGTGACTACAGTCTTCATATAGTTTTTTCTTTTAAGAACAAATGTTGGTGGGCTAAATTTGGAGCTGGGTTTGCAGAGTTTCTGGGAAGGAGTTTCAGTTGCTAAAGGTTATTTATGTTTTCTTGAGTTTTTTTCTTTTTCTTGCTAGTTTAGGAAAATATTTATTTTCTGTGAAGTTGCATTTCAATACGGTGGAATATTTTGGCTTTCAGTGTTTAAAATGTTATAGTTTTGAATGGAAAACAATAGTAACATCACAAATTATACACATATTACCGCTGTCAGGTTATTCATAACAGTTAATTCTAAGACACACTGATTTAATAAATATGCTTCTTTGCTGTATTTGATACAGCCTTTTATCCCTGAAAGTAGGCTTAATTAAAAAGAAGAGGAACTCATATTGCAAACTCAGTTGTAAGTTTTTGTAAGATCTGAATCTAGAGGCTGCTAAAGCATCACAACTTCGGTCTGATTAATTGTAAAAATGAACTTCCATTCAGTGCTTTCCTTCTTGTGATATCCAACAGCTGATTGATGTAATTTTTTGGTTTTTTGTGTTTTTTTAGTGAAATTTAATAAATTAATTCTAATTAACCATGCTCAAAAACGAAAAAAAGACTGAAATGGTATTACTCTAAGTCCAGTAGCAAGGATTGTAACTGTAAATAGATCGCAATGCCTTTACTTTAGCTTCCTTCAGTCACTTTCAATCCTTGGTAAAATTTTATAGACTGCTATAGCATCTGAATTATATATTACCTTGAAATTATAGTTCTTAAACTTTACTTGTGTCCCTACGTTTTAACATCAAGCCATAGATTTTCAGCTAACTAAGGTGACTTGGCCAGATTATTATGGGAGATACAAAATTCTATAGACAGATAGTAAAGAAAAAGAGTGCCCATTTACTTGGCACAATTCTACAATACCAGAGACAGTTTTCATTTGAACAGTTTGAGATTTCAGATCATTAAATGAGTGACACCAAGAATACCTATGAGAAATGCTCATTGGCAGTACCTTTCTAAACTACAAAATGCATTCAAACATGTATTTTTGAAAACGAAAAAGTGCACTTCAGAAAAGGTATCAGAAATTTCTTCAGTACACATTTAGAAAGACTACCTTCCACTTTTACCATTACTGCACAGGTGTTTATATGCGTTAGAGAGTTATTTTCCTCTGCTGTTTACACACAGAAGTCTAATGGTGGAAATAGGCATGTGAAGTAGCTTCTGACAATTAACTGTATTCTTGGGAGTATGGTGTCTCTGCTGTCAGATGTTCCATTTAATGGTGAGAAAGTAGATAGCGATGGTGCTACGTGTTTGTAAATGAGTTTTGCAGGTTTCTCCAGATTTTGACTGGAGTCAAAGAGAAAGTCAAAATACATCTGTAAATGATAGGCATATTTGTTATAAAAGTTTGTCTCTCCTTTACTCATTCCCATACACGTATGTCACAACATCCCAAGGGACCATAGGGTATGTTTCTCTTCAGAGTCTTATACAGACTCCTTCTTTTGACTGAACAACAGTGACTGAAGAAAAAGTAATTTCTGACACTTCCATGAAAGTTTCAGTATATTTATCTCAGAGACAACTATTTCTGCTTCTTGTGACTCAGGGAAGGTCTGTACCTTTCAAGATCTCATTTTCCACTCTCAAATTGTTTTATGTGTTGAAAAGCAACTCAGCAGTAGCACTAACACTTCCAAGAATGGATGTTTCTAATAGGGATAGCTCCGATTTTAGGAATGCAAGGAAGGAAGGATTTGGAGTTGGGTTTTTTTTATTCCTCATACTGAGCAATGGAATTACACAGAAATACAAAATCCTGCTAAGAAAGTGAAAAATTCTGAACAGAAACATGGGCAGTTAAACTGAGGCAGAAAATATGTTCCTCCCAAGGGAAAAATGTGGAGTTATTGGAGAAAAAGATTAATGCCTAGATTCTCAACTGTCAGTTCAGGCCTTGGAGTTTGGGAAGAATAGTTGCCTCTTTATCTTCTACCCTTTAAAGACCAGTCTTGAAAGTCACTTTGTACTGTCAATTGTAAGTTCTGTTCTCCCTTTTGGAAAGGAGAAGCAGCACATCTGGAGATTGCATAGAGACAGAGAAGCAGGGAACCTAATAAGGGAATGTCAGACATAGAACCATGGGAGACCAGTGGACCAGAGTTTTAAAATGTTTCAGGATTATCTTTTGTTTGTTTGTTTGTTTTTAAGAAGTTTGGAATGGGATTAATTTTATCAGGTGCATATATAAACAGTGTAATTCTATATCTGAGCCTGCCATATGCTGCCTTTAACTGAATAATAAAGAAAAACAGGTATTTCTTGGGTACACTTCATCTCCTTCTACAGCAGATGTCTAAAATTTATTAAAAGGGAAGACAAAGGCTGTTAGCGTTGGTGAAAATGTCTATGCTATACACTTAAAGTTAAGTGAGATGAATCCCACATTACAGTTTTGATAATTTTGTTTTCCTAAGTATTTCAAGGAAAAAGAGACTTTCGAGCATTTATTTTGTTTTAGTCAAAATTCTAATTTCAGTCAAAAAAAGGTTTAATGGAGAATGGTGGACCAGCTCTAAATGGCATATGATATCTATACTCTTTTATATATATTTGTGGTTTTTGATTAGTTGATCTTGAATTTAAACAAATTAACTTTAATAGTATAGAATCACAGAATATTTTGGGTTGGAAGGGACCTCAAAGACTAACTCGTTCCACCCACACACACACACAGAGCTAGGGAGACCTTCCACCAGACCAAGTTGCTCCAACCCCCATTCAGCCTGGGCTTGAACACATCCAGGGATTGGGCTTACACAACTTCTATGGACAACCTGTTCCAGTACCTCATCACACTCACATTAAAGAATTTCTTCCAAATATCTAATCTAACCCTACCCTCTTTCAGTTTAAAGCTATTACCCCTTGTCCTGTCACTACATGCCCTTGTAAAAATTCCATTCCATCTTTCCTGTAGCCTCCCATTAGGTTCTGGAGGGTGCTATAAAGTCTCCCCTGAGCCTTTTCTTCTCCAGGCTGAATAACATCAACTCTCTCAGCCTGTCTCCATAGGAGAGGTGCTATATCCCTCTGATCATCTTTGTGGCCCTCCTCTGGACCCACTCTAAGAGATCCATGTACTTCTTATGTTGGAAGCCCCAGAGATCAACACAGTACTCCAGGATGAAAAACAATGAAAAACAGGTTCCTGTCATTACACAGTTATTCCAGTTTGGTCCACTTCACTGCTACAGCATTCATTATCAGTCTATATTTACTGTCAGATGATTAGCCAAAATCATACTCTTAGCTTTGGATACGTTCTTCAGTTCTAAATTGGAGGTAGACTTTTTATAGATCCTTCCAAGTTATCTGGAATATATAACATTATATTCAAGAGGAAAAGTACTTTATTCTGATTCAGGTTTTTGAAAATTATTCAAAGAGCAAAAAGAAGTGCAATTAAACAAACTAAAATTGAGGCTATACATTAAAGAAGTGAGATCCAGTAGTTAGAAAGATTTCAAAATATAATGTTGAAAAACTTTAATGTTAATTATTCCAAAGAGTACACACAGCACCGGGAAACATAACCTTTGTGCTGAACTCCTAAGTATAAAAGTCACCTATTTTTAACAGAGTACTTTTGCATTGAAAGTCCATGAATCAATTATTTTGAGGAGTATTTTGATTGTTGATTGATATCCTCTGAGATAAGATATCCTATTTATGGAGATGTTCCAAATGCAACATAATGCTATTTGATATAAATACTTACTGCAAAGTTAACCTGGATGGCATTTACTATATCTCAATTCTATGCCCCTGGACAGATGGAACTGCGAATATTCCACTTCCCTATTCACGAAAGACAATTTTTCTGCAAAGTTGTGGTACTTTGGTCCTTTTGTGTTTTCCTGTGTAGATTTTCTAGAAATCCTCTTGAACACTAAAAGTAATTTACTGCAATTTTTGGAGCTAAGTGAAACAGCGTGTAGTTTCCCACTATGCTTGTTTTTTTCATCTCTAGATAATTGCAGTACATTGGCTATTTGTGGCTATTAAGGGCTTTTTCTGCCAGTCAGTGAGCTTTTACACGTCATCTACTGTCAGAAATTTCAGCTCATAGCTCATGCTGTTGTTATTCAGTCCTGTTTTGCAAAGATATTAAAAGTGAATAATCTCAATTTATTTGTTATAATCTTCTTGATATACATATGTTTGCATTTAAAGAACAGTTTTACTATTTGTGGTTTTGGTGAAGCTTGTCCTATTGAGTTAAAATAAGACTCTAGTTTTGTTCTCGTTAAAGTAAATGTCCAAAACTTTATTGGTTTTAACAATGCAGAAGTCAGACCCTAAATATCTCGTTTCTTCTTAAGTTTTAGTAAGGCTGTTGTTTGTAGTCAGGGTTAAAAACTTATGAATCAGCTAATCTCTTTTTCAATACCTACTTTTACATTAAATCATCTTAATTTACTTTATAGTCAGTAGAAATGTATAGACCTTCATAGATCACAACAATGACCTAATTTAGACACTGCTTCAGAAGAATGGATTTTATTTGAGAAGTGTCAGGCTCTTGGTTTACTATCGGTTCACAAGGGCAATCTTTCAGATTAGATGAGATAGAGGTTTCAATGACATAGACCCTCACAGTCAATTTAGTTATCCAAATAGGTATCTAGTACCAAATGGGATGTCCCAAGGCATTCGCCTGGTCTGCAGCTGGTAGTCCAGAACAGTGCAAATCTCATCTACTTTGTCATATGTAACCACCTTACAAATGGCTCAACTACTCTGTGATGCCTCAGCAGCCCTAGATGGATGTGTTAGAATTGAATCATACTCCTACTCACGTCTCTGAGATGAGGTAAGTATCTCCTACAGGGCTGTTTTCAGTTCCATGTTAAGATATCTAGGTTTCTACTTGCAGATGTGTGTATGTAACATAGTCTAAACTGCACCCATCAGCTGGGGTGAAGTTAAAATAACATGACAAAGGCTGGAGTGGAGGTTCAGCTCACCTTGAAGTAGACATTTGGGCTCAAATAGTAGATTCATGTACTGCAAATTGAAGAGTCATTAGGGAATCTTATTTGACCATCATAAGCTGATCCAGAAGTTCCTGGTCTCTTTCAGGTCGTGTGCTTCAAAGTGCAACTCTTGTGCAAGTGTATTGGATAGTCTAGCAAATCCACACTGTACTTACTGGAGGACAATGTAGCCAAGCTATTCTTCTGCAAATTGTTTATCTGAAAGGAAACAAATGAATTCTAGTCTTATTTGTGAGCCCAAAATTAGTTATGATACCAACTTTTTGTTTCCATTGCCCAAGTCTGTGCTTTGTCTCTTAATGGCCTAGCCATTTACTCCTTCTTTGTTTCCTTTTAATACATTTTTGGATTTGTTTATATTAATCTGCTCAGTGAAGCCAAATTAATGCAGGACTTTTGAGTGGTTAGTTTCTTTTCTAGCTGAGCTATGTCATGCTCCAGGCATACTTTTAGTTAACCTCAGAAGGGAGATCTCAAACTCCAAATAATATATGCCTCAGTAGCAATGTTCTTTTATTTCTGAGGCACCTTTCCTAATCATGTTATGAGCACGAGGTGACAGAGATGTGGTCATTTTATTCAGTAGCTCCACGATCAGGGCCTAAATTTTGTCTGTGAATATGTCTCTGTCACTTGCAGTTACCCGTTGTCCTATCACTACAGGTCCTTGTAAAAAGTCTCTTTCTGTCTTTCTTGTAGCCCCCTCTTAGATACTAGAAGGTTCTTTAAGGTCTTCCTTGAATAGTCCTTCTCCAGGTTGAACAAACCCAAATTTCTCAGTCTGCCTTCGTATGCCCCAACCTTCTAAATATCTTTGTCGCACTTCCCTGGACTCACTCAACAGGTCCACGTATTTCTTGTGCTGAGGTCTCCAGAGCTATATATAGTTTTCTGGGTGGGGTCTCACCAGAGCAGAGGAGAGGGGCAGAATCACCTTCTTGCTGGCCACCCTTGCTTTGGTACAACCCAGGTTAAAATTGGTTTTCTGGGCTGTATAAGCACACATTGCTGGGTTATGTTGAGTTTCTTGTCAACCAACACACCATGATCTCTCCTCCATTCTCCCCCCAGCCTCTAATGGCCCATGGTGGATCCGGGTTTTAAAGCAAGTCCTATGGTCTAAGTAGCCAAATTCCTGCCTGTGGCACCAGTCCTGTAAACACTTGTTGATTCATCAGATTTGACTGGCCCTTTCAAAATTATTCCCTTTGACAAAGAAGATTGATGAAAATCAAGTCCTTTTCCACTGCTCCCATTGCTCTGTAATCCTTCTTGATACTCCTGACACTACTCCTGGCTGTATCACTGGTGTCCGTGTGAAACAACAGCTACAGGTAGTAGTCAATGGACTGTGGGAGGCTTGGTAGTCTCTCAATGACATCCCTGATATGAGTCCGCAGTAAGCAGCTCACTTTTCTAGAAGGCACATCAGGTCATCAAATGGGTGTGTTGGTAATATCACCTGCTGCCTTTTCTCCTTACACTGGTGTTCTACAGGGAGCAGATGGGGCTGCCTTACTCAGCACCAGTGTCTCTCCTGTTGTGGTGGGTCTTTCTTCTTCAGGCCGCAGAGCATTAGAACAGTTATGCAAGGGCACCTCAGGTGCTTCAGGGAAAGTCTCTTTCTCCTGCAGGTCCTTGCAATCTCAAAACAGACTTGTAGGAGGAAAAATTCCTCAAGCTTGTTGAAAATCAACTAGAACAACTAGCACTAAACAGAAAGCTTTGGATTGATGCACAGTTTATTTTCTGACTGAAGTTTCTCCAGAACAGTGTGTTCCCCACTGTGCAAATTTATTACTCGCAGCCTTTGGGATTTGTTTGTTTCCCTTACAGTTTATGCTGCTGACTATACTTCAGCTATGCCATCTGTTGTTCTTCTTTCCTCTTTCTTAGTGTTTCTTTTTACTCTGTGTCCTCATTCCAAGCTACATTAACTGCTCTGTGTCTCAAAGGGTATTTGGAATCTTTTAGCTGTACTCTGCAACTGCCAACTACCAGTGCTGAAGAACTCTGAGTTCCTTCTCACATTCACCAAAAGTATGAAATGGCTTTAAAATAAAATTATTTTTAGCCTTTCGGAGAGTATCTTCATTCATACTTGCTTCTTGCACCTCTATTTCAAAATATACATAGGTTTCTTCTTTCTGCCCCAAGGTCAGATTTTCCTATCTCAATATTGATAATTCTTGCAAAAGGAGGAGTCTTGTCATAGTTTTTAGTCATTAGTCCCTGGAATCATCTAAATGAAAGAGAATTCTTAGCTTTTATTTTAAAACATATTTACAGATCCTTTGTTTGAAGGGATATAATGAAAATCCTGCCACAAATACCCCAGGAGTGAACATGGGTTAGATAGCTGCAACACTGAATCAATAACTGACAAGTAACTAAATCTTAACTCTCACAATTTCTAAAGAAATCATGTAACTGAATAATTTTAAAAATATGATAGAGTTTTTTTATCCATGTTTTAAGGAATATAAATATTTCTTGGGTAACTGTTCTTAGGTGTAAATGCTGAGGGAAATGTTGAGTAAAACTGAATGGTTTTTTTGAGACTGAATTGGCATCGCACCATGCAAGGTCTATATTTAGTCTCAAATAGCTTGCTTTTTAAAGAAAGCCACAGTTATTTTAAACACTTGTGAGTGCTGGGACACTGTGCTAGCTCAGTCATGTGGTAATGTGCATTTACACTCTATTGTTTGGATACTTTTTGTGTGCTTTGCAGTTTATATCCTCTGCGCACAGCTTTATTTACCTCTATGCAGTAACTAGTGTGACTTCATGAATCATGGTTTAAGTAAGAGAGAGATCATATAGAGTGGCTTTAATAAGGAGACGGTGAATAGAGAAGTACCTATTTTGTATTAAGGTGCAAAATACTAAATTTATGTCACAAATAAATAGTCGGTGATTTTACAGAGTATCACATTTGCATATTTTCTTGTTCATAAACTATAATTTTATATTGAAACCCCAGCATTTGGGGTTTCAAAAGCTTGGCCCATTCATTCTTCAACTTCATATAATGGCACAAATAGCAACTGATAGATTTCAAAATATTTTACATGTGGGCAGCAATAGCAGTGATATGAAAGGATATTAAATGGAATTTTTGTTATTTACATTGTCTTGTACTGTCATGTGGATTGCTTTTAATGATTATTTGATTGCTTTTTATTGTAGACAAGAAGGCTGGTGCCCTGGAAATAGTTTTTTTCAGACGTTACAAAGCATATATATTGAAATGAGTTCCCTCAGCAGAAGGGAACAGCAAGTGTATTAATGCAAGTATTAAAAAACCAAGTCAAACTATTTACAGTTACTAAGCTCTGCTACACTGTAAATCATTATCTTCCACCTTTTGAATATGGCAAGCAGTTGAGAAAGCCCTCTGAGGAATTGGCCACCCCTCTGCCTATCCATCTGTCCTACCATCTCTGGCTTTTGGAGAAACAGCTGTCTTTAAACATTATGCAGTAATTCTATGCCAAAGAAATGCATGCATTACTGAAGCTAGTATTGTCTTGTGCATCCTAAAAGTAATTAATTTTTTAACAGGTTTTAGGAGATACACTCATTTATCCAATAGGCTGAACAATAAGCATGAACTTCCTATTGTTTCAGCTGTTAAGTAGCTGATACATCCCAATGGAAAAGCAAAATATTTATCCCACAGATTCTGTCAGTGTCACACAAAATTACATACAACCTTCCTGATGAAGAAATAGTAACAATGTTACACTGTTTTGAGCAAATTCACAGTGAATAAACCTCAAAGTTCAACAGTTTGTTTGAATGAGAAAATTAATTTTTTTGAAAAGTGAAACAACAATCCTGCTACTATGCCATACCAGCCCCTAATCCATAGTATTTACTTATGGCCATTACTGAATCAGTGTCTTTCAGCTTTGTGGTTTAATGAGTAGCAGGAGCCATGAAATACTGAAGAGAGAGGAGAATTACTCAGAATATGACACATTCATTCACTTCTCTGGGATTCATCACGTCTAAGGGTGGAAGTTGACTACCAGACTTAGTCAGTTGGGGGTTTTATACAAAGTCAAGGTCACTTCCCCCTGTAACCTTCATCCATCACTAGAGAATAACGTGAATCTCCCATAGACCTTGTATCATGTTTGTGAGCCTTATGTAAATGCCTTAAGTGTCCTAAGGCAGCTTGCATGCCATACAGAGCTATCAGCTTATTGATGTTGATCTAGATGACCACAGTGTAGACATCTGCACTTGAGCTAGTCATCCTGTTTCACTATTCATGGAAGAAAGAAGACAAAAAATGTATTAGGGTATGATTTATATTGCTATGCTCTGTCTAGTGAACTGCCTGTTTAAATACTTATTGCTCTGCGGTATGAGTTTAGGGCACAGCTCAGATACAGACATATATCGTCAGATGAATCCCAGACTTTTTGCGAATAAATGAAAAGTGCCTGTTTAAAATAATATGGAATTGGCAATCTGGATCCTCTTATTGATTGAAAAGGTAACTCAGAGAAACTCTAATCTCAGAAAGCTTTCACTACCTTGTCACTGTTAAGAAGAAGCAGATCAATCCAATTACTAGATTAGTACAGAAAGATGTGATAATGTCCACTTATATTATTTACTAGGGTCTTACTACCTCTAAGTGGTTAGTGTGCTTGGATCCCTGAAGTGCACTGATATTCCTTTTGAAAGAAAATTAGTGGGCAGCAGACAAGAGTAGTAAATTACCTTAATCTCCTTTTAATTACAAATGTGCAGTTCCTGAAGACAGGTTTGAACTGAGTGGGATTTAATAGTAGAGCATCACAATCCTGGCTTGTAGATTAGAAACGAAAAGGTAAAATTTCTCTTGCTTGAGCAAGCTGTGTTGTGGGGTTTTTTTTAATGCAACAAAAAATCATATTTCAGTACAGCTTTTCTTTCTTATCTCATTATCGCTGGCATTCTTCCTTGGAAACTATCAGTATAATGGTTCTTACTAATAGTGAACACCTAAATAGTATTTCACTTTTAAATTACTTAGTGACTGTGCTGGTTTTGACTGGAACACAGTTAAGTATATTAATTGTAGCTGATACGGAGCTATGATTTGTGCTGGAAACAGTTTGTTGATAACAGAGGGATATTTTCAGTCCTGCTGAGCAAGGCTCACACAGATTAAAAGCTTTTTCTTCTGCTCGCCCCACCCCACCGATGAGGAGTCCAGGGGTGCACAAGGAGCTGGGAGGGGACACAGCTGACTTCAGTTTATCAAAGGGATGTCCCATACTGTATGACATTGTGCTCAGTAATAAAACTGGTGGCTGGAGGTTGCCCAAGGCTGCCATTGCCAGCGGACTTGCTCTGAGCCTGTCTGATGGATCAGTGCTGAGCAATTGTTTTCTTTTGCATCACCAATTTTCTTTGTAGTTTCCTCCCTTCCCCCTCTCTTTGTTGTCTTTTTTTCATTCCATTAAAAAAAAAAAAAAAAGAAAATTAACTGTCTTTATGATCTTAAACCACACGTTTTCTCACTTTTACCCTTCCAATTCTCCTCCCATCCGTCTGTGAGGGAGCAAGTGAGTGGTTGTGTATGGGTTAGGTGCTGCCATGTTTTCACTCGGTTGGGAACTAAGAACCATGCAGCTCCTTACTCTCTTCTTCCCTTCTCTGGTGGGATGTAGAGGAGAATCAGGGGAAAAAAGTAAAAGCCATAGGTTGAAAAAAGTCAAAGAACAGTTTAATAATTAAAACAATGTGAAATACCATAATACTAATATTAATAATAATAATATTTGCAATGAAAAGGAGAGATAAATAAAACATAAGAAAATGGAGTGATGTACAATACAGTTGTTTAACACCTGCTGACTGATGTCCAACCCATCCTCAACAGTGATCAGTGTCTCCTGGCCAACTCCCTCCAGTTTAAAAAACTGAACATGACATTCTATGATGTGGAATATCCCATTAGCCAGTTTGGGTCAGTTGTCAAGATCATGCTTCTTCCCACCTTCCTGTCCTCACTGGCAGAGCACTGAAAAGTCCTTGACTTCAGGTAAGCATTGTTCAGCAACAACACATCAGTGTGTTATCTCATTATTCTCATACTAAATACAAAACATAACTTTGTACCAGCTACTAGGAAGAAAACTAACTCTATCTTAGTTAAAATCAGGACAGCTGCCTACTGGGATTATACCATGACACTGACCCTGTGTTATTAGTTTGTTTCAAATAAGGCATATTCGCAGAAGTAACTCCAGTAAGGTCTCTAATTTGGAATACGGCATTGGATTTGATTGCTATGTTAGTCTATTCAGATTATGAATATCTCTGAAGTAGAACCATGTTTTATACAGTATTGAACACATATAAAACAAATTAATAACAGAACTCTAACATGTTCTTTGTCCCTTGGCTATCAAATTACCAGTATAACTGCCTTTTGCTGGTTGTTTACTAAGTTGGCCAGAAAGTTTCAGTATCATCTTTTCTATGAGGTTAGACTAATATAATATATATAGATAAAAGATAACAACAACAACAATAAAATTTAAAACCAAACAAACAAAACACAAAACAACAACAACAACAACAAACAAAAAATCAAAAACAGAAAAAAAAAAAAAAAAAAAACCAACCCAAACCAAAAAAACAACACACACTTAAGAATAAAGAACCAGGAACACTCCAGCAAGATTTCAATTGAAATTCCAGGTAGATTCCTGACAATGCTAGTCTGATTTTTGGCTACATGTTTTCAGCAGCCCCAGTGTTAAGAGCTTAAAGAGGCTTTGGGATAATATATCTGGTAACTGTTTTAGTTACATTTAGTATACATTTAGTAATGTATACTATTACATGACTTCTCAGGAGGTCAGCTGGCTGCTATCCAGTTTGGTTGTGTCCTAGTACACCAGTTCAACAACTCATCCAAATTATCCCTTATTGAAAAGGGCATCAATAACAGTTTATACTCTTAATTCAGCCTTTTTTTTTTCTCAAAAGCTACACACAAAAAGGACAAAACACATAAATAGGATCACCCTTACAGACGTGCTTATGAAGACACTACATTTTAGGAAGTACAAAAAATGCTCTTTTGCTTATTCATAGTTTAAAAATATTACATAGTATCAAAAGAATGTAAAGAAAGTTCATGTTTATGAGAATAATGTCTCCTTATTTAACTTTGTTAACAGTCCCTGAGATGGCTTTTTTCTTTTTAAACTGTATACCTGGTCTGGCAATATTCATAGGGTAAATAGGTTTTAAGCTGGGGTTTTTTTCACAGTGATGACACGGTGGGCGATAAGGGATTTTGTATGTGAAGATTAAAATGGCATTCAGCATGGATTTATGGAGAATATACCTTGTCAAAGAAATGTGATATCTTTTTACACAAGTTTAGTTGATAACTGCAGCAGATAATTGCA
The DNA here is from genome assembly GCF_022539395.1 of Myiozetetes cayanensis. Taxonomy (NCBI): domain Eukaryota; kingdom Metazoa; phylum Chordata; class Aves; order Passeriformes; family Tyrannidae; genus Myiozetetes; species Myiozetetes cayanensis. The sequence continues at coordinate 38,314,541 of NW_026087742.1, read as the reverse complement.
TTGACATAATGCAGTCAAACTCCTATAAAGCAGTTATCCTTGTCTTTCTTCTTTCTGATGAAAATACTGCTATGCAAAATCAATGAAGCTTAAATATCATCTATGAGAAATGTTTCAGAAAGTAATTATAAATGAAGTATCAGTGTCAACAGGATGTATAACCAGATGACTCTGAAAAGTTAGTTCTTCCTTTTCAACCACTTCATTAATGATCTGGTAGAATTTGCTAATAATGGATAACTAGTGAGTAATAAATATTGGGGAAAGACCAACTAAACTAAATTATGTTCTTAAGAAAATTACTTTTCTTTGGACAGCATATGTTTTAACAAAGCCAAATGAAAGGGTATACCTCAAGGAACAAACTATGTAGGTCACACTCGCAGGATGGGAAATGGTGTCCTGGTCTTCAGTGACACTGATGGACGTAGAGGAAATAGTAGCTAATTAAGTGAACATGAGCTCCCTGAGCAATACTATAGCTAAGTAGGTGAAAATATTTTTTAAATGTACAAGTAGAAAATATTAAATAGGAGTGAAGAGGCTGTATTTGTGTGCAGCACTTGAGAGACTTTTACTAGGGCCCCTATATGCATTTTTAGGTGATTGTCTTTAAAAAAGATATTGAATATTAAAAATATGATGGAAAAAAATTACAAGGGCAGCTCAAGATTTTGGAAACTACCAAAGTATACACAAAATAAGATTATGAAATCATTGTCTACAAGCTCATGAAGGAAAAAGAACAATTTTTATAGGAGACAGAGCCTGAATGCATTAAAATGCTAATTCAGCATAAAAACAAGAAGCACCTCTTAAAATCATGGATTCATGTAATCATTTAGGTTGGAAGGGACCTCTAGAGGTTATCTAGACTAATCTGCTCAAAGCAGTACTAACCTGAAAGTTAGATCACTTTGAACAAGGCTCTGAACACTCAGATTTGAAAGTCCCTGAGGATGGAGATTTCACGGTCTTGTTATGCAGTGTGTTCCAGTCCTTAACCATTTACTCTGCAATTTTTGTTCTTATGTCCAACTGAAAGTTCCTGCAGCTTAAAGCCATTGCTTCTCATCTTTCAACTGTGTAGCTCTTAATGTAGTCTGGCTCCATTTTCCTTTTTTTTTTTTTTTTCTTAGTTTAGATATTAAAAGCAGTTTTTAGGTACATACTTAACACTACCATTATTGAAAATTAAATGTGATTTGGTGATAAGAGAATCCCTCTCTTTTGTAAGTGATATGGGTGGGTTTTCCAAGAGATCTAGGGTTCATTCAAATAAGGAGCTTAATGTAGGGGTTGCTAGATGAAGTTCTATGATTCCTACAACTTAATCTGGATAAATTAAGTTTTAATTTACTCCAAAAGTTCATGTTAGACATTAAACTTATGATGTTATGAGGTCAATGAATTGCAAAAATAGTCTCGTTAGGTAATTAACAGCACTAAACTGTTTCTGGTTAACAGGAGACTAAAGTCCTTCCCTGTCCTATTAGAGATGCTCATTTTTTCTCAACAGTTGGTAGATTCTTTATTGTTTTGGACTCTTACTTAGAAGGCTTGTTACTGGTATTTACTGTGCTATGAAGATTAAATTAAAGGTTGACTTATGAGGAGTGGATGAGGATACAGATTTGTTCAGTTTAGAAGAGAGAAAACTGAGAGTCACCTCTTTGCTGTACATAAGTACAACATGAAAGAGAGTGGAAAGGGAGATGCTGTTCTCCTCTCTGGTGTTTGGTGACAGGTCACAAGGCTGAAAAATGTGTCAGGAAAACTTCAAATTGGAATTAAGAAAACGTTCTCCACTGAAAGCATGGGCAACCATCAGAAAAAAAAAAAACCTACCCAGGGAAGTAGTCATGTCCCCTAGCCTGTCACTCTTCAAGAAGTGTTTGGACAACACTCTCAGATATAAGTTTTCACTTTGAGGTTTCCCTGTGTGGAGTTCTGAGTTGGATTTAAAAACTCTTGAGTCCCTTCCAACTCTGGATCTTCTGTGATCCTATGAATCCTTTCTTTCATAATCATACATTTGGATAGATTCATGTTTCAGCTGCTATTAATATTTCGTGGCTAACAGTGACATTTTGAATATTAAATCTTGCAGATTCTGTGCATGCACAGAAAATTTTACATCTTCAGGTTTTTGATAATAATTTTATTTGCATTCTGGTAATTATCTCTCTGAGTATTTCAGAATCTAGTTAAAGATAGAATCAACACTTTTATTCATTTGATACATTTTCTCAAATATTGATTCAGGTTTTCAAGGGTTTAGTAGGAGATCAGCTTCTACTTCAAATGCTTACCTTAACTAACAATGCCCTTTACTTACTAGAATAAACTCTTAAATCTTGTATGTTTCTGAGATTAAAGATAAAGTCTTCATTGGTCACTTGAGATCTATAGAAGTAGTGAATTTTGGTTTTGTTCTATGTTTTGATTAATATTTTTGAGGCTTTTACTGTTTAAAAAGTGGCTGTCACATAAACATTATATTTCATGGGCCTACAAACCAATATTTACATTTACAGTCTGAAATTAAATTATTCAAATAATTTGTTTGAGGAACATATTAATAACTTACCCATGGATCTTTCACAGTATGAAGGAAGATAATATGAATAGAGTTTATAAAGTTGTAGTTCAATCAACATACAAACTCTTATGGAAGTAATAAGAATATTTTTACCTCTAAGGACTCATTTTATGTGATTATTTTGGTGATTTGCAAGGAATATCCTTTAAAACTAATACAGCTATGGATTATGTATCATATCTAACTAATTGTATTTGTCAAAATTTAGTAAGTACAATTAATAACCTGATGTTATAATAGGCAACAGTTTAAAACAATGATTTTTAATAAATACTTAGACCACTGTGTAATTAGATTTTAATTGTTTTCACTACACAATGTATAAGTGTGTGTTTATACTCTATACAGGTATATATATACTGATATAATAGCAACATTACTAAAACTCACCTCAAATATGCAAAATCAAAACATAAAAACCTTCCTTTAGCAATCAAAATCTGTAAAAGATTACATTTGAACAACCTACCTTCTCTTCTTTGGACACGCTTAATGCACCTTTTCTCTAACTTTCTTGTTTTTTAAAAGCAGTAAACTAAAAGTGAAGCTGTTAACTGAATTAGAAAAAGTATTAGTACTAACTTGAAACACTTGCTTGAATTCCAACAGAAGAAAATAATGAATTAGCAATTATTACACTGTTGCAACTTCTAGCTGCTCTCCTGTTTCCAGCATATGATGACTGGTTCTTGCTTCCTGTCTCCCTTTGCATATTACAGCCTCCCTGTGTACTTCCATGTCATCTGATTCTGGTTCCTCCTCTCACGGTGTCTACTGCATGTTCCCTCTTCTCTCTTTCTCTCCCCTGAACTTTGGGACAGAGAATGGGGCTTTTTTGACTTGGGTTTTGAAAGGGAGCATATGCCTTTCCATGCAGAATAATCAAAACATTGGTGTACCCTTGCTGACTCAGAGCCTGTGCCTAAACAACACTGTGGGGAGTTTTGCCTTGCTGTCTCACCACCTACCCACTGGACTGTGTCTACAGATGGCAGATAAAATTCATAACCATGGAAATAATTTTTTTGGAACTGTGATTCATTGTATTTCTGTTGCAGTTACTGCACCTCATACTTGTGAGATACAGCTCAAATGTTGAAATGGTATCTTTTTAGTGAAATATATTAAAAAAGCAGATGACCAAAATATCTGCCTGGTATTAAGTCCACCCTTAGGAATTTAAATACACACCTTGTCTTCAAAACTTTTTTTTTCTTTTCTTAAACTTAATCTGATTTTATGTAGAATTTGTTGTTAAAACAAGCAGAAGTGTGCTTAATGAAAGTTGCTTCTGCAAGTATATCAACTTTTTTTTTTTCACTTTCATGGGTAACTGCACAATAAAACAGCTTTAGTGAATACTATTAGATAGACCAGAATGGTCACCAGTCAGCCTTGCATAACATCTTGCATGCATGAATGTTTGTAGCATTGCCAATTCATTTGTAATGATAATATTTAACAAAGGGTGATTTCCAGCTGGAAGCAAAGTTTTTCTCTATTCCCTATCCTCCCAAACACCACCATCATCATATCTCTTGAGCCTGTATCATGAGATCTTTATCAGCTCAAAGTAGTGTTAGAGATAAACAGATGGGACATCATTTTAATATCTTATCTGAAGGATAACACCTCCCAGCAGTGCAACTGAACTTCTGATACTGGACCGTGGCATCAACACTCTGCAGAGGCCCACTCCAAATGTGTAATTTTTTCTGTAAGCCCTTGTTAGAGGTCTTTTGTTTACTACCTCCTTTATTCAGAGTTTCATCATGACAACTAAAAGTGACATTTCAAAAGCTGAGGATTTTACATAACAGAACCCCTATTGTCATTCTTCATTTCCTTTCATTACAAACACATTTGCTGCATTTTCATTATGTAGGAGATCATGCAGCCCATCAGTGCAGAAAGTCTCTTCCTTCCTGCCAACAAGGTCCAACAAGAGTAACTCTCAGAACCAGAGAGTTATTCTTGCACAGAATACAGAAATGCCTTTTATTGAGGCTGAGCCTATGCCAAAAACTAATTTAATATGGACAGAGGAAGAAACTAAACAAAAGATTATAAATTCTTTCATATAAAATGTTCTACACAATTGTGACAACAATGCAACAATGAAAGGATGTAGAGAAGATGCAAAAGAAAGGTAACGGACTACATCAGCTGGCACAATTGTAGGACACAAATCTACAACTATAATAGAAGTTTGAGGTTAATGTCTGGTTAAAAAAAAGTAAGGTCAGAACTTAATAGACAAAAAGTGTTCTTCTGAAATCAGGTACAGTTAATGGAAAATATAGTAATGGAGTTGATTTCTCTATCCTTGACCTCTTAAAGAGATTGATAAAAGGGCAGTTAGATGTGCACAGAAAATTTTTGAAAAATGCTTCTGAGAGGAGGCAGGTTATTAGGTTTCTGCTTTTCTCTGCAGATTCTAACTTTATGATTTAACGACCTCCATGACCACAAGTTTGGTGCTCTAGCAGGAGTAAAAATGGGCAACATAAAGCAGTGCTGAACTAATTGAAGCCCTGCTGAGAGTCATGTGAGATCTACTATACCCTTGCTCCACTTGTGAATCCTTTTCTGTTCTTCTCTTTCTTCCTCACTAAGAAAAAAAGTAAATTCTGCTTGTTTAACCAGCAGCACAGGAGTAGATAGACTCTTTCTCACTATAAAAGAAACAAGCCCAAACAGAATACCTCATATTGAAGAAAATGGAGGAGGAACCAAAGTACAAAAGCGAAATCTGTTGACCACCTCTCATAAAGAGCCTGGTAGTCTGAGGATATAAACATAAATACATATGTTCTTTTATGTCCTCTATATTTCCTACTGTTTCTTATTTTCTCTTTGAATTTATCTTTGATTGTCTTACCAAATAGAAAAAGTATCTCAAAAGTAACCAGTAGAACTACCACATTCTTACCTGCTACAATGGACTGCTTCACAGAAAGAAAGCGTAATGAAAATCCTCAATCTCCAACAGGAATTTTCATAGCTTTTGGTTGATTGCTCTTCACAACCATCTAATCTCAACATACTCAGTGCTGCCTTTTGATTATTTTCTTTGTCTGATCTACTTAATACATGTACACTTACTCTGTAATTTTCCAAACTTTGATAAATTTACAAGTGTGTTTGCCATGTCAACCATACAATTTATGATCTCCTCAGTAATCGGATCTTGTCTGTTGAATGCTGTACTAAATCAAGATCACATTTTTGATAATAAGGTTACCATAAATGATATTCCACTAGAGAAGTCCCCAATCAAAAAGAATTTGTGCTTGCTTTCCTTTATGATACCAACATATTGACCAGAGTGTGAATCTTAAAATAATAGATTGGTTTGGATTGCAAGGGACCTTAAAGATCATCTAGTTCTAACTGCCTACCATGGGCAGAGACACCTTTCATTAGACCAGGTTTCTCAGAGCACCATCCAATATGGTCTTGAACTACTCCAGGGATGGGACATCTACAACTTTTCTAGGCTACCTGTGCCAGCGCCTCACCACCCACAGTAGAGAATTTCTTCCTAATATCTAGTCTAAACCTACACTCCACCAGCTTAAAGCCACTACCCCTTCTCCTATCACTGCATGGCCTCATAAACAATCCCTCTTCAGCCTTCTTGAAGAGAAGAGATAGAGTTAGTGGTGTGCTTTATTCCTACCCATAGGATATTATTCAGTAAAATTTATCCTTCCTCTTTACATTCCAGTGAAGGAAACCTACTTCCCATCAGGAATAACATAGTGCTGCCAAGGCATGATTCTTTGTACTGATACATGTACTGGGATTTTTCCAGATATGTATAAAAATGCTCAGGCAAATACAATCAGGCCCTGAAATGATCAACTAGAGATCTTCTTGCTTAAGAATTTCTAGTCAAAAAAATAATTTTTATGCATGATGATTGTAACTAGAAATATACACCATATAACGAAAATATTTTGTGGTCCCAAACCAAACGTCCTGCAGTTCCTCCTACATTTTGTAAACGCCATTACCTTTTCCAAGCAATGTTTAGTCTCTTTCAAAAAAGGTTGAAAGAGAAAGCAGTACATAAATCTATTTTGTCATAATCCATTTTACATGTGTTGTGGGGTTTTTTGTTTGTTTTGTTTTGTTTTGTTTGTCTTATTTTTGTTTGGTTTTGGTTTTAGTTTTTTGTTTCCTTTACTTCTTTAGTAATCAGGTCCAGGTCGGCTATTGACCTCTGATTAATGCTGGCTAACAAGACTGTAATTATCCAGGTAACACATCTTTGTCTTCTTCTAATTAAATAGAACACACTCCGTATTCTCACTTTTCATTCAGCTTTTCACAATGAAAAGGGTTTTTTCTATTTAATTTTTAAGCATGTGGATATATATAATTAGTGGAGATGTTTGAATTTCATTTAAAGAAAGGGTTCCAGGTCTTCCAATGGACCAGTACTCAACTATGGATTTTCAAATGCATCCCCAAATATCAAAAAGGCAAAAAAGCAACAAAGAAAGCTAGGAAGTATCTATTTATTTTTATATAGATAGACATATCTTGTAATATCTTTTAAAAAATAAATAAAAAGCATCTATTGTCAATATATTTTATAGATATTATATATATATTTTAAGACGTCAATCAAATACATGAGTATATGAAATAAAGATTAAGACCTTATAAAACATGTCTTTCTCCTCTCTTCATCTGTTTTTTTGTAAAACATGCATTTTTTTGTCGCTGCTGCTAATCTATGTGTCACTTCTACGGCTTTCTTCACCAATTGCCTGAACAGAGACTATGGAAAATTATCTGGAAGTTTTTATCTCTGTCTCACTCTATATATCCATCTAAAATTTCTTTTAACAATTTTGATTTGCCCTTATATATATGAAAAACAGAAAAGATTTGCCTCAAAATGGTTGTCTTTCCCTCAGACTGCGCTTCCTCAGTTTAGATTTCTCCTTAGATTCTCTCTTAACCTAATTTCATTTTTTTTCTCAACATTTTGCCATTGCATACTGCTTTTCCACTCTGAAGTTTTTAAAACTGAATCAATATGGCAACAATCTGCTTTACCCTTCAGTAACTACTATGTTTATAAATAGTGAACTTCCAAGTCGGTATGAGGAGAAGAACTTCTCCTGTTTTACTAACTATGCTCCTTTCAGTGGTATTTTTATTTTATTTTAGTTTGGTGACATAACTTTCAAAAGCAGTAGTGCTGGCAACTTAAAGGAACTGTGTTTTGTGGAGAGATTTAATTTGATAGATAAACTTCCAAGTCTGGAAAAAAACTCATGTGGATTTACAGTTCATTCAAATTTCTTTTTCCACCATCCTTAGTTGCTAATATATTTTTCCAAACAATTTATATGCAAATTCTTATTTAAAGAAATGAGAAAGTGAGTGAGGTAAACAGGGAGGTAAACACCACATGCACTACAGTATATTTTCTTCAAAGTAAAGGTTCTTCTTTCAGATAAAACAGTGGAAAGAAAGAGCAGCATCAATGGCTTTGGTCTAGGACCTATTGCTCTCTTTCCACGTTGCTGCATTAGAGAACAAACCAGAGGCCGTGGAGAACTTTTGGCCAGGTGAGATGTAGTACCTCTGTGTTTTTGTACAAGTTCTCAAGCCAGCTTTGGTCAGCTAAATCCACATGGCAGCTGTGATGACCTGCATGGGCCACATTGTCCCTGCAGACTGCATAACCCCTAATGTAGTTAGGTTTGGGGTTAGTCCATACAATCATGCACTTAGTACCTTAGCTAGTTTGGATTCAGCTACCCATTGCTGCAATCATATTTCTGATTACAGTAGGCTCATGACTCTTCATTGCCATTGTGCAAGGTAAAATGCTGAACATATTTCTTAAAGTAGTGGGATGAAGGGGAAGAAACACTTCTAAGGTTTGATTGTCAAGAGAAATATAGGAATGAGATGAGAGTAAGGCATTGAAATGCACAAATGTACACACATTATCTATCTGTCTATCTATCTAATCTATCTATCTAATCTATCATCTATCAATCTCTCTCATTTCTGTGTATATATGTATACTTTTGTATACACAGCTTTGTACTGTTGCTGAATCTGCAATGAAAGCAACACAGAAACTATTCCTTTCCTTATTCTAACTAGAAATGTTTAACAAGTGAAAGCAGTCCTTTTAGAACAAGTAGTAGTTTCAAGAGGATCTTTTCAATTTGCGAATTGCTAAGTCTGGATTTTTATTTGTTCTGTTTTTCTACTAACATGTCAAAACATATCACATGTCACATGATGTGAGGTTGAAAAAGAAAACATAATTTCTGAGTCCACTTCAGAAGAATAATAAAGAAAATAGTGACAGTCATCAGTCAGCTGAAGTATTTTGTGAGGATGTTTTTAGTTCTACATTTACAAAAAAAAAAATCTGAGCCTGATCCTTATTTTTAAACTACTGATATAGATGGTGAACAAACTAATAACAGTAAGATGCTGTCAAATCTTGGTTATGTGATCATTAAATCTTCTCTCCTAAGATTCTCACCTAATTCTATTCTCTCTAGTTCCTTGAAAATGTAGCTGGGAGATCTCATCTCTCATCTTAAAAAAAAAAATCCTTACATTACATTTTTATTTTTACAGTATTTCTTTGAAACATTTTTTGTGGATAACTATACATCTGAAGCATCTATTCTTTTAAAGCTTAAAACTTTGCTTTCATAGTCATGACTTTGTATTATTGTTTGAATTATTGTACATTGAAAGCTCAATAATTGCATGTGAGAGCTTACTCTTTAAAGATTTTTTCAAAGGCACCAAGCACCCTGAAAATTTAATGCATTGTTTCAAAATATGAAAAACATCTGAGCCCTGAATAACAAAAAAGATAGCTTCTGACTATTTTGGCTTTAATTTTAAATTCAGGGCCAGATTTCACTGTTGACAAGATGGAGATGTAATGTGGGAATACAAATAAGCCAGTGATATTGTAGGCCTGTTCTTGTTGGCTGTCAGAGTTCTGCTTTTTGTCTGCACAGATATGGGATTGAACAGAATTAGTTCCAAATGTAATAAACATAAGTCTATGCAATTGAAATGACTGTGTGAATTTTAAATGGAGTATTAAAAAAAGGTAAGATTTCCTTTATTAGCTAGAATTCATTATTTGTGAATTCTTTTATAAACACCTTATATTTATGCTTTCACATGGAAATAAATCATTTCGTAGTCTATAGATTACATTTGATTTTATAATTTTAAGGCTAAATGACAAAATTGAACTTGGTGAAAGTTCAGGGCTGTTCTGACAAGGTTTGCATGACAAGGTTTTGGTAGTGATCAGGCTACAGGGGTGGCTTCTCTGAGAAGCTGCTGGAAGCTTCCCCCATGTTAACACAGTCAATTCCAGTTGGCTCCAGGATAGACCCGCCACTGGGCAAGGCTGACCACATCAGTGACAGTAGTAGTGCCTCTGGGATAATGCATTTAAAAATGTGGGAAAACAACACTGTGTAACAGCACTCAGAAAAGTGGAGTGAGAATGTGTGAAAGAAACAACCCTGCCAAAGTCAGTGACAGAAAACAGACACCGAGGTCATTGAAAAAGGAGTGAGGGAAGGAGGTGTTCCAGCATAAGCCATGGTACAGACCATGATGAGGCAGGCTGTCACCCTGAAGGCCCTAGAGGACCCCACACTGAAGCAGGCAGATGCCAGAAGGAGGCTGTGACCTCGTGGGAAACCCTAGGGCAGGTTCCTAACTTGTGACTGCATGAGTGGACCTACAGTGAAGTACTTCTTGAACTTCATGAAGTACTGGGGGGAGGACTGCCTTCGGGAAGGACTTATTCTTGAGTTTTGAAGTTCTTGGAGGACTGTTTCCCAAGGCAGGGACCCCAGGCTGGAGCAGGGGAAAAGTATGGGGAATCCTCTCTTGAGGAGAAAGGAGCAGGAGAGACAGCATGTTATCAGCTGACTGCAGCCCCCATTTCCTGTCCCCCTGAGCTTCTGGGCAAGGGGAGGAGGTAGAGAAATCAACAGTAAAGTTGTGCTTAGGAAGGAGAGAGAGTTGGGGAGAAGTTATTTTAAGACTTGGTTTTATTTCTCATCCTACTCTGATTTGATTTGTAAGAAATTAAATTAATTTCCCCAAGTCAAGTCTATTTTTCCTCCAATGGATTTCTCCTTTTCCTTATCTCAATCTACTAACCCTTTTTTATATTTTCTCTCCTCTGCCCAGCTGGGGAGGGGAGTGATGAAGCAGCTTTGGTGGGCATCAGACATCCAGCCAGGGGCAACCCATGCATTTCACAGGATTTTTTTGTAAAAGAACAACTTTTAAACAGTCATTGTGCTTTAATGTGTAGAAGGAATCTGAAACTTGCAAAAAAAATGGAAAAATTACTTTGGGTTAGACAGAGAGAGATCATCTTATTTGCCAAGACTACCTTGCCTGCCCGGCCTTCAGCTGCCAGCCTGGAAGGCTTAAACCAGGGTCACAGTTGCCACCTCTCTGCAGATGTCCCAGTTACCATAGGATGTCTGAAATACTCTGCTGCTTATCTTTGAGAACAAGAACTAAATCCTTACATTTGATAAGATGAATTAAGGCCTTCTGCATGTCTTATATCCATTGACTTTAACAGGAGTTTTCACCTGTAGGCAACTACTGCTTCAAGAAGAGCTTTGATCCCTATTTTATTTTTTTGTGTTAACGTCTGGTTCTTAAAATGTCTATTCTCTGGTGCAACTTCTGTCTCCTCAGAGTCCTACCATCTTTGGTCATTTCCTTAAGTGCTTCCCCCTCCTCCATCTGTCCTCCTGACACTAATGGTTTGCTAAAGAAGTTTTTACTACAAATTCTTGTCTTTCAGCTCAGAAAAAAACCCATCAAAATCAGATTTTGCCAGATACCTGACATCTTATCACATATTGACATGATAAAGATGTTTACCACATCTACCAGCTCAGTATACACAGGCATATTTCTGCTGCCATTGAGCATGTTCGGGTCCAATCACACTTAAGCATAAGAAAACAATAGGTGTGCAACTCATGCTCTGTTCTTCAGTTAAACATGCAAAGGGCATATCTCAATTTCTCTGTAACATACTAAAATAAATCACATAAAGTTAGCAGAAAAGTTTTTGGGTTTTCTAAAATAATTATGTCTTTAAATATATGTTTTACCATTATCATCACCTATTTAAGTAAACAACAATTTAGGCAAAAAGAAAATAAAATCATAATGAAAACCAAGCAGACTCTTTTAATCAAATGACAGAACTTGCAGAACAAAATCCATATATCTAAAACATGTTTAATTGCAAATGTAAACATCAAAATTGCTGTTTGCAAATAGAAATATTCCAATGTAAATGTTAAAAGGCTTGCCAGATGAATAGTTCTAAATGCACCAATAAGCTCATTAGATGAATCAAAAAATTTCACTTTGCCATCAATCTTTATTAGTTACAGTTGAGTTCTGATATTGAACTCCAGTAGATTAATTTTACTCACGTCACAGGTATTTACATTACTTCGTCATGTAGATACATTGCAAAAATTCAAAAGTCTCCCTAGAGGAGAGGTTATTAAAACCCAATTTTTTACATCACTCATTTTAAACATAAGTTACTTCATAAACTACTGCAGACTTCAGGCTACTGTAATATTTTCTAGTCATCCTTTTCCAATATATATATATATATGAATGAAATAATTAGAAGTAATGTAATCAGCAACTTTTTCCAAAAACATACTTCTTTAGAATAGAAAAAATTAATGTAGATTAACATTTGGGATAGAAAGAGACATTTTGCAGAGGACTGCTTCAGGAAGCAAGCATACACATATATGTCCTTGCTGTACTGAAAGTTAAAGCCATGTAAGTTACTGTGTTGCATCAGCTGACCCAAGGGTTTACATATCTATTTCCTGAAGTCATTGTTTCTGTTCAATAGATGCTCCCAGTGCACAAAAACAAATTTAACCTTCACTACAGATGAAAACAAATGTCACCTTCATTAGTCTTTCCTCGGGGTTACAGCCTTCTTAGCATTGAACAGGCTGGTTCTGCTCTGGTTTGAGGGTATTAGATCTGTAGGTAACAATATTGCATTAGAACCTCCACACCAACACGGGGTAGTGGAAAAGACTGACAGCTGCTAATTCAGTATTGAAGGTGGATTTTTTTAATTCATTTTTTAATTAAATCAATATAAAATTATTTTTCAATGCGTTATTCATTCAGCAAGAAAATTTGGATGACAGTATATTACTTTGATTTTTAGGCTCTCGACCCAGGGTACACAAAGGGCTTGTTTTTATTTTAAGTTAGTTTTACTGGCACATGAATACCATAACTAAAGAAATGATGACTTATACAGTTTTGCTGGTACTATTAGGCTATTAGATTTTTTTTCTTTAATGAAGTGTACAGATACAACTTACATTAGATCTCACCAATGAAATAGCTGGTTAGTGCACGAATGAAAGACCTCCAAATAGAGGGCACAACAGCTGAAATCCTAGTACAGAAGAGGAAAAGATACACATAAAACTCAGTGAGGATAAGATTTCATCTGGTCAGTTTTCTCCAAAGTTACTACTGTCTTTATAATAAAAAGAGTAAATAAAATAAGTTCCTAAACAAGTGTATTATTGACAGATGGTGACAATTTTAGCAAAAACTGACAAATTCTAATGACTTCTGATTAAATTCCTTCCCAAGTAATGATAACCTGTCCTCACACATTTAAATTACCCTTTTTTATTCGTGTTCTTATTTTTCTCCTTTTTGTCAACATCATCATCATGGCTAGGCTTTGCGAACGGAGATTTGAGAGGCGCTCTACCCATGCTTACAACAACTGTCTTACAGTATTGTCATGCATAGTTAAACAGCTATGTCTTCTATCTGCATTTTGAGTGCCATGACTCTCTTTCTGCCTCTCAGCTGTTTGTTTATTCCCTTTAGCATCTGTGCAAGTGAAGATGCAGTTTCCCATCAGATGGTGCAGTAAGGAGGTAAATCTAGCCAATTTTTTACTTCCAATAACAATCAATACAAGCTCAAAAAAGGATTTATAGTAGGAATCTCCTGTATATCTCTCTTCTGGCAAATAATGTCTGATAATGCATTTTTTCAAACCTTAATACCACCAGTCTAAATCCATATTTGGAACAATGCAGCAATCACACAACCAACTGTATAATATTGCAGGTGATGTGGCTGTAGTGTGTATCTCTTAAATCTGTAAACAAAATGCACCATTTTACAAGAGGTGTGAGGAAACTGAGCAGCTGTTTGAGCCTCTGATGTCAGCAGTGAGGTCAGTGATGTTTGGGCTGGCAGTCCATTGAATACAGTGACTAAGTTTACATCAACTCTGTTATAAATAGAACAATGTTAAGGTTTGCAAGCAAAAAAAGTTGGGCAGTCGGGGAAATGTGAAGGATATCTCTGAGAAGTGAAGCCTGAATATAGGTGGATTAATGACACATATAAACAAAACCACCTCAGATCCATTCAAGCTAATATACTGGTGGAACAAACTATTCCAAACATACTCCAAAGAATGGGATTTATCTTACAGCCCTTTGGTCTTGACTTCTATTTTGAACATGTTTGTGTAAAAGTCTGCTTTCTTATGATTCTTACCACTGCATTGAAAGTATGTACAACCAAAGAAACATGAAAGTATGTACAGCTAACACATGGTATCTTTCCTGTTCCTAATGCACCTGTTCCTAAATACTGCTTGCTAGAAATGGAAGCCAAATCAAATGTGCATCTTCCTATGCACAGAAAAAAAAAAAAAAAAAATCATCAACTCTATTTTGCTCAGAGCAAGTTAAGAACTTTCAAAATATTATCTCATAAGCATTCTGTGATGCTACCGCAGCTAGTCCAGTAAAACTATGTGACTATGGGGCAGTGTGCAAATGGATAAGCTCTAAATTAAGAGTGAAAAGGTAGACAGACTGTTCCAGCCTTCTGGCTAAGCAAATTCCAGGATATGTGCTGTAGCTCTGCAAACCACATTCACGTGCTAGAAAAACAACAAAAACCCTTTTCTGTTGAAGTCACCTGATATTTGTTCACTGGCTGCAATGGATTAATTGAGAAATGAATGAGAGGAATATGCAAAAATCAAGTAGTGAATGTTGAGACATATTAGTTGCTTAGTTTAAACAAACATATTTTATGTAAAATGAGTTGCACGGAGTTAAAATACTGTGTGATTTAACATGCTGTTTGTCATAGTTTTGCTTCCTTAGCATTAGTAGATGGGTTTGCTGAAGCCTTCTTAGGCTGCAAGCTGTGAACTTATACCTAGATATGGTTTTGTCTGCAATAGAATTAATTTTCATAGTAATTTTCCTAATAGTTAGTAAAGTGTTGCATTTGGTATGAGAATAATATTTATAGCACACTGATGGTTTGGTTGTTGATAAGTAGTGTTTATACCAGGTCCGGGTATTTTTTTGTTTCCCCTATTTACCAGAGGGCAGGTGTACCAGAAATGCAAACAAGAAGATAAGGAGACAACAGCCATCAGCAGAAGCTGCAACTCCACAACATAAGAACAGTGAACAACTTACCTTCATAGACAAAGAATCCAAGAAGTTGTTAGAAGACAACAGATCAAGAATCACCATTGCACCAAGAAAAGTGTACAAGGCATGTGAAGAGTGCATGAGAGGTGAGTGCATAATTCATGAGGATATAATTGCCTGGGAATTTCTTTGTTCTGTCTTCCTCTCTGGAGGCACCCAGCTTGAGCTGACCTGCTCCTGTAGCACTCTATTTAATTATTTATTTTTATAAATCCAATACCTGAAACTGTGCTATGGGAAGCCTAAGGTCAAGTTCAAAGAAGAAGGAAGTATGACCATGAGTGGAATGTGTGTGTGAGCAAGGAGATGAAAGGTACATCCATTGGCTTACTGGAACTCACTGGAGTCACCTGCTATGAAGGGACTCTGGTCCTAGAAGTTAAAGATTCATATGGTATGTGTGTCACTCCTTGAATAGTATGAGAATTCTCTGGCAAAAGCTTCTTCTTTAACAGTGAAACAGGTAGCAGGTGAATGTATGTGGATCTGTATATTTCACTGGAATGCTTCATCAAATTTTACTCCACCAGCCAAGTATATCAAGATAACTTTCTCTTAATCATGCATAAAATAATATTCATTGTATTATTTAATATTGAAAAATTCAATTTCATTTCAAACTGCAAACTTGTATAAAATAATGAGGAAAAACAACTACTGGAAGCTCTTTTGTTGTTGTGATTCTTATGCAGAGACCTTCCACATAAGGATCTTAGCGTGTACTAACTAATGTTTTTAACCTCAGAAGAACTTCTGTCAAGCACTAAGCAGAGAGAAGACAAGTGACTTCTTCAAGGTCATACAGAAATAAAAAGCCAAGAATGGAAATCCAGGAATAGAATTCATGGGGCAGAATAACAGGTCTAACTGAGGTAGAAACTTGGCTTTTACTCTTCAAAACAGGTTTACCTATGTGGTTGCCAGGAAAATTATCGACTTCATCTGTTTATTCATTGCTAGTAATGAAATACGTCAGATTTGAAAACCCTTTGCTATTTAAATTAATGGAATATTAAACTGAAGAGAGATGTGTTTTATTCAGCAAGATTTTGGTAGTTGGGTAGCGCTGTAGGGTTGACCTCTGTGAGAAGACACAAGGGGTAACCCCCGTGTTCTGATAGAACCAATTCCATCAGGCTCCATATCTGGCCCACCACTGCCCAAAGCTGAGCCCATAAGAGATGTTGGTGACCTCTGTGATAATATATTTAAGAAAGGGTGAAAAACATGGAGAAACACCTGTGAGAGAGAGGACTGAAAAAAATAGTGGAGAAATAAAACCCTGAAGACACCAAGGTTAGAGAAAAAGAGAGAGGGAGGAGGCGTGCCAGACTCTAGAGCAGAGGTTCCTCACTTCCATTAGCCCATGGAAGACCACAGTCTCAGATATCCCCCATGTAGCCCATGGAGGATCACACACCACAGCAGGTGGCCATGCCATGAAAGAAGTTGTGACCTGTGAAGAGCTCAAAAAGGAGCAGAGCTCAAATAGGAGCAGACTCCTGGCAGAACCTTGCAACCTGTGGGGAAGAGCTCATGCAAAAACTAGATTTTCTAGCAGGAGCTCTGTCCTAGGAGGGACCCACAGTGGAGCCCATTCATGAAGGACTGCACACCAATGGGTGAGGGACAGGGAAAAAGAATTATGAGTGAAGTTCAGCTTGGGAAGAAGTGAGGAATGAAGGGAAGGTGGTTTTTCTTTTGTTCTTATTTCTAACTATCCTACTCTGCTATTTATTGGTAATACATTAAATAAATTCCCCTAAAGTCAAGCTTATTTTACCCATTATAACCACTGGTGAGTCATCTCCCTGTCCTTATCTTGCTCCATGTGTTTTTTTCATCTTACTTTCTCCCCTTGTTGCACTGAGGAGGAGAAGTGATGGAGAGCCTTGGTGGGCACCTGGTGGCCAGATGTAAGACTCCAGGCTTGCCCCAAGAGCTCATTGAAGGGGTTTTACCCTAAAAAGATGTAAGGCCTCAAAACCCACCCAACAGATTTATTAAAGGTGCCCCCTCCCACACACACAGAGATGTTTCGAGCCAGTAATAACTTTTTTCCAGTCTCTCACACCAGTGAAGGTTGATTTACCAAACTTATTTCTGCTCCTGCATGAATGCCTTAAAAATAGATATAAATTTCCTCACTGGATTCTGCAGACTTTTACTGAGATTAGGCATATTTCTTCATGGATTTCATTCTCCTGAGATAAAATGACTCATAAGTGAAATAACATGGTAACAAAGTGATGGAAGACAGCAACAAAAACCCAGTAATCTTTCCCAGCTGTAAACACTTCTGCTTAAGCTCAGTTGTTTCTCCATTCTAGATTAATGTGAACATTCTTGAGAATCATTTTGGCAGGTAAATCACTGTATTATCTGTGATTTCAAGTGCAGTGTATTATCTTGAAATTATCAGCTTACAGTATTATCGATGTTGCTTTTTGCAATTTTCTTGTATCATGGCTTTGGCCGAGTTCCAATGCAGAAATTTGACTGATATGAGCCAAAATCACACAATTGTTGACACTTTGTGAAGATCAGATCTCTTCTGGTCATGGTGACTTACATACTTTTTTTTTGTTGTGGGGTTTTTTTTGTTTGTTTAGTTCGTTTGGTTTGTTTGTTTGTTTGTTTGGTTTGTGGGTTTTTTTCCTTTTTTTTTTAATTGAAGTCCAGATCTGGAAATAATGATAATTGCATGTCAGGGATGAAATAACTGGCAGAGATCTGAGTTGAAATATTTGTCTACTTCTTCTCAGAGAAGAAAGAAATGCGTTCACCCAACTGTACAGACTTTCTGGTCTTGGATCTAGTTGTGCCATCAAAACAGTGCTATGCAAAAAGTGAAGAACTTTTCTTTTGTGAGCAAAGAAAATACATTCTATGTTTGCTTGATAAGTCTTCCCCTAAGAAAATGAAAGCTATATTAGGCTGTAATTAATTTATTACCCCAACAAGCACCCTGAAAACAAAAAACAGGCACAGCAAGTATTTTCTTTCTGTCTTACAGTGACTTCTGAGCTGCTCCTGGAATATTTCTCATCGTTCTCTGGATTGTGTATAAAGTTTGAATCCAGCCGGTAAAGATAGTCTCAAAGACAGATGTACAAATATTTCCCATTTGCTCTACTTGGAATGAAAATTAGAAAATGAGAAAAAAAATTACCATGGTTTAGAAATGGATCATTGGTGTAATAGTAGTGAGCCCAGTGGAAACTCCAAGGTATCATATAACATACTGAATTCCAGTTTAGAAGTAGCATAAAATTGATATAAATTAGCCTTACTTTAATTAGCCTTACTGCACTTACACTGCCTTAAAATTGTTTACATTTCCTTCTGTGTTAACGAGATTAGATTTATAAAAGCTGAGATACCTGGAAAGTGAAAGCAAGAGAGGGGTGTTTAGTGAGATATGCTATTCATCTGCAGGGGAAAAAAAGCACACAAGAATGTAATAGAACATGGTGAGAAGCAATTTTGTCAGTAAGATGGTTTGATCACGTAACCAACAATCCTGAGTCCTCAAATGGCTTGGTCCAGGTGTTTTTGAGATCATTTACTCTTCTCTGAATGTCACATGCCCCACAGTTCCTATGAAGTTTCATTTTAGAAGTAATTTTTATTATTACTATTATGTAAAATGTAATAATAATTTCTACTTTATAAGAGTATCTCATGTTAAGAACTTCAAGGAAGTAGAACGAAGTCAGTCTGTGCCCTGACAACCTACACAGCTGCTGAAATTATTGTAATAAGCAGCTTACATCAGACAGTAGAGAAGTACATTTCCCATTGTCTGTGGAAGGATTTTAGGGTGGTTTAGGGCATTTGTGGATATTTTTAGTCCTGTCATTAATAAGAATTGCATAAGTACTGCAATTTTCTTATGAATACCTATCATGTAGATCTGAACTTTTTAAACTATGCATGTGAATTAAAAGGAAGTACATAAATAGCAAATTATTTGTTTTGTATTCTACATAAACTTCCAAGATTGATACAATTTTCAACCAGTAAATCTTCTCAGAATCTGTCAGTGCAAGACTATACTAAAACTTTCCAAGCACAAAAAGTTTTTTGGTAAATAAATCCTCTGAACAACTAAGGTTTTTTTCTCAAAAAGTCACTGTTCAAAGATGAATTCAATGCCTTCTAATGAGTGCCCAGAACAAAACTATCTCTTCAGTGAAAAAGAAATTATGCAACCAAAAATTTTCATTGTTACTTTGTACACATCAGATACTCCAGTCAGCTCATGAAGAAAGCAAAATAGTATACTGTTTACTTCGGGTGACTATGGATAGATTCCCTGTTTATCTTTGTGTACTACAGACTAAAAACAAGTGGTGTAGCATTTGTGACCATTTCTCTTTAATACTTTTAAAAAGTTTATCTATGAGTTGCAATGGCAATTGTCTTCAAAATTATGCAAAAGTAACAGATTCTTCCTTGCTGTACACAACAAGGTCAGTCTATATCAATACAATTAGAAAAGTTGAAATTAAAATAATAAGAAAAAGAAATCACAAATAAATGAGAGAAGTATCATTGAAATGACTCTTGTAAGTTTAAGATGAACTGTCTCTCTAAGGAAATTTACACCTTTCCTTATATTCATTCCCAGAAAAGACATTTCCTGACATTTACTTTTTTGAAATGTCAGCGTCGAGATCTGACTTTGTCACCACGGTCAATGATGTGAAATAGGCCCTGGCCTAGGCCAGTGCATTCCTTGTTTAGGCTAAAGTATCCAAATACCATGAAATTACAGCTAGTAGTTATAGACCTTAACAATATCTATTGATAATAATAAATAATAAGAATGAACTGTTTCTTTTGGTAACAGTGTTCACAGAAGAATGAAATTCAAGACCTCTTTTTAAACTGTTTGTCAGCTTTCTAAAGAAAATGCATATTGAACTGAGTGACTGTGAAGAGTGTTATGAGTGTCAGGGAACATAGCAAAACCATTCTTTAAAGATAAATTGTTAATGGAATGTAAGACATAGTGTTTTAATTTTGTTAATTAAACTAATGCATGTAGGGGTAATTAGAATTTGATTAATTTTATTATAATATTTTCTTGGAATTTATTTTATAGGGATACAATTCACCTTTCTTTGGCTGCTGAAAGTGTTGACAATTTGACTGAAAGAATTTCATAGTACTTTCTGGAGTATTTTTGGGTTTTTTGGTCCATTTAAAAGAACTATGTTGTTATTACATAAAAAAATAAAATGGAAAATGTGACCACTAATTGAGTTACGTCTCCAAACACTATTGCAGTGTGCCAGAAAGGAAGAGCTCTGTAGCTCCACTGATTAGTCTTCATTTTCACTTGCTCTGTCTTTATGAAGCTGTACATAATCTACCACTGACATAGTGAAAGTAATTCTATCTAGTGCTCAGCATCTGCAGTGACATTACTAAGACAGTAGACTAAAATACATTTATAGATTAGTATGCTCAAATTCAGGTAGAAATATGTAAATACCATTATGTGGACTAAGTGCATAGTCCATGGAAATCAAGTTAAAGACAACAATGGAGTCCAGAAAATTATTTCCAGTCTCTAAAATAGAAAGATAACTTGTGCTGAGTTCATGAACTTCTAAGCATCAGTGTTCAATGGTGATTTGGTTGTACCATGATATTCAAGGTATCTGGTTGGTGAAATTAATTTAGAAGCTATCAGAGACAACAGCTTTTCAGCTAAAGACAAAACATATTAGCATATTATTTGTTGTTGAGTTGGATCTTTATCTAAGTTCTAGTGACTGCTGATTAGGGGTCAGAAGTCAAGTACTTACTTCTCAAAGGAATTTGATCTTCATGTAATATTCCAGAAGTTATCCTGGTCTTCCACAGATCCAGTATCCCATTCTGGGTTTATATACTAGTCCCGTGTAAACATCTTGGATATCTTGAGAAAAGAAAATAAATTAATACTTATGGATCTGAACCCTTCCTTGATGTCCATTGGCTATGAAGACAGTTTACGTACCTTAGTCACAATGGAGTCATTTTTAAAGAACAATAAGTCTAAGTATCTTAATCTTCAGTGGAATAGCAGTTCAGTTTCAATCTGTTAATCTCAGGCTGAATCCCACCTGCTATTATCTAGCACTGAAGTCACACCACTGATGTATAAAGAACTATTACAATTTTGCCATAATATCTGCTGATATGTGTTGAATTTTTCCTAATTATCTGAAAGAGATGACCTTTTTTTTAGCTAGAAAACTCCAAAGAAAGATTTTTTTATTTTATTCCTGTTAGTTCACTATTTTTGGTTTTGCTTCCTGAACAAATTTCAGGGCTTCATGTTACGTCTCGATCTTATTCATTTTTTTGTGAAAAAAACATAATGTTTTGCAATTGACACATTTCTTTTTGTTTGTTTTGCAAGAGTTTTCACTCTTTCTGGGTGTGGAATGCATCTCTGCCTTCCAAACGGAAGTCTCAAAGCTGCAAACTCATTGACTGCTCTCTGGTTTGTTCCTCACCTTTACTGTCACTTCTTTACATCTGCCTCCAAAAATGTATTAGTATCTTCACTTTTGTCTCTCTTTGAACTGTTACTCTCTGTTCTTTCAAATAGATTCTGCTCCTTGGTAAATATACCTTTCCAGTCATTCTAGAAATAATAATGTCTATGATTTATATATTTATATATTTATGTATTGATAAATATACAGTTCTCCTCTATTGCTAAATAAAAAGTTCTCCTAAAGACTCTGTCACAGTTTTATAACAAAGAAAGATCTGATCTAAAAAAATATCTCTGCAATAAAGTTGGAGACTTGTTTTTATAGACTCTGACTGGAAGCACCTAACTCAGCCTTTATCAAACTAAGTAAATATGGACAACGAGCCTTTCTGTAGTGGGAACAGAAATAAGTTTTGGAGAATGGACTTGAGTGCTATGGGAAGGTAGCCATCATCCTGCATATCTGCAGTCAAGTAGTTTCATTAAAATTTTCTCCTTATTCCTGGTGTTCTAACTCAATAGGGAAATACTTTGCAGTTTATTAGACTCCTGTTTCTCCTGAGAGACATGGGATATCACAGGGCTTGTCTGTTTAATGCAGTATCAACATTTCCTCTTGGGAGAAGATACCATTTTCACTCCTTCAAGTGAGCAGCATTTGAAATCAGTTCTGATTAGTGTTCTCCCTATTTCATCCGGGTTCAATTAGTGTAGGATATTGAAGCTGTGAATTACCTGTCATCCAAAACTTCATGGTATGTTTACAAAAGCAAATGGACTGTATTATAAGAGTATTGTATATGAAAATGGAGCTACTTATTAATAGGTTGGTTTTGGTTTTTTTTAGAACATCCAAGTACAAACATTATCTAGGAAATAAACTATATGGTTATTACACCTTTCAGTTTTTGCTTTAATTTCCATCCTATCACTACTACTACCCATTAAAAAAAGTATAAAATGCCACTAGAATACCAAATATTTTCACTACACTTTCAGGATTATTTTGCCGCAGAAAAAAAAAAATACTTCGAGTTTATGGAAGAATAGGAATTTTAAGATTCCTAGGAGATTTTTTTTACCGGAGAGTCTCTTTTACAATCTGACTCTCCACATAGCATCTAATTCTTCATGGAAGAAAGACAATTGCATCATATTTTAGAAGATGTCTGGAATGCAGTGAAATGAATGGCAATTTAAGATTTTGCCTATAGGCAAGGAGCAGAGGACTGAGACTACCTTTAAAATGCCATTTGCCCAGCTGCACAGAAGTTCCATTTGAATGCTGTGCAACCATTGTTTGTGATCAGACAGACAGGGTAGGAAAAAAGGTATTAAATGGCTAGATTAAATTGGGCAGGAAGAAACCGAGCACTTTGGAGACCATATGTGATTTGATTTTGCTGTCTTTCTATATCAAGAGTAAAAAGGGCTATTTTTGATTTCCTGGAGCTATTTATGGAACAGTGTGGTCATTCAATAAACTTATATTTAATACCTGAATCTGCTTTTTACGTGTCTGAAGCTGAGTGCTGTGTTTATTAACATAGTCTATAACCAATCTCCCTAATACTCAGTATTAAAATAAAAAAAATTAATAAAAATTGTTACCCACTGCAGTTCTCAGCATCTGTTCATGTGTATGGAGAATATAGAATGATTTATGGGCATCTCTGTGTTAAGATATTTCACAATTGACTGTGGAGTAAAAAGTCTCATGTTGGCATTTCGCACAATATAACTGAAACACCATGTATGCCCATCTCCATTGTTTTAGAATAACTTTTCCTGTGGGCCTGAGACCATAACATTAGGCTACTCTTCTCTACTTCAAGAAGGAATGATAGGCCAGCAGGGTTTTTTTCAAACATGTAAATTAATACATACTAGTATTTCAAAACCATGAAAAATACTAAATATCATTGACTTGTGGGAAACTGATGTTTGGGCTCCTCGAAAATGTAGTAGGATCCTTCCTCCATCCTCAAGTACCTAAATGCCTGGCCTAAGATTTCAAAAATTACATTGCCTTGTTGGCTACTGGAGTAGTGTTCTGTGAATGATATAGATGCAACCAATTTTTTAATGGCTTGGATTTATTTTCTTTCCATCTATGCATCACTAATAAAACTGAACAATGAAGAGGTGTGGCAAGATCTTTTTCCTTCAGCAGGAAAAATAGATACTCTGAGAGTATTCTGTATGCTAAATACATCTATACAGTCTTTGACTAGTTTTAGTACACTCAAGAAAATTTAACCTTTAGCTTTCTAAATAAAGTAAATTGATCACTGCTTATTGACTTTTTAAACTCACATTTTCACTTTAGCAATGCAATATTTATATATCTATAGTATTTATTTCTATATATATACTTTAACAATGTAATAGTTGATTATAGTTAATACAGTTTTCAGAAAATTATTGCTATTTTGATTTATACAGCAAGAATTTTTTTTTTTTAAATGTTAGAAGATGAAGGACAGTGGAGTATATACACTTGAAAATCAATTAATTCCTGGTAATGAATGAAAATTTCCACCAATCAGAACATGGATATCTGTTAGGAATCTAATAACTGGAGTTTTCTACCTCATCCCGTGTCTCTAAACCTGTAGATGATGTGGAAGTTTGACTTTAGATCTTTTTCTATTCCTTAGTAGATATAAAAGAAGATTAAACCCTAAGCATTATCTCCAAAGAATTCCTGATTAACTCTTTCTTGATTATTTCAGTATTAACACACACAATAAGCTGCTGAAAAATTCAGTACTAACATTCTAGGGAATACCTAGAGCATATTTGATTACTTTGCTCATCTGATTTAACACTTTACTAGAAATAGACACCAGACTTGTATTCATTATATTTTCTTTAATGGCATTAAAGATATGCTCCCTGTTTAGGATACAGGTCAAATCTTACGTTCCTTTCCTATTAGAAAGGCAGACAGGATGTTCATCTTCTGTGGTATACATGAATCCTTCTGGTTATTTAAAATGGTATTTGCACTGTTAAAATGCAACATGGAAATGTTACATAAGTAATATCAATACTTGTAGATGACATTATCAGTTGTCATTCTAATAGTATTTTCATATTTTCTGCATAATTGTGAGTTTCATATTTGATCAAGATTCCAGAAGTGCACTGAAGAGTTAACTGACTTTTCTAAGGAGTATTAAATATGTTGTGTGCTTTAGTACAAACTAAAAAAGAAGCTAAAAATGCATAGATTTGAGTATTCTTTTTCTCTGTTGAATACATACTAGTAAAAAATATTTTTCTATAATATGGATAAGCATAACACAAAAAATTGAATACAAGCTCTTTGAAGCAAGACAAAAGTTGTTTAAAACTCCAACTGAACTGCAAAAAAAAGAGTTTTCAAAAATAATTACTATTTTGAAACAAGCAGTTATTCATCATAGAGATCTCCCTTTCTCAAGTCTTCATTGATTTCTGAAGTAACCTCTATTTTTCTGTCATGGAAGTCTTATATCTGAGAAAGGTACTACAGGGAAAGTTTTTGGTTTTGTTTTAGGGTTTTTGGATTTTTTTGGTTGGTTGGTTTTTTTGTTTTTGTTTGGGTTTTCTTGTTTGGTTGTTTTTTGGCTTTCTTTTTTTTTTTTCCTATTAAATGTTTCATCATTCACAGCAGTTCACTTTCTGTATTTGTTGAGGTTCAAATGCAAACAACATCATTACGCTGTTCAACTGTCCCATGGTAAACTATTCACATGGTCTTGACTACAGAACAACAGCTAGGAGAGGATATTTAAAATGCTTTGTTTTTTCTCTTTGCTTTTAGAGTCTTCCAAGTTTTTTAATAAGATACTCAACATACAATGTCAGTGGTTGGTAATAGAGGACTAAGTGTGTCAGCTGTTCTTTTTGCCTGTGTTACTAACATGTCACTGTATTTTGCTGTTTGAGGAAGAACTCATCTTCTTTTTCCTGAAATTCTTTGATTTTGAGACGTGGATCCTGTCATGCTATTTCAATAGTACTAAAGATATTATCCAGTGTATAAAAAATACTGTTATATACAATTTACTTAACATCAACTGATACTTCTTGATTTGAGACAAACTGATTAATAATGTAGTAAGGATAAGCAAACAGAGTTATTTAAATTATCTAGGATTCTGTGAAGATTTGAGGAACAGACAACTGCATTTTCTGAACTACAGATTTGGCTTTTATTTTTATTATTATTAAATTCTAAAGTAGACAGATGCAAATTATAACACTTTCATGTTGGTTCATTCTGACTGGCTCAAATAGAACTTAGTTATATGAATAGAACTTAGTTATATGAAAAAACATTACCCCTATGTAGCTACACTCCTGTTCACAGGCAAGAGTAGTAACTCTACCAAACACTGTGACTACATTAATTTTGTACATTGTAAAAAATGGGAACAATATTTTTTTCATTTAAAAATTTAAAAAAGGCTTTTTTCTCAGGCTTTTTTCCACCCCTCTTTTTAAAAACCATACTGTTGTTGCTTGGTGTATTGAGAAAAAAAAAGACATTTTATTTACCTACTTTTGGAAATCCAAAATATATCTTTTAAGATTCAGATTAAATGTGTAGATGTGTAGCTTAAAAACCATTAGATCAAAATACATAAATCTAATTTGTCAGGGAAAAAAGGGTATATGTAGACTAATAAGTGGTTCAAATGTTCATCTTTGTTATTAATTAACTTCCATTCAGTGTCTTTTCTAAAATGTAAGGATAAATTAAAAAAAAAATAATATGTTGCATTGATTAAAGGAAAGATAAACCAAGAAAAAGCATGAAAATATTTTATATAAAGTTTGCTTATATCATTCCAAGAAAAAACCTATTGAATATTCAGAGGGAATTATAAATTTAAAGCTTGCAATAAACTGAAAATCTTCATGGGAACTAAGGACATTACGGCTAATGGTATGAGAAAACATGTTTCAACAAAAGAAGTATTGTGCTACATTGGATAACAGTAACGTTTGCCAGGAAAAAGGTGACATAAAATTAGTTTTAGGAACGCAGAGATTCCCCTATTATTGTAACTTTTGAGGTTATATGTTCATAACAGTTATCATATCATTACCCTTGTACTATAAAACTAATTTGCTGTTTCAACATTGATGTTTCAGCATAGTTGA
This sequence comes from Myiozetetes cayanensis, assembly GCF_022539395.1. Taxonomy (NCBI): domain Eukaryota; kingdom Metazoa; phylum Chordata; class Aves; order Passeriformes; family Tyrannidae; genus Myiozetetes; species Myiozetetes cayanensis. The sequence continues at coordinate 38,287,678 of NW_026087742.1, read as the reverse complement.
TTGAAAGGGATGGAGGAAATCCATGCATAATTTTCTTTAATGGGTTGAGTCTAGGGAGAGTCTACCTTTCATAAGAAATAATAAAGGCTGAAATGAAGGCACAAAGAAGATTTCAAGTTTTTAGTGTTGATCCATGCTGCGACTAATACCATACAATCGTGTTGAAGAGATCCGTCATGGTGTAACTGAGATGTTTTCTTGCACTTTAACTGTTTCAAATAATTACATACGAAAAAACTAGGTTTTTTGCATACTAATCAGCTTTCCCCTCCCCCCCCCCAAATGCCTTGACTTTCAAACAACTCTTTCACTTTTTTTTTTGATAGATAACAGATTCAGAAAAAAAGTTGGTTTGAAGGGAACCCTTTATGAGCATCTATTTCAGTGGGAATTATGTAGACCTAAGTCACTTAGAAGAAACCACAATTAAATAAGATAAATGCATAAAAAACCTGTGAACATTTGGAGACCGTTGAATTAACAGGAGGAACATTATCATGATCAATAGCACAGGTCAGAGCTGTTTGATTGGAGCCTACTTGCCTGGATGAATCCACAGTACTGGGTGACACACCAGTGTTCCCTATAACATGAGCTATAAGGACAGTACTACTCAGAGAGAGATTAAAAAAAATATTGTGTTAAATAAGAATCAACTGAAAAGGCTGACAAGTGTTTCTTGTGTCCTACCAAAAGAGAAGGATCTCCATTTCCATGCTTTTCACTAAGGAATGTTGATGCAGTAACTGGTTCCCATACTCGGATAAAGTCATTAGATTAGCCAATTAATCCCTGATTCTTCCATCTAAGTGAAAGTGCTGATTACTGAACCAAGAGTCATGTTGTCTTTGGCAATTCTGTTTAGCCTAGTCAATCTTTAGGAATTCCATGATCGGGGGTCAATTTTGGTAGGATGGTTCAGTGTACCCAAAATAGTTTCTGGCTCTAGCCCCATGAGTAAGATACTCTCCAGAGAGGTAAAAGAATATTTAACAACTTTAAGGAAAAAAAGAATGTATTGTGCAAGATGAATGCATACCTTGCTGAGTACATTAAAGGACTCAGCACGAAATGGGTTTGTGTTGTTCCCCTGTGACTAAAACTACCAGTGTCAGGGTGCCAAAACCTATGGGACTCCATTGCACAGAAAAACATAATAAGACAAAAAGCAAACTTAGGTACCAGTTTTTAAAACTACAACTGCAAAGGTTTTGAAGACAAATATTTTACTCTGTCACTGAAGTAATTTGGAAAAACTGGCTCCATGACAATTTACCCAAAGTCATATGGGATGTTTTTGAAAGCACAGGGAACAGAACATCTGTAGCTAAGTCCTCTCTGAGCACCTTACACCCTTTCCTTTGCTCACTACTGGCCTGGTGAGCTGTAGGTTCTTCTCAGGAGCAACTTAATGCCAGCTTTTCCCTCTCTCATATGTCTCCTCACTCCTATGGGTTTTGCTCAAACCATTATAGAGCCTAATGAATAATTATTATTCAGTTATTTGTTTAAATAAAACCCAACCAAATCAAATGGCATGCTTTTACAGTTTAAATAAATAAATAAAAATAACTTAGATCAATTCTTCCCTCCCCCTCCCAACCCCATCTTACAAATTTAATTCAGGAACATTTCAAAAGGGAACTATCAGAACACAGTACTGCAACAGTTCTTCATTATTTCAACCCATTTGGAATTTTTGCAAATTAATTATCTTGGAATTTTTAAAGTCTCTTTTTTTTTAGATAAATGTAAGTAATTTCAGTTGACCTGAGTCTATTGTTCAGCAAATAAGCAACTCTCCAGAAATATTTCATTCAGCTATCTGCCAGCTGCACCCTCTTGAAGTTTAAAGCAGCTCCCTGTTTTCTGTCACTGTGAAGTGAAGAAGGGGGAAATGAAAGGAAAAGAGATGACAGATTTATCATAATTTCTTGTGTATAATTGATCATTGTCAAAAAAAACTCTTGCCTGAAAAAGCAATGAGGTTAATCCAATGCCTGCTGAAATCTCTGTTGTTCCTTTACTCTTGATTTCTTTTCTTATTCTTGCAGGTGCCATTGCTGCTACCCTCATCACCACCTATAATGCAGAAGTGACAGTCGCACCAGAGGCCATAGTAAAAGCAATGACATGAAATGAGACAGCAACAGGAGAAATTGCAGTGTCAGGATGCCACACTGAAAGGTGAAAACAAAAATAGCATTCTATCATAGAATCATAGAATCATAGAATCATAGAATCATAGAATCATAGAATCATAGAACCACAGAATCAGATGGGTTGGAAAGGACCTCTGAGATCATCAAGCCTAACCCTTGATCCACTACCACCACAGTTACTAGACTATGGCACTAAGTGCCACATCCAGTCTCTTCTTAAATACCTCCAGGGACAGAGAATTCATCACTTCCCTGGGCAGCCCATTCCAATGCCTGTACAGATTACCCTCTCTGTACTCTGGAAAATATGGCTCAATCATAAATGGTTCCTCTGAAATTATATTGCATGTTTCCTTTCATAAGCATTATTTAGATGTTTGTTTGGTTTCTGGTTTATTTTATTTATTTTGCTTTAGGTTTTGTTTGGTGTTGGTTTTTTTTAATAGTAATTGTCAATATAAGGTCTTGATCTACTGGAAACATTTGGTGGAAAAACATTAGGCTACAGTTTTTATCTAAGTGTAGTCTAATCCACCTATCTCCTGCATGTTTTAATTCCAAGCAGCTGGCATTATTTAGTCTGACAAACAAAACACTTCAGACGGTTTCTCAATTGTTGTAATTAAAAACAGGAAACAGCAAGGTAAATAAAGTAATCATGGGATCAATAAAGCATTATTATTTTAACGACAATCTCAGAAGACCAGATCATAAAGTGCTAGCTCATAAAATGCAGGAAATCTGAATAAACACACAATGGTCTCTGATAGATCTCCTGAGTACTGATCTGAACAAAAGTTATATGTCTTGCTAAAATTGAGCTCTCTGTCTCTGAAAATAACAAAACAGATTTCTGTGGAATTGTCATAAATGTAAATCATAGAATCATAGAATGTTTTGTGTTGGAAGGGACCTTAAAGATCATGTAGTTCCAATCCCACTGCCATGGGTAGGGAACCTTCCACTAGAGTAGGTTGCTATTAGTTGCAAAAGATACTGCAAAAAGGTGGAAGGGGTTGAAAATTATATAGGAATTATAGCTGAAAGAGAAGACAGGGGACAAAACCCGATATCAGTGTAGAGAGAGGTAGCTCCAGTGACAGAAGATATCAAATACCAAAGTATTCTGTATAAGTTGTGTGGAGATAATGCTTGTTAAGAGGAAATAGAAAGCTGAAGCCACCTTCAGTCACATTGTGCTCTCCTTGAAAAACAAGGAGTCTACCAGATGAAAAGATGTTCCTCTAGTGTTGGATGCAACAAAAATCCTAGTGAAATGATGATAGGCTGTGACAGACAGCAGGACAAGGACCCAGAACACACCACACAGTCCAGAGCAGTACTATGGCTGAGGACTGTTTCCTTTCAGAGTTTTCTCTTTTGTGGATGTACATCCACAGTTTTCTCTCCAGTCACTACCTTCTTATACTTTACTCTTCCTATCCATGAGACTTTGCTAAAACAACTGAAAGTGTAGTGTCAGAATTTGTCTGTCTAAGAATATGATGAATAATGTGAATATTTGTGTCATTATCAGTAGGTTTGTACTTTTCTGTCATACATTAACGGCTTTATTGGTCAGCTTTACTCTGTTCTTTGGGCATAAATTTTTAAATGCTTAAATATTAAAACTGATTATTATAAGAGCTACATATTTGGCTATATTTACAGGTTGTGACTTGAAACTGATTGGTAAAGTGTTTGCTTTGTGAGGGTCAATAAGTTTTCTGTGTATTGCAGAAGCCCCTTGGCAACTTAAAGTGAATCCAAGAAATCTGATAAAGAAACCGCTCAGAAGCCTTTGGGTCTTTTTAGCAGCGAAGGTATTTATTTGTTGGTGTCAGGACCAAGCGTGATTCGCACCACAGAGCTCTTGCTCAAAGGTTTTGGTGCAAAAGAGGGTAATTTATACAGTCTAACTTCTATGATTACAACATCTTAACATACATATTCATATGATTGCAACATCTAATCATACATATTGATAACAGGAGGAGTCTGGGTGGAGTCCGGGCAGAGCCCTTTCTTGGTCCCCGTTCTTGGTGGTACCTCCGGTCCTTCATCCTGTGGGGCTGGGGTCTCTGTAGCCTTCCTCAATATGACCTCTCTACCCTTCTATTGTTTTTGCCCCACTCACTGAAGCTTGGAAAAAGCCTTGGCTTAAGGCCTATTTCTCCTGTTCAAATGTCTACCTTGGCTTACTTTGCCTTAATTTATGGCCTACAGACCTACTGTATAATGTTTCTAGCATTCCTCTTAAGATTAGGTCCAAGGAACGGAACAGAACAAATTTTTCTTTAGCAATTTAGGCAGAGCAGGTATGGAGGGGTGTCTCTCAGCCGAGCAAGATATTTCAGTTAATTCTTTAGGCCTTACTCACGTTTCAAGAGATTTATAGGAACTGTGAAGCATTTGCATTACTGATCCTGATGACTTTCAGATGAACTAACAGCAGGTTTATATTTTTATCAAAAATGTGTAACAGTAAATGCATTCTGCAGAATATGATACATATTGAATATTTTTCTCAGGGATTAGTATTTCCTTTTAATTTCTTTAGGAACAGTCAAATGAGGTCAAATTCTTTAAAACCTCTGATAATGAATTCAGTAGGAATTTTGGTGAGAACTTTAAACATTGTGAGGAAGTGCATCTTAAAAAAAGCTAGCAGAAATTCCACTGTAATCAGTACAGTTATCTCATAAGTTTTCAGTTTGTGGGTTTAAAATACAAATACGCTTAATGTTGAAATTATCTTTACAAAGCAGGAAGATCAAAGGCCATCCAATGCCTTTGTGGTTGTGCTGGTGAAGAGAGCAGTTCAGAAGGTAGAACAGACCCGAAGCTCGGCAAAAACTTTGTAAAAAAAAGTAATGCTGTGATAATAGACTGACGTTAAAAGATAGGAATGAAGGTAGACTAAGGTAGGAAACAGCAGGGATTAAATAGGTCATTTAGGAGGATGCACCAGTCCACAGAAACTGGAAGCTTAAATGGGAGAGATGGGGTGAATGACATGAGAAGGTCTGATGTACCAATCCTGAAGAATATTCAGAGTAAAGCTGGCTGAGGAGGAGATGCTGATTTTGCATTATGGGTTGTGTAGATGTTCCAAAAGCAGATTCTCAAGATGAGAACTTCCCAAGGAACACATTTTCTGGCAAGGTTTTGTAAAATCAAAAGATAAAAGCTTGGTAGTATCTCTAAAGATGTGTCAGAGCAGGGATTAATAAATATAAAATGCATGTTAATTGTTCACTCGTTGTCTGCATTATTCATAGCTGTTTTCATTTTATGATATTGCCAACTTGGAATCGCGCCTTTGAATCAAGATGTGTCAGACACTAGAGGTTCTGATCCACTTTGTGTAAGGTTTTATCTCATGTAATTTCAGTGAAAAACAGCTCTTGCTGTTCTGACAATATCTTAAATACTTTCAGCTTCGTCATTCACAAAAGGTGGTTTTATGCACTTCCTGTTAGGAGATGTCATATAAATTTTGTTGAGTCACACCAAACATCCATTGCTGTCCTGCTAGATGTGGCAGCAATGCTTGTCAGAAAAGGTCTCTGAAGAACTTTTATTTCCTTGAGTGTGTTGAGAGATTTATAAAGCTATTTATCACACATTGAGTGAAAGCTCCATTGCAGCAATACTTGAAGAAATATTCTTGCACATTTTTAAATTACTACTATGAATATAATGAAATAAAGATACTAACCATATTTTTGTAAAAAAGATGACAGAACTTTTAGGAATAAGAAATCTTATGAATATATTTGGTCAAAATTCTTTATTATGTGGATGCAGATCCAATGACTTTGCTGCTGTGTTATTGAAGTAGACCAGGTCATTTTTGTTTGTCAAATATGTTCTTTAATGAGTAAGAATTTCACAAATAACTTGGAAAATACCGAAAAATTGAGCTATGTACCTTCTTCAGAGGATTTTTTACTAATGTATCATCTGTGGCAGTAAACTGAGATTCCTCTGCTTTTTAAATCTGTAATTCATAACACTCTGTGAGTTTCTGTTAAAGTCATAAAAAGATATAAAAACACTCGTAAGTATGGATATTTCTATTTCTGATCATCTTTATATCATCAGAGCTTTTTCCTGTTCTTTAGTATCTTTTTTTTTCCCTGGGAGTCCTGTATCAGTTATAAGATTCATGTAATAACTGTTTTGTAGGTTTACATTTTTAAGGAATTAATTCCATAGCAGAAAGGTGCATCACTGCAGAATAAGAAACAGGTAAACTTTCCTGAAAGGAGAAACACTGATATTGCTGTTGGTATGAGGAAAAATAGTACCAAATATCAAGACAGAAAGAGCATATGAAACACAATTACATTACCTGAAAGACCAGAGATCTTTCTAATATGGTATTTTTTCTCTGACCATAGCCTACAGATGATGCTTAAAAAGAGCACTTAAAACCCTCTGTAGATCATCTGATTGAACAATTTATGTTATAAGGAAAAGTCCTCTGGCCTCTCAGTGTTAAACAGCTTTTAGATTTGATTCATTTTTTCCCTAAACAATTAAATGCACACAACTTTAAAAATTTAATATTTAGACATGTCTTTTGATTATAGAAAAATGAATTACTCAGAAAATTAAGAGCCATTATAAACAGTTTATTAAGTTAGTCACTGTACATGGGCATTTGAGTTCTGTATTGAGTTGAAACTATAAGTAAAAAAACTCCACTTTTCTATCAAATCTTCTTACATGGGGTGAGAAACTGTGTTTTAAGCATTGTCCTCTTCCTGTCATGGAGTTGTTTTTCTCTCTTGACAGTCCAGATAAGCAAGGACTGAATGCATTTTTTTTTTCTAGTGCGGTTAAAGTACAAGTAAATTCCTCTGAGAATGTGACAATCATTGAATCTGATTGAGAATCTGAAAACTCAGTGAGGACAATGTAAAAAATCATAACTCTTCAGGTTTATCAATCTGATACTGTGTGTGTGTGTAAATAATGAACTAAATTTAAAGATAATATAGAAGGAATAAGATTATATTTATCTTACAAAATACTGAATTTTCACTCACTGTTTCATCACTCACAATTTTCATACTCACATGCAAAAATATGAGACATGTACATTTTAACATTGTGATTGTCATTACATAGGATGGGATAGAGGACAAGAAATTATTCCCCTTAATTCCTCTTCATATTTTTTAGGCTCATCTTAAGTGGCATTGCTCTTTGCAGCCCTTAAAGGCTTTTGACAAAGCGACGTAGCCATACTGAGTTGTACCACACTGAGATTGCCCTGCATCTCTACTGTGGATTTAGCTCTTGTGTAACTTGTTACCTTCAACACTCTGTTTGATGCCTTGTTCTTTTCCGTAAGTGGCTGCTTTCTGTCTCTTGGCTGGTTGCATATTCACTTGTTTAAACCCTGATGTGATGTTTCTTCTGCTCGTGAGGTTTTTACCTTGTCAATTAGGTTTGAAGAAGTTCATGTAAATTTCAAAAATAATTAAACAATATTTACATCAAGAGCTTTGTAAATTGAAAGCAGTTAAAATTAATCACAATAAAATTCTGCAAATACTATGTTCCGCTTTTTATGAATATACTGGTCTACAAAAGCCAAGGTGGGGAAATGACACAGCTTCCCAAAAACTAAGGAGATCTCAGTGCTTTAAGCAATGAAGACAGGAAAGATGTTAGGACTTTCTTCTTCCTCAATATGGTTATTGTTATTGCAGACTTCTCTGAAGAGCAGAATCTGAGTATTACTATTTTATTTGTTTTTATTATTTAATAGTTTAAAAAGCATCATTTGTCTGAGAAGAATGCAGGGACAAAAGAAGCTCATACAGGTAACCAGTATATATCACAACTGATCCGCAAAAGCACATTACAAACAATATATAGCCTTGAAATCCTTCAGCTAGCCTTGAAATCCTTCAGCTAAGACTTCTGAAAAATACTTTAAAATAGGCAATATGTGGATGAAAAGTCAAGCTTTGCTTATTCACACCCTTGTACTATCTATTCAAAATTGACTGAGCAAAAATGACAGCAAAAATGCTGTCATGACCAATTTGTAATTTAATTTGTAATTAAATTTGAAACAACAGGGTGAACGGCTTGCATCCAACTCAGATTATAAAATTTTTCTTGGCCTGTAATGAGCAGGGTCATCCATTATAGACTTTTTAATGCAAGATAATAAATTATCTACTATTTTGTTAGCAAAAGTATTTTGTTTCCAGCCAAATTGATTTCAGATGAATATCCAATTAACTGAAGAATAATGAGCTAAATTAATTCAAATAATAAAGCAATACCTGTCAATTAATTGTAGAAAAATTATTTAAGAGATAGTGGAGGGACAGAGTTCTTTGGTGTATGGTTTCTGAATAACTTTTTGTACCTACTGAGAGTTGGATGGCAGTCTTGTTATGGCACGGTTTATCCTTAATCTGTTTCATTTCCTGTTTCTTAGTAAAAAAATGGAAGATGGTTGAGTAGGATATGCCATGTCCACAGTATGTGCCCAGCTATAATCAGTGTCCAGCTATAATCACCATACTGAAACTGAGTGGGTATACTCTATTCTGAGGTCTGTCAGGTGTGAGAGACTGAAATACTAGTGCTTAATGACTCAAACAATTTGCCATTTGAAAAAGTAGCAGGTACTTTGTGGAGGCCAGGTTTGCATCCCCCAGCCAAAGGGGAGGAGGAGAGTTTTTTGTGTGTGGTGGCCAAACCTCTGATCTGAATATGACAGACTGAGTGTCCACCCACCACCAGACCTTGTTTGGCAGCAAGCTGGGTTTTTAGGTAGGCAAGGGGAAAACCCCAACGGAAGCATGTCCTGGGGACATGGAATAATATGTTTTGTCATGTCAATGTCCTCCCTTATATAACTGGCTAAGATGTAAAGTTCCTCCTGCCCTCTCCCAGAGTTATTTCTGGGGCCTTCCACCAGAGGCCTGAACATGATACACATGGTTGCAAAAGACAGTGTTAAACTCCCCCTCTAGGGGAGGTACCTGGGTGTTCTCACCTCAACCTGATCATATATTGAACTCTGGGTTTTGTGGGCTTCCCCCACCCCTGATGGATCAAGACTGTGACTACCACTTTGAACAACAGACGTTTAAATTGTAACAATCAAGTCTCATTGATGGATCAACAGGGGATGATATCTTTCCTCTCCACTATCTACTCTTTTTTTCTCTTTCTCTTTTTGTTTATATATTTTCTTAAGCAATATTTTTATATTATATTTCTATATTTCTATAGATAATAACCAAAATGGCTACATGCCTTCTTTCCATTGCAACCAAGTTTTTCTAAAATAAACCAACTATATAAACATATGTAAACACCAGTCATTCAGTGTCATTTCACTCTAATCCACCCCAAGGGACCTATTAAGAACCCTCATCTCCACAGCCAGGTTGTAACATCAGGATGTTAGACTTTCTTATAAATCACAAGGAACAAAAGAGTGATCCAACCTAACATTTATACTCTATACATCTAATGGGGACTTCTTACATTAATAAGGGGAGGGAGAGTACTGGAATAAGAACTGAATTCACTGTGGATTGTGCTAGACTACTGTGAACACAGTCATCCTTGAGATTAAAAGAGTGCCAAAATGTAAATTTTTTTAAAAAGGCTTATATAAAGTAAACCCCTCAGATTTAAAAACAAAGAATATTTTGTTCCTCAATTGAGTTAGATCGAATCTTTCCAAATTTCACCTGCAAATAATAAGAATTTAAGTTTCACTTCAGAAGAGACTTTAGTAGTTCAATTTTGGAAATTTTATGGAAAAGAGCAGGGGAACCTAGACATGATCAGAGGGTGTTATCACTTTTGTGGTCTAGACCTGCTTCACAAGGCTGCCTAGCTTTATCTTGTCTCCTGGATATGAATCACAGTATGGCTTTGCTCAGCCCATTTCATAGCCCATCTGATCTATTGCTTCTTAATATTCTACTTCTGGATCTGATGACTGCACAGTTTTTGTGGAAGTTGCTGATAAAATTTATTTCTTGTTCCTTTGTTGTTCGCTGACCGCAAGCAGGCCAGTGTCATTTCATGAAAGGATATTGCCTTTTGCATCTGTATACTTACCATAAACCAACTTTGAGCTCAACAGTCTTTATGTGACTTTCTAGAACAGTTTATTCACTTGTTTTTTTATAAGTTTATTATATCCCATTTTTTAACATAAGCAGTGATATATACAGGTAGTCAACAATATAATCTTGCTCTTGAGCAATATCTTTGTAACATATTTTAGATAACATGAAGATTGTTGCCAAATAATGGTCCAGATTTGACTCCTTAGCTAAAAGAGCACCATTTTTATAATTTAGTTACCTTCCCCTAACCCATCTGCCAACATAGTTGGATTGTAGATAACCTGAGCACAAAAAAAAATTAGTTTAAAATAATGGTCTGGAAATCCAATTAACCTTGTGATTTTTATAATGGAGCTTCTTATTATAGTTAGAATACCAGTATTTAGTTGGTAACTATACATGCTTGTCCACTGTAGTCTCAATAAATGCACATTTTGGAGAGCGAAGGTAATATCTCTGTCCATGGGACACAAATGAATTAGTATCAACTTTGGACCAGGTTTCACAGTTTTATTGAAAATGCCATATGGACAAATCATACAACAGCCTCTGTTGTACATTTTTTCTGTCTTTTCAGAATACTTTGTCCCATTATTTTCACAGCATTTGGCTGATATAATTAGTTTATTGAGACAAAAGTCTTCTAGACTGTCATTACATCTTAGAGCCAGTATCTTTCAAGTAATGTTACCTTGGCATTTATGAAAGAATCGTATTCTTCAAAGTTTTAATTTTTTATGACACCCATATTAAACCAGAATTTTGACAGTGTAAGCTCCACAGGAGGAGTCCCAGGCAATAAGCTCTCTTGGAATTGGTAGAATTACTCACAAGTACAAGTCAATAACTTGTGAAGAAGTATTGTTCCTGGGGAATCTTCAGCAAAACACCAGTGTTGGTTGTAACTCCAGCATTGGTTGTACTATAGAACAGAAGAAGAAAACCAAGTCTTGTCACAGAGTATTTAGTAGAAAAATTAATTTGTTCACTCTTTGGTAAAATATATGAGGGTTGTTGCTTGTTTGTTTGTTTCCAAAAGAAAAGATGGAGTAAAAACTGCAAATAGTAGAGTACCATTAACGTCAGCTAAGTATAATAAGTACAATTGAAATGAGAAAACAATCTGAATGAATTTCTGCTGTTTCATTAGCTTCCAAAGTGCTAACCAAAAAGATCTGATTAGGATAGCATCTTAAACATAGTAAAAACATTGTTAAGATATAATTTTTAAGTCAAATGCACCTTAGGTTGAAGACTTATGAATGAAAGACAATGAAAGGTTGAAGACAGAATGAAAATAGAAACAACAGCAGCTTTTCAGTAGTATTGTCCATCTAAACTTCCGCGTGTATAAGGTCACTTTACAGTCACACCAGAAAATGCAACGTGTATTACTGTGACTCTGCCACCTTTGGTACATTTTTCCTCTTGGAGGTTTACTATAGTAAGTGTTTCTTCCACAGTCATCAGTATACTTTTTACTTATCTCTCAGAAATCTAAAAATAGTTGGACAGAAAGAAAAGAGAGAAAACTCCTGAATATCCATTTCTATGAAAACCAAATATTGTGTACTTAATAAAACAGTTTCCATTTTATTCATTGTTGTGCTGCCATTAAGAAAGTAATTAACCATCTCCCCTGTTTCTCCAGCTCTTCAACTTTTTGTGAAGATAAGAAAGGACAAAGAACCTTCCACAACATAGGCAGCAGTAAAGATTTACCATTTTGGGCATTATTTTAAATCATTATATCCCTACAGTGCCATAATTTCTTTATTTTCCTTAAATTTTGCATGCAGCTCATTCTGCACATCTGCCTCAAAGTCAGAGCAGCTGAGGTAGATTTTTGTGTGAAGTGGCAATTCTCTGCCCTTTGCAATCACATGGAGTTGCATGACTTAGTGGATGTTGAATGGAGCAGATTTTAGTTGCATATTCCCAAAAATGGGCAGTGTGCCAGACTGCTGTGTGGCTACTTCCCTTATTAAAAACAAAGCAGAATCTGCACATTTACTCTGTGTTTACCTAGATACGTAATGTTTTACACATGAACCATAGCAGATTACAATTTTAAAGTTTTAAATATAATTTTAACTGAATTTTTTTGAAGTTTTTTTGAACATGAAAGAAAAAAAATAATCTTTCATAATTTCCTGGGCTACTGCACCATATTTTTGTTCTGACACATTCAGTTGTATCAGTAATATTATGTTCTGCCATGTCAATAGAGTAATGAAACATGACTGAAGTAAGCAGACACAGCAATGAAATAGGCCACAAAATATAACAAATTGGAGTTCAGAGAACAAAAGGAGGAGGGAAAAAGGTTCTATATTTTTGTAATTATAATACAGTTTCTTACTTAAGTATCAGTTAAGATTAATTTTAAAAAATTCTTCACCTTAAAAATTTGTTACATACTGCAATTATGGGAATTTTCCATGCTTGACCTGGACTTGTAATTGCTATGACTATGATAGGCCATGCTGAAGGCACTTTCTAATTTAACAGTTTTGTTTTCAGAATCTTATTCTAATTCACAAATACTAAACAATACAATATTGCTCTGAATAAGACACTCACATATGTTCCCACAAACATAAAAAGTCAGCAAGTTACATAAGGCTAAAATGTGTCTCTAAGGCCAACCCTACATTGTTCCTTATAATTTACACAGTTAATTCAGCAGAAGTTTCTAGTGACATTCCAGTCATACTGATGAAGTGTATTTTCATACATGTAGCTTATTCTGCATCTGAGGAGTCATTTTATTTTACCAACAACACCATAATTTTGTCATGAGTGTTTTCTGACACACTGCAGTAATTTTCCACATGAGGAAGCATTCCTAATTCTAATTAGAAATTCTATACTCAAAGTCATGGCTTGTCTAGAAAATGATACATAAAGATGGAAATCGAGATGAAGACCATGGTTTAACCAGTCTAGACTGTAAAAATCATACATACATAACTTAAAAAAACCCCAAAAGTACTCCACCTTCAAACTGAGATATCCCAAACCTTTGTAACACCATTAGTGGATATTTATTAGCTCAGACTTATCATTTTGCTGCCTTTTCTTCAGCACAAACTGAAGGTACAGGATGCTTATTTATTCTTGGAATATGAATACAACACAGACTACTGTCTTCCCATATTCCATATGGTAAAATTTCTTATGAAAGGATAATTATTACACTTGGTTGAGTATATTGGCTAATCCAGAGAGTGAGTAGTTCTGAGTCCTTGAACCTTGTCAAAAACAGGAATATAAAACACTTTAGCATCAATCTCCTGAAAACAGTGCAAGAGAGTTGGTAGTAATTTCCTGTTGGTAGTAGGATTTTTAATAGTACAAAGAAAATTTATATTTGACATAGCAGGTACAAGTTAGAGACCAAAGTAGTAACTGCTCTGCATATATTCAATGATTTCATATAAAATAATAAGTTTTACAGTGCATATCTTTATTTTCATCTTGAAGCACCAACACAGTCACAGTATATCCTCATCCCACATGTGGGGTATGGTAATATTCAAGTTTGGTAAAATAAATGAATCTCAGTCATTTTCAAGGGCTGATATTGAGGCTGATGTTGTTTAATGTCATTGTTGCTGGCCTGTATAATGGGTTGAAGTGTACCTTCAGACATATGCAGGTGGTATCAAACTGGGGAAAGCTGGCAGAAATTTTATGAAGTTGAACAAAGCTGAATGCAACATCCTACAAAGGTTGGTGACATACTGTCTAGCAAGCAGCTTAACAAAAAGGGGTTGAGACATCCCAGTGGACAAGGCAAACCTGATTCAGGAACGTGTTCTTGTAGAAATGAAGAATAACTCCTTGTTGGGCTATATGAGAAAGAGTGCAGCCAGCAGGCCAGTCATTCTTCCTTGTTTGGCACTAATGCAGCATCCAAAGTATCATGGACAGTTTTGGTCTTCCCCATACTCAAGAAACATTGACTTTAAGGAACTAGTCAGTGCAAGGCCACCAAGGGGTTTAGGGGTCTGGAGCACAACATATTCAAGGAAAGAGGAGGAAAGACAAAGGGAATTGATTTTGACAGTATGGAAAAGACAAAATGAAAATATATTTTCAAGAACCCAGAAGGCAAGTGCAGAAAAGATAGAGTCAGATTCTTCTCAGAGGTGAACAGTGAAGATATTAGAGGTCATGAACATGAGCTGCAACAAGGGAAATTGTAAATAGATTTTAGGAAAAAAAATTCATGATGTGAGTGGTCAAAGACTGCAACAAATTGCTGAGAGGTCAGAAACATTCAACGCTTGACCATGATCTAAAGCTGAAACTAGATATAGATTGGAGGTTGACCTACAATCTCTGAGTGGGAGGCTGGATCAGGTTACCTTCAGAAAATCCAGGTGACCTTCAGAAATCTGTTACAAGATAACATATAAACACAATACATGATTCCCAGAAGTTCTGTTAGCAGGTCCTCATCATAGGCTTTTCCTTTGTCTTAGATGTTCTGTTGAAAAAAAAAAAATCTTGATTTTTATTGCAAATAATTTTCTTGTTATTGCAGGGACTTACACCACTGAGTTTATAACAAAGTTCTCTTTGTATCGTTAATATTTCATGAAAAGAGAATTAAAGGACCAAACAAATCCTTCTATCCTTGCCTACCTATGTTGATCAGACTTTGTGGGTATTCTACTGACAGTTACAACTCTGACTACAATTATCCACTAAAAAAGGCAGAAAACATTACTGAAGTTTGTTTTGTAAACACTTTTATTTTGTTCTTCTTTTTATTTTTATGGTAGGATAAAAGAATTCAGAGAGATGCAGTCTCACTGTCTCATTCCCATTTTGAACATTAATTTTCCAGAGTTCCTTTACTTTTATGTTAGAACATCTTCATGCTTGACAAGATCTAAACCCAGTTGCATTGAAGAAGCCTTCCCCATGTCCTTTCTCTAATCTCTGAATTTTTGTATGCCAGTAAAAAAACTCTGTGGAAGTGAAAAATACACAAGGAAATTTTATTCCCTAATGTAGATTTTACCAGATGGGACTCCACTTCCCTAAATGAATTTAAATGGCAAATATTTTTACCTCTCCTCTTAATTTATCATTAGGCTAGAAAATGTTTCAATGCATTGAACTCAGAGAGTGAAACCTAAAAATAGTCAAACATCAGTAGTTTGTTTATTAGATTAATTTGCATTTGAAAAGTATTCTCATAAATTCTGTTTTCAAAATATTTTGATTTTCTTATCAAAGCTTGAAATAAGAATTTTAAATCTAGAATCTTCAGTGTAATGAAATGGTTACTGGGTTGTTTTGTGAGGTTGGTTTTTGTTTGTTTGTTTGTTGTTATTTTTAGTTCTTATTTGTTTGATTTTGGATTTGAGTGGCGGTTTTTTGGAATCCTAGAATGGTTTACATTGGAAGAGACCTTTAAGATCATCTAGTTCCTACCCCCCTGCCATGGGCAGGGACATACATTTTCCACTAGACCAGCTGGCTCAAAGTCTCATCCAACCTGGTTTTGAACACCTCCAGGGATGGGGCCTGTCAAAAGTCCCTCTCTAGCTTTCTTGTAGACTCTTCAGGTTCTGTAATGTCTCCCTGGAACCTCCTCTTCTCCAGGCTGAACAACCCCAACTCTTTCAGACTGCCTTCATAGAAAGGGTGCTCTATCCCTTTTTTTAAATCTTTGTGACCATCCTCTGGACTCACTACAACAGGTTCACATCCTTCCTGTGCTGAGGACCCCAGAGCAGGATGCAGCACTGCAGGTGAGGCTTCATGAGAGCAGAGCAGAGGGGCAGAATCCCCTCTGAACAATCATTATCATGTATTTTGAGAAAAAGAGGAGTGCATGCTGTGAACTTAAGTGGCATGCCAGGACCCAAGTAAAAGCACAGTGTAGTGGCCTCTGATATGTTATGACCTCAATACTGTTGATCATAGGCTGTTGTTCTGAACCACAGTCAGTGCAGAGATTGACCAACTGCGAGCTCCTCTTTAATCATGTTCTGGATGCCCTGTGATCTGTTTGTATGATGACATAGGCCATCAGAAATTCAAGGATTGGACGCAGTCTTGGAATCAATGATATATTTACTGTTTCTCCTGCTAGTACTTTCTATCTTGCCACTTGATGAAAATGTCAGTTTCCGCAACTGGATAAAAGCAACAGGATGCTAATTACCCTCCCTTTCTATTAACAATGAAAAAGTGGAAGAATATAATTTACTTTCACAACTCCCACAACTTTTGAAAGCCTTTTCAGACTTTAAGTATGACTATAAAGTTTCTTCCTGCTGTAAAATTCCCACATTAATCACTACTTTCTGCCTACCCAAATTTCCAATTCACTTTCAAATGTATGAGTCACTGTTGAGCTGAGTATGTGTTTTATTTTGAGTGTTGGTATTCCATCAAAATGTTATCAACAGAACTGCATCCGTCACTTTCTACTTTATATTTTCTGTGCACTGCTCTTATGCCCTTGTGAGTAATGTATAGTATGATCAGTGAAAACAAAAAGTTCCATAACATGAAAGCATCCAAAAAAAGCTAACTGTTTTAGAGGGATAGAAACATACCTTTTAAATTGGATATACTTTAAAAAGAACAAGAGTATAGATTGCAGAATGGTATAACAGGAGTATGTATGGTGGCTTAGTCACTGAAATTTAATTAAAAATTTTTCTGGTAACTCACATGAAAGTGCTCATGACAGAAATAGCAGAGTAGATACAAAGTCTACAGATACTTTGTTGCTACTGACATGTATGATGCGTCAAACATCACGTTCCAGAAATGAAAGGCAAAGATACTGATGCTGGATAGCAGCAGAAATATGTCATCCAGTGAGCTCCCTTTGAGGCTCTGATTCTGTGATATGGAAGCCCAGTTACCCAACCTACCAGACCATTAATGACTGAGAGATCATCAACTGGGAAACCCTGACCCATGTGTTTCTGCTTCTCTCTTACAGGTACTGTAAATTACTTGGAAACTTGGCGGTTGTAGGAGGTCAAGAGTACATGTGAAAGGGAGCAAGAGAACATGAAAGAACACTGCAGTTCTCCTCCACAGAGGTGGAGATGTGACAGAAAAGTAGGCTGTACTACTGTAGGGATAGATACGATTCTGGAAGAATTTTTAATGAAAAGTTAGAAACTTAGTTTTCGTTACAAAGGCTTTCTGCCTAAATAGCAACTCTTTCTCAAAGGCAGTTTCAATGCTTTCTCCCCCCTGCATATCAAGAGAAGTTCCTAGCTTTGCTCTCTGGTATGTGAGAGGAGAGAGGCAACCCTAACAGACATGCACAGAGGCCTTGGGAAGGTGTGGGAGAAACAGAGAGGATTAAAAGGGGCCCTGAGGAGGCTGGAACTTGCCTTTTTACCCCTGCAGGTCCGATGCACTGCGTCCTAAAAAAGTGGTCCTTGCATCAGAAATAAACCTTTTTTTCCAATCCTTCCACTGCCTTGGCATTTTTAGGAAGAATTCCTGCATATGTTCACCTTAAACCACTGATGTGACTATGATTTTTTTTTTTTAATAAAAAAATATTTCAGTAATTTGATACCATTATGTCTGCCTTTGGTTTCCGCTTTTCTTTTCCTTTCCTGATGATAACAAATAAGCAACCAGGTTTTCTGTGTATGTTTTTGTCCTGTAGATGTTTATGAAAAGAACAGAAGAGAATAGATGACCTTTTTACTTAAGAACTTGACTTGAAAGATGGCATCTATAGTTTTGTACATTCTCTTACTCTACTGACCAAGTGTTCTTAACACACTTGAATGCTTTTGTGCACAACGATCCATACAGATTTTGTGGGCTAGTGGGTGATGTGAGATATAGTCATATTTAGTAGACATTTTTTAATCTGTTTAAAGGAGATGTGCAAACTGTACTATTGTCTTGGAAACCTTGTTTAATTTTTTTCCATAAAACTACAAAGTCAGGCATTCAAGCAGAAAATATGCCTATGTCCTTTGTGTCTGATGAAGAACCAAAAGATAATTAGTATGGGCACTTAAAGTATAAAACTTGCTTTCAGGATTCTTTTTATTTTTTTTTTTTTATTTATTGAGAAATCTGTTCTAAATAACTTTGGAACTCATTTGTCTCTATTTTCCACTTTCGTTTTCTCATGAAATGGGTAATATAGAGAAGTTTAATGCACTCTTCCTCCCTTCCACCCTACCTCATAGTCATTGGGATTTTATACACAAGATAATGAAAAAACAAGTAGTCAGGTAGTGGTGTTGATGGATGACAGTGATTTAAGACCTAGTTCCAGCTCTTTACACATTTTAATGTAGCATTTATTCACATAAGCAATGACTTTGAGATTAGGAAGAAGGCAGATGCTACCAGAGTCTTTATTGTTCTCAAAACTGTAAGTTCTGTCTTTCTAAAAAGTAAAACATCACCAGTCAATTTAATTAACAGTGGAAAAACAAATTCATTTAAATTATTCATTGCGAAAAAGTTGAAATGATAGAGGATCAGAAAGGGGTATCTGATACTTTTGAAGGTATCATTATTGTTAGAATTCCTCTTGTGTGACATCACCTGATGATCTCCTACATCTAGCAGAAAAATACAGATACCCAAACTGAGATAATAGTCATGGGAGGAAAAAGGTAAAATTAATCAGAGCAGGACAGATGTAAATTCTTTTTTTTTTTTAAATTACTTACCCTACTTTAAAGATGTTGACTAATACTTGCCTTCTATTATCCTCATGCCTCATGAACGTCTAGCAGTTAAATAACGTGGAGGTGATGAGCTGTGATGGCCTATAAAGTGCACAAGTTAAATTATCTCAATTTGTCACAGTGTGTCAAACGGGGCCATAGCCCCTGTTTGACACTAACTGTGTAGAAAGAGGTTTGAAACAGGGAACCCACTTTTGTCAACATACTCCTTCCTTTGGAAGCAACCAGTGAGTTTTAACTATCTGGTACCATGCTGAGATTCTACAATATGTCCTAAGTTCTTCAGTGCTCAAATGGACAGCTTGATCTACATCAAAACATTTTCTTTCTTTTCTCTTTAATTTTTCTGCACCCTAAATTACATCAACATATAATAAAAAGTTTGGATGATTAAGTTATCTTAAAATAGTAGATAGATGTTAGGAACAAACTGATTCATTCAGATAGTGGCACAGGATTATTATTTTCCCACTAGAATAATAATAATAATAAAAAAGTCAATTTTCAATGTCTTTCTCACAAACCTGAATTAAGGGTCAATCACCTGTTACAGTCAGTGTCAGAAATGGACACATCTCTGATAGGATGAAACCACTTTTTGAAGCTGACAGTATTTTTCTTAGCTATATAGGACAATATTCAAAACCTAGGTGTCTTTACTCAGCTGTAAAAAGTCAGATAAAACTTTTAATTCACTGTAAATTATACAGGGAGCATAGATATAAATATTAGGTTACTTAATGAGCCCATCATCTTTTCCTTCTTTTCCTTCCACTGTCCCCAGATTAGATGTTCATTGACTTTTTCAGCACAAGGGTCTTCAGAGCTTTCATTCAAAATATGTGTTTAATTTATTTTTCTTATTTGGCCACAGAGTGCTTTGTTGTGTGGGTCTAGTCCCCTACAAAATCTGTTGCAATTCATTTTTTATTGGGATTTTTGGTTCTGGTTTAGGTTTTTTTTCTTTTCTTTTTTTTTTTTTTTCCATTGAGTGTTTTTCTCAGTTTCATGTTGTTTTCCTTCTTGCAGCATCCTTCCTTTCTTTTCCCTGGGCATCCTTCCATTCCCTCCTCCAGGGTTACCATAGAGATATACAACCACAAATTTCAGCAGAGAAATTCAGGCTGAAGCAATAAACTGAAATGTCAGGAAGAACTATTTTGCATAAGTCACAAAACAAATTGTACATTTGGATAATTATTAATTATGTGATATTTTTTACAGAATTTTGGGCATATATGTAGAGATTGCTTCTAATGTTTTAGTTTGTACTGCACTATTTGCTTTAGTAGCACTGGCAATGAATGCACTGAGTTGAAGTGTATCAGCTTGGTAAACCCCTTATCTTCTGCCTACACTATTCATCTTAAACAGCTAAAAAAATAAAACTTGACACTTTTCAAAACAATACTATGAACTAAGCTAAATATACTATACATAGTATATATACAAGTGTGACAAACATTTCATTGGTTACATGTTGGTAATTGTGAATAGGCAAAGCAGAAGAGTTCCCTTTATGTAAGAAGACATCTAGAATTAACTGGCTATCTGTTGGTCCCAAAGTGCTACAGACCTCTGGTGGCTCAGATCATTTATGATAATTTTTCAAAATTATTTGTTTTGCTCAAAAAACTGCAGGGAGCAGAAGGGGAAAGGAGTCTATGAGTTCATTGAGACAAACCCTTTCTTCCTCTGCCTGTATCACACGTAGGATCAAAGACTCCTAAGTGATGTTTACCTAAGCTATTTCTTACAGAGGCTTAAAATATATTTTCTACCAATATCTTTTCACAAATTATTGCAAAGTTGGACTGCACTTAATACTAACAAGTCTTATTTTAATGGTTAAACTAGGGGCTGTGGTAGATTTGCCTTGGCAGACAAAATCAGATAGATGAAGCTGTTAAAACTCTAAAGTGTTTGTCTCTTTCCCTGTCCATTAATGCAGGCATGCCTGATAGCACAAGTGATCACCTCTTGACTTATCACAGCATTCAGTTCAGTATATTAAGCTAAATGAAAACTAGATGTCTGATTTTAATCTTCTTCCACAAGCCTGTCAGAATCTTAAATATCTTTTGCTGTATTATAACCCTATTGCTTTTTGCCCTATCTTTGCTGAGCACAGGGAGCAATTTATTTATTTCTGTTATGCCACTTCTTCTGATGTGTTTAAAGGTTAAGAAGGATACAGAGTTTACAAGTGTAGATTTCTCTGACTGCTCACACGGAACTGTGTGTCCATACAGAAGAAAAAACTGGGAAGAAGAAAATGTGGGCTTAAGTCAAGCCATAGGGCCAGCAAGCCCTCCAGGAAGGTTGGGTGTGGAGTGTTCTGTGAGTGATGAAGGGGAAGTTTCATATATCATGTTCTTTGTGGAGTTCAGTGTAAGGCAGATAAGACAGGCAGATGAGGATGGGTTTTTTTGTTGGGTTTTGGTTTTTTTGGGGGGGGGAGGGAAATTTTGAAAATCTGTCTGTGGGTTAGACAATTTTAGCATAACTAATGCAGTTTTTCTCACATGATTCATGAGCCATTTTAATAGAATCACAGAATCATAGATATGGTGAGTTGAAAGGGACCCACCAGGATCATAAGTCCAACTCCTGGCCCTGCATAGGACACCCCAAGAATCACACTATGTGCCTGAGAGCACTGTCCAAACACTTCTCGAACTCAGACAGGTTCAGACAGCCTGTTCCAGTGTCTGTTTGCCCTCTGGGTGAAAAACCTCTTCCTGATAGCTGCCCTAAACCTCCCTTGACTCAGCTTCATGCCATTTTCTCAAGTCCTGTCACTGGTCAAAGGAGCGAAGAGATTGGTACTTGCCACTGCACTTCCCCTTGTGAGGATGTTGCAGACAGCAGCAAGGTCTCCTCTCAGCCTCTTCTTCTCCAGACTGAACAATCCAAGCTACCTCAGCCACTCCTCTTCAGGCTTCTCCTCCAGACCCTTCACCATCTTCATGGCCCTCCTTTGGATGCTCTCTAAGAGCTTAATGGCTAAAATGACAGATTTCATGATTTGACTTGAGGATACAGCACTCTTTGAATTAATCATCCTGATTCCAGATGTTTGAATACTCTGGAGTGTTGCAATATGCTTTTGGTGTATAAAAGAATGCAGAAGTTTTAATGTTGTTTAAAGTGAATGTGCTTCCAAAATGGTGTTGTAACTCTTTGTGCAAACCTTTCTCCTTCCCAAGATTCCTCACTCTTATCTGTATCTTTGGAATGTCCTGAGAGATAACTGAAAGCTCATCTATTGGTTGTTAACCCTTTCTTGTAATTGGTTGGTTTGTAAGACCTTCTGGACTCCCACTGGTTACACTGTAATCCCCCCAAGAGCTATTAAAACAGTGACCAGGACAATAAAGCTCTCTCTCTGCCTGCTCTCCCTGCCAGCTGTTGGTGTCCTGTGGTCTCTCTGGGGGCCATGGGACTCCACGTGGGTAGGGGGAAGGGAGGGAGCACCACTCCCCCCTGGAGCAAGGGGTAAAAGGAAAAGCCCCTTGCCTGGGGTCCCCCCTTCCCTATCCACCTTCAACATTCGTCACTGGAGATTCAGAGATATCTCTACTGAGTGTTTATATTATGTCTTACAAGGATACAAGAGAGGCTGGAATATTTATCTAAGGCACAGAACAGTGCACTGAGACAAGGAAGAGACAAGCCTGAGAATAAGGGATGCAGCAATGTTTGTTTAGCCATCGTTCCTTAAAAATTAAACTACTGAGATAAAAAGAATTATAATATTGTATCAGATATCTGAATTAGTAAAGGGAAATCAGTATAAATGCCCATGCCATTGACTTGCTACACAGCTTCTTACCAGCATTGCTACAGTACAAGGCCATACCAAAGATCTGGGAGGATCTCCTTCACCATTAAGTACAGCTTTTGTCACTTCATAATTTTAATTTCTCTATATGGACCTTTTTTAACTGTTAAGGAGAATGTACTTTTCACTAGCTATCTCAATTTTCTGGAGTATTAAGGAAAAATATGTTTCAAGAGCATGCAAGTTGTTGAAAGGTGTTCACCTGAGAATATTAGCCTCAGTGATAAGTGTTGTTTAACTATATTTCACAGGAGGCCTGTGCAACCAGAAGCAATGAGTGGGAAGTGTAGAGGGATTTTTAAATTAAAACAAAAATATCCTATTTTGGTAACTGCATTGATATCAGCCATAAATACATACCTTCTGCCTTTTTACTTATTGCTGCAAAGTAGGGATAGAACTAAACTTATGTATTTTACACACTTGTTTTGTTTCCTCTGCAAACAGATAGGGTTTTCACTAAGGTTCATCATAAATATGTGGAAGGCATTGTGGTCTTTCTGTCTTGAAGATGTATATGACTGCAGGGGATATCAGAACTTCACAGCTTCAATCACAAGGAGATGAATGTGGCAGTCCAGCCTTCAGGAGACATGAAGGTTACAAACCCATCTACCAACCTTTTGAGAAGTCAAGAACTAATAAGCGCATTGATATAAAAAGTTGTTTTACAATTGCTTTCTTAAACTAAGGAGGTGATGAGATGGATTTCCAATCATCAACTTCTTTGCAAGGATGCATGCTTAACCTGGGGGCTGAAATGGAAGAAAGTTTCTGCAGGATTTCAGCAAGCCACCATCCCAGCTCATCACAACTAGGTGTATTCTTCAAACAATGGGAAATGGACTAGAACAGGACAGCCCACATGTGGGGTGTCTGCACAGTGACTGCACTGTGGATCTGACTCAGAGTAAATGATGGAGCAGGAAGTGAAAATCTTCTGGACAGGACACCAGAAGCTGCTGAGCGTAAGTACCTGTGTGGGAAGCAAGCAAAAGTCAGAGTTGTGAGAGATGGCTGAGTCTCACAGGTGGTTAAGTGGGAGTTATGTGAGAAAATGCCAAGCTCCACAGCTAATTAGAGGGGAGTATTGGGAACCTTTGCAGGAGTGTAATATTTTAAGGAAAATAGCACCCAGATAACCATCAGTAATACCATATAACGCCAAGATTGCCTAGGTAACAGGATCAGAAATAACATATTTGTTAACAAAACTAGTACTAACTGGGAAAAGAAATTATGGGTTCAACTGTTTACCTGGGGGAAACTGAGAGGAGAAAGTTAGATACAAGTATTGTAAAAAGGAAGACCAAGAAGGGGAAATGGCCTCTTAGGTACAGAACTGTTGTGAGGGTGGTGTATGGAAGGGCCTACTGGGAGAGCTGTTCTATCTCACAGTTCCTATACTGGGACAAGAAAACAAGCCCTCTAGCCTGAACCCTGAAACAGGGTTCACCCTGTATCTGCATTCAGTGTGTTTGGGATGGGCATTTGGCCACTGGATCTACCTCTCCAGTAAGAGAGTATACAGATGGGTGAATTGAGCATCCCAGTATTGCTGTGTCAGTGCCTGTTCCAGGCATTGTAGCATCAGCAGCCACCCATCTTTTCATAATAAGAGTGTTGGTTTTTTTCTCATATGACTTCCCTTGTCATCCCTTGATTTCAAGGCATCAGCATCACACAGACGTCATTTGTAAGCATTTACTATGAAATCTCAGTTTGTTCTTTGGTCTGCACCTTTCATTAGCCTGTATCATCCATTGGGATGGCAATGAGATGTTATGGGAACTCTTTCCAAATGACAGATTTTTTCCCCAGAGTTCTCTTAAGTGAAGCTCTTCAGTTCGTCCTCATGCTCTGTATTCCCAGACCACTTGTATGGTACCAGCTTATCAGCTCTGCCTCTACTCTAGGATGAAGCAGATTCTTCCATCACTTGGACTGGCCATCTCAGGATTCTGCAAAAGGCCTGTGAAGGAGAACAATCTATTAAAACAAACACTAAACCAACTAAACAATAAAAAGACCCACTTAAAAAAAAAAAACAAAAACAAACAAACAAACAAACCACCAAAAAATCAAATCAAAACAAAACAAAACAAAAACAAAAACAAAACAAAAAAACCGAGCCAAACCAAACCAAAAACACCAAAAAACCCACCAAAAAACAAAAAACCAAACAAAAACAAACAAACAAACAAACACAACAACAACAAAAACAAAAAAAACACAAATCAAACCAAAACAACCTCTCCCCCCAAATACCTCTCACAACAAAGATAAAGAGGGAAGGTTAAAAACACAGAAGGCCAATATATATATTATTATTGCACTTGAGCTTCATAGGGTACATATAAGCTTATTCAGAAACATTAAAGCCTGAATCTGTCAGGGAAAGAAGGTAGAAAAGCAAATGTACAGCTGAACTATGTCCGAATCTGTAAAAATCACTGAAAATTCCCTGATGAATTCCACAGGCTGTCATTTTATCATGTTTAGAGGCACTCTAACCTCTCACAAGCCCTAAACAGTTCACCTCTCCCTATTTTTTCAGCATATGAGTCAGTATCAATCTTCCAACAGAGTTTCAGAAGAAGAATTACAGTGATTACCTGTTTTCTGTATAGGCAAGTCAGGCTCCAGAGCAATTAAAACTATTAAATTAAAACCATATAAAAAACTACAACACACTCTTCAAGTTAGCAGATTGTTATACACTATTCATAAAAATAACATGTTCTTGATAGGCTCCACACTGAAATTCAAGCAAAGAAATCCAATCCTATTTCCTGAGAATAAGATAGCTCACTTCAGATCAGACAGATTTTATCTGTAAAGAAAGATGAAAGGTTCACACATCAGAGAAAATTATGCTGTGATAAGTAGGGCAATGAGTCAAATTAAACAATTATCTATGCAGACACTGAAAGAGACCTTGCAGAACTACTGCAGTTATAGTACAGTCCTGCTAGACTACCCTACTGCTCACTCAGCTGGACACTGTTGGCTGCTGTATTTGTCTCTTACTACTGTACATGCACATGTTCCTGTGCTTCCCTTGGTCTGGGAGTTTTTCTGACATATTCATATCACATATGCTTTTGCTCTCTTGCCACCAAAAAAATGATTATGTGGAGCAGGTGGCCTCATCCCACAGAACAGGTGCTGATGCCTGTCTCAGCCCTCTATCTTTGTGGATGCCCCAGGCTTGTGGGGATGAAAAGCGAATAAGCAGATGGGGGTGTCAGTGAGTTTTAGGTAGCTTTTTCTGTTTTTCACTTCAGCTGATGAGACTTATAAAGCTATATAAAATCTTGTGTATAACCCAAGATATGTATTTCCCTACCTCAGTGCACACAGCATGTTGCAAAGACTGTAACTTGAAGCTTCTTAGAATGCGTTTTCTCCTGCAAGTAGTTTCTGGAGTTCAGGTTTCTGTCTTTCTCAGTCATATGCTTTTATTTTTTCATTTCCTCAGCAATGGTTGCACAGACCTCTGTGATACAAAAAAGGCATTTCCCCTCATGTCAACACCTTTGTGTTTCCTGTAGGGACCTGTTAAGTTTAGTAGTAATAATCAAAAAAGTGCTTTGATCTCCCTTTTTGAGAATATTTCACCCCCTTCCACTAGTTCTCTACAATAAAACTTACAAATCAAAGAAATCAGATGATATCCAGGCTTCACCCTTCAGTTACCCCACAAACCTGCGTGTTCCAGATTTATTCTGTAGTTTATAGTTTTTCTCAAACACCTTGCAATAATGTAGTTTTATAGATGGCTTTCCTTTGTTTCCTGGTGTAAAAAGAATGCAGAAGGTATTAAAATACAGTCAAAAAAGGCTCTAAATTATCCAAGACTTCCTCATAGAACAAGAAGGTATGGCACAGAGCCTAGGGACAACCAGTACTCCTATGAAATAGTAGTTGCAAGTTGAACAAGTCTGTCTTAAGTGACAATAAACATTTGTGTAGAGAAAAGTGGATTTAATTTCTGGTCTGTAGTGCCAGTAGAGCCTCAAGAGTACTTCAGGCCACATTAAATGAGACACTGAGAAAGGGATTATTAATATGCCAAAATGTAAATATCTAGCTATGGAGAATAACTATTAGCCTCCGAATGCTTTTGTTTGGGAGTTAGATCTCTGTTATATCACAGGTAGTTATTTCTAGGTAATTATGAAGCAGACGATTCCCACACTTAGTGCCTGGCAAACTCATTTAGAAATTACCTGTAATGGTTAATCATCAATAACTACATTGGGAGCTTAGAAAACCAGCTGACATGTATGATCTACAAATAGACTTTTTATACCAAGATGATTTAATTTTCAACTGCATCACAAAGGCAAGTTTAATTGATCCAAAACCATAGAATTCATAACCTGTATATAGACAAACTTCTTAATTTCATCTCAGGAACCAAATCTGTTTTCTGTTTTAACACAGGTGAAGTAGCAGAAAAGTTCAGAAGTTGGTTTGATTTTTGTTTTGGAACTTACTTTTTACTCTCCAGCCTTCTTCTTTCTCACATCATCTATAAGAAGTCCTCATAAATGATGAAGGATGGAAGACTAGAGAGAAATGATGAACATCTAATCAGCCTAGTGGAAAATCTAACTCTAAAGTAGAAAAAAAGAATCATGGCACATATTAAACTTTTTCCTTTCCAGTGTAGGTTTTTATTGGGCTTTAGTAAACCTAATGTAGACAAAGCTAAGAGAATTACAGCAATCATCTGATTTTTTTACTGTCCTACTCCCATGAAGTCCATTTTACTACCACTCAGGCAGGACATTTATTTTTAGGTCAGTGCTTGGATTTATTACTGTTTTATTTGATCAACTTTGAATTTGGTAAGATGCAAAGTTCACAAATTCATTTTTAAGAAGGCATTTTTGAAATGGAAACACAAATTTCATGCTTATTTTGTGTTATTGTACCACAAAATGGCACTGTTAGACAACTCAGTGTTAAGACATAGTTAAGAAAAGATGGGAAAAAAGCAAATGAGTGTTTGTTGAGGATAAGGAAGTAAGAGACATGTTTCACTGAAGATTTCAGCATACTGTACTCCAGCTTTTACACCTTTTTTATTATCATTGCAGTAAAAAGATTTAGACCTTTCAAAACATCACTCAAATAGCTAATTTCTCCACAAAGTGGATCTGAAATGGAGTGAATGACTGTTTATTGGGAAATTAAGAAAATAAAAAATAAAATTCTTTTTGTCTTTAATAATTAATACAAAAAATGCACTTTATATTCTTTTTTTGTCTGAGACATTCATGTGATAAGTTTTAACAAGGCCTGTTTCTTCTCATAACTATGAAAACCTACTGATTTTAATGTTCATACTGAAATGGTTTCAGTTCTCTCCCCAGAAGAATTACAGATGTGTAGAGATATTAAAAAAATACACTGTTTTTCTGCTAAGGAGAAACTTTTAACTCCTTGTTCACAAATCCATTCACGTAGATAGATAAAAGGAACATCATGCTCCAAGGAACCTTAGTTTTATCATTAACCTATTAACATCAAGATACAGGAATCTAATCTTTAGGAAAGTCATGTGTACTAGGGTTGGGCTTTTTTCTTTCATTAGAAATTCCATTTGCATCTTTTGCAACACCATAAGGGATAACAAAATTGGTTCCTTGTGTCTAAACCAACAAGATTCTATTCTGACTGGCAGAGTTCAGTTCCCAGGATGGGGAAATCATTTGCTCTCTACAGTATCACTTAGCAGGTGCTAACAAGGGTAGCTACCCATTAAAAAAAAAAAAAACTTGTGGTGTTGGTTTGTTTTTTTTCTTGACTGCTCATGTTCACATCTGCCTACCAGAATTTTTTTCCCCTTGGTCATCTGACTCACTATATATCAGTGAGAAGAATAATAATACTATTTTTAATGTAAATGTAAATTGATCCTAATTGACATCTGCAGCACAAAATTTTTAGCTTGTATTTCTAGGTGCAGTTAATTAGAGCTAGTGTTCAACATGCTTATAAATTGGAGCTAGTGTTCAACATGCTTATAAATACTACATATTTGAAAGTGTTTACATACTGAAACCTGTTCAGAAAATTACACTGTACCCTAGCAAGAAAAACTCAAGCAAAAGTTAACATTTCTGACTTTTTTTTCTCTGGTTTTTTTTTTTTTCCCCAGTGTGAAAATTGCTTTTCATATGGAAGGGCCAGCACTTCAATGTAGAGAAAGAAAAGGTTAGGTGGGGAAACTTGAGATACTGAAGCATTCAGAAAGCAGCTTAAACAGGGGCAGATTGTTTTAGGTAGCAGCTTGTTCACCACATTCTTTATGGTGTAGGGGGTTGGAGGTAGTTAAGATATAGATTCTAATAGTGCTGGGTTAAAGAGAATTTTATATAACACAGAGGCAGAAACATTTAGATCATACTAAACCAGCCCTGCTGCAGTTTGAATGCATTTAGTAATGGTGTACTGGGAAGGGTTAAGCATTTGTCTAACCATATGTGATATACCATTTATAAAGTAGCATGTCTACATTTGTCTTAAGGCTACTTATAGACAAATGCTCAGCCAACTATAATTCAGAGTCTGATAGCTAGGTAGTCTTGATAGATAATCTATATATGTAGCAGAACATGCTAAATGGATTTGGTATTTACCAAATGAATGGACATAAATTAATAGAATCATTAAGCTTGGAAAAGACCTCTAAGATCATCAAGCCCAACTGTTAACCCAGCACTGCCAGGTCCACCAGTAAGCCATGTCCCTAAGCACCACATCTACATGCCTTTTGACCAGTTCCAGGGACAGCAATTCCAACACTTCCCTGGGTAGCCTGTTCCAATACTTGCCCAGCCTCTCAGTGAAGAAATTTTTCCTAATGTCCAATCTAAAGTTCCCCTGGCACGACTTGAGACCATTTCCTCTTGTCCTATTGCTTGTTACATGGGAGAAAAGACTGACCCCCACCTGTCTACAGCCTCCTGTGAGGTAGTTGTAGAGAGCCATAATGCCTCACCTCCGTTTCCTTTTCTCCAGGCTAAACAAACTTCCCCGGCTGCTTCTCGTAAGACTTGTGCTTCAAGTAACGTTATATAACATACTTGATTTGCTGTAACAATGCATGTTGTCACATTGCCATGCATTAGTATAATAATGATGATCTTGACAACATTTATCCCTCTGTTTAGGATTGCTAGCAATGTATGACATATTTTTAAAGAAATATAAATATTTGATGGAGATTAGCTATTCAATTCTACTTCCATTGGCATTAGTAGGAACATTTGTTGTAGTGGTGGATGTGCTTGTTTTTACAATGTAGCACTAATTATTACTATCATAATTTCTTTTTAACTTTGGGAACTGCACACGCACACATTGACACAGAGAAATGCACGTATGAAGGAAGATAATGCACAAGGAAGAATAAGGCCTTTTCTGACACCCTAGTCATCACGTTTCCAGATGAGGAATGAGTAAATATTTGCTCCGACACTAATTATCTTGAGTGCTGTGACTCCAGTTGTCTGACCCACATGTTGAGTTATCAGCATGTGATGTAACCCATGACAGTACAACTACTCGCCGTAGATTTGCAGGTGTTATGTCCAATGTTATATCCATACAGATAATAATTATCATGTCACTGTTCATGGGTTTTAGGTTATTTTGTGTTCAGCCTTCCATGTGCACAAGTCACAAATTGGATGCTTTTTCAAAAAGATGGGTTTTTAGCACAAAAATATTGTGCAACAAATGTGAAGTAGTGTGAGTAAATAATTTTCCAAATATTGGTAGCAACTTCACTTGGTGACTTTCTAGCATGCCTCAATCAGATGTTGTTGCCACTGCTTGCTGGGCAATATATTGGATTATATCCTGATGATCCGGTGTATCATGAAGAAGTCTGGGAGCCACTTCAAGTTTCATGTGGTATGTTCTCATTACTATGAAAGATATTGAATGATATGATTTTTTTAAATATATGAAAGATATAATCACTGATATGAATTCATGGGAATTGCAACACTCATTTTGAATTCCAGTTTTGAATGACCCCCATTCACAGAAATAATGTTCTTCTGCACAGTATGCATTTCTGAGCTTCTATTCAATGTCATGGCTATTCTCCCAGTTATTTCAAATAGTTTACTAATTTCAGGACCAACTCATTTATTGGGCTTAAACTCCTAGTAAGAAGAGTAAAAGTGAAGGATGTGTAAACTGAAACAGTCAGAGACAATAAATATGTTGATATGTTTAAATATTTTTTATTTCAGTTAGATATATGACTGATAAATTTAGTGTTGTCAGAATTTTAGCCTGAGTTACAGACTTCTGAGTTGCAAGCTTTGTATTTGATAATTGTTATGCAGATACTTGTTACCAGACCATGTTGAGGTAGATAAATTGAAACTAGATAAATAATATCGTATATATGTCAATTGCTTATTCCTAAATTTTGATAACATAATGTTAAATTTGATAAATTATCTATAGAGGCATTGTAAATCACAGAATCACAGAATCAGCCAGGTTGGAAAGGATCTCTGAGATCATCAAGTCCAACCCTTGATCCACTACCACTGTGGTTAGGGCTTCAATAAATGACATTAGGAAGAAGAAATGTTTTTCAATAAAAGATATTGATATTCATGAGCAATGCAAAGTGTTAATAAGGGAACATAGTGTCCGTGTTTAAAATAAGTATCTGGAAGAGGTCACAGCTAGTGATTTCTAGGCTTTGCATGTCATAAATTCAAAGAAGTAAATTTAAAAGTCCTCTTACATGAGAAAAAATATATCCATTTTATTCTATCTTTCTAGCTAACACTCAGATAATTCCCTGTTGGAAAAAAAAATATTGACCACAAACAGTAAATACTTCACTGTTAAAATACATGAAACAACACAGTCAATTTTCTATGTCATATAATTGAATATAAACATTATATGGAATTAGGAAACCATGCATATACAAGTTATATGAAGAATCAGTAAGAGAATTTATACTGTCTCTTCACCTAAAACTGAAAATCAAGTATACACAAGAGAGGGAAAAAAAATATTTCCTTTGTTGAACCCATATGGAGTAACTATGCCTTTTGACATTTTTACATGCCATCCATTGTGTCCTTTATACCAATCCTTCCTTCACCTAAACTAATACTGTTGCATCTATTCACAGCCAGAACAAAAAGGACTTTCATATAATTATTTAATATCACCTCAGAATATGACATATTCTTTTACCCAGTTGTATAATACTTTATCAACTGTGACTACTGTTTGTTGGCATTAAAGAATGCTTTAAGGTGTAACCTGAGATAGGTAACTCGATGTGGCAGGAAATCCTGGTCAAGAGTAGGGCAGTGTGGATGCATAAACAGTATCCTAGATGGGGAAACAGGATGCTCAGACCAGTAAGATCCACTAGTGAAGGCCATATAGCTCTTTCAGACTTAACTTGCAAGGATTCACATAACTTTAAACACGACAGTGTGTCTGCCAGCAATCTGATTTCAGATAGCTTGGTTTGGAGTCATGTAACTAGTTTTCACCCTTTACACACCCTAAAAAGCCAAATGTCAACAGACAATACAAACAAGTATGGAAGATAGAAGAGAGTGGTAGGTATCCTCTCAGACCTCTACAGCAAGGAACTGACAGGGTGAGAGCAGGGGCAGCCCTCCTGCCTGCCAGTCAATGCTCTTCCAATGCTCATTCCATACAATGTTGCTTTCCCTGTAGACAAGAAAAATTGACAGGTAGTTCTGAAAAAAAATAAAACTATACAAACCAAGAAAAAACCGCACAAACAAAGACCCAAAACAAACACTTTCAGAAATTATAACATTTTTCTGTTACATTCTCACGTTTAAAATAATCTGGGAACACAATGGTGTGAGGTTAATGGTTGGACTTGGTGATCTTAGAGACCTTTTCCAACCTTAGCGATTTTATGGTTCTATGATTCCATGATATAACGAGAGACACTGAGTTCTGTGAGGGTAACATATAATGGCTTCAGAAAGAAAATGAGTTATAACCTTTACTTTCACACTTAATAGCATGATTAAAAAAGCCCTTAAAATTTTTCTTTCAAGGAAAGTTTCTAGTAAAAATATATAAAATGTAAAGGAATAATACAATTAATTTAAAAGTTTCTATAGTAAATGAAAAAATATCTTTAGACTAGGTCTGACATTATTTTATGAGGAAATATCCTCAAAGTAAACTTGAACAAGAAAATTTGAAGATAGCACTTCTTTGTAAAAAAAAATTACTGTGAACATCACTACAGTGGCAACAAAATTTCAGCTTACTTTAATGGGTCACAAAACATGCAGAAATCCATTAGCTCATCTCAGCATATAACACATAACATGATTTATTACGACTCATCTATGCAGTTACATTTTTCACTTTTACTAGACCTGTTACTGCATTTCAAGATTTTATGGGGATTCTTATGTCAACATAGTATTGATAAAATGGTTTTTCATTCTGTTGCATGAGGGTCATAAAATAGATGCATGAAAATGTTTTGCTGCTTCTTCATAGCAAAGAAAAGTCTGGAATAACTGCTACCATTGTGGTGTTTACAAAGAAGTTATGATCTATAGTTAAGTAAAACTGAGCATTTAAAGTGCATTTATTTCTTAATGAAATAATATCTGATTTCTAAACTGATACTGCTTACACTAGACAAATGGATTTAAAACACTACTTAGCAGTATTCACAAAAAATATATTTTTGTTATATGAAAGGTGTCATTTGGCTGACCTGGGGACTAAACAAACTTCTTTGTTTGCCTATCAGTCAAGGGCAGTAGGATAATTGAAAATGTAAGATCCCTAGTACAGCCCTGCCCAGATGACTAAGTTTTGCTCTATGTTTTCCTGGGGAAATGTGTTTATTTCCCTGGAACATTTTGCATTCTTAGCCTCTCAAATGAGTCAGCTCATGGGTGCAAGCAACAATTTCAGTAGCACCAGAGAGTCCAAAGTAATACCTGATGGTTTTGAAGGTAAAAAAATTGTGTATTGACCCATTGGAGTATAGAAAATCCTGACAATCAGGAAATTCAGGTTTGGTGTAAGCTCCACAGAGATATTTTAACAGGTATTCTTGTTCATTAGATAGAAAATTAACATTTCCATGCTTGACGTTTTAAATTTAGTTTCTTTCTATTTCATTTCTAGTACTTGAGTAGGTTTCAGATCTACTACTCTATGATGTTAGGTATACCAACCCAAGTCTTGATGGGATAGGAAGAAACAGAGTTGCAGTTTTTGTCTACTTACTGTCTGTACCACTTGATTGATATTTCTGAAAAAAAAAAAAAAAACAACTTGCCTTCCTTTTGTAAAAAAATAATGGAACAGAAAATAAATTTTTAATATTAAAATCATTAGGATTTAACAGTGTTATACGGTCACAATAAACTGGTTTGATATAGAAGATTGTAAGAAAGTCTTCAAGGGCATTACAAGGTTATATGTGTCAGAGAAGATTGATAATGGACATGAAGAAAAACAAAACTAACAAAAATTTCACAGTGGCAGATTAAAACCAAAGAGTTAGTCTGAAAATAACTCTATAAATGAGTTCAATTAGCTACCTTTGAGTGAACCAGTTTTAAGAAAATTTGAAATGTCCCCTAATGACTACATTTGTTTTAGCTCCATTAAAATTATTCAGTGATGAATAGGGTTTTGATTACAAGCATAGTTTTGATTAAAGATTGATTGTGGTGGATCTCCACTACATAACATGTCATCAATTAACCATTCCATTTGAGGTTATCTTACATGTTCTAGGTGAATCAAATTGTCCATCATACTTTTGTGTATATTTACACTCTATCTATTTTTAGATAGATTTTTATTTCCTAGATTTTTTTAATTTTCTAGAGATATTTTATTTTTATTTTCTAGAACCCTCCTCAGCTCATTGGCAAAAGTAACCATGCACTTAACAATGTGTCATGTTGTTACAAGTACACTAAAAGCTGTTTACATGCTTAAACATAAGGAAGAATTCTTATTAGCACATATGATAAGAAAAATTGATATCTGCTAGAAGTCGAAGTTCATTATAGCTTTCAAACTTTAAAAGAGATGTCTTTAATATCATACCAGCTTTTAGCTCAGTAAACTGGAAAAATAAGACTATTAATTGAAGTGAAAAAGCAAAATAAACTTTCCAGGGGGTTCTTTATGTGGAAATATTTGTCTACTTTGTGACAAGAAATAGTTGTCCTCAACTAGCTAAGGTTTGACACAATGGTGGTATGAACTACAGGAGCAGAATGAACTTTAAAGTTCCAAATGCATTAGTAGTACCAATATACACTGTAACAGTTAGGTTTGTCTAGGTATTTTGTACATATACAGGGGATCACAATGGTTGTGGAAGAATTAGTATGGAAATGAGTAAAATTAGTGTGAACCAATGTCCTGTCTAATTTACCTTTTCGAAGTGTGCAACTTAGTTATCTGCAACCTTGATTGCATTATGACAGGAAGTCTTATCACGTATTCTGAGCTATCTACTACAAGCTACTGCACTGTAGACAAAAAAAACTAGCAAGCAGTTAGTCATAGAGCCATGTACTGGCTTTATCTGTGAAAAATATTGTTTCATTGAAATCACTATGCAATGAATACTCTGGAGAAAACTGCACTCTTGTTGACAGTTTATAAAGATCAAAATTAATTTTAGTTTATGTAGCTTAGTGACTGCACTACTCACTAAGTAATATCCAAGAAACTTCTAGTGAAGCATTCTGTGGCATGACTAATATCTGTGTGCTGAATAGAATTTTTTTCTTCAAGATCAAATAGCTAAATACAGTAGGGACACACAAGTTTGGAAAAGTGGATACATTAAATGTGAACTTCAAAGGGGAAAAATTCCTTTGCATGAGCCCTTTACTGATTCTGTATGTTTTGTAAAGAAGACCCAGTGGCTTATTTATTTATGTATTCTTTATATAAGATAGTGTTGATTCTGTGTTATTTAATCTTAGCTATGTGAGAACTTTAAGTTCAAGGCTTTCTTTTTTTTTTTCTTTTACCTAATACGAAAGAAACCATAGCAAAATATGACATCCAGTGACCTTAGACAAAGATAATTTTTTTCTCTTGTAGTTATAAGTACTTTTAGATTCAATGATATTTAGCATAACAGTAAGAAAATAACTTTTTTTTAGATTTATACTTTTTATGATAAAGTAAGTATTTCCTTTTTTCTTATTATTTACTAAGTTCAGACTTCTGTAAGACTTTGTTCTCAGTGGTTCTCATCTAAATTCACTGGGACAAGAGGTAGGTCTAGTACTTGACCATTAAAAGAACACAGAACATCCATCTACTTTGCCATTTTTGTCATTCATACACATCAAAATTTTTCATATTGCCTAAATCAAAGAGAGAAACTACATCTGAAACACTCATAGTCAGTCCTCACAGCAATTTAATTATGCAAGACTCAAAACACTGACCCATCACTGGGGATATAAGTTCTTCTCTGAAAGTAGGGTTTGCTAATTAATTATTTCAAGGTGGAGGGGAAGGAAAAAGCGTTTGAGAAAACTACAGACTAGAACACTCTCTATTTTCGCTTTCAGAAAGCTTCTAAGCTTTGTCCACTAGTCTGCTGTTTGTGTATATTAAAAAGTTAAACAGCAACCTAGCAGAGAACAAATTATGTTGTTTGCAGTCTGTTATTTTCAGATGT
Organism: Myiozetetes cayanensis; assembly: GCF_022539395.1. Taxonomy (NCBI): domain Eukaryota; kingdom Metazoa; phylum Chordata; class Aves; order Passeriformes; family Tyrannidae; genus Myiozetetes; species Myiozetetes cayanensis. The sequence continues at coordinate 38,251,088 of NW_026087742.1, read as the reverse complement.
TTTTGAGTAAAATTTGGAGATCAAAGTCTGCTGGTATGTTGTCTCTGATTTGGCCAATAGAGAAATTCTTAACTGTGAAGATGTTGAGAAACTGACACAGGTTGCCCAGAGAAGCTGTGGATGCCCCATTCCTGGAATGTCAGGGTGGATGCAGCTTTGAGATACCTGGTCTAGTGGAAAATATCCCTGCCCAGGGCAGGAGGGTTGGAACTAGATGATCTTTGAGGTCCCTTCCAAGCCAAACCATGCTATGTTCTTATGATTTTCTAATTCAAGAAACTGATCTGTGTATCATATGAAGTAATAAAATTAAGTGGCTGGATTGTCCTATCAGTTGACAATCTGATACTTGATGATGCTGCAGAAGGACAAAAATACTCTTTAATATAATCTCCTCATCTTCTCTTTCAGATACTTACTGAGCACATTTTGAAACCTCGTCTTGATAGTCTCAATTTAATTAGCCTCCTATTGGCTTAATTTTTCTTTGCCATTTAAATATTGTATTATAAGCACGTTTGTAAATCACATTGTTCTTAGGCCAAAACATTTCATTCAGTGAATGATTGCTTATATACTGTAACAATTACTCAAGCAAATTAATGTGTTTGAATAAGGATGGCACTCAGTGATGCTTTAGTTCTTTAAATTTCTGCATTTATACTCCAGTTAAACAGGATCTGTCACTGCATTGTACTAATAACAAGTTAACTCTTACACTGTGGAGAAATAACAACCTATCAGTATTAGTCTTACCCTATAAATTACTCCAAAACAAATGATCTTCTTGGACACCTTGTTATTGTAAGAGTTATTTTGTTAAGATTTTGGGAAGAAAAGAAAATGTAAAGAAAAGGGATTGTCACTTTCTGAAGCAAAGCTGCATAAATTACATAAGTTTTCTTTAGACTATTCAAAACCTGCATTTCATTCATGCTTGCACAATTACAGCAGAAGCGGATTATGTGAAGGAACTCTGGCCAAAACAGGATTACTAGGGTGAGAGTATACCCTTCTGTGAGTCTGATTTACCTAGGGAACTTTATATTTTTTCATAAGGCTGGTCATGGGGAATGTGTCATCGTAGTAAATCCTGTAAGAATTACACTTGATATTTTTCCCTGGCTCCAGGGCAGACGGAAAGGGAAGCCTTTGAGAAACATGGCACACATCATTAAAAAGTGTTTAAAGAAGGAATAAATATCTCCACATTTTTTTAACTCTCAGAAAGGAGTCATGCTTGGATAAACAATTCATCATTTTCGATCAGCACAGCTGGACCATTAGGATCCAAACATAGTCTGAAATCTGCATTTTTCTATTAGGGAGTTTGGTTGAAGGTCTTTTAATTAAGGTGCATAACAAACTCTGCAAGACCCCAGAATTTAAATTAAACAGAGTACAACATTTTATAGTAGATATTTCTTTTTAATTACATAGTGTGATCACTAGGTTGGCTTAAGATTTCTATGGTTCTGATTGATTGGTTTCATTATTACTTGTTGGTTTTTTTTTTTTACAGAGATGTTGTTTTTCTATAGAGACTTTGCATGTTAACACTCAGGTTACTTAACACTTTACGGACTTGATCCAAAAATTTGAAGATACTACATTTAGTTCTAAAAAGAATTAAAGAAAAAGGAGAAATGAAAATCATCTTTGGGAAAAATCAGTGCTTCTGGCACATTCTACAAGTTGCTCATAATAGCTGTTAATAAGTTGAGAGCTCTAATTTAATGAGAAATATATTCTTAACATAAGCCCAAATTAAAAAAAAAAGGGGAGGGGTTCTTTATGTGGAAATATTTGTCTACCTTGTGATAATATCTTCTGAAAATAAAAACAGCTTGGAACTGAGCAAAGCAGAGCAGAGGCATTGAAGACAGGCACCGTATTATTAATTAATGTGATTATTTCATCACCATTTGAAAGTATATAGGACATTACAGAATTTTGCCTTTTTTTCTATGATAGAATGCAGATATTCTCTTTCTTAAAATGCTGAAGGTACCATAACACACTTTGCATAATAACAGTTCAGAACTGTTTATTAGTGGGTTGAGTAAATAGTCATACTTGTCTATAGTGCTTATAAATCTTAAAGTTATAAAGTAAGGATTACATAACCCTCATTTTTGCAGTTCACTAACATTTGCTTTCAAGTGATGTGCATGCTACAATACATCTTTACACATAAAGTAGTGGAAATCATTTCAGCAAAATGTCTTAACTAGGCCACCCATGAAAGATAGCTTAATTATTACTCTTAGTTTCAACATTCAACATTTTAAATTAACTTTTAGATCTCTGTACCTAATTTATGTGGTGCAAATTAAAATAACTGTTAAAAGATTTCTTTATTCAGTGCTGTTATCCATCTGTGTTGTTTGTATGTTTGCGTCACTTGTGTTCCATAGTAGTGTGTGTCATTTAATCTGAAAGTGTATGTGAATCATGAAAAAACCAAAGAGAGGAAACAGAATAACTTACTAGAAAAAGTGTGCATTAAAGACATAGTAATGAAACTCAATTACCAAAAAAATCCCTGAAACCCAGAACCAAAAAAACCTCAAATAAACAAACAAAACAAAGGCAGGTATATACATAAAAAATAAAAAAAAAAAAGCAGATGCATTTATAGATAACATTATATGGTTTTGATGCACTTAGTGCAGTTCTAGTGAAAGCGTATTGTGAAAGTGTATTGCTAATTCAATCCTCTGCTGATGCAAGGGAATTAGATTGATCTATACTTGTTGAGTTTCTGGCATTAGAATTTTAATGGAGCTGATGAGAAACTGAACAGTATTCAGAGCACAGGCCTTTGCCCATCTTAAGGCACAACTTATGGGAAGGTTGTCAGTGCCACCTAGGCAGAAATGGTACAGCATGGTTACAGACATGGTACAGAAATGGTTACAGACATTAAACCAAAACTTCTATGGTATTAAAATTGTTGTAAAATGATGTTCAAACCATTAAATATCTTAACAACAAATAAAAAAAAAATAGCCAAATTATACACTTACTTTCCATGAAAATCCTGCAACTGTTTTAGTGTTTTGAGTATGGGCATGCTGATTGTAATCCAGATGGGTTAGTACCCAAAATTAACTTCAGTGGTCTCTAGAGCATGAAGAAAATACTATAACGACCATTCATGGATTCTTTAAAAGAACAGTAATAACAGTACAACAACTTTAATAATCAGTTCAATATAGCAGTCAATATCGATAATAATACAGTCTTATTTCTCTATTCACAGATAACAAGGAGTTTTAGGGAAGGTACCTACCAAGAGGTGTTAAATCCATTCATTTACTGTCCTGCTTATAGATGTCTTATAATGACATTATAACCATCTATTTATTCATACCTCTATTCATTTAAATTTTCTAACTATATTACAAAGGATAAAAGAGTTAGAGAATAACAAGAAGTTTCACTATTTATAAAAAATTTACTTTTACATTACCCATGAAGAGTATGATTTCCAAAATTCTATGCTTATTATCCTAGCAATTTTTGTTTCTACATTTTAATTTAAGTAATGATTACCTTTAAGAAGTAAAAAACTCTTGGTTGTGGTAGGAGATAAATTTGTAAGTATTCAATTCTGCACACTTTCTCACACAGTCTGTCAGAACAGGCTTAATGTGTGCTTTGAGATATGTGTAAAAATTTAGCGTAATACACTGATGTTATTTGGTGACCAGGGATAGTCTTAGATTTCCAAGGTTAATAAAAAGATGCACAGCCTGAGTTCATTGTGAGCTGAGTTCTGCAACTGAATTACATGGTTATAAGTCACCAGCATTGCCAAGGCACGTGTAATATAATGGATGTAATTGATGGATGTAGTTCCTTGCAGAGGTAATTATTGGATTAGAATCTAGAAGTACAGGAAAGAGTTGCTTTTCTATATCATACTGGGGAATTGAATTCTGCTTCAGTGCTCTCATTCTGTTGACAACTCTAGCAAAGAAGCAACACTGTAAAAATTGGACGTGATTAATATCAAACTGCTACTTTTCACTGTAAAAATAATTTATGAATATATGTAAAACACACTGTTACTCTCATATGTAGCATCATATGGTCAGAAGCTTTACGAGAAGTTGATAAGGAAAATTTTATCTTTCTGTTATAAGCAACCTATTGATCAGTTAAAGAACAAGGTAATGCAATTGTTCTTCTGAGCAGCACAAACACCATCAATAACTGGCAAACCAACAGTTTCTACTATTAAAATATTAAACACCATGTTGCTATATATTTGGCAAGGTGCAATTCTACTCAAACCGCTTAATCTTAAGTGTCTCTTGTATTATTGAAAATTTTTTTGGTTTGTTTTTTTTTTTTTTTTTTTTTACTGGCTCTTTGTCTAAGGATGAAATTGGAAGTATTTCAGATTAAACAGTTAAAAATTAGGAAGAAAGCAACTGATCTCTACGAAGCTTGTGGGGAATCCATTGTGAGGAATTCAATGGGGATTTCTTGAAATGTGTTTAAGAAATGAAACTCAGGTGAAAAGGAATGGTGTTCTGACTTTGGGATACAGAAAATTAATTGCTCAAAGGAGAATATTAAGTATTATTGGCTGTGATTACTTGTATCTCAATGGGTTTTCACTGGAAGATTTCTGCATGAAGAGATTATGATTCATGAATGGCTCATGTTCCCACTATATTCTAAAACATACCCAGTTTAGGTATAGTTCACTATATTGTTATTATCTAGAAATGGTTATAGGATATAATCTTGAAATCTTGGCTTTTCATAATTCTGTTCCATGATGAGCAGTGACTATGTTTAGCTTAGTTTTGTTACTATTATTCTCAAACAATAAACAATATAAACATATATAGAAGCTAGACAGGTGTGATGTAACTCACACTGCACATTCTTTCCAGACTCAGAATCTGGGTCTTCCTACCAATACTTACGTTGCTCTCAGATTTTTTTTCATGTCAAAAAATAATTACATACATGGGTTACATACATGAAACATGTATAATTTCTTTTTTATGTAGCACACATTCAATGTCTTTATCTCTTTTACTATTCTGCTCATTTCTAATTGGGAAAAAAAGATGTTTAACATTTCAACTATATTTTTAATTCTGGGCAAATGTCAGCAGCAAGGTTTTAGAGCTTTGTGGTAAGAGATAAAAAGCTCTTTAAAGAGTATCATATAAGAGAGAGTTTATTCTGAACACAAAATAGTATTCTAGATTTTATGAGGACTTGGCTTGGGTATTGATCAGACATGGCAATAATTAAAAAATGAGTTACTCCCTAAAGGGGAAAATAGTTAAAAATCCAAAGATACAGAAAGGTTTATGGAAAAAAATCTGTCTTGAGAGAGTGAAAGAATGTCATCAGTAACAGGAAAAGTAGAGAAATCATATAGGCTCCCCAGCTATCCAGCAGTAAAGTAGTACTTACCCATGAGTGAGGGAGAGCCAGGAGCCTAGAGTGACCCTTGCATGGGCAGTAGCCCCAGTGATGGAGCTCCCAGCAGCAAAGTGTGGTACCTGCTGGTGTGCTAACGTCTTGTATTGGTTGCCCTGTAATTACCTATCAAAGAGAATTGGAGTCAGGATGTTCACAGGAAACCCCCTCAGTGCAGCAGGAGACAGGACCAGAGATGACATAACTAAAGCATGGCTCAAGACAGGTCTACCAAGGCCTACACTGAATCAGGGGACCTAAGTCCATGGGCAAGATGTGGGCAAGGGATCCCAGTGAGGAAGACCAGGACCATTAAGTCCTGTTAGTGCCCTCAGAATCCTTAGAGAAGTTGTAGCAACAGAATTTCCTTTGTAGGGGCAGGTATTCAGAGGTTTGTCATTTTGTTGGGGGTTTTTACACTTTTTTTTGTTGTTGTTGTAGTTTCCTTGAGAGGTTCATTTTATTTTTACAATTAAGGGCATTTTAAGTGCACTAACAAGAATTATAAAGATTATACATTATGAAACACCGAAAATTCTTCACTGATGTCTGTGTTTTAATATAGATTTTCAGCTCTGTCCTATCTAGAGCTGCAGAAGGGTTGTTACCATGGCACTCAAACCATATCAGAGAATTGAAGAATCACAGAATGGCTGAGGTTGGAAGGGACCCCTGGAGGTCACCTTGTTCAACACCCATGATCAAACAAGACCACCTAGAGCTGGTTGTCCAGGACTATGTCAAGATAACTTTTGAAGGTCTCCAAGGACAGAGACTCTGCACCTCCTGGGCATCTTCTTTACACCTTCCTTTCAGATATTTATAGATATTGATAAGATCTGTCGTGACCCTTCACTTCTCCAGGCTAAACAGTCTGAGCTCTCTTAGCCTTTCCTCCTAGGTAAGGTAACTCCAGCTCTTGGAGTCCCTAGTACAGGAATGACAGAGGAAAGTACAAAAATGATAGAAGGATGGAGCACCTCTCCTATAAGAAAAGGTTGACAGAGTTAGGAGTATTCTGCCTGGAGAAGAAAAGGCTCTGGAGAGACCTAATTGAGGCTTTTCAATACTTAAAGGGAGTTTATAAGAAAGTTGGTCACAGACTATTTAACAGGGCCTGTGGCAACTGGACAAGGGATAATAATTTTAAACTAAAGGAGAGTTGATTCAGGGTAGACATAGGTAAAAACTTTTAAAAGAAGAGTGGTGAAACACCGAGTCTGTAGATGACACATCCCTGGAAAGGTCAGGTTGGGCAGGGTTTTAAGCAACTTGCTCTAGTCAAGGTTCTCCCTGATCATTGCAGGGGGGTTGAACTAGATGACTTTTAAAAGTCCCTTCCAGCCCAAACCATTCTGATTCTCTGATCCTGTTTAGGTCTGCATGGATGACAGCATGACCTGCTGGTGTATCAGCTGCTCCTGCTTTTGTGTCACCTACAAATTTGATGTGGGTGCACCATAGTACAAATTATTAATGAAGGTGTTAAACAGGAGTGGACCTAGTATTGACCCATGGGATACAAGGCTGGTTAATGACCTTCAAGCAGACTTTGCACTGCTGATCATCACTCTCGGCCCAACCATTCAGGTAGTTTTCAGTTCATGTCATTGTCTTCTCATCCAGCCTATACATCAACAGCTTGTCCCTGTTGATCGTAGGGAGACAGTGACTCCCTTGCTGTAAACTAAATAGATAGTATCACTGCTATCCATGCATCTACTAGTCCAGTAATTTGATTGTAGAAGTGTATCATGGCAGTTTAGACCAGATGTTTGCTTTCCTCCCATGTGCAGGCACCTGTCCCAATCACACTGGTTGATGAAAATTTCTTAATAGTGGTTTTACAATTTTTACATGACACACCTGTTATTTGTAGGTCCTGTAATCAAGTAAGGCAAGGTATATGATCACAGTGAGGTTTGAGAGACCATGGAGGGTATTTCATCTGACCAAAGTACATGGCTAGAAAAAAAAAGAAGACAAGTTTTCAGGTATATATATATAATGAAGAAGTCTGTATGGAGATGAAGAATTTAAAATTAGTTAGTACATTTGGTCCACAATTAACAGAGGAAGAAATTCATTGCATTCCGATCCAATCCCAGTTTTGTGAGATGTGTCTTATGATTTGCAAAAGTGTGGTGTTTTTTTCTGGCATTTTTGTGGTTTGGTTTGTTTGGATTTTGTTTGTTTGGTTGTGTTGTTTTTTTAGTTTTTTGGGGGGGTGGGTTTTTTACTTTTTTTGGGGGGGTTAGGTGAGAAAATAATTTTTTTTACTTTACAGTGGTATTTCAGCTGTGAACTCAGCAACATTTCTAAAGTTCTTTGATCATCTGTGATCAAAGGTCCTCTGCAAGTGCAAGTATCAATTTTTGAAAAGATATTTAGGAATTGATAAATATTGAGGTATCTTTTTTTTTTTAAATGCAGCTGAAATGAAGGGAACTTTCTGATACATAACAGTATATTTTCTTCCCAAAATTCATTGAAAGGTTAAAGAACACATTAGACTGCTACAGATGAAAACTCTACACATCTTTGGCTTTGTCACATCCTGTGAGCTTTTTCACTTCATCCCACACATATTTTTACAGGGCAGATCTCATTCTATGCTTTATTGACTAGAAACAAACAGTTTCTAAGTCCAGAAACTGCTGTATCAAATATGGTCTTTTGACTTGAAATTGGGCTTAATATATGCAAGAAAGCTGTGCAGTGAGTGGCAAGATTAGTGCGTACCTTTAGTTAGCTGATCTTTGCCACAAGGTTAGCTAAATAGAAATAAGAAAATGCATCAACTACGGTACAAAATAACTTTTTTGCTATTTATATCCCTTCTCCCACGACTGTGTTCAGTTTTTCCACAGTAGCTTTAAGGGTATTATTGCTTCTTTTTTCTTTTCGTGTCCTTTCCCTTCCCTCTCCCTGCCCTCTTTGTCAGCAATTAGATAACATGACAGGCAGATTACATGAAATTATGTCAATAGCAAGTGTGTTGATGCCATATTACCTACGTAGAAAGAGGTCGGCTCCTCTGAGCAATGTGGATGCATGCCTGGTGGAAGATTCAGAAGTATTTACTTGTTCCTATGCCTGAAACCTGCTTGTGGCCCTATTGCACAGGGTTTATTCATCAAAAGAAAACTTAAGGGTGGCATAGAGGGAGGAAATTGCAGGAAGACAGAATGAGCCTCTCGTCTGTGTGAACAAGAAACTTCAGCAGCAGTTGCAAAGGCGCTGCTTGCATATGGGTCAGATTATACTCCTTTGCTTCATATATTCCAGATGATCTTTTTGGTCAGAACTCTTGAATTATCTCTGGTAGTTGCCAACAACTTAGGTAACACAACAAATGTTACTCTTGTCAGCTTTTTGTCTTTCCCCACTTCTAGGTCAATTATGAAGTCATAAGGCTGCACAAAGTTATGTTCTTAAGCCTTCAACTTAACATTTCCATTTAGCCTCACTGTGGCCTAGTGGCTTTCATTGTTTTGATTACTGCCAAGCATAAGGTAGTTTATTTATTCCTTAGTGGATGTCATTCATAATTCCTCAGAGTTTAATATTATTAGTAATGGCACAGCAGAATACTTCCAGGTAGAATTCTGAAGTTTTGTTGTTGCCAGAAATCCTAAGAGTAGCGACAATTTCTGTACTTTTATTTAATTTTATGTATATATGCATAGCTATGTGTGCATATGCCTATGTGTGTGCCTATAGACATGTATAAACAACCTTTTACTAAACCCCTACTAACTCTGACATATGTATTCAAAATCATTTATTTTACCAAAATGTCACATGTATTTATCAAAGGTCATTTAAATATCAAACTTGGCTTGATTTGCATTTCCCAGGCTTTGACTTTGCTAAGTACTGAGATATTTATATTCTTGACACATCCAAAATATAATAGAACACACATATTTTAAAATCATCACAACACAACTACTGTGTGATTTCTGTATAATGTAAAGTGATGGAATTTCTGAATCAGACAATGAAATTGCAAAAATTAGAAGACCAAATTTAATTATTGTCTTAGATTGTAGTAGGTATCGAGATTCTGAATGGGATTTCGCATTGTATTTTCTGAAAGTATCACTAGGAAATCAGGAAATTTATAGTTGTAACAGTGAGAAATAACTTTTTCCCCAGTCAAAACAAAAGACTATTGTGAAGAGGAATAAGGAAAAATTTTGTACCCTGTGCAATTTTACTTGTCATATAGAAGTTGCTAATATACTGGATGAAGTATTGCAAGTTCAGGGCAAAAGCAACTGTTTTAAGATAACATTTATGTTGTCTTGGATACTGGAGAAATGTATTTAGCAACAGTTTCTCATTCAGCTTCCTGTTCCAGGCACTTGAAACGTTGTGGAGCCTGTATATTTGGGTTGTGCTACTCATCAGAATGAAATTCCTAACATTCAGAGTTTATCAACCCCACATGAACATATTAAGAAGCAAGTAACAAAGTTGGGACCATGGAAAAAAATCCCTTGACCTAAGCCTCTTCTTTGCCCAATTTGAAAATAGAACTCCATTTTCATGGCTGAATGTTCCATTTTATTGAGAATAATATCTCTACATGAATACTTCAATAAAAAAATTTTCACTTATATGTTTTAAAAACACTGCAGCTTGATAAACTTTTTTTCTGATAGATAAAATATTATACTGTAAAAAAAAAAAAAATCCTGGACTAGCTGGACAGCATTTAAACTTCTAAGACACACTGAGATACTCATTGCTATCTACTCTTTAGTGAGGAGATTTTCCATTTCAGGTACTCCTGATCAGCAATTTATTCTACCTACAAAAAAAGATTGACTACAAAATCCTGACATATTTCAAAATGCAATCCATTTTTAAGGTTGTAGAGGAGGTTATATTCGACAAGATCTTCTTAGCAGGTATGTGGATGAAAAAATTACTTCTTATTCTCGTGCATCTCTTTTTAATGACTAAATTCCCTAGTAATTATGGGATTCTGGGAGATTTAAGGAAAAACAAAACACTTAGGCATCAAATAGTGCTGAAAGGGTAATCTTCACAGAGCTGCTTCTGACAGAAGCACCTTAAACACAGTGTCACCATCTCATTTTTTATGCATCTCTCTACTTTTATCACTGCTTTATTTTACATCTCAGCAGGTCTGACTACCCTGAAAAATATACCTGCATAAAACCTGCAAGGAACAGAGAAAATACATAAGTAGGGGTGAAAAGGAAAAGAGAGCTCTCTCTGTGCGCTTATCACACCTTTTAGCATCTCTCATTTTCAGGCCTCTTGTGATTCATTCCCCCTTTCACTATGTAAAAGGCCAAGGAAAAGCTGCAGTGATACTAGTATTCAAGATGAATATCAAGGAGGCCAGGACTCAGAGGAGAGCAACATTAAAAATACTCACGGGAATAAAGGTCACAGAAAAAGAGGGAGAGTTTAAATAGAGCAGCATAGAGCAATCAGTTAGACAAGTTCCTGCATCAGAGTGGTCTTTGAACAGCAAGTGATAGGAAAGGAGGCAATAAAGAAGAACACAGTGTTTTAAGAAGATGTTGCTTACAACTGTTGCATTTTCAAACCTGGGCAAATCAAAATATTGTTTTGTTATAAAGCAAAACAGGATTGGTTATAAAGCAAAACAGGATTTGTTCAGGATTGGTTAAAAAAATTGCAAAGGAAGCTGGTTTCTCCTTTTCTAAAGGACAGCACATTTTCTTGAGCCCATCACTGCATTCACATGCCTAGAGAGCTTCCAATGTGTCTTCAACTAGAAGCTGCAAGGCAGGAACAGAGTAGTTTCCTTCTGTGAAAGATCATATGGGAGCAAATCCTTATGTCCTGACCCACCACAAAATTCTTCTGTCTGCTGTCATTGCTTTCCATTTCCTTATTTTACCAAGAAAGTTGATGCTACCCCATCAAACACCTTCATGAGAAATTTCTCCATGCCAAAGTGTGAACACTGAAAGAAAAAGACAAAGCAATTCTGATTTTCTTTTTTGTTTGTTTGTTTTTGTTTTGTTTTGTTTTTTCCTTTAACCTCAGCTGTAACATTCAGAGCTGTTTTCATTGGTGTGAGTTTTCAATTTGGGGAAAAAAAAGAAAAAATAAACCCAACTTTTTTTCTACATGTGATAGGTGGGAAATGCAATGAACTGAGGGAAATGTCAAGGGATGCTGACTGTTCACTTTAAATTTCCTTTTCAGACATTTTATTAATTTTCCTCCACTCCTTTGAGTTCTTAAAAATTCAGCAGAATTTGGAGGTTCTTTTCTTTTTGACCCCCTAACTTGTTTTACAGCATACATGAAGACAACGTCTTCTCAAAATCAGTTCTTACTTGAATTTGTCTTAGAGAGAATATGCATTAATGAATGTGCTACTATGTGTTGTTTGTGATACTGCTGTAGGTGAAAAAATGACTTAAACTGTGAATGCCAGAAGATAATTGGGGTCTATGTGTATATTGTGTGATAAAAAATCTGAACTTTTGAACTCTGAAGCAGAAGCCTGCTACTTGCTAGCAACAGCTGATATGGGTTAGTTGTAACTTTTATCAATTCCTGCTCTGAACAAAAGTGGCAAGTCCTGAACCCTCCAGTTGATGAAAAGACGTAAGACAGAGTCAACTGATCACATGTTGTGCTTCTGCACCCAGACTACTTAGGTGAGAAAAACTAAGGACTAATGGTAGAAAAGAAGGATTCCCAAAAAAAAAAGTGATCTTAAAAGGAGGAAAGGGACAAGGAAAGAAAAAGGTGAAGATGCTGTTTAGAGGAAAGATCCTAGAAGTAATGGGATCCTGGAGATGTGGGAGATGCATGGAGAGGAACAATATGGATGCACAGGATGACAAGGACTCCTTGTGACTGAATGATGAGTGTGGACTGACTTGACTTTCTGACTGACCCTCCCAGACCAGCAGTGATGCTCTTGTGGGAGGGGAAGTTGAGACCTAGTGAACACAGCACCAAGGAGAGTGAGCAAGTGAGTATGTGAGGCAGACAAATAGGATAAAAGCCCTCTTCTCATTAACTCTTAAAGAAATCCCTGTATCCAAAACCCACCATGGGTTCTTTTTAAATTTTTATCTTGCCTCTGACTAGTTCTGTATTAGCACCACAGCTGATTAGTTTACAGCTTGTATAGTTATCTGCAGATTCCTTCGAAGTTGCAGCTGTGACAATTAAATTTCTCACAAAAATACCAAATTATCTGAAATCTCCACTCATTAACACAGCAAGCTAAAAATTCTACATTTTATAAAGTAAAATTATTATATTTTAGTATTATTTGATACTTTTAATATAGATTTTTATATATGTATATAATTTTTCATAGGTTTTATACTATTACCTCCTTTTTTTTTAACCTTTCCATTCTTTCCACCAGTCTGAAACCCTGCAGAATACTTTTGGACCCTGATTTTTTGTATATATTTCCCAGCAGGCAGGCAGCTCCTGAAATCTGCAAGTGAGAGATCTCCTTCTCAGCTAATAGCAGCACGCTGACTACCTACAGCTTTTTGACCCTGTTTCCACAGAAACCACCAGAACTTGTTAGCTTTAAGCATTCTTATTTGAATAATGGAATGTTTTTAACTTCAGGAATATCACTTTTTGGGTAGAAAATGTTGTTCTTTTCTGCTTAGTTTTGCATTATGAACCTCCCAGCCACTTTGTGATACCTTGTCACTCTACCTTTTTTTTTTTTTTTTTAAATAGTAGCATTTGCATTAAGATTGTTAAAGTAATTAGATTATGTGGTATGTGACCTTTTGGTACAGAAAGATGGATTAATAGCAACCTGAAGCATTATGGAAGAGAACAAGAGAGTGGATACCCAAGTCTCACTCCCATCATCTGCTATTGAGGATAAACATATTATATAATCCCTCTGATAAATTGGTATATTTCTTTATGAAAATACTTTTTCTCTCATGCTTCTCTGGGAAGAGGTTTGGGTTCTCAATTCTAGAGAGGCCAGAGAATTTCTTTAGATTTTTAGCCTGAATTTATGTGTGTATTTGTTTTTTTGAAAATTGCATCTTATAGGTTGTATGAACAACAACTCTTTTTCTTCTTCTGGTGGAAGTCACACAGTTTAATTACAGAGGCATTTGAAGTATGACAAACATGCCATCGCCATACATATCTTCACATATAACCACGTACACTTATCCCTAGCAAAAGATCTGACCTGTGGTCTCTGTGACCACACCTCATTTCTCAACAGGTTCTTCTTGCACCTTTGTTTGTCACTCCCATCTTTCTCCTTTCTCTCCCTCATCGAAATGTCACATAATGAGTAGTATAAAGTGTCAATACAAGTCACATAACTCAAAAATCTCCCTTATTGTCATCACAGAATATTTGTCCAGTGAAGGACTTGGTAGTACTCAAGTAATGTTACAGTAAGGCAGAGAAACTATGGTAAATTCTGGAAATATTGGTGTTTTATTTATTTCTCTTGTCACATAGTCACCTTCTTGACAGACACTGACAATACCCTCTTCACATTTCTCATTCAGTTTAACAAAACAACTAAATCAATTGCATTCTGTCTCATAAAGGAGGCACCCCACTTGTCTTCTCCTCCTAATGACCTTATCTGTTCTACTTAGTGAATGGGATCAAATACTTCTGCTTAGTGAATAGGATCAAAACTACAACTATCCTGCAAATGACATTTGGTGGTGCTTCATGCAACAGCTTTAGTAATTCTTAACTTCTACTGACCATGTCACAGGTGAGATTGTTGGTGCCCTATTTATACATACAATGTACGGTTAACTCATTCCAACATATGATTTTCTTCTTTTCTAATTTCCAACTAAGATATCACCATTTGTATCAGAAATTCTTCTTATTAGTTCCCAAGTAGATAATCTCACACTCGGTACTGTAGCACACATACAGCTTTTAGTATTTCAATAATTCAGTTCTTCTGATATACTTTATGATTTCTCTCTGGACCAATTATGTACCTTCAACAAGTTCAATTTTTTTTCCCCTAATTTTTTTTGTCAACATGCCTAATTACAATATTACCATTACTAGGATTGACCAGAAGTAAATAAAAGAATGGTATTATCTGATGAGGTAACCTTACCTAAATTCAATAGAAAATAATAAATGCTAATCAAATAAATGCATTTGAGAGTTATTAATATATAAATGAGAAGCTGAGCAATGTAAACATACCACACTGTATATTGCTGAAAGGTATGACTACCACTACTATTAAAATATAAAGAGTGATGTCATTTAACAGGGTCTATTGGGGCTATTATGCCTTGATGATTACTAAAGAGAATTTGGAGAAGTACCTTTAACACAGCCTATGAGTCTATATTAAAACAAATAGTTTATTAAAACAGAATAAAAGAGCTGTAACGAAAGACCCATGTGTCTTAGGTTAGAATTACCTGAACACTGATATAAGAGGTAACTGGTAAATTCTGAAGTTCATGCTCCAAGCCAGAACTGGATTCAAAAATCAATACAAAGTATAATATCTTTTTTTTTTTTTTTTTGAGAATGTCAAATAGTTCATATTGAATTAGTTCAGTAAAATACTGCGTTACTTATCTCCACTGCTGCCTTGCCTTATGGCAGATACCTAGTGCCTTCATCATATTCTAGACAACCTCAGAGATTGCATTTCCCCATAATGTAATGCTCACTTGCCCCCATGATCCAGTGGGGGCTTTTAGAACAAACATAAGTTTCAGGGACTACACCCATGCCCATTAAATAAATTATGACCAGGATTGTTCCTGGGCATTGAGGACAACCAATAAAGATCCACATAGTTGTAGTAGCAAATTCTTTCACTCCCAAGGTAGGCTGCATGCAAACTCTTTATTGAGTGTGAGCTCTGAGGTATTTTACGTATCATGGGGTGACTGGAAATTGTTTGAAAAAGTGATGGATTGAATGGACCAAATACATGCTGAGGTAGAACATAGGAAACCATGAAGACAGACAGTAACTTTCTTTACTACAAGGATGTCCCTACAATAATTGACAAGGTGAGATGCATCACAAGTCTGCAGTAGCTCCTGGTGACCACTTGTGAGGTTCTCAACATTCTTTGGAGAGATCACAACCATGTAGACGGCGCATGGGAGACCACACCAGTGCAAAATCCCCATCATGATGCAGCCATGCCTGGGGCTTGTGATGGTTCTGTTGTTCCAGGTGCCAATGCATGGGATGATGTCCTGACTGAGCCCTATCCTATTCCTGTCCCCATGGAGATGCCTGATGACTGTGGTTGGGGTCGTCACCTTGGTCCACAGGGAGCTGCTCTAGCCCATATGATGTCCTAACCGTGAGTCAGAAGAACTACAGATTTGGGAAAAAAATTTATTTACTTCTAAAATATCTACAGAAAGTAGTATATTTCTGAGTCAATTTCTAAATTTATGTGAAACAGTCATCAGTTAAAATTTTCATCTTGATTTTGTATTGAGAGAAGAAGTTGCATTGTCAGATTTACTACAAGGAAAAACATACACTTTTTCCTATTTCTACCTATAACTTAGGTTTAAAATACCAGAGAATAAAAGGCAAATGTCTATCTATCAATGATAAGAAAGGAAATTCAGTTAAAAAAATCCATTTAAAAAAAATTCTGATTGAAAAGATTTCTGAATGACAGCAGTTGAGTAATTCCCAAATTACATATTTTCAGAGCCGAGTCCCTGCAACTGGTACATAACCCCAGCCTTTTCTCAGCTGCTCCTCCACACAGATTCTTGGGGATCTTCATGGATTTACTTAGTTTCTGCATAGCCTACAATCCTGTAGATACATTTCTAGTAAAATACAGTGATAAAAAATACTAATGAAATGTAAATATGCTGTCATCTGCTAGCAAAATTAATTTGGCTTACAAATACATAGTAAAAAATAAGAGGAAAAAATATCATCTTAAATGAGTTCATATCAATTAAAGGAAAATTTATACACGGAGAATCCAAAATTTCCCTATGAATACCAAACTAAGAAATGTATTTTGAATGGTAGAGTGTAAAAGACTTACTACTTGAAAAGCTCTTTTGAAATAGTTTCCATATAGCTCAACAGTAAAAATGTTCTCTTTCCAGGAAGGCTTGTACCCTTCTTTTTTTCTTTTCCTCAAAGTGTTTCTAAGGTAGAGTTTGGAGCATTGCAAAAGAATTGCTCTCAGCTTTCTGCCAAGGAGATGCAAATAAGCCTTCAAGGCCCCCCATTGCTAGGTTCTGGATACACATGTAGTAACAATTTAAACTACAAGGGCTTGACCCTGCAAATACTTACACAGCTGCTTCTTAACTTTTTGAATTTTAATAGATCCTTTGAATTAGCTTGTAAAAGCAGGTAGGTGTGTGTAAGAGGTGGAATTGAGGTCTGTTTTACACCACTCTGTGAAGAAAAAAGGAATATGTAGACAGAGATGTGCAACTTGATAAGCTGTAATTACCTGATTTAGTTACTAAGCCACTATTTTGATATTAAATTCTTTTGAATGGAGATTGTGTTCTTATCTTGTGTCTGTGAATTTCTGATCTGTAACAGGAATTATTCATACAAAGAAATCATGTATTAAAAGAAACCTTTATGTTTCTTCTGAAAAGAAAGATATATTTTTGAATCAAACTGTGTCTTGGCCTAGAGCTTCTCAAATACATTTTGTTCTCTTACCAGACAATATCCAATCCACAACGATTAAAAGTATGTTTGCCATTTAAAGAGTATACTTACAAATGCATGTAAGAAGTAGTCTGCCTTATGAAAGTAGACTTGTTCTGTGAAAGACAATTAAAAATAGCAATATTGTAAAGATTAGATTGTTGAAAGTCGAGTGTCAAGATTGGAAATCTAATCATTAAGAAACAACACATTATTGCAATGTAACATTTTTCAACTATCCCCACCATTTATTCCACAGCATGTTTTACTTCTGTGGGAAGTCCTCCAAAATGTTCTTTTTATCCTTCCAGTCAAATCTGTACTTCTTGTGGTCAGTGTGAGTTGGTGTTTTCACAAGGTAAACAGCTTCTAACAAGTCTGTTGAACTTCAGCAAAGAAAGTGATAACAGGATCATCCTTGGTTATGATGTTGCTAATGCTTGGTTGGCTGGTTTGGCCTTTTTTTCCAAATGAGGTGATTGCTAAAGGAGAAGCCAAACTGGGATATTAAACACTTCACCATTAGCTCAGTGATCTGGCTATTTTCATAGCACATCCTGTGTACTCCCGAGCTTGTACTCCCGATTTCCTTCAACTAAAAAACGTTTAAGATCCTTATCTTCTTCTACACCAAATATTCTAGTCACCAGAAAAAAATCAGGAAAACTGGGAGAATTTGTTGCTCTTTCAATCAAGTATGTCTCCAATTCAAAATCATGACCTTCTTATCACCACTCAAACACAGTTCATAAGGAGAGTAACAGTAGTCACTTACCTAATGCAAAGCAATTGGACATTACACTCTTGAGAAGACTTCAAGCATCTCTGTAGCCTTAAAAGTTTGTCCCATCTGAGAATATACAGGAAAACAGAGACCCCTTTCCCATGTTTAGTGCTTCCAGATGGTTCTTTCCAGCTCAGTATGGGGATGGATCAGGTTGTTTTTATGAAGTAGCAAGTGCTTTACTTGCCCTGCATAAGAAGAGGTGTGTCCCTTTATCCAAAGAGGTTACACTCTAAAGGTAGAGTGCATTTCATCTGCTGTAGTCTATCATTTGCAAGCACTTACATATCCTGTGATATTTATTGCTGGATTGTAAGTAGACACCTATGCAAATATACGGAGAAGAACTGGCTGAATATTAGAGTTTACACTTACTATGAGACATCAACTTTCCAGGAAAAACTGTTTCACTGTGTACTGGAACATTTATTTATTTTAATATACTAACAAAGGAATTTTTTAAAACTGTTTCATTTAAGCTCAATCAAAACATTATCCCTGATCCAATACTGTTTTTTAAGCATACAATCATGGAATTGTTAAGGTTGGAAAAGACCTCAAATACTACTGCCATGTTCATCACTAAACCATACCCTAAGTGCCAACATTAATGATTTGTTCAGAAAAAATTATTTGTTCAGACATAAACTAAATCCAAATCTAGTTTATACACAATAAATAGTCTTCCAAGTAAAAAGGTTTCAGAGTTCAGTCTTGATACAGATAAGTTTCTGACCCATATAATATTCTGATTTAGATGAAATAATGTTTTTCTGATGAAATATATTTCTTTTTTGTATAACCCTGTTTCTAAGGATTTTATTCCTTAGATTTTCCCACTCAATAAAAGTGTTTCTTTTCTGCAACAAAGAAAGATTAAATTCTGTTTATAACTTCAAACAAAAAGATAATTGTTATAGATCTTTTCAGATGTAATTATTATCTTCATAGATCATAACTTTGTTCTTCAGGTACTAGAAAATAGCTTTCAGTTGACATAATCCAGCATGCTGTTGAGAAGATTTTTTTTAATGTGGTAATGAGGCCATAGATACATTTTAATCTTATATTTTCTTTTATTTATACTTTTAGTGTGTCAGGAACTTTCTCTTGTTTTACATTAATGACACATTAAACCATCTACTAATGAAAATGTATATAAAATAAATTCTGTCAGTCCAATTCGTGCACATGC
Source organism: Myiozetetes cayanensis (assembly GCF_022539395.1). NCBI lineage: Eukaryota > Metazoa > Chordata > Aves > Passeriformes > Tyrannidae > Myiozetetes > Myiozetetes cayanensis. Next base: position 38,231,964 of record NW_026087742.1, on the reverse strand, counting down.
ACTTCTGAAAATTATGATAACATTAATCAGCTTATCTTAGATGAAAATCAAGTACTCATTATTTATATCATGTCAAAAATCCTGGGGTTATATTTTTTTAGGTAGAAATCTTCCTTGAAGTAAGGAAGAATTGTTTCCTTCTAAAAACTTATTCTATGTTGAAAATCATAAAAATGGCAGCTGCTAGTACATTTGTGTTTGGGATTAGAGTTTTGGTTTTCCCAGAAATGGGACTTGTATCAATAAGGTAGTGATATTTTCTTTCCATATAGTCAAGCAGCAGGTAGTTTGCAATATCCATTGCAGCTGTCTGAGAGCTGATAAAACTAGAAAACCTTTCCTTGTTTTTAGCACGTTGAGATTTATTAATGTTTCTTGGGTGGTTAACACAATATAAAACCAGTTTGTTTATAATAAACTAGTTTTGAATAAGTAACAACAGTTCCAAGTACTTTTTTTTTCTTGGAAAACAACAAAAGATATTTTTTTCAAAAAGCAGAACTAGCTCAATAGTGGAGGGTTTCTCTCAGCATTAAGTAGATAAGATTTAAATTCTTGTTCTTTTGACTTTGTTGTGGGATTTGAACCTGGAGGTTTTGTGTGCTATACAATGCTCAGTCCTCCTGTGAGAAAAGGCATTTCCTTATATGTAAAACCAATTTTTAGTTATTTTTCTACTTTTATCATTTGAATACATTCAGAGAGTTCCTATGATTAGAGACCAGAAAGAACATGAATATGGACCTTTCAGGATCCATAGAAATCCCAACCACTGATTATATATGTTAGCTAATTGTAAACAAAATATTCTCATTTATTTCTGATTTTAACGAATCCCAAACCCACAAAATCTAAGCAAATGTTTACATTTGTTTTCTTTCCACAAACAAATGTAAACAACAACAAACCCTCTGAAATTTTGCAGATTTTTTTTTTTTATTTTCTGGCCTTCCATACTGTCAGTGATGGGCTGCAACAAATGAAGGAGTTAAGGCTCTTTTTATTTGGTTCATCTGGGATGTACTCATTGAGATAATGAAGGTTTAGAATGGTAACTTTTCATTTGTCCATTCTCCTACTGGATGTCAAGTCACAGTTCTAGATTTTGCCACTGCCATATATTACTTATGCAGGTTAATTTAAATTCAGCACACAGAGAAATACTGATAGATTATTATGAATCATACATAAAGATGAAATGCATAAATATTTAACACATAAGGCCGAAAAAATAAAAGTGAGAATAAGACAAATAAAAGGTCTAAGAGTTGGAGTCAGAATACATCTGAAAATAGGGTGAATTTCATTAACAAAAAGTAGAACAAAATAACATATACACAGGTCAAACTAACATTAAATTGGGTTGGCAATAAATAGTTGACATAATCCAGCGCTTGGATTGTTGGCAATAAATAGGAATGCAACAATGGAAGTCTTGGTTATTATGAAAATTCTGTACATCACATAACAAGGATCACGCTCTGTCCAGAACATCTGCAGTGTTAACAGGCAGAAACCCTGAGGAATACAGAAGTGGAATTAAGATGTAGAGAAATCGATTCCTGAAGGTGCAATCATTTTTCTGATTTTGAATGAAGATGAGGAAGAATGAAGGTGCGTGGCCCTTCATGAAGAGAGATGTAGGACAACTTGAGGTATGCTCTTAGATCTTTGCCCTGCATAGTGGAAAGAGCTGAACCATCCCACTCCCCTAGTCTACTTAAAATACCCATTAGCCCAAAGCTCAATATTTTTCTTTAAACACAGTACTTCTCCTAAACTCATAACAAAGTTTCTCCCTCCACTCTTCTTATGCTTCATCTGTGCCAGTCCTCCCAGAATTGTGGCTCTGTTACATCCTGAGCCTCTTCGTTTTAAAGGGTCTTTTGCTTTCCTGTCTAACTGACTGCTGGAACTAGGCAAGTCCAGACTCTTTCAGCAGTAAAATTGCCCTGGTTCTTGCATTTTCTGAGAATTTAAAAATCCAGGATGCTAAAGATGGTTATCAAAACCTATCTGAACAAGAGAATGAGGAAGTTATTGGCAGTTATCCTAAAAAAAAAAACACCACAGTGATTCCCTAGAAAAGTAACAAAATACCTTAACCCTATGCCATGGCAAGAAGACTAAAGTTTGATCAGCAATGGCCTCTGTCTTGCAAAAGGTCCGGAGCTGAGGAGATCTGATTTTGTTCTAAGCTGATTGTACATTCATTGTAGTCAATGAGAAATATGAATAACAATACCACAGTTCAGAAACAGCAAGCTATCTAAAGGATGAAACCCCTTCACGAGTAGCCTCATCTCACCATTGATTTTCCTCCTCCTCCCTTTACTGTATGTAAAAACTCAAATCACTGTACTCTCCTTCACAAAGAACAAGTGAAATCCAGCAACTCTGAGTAAAATTGAGCTGTTTTGTTGGCAACCAAAGTATCCAGATCAACCACCTGTGTAAGGTTAAGGCAGAAGAGCGTGTATACTGCTGATGTTGAGCATAAACAGAAAGTGAAACTGATACAAGCCTTCACCCAAAAATCTGGGGGTGGGATGTGCAGGAAGCAAAGATCATTCTGTTGATATCTGGAGGAGTAAAGGAGAAAGAGAAAAAAAAAGACTGATGAGCAAACTAAACCATGTAAGAGTTCCTGTAGAGAAGACACTTTCAAATATCATGCTTCAAGAACTGTATAACATTACCATGTTCATCTATGTTGTGTTTCCTTTACCTCTTTAATTAAAAATGCTTTTTAATCTACTTTATTCACCTTTGTGAGTCCGAAAAATTATCTCCCAGGACACCAAGAAATTTAGTATAACTCACTCAGGAGTTTTTGTATTATTCTCCTCAAGTTTGTTGCTGCCAATCAAAATCTAGCAGAAAGGCTGCAGTGGGAAAACCTGGCATATACAATAAGAGCCTGTGGTGCAAATAGAAACTAAGCCAAGATCTCTTCCACCCCAGTCTTACCTTAAATGTGAGACTACCAGATGTCTCATGTTTACAGATGCAAGAACTCCTGTTTAAGTTGTACCTTCTATTTTGGATTTACTTTAAATGTTTTCTTTACTGTCTCAGATGTGTGAAAACCAAAATAAACAGGGAGAATGCCAGCAGTAAAAACGACCCATATAAGATGTCAAATAAATCACTGAAAAATTTAGTTATTTGCTTTGTCTGATTTCTCACACTCAATGAACGAACTTAATTAGCAGGCAGCTATCTAATACAGTATACGTCAAATCTAGCAGCTGGTGAAACTTTAGCTCATGAACATCCACATGATTATACGCTTTCATTTCTATAGTACTCACATTACTTAGGAAGGACTGGTGCACAATGGGAAAAATACATTAGTGTTTAAAAATGCTAAAAGTCCATTAAAGCAAGTGAGACAAAATCCTTTTCCTATAACCAGATACATAAAACAAGCTGTCATAAATGGGGAAGATTCGACAAAAATACCACTGAGGCTTAATTACTTCTTTGGAGAGGCTCCATGGTAGAGCATGCAAAGAACATTGACTACTTTTCATTTTTAATGAAAAATAGCCAGGTTTTGTGCAAGGGTCAAAGATCTCTCTACCCTTAATTACCTAATGATTCTTGTGCTGCTGATTTTTCATCCATGAAATGCTGTTTGGAGGAGTTGTTCCATCATACCTTTAAAAAAGTGAGGAAAAAAGTGTGCAAGATTAACTTAAAGCAACACTTAAATTCTCTACATTTTAAAAGGAAATGATACTAGACTTTTCCTTTGCTGACAGAAAGATTTACAAGCAGCCTTCTCTTGTAAAAACTGGTATCGAAGAGTAGTCCCAAAGGTGGTGAAATTAGAGTTTTGCCTGCCAAATAAAATTAATTCAAAACAACTTAAGTTCAGCAAACTTCTGCTGAGCTAATAGCTGTGTTTCACTGGAATGTACTTCCATTTTTTGCAGTCTGGAACCTTGAAAAGTGAGGGGACGCTGGGCCAAGGCAGCAATTCCTGAGAATTCCAGTAGCTGAAATATCACAAAAAAATAAATTGACTTTGCTCAAAATGAAATGCAATTTATATATCATTTTGAGTGGGGGAATGTAGTTTATTCACATAATTCTGAAATAAAATAAGCAAAAATAAACTGCTGCTGGATCAGTCTGAAGTTGTTAATTCATTTGTCTTGGAAATGGTGGGAAATTGCTTTCTTTCAATTTAAAAACTTAAAAATCACATGTCTAAACAAACTTAAAATATTGTATTATAATTGTCAGAATAAGATGTTTGGACTCTGGTTATTAAAATAAAAAAAAAAAGAGGTATATTTACAAAATTTGAAAACCCATTTTTCTCATAAATGTCCTAGTAATTTATATCACTCTAAAATTAGTTTGGGGACCAAATTGCCAATAATTAAAAAATATACCTGTCTCTGTGGACAGAAGACAAAGAGCCTTTACAGAAGCAGGATTCTATTTTTTTTTTTTTTAAGCTACTAATATTGTAAATATCTGTTAAATAAAAAAAAAAAATCTTGATTTTTTTTTTCCTGTCTTTCTGTTCCCCTGAGCTTTTCAAGGTAGTACTCCCCTATCAGGGAATTGAGAGTTTAATTCTTTGGGGTTTTTTTGGTAGGTTTTTTGGGGGTTTTTTGTTTGGGGTTTTTTTGTTTGTTTGTTTCTGGTTTTGTTATTGGGGTTTCTTGTTACTTTCAGTAGCAATGATCTAGATCCATGTAGGTACCTGATATTTTTCTTGCTTTTATGAAGATCCTAAAAAATCCACAAACAAGACACCAAACAAACCAACCCATTTATCTGTGCTTACATGGCAACTGTCATTCAGTGCTCATCTCATCTCTAGATGTGTAACACAAACTATGCCAGCACTGTGCTCAGAGCTTTGAGGAACCCGATAGCTGATTCCAAAGCAAGGACTAATGCTGCCCAATATACAGATCTTCTCTGAAGCTTTTATGTGGCAAAACACCCCTTTCCTACTCTGTCTTACCAAAATTGAGATAGTGACTATAAATTTCTTTGCACATAGATTTACTTTCAACTGTAAGAATTCTCAGTAGTCTCATGCAGAACCAACAAATCTGTTTTATCCAGAATTTCTTCCTCATCAAAAGATCACTAAACCACTGTATGGAAATTTAACTGCTGGTGTGCTCTCTCTTTGTTCCCTGACACCAAAGAAAGAGTATTTAAAAATAATTAAGGTAGCCAAGGACTGCCCCAGTTTGTGGTAGCAGCTCTGACTTCAGTCAGTCTGAATTATTTTCACATTATCATTTACAGTATGGAAACAACATATTTCTTTGACTTTGCAGTCTAGACTCCATATCACTGCAAAGGGGAAAAAGCCATTAAGAAAAGGATTAATTCTGAGAAATGGTAAATTGAATTATTGATTATGAGGTTTAATGATACTTTGCCTAATCCCAGAAAAACATAATTTATCTGCTCTTGGAAAACTTTCAAACATTTAAGTCCCTTTCCATTATATAAAGGAAATTTTATATAAATAGCCTACAAGAATATTTCATTTGATCATGTATGATTATCTTAAATTGCGTACCATGCTTAGCTCTGCAGAACTGGCTGTTATTGATTCTATGATGTGTAATGCAACCCTCCACAATGAACCCTTAAAGTAAATAAACAACTTCCTGTTCTATTATGTGTTACATATATTTTTGCATAGCACCTAAAATGAAGGCAAAAGGGATCACTATCATACATTGTTTAGTACTTGCTGATATTCAGATTCCCAGGTCACAATATTTGCTGAAGAATATGTTCTTTTGCAGGAGAATTATGCTGAAACAGAATTCCAAGTAAAAATTAAATATTATTAATTTCTTGATATAAGAGGCAAGCTATTGAACAAATCTATTAATTTTCATCATTCACTTGGTATACTCCTATCTAACTTTAAATCTCAATTATGTCAACAGGGAACTACAGTTATCAGAGAAACCCTGCTCTAAATCTCTTGTAAGAGCACATGTCCTGCTTGGAACTGCACAAAGCTTTTCATGTGAATCACTATAATTGATACAAGCTGCAGAGAGGTGATAGTGCAGAAAACAACAGAAAAAATTAATGAAATACCTTGGAAAAGCAAACTTGTACAGAATGAAAATTGTATTTCCAGCTGTGTGTTCAGCAGAAAATTCTCCAGGAATTGTTCTCAGCCCTGGACAGAGTAATAATGCAAAGATGACCCACTGAGGAAGCTCCCCACCAGTCCACACAGCAGGGCTTAGACAAAGCTTAGTGGGAGCAAGTTCCTCTACATGGTCCTCCTCTGCTTAGTACTGCATGCTGCTTTGCTTCTTGACTGTCCAATGAACTCATGAATATTCCATGAGATATTAAATTTTAAAACAAAGACAACAAGCCTGTTCTTAAGGATAGGCCTAAAATGTTTGAAAGAAAAAATGGCCAGCCTAAGCTTGTAATATAACCTCTAGATGGACCCCAGAAAGTAAGTTTATACTACATCTGCCACATTATTTTAAATAGCTGAAGTTAGGTGATATCAAACTTATAATAAGGGTAGGTAATAGATTGGTTTTCGAGAATAAAACTCCTTTTCATTCAGGATAGTAGGATTGAGCTGATTTAATCTGATCTGTTTCTATGCAATCAACCTCAGCACAAAACTCATGCATAGACAAAGGCAGAGAAAGATAGAGCTGTGCCTGTAACTTGTGTTTGCCAGAAGAATTTTATATTTGTGAAGTATTTTTCTAGGAGTGCTAGATGGAGTCTGAGATGTAAGAATACTTATTACCCTATAGCAAACATGTGACAAGTGTAGTTGACAGGAAAACCGCTTGCTTTATTTTTTAACCTGAGGAACTCAAACATTATTTATTCTGCTGAAGAATACAGTTAGAAGTAAGCAACTAGACGTAGTGTTAAACAAATGTGAACATGAGGGGCTTTCATGGGATTTAACCCCAGCCAGCTGCTCAGCCCCACACACCTGCTCACTCACCGCCCCTGATGGAACGGCAGAAAGAACTTGAAAAGTAAAAGTGAGAAAATTCCTGGATTGACATAAAGACAGTTTAATAGGTAAAGTAAAAGCTCCATGCACAAGTCAAGCAAAACGAGGAATTAATTCACTGTTTCCCAGGCAGGTGTTTAGCCATCCCCAGGAAAGCAGGGCTCCATCACATGTTACTTGGGAAGACCAATGACTTAATTCCCAACATCCCTCCCTTCTCTCTCTTCGCCCAGCTTTTTATTGCTGATCATGATGCCATATGGTCTGCAATATTCCTTGAGTCAATTGGGGTCAGCTGTGCTCCCTCCCAACTCCTCATGCAACTCCAGCTTGCTTGCAATAGAGTAGGGTGAAGAGCAGAAAAGGTCTTGATGCTCTGTAAGCACTGCTCAGCAGTAAGGAAAGGTCTCTGCATTAGCAACACTGTTTCCAGCACAAATCCAAAACACATCCATGTACTAGCTACTGTCAGGAAAAGTAACCCTATCCCAGCCTAAACCAGCACCGGCAAATAGCTTCATGGCTCTCCAGAGGAGCCAGCCCTCTACCTCCGAGAACTATTACAAGATGCAGTCATACTGCCAAAGCTGAATGCCTTAGTCCTAAATAACAAACCCTTAGGGACTGTTTACCCTAAATTACTGTTGCTTCATTGGTCTTTTCAGAGCATCCCTTCCACAGGGCCATAATTGATATCTGGGTATTGCTGCAAGTCCCAGGACTTCTGTTTCTGCCCTTTGCAGTGGCTGCCTGTCCCGAAAGTCATCCTCTTGAGCCTGCACTTCAGGAAGCGTGCATCACACAGGGTACAGAGGTATCCACAATTCTTCTGGTCCACAATTTGAAAGAAAACTTGCGTTCAGGCTAACTCTAAACTGTAAATCGGATATTTTCAGGTTCCATGACAGGAACTGACTTTATTGTCAGAATTGGGTTTGTTCCCCAAACATAATAGGTTTAATGCCAGGTAGAGCCAGCAATGTTGAGAACACAGGCAGTGTGCTTAGCATTAGTGTATTAGGTGTCCCAGAACTGCTATACAAGGAATAATACACCAGGAATCTGGACAGAGTTGTGTGGAGCTTTACTGTGCTTTTGGTGAACGTTTGCTCACTAAAAGCTCAGGAGGTTTTCAGTGAAATATTTTATGCTCCACCAATTCATCCAATTCATATTTTCCAGTGAAACACTGTTTTATCACAAAACACCTCTATGGTTCTTGTAGTATACAATCTCCTTACACTGCTGTTTCAGCTTTATCTGGTGAACAGATAGTCAAAGAGATAAAAGAACCCCTTATGTCCAGATATATATTTTTTAATTATTTTTTATTTGCCACATCTGGAGTTATGTTATGTTTGACTGTGCCCTTGGGCTTTGAATTACCAGCCCCAATGACTACTGCTTCCTGGATGCTAGTGCTGTTACTTTGAAAAAAATTAAGACCTCATCTCTTTTTTTTTGTTGAATACAGACCTGGCCATAGTAGCTTAATACCTGCCACAAAGATTATCATCACTGCAACAAAATGTATCTACCTAAATGAACATTCTTGAGAGTACAGACAAATATAGCATCTTTTTCTCTTAACTGTGATTTTTTTGTTTTCTGATATTGGAAAACCTTTCAAGATGTGATATCTGCAGAAGGAGTATTTCTCCTAGTTTGAATTTTGTTGTTTTCAGCACAAAGTCGCACAGTCTGACATTTGAGGGCTATTCACACCACAATACTGTTTTATATTGCTTATGTTGCCATCTTTTCAGGCTTCCGTGCTTTTTGCTATTTATAACTTCAGGGACTCTTCTAATAGCATCCTTATTATCTTCCATTATTGTCAAGAAAAGGCAGTTGCAAAACTTTAGTGATCAGCCCACAGGAAAGACAGGACTCTTTGTAGCATAAGGGAGGTTTATAAGCCAATTTTAAAACACAAGTGCAGATCAGATCTGGAATTCAGGTATAAAGTTTCTTCTGATGTTTTGGCACCTCTGTTTATGTCCTAGTAAAAAACCTGAAAGGACAACACTGTTCTAAGAAAATGAGTACAAATTGAAGGTCTAGAGTAATTATGAACACATCATGGATACATATGCCCTTCCCAGCTAATATGGGTAGCTTTGCAGTTTATTGTTCTAAAGCTTGAATTTGTAGTTAAATCCATCACAACCTGTCACATTATTGAGTAGCTCTAAGATCCCTTTTAAATATGATGTTAGTTCCCTTTTAAAACAGTGCCTAAAATCTACATGGTTAAACTCCACTGGTAAATATAAAAGGAAAGTTTCTATTTATTTATTACACAAAATGTTTTGTTTTCATAGAAACGTTGTGCTGTGACTTCACTTCTGATTGAAGTGCATCCTAACATCATGATTTTGTATTTCTAATAATAGAGAGGTTAACTTCCAGGAATTTCTTTAACATTTGATTGGAACCATTGTGATTAAGCACCATGCTGAAGGCATAAAGTAATTAAAAAACTAATCAGATCAGTTTAAAATCCAAATACAATTCAGGAATGTCTGTGTCTAAACAGTTAAATGAATAAATGCAGTGTATTCATATCCTCTCTATCCTGATTAAGTAAAATGAGGATATAGAGACATGGATCTTCAGGCAGAAGCAATAGCCAGCAAAAATATCTGGGTTTAAATTGCTAAGAATCAGTCTCCATTTCAGGGTGACCATTCATCTCTATCCAGAGTTATTTATATGTGATTTTCCTTTTCTTCCTATTAAGCATCAGGTGTTACACAAAGTCAGGTACACTATGAGGATCTCAGGACTTATACAGGTGAGAATCAGCATAAAATCAGATTCAGTTCTCATAAAACACCTTGCTTCTGAAACTTATATCATAAAATCTAGATTTTAATAAGAATGTCATGTGGAAATGCAAGGGAGAGAGCTCTTGATGTTACCACATTTATAACAGTGTAACCTCACTGACCTAAGACTTACAATGGGACAAGGTAGACAAAAGTTACACACCTTGTCTTTACTGAGTAAAATATGCCCAGAACTTTCTTTGAAGTTATGTTCCTATACTCTCAGTTTACCTCAGTACTTAGCAAGCAAAGAGTTAATTTTTTTTAATTAAACATAGGTTTCTTAATCAGTTGGCTATCGTTAACTCTCTTTTCCTGTGTGTACTTTGCTTGTCATGACCACACACTAAGAAGTTCATTCTTCACTATCACTCAGTTACTACAGAGAATATTGCTTATGAGTGACTAAAATTGCCTTTGAACCACACAGCTCTCAGCTTGATTATTTCTGCAAAGCAGTTCACTTCCTATAAAAAAGAACTCAGTATGTTTCCTTTTTCCCTTCTTTTCAGAGACCATTTGGAGTTCAAACCTCCAATTACATTAGATTTAACCACTTTCTTTACCTTTTCCCAAAACTTGGACATAGAACATGAGTTCAGAGTACACTGAAGAGCCACTCTTCAGGGCAGCTCTGAAACACCACATACTTCCTTCTAGCTGTCCCCCTGAACATTTCTTTTACAATGTATTGTATGTTTGAGGGATTATGTATCCTCTCTTAGAAATATTATCCTCTCCAACAGGATACTCAGTCTTTGTGCTGATTGGATGAAGTGTCTTTATATGACACTTTGGAGTTTTGATTTTTTAATTTTTGTAGATCTTAGAAGTAGTTATGTAGTAAATGTAGATTTTAGAGTAGCAGCATATTATCCCTTTACCCTTTAACACAACAACCACACATAGCAAACCCTGTTACCCATTCCCATATCAATTCCCCTAAGTTCCACTGACCTGTTTAGTCTCATTTTCAAGGTAGAATTGCAGAGAACACCCTAAAATCTACGCAAGAAAATATAGCCACAGATGCAACAACCTTCAGGCCTAGGACTCTGGAAGACCTCCAAGGACATTACGTGCTCTGAGGAAGATGAAGATGAAGAAGAGGAGGTCCCAAAACATCCCCAGACCCAATTCCCAAGAGGCGTGGTGGGGGCAGAACCTGGGTGGTGGCTGGATGGGGATTGGGTGTAAATCATTATAAAAACTGTGAACACCTGTATTTGGGGGTGCGTGTTGGGGGATATTCCGGAAAGCCTGGGGGCTCATTAAAGCCTTTGTATCCTTATCTTATCTCCTACCTAATTTGGCTTGGAGTCTTTTTTTCCCCACAGCTATTTAGGCAACATGCATGATAAAATTAATAAACAAGCTGCAACTTCCTTAGTATTAAGAGAGGCAAAAGTTAAAGGAAGGAAAGATGAAGGTCTGCAACGATAAGCCTTAGGAACAGCATGACAGAACCCAAGAGTGTAATATAGAACTGCAAATCCCCAGGGAAGAAAAATAAAACAAAAAAAAGGGAAGAAGGAAAGGAATGAAGATATGAGTAAAGGAAAGCATTATGAAAGCTGCAAATCAAATTTAAGTCAAGATGATGAGCTTTTAATACAAGACTAGTTCTCATTATGACCAGAGTTGTCAAGTAACATGTAATTTTTTCTTTCTTGCTTCCAGTTTGTACCAGAAAGAGAGGTATTTTCCTCATTTGATCTAAAACTATTTTTTATTATCATATTTATAAAACAATTACAGCAATACAAAACTTGCCACACGATATTCTTCATCTAAAAAAAATAACTCTAATATATTTACATCATGTATATGAAGAAACAGTTTTCTTCCATTTGCAGATAATAGACTAATGCAACAGAGCCTCGTCTTAGTAAACAAACACAACAAAGACAAAAAATACAGCTTATTCTCCTTAAAAGAAAGAAGATCTAGATAGAAAAGTGTCACCCTCATATCAGTAGCTGGGTTGCAATCTCAGCTTCTCTAAGACTGGTGCAATAGAAATTCCTATTCTTGTCACATTTGTGGTTATGCAGATATTCTGGAAGATTTACTAGGATACACCATGACCAATCTACCAGGGTCTTCTACAACTTTTTCTTGAAAAAAACCTATAGAACTACTGGTGATACTTTCGAGAAAAGTTTTTTCTGGTTGAAAACTGTCATTTCATTGAATACAATATTTTTAAGGTCATAAATGGACTCGATAAATTTCCAGTTAAAAAACCTCTAAGTAACGAAAAAACCTTCAAATATCTTTTTTAATATTTTTGAAAACAAAAAAATTCTTAGTTGCAAAATGCATAGCCCATTTAAAAAATATAGATTATAAAAACAACTAGAAAAATAACTAAAGAATTTGGTGGCATGACTACACCTGATCTAGAATCTTCTTTTAATTACCAGTTGGCAAATATACATATACATTTCTATATATTTTCTTGAGAGAAGTAAAGAGGCAAAGGCATAAAGACACATAGAGGCAGAGCTAGCGATAGAGATATAGGTAAAGATGGAGGTTGAAAGATAGAATTAAAGGGAAAATGTTGCGTGCTGAAAATTTTTCCAAGGCAGTACAATCATTTCCCTTTCTGAACAGCTCTTGAAATGATGATCATTTCTGTGCCCCAAACATAAGGGCACTCCTTGATCTTGAAAGTAACATATTTGAATTGAGCTGTAGAGAAGAAATGTTCTCACAAGTACAAAGGAAGATGACATCACTTACAAAATCCACTTAACATTCATTCCATGTTTGTCCCTGAAAATGAAACAGAGGAGGGATAAATTTGGTGGGTGGACACAGCAGACTGAAGGATGGAGGCTGCCTATGACTGTGACATAGTATAGAAACCAGTGCTGGGAATCTGATGAGAGCAGCCACCACACAGGCACATGGCTCCTCACAGCTATCCTGAATACATTTCTCTGCACCATAATGGCAGTGAACAATTTGTCTGGTTTACATTCGCTGCAAACAGAAATGAAAGCTTTGCCCCAAAACTCAGTTTTTTGGGGGGAGTTCCAGACTACCAGGGCTGGATGTTGAGTTTTAGGATATTAGTGGGACTGTAAAGACTGCTGTATCAACAACCTAAACTGCTAAAATGACCTTCAGTAGACATCAAAAGAACTGGAGTTTTAACCTAGATGTGTGTGAGTGTGTGTAAGGATGGAGAGAATTAGGGTCTAGCTTCTCATCATAAACAGGTAAGTCTGGGAGTATCTTCCCAAGGGATAAATTTTTAAGTATTTGACTTCTGAGGTAATTGCATTCAACTGTATGTGCATTCCAACTGCACTTCAGAAATACTCCGTGACAAAAACAATTTATGTGAAGAACAGCAATTTCTAACAGAGTGATGGAGAAGTTATAGTCCTCCCAGCCCAGCTCCGTGCTAAATTTTAATTTTTGATTGTGCCCAGGATAACTGTTTGGGTTGTCACTCCCAGGACCTCTCAGAGATGCTCTGACCCCTCTTTTTGCACCTCTGTTAATGGTAAAGGTAAATGTGTGGAGTCCTTGGTGGGCAGGCTTTAGGACAGCATAGTGTTCAAAACAGCACAAAACCAAAATGTTTTCCCAAGGAACCAGTTCTGAATAAATAAAACAAAAGTTGTACTAGAAGTCCAAATGAAAAGAAAACTCATACATGATCAGATTTAATCACATTGACTAAATTAAGGAAAGTCAAATTTAGGTGTCTTCAGAGGCCAGTCCCCTCAAGCTCCTTTTGTCCTTCAGTAAAGGAAGATTGATACTTCCAGAGAGAGAGCCTGCTGAAGGCACAGCTTAGCTCTGTCTCTCTCACTGTTCAAAAGATTGCAAATCCAGCAATTAAGCTGCCCTAGTTACATGGAATTAATCCAGGATGAGCCATCTACTTTTTTCCTATAGATGATAAAGGGTGTTCAGAGGAGGCAGTTAGATCCTAATTAGACCCCTAAATCGGATATTAAAAAGTAAGCAGAAAGAATATTCAAACCAGGAAACAACTCAAAAACAACCACTAACTTCTGCAAAAAAAATAAACATTTGATCACACTCATTAAAGTTGCTTAGTCATGTCTGCATCCTCAAAAAAATTTAAAACCAACATGGAGTCACAAGGAATGATAGATGACAGTCAGTCTTGCCCTTGTTTATCTTTGTGAACATCTGGGTCACTGCTAGTTATTTCAACAGTCATACTTTGCAACAACAGCATGAAGTATGAGTAGGACTTTTTTTAAGGGTTAAATAAGTAGCCATGGTCAGGACAGGCCTGGGCTCTGATGCTCTTGCCTCATCCTGTGATGTGAAGCATCTCTGAAGTTGTAGAAAAAGCCATAAAAACATTACTTGGCTGGTGTACAGTGTTCCTGTGATGTTGATGGTAAAGTTGCTAACCCATCTCTCATCTCCTAGAAAAACAATCTACTGTGGTGGGCCTGTGGTCCATCAGGCAGAGCCTGAGTTATTTAACCTATGTTTCTACAAGGAATGCTGAGAACAAGTTGTCTCTGAAACTCTACACCTTTACTTGATTGTATATAGCCTTTAGACTTAGCTGTAACTCAGATAATGACAAGAAGCCTAAAGGTCCCAAAAGGCCATTTGGTTAAGCCCTTTCTAGAAAAATGTTTTTCTTTAAAGGAAGTTTTGTTTTGTTTTAAAGGAAGTTGAAGTCCTATCATATTCACAAAGACATCTTTATGTGTCACTTGTACAGAAGGCCAGAGAACTTAAATCCACATCTTTCATTTTCCAAGATGATTAAATCACTAATCACAAGATTTCAGGCTTTTTTGAAGTCAGGATGTTCCTTTGTTAAGTAAACCATTAACTGCTTTGCATATAGTTTATGGAAATATTTTTCTTTTTCTTTCTCTTTTTTTCTTTTTAAATTTATTTATATTTTTATTTTCCCTTTTTCTTTCTATTTCCTTTTTCTCTTTTCTACAGAAAGTCTATGAGGCATATCTATGAGGTAAATATTTTCTTATTTTTTTCCCAGAAGTAAAAGTTTTAAAAAATTTAGGAAACACAGTTTAACTCAGCTTAATCTAAGACAAAAAAAAAAAAAAAAAAAAAAAGAATATCCTTGTAAAGTTTATTTCCTAGGGGGAAATTAGTGACTTGTAAATCTTGCAAGGAAATTTTCTGATGTTTTTCTTTTCCTCTGCTAGTTCTGCTGAGTGTGGCATTGCCAGTTCTTAGCATATTTGTCAGTAGCTTGTAAGTGAAAGCAAGATTGTGCTGACAGTGTTGAATAGGCAGGAACTGGAGAAGAAGAAATTAACTATTAATCTAACTATAAAAGGATTTACATTAATTTAATTGTCTGGTCTAATAAATAGAAAATATAGTCCAAACAGATAAAACTGAAATAAACATGTATTGAAGCAATGGATAAATAACGTTTATCGTTATAAAAGAAATGCTTCTGACAAAAGAATGGGATTTCACAGTTTCAGAAAATTCCCCAAAGCCTTTAACTTCAGAAGGAAGTAAACATTGTTAGGAAGAAAATTACAAGAGGAATATGAGAAATCAGCAGAGCATATCACTAGTGTGCAAAGTTACATTCTTCACTTCTAAAAGTAAAATCCCTTTGCAGACCCACTAACACTGATGATCAGAACTCACCAGAGCTTTCATCAAATTTATCCTTAACCCATAGAGAGAACACTAAAGTTTGGAGCACAGGGTTTAGGCAGAACTCAAGGGTTTTGGTGTCCCACAAACATGCTAATTAAAGAACCTGAACTCTAAAAGGAGTAAGACATATATATTTTTTTCCCTGATAAGAATACCTGAGAGGTGAGGATATTTGCATTCCCTAACAGGATCCATTTGTTGACTTGAAGAAACTAAATAAACAGCAAGTATCTTCAGAAACTACATGACTTGATGGCAAATCAGTATTTGAATCGTTGTACAATCTGCTTTTATCCAGTGCAGGTAAAGTGATATGAGCCTACAAAAAGACTATGTCTTGACCTTTGCAGAACCAAGATCAGTCAGAGAAATAAAGAGTTTACCAACCTATCAGCTCAGCCACCTTTGAATTACAAACAAGAGGCCAGCAGTGGCCAGTGATAAACAACAGCTCCCCCAACCTAATAAATTAGTTTGAAAGGATGCTGCTTATTGTGAATACTGTGCACACTGCAACATATCCCTGAACTTGCACTTGAAGGAGTACTCCACAAGAGCACAAAACATAGAGGATAGAGGGGCCTGTATCCTCAGAGAGATCCAGACAGGATAAAGTCGAGCTGTGATCCAGTGCTGGCCCTCAGCAAGGTTAAATAACATCAGAACTCCTCTAGTGTGCTTTTACTAACTCTGATTCTGAAACCAGCCTTCTCTGAGCTGTGCTCCATCTCCTGCTGTTGTTATGCTAAAACAATATTTAAATATTTAGTGACTAGTGAAACGAAGAAGTGAAAAAAGAAGTTCAAGTTATATTAGACAGTGGAGAAATTCTTGGTCCAGTGTCTGCCCCAGGGCAGCCCTGAAGTTCAGTACAGCCATGGAGTATATTTGCTTTTTTTTTCCAACCAGTGTTTGGTTCAACAACTTCACACATTTCATTATGGGTGGACATGGCTGCACCTTCATCTGTGTACAACTCCTTCAACTCATCCACCTTGTATTGAATAGCTAACACATTTACTTATTTCACAGGTATTTCAAACAGATATCAACTTACCCTGAAGTCTGTAGGATTTTATGTGTCTTTGAAACCTTTAAGATACTTGACAAAAAGTTTTAGTAATGTTAATAATCAATGCTCTGTGTCATAAACCACAGTCTGCCTGGCTAATGGCTACTACTCTTTCAAGAGCACCAGCCTTAACTATTTACACTGCAGGGACTTGTGTTCTTCAAAACACAAGTTTTGAAGGCTCTGTAAAGAAGGCATCAGGTCTCAGCAGAGTTACTAAATAGCAATTATTCCTATGTGCAAGGTACACAGCATGAGTGCGTGAGCATCTGCCACCACACTGTAAAATGGTAAATAATTTACATGGAAAGGCAAGTAAGGGGGGTAGCGTCCTAAATACTTTATAGTCCCACCATTTATTGCCTCATCTATAATGCAGAGGAAATTAGTGGTCAGAGCCCGGATATGCCCAATCTTACTGAGAATGGCAGCAATTCAGAAATGAAAAATTGGAACAATAAAATTAATCAAACCATTCATTGATATGAGTAAAACTCCATTACAAGTAATAATATTGCAATCTGGGCTTTGTTGATGACACATTGTTAGAAAGAAATAAAGATTTCCCAGTGTACGTTACCTGGGCAATTATAACTGTCCCACAGAGCAGCAAAGACATCAGTATTAAGTGTGTCTGGTTGAAACCTAGAATTGATTTCCAATTTAGTGTGCAAATATTGTCAGTTTTACGTGAAATTTAAAGATAGAAACATTTTGAACTGTAGAAAAATACTATTATTTGAAAAAGTCAAAATCTTTCTGTTTTTGTCTTCTGAAGTATATATTATGATTTCTGGAAAAATTAAGGAGAAGGAGGTGATTCGATAGTGTATCCCAAAATATTCCTATTTCCAATTTGTGCTTTTACAGTCTGATCAGTTAAAAAAATTATTTTATGATCATGTTCAGAGGTTGGTGATTAATGGGACATTCTCTACCTGGAGCTTGATAACAGGTGCAGTACCACAGAGCTTTGTCTTAGGACATCCTATTTAATATCTTTGTGAAGGATCAGAGTGCATTCCCATCAAATTTGCAGATGACATTGCTCTAGCAGGACTAGTAGAGGGACTCCAGGGCTCCAGTGCCATTCAAAAGGATCCAAGACCTACTGGAGGAGTGAGAGAGCAGGAACCTAAAGAAGATCAATAAAGACAAAATAGGAGTTTCTCACCTGGGCAGGACAAACCCCTGCAACAACACAGGCTGGCCACTGACTACCTGGAAAGCAACTGTTCAGGACAACCTTTGAGGGTCCTGCTGGGCATCCGGGCTGAACATGGGCCCATAGGGTCACCTGGAAGCAAAGGAGTTAGCAACAACCTGGACTGTAATAACAGTGCAGAGCCAGGAGATACAGGGAAGGAACTATTCTCTATCCCACACTTATTGGGTCATAGACACAGTGCCCAATATGGGGTTCTGCACTATAAAGAAGGCACTATAAAACTGGAGAGAGTTCAGTGGAGGACATGAAGATGATGGGAACAGGCACACTTGTCAGGACAAGCTGGGAAAGCTGGGTTTGTTCAGCCCAGAACAGAGACAGTTTTGGAAGGACCTAAAAGCAGCCCTCAGTGAGTGAGGGGAAGCTCTCTAGGAGCTGTAGCTGAGCTCTTCACAGCACTGGGGAGAAGAGACAACGGGTAGAAAAAGAAGCAATAGAGGTATAAACTCTAGAAATATTTTCCCCACGAGGACAGCTGAGCACTGCCACTGGTAACGCAGAGAGGCTGTGTAGTCCCCACCTCTGGAGGTTTTTAGGTCTTATCTATATGAAGCTGTGAGAAACTTGGTCAGGTCTCTTGGGGATAGCAGTTGAACAAAAGGTTGTTCTATAAATGTCCTGAGGTCCCTTCCAGCCTGTATTATACTGTGATCCTATGATTCTCTAATTTATAATGTGAAAGAAAAGCACAAAGTTTTGGTTTGAAGAAATGAGAAATCAAAATGTTCCCCTTCAATTAAGAAATGAAACTTTGCTGTTGTTTTTGAAACATTTATTGGTTTTGTTTTGTTTTTTTAATTTCAATACATATTTCAGCAAAATCATCAAACTCCTGGAGGAAATTTCGATGCTTATGGAACAACAAACTTGGTTGGAGGATGGTCCTTTGGGAAATCTTCAAATGTTTCCTGCAGGAATTATTTACAGCAGGAGAAACAAAGCAGAGAAGTTAGTTTCCTCCTTTGGCAGTCTCCCTTGTAGTCACAAAAGAGAAGTCTATACTTTCACATTTTTAGAGGTCTCTTTAATCCACCTATCCTAGATGGTCATTTTAAGTTGAGGTAAATCACCCTCTAGAGATAGATATCTTTAGGAAAGGAAAAATACTGTGATTTAAATACCTCTGGAGTGTTCTAGTGCATTTTGGATTTATTGATGTAGTCAAACACATAAATGAAAAACACCTTTTAGATTATATTTGTTTAGCTAATCTAAGTCTGTGACAAGTGGTTTTGGCCATACACAGTGGGAATCATTTATGAGTCTTCAATAGAATGAGATAAATACAAGCAAAGAGCTCAGCATCCGACAGACCTGTACAAATATATGGGTCACTTTTCTTCAGAAGTGTCCGACTTGTCTTTGTACCTTAATCAATAAAGTTCTCAAATGATTAAACAAGTTGAATTGTCCATTGTTTTTAGAACCTGTCCTTGCTCGTAACTTTTCAAAGTCATGTAGCATTTACATGTGATATTATATCATCCTCTAGCAGGCTTTTTCCATCCTGCAGGAGAAGTTACCTGTTGCCTAATAGAATCTGTGACATTACCAGTGATTTTGACAAGGTTTTCTTATGCAGACCTGGAGGGGGTTTTTTTGGTTTTGTTTTCATTTTCGTTTTTTTTTTTTCCTTGGTCAGTTGTTTTTTGGAGGGTTTGTTTTTTTGTTTAAGGTTTATTGGTTGATTTTTGGTGGGGGTTTTTGTTCATGTTGTTATTTTTGTTTTTTTTCTAGCTCCTATGTAGTTAACATTGAATGTATGTATGACTTAGTTCTTTATTATTGAGAATTTTAAAGAATCACTGTGGTGGGTTGACCCTGGCTGGAAGCTGATCACCCACCAAGCTGCTTGCTCTGTTCCCCAACTGTGGTGTGCTGAAGAGAATTGAAGAAGTGAAAACTGAAAATTCATGGGTCAAGATAAAGTTTTATAAGTGAAGAAAATCTGAGCACATAAGCAAAGTGAAAAGAGGATTTTTTTTTTCTTTTTATTTCCCATTGGCAGGCAGAAGTCCAGCCAATTCCTGGAAATCAGGGCCTCAGCACACTTGACAGTAGCTTGGAAAGATAAACACCATAACCACAGATACTCCTGCTTCCTCCTCATTTCCCTGGGCTTTTACTGATGAATAGGATGTCATAGTGTACAACCACATCCCTGTGAGTGTTTCAGGTCAGCTATCTTGGCTGTGTCCCCTCCCAACTCACTGTTCACCAGCAGCCTACTCACTATGGGCAGAATTAGGAAAAGAAAACCTCATTACTGTGCCAGCATTGTACAGACCCAGTATAATGACTCAATTTCTTTTTCCAAGAGAAATATTCAATGCAAAGGTAATACAAGCATAAAGTCAATAGATAAGAAAGTTGAAATGGTTGGGAAAATGCAGCACCATAGAAACTAAAGTAACAGTATAATAACTTATGTCTGATAAGTCTCTCTAATCAGGTCAGGCTGCAGAAATCTGAATGATCTTTGTTCCCAAAGTGTTCAGCATCTTACAAAATTTATCTGGTATATGGCATAAATTCTGTAATTATGTTACAGAAAATAAGGAATTTTGGAACTTGACTGTGTTGCTCATTAATAACAACTATTTGAACTTTTTAGAGCTGCTGTAATCATGATGATCAAGTGATATAAACATGCTAGGTTCATAATAAAGGAAGTATCTTTTATTAGGCTATTGACACAGCTAGGTAAAACAGACAAGCTTGCAAACAAATACAATCTGTCTTCCAACCCTCTTCGGTGTAGCCAGGTACTTGTTTGTTTTTTCAACTTTTTCAGGTATAAAAATAAATTGAAGAGAAGAACAATTTATACACCAATCTATCTTTGAATTAAACAATGTATATAAATAATTGACATAGGGGTTTAGATGTACCATTTCACTGTTTGCTAAACTATCATACTAGCAAAGTCTATGAAAAATTTTAAATTCATTTCTCTTGTCACAATGTTCTAGTGAATATTTGGATGTAAATCCCACTTCTACCACATTTTCCTTTGATATATTTATTTTCTGCCTTCCTTTTTTTTTAAGATAGGTTAGATAAAGTCTACAGTCATTGTACTAAGTCCAATTCCTTGGATTCTATCTCTGTAACATGCACAATGTAAAAAAATTTAATTGCTTAGTTTAGGGGTTTGAAGTACACCCTGGGGAACACTTGCCTGAAGGTATGTTAAAATTCTTACATTCCTTATGAGATCCAGGGCTAATACTTGGGGTTAAGAAAACCTTTAATCAACAGGAAGTCTAAAACTTAAATTTTGGAATGGTAAACCTTAATTCCCACTGTGAATCTAGCCTCAGGAGATTAGCTGACTTTCTTGAACCCAGATCTTCCAAGATGTGGTGTGGAGACTCTGTTCATAGCACAGAGCATGTCAAAATTTAGATTAGAATATATTTATTTTGATGAATTAAATTAGCATGTAAGAGGAATACTGGAACTCTTTAGCCATAATACATAGTACCTGAGCAGTTTCATGGTCTTACTACAGGACACTATGGGAACATGTAAACCAATTTCAGCAATAATGATATAATTACAAAGAGATAAGATTTTCAAAAAGATTCTCTCTTTTAGATAGAAGAAATTATATTCTTAGGAAAGAAATTAAACCAAATAGGAATAACGGTGATTATCATAAATGCAGGAAAGGAAGAAACTTTAATTCTAAGCCTTTAAGAGCATGTATAGCTCTGGGAAAACCATCCTATGCTGTCTAACACAAGCAATCAACCTGAGACAAGATAGCTTTCGAGGACATAGATACTCAAAAACAAAGCATTGAAGAACGTTAAAAGTTCCTCATAGCTGACTGAGGAAAACAGTTCAGGCTATAGTTGTCAGGGAAGATGACTACCTTTTGATAATTTTAAATGTATATTTCATCTTTCTGATAACTCTGTATCTCTTTCTGTTACTCTTCAGGGGATGGAGTGTGGGGGGAAAGGGTTAGGAGTCGGTAGGGCTCAGTTTGTCCACATTTCTGATTATGGGGCAAAACCTGAACTTTTGAAACACAAAGAAGATGCTTCATTTTGCAAAAACCTTGTTTAAAGGCTCAGCTTTACAGTGAAATTACCAAAGCAGTGTGGAAAAGAAACTACATTGTCGGATAACTGCCCTTGTGTATGCTTTGGACATAAGGCACGCAAATACAAAGGCAAACTTACAAGACTTTTTTTGTTGTGGGCTGGAAGAAATTATGTTCCTTGCATTTGTCATAGATTAAATGCCCAGATACAGATAGCATAGATAGCGCAGCAAATGGGTCACATAGACATAGATAGCACAGCAAATATAAAGTTATCAAACTATAATTGCTAGATGACAGGTCTGTATCTTGCGTATTAGGGCTTCCCCTACACTTATGAAAACTTTATTAAGCAATTATCTCTTTTATGCTCTACACACTTTCCTGGACATTAAAAAAGGTGTAATTTCTTAAGAACATCTAAAGGAGCAATTTTAATAATTTTTGTTATGTCTTGTTTTGGCCCAGTACCTGGATAGTAAAGGGAAATTTCATGTTTCCTATTTTAGGATTGGCATAAGGACCTGCTTGCTACCCAGTTTTTATAAGTGTTATGTGCTTTGTATGCTGACATCCCTTCTGTTCTGAAGTCCCTTCTGCTCTTCATCTTTTTCTCACCCCCCACCCCCACCCACATTTCTCTCAATTTCAACATTTACGAAAACCTATTTCATAAATGAAAACAAGTCCCAGCTGTCATAGGCATTGAAAGCATGACCATCATTTTTCCCAGACTCTAAAATCCTTCCCCTGGGATCCTTGTTAAATCTATTATTGAAAAAAAAGATGTTAAGCATGTTGTGGGGTATTTTGCTGTTTTGCCTTTTGAAGTACAGTTTGATATTTACGTCTACTGCATATGTGATAATGCAGAAAGGTTTTTTTCCTCCCTCTCTTTAAGATGACTTCCCATGACAATATGTTTGAAGCATCAAGAATGCTACATCTTTTGTCACAGTGATTACAAACATGACCCTTTTCATCTATTTTAATCATTCATGGAGAATAATATCTGAATTCTCAGAAGCGGTCTAGGAGACGATAATATGAATTCTAAGAATCTGTGTTTATAGCTCTGTCAGTCCCACGCAATTACTGCAACAAGGTGAATGTAGAGGCACTAGATAATGCATTATACTCTATATAAAGTCAGAAGGAATAATAATTTAAAAAACACTGAAAAGTCTCTAGAAAAGGAGACATGGATTTTAATTTTTTTGTTGTTATGACCATGGAAAATACCTATTATTTTATATAAACATCATGAAATCTTAAAAAAAGAAATGGTGAATTTTTTATTATAGCCTAGAGACATGTTTTTCTATGTTATTGCTATTATCACACATCTCTTTCTTTCTCAACTATGAGATGAACTGTGCTTCTTCATAGAAATTTTCTAAATTATGTGTGTGAAAAAATCCAATACTTTTAGATTGAGACCAAAAACAAGACCAACATTTTTACTCTAAGCAACACAGTGCAAAAGCTGCTTTTATATGTTAATGTACTGAAACAGCATCATAAGTA
Organism: Myiozetetes cayanensis; assembly: GCF_022539395.1. Classification (NCBI taxonomy): domain Eukaryota; kingdom Metazoa; phylum Chordata; class Aves; order Passeriformes; family Tyrannidae; genus Myiozetetes; species Myiozetetes cayanensis. The sequence goes on along the minus strand of NW_026087742.1, from coordinate 38,208,588 downwards.
AAATCTCCAAATGAGATAATTTCCTTGGATGACTATGCTTCTTTTCCTTGTATAATGAAATTGCTTAACCAATTGTACATGTCTTGTTTCACTGAAAGAAACATTTAGTAATATAAACTTCTGTCATAAAAATGAATAAGAAATGTGTATACATATATTTTTCTTGGTTAAATAAAAGAAGGTAAATGTTTCTGTATGTATCTTCTCAGGAAGGAAGACATTTACATTTATTTTAATAAGGCCAACTTGTCACTCATGTATTTCCTACTGTTTATATAAAATATTGTAGTTCTATTGTTAGTGTCTCTCACTAACAGCCTCATCTTCTACAGCCTCCATATCTTGTTCATCTACTACTTTTTCATCTAACACAGAATCAGTACATTAAAATATTTATGTGAGTGGTCAGTCAATGATCTGCACTGGCAAATTTCAGCCTTTGAAGAGTTTGACCTTGAAAACATTACATATTTTCTGAGATGTGTGAGTCCCCAAAACTCACCAGGAATTGATAAAATGTACAGTCGCTGTAAGGAAATTATAAAACTGAACATACAGACTTAAAACATGGTTATTCTTCCACTGTATGCTCAGATGCTGAAATTTTTCTGGTGTGACTAGGTGATGATTGCAAAGTACCCTGAGACGTTTAAGTCTATTAAACACCACTGAGATAGCTTAGTCTGAATTTATACGTAGTTAGACTTTCACAGATTTACATTTTGACTTGGGTGGATCAGTTCTCTTCCTTACATTCACATTCTCAAATAAAGCTGAATGTGCCACTTATCCATTTTAGCACAACACCACAGGTATTAACTAGCTCATATTTGAAAAATGTTTCAAAGATGAAAACTTTGGTATACCTGATTTCAATGCAAAATCTTTTACCACTAAAATATACACTTGATTTTTTAAACCTTTATAGCCTTAAGGCACCAGTGGGTTCTAGGAAGGTCAGCTTTAAATGTTGCACTCTGAAATAGCTTTTTTAGATCCACTCATCTTTAGAAAGCTCAGAGAGATGCCTACTCACCTTGTCATTTCTGAGGAAATAAAAGAGACTCAGTATTCCTAAAGGGTTCCAGTAATTTCTGAGCCAAATTATTTTGAGGATAGATTACTCGACCAGAGATTTACTTGGTCTCTTATTTGAGTTCACCACCAAAATCATTGTTTCTATTGTTTTCAGGGTTCCTGGAACCAGGTCCTAGACATTCAAAGAACTCAAATGTATATGCATAGGTACATGCATGTGTACTGCATTAAACTCCCAAAATAAAGCATTCTATAGCAAATCCTAGTACAGAAAGAACTTTCTTTTGCCATGAGCTTATTCTACCACTGTGACAATACGTCTTAAAACAAAAGTTTTATTTATTTATTTATACAATAAACTTGCTAAATGTGCAAGGAAACTGTAAAAATTCTTTCAGCATGACAATTTTAAAAGCAGTTATCTTCTGTAATAAATTTGATATGTCTGAAATAATTCTATTTCTGAAGAAAAGGAGGCTGAGGGGGGACCTTATCACTCTCTAAAACTGAAACGAGGTTGTAGCAAGGTGGGAGTAAGCCTCTTCTCCCACGTAACAAGTGACAGGACCAGATGAAATGGTCTCTAGTTGTGCCAGAGGAGGTTTAGGTTGGATAACAGGAAAAAATTCTTCACTGAAAAAGAGTGGTCAGGGGTTGGAACAGACTGTCCAGAGTAGAAGTGGAGTCACCATCCCTGGAAATTTTAAAAAACTTGTGAATGTGGCACTTAGGGACGTTGGTTTAGTGGTGAACATGGTGGTGCTGAGTTAACAGTTGGACTCAATGATCTTAGAGGTCTTTTCAAAACTAAATTATTCTATTATTTCATGTTTAGAAATTATTATCAAGTCCACCTCATTTTTCCATTCAGTTAAACTCCACTTGTAAATAGTTGTTTCCAGAGGCCTTACAGCTTAATATGGCCACCACAATTCTTCATCATCCAAACTCTTCTAACACAACTAGCAGATTGTTATTTCCTCACAAGCTTCTTAACTTCTCTACCTCTGGTTTAATTTCTTTATGCTACATTTTATGTCTCACTTTGGCCTGAATCTAAGCCTTACCGTACTTGTTTTTGACTACAATTTGTTATTACCTCTACCAAAGTCTTGATAAGAGGTATCATGAAAGTTAACAGATTGGAAGACATTGTTCAGTTACCTAAGAGCCTACCTATCTTGTTACCAGTGCTGTGTAGGTTTGTGTTTGAATTGTTCAGCTTTTCACAACTATTCAGAAAAATCTTATATTTTCATTTAATTTTCATATTCTTTTATGATTATTGCTGATTAAAACATCTGTGTATTTTACCAAACATACTTTGTCTACAATTTCTTTCCAAGACCTTCTATAAATTGACTGATTTCTGTTCTTCACTTCTGATACCAAAAATTAACTACATTAATGACAGAGAAAAATTATGTTTAAAAAATTGTTTTAACAGGTTTTTTAGGTTTTAACCTGTCTATGAAAGAGAATAATTAACCACAAACTATCAAAAATGAACAGATTAAATTGCTGAGATATTATTTAGGGAGGAGAGATTGAGCCAAAAACCAACATAAATGATCTAGCATCCATTTTATTCTTAGTTTGAAATATAATTCATGAGTTAGGATGAAATTTGATCATATTTTATTGCATTTATGTTGACAATATTAGTTCCCAAAATAATAAAATTATTTGTTCAATAAAAGCATAAGTTTGTGAAAAAGTATGTTTATTTAAATGCTCTTCTAAGAGTGGAAGATCTTTGATTTTTGGATCTATATCTGTATACATAATATGTATAAAGTCTAAATAGTGAGCTTATGGAGTCAAAATTTCACCAAACTAGTCTGAATTCTGTGTTTTTCAAAACGTCAGCTGCTGTAGAAGTATGCAATTAAGGAACTACATTAAATTTCAGATATTGGTGAAGTGTTATCTGCTACTAATTCAACTTTTATGGGCACTATAGGAAAGTTTTATTTCTAACAGGTTGCACATAAAAACTACTTAAAAATGAAAATTACCTAAATACTGTTTCTTACAATGCCTTTAAGCAGTCTGAAATAAAGAACTGTGTTAAAGGAAATAGCCTTTTTCAGTAACTGTCTTATATAGTTATTTAGTTATAGATTTTTGACCAATGTGGATTTGATTTAATCATATGGAGATTATATTTGTACAAAAGGTGACCAGCAGTGAAGCAGTACACATATATCATAAGCCATTTTTAAATTCCCTTGTATTTTGAGTCTGCTTCCTTTAGCTATTGAAATATGAGTGCCTCAAAATACATGTAATACTTTATCCTTTTCTTAAGGTAAGGTCACTTGTGTTCAATAGAAAAACCCCACAACTGTTCTTTTAAAATCTATTGTAATGAACACACTCAAGTACTAGTTAAGGACTTAAAGTGCACATTTTTTTAAAGAATAGTTTTCAGGCACTATAAATGTATACTTAGTCTCTTGGAATAAAAGAGACAAAATATTGGATAGACAAAGTTTGCAACTTCTATACTGGAGTAACACTCCTCTATCAAATGCATCAATACTACAGGAGAGATTTCAATGATCAAATAAAAAAAAGTGTAAAATATTTAAAAGTTGAGATCCACTAATTGTAACAAGTATATGTAGTCAATTCTGAAATGGGAAGAATGCAAGAAGAAACCTATGTACTCAAGGAGGGTTTATGTCTGAATGTATAGCTTAATAAAGTGATTAACATTTTCTCCTCTGTCTTTCCAGCTTAGACAATCAGATGTTTATCTTTACATGGTGATTCTGTCTGATCATGTCTGAGGGTAAGACAGAGTAATTTGCACCTTTTTTTTTTTTAATTACTCAGTGTGTTAGTTGTACTTAAGTTGAGGCAGAATGGAATAGTGAAGGGGAGACTATTGTCACAGTGTTCAAAAGATACCTATGTCCCATGGCCCAGGAGGTTTACAGGGACTCTGTCTTTACTATTGCAGTGGTCCTCAGATTGTTTATTTATCCCTGGCAATGGCCTTCAGCACCATTTCAGAATGACATAAGCATTTTCAGAAAACAGCTTGGTGTTTGTCCAAATGCTCACACCTTGCAGGATCTCCTCAAGCTTTGTGGTGTCGAATGACAGAACTATTACAGCTTGGATGATCAGTGCTCTGCTGTTGTGTGATTGTTTGATCCCCATGATGCTTACATTTGTCTCTGAGCAGGGGAGAATCAGTGGTGAACTTTTGTTGAAATACTTAGTTTGAGACACAGTTTTGGCTGAAATGTTGTTAAGTTTACTTCACTTGGAGACTTTGGAGCAAGGATGTTCAATGAGAAGACACTGAAAGAAGAAGGAATCTTTAAAAGTGTAATCAGCAGTTGTCTATGAAGTTATATAAGAACATACCTTTTTAGGAAATACAGCTGGCAAATAGTCTTCAAGCTCTGTGCAAAAGGGAAAAGATCATAAATACAGGATTTAAAGACAGCCACACTAACTGATTGTCAAGAATTTTTTCTCCTTTGGAATGTAACACTGCTGCTCTTTTTAACTTTTTTTGCTGCTGCATATTTTGGTCAGGTAGAGGTGAACACAATTTGAATTTATTTAGTAGGACAAACTTTTAGTCATTAGTTCAACAATTCATCAGAGGGAGACTGGGGGCCTGTAAAGCTTATTGGAAATGGAACAGCTCCAACCTCTGCAGTCCTGGACTGCTGTAAACTATTGTTCTGTAATTTTTTAAAGGACAGATATGTCCTGAACTTAACAGACATTTTAAAGTGCTTAGGAATTATTAGAGTAAGGGCAAATAGAATAAGGGTTTGCTGTTCCTAAAATTGTAGTATGTTAGAACGAGGACTTTATCTTGAAGACCAGTGAAATGTTAACCCAGTGGCTGGAATTATATGAGCTGTGCTGACTCTCAGCCTGTCTGTTGTCAAGATCTTGGAATGTTTACAAATTAACTGAGACAAAAGATCAGGTTCATTATTGTTCTGATTGTTTTGATCCCACCTTCTTGACAATTTGTAGAGCTGAAATATACCTCCAGAAAATAATGTCTTAAAGAATATCAGAGAATGGTTTTATTTATGTTATTAAAATGGAATGTTTGATATATAAGGCTTAAATATTTCATTTGAATTTGAATATATGACAAGAACAATTATCTAGTTGATATGTAACAGTAAAGGTTGTTTAAATCACACTACCACTTTTTCCACATTAGATTCATAATATTTCATGTCTTCAAGTATCTAACTATCAGGTATTCAAACTACAAATATTCTCACTCCTTATTTGCATGTTATGTTATTTATGGAGCCTTCTTTCTAAAGCTGAGTAGAAACATTTAACAACTACTTAAACTAAGAATGGTGAGGAAAGGAGAGAGCAGGTAGCACCCTGCAAACGAACTATGGGGAGGGTCAATTGGGCAAAAGGCATAGGGAGACACAAGGAAGAAATAACAAAAATCATTGTAAAAGCAATTAAGCAGGGTGACCTCCAGCACTTGCACATAAGCAAGAAAGTGCCCAAAAAAGTACCATTATGGGGAGATCTCCCAACCCTTTCCAGGAACTCAACACATTGGGATGGCTCACTCAAGTGTCAGTATATTAGTGCAGGTAGCATGAGGAATAAACATGATAGTGTGGTGTTGCAGGGCTTTGATCAAGTTGGGATTGTGGTGACATTGCATATGGTTCCCAGGACTGGACTGTTGCAGTGAAGGCATACAGTCTTATTAGGAAGGACAGAAGGGGAATACAAGGAGGGATAGTTGCACTTCATGTGAGAGAGCAGCTGAAGTAGCTGGAAGCTACATCTGGGGTTGAATCCAGAGATAAAGTTAGAAATGTTAAAGTCCAAATGGAACTGAACCTGGTCAGAGATGTCAGAGACATCAAGAAGGATAGAGATGACAAAAGGAAATTTGAGTAAATGTTCCCATTGCTCAAGAAAATGGGATTCTAGGTTACGGAGATTACGAAGGACAGAGCTAAGCTTGTTTCAGTGGTGCCCAGTGAGAGGACCAGAGGGAACAGGCACAAACTGAAACACAGAAGATTCTCTCTGATCACCAGGAAACACCTTTTTACTCTGAGAGTGACTGATCACTTGCACAGGTGTCACAGAGATGCTGTGAAGTCTCCCACTTTGGAGACATTAAAAAGCTTCTGGACAGTGTCCAGGGCAACCAGATCTTGGTGACCCTACTGTAGCAGGGGAGTTGGAACAGATGATCTCTAGAGATTCTTTATAACCTCAGCCCTTCTGTGACTCTAGGATTGTGTTACTCTCTGAAATCAGTATTCTATGTACTATGGTTTCTGGGTTCTATGCAGTATTTCAGAGAAACTGTAGACAAACATTGTACATCTCTTCTACATTCCAGTCTTTATTCGCCGACTCTTCTACTTAATGGCATAAGATACAAATGTCTATTTCCTGGTCCCTGCAGAAAGTTATTAGTCATTCATCTTGACTTTGGGAAAATATTGATTAAATTCCTACGATAGCCATCAGACTTGATTTATCTATGTTTTCCAGCACTTGAAATTTGCCTTCATATCTAGGGTATGAAACGTCTTTATATAGCTTTAGTCTTTCTACGCAGGCAACTGTTTTCTATCCTTTCATTGCTCTTCATTGAAGAGAATGGCTCACTTGATTTTGAACACCGCTGATAATCAAGACATCATCAAGACATCACATATTATGATTGTGCTTTACTTTGAAAGATATTGCAACATAATATTTCTAAAACATGCTTTGACTAGTTTTTGATGTTACATAGATACCTTTGATCCACATCTTTGTGAGACAAGAAGAATCTTTATGAAATAGTAGTATGTTTTGTCTTCTCTTTTAAACAAGTACTCTCATGATGGAGTTTTCTGGTTGCAATCACTAGTTACATAATAATAATAATAATAATGGCCAGTCTTCGAGAGCGAAGATCTGGGGAAAGTCTTTCCACCTTCCAGCCTGCGCATTGGATTTTTTAGGTGAGACACAGTGTGCGCGGAACTGAGCCCACCCTTTAATCCTAAGGTTCATCTGCTGGGGCCAAGCGAGCTTGGACGGTGGCAGCGAGGTCCTTAGGACGTAGATGGATTGCCTTTTTAAGGGCTAACGAGCTCCACCTGCCCGGAGTGGCCCTGACCAGGAATCGAACCCGGGCCTCGGTGGTGACAGCGCCGCGCCTTTACCACTAGACCACCAGAGGCTCCAGTTACATAACTGCTTTTAGATTATCCTTGTCATTTCAGAATGTTTAAACAACTTCTGGCATTCATTTAATAATTGAAATGTTTAAATCTATTTTTTCCAAATTCCTAGTTAACAAAAACAAATACACATTGCATAGTTAAGGGATTGACTAAGGCAAAAACAACTCAAAGCAGAAGAAATTGATGGAATACATCTTGATATTTAGAAATAGCTGTTCAATAATGACTTATCATTACTTGTCAGTAGATGCTGATAATATATTTTCCTTCTCCAAGCAGCTGTTCCTTGTAGTAGATGGGTTTCACAGGATCATCTACTCTGGGTCATTGTTTTCCAGTTCATATTAGATTGACTGATGAACAGTCACCATGTAAAAGTCCTGGTCTGGTCATGGACCAGGATTTTGGCGCCCGACCAGGGGCTTAAACCTTTCCCTGAATCAGGGGAGACTACGGACCAGACGTCAGGTACCAGCTTCTAGTTAATGCTGAGGGACGTCCGCCGTGAAAAAGCAAACGCCAGGTACCAAAGGAAGGAGTCCTTTGATGGGCGAGTGAGCTCGGAGAAAGCGCGCAAAAGAAAAAGGCCTGAACTCGGTAGGAAATTGCCTACGTTTTGAGAGGACGCTCTCGAGAAAAAAGAAGAAAGAAGAAAGAAGAAACAAGAAACAAGAAAGAAGAAGAAGAAACCCGTGCCTTTGTCCCAGCAGAAAAGCCGAAAATGGGATCCACAAAGTCACGTGAACTACAGGAGAATGCAGAAGCTTTAAATTCATTATTGAAGAGACATTCAGGGGAGATTAAAGAAGAGAAACTAGTGAACTTATTACAATGGATACAAGCCACATTACCAAGAACTCCAGTGGCTGGAGCATTAAACATAACTACATGGCAGAATATCGGAAGGACATTGAGACATGAGGCACTGCTCGGAGATATGGAGGCTTTTAGAAATCTGCCTGCATGGTCTCGAGTGATGGACACCTTAATAGCCGCACACAAAAAGGCAAGTTCAGCCGCGAGATTAAACTCTAGACATCCCTCCCACCCCCCAAACCCTGGTCCAGAAACTATCCTTATACAAGTAGAAAGTGATACTGAAACTGGCGGCGGGGAGGGCTTGTCGGGCAGGAGGGAGGAGAGAAACTGGGATAGTGAAAGATTTGTTGATAAAAGAGTGCGGTTTCACAGCAGCCACGGACGGGAGGGAAACAATAGGGGTTACAATTCAGAGCAAGCTTCTCGCGGGCGCGCGGGTCCGGGAGATAGCGAGCTGGGCTGGGTGCGTGACTCAAACCGCGGGGCTGCAGCGGGGGTTCAAGCACGGTATTCAGGCCGAGGGACTGACACCGGGGAACGTCCAGCGGGCTTGCGCCGAGAGGGCCGGGGGGAGTGTGTGCAGACGGGCATGTACCCTTTGCCCGTGGCAGGCTCTCAGCCACATGGCGAGCACATGGCTGCAAGGGCAGCGCCATCTTGTTCCCCCAGGGAACAGGAAATGAGCCTCCCTCTTCCGCCCGCGCAGCCATGCTATCCCGACCACGCGGCGGGAGGGTACCCTTCTCTTCCGGTGGCACGGCCATCTTCCACCGGCCACGCGGCGGGAGGGTGTCCTCCCCTTCCGGTAGAGCGGCAAATTTGTACTGTGCCTGTGGCAGAGGCCGATAGTGACGGCACAGAGTACAGTGACACGGGGGAGGACCCGGGAGAAGGGTTATATGCGATGGCTCTGACCGAGGACAGATCTATGAATGCAGAATCGCATGCGAGAAATTGGAATAGATGCCGAGAGGAAGCAGTCAAATCAGGCGATTGGGAAATACTACGTGCATGCCCAGTAGTATACCGACCGCGGCAAAACCCTCAGTTCCAGAGCTTACCGTATGAGGTGACTAAGGATCTGAGGCGAATAGTTAAAGAAAGCGGTGTTTCCTCGTCCCATATGTTCTCCTATTTGGAGACGATGGGTAGCACATATGTATTTACCCCCCATGACTGGAAAACACTGTTAAAAATGGCCTTAAGCATTACCCAATACTCTGTATGGCTTTCAGACTTTCGGGAAAGCTGCATTGCTTATGCAAATGAACCGGGTGCTTTACAGGCAGGCATGACTACTGATCACCTAGTGGGTGAGGGGGCTTACTCAGCTCCCGGGGCACAAATTGGCTATCCACGAGAGATTTATGAAGTCATATCAAAAATGGTTTTAAGATCAGTGCGAAAGCTTCCTAGTACAGACAAAGACAGTAATTTGTCGTTTGCAAAAGTCTTACAGGAAGCCACTGAGACATTCCCAAAATTTCTTGATCGGCTACAAACTGCCCTAAACAAACAGGTAGATGATGACACTGCCAGGGAGTTGCTTTTTAAACAGCTCACATATGAAAATGCAAATAATGATTGCAGGCGAGCTTTGCAATCCCTACCGAAAAGAGAAAGCTGCACGATTGCTGAAATGGTGCGAGCTTGCCAGAATGTGGGATCTGTCGACCACCACTCTACTTCCATTGCAACGGCGTTAGCTGCCCAGCTAACATTAAATAAAGGGGAAAAAGAAAAGGGTTGCTGTTATCGATGTGGGTCAACTAATCACCGCATTAAAAATTGCCCTAAAAAACCCCCCTTCACAGCGTACCACAAATGCTGTAAGGGAAAGCAATGGGCTTGTACCTGTAGGTCGCGAGCTGACCACGGGAACAGTCCTGCGTTCTCGGGAAACTACAGGCGGGGCGCGAGGTCGCGCGCCCCCTGCAATCAAATAAATTCGGCCCCAAACAATATGCCCGCGATTTGCTCGCAGCCACCACAGGAAGCGCTGGCCTGGACCTGGCCTCCAGAAAGCCAGTAACTATAACATCCACAGATGTGGTTTTACTGCCTACTGGGGTGTGGGGACCCCTAGGCCCGAGAATGCACGGCCTCATAATCGGCCGTTTCTCAACCACGAGGATGGGATTGTTTGTTTTACCCGGAGTGATTGATTCGGATTCTCTGTGTGAGATCCAAATCATGGCATGGACACCAGTACCGCCCTGCTACATACCTGAAGGGCAGAGACTGGCTCAGCTAATACCCTTCTACAGCTTGTCAGCACCTGGGGAGAGGGAGAGAGGGAGAGGCTCTGGGGCTTTTGGGAGCCCAGGTCAGCCACAAATATTTTGGTCAGAAACCGTCTCTGCCTCTCAGCCTATCCTGGTTTGCCAAATAGACGGGCGCGAGTTTAAAGGCTTGGTAGACTCGGGAGCTGATGTTACTATCATAAAAGATACAGAGTGGCCATCTGACTGGGCCACGGTGTTCCCTGCAGCATCTATTCAGGGGGTGGGAGGCATGCAAAAACCCAGGCAAAGTTCTCAGCTGCGCACGGTGCTGGGACCAGAAGGACAGATAGCTAGAGTTGCACCTTTCATAGCTCCCATTCCTTGTACCCTGTGGGGAAGGGATGTCTTGGGTCAATTTGGCACTGTAATATACATTGCGGCAGAAGATAACCAGACAAAAGACACTCAGATTTTTCACTAAGGGCCATTGATCAGCCGTTCCACGAACCTATTAAACTGACATGGAAAACAGAGGACCCTGTTTGGGTCGATCAGTGGCCCTTGAAAAAGGAACGGCTTGTTCAACTGCAAAACTTAGTCCAAGAACAGCTGGATGCTGGCCACATAGCACCGACTTCTAGCCCATGGAATACCCCAGTATTCTGTGTCCCTAAGAAAAGTGGCAAGTGGCGATTACTACAAGATCTTAGAGCAGTCAATGCAGTCATTGAGCCAATGGGGGCACTACAACCAGGACTTCCCTCACCTGCCATGCTCCCTGCAGGATGGCCACTGATGGTAATTGACTTAAAAGACTGTTTTTTCACCATTTTCCTACATCCAAGTGATGCCCCCCGCTTTGCCTTTTCAGTTCCTGCCCTCAATCATGCAGAGCCTATGAAAAGGTTTCATTGGGTCGTTCTCCCACAGGGCATGCGGAATAGTCCGACTATTTGCCAGACAGTAGTTGCCAAAGCCATACGCCCTGTCCGGGAACTCTACCCTTCTGCTGTCATTTATCACTATATGGATGATATCCTAGTAGCTACTGCCCTAAAAACTGATCTACCACCTATTATGACCGCTCTAACCAATGCTGTTCGAGAAGCAGGGTTACAGGTCGCTCCAGAAAAGATCCAGAAGACTCAACCCTGGGCCTACCTTGGATGGAGAATCACACAGCAGGAAATCATGCCACAGCCGCTGACTCTTAAGGTAAAAGACACACTAACATTGCATGAATTGCAGCGAATATTAGGAGCTATTAACTGGCTCAGACCGATACTGGGGATAACCACAGAGGAACTGCACCCTCTCTTTGAATTACTCAAGGGAGACCCAATTTTAACCTCCACACGGTCTCTGACAGCTGCAGCTAAACAGTCCCTGAAAATATGCTCTCAAGCGATTGAAAACAGGCAAGGCAGGCGGCGACACCCTGACCTACACATCCGCCTTGCACTTGTCTCCAGCACATTCCAGCCTTTTGCCGTACTGTTTCAATGGGATCAGATGGAATCTGACCCTCTCAGGATTCTTGAATGGTTATTTCTACCCCACTCGCCACCTAAAACTGTTTGGACCTTTAATGAAATGTTCTCTAAGCTTATCATTAAAGGCAGAGCACGTCTACAGGAGCTAGAAGGACAGGACCCTGAGATCATCTACATTCCAGCAACAAAGGACAACCTGGACTGGCTACTTGCAGAGGATGCTGGCTTCCAGACTGCGTTGGCAGACTACAACGGTGACATTTCTATCCATTTCCCCAAACACAGACTCTGGGCAGAAGTGGGGAATCTGCCTCTAATGACTGCACGCCGCTGCCAGCCACAACCTGTGGAAGGCATCACTGTCTTCACTGATGCATCTGGACGGTCACGAAAAGCTGTGGTAACATGGGTAAACCCTATTACTGGACAGTGGAACAAAAAAGTACGGACCATAAACCAAGGTTCTGTACAAGTCCTAGAACTTGCTGCAATCCGTACAGCCTTTGAACTGTTTTCTGATCAACCACTTAATGTTATTACTGATTCATGTTATGCTGCAGGTTTAGTTTCGCGTCTCGAAGCTTCTTTCCTACGAGACATCACTAACCCTTTTCTGTTTGCAGAAATACGCACTATATGGTTCCTTGTGAATCACAGAAAATTTGATTTTTACATAATGCATGTCCGCTCCCACACAGATTTGCCAGGTCCCATAGCGGAAGGTAACCAAAAAGCAGATGCTGCTGCTATGACCATCACAGTACCCAAAGCTCTCGAGCAAGCTAAAATTTCACACCTGTTTTTTCATCAAAATGCACGTTCCCTAAAAAGACAATTCCAAATTACAATCAATCAAGCTCGAGATATAATCATGTCATGTCCTGACTGTCAGCAAATTGCCCCGATGCCATCTAAAGAAGGGGTTAATCCCCGAGGTGTAACAGCCAATGAAATTTGGCAAACGGATGTGACACACATAGCTGAATTTGGTAAACTAAAATATGTCCATGTTACAATAGACACCCATTCTAGATACATTACTGCTACTGCACACACAGGAGAAAAAGCAAGAGATGTTATCAAACACTGGCTTAGTTGCTTTGCAACTTTAGGAATTCCCAAAAGCATAAAAACAGATAATGGTCCTGCATACTGTTCTTTAAAGGTTAAAACATTTCTAACGGACTGGGGTATCCTTCATTCCACAGGCATACCTCACTCACCCACGGGGCAAGGAATTGTAGAAAGGGCACACCGCACACTGAAGGAAATGCTGCTAAAACAAAAAAAGGGGGACTCCATCCTCAGCCCACAGGAACGCCTGTGGAAAGCGACATATGTCCTAAATTTCTTAAATTGTGATGATACAGACTGTACTAGGTATGAACGCCAACACACAACTCAGGTACACTCCCCTCAGAAACCACCGGTCATGATAAAAGACATTGTAACAGGACAGTGGTCAGGACCGGTGGACCTCGTGACATGGGGAAGAGGGTACGCTTGTATCTCTAAAGGTACTAAATTGAGGTGGATTCCTTCCAGGTGTGTAAGGCCATATCTTAAGTCTCTTTCACAGCAGGAGCAAGCAACACAAATGACAAATGAAGTAAATGAAGATATAGAAACACACAAATAATCTTTCAACATAACACCTCACTTATAGGGCTGAAAATATAAAACAAAGGTTACAAGTATGCATGAATAAAGAGAGAGTGGAGGCGGCCGCCTAAGAATGAGTGAGAGATTGTGTGAATGTATGAATGTATGTGAACCATACTGCACCTTATATATGAAACAAACATACACAACATACACTACCTCTGCCAAATCTCATTGAAAAAGAACTCAGAACATGATGTTCTTCCTTTAACCTTTTCCTTATGTTCTAATAAAGTAAGTTTTCCCCGATATTGCATAGAACTCTTAGATAAATAACATTTTAATTAATAAAGTTTTGTTATTGCATAGAACTCTTAGGTAAATAAGGTTTTAATTAATAAAGTTTTGTTATTGCATAGAACTCTTAGGTAAATAAGGTTTTAATTAATAAAGTTTTGTTATTGCATAGAACTCTTAGGTAAATAAGGTTTTAATTAATAAAGTTTTGTTATTATATAGAACTCTTAAGTGTAGAAGGTTTACACAAGAAATAAGTTTACAATGTCAAAAACTGTTTTGTTAAGAATTGCACTATTTTTTGAATTTACACTGTTTTGTACTTTGTGTTTTAATAAAAACGGGGGGAATGTGGTGTCTAGTTACACCAGGTGCTGCAAAGCATCCTGGGGGTTGTAGTTCTGAATACTCTGTCACACATGCTCAGTTGGATGCTTGAAGGGATTGGCTGAAAAGGTTACCTGTGTGACGTGTCAGCATTTGAAACTGCTATATAAACTGTGGTTCTTTGAATAAACTCACTTCCGTTACACACCACGTTGGTGTCTCGTGGTCCTTTTGGACCCCTTAGTTATTATATTAATAACTGCAACACAGGATCAAATTTGTCATTAGTTAGTTATATTTGACTTTTTCAAGTAGGGTTCCTTTCCTCTTTGATAATACCAAATGTCTCCATATTTCCTATAAATGTTGGACGGTATCTCCTTATCTCTGAAAATCCAACAGCCAAAATGCAAAAAGAAAGCCTACTTTTATAAAAATTATAAACTACTATTTCTATATATTGAATATGTTCCTTACCCTCTATATAATGAATTTTTCTGCCTGGTTATTTTAATTGGCTAGTTCCCAAGTGTGTATCCTAATCATGTATTCAGGTTTAAGTTATTAGCAGTGCCTTGTGTTCAGCAAATTCTATGCATTTCTAAATATATAATATGACTTGACTTTTTAGTATTATTAGTTAGCACTTAATGTCTTCAGCTGCATAACTAATAAATCAGACCTAAGGTTTGTATGGCACTGATTTACAGTATTGTAGGGGGGTAGAAAACTTAAGAAATTCTACTTGTTCTGTAGTTATTTGTAGAACTGGAGGGAACAAGTGTATTCTTAAGGTATTACCCTTTCATTATTTTCAGGTTTGTGGTCTTATGAAGGTTCTGTTTCTGTGTCAGGCAATCATAATCATGTCACATTAATGTTTTTGCTTTGGTCTGATTAGCACTCCACATTTACCTCTGATAACAAGAACTCCATGACAACTCTTCACACAAGAGCATAACTATCCACACTGTTTAGATAATCAAAACTTTAGTCCTATTTTTGAAATAACCAGAGCTCCTCTTGCATCACAGCATGCAGAAAACAGTCTGGTAAACCATCATATTACAGTTTCTACAATAAAATTCTGTGATGATCAGTAAAATAATCAGAGCTTCTTTTCTATAATTGAAGAATTTTGATTGCAATATTAACTTCTTACCTGTGTGATAATTGTAACATAGAATCAAATACCTGCAACATCATCACTACTTTGGGCAATGCCAGAGGTGCATTCCAGGCATATTTTTATACAATTCCCTAAACAGAAAGAGTTTAATTCCTGTCTTAGTCAATTCCATGGCACCAGCATACACTCATCCTGGTTTCCTCCTCAACCCTTTATTCCTGTATTATTCTGTGAAATCCATTTCTATGTAGCTCTATGACAAACTTGTGCAAGACGTGCTTTTCACTAACACACAAATGATTGAAGTATCAGAAGTTTATTCACTGTGGATGGAGAAAAAAACAAATCTCTATCAGAGAGTTGTATCCAAGGCAACCATATAGAATCACAGAATTACAGAATGGACAATAAAAGGGATCTCTAAGATGGTCCATTTAATCACCCCTATGCAAAACAGTGTCAGCTAGAACTGGTTGCTCAGGCCCTTGCTGATTCAGGGGAGATGGAGACTCCACAGCTTCTCTGAGAAATCTATTCTAATGTTTTGGAAACACGGCAGAGATCTTGAGCGATCCCCATCTTGGCATAGGCGTTATTGTTTGACACACAAAACTAGTGTTCATTGTTAGAGCATGCAGACATACACCCATACTGAGCTGCAGAACGCCACTGCATCACCTTTAGCAACATCAGGAGTCAATGGCCATCTCTGATATACAGAGGAACGCAGCTCTGAGCCACACAGACTCCTGCTGCTTTTCTTATGCAAAGAACTCCACCTCTGTTTCTGCACACACAGCCACAGTGTCTACCCTTACCATAGGCTGGCCTCCTTTCTGATATCTATATAGGTAGGACTCCGTCATGTGTAGAAAGAGAAACATGTACATTTCTGTGGCTGGCACAGGTTCCATGAAAATCACATTCATGTGATACCATGAGTCATTGTTTGTTGGGAGGACAATACTGCTGATAACCTGCCTTTAAACATGGCAGTCTGGCCAATTTCATACCTGCCTTATCATATGCTTGTCCAGTCCATATCTCACCAATGTGGCCCTGCTAAACAACTTCGACTTCTCTCATCAAGGCAATGACTGGCAAGTTCAGTACAGAGGGCTTCGAAGATTGTCAGGAGTGTATGAAATATAAGTGGCTGAGTGAAATAATTTTCTTCAGCCTCAAGAAGAAAAGTTAAGGAAACAAGTTACTCCTGCCTTCAACTCTTCGATGAGAGGACGTAGAGAAAGATTTTTCTAAGTTGTTGATTCTTCTAAGCTGTTCAGTGGTAGGAGAAGCAAGGAATACAAGTTGCAAACTTGAAAATATTGATTGGATATATAGAAAAACATTGTTGTTGTGAGTATATGTGTGTCACTGACAGAGATTTCATGGGAGACTCTACCCTTGTCATTATTCAGGAGAAGAGTCTGAGCAACCTGCTTCAGGCAGACCTGCTTTGAGCAGGTGTTGGACTACATGACTTCTGGAGGACCCTACATAGTGTCATGATTCTCTGGTGCCTGAAGATTTACAGAATTGAGATGGTCAAAATCATGTTTGTTTTCAGAACCTTTCAGATAAGAGTTCTTCATGATCCTGAAAAGACTTACAAGCATACTTTTGTGTTACAGCATTTGAACAATATCACTGACTACTGCACAGTCTTAATTTATAGTGCTCTGAATGAAATATGAGTATAAATCTTAACAGTTGACTTACTCCCTCACCTTGTCATACAAATATCTGGTTATTCTTGAAGCATAAATATAATCCCTTGGGACTGTTCTCATTTTTAAATGTTGGTAGCAAACTGTAAATAATATGAGATAAATCACAAAATGGTGTGTATTTGTAGCTTGCAGTTCAGTAAATCTGGATTCTTTCATTCTGCTCTTTGAAGAATTAACAGGGTTTTTTTATTACTCAGGGTATGGGACAGAAATTGAATAAACAGGTATGAATTCAACCTCACTGTTTTGCCTTCCGATATGTTTCAGAAAAGAGTGATTTCCTTATGCAGAGGAAATATTTTGCACTTTCATTTTCTAGCTAAGCTGCCATTAGAAGGACAGTTGGTATAGGACAGGAACCTTCAAAATACAAAAAAAAAAACCCCAAAACACCAACACTCTGGGTTGGTTTCCATCGAAACTTTGCAAGTCCTTCTAAAGTCTGCTATAAAATATTTCCTGACTCTTTAAAAAAATTTACCTAATGCCTTGCCTCAGTCCGTTCATTTTCTAAATTTCACCTTTGGAAATCTAATAGTAAATTCACAGATTTCAAATAAGATTAAAAGACTACAATTTTCTTCATAACTGGCAATTAAGAGCTTAATCAAAGTCTCTTTATTCTAAATATATTCCTGGCTGATCACTTAAAATAGTCCAAAAGAATTTCACCATAAGAAAATTAAATGTATTGGTGTATATGTTACGAATGTGTCCCTGCAATTTCATTTGAAATTGCATAATCATAGATATTGCTCAGTTCTGAAAACTGTTTAAATATATCTAGAACTATAGAACAATTTTCTTCAGGATTTAGAGATACAGGTTTGTGAGCTTTGATATTTTCTATATGTTTAACCCAGCCTTGCTTTTTGAAAAGAAAAAAAAATTAACAAAACAAACAAACAAACAAAAACCCCAAACCAAGCAAATAAATGAGCAAAATATCCCCAAACCAAAAACTCCAGACACAAAAAATATTCCACTTTCAAAATTCGTATTAGTATGCAGCACATTCACTCTTTTCTTCCCTGGAACTTTTGCATTCAAATCAAACATTTTTACAATGAAGACATGCAAGTATTTTATATATGGGCTTTTTTTGTTTGTTTTAGATTGAGGTTTTTTGGTTTTTTTCAAGATGGTAATTAATTTCGAAGGAAGAGTTGTCCCCTGCATCTTTGCATTCCTTTATTGCTAGCTGAAACTTCCAGAGTTACTTCCTCAGTCCTAAGTATATTTAAACTCTGACCTATTTATTCTTCTTTCTTGAATATCTGAACGTTTTGTCTTCCACTTTCATTCATGACATATTTGTATGCTTATGAAACACATTAATGGGAATTCAGGTGGTGTTTTTAACTCTTCCTACATTTTCTGAATCAAGAAGCAGCCTCTGTACAAGCAACACCTTTGGAAGTCGAGACAAAAACATGCTTTTTCATTTGCTGGTTTAGTATCAAGTAAGCAGCTGAACCATATGAACTGGCTGCATATAGACATATGGTAAAATAATGAAGGCTTTAGGAGCTGTTAAAACGTGACTATACTTGCCAGTGGGTTTACTGTGCTGTACAGATATTATTCAACGTGGAGCATTCTCTCCCCTTAGTAATGGAACCTAAAAATGTATAGGGAGGCATTCCACGTTCAGCAGCACCAGCCAGTACAGTCAGATGTAGTCTCTAGCTGTTAACACTCAAAGAAAATGCTGTTACACAGGAAAGACACGGGAAAGGCAAGTTCCTTCCACATCTAATACTGCAGCATGTCAGAGATTTTTGAGATCTAGTTCTGGCAATCAGACTAAACTACGCTTCCTATGACACATAATTAAATTGGCCTAGAGCCATAGCTAGAGAAAGTAGGTTTCTTTCTAGGATCAAAATATACATTAATAATTCTGTTGACAGCACTTAAAATATGTTTTATCGCTGGACTTAGTACATTAAATGTTAAACCTGTGAGTATTCACGCATACTTGAGGTTCTTCATATGCCTAAGAACCTAGCTAATTTGTGGCCCTAAGCATGTTGCTGGATGATAGCCCAAATAGCTTAATTAACTGTTCTTAAAATTAACTATTCTAAAAATACTTCTAATTGAAAAATTAAGAAATAAAATCAAAGTAATAACACTTCTTGCAGCATAAACCCCCCATAGCTTTATCCACCATCAACTTCCAAGAGTCTCTTTCTAATTTTTCTTTACTTCTCCCAGCCACTCTCTCACAACTGCCCTTAACCCTTCCAGCCTTTGAAACTGCCACTGAATTTTTCAGATCCCTGAGACCTCTCTCACCTTCCTTTACCCTCACAGCTCCTCAAATTCCATTGTTCTTTTTAGCCTTGATATTTTACCTCTGTCAACCAAATTCCAGCTTTCTTCCTCTCTTTCAGAGTCAACTCTGTCACCTCTCAAAAACTGAATTTAATCCGTGTTTCTGATGAGCACTGAACTGATGAACAAAAAAAGAAAAAAAACAAGGGATATAAAACAATAAAATAGAGGAAAAATATATATATTTGAAAAAAGATACTAAAGGATACTATATTAGTCCTAAACTTTTTGGTTTATGGAACTATATTACGTCATTGTACATTGATGAACAAGTAAATAATTCAGGCTTTTCCAGGGATTCATCCATTAAAATAAGACCTTCCTAATGGCATATACTATTACTTTTCTATATTTCCTCACAGTCTTGACTGTAAGAGCCTTTTCGTTAAAAGTGTCTTATCATCAGCATTAATTTAATCCTATAAAATGTTTACCTTTTTATATTGAGGAGTTGCCTAATTTATGAAGAATGATGCTGTCTGGGGCTGCATAATTTTGGTGACACTAATATGGCTCTTAAGATTGCAGGCTCATTTGGTTTTGCCTTAGGATAATTAATTGAAACTTAGAGACTAAAATTCAGGTTTTTTCTTGTACAGTTTTCTTGTACAATAATTTTCTGACACATAATTTCAAATACAAAATTTAGACAACTTTTGGCAGGTGGGAGGTTTTTTCTCTTATTTCAGCTCTGTTTTTTCTCTTTTAACATACTATGCATTTCTTTCACCTACTTTGACATGTCATGGTATAAGGAAGTACCTTGGATTCATTGTTTGTCTCAGACTTAATCCTTCCTTTTAACTGGTTTGTTTTTAGCTATTCTTAAGTACTTTCAATCAGTGAAAAAAAATCTGGATTTTTGACTTTCTACTATAAGCTAAGTAACTGCATATTAAGCAGTAAATAATTTAAAGAAAATGTGTTAATATTTGATGTACAAAACTATGAAGAAAATGTGAAGAATTTCTTCTCTGAGTAGCTTAAAAGTAGAAATGTGTGAAAAATGAGAAGACAAAATCTTTACTTAACTAGAATGGAAATAGTGACATTTCTTCACTGGAGAAGAATTTGCCAAGTGAAAATGAGCCTTCTCAAACCCTTGTGACAATTACAGTTAAAATTTTACAAGTTCTGGGAAATGTAATCAATCCTTATTGGAGACATGAATCCTGTTATCAATCTGGAAGGAAAGAAAAGAGTCTGCTTCTTATGGCTGCTTCAATACTACTTTCCACTC
Source organism: Myiozetetes cayanensis (assembly GCF_022539395.1). Taxonomy (NCBI): domain Eukaryota; kingdom Metazoa; phylum Chordata; class Aves; order Passeriformes; family Tyrannidae; genus Myiozetetes; species Myiozetetes cayanensis. The sequence continues at coordinate 38,188,130 of NW_026087742.1, read as the reverse complement.
ATACTTTTCCAAGTGTCTTAATTTAGAAGATGCATTCTGTCTGGTATCACAGAATAACTTGCACATCTTCACAACAGATCATCTGCTTGTGTTCTCCTTTAGCTTTAGTTCTAGACACAGTCCCTCATATTTTTCATGACATTTCCATAAAAAAAGTTCTACTGTTTTATCCTGACCCAGTACCATTTGTGTTCTGAAAGTTTCTCCTCTGCTGTCTTGGACCTGTGGCTTCAGCAATTAGTTTTCTTACATTCAGTGAGTCCAGAATAAGTAACAGCAGACATTTATTTAGTATCATGAATTGGCTTTTGAAACAAACTACTGTTGTGGTCAAGTGCAAAACAATCAGTGGGTTTTGTTTGGGGCTTTTTTTTTAGATTTTATTTACATATTTTTATTTAAGTTATTATATGTCTTCTTTTTTTCTTTTTTTGATTAAATTACCAAGGTAGCCAGTTCACGGCCTGATATTCCATGGAATTTGTCTCATATCAAGCTCAATAGTTTACTTGAACAATTCTTTTCTTATCAGAATTGAGAAAAGAAATGAAATTCTTCAGTAATAATAGGTACAGTGAAGCATTAAGTCTAATTGAGTCAAACATAGTTTTCCCAAAAATGCAGATTTTGTTTTTCTAGGTTCTGTGCAATAGGTCACTTGGGTCAAAGTACTTGGCTTGTAACTTGGCAGACTCAAAGATTCCATGAACTAAAACAGGATCAGACACCTGTCTGGGATTCACAGGTGTAAAGTCTACAATGCAAATATCTGTGTCTGAGTGAATTATGTCAATTAAAGTTTGATTGGGAATAAACTTTTATAGTTTAATTGGAAAGAGAACATGTCAAAGGAGAGGTTTATCTCATTGCAAAGTACTTGTATAAAATAGGTCAGAGGAATAAATGCTCTATAGATATCTAAAATTAGATAAGGTGAATCATGTCCTGATTCATTAGAGACTTGAATAAGCTGTGGACTTCTCATTAACTCAGTAGTAATTTAGCCAGGTGTTTGACTGAGAGAAAGAGAAAAAAACTGGATATTTACAAAAATGAATTCTTAATAATAGACTGTTGGGGTAACTCTGCTACATAAAAAGAATGCAGGAGCCTGTAATATTGTTAAATTGACCACGTGTCCAAGATGGTGATTTTAAACCTTTGTGTAACCCTTCTTGTTCCCATAAACCCCTCACTGTACCTGTGGAATGTCTGAGAGATAACTAGAAACTCATCTATTGGATGTTAATCCCTTGTCATCATTGGTTGTTTGTAAGATGTCCTGTACTCTCACTGGTCACCCTGGGATCCCTCCAAAAGGTACTTAAACCGTGGTTAGATCAATAAAGCTCTCCTCACTCTCCTCTTCGCTGCTGGACTCCCTTCGTGCTGTGTGGTCTCTGTCTCCTGGCATAGGTGCCTCCGCCGTCTGTCCCTGCCACAAGGGACAGGCCGTGGGGGGGTGAGTTCAGCCCTGGAAACCTTCACAGAGCGAGTGACCCTCCAGAAACCCCCCAAACTGCAACAATAGACAACTGAAATAATGTTAAACAATGGCAAGCAGAAATGACACCTGGACATACAGATGAGATGAGATAATATCATTCAATATTAGATTGTCTATTGGTTTATACAAAGTTAAAGTGATTTTTTAGCTCAGTTCAATAATTTTATAGTTTAGGCAGCTGTCCAGACAGTTTCTCATTTTGTCTATACAATATTTATCCAGTTTTATTCAATCTCTCTCGACTTTCAGCATAAACCACTTCTTTTTTCCTACTGGAATATATCAGCTTATAGCTTGGTTTCAAGAATGAACATCTCCATTCAGTCCAATATTCATCTTGTTTGTATTGTACTGAGGCTTCTGATTATCCTCAATTATTATGTAATAAGATTATAATAACAACAATGTATCTTTATGGCAGTAAACATCATGTTTACTTTTTTCCTAGTATGTTACATAAACAGGAGAAAGCCTCTGAATTTGTAGTTGTTCTGTTTCTCTTCATTCTTCAGATTGGTATTCAGCAACTCTTCACTTTTCAATGTTGTTTGCTGCACATAGAAACAAAGGCAGACTACCTGATGTCTTAAGTATATACACCCCTTGTGGTAGATTTTTCATCATGAATTATTATCCATGAAGTGGATACAGGTCCAGGTTTGACATTATAAGAAGGAGACAAATGAAAAATAATGTTTTATTCAAATACACTCTGAACAAGAGTTGCATTATTTTTTATTGGAACGTGGGAAAAAATTAATGCAAAACTTTAGTTCCACTTCACAGACCACACTCACATATGAGTTTTGAAAACCAACAACAAAATATGACTGTGTGTAGATGGAGAACAAAATCCAAATTATTTTAATGTAGAATATTAATGTTGAGATCAGCCTAGGAGTCTGTCAACATTAAGAAATGTAATTGTTTATCAGTTTAATGGTACTGTTGGGTCTGTCAAACAGGCAAAAATGATTGAAAAATAAGATGCTAGTGCTTTGAAATTAAAAAAATAAAATTCATTTGTTCTACTAATGTTTTTTAATCCTTCTTTCAGTCTTCATAAGCTTCTCTCTCTCCTTAAAAAAAAAAAAAAAAAAGTCTTTTGTGAATTGGTTACTGGTAACTAGGAAGTGGACTGTAGCCACCTTACCTGCTGGGAAATAGAATGGCAACTAGCAAGATATATATACATAATGTAATATTAATGTGATTGTGCAATGTGTAACTCTAATTGAAGGTTGGGCAGGACTTAAACAAATTTAAAGAATACAGTAAGCCAAAACAAGACAACATTCTTCTGAATAGTGGGTCTGACTGAGAACAGATTAATCATTTTGAGATTAATTTTTAAGAGAAGGAGATTAGTTCTACTGTCCTATTGCTTCCTGAATAATTGGGCATTAGTCCTGCAATTATTTAAATAATCTTACATCCTGAAACAGAACCCTGTGTTAATATTTCATGAAGTTAAACATGTATGCAATTTTCAGTAACATATCATTGTATCATTATAAATGACTCCATCATCTTAGAGGTCTTTTCCAACCTAAATGTTTATGTGATTCTATAGTTATCCTTCTCCAATTCATTCATCATAGATTACAAAATAACATTATGATCAGATATTACAGTTTAGTTTTACTTGCTACACATGAGCTGAATTACATGAGTAGATAGGTTATCAGCTGTTTGAAATGACTGAGTCCCTTTTAAGTATGAACACTCAAAAGTTGAAATGAGGATTTTACGTGAAATTTTAGCATTTTAAATTTGACTTTAAACTCAGCAAACCACACATAAATCATCATGACAGTAACAATCACTTAGAGTGAATGAAACGTGGTCTATAAGATCCAAAAAAGCAGTTAATAAAACTGATGTCAGCTTTGTATTTTCATTGCTTCTAATCTATGAGTTGAATCCATCCTTGTCTCCTCCTTTTAATACCTAGTCACTCTGAATTGTGGTTTAATTGTCATTTGAGTTTGTCTAACTTAAACTGAACAATAGTGACACTGTACAGTCTATTCGTTATGTAAAAGCATTTTTAAAATTTTTCTTCTCTGTAGTTTGAGAATGAATAATTAGACATAATACATAGCATAATGATTCCTGCTTTAAAACTTGTAATCTGCTTTCCCTTTCTCATATTAGTTAATGAGCTGGATTTTCAAAAATACACGTGTGATTTATACTCTTTAATCTTGCTGCATTATATGTGATTGTTTAGTATTCTTTATATTCAATCAAACTAGGACTTGAACAACAGGAAAAGATGGGATGAGTTCATGATAGATTATGTATTTTCAAATCTTTGCTGGCATCATAATAAAATATATCTACATATCTCTAAAGTAAAATAATGTGTTTTACTGTGTGTTTGTGCTAAACTGCTGCAACAGTTTGATATTTCAAAAGTTAAAGTACTGTTTTCATTGCCTTTGTAATCTATTCCTCTGAAAAAAATGCCTCATTCTCAAAAAAAAAATCAGTGGATTAAACCCATCCTTCTGAAATTATATATAAAATGTATTCAGGTTAAATTGCTGCCACATAATTTTTTTTCTTCTTCATGGAAAAAACTGCACTGTATCTGGAAAAAAAGAATTAGCATACTTCATCTGGAGAACATTATCATTGTTTCAGATGAGTCTTACTGAATCTAGAGAAAATAATGGTAATATCTCTGGGAAAAAAATAGCCACTGAGAGGGAAAAAACAAAACACAGAGATTGCAAGAATAAAATAAGGTTATTATGAAACTCAGAAAAAAAGTATGGACTGGTAGAATGCAAAATACTTCTGACATGAATGTTTACAAGATTAAATGTGCTGATGTAGCTTTGGTGCAAGATCACAATACCTTACTTCTAGTTATGCAAAAAAGGTTGACAGATCTCAAATATCTTTACTTCTAGGAACTTATTTGAAAATCAAAAGTGGGAGAAAGACTTACATTACTAGAAACCATATTTCAAGAATGATTACATATAAGGATATCAAATAGGCTGTTAACTTAGTCTTTACTATTAGTTCCACTAGTGCATTAGAGTCATAGTTTTAATTCTGTTCATGGGTGTGTTTTTCTTCTACAACGAGAAAATAAATTAAAAAAAAAATCCAGGAAAGAAGAAAATCCAAAATAAATCTGAGATAACTGAGAATTAGTCTGAAGCATCCCACTAGGGTTTTTTTTTTAAAGTAGTTGCTGAGGACATATGCCACTCTGTACTTCTGTTATTCACAAGCCTTGGATAGAAAATCTGTGAAAAACGAACTCCGATCAGCAGCCCAGTTTTGGTGCAGACAACCACATGATCTCCATTTTTAATTTGATGGTTTATTTTGAAAAGTAGTGTCAGTGTGTTCAAACTAGATTCTTTTCTGAGGACATTAAAACCTAAGATCTAATTTAATGTACACTAAACACACTCCCATCTGTAATAAAGGCAGAGGTAATTTTCTTCTCAGTAGCTGTTATGGTGCTGTGTTTTGAATCTGTGCTGATAACACAGGTATGCTTTATTTACTGCTGAGCAGTTCTTGCACAGAGTCAAGACCTTTTCTAGAAGCTCCTCACCCCATGCCACCACCAAGGCAGCTGGAGGTGGACAAAGAGTTAGGAGAGGACAGAGTCAGGACAGCTGACTCCAACTGTCTGAAGAGATATCCCATACCATATGGTGCTATGGTCAGCCTGTGAAGCTGGGGGAAGAAGGAAGAAGGGGTGTATTTCAGAGTGATGACATTTGTCTTCTCAAGTCACCATTACGCATGATGGAACCCTGCTTTCCTGCAGATCACTGAACACATGCCTGTCCGTGGGAAGTGAATGAATTACTTGTTTTGCTTTGCTTGTGCACACAGCTTTTGCTTTACCTATTAAGCTGTCTTTACCTCGGTCTGAGTTTTCTCACTTTTACCCTTCTGATTCCCTTCCCCATCCCAGACGGGGAATGCGCAAGTGTCTGTATGACTCTTATTTGCCAGCTGGAGTTAAACCACAAAACTAAAGACCTGGGGTTGATCCTTTGTTTCCTTACAGTGTTCTTCTATATTTTTGTCAGTCATTTGCTTCCTTGCTTTTCTCTTTCACAGTTAGACCTGATATATCAAGAGTTGTGGGGAAGACTTACACTGTACATTTTTATTGTTTTCAAAATGTAGCAGATCCTCCCCACAGTCATGTGGCATTTACCATTCCTGACATCTGTTTCTTGCTGTTCAGCCCAGAAAAGCCACAGTCTTGGATTCATGCTGTTGTCTTTAAAAGCCTGGAATATGTTGTCTAGCACTAATATTTGGATAAGTGCTACTAAATCTGTCTTGCTAATGATTTGTATTGAAACCAGTCTTGACTAAATAAATTCAGTGGAAATGAGTTTGCAAACCATGTACCCAGGCTTTGCAAAAGAAGACTGTATCTTCAAAAGAATTTTTTTCCACTGTTCTGTTCCTTTTTCTCCTATGATAGATACTTTTATCTACACAAAAGAGGAAGCAGATAATATTTTTCCCTATCAGTCTCTGCATATGGTACTAGATAAATATAAATATTACACCAATAGAAAATTTCCATTCCCATATTTTCTAATTTCATTTTCCAATTATTCTATACACAATGGCAGTCAGGCAATCATATATATTTTTCTCTATTGAGCTGCTAATTACAATGTCTTTTGTTTATCACCCAATTTAAGCACTTCAGGAAAGAGGGGAAAATGTCTACGAAACTTTAATACTTGATGTATATATACACTGTTTGAACACATGTACGTAAAACAGGCTGAATGACCAGGTCCGGAGGATGGTACAATACTCAGAAGAAGGGTTCAAAAAGCTTGGAGACAGACTCTTTTTGGTGGTGCTCAGTTACAGGACCAGAGACAATGGGTATAAACTGAAGCACAGCAGGTTCTATATGAGCATTAGGAAATACTTTTTTACTGTGGGGTTGACTGAGTACTGGTACTGGTGTCCTAGAGAGGTGGTGGAGTCTCCAACCTTGGAGATATTCGGAAGTCACTGGGCATGGCCCTGGTTTCTACATGACCCTGATGTAGCAGGGAATTGGACTAGATGGTCCAGAACCCCTGGTCTGGCTTATTCATAAAGACAGTATCTTTATTAATTAACTGAAGGAAGTCTATTCAAACAACCACTTGATCCACTTAACTGAAGTCACCTGATCCACTGATGTTGTTTTCTATCTAAAACAAAGGCTACTCTGGTCCTCTGTGTATTCAGATAAATTCAGCTTTCTTTTCCTTTCAGCAACACTCAGTCACTGATGAGTCATGTTCGTCCCTGAGCTTGCCCTGAGAGTGGTCATTGCCAATCTCCTCTTACAGTGGAAATTTGTTGATTGATCAAAATAGTTCCAGTAAGTGTGCCCTGGATAAAAGTGTATTTTAAGATAGTTTAGACATTTGAGACCACAAAGGAAATAGCTATAAGAACAAACAAAGGGACAAATACCTGAAGAGCAAATGCTAAAACATGTTGTAAAGATGTATTCATCTTTGAGTAGAGATTTAAATACAAAAACAAAGAAATAGGCAAAACAAAACTTCATGACATTTATTATCATGTTCTGCTAACATTTTTCTAGAATCTCAGATGTGAATACAACAGGTATAAACAGGGTTTTTTTCATACTGGAAAAATTTTCTTTTGCATCTGACAATGGTTTACAACAAAACTAGAAGACTTTAAGCCATGTTGTAAATTTTGTCATGTGTAAAAATTAGATTTTATGATTCAAATGAGTTCCCCATTAAAACCTGGTAAATGGCAACTTTATTTGTGGGTTCCATTTTTATAACTTTATACAACCCTACATATGGCAGAGGAACCCAGGAAAATTATTCATCTTCTCTTTATGAACTAGATTATAATGAAAAATTACTCAATTTACTTTCAGGTTTCTAAAATCTTTTTTCACCATTTTTTCCACCTCCTGCTAGGTAGAAATATTTAAATAATTACAAAAATTATGATTTTGAAAGTCAATAGAACACAGTAATGCAGAAAGACACATCGTTGCTTTAGAAATTTCCTGGTTTAGCCCATGTCTTCACTAGAGATTGAGTCTATGTTTGAAATAGAATGGGATGTTTGTCCTTAAGACGTCCCACCTCCTTTTGTGCATTAAACTTTTTGATGCTGAAGTCTTTATAAACTGCTTTCATTATCCACTATGTACATTTGATAAACATCAAGTCAGAAGTCTTTGGAGATTTCAGATCATTATTACTCTCCTGTTAGTCATACCATGTTATCCATAATGCCTACAGAGCAAAAAAGAATTTGATTTAATGTTTTATTCAAAGGGTAAATCCTTCACTGGTATAACAGTCCCTAATGCAGGGCAGATATTAGTTGATGTAAAATGGCCGGTTTATTGCATCCTGAGATGTAGATTTGTTTTGACCCTTTCAACCTGGAGGTGAAAGAATTTACTATTGATGGCCAGTTACAAAACTATTAGTACTAATAGTATTTTTGACATCCTTTCTTACTCTGATTAATAGTTATATATCCATGCAAGTGCTTTGCCATCAACCCTCTGTCGGTTTTCTGAAAATACTTTACTCACTTTTGCTCTCTCACTGAGATAAATATAAATAAATACAGTGCATTTTTTGCTTTCCTATTTTTCATAATTGTTTCAGGGTTACCCTATTTCATTACATTAGTTCTCTAAATGTGTGAAGGCCACAGAACCAGTAGATATAGAACTCACTAATTTAAGGAGAGAAATGAAGTGGCCTCAGATGTAGTTGTACTCAGTATGGCTGTAACTGTGAGGTTTCTAAACTCTGAGATATTGGTATTCACTTCAATGGAAACAGTGTAGGCTCTCAGTAGAACAATTTATTAATGTTCTCTGAAATGCTCTATTCGATGAGATCATTCAATAAAGTCCAGTGGGTGTTAGTGATGTTTAAAGTTTTTGTATTGGAAAGTCTCAGATCTGACTGCTAAAGCATATCCTTAACATTGGGAAGATAATTGATGACTCTGGCTTTGGTGAAATTATTTACATTCTGAAAAAGCAGCAAGTAATTTCCACATTGGATTCACAGTTATGATAGCTTAAAAGGTTCCCATGCCGGAACTGTATCAAATGGAGAATGGGACATTCATAAAAAGTTGAAATCCAATTTTATTTCATGTGTGGTAGAATGTCCCATTTGTTTGAGTAGTAGAAGTACTAGTGTGGTTAGTAATTTTGTCCATCCCATGTGCAACATGTCAACAACTAAGAATCAGTGCTTGGAATTCCAGTTTAAACAGTGAGACATTATCCTACATGTGCTAAGTTCTCGTGCGCAGGAATAAGTACCTTCAATAAACAACAGTTTCAACAGAGTTCACAACTACTACTGTCAAGATAGCTCACATAAGTAGTTCATAATATGCCTTCAGTGTCATTAATATTTTTAAGGGAACTGAATCTAAATAACTATATTTTAGTTAGTTTACGTCCTTAGATGACAACTGTAACGTCTGTGTTAACCTAGACTTACCAATTTTTATCATGAATTCCGTATCTACCATCTCTCCATCATCCAGTTCTGACACGCTCCTGCATCAGTCCCAGCTGCAGCTTCCTTGCTATTAATTCAGACACCAGAGGCATCATGAGATGATAAACTATAAGCTGCTCCTACAAACTACTACATATCTCACAGATCAGAAAAGCCAGTAAACACCTGAAAAAAATCCCATAAAAAACGCTGTGAAATACAACCAGGCCATTAAAGATTTGCTTGATATACCCAGTTCATCTGAGTAAAAGAAAACTGAACCACCAAACTATTTTCCAGAATGCATCTTTGAATGACCTCTGAAAGAAATACATGAAAATTAAGTACAAAAATCAAAATGTGTTGCTGATAGTACACCCCTAGCAATCACATACCATCATAAGCTAAAACAAAGACTAAAATTTATTAAAGAAATGTTATTTGTATCTTGAAATACATGGTCAAGATTCCCCTATTACTTTTCGAATGGTACCCTCCTAGAGCAAAATGTAGGCCCTCCAAGGATATCTATATAGGTGAAGTTGAACAACTACAATACACTGAAGTGAGCTCAAACAGACATCTGATAAAGAATAAACCAAATAATTACTCCTAGGTGAGCAATAGCTTTCACAAGACTACCACCTACCAAGACCTCACACTACAGATTCCTAAGGAACAGCTTCAAAGCTCCTTTCCAATTGCACTAATCTATTGGATATCCTCACTCATGGACTCAGGATATAAGGACTTCTCTATGTTATATCTGTCCCACCCCTAAAGTGCTGGAAGTAAAGTTGGTTGATGCCTGTTTCTCTCTTTTATATAAATTTAATACGGTTTTCACCTGCTTTACTGTTACCCCTGCATTACAGCTGCCTATTGTCCTTTCAACTGTTCTATAGGAAAACATCATATTGTACTTAAAACAACTATCCTAAACCTTTAGGTCCCTTCAAAAGTTGCTGCTTCTATTACAAAGCAGACTACAAGCATGTGAACCTAGGAGATCACCTCATTCTTTTTTTTCCCCAATTATATAATTGATCTAATACTGGATCTGTTTAACCTGTTTTCTCATACTCTCATAAATACAAATCATAGTGTGACTCTGAATGGCAGATGTCATTTTAAAGATAAGCATACTTATTTCCTAATATTTACTGTTTCCAGAATATAGAAAACTCTAGTCTTTGTCTATAAGAATTTTGGCCATTAACTATCATTCTCTATCTTGTCTTAACCATGGACTGTATTGCTAGTGACAGTTAAGTCAGCTTCTTGGGAATTCCATACCTCCACAAAATTAGTCTTAATCTATAAATTTTAGTATAGAATTGTGACAAGAATAAACCTCAGTGTCCAAATATTTCAGTCTAATTCTTCTGTCTTCTCACTATGCTTCTGCTGATATTTTATTTATAGAACTTTTTTTTCCTTAATGTAAATTCTTCTGTTGTTATTTTGGGGCTGAGAACTGGATAAAACCATAAGAAAGCTACTGAGTAAAACATTTGGTCTCTTTAATGACAAATTTCAATTTAAAAAACCCAAACAAACAAGGAAACAAACAAACCCCAAAAAACACCAAATTACTTTTGTGATGGAGAAAATAGAACAATAGGCATTAATGCAGAAAACAGAGTCTATAAACTAAGAGATAGCAGAACATGAGCTTTGTTATCCAAGTAATTTCACAGACCTTCACAGCAATTAAGGTTAACATTTTGATTGGTTTTGTGGTATCTGTGTACACACTGGTTTTCAGACAGCAGGAACAAACAGGCCAGCATTTGTGTTTGTTTCCATGGGGAAGTTTAGGGACAGAATAATTCTGGCTAAACTAGTGATTGTAAGAAAGCTTGTATCTTGTTCCTAAAATATTGTGCAATGTTCTACTGAAAATAATAACCTCTGAAAATGTGGAATATTACCACATAACTACTCTTAAGTGAAATATTTAAGTTCCTTCTGTCTAGAGTCATATAAGTTATGTTATTTTGGTTCCCATCACTGTTGGATTTGGGATGAAGTATTGTCATGAAGGGCTTGTGAGATGGCTAAGTTTATATCTTCTATTTTTGAGAAATAATATGAAAATGATATTGGCATTCTATATGAATGAATTAGTCAGGATAGTAGGAACTTATGTTCCAAACCCAATTTATTTTTTGTCTTTTCATAGAATACTAAAATAAGATGATGTCATATTTCCAGAATAACACTAGCTATCTTTTAACGTTTAAAGAAGAAGCACTGCAGTGAGTGTTCAAGGCACGTGAATAAAATCTGGCTCTCTGATGTCTCCTCAAATACATTTTTCCTGTCACTTATGCTTCCAGATTTCAATGAATTTTACTATGTGAACCATCTATAAGTCTATGGTGGGTGTTGATATTTTGGGTATCATGCAGACAGAGGTACAGGGATGGTTTGAATCTCTGTGGACAGAAAAAAGAAAAAAAAATGAGCAAACTCTGAGACAACAAGGAGAGAATTAATAACTTGACCATGAAGACTGTAAAAATTTTAGTATTACACCATGAACTCCATTATCAATCTCTCTCTATAGTGGAAATAATTAACAAGCTCCAATTTTCAGTTAATTGTTTAGCTGAAACATATTACACTGACACATTTTTAATACAGTTTGGCCTGCATATCATTTTGGAATGGGTAAAGCTTGAAATAAGCTACATTTTATGTTTAATGGTGTGGGAGTAATTATGTGAAGTGGTATATGATTTACATAACACATGTTGTGTTACAATGTACATTCTGTATTTCAAATTATTCCTTCCTTAAAATGTTTATTATTTCAGTAGTTATCAGTATTGGAAGAGATTACTGTAACTAATTCTGGTACAATTTATATAGTAAGCATAGTTTCTTTGAATGTTAATTATTTTGAAGCTTTCTTTTCTTTAGTTTTTCTTCTATATTTCTATGCTTAAAGTAATTATAAAATAAGCATTGAATTTTCAAAAGTTCTCACGAGGTTCTCAAATAGTATATTGATGGACTGGTAGACAACTTACATATAGTGAGAAGAGGGAGGAAGACGGAAGGGAAAAGAGTAGCAGTGAAGAGAGGGGAAGGAAGAGAAGGGAGTCATGGATCTCACCGTAGATATGCATCATGAAAGGGTTTAAGGGGTTTTTAAAGTTGCTTTTGAGAAACTTACATCTATTGCATTGTAAGTAATTAAGTCCCTTTTGAGGGAGGGGTGTTTTTTTCTTGGTTTGGTGTGTTTGTTTTTTTTAACTTTTTTTCTTTACTTTGACTTTTATTTCAGTACTCATTTTTCACACTTTGGTTTAGTCAATTATTTTTAAATTTTAGTATGAAATTTTTATTTATTTATACTTGTCACCATGATATAAAATGATTTTCTGTTACTTATTATGGTTCTATATAATTTACATCAATTCATAATGTGATTTGAAGTAAAGCTAATTAAAAAAAGATACTTTTTCATGAACATAAGAATTATTTGTTGAATGTATAATAATCTTGTGGATGAATATTATAGAGGTTTGGCACACAGAATCTGTTTATATTTCTAAAAAAAATATTGGGTCATAGTTTTAATATGTCAGTCCCATATATGCCTGTTAGAATTGTTATGATATCAGAAAATGTTCAAAACATTTTCTCAGAACACAGTGAGTGGAGAAACAGAGAAATTGTATATGTGCAGGTGAACTGCTTTTGAGATTCACAGCTTCTGTTAGATTCTAAAATGAACCTTGAGACATGAGTCCACACAACAATTCTATTTCATGAAAACTTCAGATACTCAGATTACAAACTGGACTCTTTTTGACAAAATTAAAACAGAAGGCTCATTTCAGGATAGTACTTAATGCACTTCAACTGCTAAAGGGTATTCAGTTCAACTCATCAATCTAATCCCATTCCAAATTTAACTTTTATGAAAGACACACATAATGTAGTCATCAGATTCTTGGTGAGAACTGTTTGTCTCTACAAATCCACCCTTGTTGGGCCACACAACTTGCTAAGGAGAGCTACATTCTTCAAAGAACCTCCACAAGACGTTACAGGTTCAACTTGCCAAACAATTTGTCGCATTCAGAGGTTTTGGTTTTTGATTTCCTTACTTACAATGAAGACACTTGATCTGATTTTACAGGAAAGGACCAGAACCAACAGAACATGTATATAACCACAGGGAACTTCAGTCACTCAGACTTTGTGATTCCTATATCATTCATCAGGCCAAAACCCTTTGATTTTCCAGCTGGAAACATCCACTGGTGTGTGTTTCAATGTTTTGTTTCTATCTTCACATGATATTGTTTATAGTTATCTCTACAACATTTAAAATGGATTATATATAAGACTAGAATGAGATTCTTTATCAAAATAGAGAATACTGTGACTAATGCGATTTAGATGTTTTTGGGTGTCCACTTCTGCTTGAATATCCTAAGATCAAATCTGAAAAAGTGAAAATTATAATAACTTTTTAAATCTTTCTTTACTGTAAAACCAACTTGCAGATTATTCTGCACATGCATAATGTGCAGACCAATTCTATGGGTACAAAGATTCATATCTATGCTATATCAGTAAATAATTTGTTGCACTTGTCAAACAATGTGGAAAAAATAGAACTATTTTTAATAATTTGTGTTCTGTATCATGCTTAAAAGGTCATTGAAATTACTTAAAATTGTTGTGAATCATCAGAAAATAGAACTGTCAAATTTTCCAGGAGGTAATACCCACCTGACTTTACAGAAAGTAACATATTTTTGTTCTGAGACACTAAATCAGACTGCAATCATCTGCCTGCATAGTCAGAAAATAGCAAGAAAAATTTTTCAGAAGAATATCAATTGGAATATTTATTTAAATATGCTCCTTGCCTTTCCCTGAGACAGTCCTACTTGTTTTTCACCTACAGTAGGTTTAGTGTTCTTTTTAAAGTGATAAGATCTGTTTGGCAAATCCTGTATGTTCGTCATACTGTTGCAGATGTGTACAAACCTACTATCATTTAATTTTGTTGCTTGAACTTATGGTTAAATATATTTATGGCTCAATTAATAATCTGTACACATAAACAGAGATACACATACACAAGGAAAACTCAGAAATATTAGAAATTATATTTCATTTAATAATTTCCAAAGGAGTTAGAGAAACTTGGACTTAGTTGCAAGTTTCAATGGCATTTGCTATTTTCTTACTGCAAAATCTTACAAGATTGTATGTCACAGGAACGACATACAATAAGTGAAGATATTTTTAAACTTCATTTTAGTAAAGGGTTTATAACACAATTAAACCAAATAATAGACAGAAAACAGTAATCAAAATTATATCGATGCATAATTTTTAAAATTAGGTTGTAATCTCTTTAATTATTATTTTTTTCTCAGTTTTACATGTTGAAAATGCATGAAAAAAACTATCCATAGCAGAGTACACAATGGTGACTGACACACAAATAAAAACTTTTAAAGGTGTACATATACCTTTACCATTGTTTCTCTTATTAGGCCTGAACTGAATCTAAGATTTGGAAGAGGAATAAATATTGCAGATTTGAAATTAACAGCCATCAGGAGAAAAACTCCAGAGGTTCATTCACCCTTAAAATCTAACTTAATGATGTCTAAAAAAATTTTATTGACAGTAAAAAATCCAATAGGGTTCCTATAAAAAGAGTGTCCCCTGAGCAGAGAAGCTATTGGAAATGACAGCAATTAAATCAAGCTTATGAAATATTTAACTCATTCCAAGGTGAATTTGCTTCAGTGAATATCAGCTCTTAGACCAGGCAATGGAAGAAAGAGAAGATTGAAAGAAATGCATGTATACAGAATTAATAAATTCAGCATTTGCACACAAAGGGATGGATTTTATTTAATCAGAATATATGTTTAACATTTTGTCACAATCTTGAATAACTGGATTCAGAATAATAAGGAATGACAGAACTATTGCAAATAGTGTTACAGATGTGCAAACAGTGGATTGCCATTGCAGACATATAGTACCAAGCACAGAATGAAGGGCATTTTAGCTTAAAAAAAAAAAGAAAATAATCACAAACCACTTTAATTACCTGCAAATGCTCTTGATGTCTTTTCTTCTTCATGTGCCTTGCAAAAATGGATGATTTCTAGACAGTAATTTTTATATATCACTTCTAACAACTCTATTATGCTCTGGAAAAAAAGATAACATATTTATCCAGCTTAACAGGCCACTCTGGGAGCAGTGATAACAGAAAAATCCACCTGAAGCAAGCAAGGATTTTGATGTTCTGTATATGGGAAACTGATGTTTTGGAGTCATAAGAAGAGCTACTAAACATCTTGTATGGAATTGAATATTACAGCTAAAAAGCAATGTTTTATGTATAAGACTTTCACATAGAAAATTAAATGGTTTTATCCCTCCCTAATTAAAATTCCATTTTAGCAAAGCAAAGACTGTAATCTAAGCTACTGATGATTGATCTTCCTGATAGAAATTCAAGGATATTGCTCTTCAATACGTTGCAGAGATTTTCTTTATGTTTAAAGTATGTCAAGATGTACACAAACATAAGAACTGAAATTTACTACATAGAATAATTCTCTCTACAAACAAAAAAAAAGAAAAAAATCCCAAACAACAAGAAACAAAATGTGGAAAACTAGAGCTAAGCCACAGTCTTTTGCACTTCTATTTGAGAAAGCTTAGAGCTGTGATTACAGCTTCAAGAAATTTGTTTCAGTGTAAACTTAACTTACAATTTCAAGAGATCCTCTTTATCTAAATGTTGTTTAGAGACATAAGCTTGTAGCACTTTTTTGGGTTGATTTACTAGCCAGCAAAGATAGTTTATATCTGTTAAGATCATGCCACTCAAATTTATCTTGTTTTCTGTTCCCTAACATCCATTTACATGAAAGCCCCTTCTGCAAGTAGGTAGAAAGGAATATGTAGCACAATAATACAGTCTATTGCACCCACCATAATGTTACCTGGATTGTGGTCAGACAGTCTTCCAGAAACATCTTCCAGAGCTTCAGAAAAAACCTCTCAGCCTCTCATGATTTACCCCATCACTAGCACTTACTACTCTCATTGTTCAGTTTTACAAGTGTGTGTCATCTTCTCACACATTTTGTGTGAAAATATCCAGGTTTCTTCTTACTGGTGAAGGTGTTTAAACTGAGTGTTTACAAGTAAATTAGAAGCACTCAAAAACTTTTTTTTTTTCTCCATTCCCCATAGGAATAGCAGAGAGAGGAACAGTTACTTCTTCCTACTTAGTTACATGGCATTTTAAATGCCTCAAAGATTTCTGCAGCAATTGTGTCTGTGGGGTTGCACACATTTGAGGGCTGGAACAGGCCAGTCAGTCTCATCTCTGTGCCTGATAAGATAATGAGGCAGATCCTCCTGGAATCCATGCTAAGGCACATGGAAAATAAGGAGGTGATTGCTGACAGCCTTAATGGCTTTATTGAGGGCAAACAGTGCCTGACAAATTTGGTGGCCTTCTATGATGGGCCGACAGTGCTGGTGGATAAGGGAAGAGCAACTGACATAATCTTCCTGGGCTTGTGCAATGCATTTGATACAAAACATCCTTAGCTTTAAATTAGAGAGACATGGATTTGATTGATGGATCACTCCGTGGATAAGGATTTGGCTGGATGGCCACACTCAAAGATCTGTGGTTAATGATTCAATGTCCAAGGAGGGACGAGCAATGAGTGGTGTTTCTCAGGGATCAGTGTTGGCACCAGTGCTGTTTAATATCTTGCTCAGCGTCGTGGACAGTGGGATCAAGTGCAAGTTTACTGATGACACCAAGTTGTGTGGTGCAGTCAACACACTGGAGGGAAGGGAAGCATCCAGAGGGACCTGAACAGGCTGGAGAGATAGGTCTGTGTGAACCTCACTTCAACCATGAAAGTTTTTTTCTTTTTTTAGAATAGAAAACAGAATTTATGGAACAAAGTGGAGCATTGTCCCCAGGTAAGATTTTAGAAATAAAAGTTTCAAAAGACAGAAAGGTTTGGAAAAAAAATGGCTCTGGTTAATAATGATGATAGAAATTGTTGGGCAAAAAAACCCCATGTGAATCATGCACTGAAAGACCATTCCATCTTTGATCCACAAGCAGACCAAATATCCTCTTTCTTTTTTTTTTTTTTTCCCACTAGAATAATCATCTAGCTCAAAGAGAAGAAAGGTTGGTAAAGAGTTAAAATACAATGTCTTTCTATGGTGTCTAGTAACTAATCAGTAAGACTTGAAAAAATGTTGCAAAAAAAAAGCAAAAGCCTAGTGCCCCAGACCTTGAAGATCAACTATAGGCAAGACTGAATATTTTATACAGGAAAAATATGCATTGCTATGACAATAGTTGGTTCTATTTTAAAATTCCAGGATCATAGCAATCTATGAATATTCATAATATCATTTTTGCTGCTACTCTGGAGAAATCTTTACTGTGCTCAAATTACAGATTAAAACTGACAGTAAAGAAAGGAGGGAGAGGAACAGGGAAAAGGAAGAGAAAAATATTGGCTAAGACAATATATTTAAGCAGTGTGAAAGAGTGAAACACCAGGCCTATCTGGGCAAGAATGTAAAAAACCTGGAAGTATTCAGTAATTAGAAAGAATATCTGCAGATGCAAGGAGAAAGAATTTGAGACACAATTTTAGGATAAATTCACTGACCAAATGAACCAGAACAATGAGACTAAAAATAAATCAGAACAGGAGTAAGATGGTAAATACTGTCTCTGCTTCCTAAATATGGGTATAAATACAAATATACAAACACATAAATATGTAATTATATATGCATATAAAAATATAAATGTTGATTTTTTAAAACTCTTGTTTTTAATCCTAAATGAAAATTGAAATGCTACTCCACCAGTTTTACTGAGCTCAAATTCTACACTTAGGAAATATTTTTAGAACGGAATTGTTGTATTATTCCCAAAACCAAACATTTCACTCAGCTGCTTGAGTCCAACTTCTTTTCCTTTCTACCTGTCAAAAAGGAGGGCAATATTCATTGCCTGGAGAACTGAGTATGTGGGTACCTACTGAGTCTAGATTATGAGGCATCTGTGAGCAATATGAAAGCTATCTACTTGGGCTAATTTCTGGAGATCCTTTACTTTCACCTGGGGAGTAAAACACTGGAGAAACCTCTCAGGAATCAAGGTGGTTTGTACATCAAGGCCTATCACAGGTGGTGCAGAGCACGAGTTGTCAAAGCTCAAACCTAAGCTTGATGTCAGGTGTAGCTTATCCAGACTGGAAGTGGAAGAGAATGGAGGTACAGGTGATATACTAAATTAACAAAAGGATACATTAAAAACCTAGCAGACAATAAATATCATAATACCACTCTTTCCTTTTAACATCTCTCCCACATTGACACTCATTCTCCGGTGCTGTAGAAGAGAAGGTAAAGACCTACCAGTTTTCTCACAGAGAAGTTTACAAGTTGAAGGAAGCAAGCAGGCAGTCTCTGTCTCCCAGATTACATCTAAACACAAGTTGAAAACAGCTGTCTTCATCCTTGGCTTCCTAGAGCATATGGCAACAAGTTAGCTCAGGAGGCTCTGGCACTTAAAAGGAGTTGGGGAGCCTATTCCCCTGAAGGGACATACTAATGGAAAGCTTTTGCTGGGCCACTATCCTAGGAATAACTTGAAAAAACAGAAAGAAAGGTGATAACAGACAATAATTGAATTGCAAAAATACCATATCTAATTTTGGAAAGCAACATTTTGGAAATGAATGAAACTGTCTTTTTGTAAACTTAATGGGCTATTTTAGCCTAATATCTTTAAAAGTTATTTTGGCACCAGTAAACGTGTTTGGACTGTTGTCACAAATGACCTTTCATCTTGATTCCCAGATGCAAATCTAACTGCAGTGACATTCATTCTCTAGAAGAACTCAGGCAGCTACAGTGAAATGAATGTGAAGAAAGAAAACACTAACTGGGTTTTCCAAATGTATAGGAAATGGGTCATGCAATTTCTAGCTTTTCACCAGCTAAGGAGTGACTTGAATAGAAAATGAAAAGGTGGTGACAATGTGGCTGTAATGATATAAAAAGCTTGAGAAGTCTTTCAGATTTTTTTTCTTCAAGAACATTGTGGTGTTGCACTCCCTAAAAGCCTATTTGTCTTAAACTAAAAGGAAAGATTTTCTTGCAAGTCAGGGCATGAGCAATTTTTTTCTTTTCTTTTCTTTTTTTTTTTTAATTCCATGAGCTATAAGACAAATAAAGACAGTTTTCTCATTTCCTCTGCAAAGATAAAACTGAGATAGTGTCCCCCAAGGCATGTTGAACAAATAGAGACAGAAATTTAGGCCAAAGTATTGTCAGGTTACAAAGCAAGATAGCAGTCAATGTATGATTATCTTTTGGTTAAAATTGTCTGCTGACCTGGATATTGTCAAA
Source organism: Myiozetetes cayanensis (assembly GCF_022539395.1). Lineage (NCBI taxonomy): Eukaryota > Metazoa > Chordata > Aves > Passeriformes > Tyrannidae > Myiozetetes > Myiozetetes cayanensis. The sequence goes on along the minus strand of NW_026087742.1, from coordinate 38,168,615 downwards.
TGGATTTTGATAGTTGAAGGTGACTCACAATTACTATTGCATAGTTTATGTTCATTATTTCAGCTTATAGTCTTTGTGGTTGCACAAATCTGTAAATGAAACAACAGACAACATTTTTTTTGTTATCATGATGAGGATATTTAACGTTATGACCTTCATGCAGTAGTAAAAGGGTAAACGTCAATCACTAGAGCCAGTTGGATTGTCTATAGCACAGGAGTTTGGGATGTAAGAAAGGAATTCTAGAATTATAGAAATGTTGACCTATGGAGGTCATTTAGTCCAGCTGTCAATTCAGAGATAAACTCCTGCACTGAGTCTAACTGGCATGGAATTAACTGTCCTCACAGCAGCCCACACTGTGCCATGATTTGCATTTGTGGCTAGAAGAGTGTTTTGCTGCTTGCACAGCATCAAGGCTGTCTCCCCACACCCAAAGGCTAGTTGTCTGGAAGAGGATAAGAGATTGGCAGGAGACAGTGATCCAAATTGGCCAAGGAGATATTACAGACCATATAACATCATGTTATGACATTCATCTTCCAAAGCAACCATTACACATACTGAGGTCCTGTTCCCTAGGAAGTCTCTGCACATCTGCCTACCAATAGGAATTAGTGAATAAACTCCTCTTTATATTTGGTTTTCATACTCAGCTTTTTCTTTTATCGAATCACATTTATGAAAAATCATGAGCTTCCCCACCTTATTTTCTCTCCCTGTCCTGTTGAGAAGGTGGAGTGAGAGAGCAACTGAGTGGGCATCTGGCAGCCAGTCAAGTTCAGCCTGCCACAGCTGCCACCGACACTACAAGTCATCACACCAGCCCTAGCTTTACCCTCCAAGGCTTGAAAACCTCATAGGATGGAAATTCCACCACCTCTCTGAGCAACCTGTTCCTGGGCTGTGCAAATCTCCTACAGATTTTCTTTTTCCTGAATGATCAAGAAAAAATTTGTATTTTCCTTTTTTATATTGTGTGATACTACCAAAAGTAATCCGACTGTAACATCTTCATAACTGCCCCTATTAGTATCAAGAAAATTGGGGCATGGCCCCATGCCCTCAGGTATTAATATCCATAGATTTTACTGCTCCTGTACTTTGCATTATTCCTAAGAACTGTAAGCAAATTAAAAATGAAATCACTACTAGTTCCTATTTACAAATGTAGCACAAAAAGTTTAAGGTCTACATCAAAGAGGAACTTGCAATGCTCAGTGCAGCAATGGCCAAAAGTTTAAAATATTTCTTGGTGCAGAACTCAAATTTAAAGCCAGGAATTCCCTAATTACTGAGCATAAAACTTTCAGGTTGATAAGAATAGGATCCACAATAAGCAGCTAGCAGTTGCTTCTTGAAGTACAACATGCAACTTTTGGAGGGAAAAAAAGTATAATCCTAGCTCATTTCCTTGAACATGCATCTCTCTCATTCTTCTCTGCTAAGAGATATGCTGCTACTGTTCCTGAAGTCTCTATTTTATACAAAGTCTAATGGTTGCAGCACTTGCCAAGACTGAAATGTTTCTTTAGGTCTGAGCTCCTGTTTATGAGGATAGCTCTTTACATGTTGAAGGACACAGATCTTTCTCTTCCACTTGAAAAGGTGTCTCCATGGTTTCAAAATAAAACATTTTTAGGGGCTGAATGCAAACAGACAAGTGTAATCATTCCTTATTAGTCTAGTGTCCTTGATAATCAAAAGGTAGTATGAACTAAGCTGCTGTTCCTAGAAAACTGGTATATATTACTTTACATAATAAATAATTAAGACAAAAAGATATTCTTTTAATCTCACTGTAACTGACTTATTTATAGCACTCAGAAAGATTCTGGCAAAGCAGATAATTGATACTGTATCACCCAAGTGCTCATCTAGTGATTGATTATAAAATCATCTTTCCTTTTTGTCCTGTCTGTGTAATAATAACTGATTTTTAGTGCATCTGGTTGCAGTTGGTAAAATGCTCTAAAAAGTACGTACAGTTATCATGAGGGAGGGGGTGAAATAGCTCTATACTATACAAACAGAAAAACGTTGTAATTTTTGTATTTGTTTTCACAGTGTCCCAACACCAAAATAACAACCGTGTCCCCTCAGAGAGGATGTGAAGCACTGAGAGGTTTGAGTACAGAGCTGCAGTGCAAGAGCTTGTAATGAAAAGTGTAGAATGGCTGTTTTAATTGTTTCAAAGATTTTCAAGAGTTTCATGTACCTTGTATTTAATCATTGTTTCAATTATCTCACCAGATATTAAGCACCTGCAATGAGTGCTTAATATGAGGCGATCTTATTAATATATATGGTCATGGACATCTGGACCAAGGCTGTTATTTAAGCAAATAGAAAAGGAAGTTTGAATTTGAAGTGAATGTCTTCTTTGTTTATTATTTGAAAATGAAATTTTTTTGAACATAAGAGCTGGGCTGGACATATTGCTCCCTCATGGAGACACTGAATTAAAGTCTCTCTTTAACTGAACATCGATGATGTAAAAAAGGACAGCTGATGTATAGATGTAATTCAGAGCACAGTTTGAACTATTCTTTGAGGGAGATGTACAAGTGAAAATCTATAGTGACAACATGCCCCATGGGAAGTGTACAGGCCCTGACTAATTTTTGAAGGAAATAAACTAGACTCTGAGGTTAATCTTAAGTATCTTCTTCTCCTTTTCAAAACCATTTTTTATAATGTTTTGGTCTGAGCATTTATGTGTTTCTTGTTTTTCTGGTGTTACTGAATCTTTTCTGCTCTGAATCGAACACTATTGAAACAGTTTGACATCTCATTGACTTTCTCAAGGTTAGTCTTATTAAAATAAAGTTTCTGGTTTCTGTAGTCAAGTATACCTTTATAAAGGTAGCAGCACAGTGTCAAGAGATGAAGTGACTGTACAGTACTTCGTGTTTGTTAGTTTGTGTTTCACTTGTTAAAAGTATGTGTCTGACTGACTGCCTACAATTATTTAAATACATGTCTAAACATGAGAGTCTTGAATGTGAACCATGAAAAGAATGAACTTTATCAAAAAGCTTCTCTGCAGCATCTGATTACTACACCTAATGCTTTCTTCTGCAGAAGCTTTCTTGTCTCACAAGCACTGACTTATCTGTTGGAAGTAATTGCTCCCCTGAGCTTGTCAGCAGATTCCAGAAGCAAGAAGCTGTGGGGATATAATCCTCCTGATGCCTCTGAAACAAAGTGTTTCCCCCTAGTTTCCTTCTCTTAAAGAGATCAGGAGTTTCTAAAAAAATCTGGTTTTCCTTTAAATTTTAACTGTTTGTTCTATCTGCAGTTTAGGTAAAAGAATACGCTGACGATCTATAAAAGCATGTCTACCAGCATGAGCTCTCACAGCTGCTTCATGAGCTCATCTGGTATACCACACATTTTGGAGGTTTAGGGACACACCATTTAATGTACTGTCCTGTAGCTCTCTGAATTATATAGGTCTGGGGCCATTTTCGGTGGCTCATGTGTGTGCAGAAAGCACTGCTTCTGGAACACACCTGCAAGTCCACCTAATTGTATATGTCAGAATAAAAATCTGGTCAACTCATGTCAACTGGAGCTCAGTTTAGTTACTCTATCTTCTTGTTTTGTGTTTAAATAGGGTCTTAACTGAGGAGATGTATAAATAAAACAATGAAGGAAAGGAAATCTCATGCCTAAAGGTAAAGAACTGTAGTTCTGTGGATCACATTATAAGGGGGACTCAAGGTCCCATGTCATTAATTTTCTGTATCAGTAAGCACTCGATGTCCACTGGCACAGGAAATAGGAGCCTTCCATTATTCTACATGGCAAAATGATGTGCTGATATTACTGTCACAGAGCAGGCACAATCATTTTACAGAAAGGTGAATGTGTTTGGGCTAACAAAGGTCAAGGGACTTGTTGTATTTTTAAAATTTTCTCTAACCCTGATGTCCAATAAATAATCTTTACTGAGGGGACCTTAGTGCTGAAGACTTTGTGAACAGGTCTGTCTGTTGTGTTGTTTTGAGTCATACACTGTTTTCTGAGATTCAGCTGGTCCAACAAAATTCATTTCACTTTGTACCATAATTCAGCCACAGTTTAAAAACTGATGCTCACAGCAGGCAAGTGGTAAGAACATTTTGAAACATGTTCCTATTTTTATGATTTTGCTATCAGTTGTCTCACACTGTTTAAATAGAACACGTCCATGGTTGTATAGTTTGTAATTATATCAACCTTTTATTTAACTAAATACCTTCACTACTTCACCTTCTTTCACTCAGAAAAATGTTTAATTTACCACTGAGTTTTGCTGAAATGTTTGACTTTTTTTATGGATAAGAATTGAGTAAAGGATCTGAAAAGACTTTTAGGTCTACTTTTATTTTTTTTTTAAACACTATTTCTGAATATTTGTATGAGTCATTTGCTGATACTTTTATCTTTCTGGTATGATATTAGTGGTACTTCACCCTCTCTACCAGAAGTGATATACACCTTAAAAGTTCTTTCACACTGTATTGAGTTATGAAGTGCTGTCACATGTCATACAACAATCGTGTTTACTGAAGATTGATTCAAACCTACCTTCTGAAAAGTAAGAATTCCACTTAAAAAAACCCAAAAATCCACAGCTGTAACTAAACAGGAAAGTATGTAGACAATCATAAATATTTTCTGTATTTTCCATGAATAGAAGATTTTCCAAAAAGATCTATTGATTACTAACATTATTGATTTCTCAAATGTGATATCCTAAGGTTAAACTTTTATCATATGAAAAGTTCAGGGGATCAGTGGTTATATCCTCTCATCTACCACAGTCATTAGGTACCATAGTGTGTTTACTGCTGGAAAGATATCTTCCTTCTTTTCATAACACAATATGAAATCTTTTTTTCTAATAATGAGTTGCCTAATAGAACAGTCTAGCTTTCTTTATGATACAGATGGGAAACATTGAGATGTCATGACATGTCAACTGCAGCTAAAGATCTTCAGTATGAGAGAAAAAAAGAACAGTTTGATGCTGTGGGTTTATCCAGACTAATAACAGGCCTATCAGTTCTCTAAAAATGGAAAAAAATATTGGTCTGCAGATGCCAGAGCACTTTATCTGAAGTTGGCATTAGTCACCACTCACTCCTTCTCAGGTTCCTGGCGGTTTGGCAGAAAGCACTCTCTACTCCACAGGTCGCTTAAAGATGTTTGGGTATTTATTCTCTCAGAGGTGTGTGCACCACTTTAATATTTATCCTTACTTTATTGAGGAAACTGTCTATTTAAATATCTCAGTTCCATCCTTAGTCCATCTCCTCCTCTCAAGATGAAGTGATCATCAAGATGAAGAATAGATTTACTAAGCATCACCTAAACTCAGGGCTCCACCTACAAAGAGTGGATAACCTACAAACCAATATGTAAAACTATTGTGTCCTCAGTGAAAAAACTTGATCCTCCTCTAGCAGTATGGTCTGGAAACAGGCCCCATTTTTTGTGTAATCAGCAGCATAGGTCAGTAAGTGTCCCTCAAATGTAAAACCTAAATAGTCTTGAGTCTACCAGCACTCTCTGCAAGCTCTCATCTAGCATTTTCTCGAGATTTCTGCCATTCTTTTTGTAATTTAAGCATCTCATCCTCTGGGAATAGTCTATCTTTTCAATGTGGTAACTTTAATTCTTTCTTTTTTTTCCCCTCTATTTTTCTCATGTTTAACTTCTGTTTTCAAATCATACTCAGTTTTGCTTTCTCACTCCACTTCCTCTGCCTTTCAAAGCTGAATTTTAGGTATCTGAGCAGATTATCCTTGCAGGCCTTCCCTTGGGCTGAATGCATTTGGTTCTTACAGGTTATTATATTTGGGTCACTCCTACTCAGCCTAATAGTCAGATACCTTAGTCAAACATTTAATTAATTCCCTAATCCCAGCTGGAACCTCACTACCTTATACTGAATACTAAAAAAGTTGAAACTAACTTGGTGTCTGGTATAATACAAGCTCTTTGAAAAGACCACACAGGATTCATTTTCTATAAAAATGAGAACTGTGTCAGAAAGCCACATCCAATAAGTTTAAGAGATTGCATACCCCCTCTCATCCTGCTAACTTTCTATTTATCAGCGTTAGTTTCTCATTGTTACATGTAAGTTATATTAAGCAGAAATTATCTGATGAAAAGAAAAAGGATTATCTAAAAATCATAGAGGTTTAGAACCATAGAATCAACTGGGTTGGAAAAGACCTCAAGATCATCAAGTCCAACTCTTGATCCAACACCCACGCGGTTACTAGACCACGGCACTAAGTGACACATACAGTCTCATCTTAAAAACCTCCAGGGACGGTGAATCCACCTCCCCTCTGGGCAGCCCATTCCAGTGTCTAATTACCCCCTCTCTAAAAAATTTCTTCCTAATATCCAACCTAAACCTCCCCCGGTAGAGCTTAAGATTGTGACCTCTTGTCCTACTGCTGATTGCCTGGGAGAAGAGATCGATGCCCACCTGGCTACAACCTCCTCTCAGGTGATTGTAGAGAGTGATGAGGTCTCCCCTGAGCCTCCTTTTTCCCGGCTAAACAATCCCAGCTCCCTCAGCTTCTCCTCATAGGACTTCTCATAGGATCTGTGAAAATGCTGCAGATGAAGTGGGCACAAGTATGTATAGCAAGAGTAGGTAATAAGTAAATCAAGACGATTGTTAATACAGCAGTAAAAAGCACTGATTCTAGCAAATGGACAAAAGAAGAGAACAATCTTAAGAAATGAATACTTAAGAAATTTGAATGCTATTGGAAAGTAAGTATTGGAAGGAGACTTCAAGGGCTAGGAGCTGAAAACCCAGCAAACTCCCTATACTATGCTAGATCTGACATGTTGAAAGTAAATCAGGCATTAATCAGAGGTGTACTTTTTAAAACAGTCTACACAACGAAAAAGTCTTGCCTGATAATTTTTACAGTCAGAGTGAGTGGTGTTGGCATAATTTTTAATTAATTCCCTAGGAATAAAGCAGGAAAAACACAGCTTCCAACCAACACAGGCTGAGAATGAATGCCATTGTATTTCCAGAGAATCTCAGATTTTATGGGGAAATACAGCCAGAGTATATTCATCTCATGAAACAAAACAATTTTACATTGTTTAATCAAGAAAGGAGTCTGATTTCTTTGCTGGCAGCCTAACCTCATCAGCCTCCCTTACCACTGAAGATAACTCAAATCATGTCTCTGGGTATGCTTAGCACCACCGTCAGTCCTACAGTCAATGTAGTGTGCACTTATTATTATTATTGCAGTAGTAGCAGTAATAATAATAATAAATATCATCGTTATTATTATCATTATTAGTGCAGTGTGCACACATTAATTATAGGTGCAGCATATAGTGTTTTACTGTCTGAAATGATGTTAATATCAAAACAGATTATTTACAAAGGTATTTTGCTGTAACATATTTTTTTCTCTTTCTACCTTTGTGGATTCAAGAGAAGCAATCACACCAATTACTCATTTTATTACTTTATTACTAAAGAATATTCCAAATCTACCAAAAGCAAAATGATTGGAATATGCCAGATTTAACTTTGTCTGCTGTGTAATTACATCCTGTTGTTCCCTGTTGGACCCACACTCAGGTTATAAATTAATGCTGCAGAAGCACAGGAAGTATTGACATTAATGTCAGTGTTTTTCTGGCTCAAGCATGCAGTGTTTTGACCATAATTCCTAGCACTTAAAGTGTAGCCAGAGGTTTTCTCTATCACAAAGGATCATTTAAATGTTTTAGATAGAGAGAGAATCAGTTAATAATAAATGTATTCATTTTCCCCTGTTCTTTGGTCTACCCATTCCTCTGAGCAGTAAATTAAAAGGAACAGATGTAGAATTTGGGAAGTTTTCCAGATTTTGTTTTTTTTTCTTCTAAGTGAATCATTAAACAATGATTGCTTTGTACAATGTTCTTCTCTCTATATCAGTTTCATAAGGATCCTAATTCTATTCTGCATACACTGTGAATATACCAATTAGAGGGGAGATTTTTTTGAATCTATATTACTTCTGGTATTTAGAATATAGGCACCTATATCTGAGCTTGTCATTGAGTTTAGAGTTTGTGGTGAGAAATAGACATTTTAGGGTGTGATTCACCTGAAGCTAAAGAAAGCATTGGAAATATATTAGATGGATCAGGTCCTAAAACACCTATTTCTCTCATAACAACTAGTAAATGCTTTTAGTAGTCTCTCCTTTCAAACATCACTTTCATACTTAAGGTTACAGTTTTGTTTGAATATAATCCTGAAGATAACATTCTGAATATAATGGAATCATAGAATCATAGAATCATAGTACAATTTGCATTGGAAGGGACCTTCATATCATGTATAATATGCTTTATATAGAATAGAATACATATAGCATATAATTATAACAGCCAGTCTTCGGGAGTGAAGGTCCGGGGAAGGTCTTTACAACCTTCCAGCCTGCGCATTGGATTTTTTAGGTGAGACACAGTGTGCGCGGAACTGAGCCCACCCTTTAATCCTAAGGTTCATCTGCCGGGGCCAAGCGAGCTTGGACGGTGGCAGCGAGGTCCTTAGGACGTAGGTGGGTTGCCTTTAAGGGCTAACGAGCTCCACCTGCCCAGGAGTGGCCCTGACCGGGAATTAACATAGAATAAAATAATAGAATCATAGAATGGTTTGGAATGAATCTTCAAGATCATCTATATCTAGCAGAATTTGACATTTCCCTTTTTTTGAACTTCACAAGATCCCTCCCTGTGAAATTTTCCTTTCTGTTGTGGTGCCACTGAATGGTAACACAAGCAGCTGATGACTCAAACACTCCTCCTTGTTATGTGTCCTCTGTCAATGACTTTTCACATACGTGCAGATATCAGTCCAATTCTTTATGTTTTTTAACATTTTTATTCAAATTGTGTGGCCCCATAATGTCCTGGAGTAGCTGTGGAGATTGAGTGCTTCCAAGTGATATGTGTGCAGAAGGGATTTTTGTGTTAACATCATAACAAAGGACACAGCAAGGTAGGATTTCAAACTATGATTGCAATTAACTTATTTATGAAGGTAAAATAACGAAAATAATAGATGCATTTATTTCTAAGGCAAGATGAGGACAGAAAAAAGCTCACTGAAGTGTAAAAACTTTCAAACAGCCAAAGCAAATCACAGCAACTGCAGAGAAAAGCTCCTAGGAGAATGTAAGGGTCTTAAATACTACAGTGATCAGCACTTGATGGCAATTAAATTAAAGTTCACTGTTGCAGTGCTGAAAATCATTATTGTTGTGGTATTAGAAATGTAAGACAGGAAACTCAGATGGAAATCTGGAAATTGTAAGTATTAAAATTATACAAATGAATATTCTTTATTACTTATTTTCTGTAAAAAACATTTGCTGTTTCAAAGGTAAGTGAATTCATAATTCAGGGCATTAGAGTTTAAGGGCATTTAAAAAAATACTCCAGGGACTTCAGGCTGAAGAGAAATATTAAAGATAACATTGGCTAAAAATACAATGAAATTAATGAAAGAGCTTAGCAGCAATGGATCCTGACTATAGCTTGCATTACATTTCAAAGACTGCATTTACATTTCTTCTGTAACATTCAAAACAATTGCAAGTAATACTCCAGTGAATCCCAAAGGGAATTGCTATTTGTGTCAGTTATCTCTGCATAGAGGAACGAAAGCAGAAAGAGTTTGGAAAATCCCCATAATGTGATAAAATGTTGTATGCAGGAGAAAATCATAAACATTGAGATTAATAGTGTGATTCATTCTTGAGTCAAAGATGATGTGGTATGGGATGCTGATGATAATTAAGGAAAGAATATGGAACAAAAGAAGCCAAGAGTTAGAAAGCATGCCTTGTTTCCAGGATACCACTTGATGTAGTATAACACATCTTTTCCTGCCAGGTTTTTAGGCATGATTTTCTATCACTCCTGCTTCCTGGCAAATATTGCATATCTTCTCCTGTACAGTTTCAGATCTTAGCATGACCACTGCCTGTTCTCAACCTGAGAAGTAATTGTATCTTTGTGGACATAGCAGCCATTTCTTATATCTTAAAACCACAATACATGTCTGGTAGAGAAATGAGTAACATTTAAAAAAAAAAAAAAGAGTCTTCTTTAAACTTATTAACAATTTAAAAAAAAAAAAACAAACATAAAAAACATGACAGATTAAATCACACAAATATATGCATAATTATCACCTTTATATATTCCTATAAGTGGTGGGGGAGGGTAAGAAAATGAGATCATTTGAGAACAAGAATAAGATAGGGAAATTTTTTATGATTAATCTGTGGAAAGAATGACAGTGGTAGTGGAGATGGTGAGGTATTGTGCCAGGTAGGGAAAAATGAAAGTGAAAATATGCTCATGAAATCAGAAAAAGAGGACCTCTGGGCACATTCTTTTAAATATATAGTTTTCATCCATGAGTAGTTATTATTATTACTGTTAGTATCAGTGTTGTTTTTGTTGTTGTCATTGTTGTAAAATTATATATTATTAATATTAATAATAATAATGTCATATTACAGTTGTGGGCACAATGTAACAGATGGTGCTAAGCAGTTTGTATACTTTAGTGAGGATTTAGTGACAAAATATGATTTCCATATTTTGAATATTGCATACTATCCAAAATCTTTCTTGCAGTAATAGACGAAAGAGATTTTACAAGTGTTTTTTTTCCCCTGATAATTTCAGAACAGGTTTTAGCAGGCAGCCTGGAGACAATTGCCTATTCACAATGAAATTGTCTCCATATGTTATTGTTAGGATAAGCCTTCTTTCGGTTGTTGACTTAATCATTAATCAGTATTTTTCCTTAACAAGGTTATAAGAATGAGAAAATAGTAGTTAGAAAGTTGTTTTGAATTGAGTAATTTATCTTAGATTAGAAATCAAGTAGTATAGTGATCAAAAGTGGGTTTCCTCTTCCACAGATATTTTGTTCAGTGAATGATAATCTGAAGGTTGTCACAAGGAAGAGGATGTGGATGAACAGCTTTTTTATTGGCTGCTGAAAAACTATTTTAGGCTTACACCAGAAAATACTTCTGTAATCCCATTTTTACTAGTATGAATTTGGACTAGTTTTCCAGCTGAAATGCAGGCTCTTTGGAAAAGACAAACAATTCCAGCTATCTAATCAGTTGTTTGGGTGGGTTGTTGAGTAATATTCATGAACTCCCTGTGTGCTGCCTCCTGTAAAATCTCTGCTTTCTGTGAGTATGGATACTTTGCAGTGGTTAAGAGAGAGAGCCTATGTACATTTACCTCAGGTTATAGATTTCAAATGAGAAAGGCTAAAGGGAACCTTATAAGACAGTGCAGAGCTTCTGTCCTTCCTTGGCTTTATTTCCATCCCACCAAGAACATACCTCTAGAGCACTGCTGGCCTCCACTTTACTTAATTTTGCACTATGACAGGAAAGGGTTTATTATAGTATATCTTATTAACGTACTATAAACTGATCTGAACATTGAACATTGTTTTCAATAAAAGTAATACCAAAGACTGCCATCATTCCTCTTTCTGCTCATAACATGGTAGCAAGTTGCTTCTGCTTGTAGAAAGCTAGTTCTAACCTAGCCTTTCAAAAGCAAGATGGTTATTACTGAATTTTTGTTCATTTATTATGACCCTGTGGTAAATGGCATGATTTTTTATATTTCTTCTTTGATGATTGCTTTTTAAAGTCCTGCTTATGCTTAATACTGTGGTTTTAACAATCACAGTGTTTTGAAGGTGATTATTACACCAGTGAGTTGTGCACAATAGCGTAATGTGCTGATGTGCTATTTAGAAGCAAATGAAACACATATGCAATTGTCTCTAAATTGAAACTGTCATATTCACTCAGCCTGGTGACCAGAGTCACCAAGATAAAGACATGGTGCTCTCCAAATGCAAGAGAAGGCATAGATGCAAAATGGGACTTTTCTGTTAATTTACATGATGAACACTGGAAAACGTTTTCTGTTGGATTAATTATGAAACATATTTACCAACATTAACATTCCTTCACACATATTCATACTCTTCTTTCAAAAACTGACAGTTAATTGTATGTTCCTACTAAGAAAGAACCTTGGTAGCCTTTAGCCTTTCAATATTTCCCATAGCAAAAATAGGAAAAAGAACTAAAACCAAGCAAGCCAAGGCTTAATGAAATCACTAGTTGAGACGGTTGTAGATGCATTCTAGATCTGTTGGGTGAGTGCAGTGCTCTGCAGGCTAGCAAAACAAGGTAAAGTGATGCAGTAAGAATTCTCTCCCGTATTCCTGGAACTGATTTCTCAAGACAGATGTGTCTTTCTGGCCCCAAGTCATCAGCTATGAAGGGTACACACTTGCTCTGTCATTCAGGTCACTGATGAAGATATTAAACAATATTGCTCCCAGTGTCACACCCTGGGGCACACCACTGGTGATGGGCCTGCAGGTGGACTTTGTGAGGGTGACCACAAGGCCTGGTAATTCAGACAGTTTTCAATCCACCTTGCTGTCCAGTTTGCTAACTTAGCTTTTCTAAGAGGATACTAAACATTGTCACAGCACACTCTAAACTAGTCTTGGAAAGGAAAGTGTAGAATTAGGAACTGTTTGGCTGTCTGGACTGAAAAATGAAACCAGGTAGGAAATTTAAATACAGCCATCATACATGAAGCTTGCTTTCAGGAAGCTGGAAGCAACCTTTAGGGTTTATAGTGCAATAGAAAAGCTTCTATCTGATAAAATGTATATATACTAAAAAAAAAAAACCAAACCAAACCAAACCAAAAAACCAAACAGACAAAAAAAGAAACAAAAAAAAGAACAAACAAACAAAAAAAAAACAACAAAAAAAACCCAGAAAGATCTTGTTACTTTTTAGAATTAAGCTGTAGCAGAGAAAAAGCTCATGCATTAACCTATAATAAGTAACAACAGTAGACTTCAAAGGGAAGAAATAATATCCAGAACTAGCATATGTATTGATAATGTATGATCCTATAATCACAGAATATCCTGAGTTGGAAGGGACCCACAAGGATCATCAAAGTTCAGCTCCTGCACAAGAAAGCCCCAGAATCACGCTGTGTACCAGAGGGCATTGTCCAAGTGCTTCTTGAACTCTGTCAGGCTTGTGCTATGACCTCCTTTCTCAGGAACCTGTTTCAGTTCCCAGCCACTCTCTGATGAAGAACCTTTCCTAATTTCTAACCTAAATCTCCTCTGACACACCTACATGCCATTCCTTTGTGTGCCATCATAGGTCACAGAGAGAAGAGATCAGGTTTTGCCCTGCGCTTCCCCTCATGATAAAGCTGTAGACCTCAGTGAACACTCCCCTCAGTCTTCCCCAGGCTGAACAAGCCAAGTGACCTCAGATGCTCCTCCTTTGGCTTCCCCTCATCCCACCACCGTCATGGCTGGCCCAGAATAGAAAGATGTGGAGGAAGCAATATTGGCACTCTGGTATGATTCCCTTAGTATACCTTTTTGAACCCCAGTGTCCCTGGCACTTGAGGCTCTGTGGCCCTCTGAATCCTAACCTTAATGGAACCTTGGTGTTAAGGCTGCTGTCAACATCACCCTGGGTAGCCCAGATTTGAAAAGTGTGGAGTCAGCAATGTTGGTGTCATGCTATGCTATGTCAAATCCAAGAAAACTTCACATGCCATTAGCATTTCTAACATAAAACTGTAGATTTCTAAGGTATTCTGAAAGGACCAGCCAAAAGACAATAATGATACAGCTTAGGAAAAATGTGATCTCAGATCTCACCGTTTGAACTAATGGGGTTCCAGAAATCTGACCCTTTGTCTCCTTTAGAGGTTTTGATCTTCCAGGTGTTCTCAGAGTCTTAATTCAGTTATACATTTAACATCTTCCCAAAATATGTTTTAAGCTACTAATCCTTTCAAAATAGTCAGAGGAGGATATAGGCATGTTGTGACAGCTGCCTGGTCTTTAGAAAACTCCCTAGACCTTTGAAAGAGGCAAAATTAATCCTTTTCCCTTTCTGGGAGTATTCACATTCAGTTACTCTTGACTATCAACCTCCTTTAAACTAAACAACTCAGATTTCCGTTGACATATTACAGGTTGAATATCTTTAGGATAGAGGCTTATGGTTTTGGGCTCACTATTTTCATAGTTAAAAGGATAATTATTTTCATTATTATTTCTGCAAGGATTACATTCTGATGGTTACTGTTCTGATGTGGAACAATTAAAACAACTGATGCACATTATCAGAAAAGCAAACAAATTGTGTTAGATAACTTTTTTCATCAGCAAGCAATCAATAATCAATAATTTGGAAAAGAGAAAGTGAGCTTTTATGTTTCTTGAATATCTAAACTACTGTTAGGCAAGATTGTTGTCTCTGATGATGTAGATTTAGTAGTAAAACAAAGATGAGTGTTACTCTGTAACTTGAGGCAGCAATTAAAAATGGAATAAGTGTTGACAAGGCATAGAAATCTGTTTTCATAGTAGCACCTCTTCTAAAGAACTTTCAGGTGAATACAAATCATCCACAGTAGAAATATGAAATTTCACTTGCACATGAACACTTGAACTGTTTATCATACACAACTTGTATATAGAAGAACTAATCAAAAATTCTCATTAATAAATCATCTAATTAATCTAGACTTCAGGCTTGTCAGAAATTATTTTCAAATTGACTCCAATTTCTGTAAATTTAGTTGTTATTACATAGTTGCCATAACATTCACAGGAGTTTATTTATGTGAATTACTATGATCTGTTTGCTTCACTTATTCATGATTCATTGTCTAAGATCTGTGACTGTTTGGTTTTGTTATGTTTACTGAAGGCATTTGCAGACTGAATAAATAAAAATACAATTGTACAATACATAGCACTTTGTGATGTCAACTGCCTGCTTGAGTCAATTCATTTTGCGTTCTTCAAACACTGTTCAATCAAATTTCTAGTACATTCAAGTCTTTCAGAAAAATGAACCGCTGTATTAGAATGAGTAGCTCGGGCCAGAAGGGACAACAGGATGTCTCCAGTCCAAACAACCTTCTGCTCACGGCAGGGTCGTCTACAGGGTCAGACCAGGCTTCCCAGCTTTATGAAGTTGAGCCTTTAACACCTCCAAGGCACTGGAACAACTTCAACCTCCCCATGGTCCATTTAGTTATGTCCCAGTCAGAAGTCAGAAGCCATCTCTGCTACAGGCTGAACAAACCTGGCTCCCCCAGGCTCTCCTGACAGGGCAAGTGCTCCAGTCCCCCACAAGGACAAGACAAGGACAGGGAGGGATCACTCACTGATTACTATCATGGGCAAAACAGTTTCAACTTGGAGAAATAAGCTTAATTTATTATCAATCAAATCAGAGTAGGATTATGACAAATAAAACCAAATCTTAAAATACTTTTCCCTCCCACCCTCCTCTTCCTAGGCTCCGCTTCACTTCTGCTTTCTCTACCTCCCTCCTGCCAGCAGCACAGGGAGACAGGGAATGGGGTCTGCAGTCAACGTGAGGTCCCTCCCATGGGGGACAGTCCTCCACAAACTTCTGCAATGTGAGTCCTTGCTACCAAAATCTTGCCATTCAGACCCAATATACTAGAGTACTCACACTTTAGCACAAGAACAGTACTCCGTTACAAGCTACTGATTGCACATTAGGGTGCTATAAATGTAATATCGCTCTCATAAATGTACATGTTATTTTTTTTTAACTGCAATGTATGGCTAATTGCACCTTTTCACCTTGTGGTTTCTTTGTGGGATATGAAGTATAAAATTGTTACAAAGCATCACTTTAGTTTGCAAACAGTAAAAGAAAGACCCTTTGGTTATCAGGCAACTGTGAACTTATATCCTATTTATTTACAGACCTGTTATTTCCTTGCTTTACTTCCCCTGTCCCACCATCACACACATTCCTTTTAGAAAAGAATACAAGCAACTTGTGATTCAGAGGTATACCATGAGACTGAAATGCATTTGGCCTTCTTCAGTTACTAAGTAAACAGGCACCATGTAAGTAGCTTGGATAGAAATGTGGTAGGATTGCTGCATGTCACAACAAATTGGGATGTCATAAACACAGGGAGTCCAATTCCTAGCAAAAGTACCATTTCCTATCAAAAGTGTATTTTTTAAAGAACAGGAAAATTAGTATAGATACTGCTACTTTTCTAAAATCTGGCCTTAGGTATGACAATTTTCTGTCCATATGGATAATGGTTATTTTAGTATAGACATATATTTTAGACATGACATTTTTCCATCCAGTGATTTATTTCCCACATTATTCCGTCCTTAACTGGAACTCTAACATAAAGATTTCTGAGCTGAAAATTCTAAGTGGTCTAAGTGAGCAGAACTCCACGGAGTAATAAAAGATGAAAAAGTACTGACAATTTACATATGTTGCTAATTCCACTGATTGTGTCCAAATTCAAAAAACAGCCCCTGAGTATTACATTTAAACATTATCTTCTTTGCAGAACTTTGATTTGAAAAAAGAATATGTAAGGAGTTGCTCAGAACAGTGACTACAAGGTTACAAATAGCAAGTTCTAATTATATTTTCTTGGAGAAACTGGAAACACATGACAGAGAAGGGCAGCAAAGTAAAACGTGGACATAATCAGCTACAACTGTGAGGAAAGCAAAATACGTGCTTTTGCCTTTCTACCATGTGAGAGAATATCAGCATAAATTAAATTGTTTAAACAAGTGAACAAATTTAAAGCGTAAATAATACACTGAGAAAACTAGTACACTGGTCTAGGTCTTCAGTGGTCTCATTTACTTTGGATAAAACTAACATTTAGAGCATGTGTGCACACACACATGCATATAGTAAACATAAATGAAATATGATGGGCTAAAATTTATCCAAATTATAATACACTTTCTTTAGGCAAAAAGTTTATACATGGGTTGTTACTTTAGCTCAGGTGTTCAGTCACTGTGTAACCAATCAGTTTGTCCTAAAGTTATTTATCTACTTCTGAAAATTAGTGAAAATTTTAACTAGAACCTATAGAAGCATAGTTTCTTGGGAAAATTTATGTCTATTAAATAAATGCATTAATATTATTTTAGGAAATAAGTAATAGTCACCCTGATATAGTTAATACTGTACTCAAAATGGGAACTGTTATCACCACAGCCTGTTCCTATAAAGCCAAACTAAGCCTTTGCCTTCACTCTGCCTGCTGCAGGCTGCAAACCATGTCCAACCATTTCACTTAAGAGTGGGTCAAAACAATGCCAGTGCCAATAGTGCAGCTCTCTAGGAAATCATGACCTGTCTAGTTTAAGATGTCGAGTTTGTACCATTTAGAAAATTATTCAGCTCTCTAATATAGATACTGCCACTTTTCTGAAATCTGGCCTTTGGTATGACAATTATTAATGGCAAGAGGGAACTGAATGTTCAGATTTTTTGTTTCAGAATAGTCTAGGTATGTTATTTTCCCCTGAAAGACTACCTTATGAGTAGCAGGTCTGGATAAACTGTGTTTATGAGTTACAGAAATAATCTTAATTCACATTAAAATGAAACAAAGAATTTTCATCAAGGTTAAAAGTTTTATAAATGTAGCTATAGATAAATTTTTGGTGGCACAATTAGCTGGCTGTTTGCATATGAAAGAGAAACATATAGCCAATGAAATTGTCAAAGCCTGCTGCCATTTAACACTTTGTAAAATTTACATTAGAAACCTTCAGTCTGTTTTAAAATAACATTGTATTCTGTCATCATTACTTTGATAGGACATCTTCAGCATTTGGAAAAAAAAAAGTTCTAGGAATATGAAAAAAGTAGAAACTGCAATTAAGAAAATTTAAATGCAAAATAATAAGTAACATCAATTCAGAATAGCTATTGCTACTATTTTGTATCATCATGAGGTCAAACTCATTCCTTATGAGAATGTGTTCTTCAACCTTTTATTATTTTGATTCCACAAATGTGCTGGATAAGTAGACAACATAAAACACACTTACTTTATTCCCTATGGTCAAGCTTTACCATGTTGTTTACCAAATTATTATGGATAGAGAACTAATATCTAGATGTAAAGCTACAAGCCTGCAAGGATTTAAAGCACAGAACTAGAAACTATGTGCATTACTATTACTACACATCTGGGATGTGACTACATGAAGATAAATAAAAGTGCATGTCCTTGGGTAGGCTCAGACTACTTGTCTCAGTTATTGGGTCCTTTTCAAAATATCTATTAACTTCAAATCAATTAAAGAATAAATGAGCGGCTAGGTGATCTGTCTGCACACCTAATTGCTTGTCTGGTATGGAAGTTCTATCTTTAATATCTCTTCACTGCAAGAAAGCTAGTATCCCTTAGAGAGGGATGACTAATGCCTATTGGAAATATTTTAATGAACTTCTGAATTTCTCGGGGAGGTGTCATAGTTTAATAGCAGATTTTTGCTCACACAGCTGTCTGTGCACATTTTAGGTGCACTATTATCTCTTAAACTTGCAGAGAGTAACAGCATGGTGCTAAGTGTATTCGCTGGCTTTGCAGGAGATTGAAGCTCAATTTTCTTTTCTATTGGACTCTTATGATAAACTTAAACATTGTTCTTTTAGAAATGAGCCTTAGCTACCAAACTGGTTAGGAATCTGGTCTGTTTTCTGGAAGGTTTCATTTCAGAATTTGTTAAGAGTTCAAAACTGAAACCTGAGAAAATTTAGCAAAAGGAGAATAATATTTGACTTAGCTTCCTTTGTACTTACTTTTGACATAAACTAGGACTACAGTTAAGATTCCATTCCCAAATCATGTTATATTTACATTATTTCCTGCATGCAGGTCCAAGCAAAAGTATCTTAGACTTCAAACTTGCAACACGCACTAAGGTCACGGCTAGATTAGGTAACAAGGACAACTGTGTGCTCTGCTCGTTACCGAGTCTGAACAACTCCAGCCTTTGGGTTAAATGCTCTAAAAACTCTAATCTGAAAGGAACTTTCTATTTCTCTTTTTTACAGCATGCACTTTTTCAAAAGAATTTCTAAGACAGTGTTACTAAATGGATTGTTTTAAAAACAAAACACATCATTAGCTCCATTGGTCTATAACATGTCAGTAACAGCTGTGTAAAGATCAGCCTCTTGGGTAGATAGCAGAATGTATATCTACATGACATGACATCATCAAAATCCACTGAGATAATTATATTTTAATAAGAGAGAAGTAACACCTTGTAGCATTTGTGATTTTTCTGTGAAGATTCAGATGGGGATAACAGTGGAATCACTGAAAGGAAGAAAATGGAAAAATAGCATTATTATGTTGTAATCTGGTGTCAGTAACTTAAGGTCAATAATCGCAGAGCTGTTCCATCCTAAGTTTGATTCCAGAGAAAAAGGATCCTGATTTTGATTAGAGGTGAATGCTACCTGAATGTAAAGAGGAATACCCAAACATAAATTGACTGAGCATGAGAGTGTGTTGCCAGAGCCTGTGTTGGAAAGATATAATGAATTAAAACAAAATTATCTATGTGGAACTGTGATTCTCAGTAAGGAATCACCATCAGTCTGTAGAAGAAACTGAAATCCAAGTCATTCATGAGGTTCTTTTTTATCCTGAAAAGTAAACTGTAACTCAAAGAGCACAAAGAACACAATCCAATATATTATGAAAAAGAATACAGCAGAGAAAACATTTTCTGAATTTTAGAAACTAGTCATTATTGCAGAAGTTTGTTAAATTTTGTGATATAGCCCATAAAACCAGCATTTTAAAAGTGTAGTGTGGATACCACAAATATGGAATAGGTACTTCAAAGTGAATAAGACTACAAAATCTTATTCATGAACTCTTTTCTTATTTCAAAGAAACTGGAAGGAAAAAGCTGTCCAGTATGTTTAATTTCTGAATCAAAGTTAAAATTCTTCTTTTTCTTCTCCTGTATCTAGCGGTTTATTACAATGTAGAAATGTTCCAGCCCTATTTCTCAGATCTGTGCTTTTTCTCAGCTCTAGGAGGTTTTAAAAGATCAAGTTAAAACTCTCAGATAGTCAATAATGGAAAGATATTTGTTTTGTTTTGTTTTGTTTTTTAAATAAGGATACCAATGGTTTCTGATTCAAAGACTGAATGACACATACCAGTAAAAAGGTGTGCTTGAAAGAGTATGTTAATTAAAGATATAATCCTTTCTTCTAGAAACCAGGAATGGACAGTAAGGAGGGGTAAGTCAAACTTACATGCTGATGAAATAATTGTGGGAAGGAATGGGATGCACAGGAAGGAATTGAGAAGAATGGAAGTGGTGTCAGTGAAAAACTTTGAATTAAGGCAAATTCTTTTAAGAATTTGTACAGGATGATAAGCAAGAAGGAAGAGAGATAGCCTGGGAAGAGACTATTGAAAGTATTTTATTTTTTCAAGAATAGATATTTGGTTACAAGTAAGTATGTGCCAATATCCTATAGAATATGCGAATCATGAACTGTTTCTTCAACCACTGTTTAAGAAAAGCATATTGTTCCAATCTTTTCTTCATACATCAGAGATGTTCTGAATAATTTTCAGTGTTCTGGCACTAGTTTAAAGCTAGACTAGCATAAAGAATCCTTCTACATCCATTCCTTTTGAGAAAACCAGTTTCTGAAAGGTTTTCTCCTTCTCTTTCTTTGTATGTGTTTCTTTGATAGAGTTTTATTTATTTTGGTGAAGTTAATGGCCCTTAGGATCCTTCTGTTCTGCATGAAGCACACATCATCAGCAACAGAAATATGTTTTTCTACCCACATGAGTTCAATACTCCTAAATCTAATCACAGTAATACCAGGAGGCTGGTTGGAAACCACTGAGTAATTTGGAAGTGGCTTTAAGCACAAGAGCTCTGCAGGCTTTTCATTAGCACTTCATAGTACGAGTATGGGAAGCAGCAACTGTTTTTTTCACTCTGTGTCAGAAGTTTAAGTTCCAGGGGTGGAGGATTTGTCATTGGTGTTACTTAACAGAGAATGTTATATTCTTTTCAGAACAAGTGCAGATGTAAATCCTTCTAGCACCCAGCAGAGAATGAGTTTTCTTTGTCGTGACAATATCAGTAACAAAAAGCAGAACACCTCTGCAGTTTAACTACAGTGCTGGTGGAGACATTCTGCAAACCATCTGCATGGGCTAAGTAATTCAGGGTATCTCACAGTGCTTCATTGCATTTTCATATATAGTATTCTTTTCTTATGTTGCTAAATGTATTCTGGGGAAAGATTCTTTCTGAAGCTGTATTTTGTGGAATATTTCCTCTCTTTTTCTCCATCTTATCTCTTTCCTTTCCTCTCTTTATGAACTCTTTGTGGGATTTAATATCAGTAAGGTAAACAATCCTTATAATGATCTTCATGCTTTTTTTATTCAATGACCTTAGTTGAGGCTAATAACAAGGTTTCTTTTTATTGGGCTTATTTTCTTTATGTGGACATTTTTCTGTAGAAAACTGTATCTAATGGATGGCTTCAACTGAATTGCATAGGAGCCTTCAAAGGATAACAAATTTGAGGCACTGGGCATTAAACTAGGTTAAACATGAGTGATCTACAGCTGGAAGCTTAAACAACTAGAGATTATTATTCTTCAAAATCCTTAAAATTATTTCTAAGTTTCCATGAGCTGTAATTTTAGCTACTTTTTGGTACTCATTTTTAATTTTAGAACTTATAACTTTAAATGAATCAGACCATTTCATGTTTCAGATCTGAATATCATGAGATGGCATAAATTAAATTATTAGGAATTAAGAAAAAAAGTTACTTTAAAAATCTCTTATATGTATACATAAGTCCTATTGTGACTGAGTTTATGTTAAAAAATCTTTGTGAGTCAGAAGGAAATTTTTATTTTAAGTGTCTTTAATATATATATGAATCCAAATCAAGTATAATTTGTTGTTGAAGAATAACAAATAGTAAATATTGTGTGTGTGTCTATACCTCAGTTTTGTCTCTGTGGTTATAATTAGCAAGAAAAAACTTGTGCATTTTTTCTTACTAACTTTGTCACAGTACTTGTGTTTTCTCACAGTAATTGCATTGAAATTATTGTCTTCCAGAAAAGTTCAAAGAAGGAAAGGAAAATACTGTTCTTCAACAATAAAAATATTATAAATATTTTCTGAAATATGACCATTTTAGAGAACAGACTTGAGACCCTTATAATGTCACCAAGAATATCACTTTTTCATTCTGAGTGCATTTATTATCCATGAAAGATACCAGACTGATGATACTGAAGATGAAATTACTTAATTTATTGTCATATATGCTTCAACACTCACCTGCAAAAGCTTTCTCAAATGGAGGAAAATAGTCAGATAGTCACTTTTGACTAGACACTATCAGCTTTGATGAATTATATTTTACTGTAGAAGGACTCCATTGAGGTTAAATATAGTAAAAACTTGCTAATTTAGAGGTGGAAGAACCTTTCTTTTAACTGTGTTAAATAGACGAAAAAGTGAAGTTGCAGAGTAGGAACGTTTTACACACCATAAATTTTGAGGAAAATCTGTACCATGACAGTTGTTTTATTTTGGTTGACACAGTCAAGAAAAGTTTCTTCCTACCATGCAAGGTCAGTTTTTAGATTTAGATGTGGTTCAGGTTTAGAGTGAAGTCCTTTCAGCAATCCTGACAGCTTGCTAAAATTGAGCCCTGTGGAACACCACTAGTGAGGGGTTGTGAGCCTGATGTAACCCCATTTGATACAAACATTTGTGCCTGACAGGTGCTTACAGATGCTTCTGAGTAGGATGAGGCCAAACCTTATGTGGTGATGTGTGAGAAGAAGAAGCAGTCTATACAAAAGTCCACTAGGATTCAGCTAAATCTCAGCATAAACAACTGTCCAAGCATGACTTGCTGACCTTCTATAAGGATTCTCTCCAGCTCTCCACAAGATACTCAGGTATCTATGATTATATGAGTGTGCACCTTTAATAGCATGTGGTTATTATTAATGACATCTTCCTACATGTACTCCGCACCATAATTAACTAAAATACAAGAAATCAAAACAGTCTTGCTGTGTTTTCAGGTATCAGTACAACTGTTTTACAAGTTTCTCATTGGAGTGTAATTTTTTTAGAAGTTAATGTAACATTTTTATTCTGCTTTCAACTGCCTGACTATATGTTAGTTTGCAATTTTCTCTGTAAAATCTCACTGTTCAGAGCTGAGCATCACGTTAAAGAAGCACATTCATAGGAGTCCGCAAGTTGATGTGTATGTATCTTCAGTTGATTTGTATGACTTTTGAGGCAGGTTGCATCATTGACTATCCTGTGGAAAGCACAAGAACTACCAGAAACTTTGTTAACTCAAAAGTTGTTCTAGTGCTGACGATTTTTCGTATCTACTGAATCTCATGCAGACATATGGGGACTAGCCCATGGGCATGTGGTTGTCTTGTACACTTCAGTTTGGTTTCACCACATGGTTTTTCAAGACTGAGTCTTAAGGATTCAGGTGGTTTATTTTGCAACAGTATTCAGGTGCTGGAAATTTCAAAGACTGTCAGAAGTTTCCCTATGATTTGCATAAAAGGAATTCTGGTAAAATAATTTCAAAATAAAAGATGTTTCTTTCTAACCTCAGGCAAACTCTGCCTGTATATGCAGAAGCACAAATATATTGCACATCTAATACACATTACACTTTCACATGTAAATAATCTGTGTAACCTACTAATTCATTGGGAAGAGTAAAGTGATGTAGCAAAGAATTCCGTGGCTTAATTAGATATCTCTCAAGTTTGTCAGTTGCCATTGAATATCTTTTGCCTAGCTGTTGTATGATAAGCTAAATAGGAGAACTTGTGTGACTGCTTGAGTATATCATTATATAATAAATGTACAGGTAACACAAAGTTTATCATTACTTGTTTCCAAAAGATAAAAAGCTGTAATATTATCGTGTAAAAAATTTTTAGGCCTTTAGAGGTCTGTCTAATTTATTTTCCTGGATTATTTCTGTTTATATCTTGAATATAGAATGATCAGAAATATAAGTAGAATTTAATGAAAAAAAAAAGTCTTGCCATTTTTCTTCTTGTGGAATTAAACATTGCACATCTGTGGTTAATATAATATGCAACTTATGCATTTTGAACCATCTTATTTGTCTTCTACTAAAATGAAGAAACATTCAGGTCCCAGTCAATGGGACCAGATACACATAGAGGAATAAAGTCTATCTTGCAGAAACAAAATCTTTTAATCGCCTTACATATGTAGAGACTGCCCTCAACAGGAGATCATCACTAAGAAATCCAATTTTAACATGAAATATTCTAGATCTCAGGGAACGTTAGACATGAAAATTTCAGTTAATGAAACAACCTCTTGTACATGCTAAGAAATAAAAGACGAAATGTTTTGAACACAATGATTTTTGCTTCATCATTCTTTATTAACATTAGACTTTCCAAGACATAACGGATAAATTTACACATTGAAGAGACAGCCATAGAACCACCTTTAGAATTCTAAATCTTCCAAAATCAAAACACAGAAAATGATGGTAATTGTGTTTGTTTTCCCTGATATCAACACAAAGCTATGGAAATAATGCTTGGAAAAGCCAACAGTAGGTCATGGTCAAGGATTTTATTGTTCTTTTCCTTCTCCTCTTCTGTGCCAACCTTCAGAGGATTTGATGGAAAAAAATACTATTATAAAATCAATTTTGCAAGTGAATTTTTTCAAGGTATGTATTACTACTTCTCTTTGGTAAAGTCTGGGTTTTTCACATCTTCATTCTCCAGTATGATGCATTTTACAACAAGTTGTCAGTCATTTCTGTTTGCGGTTTTTTTCCTATACGGTCCATCAAAATTATGCTTGTACTGTTCTTTCCAGATGAGAAACAAATAAAGACAGATGTACAACTATATGGAAGAATCTGTAATGAACTAGTACTGTAGGGTCCAAAACACTGACTGGCTCCCTAATATGCAGGATGATGCACAAACACACACAAAAAAGACAACTCAGTCTCAGAAACTGTAGCATCTCATCTGTGTGCTTTGAAGGAAATAAGTATTAAAAGACAGGTGAGCTAAAATGTTGTCCCTGTGCTAAGTCCTTGTTTTCTCTTGTTAGAAGGCACTTGAGGTTGACGGTCTAGGAGAAAAAAAAAAAAAAAAAGTAGTATTCAATTTTTGGGATTTCTTGATTTCCAAGAAGGAATGTAGTTGCCTTATCCTTGCCAAGTACTCTGACAAAATGCTCATGCTCTGCATGAGTGCACTGCAGTTCCTGCTTGGTGCACTTGACATTTCAGTGTCTTTCCACATTATCTTATCATGTTGGACTCTATGATACTTGTTGGATCCCTTCCAACTCAGAATATTCTGTGAAATCAGAAACAATTCTGTGAAATCAATTCTGTCTGATTTTAATACAATATCATGAATACAATTCATGATAAAGGTTCTCCTGAATACAAATAACACAAGGAATATATTGCTTTTATTTTTTTCCAGTATAAAGATAACACAGTACAACAAATAATATCAGTCTGAAACAAAATTTCTCTTCATTGAAGAGATAAAGCAGGCATGCAGTCTTCTCTCAGCTGTAATCAAAAAACACACCTTCTCTACCCAGAAAGCTTGAGCATTCCTTGATCCGCCAGAATGGTCCTGGTAACAAAGTGATCAAGAGGCCTATTAAACACAACATACATACATACTTCAGGAAGTAAATACCTAAGACTGAGAGATCCTGTTCCTTACTGAGTGACTAAACAGATACATGTTCACACTGCATCATTTTTCCTTCTTTTCTTCAATGAAAATTGTCTTCTTTGCTTCAGAGTGAGAAGTAGTACATGACACAATGATTTGTTCACCATTTGTAAAGTTTTAAGTTCAAACTTTCTCAGGTTAAAGAGAAACCTGAAACAGGATTTTCATCTTCATCTAACATCCAAGCCACAATGTGAAAGTCAATTAACACTAAGTTGGTTCAAGTCACCATAATTGCTTAACTGCATATTAAAGCAGAATTAGCCTGTGTGTTAGATGTACTGAAACAGTATCTTCAAGTGACTTGGGAATTCTTCTATGGAATCAAAAGTCACAGCATCCAGACATGTTTTAGATATGTACTTAAACAAAACTATCGGTGCCTTTATTTGGAAAATTACTATTCAAGTAAGAATACACCATGGGAAATGTAGACATAAGTTAATTAGAGTTGTTTTGTTATTTTGGAGTTAGGTATACCTTTTTATATCTGTTAGAGTCCTCAGCATCACTTCTCACTTCAGAGTGGTCAATATGCTGTACAACATTTCATATATTTGTGTTATATAATACATTGTCCTTTAAAAGGTAACAGAACATACAGATGCTTTAGAGAGGTGGTTTTGATTTTTTTTCTGGAGCCTCAAATAGTTGTGAAAAGGGGCAGAAGAGCAAAAGTAATGAAATTATTCCACTGAGCTAAATTAGCTATCATATATTTTGTATTAGCAGAAATCTGATGGAGAAACTGAATTCTCAAAGACATTTTTAGAGAAAGAAGCCTTGATTCCCCTTTGATTCAAATATATTAATAATGAGAACAAAGGAAAGAAAATTGAAACTGCTTTTCTAGGTTTTGCCTCTACGCTCTCTCAGATGAGTGGTAGTGTGCATTTATTTTTTATTCCTCTGCTTAAATTTAAATTCTGGCAAAGGAGGTACATAGGAGAATGGTGGCACACTCCTCAGAATCCTAAACTCTTGCAACTTTTCCTCTGTCAGCCTAACTAACTGAAAATATGCATTTATCTCTGAAAAGAAAATTATCTGATCCCACCATGCACCATAAAGAGAGCTGGGACGTGAATAAATGACAGACAGATTTTTAAAGTTGCTTTATGTGGTAGATTCTTTGCCCTGTAATCCTAAAGTTTTGGAAATGTACCATTCTAACTACTGCTTCATTTCATAACTCTTTGAATTTCTTATGTTTAATCACATGAAGTGTGCTGAGCAGACACAGGAGTTAGCCACTAGCAACCTGTTTATTGATATCAGTAAACTTTCCCAACTATGGTTTTCACTCCTGTAGGTTATTGTCAAAAATACTACTAGGTACAGTTGGAAGATATTTCCTTCCCTGCTCTCCCCACTATTTCTGAAAAAACATTCATAGCACATTTTCCATAGTATTGACACTATGGTGTGTATCTGCATTCACATAATGATAAATAACAGTCATATTATAAATTTGGGCTGTTTAGATCTTCCTTCTTCTCCATTTTCTTTTCTTTTCTTTTCTTTTTTTTTTTTTTGCCATAAATAGAAACTTTGCTGGATGAATTGTCTTCTTTCCCATGTTTTTCTGTTTTGAAGTCTACTCTGTCTAACACATAGATAAAGAAGTAAATAGTAGATGGTGTCTTACAGACCTCCAATAGTCCACAGGCCACAAGTTGCAAGAGACTGCACTAAAGTACTTAAGAAACATGTCAATCAATTTCCAACCCATTAGTAATTATCTTTAAGAACTCCCACAGGACCACAGAACATAGATGAGTGTAATCTCCTTGCAAAGGAAACCTCTGTGAGCAGAACCATCTACATATTAATCCTGGATCCTATAAATATACCAGGAAAACTACTGAACAATCTGTAAGCATTCAACAAGTAACAAAGTGATAATAGGATAAACATCTTGCCAGACATTTGTATCAAAGCATATTTTCAGACCTAAACACCCTCTCTGAGGTAGTAACTGACATAGAAAATCAAGAATGTAACATCCTGGTTTAGACTCTGATAAGCATTTTTACACTGATTTGTATGACTTTGATAGGAAATTGTAATAGAGATGAACCATATTACAATTGAGTGGTTATAGGCAAATTGAAAAAGAACATACTTAAAAAGATGTGGTACTTATTGAACATTTTTAAGGAGAATTAAAATGTCCTAAGTCCTATAAAATTCAATATTTTATTAATAATTTATTTTCATTGTAAGTGCAATCGTGGAACAAATCAATGAATGTTGGAATGGGAGAGGCAGTGCCCGTCTCCCATCTTGGAAAGGATCAATAAAGCGCACTGAGAGACATCGGAGATGATATCTTAGTTCTGCTTACTTTCACAGCAGACTTCAGGAAGCAGAATATCAAGTTTTAAGCAGCATGTTACAAAACATAGAGAACATTATAGACCAAGAGAGAACAGAGAATAAAATTATGAGCTTTACAAAAATAAGAGAAAGGAAATGGTGTCTTTGGCAGACAGCTTTTGTTCAACTGAGGAAGGACATGCTGAGAATTTACCATTTATGGACATGCTGAAAAGTAACCATTTATGGAATTATATTTGCCATTTATGGACCTATGAAGGTTTCTTGTTCTGTCTGTCTTTGGAAGACAGCATGAGAAATAAGCATCTCTATTTTCAGCATTAGAGGTTTTTTTAAGAGGGCTTTTCAGTCTGAAAGTAGAGGTGAGTGCTGAGTGATGGGGGCTGTAAAATTCCTATCATTAAAATAAACAGAGTTTAGACAGACATGAGACTAAGACAATCTATACATACTGTGTTCTGACACAGGATGGGAGAAGGAACCACAGAACTTTGTCAACCTTTGATTTACCTGTTTCATCCAGAATGACAATTTCTTAAGTATTTTTGTTAACACCTTGTGAATACTAGCTAAAGTGGTTGTTCTCTGCCTGTCCCACAAATTCATTTAGTTTGAAGTAAACTACTTACATTGTCTTTCAGACGTAAGTAGGGGAGAATAGAAAACCCTGCCTTTTACAAACTATATTTAATTTGAACACACTGCTGAGATATGGCCATAAATCAGCATTTTTCAATGGAATGCCATTTATAAGTATGGCACAAATATTTTGTTTCAGCAAATATGTAAGATACTTGTACTTTAGTACCTTAGTACTTAAGATACTTGTACTTTAGATAGCCTTAGTACTCTGACCAACTTTTCTGCAAAAAATTTACCATTATTTGTGCTCAACATGATAAGCAAACATCAGCATTATTCTGGAACAAATTTACAACACTGATTTCTTTAAGAAATTTTTTATAACCAGCCCGCATACTGGAATTTGCTTGTGTCCAATTTTGTAAAGTACAAAGCCTCAGTCATCTGGATTTACAGCTGCATGCCAAGTCTGGGAATTAAATTAGTAATTAGACAAAATTGTATTGGATTCATTAAATGAATAGATATGTAGTCTGTTATTTTACTTGACTGTAACAACGTGATACATAAGCTGCAAACATGATCAAACTTCTTATACTTCTTATACTTAACTAAGACTGCGGCTTTCCACTTATATTTTACAAAGATTTATTAGCCTTATTCAAAAACTGTGGATTTTTTTTCAAATTATGTTAAAATATATTTACTATCTAACACGTACCTAGGGATATTCCTTGTAGATCAAAAGAAATATACTTCTACTGACTACTTAACTCATTATTTGGATGTGAATTGGATTGTAGACAATGCTTTTCTCTTCAAATCCATGATTTCCTTGCCACTCAGGTCCTTTCTGAAGATTTGTCTTTGCAGTGATAGCTACAATTTGTTGTATTATATGCAATCAGATCAAATACTAATAAAAAATACTTTGCATTTTCCTCCAACTTCTTTAATGTTTCCTGCTTTTCTTCTCTCTCTAGCTGTTTTTCAGCTCTCCGGGGCAGGAATTATGTTATACTATATAATTCATAGAATGCTTTATACACCGTAAGGCTATGATATATCATATTCCAGTGATTGTGCTCCAGTAGGAAAAATCTCTGAAGTGTATTTCATTAGCATGGTAACGATCCTTGAGTAAGTACATTATGTACAGTAAAGGGTTTTAATCACAGAATCATAGGATTGTGTACTAGTTAGGACTGGAAGAGACTTCAGTAAGTCTTTAGCCCAGCCCTCTGGTTAAATCCATGAGGACTGTTCCCATTTACCTTATTCACCTCTATGTGTACAACAAGGGTTATGAAGAGGACTAGTTTCTTGATTTCCCCTGGGACCAAACTGGGGCTGAGCAGCTCCATGGATTGTACCTTCTGCCTGTTTTGGAGATGGGTGCAGTAATGGCCTTTCTCCAGCCACCAGGGACCTTACCTTGCATGATCTTCACAACCTTTTAAAAATTACAAAAGTACCCCAGCAATAACACTAGCCAAAAAAATTTGTAATTCAACAGCTTGAAGGGTGAGATTCAGCTTCAAAAGAAGTCTCCTAAATTTCGGCATGAATAGTAGATGTCTATACAGAAAGCTAGATATTTAATCTTCTCTTGTAGAAACACTTTAAATATTGGTTTTTGGCAGGTAGCTGACTTGCTTCTTAGATACCACTGACTGCTTTGACTACTTCTTTAATTACTACTGCAAGTTTCATGTATTATATCTGTCACTATGCTACTGGTAAAAAAACAAACAAACAAAAAAACGTGTAAGAAAGGATTAGTGGATAAATGTAAAATTCAAGAAAACAGTCTTTCCTGTCTTTGTAAAGAGATATCATACTTGACAGAATAATTTGTTTCTTTGGGAGAGTCAGCATACAGACAAAAAGGATATAGTTTACTCAGATTTCCAAAAGACATTTGACAAGATTCCTCACCAGGCGTTCTTCAAGAATAAAAAAATACTGTGGAATAATAATAAAAAAAAAGACCATTACCTGGAGGAATGCCTCTCAAAAAAAACCAAAAAACAAACAAACAAAAAACCAAAACAAACAAACAAACAAAACCAAACCAAACAAAACAAAAACACCAGAAACAAAAGTAGAAGGTAATGGTCTATATTCCCAATGGAGTGTGATCACTAATGGAGAAAGATTCCACAGACATCTGTACTGGTGCCCGTGATATTCATATACACTTCAGAAAAAGGAGACAGTGAGGTGATAAAGTCTGCTAACAACACAGAATATCTACACAGAACAATTCAATGCATATATATCTAAAGCAATGTCCTTAGGGAAAAAGTAATCCAGACTTTCCATACACATTCCTGGCTCTAAGTGAGCAATTAGAACTCAGGAAAGAGATTTTCAATTGTATTAAGCAACTGTGTGAAAACTTCAACTCAATTATCAGTAGCAAAGCAAGACTGAAAATGTTAGGAATTATTGAAAAAGAACAGTGGGTTTTGGTTTGTTTGTTTGTTTGTTTGTTTGTTTTTAAAGAGAAGACAACATACCCCACTATTCAATCCCTATGCCCTCATCTTGAATGATACATAGATACCTGATTCCCCTATTAAGAAAAGGATATAGTAGTTTTAGGCAGAAAATGCACAGAGAAAACTGATAGGAATTATTTATTTTTAGACGGTAAGGAACCATTCCCCATGCAAGGAACCACTAAAGAGAAAGATATTATTCAGTCTGCTAAATTGACACAGGGAGGAGATGGACAAGGAGATACAACAGAGATTTACAAAACTATAAGTGACACGGAGAGTATGAATGGGGAAAGATTTGTCACTGCCACTTCAAATATAAACATTAGGTAGCATCAGATTAAACTGACAGTGGAGCTCTATGGCACAACTTACTTTGTATTTCAAGAAGTACCAAAGGCTTCTGAAACAACTTGAAACTCAGGGAAATTACTATGAAACTGATCCACTGAGGGCTATGAGACATGAAAATACACCACTTATAAAGTTCATGATCTGCAAATTTATGGGAGTGTATTGAAAACCATGGTAGTAAAATATTTTTATTTTGACTAGTGTTTTCCTCACACTTTCACCTATACATCTATTATTAGCCATCATCACAGACCAGATACCAAATTTGACAAGCTTTAGATTTAATGACTGTTCCAATGCTTTTAACAGTGTATTTTTGAATATGATTTCCAAATGTTTGTGAAATAACAGATTCTGCCATTTGTCTATCTGTTCCTAAGCCTCTTGTGGTTTTATCAGCACCTCGAAAGAAAAAATAAAATCATTACTATTGAAATTTTTAGATGAAATATTTAAGTTTTGATTAAAATAGAAAGCCATTATTTATACATACTGACTTAGCTAGATTTATAAACAGAAAAATAACACATAAGGAACTACTGAATGATAAAGATCTATATTTTAGAACAGGGTTTCAATAAATTCTTTGCCATTACTAGTCCTCTTGAAGTACAACCAGGAGTTACAGGATTATTAAAAAAGGTAATTGATGAGATATCTTGGTCTCTATACGCAGATGGTCAGACAACATCATAACAATAAAATGCTTGGATCAATGAGTAATTAGCACAACTCTACAGTCTCTGACTTTGGAGTCATGGTTCTGAGACTCAGCACCAAGTCTAGACAGAAGTAAAGTCTACTGAATCATTCTAGTAATTTTCTCTGTATTTTTATGTCATGTCTTTTACCATGAGATGAAACACAGATAATGAAAAATACTCGAGCTTTCAGCCTGGGCATTTTATACAGAATCCTTATATTTCAGCATCCTCATTGATTCCCAGATCTTTTTCTGTGGTTTTAGTTTGTTGTGGCTTTTTTATTTCATTTTTTGATTGGTTGGATGGGTTTTGTTTGTTTGTTTTTTCCACTTATCAGGTAGTTCACCAAAAATCCTCTTTGACCAAGAGATTTGGGAATCACACTGACTTTTGTGTTGCAGTGTCTATGCATCTCTGACTAAATAAATCTCAGAGGGGGCTTCATCATAATGGTCTGTCAATCTTCAGACCTGAAATAATATTTTCTACTGTGATTCTGCTTTGGATTTTATTTTTTTACCACAGTTACTGCTTTCCTTTTATCTCTTTTTCTAAAGTGATGGATTCAGCTGTGCTCCTGATGTGCTCTTCTTCTTGAGTTTATTAAAACACAAACATGAGGTTTCAGCTGATTTCTGTTTCTGCTTTGCTACTTTAGCACAATCACTTATTAATAAATTATTTGTAAGTCTCCCACGTTTGTATTAGAATGTTTTTGTTGTTGCTCTGCATAGAAAATTTCTTTGATCTTTTCAGTGTGTTTACCATGCCATTTCTCTGTTTTCTCCCATAAAATAATAAAATAAACCTATTCTCTCTAGCACTCACCTCCTTTTCTCTTTAGCACTCACCTAATGTCACAAAATACTCTGAATAGGTCAAAGGACAGTTGCTATGAGAATCAGGCTGTGATAAAGCTTGAATGAAAGCAGAAGACACAGAAAGAGCAGATTAATGTGCATTATATCCTTGGCATGAGACTAAACCTCTCTGAGACTGTGTGCAAGCTGGAGCTAAGTTATTTGACATGCCTGCAATGTCCTGTGGCTACAAAGTTTAGAAACACCAAAGGATGTTAGTACTCCAAATACTTTTGCGATGTAAATATAGCTTATGATGAAGATATAAATCAGTATAAATCTTGTTTTGAAAGGAATGGTGGCGTACACTATTGATTTTTGTCAACTTTCATTCTAAGAAATGTCTTCTACTTTTAGTCCCTATGCAAACTGCTTTTCCATTACATACATTTATAATAAGCTGTAAGTTGGAGTATACTCCACTGTTACACTTATCATACTAAAAATAAGGGTTTTAATCTTCATACACAAGAATAAAATCACAAGGTAAGGTAAAAATTAAATTTCTGTTCTTGGTACTGTATTAGTGCTATACAATCAAGAACACTAGTGACTCAACTTCTTTAGGAAATTCTCAATTTTGAGCTTTGCTGGATACAAAAAAATACAGAGGACAATAAGGCAGTTTTTGTATTCTCGATAAGTCTTCTGTTCATCAAGGAGAAATAACTGCAAACTATTTTCCTTTAAATCCACTTCAGATTCCTTTGTTCAGTATAAAAAATAAAAATAAAATAAATTGAGGCTTACTAAAATAAAATCAAGTGGTCAAAATTTTGTGGTTTGCTATTTCTCTTCTGTACAGAGGATATAGAGTGCTACTAAAACAATTAACTTTTCTATGCAAGGGTGAAAATGGATACAAAAGGTGAAAGACAGTGAAGAGTGAACACATTATTTTCAAGTCACATAGCATGTTGTCTTCTGGAAATTATTCTGAAACCCATACTTCACATATGACTCCTTACTGTCTGATTTACAGTGACACCATAACTCCTAATAAAGTGCCTGCCAGCCTTTTCAAGGGCAAAAGAAATCTATAATTAAAAGTTTTAAAACAGTACATTACTTCCTTTCCTTATTTCTAGGGGACAGGAAAGTTAGAGCAAGAGTATTTTTACTGGGAACACTTTTAAATTTGGCAACCTGCTTCTGTGAATAAACATCTAGCTTATGGGGCAAAATTCTTCTTAAATCAGATATAAAACTCAACTTCTGTAGAAATGGAAAATCTGTGATACTGACCAGCTGAAAACATCTCAGTGTCTGTTGCATGAAAATCTTTGTTGACTTCAGGAAGCATTTGACATAATTTTTATTATGTAGTATGCTATGTAGAATTATAAGCATCTTTCTTCATGTTCAGTATGCAAAGAAATGCAACTATGTAATATGGATTTGTTGATTGTAAAATTGGCTATATGATAAAAGCTTTCTACAAATTGAATCTAAAAAAAAAAAAACAAAAAAAAAAAACAACCTGCAAAGTTCTGTGAACTTAAAAGATTCCATGCTGCATTGAAAAAGCCCCATCAATCTGTTTCTTTTAATGGTTTTTTTGATGTTTCCTGAGAGAAATTTGAATAAACCCTATCTTCTTACACATGTAGGTCAGAGTTTTCTTCTTATCAAGCTGCAATGATTTGTTTTATTTCACTGGAAGACTTCTGGCATGCCATTTTTTCTTAATTCAGGCTTTTCCATAGATGAGTGCTTAATCAATGTTCTGCTAAAAATTGGCTTCATAGAAAAAAAAAATGTTTACATCCTGCCTCAATTGGAATTGCATGAACTGCAGTGAGAGTTCAAAATCTGTGGGCACGTCCCTATTAAAAAAGTAGAAGTGGTGAATAGGCAGCATTGGATCTCAAGCATAGTAGCTAATCTATTCTTCATGTTTGATTCTGGTCTCTTTACTCATAGGCTCTTCATATCAGCTGAATTTTGTTATTAATTTACAACGATTCTTTTAATGCATAGCTACTACGGGACCAAAGAAAAACAGGTTATTTTACACTCCCCTTACTTTTCTTGAATAATAAACTGTGCATTTTGAGTCTCTGGTTGACTACACCTAGGCAAATTCCAATTAAATTCCTAATACCTCAGCAGGTATCATAACCATCTCTACATAACATTTTAGCTATTGATGTAGGCATCAGTTTTAGGGTTCATCTTGTCATCTTTGTTATTGTATGACATTCTTCAATCCTGTTCTGGATACCCCAACAAATTGAAATACAAAATTCTACAGGGTGAAAAAGACAATTTTTACCTTACTTGGAACATTTTACAGGGAATATAAATCCTGAAGAAGATTTCCAAGAATTTTCTAGAGAATGGGAATAGCACTTCTTTTAGAAGCAGCACCAGAGGACCCTGTAGTTCAATGGCTCTGCTACAAGCATAGTAACCCAAGCTTCAACCCTCCACCCTCCTTTTAATGGAGAAAGGATGTGAACTTTTTCAGGTGAGTGACTCACCAAGTCAAATTGGTAACTCCTACATATGATGGACACTTTACCACAGTAAAGAGCTGTTTCCTCATTGCTGCAGATAACACTGGTGAAGATGAAGATTTACTGTACAAAAACATGCAATTATCACATCCCTTTTGTAAAGGTCAATGTAGGAATAATTTGTATAATAACCCCTAGGAATAAGTCTTAGGAAGTAAGGAGACAGATTCAGCCTAAGTTTCAAACCAAGCAGTAAAGCCAGAGAAGACTTAAAAGTCAACAGGCTTAAAAAGCTTATAATGGAAATAAAAAAGGGCAGTAATTACCGATTAAAAGCTTTACTGTCTGAGTTAGACTTTTGGATACCTTATCCCTTTGGCATTAATCTTTGTGGAATGCTCATTGCAAAGAGTTAAGATATTTTGTGTAAGTGCTACAACAAGAAATTCTAATTTTGAACAAAAAAATATAATTCCTACAGTTTCATCTCAATCAAAAGTTTAAGGACTTAAAAACTTCAAAGCCCCTCTCCTTTGAGATACAGACATCTAGAGAAATAGGAAAGAAAACAATTTTACCAAAACTGAGCTTTATGCTAAGGAGAGAATGAAATTGCCACAGTGTTTAATCAAAATCTACATACTAACATGGGAAGATGGAACTTGACCTGTTAAGGAAGACATTGGTTTTGTTGCATACTATTTGCAGGTACTGTGTCACCCATTGTTTTCATGTAGTACTCAAACTTCTACCATGTTCAGATTTTGTTTTCTTATGGTTTAGTAAATACCATACTGCTATTGTAAGTAAAAGCTTCAGGCATTACACTATTTTTCCTTCCCTTAATTTTTCAAGACATCAGGGATAGAGCCTATTTGGTTTGTTATGAACTTGTTATGAGAATTTCCTGTGGCAGTCAAGTAACAGGAACTTTGTACCTGAGTCTCTTGTTACAATGTGGTATTTAAGGGAGTTTAACTTTCAGAGGACTTGAAAGTAAGGACAATAAGCTCAGAATAAAAGCCTCAGGGTTGTAGACAATGCTTCGATGGTCAATTATCAGTCACCGAAAATGTACAACCTTGAGCTGGAAAATATTGCCTGAAGTATAAGAAGGAGGGAGGAAGGAAGGAAGGTAGGCAAAAAATAGCAGCTGAGCAAACAGAATAAGGTAACTGGTGAAGCCTGGATTTTAGCACCCTCCATCATCATGCACAGTGTATACCAGTAGCCAGACTACAGCCTAGCCAAAGGTCCAAAGGAAAAAACTCAAACAGTTTTATAAGTAAGAACTCAGCACTCAGTGGCAAAGGTTAATGTCATGGAATGATGGGGTGGTAGAAGCTGCAAGATTGCTGCCAGCACAAGAGTCTCAGTTCCTTCCAGTTATATCATGAGCTCTGACACTCCAACAGCCTTTTGACCTGCCAGCAGGTTGTCCAAGACTGCATATGGCAAACTTTACTTTATGTGTCCCAGTGTATATTTTCTTAACAAAAGCAGTGCATTTTTCCTCACTAACAAACCCTCTAACTTCTCAATAAATAAAGCTTTAGGTATGTGACAAATAAAATTTAGTACATGTAAATTCAATTTGACCTCTTACTGCTTCAGGTAACAGCTTGAAAGCTTGTGGAATACCGTTGATGGTATTTCTGTTTGAAGGAAAGAGAAAAAATAAATGCACAAAGACCTTTAAATCTGCATAAACTAGTCTTGAACATTTCAAGCCTCAGTGAGGCAGAGAAAAAGGTCTTCCTCTTTATGAAACTTAGACTGCTCTCTCAGAAAACTACTGCATGGTTTAGACAATCGATATTATGAATCATTATATAATGAGTTTATGTAATCAATTATACAAGATGTCCATAGAATAATAGATGTGTAGTTAGATTAAACAGGGAGCAACCATTGTTACTGATCAAATATGCAGTGATAATAATGTGTTTAGACAACTATTTAAGATTTTAGAATGCTACAAAATTAATACTAAATTCCTATTCCACTAGTTTTAGATGTGCTTCTCCAAGGTAAATCTGGAAAGACATGGAAGTGAAAAGATATATTCAATATTAACTGGCGATTCTGAAGGATGGTTTCAGTATTGAAAAAAGAGAATATTTTAGGGAAACAATTTTCCTTGGTGTAAGTATTGAACAAGATGAAAGAAAAACATTTTTGCAACTATTGTTGCAAAGTTATTTAAAATATGCAAAAAGAGGAATCTCATCTGAACTCTATGAAGATAAACAAAAGGTGTTATCCACATTTACCAGAATAAGATGAAATACACCTTAGTTTCATCCAGAAAGTCTTTAAATCTGATAGAAAATAAATTGTGATTTTTCTGAGGTATTTGTTTATTTGTATGTTTGTGTAGGGAACAAACCCTTTCAACAAAATAATTTTCCTTAGGATTCTACTCTTCCAAATTGGAGTAGTATAAATTATTCAAAAGCAGTAACATATTTAAAGGTCAGTTTAAACTAAAAAGTATGCAGAATGGTTGAATAACATTAATTAGTGTTATAACAATTAATGCAGTTGAGTTTATGTTTGGATGGAATTCAAAGAAAGGAATAATGAAAGTGAGTAGTGAAGAAGTAATAAGTTGGCACTTACCAAAAAGGAAAAAGATGATTGAATTTGTAGAGAAAATCTATGATAATTGATTCAATTTTATTTTAATTTCTATTTTACAGTGGAATGACATATTCTAAACGAGTCCCCTATGATTCATTATATCATGAAACTGTCTTTGTGACTTGTTTTTGGAAGACATATTGTATGAGTCACTGTAAAGTGAACTAGATAATGATCTGTTTAAAATAATCTGGACTTCGTAGAGAGATGATTCAGGTACACAAATCTTATTTATTTCAGTGATGGACAAACCAAAAGTGCAAAACTTCCTGATGCATTTGGAACTTTCAGATCAAGACTTTTGATATTGTGTGACCACAATGTATTTCCTGATAAATATTCTACTCTACTTAAGACATACTTGTAGACATTGCCCGTTTTAGTTTACAAATTTTTATCTTCTTCCTCTAGGTATGACATTCCTGTAATTCCACCGGTAGTATGTTACTTTTTCAAGCTTTTTTAGGTAATCATTAGCTGTGATTTTCTCCTTGTATCCTATTACCTCTTCAAGAAAGGCTAAGGTTTTTATGTGCCCAGGAAGCTAAACACAAATCTGTTTAATATCTGCTAAGATGTTTCCCTACTATTTATAAATTTTGCATAAGTTATGCTTTCTGAAGATTCAAAAATATAAATAAATAAATAAATTTAAACTAAATTAGACTTCTGTATGAAAAAAAAATCTAGACTTTAGTTCCCACTCTACATTTTCAGATTAATTACAGTATCTGGTAATATCTTTCTGATGTTCTGACACTTTCATTTTGTTTTATGTGTTTTGATATGCCTTCCACAAGAACCATAAAGTCTATACCCAATGGACAGTACAAAGTCTGTGAGGCACCAAAACATCCAGAAAGATAATGTCAACGACTGAGGAAGCAAAAACAGTTTCAGTTCCAGAGTATAGTTCAGAGATGATTATGAATGTGGTTTAAAAAAAAGTCAGCCTCTGCTCCATTAATGAGGATGCTGAGGCTGTAACTGTCAGAAATGGTACCACTTCTTTCCTTGTTCTTTTATTAACTTATATCCTGAACCAGACATCCTGACACTTTGTTTATTTAAGTATTGCAGGCTCCAGTTTCAGTGTGTCTTAGATCTCCCAAAATCGCACTTTTGTATACAAGAGCTGATATTTGTGTTACTGAAGATGAGTTAAAAGCAACCTATTTGAATGCTTCTTCTGATAGCTGATGTTTCAACAGCCACCAGCAGTAAACAAATTAAAAAAAAAAAAACGTGAATGGAAAGCTAAACCAGCTTTCTATCTCCAGACCAGTAAAAGTCCGGGTGGTTTATCTAGGAGTAATTAGCATGAAAATAACCACTGCAATAATTTGTCTCTGGTGCGAAGGAATTTGCGCACATCCTAAAATCTTGGCTTTCTATGTTACATGCAGTGACTGATCGTCCCCACTGATTGTGTTGAACACCAGTGTGACA
The DNA here is from genome assembly GCF_022539395.1 of Myiozetetes cayanensis. Classification (NCBI taxonomy): domain Eukaryota; kingdom Metazoa; phylum Chordata; class Aves; order Passeriformes; family Tyrannidae; genus Myiozetetes; species Myiozetetes cayanensis. Next base: position 38,128,905 of record NW_026087742.1, on the reverse strand, counting down.
GCCTCAGATGCCAACTGTTTTATGTCATTCACTGATACACTGATTTCAGATGCAATAACAGCTGCAACAAGTAACTTAAGTGAATTTAATGCATATGTGAACAACAAATATGAATGAAAATGGTGTTGGATTAGTAACTTATTTTTTCTTTATAAAATAAAAAAAAAAGCTTACATCTCAATATCACATGTTAGACTTAATATCAAGGTAAGAACTGACTTCATCATCAGATACCACAAGATTTTCTTTTCTCAGTAATCAGAAGTTTATTGTCATTCTTCTCATCCAAGCATATTCTCCTACTGAGAAAAACCCTTTTGTGAAGATACTGTGACAAAGTTCAACACGACCCTATGTCCATCCAACTGCTATTCTCTTCTAGTGAGGGCTGTTAGGCAACAGTGTGCAAAAAGGTTGTTTTGGTTTTGGTTTTGGGTTTGGGGTTTTTTTGCCAAAATCCATTGTCATTTGTGCAGTTGAGTGTCAAATTAAATCAAGCACTTACTATATATTGGATTATATCCTGAAGGGTTAATTCTTTGACAGCTACCAACTCTTCAGGCTGTTTGTGCAAGAAGCTATATACAGAGACCAGAGCATCCTACTAAAGAGTTCAGAATTTCTGACACAAACTTCAGGATTTGAAACCTTAGTGCCTTATAAGAGGTGAAAATAAGTGAACAAAATCCTTGGATGACAAGGCATATTGATACAGAATCATCTTTTGTTGATGTTTCTCTCTTCTGACTAAAATGGAACTGACTTAAGGACAACAGCACTGGTAGAGGGGTTTTGAAACCTTTTCTGTATGATTCTTCCAAGTGGCAGACCATAAGAAAAGCTCTTCTCATTGGGCTGAAATCAATAAAGCTTGCACTTAACTGACATCTTGAAAAACCGAGCAACATTCTCTTAATCTGGTTATACATCCTACCATGACTGCTGTAACTAAACTCCATGAAGAGATAGAGGCAGGTTATGTAACTTTTAAATAATTTCCTTCTTTTCTTTTTATCTTTTTTCTCTTTTTTTTTAGGGATCCTATAGAGGAAGTTTTAGTGCTAATAGAAGTCTAAGCTTTTTTAAAGCATGTTACCAGTGAGAAGCATTCAGATCAGCCCATTTCACATTATTTTTATTAATAGCTTCTGCTTACTTCAGTAGGGTGTCATTATTTATCTTTGTCAATGACTGTGACATACGGTTAAGTCTCACAGGCACCAAATGGCTAAGCTAAAGGCTAAAGGTTCAGCTCCAGAGGGAGTAGAAAATCAACATGAGTGATGCAGATGGCTCATTCATGGCGCTAATTATCTTTTGTAAGAGATATCACTAAAGGCAAAATGGAAACTAAAGCAAGAAGAATTTAAATAGAATCTTACATTTGTCTTCTTTTGAGAAGACAAGTGACTTTTTGGTGTGCCTCAGGGCCCATTACAACAGCAGCAGCAGCAGAAGCAGCTTATAGCATATACTGATTCTGGGTACACTATTGTTCAGATGTATCTGTGTCTAGGACATTTTGGACAGGGTCTTTGATAGTGGCACAGAACAGGAATAAAACACAAGACTCTCTGTATCTGCTGAACTGCCATGGGATGTTAATTACAACTTACAACTGTGCTATATTACCTGTGGCTTCCTTTTGGCAGCTGCTACTAAATGAATACAATTACATTTGATAATGGATCTGGGCTCTGATGTAGAATTATATAGATGGCTCCTAACTCCTATATGTTAAAAACTGTCTTAGTATACTATTTATGAAATGATTATTTGTTTTATGAGTGTTTTATAGTGTTTTTTGGACAAGAGACAGATGTTTGGTCTGTGTAGGGTCAAGAGTTTCTAGTGACAGTATATCATATAATCATTGGATGTATGCTGTGCTGCAAAGATACTGATCATCGTGTTTTATAATTGGAATGGAGCTCAGCTTTGTATCTCTGCAGGATGCAAAGTATGCTCTCATTTCCACGAATTTTTGTACTAATTGGGGCTTAAAACAGCGCTTTCTTTGATGCTCAACGATTTACTTCACATGGAAAAAACTTCATTTTTGGTTTTAGACTTACTATAACCTACTGAGAAGATGTCCCCATATACATCATACATTTTACTAACATATTATCAGCAATGAAATCTGAATGGAATAATTTGAACAAAATATCACTATTAAAAGAAGTATAACTGAATTACTGGATTCATTTGCCTAAGCAGGGCTAATTAGAATGGACAAATCACTACTCTAAAATGACTATACTCCTCAAGCTAATACCTCTGCAGAGACCTGGTATCTCACTCAGAGCCTGCTGAGGAATCTCTAATATTGGTGGATTGCACTGTGTCCAAAAAAAATCCCAACACCTTTAAAGACTATAATGAACCATATTCTCATTCATACTGCTGTTCCTTAAGTACCCACTGAGCTGCAAAAAAAGGTCATAAAATCTACATCTTCAAATAAAAACGCTTCAAGGAGTAAAATCAGGACCCAATTGACCATTATGCTTAATCATCATCTTCCCTCACATTATTTTGGACCACTGCAGCTCTCTGAGTCAAATCTACCCTAAATGAAGCTAATCCTAAGCAATGAAGACACAAGCCAATGCATGTTCCTTGGTCTGAAAACTGTCTGTCTTGTCAGAAATATCCACATAATCTCTAACAGCTTCTGCTGGCATTTGGATCCCTAATCACTCAAACTGTGGAAAACTGTCAACAGATGCAAAGGCAAAGCACTTAATTTTATTTGTGCTTGTCTTTTTAGAAGGATGTGGTGAGTTTCTGGCAACTGATATACATACTATTACATAAAAAGTTATGAGGGTGAAGACCTTTCTCTTTAATTATGTTATATTCTGTTATTATTTTCTTTTGTTTAAAGCAGAAAGTAATTTAGAAGAAAACATATGGTTTCTTTTACTACATGAAGAAATACACCATCTGGAAACCTCTCAGAACAGGTTCTTAGAAACTATCTTACGTTCATAATTTTGTTAATAAAGCAATTTTGTTTGCTTTAATGAATAACTAGCAGTAATATGACTTAATGTTGTCTTCTAGTTAAAACTCCAGTTAACTCTTAATATGGGTTTGCTACTTAAGCAGTTAAGTTACATTGATAAGTTACCATTGCTAATATGGTCTCATGTGCACTGTGCCATAGTTTTGTTTACCTACTTGTTTGATTTTCTCAGGCTGCTTGAGTTTCATGCCCTTAAGTCTCACAGATCTTAACTAACAAGGCATGAAATGGTATTCAGTTTGAGATTAGACATTTGTGTATAGATGTTCATAGGTAGGTGTGTTTGTGTGCACTGAATATCTAAGCTCTTGTTTTCATTCAGTGGAAAGCTGGTCAATACAATCAATAGAACCTAGAATCAATAGACAATGATTGGGACAGAAATTCTAGAACTAGAAATTCTAGAATTAGAAATGCTACTTAATATCAAAATCCAACTGGACATACACCTGAACATCCTGTACTAGGCGATCTTCAACAGCACAGAAGCTTGGACTAAATGATTTCCAGAGGTTGCTCCACAACTCTATTCTGGAATTTTTCAGTTGAACCTTGCCAGAAAACATCAGTCTTCTCTCTCCCTGTTGTTGAATTCACAGAGGGAAAGAGGAGGCAGTACTGGAAGAATGAAAGAGGAACCTTATGTTCCAGGCATTTATATGGGAATATGGAAGTTTTGTTCTTCTGCTACTAACCCACTTCAGCAATTATTTTTAAAGCACCGTATTTCCAGGAGTAGGCCTAATGCAAAGTTACATAAGGATTTTACTCTCCAGCCCCAATCTAGCATCTCACCATCTGCACACTTGTCATGCCACTCAGGGAGCAATTGTTCACCCTCTTACATGGTTGAACATGACCATGTTTCAAACACTGACTGCCTCTATCCTATTAAACATGTTTACATTTGTTGGACACCTGGAAAAAAACAAGACAGTGGAGAAGGGTGCAAGTTACATGAATTATATAGTGCATACACAATAGACAGTACATTTCTGCCCTGAAATAAATGCAGAAATACAATGGACAGTTGATACAAGGGCTTCAGCTGTCCCTTTACTAAAGATAGGACCAAAGCGTAGAAAGTCAGAAAAATTTTTTAAGAAGAATTTATAATTATTACAGTCAGATTTGGAATCAAGGCAACTGTAAAATAAGAGGTCTCTCTGAAGGATATGTAAAAAGGTTCTCATAATCATGTAAGAAATTAAAATACCCTTAGACTATTGTTTGAGAAGTTTTTGGTTCCTTAGTATTTTTCTTTCTTTTTTTTTTTTCTTGTTTTTTTGTTTTTTTGTTGGGGGAGGAGGGTTTATTTCGTTTTTGTATTGTTTTGGTATACATGGAATTATTTTTGGTGCATTAAAGTGTTTAGCCTGTAGCAATCTATAGCTTTGGCCTGCATCAAGAGAAAATTCTGTATTGGGTACTCTCAGCTTTAATACTGCTTATTAAAATAACTTTTAATATGAAACAAAAATAGAAATAATTTAGGAATCTCTAACATTTCATAGGGAAATGTCTACCAGGTTCTGCAAGATGTGAAAGTGCACAGAATGCAATTAATCACCCTGCCTCTTTTACGCTTGGATTCTGCAGCAGCAGTTGAACGAAAGCAGTTCTCTTATTTGTGTTTTGAACACTGACAGTGTCAATATGTTGGAAGAGAAGAAAGGCATGTTCTTTTCAGGTCTAATTTTGAAAGCCTAACAGGCTGACTTTGCTGCAGAGGATTGCATTGCTTGCTTGTTTCTTAAAGGAAATAAGTCTGAAGTTAAGTCTGTAAAACAGATCTCTGATCTGCATTCCCAATCTTTTGCTAAAAAGATAGAAGAAAAAATGTATGTTGCTGGGTGCATTTGTGTCAGAATTTTAGGTCAGACCAGTAGAGTGCTTTTGAAGGAAATCTCCTGATGGTACCTATTTACAATGTTTGAATTTATATCTTCAAGTGATTTTTGAGCTAATAAATTAGATTTATTTATAATAAGACTAACCTAGAAGATTCACTCTGGGATTGCATCTACATCAAACAACTACCAGGCATTTAGTGTGCAGAACTAGAGAGGAGACAGTCTGAAATAAAATGGAGTCACTACTGAGTCCTCAGAAAACTTTTGAACTGTTACAGCTGCACTACACTACTTACTAATGTAGATTAGCCCCTTCTAAAAACGGGCATTTATGTGTCACGGTCTCATTACCACCTACACAACGTTCTTCTACTTGCAGTTATGTTAAATGACAGCTGGAATGCCACTTGACACTTGAGGTGAGGTTTTTCTGGGCTTTCGCAGAGGTTTTTTAATTTTTTTCCCCAGGAAAAAAAGATATCTGCCACTAAGATTCTGCAAAGGAGAAAAGTATCTTTAGGAGAGAAAGCTGCAAAATGTGATGAGGCAAGCTTCTAAGCTACCTGTCATAAAAAAATTAGATATTATTAATTAGAACAGATTGTCATTAGTATAAAATTTCCATTACATTCAGTATAAAAAGGACTGGGGAATTAATGATTTTGTGAACATTTTTGATGGATACGGTCAGCCCCTTAACCAAACCAGCAGTGCTTTGGTACAGGCTCCAAAGGAGATAAAGGCCTGAGCTGTAACTAGGCCAAGGACTCCTCCAGGGAACCTCCAAATGAGTAGTGTGACCCAGCAGGCATTGATGCATGTGAGCTAGGAACACCAATTATGTGGTTAACGTTTTTTCCAAGACTCATATATCAAGAAACACAGAAAGTTGTGGGTATAAGGAATCTCATCCTCTCCTTCCCATTATATGCAATTTGACTATAGGCCAACCACTTTGTTCCATAAATATAACAGCCTAAGTGAGCCTTCTTTGAGCCTCCCTGCTAGGTAGTGTGGCTGCATGATACTGATCTCCTCTTGAGGTGAGACACCTCTCAAAGTTTCTCCTCAAGGTAGAGAGACCATCTACTAATGACAGACTTCTTTCTAAAGAAGGCTTAAGTTCTCTCTAAATTGCAAAAGGATTTCCTGAAGTGTTTCTCAATGGGAAAATGAGTCTTCCCTTGAGCACAGATGCCTCACAAGATTTGAAAGATCCCTTATTCACAATAGATCCCCAATAAGAGGTGGATAAAATGCTGAATTAATTAAATCCATGTAGCTGATTCTGTCAGACATAAATTATTGTCTAAGTTTGAGATTAAGATTGAACCTAGCTGCACCTAAACTCCATCTAGAGTTCAGAAAGCAAGGGGGTCCACTTAACCTTATCACTCATTCGGAGGTTCACCCTTATCCTTCTGAATCTCTGGTCTTTCTCGCCAGTGCAAATCATTCTAATTTGATTTCAACTTGATTCTTTGTATGTTTCTTCCATGTAGTAAGTAACTCTGTAAGTAACTAACAATTTGTTGTACAAGAAGCTCAACATGACCCAGCAATGTGTGCTCACAGCCCAGAAAGCCAATTGCATCCTGGGCTGCTTCAAAAGCAGCATGGCCAGCAGGTTGAGGGAGGTGATTTTCCCCCTCTAGTCTGCCCTTATGAGAGTCCACCTGGAAAGCTGCTTTCCAGCTCTGGGACCCTCAACGTAAGAAGGATGTGGACCTGTTGGAGTGAGATCAAAGGAGGGCCACGAAGACAGAGGGCTGGAGTACATCTTCAGTGAAGACAAGCTGAAAGAGCTGGTGTTTAGTCTGGAGAAGACAAGGTTCTGGGGAGACCTTAAACCACCTTCCAGTACCTCTGATTTTTTGATAGATTCATTATTCTGATATTTAATTGAGGTAAGGAGACAAGGGAAGAGAAGAAAGAGGAAAGAGAAGTATGTTTCCTGGATTGAATTTACCTAGTTGCAGAGTAAACTCCAGCTGTAAGGCATTTCTCTGGATCCTTTACACATCTTGTTCATATGTGTATATAGTACAAACCAGAGACACCAGAAACAGATACTGTCCTCCAGTCTCATTAGTGCCATTTATAGAAGCCATGCCATCTTATTACTCCACCATATTTCCTATCTTACACAGAAAGAACTCCTTTTCCCTCTTAGCTATGGCATAACACAGCAGCTGAAACACAAATAGTTAACCACAAAAATAATTAGTCCTTTTCAGAGCCATTTCTTCTTAAACACAATTGAAAACATTTGTTTTTTATATTCTCTGTTCACACATTTGGCTTCGTAGTTAGCTATGTTGAAAAAAAAAAGTCCATAGACAAAGTTCTTTTTCTCTTAATTTGATTATTTGCTCGTACCTATTTATCTGCTTTTAAACACAATACATAACTTGAATTTTTGGGGCTAAATTTTACCTTTCCCCTTACTCAATTCCAAGGTTTATTGGTTTAGAAATTATAGTTAATGAACCAAACAGCAATGATGAAGTATGGGAGGAAGGCAGCAGAAAAGGACAGGGGGATAAAAAAAAAGTTTAAAAAGTGCCTAACATTACCTTGATATTGGTATCAAAAAGAAGGGACAAGAAGGTTTGTTCTCCTCGTAAGTTGTCATCTCCTTGGAGGTGAGAGTATGTAAAACAGAACTGTTATAGATGAAATCATAAATGAAAAAGACCTTTAGAACAGAACACCAATGCCAATTAAAAAAAAAAAAAAAAGCAATTACACAAATAGTTCTGCAGAAAAAAATGGGAAAAAAACACAACGTCAACAACGGTTTCCTCAAAGATGAGCAGACTAAATAACAGAAAGATAAATGTAGAAAAAAAATATGAAAGGAAAAGGTCTATAAAAATACCAGTTTAAAAATAAAGCAGCATGTATAACTGTAATAAAATTACTTCTTGTGGGAGGCAAAAAATGTATCACCCATCTTTCTGTTTTGTTATCTGGTACTTCAGTTGAGCATGGCAGTATTGAAAAAGAAGAAAAGATCCCTCAACAAGACAATCAGTGGGATTGCTTTTGTGGTTTGTAAAACAATTTCCTAAATACATTTTGATATGAAGACAGGTGATATTTGAAGAAGGGTGGTTCTTATTTGGGACTTGGGACAGTTGTGCCCTCTTGGCACAACAGTTCTAGTCACCCACCCAAACCATTTGTGGGTTCTCCATTTGTAAGAGTTCTTTATTTGTCAGGGAATCAATTACTGTGCTGACAGAAGATCATATAAGTTCCGGAATATCATATATATCTTTATAAGACATGAATAGATCTGTGTGAAACAGGTTTTTGAGCCAGGTGGAACTTTGTACCTGATTTGTGTAGAGCTAATTTTATATTCTTTGTGTTCAACATATTACTTAATTGGGTTCTTGGAGATAAAAAGCTTTAAAAAGGTAAATCTTGTCATGGTAACACATCTGCAGACTCAAGTGTTACATTTGGAGCTAAATTTGAATTTCATCTTTCTTTAATGCATAAGACTAAAGGCCAGGATTTAAGCTTCTATGATATGCAACTTTGAAATATTAATTTTCCTGTTGTGATACTTGCATTAAGCTTTCCTTTAAGACTTTTTAGAGGCCAAAAACATTTCTGCAAAAATAAATTCTTGTGTCTGAACTCAGGTGTTTGGTTTCTCTAGTTTTTCTTACTTATAATGATATTGCTATGCTGTAAGAAAGTGAAAGGGGATTAGACAAATATTTGATATAGAAAAGTCAAACACGTAAGGTCAGTCAAGTTCCCCAAGCTATGTTAGACGACAGTACCTGAGATGTGCCTTCACAAGTGTTACTTTGTGTAATTTTATCCTCTGATGAAACATCCACAACAGTCTATTGATTGTATCTACTTTGTCCCACCTGTACAGGAAAGACCTCATCTTTCCTGATCTGAGTGTGATGAAAAGACTTAAACACAGAATTTCTCAGTCTTCTCTTTATTTTGCCCACATCAGTAAGGTCTATAGTCACAACAGAGTGATCAGTGTGGAATTAAGAGTAACTACAGGAACCTTTAAGAGACATAAACTAAAGAATGGATCCTAAAGTTCTTTAGGACTGGATCCATTGAATAGGGTGGATAGAGAGAGGAACTAATCTAAAGTATGAAATGGTAGATGGAAAAAGCTCAAAGAAAACCTTTTCAAGGGGAAATAATGGATTTTATATTGAAGTTCAATTGTTCATTTTGCTTTCTTAACCACGTGTGTTAATAAAGGCCATGAAACAATCCATCCACTATACACTGCATGTGTTGATAACCTTTAAATAAAACCGCTGAGGGGAGATATATTGGGAAAGTTTCCATCCTGTTTTTCACTTGGACTGCTTCTATTCATTTTCTGTAAATAAACTAGCAAAATAGGAAAATAATTCAAATATATATTCTGAAGACAGTACTGAGAGAATTTTAAGTATGTTCTTTCAGAATAATAAGGCACAGAATATTTTTAATGTACTAATGCAAATATTTGCCCCAGAAATTCAGCTGTAAGTATTGTCAGTTTTAGATAGGGTGTAGGGATATATCAACATGTCTAAACATGTCAAAAAAACAGATGAAATTTGAATTTTTGAATAAGCTAAAACCCAGTAAATGATACATGAATATTCATAAATTTGAAAATCTGTACACTGAAATGCTATTTGTTCAAGACATTCAATGAGTTATTTTGAATAACAAAAAAATCATGGAAATCCTGATGTGTTTCCTAGTAATTCACACTACAAAAACAACAAATGAATTCCATCAGTGATTCACAATGAATAGTTCATGGTGCTGTTTATTATCCTGTGGAACTCTACAGATACTCAATATGTCTGTGAATAAACATTCATGTGTTTGTGTGTGTAACTGCTTCTTTTACATCGATTTTCTATTTAACTTTTACCAAATTAAACTTCAAGTCAGTGAACTTTTTCCCTGTCCATGCAAAATTTATGCTATGCTTGAGTAGGCTTTTACTCTAGCTTTTTTTGGAGAGCAGTAGATATCCAGCATTGTATGTCTTAGTCCTATTTGATTCCATCAGCTTTGAGATGCCCATATAACTCGGGTATATAAGAAAATTAGGATTCTATGTATTTTAGAAATCGTTTGCTATTTGAAGAGACAATGATGCCTAGGAAATATTAGGTCCCATCCAGAAGGTTTACTAGGCACAGAGAAGGAATCAATTTTTTTACAGTTGCCCAGCAAAGCTGACTCATCCTCTTGTGTTTTCTTTTGTTTAACTTGAGCACAAAATAAAATCAATCTCTGTGGGGAGATGAGAGCAAGAAATACTACTAAGTAGAAGAAGAAATTTTAGATACCCTTTATATCTAATAAAAATGGTTATAAATGTCAATGAAATTCTTCTAGCCTGCCCAAGAGAATCTTCATAAAACTGCTAGTGCCTTCTGGCTGTCTGAGGTCTGAATGATCTTAGCAGCCTCCTATAGGAACCTGGTGATTCTAGTATGCTTTTTCTGCTGGAAAGGATACGCAACAGCTCTACAGTATTAAAGTGGCCAACACCCTGTTAGCAGTTAGCAGTTAGGTGGCAATAAGTGAACTAAAGCACACATATTTAACATTTTTTGGTAAGAATAAGTGTCTTCCTCAGTCTCCAGCTGATTATTGGAAATGCAGAGTTTCTATTTTACTTGCAAAAGAACAAAAATATAGTTTTGATTTCCATAAAATCCTAATTTTTATTAAAGTTTTTAAAAATAAACATCTTTTAGTTAATTTAATTTATATTAATTTATTTCAGTTTAGTTTATGTGAACCTTCTATAACAATTTATTTCATGTCCCATTAAAATTTATTCATTTAACTATATATTGAAATTTGTATACACAGAAGTCCATACAGTTTCCAGACTAAAAACAAATAAACAAACCAAAATCTAAAGTTACTGTCAATAACTTTTTGAAAGTGTGAGTTTAATATTTAACTATAGTGAAAAACACAATGTCAAGAATAGTTGAGTGATGGATAGAGAGCAGAACTGAAAAAGAAATAAAAACTGTATAACTCTATGAATATATGCAGGTCACTGGTGTACTTACATTTTGAAAACTTGATGGACTTACTGGTCATCTCATATGAAGAGGAACATAGTGCCACTAGTAGGCTAAAAGACATGTAAGACTCCTCTTGAAGATTGAGACATTTAGACAGGAGATGACTGAGATATGGCAGAAATCTATAAAATTAATATGGAACAGGTTAATTATATTTTGTTTTTGATGAAATGGAAATGAGAGAACATCAAATGGAATTACAAAGAAAATTTTCTGAAATACTCAAAGGAGGTACTTTTGTCATTCTATGTTTAAATGGATTACTGAACCTGTGGCTACAGGATGTTTTGAATGCCAAGAGTATAAATGGATTCAAAAGTTGATTAGGCAAGATAATGGAGAAAAGCTCCACCAAGGACTACTAAACACGTCTGATTAGAGCCTCTGGCTTCAGTTCAGGTCATCTCTGAACCAGAGAGAGCCTGAAACTGCAAGAACATAAGCAAAGAAAGTACCGTTCTGTGAGTATCCTGCTCTTATACTCATTCCCTGAACATCTGTTGCTAGCCCCTGTTAAAGGTAAGCTTCTAGTCTGATTAGCACTGTAGTTCTCACAGGGAGAGGGAGAGAAAGGGGGTGTGGGCACCTTTGGTGACTATTTCGGTGACATTTACTGCATGGAATAAAAAACTAATTAAAAAAAAAAAAAAGATAAAATACAGCATCCTGACTCTAATTCCTTTTAATTCAAACCATTCTAAAAAGTTGTTATGTGACAGTTCTATTTTATTCTAAGCAGGGAAACTTCAAAGAAAAGTGACAAAGGATATCAAAATGGAGATTACCTCTAATTCCTTCAAAGAAAGGAAGGAATGGATCTGGGTCTCTTATTGTTTGGATACAGTCTCTAAGCAGGGAACTAGCAATGGTACAAGTGTCACGTATGGTGTATGCAAGGCTTGTTACAGTACATGTGTCATGAATAACACCAACAGATTCACAGCTACACTGTGGACCCCAAGAGGACAACCGAAGGAGAAGTCAGGACTGCTCAGATGCCAGATTTCACTTTCCTGGAAAATGTCATTGTTGACAGCAGTCCTTTACATGCTTGAAGTGCCTTCAAGGTTAGGTACTGGTGTGTTCAGAACTCTACTTTTGAATGCACAAGTTAGGACTGTACAGATAACATACAGCCACCAGTCACATGTAGGAGAGGGACTGGGTAAGGCAATGCCTTACCCAGCTCCCTCAGTCTTCACCCCCAAACATCAACTGAAAGCTGTCTGAACTCAGATGCTTTAATTTTGAGCTCAGAGACTTTAAACAGAAGTTTGCTGCCACTGTTGTCTTTGCAAAAATAGCCCCAAGTCATTACCAGAAAAAAGCCCCTCCTACTAACCCAGCAAGGTACAGTTATATATTAATAAAAGAGAACAAACAAAAGGAATTGAAAAGCATTGCACCTCATGCCTAAGATCTTTTATTCAAGAATTGTTATAAATTTCATGACCTTTCAAGTTATAATCTTTTTGTATCCAGAGTGAAAGCTATTTTTATATCACTGCAAACAAATTTATGTCACTGAAAGGTAGATCAGCGGCTCTCAGTCTCCAGTGTATCAGGATGACACTTTGAAGATGTGATTTCTGCCCATCAGATCATATCCCCATGTAGCTGGTAATATGACTTGACATTCTATAAACTTGTCCATCAACCTTCACATCCTACAACAGAGAAGCTCCAACTGCACCATCACTATTCATTTGGTCATTGTCAGTTGCTTCTTAAAAACAAAGGCACATACGATTTTCTTCAATTGGTCAAGATAAAGAAGTTTTGAGAGAAAATATCTACCCAGGAGATGCACCTGGGTAGACAAACCCTGCTTAGTGAAAGAGCTCCAGGAGGAGGTGAATAGTTTGAGCACTATCAGAGAGTGAGAGAGACACACTGCTGGAATCAAACTCTTCCTTCCCTGGGACTGGCCTGCTAGGCAGATAGGATGCATGATACAGAGAATTCCCTATCCTCTCTCTTCCTCTGGGTAAACTCAGGGATTTAAGAGACAGGGACCAATGGTGACAAGTTCCTGTCTGGCACAGCAGGTGCTCCTCCATGACTCCCCACATCCCCAGGTGCCCTGGTATAACAGAATCATAGAATCACAGAACTATTATGATTGAAAAAGGCATTTAAGTCCTGGATCACAGAACTATTATGATTGAAAAAGGCATTTAAGTCCTGCCAACCTAGCACCACATCAATGTTCACCATTAAACTATGTCCTCAAGTGCCATATCCACACACTTCCAGGGATGGTGACTCCACCAATTCCCTGGGCAGCCTGTTCCAATCCTTTACAACTGTTTTCATGGAAAAAAAATATCCTAATATCTAATCTAAACTTCCCATAGTGCAACTTGAAGCCATTTCCTCTTGTCCACTCACTTGTTATCTGGGAGAAGAGGCTGATCTCCACCTGGCTACAACCTCCTTTCAGGTAGTGGTAGAGAACGAGAAGGTCTCCCTTGAGCCTCCTTTCTCTCCAACTGTAGTGGGTTTCTGTGGCTGGGTTTTGGTAGCGGGGGGGCTACAGGGGTGGCTTCCCCTGTCTGGTGGAGCCAATGCCAGCTGGCTCCAGGATCGACTTCCTGCCACTGGCCAAGGCCAAGCCAATTTGGAGTAAAAGTAACACCTCTGTGATAACATATTTGAGAACAGAAGGTTGTTGTGCAGATGAAAATTCCAGCCAGGGAAGAGCAGAGTGAGAACACGTGAACAGCAATGTAGACACCAAGGTCAGTGTAGAAGGAGGGGCAGGAGGTGCTCCACGTGCTGGAGCTGATAGATAGAGCAGCCCAAGATAGAGCAGGGTCCTGCCGGAGACCTGCAGCCTGTAGGGATAGGAGTCCACATTGGAGCAGGCTTTTTTTCCCGGATAGAACTTGTGGCCCCTGTGGGGTATCCACGCTGGTACAGCTCATCCATGAAGGACTGCACCCCATGGAAGAGTGACCCATGGGACAGCAGTTTCATGAAGAACTGTTGCCTGTGGGATGGACTCATGCTGGAGAGGTCTGTGAAGGACTGTCGCCTGTGGAAGGGACCCCAAGGGAAGGGGTCGGGAAGGACTTCCTCTCACTGAGTAGCAGCAGAACCAACAACTGACTGTAACCCCCATTCCCCATCCCTCTGCACATCTGGGGGGAAAGAGGGAGAACATGGAAAGAAAGAGGGCTGGAGAGAAGGTCTTTTTAAGATTATTTTACTTCTCACTCTTTTGCTCTGATCCTGTTAGTAATAAACTTAAGTAATATCCCTACTTTGAGTCTGTTTTTTGCATGAAGGTAATCAGTAAGTGACCTCTCCCAGCTCTTAACTCATGAATCCTTTCAGTTTTTTTACTCTCCTCTGTCCAGTTGCAGAGGGGAGTAAGAGAGTGGCTGTAGTGAGTACCTGGTGACCAGCCAGGGTCAACCCACTACACCAAACTAAACCAACCCAGCTCCCTCAGCTGCTCCTCATAAGATTTGTTCTCTAGACCCTTCACCAGCATTGATGCCCTCTCTGAAATGGCTTCAGCACCTCAATGTCTTACTTATAGTGAGGGGCCCAAGACTGAAGACATGGAGACCCCATCCCTGGAGGTATTGAAAAGACAGGTGGATATGGCACTGCAGAATATGGTTTAGAGGTGGACTTGGCAGTGCTGGGCTAGTGGTTGGATCTGATGATCCCAAAGATCTTTTCCAAACTACATGATTCTGTGATTCTGTACACATACACAAACCATTCTCAGTGGAAGTTTTGAGGGGACAGAAACATAGAATAAGAATATTCTATAAATATGTGTGTATGTACATATATGTGTGTGTACATATACATATATGTATGTGTAGGTATGCATATTTTCTGCATCTATTATTATAGACACACACACACATTGGGGACAAAACACTGAGCCACAGACCCAATCTGGAATGCCCTTTCTTATGCCCTTAGGATATTCTGAACATTTGATTTGCAAAAACATAAAAAGATAAATAGTGATATGTTACAGTCTTATAATGCAGAAGTTGCAACACTGATTTAGCTGGAATGTTTCCACATCAATATAAATGTGAAAGTGAGAATAGAATTTGTACAACAAAGAAAATTTCTTGTTCTGGTCATGCTACAATCAGAAGGCTGTTTTATTGAATAGATGTACTTATCTCATGAAAAGACAGCAAGTAATTTCGAATACAAATGGAAATATGACTGTGAATAGACAATTTACACATTCAGAGACAGTCTGAAGATAATGAAAGAGAGTTCTTGACCACTGTAAAAGAGATTTTCAGTAACTGACTGCCTGCCCTGCAAGTATATAATGAACATTACCTGAAATTCCTGATCCCTAGATATCTTGACTAAAACTATTGCAGCATATTGTTTCCTGCATACTGCTATTACCCAGAGTTCTTTTTAGTGGAAATGAAATAATGAATGAAGAATATGAACATTACAATATTCATATGCTGGTTCTGCTTGGGGTAGAGTTCATTTTCTTCACAGAAACCAGTGCAAGGCTGTGTTTTGCATTTGTACTGGAAACAATGTTGCTAATTCTGGTATATTTAAGTCAGTGCTGAGCAGGGCTTGCACAGCATCATGGCCTTTTCGGTTCCTCACACCACCCCACCAGCAAGGATGCTGGGGGTGCACAGAGTCAGGATGAGATACAGCCAGGACAGCTGACCCTAACAGACCCAAGGGATATTCCATACCACAGGCCATCACGCTCAGTAATAAAATGATGGGGGAGGTTGGCAGGGGACCACTGTTTGGGGACTGGTTGGACATCAGTCCGCTGGTGGGTAGCTATTTGCATGACTTGTCTTTCATGGGTTTTATTTCTCTTTTTTATTGCCTTTTTGTTACATCATCATCATTGTTGTAGCAGTAATAGTAGTAGTAGTATATTTTACTTCAGTTATTGAAGTGTTTTTATCTCAACTCATGACCTTTCTCACTTTTACCCTTTCAATGCTCTTTCTTCATCCTGCCTGGGGAGAAGTAAGTGAGCAGCTGTATGGTGCTCAGTTGCCAACTGGGGTTACACTACAACAGAACACTCTCAGGTTTAACTATAATATAGAAATGGGTTGTTCCTGGAGTGCATGCTTAGGAATTTGAAATGATTCTGTCCTATGATTTAATTTTTGACCTGGAGGACAATGGCTCCATTTCATTATATCAGTTGTTTTAATGAGCTAGACTTGGGAAATCCATCTGCAAGCTACACTGGAGATGGAACATAGGACAATTTTCAGAAGTTTAAAAAAAAAAAAAAAAAGGATGAAAAAGGAAGATATATTTCTTTTGAGTTTTCTACTTTCTTACTCTGCTTTTCTTAATGTGTCCTTCACAATGCTATTTTTAATGCATTTGTTGAATTAATACTCTGATTTCCACAGTTTATAAAATAAAGGCTTATTTATATTATTTAACTATGCAACATATTTCATGCAAAATATCCTAATTAAAAACTGCTATATTATTTCTTGATCCCAAAGGGATATTTTAGCTGGAAATTTGTAACCTAAAGACTGTGCCAAATTATCTTTTCCATCATAGACAAATGATTAAATTGAACCTAAAATGCAAAAGAGAACTTTTCTCAGGTATCTTGGAATTTCTGTCACTGCTGACTCTTTGTTGGAACTCTACTAGGTTTTGTAAATCTGTCTTGAAAAAGAGGACCAATGCTGGATGCAGCAGATTAGGTGTGGCCTCAGCAGTGCAAGCTACTGGTGAATCATAACTTCCCTCCATATAGTAGCTATATTTCTTCTAGTAGAGCCAAATATATTAGAATAATATTGATATTTGCAATGGAAATTCACTGCAGAGCTGAATCTTGTTGTGGTTTAACCCCAGCTAAGCACCACACACTCATTCACTCTCTCCCACCAGTGGGACAGGGAAGAGAATCAGCAGGGTAAAAGTGAGAAAACTCCTGGGTTGAGATGAAGAGAGTTTAAGGGGTAAATCAAAAGCTGTGCCTATAAGTAAAGCAAAACAAGGAATCCATCACATCCCATCAGCAGGAATTCAGCCATTTCCAGGAAAGCTTCGCCATGCGTAATGATTACTTGGGATGAAAAACATCATCAATCTAGGTGTTCCTTGCATCTTTCTTCTTCCCCCAGCTTTATATTCTGATCATGACACCATATGGAATAACCCTTTGAATATTTGGGGTCAGCTGTCCCAGCTGAGTTCCTTCAGAACTCCTTGTGCACCCCCAGCCTTCTTGCTGGCGGGGTGGAGTGAGGAGCAGAAAAGACCATGACTTTATGTAAGCACTGCTCGGCAACAACTAAAACATCCCTCTGTTATCAACACTGTTTCCAGCACAAATCCAAAATATAGCTCCACACTATTTACTAGTAAGAAAATTAACTCTGTCCCAGCCCAAACTGTCACAAATCTCTACAACTGCCAGAAACCTTTCATGAGGCTATTCGCCAGTCAGTAGTTTCCTATCCTATACCACAGAATTACTACACTCCAGGTGCAGAACTTGGCACTGCTGTCTGATGAACTTCTTGAGGTTTCTGTCAAGTATCAGTCCCTAGAGTTGTTAATTGAAATATTCATCAGTGGATGCAAGCCAGACTGGAAACGCATATGCTTTTCCCTTTAAATACAGCTGACCAGACAATCTTCAACCTACTTAACACTTTCTCAAGTTCCAAGTGAGGGGATGGAGAAGAGGTTCAAAACTTAAATAAATTTCACATGTGTACCTTCAATAAATGTGTATTACACCACTCTTACCTGCCCATGTAGCTAGTCATTTCATTGTAGCCATTTACACTGGATGACTCTGTGAACCCTTCTCAATTATTCCTGATGGCCTCTCCTTCATGCCTTTGGAACTGAACTCAAATAGGAATTAGCCTAATGCATTTTCCAGGGACTGAGATAATCCTATCATTTTGAAAACCTCATTTCTGCGTTTCCTATAGAGTGAGAACCTTCTCTCTTTGCCATGATTTTTCCCCTCTTTTATTCAGCTTGATTATACCTCTTCCTAATATGAACTTTTCTACTTCAAATGATGCACCACAGCTGAGGTGGCAACACCATCTGCCTCACAAGGTTTTGATAAGGTGAATGCATCTGCTCAAGAAGGCAACCAGCCAGAAGTCTTCTAGCCTAACAGGTTTGTTGTTTGCTCGATAGAACAAAATTTCAACTTGTTTCATGTAAGAAAACTGAATAATGGATGTGGCATTACAGAAAGCTGTCCTAATGCTCAGTATGTAAGTTGTAACAGAAAGTAACTTTATTGGCTAGAAAGGAGAACAGAGGCCTGCTATTTATAACAAGTTTCAACATCTGAGTTGTTTGATAGGATTGGATTTGGGCAATAAATTTTCTGCAAGTTTAAGTTATAATAATGATATAATTATGGTAATATGATAATAATTGCTAATGTAAGTTTGATGTTAATGAAAAGAGTGATTTGTGTAGGTAATAAGAATTAGACACCCTAATGTATTGATCTCAATCTGTATAAGAATATCTTGGAGAATGAGTATGCAAAGTAGATAAAATGAGGCATGTTTGAAGGAGTGATTCTTCAGAATTTTCCCCAGGGTGTTTTTTATTAACAGCAGACAACCTGCTTCTGATAGGTCATGTGAAAAGGAAAGAAGACAACAAGCCGAAACCCTACTGGAAAACAAACACTTTAATTTTAGTGATAAAGAATGTTAACTCAGATCCCTACTTCAGCTGAATTAAATCTCTGATTTTCTTTAATAATCTTTGTGTGACTGTTCAGACAAGAGCCTAGTGAGATTAGAAAATATTAATCAGAGCTCATCAATCTAATTTTATATGACAATTTAAACTCTTTCTTTGCCAGTAGCATCTCTAGAAGGTCTGCTCACAGGACACTTAAACTGAAACAGGAGATTTTTTTTTTTTAGTACTCCTTTTTCCATGATAAATGATAACTAAATCAGCACACCCATCTTTATATCAGAAGACAGTTTTGGGTTCCTAACAGTTTCTAAGTAAGCAGCACAAGCTGTACATAGTTTATTCGAGTAAACAATAAATTTACAATCTTTATCAAGGCTGTACCTAACTATATAATTACCTACACACTCAATGAAGCATGGATTGGAAATAATTTTCTCAACTGGTATAATATTCACCATGATATAAGGTCTTTCTAATGTCATTTAAACTATATGGATATATAAAAAATGAGGCAATGAAAAAAACAAAGGAGGGAGTTTTCTAAGAATAATCAGTAAAACAACTGTAGGGGGATATAAGTTTCTAATTCTTGTTTCAAATCAAGAAATAGGGAGGACCTTACTTTCTTTTTAGACAAAATCAAAATTTTATCTATTATGTGATAATACAACATATACATTGAAATTTTTACCTAGAATGTTATAATGTAACATATACATTGTACAGTATAGGAAAAGTGGAAGTTTTTTATCCTGAGAATATATTTTATTTAATTTTTAATGATTTAATAAAGTTATGTATAAATTATGGGAAAATAGTTTTAAAAGCTGAAATTCAAATTAATGAAACTTTAAAAGGGTTGCAGAGGACTTCTAAACATTTTTGAAATGTTAAAAAAATTAGTTCAATTTCCTTCAAAACACATTATTTCTTCCAATTTATCTTTTAATAAATTATCTCTGTTTAAAAACACACTTATTGTAAAACTCCTAGTCTACACTCATATCTCATCTTTGACCAAAGCAGTCAGTCAACATTTTAGGCTTTTGATTAATATGAAAAATAAGTTACAGGAATCCAAAAAGATTTTGGGCTAAATGTTAATGAAACTATCTATGAGCAAAATCCTTGCAACACAAAAGCTACTCCCACATCTGCAGCTGTAAAAGCCAAACTGGCAGCTGAATGTAATTTTAGTCAAAACACCACTGTGAATCTTAATGGCAAGAGACTGGGATATGTTGATAATCAAACTAGTCCGACATGATTCTGGATGTTGGGACTAATTTTTGATTACATGACTTTCATTAACATAGAATATATACTACTAATAATACTGATTTCCTTTATGTAATTTAGAAAATTAACCAGTGTTGTTTTCCATCCATAGAAAGGCTGCTCAATTTTGAAAAATTCTTGAAACTGTTCTTATTTTCACTCCTTTTTTTTCTTAGCTTAGGTTAAGCTAGGTTTCCAGATGAATATGCGTTACTAAAATGACAAGAGAGATTACCGAAGAGAAACTACATGCAGTGTGCCTTGATCCTCATCGTCTGATGGTTTCATCATTAAGTTTCATGTGACATGCAGATACTTGATTCTTTCTCTCTCGGGACTTTGTAAGCATACTGAAAACATAGCATATTTTTGAACACTAACATTTAAGTCTAGACTAGACAAAACACTGAAGAAAATATGGTCAAAACCCAATTATTTTGTAAAGTATTCTGAAATCAAATTATAAAAAACAGTGTGAAACAACCAGGTACTATTTATTGTCATGAACAAGGCCTTTGATATGACTTTTTATTTTAACCCTGTATTCTAAATCTTCTGTAGATACTGTTCTTTTGTCAGTAGCAGGAAATTCACTGCAGTTCTTACCAAAAGAGAGATGAACCAAAAGACAAAGCAGATGGCTGCTGCCTGCTCCCTTGCTTAGGCATTCAGAGAGAGCCTCCACCCTGGTGATATTTATACAGGTTTTCTCCTGACAGTTCTTGACATCCAAGGTAAGCTTTCACCAGTCGTTGATGTCATCAGAACCCATGAGAAACATCCTTGTCATGCAACTATCACAAGTTGTGCAGCTTCTTACAGGAGCACGTCAGAGAACCAGAAGACAGAGCAAGAGAGGACCTTGGAAAATGATACTATGTGGAGCATCTAAGATACTTTCAGAAAGATTTCTCAGTAGGAATGCCCCAATGGAAAGGAATAGAATCCAGGACACACCCTGCTCCCCCAAGAATATTTACTTTGGTGAGATAAAAGCACTGGTATTGGATTATGAAGAGAAATGGGCCTGTAACATATTAGCCTAAGTTCTTCTCCATCATACAAGAGCAACTACACATAAATCATGTCAGGTATGATTTATCACACCTGTGTTTTCTAAAGCTTTGTGACTTTCATGGCTAGATAGTTAAAACTAACTGAGGTCATTTAGACAGTTTACATTAACTTTATGACTATTATGGTAATAAATTTGCATTTTTTACAGAAAGGAAGGATAATGAAATATAGGAATTAGCGGAAGAAAAGAAAGAAGGATAAGGAAAGGTAAGAATAAGCCACATCTGTTCACAGGTCTGACTCAAATTCACTCTGAATGTTAAAAGCATGGTCATATTTCAAAGTGTTTCAATTCTAGACTCTTTTGTCACAATGGCAAAAATCAAGATTGGTATTAAGGTCTGAATAGCTAAATTACATTTAACATCTAAGAAAAATACAAACAAAGCACTGAAAAAGAAGCACTAAATTAAAATATTGACAGACAAATACTCCAAAGTTAGTAAATACCAATATTAAGGTTTCAAATGTAACCCTAGTTTGACACCCTATGCTTATGCATTACAATAAACCCCTGTGAATGGTTACATTGTACTTTGTTAATCGCCAGCCCCAAATCAGAGCAACCAGACACAGAAGAGATGAAAAACCCACACTGCAGGAGTGTGACTCACGCAGAATCACAACAGAACACTCTGAGGAAGTCCAGTTTCTTCGGAAAGCACCCAGCAATCACAATTATTAAATCTTCTTTCAGCTCCTGCTTTATTAACTGTGTATCTTCATTTTCTGGGAAAAAAAAAAAAAAAGAAAAAATTACATGGCTATCCTACAGTCAACAGTCTCTTTCATTATAAAACTTGATTGGCAGTCTGTGAACTGAATGAGCAAAGAATGCTATGAAAAAAAAATTGCATGTGCTAATGTAATTATAGATGGTAATACTTACGTCTCAGACAGACTAATTAAGGCTGTATAGGCAACCTTAATTCTGACATTCTTCTAACTTCTGAGTAATTGACCTTGCAATCGCAACACTCCTCATGTATCAATTATAATTAGCTTTTAAAAACATGAAAAAAAAGCCACTGTTGCTGAGGCAGAAAAAAAAAAAAAGCAGAAGAAACCTTTTCCTCTGCAGAAAAACTGTGCTTTTCTGAGAGTCAGATCTTTCAGAACCACAACTCAGAAGGTTGCAAGATGACCTACCCACCCCAATGTTTATTCATTTTCCTTTGCCTCTGTCCGTGCAACTCTTCTTCTGAGCTGTGGAATGGCTGTTTCTTTCTTCTCAAAACTGCCTGTACTCAGCCTGCCTTCTCTCAGACTTCATCTTATTTGAAAAATGAACCATGAAACTTGTTGGATATTCCACTAAACTGTAATTTTGGGGTAAATTTTGGGTGTATTTTGGCACTGGTCTACTTTCATACAGAGCCCAGAAGGTAGAACCAAAATGTCACCTGTTAAAAGATAAAAACCTTCCATCCCTGTCGAGCTGTCACAGTATTTATTCTCCTACTATTGTTTTAATATGACCCAGACATATTATCTCTCTAATCTCAGTGTAAGAACCTTTTTGCTCATGTTTTATTTATTTTTAAATAATTCAGAAACTCAAGATAGAAAATTTCAGTATATATCTTGGAGCATGGTAATTACTTGCTAGGTAATTATTAAAATGTAAGATTATGTTAAAAAAAGTTCACTGAGAAGTGCTTTGGAATCAGTATCTCTATCTCTTTTCCACAGAGAGTAATAAGCAGAAGGATATTATTACAATAATAACTTTAACTGAGTTGTGATTGGTAGACAAAAATTTAACTTACACTGTTTGAAAGGCACAGAAATAGAAATATTTCTTTTACAATATTTTAAAACAAATAAATGTCTTATTGCATAGATGAGTTCCTACTGACAGTGGCAAATCTTGTTTCAGTTCAATCTCTGTTTAAGCTTTAGTGGGAAACCAAACATAAATAGTTTTTTTCAAATGAATAAAGAGAGTTTAAGCCTAAGAAGTTGCAGTGGTAAAGCAGAATCTGATCTCCCAAACTAACCTTACTTTGGAAGAGAAAAATAAAACAAAGGCACTATTCTGGAATCCTGGTATAGGTTGATTTTGGTGTTATAATGTTAGAGGAAAAAATTCCATAAGGAACTATAGTGTTCTCAAGCCAAAACATTCTTAATATGCAGTATCAGAGTTCTTCACCACATACCACCAAGGGAGAACACCATTTAAGAATAAATGAATATAAACAAGCAATAAATGAATTTGGAGTTAGCATTTTCTTGCCATTAAAACAATGAGATTCTGGTGCGTTTCCAAAGGTAATATGTGTATACAAGAGCATATGCAGCTGGCTTTATCTCCCCAGGGCACATATTTATATTTGAGTTTCTTGTCCTGGGTTTCCCTTAACAGTGAGGAGGAGGCAGTTCTAGGGCCCAGGCTCTTACTAACCTAAATCTCAAAAAAAGAGCCATATCTAATTAACCGGATCAGGTGTAGTCATCTATGATGTAATCTACATTGAACTCTGATGCCAGAAACACAATTTTTTTCCAGATAATCCCCCAACAGACTGTTCAAGTTTTTACTGACTCTTAATAACAGTTTAGTAACTCTTAATAACCAAAACCCAAAGGTTTTGGTGCTGTTTTTTGTTTGGGGTTTGGTTGTTTGTTTTTTTTTTCCCAATAATCATCAGAGAGACTGGAATACTCTTCAATATCAAATCCTATTTACTCAGGGGAAATAAAAGAAATCATCTGGTAAACCTGACACCCAGTTTCTCTTTTCAGAACCTGTTTATAGTTTGAAGAGTTAGCCTAAAGCAATGGAAAATAAAGACTAAGATTCATTTCAAATTTGAACAAGTTTATAAAAATAAAAGTAAAAAATTAATTGTTGATATTCTTTATTGTATTTACTATTAAAAAGAGAGGAAAGCAGAAGAAAATGTATAGGTAAAAAGCATATACTTTTAAAAATAATATTAAAAACTATTGAAAATTTACCATGGCATGTTGCTTTTGATTATATTTTTCAGTAAATTCTAGCTGTTCTAGGGTTTTCAAAATGTGTTTTCCCAAGATAAAGATCATTTATGCATGGCATTGAAAGGTGTGGATCAAAGGCTTTGCTTCCTTTGTTCATGCTGTATAGAGCAACAGCTAATGTAGTATCAGAAGGCAAAGATCTACAGGATTTTTTGGGTTTCAAATAAGATTGTGAAGTAATAAGTAAAAACATGAGTGAGAATGAGAAGAATAAGTCAACTTATTTTCATTTAATCACTACTTGTGAATTAGATAAACAGGAGAGGAACTACCAGTTAACTTATAGAAATAAAACTGAGTCGTGTATTGGGTTAGCTTTGCCAACAGCTAAACTCTCACCTAGCTGCTATTCACTCCTCTCTCCCACAGGATGGTCCGCTATGAGGAAAGATAAATCCATCCCAGCCAGACCCAGAAAACATATCTACACAAAAGACTTCCCAGACAAAATATTGAAGTTTTTGGTCCTACTTTCATTGGACTTTTGTATTTTCAGATTCTTGCTTTGAATTTGCAAGAACATTAGGTATCTCCATATCAATTAATTACAGATTTTGATTTTGCAAATGGTCATTCACATAAAAATAAAGATTATACTCAACTACTTAGAAATTAAGGTTGACATGCTGTATTAATTAACAATCAATAAACCTTGTCTTAGTGTACAGAATTTTCAGCAGGTGGACTTAAGCAGATAATAAAATAACATTTAATGATGGAATTTCTACAGGGGAAAAAAAACCAAAGAATAATTCTTGACAGAAATAGAGTTTATTCTACAAATTTACTTATGAAATGTCAAATCTTGCCCCCAAAATTCATTGTAATACTGCAAAAGAAACTGGAAACAAAATTTTCCCTGGAGCAAACTTAAGCACATGCGCAAGAAACAGTGGAGTATGTAGATTCAGAAAGACACAAATAACTTGCTGCAGTGTAGAGCATTGGAATGCTCTGGCAGCCATTCTTATTTATGGAAAAAGTTCTCAATAGCTAGAGGACATGTTGTCAGAAGGTATCCCCACATATAAAGAAGGCAATGTAAATAGTACTTGCAGTGTATGTATCTTCTACACAACTTCAGTCTTTCTAGTACACTCAAGTCTGAGTCTACGAGTCATTTAATGGTAATTTATAAATTGATTCTCTACTAACTGTAATGGCAGAAGACTTAAGATCCTCAGTGTACATGATGGCAAAAGAAAAGTCAAGTTTTCTTTTAAGAATAACTTTCCCCAATAGCTGTTTCTTTGGAGTGTTTTCTAAGTAAATGATAATAAACAGTACACTAACCTGGTAATAATTTACAGCACCCACACCTTATCTGTATAAGAGTCTACACAACAGCTCCATTGTGGGAATGAAATTCAGCTGTGTGAACAAATCTGCATGTCCAGACAAAGTGAGTGAATGGGAGACTCACTTGGTTCTGGGGGACTGCATGATATGCAAGAAAATAGGAAGGGCATACCTGACCAGACCAAGGGTCTGTTTGCTGAATGGTCTGTCTTTGGCAATAGGAAGTGTCAGCTGACTGGATGGAACCTGCGAGAACAATTCAAGCCTTTAAG
This sequence comes from Myiozetetes cayanensis, assembly GCF_022539395.1. NCBI lineage: Eukaryota > Metazoa > Chordata > Aves > Passeriformes > Tyrannidae > Myiozetetes > Myiozetetes cayanensis. The sequence goes on along the minus strand of NW_026087742.1, from coordinate 38,103,281 downwards.
GTACAGGCTTGTTCTATATTTTGCCTGCTTCATCCTCCCAGTTTTTAAGAAACTGTCCAGGGATTTCTGCAGCTAAAGATATTTTTGTTTGCAAAAGTCCCCATGTGTTTCTCTCCATGAGTTTGTTGTATTGCTTTTTGAACTGATTTGCACATTTGATATCTGGAATGCTGCTTGGCAGAGTTTCCACAGTGTATGCATTCAGGTAGAAATATTTTTCTTGTTTACCTGCTTCAACCTGTTCAGGGATGACGTCATTTGATGATCCCTTGTTCTTATACTGTTAGAAACAAGGAGAGTTTTCTATTTTTATATACTGGATATTACATCCACTGTTTTCTACTCATATCCTGGGACTTGAAATCACAGATAAATTCAGTCCTACAGGAGTCATATATTTCTGAACTAAAATTTAAGTTGCTATATCATAATGTTGCAATGAATATATTTATTTCATAGAATACTGGATTAATGTTCAGGAAAATTATTTTTACTGTTTGTCCAACATACCCTCAAAAAAAAATTATATAAAGATTGGTATAATGACAGTTTCAAATTTGTTTTTAGAAATACCTGTCAGATACTTAGACAGAATCAGTTTAAGGATGTTCATTCTTTATTTATCATAAATAATAATAATAAGAAGAACCTTTCCAATTCCAGCTTTTTAAAAAAAGATATTTTCATGCATTTGCAATAAATAATAGCACCATTCAGAAGCACTCAATGGAATAAGTGTAATGAAGGGCATTGCAAATTCCAGTTTCAGATAAAAATATATTGCTTTTTATCCAATAAATAAGTAGTTGTTCTATGGCAAACTACCTCAAAAAAATTTATCCATAACCCCTTGAAAATTGCAAAGAAAATACAGAAGTGTCTGATTGCATTCAGCATGAACAGAGAAGTTTAAATGATTATGACATGAAGTAATATTGCTTAATATTCCTTTTAGCTTTCCTGCTAAACTCTGCCTTGTCCAGAAATTCTTACCATTCCGGTCATTTGCTGTGATATACATAAGTATTTTCTGTACTTCTAGCACAATTTTAAAACAAATCCAGAAGCCTGAGAAATTTGTAGATTTCCTCAATATATCTCCATTTTGGGGCAAAGAACCACTCTTTTAACCCTTCTCTATTTTCCGTCTTATGCATCTAAACAACAAAGTTTCACATTATGTATAAGTATATTGAATGGTTGATTAACATACAAGTCCAGGATGTTAAGTTTCAAAGACAAAAGACAGGAAAGGATTGGTAAATTAATTGCCCTCATCTATTGGTAGATGCTCAAATTTGATAATGGGTTTTGTTACTGAAAGACATTTAAAAAATAGCGTTTTGTCTCTATCAACTCTATCATTATTGATTTAATGATACAAAATATCAAAATTAATATAAAGGAAAACCTGTCAAAATCCTGCTTTGTCTAAAGTTTCCCACTTACTCAAACCTAGCTCCACCAGACTCCTAGTATCAGTACAAATTTCAATTTATTTCCCAATGATCACTGTAAAGTTTCTCATTGCTCTTCCTTGTGAAGAATCAGTATAATATGAGATATCAGCTATTAGAAGTCTCAAGTACTTCCATTAGATTTTGCCTTATTATTTCTGACTTTAGAAAGGGGTATTCAGAGTGCTGTATGAAAATTAAGAAGTGACACTTTAGAACTGACTGTCTCAGGGAAGTATCAGGGATCTCCGCTATCACTTTGAGTTATCTCCTGCCTTGATCCTTTGATCCTCCACCATGCACATTGCTGGTTGTCCTTGTGATGCCACCCAGCACACCACACTCACAGCTCTGCCAGGAGCACATCCACTCACATACTGTTATCTCCCCCAGTATCCAAATCCCTCACAACCTACGAGGCCAAAAATGGAATTGAAGAGGATTAGTATGCATTCAGTATACTATAAAACACTAGTATAGGGCAATAGAACAGGATTGAGGGAAAGGAGACCTGATTATGAGACTACATTACAGAGATCGGATGAGGTGGCTTCAAGCTACAGATGGAGATGTTATGCTATATTGCTAAAACAAAATTTGAAAAAAATGCTAAAAGTAATGCATAGTAAGAATTAACATGATCCCAGAGCAAGAATGAAGCAGATGGATTTTGCATAAGGTATATGCACTACACAAATGAGGCACAAATTAACTAGTAAGAGACATTTCCATGGGCATTCTCGCACCCTGACCACACTACAGTAGTCTATATGAGAGTCTCCTTGGCCAGCTGGTTGGGAATAGATATGCTTACTAGAGTAGATAAGTGAGAAAGTATAAAAGGATCTACAGTTATTTGCTAGGTTTCTCAAATCTCTGCCTAAGAGCACCTATATCACAAAGGATGAAAGTCATCCTAAACAAAGCAGGAAAAATCATTCATGTGCTGTTAGAGTTTCCAGTGCTGCATGACATAGTGGGAAAGAAGGACGATTCAAAATCACATATTGCAAAGAATCATGAGAAAGTTTTGAAATTCAATATTTAAAAAATAATATCCAAGAAAATCAGACCTTGTAAATTTGGAATTCTTGAGGTTTAGCTTTCTTAAAGAAAGTTGAAATTTGTATATAAAGATGTATTTCAGTATATGAAACCACAAAAGCTGTAATAAAATCATTAGAGATGATAGTCATGGAAGAATGATAGTCTTATTACTGAAGTTCTTGTGGGAACACTCTAAGAGCTATGTAAGATGGTCTATTTGAAATACTGCCATGTTTCCTTCTCATATAAACTCTATCAAACTTGGGTGAAAATGGTAATGAAATGCAAGATAGTGGATAATAGAAATATGGATGGAACTTTACACACAAAGAATTAAATAATAGAAATGCTGAGGAAGTAAACCTCTGTATTTACACTACTTTGATGTACACTTTATTGCCTACATGTCATAGAACAGATAAAAATTCTTTCTCCTGGATGGAGACTCCCATTTAAATCCAAGGTACTGTGAATCAGAGACGCTTGGTGGAAGAGTGGAAACAGGTATATGGTATGAAAAAGTGATTTTAGCCACTTGGATTTAGGGACAAATGTTGGAATTGGGAAAAAATTACAAGACAACCATTCTAGATATAAAGGCTATTCTGTAACTCATATTCTGCATATGGAAATGCTGACATAATTTTTTGTTGCAATTTCTATCTTGGTTGAATGCCAGCAAGATCTGTGTATATGTTGCAAATTAAACAGACTGGCCTGAATATTGCAAAGAAGCTAATAAGTGTAATTCCTAAAAATACTACTTGTGCATGGTAAAAAGGATGAAATTTTTATCACAAAATCTGTTACCAGTTCTTAGCACTGTAGTATAACTGCTATTGCCACCTTTTTCTATGAGCCTTATGAAGAAATAATATCAAGTCGCACTATCTAATAAACTCATAAAATCTGAGTAACAAATCGATATTATTTTTTTCCAGTCTGAATCAAAACTAGTATATACATTGTGGATATTCAATTCAAAACTATCTTTGAACTTCTAAAATTTACCTGGGCTCAGGTCCAGGAACTGTCCACTTTGCAAGTGTATATTTCTATTTGTCTTATACTTTAAATTGTTTCTAGGCAAAAACTTTCTGTCTCTTTATGAATCTGAAGCCGTGACATTTAGACAAAAAAGTTCTTCTATTTACAGGCTAGATATGACAAAAAACGGTTGTAATTTTTTTTCATGTATTGCTTCTTTCTCAAAGGACATTTGGATGTTTGTGAAAATATGAAAAGCAATGGCACTTTCTTTTGCTGCAAGATCATGTTGTCTAAGAAGTAATTCAGAAAAGTATTTGAAGGAAGGAAGGAATTAGCATAATTGCCGTGTGCCTCCTTCTTTATGTAATGTTTTACAATGCTTTAGAAAGAGCCAGTGAAACTTATTTTTATTTGAGATGATAAATAAAAAGTACTGTCAGACATCCTTACCTTCCAAATCCCAACTTTGCAAATCCCACTGGGGTCAGTAGGAGACCAGTGACAAAGTCTCACAGAACTATAGCACAGTGGCTCTGAAGAATTCACTGATCCTTTTCCTCCAAGTTATGAGTAAAGGAGCATATTAGCTAGTTTTTGGGAGCCCAGATTACAGTACTGCTTCATATTGGACTGTACCAACAGCCGCAGATAAAAAATACACTTTATTGCTCAAACTGGATAACATTTTACTCACACATATGCTGATATTCTCATTGCAACTCCAAGTTTAGTCATTTATTTCTAGAAAAACCCCAGAATTTATAGTCTAATTTCAATTGAATTGTGTATCATGTATGCATCAAAAAAAAATGCAGCTGTTTTTGTTTTTGGGTTGGGTTGGGGGGGTTGTTTGGTTTTGGGGGAGTTGTTTGTTTGTTTTTTATTATTTCTGGACACTTTTTATTTTGCTTGTTAAACCACTATTTTGATTCAGTATGAAACAAGTTCTGATCACCATAATATTTTACTCTCCAGCTAGCAAAATAAAAGCAAACAACATGGAACTATGAACTACAATGTGGTCTGTAAAATCTTGAATTCCTCCTAAATGACAATACAGTAATTATTAATTAGAAAAAATTCAAAAGATATTACATTTTCATGTCAATTTAAATCCCAGAAAACATCAGTAATTTTGTAGATGATTGAGTATAAAAAACAGGAGATAATACTAAGTTGTTTTTAGTATTGTGCACTGATTACTAAATTAATAATTTATAGAAGTAATAGACAATAATTACTTGAATTGCAATAACTGAAAATGGGTGTTAACTGATGATGTATTCTATTTACTGTGAGAAGCAATGTTAAAAAGCTTTGTATTTACCTCATATCTTTTTTTGCAGTCTAACAGTGTAAAAGAACTTGGTCCAAACTATCAACCTGTAAATGTAAATTACGATGATCCTAGCTAGCCATTTGCAGCACTCTAGACAGTAGTCTGCTCTCACATACTGAAGAGTAGGACAATTCAGAGATTCTCAGTCTGTCAAAAGAAAGAATGTGCCTACATTTATAATTGCAATTCAGTTCACAAGAGGTAGCAGACCTAAATTCTTAAAAAAACCCACACCCCTGCCAGAACGAGGAAGCTGGAATGAGATGTTGAGGTGTGACCTTTTCCTGAAGGCTTCTTCTCCAAGTGCCAGTGGCCAGTGCAGTGCCCAGCTGAAGCTGTCCATTGAAGACAAAGAAGTTGCATCTGAGGCTTTCAGCATTAGCCTGTGGTTCAGCAAAGTGGCTGAGGTCCATCTCTTAGTCAGGGGCCAAAGCAAGAAAAGAAGTAGCTTAGTTGCAGCAATGGCACAGGAAAGCCATTCACAGGAAATACACTGGAAAACAGAAGGAGTCTGAGACTTATGATGTAAGTGGTTGTTCCTAAAATCTGCTGGCAGCAGACTAAAAGCAATAGAGCTTGTTCTATCAAAATGAGTGAAGCTCAAACTTTATGACTGCTTGACCTCCAAAGACATCTGCAGTTTAAGTCAGTGGTAGAAGCCCACAAACGAATTAAAGGTAATGTTTCCTCCATGTTAACAGCATTTCTCCATGTTAGGACATTATTGCTCTTCTCTACATTACCTTATCTACATACACTTATCTACCTACCATAAAAGCAATAGAAATGCTCCTCTAGTCAAAGAAAGAAAATAACAAAGTTATAACTAAAGCATGATTATGAACTGTCCAACATACACAATAGCTCTGCTAGAGTAGATTAGGACCTATAATGAGCTCTTCTTAACCTACTGTGCTATATATAAAACCAAAATTTTCTGACTTTCTGAGCTACCTGAGTGCCAAAGACTAATTTACACACTGAACTGCTTCTTAACTGGGGAGTGAGGTGACAGGGGGAGTGTCTATGTATTTGGGATACCTCCAGATAAACAGAAGTTTTCAGTCTCCCAGTTTTGGCCATGTGCTCCCAATTCCTTTGCAGATCTTCCTATGAGTGTCTCCGGATTCTAAGCAAGCATTTTTTTGATACTGAAAAGCATTTCATTAGGCAAGCAGATTTAAAATTTTGCTAATATTCTTTGACATTTAAAACTGATTTATGTCTTAAAGTACACAACAATGATCTATCTTTTAAAACATAAATAAAATAAATCATCAAATATAAACCTTAAAATCAATAAAAATAATAATAAAAAGCCAAGTAAAGAATTTAAAGGAGAATTCATCTTCATTTTTACTATAAACTATTCAGACAAGGAGACCTCATAAAGACATAGACAGTAGATCCTATTGGTCTTCTGGAATTTAATAGCTAAATGTTATCTCTGCTTATTTATCTTCTTTCCACTGTAAATGATTCCTTTTATTGATGCTCTCTAAAACACTGAATGGAAATCCAAATGTGCTTTTATCAGAAATCATGGAGTACAGGTTTTTTGTAATTATAAATATTTATTAATGACCTGTAAGTTTTTTTGCAGGCACAAGCCAAAAAAAACAAGTGATATAATTTTTACACACAGTTAAAATAAGAGCAGATAAGAAATAGAGATGTGCATCAAGCTCTTGATGCATAGTGCACATGAAACAGCTGTAACTCACACAAGAGTTTTCTAAACTCTAGGGCAAGGGCGATTGATATAGACTGACTGTCAGAATGCATGCAGTGACTTTCTCACTCCCCCATCTCAATGGAATGGGGGAAGAAAATATGACAGCAAAGCTCAAGAGCTGAAATAAAAGTAGTTTGTTAGTGGCTTGTTATTCATTCTTATGGGCTACCGTGAAGAAAGTTAACTCCACTCAGCCAGACCCAACATATAAAAATATCTAAAATAATCAATTACATGCTGTAATCCACTCTAAAATTTGACTAAGAAAGGCCGTAATTGATTTTAGCCTGGCATAACAAAATATTCACAATGAATTTTTTAGAAACATTTTCAATGCTAATATAAGAAGAGCCAGTTCAGGGTTTTTAGTAGTGTAGTCAGTTAAATTTTGCCACTCTGAGGATGCAGATCAGATTAATAAACCCTAGAGAGACAGACTGTCCTTTGAATGTTACCAGTATATGGGGTAGAGCTGGTCAGATGTGGCAACCTGAGAGCCAGCACTGTTAATACTGGGAGGCCCTTCAGGTCCCCAAGGCCTTGTACACTCAGATCCTTCACCCAGCAGTAAGAAGAGCAGCACATCCACCCCCACACCTCTCTGAGTGTGGCACAGGCAGAGGAGGCAGCAGCTGTTACCTCCCTTCCTGAAGTGGTTTAGAATCAAAAAATAACTTAGTTTGGAAAAGACTTTTAAGACCACTGAGTCCAACCATAAAAACACCCCACATTTTACCACATTTCTTCTAGAACTAGTTCCTTCTAAAACTAGACCCAAATCTACACCTTCCAAAGTTTATGACATTAAGAACCAAGGCAAACATCAGATCCAGGAGAGAGACCATATGTCATTCCCAGTATACATTTATGAAGTTCCATCATAAAGCTGTTCATAAGGAACGCTGTAGCAAGCTGTTATTCTGCCTTCAACAGTGATAGGTAATCTACTCTTAATTTCCACATCAGATTTGTTTCTGGCCTTTTCATACCAATTTCCTCATTTGTGCGTTACTTCTTATATAAGCAATTACATATTTATTGGACTCACAGGGGCGTAAATCTCCTGGAGAACTTGAGATAAAAGGGGTTTGGGAAATTTTAGTCCTGCCTTGCAACTGACCATTGGTAATACATGTTGCCAGGTCACCCGACATAAACACGAACACAAAACTGACCACCTTCATCATATATCTGGGCTGCCTTGATGCCTTGATGCCTACAAAATATATTTCTAGGAGCCTTAAACATTTGCTTCTTTTTTTCTTTGATTTTCTAGAGATTTTGTTGACATTAGATAGTTTTCTGAATATCATCCAGATGTTAGGGCAAAATGTTGGCACTTCACTGAAAAAGTTCAGCATTTTCAAGTAAGCTTGGATCCAGCACTGGGAGCCAAGATGAAGCCATAAAACCTTCTGCTGTGATAAAGAAAACATCATTTCTTGAAAATGTCATTTCTGAAAGAGCTGTTAGTTTTGGCATTTCATACTTTGTTCTATTTAAAATTAAAACAATAGAACAAAAGTTTGTATCTTCTCTTCAGGATAATGAACACAATACTTTTAATGTACATTTTTTCTGAAATATAACACACAGCTACATAGGGTAGGGGAAAAGAGACTAAATTAAATAATTCAGAAACTGAAGAAGGTGAATATAACAAAAGAATGCAAAAGACAAAGAAGGCTCATTGGACTGAGAAAAGATGGATAATAGCTTCCTTCTACTTTTCCGTGTTTTTTTAAAGTAGCTTTTATTGTGTCAAAAAACTTGTAAATGACTGAGACACAGTTGAATAGAGCAATATTTCTCAGATCAAAAGTGACATGAAAAGTGGGATTTAGATAATCTGGCTGTAACCACCAAGAAAAATAAATTAATCTTAAAATTTATCTAGTCATCTGGATTATTTTCACAGTGAAAAAAAGAAAAAGGCATCACTGATGAGCAGTTTACACAAATTATGTTAGATGTCTAGGGTGTAGGAAAGATGGATCAATGATTAACCTAGCTCTTGAGTGGAGTGAATAAGTGAGATGAATCTCATCATATATCAGACGCATGGGCTTTTTTTTTTGGCTTTTTTTTTTTTTAATAGTCATATATTTTGATAGACTCTTCGTCTCAGTACCAATTCCTGATATCAATATAGTCCAGCCTCTGATTCCATCATTACAAATGGGCATGTGTATGTATGTCAGTATCAATCACAGCACAATGGGTCTTCAAATAGCTTTAATATTTGACACAAAAAAAAAAAAAGCTGCACAAGTGGTGCAGCTCAGCAGTGGCTGAGCACAAAACATAATGGAATTCATTTAAAGCACATTCTTAAAAAATTTAATCAAAATGCCAACTTCACATTTCTGCCTTTAAATTAACAGCTCAAAGTTACTTGTTCGCGAACAACTCCATTTTAATCCTCATGTATAGATGCTGCAAAATCAACTACAGTAGAGATGTGTGTTTATGTGATTTTGACCTCTTTATATTTTAGTTTTTTAATCATATTAATATATATTTTTATTAGTCTTTGCTTGATGAAAACACTACACAGAAAAAGTAATTTTAGCCTCTGACAAGAATAATGAAGTTTTTAAATTTGATTCTCAGTCTATGTCACCAGATGCAGAACTTTGACTTTCCCCCATGGTGGCCCTTTGTGTGACATTAAAAAATCCCAAAGACCTTAAAATATTATTCATTTGAATTCACCACATTTCCTGGGTTACTTTATATTAATTAAATTTAAAGTTGGAAAAAAATTATTTATCAGGTATGCAAATATATGTTGGGATATTGAATGTTTGGTTTAAAATACCTAATGAAAACATACAAAGAACAAGATCTCAAAAGTCCTTTAGCCATGCTATGACTTCCATTTGTCATGGTTATCTCATAACTCTTTCATAACCTCTGCATAAGAAATCAAAGACCTCAGTGGTGCTGTAGAACAAGTGTATATGGTGACAGAAACTGATGGTACATGTGCATGCAATCTCAGTAGGAAAGTGATTAGAGAGATGTTAAAGAAGCTATTTGCACTCTCTGATGTTAGGCATCTGTCTCAGGTAGGTAGCTATAGGCTCTGTTGGCAAGCAAGGATGTTGTTGATTGAGAAAACTGATGAAGCTGCTACCCTTTCCTGTCCATTCTAACTAACTGCTGAAGAGATTTCTGAGCTCTTTGTCAGCTACCTCCTGATTGTAGGCTAAATTCAGTTAGGTTTTTTCTCCCCATGAAAATTGCACCGTAAACTCTTGTTGCTCAGGATTTGATTAATATCCATTTCAGATGTCCCTGCAGCAAGGGTAGAGCACAGATGGAGGCTGGACACCCATTTGAGTTAAGCCATTCCCACCCATCAATCATGGTCTTAAGGAAAGGTGGTATCAGTGATATCTTACTGTAAGAAGCTGAGAGGTTCAGAAATTGATTAATGAGCAGGTCCAGAGTCCACCAAGTGAGAGCAAGATAGAGAGGTGGGTGTACCGTTCTAAGGTAAGCTCTCACCATCCATCAATCAGAGCTCTACATTAGTAGATGAGTCTCTTCAGTTTCCCTCTTCAGTCAATGGAGAAAAAGGCTTCTCTTAGACTGAGCTGAAGCTAGAAACTAATGCAGCTGCACTCAGGTGGAACTCGTTCCTTTCCTTTGACAGGAGGACTGGAAAGTTACGGTACTTAAACACAGAAGTTAGACCTTGTGAGCACTCCTTAAGAACAAATAAATGGTTCTTTGAAATCTTGGAAAAATATGTTGAAAGGGCAATTTTTTTCATAAATGATTTAACAAATGGCTACACCGTGCATCCATTCTACAAATACAGTGAGCAATACATTTCAGTCAATATATGCCTCAGCTTTTCCTGAAGAGTATAACAAAGAGTAATGAAGAAAAGAGTGGAGAAGACAGGTGGCTTCACCTTATTTTTTTCCATTCTGAAGCCTAGCAATAATCACGGCAAAAAAATGAGTGATAATATTGGGAAATACATGATTTTCTAGTCCTTTTTTATACTGGAAATTTATAGTGGACTTCTGAGGTCTGCACTCCATTCAGGTTATTCAGGAAGGACACAATAAAAAGTGATTCTGACCCTGACCAAGCAAGCCATTTTCTGATGCTAAATCTCCCATGCCTGTCTGTTTCTACTGTGAGAATGTAGAGTGGGTAGCATTTGAAGGATTTTATCTCTAGGCAGAGATGGTATGAGATACAAAAGTATTAATACTGAAGTACAGGACTGAAGACATATTATTTCTTCTTTTCTGAAGCGTTATTGGAAAATTACTGATGAATCAACAGGGTCACAACAACGATTGGTGTGACACACAATATATGTTGCTGTAATAATGATAAATGGGTCCCTTTTTATGATTATTAGTTTTCCATTTAAATTAGCAAACATTCAGTCATGGAGGCAAAATTATTATTTTTTTTATTTTTTGCTATCTCAGCAAGAGCTCAATGGAAACTTTGAATAGCAATGTCATGATAATGATAAGATTAGGATCCAAACGCTTTCCACCATTAGATTTCTTTTGCTCTTCAGTTTTAATTGACTGCAAAACTTTATGCACACTGAATAAGGAAAAATCCACTCTAAGAGAAAGGGTATACAGAAAGCAAAGCAAGTGTAGTGAGTTAGTCAACATTTAGAACATTTCCTCTGAGCAGGGTATATGAACCTTTAGTGAGCTCCCTCCTGCCACATTAGACCTCTTGCACTCTTCAGGCTAGTTTGACATCTCTATGTCAAATTGCAGTGTTGAGTTACTCTTAGAACCACCTTTCTAACTCAGAATAATCATAATTTTATGTAATGTCACATAGCCGGAAATAATATAATAGAGCTATTTATGCTAAGCACTTATGGAATAAACACAGCACTATTTTTTTTTAACAGGAATCCATCAAGGAGAAACTTTGAGTTCTCTAGAACTCATATGGCATGGGATCCTTGTGGGAAAACAGGGAACTGGCCCTGGGTAAGAAATATGCATGCTAAGGATATTGATTTAGATGGACTCTGATGAGCAGTGTTTCAGAGACTTTTTCTCCAAGGTATATTCTATCTAAACTTATATTACACTAGTTTTAGTGAATCTAAAACCCACTCATGGGATAGGTGATGGTAGGTGGCTGCCTTGGCCACAGTGATCATGAAATGGTTGAGTTTAAATTTTTCAGTGTAATAAGAAAAAGAAAGGACAGCAGAGTTGCTACCCCAGAGTTCAGGAGAGCAAACTTGAAATTATTCAGGGAGTCATTTAGGAGAGTACTGCTGGAATTTGCTTTTGAGTGCCTAGGAGTCCAGATGTGCTGGTCAGTCTTTAAGAATCTTGTTTTAGAACAACAGGAACAGGCAATTCCACTGAGTCCTTAAGTCAAGCAAGTAGGGCAGAAGATCAGCTTGACTGAACACGAAAGTCCTTGTTGAGATCAAGAGGAAGAAAAAAATACATGATCTCTGGAAGCAAGGTCAAACTTTTCAGAAAGAGTCAAGAGCACGTAGAAGACATGAAAGGCCGAAGCTCATTAGAGTGAAACTGTCCAGCATTGTGTCATAGAACCAGAAGGGCTTTTTAAAGTAATTTAATAGCAAGAAGACATCTAAACAAGAGGACATTGGACTAGTCCTTGTTGAAGCTGGTCATCCAACTAATAGGGATGAAGAAAAGGTGGAGGCATTTCTCCTCAGTCTTTGATAATACTGATGGACCTTGGTCTGCCCACTCCCTTGAGCCAGAAGACCATGAAAGTGGGAACAGTGACCTTCTATCTGTGGACACTGAAACTGTAAAGGACCAGCTTTATCAGATGAATATTCACAAGTCTATGAGGCCTGATGGAATTCATCCCAGAGTTTTGAAGGAGCTAGAGGATTTTATGGCATGGAGAACTACAGACCTGTTAGTCTAACATCAGTTCCTAGAAAAATTATGGAGAAAATTATACTGGGTACTATTGAAAGACATGTAAAGAATAATGAAATTTTCAGGCACAGTCAACATGACTTCACAAAGGTAAAGTCCTCTTTAACTCATTTGGTATCCTTCTATGATAGGGTCACACACCTAGTCCATGAAGAAAAGGCAGTGAATGTAGTTTTTCTGAATTTTAGTAAGAATAGTCCCTAACAGCATCCCTCCTGCAAGTTGTCCAATTGTATGATGAGTGGATTCACAGTCTGCTGGGTGAAGAAGTGGATGAAAGGATTGCAGTGAGTGGAACTGCATCTGGCTGGTGACTGGAAACCAGCAGTGTTCCTCAGGGTTCAATTCTAGGGCCAGTCCTGTTTAATATCTTTATGGGTGATCTGGATGCAGGAGCCTGTCAAGGCTTGAGTCAATCTTTGCAAAGGGTTTAAGTGAAAGGGTTTGAGTCAATCTTTGTAATTATTTTTTTAGTTGTTAATCAGTAGCTGTAGCTGGACAGTTATGATTAAGGAACTGCATTGTGAATACTGTATGCTTGGTTAATCTTTTGTTTTAAGGAAAAGTGAAGACAATCTGTCTCCAGCTATCTGGACAATAGCCACAAGGAATTAATTCAGCAGAACTGAGCAGTAAATGGGGAAAAGGTAATTCCAGCAATGGGTGATTGAGACCATTGACTCATTGACCCCATTGACTCAAATAGACTCCTCGCTCCCTGATTTGTGCAAATTAGAATAAAAAATAGAAATGGTTCACCTCAGTGTCTGAATTGGTACTGCACATCCAGAGAGGAGCCCATGTTCAGGACACCACCAGCAGCAAGGAGACTGGGGGTGCACAAGGAATTCGGAGGTGACACAGCCAGGACAGCTGACAACAATTGACACAAGGGATATTCTAGACTGCATGGCATTGTGCTCAGAAATTAAAAGCTGTGGGGAGAGGAAGGAAGGTGGCCATTCAGAGTGATGAGTTTCTAAGTTAACACTGTGCATGATGGAGCCGTGCTGTCTTGGGGATGGCTGAACACCTGCCTGCCCATGGGAGGTAGTGAATTAATTCCTCGTTTTGATTTTCTTGCATGTGTTGTTTTTGCTTTATCTAATAAAGTGTCTTTATCTCAACTCACAAGTTTTCTTACTTCCACCCTTCCAATTCTCTCACTTATCCCATTGGTGGGGAGTGAGTGAGCAGCAGGTGAGGGCTAAGAACAGTTGCTTATGCACAGCAGTCTATTTCAAAGAGGCTGCCTGTGATAGGAATGTGGTGCCATGTCATGTTCAGTTGCTTGGAATTATTTACACACTTATCTTGTATGTAAGTCACCACCAAACAACTTTGTTATTAGTATTTTTATTTCTGTAACAGCAATCTGAATATCAATTAAAGGTTATGCAGATGCTAATAAATGAAAACTAGCATAAAGTAAATGCCAGCCTATAAAATCTCAAAATAGGTATTTTATATCCTACTTTTAATGGAAATTAGTTAGGAAAATATCCAATTTTACTAGAGAAAACAAATAAACAAACAAAAAGTGTCTATTCAGAAGTCTTCTGCTAAGATGCCTCTTGCATTTCCTTTCAGTAACACAGAACCAAATACCAGCAGTGAAAATGTTCTTGACTAGAAAATAATAACAATTAGAGAATTAAAATTTCTTTCTGTCCATATTAGATTAACAATTGGATTAATGTAAAGGTACTCAAGAAATAAAATGAAGGGACTGAAAAAAATTACTGATATGCTTAACAAAAATTTACTGTTAATAGTATTCTGACTCCATTGCATCCCTTTATTTTTCCCATTCAGCTCAGAGTCTGGTCACACAGCTATAATCTAACTAGGTTTTGTCCAGCACAGGAAATATCTGAAGCAGAGTGAGCGCTGTTGTATAATGCCATAGAAAAGTTACATTTATCCCTACTAAGGGGTCTGAGCAAGAAAAAAAAAAAAAAAAAAAAAAAAAGGATAGGATGAGCCTTAGATAAAGCAGTTCTGGTCCTCATACAGCTACCAAATTTCCATAATTACAGTCCAGGGACTTCTCCAAGCCAGAGGTTACATCCTCAGGATCATGTTTAGTAGCCACTAAAGACCTATTCTTTGTGCATAGGTCCAGTCCCTTTTTGAACTCATTTGTACCTTTGGTCTTAATAACATCTTGTGGAAATAAATTACATGCTCTAATTGGGTTCTAAGTGGAAAAGAATTTCCTGTGATTACAGTATCTTTCTAACATCTCCTAGATTTTAGGAGTGTAAGACATGGACTGTATGAAAGATAAGCCAGGAGAAAGAAAGGATAAAATGCCTATTCTTAATGGGAAAGTAAAAACTAATCATCCTGTATTTTTCTTAGTACAAGGACAGTGAGGGGAGGTACTGAGTATGTTTCTATAGCTGTGCAACAAAAATACTTTCAGTGGGTTTCTAAAGACCTTGCTTCAAAGAATTCTGCAGAGACATTACAAATTTCTTAGCACACATTTGGTTTTAGGAATTATCCAAAAATCTTCCTTCTTCATTAAAGCAAGGACCTAATTTTCTTCAGAAAAACAGTTCTCCCTCCATTGTCTAAAGCACATTTTGGAACTTTAAACGGATGTTTTTGTTGGGGAGCCCAGCTGGTTCTGGGCTCTCAGCAAGCTGAAATCCTGAAGATGGAACTTCTTACACCTGGCAGAGGGTTAACCACAGACAGTGGGGACTGTGACACAGAGTGGGTTTCCTGTTAGAATGTCAGCCTATTGTGTTAGGACATGTGGCTGTATGTCCAATCATAAATTGTTATGAAGTAGTAAACCAATGCTGTGTGTACATGTGTCACCCCAGAACTGTATAAAGGTAGATGCACTGTTGCAATAAAAAAAAGCTGCTGGTATCCTGAAACCTATGTTGCCCCCGCCTCAACCCACAACGTGTTTTAAAACTTGGTATATGGTTCCAGATACTTTTCTTGATGACAAGAAATTCTACAATCTATTGCGCTCACCTCCTACAGATATTCTATGAACAAGGGTATTAAAGATCTGAGTAAACCAATGCAGGTTAACAACTTGCTCTTTCCAATCTGTTTTTTCAGTTAATGACATAACTGCAAGGGAAGTACAAGAATAAGAAAAGGTAGCTAGAAACTCCTGAAGCTAGCAAACCTGTCAGCTAAAAACAAGTGAAAGCATACCCCTACCATCCTGTCTTACATCTGCTCACTTGCTATGGAAATAAGACAGCAGTAACTGATTCATACATCTCAAGGCCAGAATAGTGTCAAGTGGCTGACATGATTTCTGCTAAACTGCCAGCAGCCCTTGTTCTTCAGTAGCAGAGAATATTAATGAGCCTTAACCACAATCTGTTCCAGGACTTCTTCGTACAAGGTGGAAATTCCCTTCAGTTCTGTTTCATAATATAAAAAATATGGAGGGTTTAAGCCATAATAATGTGGTGAGTTCAATGATCAGTTGAAATGACAATATTTGTCACAGAATAATTGTCTACACAGCACATGGTATGCAAAAAGAGGCTTTTGTAATGCAAGGCAGATATAGCTCTATATGACATATTTCAACTGCTGATTTTTAAATTTATATCTTTCTATTTTTCTAAAGGGCAAAATTAAGAACACCAATCAAACCTTAATGTACTTCACTAGCAGGTAGCATGGGTTTTAATGACCTTTTTATTTTCTGCATTAAAACACCTTTTTTTTTCTCTATATATGTGCCTACGATCTTTTGGAAAAAAATTAGGAGTGCTTTGAAATCTGTTCTATTTAGTAATTAGTCAAAAGAAGAGCTCAGTTATGTCTATAACAAGCTCTTGATTTAGCAATAAGCCATAAATGAGAAATTTCCCAGACCCTAAAGGTTCTTTCTAATAGGAAAGTTAATTTCTTACCTAGTCATTTATTTCTCATGAGTAATCATTCCCCATAGACAAACATGGCATTTCAGAGAAGTAATTTGTTATTTTTCTTTGGCGACTTTTGCTATATTTGCAATTGTCAGACCTTCAACTTGTCATTAACAGAAATAGAAACTCCACATTACTATTATTCTACTGGGCACTGATCCTGTCTTACTTGGGCTGAACTTTCATGCACTTTGGAAGAGGGACTAATAATACCAATTACAAACATAAAAATAACATTAGAATGTAAAGTGTTTTTAACTGTTTGAATTTCAATGCTCTTAATGAAATAGACTTATGATGTGGTGTATAACATGGGCAATGTTTTGTCTTTGCCCATCATAAACAGTACTGTAAAACATCTGAAAATCTTATTACATTTGCAGGAGAAAAAAAAAGACGACATGAAAAAAACAAAATGAAATGAGAAAATGAACTTAACAGTTACCTTTTATTTTTCCCAATTCTGTATTCTATCCAAAACTCAGTTGATTACTGGATGTTTTTCTTTCAAAGTTCATGCAGTTTTGGATTGTCTATTTAATGGAAGATCTTAGGCATGCTTTCCTTTGAGATTATAGGTAATACCCAATAGCTATAGGAATATCAGGCACTTGCTTAGAGCAATAGGTTCTTGTGGGATGCATAACAGCTTCAGAAAAGCTTTTCTTTTTCTTTTGGCTCCTGGAAAAGCTAGAATTTTGCTGGTTTCATCTAGGTAATATTATGTTGATACCTCTGAGAGAGTGTATCTGCTGCAGCATATTCCTGCAGAGGTTGAGAAAACATGAAGAGACAACAGGCTGATAGGATTGGACCTTGCTGCAAGGAGCAAGGAACGAATTCTGAGGATGTGAACACATGTATGAGAATTCTGGACAAATGGAGGTCTTTTCTGAACGCTGAAGAACTGTCACTAAACTACTCCCCTGGTCCTAGCCTTCACAGAGGAATAAAGCTGTAAATCTGAAGATTCTTGTGTAGGAAAAAGTTTCAAATCCCACCTTTCTCTCTGGATGATTATTCTAATAATCAAACTAGTAGGCAGTGATAGGTAACACTATCCTGAATTTTCAGACTGAGTGTGAGTCATCTGTAAACAAATGATCAAGGCAGGTTCATCAAGATGTTTCATCCTGGAAACCACCATATAATATATGTACCTAATTCTGATGTATACATACATGATATGGGACACAATTGGGATTTCAGAGCTTTTTTTTTAGTATAAGCATTGAAAGCAGTATGGGTCTCTTGATCAGCAGGCTGGCTATTATTAAAGCTGTAATTCTTCCCCTTTGCTGTATGGGAACAAAAGGACCCATCATGGATTTGTAACTTCTCAGAAGTAGGATTGCAGATAGGTGCATTATGCTTGGACCCATCATTTTCACAGTCAAAACAATGCATTCATGCTAAACTTGGGCATTTCTCTTCTACTGATGCAGACACATCAGTTACAGATGTAACAGACACAACCAAATAGTCATAGTATAAATTTGTACAATGAAAAAATTTGACCTCTAAAAGATGCATTTAAATTTCATTCAATGTCATTGAATTTCAAACTTGCAAGCTATTTGTGTTGCTTCATGTTCTTTGTTGTTATTTGGGGTTTGTTGGCTTTTTATTGTTTGGGGGGTTTTATATGTTTCTTTGGTAATATGCATTATATGCACAGGTTATTATATTATTATATGCTCCTGAAATTGATGCTTGAACCTAATACATGTACACACATGCAAACAGCATTCAAAAACTGTGTCAGGTTAACAGAAAGGCAATAAAGAAAACCAATTACCAGTGTAAACAAAGCATTTTCTGTTTTGTTTTCAGTGTTATCTCATACCAGAGTCAATAAATCTCAGTCCTTCACTCTGGATGTCTACCTGAATCTTTACCTAAACCATTTACATTATCTTGAAGGGAAAGTTGGATAACATCCTACTTCAACATTTGGCAGACTATCAAAAATTGGTTCCTTCCAGCGCACCTTTTATCTTGCAAGTGTATGATTTAGTATACAGGAAAAACAGGGAGATGTGTAAGTGTAACAGCTATTTTTGTGTATTTCTATTTGTATGTTCTGCTCGTCACAAGCATGGATAGAACTTCCAATGATATGGGAGGCCTAGAGTTCTTATCCAACTCTTAAGGAGTTACAAGTCATTATTATATTTCCTAATCAGAATACTAGTAGCTTAAGAGGAAACCTGAAATCAATGTGTGTTTCTAAAGTATCCAGCCTAGGTGAGCAGCACAAAGGTCATAAAAAATAAAAGATACCATGATTCACTTCACACTACTTATTCTAGAACCGCATTCAATATGCCGTATAGAGATATGTACAGGCAATAAAACCCACATGTTCTACTTCCGACTGCTACCCTTGTAAGTTCCCCATTAATTAGAAAGCATATTTAATTTGTATTAGGAGACATACTTCTTTTCTATATGCAGTTGCAGACCAAGAAAATATGTGTATATCTTTGAAATATATTCACATTATTGATTACTGGTTCTTCAAGAACACTTCACCAAAAAGAGCATATTAAATGTATTCCATAGGTAAATAACGTAACAAAATTACATTACTTAATTTTTATAAATTAATAATTAATTAATTTTATTCCATTTATTTCTGCCACTAGCATTCTTTTCATTTTGATCAGTCAGTTTTAATAGGGAAAAAAATAATTCTGTTTCATCTGCATTAAAAATGTCTTCAGAATAATCAGAAAAAGGAATGAGAAAGCATTAACCATACAATCAGAAATAATGCAAGGATCACAGAGGAAGTTGTGCTTCATAATTTGTTCCCATCACTCACTTCAAACCAGGGCAGCAACAGAGCCACTGCCATTCATGCTGGCACTAGTTGCTGCCTGCGATTTTAGCTGCAATTCCTCTTATCCACCGAACCTGGCCACCTGTGGGCTCACCAATCCCCTGATTTCCACGAGAGGAAATCTTTACCACTGCTCCTATGTCCTTCCACACTGTAGGCATTTTTAGCCAGTTGAATTGATCCCTGAGGAGGGAAAGTAAAGCCCATTTCACATCAGATCATCTTCAGCAGATCATACCTGGTGTTTTGGTAGGTTTATGAGTGGCACACTGAGAGCAATTAGTTCCTGAATGAGGATAACAACAGGCGATTACCCTATTTAACAGCTGTTAAGTGGTGTTAATTGCTGGCTATATACCACAAGCTGAGCAATTTTGTGCAAACTGTACAAACAGAACAAAACAAACAGATGATGTAGGGAGAAAATGGGTCTGCAAAATCCTCTATTAATCCCAAATATGCATACAGCTGGAGAGATTATATTCATAGCTGGTGTGAATTACTTCTAACAAACAGTTTGTCAAATCCAGCCCATTACTGAATTGCTGTCTATTGTGAATAGACAGTAATTTATATTAGTTTCTTCATTATTCACAGTCATGTAATGAAGGGTTTGTATGAAAACATTTTTTGCCTAAGGTTTTCTCCAGCAGGGCTAGTTTCAGATAAACTCGTTCTTGTTGAACAATGCTTTGATTTCTGTGAAACAGAGTACAGAATAAGATAATTTCAGAATCTATTCTTAAATTGTATGTTAATAATAAGCAAATTATCTCTACAAATGGGAAAAAAATATCACTAAATGAAATTATGTAGAGTTTCTTTTGTTCTCACTGAAATGTTGACAATTATTGGAAAAGTCTAGACAAAAGGTGTTATAAACGCTTTTAGCTTTTTTTTTTTTTTTTAAGATGCTCTGTTGGATTTCAGGTCTCTGTTGATAAGAGCATTCAGTAATCGCAGTGCAATACTTGACCAGCAAAGTTGGCCACTGCGTACATTGTATTGCTTAATAGCGCATTTTAGATTTTACATGACAGACAAAGGTTGACTTGTTTGGAAAGTATGGGTAGCAATGTTAACAAAGGCCTGGATGCTGTGAAGATGTTTATAAGTTATTAATGTAATCATGGAAGTAAATAATTTTTACAGTTTTGTAGGTCCCTGTTCTGGTTTTAGCTGAGGTAGAATTAATTTTCTTCTTAGTAGCTGGTACAGTGCTGTGTTGTAGATTCTGCACTAGAATAATGTTGATATCACACTGACATTTCTTTGGCTGTTGCTAAGTTGTGCTTATCATAAGTCAAGGACTTTTCAGTGTCTCATACTCTACCAGTTACGAGCTGCACAGGAAGCCATGAGGGAGAAAGGCTGGGACAGGTGACCCAAACTGGCCTTATGATATTCCATGCAATAGAACATCCTGCCCAGTATATAAACTGTGAGGAGTTAACCTGCAGGGGTTGATCGTGGATTGAGGACAAGCTAAGCATTGGTCAGCTTGGTAGAACAATTGTATTGTGAAAAACCTTTTTCTCTTGGGTTTTTCTCACCTTTTTATTACATTTCTTATTTTTATTATTATTATTTGTGTTTTGTTTTGTTTCAGTTATTAAATTATTGTTATTTCAACACATGAGTTTTACTCTTTTCCCGATTCTCCTCCCTATCCCACTGTGAAGGAGGGGGAGTGAGTGAGCATGGTAATTGGTTTCCCATTTGGGTTAAACCCTGACAATCCCAAAAAATCACTAGAATAATGAATCCACAGCTGAAAAAGATATTTTGGAAACTATGAACATCCCTTTGAAATTATTCTTTGTGATAAACTACACACAAACAAGCAATGACAATAAATGTGCTAGATAACACCAAAGCAGTGGCATTGCTGATCTACATAAGCAAAATGCTCCATGCTAGTTGCTTTTCCAGTTGTGAATCGAGAGAACCCACTACCAAGTACACAGCAGACTGAAGGACCAGTATGGTCTTCTGGTGTCTGTTTTTCTGGTTCCTCCTCAGCTTAATCATCTGATTAATATCTCTTGACCTTTTTTGCTTTATTTTAGAAAGGGTGTTATTTTCCCTAAATTTTCTGTTGGTCTTCCACACATAAATATTTCTCCCTACATGCACACTGCCGTTATAAGCCATGACAAAATTCTTTAATACCAGTAAGACCGTTTTCAGTGGACTTCCACGGAAAAAAGCAATGATCTTAACTTTCAGACAGCTTCATAGACCACGAAAGTAAAGGAACTCTTATTTAGCTAAGAGATCAAATACCAAACATGTGATCAAAGTCCTTAAAAATTGTGCCTCCTTTCCCTTCCCTCCCCAGACAGTTTTTGAAGGAGAGTGCTGGTATGCAATAAACTTCGCTTATCTCTAATACCCAGCACTCAAGCTATGCCATTGGATTTTTGTTTGTTTTGAGTGGAAATTTTCTTGAATTGTGAAAAATTCAATTTTAGACTACATTTGATCTTCATATAATTTGAATGTTTACATGGACTTTGACTTTACAAAGTAAATTAGAAGTCTTCTGAATTCAGTGAGTTTCATAATATCAATGGGAAGGTCATTTCTATACTAAGTTTCTAAATGGTATTTAAACACTGAGCAGTAAGGAATTTTTTTTTTTTCTGAGGGGTGTTGGTTTTATTTCTCTTTCTCTTAGCATTTATTTTCAGTTGGCATCCCTCAAGAAGAAAGTCATACAAACAAGAGAAGAAAAAGAACAGGAAACCTGGTGCTGGCAAAATGTCCACAGATCACAGAAGAATAACCAGGATGACTCTTGGATTTTAGCTGTACAATATAATAGATTTAAGAACTACACTGCTGAACTTCTTAGCTTCCATGCCCTGGAGAATCTAGTTATAGATTAGTCCTTTCTTTAAATAATGCAGGTTGTAGTTTAAGTCTACAGTCTGTGTAAATACATACAAACAGAGAGAGAAGAGGCACATAAACCTGATCATCATTTTAATATGGCTATATTTTAGATATGTCACTAAATGCTTGAATGCTCCAATATCATGTCAGGGAACACATTCCCCATTCAAGTAAGGTTCCTTAACTTGATATGCAGAATTTGGTTTGGATAAAAGAATTAAATCCTTGGTTTATAGATGTTACAGTTTCCAAATAGAGAAGCCTGCTAGGAAGGAGGCTGTGGTGGCTCCTTTCTCCCAGGTCTGACCAGCAGCAAGGATGTACTTGCATTCCCAATAAACACTTCCCATGAGCACATGTATACACTACCCATATACATATATTCACAGGCAGACATTTGCTGCAGATCAAAACAGACACATAGAACATTCACACGAACACCACCAGCACCAACAACCTCTTCCTGCTCCCTCTGCTAGCTGAGCAAGATGAAGATCTCTTAGTGGGGATATATGTGAATATATGTGTATATCTATATCTACCTATATCTATATCTAGATAGATAGATATAGATATGTAGATATATAGATATATGCATATATACAACATTGGCAGCTACATGGGCTCAATCAATCAGCCTGCCCAAAAGCTGTCCCTGGGTCCCATTCTCTCCAATATGGACATAGTAGAGAGATTGTTTTCTTCTAACCTCATTAGACTGATGTACCCAGATGCATCTATTTTCAGGCAGTGCCTGGGAATTCTTGATGAAATAAAATTACAAATTTATGTATGTAATATATACTATCTCCCTTTTCATAGATGATTATGGGTTGGTGCTACTAAGTCTCTGAAACCCTCTCCTGCACATCAAGATGACTATTTCTTCTGTGCTTCCTTTATGCATCCCCTGGCACAGTTGTAGTAGAGAATGTGGACGGGCAATATGAGTAAAAAATATGTACTTCAAAGGAATGCTGCAAGGCTTTCTTGCACTCTTTGCTGTCTTGCCTACTTATACAAAAATTTCTTCAACTTCTGAATGTTACCACAGGACAGATAGCATTAATAATTTGGATAAAGTAAGAAGATATCAAAAGTGAGGAGGGATATTTTGACATTTTCTGTAATATCATGAAACATCAGGTAAGATGAATTGGAGGAAAGAAACTGACTAACCAGCAAAAAATCAAATTCTCCCTCATACTCCTCCAGTGCTATAAATCAGGATATTTTTACCTTGATATAGCTGACACACAAGTGTAGAAATCGTGCCACTATTTCTTTTTTCCTATTAGATTTCTTTATTAGGATTTAATAGATAAAGGCTGAAATAGTTAACATAATGAGTAGTGACATTGGCACTTGAACTTATGGAGTAGCACTCTATGTAATAAATGGACTTCACACTTTGTACTTCTTGCATTCCATTGGAGAAGTCCTTCTGTGATTTCACCTTAAGACTGAAGTGCGATGGAATGCAAGGGAGCATGTGAAATCTAAGCTCCTCCAAGTCCGCAGTGGGATTTGGGATGTAGATTGAATCTTCTTACAAAGAAGGTTGCAGACACATTTGACTTGTTAGCACACCAAATTTGTCTCAACTCACTAACAAAATAACACCTTCTTTCCTGATATTGTTAATGTGGTATTTTCTTAGAAATCTCTTCACAGCTGCATCTCGTTTCTCATCAAGGTCTATAGTCCCATGCGAATGCTTCCCTTAATACTTCTTCTCAGTATTTGATCATGTTAGTATTTTGTGAACTTTTGTGTTGAATCTAAGAACACAATTGATTTAGCCGAATTAATCTATTGTTGCTTCCCCTAGCTACCATCTGAAATGAAATAATTTGCAGTAGTTTCTTTTAAAAGCTGTCAGCATTTCTACAATCTTTTTCATTTCCGTACATATATATGTATGTATATATATATATAACTTTCCTTCCTTACAAATTATGACAATGATTTTCCTTAGAGTCCCTTGCTCTTACTTTGCTGATCTCTATCCGATGTTTTAAGGATCATATCATAATGTTGTCACTCTCACTTTCATTTCAGCCACTTTATTAATAGAATCAATACAGAAGAGCTTGCCTGTCTAATTGATGTCTCTGTCCTAATTTTAAATAACTGAAGAGACCATCTTCTGAACTAATTCCAAAATCTTCCAAAACCACCCATTTTCCTTTTCCCTGCTCCCAACAGGCGTCTTGATAGCTAAATATTCCCTTTATTACTAGTTACAACACTTTACTCATTCTTCTATTAGTCACAAAAAGACTTCTCTCCGAGGCTTTATTCACTGTATGTATTTGGTGGCTTAGAGTAATCCCCAGCAGTTCTCTTTTCTTTTTTCCTTTTAACACTAGTCACAGGTTTTCAATCAGTCTGTTCTCATGTAGCATCTAAACTAGTATTTACACCTCTGATATAAAACACATTTCCTGCCTTTTTTTCCTTATTTGTCTCCCTGAACAAATTGTATTCTTCTATGTCTCTGTCAGATGTGCAGCATATCCCACAGTCTCTGTGATGACAGTTCAGTCATCATTTTGATCATGAATTAAGACCTGAAGTATCTCCTTGTACTTCTGCTTTGATAGTTTACAGACACCTAAGATAGTGTCATTATTCTTCCAATAATTCTCTTATGAACAAAGTCCTTGTCTTCTCCTTCTCCATAAATCTTAAATTTGGCGGTTTATATATATTCCTTCAGAATTTAGATCATTCTATTAGAAAAGAGATAAGTTTAGCTCTTCTAAGTGGTACAATATATAATAAATTCACAGAAATTGGAGTTGTACCAATATTAAATCTTTGGAACTGAGAGGAGAATTAGACCAGCAATCTTGCCTGACTTGAACAGATGTCTGCTGATGATTTGCAAGAACTATTAAAACATTATATTTTTGTTATTATACTTATTACTATAGAGACAACTACAACAGGACTGAGCCCATACTGTAGGGAAGATAATACGTTTTCCCTTTAGAAACAATAACAAATTGTGTCAGTTTTCTAGGCCTAAGCAATATCCTTGAAGAGTGTAATTAATTTGTAAGAAGACCCCAACCAACAGTAAGGACTGCAGTATTAAATTACAAATCAGAAACTTGGTGAAAAATAATACTTGCCATAAAAATGATAACAATAGCATGCAAAGGAATTGAAAAGTAATGTGTAAATAAATTACTGTGGTGCTGTTCTTGCTGCTGTGGTTAATGTTATGTCAGCATTTCCATTACAAGATCCATTTTTCAGAGTTTATGGGTCAGCTATGAAAATTTTTAAAAATCTTTATAAAACTAATACTGGAAGATCTTGTTCTAGAATTTAATTACAATATTGTAGAGGAAAAAGACCAACCACTCTTCACAAAATATCTGGCTCTGTCTTGAGACAAAAATCAAGATCTCAGTCTGCAAATATAATTTACACTTTTTGAACTGAAATTTTAGTTGGAGATGCAGCCAGAAAATTGCTTTTTTTCCCCTGTCATTCAGTCATCTTAGGGAAATTTACAATGTCATCTTAGGGAAAATGGGATTGAAGCTAATGTTCTTAAGTGGAGAGTCTGCACAGTCTTTGAATGAAAAAACCTGTGCTGCCATCTTAAATCCCACTGCTGCCCTGACAAACGTTGAAGGTGGATAGGGAGGGGAAACCCCAGGCAAGAGGCTTTTCCTTTTACCCCTTGCTCCAGGGAGGAGTGGTGCTCCCTCCCTTCCCCCTACCCACGTGGAGCCCCATGGCCCCCAGAGAGACCACAGGACACCAACAGCTAGCAGGGAGAGCAGGCAGAGAGAAAGCTTTACTGTTCTGGTAACTGCTTAAATACCTTTTGGGGGGATCACAATGTAACCATTAGGAGTCCAGGAGGTCTTACAAACCAATCAATTACAAGAAAGGATTGAGAACCAATAGGGAGACTTTCAGGTATCTCTTAGACATTCTAATGGTATAGATAAGACTGAGGAACCTTGAGAAGAAGAACGGTGAGTTTACACAAGGAGTTACAAAACCATTTTGGAGGCATGTTCACTTTAACAACATTAAAACTTCTGCGTTCTTTTATATACTGCAACACTGCCCCACTTACTCCTCTGTAAAGAAAAACTTTTAGGAACTAAGCTCCACATCACAAAGGAGTGACAATATACATGTAGCTGAGTCATTGATGCAAGTTTATACTGGTGCAAGAACAACAAATTGAAGGCATTTAAGCAAAGATTTAGCAAAGCAAAATGTTTTCCTCACAGATATCGAGAGAAGATATGTATTTACTTTGTTTATACAATATTTTCTAACAACTTATTTAAAATATGGTATGTCTAAATAATGGAGTAATTGGTGCGTGAATGAGTTTAAGAGATATTATGAAGAAAATGTACCTTATATGCTTTATCCATACTTTCTCAGCAGCTTTCTATTACTGTGAGACACAGACTGCTAAACTGCAGGGATCCTTATCACACTAAACATAGTGTTCTTATGGTTTTATGTGGATTTGTGGTAGTGTTTCAGAGCATTAGCACTGAGATCATGTTGAAGGACTATGGACAGCATAACGAGACAAATCCAGTACAGTCACTTTTCATCTGTTCAGCCTGGAGAAAGATGACTGAGAGGGGACCTCATCAATGTCTATAGGTATCTGAAGGAGGGGTGTCAGGAAAATTAAGCCAGGCTCTTCTCATTGGTGTCAAAGAGTAGGGCAAGAGACAATGGGCAGAAACTGATGCACAGGAAGCTCAAGCTAAAAATGAGGAAGAACTTCTTTACTATGCAGGTGAGCAAGCACTGGAATAGGTTGCCCAGAGAGGTTGTGGAGTCTCCTCACTGGATATATTCAAGACATATCTGGATGCAATCCTGTGCAATGTACTCAAGGATGTCCCTGCTTGAGCAGGGAGGTTGGACCAGGTAACCCACTGTGGTCCCTTCCAACCTTACCTTTTCTATGATTTTCTGATTCTGTAACCTTTGTGAAGAATCCTGGTGTTAACAATTCCCTGATACCTTTTTGAGGGTAAGTAGTTGAAAAGCTTCAAAAAAACATATTCTGTACAACTCTCATATATTTTACTTATGAGTAGAGACATAGAAATCTATATAGAAACTTTATTTTAAGCCCATGTTCTCACTGACATCCAATGCAATGAGGCATCAAAATCACATTTCTATTAAAATTGTATATTGGAGAGAGGAAAGGGTTTGCAGTGAGACTTCGCTTCATTTTTCAGGTTACAAGATGGGCTACCATATTAGGCTCCTTTGTGTCCATGGTGTAGGTATTTCTGGATACATGTGAGTATGAATCAAGGAACTTCAGTTTAGTTGTCTGCATTGTTGTATTTACAGTTACTAGAAACCCCACTTCCCTGGCTGAGGCATTTCTAAGTAGCTCTGCTTTCAAAAGCTCTTCCTTCTTTGCACATATCATCAGAACAGAAACACAGAACTGATGTGAAAAGGCAAATCTAAAGATCAAGTCCAATGCCCTGCTCAGAGCAGGGTCACCTACAGCAGGCTGCCCAGGGCCTTGTCAGTTGGGTTTTAGATATCTCATAGGAAGAAGATTCCTAAATCTCTCTGAGTAACCTGTTCACTGGGGAGCACTGAGACCACTCTGGCTTCATCTTCTTTACTCCCTCATCAGGTATTTATACACATTTATTCAATCCCTCTCAGATTTATCTTCTGCAAGCTAAGCAGTGTCAGCTCTGGCAGCCTCTCCTCATATGAGAGATGCTCCTCTCCTCGCATGAGAGATGCTCCAAGACCTTCATTACCTTTGTTGAACTAACTCCAGTAAGTCCATGTCTCCCTTGTGTTGAGCAGTCCAGCAGTGGGTGCAGCACTCAGGTTGTGTCTCACCAGGGTTTAAAAGGTAGGAAGGTCATCTTGCTAGCCTTGCCTGATGCAGATGATCAAGCTGCTGGTCTCATTATAGGCATATCCCTCAACTTTAGGCATTGATGTTAGGATCCCACTGAGATTAAGACACCAACATTTAGATGTGCTCCATACATCAGAATTCATCTAGTTCTATTCAATATCATTAGTGGGGAATGGAAAGTTATTCAATTCACCTGAACATAGATACTCATGGTGGAATTCAGTTGTCTACCCAGAGATGTTTTGTGCTCTTTCAAAAATGTCTGGAGTATTTCCTATGCCCACCAACTGCCATGAACCAGAAGATCATGTTTGTGATCCTATGTGAATATTTTGGAAACTTTGTTGTTCACCAGAAGCCACTAACAATCTGGGTTTAGACATTATTGTAACAACCTTAGACAGCATCGCCTTTCATTTTCTATGTGTTAACTTTATACATAAACTGTGTAATACAGTTTTAACCACATAGGCTACGGTTCTCCCTGGAGTCACCAGAATGTTTGCCAAAGGCAGTTCAGAGGAAGAGATGATGTCCTTTTATTTAACCAGCTGAATTAAAATGAAATGGTATGAACATGTGCTCACCCCTTCTGATCACTCACTCCTTCTCCCAACTTCCACAGCCAAGGTCTCTCTGCAAGGTGGAGAAGAGCTCTGACTAGCCTAGTGTTTCTACCAGAAGCACAAACAAATAAAGGAACAATAAAAGAAAGGTGCAATCCTAAAATACTTGAGAATTAAAAACAGGAAATGAAGAGCTGATTATAGGTCAATTTTTTCTCTCCTCCAAATTTTGCAATAAATAACATGCTTTAGTAGTGCTACGTCTAGTATTTCCCAGTGATTATGTTTACAAAGCCTCTCATTATTACCCGCTCTCTCTATGTGCACTTTAAAAAATGTGAATCACATTAGCATGATTGCATTTGCATTAAACACATGGTTAGTTTTTTAAAAGTACAAATGCTTGTAATTTTATTACACACCCGTATGAATTATAAAATGATGCATAATAAAACTTTGCTTGATTTCATAATTACCTGTTGTTATCTCTGGTTAATTAAATATTCAGCACTGCATGTTAATCCTGAAGGTCTCTCTGGCATCCTCTCCTCCTCTTTCCTGACTGTTTCTTGCGCATTCTGTTGAGTTACAAGTTGTTTCGCGGAATCTGTGGAATAAAAAATGTTCAACAGCTATGTATATATGCAAATCTTCAAGAAGGCATGCCCAAAGTTAAAAGTGGAAATTTCAATATGTACCTATTATTTCTGGCAGGCATATATTATATTGCTTTGATAATATTTCTTTAGTAAGCTTCCTCATCTGGGTGAAATAGAGCCTCTTACAGCTATTTTCTCTATTTCTCAGAAAGTTAGCTTGAATTTTATACAGTATAACCTTCTAAAAAAGGCTGGTTTCTATTTGTCAGTTGTGTACTATATGAGCATCTAAAGATATGAGAACTTTGAGACTTGAAATACCTTGTTCAAACATAGAAAGTGTGGTCGAATAATTACAATATAGTTGTTCCTTAATTCATATGAACAAAATGTCCAGCCTTGCTATCATTCAAGTCAGCAGCAAGGTCCTCAGTAACTTCAGACAGAATACCATATTAAAGTGTTCAGAGATTCTGTTCCTTTCATAGCAGGTAGAACTCATTTTCTTAAAGAATATGTGACTTAGGTAAATCATCAAGCAACTTATTTTGCTATCAGAAGGAAATCACTGATTTCCTCTGATGTTTCATTTCAACCCTAACACAGGGCTGAAATGATACCTGACACAGGTATCTTCAAGACGTGTCTCTAGAAGTCAGTTCATTTCACCTACCTTGCCCTGCTGGCTATAAAGAAAATTAGTTTTGACTTGGGAGGCAACTCATTTGTCTACACAAAAACCTCTAATGTAGATATGCCTTATGATATCAAACCAGTAAGGTAAGAGGTTTACCTTGTGTCTTCTGTCAAATACAAGCTGTGTTTTGATGTCCCAGATATTGTAGGGAAAATAAAAAGCAGTCAATACCTGCATTTAAGCCAATGAATCAACTTTAGATGTTTACATTTGAAGCTGGCTAGAGATAGGTAAGAAAGGTTATTAAACTGTCCACTATACTTCTTTTTGTAATAAGTACCCATAGGTTTTCTCCCAATAGAACATCTTATTATCCAGAACAAGTACTTGCAAAATATGGAATCACAAAATTTAAGTTTTTGTTGCAATTCTTTGCTTCATAATTTGTTTAAGTTTAGAAATAAATACCAAATCTAAAAAACAAAACAAACTAAAAACAATCAAAAAAACCAAAACAAACAAAACCAAAACAAATCAACCAACCAAAAACTAAAGCCACATCTGTCCTGTTTCCAGCCAGGACAAGGCTAATTTTTGCAGTAGTTGAGAAGGGAAAGGGCTAGGACCCAAAGGTTATTCTATACCACCTCATGTCATTTTCTGGGGAAGCACTCGCTTCCATATAGGCCTAGAGTGGTGGAGGGAATGGCCAGGTGTTGTTTCCATGTGAATCATTGACCTATTTCTTGTACCCTCTCTCATTACAATTGTTGCAGATATTGTTCCTTTTCTTATCTCATTTCCGTTTCCATGATCTTTGCCTTTTGTGCCTCCAGTTCTCCTTTCTCCACTGCAGGGGAAGGAAAAAGGGGAGGTGGGAGCGAGTGGTGCGTGGTTTGAAGAGTCTCAGTGGGGGCACTAAACTGAGGAGTATAATTCCTAATCCATGGCAATAACAAAAAAAAACCCCACAAACTAGTTTCATCACTGAAGGAAAAAGGTTGCTTTAAAAGATAAAATACTAGCTTGGTTGTTTGTTTTTATTCAACCAAAATTGCTCCAGCCCCAATGCCAAAAACATCCTAGGAAAGCAAAAACCCAACCAAATAAACCCCAAAACCTAAACTTAAAAAACACCCCAACCCAAACTCAACCCCCCAAAAACCCCACACACCAAAGTCCACTACAAAACAAAACAAAATAAACCCCAACCATTTTTTGAAGAAAATCCAGGCCTTAAATATGCCAGATTTTGCATTCATGATGGAAGTGTTGTTCCCAAACAACTGTTACATATGTTTAAAAAAACTTTTAGCAAATGCATGAAATATAACTTCTTTACTTCTTTACATATCCTGATCTCCTCCTTGTCACACTGTTCCCTGAATGCACACCTAGCCTAAATTTAATTTCTTGTTTTTAAACTGCTACAATATTACTGCTTTCAGCACTCTTAGTGGTGGCTTGCACTGTGCAAATGAAAGGGATGTCAATCTTTATGCTTTTAGAGTCTTGTATTTCTCAGTTAATAATGACGATCTTTGAGCTTGCTCCTGCAAATTATCATTTATGTGAGTGAAATTTGAGATATAGATTTGCATTTGTAGGATTAGTGACAACATAAGCTTTTGCATCATTAGGTTGCTGTGAAAATACTTAGCAAGTCTCTCTTTGATTTCTTCCATTTTCATTACATTCCATATCCCCACACCTTCTTAGACAAGTGAACTTATAGTCAGTTTCTGTGGAGATTTAATACTTTGCAAATCTGAACCCTTAAACCATGCTCTTAAACCATGTTTGAACCTTTAAGGCTTCATTGGAGCTAATCTATCACAGAAACTATATTGGGAATAGAAGTGTTAGCTGCAGTTATCCAAACCTCTGATTTGAGTTGTTTTCCAGCATACCAGCATTGGAAAAGACAATAACACCATCACCAAGACCCCTGTGTACGTGCCCGTTCACATCTTTCATGTATTATGTAAATATCACTTTTATTAAACATTTAAACTAATCCATTCCCTCTCATATGTTTATCCTTTTATTAGCTGTAAATAGCTGAGCCGTTTTCAGTGCAGTCATTATTGCTCTCCACTCCACATGAGCTTTCCCTCAGCTTAACTGCCTTGTAGAAAATGCACCAGCCCGTAGAATTATACAGAAGACAGAAGAATAATAACAACAAAGATGAAGCAAAAAATAATAACTTACATTTTGCAGTAGCTGTGCCTTAAAGACCCACAATCAGTACAACACAAAGCACTCTAGCACGGTTTGATTCTGTATCTTTTGTTGCCAGATTGCAGACACACGTTATACTAATGGAAGTGTTATTTCCTCTGATAACCACAGTAATTCATCAGAATATTTCTCCTTCTTCTTGAACAATTTTTTCCAAAGTTTTGTTGCATTAAAGTAAATTTAAGAAATTTAGATCAGGTTTGGATCAACTCTTACTTCTTTGTCAAAGTCTTTTAGAGCAAACCTCAAATGCAGTTTTTCTTGTCCTCTGTGGCAACGGTCATCACAAACACCATTAAGGATGTGAGGTCTCTCCCTTAATAAAGAACTAAAAGGTTTCATTTCCTAAAACAAAACCATGTGGCAGGTTTTATTGATCTGGTCTATGTCGCCAACTGAACACATTAGCAGGGGTTATTGATTACTCTAGTGGTAATGAGCTTTGTTCCTCGTCAGGTAAAGCACACATTCCTAAGACCTTTCCTAAAACGGCCTATATGTACATACACATTCACCAAGTTATACAATGAAGGAGGTTTTAAAAGTCTTTATTGTCTATCATTTTTTAAAATTTAACAGCAGTCATTAGAAATGTTATTTTCAAGTCATTATCTTGTTACAATTCTTTCTGAATGCTAATGATG
Source organism: Myiozetetes cayanensis (assembly GCF_022539395.1). Classification (NCBI taxonomy): domain Eukaryota; kingdom Metazoa; phylum Chordata; class Aves; order Passeriformes; family Tyrannidae; genus Myiozetetes; species Myiozetetes cayanensis. The sequence goes on along the minus strand of NW_026087742.1, from coordinate 38,070,519 downwards.
CACTTAGGAATTAATTCAAAACAAAAAGAAGCACAGCAATATATTTTTTTTAAAATATAAGCACATATAGCTATTACTGCTTTTAATAATCCCCAGCAAAAGAACCACCATTATGGTAATGAGCAGCTGTGGTAAATAATTTTCTAATGGAATGCATAGGATCTTTCCCCAATTTCAAAAGAATAATTTCAGACTGACAACTGTCCTAGTTAATACCTTAACAATATTTAGTTCAAACTTTGCTCTGCTGTTAAAAAAGAAGTTACTCATATTCAGTAGTACTTCTGTGAAGAAAGACTTTATAGATAAAAAGGGCCCTAATAGTGTTTGGAAGCTGGAATTAGACTAGTTAGGATTATGACGTAGTGAGAGAGACCCTGAAATCAGCAAAACTAGGCTGAAGGGAGGCCACCTCATGTGTATGCAAACAAATAAGTAGTGAGAGGACATTGTGACATGTGAAACTCTCATATCCTTCAGAAGGATATGAGATATCAGAAGGATATCAGAAGGAGTAGGTGTACCTTTGACTACTGTATCCAAACCTTTGCAGCATGGGGAACAAACAGGAGGGATTAGAGGTCTGTGTGCAATTGGAGGGCTGCAGTCTCACTGGGTTAATGGAAACATGATGGGATAGCTCCAGTGGATGGATACAGAGTCTTTAGGAAGGACATCCTGGGTAGGTGTGTTGTCCTTTATGCAAGGGAGCAGCCACTATGTCTGTCACCCTCCTAGGCTTGAGTTGTTGAGCCACCTGAGAGCTGAGGGGGCACATTTAAGAGGCAGATCAAAATGCCACTCAGGTATTGTACTGGGTGACTGATGAGGAAGAAATAGATGACACTTTCTTCAGACAACTGGAAGAAACCTCTCATTCATAAGTCCTGGCCATTATGGGGAACTGAAACCAGCCCAATATCTGCTGTAGGGAAAACACAGCCGAGCTCAAGCAATACGGGAGGTTTCTGGAGTGCATTGTTGACAACCTTCTGGCACAGGCAATCAAGAAGTTGAGTAAGGGAGCTGCTTTGCTGGATCTCAGAACTAATGCAAATTGGTCAAAATGTGAAGGCTGGGAGAAGTCTTAGACCCAGAGAATGGTGGTGGTATTTGTGATCCTGAAAAGAGGAAGGCATAAGAAGGGGATGGGAGAGCTGATTAATTTCCAAGGGTAACTTTTTCCAAGATTGTGAATGGTCCATCATAACATGAGAAATCAAGTAAGGGTAGTAGGATACCTGCACAGATCAACATAGACTGAGTCTCGCATGTATTAACTAGTTAAATGGGAAAAAAAAATATGTAAGAATATGAGAGGTGGAAGCAGGATAACACAGAAAGAGAAGAGACACTGTCCAAGTGTGCAAGGTGTGGTGAGGAAAGCCAAAACTCATTTGGAATTGTATCTGTCAAGGTTTCAACAGGTACATCAACAGCAAAAGGAAGACCAGAACCATCAGGCTGCTTCTGAACAGCATTCCTGAGTGCTGATGTAGGTGGAAAATGTTGGAAGGGCACTTTCAACTACCTTGGAAAGATTATGGTAACTGCAAGAGATTCTTGGGCAATGGAAAAAAGCACACTGACCAAGAGAGGCAAGAAGAGGATCAGGGAAACTGCAAACCCATTAGATTCACCTTAATCCCTGGGGAGTTGATAAAAACAAATAATCCCAAAGTACATTTCCAGTCATATTAAGGAAAACAAGCTGTTTCAGAGTAGTCAACATTAATTTACAAAGGGGGAATCAATTACATATATTATTCTTTTATCTTACTTAAATCATAATATCATATCAATAATAATAATATCATATCAAATACCTGAACAACCTGATAGTCTTCTGCAAAGAAATAGCAGAATACTGTTGTTTATGTTGACTTCAGATTTTGACACTGTCTCCCATGAAATCCTCATGGACAAACCAATGAAGTGTAATTTAGATAAGTAGTTAGTGAGATGAATTGAAAAGCAGCTCAACTTCCAAGCCCCAAGAATGGTGATCAGCTGCATGAAATCCAGCTGGAGGTTAGTCCCTAGTGGCCTGTGCCAGAGTTTCATACCAGAGTCAATTCTGTTCAACTGCAACATGTTACAAAATTGGGACAGTGGTTGATACACCATATGGTTGCACTGCCATTCAAAGGGACCTCGCCAGCCTCAAGGAAAGAGTCCACAGAAGCATCATGGTATTCAATACAGGGAAATGTGAAGTTCTGCACTTGGGGGAGGAATAAACCCAGATATCAGGACCAGGTTTTGTTCAAATGGCTGGAAAGTGATGCGAGGAGAGCTGTGACCCCCTTAGAGCAAGACCCAGAAAGGACCGCTCTGTTGCAAGTCACAGTGTGACACAAAATGGTTGTTTATTGAACAGAGGCACTGGCTTATAAACGGAGAGCTAGAAACTCAGAACAAAGGGGCAGAGACTGGGAGGAGTATTCAAAGGAGTGACTAAATATAGGAAACAGGGAAGAACTTATCTACATATAGAAAGGGGAAACACTATCTAGGGGGAGTGCTGCAGTGCAGCAATGGAAGGAGAAATAGGAAAGGGTTTCACATTGAGCTAATGGAGGAGAATATAACAGGGGCACAAAGAGGGAATTATATATAACTCTAATACACTTATTATATCAACAAACATCACAGCCTCTTAATAATGGAACATTGTCATAGTAAATGGAACACTGGAATCGAATATTTCTTGCGTTTAGGATTATTATATCTTGTGCATTACAGCATAGGTGCATTCTGAGTCAACTTCTGCTTCCATATTCTCCTCTGTGAGTCTTTTCCACCACTCATAGGAGTCCCTTGGGGCACCTCCAACAGGAAAGTAGTTTGGCAAGGAAGGACCTGGGAGTCCTGGTGGACTCTTAAGTCAAACATAAGCCAGAAATGTGGCCTCACAGCAAAGAAAAGGTCCTGGGCTGCATCAGGTAGTGTTGCCAGTAGGTCTAGGGAGGTGGCCTTTCCCCTGCTCAGTCCCGGTGAGACATACCTTGGGTGCTGTGCTCACTGCTGGCTGGGCTGCCCAGTACAAGAGAGACATAGATTTCCTGAAACCAAGTTCAGTGAAGGACATCAAAAGTGATAAAGGTCTTGGAGGATCTCTTATATGAGGAGAGGCTAAGAGTGCTGAAGCTGTACAGCCTGGAGAAGAGAAGGCTCAGAGAGACTGAGTCAATGTGTATAAATTGTTAAAGGCATAATAAAGGAGATGAAGCCAAAGTCTTCTGAGTGGTGCCTAGTAAACAGAGATGAGATAACTGACACAAACTGAGATACAAAATTAATCCTTTTCAGGTTTGTTGGGTTTTGGTCATTGTTGGTTTTTTTTTTTTTGGGGGGGGGGGGTGCTGGGGTTTTTTGCGGTTTTGGGTTTTGTTTGTTTGGTTTTTTACAGTGAAGGTGGCCAAACACTGGACCAGAGAGGCAGTTTTCTTTATAAAAGTAAAGCTCTTTATAAACTTAATCTAAAATCTCAAAACAATTTGAATTTTTGTAAGGACAATGATGTTGAAAAGAATAAAGACTGGTTGTGAAAATAGAATAAAGCTGAGATATAAAAACAACCCCTCACAGATCTAACCTCTGCTCTAAAATTTTGTATGAACAAACACAGGAATTTACAAATGCTTTTAATGATACTGGTAAAGATGTCATACTATCCAAGAATAGCACGACCTCAGTGATGTACAAGCTTTTAGAATGCATTTTTCAAGACATGAAAATCATAAACATAGGAATACAAGATAAAATCAACAGAACTGTTGTCATTCAGAAAATAATTACTTAGGCAAAGGAAGGTGGATAAGAATTTGGACACAGGCATGAAACAGAAGAAAAACATAATGGGTTTAGCAGGATATAGAAATAAAAGCCTGGATTGACATTATGAGCAGAGCAACAGTCTTAATTTAACGAGACACAGATGTTTGCTAACGAGGGCAGGTTAGAAAAAAGGAAACCAAACTCTTCCCTCTAAGTTATTACAGCTTTGCAATTAAGAGGCTTCAGGTGAAAAGGTGTGGAAGAGGAAAATAACAACTCTTTATATACATATATACATATGTATATAATAATAATGGCCAGTCTTCGCCAGCGAAGATCCGGGGAAGGTCTTTCCACCTTCCAGCCTGCGCATTGGATTTTTTAGGTGAGACACAGTGTGCGCGGAACTGAGCCCACCCTTTAATCCTAAGGTTCATCTGCCGGGGCCAAGCGAGCTTGGACGGTGGCAGCGAGGTCCTTAGGACGTAGGTGGGTTGCCTTTAAGGGCTAACGAGCCCCACCTGCCCGGGAGTGGCCCTGACCGGGAATCGAACCCGGGTCTCCGCGATGATAGCGCGGCGCCTTTACCACTAGACCACCAGGGGGTCCACATATGTATATACACATATATGTATGTGTATGTCTGTGTATAGATATAGATGTATATAACGAACTCGAACGAGCAATAGGACCGTAATCAAAACTTTCAAAACAAAGTCCTACTTCCCCTCTCCGTGTAACCATAAACCACTCCAAGCAGGGCCGGCTCGCACGTTTCAGGAGGCGAGGGTGCAGTGCCTCGCAGGCAGGCAGCAGGGAGGCATGAGCGGGCACCAGCGAGGCGGCGACCTCGGTCTCTTACCCGCGGCTCAACAACCGCTCACAGCCACGCAAGCTTTGGCGGCTCCACGGCTAACAATGACGAGGGGTTTCCCGCCTGGCAGCGGGGGCCAGGCGGCCGCCGCAGGGAGATGCTCGGAGATGCGGCAGAGGCGCAGGACGCGGGCTGAGGTAGATCCCTCGCTCCGAAACGGTCGGCGGGGCTCTCCCAGGGCTCATTCCCGGCGGTGCGAGTGACAGCTGGCAAGGGAACTGGGGGCCGACCCCCAAAGACGGTATCAGGCAGGGGACCCCCTTCTCGGGGGCTGAACGGGAGAACAAAAAGGTGGCTGACAGCTCCTTCGGCAACAGGCAGGAAGAGCCACAAATAAAGGCTCTAAGGCGTGGCACCAGCTGGTTTAAAAACCCTCCGCCGCTCCCGTGTCCCTTTGCGCGCAACCCCGCTCCTCCCCGCCTCCCCCACCCCGGGAAAAAGGCGGAGATTTGGGAGGGGTGCGCTTTTCTTGTCGATGAGCACTTACCCCAATAATTGATATTGGGAAAAAATTCCAACAGCCCTTTTCAAACCTATAACATCTACTTAGAAAAATACCTTGGGACCAATACAATTCAATAGTTTGAGGGTTTTTTACAGTACATAAAAATAACTGATAACTCTAACGTGGGAAAAAGGTTAGGATTTTAATGATGACTGTTGGTGACTGTTAATTTGAAAGCATTGCTAACATACCAAAAGACCAGAATATATTTTAGAGTGAAAAACAGAGATGATATAGAAGAGCAGTTAAATATAATAAGTTAAGGCATATGGTCATGCACTTGTGTCCTAAATTATCTCATTTTAGACAGGTCTGGGGATGTAGGTTATTCCTACAATTAGTTGAGAGAAACAGGCCTCTCCAGACCGAGATACAGAATCCCAAGGGAATGAGTCATTTTCTGGGAGAGCCTGGACTTTAAATACTGTTTGAAGGGTGTCTAGTTATAGCTAGGGCTGTTTTACAGGATTAATGAAATATCTTTTGGCCATAAAGTCAAAGCTCATCAGTTGAACTTTTCAAAATTTACTGGTACAGAGTTACATTTAATCTACATCAGCAATTAAATGCAGTTAGGCCTATGTATCACCCCTAAACAGCTGCAGCAGTTCTGATGCAGTCTGCTGAAATTGTGAATACTTTTCTCTTTTTTTGGCTTAGCATCCTAATATTCCTATTAAGCATGCCCTGCTCAGTGACACGAATGCACAATACTTTGGTTTTTTCCCAGTGAAAACCTGTCAGCATTTGCTTGGCGACTTTTAATGGGTGCTTTGCAAATTTGAGCATGATGGGAAGTTTTCCAGCATTAGCTTTATCTCAGCAAACATCCACACATATGATTTAGTGAAGCAATGAAAGGCCCAGAGAATCTTTAATTAATAATAATTAATCTTTGTAATTCCCAAAATCCCAAGTCCATTCAAGGAGCAGAAAGCACAATACACGCTCTAGCAGTAGTTGTGCTATTGTCAGGTTTTTTAGAATATAACTGTGACTAAGATGCCTCTGCATACAGGGATAATTCTGATTTATCTGGAATTTAAGAGAGACAGAGAAAGGAATCCTAAATTACCAGTCTGTTGGAGGATGATGGTGAGCCAGCATCATGACAAGGTTATCAACTGAACCAGTAATGTCATATTTTTTCCAAACTATACTAGAAATGAGTCAGCAATCATAGACAAGATTTCATCTGGAATACTGCATACCCTGGCTATTCAGTACATGTCTACACTGCCTGCTGTAACAGACTCAGGAACAAGTTTGGAGAATTTGTTACAAACAAGTCAGACTTGTTTCTCCACTCTACTTAATTGTCACTTCACTCTCAGGATCTGTCCTGAAGCACTCCAGCATGTTTTCCATAAGACAGGTTCATTCCTGTTCAGGGAACAATGCCATCCAGGTTCTCCCTTCATAAGGCAGTGTATATACAACCACACAAGGTCCATCTGATACAATTCTATTTAGTCTTAAAATATTATCCTATCTGGTTTTGTACCTTTCAGTACTCACACATATGCCATATGCCAGTGCACAGAAGCCATGTGTATAACATTTTCATGCTATAAAACCTTTTCCCTAGCAAATTGCAATATAAACTTTGTATTATTTCAGGTGCTTTGAAATTATCCTCACTAGCACTATTGCCACACCTGCTAACAATTTTTTATTTTATGTTTTAGGGGCACTGACTGAGTCTAAAGATGTCAAGGACCAGTGTATGCCTGTGGATGTATCCAGTCTGCCAGGCAGGGGCTGTCCCTGGCATAGCATGGTCCTGAGCAAAACAGTTCTGCCTGGCATCAGGCCCAGGGGCTGCTCCTCGACTTTTTTCATCAGGATAGACACACCTTTAGGCTCCAGATACATTAAATCAGATCAATAGTAAAAAAAAAAAGAAAAGAAAAAAAAACCAAACCTGCCCACAAACAAACAAACCAAAACCAGAAAACAGCCACCCAAAAAATCAAACCAAACCAAATTGAAAACCAAACTAAAACAAGCAACCAAACAAAAAACAAATAAAAACCCCCAAACAAACAAACAAACAAAAAAACCCCACCAAAATCTCATAAACAGGAGATCAGGGATTTGGAGTTACTGCATTATGAGATAGGAAAAAAAGTGTTAAAATACATTAATTCCCAGAGGACACATAAATATCACCTATAAACATACCTGTAGAGTAGGTTCTAGGGTATCAGAATAATTTTGAATTGATCCAATGTTTTCCAGCCTTTTCCAGTCTGTAGATACCTAATATTTCTTTAGGGGCTTTCAATAGATTGAGGAAAATCACATAGGTACTATTCTGTACAAACAGGCTTTTCTCTTTTCACTAATGCTTCTTCCAGTCTCTTTCAGAGTAGTCCATAGATAAACAGTGGTCTGCAGACACAGTGGGGAAACTGCTAAACCCTTCATAGATAGCAAAACAGTGATCCAGAAGTAAAGTTAGAATGGGAAATAAAAAAAAATGTTTCTATTTATTAGAGCACTGAGGTTCTGGAATGTGTTCTAAACCTCAGGAGTAGACTCAAACTGAATGTTATAAAGACTGTTACAAAATAAATTATTTCACAAAACCATTGTGATATGCAAGAAATGGATTGATGAGAGCATTATTGTTCTTTATGGTGCAGAGAAACTACTGAGTATTGTTCCTCTGACTTGGTCAAATAATCTAAAAGTTCAGAAAGAGAAAATTCTTCTCCTGTATTAAAAAACCTGCAAAATACAGTATAAAATTAATTTGCAGATCATAATTATAATTTTAAAACTTTATTTTTAAACATAATTCTAGAGCACTCATAGCATGCCGAGATGCTGTTTCTTATCTAATTGGGATAAAAAAATAATGTATTCTATGAATAGAATAAAAAGGTCTCTGTCAGAAGAGAAAATACAAAACCTATGATTCATTCTAATTAAAACAGGAACTTATGAACTCATGTTCCTCAAATAAATGTGAGAAATCCACTTTTCCTACTACTACGCTACATTTTAGGATTGTTTATTTCTTTCATAAGTCAAATTGTAAGGTATTAGAGATCCACTGTACCCTTAAAATTTTACACTTCAGTTCGCTCAAACAGACTTTATATTTTCATTTCAGACTTTACACTACAGACTTTAAATTTCCAATTTTACTCTTTTGGTTTGTGGTGGTGAATAGTCCTCACTGGACCTTTGCACAGAGCACAGAGCTGTAGTATCCTCTGTCCCCGGTCAGTTATGCCAGATCTGCACCACAATCTAAGTGGGCAATCCCGGGAAACACCAGAGTCTAGATGCATCCTCAAAAAAATTAGCAAGAAGGGAGTGTTGCACAAGAATTAAGCCATAACTACCACTACTAAGTGAAATGCAACTTTTAAAAGATAAAATATTCAAAATTTTTTGGTGTCAAAATAGGAAGTAGAAAGAAAATTCAAACTAATTTTGTGGAATGCAAATTCTTTTCAAGAACCTATTTTTGGTATTTTAATTACAATGAAAAAATTTGTGCATTCCCCAAATGCAAGTTCATTATAAAAATGAGGATGGGATTCAGTAAGCCTAATTTTAGTCTTCATCTGAGTCATCTTATGCTCCTTCTGTAGCTGGTAGAATTAAGCAGTGCTAGAGAGCAGTTCCTTTGGTTTGCTCTAAACATATACACCAGAATGGGAGCCTAAACTTTGTTGTTGTCATTGTTGGTGTATTCCCTCCCTGCCACCCATCTGTGTTTGACTATAAAACACTCCCAAAGGGACCAGTTCACTGGTGTCATAAGCGCTACACATATCTAAAGGTGGCTGATATGGATACAGCTATTTTTTGCAACTCTGTTCAATACTAAACTGCACTTTTCCACGTAGGATCAGGGCACAAAAGTGACTGCAGTATGGGAGCACAAGGTCCTTGTTTTGGACAGGGAGTCTTATCTGCCGACATGAGGCAATGACTGTAAACCCAGTCTCCATGAAAGATAGGAAACAACATTGTTTACTGTTTTGCTAAAATGATAATAGAATGAAACCAGTTTACTAAAATTAAGTATTCCTGTTTAGATAATGTACACAAATACTAAAATAAGATATATGCTTTTAAGTACCAACTGTTTTCAGAAATTGCAATGATTTATGTATGTAAAATTATCTTTATGGAAAACTCTCAACTAGATCTGGAATTTTGTGTCATGTCCCCCTCCCCAGTCATAAGCTGAGCACCCACACTCACCACCTTCTACAAGGAGATTGATGATGTCATGCTCATGACAAAAATGGGGTGAAGGGCTTTTTATCTTCAAAAGTCCCCATCTACCATTGTTTCTCAGGATGTGCTATTTTTCTATGTATAATGTACTGCAATTCAAAAGACCCTAAAATCATTTCTCAAAAGGTTTCTATGTCAACATAATCAGAAAGCAAATCTAAACCCATCAAGAAATAAATGAAAGAATATAAATACCTGGAGTCAACATATTTTCTAGAAAACAATAACAATTTCATCTATCTGAAACGTTGCCTAATCCCCTGAAGTAAAACTCAAATGTTTGTCAGATGGCAAATAAACACTTAACAGTTCTATTACCTGTATCCTTTTCTCTGTAGATAATGAAGAGTCATCATTCCGTTGCTTTACATGGATGTCAGATTGAGGCTCATTTGTCAATTACGTGTCTGAGCATATGAAATGTAACCACTAATCCAACATTACTGTGTGTTTCTGAAAATCATGAACCAAATACCTAGTAATGGCCCCATGCTCTTTTTCTTAAGTGTCTGTTTCAGTAATTAGGGAAATTAATCTCCTCACAAATTTGAAAGCATTGAAAGCCCTACTTGAACCAGACTCATTATTTAATAATGTTGCTATGCAGCCTAGCAAAAAGAAAAACATTATTTTTAACCAAGAATGACAGGCTGCCTTTTAATTTCTTTTAAGTTGGTGTGTAGAATTTGGGAAAGACTTAAGGCACATTCACACCCTGCAAGTGTCCTTGTGATTTCTCCCTCTAGAACACAGGGCCAGCCCCAGTCCTGCACCCATGCTCTGCATTGTACGCTGGGGATGTGGGAAAGGTGAACTCTTCTCTTAGGTGTTCATGTACGTAGGAGATCAGCAACCAGTAAAGGATGCTCTCAGGTACATAGCCATAAGTCAGGGCTGAATTTACATCAGTTGAATTCTCAACTAATGCTACTAGGTTTGGACTTTAGCATTCTGAGAGGTTAAGACAGGCTGTAAAATCTTTGGTGAAAATTGTGTTGTTCTGATCATATGAATCTTAAATAGTTAAACCTAAAATTTGTACTGCTGCCTGTAGTGGGAGAATGTTACCCATTCTCTTTTGTTCTCTGAGAAGAGTTTGATGTTATTTAAGAACACAAAAATAAGTAGTAATGCACGAATGAAAATAAACTTATTTCTAGGAAAAGATGTTTTAATTAACATAATCTGCTAGAGCTATATTAAGTTTTTGCTTCTATAACTGGTCATGAATCTTCATGAAATTTTTTGAAGCTTTATGGATTTTATGTCCTTACTATTCCACTATTGATTGTTAAGTTTGTCTGAAAGGCTGCAACAAGCTCAAAATTCCTGAGGAAATCAGATACACACACACCCCCATACACACAAAACTCCCATGATATTAAAAAATCTGCTGTTCATCATCAAAAATCTATAAAAATTTTACTATGTTTTCTATAATTTAATTTAATTTTTAAAAACTTACTTTGTATTTACATTCCCAATGCATTGGACAAAAAAACCCTTTGAAATAATTGAAAATGTAATTTTTTCTCTCTCTTATTTGTAAGTCAAACATGACTTACAAGATCAAGCAGTTCCAAAAAAAAAAAAAAAAAGTAATAATTAAACACTGCAACACATGCCTTTAAAGATCCTGATTCTATATGCCTCAGCTCCCTATCTATGTAGTGAACACAGCATTAATTTATTGATTTTCTGAACCGTATTTAAAACACATTTAATGAAGGCTGTGTCCCCATCTTATATTCAGTAAACATTAATAGACCTGAATGACACTTAGGAAACAGTATTTTCTCTCTTGTAACTAAATTTTTGCTTGGTAAAACTAAAAAGTCATTCTTTGCTCTAGAATTTTAGAAGAATAACATAAATAACAAGAGATAAAATCATAGGTATTACTCATTCTTTTCTTCTGATTTAATTACTTTATGACAGCTTACTTTTCATCAGCAATACCCAAACTTGGAAATGTATATTTTGTTTTATAAACAGGGTCTGTTCATAGAAAAAAAAATCAAAGTACATGTCATAAGATATGATATATGCAATATAACATTTAGTAGCATTCATTTGCTCATTTAAAGTCATAGACTAGTTTTGCATAAAAAATGAAAGAAAATATGTAGTTGTTGTGTACGATTCCTAGCTAGCAGCTAAGCACCACACAGCCCTCCTTCCTGTCACTCCACTCCCCAGCAGGACTGAGGAGAGAACAGGAAAAACAGAAGCAATAAAACTCATGAGTCAAGTCAAAGACTTCTCAATAAATGACAAAAATATAATAATAAATGACAAATGCACCACAAACCCAGGCAGTCCTGAGCAATGGACCCAGTACACCGAATTTTACAGAACAGCCATTGTGCAGGGCATAACAATCTTTTAAATTGAATGTCATGTATCCTTTTCCCTAGTCCGAATTCTATTACTTATTGAAATAATAGAATACATCAAAATGTACCTCCTTAAAATTCATTTAGTCTCATCAGAAACTGAGATGAACCAATTGCTGAAGAATTAACCTTCCAAAGTGTTGCAAAAGAGTGATACCGGGCTGTTTTCATCATTAGAAGGCTTTGATATATCACGTTTCAAATAGCTGTAAAAATCTCTACTTGTTTAAAGTTGATACAGACCTTTAGGTGTCAGAAATTCACTGTTGTGATGCAAAGTCACTTTCTCCATTCTACAAATGAGTTATGAGGGTGAAGAAGGCATAACCAGGACAAACGATTGCATGGAAAATGAAGAGTGCAGTAACCAGTCCTTAGGATCATAAGTAGTTGGTGAAAGCTATTGGGAAAATCTCTTCTAATTTCTCTTGATCCTCATGGATCAAAGATCAATAGTTAAATAAAATATAGTCCTGGTAAACCAATTTAAAGGTTTCCAAGGTTCCCAAGCATTTGTCATCCAGAAATATCACTTTATCAACGTCAATATTTCTAAAATGGAATGTCAATTTTGACAAAATTGGATCTGAAAACATAGCTGAGACAATAGAACATTTGGGCACTTTTGAATAACAATGCTTAGATGTTTTTCAGGTATCATTTTGAAATCTCTTCCTATTTTTAATCATATTTCATGTTATCCCCAAACTGGCACAGACTTCTTTGATTTATGGGATGACATTCTGACACTGACATTGATTCAAACCTCTTTCTAACTCTCACCTACCCATCCAAAAACTTGATGAGTTCTGTTCTTTGTTATTACATATTGTTCTAAATATATGAAGACTGAGTGCAGAAAAGAAATTCTTTAGGCTTCAACAAGCTTAAAACGTACCAACTTATTGCTCTCTTCTGGACAAGGCTTTCACAGACGTTTAGATACATTACATTACAGATCTCCTTACCTTGACTCTGCATTCTTCAGCAAAGTAGCCGTTTGCCTTTATTGCCATCACCCTTTTCTGTCACTGGATCAGTCTAAAACTGATTCCAAAACTTCTAAAGAGATGGATAAAGATTTATCTTTATATTTTTTTCTAGTGTATAGGAAATGTGCTTCTACACACCAACACAGCACAGTGGCTGGGATGTGGCTTTGGAGAAAAATACTTAAGCAAGCAAAATAGTCATGTATTAGACTTAAATATAAACTTTCTGGTCTAGTCTTTGATCCCCTCACAACAAAGCGGTTTTCTGAAACTGGGAAATGTGGAACACCTGTGTTGAAACCACTGTACTAGCATTAACAAATATGAATAAATAAAAGAGATAGCTAGCTAGCTAGCTAGCTAGCTAGGTAGCTAGCTAGCTAGATAGATGCACACACACAAATATACATATATATATGTATACCTATTACCATAGATATATCCCAACTTCAAATCTACTCTCAGTTCCTTCTGCAATCTGAAACACAGACACATTCTGGGAAAGATGGTTCTGCAGCAGTGACTCTTACAATTTTGCCCTTTACACTTCAATCAGAATCATAGTTTTTCACAGAAGACTTCACCTGTAAGATGTTTACAAAAAAAAAAATAAAAAGAACAAAAAGAGAAAAGTGAAGCCACTTACCCATTTTCACCCAAAGAGCTAAAACCAGAATATAAAGGCAGAAACCAAGAGAGACAGACATTTGACTTTTTCTTTTTTTCCCTGGGTTTTCAGTTTGTTTTTCAAGGAAGAGGAGCAAAATCCCAGGGTACAACTCTGATCACTAAGCTATAGAACAAGGAATATTATTCATGTTTTCATTTAAAGGAGATAAGTACTGCTTTTTCTGAGACATTAGAGAAACTCTCCTACACTTCCCACTTAAGCAACATTTTAGAGGAGAGGATTGCTTTTGTTTTGTTTTGGTTTTTTTTTTTTTTTTCCCAGAGGTTTAAGGGTAATAAAAGTTTAGTTTTATTTTTTCTTAGAATTGCAGTATTTGTCTAACCTGCAGGTTTCTGGTTTCATGCTGAGATGGAAACACTTCATTTTCCTGAGAGAGAATGAAAACTACTGATATTATTTATCTCTCAAGCAGAATGAGAGCATAGAAATCTCACAGGAAAACTCTCCTGGAATTTCCTACCTAACTTTATATAGGGCCCTGGATACAGCTTCACATTAAAAATTTGAAAAAAAAAAAAAAAATCCTGCTTTTCAAATGTAAAATCTCTGAGGTTTTGTTTGTTTGTTTGTGGGTTTTAAGATGGCAGGGGTTTTTGATGATAGGGTTTTTTGAGGTTTTTTTGATTGGTTGGATTTTTCTTGTGGTTTTGTTTGTTTGGGTTTTCTTTTAATTGGAAGCCTTTACAATTCTGCAGACATTAGGCTGCCTGCTCTGCCCACAACCAGTTAGGAAACACCACCCAGGAACACATCCATCCCTCATAAGTAGTGCTAATTTCACACTGCAGCTGTGGAGGTGAGCCATACAGCTGCATTAGCAGGGTTAGGCTGCAGTCTTTTGTAAAAGCCATTGAAAACTACTTAAATACAGTAAACAAAGGGAAGAGAAATTACTTAACAAACCTCAAGTGTGACTCTGAACCCCTCTGAGAAGGGACTCAGAAGGATTTACACTAATTTATAATCACCAAAAGGAAATGCAAAATCAGTGCTCCGAGAATTAGCTCATGGATTCCCTGCAAAATACAGCAGGTGTAACCAATGTCTAAGAATAATTAATGTGAAATACAGGCATGGGAACAAAACCAAAAACAGAACCAGACAACAAAACCATAACAAAATGTATTATTTACCATTATCTGTTGCTCTGTTTGTCCTTGTGAATATACCAAGATTGGCTCTTCTCTCACACTCTGTACAAAATGTTCCTACTTTCCCTAGTGGCACTAGTCCCTTGCACACACCCACCCACACACACACACACACACACGTGCAGCTTTTCTGGTGCCACAGATGACCGTGTAAAGGCAGAGCACTCTCTGAGCAGTGAAACCAAAACCCCAAGAATGGCAGCACTGAGAATGCTCTGGACTTTTTAATGGCCAGTGGGTGCTCCTCTGCTGTACATACAAAATGAAAACCAGCCACTCACCAGGACCCTTACCATCTAAACAAATAAAAAAAAAGCATAGTCAGCCTCTCTGGAGAACACAACAGTTCTTTTGGATGTTGGTGTATAGGAAATGTAATTTTTAATTCATTAGTAATTTAATATGCATTGGTCTACTCTAACGGGGCAGTGATCTGGATTTGGACCTGAGGCTACTGATGCAACAATGTTAATAAAGAGCAAATCACTACAATAATTATGATTAATACTTCCTTTCAATGCAGTCTGCTTTATCATCTTTAGTAAAGTGTTATTTTTTTAATTTAAACAAAGCTCACTGCCAACAAGCTAAATGCATCAAATTGAACAATTTAGTCCTCCTACTATATATACCCTCAAGTGCATTTTTGCATCTGTTACATATTCAGTGGCTGAGGGAATGTTGTGCTTTTTACAAACAGCTTTCCATAAATTTAAGCAGACAAGCAGCTAAACTGACACACAACTGCAATACTACAGCGCTGGAAGGAGTTTCTGGTGGTGAAAAGTTCTTCAGTAGGGTTGCCTGGGATTATCTCTTTAAATCCTTGAGAGAATGGGATTTGATGACACTCTATCAATGGGATTAAGCCTCTCTTTTCCTTAGCGCATTTCAAAGCTATGCCCTTTACAGACAGACCTGGTGCTCTTCAGCACAGCTCTAGAACCACTGACATGAATTAAACTAGTACTACTATTGCTGGATTTCGAATAAGTACCAAAGTCAAAATAATCCCCAAGCTTTCATATTAGTTTGTTTAAATACATGAGATCTATTACCTTTCTGCAGAACCTCACTGCTGCTGCTATCAGCAAACATGATGTCAGAAGGGTGTTATTCAAACCAAACACAGTGAAAATATTACTGAGCAATGTAATCCTGCAAGTTTTAATTGGAAATGGATAAAGAGATGTTGCTGGTAGTACATTTTACTCCAAAAAAAAAAAATCAATAAACTATAAAACTGTATCCAGATCCAAGTTCACTATCATGTGTACACATCGAACTGTCACGTGTAAATAAATCTGTACATGTATTTGCATATGCACTCATGAGTTGAAAACCCTAACACCACAGATTCAAAACAAAAAAGACATATTCTTATTAATGTCTCTTTTTGGTGCTTGGGAAAACAACATGATAAAAAAATCTGTTCAATCATTAAACTTTTTTTTCTGAAAAAATGATGAAATAAATGTAGAAAAGCATACGTCTGAAACGTATATACAATTTAATTCCTGTTTATTGTAATAACCTCAAAAAATTCATACTGATTCACTCAAGGTTTCCCATAATCAAAGAGTTGAAGATGAGAACTGGTTTTCATAGGAAAGTTTGCAAGAACTCACTCTGCCATCTGGTCAATGCTCTTACAAATGAATCATACTAATATCATGTCTGTCAAAAGGTGACAATCAGCTCTAAATTCTTAGACTGTTAAATTGTTATGTTGAGAGCATTGTTGCCTGCTTGTGGTCTGGAGATCTATTTTCCCACCATAACTGAAGGAGGTCTGCTCAAGAAGTTCAATGAACTTCAGGGAGTGACACTAATTAAAGGATTTGGTTCTGCTGCCCATTCATAGACACGCAGTGTCATTTGAAATACCCTCCAGTATTCCCTTGGCCCTCAGATGCCATTCTAGCAAGACATAGGATTTCTCTATGTCCTGAGTCACATTTGAAGGTGCCCTAGATGTTTTGGAGTGTTTCAAATGAGAGGAGATGTGAGGGAAATGCTTGAGGTCTAGTGATAGGAGCTCACATGCCAGTGAAAAGCATAGGTGACTACAATGAGGAGTTTAATCCGTATGCTTCTTCCTTGTGTCAGCTCAATGCAGCTGTATTTAAAGAAGAGTATTCTCTCATGAGCTATTCTGTATGCCTCCCAATTCAGTAACTATGTTTATTTCTTGATCTCAAGATAATAATTTACTTTACTGTAAGGAAAAATAGATTTCCCTTAGTCCCTTACAGTCAATTTCCATAATACTTTTTTGATTTGGTTCCCAAACTGTGATTGTTTATTGTGAAAGATCATAAAGCTTGCAACTAGATTAAGATGAGCATTTTTGGTAATCTTTCTAATTTGCCACTTTGCTACTATTGAAACATTAAGTTTTCTTTAGGCCAGCTGGCTTTAGGTGCTTGTAGAAAAGATTTTTTTCCAATAAACCCATTTCAAAGTAAAGGCTAAGACTCCTTTGACAGTGGAGCTCCTGGATTTATACAAAAATTCTACTTTTCCTCTTTTAAGACATGATATGTTTATAGAATGAGAGGTTAATATCAGGAACAAATTCAAAGCACAGAGTACCTGCAGACAGGGAATACCTAAAGGCTCTAAAGATAGAAACACCACTTCTTTTCCTTTTCTTTAAACGATAGCTTTCTGAGTTCTTGAGACAGATATTTCCTGCAGGTTTCTAAACAGTTGTGGGAACATGTCTAAAGGTTTGGTTTTATCAGCACATGAAAAATCTACAATAATGCCCATGAGAATTTGGATGTTTGAAAATAAACAACAAATGAACACCTATGGAAAAGGAAATTACTTTATACTGTGATTATTGGCATGTACAGATTCTCATTCAGGTGATTTTTTTAAATACTGCAATTACATGTATTCAGCCAAAAGTTAAGAAACAGAAAATTTACAAGAACTTATAGTGTCTCAGTAATACATGTTACCTTGGTAGTATTCTTGTATTACAGTATTACATTATTTTGTATTTTTACAGTATTGCACTGATGCATATATCATCAAGACACCAAATGAATGAAGGATAAAAAATAGCTGCACCTAATAAGGAGATTTCTTATGTTATGAAACTAAATATCATAAATACTGAAATCATCTGAAAATTAAACATAGTGCTGTTTTTTTTTTTTTTACTATAGTCTATATCATAAGGGGAAACAATTTTAGTAAAGAACATGTGTACTAATGTACATGGTAGACCAGCGGGATATAAGAAATCATATCTGGAAGAGAAAAATCACTGCTTAATTTAGTTGTCCATAAAGATAACGCAAGCATGTCAGAAAGCACAGGGCACATAGTGCTCTATCTGCAGCATTGTTCAGTTTGCCTCCTGTAATTCCACCTCAGTGCAATCAATCTTGATTTGTAAAAAGAAAAAATCCATAGAGAACTGACCTAATTGCTTTCTCAATATCTCATTTCAAAATTTTTTTCATTTACTGGTTTCTTGGAATTGAACTTTGTTAATCTCAAGTGTTTACTATGTAAGAAAACAAAGCTTCCAAAGTAATGAAGTTATTTTTCTAAAAACATGAAGCGTAAGAAAATTTTGAATTTTCTTCCCTTTTTTTTTTCCTTCCTGTCACTGACCAGATACATATTCTGCAGATGTCCATACTGTCTGGGGGTTTTTTGGAAACAGATAGGTTGGCAGATTACTTGTTTACTTTCTTAAAGAACGATGAGGTTTTCCAGTAATCACCTGATTCCAACAGCTGCAGAGATAATAATTGTTTTATATTCTAAATGACTCCTCACAATAAAATCATGAAAAGAGACAGCAGTAAATGCAATTTTCAGAGCTTTTAGCAGAAGTACTCAGGCATGGCTAGAGGATACCTGCCCAGGTAGATATTCAGAATTTAATCTAGCTACACAAATAACAGGACCAGCTGATTTGATCACTGCTTAACTTGATCTTCTGTTTCATTTGATTAGAGAATTAGAGGCCAATATGTTTTCAGCTTAAAATAATTCAAGAAGTGTTTGTTTTTTGCAGTACACCAGGACAAGGTTATAAGAATTAAGGAAACCACATTTGCAGGAAGTTAGAAATTTAGTAAGTAGGCTATTTTGGGAATATGTATTAAACTGCAGCATGGTGAAAGAACATTGGGAAATCTGAGACATCTCTAATGTGTACCAGGCTACACTGTTCCCATCAGAGAAACCCAAGTGATTTTACTGTGTGGATGGCAAAAGTATCAGGTGCATCAACTTTGACCATGTGATTGCAGGAAGGAAAAGCAGAAAGCTCTCTGAGAAAGACAGAGAGCAAGACCCAGACTATTAGTAGCACTCTGCATTCACGTCAGCAGGCACTGTTGCAGACTACACTAAGAATACAGTGTCACAAGTTTCAATTGTTTTGCCCACTTTCAACTACCTTGTGAACATTCGTCTTCATCTTTGTGTATTGGGAAGTCCTCCCGAAGCTCCTCTCTTGGACAAAAGAGCATTCCAATCCCCACAGTTATGGAACAGCTGATGTGCGAATGAACTTCTGGAAGTCATCAACTCCAAAGCCCTGCTCCAAGTATGGTCATCTAGAGCCTTCTTTACTGCAAGGGTTCATTGCTATGTTATGGTCCTTATGGTGTCAAACAAGACCTCCTGGTCCTCTTCTCAAAACTCCCTCCAGTCAGCCTTCAATCTATACTTGACCCTGGGGTTTTAACTCCACAGGGATAGGAGTTGGCATTTCCTTATGTTGAACTTCATAAAGTTCCTGTTGATCCATTTCTCCAGTCTGTTGAGGATGGTCTGACTGGCAGTCTCACTGTCTGGTACATCAACTACTTTCCTCAGTTTTGTGTCATCTGTGAACTTATTGAGGGTACGCTGTGACACATCATCCAGGTAGTTCCTGAAGATGTTAAAAAGTATTGGTCCCAGTATCATCCCCTGGCATATACTATTAAAGACTTGCATCCAGCTGTGCCACTGATCACAGCCCATTGAGCCCAGTGGTTCAGCCAATTTTCTAATCCATCTCACTGTCCTTATAGAGCTCATGCTTCAACAGCTTGTCTATGAGAATGTCATGGAAGGCAGAGTTGAAAGCTTTGCTTAAACAAAGATAAACAGAATCTACTGGTCTGACTTCATCCATCTTGCCAGTCACGTCATCACACGTTGCTCAGGCACAATCCTTCCTTTGTAAATCCATTCTGAGTATTCCTATTCATCTTGCTCTGCTTAATATGCTTGGAAAAGCATCCCAGGAGGACTTTTTCCATCACCTTTTCAGACATCAAGATGAAGCTGACCAGTCTGTAGTTTCCTTGATCTTACTTACTTCTTGCCCTCCTACCATTGCTCAGGAACACCTTTGTCCCCAAAATCCCTGCGTCCTTCCAAAGATAATGGGAAATATCCTCAGAATTATATATGTCAGATTCTTCAGCAGTCATGTGTGCAATATATACGTAAATTTAAGACAAGAACCTTAATCTCTTTTGTCCAAGTTGACAAAATTAAGAGGAACAGAATATGAGTTTTAAAATGAAAGAACATAAATTCTTATACCACTGGCCACTAAAGGTGATATCACCAGAAGTTATACTATATGGATTATTATATATTACAATTAAACTTTCCATAGACTCTAATTTCTGCCAAAATTACAATAAAATAACACCACAACCTGACTAATTATTTAATGAAAAAGTATTATTCTAGTCACCTTAGATTACTTCTTTGAGTATTGCTGGGGAGTCCAAACTTTGAGAGGTTTTGAGAGTTTCCATCTGGATTGCACCAGACCACATTTACATACTTAGCTATCTTCTGGAAATGCTTCTGCTTGGGAATTTATTACTGCCCAGCACAGAGAAGTCCATAACCGATTAAAGGAATTGTTCTACTGTTAGTGTCACCAAAGCAGGATGGCCAAATCAGATCTTAGCAGGACTAAAGAGGAGAGGAGACAATTTTGTGAGGAAGTGGGAGTGGTGATATGATGTAAGCATCTTCAGATGCTATGCTACAGGACTAGGCAACTCCTTCTAGGTGCATTATGAGAGTTAGCATTTTCAAAGCTGATAAGATTTAAATGCTTGCAGGTGCCATGTATTTTGGTATTAAAAAAAAAAAAAGAAATTCTTACTATGTTCATCTTTATGAATATTATTGAAATCTCAATATATTCTTAAAATTCTACTTTAACTTTTCAGAACTGAGAAAATATCCATTTATTTGATATTAATAAATCTTTCAAAGAGGCTATCCTACATGCATACTGTGACTGCCACTCCATGTACTCAGGATAAATGTCATGTATGACTTCCACAAAAAATCCTTTCAAAGCTAGTCCTATTAAAAAAAAAAAAAAAAAAAAGAGAGAGAGGGAGAGAGAGAAACAGATTTCTGGGTAAAATGGATGGAGTTGGAGCAAAGAAGCAATAACTGAGAG
Source organism: Myiozetetes cayanensis (assembly GCF_022539395.1). NCBI lineage: Eukaryota > Metazoa > Chordata > Aves > Passeriformes > Tyrannidae > Myiozetetes > Myiozetetes cayanensis. Next base: position 38,049,410 of record NW_026087742.1, on the reverse strand, counting down.
AAGAAACATTGTGTCTTGGAGTGAAGAAGAGATATGTGCTATAAAAGTGGTTTCCCTTGTGTTTTGCACAAGGCACATACATAGGATTATTTTGCCAGTCTGTCAATAGCATAATGCATGAATATGTGGTCAGGAATCCAGAAAAAATCAATTTCTGGCACCTTCAAGAAACATATCAAATCATGTCTATAGGAAAGCACTTTGAAGTCTGCAAGCGATTATTAAATATTACTTTTAGTTGTAGTGTAACTGGTAATATTATGCTAAATTGAGAATAGTGTAGTTACATCCTCATATTTCATCTGTTATCTGTCTGTCCTTTTGTAACAGCTTTTTCAAATGATAGTGAAAATTGAGCAAGTGTTCTGCACCTGGTCATAAGTTTCTCTAATTTCCCTTATGTAATATTACTTACACACTTTTTTTTCCAGTTGTAACAAAATATATGACTTTTTGTTACTATTTACAAAGGGAATCCTATTACTCTTTCTCAGTGATTGTCCAGAGGATTGAGTAGCTCCATAGTCTCTGTTTAAACCTTGCCTTTGAGGCGTCTTTGACAAATTACTTAAAGTAAGTTTTCAACTATAATTTAACTTTTACATATGTGGGAACTATTACCTACTGAAATCTTGGGACCAAAAAAAAAGCAGAATGGGAAGATATTGGGTTGCAGAAATAAAAAAAAATAATAATCCTAGTTCTCTAGACCAAGACAGTTCTGGGCAGGGTAGACTCTTAGCTTGGGGATAGCATTATCCAACCTCACTAGAGCTTGATAAATTTCCTAGTTTTTTTTTTCTGAAGAAAATTAACTCTACTACAGCCAAAACCAGCACATCAATAATATCTTCCTTCAGCTCTAAGTGCAGCGACAGACTCACTAGTGCTGAGCCTGTCCTCAGAGCGTGCAAGAGCAGCAACTATAAACTTGAATGGGAAGTACACAGGAGAACCATTGTGCCTGTCCAGTGGTCCTCAGTTGGAGAGTTTTGATTTCTATTGAAGTTCTAGGATGACTATGAAGGTCTTCAGGCCCTTTAGACAGCAGTTAAAAAAGCTGGCTCTTCCCTTAAGAATCATTCTCTCAGTGAATGGGCTAAAGACACTAACCTGCCTTGAGCAATTTTTTTCTGTAGTACAGAAGATGCTGAATGGCTGTGCTGACTGTGACTGTTCTGAGAGAGGGAATTTATTATCTTCAGTGTGGTGCCATGCAAACACAGCAATATTGCTTTCAGGCCTGAAGGAGTCTGCATGTAGTCTCTCTGCATGCAACGTGAGCTGGCTGGACCCAACTGTTCCTATGTTTGTTATCTGCAACTGGAAGGCTCTGGTCCAGCAAAGAAAAAACTTAATTCTCTGCAGATCAGCATCTACTGCCATAATAAGAACCTTTGAGCATACACCATCAACCTGGTATAATACACTATGCATGTCAGTAAATATGAACACTGGTTACTACAAAGCCCCTGCAGTCTACAGGCTAAAAGTATATATGTTTTATGAACCAGTTTCATACACTGTTCATTAAGGAAACCATCACCATGGTAACTTATACATTACAAGTCACTGCTACTATGCCTAAGATCTTTACACGCATAGCAACAAGAACATGCTGCTGGAGCATCTCCATTTTGGTCATGTTTAAAGCTACAAATAAGGTGTACTAAGCACATTATAAGTATTGGAGAGATGACATGGGTGTTTAATTCATGGCTGGCATACAGCAAAATCACATTATTGATTTGTAGATTTAGTGATCTTGATTCAAATTATGCCAGACAAACACAGCTTGCTCTCATGTTTCATCTTGCCTTTATATTTCTCCTTCATTACATTAGCTATTCTTTTAAAATCGTTGGTAATATGAATATTTTGAAAAGGAAATACTTTAAGCAACTTACACTAAGTAATAAGCTACATGTGGGAAACCTGTAGACCATCAAGTGATCTCCCAAGAGACATGGAGCCACTTGCTCTAACCCTATTGCTCAATACTCTGAAGGAGGCTTGATTTCCAGATGCAATTTTCGCAATGACATGATTCACATCCCAGTAACTTTATCTAGTTTTATCACTGGGAGAATCAGCAAAAGACAGATCCTGCTAGAGCTGTAGGAAATGAGAAGAAGCAGTTCAACCACAAGAAGGTAACTCAAAGTCATAGACAGAGAATATTTCTTTGTAGATTGATGATAACAGAAAGGTAAAAAGAGGAGTGCATCTTTTATGCATCAGCTTTTCTCTGTGTGGCTTGGCCAATCAAGACATGGCAAACTCTGTGGGCTTTCATACTAGTGGAAGTGATCTGCTTTTTGTAAATTAATGGGAATGACCATCTCTTACTTTCCCTGTGGCTTTGCCTGACAAAATGGAAGATCTGGCTAGCCTCCTTTATGTGCACATCCATACATGTACAAACTTTCCTCACCTCACTGACTGAGCAAAATGTTCTAGACTGGATCCAATAAAAAATTTTCCATTTATATTTTGTGGATAATGATTTTTTGGTGATTTTATTATGGAACACTTTATTGACCAAAATTATTTTTAATGAAAAGAAGCCCTTACTTTAAAGACCCTTGATGTTCTTCCCCAAATTTGTGAGAAAGCAACAATAAATTAATACATAACCAACATGTTTTCTTTTTTTTGGTTGTTTTGGGTTGGGTTGGGTTTTTTGTGTGTGTCCATCCTGGTAATAGAAAATAGATTGATGTAGTCTAAAAGAATAGATTTAAATTAGATAAAGTTTGAAAATAATAGGTTATGGTGTTTAAGAAAGTAATTAATATCCAAAATGGATGAATGTCATTGATGTGCTGCACCTTTTCAGCTCAGCTTTTTAGGCAACAAGATACTATTATTAACATTTAAAACCACTGTAAAACAAGTGGAGCAAGTTCCAATTTAGCAGCAAGTAGCATCATGAAATGTAAGACCCTTTTCACTTTTTGTCACGGTAGCATGAGTCCCTTCCCTCTCAGAGCATCTTGGTAATGACACCTTCCATACCCTTTGCCATCATGGACTTCAAAGACTATACTTCTTGTACTCCTACATCAGTGGCTCTCAATCACATCTTTCCTCTGAAGGATGCTGTCTGTGTATCACCCTGTTTTCTGAGAAGTTTTGGTCCTTTGCCACATGGCAAATAAAATCCTCTGCATGAGAATTGCCTTCGTGGGCTCCATTACCACTGGTACCCACAAAGCCTCATGCTTTAATGTCAGCATATTTTACCATATAATTAATGACAGATGAATTATGCTTTATTTAATGACACTTTGAAAATTCCTTGTAAGGTTACCAGATTTACTGGCTTATATTTTCCACTGTTTGAGATTGAGTCCTCAAGTATGTGACTTCACACCTCTATTTGTCTGAGTTTAAGGAAGTAGAAGTTTGCCAGAATGAGCTCAGCATCTCATAGATTATGCTCTATTTTAGATTTAATCTTAGTACATCAGCCCACTAAAGTTGAAAAGTTATTTTCATGTAATAATCACACATTTTCTTTTTTTTTCCCTTCAAATTATCCCTTGCTGTATTTCAGAACTTCAAACTTGAAGATCATTACTAACTTCAGAAACATAAGGGAACAATGCAAGCAGGAAAATGTTTGAATAACTAGTCACAGGGATATTTAAAGACAGTGGAAAATGTCAAGGCTGTAAATTTAACTTTGACTCTAGTAGGAGGTTCAGAAAATGGTAAAGCATAACTGGAACAAGAGGGCAAGTTCCTGACAACCACAGTTATCACACCTAATCAAAATTAAACTTCCATTGTGTGAAAATACTCAACCTGACAGAACATTATGTTGTTTTTCTTTAAATTAATACTCCACCAATAATTTTCACTGTCAAGTAAATGAGAAAATACGTATATTTAAAGTATGCACTGTAGGCTGCAATTATATTTTTTAATGTTTTCACTTGACTTGTGGCTTAAATATAGATTTTTCTTAGTGCTGAGTTTATGTGGCAAGGTTTTCATGGTTGGGAGGCTAAAGGGATGATTGCTGTGATAAGCTGCCAGAAACTTCCCCCAAGTCTGATAAAATCAATGCCAGCCAGCTCCAAGACAGATCTGCCACTGTCCAGGGCTGACTACATCAACAGTGGCAGAGCCTCTAGGATAATGTATTCAAGAAGCCGGAGGGGTGGGGGGAACTGCAAGAGCAACTGAGACTGGAGAGAAGAGTGAGAATAAGTGAGAGTGTGGTAGTTTGTACTTGTCTGGATGCCAGGTGCCCACCAAAGCTGCTCTGTCACTGCCCTCCTCAGCTGGGCAAGGGAGAGAAAGTAGAACAAAAGGCTTGTGGTTTGAGCTAAGAACAAGGAGAGGTCAACAATTACCCATACAGGCAAAACAAACTCGGCTTGGGGAAATGTAATGGCAATCAAAGAGGTAGATAATGAATATTGTTATAATTTATCTAAACATATTTCCACTTAGGGTACTCAGTTGTGTTTCTTTTTTCTCTTCAAAGAAGTAAAGACGTGTGAATCCTCCCTATTTTAGGATAGCTGAAGAGGTTGTCTCCTTTTCCAAGTTGTTCTGATGGGTTTGTTGCCCACACACTGAAGGTAGCTAAAAAGTGTCCTGAGACTTCAATCCATAGATTAACTAAAAGAGTGTAATCTTTCAGATTATTGTATTATAAAAGGATTTTTTGAGTTCTCCTCAAAAACTCACGACTCTCCCTGTGCATCACTCAGTGCCTTAAACATCTCACACAGACTCCTGGATTCTGCTGCTGCAGAACCTGCTTGTAGGTTTAATGATATGTGCAATCATGTAAAAAGTCTGCATAGCAGTAGGTGGCATTAGTTGAGTCCTTCATGGACCATAATGCACCATCCTACCCCAGGCACAACACTGTTATGTGCTATGGACAAAAATCACTGAAATATCAGCAGAGCACAAGTGACAACACAAGTAAGAGCTGGGACCTGATCTGATTTTTCTTGGGGATTGATACCTACTCCTAGAGGAATTCTTGTAACCTTCGGATTCTTGCTGGTAGTATAAGTGAGAAAATGCTTCTCTGCTTCAACAATTTGCTGGGAGCAGAGAGATTGGGGATGTGAATTGCCTTCAGTTGCTCCCACTCAGTGTTCCTGGGAGCAGGGGGAGGAAAGGTCAGGGGCCTTTTGCCACATTTCTGGACAGTGGGTTTCATGCTGTAGGACAGGGACACACTGAGCCTGGGTAGTAAGAGCTGTAGTTGCTTACCATGAAGATTTGTGGTGATGTACACAAAACACCACAGATAGTGAAAGATGATACTGATACCTAACAACACTGGTATCAGGTATACAAAATTGCTGATCCAGGTGTATACTGTTGGATCAGTATAGTGCTCATCATTCAATCTGATATAAGAGAAAGTAAGGGAGCTCAACTTTCATCCACTTTTATGATCTGCCTTGACATTAATATCCATTTAAAGTTTTAAGAAAAAGAAAGTGCTTATATCATCCAAAGTAGGTTGTTGAATTAGTAAGTAGGAATCATTCACTCTCTTTGAGCTGCCATCTCTTTTTGAAACACTTGAAGGAAAACTATGTCCCAGATTTCATCAGAGGTGCATACAGCAGTCTACACCTGGCTTTATACTGTGTTCAACACATGTTGGATAAAGCTTAGGTAAGTTTTATCCATTGGAAATTAAAAACCATAGAGAGAGACCAGTTAGTATTTTTTTCATGTCTACAGTCTAAAATCAACAGAAGAGTTTTTGAGCTCTGCTGACAAGCTGAAGTCTTTGATTCCTCTATTCTATTTAATTGTATTGGTATCACATAGGAAGCATTCAGCTCCTACCTACATGTGGCAAAAGCCTGCCACCCTTTGTCTTGCTGAACAAAACCTGTCTCTATAATGAAATCTATTGACTTTATCTAGATCTGAAGTTTAGATGTGGTAGATAAACATTGTATTACTTACTGAAAGCATTAGAGTTACTTGATAGCTGGCTTTTAAGACTGGTGTAGTGTGTACACTGGAGTAGTTATGTATTCTCATCCAGGTAATTAATAATGCATCAGCTTAACTGCAAAGTTCTGAACATAACTGACTGCAACTGAAGTGTAAATAACTGCATCATGTAACTACATATAAAATGGATTTGTAGGACTATGAAATAAAAATATATTAAAAAGAAGTACGACAAATGGGACAAAACTTGCTATAAGAAACATTAGTAATTAGATACAGTATAATTACACAAACTGCAATAACTGTAATTACATAATAGTTGAGTTACAGTGCTATAAAGTGTGATTGCTTCTTGTCTTATCCTAACTCATGACCTGACATTTAATTTCAAATAACTTCAAAAGAAGATTAATTTTAAGATTTATAGATTTAAAACCTATTGAAGTAGATGGAAAACTCTGTTATTTCAATCAGTTTTAAAATGGGATCTATAGATAAAACTAGAATATGACGAATAATAATTAAGTACTCTGAAAATAAATGTGGGGTTGCTTCTTACATTCATACCTAATTCTTCCTTGTTAAGGTGATTTTGAGAAACATGAGGAGTTCAGGAGAGAAAGAGAGAGAAAGGTCTGGGGAGATTATCCCTTTCTGAGACTACTGATTATTCCTGAGACTGTATAGGACCTAGTCCAGGTACAGACTTAGGTATCTTGTCCTCCCATCTTGTTTTCTCCATTAGACTAAGCCTGTGGTTCTGTTATTAATGAGGTTTCCCAATGCTTTGTGTGATAACAATTAGGAATTCTATTGTTATAGAAGAAATACTCTTATTCTGGTGGTTTTTTTCTAGGGGTTTTTCTTAGTACTCTTATGTTATGTTTCATGAGGAACTGGAAAGTATAGAGTCAAATAAACTGTTGTTTTTGTAGAACTTGGATATCAAATGGTATCAATGCTTACTAATTTCATTGTCTGCAGAAGGCACAGTCTTTGTAATCCATTTGGAAATACTTCTAAGATAAATTAAGAAAAAAGCATTCAGAAGAAATAAAGGGACTTCATACTTCACTATTTTAAAGGATTTTTAGGATAAAGATATATGCAGGTGTGACAAGGCAGACAGCTGCCAGATAAAAAGCTTTCTGGATTTGGAGAGGGGAAAAAAAATAAAACAAACAAAAAGAAAAACATATTAGATGTAAGATTCCACATCCAACAATATTAATCATCACAAGAGAAAATCAAACAAGAAAATTTAATGAACAAGATTTAACTGAGAAATTTCTTAAGAATTTGAAGACAACAGACAGTGATTTTGGAACTTGTAGCACTGGCCTGTCTGTTACAAAATGCATTTGAGTGAATGCAATGGATTTATAGCAAAGCCTGTATTACAGAGCTTTGTGTAAATTGTAACCCTCTAAATATGCTGGAACTTTGAAGCTTCAATTTTTTTCTTATAAGTTTTTTTCTTTTCTTTTTTTTAATTCCACCATATGTTCTTGCTTTGCTTTTTTTTAATTTTATTTTTTATTTATTTGTTTGTTTTGTTTTTTACTGTTGTTTATTGTCTGGGGGTTTTGTTTGCTTTTAATACTGGATATTTTCATGATATCTCAGCTGAAATCATTCTGGTTAAATTTTCCCTCCCAGTCATATTTTATTCCTGTTTGTTTTATTAGATTTCTATTAAAAACATTAGAAATAACCACTCAGTTGAACAACATAAAAGAATTACACTGCACTTAATGGAAGCAGGAAGATATTCACTACAACTACAGTTGGTGTAAAGAAATATTTCCAGAATGGTCTGAGAATTCTAGAATCTAGTTTATAGCATGAGGTGGCACATCTTTGGTATGCTACTAAAAGCAGTAATGAAAGTCCCGATCTGCCTGTCCTTGATACAAAAGCTGTGTAATACTACAGACAGTTCTTGGGCATCCCACTGTCCTGCACTCTGCTGATAAAACACTTCACATTTTTCTCTGTTTCCAGGGGTTTCTGGAATTACCTTAGTGCAGATGTTGCTTACCTTAGGAACTGAACAAAGAGGTCTGAAGATCAGAGGAAGAAGGTACTGAAAGATCTTTTCCAAGGAGCGACAGACTTCAGTGAAGTAGTTAAGAAGTCTTCATTGTTGTCATCATCTTCTTGATCTCTATTTTTTGCCTGTGAATCCAATTTGAACAAGGAGTTGGAGAATTTAATCTTGTAATACTTCAGAAATTAAATATTCCGGCATTTCCAAGATGAAATATCCCCTAGTGGCCTACCTGCTATTCATCCAACCTTTTCATCTCCCGAGGAACCTTGACGCAGAAGCAGAAGTCCTAACTCCACTGATGTCTTTTAACTAAAGAGCCAAGAGATCAGATGGATTTTACTACTTATAACAAATATCTGATACTCTACAACCTGTTGGACATAATAAACAAAAGACAAAGTCCTGTTGTTATGGCATACACCTTCCTGATAGAAGACAAATCTTCATGTGTGTCTGTTGGACAGTGACAGGCGACCTCATGTGTGTTTCATGTCTGAGCACTCCTGCTCTCCTGCTAAAGACTCATAGCCACAGCAGAGGCAGAACAGACTGTATGTCTGTGTCTTACCTAACCAAGCTCAATCTGACGTATTTAAAATGTGGATGAACCTGTTTTGGTGTTGTACAAGGAACAAGGGAAGTCATAGAAATTTTTCCCACTCTGCCTCACTTACAAGGAAACACTGACCCTTGGAAGAGTCACAGGAGCTAAGGAGAACTGGTCACAGAAACGTTGCCTAAAATGATTGATGAATCTCTTAAATATGTAAGACTAATACTCCCAACTTTATCCATGTAATTTGTCCAAATTAATTAAACAGTACCAGCCTGTAATGACTTAAGAATGACTTTTTTCTCATCTGTTAAAAGATATGTTTATGAATACTTTGGATTAGAAATGTGTTATGAATTTCTAGGTTGATGGTCATGAAATCAGTTCAAAATTGTGATTAGACTATAGTGCTAATCACAGTATGGCAACAGGAAGGAAAGATGGTACCAGTTATAATGAACTGAATTATTGTCTTTAAAATTACTGGAGAATCTAATAATTATATAGTAAGAATTACATTCTTGGAAGAAACTACATCCAGAAACATTTCAAATTTCTGAATTTAACCCCCCTGTCAAAGATCAATATAAACATATGCTAACATTTAGCAATTAATTATTGATAACCCAATTTAATTCACTCTCTGTGCTGTTTTCTGAAATTAGTCATTTAGTAATCAATAATCATCCTTATAAAACAAGGATAAAACTTAGCTAACAATGGTGCAGATCAATAAATTAGCTAATCTAATAGAACCTAGTATTTCAGCTCATGTCTTTATCTAAGAAATAGTATGCACTATTTTCACTGAAGCAGCTATGAGCAATATGGATCCTTTGCACAATGTCCATCAAGAAAATAAAAAAAGAAATCCCAGTGATGATGGACTTTATTGCAAGTTTTCAAGTATGCAAGAAAGCATAAATGGTCCTAATACCTTGAGTACAGTTGGACTCAATAAATAAAATAATGTTGCCTTGCTAGCAGTACAAGTACAATGCAGTTCCTTAAGCATCTCTTTTTGCAACAGCACTCTCAGCCTCAGCCCAGATTCATGTTGTGAGGATTTATTCAGTTGTCTTGGATTTTCCTGCTGTTCCTTCTCCATACGCCTTTTCTGTTATCTTTCTCAAAGGCACGCAAATCTAGTAAGCAGTACTGTCTCCTGGTATTCAACACTTTTAGCAGCTCATTTTCTGACATCAGAGCATCTATGTGATCTCCTAGATATTATGATCCTGTAAGTTGCTAGTGTTAAAAATGTCTAGTTCCATTCTTCCACCTAGTCCCAAAGACCCTTAATCATCTAATTAGTGCACATACTCTGCAGCTTCAGTGATGTTTCCAGACACTTCTAGTATTGCAATTTTTCATTACTTCTCTTTAATCAACTATATACATAATAATGGTATGTAAAAATATATATAAATGTCGTTTGTACATTTCAATTTCTAACATAATTTTTGTAATCCTTAAATTTTCCTTCAAAATTTTAGGGCTGCAGACAGATGACTATGTCGCTAATCAGGACCAAGATTAAACTATCTGAACAGGATGTAAGAAGCTACTGGTCACAAGAAAAGAAATTGCTGGATATGATAGACAACATTAGAAGAACCTAATAAAGATTAAGGATAGCTCCATGACAGATGGTCAGATTTATCAGGTGGTTAAAGGGGATGTATAGGAGGAAGGACCAAACTTCTCAAACTGTGTGTGTGTGGGGGGTATTGTAGATCTTTTGTATAAGAGAATTTGCAGTATCAGTAACACACCTCAGTAACACCAGATTTGAACACAGATCAAGCAAAACTGGTACTAGAAAGTACTTATGTTCTCATTGATATTTCTGGAAAGGAACTGACACAGAGAAAGATACAAATGAAGGTAGGAAAAAAAAAAAAAAAAAAAAAAAAAAAAAAAAAAAAAAAAAAAAAAAAAAACCAAGAAATGGGAAAAGGGATAGGAAGGTGGCCGCATTTTAAGACTGGTTCTCTCTGGGTATACCTGCCAGCAGTCCTGTGCTTGATCGCCACTGCTTAAAGCAGGACAATAAACTCATTTGTTGTTCTCCTATACCAACCACGTCTGACCTGTTTCTGTTGTCAGGAGGACACAGAGGGGAATAGGAGCACCTTTCCCTGATATCAGGAAAGCACCTGGGACAGATGGATTGAGCATGCTAGTATCACCATGCCAGTATCACCATGTCAGTGTGCTTTCTAAGCCTGGTGGTATAAATGTCTTTCTAAAAACATATTAACAAATTCGTTCAGTTTCTTATACTGACAGGGAAAAGCTTCTAGTGAAGAGAGCAGACCAATGATAAACTGCTTTAAGGCTTAGTCCTGTGTGGTAGGTTGTCCTTGGCTGAATGCCAGGTGCCCACCAAAGCAGCTTTATCACTTCTCTCCTCAGCTAGGCATGGGATGGAAAAACATGATAAATGGCTCATGGGTTGAGATAAAGACAAGGGGAGATCACTCACTGATTACCATCACAGGTAAAACAGACTCAAGTTGGGGAAATTAGCTTAATTTATTGCTAAACGAATCAGAGTAGTGTTATGAGAAATGAAAACTAATTCTTAAAACAGCTTTCTGTCACCCCTCCAATCTTACAGGGTTCAGCTTCACTCTAGATTTCTCTACCTCCTTTCCTGCAGCAGCACAGGGTCCTGAGGAATGTCAACTGCAAAGAGTTCATCAGATGCTGTCTCTGCTGCTCCTTCCCCCTCGGGAAGAGGAGTCCTCACGCTCCTTCCTTGGTCCATCATGGTATCCCTCCAACAGGAAACAGTCTCCAATGACAGTCCTTCAAACGGGCTGCTGTTCTTCAGAAACTACTCCAGCATGTGTCTCTTTCACAAGGTACAGTTCTTCAGGAACATAGAATCACAGAATCATAGAATACCCTGAGCTGGAAGGACCCAGTAGGATCATTGAGTCCTGTCCCTGGCCCTGCACAGGACAACCCCAAGAGTCACACCACATCCCTGAGAGTGTTGCCCAAACACTTCTTGAACTCTTTCAGGTTCAGTGCCATGACCACTTCCCTTGAGAGCCTGTTCCAATGCCCAACCATTCTCTTGGTGAAGACTCCAGAGGGTGTTTGGACACTGTAATGGGCTCCACAGAGAAGTGGTCACGGCACCAAGCCTGACAGAGTTCAAGAAGCATTTGGACGATACTCTCAGGCACATGTTGTGACTCTTGTCACATGTGCAGGGCTATGGGTTGGACTCGATCCTTATGGGTCCCTTCCAACTTGGCATATTCTGTGATTCTGAAAACATTTTCCTAACTGAATCAAAACATCCTCCAAAATATAATATCTCACCTAGACTTCTCCAATGTGGGTGTCTCTAATGGGGTCACAGGTCCTCCTAGCAAACCTGCTCCAGCATGTGCTCCTCTCTCCACAGGTCCACAGATCCTACCAGGAGCCTGCTCCAGCACAGGTTTCCCCTGGGGTTACAGCCTCCCTCAGGAATCTACCTGCTCTGGTATGGGGTCCCCCAGGGGCTGCAGGTGGATCTCTGCTCCACCATGAGCCTCCCTGGGCTGCAGGGGCACAGCTGCCTCACCTTGGCCTGCACCACGGGCTGCAGGGGAATCTCTGCTCTGGCACCTGGAGCACCTCCTCCCTCTCCTTCTGCACTGACCTCGAAGTCTGAAGGGCTGTTCCTCTCACATATTCTCACTCCTCTCTCCTCGCTGCTGTTGCTCAGAGCTTTTTTTGTCTCTTCTTAAATATGCTGTCTCAGAGGCACTACACCACCTCTGATGGGCTCGGTCTTGGCCAGTGTCTGGTCAGTCTTGGAGCTGGCTGGCACTGGGTCATTTGGACATGCTTCTGGCAGCTTCTCACAAAAGCCACTCCTGTAGCTCCGTGGCTCCTAGTAGAACCCTGCCATGCAAGCTTAATGCAGCCTGCCAGCTCTTCAGATCTAACCAAGGGTTTCTGGCTGAGTGTCACTATAGAAGTGTCACCTTCAAGGTCTGTTTAGGGAAAATGGGTGTCATAAAATCCTTCCAGAGACTGAAAGTGACTCTAATTGAAAATTAATTCTTCTTCAAAGAAAACAACTCCCATTCATCACATCTGTGTTTTAATGACATATCAAGTTATCATAGATGAATCTTTCTCACTGAAAACTCTTGATTGGTTTTTAAATGAATGCTTTCCATAGCACATTTTGTAGTTTTTAAGAAGTTTATTTCAATTTCTGTGAAATCAGCATGTAAGAGAAGAAAAGTAAAGGGACACTGATGATGAGTCACAGTCTTCCTAGCTACTTAGGACTGTGGGTGAACAAAAATCTGAGTTACAGTAAATGACAAAGAAAGTACCATGGAAGCCTGGGTTCATGCTTGTAATGAAAATTTAAAAGCAAACTGCTAGAGTAGAAACTACCATCACAAAATATCAGGATTGTTAAAATTGAAAATGTTTTGGTTTTTTTTTCAGATAAAAAACATACACAAATAATATGATAACAATCTAAATAATGCATTACCACAAAAATTTCACTTGCTTTATCTCAAAACTTGCAACAAATACAGTTAGGAACTCATGTTAGCAATATTTTATTCAGAACTGAATACAACCAACAGGAGTCCCAATGTTTTAACTATTCATGCATTATAGCAATGGGGGCTAGTCCTTCATCTAACTCTTCGTTTGTTTCACTGAACCTTTGTATGTTGAAATATTCCAGTCAAATCTGACAAAAGTGGTAGCATAACAAGGTCTTCAAATAATATAACTTTATTTTATTGTTTAGTAGAGCAAATTTTGAGGAACAGGTAAGGACTGTGTTCAAAAAAGTATTTGCATCAGAAGTTTAATATTTAGATGTTCTGTGTTCATCCACTATCTGATAAACATCGGAGGCTAGGTTCTCCCACAAATGAAAATAAAATTACATTTTTCAAGAGTTTTCTTTTTATCTGGATTTGGAAAACAGTGGAGAAGGAAAAAGAAAGTTTCTTTGACCTATTTGGTAACTGGAATGCTTCTGATAAATGTCTCATCATGAACAGGTCTCCTCCCTACAAGGTGTTCAAACCCTTTCAATGTACATTTAGAACACCTTTTTTTCTGTATTATAGTCCCTTCTTCTTTTTACTTCAGTAGTCTGTGTTTAAAAACACATTGTGATTCACGGCCCACATGGAGTCTCTGTTCTGTTTTCCCACAGTCCATTTCTAATTTTTCTGTAGAATTGAATGCAAAAAATTGTCTCACAAAGATGTGACTTTAAAGTCTTGATCCCAATAACAATCTTTGGACTGCACCTTCCCACAACTTAAATAGCTAAAATTCCTGCTGTTCCATTGAATCAATTGGATTTATTCCACCTACAGATTTTTTCTTTTCATAAGGTGCTAAAAACTATAAATGTCTAGATCTATCTTTCCAGCCTCAGAGGAGGTACTCCAAACCTTCAGGCCAAGTCTTAAAAGGCTTCAGCTTACAGTTTAAAGGTAGATGTGTGAGAGAAGAGAAATTTAAAAAATGAAAGGTTTAACATACAGATTGTTTTAAGGCTGTGTAATATCGACCAATATTATCTAGAAGAAAACTGAAGCTCACACACAGGTGGTGAGATTTATCTACAGTGAATTACTTTGATCTTTAAAACAAAGAAGAAAAGAGAAACATGCTGCTTAATTTTCAACAGCAAGGTGTTCAGCCAGAAAATAAAACTATAAAAAAAATATGCCAAGGTAACTTAATAACGAAAATTTATTTTTCAAAGTCAATTCAGAGCATCTATCCACATAATAATGATACTTCAAATTATTTTGTGAAACAAAAATTCATTGAAGTCAAAATAATTTGGAGAAGATCAAGATCAATGAATAAATTAATACAGAGAAGCTAATAATGGGAACTCAGACAGGACAAGGGAAATAATAACAAGATGGAGAACCCAATGAATTTTGCATTGTGCAGTGGGATCGTGGCATGCATTCCTTTGCATTTACACTTAAAGCTGGGGGAGGGTGACAGTGGGAGAAAAAACAATGAGAATCAGAAATATAAAAAATAAAACAACTGGACTTTTTTAGCTGACAATAAAGAACATTGAGTCAGGTATGATACAGCCTTCACTTACTGGAAAAGCTTCTGAAGAGAAGCAGAAACAATCGGTTCTCCATGTCCATGGAGGATAGGGCAAAAATTAATAGGTTTAAACTGCAATGAGGAAGATTGGAACAGACATATGAGGAAACCTTATAAACAGTGAAGGTAGAAACAGACTGCCATGATCAGTTATGCAGTCCCCAACAGCGAAGCTCTCTAAGGTCTCTTTAAATGTACGTGTGCAAGGAATGATACAGGTACTGCTAATTTTGCTTTGGGACACAGGGATAGAGTAGATGACCCTCCCCTACTTAGGGTCTGAGTGGGCCTGTGAGTCACACAGTACAACAATTAATTACCACTTGTAGAGTTCAGGAATGTCTACTGGAAGTTACATTGAAAAGGAACACTTCTGAGGTTTAACAGCAAGTTCTTTTTCCTGACTTACATATTAACAACCACTAGGAATACATCTTAGAAACATAGATGGGAAGAGGTCGAGTGTCCCCAATTCCCACTGTAGTTGCTGACAACAGTTCTGTTTATCTCAAGCTGAAAAATATTAAGGACAAGCAAAGATTAATACACCATGGGTTTAAGGATGTAAATTATTAATACAAAAGATTTCCAGTCCCTCCTGCAACACATTCTGAAAATACATCAAATCTTATTATTTTCATAGTGACAACGTACAAGAATGAATTCTCAGAGTGCAGGGCTAGAGCCTTAGTGAATACAATATATAAACCTCCAATTGAGAGGAAATCTTTTTTTTTACTATTTACATAACTTGGAAATGTGACTGAAAATCTAAGACAGAGAGATACATAGAAAGAGCAGCAGTTTGAAGGAGTAGTATTTTCCTGTCACCTGATCTCAGTGTTCCCAGTTCCCCCTTTATCTGTCCTGCATTTGCAGTCTTAAATCTCTCTTTGAACCCTAATCTTGTCTAGCACACTGGGCCCCAGCCCTTTTGAGCCAATGTTGCTATCAGAGTGGTCATGCATAGAAAAATATGGGGATTTATAGAATATTCTCACTTTTGAAATGCAGACTAAGAAATACGCACTAAGACAATTGTAAAGAGGCAAAACAAAGCAGTGAGCGAAATCAATAAATAATGGTGAGCTTGATTTATGTCTTATGGTACACTTCATATTGATGGAGAAATTCAAATCTCTAGAGCCATTTGCGGTCCTAGACTGAGATTAATACCAGAAGGAATTCTGCCCTTTGCAAAAACCATCTGGAAACAAAGAACACAGAGGCAATCTGTGCAGTCTGGAGGAGGGATAATCAGCCCATGGACCTCAGCATGCTAGGACTGGACCAAAGAACACTTTTATCTCTTCCCTGAGTGTGCAGTCTGATTGATAAGCCAAACAAATTGGGTATTGTGGGTGCTGGAAAATGGGAAAGGGCAGACTCCAGCGCAGACTGTAAGGATTTATTAAGCCAGTTACAGCTGTGCAAATGTAGTTATACTGATCTGAGTCCCAGCTTTCTATAAGGAAGTGTAAAAACATAGAAGTTGGCCAACCCTTGCCTAGAGAGTGGTCAGTCATCAGTTAAAACTGGAAGCAAATCTCCTTTAAAACAACCTTTAAAGCAAACCTGCTTTAATCTCCTCAATTTTACACAAACCATATAGTTTACAAAGTTATATTGTTTTGAGTCTATTTATGTGAGTTTATCTAAAGCATGTTTACTAGACAGCTTTGCAGTTTCATTTGAAGATGAAAGAAACAAAGAAATTCATCACTGCTTGCAATTTTCATCCTCTACATTCCCGCAAGTGCTTGATTATCCCATTGCTAAAAATTTGTGTCGTATTTCTCATTTGAATTGTTCTAGCTTTAACTTCCAATCATTTTCATTCTTGAAATATCTTTTTTTCCAAAAGATTGAAGAGCCAATTAGTAACTGCTATTTTCCTCCCCTGAAGATCTTTATACACCTTAATCAAGTCGCTGCTCAATCTACTTTTGATAAGTTATGTATACTGATTTCTCACTGGAAAGTATTTTCTTTACTCATCAGAATATTTTGCAGCTCTCTCTTTCATCAGATTTTCCTTGTGAAAAAAAAAATATGGCAAACACAGTGGAAATCAGAAGAAAGCAATTCCATCTCTGAAAAACCCCATGTCAAAGTTTCCTCAGGGTTCCTCAGTCACCATTCTGGAATCTCTAGAGTCAACCATTTGCCTTTTTGCACCTATTTCTAGCTAGGTTGGATCAAACAGTGCTCTGAACCATCATTTCAAATGCTGATGAATAATATTAATCAATTGCCTAAGTGGTATTTGACAATATATCACTGAATGCTCTAACTTCACAGGTAGCTGATCTGCTTAGATGGCTAGTGTCAATATCATCGACAGTTTTGCATGAGCTGGGCCACTGAATCATACTGTGGTGTGAAACGAGACAGGGTATTCTCCACCTCCTCCTCCTCCTCTCTAAATCTTCCGAGTTAATAACATAAATAATAAAGGAAATTTACTCAAAAACTTGCATGAGAAATGTCATAGGATTGTAAATTTTTCATTCTTGGGAGGATTAAAAGACATATTTATGCTACCTCATTGTAGGTACCTAGTATGAGTACCTACTTTAGCCTGTTTAGACTCCTAATGAGTGTGCTTCAGTGCAGGAACTTAACTTTGGTGTCAGATACTATGGATTTTTGGGGGAGGAAACTAGGAAATGACCTAAGTGTTATTTAAGATGCTCGCCTTTTCTTTCTGCCCACACTATCAAGTTTTGTTTTCATGGAAAGCAACAAATAGGAGAAGAGAGACAAAAGAGGATGACCTATATTTGGGTAGCTTCCCAAAAACAAAAAAAAGTTGTCATATGACACAAACTTTCTATCATTAGAAAGTTTCAATTGCTCCTTTTGCTTCTGCACGTATCAAAATAGTTTTTCAAGGGACATTTTACCTGTAACTCTGTGAATTAGTTTGCCCTCTATGATTCCATCCAATGAAAACAAAAGGTAGACAGAATGGAGTTATTTAGCATTAGCTGAAAGAAAGCTGCATTATGAGAGTAGAGTATGCCGCTGGGAAACTAAAAGGAAGACCTGCCTCTCAACATTATGAGATTAGAGGCCTCTGAGCATTAAAATGACATTAGTAGAGCAAACTTTGACTGGTAAAATGAAGGTGTATATTAAGAAAACATCTTAGCATAGTATATAGCCAGTAAAATACTCTTCTCCCAGAGAAAGGTCCAGGGACAAGGAGCCACAGACATCCCAGACCTTGCCTTGCCCTTCTGAGGTGTGCCAGGCAGGATCCCTTTGGTGCCATATGATTAGAATGAGTCAGCTGCTACTGGCACCAGAAAGGCAGAGATAGAGGTAAACAGACTGATGGATGCTAGAAAAGGCACCATAGTCTAGCATCTAGAATTATACCAGACCACTGATCATATATGTGGGTATTATGTTTATTCTTTGCGAACTTTTTATTCTTCCAAAGAATATGCAATATCTGACCACTGTTTCTCACTATGCTGAGAATCTTGTTGCATGAAGTAAAAAGTATTTCAGTCAGTAGAAGCAAAAAATTAAAATGTTTGAAGAATCTTATGGTATCAGAACAGGCACAATTTTGACTATTTCACATATAACATAGGTTAAGACTAAACAGCTCTTTGTCTCATATCTGATGTTACAGTAACTCAAGGAATCCCTCAAGTGTAATCAGAACGGATTTTTTGTCATTCAGGTGACTGCTGAGAAGATGTTCTGGAAGCACTGACTAGAAAGTGCAAATTTAGTTATAAAATAATGCTGACTGGCTTAGTATGTTCAAATTTGTATGCAGGTTTTCTGGATCACTGAAACCAGAAAATTTTATTAAATTTATGCCTATATTTCATAAAGAAATCTATGGAAGTACTAAGAATGCTAACAATCTTAACTGAAACACACAGTGTAGCCTACAACTCTGTGTTGCTCTCTTGCTTAAGCATGTGCTTGAAAAAAAAAAGAAGTTTAAATATTACCCTAAATCAATGTGCTCTTTTAAACAGAGTTTTCAAAAAAGCAGCAAGATATGTTGTGGCCAATATATATGGGGCACTTTAATATTCATTTTCACGTATGTTTGTATGTATTCCTCAGTGATTTATAATTTTGTTCATTTTGTTATAGCTTTTTCAGGTATTGTGTAGGACTGGAAAGAATTCTCCTCGGACATCTGTGCAGACCTATACTCTTACAAACAGACACACCATATATCGATCCACCTAAAAAATTAGCTTTCTTACTGGAACACTGTTCCAGAATATCTAGCTTCCTTCAGACCAAATCTCCAGTGCACATATACAAAGCATGCTCAAATTGTGTGATATTGATTACCTTTCTTTTCAGGGATTCAGTTTAGTCTCCTGTATCCTATGAAATTTCACATCAGGTTGGTAAATGAATACTATGAGTGTCTCCTCATGCATCATTAGGAACTCTTTTCAGTAGCCCAAGACAATAATTAGAAACAAAAACAAGAGGAGATTCATTTATTCTCAGGGATGATGAGTCAGATACAGGGATATACAAAACGTAATTTCTTCTAGGATATATGATGGGTGTAAAAAAATATGTAAATCAATAATTTACAGTTTTAATCAGGATCATGTAATGTGCAATTCTCAATCTGAAGTTTTGGCTGTCCATGATCAAGCACTAGTTTGTTGCATCTATGTGATCCTGACTCAGTTTTACTAAGGAAATTGTGACAAGGGTTGACAAAGCACAAGCTAAATCCATACAAGATAAGAAAAGCAAAAATATAGAGAGAAATGTAGTTGTTGAGATGCTAACAGTTAGCACCTTGAGAATTTTGGAGGTAAAAAGCAGATAAGGAGAGATGTAGTTACCTATAAGGGGAAGGAGGTGGAGGGGAGTAGGCTAAACAGTCTCTGGGATGGCAGTTTCAGAGCATCAGGTACTTGCAAGGACTAACAGAAAGAAACTCTTCTGCCTGATTAGCAGTTCAGTGTCCCAGTGTCTCTCCAGCGGTGTGAGTATAAAGTGGACCTTCAGGCCTGCTAGACCTGACTGCTTATTTGAATTAACCAGCAAGTTAAAAATCAACACGTGCTTCATATCCATCCTCCTGTAGTCTCTGTGCATTCAACAAATGTCACCGGAGCTACATGATCCAGGGAGGAAGGATTACCAAGAAGTTTCAGTGCTGCAACTGGTCCAGGCTTTGCTGGATCAGCACCACAGCCTAGCCACAGCTTGTCTTTATCTCACCTACTTTCTGCTGAGTAGAAAACACCTCTTCACTTCTTGAGGCTTGATTGCTATATTCTCTGGGTCTATAGGAAAGACTGAAGTCTACTTTCTTTTCCTTTTGCTGGAAATAAGCAAATATTTAGGTAGGAAGTGAGACTTCAGGCAGGAATCGAAATTTCTCCTTTACTTCACTCCTTTTTTGCCTATGCACCATTTCTTACTTTACAGTCTCCATAATCCCACTCATCATTAGCATTTTATGAGAAGAGAACAAACTGCAGTACCTGAAGTTCTGAGTTTGCCCATTTTTATTCTTAATGCCTAGAACAATTTCTAACTGTGGTATGTCAGCATTCACCTAAAAGAGACAGAACAGGAAAGGACTGGGTTTTAATTCAAAACATGATCCTATTGAACACATCACCGTAGATGACCACAGAATTTATTGGCAAGAAACTTGTTTGTTGGAGCTTAATCTCTGATTAACAGCTCTCCTTGACTCAATTTTGCATTCATATGGGGTCATTCTGCTGAGATGAAAAGTGCATTTAAAGCTCTTTCTCATTCTTTTCTGAGCAAAGCATGACCTAGATGCCAAGCCTATTACAGTCTAATAGAAATAGCTTGACAATCACCAAACTCATTTAGCTGTGCACATTTTCTGTGTAACTTTTCAGCTTTCTGAGACCTGTTTACAAGGCTCAAGGTGGGATGGCTGCATGCAAGACCTGGTTATTTACAAAAAGGTGTAATATAAATTTATTGAATTTGCACTTTTTGCCCTAAGAGAAATATGTTTTATGATCCCTATGCTGCCTTTTACTCAAGGGTCATAAAGACTTACCATGACTCAAATTTTGCAGCTGTATTTTTGATATAGGGATACATTATATGCTCCATTTTATGGATGTGCAAATAGTCACAGGAAAGTAATATGATATCTCAAGTACCACAGAGCCAGGAAAGATTTCTCATATCTAATATTATCTCTCTATGGGTCAATTCTATCCAGATTTTCTCAGTGACCTTTATTGGTAAAAGAAGAGACACTCATCCAGAGAATGATGCATCTCACCTGTCTTCCACCTTACGCTATTCCATGTTTCTACCTTAAACATTTGTCTTAGGCTGACATGAATCACCCTATAGATGAAACCACTCCTTTCCATTTGCCACAAAGAGAGTTTTGATGGCTAGTTTAGACTTGACAGCTTTTAGACAGATAAGGTTAGACAGCTATGTTATTAATATTAGGTGATATGGAGGCCACCTTTAGTGATAAGTAGAAGCTGGACTCATCAGTTTTGATTTACAAGATCTGGACTGAATATATTATGGGTCTGTCATACTTACTACCTTTTACAATGTGTTATATTCCTTGTTTAGGCAAAAAGAGTTAGCAACAGCAACAGCAAAACCCAAACAAACACCCATTCCTGCAAATCATTGTAGGATTTCATCAGCAAAATTGAAAGTTATGCTGATTTACACTACTTGAGCATCTTTTTCTTTCAGAATAACTTTCATCTAACAAGGTAGCAAATATAAACAATTTTCTTAACTCTTACTGAGGCCTTGAAATGTTAAGCTCCCTGGGCCTAAAACAGTTACTCATATAAAAACCAGAGTGGAAATACACAACAAAAACTTTCAGGACTTCTCTGATTTTTAGGTTTGGGTTGTGTTTGGGTTTTTTGGTCTTTTTTGATGAAGTGTTACTATAGTAGGTGCCTGCATTGAACTGATTAACATCTCTCAGTTCCACAGAATAAAAGACCAGAAGTAAGCATAAAAGTTTGGGGAATAGAAACTACATTGGATTTTAAATGGTATCATGTGTTCATTTAGGTATCAGAACCTGTCACAGTGTAATTAATGACAGAGCCACATTCATGTTTGATCTCTCTGGTACTTAATTCTTCTTCAGGGGACTGATCACTAATTTTCTACATTAATCAGAGATTGAATTCTCAACATGAGATGAAGTCCTATAGGAATCAAAAATTTGAAACACAATCTTCACACAATTGCTGAAATTGAAGAGAATGTTATTTATGTGGCTTAGAAGTGTATTCTTGTATTGTGAGTAATGCTGTGATACTCAAGAAAATGAGATATAAATGATGATTGCTCCTGCAGCTCATGGAAGAAAGTAATGAATGATTTTTCTGTCTGTTGGAAATAAGCTGGAACTTAAAAATTACATGAGTGGTTTGACCTCTCTGGCACTGTGACCCAGGGAAGTTGAGAATCCTACTGGAAAACTTCTAGGTATTCTTTGACTTCAGGAAGCTTCAGTAACTATTGAGATAGTATGATACTTTACTCGGTGTCCACCACTCATTTCTTACTTGCAACAGCCCCAGCAGGCTGGTGGCAAATTACCTCTGCCCTGGGACAAGGTCGAAAAGAAGAACAAATGGCAAATGGTTTATACTGGCCTCTGCTTTGGTTGGTTCAGCCATACTGGCTTTACTCCACTGATATTTCTAAATGGCAATCAAGCTGGAAATCTGCAGTGGCTGTTACTTTCAGGGAATAGTAATGGCAGTAGTTTCAGGCAGAGCACTGTAGTCTCCCTGATGCTCTGCAATTGAATCTGAGAGGAAAATATCAGCTTGCCTTTTTATGTTTTTCATTAAATATTTCTTTTAAAAAAAAGGAGAAAGATCACTAGAGACCTGTTTGGCAAAGTGTTGGTAGCAGTAAAAGTAATTTTTTCTAATATATAAATATACACAATTAATTACTTTCAAAAACCTTTCAAAGTATAAAAATAGATTTTTCATGCTAGTATGTACTTTAGTGTTAGGGCTTGTGTGATACTCTCAAGGTCAGTCTTTCCCATTTATGAATCCTTTGTCATTTCCCCCTTAGAACCAGACAATTTATTTATTTTACCAAATGGACACAGGAGGGAAGAGGCCCACTCTCATCTACAGCCACAGACTCTACTACCCTTCTTCACTTCCTCTGTTTTTACACTGTCTGTCACCTCATGACACAGACTCTGCACCTTGTGAGTAATTTATACTCATGTCAAAATGCTTTGTAGTAACATTTGGTGAAGTTCTAAGAAAAGAATATGCAGTTAAATTTTACACTACCAATTCAGTTTAAAAACAAAAAAAGGAATGGCTCTTTTTTCCCCCACAATCTCTTAGATAATACTGCCCAGGTGGTCAACCAGATATATATATAAGAAATATGTAAACATTAATGTGTTACATCCCTCAGAGTATTAAAATTACAATAAATGAACCAATTTTCAATCATGTTTTCTCCACTGTTCCCTTGTGAGCATTCTGTCACCAAGAGTGTCAGTATGGTAGAGTAAAAACATCAAGTGCAGATAAATCTGGAGCCTTCTGCTCCTCAAGACAGAAAGTGTGATAGAAATGGTTCTATCTCAAATTTGTCTGGTCTATCTCATGTTAGACCAAGAGCTCACTGGTAGCACAACAGAAAGGATGAACCATGCCACACATTTAGGCTTGGTGTGTAATAGATAGTGACATATTTACAGAGATTTACTTTTGTAGAACAGATTATTTCCTACATAATTATTCTGTAAATCTGTTAAATTAAACTTTTAGACTGGATAATAGGAAAAATTTCCTCTCTGAGAGGACTATCAAGCACTGGAAGAGGCTGCTAAAGGAAGTTGTTGCATCACCATGCCTGGATGTATTTAAAAGACATGTAGATGTGGCAGTTAGGGATATGGTTTAGTGGTGGACTTCATAGTGTTAGGTTAACAATTGGACTTGATGATCTTAAAGGTTTTTCCAACCTAAATGATTCCATGACTTTACACTAAATAGTGTCTTCCAGTACCCAAAATCCCTTTGCCCAGATGCAACAGCCATTACTAACAATAGCACTATGTACAGTCTGTTACTACCTTCCAGAGTACTTGTAGATATGCTCATGTGCACATTTGAGTTTTCCAGCTTTAGAACAGAAATTTCAATTTTTGTTATTATGTGTTTTTGTCACGGTTTAACCACAGCTAGAACTAATTCCACACAGCCTCTCGCTCACTCCTCCCCTCAGTGGGTTAGGGAAGAGAATCAGAAGGGTAAATGTAAGAAAATTCATAAAGAGAGTTTAACATATAAAGCAAAAGCCACCTGCACAAGCAAAGCAAAACAAGGAATTAATTCACCACTTAGTAGGGCTAGGCAGGTGCTCAGCCATCCCTAGGACATCAGGGCTCCATCACATCTAACAGTGACTTGGGAAGACAAACACCATCAATGTGAACATCCCCTCTGCTTTTTCCCCCAGATTTCTATGCTGCTGCTGCTGGCATATAAGGGGCTGTGTCCCCTCCCAACTCCTTGTGCACTCCAACCTCCTCACTGATGGAGTGGGGTGAGGAGCAGAAGAGGCCTTGACTTGTGGGCGCTGCTAAGCAGTAATAAAAATATCCCTGTGACATCAACACTCTTTCCAGCACAAATCCAAAGCACAGCACAAGACTAGCTAAAATTAAGTGTATTCCAGCCAAAACTAGTGCAATTTTTCTATGGTTGTTTTCAGTTTTTGTTTATTTACAGGATGTGAGAGACTGAAAAAAAAAAAATATTACTAACTCAAAACAACTGAAGTGTGTGTGTGTGGGCAGGGCAAGTTCTGCCAGGGTGGGATGGTGCACTGTTCCAGAGCCCGCCCCTGGAGCCTTTAGTCCAGCCCAGAATGGCTATTAGCCATGAGCACACCAAAAATCCCACCTGGGGGGAGGGCCCCAAGAGGCCAGAGCAGATAAAAGCTCAAAAGATGCATGTGCCGTGTCCCTATTGTCCTGGATTTTATGGTAGCTGAGACCACACTGCAACCGAGGTGGTAGCTACATCTTTCTTTCACTCTATGTCTTTTCTCTCTCCCTTTTCCCAACTTCCTCTTCTAGAAATCTGGGTAACTGTAAGTTGGATGGGATGAAGTTTGCTTAGTCAGTGCTTTGTAAAATACTTTATTTTGATTAAATGTTGCTTTAAAGTTGCCAAGTTCCTGATCTTCTAAGGTTTGCCAGTAAAAGTTTGTTGTTTAAGCTCTTGAGAGCATTGTCATATTTCTCCTGTGCACCTGCCTCAGGGTATAGAAAAACCTAAACCCCTTTAAGAAACTTGGCAAGTAAATCTGGGACTTAGCACTGACTATTTGCTAGGATATAACAGATATATCTGCAGAACATTTAAACAAACAGGCCTACTCTTCAGATGGAGAAAAGTAAAATCAGAAAGGTCTCTTCCAGGAACCTTAAAGTAACCTGTGAAATACCAAGATCCAAGGAATTTGAGAATTTGTGAGTTCTCACAATTTTATGGCAGACTATAAATACCATTCCGCTACAAATATGATGTAATATAGCATATATCACATACTCGTTGTGCTTAACACTAATCCATAGTAAAGAAAGTCATCTTTAGAGAAAGGCTATAAAACATATAAAAGAAAGGCTATAAAACATAAATAGTACTTATGATTCTGGAAATAGCTTAATTTCAACGTATTGTTGCTTTCTGTATAACTTTACTGTAAAAAATATTTTATCAGAACTTTCTCTTTGGGAATTGGTACATTTTCTATACTAAAATGGGCCTTGAATCAGATTAGTTTACATTTAAATCAATCAAATTCTCATTTTCTTCATAAAGCTATATCTAAGACAAATTAAATTCCACCAACTTTCTCTGCTGTGTCAATGCCTACCCGAATATTTACATTTTGATTTTGTTGTGTGCTTCACAGACTGAATTCAATTTATCTTCTACCCATAGTCTTGCTTGTGTGGTCATTTCCCTTTGTTACATGGATCCCTCCCACTTAGTACACTGTTTGCAAAACAGGCTCAATTAAAGTGACTGCAAGTCAAGTTATGAATGTGGATAATTGGTGTTTACAAGAACATAGCAGGGCAATGAGGATCCTACCCATGCTTTGTTTTGTTTTTACTTTCTGTTCAAACTTTGAAAGGCAGTTCTTTTTATATTAACTTCTCACATGCAAAATATATGAGGTTGCCTTTGACCCAAAGGAGAGCATTAAAATGCTCAGGATGGGATTGTAGTCACAGGAAAAACATTTTGACTCTCTGTTTCTCATCACATCCCAACTTCTCAACTTGAAATTGCCAGTATTTGATTTCGTGAAATTCAAAAAAAAAAAAAAAAGTGAAATGAGGCCTAAATTTTCAAAAATCCAGTTGCAATGACCTATATGGAGAGATTGCTTTCAAATCTGCATGCAGAAAATGAAGGACCTACTGACTCTTTTTTCAATATCTGAACTCTACTTAGCCCTCACTATTTTTATGCATTTGAATTTGAATTACCTGTAGCTCCAAAAAAACCAAAACCACCAAAACCCCTACCATAATATTTTTGTTTATATCAGTAGCTATTCAGTGAATGTGGAATACATGCCATTATATATACAAAATTACTTGCTGATATAAGAAATATATATTCTGTAGGTGAGTAAACAGACTTGATTAACTGCTTCATTAGAGCACAAGAAAACACATTTACAGCTGAGTGAGGAAATGTCATTATACTAAAAAAAATATTTTGCATTCAGATCTATAAAAATGTATCTCAGAAAATCAACCATGATAAATGTAGCTTTTTGGCTAGATTGTTTTGGGCTTTTTGCCTTACTATTACATAATAGGCAATAAATTGGTTGAGGTGCAAAGAGCCTCTTGGCCTAAATAATCCTAAAATAATTCGAAGATTTGCAATAACAACACTTTTTAAAGGTCTTGTTTGATTCACACCTTAAAAACAGAATGAGGAACACGTATTCTTCACATTTTGATCAAAACCTGGGAGTACATACCTAATCTTTACTTAGCTTAAACTGTCTCTAACTCCTCACAATAACTTTTACTAAAGTGATGTAAAAAATATGGTTTTCTGCAAGCATTGCAATTATTCTGAAATTTCTTAAGAGTTTCTTGTGAAAATCAAAGTTTAACAAAAAAAAAAATCTGTACTATTTTATTATTTCATTTAATTGCAATGAAGAGAAGATTCATTGATTTGACCAGTGAGATACACTGCTAGGAATTATTTATTGTATTCTTGCAAGTCTCTGATAACAGTACTAAGCACATGCCAGGAACTGAATCCTAAAAGAGATGACTAGATAGATAGTAAGACTACAGAGAAAGCCCAGAATTAGCTAATTTCTGTTTTGCTGAACTTGTGCAGGCTGTTCTTATATCATTCTAATTCCTCCATAAACCTGTTCTTCAGCATCAAGTCAAAAGCCTTAAAGAAATTAGTACAGACAAAATTAATTGTTCTTGCTTTATCTACTAAGCACACTACTCCAAAGATTTTTCTGTAAATTTTTCCAGATTACCATTCATTATATTGTTTCTTTAACTTTTTAATCGTTTATATGCCTATCAGATTTACCCCTATTTTGCTGGGGACTGACATTATGAAGACCAACCTGTAACTGAGAAAGTTGACCAGTTTACCCTCTTTAAAATAAATTGTGAAACGATAGCTTCTTTCAGATGTTGGAGCTTTTTCAGCATTTCAAAGCTTATTGAAAAATCAACATTAACAGCCCAGAGAGATCCTTAGCCATATCCTTTAAACCTATTAGTCATAAATTACGTGACTACGCTTGTAAGCATTTAGCCTTAGAAAAGGCAATCACTACACTCATTACTTTCATCAACTCTTCATGTGGCATGATTCAGATACGTTTATTTCCCAAACAGAACCAATATATATGTTGAACATCCAGTCATTTAGTGATAATTCCATATTCAATATCAAGATCCTTTTTTTTATTATTATTTCTTTAAACATACCTTGTTCTACTGGGATCTATGTGAAAGTATCTCCTTAAGTTATTACTGTTTCTAATAGACATAAGTTAGTCCTGTATCCTGTGGTATTCCATAATAATTTTCTATAAACCCTCTATTGTGAGAAATATTTAATACTTTTTTTGTTGTTTTGTGACATGTGACTACTCTCTTTATACTCTAAATCACCAAAATTTCTAATGAGTGGGACCTTTTTTCTCTGGAGTAACTGTAGCTTTTCTGTATTCTTAAACAGCTCATTCTAACCTCTCATATTTTTCACACTTCTGTTTCTTTCTCCCAACTTTTGCTTTCAGCCCACAGTGGCATTTAGCCTGCAATTTTTAAAGCACTTTGAAAAGAGCATTGCCCATAGCTATTTCTGGATAAAGACAATGAATTATTTCTGGATAAAGACAATGAACTGATGTAGTACATTAGGAAATGCTTAGAGCATATCTGAAGAGATATAAATATTTTACAGGAGAAGCTTTCAATATCATAAAGTCAAAGTATTTTTTTTCCTGTCTTTCTTTTCAAACATCACAATTCCTGTGTTCTTACATCAAAAAAAAAAAAATAGAGAGATAGCAAGGATAAGCGTATTTTATAGCTTTCCTGAGTGTATCTCTGAATACCTTGTTCATGTTTTTAACCGTACCCCATAGCATTGGGTTTATACAACTGCTAGTGTTAAGAATTTTCACCTTGCTGCAATTATTCATAAATAATCATGTGCCTGTATCATATCCTGCTGCTCCAGAGAATCAGGAATACTGTACACGTATAATCACTTGGAAGTATAGTTGAATACAGAAGGAATTAAACAGATGTTTAAAAACATCAGTCAGTCTTGAGCCATACACAAATAAAAGATAGCCAAATATTTTCTTAGACTTCATATCTCTCTGTTTTGTTTTGGTTTTGTTTTTTATTTTACAACTGAAAACACAAAATATAAAATAAGGTTAGCTACAGAAGGCCTGGATCCTTGTTTTGTGTTTCCTGGGTAAAAGAAGGTTGAGGTCCTGGCTCAGTATCTTATCAGTTAAAATGTTTTTTTTTTTCACTTCACGCAATACATTCATGTATATGGCAAATTTGTTTCAGACACACATATTTAAAAGTAATGGAATCAACAGCATAGCTACATTCCTGATCTAATTCTTTTTCCTTCAGTCAACACTACTAGTTTGCTTCTGCCCTTGACCTTTTATTCCATTTCACTAATGAGTTTTTTAACCCTCTGAACTTCTGTAGAATATTCCAGCTGTGTGATGCTCTGACCTTTAATCACCAAACCCTCCATTTTCTACACAGATGTTTACTATTATCTCCCTCTTTTATCTTGTCTTATATATAGGCTTTTCATCACTGGATTTGTCCTATTAATCTTGTTCTCTTTTTTTAACAAGATCTGGATGTTTTTTCCTTTTTTTAGAAATGCATTAGATGACACAATGGTGTATGAAAGGTGTTGAATTCTGAGTCAGGTCATCTAAAGCCCTTTGGCTATCCATTTAGGTTCAAGAAAAGGCTTTATCTAATGCCTTGAGTGAGAAGCAATGGAGAGTAGATAACTAATGACTCAAGCTGAGGATAAAATTCTGCAGTAGGTTCTCTGAAATGGTGCTTCCTCAGAAAGAATTATTGTTTTACACACTAGCCAAGAGCACAAAGTCTAGGAGTGTTGCACTTCTTTTCAGGATGAGTCAGCGTTTTGTAGAAATTCTATGTCTTACAGCCAGCCATGCCCACAGGCTACATAAACTTTAACTTATTTCTGCCAGTGCATCCGCTCACTTCTATTCTCAGAGCTCAGCTGTGATGGGGCTTATATGGGGTGTGAGAGACATGTTCTCTCTTTCTTATGGGTTTTATTCCCATCATTTTTCTTATCATGTGAAACACCAGATTGTAAATTCTTTGAACTGTGTTAATATCTTTTTTGCTCTTACTCTGAAGCTCATTTGATACGTCAGTGCTAGAAAAGGGGTTAAGGTTTGGTTAATGTTCTCTCATGGTTCGCTCGCTAGACCTGACCCACTTTCAGGACAGACTTTGCCCAGCTGAATCACACCTACCCCACAGACCATATCACAGACTCTTTTTCTGCCCTGTCTTGCCTTGGGGATAGCAAAAACATTAAAATGATTTAAACTGCTGTAAAGACAGAAAAAAAGGAAAAATATAAACTGATCCATTTTCTTACTCTTTGTAACCTCCTTTTGGTGCAGAAAAACCTTGTAGTCTTTTGTCTGTCAATTAGTAGTATGTAGATATTAGTTTAAAGCAAAGCATGAGGAGAACAAGAAGGCCTGCAGGCTGCACTATTTGTCAGATTATTATAACAAAAATTATAATAATAAAAGAAAACCATAATTAGGAAAACCTAACTTCTGGATACTATTTATTTCCCTCTTGGTGCCTTCTGAAACATTGCCCTCCATCACTTCTAGCAATGTATATGTTCCAAATATTTTGTCATTCTCAAATAAGCTTAATAGCTCTTGTACCTAAACTTGGTTAAAGATTAATAATGACCTGATGAACTCATCTATATTTTATAGTGAACAAGGTAATTAATCTGTTAAATTCTCTCACTCTAATAAAATAGGGTTCCACAGAGTCACAAACTTGTATGAGTCCCTGTGTGCACTGTAGCCTGGAATCAGACGTCTGGGTGCAGGACTTTGCATTCCCCTCACTGAACTTCAGATATCTAGGACCAGCTTTACTTAGTAGATGGCCCAGCAGGTGAAGAGTCATTCTTTTCAGCTTGATATCTGCTAAAGGATTTAATGAAATTCCCTTTCGAAATACTTCTCTTCTCCTTGAGTAAGTATAGAAAGTTATCTTTATATACGTAACTGATTTTTAAATAGCCAAGGATATCTGGACTGAAATCTAGAGTGACTATGCACTTTTTGTTTCTTTAAATTTTCCTCATATGTATTGTACATTGTATTCAACTATATGTTTGTCCATAATGTGTTTGTCATTGTACCCTCTACCATATGCCATGAACTTAAGTCATCAATTAACAAAATTCAGGTAATTCAGTAGGATGGATTTCTTTTAAGGTGGTAAGGTCAAAAGTGATCTTGCTATAGCAGACCAATTAGCATCTTTTTGCTTTCACTGAAGATCAGATCTGCTTGTCATCAACTAGACACTGAATGTAGCTGAGTCCACCCAGCAGGCAGATCCCAACAGACAGACAAGGAAATCTTTTTCTAATGAAGATAAATCCAGTGTCAGGCAGGATTCTGCTAGCACAGAAGTGATGCCCTGATTAACCCAGTTATAAGCATGGAGGGTTTATAGGAAGTGAATAAAGGTGAATTTAAAAAGATTGGCAGCTTTACTACAGGTTATGATCCTATTTGAGGAAAGCGAAGCCTAAGGATTAACCTTTCTAAAGGACAGGGTCACAGATGTGTGATCTGTGAAAATCACGTGGAGAGCTACTCAGGCTTCAAAGCCTTCAGTCTGACTAATATGTGAAAATAGACTTTAAATTAAACCAGACTAAGTTAATTAAAAGTATGCTATTTATTTCACTTCTTATTGTTTCAAGTAAAGGACTTCATAAAGTTTGCATTTCAGTAAGTAAAATCACTGTCAGTTTTACTTTAAGGTTTTTCTACTTTTAATAATTATTCGAGGAGGGATGCCAAATAGTAAGTATCCCAAGAACATGACAAGACCTATTAAGGCTCATCTATTGCCAAGCAGTAACATGTCACAAATAACACAAGGTACTCAAATGTTTGCAGAGTGCTTCTCTACTGAGCTGCAAAAGCATCCTCAAAGCCTCTTATTGCCAGAATGCATTTGGCAGACAACAGACAACAAAGCAAGAGTTTCAGATCCACTGGCGCTCTCAGAATTCATCCTAGAAATAAGTGGCAAACCTGTTTGTGCTAGATTCACAAGGTGATTTTAGGCTCAGCACTGCACTGTGCAACTTGCAGGCAATTTGTCAAAGAGACATTGTAAACCCAAGGCAGTAAGTGGTATCTCTACTGAGACAGAAGAGGAATCAAAAAAAAAAAAAAAAATCTAAGCTTGCGAACAAGAAATTTTTGTAAGGTAGGTTAGCTAAAGCAAATCAGAGGAAACTGAGCTCTGACTCACAAAGATTGGGAATGCACATCAGTTTAGGACTTGCTAGAAATAACATCCAGACAGGCATTTGCACTCAATTTTTCCTCCCTTTCAGACCATTCACCTGGTACCTGACATGCATGGAAGGTACCAGGAAGGTTTAGATTGGATATTAGGAAAAATTTCTTCACCAAAAATGTTGTCAAGCTCTAGAACAGGCTGCCCAGGGAAGTGCTTGAGTCATCATCCCTGAAGGCATTTATAAGACATATAGATGTGGCACTTGGGAACATAGTTTAGTGGTGGAGTTGGCTAACAGTTGGACTTGATGATCTTAAAGGTCTTCTCCAACCTTTATTATTGTATGCTTCTGTGAAGTAAGAGAGCTCTCTTCATCTGAAAGGTCAAGCTTGATCTAGACCTAGTAAGTATAATATTTCCCTGACAGAAAATAATAACAATAAAAAAATCAGTCTCCTTTTTTTCATCCAACAATTTTAAATTCTGTAAAAAAAAATGTATTTTCTGCAGTGATAAATCTCAGCCTGAAAATTCTTCTCTGTTACATGATATTTTACAGCATAGGATCAGGTATGGTTTAAAGTACCTTGCTAACTGAGCAGGCCAGACATTTACTTACTGACAGAGTGGGACTACGGAATAGTGGACTTGATATGAATTGTAAAAAATTGCTGATATAAGCTTCTCATTAAACTGTTTAGAAATCCTATGGAGATCTACTGTTGTAATTAGACAGGAATCAAAACTAGTATTGGCTTTATAAACTGTACTATTTCAAGCATTCCTTTTAAAATTCTGTATGCAACACAGTTCAGAAGTTTAATGACAAAGAATAAAGATGTTCTATTTTAGAGATTATCCACAATGACATAGGGCTGAAATTTGGCAAATATCCATTTTCAGCCTGAAGAGATTAAAAATAATACTGTAAGGGTATGACAACCAACCTTATCACTGAACAGTACATTTCAACCATCTCATTCTGTAATACTTCCACATGTATGATACTTTCCTATGGCAGTCATTGCTTTCTAATACAGGAAAGACTTTTATGGAGATACCAGCGTAAAAGGAAGTATTAAGAAGAGAATGGGACTATTAATGAATTAAGTAAGGGGATATAATTATACAGAATGTTTAAATTATTGAATTCTCTGTTTTATTCCTCTTCAGAAAATTAAAAATAAAACACCAATTCCCTCCCAAAAAAACCCAAAACCAAAAACAAAAACAAAAAACCCACACCCACAAAAAACCCAGAAAAGAACTCTGAGCTGTTATAAAATAAAATGTATGGATATATTAAAATTATTAGTGATAAAAAAGCAGGGAAAACACATTGGAAAGCAATCACTTTATATCACTATTTCTAACATCCTTGTAGATGAGGTGATATGCTTTTTTCTCAGGTAAAATTCCATCCTGAAGCCCTTTAAAAACAACAGAAAATTTAGTATTGACTACAAGACCCTACAGATACTAATTATCAGCAACTGAAAATAGTTTTTGGTATACTGAGAAACAACTGCGAAAATATGAAAAAATATTTTCTAAAATAGTAAGGAGAATATTTATGCTAAGAACTGATAATAAAGTATACATATTATTACCAGAAACATAGCAAGCTGTAAGGGTATAATAGTCTCTGTCTTGAGAATCAATTTATAAAGCATACAAATAATGAAGTAAAAATAACGATACCTTAAATTAAAATCATGGAAAAAACAATACAATATTTATATGTTTAGTTTTTGCTTTTTAAAAAATCATACAGAACATAATATGGAAATCAGTGATGTAATAGAATTAAAACAAAAGTTTGAGTTACAGATTATGCATTTGATATTAATACTGGTAAACTCAAGTGGCAAATTATTTCCTCCTCACATAATTATCTTAAAGCTTCCAAACTAGAACCAAATACCAGTACCTCACATATTTTTCTACAACTCACGTTGGTAAAATTAAATGAATTAGCAGGTAGGTACTGTCTGCATGTCTTTGCCTCTCTTTCACAGGGTGTTTAAAAATATGTTTCTGAAAACTTGACATTGCTAAAAAGAAAATTACCACCTCTGGGCATTTTATACAGCTGTTTACAAGCTGCTTTTACCTCCACAGTGCATTAAGAAAAACCACAGACTTTTCAACTAAGAAAGAGCTTTGCAGACTAGTAAATTGATATGAAACTTGAGAGATTCCATGGCTGTTAACATGCAACACACAGTGATATGCAATGATGCCTACATCTCCTGACTCACTAACCAGATTAACTGAGCACAGAAGCACAGCATCCTGGTATACTTTAGCAGTACATCATTAGTGTTATTTATTTGCACTACTTTAACACTTGGAACATGGATCAAAATAAGACAGCCCCTGCCTCAAGAGCTCACAGTCTAAATATAGAAGATGAAACAAAAGATGAGTGTAGACAGACAAGGAACAAAGAAAAAGAAGTAAGGTGTGGCTCATCTTGCCAATACCAGGAGATTTATGTTTTTACTTTGCTTTGTTTTCAAAGAACTCCTTGGAGTAATAAAGTGAAGGAAGAATTTGGAAAAGCATAAATAAACATTTTTTAGTTATTTAAACAGATACCTTCCCAACAGACAGCAGGAGGAAAAACACAGTGGTTCTTGTATACAAGTCAAACAAGATGGCATCAGAGGTTTAGTAGGTGCAGAAATGACCTTTTGAAATACCAAGGCATTAGTTGAATTATTTTGTTTGAATCAACTAATTTAAAGAAGGAAAAACTGGAAAGCATGATGAGTCCTCAAAATTTTTTTAGATAGCTGAGGAATTGTTTGAAGGCTGGTTCCTTCCAAGGCTATTAGGATTTCATTCACTGTGTAAAAACTAAATTATTTTTGGTTGATTCCACTTTCTTATCTATCTTTAATTTTAATTATAGTTAAGTGTCTAATTGTGCTAAAGTTAAGAGCATTTTCTGAGTCTCATTGATAGCCATTGCAGGCAGATGAAGAGCAGTGTTCATAAAGCAGAGGGCAGTATATTGGAAGCAGTTCTGTTCTCATTCACACTACAAGCTTCTGTGCTGTTCTCAGTAGAACTATTTGATTGGGTTTTTTGCCTTATTTCAGGACCCCTTGAATAGAGGAGAAGTATATATATTCAAGGAAAAAAAAGGAGCAGAAGGTTAAGTGGAATGAATATGAGACTAACTATAAGAACTTAAGCAATTGGTGAAGGTAATGCCAGAGTTTAATGCATTAAAATACTTTTGCTGAGCCATAGTAACTGTGAAACTGTGTGCCATGATCTCAGCTTGGGAGCAGACCTGTTTATCCCTCTTTCATTAGAGAGCACTGGAGGACAAGTCTCTGTTCCCTTTCCTCCACACAATGGTTGGCTCTGTTCGGGCACTCCAGCATGTCTTTAAATCAATAGTCAAACGGTTCAGTGCAAGATTACAGAGAGGTCATAACCTGGAATCACACTATCAAAGTCAGGGGATTTGCTATCATATAAAACTGTTGTTGAACAAGAAAGGAACTAGGAAAATGTACTTTGAAGAAAACATGAAGTTTATCTAAGGCATCCTAATTATGGAACTGCTTTTCCTTTCTATTTTATGTGTGTGACTCTCTTTCACTTCCACGACATGATTCTTTTCTTCTAAAGAATGTATCAGCCCTAGGGATCAAAAATCAGATAGATTGTTTCACTTTGCTCTTAACATTTGGGGTTTTTTCGATCTGTGATAAATACACATTAAGCTATATTCTGCTTTAGCTGGCCATAAACCTTCTGGCCTAAATGTGTAAAACATTACATATTTTTGAACTAAAGATTTCACTAAAAGGACCTGAATCAAAATTTTTCACAATTTTTCTTATGGATTTTCTAAGAGGCTGTATGTATCTGGTAGAACTTCTTTGATTTCACAGAAAGATTAAAGTAGCATACTGGTGATATTAAACAAGTCCAATATTACTTCTCCTATAGTAGCCCAAAATCACAATGCCACAGTTAAGTGCAAGAGAAGCCAAGTGGAAAGTGTTTAAAGTTCATGTCTCCTTACATTTGGATTTAATCTTACATGCTTATATTTTTGTTTTTTAATGCACCAAACAGTTCAATGACATTAAATGATCTAATTATGGATACTTCCATTAAATGATCTAATTATGGATACTTCCATTATCTCAACAGAATGTAGGTGAATGTCTGGAAGAGAGCTGGCACAAAGCCCAAGACTTTTGCTTTGCTTCTTGGCAAACATGTTATTGAAATGAAGGTGAGTTAGGGATCATTCACACCAAGACGAAAAATAAAGAAGGTACCTACAGATATCAGATGCTAAATTTAAAGAAGTAAGCTGGAGAGAAGAAATAAAAAAGAAAACAAAGCCAAACACACAGAAACCCCACACCAAAAGGAAGCAAATATTATCTCAGTAAAAAGTTGAATACTGTATTAAGCATGTAGTGAACACTACAGAGTAGCCAGGGAAACCTTTTTCCTCTGACTACCTTCATGATTTACTGCTTTGCTGCTTTCTGTAGTTTGTTGTTCATTCATATCTGGCCTACCAGGCATGCATATGAGCACAAAAGACAGTTTCTGTCATAAAAAAACCCAGCATTATTTGCTAATTATTTGCTAACCAGGCTCTTCTGGCTTGAACAAGTGTGACTGGAGGATTTCATAGTCCTCATTACACTAGGAAAAAATTACGTTAAAGGGAAACTACTGTCAGCTTTCAATATAACCACAAAAATTCTGAATGAAGATATATGCTGTAAAGAATATATGTAATACAAAATGTGTGTAAATTGGGTTTTAAAACCAGTGAGTACTTATTGAAATGGACCTTTGAGAATATGAACATTACACCTGAATCAAGGCTGAAATGGGAAAGCTCTAATTTCTTTTAAGCTTGGCCTAAATAATAGACAACATGAATATTTCACCCATGGGTAGCTAGGAGTTAAGTGTTTCTATAATTGTATTTTCTGTTATTTGCACCAGGTGGGAGAACAGATTCATCTCACAGAGAAATGCACACAGGCACAGACACAGAACTTCACATGCTGTTTTCAGAATAGGGTTATATATTTATACTTGCACAATTCGAGACACACAACCACTTAATCTCTCAAAGTGCATCTGATTTTGCATAATTAGCATTAGAGACTGAAGAGAGGATTTGTTTTTTCCATGTGATCAGTTGCAATACAGCTACCTGTAAAAGAGAGAAAAAAAGCCATAACTTATTGCCCCTAAGCCTAACACACATCCCACAGAAGAAGGTGACATCCAAATGATGGGTAAAGTGTCAGCCATAGCCCCAGGTGAACTCAGCATCAGTGTCGTCACTGTCATTAATGGCAGAAGCTGCCATTTTAAAGCAGCATGGGTTTATGTCCAGGCAAATTAAAATTATTGGAATAGATCTTCACCTGAAACAAATTAGTCTAGCTCTGACTGAGGACATGGTCCATCACCTCTATGATACACAGAGGGTCTGATAATCTAAGTGCAGTACAGCTATCATTTTTTTCCTTGTGGATTTACATTTAGCTGTTGCCATAAACATTTGATGAAGAGCTAGCACATGCCTGGGGGTTATAGGACATGTTACTGTAGCAACCAGAAGAATGATCTTTTTTTCATACCTTAGTAATAATCTAAAGTGAGATCAAAAGGGTGATGGTGAAAGTCAAAGAAATCTGTCCAACAGTGCATTAGAGAAGTATATCACAGTCATGTCAAGGGTTTTGAAGGAAATAGCATGTACTAGTTTTCCATTACAGCAGCAGAATCTGCACAAGGTCTAATGATCAAAAACATTGATTTATTCCTGTCACAAGCCTTCAGTCCCCCTCTGCTTCTAATTAAATCTGTCTTACATTCAGCTCTGGTATATAACCCTTCTGCTCTACACAAGATAAAACCACTTGCTGCATCTAATGCCTGCAGCCCATATCATTACTCTGACAAAGCATTACCCTCAGACAAAGGACCCAAGAGTGGCCCATGTGGATAGGAACAATCTTTGAATCTTAAGGCTCCAAAATGATAGGACAGAGGGGGAGCTATTCCATCTCACCACTGTGGTTTTATTATTTGTTGCAGAAATTATTTTAGGACTGAAAACAGCACTCTGAGTGCAACACCTATCGCCTCTGGTGCACAGTTGCAAGACTTATTCTTGAATGAGCAAAAACCAAAGCCTATGCAGCTAATGTCCTAGGCATATAATGTAGTATGCTACTAACACAAATTATTACATGTGAAGTTAAGACCAAGGTCTGGATTCTGATAAGCCTGAAATATTTCACTGTCTATATCTAAGATTTTACTTTTCTAAATCTGAGGACCTCAGTGGGTCTGTGGTTTCGACGGATAAATGAAAGGCAATACAAACTGCTTGTTGTTTTATAAGTAAATACACTGTCCCCTGAAGCTAAATAAATAAATAAACCAACAAAAAACCCCACCAAAAACTAATATAGCAAGATTTTCTTCTGACATTTCATAGATATCTTTAAATTTTAAACCTTAATAATTATATTTTTTCAATATAAGATATTAAAGTACCTGTATTGTTCTCTTTCATCATGTTCACAAATATATATCTGTGTGTGAGCACCAACATGACAATTTATGCTCCTAACATTTTTGTATCTTAAATGCTAAAACTATGATCTTCTATATTTTTTAAGATACTGTTTTCCTACTTGAGCTTGACTGTAACAAAAAATCCACTGCGTGTTCAGATAGAGACCTGAAAAAAATGCTATGATGTTAATAAAATATTAGTTTTTAAATTACACATTCTTTTGTTATTATTTAAAAGTAAAGTGGAAAAATCATAAATGTCTCACTGCAAAGGAATTTCAGTTGTAGTTTTTCAGTGATTAGTTTCTTATTCATCTTCACCAATCAACTCTTCAGTCTATACTATGGATTAAAGAGTGTTTTGAGTGGAAAGTAGTCAATAAAAGTACAAATCTCATTCTGCAAATAATTAGCCATGTTGAAATACAATACACACATACATATATAAACAGTCGGAACACAGTTTCAAGTTTCTAGCCTACTCATTACCAAACAAATAAAACCCTATTGTTGCTGAAATGGAAGTTCTTGGTGCCAATTGATAAGGCAATAAGAACTCATAAATTTTTTTTATATTTTGTTACAACCAATTAGCATAAGACCAGAGTTAGATTAGTTTGTTTTACATCTCCTCAGTCTAAAGAGGCTTGTGGAGAGAAAGGAACATCTAGTTTTATTATTCTATATTTTATACACACATGTTTATACATCACTTAACAGTGGCATTTCAATCTAATTGTCAAACACTTGGAAAGGAACCAAGAGTCAACATACCTGGCATCCATCATTATGCATCTTGTTCCTGTCTCATCTTTACTCTAAGGACAGAAGGAGAGAGAGAGAGAGAGAGAGAGAAAGAGAGAGTGTTTGTGTGCAACAGGTTTTTTTTATACTTCTAGTAACCAAAGAGTACTTGAGATTCAACTCTACATTTTCCAGCTAAATTAAAAGCTTTAAAGATCAGAGAAACCTGAAGTGTTCATATAAATACATATTTTAATTTAGCACTGAGTATAGTGCATGCAATTAATGTCAAGGGTTGAGGGGTTTCTGCAGTTTTCTTCCTTATTTAGCAAATATGATAGTCACCATCCTATAATTCAACCAATACCACCACTTTTCTATTAGAACAACCAAAATATATTCATTTGTCCATTCTGGGTTTTACTAAAAGGCTTTCTTTTTATTTTTTCCTCCACTTGATTTATTTACGTCATAAGCCATATTGTCCCAATCCATTCCTACATGGAACATGTCACTATGAATTATAAACTTACATGAACAATTTAGAAGAGCAGATACTAATTACACATTTCATCTGCTATCCAAAACTTTGGTGCAGGGACCTCTTTAGTCATACACTAGACTGTTTAATTTATTAGCTGTTATATCTTTGGGTCAGGATGGTCTCTTTATGAAGCTGCATATTATGTATGTAATGTCCACTGTGTTTCAGTTAGGGATTAACAGACTTCATAAAACAATTAGTAAAATGTAAATCACACTCAGATTTTTTTTTTCAGTTATGTAGATAGCTTCTGATATTTTTTTTGCTGGTGAAAACCAAGGTAACTCCACTCAACACAGTGGTGCTACTTTATATGATACAAGAATTTGTCTTAGATTCCTGCTTGCTGTAATTCATTGTTTAACAGTTTCATATCAGGCTGCCTGTGTGCAGTAAATTGAAAACACCAAATAGTTCTGCAGTAGTGCTGGGTATGCGGGGACACAACTTTCACCATTCATTAAACACCTCCCTTAGAGAAATTTCTGAACCTGCTCATATTTTTCTCATTCTTTTTCCTTCATGGTTCCTCTATAAGAAATCTCTACTGCATCAGTGCTTTTGCTAGGAAGGTGTATGCCTGAGTGTACCTATACTATACACGTGCCTCTGCCATAATCACAAGATTCCTTTGTGAAGTGTTATATAGTGCTTCTCATGCAAGAAATCAGGGAGAAGGCTTGAAACCTGGGGTTGTCTGGGAATTATCTTTACTATAATGCATTTTTGAGATTACAAGACCACCATAACCTGTGATTGTGTGCCTTCTTATGTTCCCAGTTACATTCCAGGTCCTCTACTTCCTACAGTTGCTCCCAACAAAAAGCAATTCACATTGGTGAGATCTGGTGAAGTGTCTGTTCTTTATTTAGAGCCAGGGAAATACAGAAAGTCAGACAGAAAATTATCTAGTAGTTGAGCTACCTGAGTTTGGTTTGACATTAAATTTGGTGGAGGTAGTTGACATCAGATCTTCAAAGCTGTTTAGTCACCTCTCTCCCATTGAACTCAGTGGGAATTCAACATCTAAAGAACTTCTGAATTTGGACTTTAGTCTTTTTAGTCTTCTGGTTGCATTTCCCAGTACACTAGGATCTTTTTGCCCCAGTCTTCCTTTTCCATTAGGACAAGAGAAGAAGAGAAACATGGAACATTCCTGCAAATTCCCTCTGACTAGTCAGCTGCATCAGGTTCTGTTATTCAGTCGTTTGCTTTGTGCCTCATTTGTCTCTCATTTAAAAAAAAAAAAAAAAGTCCGTAAAGACTTACATGAATGACAGACATTTGCTCAGTATAGCAGTGAGGGTGGGGATGAGAATCAGAATCTGTGCAAGAAGTTAGGTATCTGTCCAAGCAATTTTGTCTCTTGCATAACAATGCACTAGGCAGCATGACTAAGAACTGCACAGTTCTGCAGGTCCAAAGCACACTGTTCTTCCTTTAGGGTATCACAAAAACAGTGTCATACATATTCTAACATTACTTAACATGTTTAAAAAGTTCCCCTGGATAACCAGACTCAAAGTGAATGGACTACTGCCTCTTCAATGTGTAAACAGCAGATTGTGGTACTGCTGTTGTTTGAGGATAAAAATGTTATTTTCCAATCCCACGTAAAAGATGTTTTGTTTTTTCTCAAGCTGTATAATAACCCCTGAGGAAGAATAAGAGCCTGTCTTCCTCCCTCTGCCTCTGTATTCTACATTCATTGCTCTTGCATGGCAAATATGCTCTTACTATTCATTATTTGTAGCCAAAAAGTGTATAGAGGTTCTACTGAAGATCAGGACCCCATTGTACTGAGCACTGGACAACAATACGGTAAGAGACAAGATACCCCGAAAATGTTATAGATTAAATAAACATGAGCAAACACAAGAGAAAAATAAAGTTAGACTAAGTAACCTACTCAAGGTCATAGAGTATAACTGTGGTAGATGGAGATTCCAATTAAT
Organism: Myiozetetes cayanensis; assembly: GCF_022539395.1. Classification (NCBI taxonomy): domain Eukaryota; kingdom Metazoa; phylum Chordata; class Aves; order Passeriformes; family Tyrannidae; genus Myiozetetes; species Myiozetetes cayanensis. The sequence goes on along the minus strand of NW_026087742.1, from coordinate 38,007,716 downwards.
TACAGTAGGAAAATCTAGCTTTAAGATCAATATCCAGTTAACCAAGGGAAGATGTGTAACCCTAATGCTGCTCCCTGTTCATACCTGCGGTGCCCTTAGGAAGGAGAGCAGCCTGTATCAGGCAGCCCACTTCCAGACCTGCTCTTTCTGGAGTTCCTCAGCTATGGACAAAGAGAGAGATCAGAGATTAATACCTTTAGGACAGATGTTAGGCATGTCTAACATCTGTTAGACAGATGTTTAGGACACTGTTAGGCAGACCACATGCAAACTCTGCAAGTTATCTTTGCATACCAAGAGGAATATAGGATGGCTCAGCTCTCAGGGCAGACGACAGCATGCATCAGCTGCAGTAAAGTTGCATTTAATGAACATAGTGGGTTTGGGATGCATGTTTCACATCCTGGACCATTCTGAACGGAGGGCAGACATGGCAAAGGGATTAAGTGGTACATGATTAAGCCACGGGGTTTAACATCCCTGAAGTAAGAAGTTCTTTGAGAAAGACCAGATATAAAAGTTTACTTTTAATTTCTGTGATATCTGCTGATAAATATCCATTCTTCATTTGTGCTTTGATTAACCCACTTCTCTTTTTTATTTATCTCTTACTCAAGGTTTGAGACTAACTCTCTTTCAAGCATTGATTTATTGAGATTCAACCACTGCTTCATTTGGCTGTGCTCAGACCCCAAACATTCATGCTCACATATATAAAGCTGAACGGGGAGAGTAATAGAGTAAATCCAGGACACTGGCCTCACAAGTAGTAATTAGCTACGTGAGTTGTTTCTATGAGTGTTGCTGGAATTTCCTTTTTGTGATATCTCTGAGCTAAAACCTTTAGTCAGATCCTTCAAAGTCTTATGAATATCAATTCCAGAAAAGAATTTGTGTAAATTCTTAAATCGTTAAGTCTCATATATACTTTATGGTAGCACTTTGGTAATTTCCATATTTTCTGTAGGGACCACTGACATATGCAGAATGAACAATTTCATTCAATAGCCATTTATTCTGTCATCCATTTTCCTTTACTGGGGAAAAAAATCTTTCCTCTCACTTCTGCATTTATTTATGTTATTTCATGGAGTGATACAGTGGAGAAACAAACATTCACTTTAATATTTCTTCCCTAATATGAAAAACATGAGAGACCCTAGGGGACCAGATTTTAAAAAACAAGAGTGTATTTCCAACAATAACATCAACAAACAGATTTTTTTTCAGATACGAGTTATCTGAATCCCCAAATATAATATTTCTCTTTGATTCACTGCTCTATCTTGCCTTCAGTTAGCATAAAAATTACTTCAGCTCAACAAAACTGCTTACAGAGAATAAACATGCAGTTACATTGAACCTGGTTTAAGGAACAGTTTGGTTTCTGACAGGACACTGAAGGAGACAAGCCTTCATTTAAATATTGATAGTGGACATTTAGTACCAAACCTGAAGCTGGTATATATTATTCTTGATTTGTTGACTCCAAAGGAGAGACATTGAACCCCCCAGTTATATTTATAAACCACCCCCCTAAGTACACTGCCCCTGCACACATGCAGAAGTTCACATTGACATAAAAAAAGATGTCCATAGATCTACTTAAGGATTAAGTCTGGCCTCATTTTCTTCGGTTAACAGAGCTTTGTTTTTTAGAGTTGAAAGCATGAAACAAAATCCTTATATTTGTCATATAGTGCACATAACAGACTTGTGTCAACACTACATAACTTCAGCTTTATATGCAGCCTCTGTCAACCTCATAATATGCCATAAAACTCAGAGTGATAACTTGTTTTATCTGTTTGGAAAAAAAAAGAGAATTAGCTTTTAGAAATTTTATACTCAATTTTATTTGTGGTTTCAGGTATTAGTAACAGATCTTGTGCTAAACTTCATAGTCACTTTTTTATGAGGCAAGATATTAAAATATTGTTTGATGGTAATGAATGTTCATTTTACTACAAACAACAAATGAAAATACGACACATGACATGCTTTCTATAAAGAACAGGCTGTTTCTGGGGTTTCATTTCAGTAGTACTGCTATAAACCATCTGATCTAACAAGCATGATAACTACACAACTCTTTTTCAGGACAGTATAACTTTTTAGAAAGTCTGCCTGTCACCCTCAGTAAACCTCAGAATGTGACAGATTTCTCAAGTGAACCATAAACCCCACACACCAATAATATATATATGCCAATTGTCATTAATAAATATAAAAATGTAGTAGATATGAAAAAATATTTCTGGAAGATATGAAATTTCAGCTCAGGATAAACATATGTGCGAAGAGGAAGAAAAGGAACTGAGCACAAGGACCAACATTTTACAAAAAAACCACCAGTGAAATTTGTTTCCAATTTCAGATATTGACTTTTTTAACCTATATGTTAACCTATATTAGGTTAACCTGTATGTAACCATATGGGGATGTACCTATAGGTAACCATTAGTTATGGTGGGTGTTTTTTGACATAAACGTCTGGGACAAAGTGGTTTTTCCACAGAATGCTATCAAATAAACAAAACACACATACAAAAAAGAAGTAGATTTTTTTTCTGCTCCAATTACCTGTGCTGAAAGAATCTCATTTCCCAACACCCCCCCAAAAAAACCCCAAGCCTAAAAGAGGAAATCTCTTCTTGATATTTGTAAGCTCAGTAGGAAAGTACAGTAGCTGGGATTCCGGTGCACACTCAAAGCTTCAAAGAGATGATTGATTTACAGCTTGATATGGTAAAAGGCCAGAACTCATAAGAGTGGGAGGTGACAGACGACCATTGCTTTGGTCTCCATGCTTTTTTTTCAATCTACTCAACAGTAAATTGTACAGTTCTGAAAAAGATGTTACATATTTATTTATAAGAATCACCTAAAGAAAAACAAATAAAGAAGACAAAACTAGGACAGACTCAATTTATTCTTTTTTAAAAAATATATATTTATAGAATAGAATTTTCTAATTAAGTTTAATAAACTATTTGTTATAAAAATTTGTTCATGAGAGAAATAGGTACTTTTCACTGTTTTCAGTTCAGCACGAAAATATATGTTGACATGTTAGTGTCTTCACACAATCTAAAACCTATGTTGTAGAAAGAAAGTAAATGTTCTCATGGATCAAAATTCCAATTTTTGAGCAATGCTATTAATACATATGATTGTTGTAGTCATTCATATTAAGGATAATTTTCATTACCTTCTGATTAAGAACAAAATGTAATCAGGATTCATATTAAAGAGTTTTTAACATGTAAATGTAATTTCTAAGGTAAAAGTATTGGTGCTGCAACTCAAAAAAAAAAGCACAAATACAGATTTTAAGGTGTTAAAATCATTCAAGTGTATTTCATCTCAAGTTTAATTTCTATTTGTCTAACAAAAAATTGCTAAGGAAAAGCATAATCCCTCTAAATTATTTGAGCTGGCATGATTTCTACTTGATACACATGCATATTTATCTAGTGTAAGCTTTGGGAAATGAATGATCTTTATGCTAATAAACAGTAATGGTTCCTTCCAATCAGCTTTATCTTAATGTAGTTCTCTCCATTACTGGTGATGGAATTCGCACCGGCTGACCTGTAATAAAAGGCAGTTTCATTAGCCACCTAAGCAAAGTTCTCATAGAACAGCACAGCATATTTGGAAATTAGAAACATTTCAGGGATGTGATCAGTATCGCTTTGACAATACCATAAAATCTGTTACAAAACATGAAGAATAATGAAGCATGACAGCCATAAATGGTGTCATGAAAATGCTCAGTTAATAAGAAGAATGGATTTGCCTTATTGGAGCTTTTCTGTGACATGTTTTGATTCTTTTTTGATAGTTTACCTTCCACTAGAGTCTGATTATTCTGTCAGCAATGCTTCCCTTTGGAACAAAAAATACCAAATCAGCATGATTACTAAGATTTTTAACATGGTAAATGTATGATAGTTATACAACTGTTCCCCCCAACCTGTGTTTTAAGGTTAAATGGAGGCCAAGTTCGCTGCATTCTAAACTAAGCTACCTAAGCAGGAGGTTATACCATGCCTAGCCCTAAGGATCCTCATGGATACTTCCACTTTCTTAACACTATGCTAAAGGCTGTCCTGGTTTTGGCTGGGGTAGAATTCTTTTCTGCCTTAGTAGCTGGCACAGTGCTGCTTTTGGGGCTCAGTATGTGGTGTTAACACACTGATGTTTTGGTTGTTGCTGAGCAGTGATTATCCAAAGCCAAGGACTTTTCAATGTCTTGAGCTCTGCTGGTGATGAGAGGCACAAGAAGCTGTGAGGAAGCATAGCTAGGATAGTTGAGCCAAACTGTCCAAAGAGATATTCCTTACCACAGAATGTCATGCCCCATATAAAATGTGGGGGCAGTTGGCTGGGAGAAGCTGATCACTATTCCACAGAGAGAGGCTTGAAGATTTTAGTCAGAACTGCTTGTGTTCTACCCCTTATTTCATGAGCTTAGGAGATAAATGAAGGAAATAATCAATCACTCTTTGGAGATCTATTCTAGGGCATTGTGGAGAGAAGACCTGGGGCAGACTTTCTCTATAAGTATCTTTGATATAACATTTAAGACAACTTTTAACACTTGAGCACAGTCAACTCTAAAAGCCTATAACCTGCCTGTTGCATACAAAAGCTATGGACCTCACAAGGTTTCTACCTGTTTTAAGTTGTCAGTGAAGTACCCATTACACAGAGGAGGAGAGAAAGGATGCAAAATTTGATCTTTCAATGTTGACATAAAAATAGAGCCTTAACAATAGTACTCCCTGGAAGGCTTCCAGGGTTTGGTACACAAATCTGACAAACAACTGTGTTAAAACACAGTTGCAGAAGTAATGTGAGGCAGTGAGGGGATTTTCAGAAAGCTTTGAAATATAGCAGCCCCATAAAAAAAGGATAATTTCTGTCTAGGCCAATATGGAACATGCACTGGTATTTGACTTCAAAGTTACAAAAGAGTTGAAGTTGTTGGTTTTGGTTTCACTTTTGTTTTTATAAAGATTAGAGGGAACCTAACAAGGGAATAAGAGAAGACAGTCTGAGATTATTCATCCTCTAAGAGTAAAATCTGCAGCCTCCAAAAAAGATATGATTCAATAAACCTCAGATAGGAAACATCAAAGAAGCCTCTCACCACATAAATATGGACCTAAAAATAGACAACTAGATCAAAGGAAAATTTGTTTCTGTCATACTAGAAGTCTATAAATACTGAAAACAATAAAGTAAAATGAATGAACTCAAGGAACTGATTTGAAGTGAGGATTTGGACATAATTAGCATGGAAAAATTTGTACTGAGAAATAGACTACTTACGTGCCTTGAGAAACAAGAAGATCTATATAGAATTAACAAAAAAGATCAGGCTGCTAGAGAAAAGTTTCAGAACTCAAAGAGAGTTAAATATAGTAAATGAATTAACCATAACAATTATTATCATTTATGTGAGCAAAAGTGTCACGTTTTCATTAAAGAATACATTATTTGGGCTACTTTATGTTGTCAAGCGTCCATGATGCTGGCTCCAAAATGCTGACATTAAGTTCATTACAAGGAAAGAAAACAATAATAATTGGATGCTTTAATTAATTCTCATTATCTGGTAAATTGTTGCAATGAGTTATGATTAATACTTAAATAGTAAAATACTAAAATCTGAAATATTGTGAGATATCCAAGAGGAGAATATGTATGGTTCAAAATGAAGTAGCTAAAGCTACACTGACACATTCTTAAAATAGCATGTTTCAAACTTCCCTCATTCAAAATCCCAGTATGACTGAAAAGTTTTCCGTCTTCCCCAGACCATATCATCTTCATAAAAGAAACTTCAGCAAAAAAAAAAACAAATGAGGACCAACTAAAATGGAAAAAAAAAAAATTAAAAATACTGCTTAAAAGCATTATTCCAAAAGAAAGCTAAAACCTCTGGCAAAAAGATGTTAAAAACCATCAAAGAAGTAAACCACACAGTTATGTGACAGAGCAAAGAAGTCTTTCAGAGCACAATAGCAGCTGCAGCCATGCTGAGCCAGACCAAAGGTCAGCCAAACCCCATGTCCCACTTCCATCAGTGATGACAAGCAGATTTTGAAGGAAGATCAAAATGATGAGGCATGCCATGAATAGTCTCTGACGTCCACAGTGATTTACTGCTCAGGAGCTTCTTGAAACAGTATCAGTAGTAGAATCAGGTCTCTGGTAATTGTGTCTAGCATCTCAAAGTGATATTTTTGTCCATGAACTAGTCCAGTTCCTTTTTCAATGCATGCAAACCTTTAACATCCAAAATATCCTGAGTAAAACTCTTTCAAAGCGTATCTCTTGGAGTTGCAGCTGCCTCCAACTTAACACTTGGGTTTGACTCATTTTAGGCTAACCTGTTTTTCAGATGTCAGGGTGTAAGTAAGTTAACATCTTACAAACTAACAAAAGTAAAATGCATAATTTGAAGTGAGAGGTGGCAATTAGCAACTCAGGGGTTCAGGAGAAAAATACTAACGTGAAACTACTCACACCAATGGAAAAATCCTAGAATCTGTTTTTTGGCAGCACCAAAGACAACCCATGCCAAAGCACAACAGGGCTGACTGACACTTCCTTGTCATCATATGAGTGTGGATCCAGAGAGGATCACAACACCTGCAGGCACTGAAATGGCAATTGTTGCTACACATTCGGTGCTCCAGCCAGCCATTAAATCATTGCTGTGTGCTTGTAAGTAGTTCATATGCTGCTTGTGATGTCTTTTTGTACACAGTAAAGAATACTGAAAGAAAAGTGACCTGGAGAGTGAGAGCTATCTACATATTATGTAGAGAACTACCTCCCTTTTCTTTTGCTTTGAACTTACCACCTGCTAACAGCATGTGATACTTTCATTCTCGCTTTGGAAGAGAAAATGAACCATCTGTCTCTTTTTATCTTTTCCTTTTCCCTTATGATAGGACAGATTTCTGTCAAAGCCTTCCCTCAATTGTCACTTTTCAGACTGAATAGGCCTAGGCTATTTATGAATTCCTTTGACTGCCTTTCTATATTTTTGATTATTCTCTCTGGCTTTCTGTGAACCCCTTCCGCTTCTGTTACATCTTTTTTTTAGGTTTTGGGATAACAGCTTTTTCCACTGATATGATTATTTTTTCTGTTTTCTTTTCTACTCTTTCGTTAATAGTTCTTAACATTCAATTTACTTTTTTGACCACTGCTGAGCACTGAGCTGATATTTTCATGGAGCTATTCATCATAACCCTAAGATCCAATTTCAGAATGATAACAGTCAATGCAGAGCACATCACTAAAGAAGAAAGTATCCTTTAAAAGTAGAATTTTTATCCAGACAAGCAAAATTAAAAAAATTCAAAACATAAGATTTTCCATTTTAAAAGTATAAGTAAGAAAGGATGACAAAAAAGGAATAGGTTACTAAACATGTAAAACTAATATTAATATGTATATTGTAGTTGGTTTATATGTCAAGATTTTGGTAGAAAAAGGGTTACAAAAGTGGCCTCTGTGAGTAAAAAGACATGGGTTATCCTTCTGTTGGATACAGCCAGTTCCCACCACCTCCAGAAAGGACCCACCACTGGTCAAAGCTGAGGATGTCAGCAATACTCGTAGCTCCTCTGGGATAACATATTTGAGAAGTGGTAAAAAACACTGCTTTGTAGGTGTGGAGGAGTATGTGAGAGGAACAACCCTGCAGAAACCAAAGTGCAGAAGGAGGGGAGAAGGTACTACAGGTGCTGGGGCAGAGATTTCTCTGCAGCCCGTGGTGCAGACCATGGTGAGGCAGCTGTGTCCCTGCAGCCCAGGCAGGTGCACAGTGGAGCAGAGACTCACCTGCAGCCCAGGGAGAATCCAAGACAGAGCAGGTGGATGCCTGAAGGAGGCTGTAACTTCAAGGGAAAGCTGTGCTGGAGCAGACTCCTCGCAGGACCTGTGGCTCAGGGAGGGAACCACACTGAAGCAGTCTGTTCCTGAGTGACTGCACCCCGTGGAAGGGACCCACAGTGGAACATTTGATGGAGGAATATCTCCCATGGTAAGAACCCCATACCATGCTGGACCAGAGGAAAACCATGAGGAGGAAGGAGAAGCAGAGACAATGTGTGAAGAATGGACTGCAGTCCCTGTTCCCCATCCCTCTATGCTGCTCAGGGCATCAAGGTAGCAGAGTCAGCAGTGAACCTGAGCCTGGGAAGAGAGGGGGTGTAGGTGGAAGGTGTTTTAAAATTTATTCTTATTTCCCATTATCCTCCTCTGTTGGATAAATAAATTAAATTTACTTCCCCAAAGTTAAGTGTGTTTTGCTCATGATGATAATCAGTGGATGATCTCCCTGTCCTTATTATGACCCACAAGTTTTTATCTACCTATCCTTCTGGGGAGGTATATCTCATATATATATCTCATATATGATTGAGATACCTCAGTACTGATTGAGATGTTACAAGAATGGAAAAGATGTGGCCACAACAGAAAAGCTGACTGAATATTTTACATTAGTGTGAAAATCGGAAGGAGCTTTTCCTATGACAAGTGACTCATTAAAACAGTCTCAGACTTAAGTGTCAGCGGAAGATGTTTTAGAATAAATTAGTAAAATAAAAAGTAAAATATCTCCCTTACCATATGTTATTCAGTCTGGAGCTCTGAAGGAGCTCAAGTGGTAAATTGTGTAATTGTTAGCTGTGGTATATAATTTATTACTAAAATCACCACTAATAAAGGAATAGAATTTGACAAAAGTTACAGATTTAAAAACCTATTATTCAGGAAGACATGTGGAATTATAGGTCTGTACATTTGACTGTCACTGTGCTTCTGCATAAACCAGAGTGGGGTTAAAATTAAAAATACTCTCTGCAATTCTGGTCACTCAGTTAAAAATAATGTAGCAAATTATTCTTGAAAAGTTGCCCTTCCAACTTCCAGGTGTTGGTCTGGGTTACACAAAGACTCTGGTATCCACCTCTTCTTTTCTTTTCTCTCCAAATAAACCTACTAATTTCTACTGTGGGGAAAGACTTAGAATAAGAGTGGTACTCTACTATCCTAGAGGAAGAATTATCCACCAGTGTGAAAAGACTGGAAGGCTGATGACTCAGAGGGTGTGCACACCTGCCACTTCAGACTACGAGCTGGGTATTTTTTCTTTGTTCTTACACAAATGATTCATCTCTGATAACTCCCCTTGGGGAGACATCAGGAAAATTCACATACATGGCCTGAAGATATTAATCTCTGCTGATGGCCATAATGGATCCACCTGTGCTTAGAAGGTGTCAAAAACTCTTGAAACGTCCTGTGATCCAACATTAATCATACAGTGAAGAACTTCCCACCACAGGAAAGGTACCAGAGGCATTCCCACCTACCCTGAGCCCAATAAAAGACCACACTTGGATTTCACTGGAGAGATCAAGGGTCTCCTTCCCTCACTCCAGGGAACTTATACCACCCGGGGCTTCTACCACCACTCATCGGATCCAGAGGAGGACCTGAACTCCAACAGGACTGTGAGTTCCACTCTCAAAAAGACTGCAATTGTTACTTCAACAGAACTGAGACCATTACCTGGACCCAGAAATTTCCTTTCCTTTTACTTTGCACCCAGAGGGCCACGTGGTGCTCAGCACAGGTTCTATTCTTGTCCCAGGGTTATAAGTCTGTCTTCATGGGTTAAAACCAGTTTTTCTCTGTATCACTGTGTTCATTGTAATCTTTTTAGTAAATTGTAACTCTGACTTGCAATCTCTCTTGAGTTGGCTTCATTTTTCCCTCTGGTTTACTTTTAAACCAGCACAATTGCCCACATGTCACCCCTGAAGGGCACATTTCTATGTCTTCCAGAATCTGTTCCAAATTGGATCCATTTTAGGAGGTCTTTTTTAGCTGAAATCCATTCTGAAACTTGATTTTTCCTACTTCAAACTAAGTGAGATATGCATCTCACTTTTCACCATGTATCATTAACAGAGAACTCTTCCCTGGAGGGCTTTGCAGGAATATCTAGGTATAAATGTTAATGTGTTAAAAATGTCCATCTGATCTAACAGTACAGGAAACATGCAATACTTTTAAATATCTTTCATAAGGGGTAATCTACAAGTAGGCTCCATTTACAGCTGAAATCAATGTCCTTATACCTTTTCCATTTAGGCTAAAAGAGCAGAAAAAAAAGAGTTTCATTCATCATATTCTTCATGCCACTAAGAATAGAGGAAGAATAATTGTTTCTGCATGCTTCTGGAAACATAGATGGAAGAAAAATCTTTGTCCAAGAGCATGTTGAAGTAGCAATGCATAGTAAGTTCAGATACAGATCAGGTTAATTATAAGACTCTAGGTACAAAGTGAATGCACTGGCATTCATTTGTCTTTACAGGTAGAAGTGAATGAATAATCCCTTAACAGAGGAAAATTGAAGGGATAAAGCAAGGGTGTCATGTTTATTTCCTCACTTTAATGACAAAACCAGAAAAGGGGTAGAAATGTCACTGGCAGTTTCATGTGATGGATTGGTCTATATGGCTGAACATTAGGAACAAGCAACCCTCAATATCTGAAGGAAGACTGCCTGGCGTGTAAACATTAGATAGAATTGAAAGCGGCAGTTTCCATGGGCCCCCTACCAAGAGAATGCGCAGGGGGTGAACGTGCTTTATTGCTTGACACTCATGCATAAAGACAGCACAGCTTCTGCAATCTAAGTGAATCTCCTAAGGTTTAATGTTCCATTGAAATTTTGCTGAAATGTAAAACATATTTCAAAGGAACAAAACATTTTCTCAAGCAGAGACCATTTGACTGTCATAGTAGATTTTTCTCTTTTATGGAAGCTAGTTCCTGAAATAGACACATATTGGAAAAGCCAAACTGCCAGGGTCACCGCTGGTACCACAAAAATGTTCAAAGTGGCATTCTAACATCAAAGTATATCTGCAATTCAAAGCAGGCCAGCGATGCTGCAACAGCTGCACCCATTCAGCACCCCAAACCCCTCACAGACAGTGACAGAATTTGACTTCACTGATCCTTGTTTTGATTTTTAACTTGGACCATTCAATTTACAATATACATCCTGATTTAACTGTATTGGCATAACTAAGCAGTGTCAAAAGGCTGAACAGGAGCACAGGGGTAAGAATAATTGGCTGAAGGTGGCATTCTGAGTTTCCTAAACCAGCTTTGCTGACAAAGGTAATTTTTCATGAAACTCCAGATGAGGCATAAAGAATAGAGATTCAGGCTGATACTTGTTTGAAGAATTGTAGGAAGGTGGGTTTTTTCAGTTCTTTTTGTTATTTTTTATTTAAGAAAGAGGATTGACTAAAATTTCTCATTTCATTAAAAGGGGTTTTTTACCCATGCAGAAGTTAGACTTAGTGCATGATTAGTATCAGAAAAACAGAGCAGTTCTGAACACAAGGCACAGATTGTCTTTGAAAACCAAAAGGTATTTGGAATCTGACAAGACTCTCCCAGCGTCTGCCTTGTATAGAACTCACAGGGGAAAATACACATTTAAAAAACAATTTGGTTTAAAAATTGAAATAAGATACTTCAGACAATTTTCTGGAAAAACAGCAAGGGATAAAATACAGATCTGTAGGAAGAAAATGCTGGGCAAAATTAAGGGAAACACATAAAAATGAATCTCCATTAACAACTATCTAACTGAGATACCTCTTGTCATATATCATGTTTTAAGAGGATAGCATAACTATTTCAGTATCAAGCTTGAAACATCATCTAAACAACCATGCTGTGATAATACTTTCAGTGCTTCTCACTCAGCATGTAGGACAAGAGCTTCATAAGAGGTTCATAAAAAGAGGACAAATGTGAATTTTGTAAGCACTGTATTGCTTTTTTCCCCCAATCTTTCAGTTCTATAGCTGTGTACTTTGTTCATATTTCAGGCCAACTGCAGTGAATATTTGTTGTTTTGAAAGGTTTTCTTCCCCTTCTTTCAGTTCTTTTAAAAACTTCTTCTATGACCCTTTGAAAAGTTTAGAAGTCTCTTTCAGCTGTTAATTATCATCTGCCATAATCAAACTGCTTCAACCACTCCCACCTCTTTAGAGTCTCACTCCAGAATAACTCTGGGTTAAGAAAGTCCTGTGGGTGACGGAGAGACAGTAGAAGCTGCAAGCTAGCTCCCTTGGTTGTTTTTTAACAAAGGCTGATTTTCAGCCTATTCATATTTAGGTGCTAAGATAAACAGATAGGTTTCCCTCTGGAGGCTTTCAAAGATGTCTTCTGTTCTCCATTTACTATATAGAAGTCTTCGTCACTTACCATTGGAGAATTAAGTATACAACATAGTCCAGCTTTTCTCTTTATGTCACTCAAACTGGATCCCAGACAAAACATTTTTTTCTTTTGTAAGGAGAGGGAAACCTTCCTTTAAAACAAATATTCTCCATGGAAAGTGACTTGAGAAGCTTTGTACTCTGTTCCTTTGTTCTGTTTGGTGGTTTGTTGTTTTTTGTTTTGGTTTGGGGTTTTTGTTTTGTTATTGTTGTTTTGTTTGTTTTTCTTCCTTCTTTTAATTTATTTCATGCAAAATTTACACTGCTTATACTATAAAATACATTGCCTATCAATCTGAGTTTTCAACACTAAGCAATACTTTAGTCTATTCTGCCAAAAACTTTGGAAGCAATTGTTTTAAATAAAAACCTTATTTTTGTGTTTGCTCTTGTATTTATTTATTTACAAGTTTATGTGACTTAATTTCTTTTCGAATAATTTTTAAATAAATTTGTAGTTTAAATTAAGAACATGAACCCACTGTGTTGTTACAGTCACGGTACAGGTAGACAGTATACTTTATTATGTGAAATAATTCAGTTTTAGACAAAATTCTTCTGTTGTTGTAAAAATTTAGTGGCTAAAATAGCAACCCTGCTATAAATCAAGGCCTCTTTCCAGTTCTGTGGCCAGCCAACTCTTAAGAAGGCCACCAAGAGTGGTTACAAATAACATATAAGCCTGTTTTTTAGATCATTTTGCCTCTACAATAGTGGTACAGATAATGGTAGGAGATTAATTCCTCTACTGGCACGTGGGAAAATTTGGCTGCTGAAGAAAATTCTGTCTGCAGATCTCCATACTAACAAGGATAATACATACTACTCCTGTGATATGTAGATATAAAGAGAATTAGTTAGAGATCACTTTCCTGCTATGTTTACAACTGACTGCACTACTACAAGAAACATTGCTAGAGTAATACAAATACTGCAATGGTAATACAATACTACAATTGTCTAATTGTCTGCCCACAGCAAGCAGTGGTTTTACTAAACTGTTTTGCTTGTGTGTTGAACTAGGAATCACTTATGACGTGAAAGTATAAAGGAAGCATCAAACTGCTCATGGTAAAAAGGGCAGTGAAGACATTTGTTAAGAATATTGATCTTATGATTTTGGGTACCCTACTGCACTCCTAAAATTCACTTCTAAATCTTTGACAAAGGAGACTGTAAAACAGAAGAAGTGGCTAAAGAAATGCAGTTGAGAAGGAACATATGAGTGGCTATCCTATGCCAATTGTACATGAAAACAAAGAAAGTGGGAATGGGTAACAGAACTTTATTTTGCTATTAAAAGTTTACCCCAAGAAGAAACAAAGTCTGATATCTGTGTTGCTACTAATGAATACCTTATTCCTTGAAAATTTCTATTGTTCTTTTTGACATTACTTATAAAACAAGTTGTTCCCATTATGGTACAAGTCACGGTGGCAGTCTGTCTTAAAATGAATACGACCTTCCAATATGTAAATGAATTGGAAACTGGTTTTATAGACAGCTGAAAAATTGTTAGGAAAAGCAGAACTCTACTAAATGATACATGGTTTGTTTCTCCCATACAGTTTTTATCTAGTTTAATATATTCAGCCTGCAGCTGTAACATGACAATACCATGAAACATAGACTTCATTCTTACTGATATGTTTTTTGTACCCAGGGAACAGGAAAATGCTTGTTTCAGATTTGTTTATTGGTTTCCTTCCATTTCAACTAATAAAAAGTTGACCATCAATACGGTTCCTGTAATAGTGCCAAAAGTTGTCTCTGAATTGGTTTAATTTAGTCACAATTACTCAGTACTCACAGTAAGGACACCCTCATTCATTCCTAAAACTATTTGAGTTCATAAAGGGAGTAAGATTCGAGAGCTGAAATCCCTAATGCCAAAGCCTGGATAGACCATTCAACCATAATTTCCAAGAACAGATATATCACACACTTTCAGCATTTCATGTGTTTTATTTTCTGAATTCCCATAGGTTCTCTCCCTCTTTCTCTTTGAGAGGAGGTTGGTGTGACCTGACCCTCAGTGTCACAGTTGTCTGAGTTCTGACAGTAAGTGACAGACTGCTTACATAGTTAGTAAAATGAGTTTCACTTCTAAACGGTAGTATTTTCCCTTCTGAAAGCATATTCAATACAAGGTCAGTAGAAGCACTCTGGAGGTTCACAGTTCATTAGGGAAATCAGCTAAGGGCTTGCTGCAGCTGGAGTTTGTTTTAAATCACACTGGCATCTGTGAATTATTGTCAACAATGCTCTCTGGGTGCTGTGGTCACTTTCCAGGGGATTGATCCAAATGAGGAGGCCTGCAACTCAGGAGTTTGATTTCCAAGCTATGCTCCCAGGAAAATGATATATGGTGACAGAAAATATTGGATTAGATTTTCAGCTGGTGTAAATCAGTATAACATGTAGGCTTTAGGACCTCAAGCTAGGTAGACATGATTACAAATAAGCCTATTTACAGAATCTGAGACCCTGACCTACAGTCTTTTTTCCGTACTGTGCAATACCATGTATTTCAGTATATTAAATGTCTAGTTTAAAGTTGTTGTTTCATGTGGGCACTAGTGATAGAAATAGGGGCAGTATGAGGAGAATCGAGAAGAATTACAGAGCCCTGTGGGCAGTGATCAGGGGCTCTGGAGAAGGGGTAGTCTTTCATCAGTGCTCTCAGTCAAAGGAAAGGTGTTTCAAAGGGCCAGGAGAAACTGGCAAATCAACAACTGTTTACAGGGCTGGTGCCACAGCCAGGGCTTTGGTTAATTAGACCATAGGACTTGCTTTGAGAAACCTGATCTACTGGTTACCTAAGACATTGAGAAGGCGGAGGTATTCAATGACTTTTTTGTTAACAATCCAATTGTATCCTGGATACAATTGTAACACCAGCATGGCCAGCAGGTCAAGGGAGGTGATTCTGCTCCTCTACTCTACCCTCGTGAGACCCCACCTGGAGCACTGTGTCCAATTCTGAGACCCCAACATAAGAAAGATGTGGACTTAGAGCAAGTTCAGAGGAGGGCCATGAAGATGATCAGAGGTCTGAAGCCCCTATCCTATGAACACAGGCTGTGAGAAGTTTGGGTTGTTTAGCCTAGAGAAGAGGAGGTGCCAAGGAGACCTTAAAGCACCTTCCAGTACCTAAAAAAATCTGGAGAGGAACTTTTGACAAGGGCATGTGGTGACAGGATAAGGGACAATGGCTTTAAATGAAAAGAGGACAGGTTTAAATTAAATATTAGCAAGAAATCTTCACTATTAGAGAATGGGGCATTGGCACAAGTGGCCCACAGTTGTTGTGGCTGCCCCATGCCTGGAAGTGTTCAAGACCAGGCTTGATGGGGTTTTGAGCAACCTGGTCTAGGGGAAGCTGTCCTGGCCCATGGCAGGGGGTTGGAACTAGATGATCTTTAAAGTCTCTTACAAACCAAACCATTCTAGAATTCATCCATTCTGTGATTCACATCTCAATCCACTCTATTATTTTTTCTTCTCTGCCCACACTATTATCTTCAAGTTTTACTTTTTATCCTACTACCATATGATAATCCATCATCTGTTGCAAAGAACATTTATTGTTCAACTTTTAACAATCTTAACTGCCCTACTGAGGTCAGGGTATGATTTCTGGGTCAAATTACCAGATGTGGGATAAATATGAATGTAATCACATATTCTCTTCAAAATTTCTCCATCATGGAAGGATTGAGCCCCTCATTTACTGTCCCAAAGACACAACAGTCCTTCCTGCTTTGATCAGTGGAAAAAACCCTTTTCCCAGAGTTACACTTTCAAATTTGCCTTTTTAAAAACTTTTTTCTTTTATTAATTTTGAGGCAGCTGCCTCTCATTTCTTATTACATTTGCTAATGTCTATATTTATTTGTTTGCTGTGGAACTTGATTCCCTCACTCAGAACAACTGCTCTCTATAAAGATATTAATTGATAAAAATGCATAATGCATAATTCAACCACAATCACATTCTCTTTGTTTCTCCTGCCTTGCTTGGATCTCATTTGCTGTGTTAATCTGAGACTGTGTGTCATGGCAAGAATCAGAGCAGCACTACAGCATTGCTGCAAAAAGGAAGAGTCACTTTGACCTTTACCACATGACCCTCAAGACATATTCCTGGTTTCCTTGTGGATTTTTGTTTCCTATTGATAGTCCTTACTAGGTAGGATTTCTTTGAGACTCCTGGCTTGAAAACGTCTCACTTTCCTGGGTGTGTGCCCAGATCCAAGTCAAAACAAAACATGTAGATGTCCCAAGTCTTCTCGCCTGCAGCTGCATGCCCTAATCTCCAGCAAAAGGGAACTTGGACATGATAGAGTACTGTGCTCCAAACAAGTGCCAGTCTGGATATCTGGGGAACTCAGGTGCCCAGTGTGCACTAGGGTGTTTATCAAAGAAGACACCTCTGCAGAGCTTTTGTAGCTTTCCACAAGCTGATTGCTGCTGTGTGACAGGGCTAAAACTGTGAAGTCAGAGTTTCAGTGGTATGAAGATTCTGTGAAAAAAACCAGTATATTCCCCACAGAGGTTTTATTCCTGCTGGCTAAATAAACTCAATGCTTTCTCTTCTACCAGGCTATGTTGACATGTGCACTGAGTGAACCAGCCTACCTGAGATAGGTTACTGGAAATATTTTAGGTTTTTCAAACACAGACCTGCACTACAACTTGTAGAAAAGATGCAGAGCAGTCATGTCTTGTGAAGTAGAACTCCAGTGTTTACCAAAACTCACAGTCTTTCTGAATGAGTCAGGGATGGATGGTGGCCCTAATTAAACACTTCATGAGCCAGTGATTAGAACATTATAATTAACTGGGGACATCACATGTTCACTAATACAGTAGAGTAACCAGTAGAATAGATACATCTCTATAATATCTTAGTCCCTTGGATAACTCCATGGTTACTTGCCCTGATACATGGAGAAAACCATTTTGTTCCCGTATCCCAAGCAAGCAGATATTGCTACTGACTGCTCAGCATCCACTGAAACCAGTCAGCCTTTATGAAGTTCTGAGCATCTGTCTTCAAGGAAACTTGCATTTAGCCTATATGTGATCTGAAACAGAGATACAGTGTGGGTCTAGAATGCACTACACAGATCTAAGCCTTCACACCAGCTTGCATGATAAAGAGAGATCTTTTGGTACAGTCTCTGGCTGTTAGCAGACACTATAAAGCAATGCTACAGATGTGGTTCACGTTGTACATGTTTAGTACATTTTTCTGTTTTCTTTTCTTCCTTCTCATTTTCTTTACCGTGTTTAATCTTCTATTAGAATTCCTCTCCTGCCTCTTTTTTCAGTCTGCTTCTGGCTATCTGTATGCAGGCTTTTCATGGGTGCTCTGGAAAAGAGAAGCCCAGTAATCTTTTGAACTGACTACACAAAGAAAAATAACTCTCTTCATTTTCTATATATTCCATGCTGCTTCTTGACTAAAACTAAAGCTTAACCTGTCAGGCTTGCTTTAATCCTTAAAAAATACAACTGCAGCGATGATATTTGTAGAAGTAAACAGAGATAAGCCTACTCTGAGGAAGTGAGGAGATTAGCTGAACATCTCTGAATTCCTAAACCACTTACAATCATTATTTATAGTGTATCCATCATGTGTTTATTATCTACTGTGTGCTGAGAAAGACTGAGTCAAAATAAATATGGGTAAAACTGTATTCCTTAGTCAGCCTTTCTATTTCACTGCATACATATGATTGGTTGTACAGCAGAGCTCCTGAAGAATTGCATAGTACAGAGGGCATTTGCTTACCCAGAGTGGAAGAAGTTCACACTGCTGCTGAAAATCACAAATACCAGGCTCAAATACAACTTGTTATAGTTTGCCCTCACTTCACAAGAATAACCTCCATGAATTATTTTCTCCAACACCATTTTAAGCTAGCACAGCTAAATCACTTGTGCTTTGAAAGTCTAGCAAATAATTCATTCATCTCTCAGCAGGTATTCAGAAAAGAGATTTTCTTGACATGTTAAGCAATATACTATCATCAGTACTATCACTGTTCCCTCACTGAAAAGGAAAAATGAGCAGACATTGGTGCCTGGACTTTGGTCTTGCTTTCAAGTTTTGTAAATCTCATTGTAATGTAAAGATAAACAACCAGATGGTAACCTTCTCTCAGAGAAACACGTTATTGATCCGATTATTTGTTTTCAATACACTTTCTCCAATGGATTAACACTGACAATCTTCTTGCAAGTTGTGTTTGAAATGAAGATGAGGTTAGGAGTTTAAGTAACATGATTTTTACCATTCCTTTAAGACACATTGACATTCTGGTATTAAGGCACACCAAGAGAGAATTTAGACAGGGATAATTTGGCACTAAGTGAAATTCTTTTAAACAGAAATACATCAGAGCCAAAATCTTAGTTCAACATCCTGTAGTTTTAAACAAATGAGACAGGATTTTTGAGAAGTTGTGGATCCAAAAAAAGGTATCTGTCTTGTAGGGCCCAGTACAAACCAGTTTGGCAAACTGCTTTTAGCAGTTGGTAAAATAAGGTTTTGGATAGCATTCCTGTGGATATTACGGAGAAAAGCAGATGACCCAAACTGAGTTTAAAATTTAATGATTGAGATTATATGACTTGGCTGACTGGAATATCAGCAGCTAAAATTTGTCAATCCAGAAGGTCATTCTCAGTCTTATATTCCTTTTAAATTACTAGGAATAGGATTCTACTATTCTCCAAAACAGCAGAAATGTGATGGGGTTTTGCTTGTTTTCCCTGAATATGGTGGAATATTTTCAGCCTACATGTGGGATGTTTGGGGGATCAAATATGTAGATTTTTACCAATGAAGACAACTTCATGAAACCTGTGTTGTCCTTTGGGGGAAAAAAAGGTGGTGAGTTTAAGTTAGATAATTTTAGAGCTGAAAACAAATATTTACTTAGAAATTTGACATATAAGAAACAGAAGTAATCTATATAATAAGAAAAGGTACTCAGTTTACCGGGAATGAAGAATAGGCTGAGATTTCCTTAGACTTCAGGACTTTCAGAGCTAGTCTAGGGTGTGTTTTCAGACAAATACACCTTTGATTTCCCAGGAGAAAATGTGTCATACAGCTGAATGCATTCAGAAAGCAAGTTGAACAGGTATGGCACTGGGAGCAGACAGGAAGTGAAAAAAAGAGCCCGGGGCGCTGTAGAATTTCATAACCAGTAAATCTCCATGGCCACTAAGCAGAAATTTGAGAACATTATGTTTTCTTTTGACTATCAATTAGTGGAGATTAGATAGTGAAGATTAGGTGGGATGTAAATGCCTAGATCATCCCATGAGTTTTAGTCTGTGACATATGGCCATATAAAGTGTAGGTTTGAACATATACATAGTCATATACTTTTATTTAGTTTCTTATAAAGCACTTTATACTGTAAGAGTCTAAAAGACTTTTATATGAGAAGCTATCATAAGGGTTTGACATAATTATTAAAACCAACCTATAAGCAGTTGATTTATCTGCTCATCCCTTTTTCTTTGTGACACATTTACCCATGTATGGAATAGATATAATACACTAGCCTGCTACACTGTGAAGAATATTTGAAGCTGTAATTGGATACAGGTGCACACATGGAGAGAAAAAAATAACGCAAGAAAATATCATCCCAAAGTGAAATGTGTTTGAAAACAGGTAATGAGAATATTCACAGAACTTGAAACATTTGAAGTGCTAGCGACAGGTTTACTTTTAATCACAAGCACATTCTGGTGCTGTTTCTACAAACCTCTGCTTTAATATTTTTCTACCTCTTTTTTTTACATTCCTTCTTACCCTACCACCACTGTCTTTCTCTAGGTTGTGAACTCTGCAGTGCAGAGCATCTCACTATATGTTTGTTTAATAATGAGAATACCAATCTCAGATGAAGCCTGTAGGCACTGCTGGAAAACAGCAGTAATGATTTTGCAGTCACTTCAGAAACACATGTTCTGAACAATAGCTGAACATTTTTACTTCTTTGCAGAAGTCAATAT
Source organism: Myiozetetes cayanensis (assembly GCF_022539395.1). Taxonomy (NCBI): domain Eukaryota; kingdom Metazoa; phylum Chordata; class Aves; order Passeriformes; family Tyrannidae; genus Myiozetetes; species Myiozetetes cayanensis. The sequence goes on along the minus strand of NW_026087742.1, from coordinate 37,987,327 downwards.
ACCACTGTTGGACAAAATCCTTGCTCTGTTCCTGTACTTCCCCAGTGCAATGTAGCAGTTCTCCCATGTTGTCTCAGTAGAAGTTGTTTACTGGCACTAACCTAATCTATTTGAATTATTCCCCTAAACATCAATTAAAATTCATAGCCATGTCTGAGAAAAAAGTTCTATTCAGTGGTTGGTTGATCACTTCCACATGACATATCTTTAAAGCAATCCAGAACCAGAAAGACCACCCTTCCTGGGCATATTAACCCCATTTTTATGGGGCTTTATCTTTATAAAAATAATCTGTAAAACTTTAAAATAACAGAAAAGAGAACTGCCCCACTGCTCTCCTAAAACAGCTTTATTTCTCTACTCCTGCACTTCAACCCCCAGCTATTCTACTCAAAGATATCAAAAGTCACAGATGTCAGTTTGAGATGCAGAGGACAATGGTAAATGGTGAACTCAAGTCTTTCCAATGGTAGACAAGATGTCTGGGATTTCATTTCCCATGTCAAAAATATTTTCTCTAATATAATTTTAGTTAAAGGAATCCTTGAATGGACTATCCAGTTTACCCTTTTACATCATTAACTTGATTAAGTTAAATTAGCAGACCAGGAGTCAGAAGATGTGCATTCACTACTGAGTTTGCCTCAGACTTTCACTATGACACTGATGGTCACTCCATGCATTAAGTTCCCTAACTCTGGAACTGGTACTGTGAGAGTGTATTTTTTCCTTTGTAGTTAGGACATAAAAAAGTATATATAGGAGGTACAGGAACAGAGTAATTCTTGTCTTAGTAGTTCTCTGAACTGAGTACTTCTGCAATACTAAGAGTAACAAAACAGTCTGATTAAAAACAGAAACAGAACTTTTGAACTCATGCAATATAATAGTTAAAAACAGATGTAAGAGTAAAGAGTTAAGATGATTTAAGTAACAATCTATTATAAATGGTAAAGCTGTTAACGGAACATGAAAGTGTTTAATATTGAGTTATGATTACCTCAGCACTTGATTACTTCTGATTACCTCAGGACTGACATCTAGTCTCAGATCCTGAAATATTAGCTTTGTGCAATTTTATGTATGCCTGCTTTGTTTTCTGAATAACACTGGAAAAGCTTTGGCATAAATGCAGTAGATTTGGATTCAAAACTTACTGTGTAACACACTTGGCAAAGTTTGCATGCTTTGGACTGCAACACAGGACCAGAGGTAGCTGTACAGAATATCTCATTACCAGACAAAGAATCAATTATTATTATTATTATTATTATTATTATTATTATTACTATCATTAGATGCATATACATCTAGCAACTTCATTTGTATGCAGAGAATCACAGACACAAAACTATCTCTTTTTCTGTCAGTAATTAAAATTTAAATATTCCTTTACAGGGGCTTGAATGATGTGGTAGATGTTAACCAGCAGCTAGGGGTCAAGACACTTTCTGTGTGAAAAAGCGAATCATAAGCTAAGCTGCAAAAAATCTGCACACAAAATTCTGGACTTGAAAAACATAAGCAGAGGTTCAAAAAATTCTGAATCACTATTCTTTATTACTTTTCTCTTGATTTTTTCTCTGATATGGTTTTATCATATCAGGTACACATCAGTGCAGATACAGCTAAGCTCTCAGTCACTAAGGAAGTTTCCTGTAATCTTGAGGCACATATTCTTATGTCTATAAAATATCCTACCAATCTTCTTACTCAGGCAATAAGAAAATGTTTTGAATAAATACCTATTTTTCTCATAGAAAGAGAATGGTTCTGAAAGAACCATATGATTTATCATTGCCTTGACTCCAACATAATAAGGCACTCCAGCTCAAATTGAGTGCATAATGGTATCACTGTTTTTGAGAGATTTTGGTATTACATTAGTTTTGCACGCATGATGGCACATGTTCTCACTGAACATATTTAATTCTTTCAAATTCTTGACTGGAAATCTTGCTAAAACCAAGACCCCACAAGCACAGTTACTGAACCTTTTAACCAGTTTATAGCAAAGAGAATCGTATTGCTTCTGCAATCCATGTTGAAATATACTTTCCCTCATTATCTTAAAATGTACATCAAACAATCTCAATATCGACATATCAGAGTAGTCCTCAGATTAAGGCATGGGATTCTCCAGAGGCATGCAATGAAAACAACATGAATAAAATGGTTAAATGTAAAAGGTAGATGAATACTGTAACTATAATTTATTATCAGTTATTATTTATAAAATAAGGTAGGCATACTGAGATGAATTCAGCCCCTCACAATTCCATTGTTTTCAGGGATAAATTTGGTGCAATAAATTTGTTTCCTTTATCTATTTTATCAACTTTATTTCTTTGTTCTTCATTTTGAAGAGGCAAGACTTTGTTAATCTTCTGTCTCTTCCTCTACAGTAACATTACAATTTTGACTTTACCTCTCCAGATAAAGTTCTTGCTCATCTTTTCATGCTTACGTCTCTTTCCTTACTGATCTGTCTTTTCTGTCCTCTTAATTTTTTATTTCAGTCTTTTCCATTCCATCTCTGTCTTAGAATATCTTTCAAATATAAGGTTTTACTTCCTTGATAGCTTAAAAACTTTCATTACACTTCTAATCAGTTTTTCATGCTCTCCATTTTAAGGCTCTGAACCACTGCTCATCCATTTTGTCTCTTCAGGTGCCTTGAAGTTTTGTGCAAGATTTTTTTCTTAATTATCTTCTTTATCTGCCAGTTCTGAGCCTGATGTCATGCTACTCTTAATTTTCAGTTCAGTGTACAGGCCAATTGTTTCCTTATGGCAGGTATGCCTGCCTGGTTTCTTCTTGTGCTGCCCAGTTCTACTCGTAGTCTCTAGAACAGTGCATTCATCCACTGGCTGGGTAATAAAGATGATAACAATCCAGAGCTATTGTGTACAACCATTTGTTGCAGGTATGGTTATTCTGACTTTCCCCAAATGCATCAATGTTCCTTCAGATGCACAGATCCATGCACAGATCAAATGACCTCCAGAAATCCCTTCCAAAGAGCATTTCTATTATTCTGTGCATTATGCTGGGCATGGTTATTTGGGTAAGGAACTGATCTTTTTATCTGGAGATATAGACCTTCACTCCACTGGAACATGTTGTCCAAATAAATTTGACCCTTTTGACAAAAGTTTATCTTACGTACCTGGGTAACGATTGTATTAAAAAAAAAGAAAGTCAGGGAAAGAGGTACCATTAAATTAAACAGCCCTGTCCTCAAAGACCCTACAACATAACCAGAAATTTAATACAGATAGAAAGATTTCTGCACAATGAGCTGCAAAGTACACAGAAAGAGCACCAGGTTTCCCCTTGTGGCCTTAAAAATGTCTGTTTTCACATTTCTTCTGTTGAAGAAATATTTCTTCTGTCCATACAAAAATTATACTTCTGTCTGAAGAAAAGATAGAATTAGGATCATTTAGGTTGAAAAAGACCTTTAAGTTTATTAAGTCCAACCGTTAACCCAGCACTGTCAAGTACACCATTAAACCGTGAGCTACATCTGTACACACATCTTTTAAATCCCTCTGGGGATGGTGACTCAGGCACTTCCCTGGGCAATCTGTTGCAGTTCTTGACAATCCTTTCAGGGAAGAAATTTTTCCTAATATCCCATCTAAACCTCTACTGGTTCAACTTGAGTCCATTTCCTCTTTTCCTATCACTTGTTATTTGGGAAAATAAACAGACCAATAATCACAATGCTACAGCCTCCAGATATCCTGGTATTATTTTAACAAAAAAAAAAAATCAGTCCTTGGGAAAAAAAAAAAATTTGGCAATGCTTTCTTGCTAATTTATAGGAGCTGTATTCAGAATTATTCATGACCCTTTTCTTCTTCACCAAATTCAACAGCCATGCTTCTTCTGTCATAGGTCTTCTTGTATTAAGAGATATGTCCGGCTAGGGCTAGAGATAAAAGGAAACAGGATGTCTTGTGAAGAATAAGTTGAAATAAATTCTTAAGCTATGTAGAAGAAGAATCGCTTTGATCAGATGGAGTATATGGAATGGGCAAAATCATCTCATCTAAGACACAAAGTCTCTGAATAATTTTTGCAGGTTTCAATCAGCCTGGAGTGACAATTGGGAACAGAAGAAGAAAGAAAACATCTTTACTATTACCATTGTTATAAACTTTCAATATTTTTCAGTAAGCTTGTATGAACACGGCTAATTATGGAGTCGTTTCAGAACATGTAGGAAGAACACACGCCACAAAAAAAAAATTAAACAAAAAGAACTAAAGAAGACTGCCAAAAATGAGGTACACAGTCACGATGATGCTCTGGCAACTGCAGAAAAATTGGAGAATTGGTGACTCCTTTGAACACTGATCTGTTTTTGAAAATAAGAAATAACACAACTACCTCCCTCCCCCCAAAAAAACCAAAACAAAACAAAAAAACCCACCAACAACAAAAACCCATGACCAAAACCAAACCAACCAACCAACCAAACAAACAAAACCCCTCAGAGTTTACACAGTCTCTGTGTCTCTGTGTAAAGAGAAGCAGCTGATACGGGCTGGAAATTTTGGAAAAAAAATTTTCCTCCTGAAGTATAGAGCAGATATTCATAGGAGGCAAGAATAATGAGCTGCAAGCCTTCAGGCTGAGATAGGCATAAAATTCTGCTTTTTGATCTCCTAAGCAATTCCCAAGCCACTTTTGGCAAGTTACTTTTAGACCTCCTCACCAAACACATCCATCAGCTTTTGGCCTGTTCAGACCCTACTGAAGTGCCTAATGCTCCTCACTGGCTGCTCCCATCAGTGCTTGGTGCATGGCAGCACCGCTTACTCTGAAAGAACATTTAGGCAGCTTACAAACCCGTTGAATACAACTGAGACTCCTGAAGCCTGGAGAGCTGAGATGTCTGCTGCCTGGGCCCCATAAAGTGTATATGACTTCCACCTATGATCCTTAACTTCAGGAGTAAGTTATGAACCTTGAGTCAACCTAATTAAAATAATACTAGGATATAGAACAAAAAGGAGGAATAACTAAACCTGGTACCACAAACCAACACAGAGCAAGTGACAGAATGAGCACACGAGGAAAGATAAAGGTCTTTTAATCAAAACAGATTGACATTAAATAAAAGAATTAGGGGAAAAAAGCTAAATACAGAGCTTCAAATGAAAAGCAAGGAAGAAAGCAACAACTTTCCTATTGAAAGGAACAACAACCCTTTGCTGCATCTGAAGCAGTGAGGAATGAAAAATACAATGAACAGATGAGTAAATATTAATCTTTAAGCAAAACAAAAGAAAAATTGATTAGAGAAGCCTACCAAAATAGATTCCTAATACATTTTTACTTTATGGAAGAGTAGGACAGGTATTTACCTGAATTTTTATTAGTTTAACTCCTGTGCCACAATGGTGCAGAAGGATATAATGTTCTTTGTTTAAACCTGACAAGAAATGGAGGAAACAAATATGACATTGAAGATTAAGAGCACCTTTTTCATCACATAGGGTGCACTGAGGTCCTTGAAACAAGCTGAGTAAGAACTTCACATATCTTTTCCTTGTTTTAGACATGTGACAAAACAGGTTACTGGCCCTCACATCTACTGGTTGCTGGTCATTTCCCCTTGCAGACCTTGCCACCCTCTCCAGTCTGCTAACTCAGTAAGTAAGAGGAAATTAAAACTGCTCAGCAAATTCAAATGTGAAGTTCTGGAATCTACTGGCTTTTTTTTTAATTATTTTTACTTCCCCTTCACTTTTTTAAATTGAAACAGAATAGAAAATAATAAATTAAGCAGATTGGAGCTGTGGTAACCTCCATTAGAAGGCAGGAACAAGTAGAAGTTACCTTCCAAGTTGGTATCACTGTATCCAGAAGGCAATTTGTAAGCAAGCTGTTCCTTTTCTGAGTGGCAAGGATGAATTGTAAGGCTAGATTTTCCCAGACCATATTCCTGTGCAGGTAATATTTCCACAATATGAAGAGAGTGCAGGAAGCATTTGAAAATAGACTTTGAGAAACTAAGAACTAGGCTGGACCTTGTATACACAGCAAGGAGCAAGCAGAGCAAGTGTGTGTCTCAAAGACTTAACTGTGATGATGGCTAGGCATCAGTGAGACCATGCTAACTGCAAGCTTCTTCAGAGCCATAACTTGGATTAAATATGGGTGTGTACAACTAGTGCATGGAGTGGTATGAAAATTGACTCAGCATACCATAGGGACCTGGAGAACAGAAGGCTCTGGGGAGACCTTCTAGTTTTCCCAGAGTTAGGTGAGTCTTTCTAGACTTTGTAGGCCACCTTTAGGTACTTTCAAGTGCTTAAAGGGGACCTACAAGAAAACTCGAGAGGGACTTTAGACAAAGACATATAGTGATAGGATGAATAGCTTTAAACAGAATAGCTTTAAACAGAAAAGAGGGTAGCTTAGATAAAAGAAAGAAATTCTTCATTATGAGGGTGTGAGACACTGGCACAGGTTGCCTAGAGATGTCGTGGATGCCCCATCTTTGGAAGTGTGCAAAACCAGGTTGAATGGGACTCTCAGCACCCTGGTCATGGTGCTGAAGATGCCAGCACCAGACCAAATCACTGATCCTGAGAAGCACTCTGTTTTGTAAGATACTTCATATGTGTCTGCAGAATATGAGACAAATTCACGTTAACTTTAGAAGGAATTAAAAAAAAAAAAATCTTAATGCTGCTACATGACAACCCTGCCATTGTGAAATATATGAACAGGACCTGTTTCCATATTCTGGCAGTCTTATTCATACTGAAGAGCAGTGCCCTCTTCCAACCCTGAGAAGTGACTCATATGAGTAGTGCTAGCAATGTCACTGGAAGCTGTGTGATAAGAAATATCTCTATGATATTAGTCAAGACTCTCCAACCTGGATTTCTGAGGTGGATCAAATTTGTAGAGTTAGTTAGTAAGGAGCACAGTAAACCTTCTGATAAGTTAAAGCACCAGAACTATACTTACATCAGTATACCTACATTTATGCCTGGATTTTTTAATTTCCTTTTTAAAAACAAAATAATAAATTTAGTTCAAATCAGTACAAGCACTAATAGGATGAAATACCTAGACTAACTAAATAGTTAGACACATCTCAGTCATCATTATATTTATTGAAATATCACAGTAGTCACAGAGTAAGCTGTGGATGCACTAATATACTCATGGAAGGAGACATGAACTAACACTGAATAGGAGAAGGCGCCCTTGCATTAACACAACTGTACAAATTTCTACTCCCTGTTGCTCAGCATAGAGTATTATTTGAATTTAACATCTTCGACCATTAATTACAATCTTCTACGTATCCAGACAGCTCATATAAATAGACAGTTTATGCTTGAAAGTAAATTATTTTTTTAATGAGAAAACATTTTTGTCCGAAATTGGTCCTGTAAGGAAAAAACCCACAAATATATTTCTTATTTTTCCCCTTTGTTCTGGAAATGGAGGACCACAAAACAAGGAAAATGTTTGAGATACATCTCGTGTAAGGTAAGAACAGTCATTTTCTTCTGAAAGACTGAGTGCTATAACCCATATGCTGCTGGTGAGAAAACCCAGTTGGGCTTCCCTAATCTTTCTCTTCTTGTGGGAAAATTCTTCCTCATAGGAAAAGAAAAATAAAGAAAAAAACAATAAGGATGTGAAAGATGATTCACAAAATCACTGAATGGTTTTGGTTGGAAGGGACCTTTAAAGATCACATAGTTCAAATCCTCCCACTATTGACAGGGACACCTTCCACTAGACCGAGTTGTTTAAAGTCCCATCCAGCCTGGCCTTGAACACTTGCAGGGAGAGAAAATCCACAAACTTCTCTGGGCAACCTGTGCCAGTGCCTCACCACCCTCATAGTGAAGACTTCTTCCTAAAATCAAATAAAAATTGCCCTATTTTGGTTTAAAGCCATTCCCACCTATCCCATCACACATGTCCCTGTAAAAAGTACCTCTCCAATTTCTTGTAACCCTGCTTTAGGTACTGGAAGGTTCTCTAAGGTTTCCTCTGTGCCTTCTCTTCTCCAGGCTGAACAACTCCAGCTCTCTCAGCCTGCCTCCATAGGAGAAGGGTTTCAGACCTCTGGTCATCTTCGTGGTCCTTCTCTGGACTTGTTCCAGCAAGTTGACCTCCTTTGTATGCAGGGGCCACAGATAAAGGGAGTATTCCACGTGGGATTTCATGAGAGTAAAGGGTGATTCCAAAGAATAAGTCTGATATGACCCTGTCTTATTAGAGAAGGAGAATTACAATTACACAGTCAGTGAAGGAAGTTCTAGCTCAGGCAAACATATTAATATTTACAGTCTAATGATTAGATCATGTTCATGCCTGGCCTAGTGGAAACTCTGTCCATAGAAGATGACTCCAAGGCGTTATACAGATATTGTACAGTAATACAGATATTAGCCAGGGATGAGAAAGTACTAATGCAAAGAGATAGATGAATTTCCTGCTGATGTCAAATGCAGTTATGTTGACTTTAATGGGATAAAGTGCAAAGACAGTGTGATTACAATATGGTAGGATTTACACATTCATTAGAAAGTACAAATACTGTTCATTGTTTACATTTAAGTTTTCATTTTAATTGTATTTTAATATGTTTTCCTTGGGAAACAAGTAGATGTGACAAATTACGCCAGGTAATTTGTTGTAATAGATGCAAAGAACTAGAAGCCTGCTGTGAGCCATCAAATACATTTGGAGGTCAAAGCCATACCATTTAATTCTTAGTTCTGGGAGAGAAATGATTCTGGTAGTGTTACCTGGATACCAAGTTGCACCCAGACACTTGACTTTTCAGGTAATGCGGGAAAATCTTTCCTTCAGCTCAAAAGCAACTGCAGTGGACTCTTTCTTGTCATGCAGGAAAACTGCTTCTCCTCCTGTTATAGTAGTAGGTTAATAAAGCCATGTACATTCCTTCCTGCCTTAACTCCTTAAAGATTATTTTATAAATCTCTCCTTTTCATCTCTTTTTTTTTTTTTTTTTTAAGCTTTAATTATTATTTTTATATATCCATTGAAACCTGACCTTTCCTCTTATCCTTTCCATTTCTGAGATCCCAGCAGTGGTCATTCTACTTTTGTGGTCATCGTCAGGTTTCTCTGCGTTAATTTTATGCATTAGCTGAAATATATTAGTGCTTATACAGAGAGATATATGATGGCCTCTAGTGGCTCTCTGTATGTGTGCAGATACAATCCTCAGTGCACCTCTCATTTTATGAGTGTATATGCAGGAAGGAAAAAATTATTGATGTCCAGCTGCTGTCTTTTATGAACAAAAACCTTTTGGCAATAGTAAAGAGAGTTGAACAATATGTCCAGAAGAGAGGTGATCTTTTCCATCAAAATATAAGCTGGAATGTTTCTAAGTACTGCTCAGAATAGTCAACAACATAATGCCATCACAAATCACCTAAAACGTCCCTAGTCCTTTGGACTGAGCATCATTCATTCTAAATGGAGGCATCTTTTCTGTATGTGACAGCCAAAATCATAGCAACCTTGCATGTAGAATGGATTCCCAATTCTGTTTCCAGCTGAAGAGCTACATGATGACTGACTGTTAGCCAACAAATTTGTCAGTCTCATCTTTCTTCTGAGTCACAGCCGGCTCTGTACACAAAAGTCTACACCTACAGATGCAGACTCGTGGAAGTATCTTGGCTCTCTTAGCCGTATTGGATATTAGATGCACGCACACAGTACATCAGTGCTCTCACTGGCAGTTCTTCAAACTGAAGGTACCTGCCTCTCATCACTGACTGCTGCTCTAACAAATCTGTACCCCTCAGGACGTGACTTTGGCTGGTCAGAGTCAGCAGCTCCCTGATCTGAGAGGCTAAAGAATTAAAATTTTATGGCTAGCAGCATACTCCCTCTGCACACTGCTGCAGGTGTTCAGGCTACTTACCCCTTAGGATTCCTGTCATGGATGTCTGTGCACTTTGGAGGAGCAGGTTTGCCAACACGAACAGGAGGAACAGTGCGTTCCAGGTCATTTGAAGTCTTACTCTCTGAAGAATGTATTGCTCTGGGCCAGGAAATATTTTGATTTTGAAATGAAGCTATGCCACGTAGTCAGTCTTCCTCTGGAAAAAAAAAAAAAAAAAAGGATGCTTTGGTAAGTAAAACATGGGAATGGAAAAAGATTTATGCCAGGTTAATTCTCTGAACGGGCAAAATAAATGTTACAATAGTTTACCCATGGGGTTCTTCAAAGGCCTTTGATGTACTAATGTTGGTATCTTTTAGGTTATAGCTCCCATGTTTTAGGGATTTTGATTGCTCTAATTCAAAAGAAATCTGCATTCTCAATAATTTGGCATCCTCAATTGTTAAAAATTATCCACAAGAGAAATAAAGAACCATGGCAACAAGAAAGAAATACATTACAGTTATAATTCTGAAAGCATTTCAGTTCCTTATTCTTGCTTTTTATTCTTCTTTTTCTGTAAGTTTTTAATTTTTTGACTCTTTTTCACAAATTTAAACTCTGTTTGAGACTTGTTAGATGGAAAAGTATAACAAAAACAAAGAGCTAAAACATTCTTCAGATATATCAGTAGATGACAACCTTAACTTTCTACTTTAATATAGTTGTGATATGTTCAAGTATAGTCTTCAAATAGTTATTTAGAGAGATGAACAAGTAACATGCTTAAATATGTATCCAAATGTCCAAGCATTTTAACCTGTTTAAGTACTGAAAGATTAGAAGACAAATCCATAAGGCCATACCTCAGAAAGAAAAAGAGTCAAACAAAAGTCATTTAGGACAAAATAATGATGGGTTTTGAATCTTGACATTGAAACCCTGTCAACACAGCTCATAAACAGGAGGTTAAATTATTTGACTTTTGTCTTTCCAAGAATTTAGAGGGGGAAATATAAGATAATAGCTGAGGGAAATTAGACATGAAGATATGACAGGTGAAAGGCTGACAACCTTCAGAAATTATCTAACCCCCTTCATTTTACATTATAAGGTATTCTAAGGTAATTTAAATAGCATCAAAAATTGTCAAGTAAATGTATTTCCATCTGACCTCTGTTGAGTCTGGTTTCGACCATTCTTACTTGTTTCCAGACAAAGTTTCCTGGCTGCAACTTTCTATATGTAATCATTGTTGTTCATCTGCCATACAAAGGTCTGTGCCTGTGTCTCCTTGTTTGTTTGAATTTTTTAAAGGTATAAATATATTTTGAAAGATAATTAAATTTTAAAACAAAACAAAAACCTACCATACAAAAAACATAATATTAAAATAATATCATTTAGTAAGGAATATCTGCACAGAGATTTAAGTGCAATAAAGAACCTAATTAGCCACCCATAGCAGTGGGCAATAAATATTTTATTCCATATACCACTTGATGATGATGTTGAAGCACTTTCACCTTTGTCTCCAGACTCATCTCATTCCCTGTGGTATGGTATATTGTTTTTTTGGCTGTCAACAAACACTCAAACATGTGACATTAAATTAAGTGTGTTAGAATTGGAGACTAAAGCTCCAGGAAAGAGGTATTTTTGACTTAGTGACAGTTAAGTATAGACTGTCCCTGTACTGAAAAATGCAGGTGATTTGAAACAAGTCCTTTAGACTATCTAGACTGCACAGATCAAAGACATTGTATAGCTTTATTTAAATTTGACTTTTGCTTTTGTATTTCTTTATTGTGATACATGATTTTACTTATTCTTTTTCAAAATCCACATTTGAAAGCCAAAGTCTGAAGCCATCAGTTTCAAACTTTAAAAGCAGTATATTACCAAAATCCTTTCGAAACTGCACCTACATGAAATGGCTTTTTTATTGATATAACCATAGAAAGGATGCCTAATAAAGATTAGAAGTGCCTGTATGAGCTATACGTGGGGGAAGAATCATTTATTCAACATTATGAAGTGTATCTATATACTTAACATACAGAATGCCTTCTTATAGCATACTATTGTACAGACTATTTTAGGAGATTGTGTGCTCTGTGCTTTATTGTCCTTTGTTGAACACCATGTACAGAACTAAAGAGTTTTAGAGAACTGGACAAGACATGAAGCAGGTGATATAGAGCCTATAAAATTGGCCTGATTCACAGCACTGCTGAGAGCCAACTGAAGTAATTGTCTCCACAACCACTTAGCACTGCTGAAAATAAACCATTTTCTCTCTTACTCACTAGTATAAAAGGAAACATGACCCAAAACACCTACCATCTACAGGTGATTGGAAAGTTCAAGAAGATTGAAAAGGAATGGGAAATAAGGTTTTCACTTTCTCTTCTATTTTCATGTAATTTTTATGTAGTTGCTTCCCTTTGCTTATGAATGGAAACCTCATTTCAGATCCTTGCCCGAGAGAATTTCTCTCACCCAGCACAAACAGTGCTGTCAGCTTCCTTTAAAAACTAGATTCGAAAATATCAAGCCTGGGGTGTTATTGAAAGGGGTGGGTAAATATCTATCTTATTATCAGGAAGCTGAAACCTTGCTGCTCCACTTGTAGCTATTCTTATTGTACCAGGAGAGCCTGTTTTCCTTCCATGTTGTCCCTGTGCTACTCTTTACAAATGCTGCATTGAAACTCTTGTCCCTAGTGAGGTCAGGAGTAAAACTGCTATTGATTTCTTACAGTCAAGGATTCACACACTATCTTTATGTATTTTTTTTCCTCTATTTAGTGATAGGTGTGTTTGTGTTTAGAATAGATAATAAAAATGTCATTGTAATATAAGCTAGTAGTTGTCTTTGGATAATTTTCAAACTTTACATTCAAAGAACTCAAAATCTGTATGTAATTACTCTTCTGTAGACAAATTTGGTTTGGTTTTTGGTTTTGTTTTTGTTTGGGGGTTTTTTTTATGTGTGTGTGTTGGGTTTTTTTTAATGGAAATCAGTCACTTTTTTTCCCATAAAGTAGATGACCCAGTGACATTTTGAGTAAAATGAACACCAATTGAGCCAATATTAATACAGTTAGAATAGAATGAATCAACAATTTTAATCCTTTGTGACAAACTACAGGAAAAATCAAACTGTCATCCTGTAGCAGATGATTTCAATGGCAAAACTGCAGGATAGAGTGCAAATTAAAAAATAATTTTTAAAAATGTGTTAAAATGGGAAGAAGTTTGCCCAACCAGCTAAAAACATTTCATTGATGCTTGGAGATTAAAGATCAGTTCAGGCTTTGTGAAGAAACTCATGACATGTTTTTCCAGCTCTGTGCTGGACATTCTGTCCAGAAGGAGAGACTGTATTGAAAGTTTTACTGAAATCCAAGATTACATTAACTGGCTTCCCTTGATCATTTAGGTGGGTTACTTTGTCATAGAAGGAAACTAGGTTTGATAAGCAGGAGTTTCCTCTCATGAAGCCATGCTGGCTGGGACTGATGACAGTGTTATCTTTCATAGGTTTTTCAATATATCCCAGAATAATCTTCTCCATAACTTTAACAGGTACTGAAGTGAGACTGACAGGTCCATCGTTGCTGCAGTCCTCCTACTTGCCTTTCCTCAAAATAAGGACAATGTTCTCCAGCTTCCCGTCAGTCGGGACCTCTCCAGATTCCCAAGACCACTCAAAAATCATCGAGAGAGGTTTTGAGATAACATCAGCCAATCTTTGAGGATTCTTGGATGAATCCCATCAGGCTTCATAGATTTGTGAGGATCCATCTGGAGCAGCAGATCCTGCACAATTTCAGGGTCGACTGGGAGTCAATCATTCTTGAAGTCGTGGTCCTCCAGCTCAGGGTGCTGAGACCCCCTCGATCCGTGTTGAAGACCGAGGCAAAGAAAACATTAAACACCTCTTACATGGCAAAAAGGAATATTACATATGTGTGAGAAATGTTATTTTTCATAAACTTTTTCTTCAGGTTGCAATTCAATTTTTAAAATATTGTCAAAACTAAAAGTCAAAAAACCTACATTTAAATTGTGCATCTGAAATGACACTTATTTATGAGAGTTCACTGCTTAAAACATGAGCTATTCCAGAGCTTGTGACCCAAATAAGGTTGTGTACTGATTTTTACCAGGATAGGGCTAATTTTTTCGCAATAGCCAGGAGGTGGCATGGTCGGGATCTTAATGTTATCTGATATCGCCTCATGCCATTGCCAAAAGCAGGGGAAAGGGACTCTGTCTCACTTCCAGGGAGAAGGGGTTCCTTCCAGTGAAGAAAATGTGGTGGGAGGAACAGTTCAATATTTGTTTATTGTTGGGGATTTTCCCGTGTAAATAGTTTCGTCTTATACCATTCTTTATTAGTATTGTTGCTGTTACTTATCATTTTCTTAATTTGTTGCCATTTCCAGTAAATTGTTCTTATCTCAACATGTGATCTTTGTCTTTTGTGTCTCCCATTGGAGGGGGAAGGTAAATGGTGCATAGCCTTTCTAGTGGGAGTACTAAATTGGAGAATACCATTCCTAAACCACCACAGACTGCAATATGCAAGAGAAAATATCCTGGAAAACTAAATAAGCTCCTTGTACAAAGCATCTCCTTGTTACAAATGAACTGACAGAAACAGACATTTCCAAGAGAGATCTGATACATTCAAGCAGGTTTATATATCTTTTCAGTTGAAATACAAAAAAGAAATTAGAAAAATGATTTAGAATCATTGCTGAAGTTCCTACACTTAAATTCTGCATGGCAGCAGTTAGTTGAAGCAACTGTTAATTAGAATCATAGACTTGCAATTTCAAAGTTCCTAATGAATGATGAAGATGGAGAAGTCATAGCTTTCCAGTGACTGAATTACTCTCTCAAAGTGCTGAAGGTTTTTTTGTGAGCTTGTGACTCAATCCCTACATTAAGAACAGGCTCTCTGTTTTGAATGTTCTGACCTAATTTATTTTATTAAAGGATAAATTACAACAGAGAAATGGTGCAAATTCTAAAAAATAAATACGATTTCTTTTAAGAAATATGTCATGATAAAGCTTAAAGAAATAACAGACACATTTGCGCTTAGCAATATATCTGTTCCAAAATGCTTACTACTTACTGGAATTTGAGCAACGAAAATTATTTTAACCTGATTTTGCCATTTTATCTCTCTTATTCATTTTTTAGTGAAAGATAAGCATTAGAGAAAGGCTAAGATTTAACAAAAGCCTGCATAAGAATTGTCTGTGTCGTGAGAAGGATAATAATGTATGTATGCAGCTTCAGAAGTCTTATATTAAGAAATAGTTTGAAATTCCATCATTAAATACTCATTTTGTCAGTCTCTTAAAGCTCATGGAATTTATTATGGCTAGTTCTCTCACATCTGTGGCAAGAATATTTTTGTTGTTTAAATAGACTTCAGCAAAAATCTGCTACATACTGATTCGTCTGTGGCTAAGCTATAGATTAAAACTATAATTAATTATAGTTTATGAAAATTGAAATGTAAATCTCAGAGCAAGAGTACCATCCACTAGCAAGAAAGTATAATCACAGAATCACAGAATTATGGGATCCCAGAATGGCTAAGGTTGGAAGGGACCATAGTAGGCCATCTGGTCTAACCTCCCTCTCAAAGAGGGTCAGCCTTGAACACACTACAAAGCATTGTGCCCAGAAAGTTCTTGAATATTTCCAGTGAGGGAAATTCCACAACCTCTCTGGGTAATCTGTTCCAGTGTGTGGTCACACGCACAGTAAAGAAGTTCTGCCTTGTGTTTAAGATCTTGATGAAATATAGATTACTCTCTGTGATGTATTCCTTAGAAAAACTAGTTCCTCGAGTTTCACAAGATTATCACATCTTTTTATCTAAGAAAAGAAGTCACTTATAGACAAGTTTAGGATATTTTAGGGAATTTACATGCTGAAGGTTCAATAACAACTTGGCATTAGTTGAAATGTATACAAGCATCTAAAACAGCAAAGCAAAGTAAGAAAGTAGATGATACTATCTTAACATATAAGGAATAACAAGTAACACTGTTTCACAGGGAGTTCCACTGTTTTCAGCAGACCAAACAACTTTGAAGATTTTAATTAGGATAAAGGTTTCTCAGTTTAACTCAAGACTTGCAGAAAAATATGACAGAGGAGGATGGTTTTTAGGGATTTTTTTAGGAGTTACCAAAGAAAATTAATGTTACTTCTCTTAAAAGCTTCTGAGACCTAAAAACTATAGCCACTTCTCTCTTCAGTTTAGTTTTATTTGAGGACTTGACTCTGGAAAATTAGACATGAAAATGGATGCGAGATGTTGTACGTCAGAAAACATTCACAGAATGTGAGGATGGCAGACATACAGAGACAGGAGAAATGCCATTGTTAATGAAAAAAGATAATTCACTTGGTAGCATATTTTTTTTTATATTTGTATAATTTTTTTCTGCAGATAATGTATTTCACTTCAGGTTTTTGATGTATTTTATAAATGCTAATGACTTGAGCTTCAGAGCTGCAGCCTGCTGATGTTAAGTGGATAATATTAGTCACATATCACAGAGGGGAAAACTTGTGCTAAGCCCTTGTAACAGCAGTGAATTTTTGCCCTGTGTGATTCTGGAAAGTCAATGTGTCTCCACACTAACACGGGAATGCATGGCTGAACAGATTAATGATGGGTTGTGTATAAACTTGCTGTGATTGCTCCTCTGTGCACAAATGCTTTGTACATGTAAATCAAGCCTGAGTGCCATTCGGCATGTATATTATAAAGGATATTAAGAAACAAGGCACATACAAAGAAGGTAAAAGGAAACAAGCAATGCACTGGTAGCAGGATTTGGCTGAATAGAGCTGATTACAGACTCAAATTTTGGTTATATTTCAGCCTATCAGCCAGAATGCAAATGTGAATACTTGTAGAAAAAGAGGAACAGCATGTGTACGCAATAGATTACTTAAGGACAGTCTGGTGCAGATCACAAATGAATGGTCTGGCTTTTTCTCCCATCTCAAGGCAATGAAATTGCTCACTGTCCTTTATATTCAGCTTTAAAGTCAAAATTCATTTCTGAGGGAAACAGAAAAGCCAGAAGTGGCAAAAATGATTCTTATCATCTTATCCCTTATTAAATATGGAATCCTTCTCACAGCTATTCAGAAATCTCTCTCCCATATGAGTTTCACTGCCTTGCTCTTAGGAGAGGGAAAAAAAAAAGCAACCCAAAAAAACCCCACAAACAAACAAACAATGAAAAAAAACACAAAACAACAACAAAAAGCATAACTCCTACTTAACCTTTGCTGAGAGGAAAGTGCTTCAAGAGATATTTTTCCGTCTTTTCATTTCTTACTCAGTCTCCAAACAATATGCCATCACTGGGAGGAATATAAGGGTCATTTTATAAGGACAGTGGTACCTCCATGATAATGTGTTTTACCAGTTGTTTCATGAATAACATTATAGCATTTCCAGCTTGCCAGCAGTCTCAGGGACATTTTCAGAAAAGTCTTAAAGTACTTAAAGCAGAAAAAAATGAAGTCCATTCAAAAAATTTTTCTCCTGAGCATAAGTTTTCGTTTGTTCCACTGGATTTCATACAAAGAAAATGGTAAAAAGTTGGGCAATTTTAAAATTCCTGAGACTAAAATCTTCATTAAAATACACCTGAAAGCATACAAATGTGTCTGCCTGATCTGAGACTACTTATGAAATGAACTGCACTGTCATAGTATCCAGGCTCAGCTTTAACACTTTTACATGTCAGAGAGTTAAATGACATGGTAACAAGGATAATGAAATTTTAAATGGGATGGAGAGTGTGTGGATGTCTATCAATCTGTAGTAAGGTTAAAGGAGGAGGAAGGCACTAGTATCAATAATATGGGAAGCTATTCTTGACTAATTCGATTTGCCTGGAAAAAGAGGTAATTTGTAACAGATACGTGCAATGGTATTCATACGTTATTGTAAATTGCTGTAAGATTAAGAAACATACTGAGGAATGTAACTGCACCTACTCTCCAGTGTTCTGAAAAAGTCTCAAAGACTCATGGCAAACAGAAAATAGATGCTACCTCTCATGAAAAGCTCCCAAACTTTGTGACATGCTTGACTACTAGAGTTAGTAGATAAGGAACAAAGCTGCAAATATCTTCTGGTTCATGCTTGACAGATCATTTTTAAATTTTATTCCATGATTGTGGGAATACCTGAAAATACATTCAAGTTATTAATTCACAGAAAGATGTAATAGACAATCCTGGATAGGGTTACCAATCACTTAGAAAGTCACTGAATAATCACTTGAGTGGGGTAAAGGTTTGTCATCACAGACATTTGATAGACACGTTTCACTAAAACAAATGTTGATAAAAATCAGATAAAGGAATGACTAGAAAAATGGCAAAACCTCAAGAAATCTGTTGGTTTAAACAGTTTGAGCCCTTCACTGTTAGAAACTGTATCACTGACATTTTCAGTGTCTGCAGTTAAGTATCTCTCCCTACAAAATGCACCTCGTTTAGATCTCACTTTGTGCAATATCACTACTGTATTGTTCAGCTTCACTGGAAATCCTGGAAATCATAGGGTCAGGATGAACAGGCCTCAGTACAACATCACTGATGTCTCTCCAGTACTCCCTCTCACCAGTAGGCTGAGGGTGGGCAAAGTCCTGAGACGGGACAGCTGAGCCCAACCAACCAAAGGAGATATTCCATACCATATGCTGTCTACTCAGCAATAAAGTTAATAGAAAGGAGAAGGTAGTTGTGGGGGAGGGAGAGTGTAGACAGGGCATTCATTATTATGATACCTGGCTTCCTGAGCAGCTGCGCATGCTACAACTGCCTGGGAAGTGACCAAGCATTTCCTGCTGATGGGAAACAGAGAATAAAATATTTTGTTTTCCTTTCCTTTCATGTATGCAACCTTTGCTTTTGCTTTATTAAACTGCCTTATCTTGATCCTTGGATTTTTTTCCTGATGAGTGATAGAGAGACTTGGTGGGCAACTGGTGTCCAGTCTGAGGCCAACCCAGTACGCAAAAATTTAAAACTTTTTCACTGACTGCTATCAACCTTATCTCTTTACTCCCCTCTTAACTCCATCCAATCCCTTCACACTTTCTAACTTCCCGTTGTCTAGCAGATGACATTTACATGCAGTAATGTAGAACAATGAAATAGAAACGTAGAAAGAAGTTTTGGCAGGTCTATTTCATCAGTATCAGTTACTGTTTGGGTTTTCTTTAATATCATTAATATTTTGTGTAGGAATACCAAAAAGAACTTCATATTTTGCTTTCCAATTAAGCTCATATATTTTTCAATCCATTTTTATTCATATAAAAGAAACTTGACAGATTTTGAATACAGACTCAAAATCCTTTTTTCTGTGTTGAACACAAGATCTGTCCAAACTACAGCTGTTTTCCCAAAAATCATGTAACAAAGAGCACACTGTAGAGAGAAAAATGAGAAAAGGAAAAAAAACCCTGACAAATTTAGAAGAAATTTTCTTCATATTATAACTTGTCTATAATATCTTCTCTTACCTTAATGAAAAGTTTTGAAATAAGAAATTCAACAAATTAAAAAAATAATAAAGATGCAATAAGAAATGTGTATCAATTTAGCTACTTTGTTTGTATGTTACTAATCATCACAGCATCTAAAAGCAATAAAATTAACACCTATTGACTACAACACATTTAATTTCTCATGTCTCTAAAGAGACAGACTTCTGTAAATAGATCTCCTTCAGGATTTTTGTAGATATATGTGGTGAGCCTTGTTTTTAAATATCCACTCTGCAATTGATGTACTTCAGTGGTTATGTTTTAGGCTCTAGTTCAGAAACTGGTGATGGTTGTTTTTTCTTGCAGGAGTTTGTCTTAGATAATATTTTGCAAAAATACATAAAATTTTTGTGTCTATCTTCTGAGGCTCTTAAGCTACCTTCCAATTTTGAATGACTCTCTATTATTATATGTTTCATAGAAAGGTAGATGTAATAGCTATTTCATTCTTGACCAGAGAAGTTGTGATTTTCCTAGCAAAACAGATTAGGTCAATGTCAAAATTGGTCTTAGAAAACTAGAATGGTTGCACTGTGCTCCAACTGATTATTATACCTCCTATAGAAGTCCTCTTATTTAGGTAGAGAACTTCAAGGTCAGACACTGTGTATTCAAAGTACACCAAAGGTCTATTTATTTATTTATTGGGGCACATGAGAAATTATGTACCAGCTTTGTGTATACGACAGTGAAAGAACTGCATACTACATGTACAGATGCACTGTTAAGGACTCTGGTTGAAACTATAATTTTTTTGTGTTCAGGCAAGGAACAACTTTTTCTGAACTCTGTCCAGACACAATTACATGAAAAGCATAGTTTCAACATGACAGCTATAGAAATTAATTCCTTGATGTGATTACTGGTTATTTGGTAATGATAACTAAGTGCATACAATTCTCAGAGCTTTATAACTGTTTGATTTTTTACAATTATTATTTCATGATTAAGAATTTCACATTAGCAATATAAATGTACTACAAATTAAAGGCAGCAATAGCAGACTGACAGTTCCCAAAACCAGGAAGATTTTCATCTACATATTGCATATCCACCGAGGTGTTGCAAGGATCAGAGTTAGGGAATTACTAAAATCTTTTATCAGTATGCAGAAGTGAATCTCAAATAACTGTTGATAAAATTTGTGGATGGCAAAAAGAATTGGTAAGAAAATTTTACTGTAATCTGTGATTTTGTAAACAAAGAAGTAAGACATAATATCCTGAAGAGGAATTTACCTATGGATATAAAAATAATGAAAATTATAGGAGAATTCTGCATTCTATTATCATATTTAATTTTCAGAAAAAAATATAAAACAACAGGAGATATCACAGGAAATAGCCATCAGTGTTTCCTGAGTTCTTACCCTGAGAGCACAGATGATTTCAGTCTTTAGCTCTATGCTTGTTACAGTGCAGAACTATCTTCATTAGAAGAAAACACTGGACTCTGAGCAACTCTTAGCAGAAAAAAAACAAAACAAGAAAAAAACATGATAAAAACAATGATCAGGAAGCTAGACTTTACAAATTAAAAGAGCCAATAGACACACTTTTTAACTGTCAGACTGTTCAACAATTTAAACAAATTATTAATTTTGGGGATAAAAGGGACCAATTGGTGATCTGCCTTTTCATGATGAACTGAAAACACAATTTATAGAAATGAAGTTTCAGGACTTCAGGAAGGTTAGGAATGTAAAGCAAACATGGAAGTATTCAGAAGCTGATCAGATAAACTCATGCTCCTTCTGGTCAAACTGCTTAAAATAAAAAATAAAAAACCTCTGTAAATTATATGCTCTGTTATTTCTTTGATGTGGAGTTGCCCAGATTCTGATCTGAATGACACTGTGAGAATCGAGTGTTTAGGCAAAGTAGTAAATTACAATGTGGTTTTATCCAGATTTAATACAATAGGCTTTTATCCAAGTTACAAACTACTAGACATGTCGCAATAGTAAATATAACACCTTTCAATCTAAATTTTACTGTCAGAAAAGACTACAAAGCCCTTTGCATGGACCAAGGAAGATCTCCAGAGCCCAGGTGAATTTCAGTTTGTCTCCATCTTAATTTTCTATCATTTGCCTTATGCCAAAGAAGAATATATTGTCAAAGACTTATATTTTTTTAGTTATACAACCTACCTAAATCACCAAGTTAACATAAATAAACATGTATCTCAATATGTTAACCATTTAAAAGTGTCATACATGAGCAGGAGACAAAAATTACTTATATGTCCTATAGGTAAGTACAAGAGAACTAGATTGGCTTCATCTGACTGACATATTTTAAGGAAGTAATCCAAAACACTTATCTATCATTCTGTGGCAGTGGCTAGAAGACAAAAGATTGCATTGCACAGATGGGTAAAATATGAGTTCATGGGAAATCAGAGGAGAATAAAACCTCTCTCAGTAATTAAGGATCACTTCAATCTATGCTTTCTTTTAATTCCCTTCCTGAACAAAGCTGCTTGTCACTAACACAAATCTGAGCAGAGAGAGGTGAGACAGGCTGAATGGGGACCTAACTCAGCACTTTGCTGCCAGTTGCAAAATTAACTTTAGTAGATCATCAGAAGCAGGAGTTACCTCTGGTTCATGGTGTGAGCTTCCACCCCCGAGCTAAAGATCTAGCAGGTCCTTGAGGACTAAGTGACACCATTACAGAGAGCGAGAGTGCTGAGTACAAACCTATACAAACACTTCTGCAGCCCTCAGGACTCTGGCATTCCTCCCACTGTCACAGCTCATGCCAAGAAACTTTCTTAGCTAATAGTGGCCCTGGAATGCACATATGCCAAGTGACTTCAGCACTACCAGCTCCTAAACTAGTCTGCGCAGCTGTGTGTTTCTCATAACCTTCACCTTTCTAGGAGAACCATATTAGGTTGAAGAGTGATTCAAGAAGGTTCCAATAACCTAATTTTTACATTCCTGTTCAGAAACTGTCACTCAGTCCAGATGTCAGAGAAATCAAACAACTAAAAAGCTTATTTCAAAAACCTTTAACTCAAAAGAATTGATGAATAAAACACACCAAAAAAATGGTCAAAAAGGTTCACAGGCTTCTTAGAACTCTATATCAAAAAAGATTATATATATATATACCCTTATTTATCCCAGGATGAAATCCATCAGGTATTTCTTTCCAGCATTCAGCAAACAAGTTGGAGATGCTTATTAGCCCACATAGTGAAGGTCTTTGTTATGTTGTTTCACATAAAGGAAGTATGCTGGATTTCATACCTCCACTACAGCTTAAGGTCTGTTCAAGGGTCCCCTACTGCTTAAACTCTCTCCTCCTGTTTCTTGCCTTCCAGCATTGGCTAATTCTTAAGGAGACAGATTCAATCTTCTTGTCCTGAACTTCACCTCTTTGGAGTGAAACTGCTAGTTTAAGTTCAGTTGTTTCCTCTGCTTGTCTAAACTACTAATATCTTATTAAATGACTTAGATAAAGGCAGAAGGTGCATTTCACAGGCCTTCTGAGAGAATATTGACTTGACTTTAATTTTCCATGACAAACTAAGTTTTAAGTCCCCAGCCCCTGCAGAATACTCAAGAACCAGGAGTCAACACTATGCAAGGGAACTGTAGGTTTGAACAACAAGCAGCTTAGCAAGTTTCTGGCAGTTCTTCTCATGGAACTGCCAAACTCATTTGCAAGAAAATTAAAAAGGCCAAAATACTGAGCTCACCTGGGAAGAATGTGAATGAGTGCCTTGAACTTGTGTCTGGAAGAGACTTCTTCAATACTAATGAGGATAGGCAGGGACGAAGCAGACTTCTGTTTTGCAGTAAATCTTAAGTTCATAAAGAACTGATAGGATGATAAGATCATGAAAATCATCAACAAAATCTTGGAGTATATTGAGTAGCAAAGGTATGTCCAGTGGTGATTTACAACTATTAATTGCATTGTGACATACAGTACAGAAACTTCTTTTAGAGTATTGCTGTATTCTGGTTGGAGCAGATTCTGAGCGAATATTATATGCAACACAGAGTTCATCTTGTGATCTCATTTGCAAAATGGGAAAATTATGCTGAGTTGGAAGAGACTCACAAGGATCATCAAGTCCAAACCTTGGCCCTGCACAGGACCATCCCCAAGAGTCACACCATGTGCTTGAGAGAATTAAATTCATAATGCCAAGTTGGTTTAAAACATCAATTTAAGAACATATTTAATCTATTTTTCCCTATTTTAAGCCAAAAATCTATGCTTTATCACTGGGTATTGTTTGAACTCACGGCCTCTGACTACTGGTATTTTTAGTGAAGACTAGGACAAACCCCAAACACTGAACATTGAGCTGTTCTTGGCATCACTTGTTGATAACTTTCAAACAGCTGAGAAATAAATAAAAATGTCTCTCACTTCCTACAACAGGTATAGAATTATATTACTTACTTTTAGTTTACCTTGCAAGTTACTTCACAGCCTGTGCTTTGGCCTTTGTAATTTTGTCACTAGAAATACACACTTTTTTTTTTCCTGTGTTTGAAGTCATGAGTTAGCCAAGTTTACCCCTTACTACCCTTATTTTCCTTACTCTCCATTGGGATAGTTTGCATTGTCATCATATCATTTTCTTATAGATACTGGCAGGTCTCTTCATTCCTTCTCCCTTAAACCTACATCCTTGGAGACTTCTTTTATCATTTCTCTGAGTGTGTACATGGAACATGTACATTGAACATGTACATTGAAGCATCAGTTTCACAACTAAACAAGAAGCTGCTAGTAATAGATAATGTAAGAGGAGTATAGTGTACATAGCAAGCTGGGAATGCTTAAGGAAAGAGTAAGTGAAGAGAGAAAAAAGGGAAATCTCAGCTCGCATAAGTGCTATATATAGATACTCCAATATTAGATATCACATGTTGTACATGTATTAAAGATGGGGTGCCAGAATGGTCTTTCCTGCTGTGTGGCAGAAATCTCATACCCAAATTCTCACACATCCAAGGATTGTACACACTATCTTTGCAATAGGTTCATGCTGGCCAGACACACTGACTTTCAGCAGCAGTTGAGAATTTACATACTCCCCTACCGAGTAGGCTTAAAATGGTGTGTAGAAAGAAGGTTTAAAGCTCTGCAGGTTGAACTGGACAGAGTTTTGAATTATTTGTAGAACTGTGCACTTTCCAAAAGAATATAAATTACCCAGAATATTTAAAAGCAAAACTCAACCAATTTTATTCAGCTCAACAGAATTAAAATTTGGAATGGAAAAGAAAAAGTAAAATTTTTTCCATCATAGATAAGTTGAAAACCTTATTTGGAAGGAAAAGAAGGAGCTCAGACCTTCTCTGCACAGCAACCACTTTTGATTTGTGACAAGATTTGCCACAAAAGTAGGATCAATACAAACCTTTCATGACAAAGAATGAAAACCAGAGCTTATGCCTAGCGCCTACAATATGATGAAGGCAAAGTCGTTCTTCTCTCCTGCACCAATTGATGGACCACTTTTAGGATATTATGCATCTACTTATGTCATCTTCAGGTCCTATGTGGAAGCTAGCCCAACCCTCTGTTGAAATGCACAAACTGAACTGTTACAGTGCTCAAGGTGATTTGGACATTAAATGCTCATATTGATAGAATCATAGAATCACAGAATTAACTGGGTTGGAAGAGACGTTTGAGATCATCAAGTCCAACCCTTGATCCAACCCCACTGTGATTACTAGATCATGGCACTCAGTGCCACATCCAGCCTTGTCCTAAAAACCTCCAGGAACAGTGAATCCACCACCTATTCTGCCCTTTCAAATCACTTCCAACAAGACCATCATCTAATCAGTGGAACATTTGCAACTTCTAAGCTCCATTACAAGTTTACTGTTTTGGTGTGCCCTTTGTTGCCTAAATGGCTGTGGGGAAAAAAGACTCCAAGCTAAATTAGGTAGGAGATAAGATAAGGATACAAAGGCTTTAATGAGCCCCTAGGCTTTCTGGAATACCCTCAACAGGTGCTCCGAAATACAGATGTTCACAGTTTTTATAATGATTTTCACCCAATCCCCGTCCAGCCACCACCCAGGTTCTGCCCCTGCCACGCCTCTTGGGAATTGGGTCTGGAGGTGTTTTGGGACTCCCTCTTCCTCATCTTCATCTTCTTCAGAGCATGTAATGTCCTTGGAGGCCTTCCAGAATTCTAGGCCTGAAGGTTGTTGCGTCTATGGCTATATCTTCTTCCGTAGGGTTAAGATGTTCCCTATAATTCTACCTTGAAAAAGAGACAAAACAGGCCAGTGGAATTTAGGGGAATTGATATGGGAATGGGTAACAGGGGATTGAGCTGGTGTGTTAAAGGGTAAAGGGATAATATGCTGCTACTCTAAAATCTACATTTACTACATAACTACTTCTAAGGTCATGGAGCCCCTGGTGGTCTAGTGGTAAGGGCGCGGCGCTACCACCTCCGAGACCAGGGTTCGATTCCCGGTCAGGGCCACTCCCGGGCAGATGGAGCTCGTTAGCCCTTAAAAAGGCAACCCATCTACATCCTAAGGACCTCACTGCCACTGTCCAAGCTCGCTTGGCCCTGGCAGATGAACCTTAGGATTAAAGGGTGGGCTCAGTTCTGCGCACACTGTGTCTCACCTAAAAAATCCAATGCGCAGGCTGGAAGGTGTAAAGACCTTCCCCGGATCTTCGCTCGCGAAGACTGGCCATTATTATTATTACTTCTAAGATCTACAAAAATTTAAAAAATCAAAACATCAAAACTCCATGGTATCACCTCACATCCATCATGCCTTTGTACCTGATAGTTTTTCAGGACAAGCAGGATTACCTGTTTATAGATCATCATCTGGGTGCCCATTATCTGCTCAAATGAGCCTGTTTCCCAGAGTTTGACACTGTGCTCCTTTCAATCCAATATTAGCGGCATTACCTCTCTTCTCATGGAATGGGTCTCACCTGCTAACAACTCCCACTTACACAATAGATATAGAAGGAATCCATCACACATTAGGTAGGGGCAGTTACTTAAAAATTATTGCATGAAGTTACAGAGCACACGGGGGAATATGTTTCTATTGTCCACACATTTTCTAGATCAGGCTTCTCTAACACAGTGCATCTGATGATTGCATGAACAGAATGTTAATTTATGCTGAGAGTAATTGTACACTTAGCTCTGTGCTCCTATTACTACAATTTTATTTTCAGGCAGCGTATAAACTAATTGTAATTTATAGACCAAAAGTTTCAACTCAACAAAAGTAACATTTCTTTATTTTTCTCTGATAAAATATAAAGTTAATTTAGGCTTGTGAGTAATAAGGTACTTTCAACATTAGCATATTTCTAGTTCACTTACTTACACGTAGTATGCTTTTTAGACCTAAATTTTCTCCCACTTGCTTATCTAAAAAAATAAAAATCTCAGCATATAACTGCATTGTGTTCATGCTGCACAATCAAAAATAATTTCTTTGCTTAAAATTTTACTGTAACTCTTTTGGGCTGGAAACTCAGAAATGACAAATGTAATTAAAGCTTTGCTTTAAAATACTTCTCAGAGCTTATTGGTAGTGAGAAAGCACTTCCCCTGCTGTCTGCATGTTCTGACAGCTGTGCTTGGTGAAATCAGGTAGTTTTCTCTTAACAATCGCAAAAATAAAGATTTCTACTTTTGTTGGAGGTGTGACAACCTAGTGAAAGTAACACTGGGCATCAAAACAAACTATTTTAAAGGAATGCAGAACCTAATAATTTAGTGTCACAAAAAAAAAGACATTTGTATTGTACTTACACTATTTCACTTTCTGTGTTACATATCCATTCTTTCTATAGTTTTTAAGTTCAGTATATTGTATTTTCACACTGAGTATTTTTGATAAAGTAACTAGGTGACCTGGGGGACAATGTACATTATACTGAACCTACTTAAACTGAATCAAAATCCTTGAGAAGTGCCACATGAAAAATTCCTAATCAATATGAATGGAGGGAATGAAAGCAGACACAAAAATAAGTAAAGAAGGTTGTGTAACAATGGTGTTGCAAAGCAGGCATTACTGAACAAAAAGTACCAGTGAAGGAATGATCTTGCCAACTTAATGAGTCTTTTCCTTAATAATCTTTCCCAAAAATAATAGCACTATGCTAATGAATATTGTCACAGAAACAAATCTGAGAAGCATCATCAATAGCAAGGATCAAGATAAACACAGGGTAAGTAATGGATGACTTTGAGAATTTGAGATTACAGTTTGAATGTCATTCTGCAAGAGAAAAAAACCCAACAACAAGGGTACTAAGTCCAAGAGTTCCTGCTGTAAAACCAGTTTGAAATACATCCGGAGAGAAGGACCAGGGGATTTCCACTGATGCACCTGCAAAAGGCATATCAAATTAAATATTCCCATAGATCTAGGTAAATATTAGGGCTATTTTACATGATCTTTGGAGACACTACAGGGAACATTGTGCTGCAATTGATGGAAGAGGAGTGTTCAGGCTAAACAAGTGAATAGAAAGTCTACTACAATGATGAGGTAAACAAATATCCCATTAATTTTGGAGCAAACTGACTGGTTTAGTAGAGCCATATGTGTTCTCTACAAAATACCAGACTAACAACAACAGAAAAAAATACAAACTACAGAAGAGAAGGATGTATTTTAAAGGACAATTTTGAAATAAGTCCCATTTGGTTGAATATTTAAAGAAAATTATCTTTAAGAAGATTATGGAACAAGTCTCCCAAGAATTAGGGGACGGAACATAAAAAGTATCCGAAAGTGACAGGGTAAACTTATATGTGGAGCCACTTTCTACATATCCCCAACATAGCAGAAAGCTACATCCAGTGACCGTGGTCTCTGTGTGAGAAGCTGATGGGATGAAGAAGGATTCTACTCTGCTCTTTCTCACACTATGTTCTTTCTCAGTCTTCTTCCTAAGAAACCATTAGCCACTGAGACACAGACACAGATACAGCTTGTGAGTTCTGGAAAAAAACCCAGAAGTCACTCCTCAGAAAAAAGCACAACCCCTATTACCATAAACTGGATCCTCCAGCACTAAGTATTTTCATCACCAGAGCCTCATGTTGTCATTTCAAACCAGAACCAAACCAGAATCACAAAGTGGTTTGGGTACAAAGGGACCTTAAAGACCATATACTTTCTCTTTTCCCTTCCACTAGACCAGGTTGCTCAGAGCCCCATCCAGTCTGGTCTTGAACACTTCCAGGAATGGGGCAACCTGCACCAGTGCCTCACCACCCTCACAGTAAATAATTTCTTACTAATATCTAATTTAAATCTACTTACTTTCATCTTAAATCCATCCCCCCTGTCTTATCACTACAGGCCCCTACCAAAAGTCCTTCTCCAGATTTCTTGTAGGCCTCCTCTCTTGTAGGTGCTGGAAAGTGCTGTAAGGTCTCCCCAAAGTTGCAGGCTGAACATCCCCAACTCTCTCATCCTGTCTTCACAGGAGAGGTCTTCCAGCCCATTGATCTTCTTAGCTGCCTCCTCTGGATGTGCTCCAACAGGTCCAGATCTTTCTTGTGTTAGGGCCCACCAAGCTGAACACAGCACTCCAGGTGGGATCTCATAAGAGAAGAACAAAGGAGGAGAATCCCCTCCCTTGATCTTCTGGTCATGCCTCTTTTGATGTAGCCCAGGATATGGTTGGCTTTTTCGACTGCAAGTGCACATTGTCAAGGCATGTCAAGCTTCTCACACACCAATACCCCCAAATTCTTCACCCCAGGACTGCTCATCCTTCCAGCCTGCTGAGGTCCTTCTGAATGGCACCACAGCACCCTGGAGTATCAACCACTCCTCCCAGCTCTGTATTATCAGCAAACTTGCTGAGGAGGCATCCATCTCTTTGTACAGGTCATTGATGAATAAGCTAAACAATGCTGGATCCAGTATCAACCCTTGGGAGACACCGATAGTTTCAGACCTCCAACTAGACACTGTGTCACTGATCATAAACCTTCAAACTCTGCCATTCAGCCAATTGTCAATCCACCTGATCATCCACTCATCCAGTCTGCACTTCCTGAAATTGTCTATGAGGATATCATGGTAGACTTCCCAGGATATTTCTCTCATTGTTTCCCAGGATATTTCCTTTGTTATAAACTGATTTTAGCTTTGGGTTGTTTTCTAGTAGTGGAGTTGGCCCAAAAATTTACTAAATTCATCATTCAATCTTTTTATGCACACTTCAATTATAAAGAAGTTTTTGGGTTTGCAGATGGCCTTGATTCCTTTCAGCTGGTTCCATTTTGTATACAGAGTAATAGGTATGGTAAAAACTTCCTTATTTATTTTGTTAGATCTAGCAATAGACTTTGTCCATAAATGTGGGTGTATGAGAAAAATTATCATTTTTTAACTATTGCTGAGGGTTGTTTCAGGTTGGTCCTTTTTGGGGGGAGGGGGCAATAATAATTGTAATTTAAAAAAAAAATAAAATAAACATATTTTACCCTTGTGATTTTTAGTTTTAGGTCTCCAGAAATAGGAAGACGTGCTAAGTATGGCAAAGGCAAACATTTGGGTTATTGAACCATGTCTGTATTCAATTTTATTTTGACAAATAATTCAAATGTTCAACCCAGAACAATTCCTGTATATCATCATTCACAAAAAATGAGATTGCTCCATCACAAAAAGACCACTTTTTGAATGACTGCTTCAGGCCACTTTAATTCTTCATCCAGTGAATCAGAAGGCATTTATGTCTTTGTGATATAATCTCCTCAGGACTTTGTTGACATTTACATGTTGTGAATTTCTGTCAGACATACCTGAGTCTAGTGGAAGATGCTTCTGTCCACAGCAAGTGAGCTGAAACTAGCTGATATTTAAGGAGCCATCCAACCCAAACTATTCTATGATTCTATGACATATACACAAGAAAAACAATTAATTGTCCTCCAGAAATACCTGTTTCTTTCTTTAAGTTGCAGAGGGATCTTATGCTTACTAATTCAGGCAAGATGAGTCCTTTTTTTTCTTCAAGCTACACTTCAACACCCACAAGACCATAGGTCATTACTTCACATAATGAAATTTACTTTAAACTTTACAACCAGGAATGGATAGTTGCTTAGAGGCTGTGAGCATGACTGGCAGCAGCCATGGTGGTGGTTGAGAGACACAGAATGCCAGTAGGAAGTAATATCAGTAGTTCTGCACTGATAATGAAAAGAGAAAGATCTCTGAGGCAGTTTACTGGGGAAAAAAAAAAAAAAAGGAACAACAAAAAAAGAGGTTGCAGTCTTTGGGAGAAAAAATGCTTACTGAACACACACACTGAATAAAGGAATCGGAGCCTTCTTCTCAACTCCCCTTGCTGCACAGAGGTGTTCAGAAAAAAAAAAACACCACGGACTTTGTATGCAAATAAACAGGATGACACTAAAAATACCTGACTAATAACACTAAATTTTTCTCTCTATAAATACCCTAGAAAAGGCCCAGGTATTATTTAAGTCCACAGGTCAAAGGTTAAGTAATGTTCCAGACACTGACCCTGAGTGCTGAAATTTTCTGTACTTAAGGGCTGATTCAAGTTCAATATTTCTGTAGAAAGTTCCACAATTTCCATTGTTTCCAAGGGAAAATACATTGTCTCTGACCAAATTAAAAAACAAGCAAACAAACAAACAAAAAACCAACACCTTTTTCTCTGAGCATACTCTGTTTTGGTACAGGATCTGTTGTGAATTTTGTTCAATGCTGTGCTTGTTGTACACCTGAAGAGGAATCTTTGACCTGATAAAATGGGGTTGAGAATAAGGAACGGAAAAAGCATAATCCATCTAAAAGGAAACTGAGAGCCAGATGGTTGAGGGAAACCTTGGATTTCTTGGGTGCTCAAGGGCCTGATTTGCAGAGACACTAATACTTCACAGCTGCATTGAGAAATGTTGGGATCTGGTTTTGACCATAGTGGATACTATAGAGAGCTAAGTACTCTACTTGGGGAGGGAGAGGGGGAAACCAAACCAAACCAAACAAACAAAAATCAACCAACCAACCAAAAATCCAAACACGAAAACCCAACAAAACCAACCAACCAACCAAACAAAGGTTTCTGAAGTCCATGGATATCTCAGCAATGACTGCAGTAGCCAAGATGATGAAAGCATTACTATTATTGAATTCACAGAAGGATTTGAGCAACTTGATTTGAGGATTTGGCTGAAGTAGGATTCCTATGGGCTAAGGAGAAAGTTCCAATATTGTCATAGGAAGAAAATGTGTGATTAAATTTAACAAAGTTTTAAATCTAATTCAGGTGTTAACTGCTCAGTTTACTTGTGGCAGTTTTGGGATAAAGAATACTTTCTTCCCCAAAAGGGTTGTCAGGCATTGCAACAGGCTGCTCAGGGAAGGGGTTGAGTCAACATCCCTGGTGGTATTTATAAAACATGTAGTTGTTGCACTTGAGGACAGGGTATAGTGGTAGACTTGGCAGTGCTGGGTTAAAAGGTGGACTTGATGATCTTTTCCAGCCTTAATGATTAAAGAAATTAAATAGGCCTTGGATTCAGTGTATGCCACTGGCTGAAAATGAACAATTAATCTGATTAATTATTTATGGCTTATTGGTAACATAAAGTAGGTTTTGAAAACTTAGACTATTAAAGCAATACTTATTATAATTGTGTAATACTTAAAAAAACTCTGCCCATACTTGAAGAGAAATTTCTGGTTTGTGAAAATGGATTTTTTTTAATGGTGTGAACAAGAAAGCAGCCAAATGAGAAGGTATAGTCAATTAGGGACTGCTAGGAAAAGTTCTGGAGTCTGGTTTTCTCTTATTCATATTGCCTTTACAATTTTACTCCTGGAAGCTTAACTCAACTCTGAAATGTATTTTCAAATAAATAAAATTAACTACCAAGGGAGTAAGAAGTAAATAAAGGTAACAGGGGCAATTATATCTTAGGAGAAACAACAAAAAAAAACCCTGAAGAAATTGATGGATAATGTCAAGACTCAGAGGCTGAAGTATTTTATTTCTTTTAGTAAGTTTCATGTTTGTAATAAATCCTATAAGATACTGAACAATAGGGCTGCAGAATTTTAAGGGATTAATAGGCTAACAGAATGACTGATTTGGAAAAGATAGGAAAATTATAATCGAAAATATATATATTAGAAAAACTAGTAGTTATCATAAAATGAAGCCAGGATTAACCTTTTGTTAAAATTTTCTTGAATTTCAGCAGATAAAAATAGCCAAATTTAGAGGACATGTTCAGTAAGAGCTGAAAATTGAAGTACTCCCCAGATAATCTCTCCAAAATTGTTGCAAATCAAAGTCTTCATTCACTTCTGAAAAATCTTGTTTAAACACATTACACATTAAAAAGACAACAAACAAACAAAAAATCTGCAAGAAGAAAAATCCTGAAAATGGCATGTCCACTAAAATGAAATAACATCTAAATAACAATATGGCTGCTGAAACACCTTAACGTCGTTACCTGATGAGGTATGTACCCTAATGGGACTCACTGACTGACTCATCACAGGTAAGTCAGTTCAATCCTCCCCATTTCAGCTCCACCATCAGTAAGTGAGGACTCGTACTTCACCTGTTTTATAAAGTGCTCTAACTTCTAATGGCAGAATTCTATTCTCAGCTGGTAGCTCAGCTCTGTGGTGAGATTTTTGGCCTACAAAAATGATTATGCTTTTAATGGAATTACAAAATATAATTAACCCTCAAGCTTGGTATTATGTGATAAAAGTAATCAAAATGTGTGACAAATTATCTGGTTTATTGCATATTATAACATAATTATGTATTCCTAAACTATGCTACAAAACTCAAGGATGGTTTTCTTACCATTGAAATGATATATCTCTAGTGGGAATTTTTGTTTGTTGTTTTGAACCAAGACAAGAAAATGTATTCTACTAGGAAAAGCCATGAGGATCCCTTGAAGGTGTTGTGTAGCGCTGTGGAAAACTTTGAACTGTGAGCAAAGATAAACTATAAATCGTGTGATGCGGTTTAGGAGTACACAAAAGTAACACCAACAAAATATGTTTTGATGGCAGCAGAGTGTAACTGGGCAAAAAATAATAATTGCTTTGGTGATTATTTGGATATGCAGTCCCCTGGTTTGAATAATGTTATGTTCTTTACAAAACCTTGGTAGTACAAAGTTAAAGAAAAGTAATCTCAGGAAAGTCACTAATTTATGACTCCTCTACTGAATAGTGTTTATTCTGTCATTAAGGAAAGAAATTCAGAAAGCAAGACATACATCATGAATACTGGTTATCCCACTTACAAAGTCTTATCCACTTTCTTCTATACACAGTTTCTTAAGTTTCTTAACTTCTAGACAAGTGACAAATGAAGCACACAATCTATATCGCTAATGCATGTAACTCACTGAATACCAGGACTCACTCTCACTCTGAAGGTTCCTAACTGCGAGTTTCTGAAGGCTAGAAGGTTCTTCTGGGGAAATGTCATTATTTTGTTCATAAACTCTTCTTTATGTATCAGCTTTTGATATCTATTTACATACAATTTTGACCACATCTCTGACATCAAAATAAATAGTTCTCGTATTTGAGTAGTATACAGATTAGACAGCTGCCTACTTGTTTCAGAGAATGAATGCAAGTAGCCTTAAAACATGGAGATATATTCAGAACAGTGAAATGAAGAAACTGAATTAGGCAATATATCAGAGAACAACAGATTTATTGAGGTTCATTGAGATTAGGTAGAGGTTAAAGTCAAGTCCACTGATTACAGCTTACCTACTAGTCCTCTCTTATTGTAGAAGGCAATATGCTTGTTCAGGCAAAATTTAACCATCATAAATCCTTGCAAGTTTCTCACAGTCATCCTCTAGTCCTTCATATAAAGATTGTCACCATAATCTTGCAAGAGCATGAGATAACATTGACCAGCCTTAGTTCCCCCTCAGGTCTTCTTTCCTGGTCATCCTCAAGATGAGTGTGTTGTTTGTTTTTTCTAGTCATCAGGAACCTCTTTCAACCTTCACAATATTTAAAAGGTTTAAAAAATCAGCCATGAAATGAGGGTGATAAAACACTGAAACAGGTTGGCCAGAGAGCTGACAGATGTCCCATCCATGATAGCAACAATGTCCTTCAGCTCCCTTAGATATATCTAACCTGGTGGCAGAGACCTGTGTAGGTGGTGCTTAAATTCTCCATGATCCCTTTCCCCATCAGAATAATACAGCATGATATCATGTCCATCACTTACCTATTCTAATCATCCCATTCAATGCCTGAGTGAAAACTAGTACATACTCCAGAAATTTAGATTTCTGGCATTCCAATATATTGCTTTCCAGAAGATGTTGGAGTTTCTAATATCTCCTGTGAGAGCAAAGGACTGCAATCATAAAACTTTTCAGTTGTTTAAAGAAGACCTCATTTGCCTCCTCCTTCTCTTGATCAGGTGGTCAATATCAGACACCCACCATAACATCTGTTGGTCTCCCCTTTGAACATGACATAGAAGATACAGGTGTACACCTGTAGATACACCTGTCACATCACTCCAATTGTATAAACTGCATGCACTTAAGTAAAGGCGTGTCAAGTGGGCTTTTGCTTACCTCCTTTTCTCCAGAACAATATGAGAAACTACCAAGTTGTGCCTTTCAATTGTATAACTTCTACCCTTTTCTTCTCACTTAAACTTTTATGTCTGTTTCCAGCAAAGCTAATTTAAGATCTCCTCACTAAATTAAAAAGTCTGTTGGCAAAATTTTTTCTTTCCATATTTCATTGGTGTATTCTTCCTCTTCCCAGAAACTCATATTTTTTTGAGAGAATTCCAGTCAAGAAGCCAAACAGACCTTCTGGCAACAGTAGCCAGAAAGGGCAAAGCTGATCTGTACCTGGTCTTCTATGCCCTTCACCTATCCCCAGAAATCCTCTAGTCACTCTTGAACTTGGAAGGGTCTTCATGGCAGTATCATGGTGTTGATCTGGAAAACCAAAAAAAAAAAAAAAAAAAAAAAGCAACAGTTTGGCAAGTGTAATCAGTCTGTTATTCTTGCCATAAAACACTGAAGAAATGTTTGTATGGATTTCCGCAAGCAGATGTTACAATGGCAGCTCCAGCCAGCAGTTGTGGAACCACATTGGCAGATGATGGGAACAACATATCAAGCTCCATGGAGAGAGAGGTGATATGTTCATGTGTGAGCTTTTGTGTCTGGGGACATGCTGACAGAATAAATGATTTTATATATATATATATGAATGATTATATTTCCTGACAAGGGCATTCTTAATTTTATAATAATGCTCCATCAACACTTGTAAATACATTATATTGTTTGTCATTCAGACAAGGATGCACTATAAGACAACAGACTACTTCCTATTTGTCCTTATAGAAAGATTAATATGTTTCCCTACTCCCACTGTGCAAAAAAAATGTCTTTCATTACTTACCCTGTCCCCTCACTAATTCCTTAGGTTATTTCACACAATGCTTTTCCTTAATGTAAAAGTGATTATATCAATTTTGTTCTGATTGCATCAAATAAAAAATTTTCCAGGAGTTAAATATATTTGATAAGACCAACTGCTAGCCCTCTACCTTGATCTAGTATTTAAGGATAATCCTTTTACCTGAATCCAATTGAATGGCCAGTTCCATTATTCAAGCTAGTTTTAAATTCACATTCCTATTTTTTCCGAATTTCCTCCTAAGAATATTCTTTATCCTCAGTAAATAGGGAGTAGAATCATAACTAACCTTTGCCTTGCAGCACTGTAACTAACTTTATTTATTTCTTTTTATCTCAGTTACACCAATGCTCAGCAAAAGCTAAGAAAATCCTGATTTCTCAGTTAATATATTTTACTTTAA
Organism: Myiozetetes cayanensis; assembly: GCF_022539395.1. Lineage (NCBI taxonomy): Eukaryota > Metazoa > Chordata > Aves > Passeriformes > Tyrannidae > Myiozetetes > Myiozetetes cayanensis. The sequence goes on along the minus strand of NW_026087742.1, from coordinate 37,950,894 downwards.
AATGGGAATTATTAATCATTTAGTGTTCAATCCCACAAGGCTGAGGATGAACATCTGCTGATAACCATCACTGAGCTACTCATCTGCTGCTGATTGTGTTGCTATCACACTCAGAGCCTGATAAACTGCAGCAGATTATTTAGATCCTAAACTCTTTGCAGTGGGGATTATGTCTGCTTTCTCCCATGCCACATCTATTACAGCAGAGAGCTGACTGGTAGCATTTAGCAAATGCTGAGAAATTAACCACTACAGGGCTTTTCAATAGCTGGTTATAAGTGAAGCTGATCCATAAAGATTATCCCTGTATGGCCACAGGAGAATAACTGGTGTTATCTGTCCCCTGGGATGTGTGCAGCACAGTGTCCTTTCCAGTACCTTCAGCAACTCTCCCATAAACTATTAACTACCCCATAAACTACTAACCGTTTAGTTGTTTTCTTCCTTCTCGTAAAGCTACTATCAGCTACCAATGCTTACTGACAGAGAAAAAGGAACAAAAACAGATAAACAAATCCAAAACTCAGCAACCAAACTGAGCTCCACTTCTTCCCACAGGCAACCTTAATCTTTTCAGGCACTGTAAAACAATATTCAAATTGTATAAATTTCCTTTTGCTCTTTCCCATGCCCTGTTGTCATCTCACTGCACCTCTACCCCTACTGTCACCACTCATTTCACCCACGACAATTTGCTTGGAAACCTGGCCTTGATTTGGCCTGCCTATACAAATGCAACAGGACAAGCTCCCAAGATTATGCTCAGCAGTTTATAGCCCCACTGTCCTAATTCAAAAGGTTATCTTGAGGGAAACAGCTCTGTGCCAATATGACCATGAAGCAAAGGCAGATTGAGTCTGCCTGTTCCCATCTGTGCACATATGTCCTGAGAGAGTCCTTGTCTGCGTCAGCCTCTCTTCTGGGAAAAACAGTAACAAGGCTGTGCAAGATCCCAGATTTTTATTCATGGAAAAGCTTGTGACAGTGAAAGCTGTATCCATTCATGCTCTTAATGAAACAAAGGTAATTCAATATTTCCAAGAAAAAAAAAAGAAAAAGTGCTAGTAAGAATTTGATTAATCACTCAGAAGCCTGATTTTCAATTTAAGTTCTGTGCTTAAAGCATAAAATTTTTAATACAAGAGAACATCTCCAAACAAAATTAATTCTGGAAAAAAACCAATCAAACAAACAAAATCAACAAAAACTCAAAAGAAAAAAAAACACACAAAAAAAAACACACCACATTTAATTTGTTCCATTTTGAGAACATTTACTGATTTTTATCTCCGGATTTTACGTGGGTGGACAAGTTACTGGGAAAATAGTTGGTTTTGATCAAAGGTAATTTTCTGATGAAACAAATATTCTGTTGGAAATCCTAGAGCAACTGTACTGAAATCCTTAAAATGGCTGTCCCATTCATCAGCTGTATTCACCAGAGCATGCCAGACATGCAGGGTTTGATCTCTGTTAGTGTAAGTTGATTCAGTTCTAATGGCCTCTGATGTGTTTCTGATACTTTCTGTACAGCCTACTTCTGAGCTTGCACACTGAATTTCATCCTGTGATTAACAGAGCTGTGCTACCACAGGGAATATAAGCTCATCCTCAATGTTTACTATAGGCAATGAAAAGAAAACCAAATTTCCATTAGACGATTTTGGCTGGGCTTAATCACCCTGTAGAGAAGCTAGTACCCTCCTCTGAATGTAGGCAGAAAATGGGATGACCCTTCTTGGACAGGTAAAAGACTGAAGCTGCTTACAGTGCTCTTTGTACATGATGAAGAAATATCTCCACGCCAGCCTCTGGAGACCTTTGTTTTTCAACCTTTGCAGCATCAAGTATGACAATGACAAGGAAGAAGACAAAGAAAAATTATAAGGCTGAGTAATACTTCCCTAAGACAGAGCTATCTCTTATGAACAGGTGCAGTTTTAACTAGAGGATGGGGAATAGAGTTCTATTAGGCACAGTTACTGTGGCATTTGTGCTGTGAGTTATGTTACACAGCCATGGCTTTTTAAGTCCTTTTTTCATCCACAGTGTGGATTTAACTGTACTTGACTTTTCTTATTAGGCAAATTCTGTGGGTTTAAAATTTATATATTAACAGACCCAAGTATGAGGTAGGTATGTGCATATACAAATAAAAAGATAAAGGATCTTGCCCAAAGAGGTTTTTGGACCTCTTCTGAACAAAAATAGTTCCATTCATCCTGTATTCAAAGTCTATTTCAAAGCACCTCATCAATTTAAATCCCCTAGGTGTGGAATTAATAAGGATTAGATAAATTTAATAAACTATATAATCTTCAGAAAGTGATAACATTGTTTAGCTTTCTATCTCTTTATAGAAATAATCTCTTTATCCATACTAATAGAAAATGCCAAAGTTTCTATTACCGTATATCTCAGTCTGAAGCCATTAAAAAGGCAAAAAAAACCTGAAAAGAATGTCAGAAAAGGACTTCATGACTAGACCAGAGGGTTACTATTCACTCTAATCAAAATCTACACCATTTATATACCAAAGTTTTTTAAGCAGTGTTTAAATATTACATAGACTTGTGCTAACTTTCTGTATGGGGAGAAAGGGAAAAATTCACTCCCACAGAATATCTGAGGACAGTGACAGAGGAACCCTGAGTATTAAGAACCTTCAAAGATTTCTAAAGATATCATATCATTATTAGTTTTCACTTCATCCCCAGGGAAGAATTTGACAGTATTCCCAATCAGCAAAGTCCAAAATAATTTGCTTCAATCAACAGAACTAGAAAAAATTTAGAAAGTTCATTAAGAACACAACTAAAGACTTCTTCTTAAGAGATTCTCAAGAACTGGGAGAGAAAGTTAATTCTGTTGAAGCCTATAGAAACCTAGCTACTGAAACTAAAATACATGTGTGGGGGAGTTTCCAAAAACGTTGCTTAATCAATCAAGACAAATAAAAGCATCTGTGTATACTTAATCTTATGCTTAATTGTTACTAATACAGTCAGAATTGACCAAAAATATTGGCCTGGTTATGAACCTTACTATTTTACTTCCATTTCACCATTAACTCAAATCTCCCATCAAACAGCTAATTACCATGAAAAGAGTGATGATAATTAGGGTGATCATCTAGAGGTCAAGCAACTCAATGAGATTTATTAAAGGCTAAGAGCAGAGTTCTAATCAAAGGAGTGTAATTTCAAATCAAACAGAAGATAATTTTCTTGACTTGAATTTGCAAACATTTAGGTAAGCATGTTAATAAACTTTACTTATGCAAATAACACCACTGAGTGCAATAAAACTAGTCAGAGGTGAAATGATAACAGTTGTAAGTGTAGGGAGGGTGCAGGAATTGAGAAGCAGAGATTTAAACCACAAGGGAGTTCCTTAAGATCTGCCAAAGTCATTGGAGGGCAGTAGACCAGTGGTATATATGTGTCTAATGAGGCACTGAGTACACAAGCATATGTGTGTAATCCTGTAGTGCCAGCTATTCAGATTCTGTCTCTGGGTTTCTTATTCTTTTGTTTACACAGAAAGCAAAACTTTTTGCAGGGTCAAACTTATCCTCTCCTTCCACCTTTTTCACATGCAATCTTCACATTTCAAAATAACTGCAAACACCTTTTCCTCTGTTATTGTTTTAAGGATCATCAATGGAAGCCAAAGCAGATGTTCAAAACCACACCATTTCAAGGGCAGGTGCCACACACACTTCAGTTTGTCATCTTCTTTTGCAATGCTGTTTCTTAAGCCAAACTTGGGCAACAGTGTGACCAACAGGAATTCTGCAGTCAGGTAAAGTCCCTATGCTCATACAGGTAGAACAAGTTGACACTCTTCCTTTCAAAGCTACATTACCACTGTGCTGCAATCAGGAAAAGAAACCTGGTTTAGACGCTAAGGGGAAGAAAAGCATTAAATAAGAAAGAAGATTCCATTTTATACTTGTTTCTTTCTGGACTGTGGTGGCCTCTTATCAGTTTGAGTTTGAGTTAACAAAATACACAGAATTTTTGTTTTCCTCTATTAATCACTGCAGAAAAGTGTTAACATAGCTCATATATGTGTTTTCTTTCCTGATTTGAACATGTCTGGTTGAAAGCACCACCTTCTGGCCAGCAAATTTGGGCAGCAAGCAGTTGCAGTTTTTATAGCTATACACTGAAACTCTTCATGCAACTTTACCTAATGTATACTAGAGAAAATTACACATTTCTGTTAATGCATGCTCAATGCATGCTCTTGTGATATAGAAATTATTATGAAATAGGTTAGTCCAAAAATATAAAGATCTGGGATTTTGTTATGCCACTGTAAAGGTAAAATTTATATTTTAAAGATATGAGAAATCTGGAGTGAAAGCTCTCAGTGAAATACCTTGCAAAATAATCATCTTTCCAATTTGCTTCTAGATATTTGGCAAAAGTGGTCCTTCCCACAATGCAGGAATGTGTCTGCTTATCTTCATGTAGGTATAATAGAAATTATTAAGATTATTTTCGTGTCTAGAGCACACATATATGAATGAAGCTGGTAACATCTGAAGTGTCTGCATTTATAGTAACTGTGTACCCTGCCACATTCCCTATAGCTCTCATACAATCAGAAAAGAGAGATGAAAATTTAAGACCTGTCACAGTGTTTTCATAAAATGCAAAATAAGGAGTTATTTAGCAGAAACACGTGGTGGAGATTAAGGAAATCATTCTCTACACTCTGTGACTCATTCAGCTTCTTCCAATTCTTCTCCTGTTGTTGTGATTTTTGTGTTTGATCTCTCTGTGGACCCAAAGAAATTCTCTCACATTTTTGCTAAAAGATGGATCACACCTCTTCATTCATTTCCTATAGACAAAAAAAAAAAGGTAAAACCAAACAACTTGTAACTTAAACTTATCAAGTGCATCCTTTTAATTTCTTATTTATGCAGATATTAGGAACATATTTTTTAAGTGTTATATTGATTAGCTGAAAAAAGCTGATTATCTATTCCCTCAAAGCCCACTATCATTTATCTCATATTTGTCTCACAAAAATAAATAATATATATACAGATAGATAGACATCCTAGGTTTCCAAGATGTTTTGTAATCATTCTATAAAGAATAGTATTACTGTGTCAAGAAGCCTGCATGTCAGATACTTGAATCAATACTCTGGTCATTGGACTCCACATCAAAAATTCTCAGTGGTTTTAACTGGGCCAGACTTCTATCCGCATGTTTCAAAGTGCACAAGCTGACATTGCATGCAGAATTACAACAGAAACTGCAGGTTTATTTTATTTTTTTTATTTTGTAGGCTGTAAGCATTTGGGAAGTTTTGTGCAGCACTTCCTACTTTATACTCCAGCCTGCTCGTTTTCTAAAGGCAAGAATAGAATGATAAAAAATCAAACCAGCAACGGGAGAGCATTAACAAGGAAATAAACAGGAGGTGCATCCTGAGAAATAATTCTTTGTAGCCACCTTTGTTAAATCAAGGCAGGACTTTCAGGGAGTTGTATAGTTACATCTCCTTGCTACTAAGCACCTCAGGGCTTGTTAATATTTTTTTGTTTGCAGCCCCGTTGCCCATTTTATGTCCACCTGGTGATATTTAAAGTAATACTACATTATTTCCACAACAGACAGAGACCAACAAATGAGAATTACATATTATCTGACAGACCTCAGGGGCAATCCAGATGAGTATCTTAAATACTGGAGGGTGAAGGCCATTCTGCTTAATTAAAGAGGACCAGAAGAGGATTGCTGCAGTGAGGCAGACCTGAATCAGGATGAATTGGAATTCACTGGAAGTGCTTGATACTCCCCTTTGGAGATATCTAATTTCTGTCAGGAGAGGAGGATGAGGGGTCCAGCCTGGTGGTACAAGCTCTGAGAGACCCAGGCACAGCTCACCATCACAACAGGTTACAACCTCAGACCTATAACTGTTCAATTATACAGCTGAGACCCAGACATGCATTTATTTCAAATTCACTCCTTCAAGCTAAATAATGTACTATTAAGTGTATACATTGGATGGCCCATAATTTCTTCCACTTTCTCCACAATTTAATATCCCCTTTGCATTCTGAAATACTGCACTTCTCTGCTATAATGTCAGTGTTCAAGTACTGAAAATGCTAAACAAAAGCAGCTCAGTCAGTCAGTGATATCTATCCCAGTGATTTCTTATGAGAAACACAAAGTACTCATCTAAGAGAAACACCAAGCTTTCCTATAAAAGTATATTATAGAACTGGGCCCTAGAGAATTATTGTGCAATATATCTTCTCTAAAGTGGTAATTAATTCATAGTAATTTACCTTGAGTTGTTTGAGTGTATCTTTCTCAATGGTGTGATAAAACCTTGACTTTATGTTATTTTTTGGCTGGTTTTGTTTCACTTGGTGCCTGGGTTTGGTTTATGTTATATTTTTTGTCCTTTTGTTTCTAGGACAAAGAAATCTGCATCTGTGATGAGATGTTTGACTATGTTTTATTCTTCCAGAACTTAATGGGAAATACATTCCTGGCACAACACTGTCAAACTCTGCGCCTGTTTCTATTCCTTTCCAGGCACCAGCAAAACTCACTTTTGCTTCCTCCAGCAAAGCAATTTGTATAAGTCAAATGATTTCTAATTTTCACAAGAGGAATTTATAAAACCCAGCACAGCTCAGTTTTTGCTACAGCTGTCTCCTCCTTAGTTATTTATATGGCAATACAGTACAGCAGAACAGGAATGGGAAAGCTGTGCTGACAGAAAATGAAGATAGCATAAACAATACAGATTACAGCAGTAAAAGCAAAGTCGGACATAAACCATTACAAGTGGAATCAAGAAGGGAGAAAACTATATGAAATACCAGATTGTTGAGAGTAAGTTAAGCAGCACAGTTGGAGCTGGGAAGTGGAAGCTACTGACATGATTGAGAGTCTGTTACCTTTTCCTACTTTCTGTTACCTGCCTTTAATGTTTATATTATGGTTTCTCTGGGATCAAAAAAGCATTTTGTTACTCATTTAAGCTGCATTTAACCCACCAAGGCCCTGATTTCATAGGATTATTCTAAGGACTGCAGCAACAAAATGAAAAACTAAACACAAACAGAAACCTCCAAAAATACTTCACACACCTGTTCATTGCTCTTCCTCAGAAAATGAGAGATCATGACATTAAATGTTTGTGAGTGACACATCTGACTAGATAGCACTTACACATGGTAGGATACTTTTCTTTTCTATTTGTCTCTCTTTTTTTTTTTCTTTCAAGTTCTCTGTGTTTAGAGCTAAATATGTTTTAGTCATTCAAAGAATCAGATATTCTGATTCTTTAGGCAATAGACAAGCTTTCTCAAAAGATATTTTGAGTGTCCTGTAATGCACTTGAGTAACCTCATCTGCAGATGTGAAAGGAAATTTCCTTTTAACATTTTCCAGTGTGAAAGGAAAATCCTTTCTGTGTGTGCACCTAATGTACTACTTTAGAACTGCTGCAATCAGAGACCCAGCTTCTTGGTGAAACTCTTCGAGCATGTGGAATCATTACTGCAACAGTAAACAGAGATGGACATTCAGTTGCTCTGTGTTTTTAAAGACATTCACACATCTTTATTGCCCAGAAGACACTCTTCCAAACTGAGGTGGCTTTTAACAGAGGTCGCCTTGAGATGTGGCAACTCTGAAAATTAAGATGAAAGAAGCCAAGACTACTTTCACCTTGCTGGGGAAATGGGTCTCAAATACACACTAAAAGAAAAGTCGGACCACAGACTTTTACCTGTCATATACTCATCTCTAGGTGGTATAAATAAGCATCTCAGTGCTTCCTCAGTCTAGCAGTTCTTCATGTGTTAGGATTCAAAGACAGGTACCCAATACCTTTTGCAGTTACCAAATTTTAGTTAAAGCAATGAAGACCAAAACTCTTAGAGCTCAATGTTTTTTGTCATTTTTGATCATATCTAACTGGAAGCAATCCCAGTTGTATTCTTCCTTCCCACCTCATACCAGCTGATACCAACTCTTTCACATCAGTGGATCAATGGCTATTGACAGGATATATTCCTCCTTAAAGAAATATCATAGGATGATATCCTAATGCTTGTGATCATAGCTAATAGACTTAATTAACTGGTCATGCTCTCCAGATTACTCTACATTAATAACCACAAGGGATTGTGTCCACTCCCTGAGCAAACACACTTTAACCTAAAGAAAAAGAGAAGAAGTCAAAAGCCCAGCTCTTATAAATACCAGTCTTTTGGAAAAAACACACTAGGATCAGGGGCTACTGTTTTAGAATAACTCTTTAGCAAAACTGTCATAGCAAATAAAGCCACTGCAAGTTGAACAAAATAATATTGTTTACTATCAACATGCTTATTACTGATAAGTTAACTCATCAGAACAATTATTTTGATGTAATCACTCTCTGATTTAAGACTGAATCTCTGTCAGAAATGGAAAACCAATTATTTTTTCTCTGCTTTAGCTCTACAGCCAGGAGTTGTTCAAGCATTAGAAATTCCTTTGTCAGGGGACTAGTAGTGTCAGTTCATATTTGTGTCTCAAAACTTTAGGGAAATGGTTACTTAACCAAACAGGTGTTGAGGGAGAACAGAGATGATGAGTTCAGAGAAGGAAAGAAAAAAGGAAATAGCAGATGATGACCAAGAGAAATCAGGATTAGGTTTTTGTGTATATCAGTCAAGAATTAAAAACAAAGCCCACCAAAAAAACACTGAAGAAGCAGACCAAAATAAAAAGCCCTTCCTCTTTACTAGGACCAGGAATTGTAAAGGGTTAGCGTACAGCACTGTAGCAACCGTGTCCTGGGGTCATCAGGCAAAGCATCGCAGCCCAGGGAGGGGATTGTCTCACTCTCCTCTTCACTGGGGCAGCCTCACCTTGAATATTTTGTGTAGTTTTGTTACCATGGTATAAGAAAGATATTAAGCTATTAGAGAGCATCCAAAGGAGGGCAACAAAGATGGTGAAGGGTCTTGAGGGGAAGCTTTATGAGGAGCAGCTGAGGTCACTTGGTCTGCTCAGCCTGGAGAAGAGGAGACTGAGGGGAGACCTCATTGAAGTCTACAACTTCCTTGTGAGGGGAAGAGGAGGGTCAGACACTGATCTCTGTGGTGACCAGTGACAGGACTAGAGGGAATGGTATGAAGTTGTGTCAGGAGAGATATTAGGCTGATATCCCACCAGAGAGTGGTTGGGCACTGGAACAGCTCACCAGGGAAGTGGTCACAGCACCAAGCCTCAGAATGTTTGAGAAGCATTTGGACGATACTCTCAGGCACATGGTGTGACTCTTGAGGATGGTTCTGTGCAGACTAAGAGTTGGACTCAATGATCCTTGTGGGTCCCTTCCAACTCATCATGTTCTGTGATTCTGTGATTCTGTCAACCATCCTTCCTCACCACTTATTTGCTCCCACTCTGAGCTAATCAGACATCAGGTAATCAGAGCTCAGTTATACAAAAAGTCAAGGGAGGTAAAACAAGAGCTGTTTATGTATTCAAAAGAAATGAAGGAAACAATAGATTGTACCTACTTTTAAAATTTATTTTCCTTGGCTTAACTTAGGCTTCTTATTACTGGTAATTAAATTTGTCTCTCCTGAGCATATTGAAAGACAGAGGAGAGGCTATGGCTGTAGCACTCAGGCAGTAGCTCTCTGCACTTCAGGAACAGAGGACCCTGTGTCAGCTTACTTGCTGCTTCACAGAATCACAGAATGGTTTGGGTTGGAGGGATCTTCAAAGATCATCTACGTACAATGCATGGCCAATGCACACCTTTCACCAGACTTGGTTGCTCAGAATCCCATCCAGCTTGGCCTTTAACACTTGCAGGGATGGGGCATCTGCAAGTTCTCTAGAAAACCTGTTCCAGTGTCTCACCACCCTCATTGTAAGATATGAGAGATGTGACTTTTAATGAGAAGAATATATTTCTCTATCAATACTTTTTTAAAAAGTGTTTCACATATGTATTCAGATCACTAAATAATGAAAAGGATGATTATTTATTCATCCAGGTCTTAACAATGAATAGATGACTATCAAGATGCTGAACACCTTTCACTCTGAATGACATCATTGTAAATCTGATAAGTAAAATTCCAATAGTACATAGACAAATAAGAACAAGTGAGTCCAAGTGTGTTAAAATTTTCTTCTACTGTTTTGACAATTTACCTGGTAGCAAATAAATAATTCCAGATTTGTGGTGTTACAAGTAAAAATATCCATATTGGCACATCAGCTACAAATGAAAAGTAGCAACCAATCTTTTATAAAGAAAGAATTATTATTTTGTCAAATCAAGCAAGATCTCATTAATAAAATAAGGATTGTGCTCAAAAGACTCTTTGTCATTAAACTGTAAGCCAGTGAGAGAGTTCACAGTGAGGAAAGCACTGATAAAAATAACTTTAGAAGATGAGTCTTTGCTGCCAGTCAAATCATGCATCAATTATACATTACATGTGAAAGACCTTGCTGGCTGCAACCTCCTCTTGCATTAGCCAAATCTTTCAACCAGGCAACAGGAGAAACCTTTTATTAAAGAACAACCTGGATCACACTGAGTCTTTTATTATCTCACAGTGAAGGTGGTGCCTGAGTACTGCTAAGATAAAAGGGATACAAAAGCAGGTCAACCTCAATTGTATGGAATTCCTTTATGCAATCTGATGAAGTCTGTCTTATGTATCAATATGTTCTATTCTCTTTCAGACAAGATGCTGTAAAAGGGCTATGCCTCCATAGACACAGCACAACACAAGCAACCAAAAAATCCAAGCCACCTTTCTGAAAAATACAGTACCACTACAGAGAGTTACAGGGCAGCAAAGGCAAAAACTCATCACTATCTATGTGGCAGAAAATAGAGAAAAATTTAGATCATTAAAACCAATAAATTGCATATAGCATCTCTGCTGTAGATGAAGCAATATGTTGGCAGAAACAAAAAAAAAGAATAGTTCCAAAAGAGAGAACCTACATCAATGGCTGTACTCATAACACATCAATTAATCTATCAATCAATATTTTATGGGTAGATCTGTCTTATTACTCAATCAGGCTTTTTTCTTGATCTGACTTCAGCTTATCAGAAATACAAGTTCACTTTTGCATTCCCACTACAGTGTTTCTACTTGTATTTAAAACAGACTGTGCCAGGTCAGATCACTTCTAATAAACTAATTAGAGCAGAGAACTGAACTGCAGCTTCCCACATTCTAGCAGGATGTCACATTTAGAGGATTGCAGAATCAGTAACTTGTCATCTTTCCGCCTAGGTCAAGGAATATGCAATTTCTTTTTACAAAACAGTATCGCTCCCAGATAGACTCCCAGGCTTCTCTCTCAGGATATGGCAGTCAAATCCATAGCCTGAATTTGATCTTGAGGAAATAAAACCAAAACCTCCCTCTACCTGAAAGACCTCAGGAGCATTCTGTAAGACTCAGTTCAAGAAGCTCAGCCTGAATACTGTCACATGTTTGTGTGTGGTACACACAGGTTTGGCCATGTGCACTACTTCTATGAATTCCTTATATATTAAATGAAGATCCAGATTACAATTTTGTTGCTTGCACTCAGGTGTCTAGCTTCACTTCAGAGACACGAAGGCATCCCACCTGGCCTCCAGGCACAGAGATTTTGGGACCCTCCAAAGGTCCTGCTTCACATATGCCAATTGTCAGGAAACTCAACTTTCTTAATTGCCTTTAAACATTTCTACTGTAGCAAGTTGCCAAAGAAGCCACTACCAGGAGACTGAAGGTAAGGCTGAGAGGAGGAGGTCATAGCTCACAAACTGACAGATTTGTGAGGCCCTAGGGATGAAGTCTTGGGGCGTGATGCTTGTTTAGGAGTATGATGTTTATCTAAAGAAGACCAGTGGCACTCTCTGGGTGTGCGATGTGATGAACCAGCTGTGTCAAAAGGTGCCATGTATGCACACACCCATCACTACCCTGGGGAAGGTCTCTTAGCAGGAGTGTCTTTAAAGCACCCTCTCCACAAGGCTTAATGACTTAGCAAAAAAACCAGCAACTCCAGCCTCTACAAAACCATCACACCTCTGCAAAAACAGTGTCCCCCACACACACGGGGAGACACCAGGAGAGTGCCTCTCCCCCACCACTACCCATTTGACAGAGACACCAGAAAACCCAAGTTCACAGAAGACCTTTGAGTGGTGACTATAACCTTTATTCTTTTCTCTCTTTCTTGCTTGCTTTTCCTTGGGTGCTCTCTCTCTCTTTCTTTCTCTCTTTTCCCTTACACATTTTCTTGGTGATAACTTTATGTTTTTACATTGCTTGGCATATTTTACATATTACAACTAAAATGGCTACATACCTGTTTTCCTTTGCAGTACCTTTATGCTTTATATTGCCATGCTACTACAGATGAGTATATATATATATATATCTACACACATACCTATAGGTATAGGTATATATATATACCTACACACCTGTTTTCCTTTGCAACAAAATTGTTCTGAAATAAATATTGTGTGTATGTATATATCTTTATATATATATATATAGATGCAAATACTGATCATCTACTATTGTTTCACTTTAATTCACTCCAAGGGATTTATTAATAAAACAAAACTTACTCCTCCCTGGAAGGGCAGGTCATAACACCAGCTTCAGCAGGAGGCTCCAGAAATCTCTGGGAATCCCACCTGGCTCTGGCTTACTATGTCTCTCATCATCCCAGTTAATGGAACCAAGAAAATGATTTACAAGTCTGTAAATCATAAAATCATAGAATGGTTAGGTTGGAAGGGACCTTAAATGACCATCTAGATCCAACCCCCTCTACCATGGGCAGGGATGTCACTCACTAGATCAGGTTGCTCAGGGCCCCAACTCACCTGGGCTTGAACACTTCCACGGGTGGGGCATACACAATTCTCTGGGAAACTAATCTGCAACAGTAAATCTGCTGTACCTACTGCAGTATTAGTCTAACAACGTGGACTCCAGTGGCTAGAGAGCAAATGGCTCAACAGTGACTCTATGAGAAGTTTTGACACTTTCATATTAAACCCCCAATAGAGAGGAACCGAATGCCCAGAGCAGTGTTTCAGCAGTGGACATTCTGAAGCAAGTATTTTTCCTTTCTGGTGAACTGGCACTTTGGTTCTCCAGTATTACTTAGTCTTCAATCACAAGTCAGCAACCTGTCAGAACCTACAGTGCAATTCTGTTTTGGACCTTCATGGGACTCTCCTGGAAGTCTCTAAATACCATGTTACACAAAGGCTTCCAGCCTGAAAATACTTGTTCCATACCTCACTCTGACTCATAGCTCAAGTCAGAAAGAGATAGAGATACCTAACACTGAACTAAGATGCTACATCTTCATTTGTCTGCCAGAAGTAATACCAAGATAAGCACAAAGCCTAACATCAAGGTCAGTAAAAAAGTCTGAGGAGCAGAGGCACACAATTTATGCCAAAACAGAGAAGTACCACTCCTATAGAAACACTTCTTGTGCAAAGACTTCCTTGTCTGTGTCAGTCTGGCTTCTGATTCAAAGCCTGCCTATATATTGTTATTAACACTTCAAGGTAGTGAGACAAACCCTTCTTCTGTCAGCCCAAACAATCTGGGATAAATCGGCATACTTTTGTTGACACTGGGTTAATGTCCTGAAATCAATTTAATGACACAAAGAGTAAACTACTCTCCCTTAGAATTAAGGGAACAGAAATGCAACCTTCAAGATCTTGAGGAATATGATGGTAATGTTGCTGAATTATAAATCATGCCTGCAGAGAAAAAAAAAGGTGGGGGGAAGGGCAGAGGAAACCTATCCTTTTTTTTTCTTTTTTTCAACAAAGTATTAATAACAAGACATTGCAGATCTGTAATAAAACCCAGAAAATTGTTCCATTAAGATTACAGGCTTCTCAAATGATCTTTGGTCTGCTAATTACTTAAATGCATTTTAAAACAAAGATTGCAATCCCAAATTGATACTGGAGCAGTGTTGTATAGGACCCTTACAATAAGCATGAATATAAAATCATTAAACATCAGCTCCTAAGGGTGTTAATTTGCAATTTTGTTATCTGCTTAAGGTGGGAAAAAAGAAAATATGAATAGTCAAAGCAGGACTTTTTAGCAACCACTGAAAATCACATCTTTCTGTCATTGGGTTGTATGCTATTTAATTTTTTTTTTTTTTGGTGCACCTGCCACCTACTAAACTTCAGCTCCTAATCTAAGAATTTAACCCTTCTATTCCACATTATTCATATGAAAGATGATGAATTAAGTAGTCGTGTTATTCAGTCAGTGAAATATGTGAATTCAGAGACTTTAGAAGTCCCTGTTCTACCTCTCTTGATGTTAGCTTTTAAAATGATTTAAACTTCAATTGCTGTTGAATTCAACATATGAAGAAAAAATTCTTATTAATAGAAAGCAACCGTGTCACAGAATGACCAGAGTAGTGTGCGAGTTTCATTATCTACAATGCATGTTACATTGGTCACACAAGTTTACATCAATCATATAAGATTGTAAAGCTCAGGGCAAGCTGGGGATGTGCTTACAACAACTTCTTACAGTTACAACAGGACACATCTACAGCCAGTTTGCCACTGATCAAACTAACGAATTGTTTACAGTTTTGCCAGCCAGGGTTGATCCTAAATGTCTCTGTAAAGAAGAAAGAAAATATTTCTCCCACTTTCAGAAATGCTCACATGCTGGAAAGTAAGCATGAAATCGTCTGATTACAGCATCAAATTTCCATCTGCTGCTATTCTGACTCCGTCTTATTAGAGTCTTAGTATCTTCATTGAAACAGAAGGAATAACCTATTTTTGATGGATTACTGAAGAATTTTAACATGATCACATCTAATCTGAAAAAAATCTCCTCAATTCTGAGGAGTTGTAATGTCACTAATTGTTAGAGCTTCATTCTTTCAACAACTAAAGACAACGTCTTCTAAAGCATTTTGTAGCACTTCCTGAGTCTAGATTTTGTTATCTACCAACATGATAGTGATACAGTTTGAGGGACTCCCTAGATTTCCCTATGTGAAACAGTCCCAAGCTCAATTTTTCATGTAGTTGTTAAGTGTCTCAGTTTACTCCATTCCTGCCTTTCCTGTTAAACTCAATCAGGAAAAGAAGCTCAGAGAACACATTTTGTACAACTGATGTTAAGGACAGGAGCAATAATACAAAGAGGAGGATTTAGCTTCTCTTTCTTGATGCTGTGCTGTTTTCTCAATAGACTAATATTCAGATGGATATGGTGCTACTTTTCTTGCAGAAGGGTATCTGCTCTGCTGCTCCTCACCTTATTCCTCTTTGAAACAGAGGAATTTGTACTCCTCTCAGATGCATCTTGCTAGCATGATCTATACCTGTGAGGGTACTCTTTGTATTTTCTTTGACTCCAGCACATTCAGACAGATAACTAGTTTTCTTTCTCAGTGGAATAGAAAACCTCAGGCAGAATTTGCTTCACCCAGTATGACCTCTAAAAATAATTCAGCTGACTTTCCTCTTGTTGTTGCTCTTCCTTGCTATCATATTTTCTCTCTTGTTTCTTCATAAACTTCTCCTTTGCTCTATTTCCCCTTTTTTTTGGTCTTAAAACATCGCTGCTGTTACATTTTTAAAAATAATAGTATTGAAATAATCTCTTTTTAAACTAAGTCTGTTTTTCTGTCATTTTTATTTACATCAGTGGTAGAAGACTGCAACGCAGACTAATCATTAGGACAAAAGGTGTAAGTATGATAACTTGTTTGTGCTGTTTATGTCATAGAGTAGATTTTGCCAGCTTAGGTAGATTGTGTCTAAAACATTTGACCAATTTTGTAAAAAGAAGGATCTTCTTAATTCAACCTCACTCATAGATGTTTCTAGTTTCAAATACATGTCAAAAAGACAAAGTGTAGTATTAAAAAAATTCTGTCATCATTATATACAGCATTTTCTTTCAGAACTGCTCCAGAGTCCGATTACCAAATTGAGTGACAGGTAATCTAAAAAGCGTAAGGAAAGAATGACACTTGTTTTGCTTTCCAATACACACAGAACATTCTGGTTTACAGAATCAGAGAATCATTAATGTTGGAAAAGACCTCTAAGATTATTGAGTCCAACTTTCAACCAAATACCACCATGTCAACTAAACCATATAGCAAAGTGCCACATCTACTCATTTTTTGAACACTTCTAGGAATGGTGAGTGGACCACATTCTTGGATGGCCTGTTCCAATTCTTAAACACTCTTTCAGTGAAGAGATTTTTCCTAACATCTAACCCGAACCTCCCCTGGTGCAATTTGAGGCCATTTTTGCTTGTCCTATCACACGTTTCTGCATGAAATGGAGTATAATAGAAATAATGGCTCTGATCCACATTCCTCACATTTTGTGCTTATTCCAGGTGGTGTAAGACATAATAAGGTGTATATAAGGCATGTACAAAGCAACGTAAGATATATGCAAGACGTAGCTATGAAGGTAAAAGGGGCAGACGGGAGCCAGAGAAAAGAAAATTAGGAAAATAATGTATGCCAAAAAAAGCCTTACTAAAGCCTGTGATCATTCAAAGGGAATGGTGAGGCATAGCTCCAAACTTTCCCATCAAATTTCTATAATATGTACCTCAAAAGCACCTTGAAAAAGTTAGGGGTCTTCCAGTTCAGCTGAAGTCTTGCTGCCAGCAGTCAATTAGAACACTAGTGAAAGAGATGAAATGAAAGCAGAAACAGAAACTCCAGGAGGGTTGCTCTATCCTACATGGGATTACTGAGGCAGCCCACCACTGTGGAGAAACCCAGTCAAGCTGGTGGATGCGGAAGGAACAGACACGTGTGAGCACCAGCTGAGATCGAACAATCTCTTCTTTCTTGCTCTACAAGTCAGTGTCCCAGCCCTTTGGAAACCTGTCTATAGATAGGCTTTCCTAAAGGATACCTCAGAAAAAAGAGTCTAAAAAATTTCCTCTGAATCACCATCAAGGAATTACATTTTTTTTCCTTTGAACAAAGCCAAAACTCAGGGAGGTATCTGAATTTTTATACTGTTGCTATTCCTATTATTCTCCCTGCTCTTAGTTTCTTATCTATAAAATGAGAATAGGTACTCTATGTGGATATCAAAGGAATGTTGTAATGATAAATGTGGCAGAATGGTTGCAGGGTTATAGTTAGCAAATGGAAAAAATATTATTATGTTTGTAGATAAATTAGCCTGTAATGCCATTACTGTTCCCTCAGATTTATCATTTTTATTCATAGATAATACTCGATCTGCCCTCGGCATGTATGAGGAAACAGTTCTGCAGGTACTTTACTATCAAATATCAAAAAATAGATTTTTCTTGAAGACTTTGCCACCTAAGATAGGATAGTGAGAAACAAAGCATGACAGTATTAAGTTTCATCTCAGAAAAACAAAGGGTAAAGCATCTTACCATCATCTAATATGCAAATATATCACTGCCTCTCAATAAAACACATAGAAAAAAAAACCAAACAATAAATAAAATACTTCCCTCTGTATTACATTCACTGAACTAATCACATATTTTCGCAGTCTTGTTGAGATGCAACAACCCACTTTTATAAGATTCTGAGGGACAATAAGCAGGCAAACAAACTGCACTGGGAACAACATGCACACAAAATGCAACACCCAATAAAGGTCAAACAAGCTGTAAGGGAAAATGGTAAATGAAGCTGGAAGGTTAGATGCAATGACAAACCTTACTCTCAGTGCTCCACAAAACCATACTGTCCTTTTGGAGTCTTCTGACTTACATCTAAGAGCAGGTAGAATGTTCAAATGCAGGATTATGAGCTCATCCAAGGGAATGGTCCAAACCTTAAGCAGTCCATGGAAAACTTCCTGCGGACTTTAAAACCTTTGAATCAGATGTTTGAGGCTGGTTTCATCTCACCTAACTTTATCCACCAAAAACTTATACATGTAGTCTGAGATAGTTATCATAATACTTTAAATTTTAAATGAAGAAAGAATGACACTTCTGGGAAGTAATGCATCTATCACAAATACATATTTTTTTGGTCAGAGAAGGAGCCCTCTTGAAACTCCTCTATGAATAGGAGCTAGAAGACTAGATGGACTGAAATATATAGCAAAAATCTCTTCCTCATTTCAAAGCCTGAAAGGTTGTAATTCTACAAAGGAAAAAAAATTTAAATTTAAGTTTAATTTAACTACATTCAACTGTCTTCTTGAAAATTCTGCCCTATGGCTTGAAAACACAAGTAGAGATGGCAAACTTGAAATCACAGTCAGGAAAAGATGAATAGTGATATTGACAGACAGCTTTAAGGTTCTAGGATACATGCATGATTTTGAAAGAAACCCATTTCATGTTCAAAACTGCAGGAGTATAATATTCACTACTGACTACATTAGTTGTCAGTGCCTTTGTTACGTGGATTTGCAAAGATTTATAAGCCACTATTTTTGTACTTCAGTAGAGCAAACTCTTGAATTTTGTGAATCGACCTCAATTTTTTTGTTTAATTGTTCTTTTTTCCATGCATTATTTTGATACATGCTCAGCATAAGGACATTTCTCATCAGAGCTTCTCTCTGACACTTTTTGTGAAAGGTGAATGTCACTGTTCTCAAAGCACACGAGAAAAGCACAAAACAAGCCAAGCTCCCATGTACAGTTCAGGGCAGGAATGATTAGTCAACGAAAGCCTGTAGTTTCCACTTTAGCCCCTTCCTTCTGCTCCTTGATGGAGGACAAAAAATTTTACCTAAAATATGGCTTATGAAGCTGAAGAATTGATTGTAAATTTTTGCATGAGATAGATACACAGGGGCTTCAGAGCTGCTGTGTGACAGACACCTGCATCCTGCTGGTGACCAGGGCAGTGTGCCAGCTTCAGCATGTGTGTGCTGCTGTGTGCCATCACCAGCCTGGAGAGAGATGAGGCTTGCAGCATGCTCACCATGTAAGGGAATGAAAACAGATGGACTTCCACAAGTAAGGAAAAATTTGTTCAAAGCAAATTGAGTCTCTTTTATTCATTTGAACCATTCTGTAGACTGGTGCAAACGGCAGAGCAGGACAACCATTCGGGAAAAGTTGGCTAGGGTAGGTGGGAAAAAGGCAGTCCTCTCTCTGTCACTGTTGTACAGCTCTCCACATGGATTCTCAAACGTGGTATTGCTGGCTATGGTAGACATTTCCTATTTATTCCACCTTCTAGAGTTCTTGAAAGCACTGATGTAACTTTGCAGTAAATTTGCAAACCAAAGTGGCAATATATACAGTTCATTCTAGCAATATTTTCATTAATTGATGCAATTCACATTTATACTTTGTGAGAATAGATTACAAGCATTTCTTAAGACTTGTACAATCACCCATACAGACCTTGCCAGTGGGAGAGGTAAACAAATGAGAGCACAAATACATTTCTGCACTTGTATCTCATTAGATCACATAAAAACTTTTCAAAGTAGTGCAAAAGTAAATTTTCTGCTCTGAGAGTCCCTCATACACATTCTGCCATGCTGTGAATAACTCTATCAGATGCAGAGCAACAAGAAATCACAGCTACTGCAGATATCAGCATCCATGATGGTATCAGTCTCAGTCACAGGGATAAATCTAAATATTTTAATATTACTCCTGGAGTCACAATGCTTCATTGCCTTCTTGAGAGCTAGCAAGTAAATAAGATGGATGTACTGTAACAGCAAGATGCAGAAAACTAGGCAGCCAAGGTTCACCCCATTCATTTGTAAAGTTTATAGCCTTGGATAACACAGATTGTAGAAAGTGTAAATGGTCCTTTACCAGAATTTACTGACCTGGAAGGAAAAGGGTGAGAAATAAACACCTACACTGGTAATAAAACTGGGAGCATGGGCAGTCTTGTCTGCCAGTTGCCTGAAATATTTTACTGTGATTCGGACCATCCTCACTAAGCAATTTATTGTCCTGTGTTATATAATTAAAAGAATTGTCGGCTAAAAGTTGCAACTTTGCAGTGAAGTCGCTGAGTAGATATGGCATTTCTGAAGCACCCTGTGGTGGGCAGGTTAAATCTATTTGCTCATGTGAGAGTGACAGAACAGAATGCAGAAAGGTCATTTTTTTCCTTTATAGGAGTGAGGAAGACTACCTACTCCTCTGGGAATGGAAGCTCTGTCTAGCTTAGAGTGGTCATCGCTTTTTTTCAAATATTAGTCCACTTATAAAGCAGAAAAATACAGAAAACTTCCTAAAAGTGTAATCCAAAATGTGTTTCAAAAATATCATTAAAAGAGATCAAGGGCCTCAATAAACCCTGTGCATCAAGAGTAGCATGAGATGTGGTAAGGTAATTGTTTACCTTGCGTAATGGATCCCTGGGTAATGGATCACACCTGATGCATTAGAAGGAAGTTCAGTAAATAAAAATGTAATCATTGGTGCTTGTCAGTTTGCCTCAAATCTGTCCATATGTTTAATCCTCAACACAGAAGCAGCTGTCTTGGGATTTTTTGTTATTCAGATTGTTCACACCTCCTTTCAAAATTCTCTGTCCACAATTAAATCTTATTTCTCCAACAGCAGAGGAGAAGTTCCTAGAAATACTAATATTTTGTCTCTTAGGGTCAGTGAAAAATATCCTTCAGTCTTTGTTCCTAAATATTCCCAGTGTGTCTTTCCGACTATGGCACCTCAACTGTCTGTACAACCTTTCCTTTTCCTACTCTCACTGTAGATTCTTAACATACTTGCAAGTATCCTTGACATGTGCCAGGCCTTTCGCTTGGTCAAAACTTGTGGAAAGCTTGAGGACAAAGTAGTGTGAAAGGAGTGATCTTTTCAAATATCAAGTTGTTTCAGTAATGAAGTGCTAAGAGCCAGTCTGTGGAAGATGAACAAAATGACCTAATATATTTTATCTCCTTCTATGTACTACCTCAAAAAATGTAAACATATCTGAATTTGATCCGGGCCCTGATTTGTTTAATTTTTTACAGGTATTTAAAACCAGATGTTTTAAAAATAATAATTTCCCTTCGAGGAAGAGTGCCTTTCATCTCCATGAAAAAGTGGAGGTGATAAAGTAAAAATATTTGGCTTCTGGAACAAACACAAAACATCCTCAAAACACAATAAATGTGTTTTTCAATCAGTCTTAGTAGCAATTGTTTATAACATACAATTTGTATTCTCTTAAAATCTAGAGAATGAGATGGAAATTGGAATTACTTTTTCCTAGATGCAATACATGCAAACGATTAAAATTTGATGTAGGAAAAAAAATACAGTTAACCTCTTCCTTTAGAGGAAAGATGACACAGTGAGGTCAAACAGGAAGGGCTGTGATAGATCTGGGACATAAAGTTTTCTTTTCTACAGGCAATTCACTGCTTCAATAGCAAGACTATTTTGTTGAAAAATACTAAACAAAAATCAATCCAATTTTAAATCTAACTTTTCCAACACCAACATGATAATACTTTAGTTTCATACTCTATGAGCACATTTTGTATGCATTAAGCTGAAGGGCAGAAAGTTGAAAAGCTCTCCTAATTACCCACCTTTCCAAAATCATTTATCAAAATTTACTAATTCAATATTTTCAAATAATGAAAAGGCTTAAAATTATTTTTCAATTAAAATGTCACATTCTTCAGAATGTTTATGTTATTTGCATAAACCTCTCTTATTTCCCTTCAACTTAAACAAACTTTTCATATATTGTTATTCATGCAGTGCTATGAATTATTTCTATAACTACTCTTCTGGAGAGGGGAAATTTGATATAATTGCTTTAAATATTTCTTTGCATGACTAAGTACGTCTGTGGTAGAGTAATGGAGTTTACAGGGCACATAATATGCAGTTAAAGTGATGGAAACCAGTAAATTTAAGGCATTTGTTAACACCAATGAGATTCCATGCTATGGCTGAGGCTGAACATGAAAGCTTTTAGTTTGGTGAACCATATTTAATTTTGAAATATGACAGCCCTTCAGCTGACCGATACCATCCTGCCACAGTCTTCTTTATGCTTTGGAGTAGCATAAAGATTTGTGTCTGAAATGGGGTAGTATAAAAACTTACTCAGCTTGCCAACAAGCTACTGAAAGAAACAAGTTCTCCATTTTAGGGAATACAGAGCATACCAACACATTAAGTGTTAGCAGATGCCATGCTCCTCTAATGTAACTTCTAAATAGACAAACTTCATAAATTTTCAGTACCACAAAGCAATAATGATGGCACATTCTCTAACGCTGCCTGATGCAGTAACTGCTGAGGAGATAAACTACCTTACTTGATTCAGGTCTGCAGAAAAGAGGTTTCTGCTGAATATTGTCTAAGTAGTTCACATGAACTTTCAATTCCATCTCAGAATTTTTCTACAGCCCTTTGGATTTCTTGCCACACCTAGTAAAAGCATATTATGCAAAATACAGGAGGCAAATTCATCTCTCCAGAATTGCTACATCAGAGCACCAGAATCCTTCCTGTCCCTCCCCACTAGTACTGTCCTGATTGGTCAATCTGTACATGGTGCATAAGAGCACTGTCTATGATTAGACAGTACCAGTAGTAAACCCAAAATGATGCCTTCATTAAACTCTCTCCTCACTTGTTTAGTGCAAGGATGACACCTCACTCATCCCTAGGGAATGACATTACAGCTCTCGAGAGTCAAAAACCATGGCTGCCATAATGTAAACCAAAGTTTTGCAGCTGCTGGAAATTTCTGTTCATAAATTCGGTAGAGCACTGTTGAAGTCTCCTGACACACACTCTCCGATTCACCAAAGAATTTGATTTTTGAGATGTGTAAGGATGGAAAAGCTTAACTTCATGCAGATCTAAAGGAGAGGGAGAGATGTGATTCTTACAGAGCTGCTGAACACTGGACCTGAAACCTAATTCTCTATACCCTTTCCTGTCACCTTGGATACATGTTTTCACCCAAGGAAATTAAGTGTAAAATGCCATCATTTTTGGATAGCATTTCTGACAACTGTTTTGCATGGATATAAGTTATTGTTTACTTGCAATGCTAAAAAGCTAGGAACTAGGGCAGGGAGCAACCCCTCATGGCTGCTTCTACTTACCTAAAACAGTTGAAAATTTTTATTTTTTAAGGACAAAATCCTGACAGATAGGAAAGTGTACTTCTTTTTTTCTTTTTTTGAGAAAAATTACAGAAGATGGTACAAAAGAAGTTAATTGGGATGAGGGTGGATTTGCTAAGGATGGATAGCAGTGAGTCTGATTGGCATTTAAGGAAATCAGCCTTCATTTGGATAACTCAGGCCTCATATGAAATATCAGTCTTGCTCACTTACAAATCCCACACTGTAATATTTCTTTGTTTTGTTTATAAACCTTGAGTACCCTCTCCTACACTGCCCAGAAAAATCATAAGCTCTTGAAATGAAACACTGATATTTCAAAGTCTTTTTGCTTCTTCAAATGATATAAACCAGGGAATGTGGGGATTATTACACAGTCTGATGTCACAGTGCACTGAAAATTTCAACGGGATGGAAGTGAGAAAGAATTAGAGGGGGAAAGAAAAAAAAAAAGAAAAAGAAAAAGGACAGCATTCCAGATGGCAAAGGTAAAACAATAATTAAAGAGAAGTTGATATCTAAAATCTGAAAGAAAAGACGAAAGGTTAAAAAAAAGTAAACAGAAAATAAATCTGTATCACAGGCACATAGAGGTAGAGTATGGTAAGATGAAAGAAAAAAAAAAACTACAGAGCTTTTATAAGCATAGCAAATTAAAATGGTTGATGGGAAAAACATGACTAGCAACTCAGAAGCTGAAAAACAGACAAACTGTAAAAAGAGCCAGCGAAAAGGAATGAGATGTGTGAAATTAGGTCACTAGACAAGTGAGAAAAGAGGTGAGATCTCGACTGTACTATAGCAGCTACTAACTTGTTCAGGTGGGGGCTACTACCAGCCTGTGTGGGATGCAGGAGGGATGCTGGATAGCACAGCAGACTGGGGCTGGCAGGTGGGCAGACCGCAGTCAGGGACAGCACACCACACTGAGCTGGCAGCAGCAGGTTAAATGCTTTCTCCAGTGTGAGGAAAGAGGCCCCCACACCACAGACTGTTTTAGCTAACAGGTGGGGTGAGAAGATCTGACAGATGAAGCTTATTACAGTCTCCCAGCAGAGCATGGAGCGAGTAGATGCTCCTAATGACTGTATACAAGGTGACTGGCTCACTCCTATCTGTTGAACAGCTTGAAAGGAGGATATTTTACCCTGAGGAAGACTGACCTGTCTTCTTTATATTTTCTTTTTTTTTTTTTTTTCTTTTCTTTTCAGCATTTAATAATGAAAGCTTCCCCTCATGCAGCAGACTAGCTGCTGCCATGATGTCCCCATGGCCATGAAGCCAACAGTGTCCAACAGCTCTAGATAATCTTTGCCCCGCCGAACCACAGAGAATAGCTCTGTGTAAAGCATTTGGAAGGGCACAAGCTGTACAGAGGAAACCTGAGGGGTTATTACCAGTATGCTGACCTCTGGTGCAGCTGCCCCACTACACTGTTTAAAAGCTGCAAGACATTAAGTCTGTGCCACAACTGTTCTTTTTCTTAGCACTGTTCATAATGGGACCACTAGATAATATTTTCATACATTTTTTTCTTGTCTTATCTGATCTCTGAACACTGTTGAAACTGGTAATGCATTACAAACTGCACTTGGAGAAAAACAGGCTAATGTTTAAGGAATAGACAAGCCAAAGGGGTTAGGATTAGGGTCATTTCAGGGAGAGAAAAAGAATGAAATTTTATACAGGTCACAGAGTTTGTAGGAGGGACACAGACGAGTCTTCTCACTGTTGTAAATACACTTTTGTGTGTTTATGACTGTGTCTACCATGGAGACAAGGCAGTACGGACTACAAGCAAATTTCAGCTTGAGTATTTGAGGAGATCTGGGACATGATGAGTGCAGATTGTTGTCTGACATTTCTAATAACAATTCAAATTTGGCCATTCCCACAATGATTGTACTGCAGTTTACTTTTCCCATATGTAAAATAAGCTACAGACCAACTCATATGCCTAGAGATATTTACTGCAAGCAAACAAGCTATTTCTACTCTCTATAGACAAGACACATTTATTATAATATACATTATATCCCAGGGATAGCTTCCCTGGCAGGATGCTGGGAGAAGTACCAACACTGTTCTTTGTGGAACAAATACTCCTGATTCACCACAGAACTGCCCTCTCATCCATGTCACAGCTTCATCTGCCCTCCTATAACCCATGGGTATTCAGCAGAAATGGTTGTCTGTAGCATTTGTTAGATGAGGACTGTGAAGAGAAACATGAAGTAGCTTTGGGGGAAAAGCCAGGTAGTGAGAAGAGGTCCATGTATTTATGTTTTCCTATAGGATCAAAGTATTTGTAGTAGAGAGATGGTGGGGATCCTGTGGAGGACTGAGTTTCCCTTCCTTTGCAAATAAGCTCTGAGACTCCCAGGTCTGGGATGCCATAACTGTGGGGAGGAAGGCCTCCCACTGAGCCAAGCACAAACACTACAGGTCTCAGGAGACAGCAGCTGTGGGGACTGCGTTTCCCAGGGGCATTTTCTAAATGTAGTTCCTTCTGAGGCAGAACAAATCACCTTAATGTAGCAGATTCTGCTCAGACTTCTGAGCATTTTGTGTAGCAGCGTACTAAAGCAGACGTGTCCATTTGGTGTATAAGTCAATAGGGATTTATATCACCTGACTTTTCATGGGTCAGTCACCAAGGTCCAGCCACAGCAAATGGAGAGAGTGAGACAGTCTCCCTCACCTACTTCAGACATCTGGCTTTAAATAAGATGGCTTCTGTCTGTGAAGTGCCTGATTTTCTCCACTAACTACAAAGGGATTGATTGTAAACAACACACTCAGATGTGGGTACCTCTTCTATAGATGCCAACATTTAACAGGATGAATCCTTTTCTATCTGTCTGAACCAAATCACAAATTCCATTTTCTCAATGAAAGTTGTCTTCCAGCTTCTACTTTAAACTTGTAACTCAGGAGAAATTGTTGAAGATCAAACATTGGAGATCAATCAAGTATCATTAATAAATGAAAAGTAGATGCAAGAAGCAGAAAAGACAATGCATTCTATTGCATGCTCCCAAACAGACTTTATGTCTCATCCTGATCCCCTTACAGGTGATAGAAAAAGCCAATTCCCACACCTGGAGGTATACTATTCAAGGGTTGGTAGAGTCACCCAAACACAAAAAGTGTACCACTTTTTCACAGTATTTCCTGCATATTTTATAGAATTTCATTACATGGCTTAGTAAATTCAAATGGTTTTGCTGATCTTTCATTAGTAGCTTGCTCTAATGTGAGATTTTTTGATAAAGAACTCATTAAACATACCAAATCTGTCACATCACTTCCTTTTTATAAAATATTTTGTCAGCATCATTGCTACACTGTGATGCAACATCATATCTTTCTCGATTGATTAAAGAGTTTATTTCTTGGCTGACAGTTTCAAATACAAAAGAAAAAAATAAAAATCATAATGCATGTATCTTTTTCTTGCACATATTCCCATCCACTATCTGGAACAATACAAAATAATTTGTTGGACTTCAAATTATTGACCAGACACTCCATTTTCAGATCTCATGGAGGACTGGTTCATGGAACATATCTGGAATTCTTCATAAACAATAATCTGTAGCTCACAAACCATTGTAACTATTTCCTAGTCTGGTTTCTTCCAATTATTGGAATGCAGTAGCTCATAACTTGCTAGGCAAGAAAAACCTCTACTTATTCCACTTGGTAAAACAAATCCTGCTCTTTATTTAAGGCATTTATGAGCACTCCAGGCTAGAATTTTTGCACTTAGAAAATCCATCTCACAATTAAAATAACTGACAGGGATGGGTCACAATTCTCCTAATTTTCAGGACACTCAACAGAGTAAGAAAAGCTCATCAATTTTTGTATGTACCGGTAAGACATTTGTTGACAACATAGTGGCTTTTATCTATCAATATAGTCCCCCTGGTGATATATGTCAGTGCATCCTGAGACTTTATGGATCTATCCTTGTAAGGATTTTGACATGAGTTACAGCAGCTTTGCCCTCTGTGTACAGACAGCAGAGATGAGGTATTTGTCCAGAACCATAAAAAAACTATATCTAGTTTTCTTGAAACATATCCTAAAGTTTTAAACACAATGCACCATTATCCCTATCTTGTGTCTTTGGGACATCATTTAAAGACATTCGGGATCCATAGAGGCCGTTTTTTCAACTCTAAATTGAGCCTTTAGAACAGAAGAAAGGTAGTTTATGTCAGATGGGTTTTTTTGACTGGTGGAAAACACTGCACCAGGGCATCCAGTGGATGAACTGGATGTTAAAAGCAATAAGTCATGCTGGACCTGGAAAAGAAGTCATCCTTTCAAAGAATACAATTAAAAAGATAACATTTCAAGGATAAATTAGGGCTGTGTGGTCAGAAAAATGTAAAGTTTTGTGGAAAAGAAATCCTTAGCAAAACTAGTACCCCAATTGTGCAGTCAGAGCATGGGTATATATTTCAGATTAATTCTTCCCTGAATTTAATAATTTTTCATCTGAAAGATACCAAATCAGATAAGGGGAAACTTTTATAGAAGTCATTGATAGGTAAATCTAATTGAGCAGTAAGAAAAAGAGTTTAATGAAACAAATAATTTTCCTTTGTAACAAAGACAAAAAATAGAATTGAATGCATTCCTTTCTTTTTTTTTTTCAGTACAAAGAATAATTAGATCACACTGCAGTATTGAAAACAACCGTATTAAAACAGATATCTGATTTCATTGAAGTAACATACTCAGCTAATTCAGGATATCAACAAGGATGTGAAAACAGTGGGATTTAAAGTCACCCCATGATGTGTCAAAGCTGGGGAAATTTTAAAAGAAGTAATTCACTGAGTCACCAGCTTAATTGTGTGAACTGCTGCTACTTTCAAACTTGATGTTAAAAACATTATTTTATCACTGTGTCCTGCACTATACCCATGGCAAGAGAAGCTTTGGTGTTCCTAGTGTCTTCATTAGTGCAGTCTTTGACTGTCTATAACTTCTGGAATTTTGTCCAGAAAAAAAAAAAAAAAAAGGTATTTGTTTACTATTTACCTTGTCCTCAGCCTTTACCTTTCCTGACTATTAAGGACCCGATTTGGGAAAGGCTTCTTGTATATGCATCTTATTTTGATGATGTATATTATGTAGTTGTTCTTGCAATCACAATGGTGGTAGATGTACTTTTCAATGAAAGAAACAGAAGCACAAAAAAGTGAGATGACAACTCGCAGATAAGATGTCAGGGGCAAAGGAAGGATTTGAGCTTGTGATTCCTTTCTTGGTTTCTTGTTTAACTAGTGAGCTATTTTGCCGATGGGACAGTAGCAGTAGAAATGATAAATTTTTGTTAAAAATGTATAATAGAAATGAGCAGTGGGAGCATGAGGAACCACAAATATGAGGGTAGGTAAAGCAATGTAAATTTTCTCTTAATCTTCTGCATTCAGAAGCCTAAGTGTCCCTATCTGGATACGGATTTCTATTCAGCGTGACATGATGGAGTAGAGCATGTAGCACAAAGCCAAGCACACTCATTTTTTCTGATCCACTGCAGAGAGGAACTGTTCAAAACAGGGGTTTAAAATGCTCAAAATCACTTTTCAAGAATAGATTTGGAGGTGGGATATGTAGAGTGTATGTGGCATACAGGACTCTGAACATGTTTAACCAGGATACACAGATAAAGATCTGGGGAAACACCACAAAAATTATGTGCCAAACAAGTCCACAGTGCTATGTAACATCTTAACATGTTTATAAATTTTGCATGATAATGAGTACCAAACTTAACTGGCCATTGATTTTAAGAAAATCCACAGACACAAGGCTAAAATACGTACTATAGGCTGAGCACCAAATTCCTCTTACAATCTCTTTCCTCCAGCAGCTGCTTACTTTTATGCTGGTTCCTGTATTCAGAAAAAATCTCATTAAATGGATAATATGGAAGTAGAAGCAAAAAGATTTGGATATGCAGAGAGCAATCAAAGATTTCACAACTGCAGTTCATAGTATTGACAAGAATGTGGCTACAGAAGAAACAGAGGAAGGTGGAAAAGCATCATGGTCCAGATAACATCACTGTCCATCTTATTTGAAGACTCATGGCAAAAAATTAACTGGAGCCTGGAGCAAGTTTTCTGCTAGGCAGTACACCCAGTTCCTGTGGATGACTGCTCCCGCTAGAGGAATAAAAAAAGCAGGGGAGAAATAGCCCTTGTAACCCCCTGATTCAACTAATCCTCTAGAGTGCATCAGCCTCTGTCCCAAATCCACTTTCAAGTACATGATAAGAGCAATCACAGCTAGAAGAGCTTCCCTTTCATGTACACAGGGAAATCAGAAAGAAAGAGAACTTACGATGTTTCAACAAAACAGGCTAAAATATATAATGGGTATAAAACAAGTGAAAGGCATAAAGACAACAAACCTGTCCAGGATCTATGCCAGACAGTCTGATGAATGAGTCAAGGACATAAACAAGAATAATAAATATTTACAGTCAAACAGGAGAGGAAAAGACACAGTTCCTAGGTTTCTTCAAATCCATTTTCTGTATGATTATGCTTCACTCTTAAGTCATTTTAGTATTTCAATTCTGTAACTTTGGTGAGTCTTATGAACAAATTCCATTAACTCTAAAGTCTTGATACTTACAAATTAATACTTCCTGCCTTGTGAATTATGGTACAATCCTCATGTATGAGAAGACAGATGACATGTAAATGCATATGATTTACAGCACTTATCACTCTCTGACATTAATTTCTCCATCTCCAATTTCAAATCCTGGCCTACACCCATCTTCCTCTAACTAAATTCTGATAAGATGAATATCATATTTCTAGTTTTTCATTATATTTTAAAGCTGTTTCCTACCTCTCAACCTTTACTCAGTGAATAATGGCCAGTCTTCGCGAGCGAAGATCCGGGGAAGGTCTTTCCACCTTCCAGCCTGCGCATTGGGTTTTTTAGGTGAGACACAGTGTGCGCGGAACTGAGCCCACCCTTTAATCCTAAGGTTCATCTGCCGGGGCCAAGCGAGCTTGGACGGTGGCAGCGAGGTCCTTAGGACGTAGGTGGGTTGCCTTTAAGGGCTAACGAGCCCCACCTGCCCGGGAGTGGCCCTGACCGGGAATCGAACCCGGGTCTCCGCGGTGATAATGCGGCGCCTTTACCACTAGACCAGCAGGGGCTGCCTACTCAGTGAATAATAGCTGTCAAAAAACTGGACATGAACCTAGAAATGAAGTTTTCCTACATTCTTTGTATTACTGATGTTGTTGTTATCTCTTTGCAGTTATAGTCAACTATTGTGAAGGACACTATAAGTTGTTTCAAGCAAATCAGCATTTGAAGACACTTATTTAAATAGTACAAATAAGTAAAATTTTATTTGCTACCCATCTGATCTTGTGTTTTAGCTTATATGTACACCATGGACAAACTAGATCACTCTGAGATGAGACAAATCTACCTTTGTATCTGATATGAAGGTGTGCAAACACTGTTTTGGTGAAAGGGATATTGCTTCTTAAAATTATCACAATTGCAGTAATACTAATACCACCACATAATGCTTACAAATTTTAAAAGCAAAGCAAATATATGAAGCATAGCAGTGAGTTTTGGTTGAGACACTTTTGGTTCAGAGAGATTGTCTTTCCTTATGCTTTTCAATAACAGAGGGAAGAGCAGAGAAAAAGTTAAAGAACCAGATAAAATAAAGGTGAACTGGTCCATAAGACTCAATAAAAATCATGACATAGATGGAAACACAGCAAAAAATTAATTGAATAAAAATAATATACATACAGAGCTAGTTTAAAATCTATTTACTACCATACCATGTCTTCAAGTGAAAACAGAACTAAAAACAAGGGTAAAGAATACAGGAAACAAAGTTTGTACTACTCTGTCCTGGTACACTTCCCTAGTTTGTGGAAATCTGAAATTCATATCTTCAAATACTTGTAGATACATGCAAAACAGCATCTAGAGACTGATGAATGTATGTCCTGTTTATTTCTCTAGTTGAAAAAGGAAAGATATGTACACATGTGTTTCAGGGACAAAATGCACGTTTAAGGGTTTGCAAAGAAAATTTTAAAAAAGTGGAAATGAAATTTTTAAAAAATCAAACAATTTAAAAACTAAGTGGAAAGAGGAAATAAATGAGGAAATCAATACAGAAATGGAAAGCAGGAACACCCTGTTATTATAAAACATTACACGGAGAAGTGGAGCAGAGCTCAGTAGCTATTAGGTATAAGGATTAAAGTGCATCCTTTGATTGATAAAAGACTTCATAAACCTGATGCTTTCTCTGCCAGTAGATTTGAAATGATGCTCTGTTCTAACTATATTGTAGAACCACTTGGAGGCAATGAACTGAAAATCCACAGGTTTTGCATGCTTTGTCTGGTTAAATGCGAAGTCAGTTCCAAACTGAAGCTGATTTATAAACAAAAGAAGAGTCTTGGATGTTGACTTAGGTTTGTTTTACAGTGGTGATACTGTCTGGAACCACTCTAGAAAATCCATGAGACTGCACATGTTCTGGAATCATAATGTGAGTGAATTGTACATTGGTGGCTTTTGGAAATGTGACGTTGATTTCCCCCTTCTGATATAACACACTCCTAATACAAACGCTCACCTATGTGCTTCCAGCTGTTGGTGTGTCATATATGTCCACTTCTAAAGTTGTGCATCTCACTTAACATATTCTGGAGGTAGCTAATTCTTTCTATTGATAACTGAGACAGACAGAAGCATTACTTTAGAATAAAAATACAATTTTACGTGGCTGAAGGTAGATAAGATAAATTCCTCCTTTGTAAGCAGGTTTAAAAGGCAATACTAACTCAACTTTATTCAAAGATGTGAGGTATATTTCCAGACCTATCTGGGAAACAAATATGATTTACTTAAACATATTTCACTGGGAAAAAAGCTTCAAAACAACTAATAATTCAAGCTTAAGTTAACTATATTTATTATTTTTGGGGGAAGAACAAAATAGCTTATTTTGATAAAATATGACGTGTCTTGCTAACTACCACAGAAAATTGTTATAATATCACTGTGTGTTCGACAAGGGCCCCGAAGCATTTCTAGGGACATGGGATTATTTTACTCTTCATTAAACCATTGTTTCTGCTAAATAATGAATATTCCCATGGCATAATCTGGAGTACAGTTAGTGCAACTTTGTTCTGGCACCCCCTTTCTGACCCATTTTCCTGTCTGTAGCTAAGGGCTCCATACTGACCAGTAACTCTGATGGATCTGTTTTGTTCCAGTGGAGTGGAAAAAGGGAAAGGGAGAACTGTTCCAGAAGAAGAGATGGATGTGAGTGAGAGAGTGGAGGAGGCAAAGAACAATAACAAATATGGTACAGAGGTGAGTGTGACATCAGAGTAGTTCCCTGGTCACTTTAGCGATGTGTCTCATCACTATACTATATTATATAAGGATTTATGGAGAGAAGTATATAAAAGAAAATATCAAATAGTGAAGAACTCGATGCTACTGACAGGAAGATCTATAAAAGCAATGGAGAAGATTACTTAACCTACAACGACAAACTCCTGTACCTGCAATTGGAAAAGCATTAAGAATCTGCCAATACAAGAAGGTTGAAAAGTATTACATTTCATAGACTGTACATATCATGCCAGCGCTGGCATGCCAGTTCACACAGGATAGCAGGTCTTTGAAAGAGGGACATTCCACCGCACCCTCTACCCTGGTGGTGGCCAATCCCTCCACCCAGATGGAGCAGCTGAAGGGAGAGGCTGCAGTGGGGACCTTAGACTGCCAGAAGTACCTGGAACTTTTTTCTGAGGCAGGGACAAGCAGCAGACCTGCCTGCCAAAAGTGTGTCCAGATGGTAGACCTGGAGATCATCCAGTGAGGTGGATGAGATGCAGGAGGTGATGAGAAGGATATATAACATCAGAGGGACTGAGAAAGAGTTGGATAGCTGGTTCCAAACGCAGTCTGCAGTGGATCTATATCCCATGGCAAAAATTAATTTTTGATAATTTTTTAAGTCATTTATAATTTTTAAAGTCCTTTCCAACCCAAACAATTCTGTGTTGTATGATTCTATGAAGTATAGAATATGACAAAGAGTTATAAACAGATTAGATACCTGGAAGTCAAACTAGGTGTTTGGAGGAAAATATTAATACAAGAAAAAATATCCTGTTTGTGTTCAGTTCTAACCATTTAGTCTAGTCTGATTCAAAGCTTGAGACCTCAGTGGTGATGAATTCTAGGGATTAGGGAGGCTTTTTTAGCCTGAAACACTGCAGTGGAGTAACTAAGTTAATGTAATATTGACCTAGTTATAAGAATGTGAAGATCTAATAGAGTTACTCACAGTGGTTAAAGCTTCACTTTTATCCAGTGAGCTGAAACTAACCCTTTTAAGTCAATGTAAACATAGTTTTAAACTGGTTTGATTGTCCCACGATATGCACTGTGTAACCCAATTGCCTTAGTTACACTAGGACAACTTGTATAGCAAATCCAGTGAGTTAGATGTGCATCCAGAAAAACATGGCTTTACCTTGGGGTGGAAACATCATCGTGTTTCACTGAGCAGCCACCCATCAGTAATTCTGTTGACTTTTAGAAAGGAGACTGAAAAAGAGATTTAACTCCAGCAGGCCAAGGAATAATTTCAGATTTATTTAATTAGCAGAAATCAAGAACTTTCTGAAATATGTTTTTCATGAGATTAACACTCCTTCCAGATGTCTGCCTTCTTTAAAGCCCACAGTTATCCTCCACAGGTCTTCCTCACAACCTGAGCTGACCTGTGGGTCTTCTAGGCCTGATGCAGGGATGGGGGGCTCCCTTGGTACTTCTTAAGTCTCTTGAAATCTTGCATAAACAAAAATATTTGCAATTTTTCTTACAATACAAGGACCTAATTTAAACTGAGGCAGACTTCGCAGAATCTATTGTTCATACTTGAGTTCATTTGTATCTAGTTTAACCTTCATAGCTAAGAGGTGGGAATTGTAACCAAAAAAAATTAGGAACTAGTGCATAGTTAATCAGATTGGCTTGATTATCCAGATGCACCATCAGAAGGCAGGAGTGGTTTTACAGAAACAATTAAGTTGTACTGCCCTGACACCTATGGAAGTGAGGAAAAGGATTGAGCACATTCAAGATACATTCAAAGATACTCTTTCCTCTATGTGCCAAAGTCAATGACAAGGAGGCAGGACAACTTTCCACCCATACAAAACATTTTTCCTGTCAAGAACAGAGATGATGAATTTCACAGTGTCTCTCAGGACAACAGAGCTGCATGGTAAGCCACAAACATGAAGGAGGGCAAGAAGTATCAGCATTTCCCTTATCCCTATCAGCCTCTAAACTACTCCCTGTACATGGTAATTTTATTCCTGACCAACCAATGCTGGTCAAAACATCTGTGGCAGAGTCTAAGACTGAACTGAAAAGCACAGTAGCACCACCAGCATCTCCAACAATCACGTCCTTGCTTACAAAATGACTTCAAGCATCCTTCTCCCCAAACCCACATAATGTCTCTGCCTCTTCAGGATGTCAGATTATGGTCCAACTAAGAGCAATTTTGCACCACTGCTGTCCACAACTGCTGGAATATCAGACAATGCATTTACTGTTGAGCCTTTTTTGTTGTTCAGCAAGAGCACTGCTGAAACTATAATGAGATTGTGGGGTTTTTTACAAGGACGACTGTAATGGTCATCATCAAGTGGGAAGAAAAATGACTGTCATCAGCATGCAGAGCCTGCCAATGAGGTTTTCATACCAGGAAAACATAATCAAGTTTTTAAGGCAGAACCACAAAGCAAGCTCAGCACTTTTGCAATTATTGGAGCTACTGATAACAATTACTCTCCTGATGGCAGGGACAGGGACAAGGGTCTTCTCTCCCTTTTGATTTTGACCTTTTTAAATCTTTTGGCCTTGATGCAGCAATTGTTGCTTAAACCCATTACAGGCAGAGAGATGGAGTTATCATCAATCATTGCTTTTTGAATGACCAGCATCCTGTTGTGCTATACACTGCATGAACACCAAACAAAAGACTCTTTTCTTGTTTAAAATCAGCTGTCTGGGAATCAGACCAACATGTTAAATCTAAAGGTACATAATTTCTGGTTCCATGATGACCTTCCAACATCTGTTCTGTTGTCTCTTTAAAGTTGGTACCACTTGTGTAACTGCATTAGGAGATCACTGGGGTTTTTTTAATAGTTGTTGAATGGTCAAGCAGGCAATAATCAAGCAGGAAAACAACAACTTCCTTATACCTACCCCATGTAGTAAAAGCAGGCCAGAAATGTTTTCTTTGTTTTAATTACAAATCAGATGCTTTTTTAAAAACACACAAGGTGAAGCATACTCTAGTAAGACCTGTAGCAAACTGCTGCTGTACAGTTACATTACCTGCTGCCACAAAGGTGCAAAACAGGTGCTGGAGTTACTACATGAGTCACAGGTAAAGAACACACATAATTAAACATATGAAAACTGAGTAGGAACAGCTGAACAAGCTTCTTGAAAGTATAGGAAAAATTCCAGATGTCAAGCAAAGTCAGATAACATTTCCTCTGGGCCATTTATTGGTGGGACACTTCCATAAATATAGGTTTATATACATATACATATATAGACAATGTTCATATATGTGTGCTCCTACAAATAAGTATCTTTGAAACCTTTTTGTTACCTGTAAATTTAAAACCTATTTGTTACCTGTAAATTTCTTTTCTTTATTGAGAGGTTCAAGGTAAATTTCTCATTTAAAGAAAAATAGAAATTGTATAGGTGTTTATGAAGGTGATCAGCTTCCTCTAGAATGTATTTGTGATGAATATAGTTCCACAGGATGTTACAGTCATACAGAAATTT
Source organism: Myiozetetes cayanensis (assembly GCF_022539395.1). Lineage (NCBI taxonomy): Eukaryota > Metazoa > Chordata > Aves > Passeriformes > Tyrannidae > Myiozetetes > Myiozetetes cayanensis. The sequence goes on along the minus strand of NW_026087742.1, from coordinate 37,914,795 downwards.
GGCATACAAGTTCAGAAGGCATAAATCTCACTGTTTCCAATGCCTTGGCTTCAAACTCTGGTACAGATTGAAATCCCTAAGTCAAAGGTCTTTTCTCCATGAAAGTGAGATAGCTGCAAAAAGAAACATAGAAAGATGAGAAAGATGTTTTCCCTATAAATGAGCATATAAAATCTCCCTGTCCAAAAGACAGGTTGTTTTAACCAGTAATACCTCATAGGTTTTTCTTCCCAGAACTGTGAGTTTCATATGTCTGTGCTGCTCAAAGAAGACTATGTAGAGGCAGAGACCCTAAGGTTCAAATTGTGTCCTGAACTGATCAGAAATGAGGGCACTCAGTTGTGTCTGTGCTGGTAAATCAGACACTGGAATCTGACTCCTGCAAGGGCTAAGGAAAGCTCACATGCAGACCTCCACAGCAAGTGTCAACCCCTGGACTTTGTAGCTTGCAGGAGGAAAACAGATTTATAGAAGTTTTTGGGAGTGGGAAGAATGAGCCATTTATTAATTGAATATTTGGGAGGCATCCAGGGAAGGTGAATAAATGTCTGTCATAGTACAAACAACTTTTTCATGGGATACTTAAAACCAGAGAGTCATGAGAGGTAATCTGGGATGGAAAACATAGGGACTGAGTGTCTGCTTGTTAATGAGATCTGGCACTTTCTGACAGCAGTTTTACAGACATTCAGCACTTCAAAGGACCCACCAAGATAAAAATCTTCAACCCTCTTATGTCTGTCATACTTGCTCATGATTCATCTGTTGCAGAGGGACATGAGTGCCCCGAGCTGAAAAAAGGAAAAGACAATGATAAGAACCCACAGCAAAATTGCACTTGGTGACCCATTTCATGCCTTCCATCAAAGGCTCTGTGCAGCACACTCCCCACTAGGTTAGGGCAAAATCCTGCTATGTTCTACATATAGCTTCAGTACTAAATGTCTGTATCTTTAAAACCTATTATTTGTTACCTGCAAGTTTCTTTTCTTTATTGAGATGTTCAAGGTAAATTTCTAATTTTGAGAAAAAAAAAAATTATAGGTGTTTATGAAGGTGATCAGCAAAAGCATTATGATATAATGTCTGATACAAAAGCATTACTTCCTCAGCTTTTGGCCTTCTCCATCTTGCCTACATGAGAATCCCTCTAACACTCTCAGGGAAGTTAGTTTTCTCTTCCCTGCTTAGTAATTAAGTAGATATTGTAAGCTGTCCAGTGGAAGGCAGGTGAGAAAATTGGTCAATTTGCCAAGAGAACTGCAGCTTCAATTTGCAGTTTTTGTAACTACAGACCTGAGTTCAATTCTAATACTAGAATCTATTAAAATATCCAAAGGCAAAAGAACTAATCTGAGAGGTCTCCCAAACTACCTGTAGCCAGTGGCAGCTCAAAAATGTTTGATTCATCCCCTAAAGCATATTTGTCAAGAAGAAAAATCTCTGATGATATTTCCAAGAGAACTGGACATGAGGAATGATCTTCATAAATAAAAGCAATCAGACCCACAGAAGTGCAATGTATGTATCTATTATGGCTCTGTCTGTCTCTTTCTTGGTATTAAAAGAGAACAGAAAAAGAATGAGAAGAACCTTCTTCTGTGGTGGTAATTCTGAAGCCTTAACTTTCTTTACTGACTCTCAATTTGCATCAGGAACACCAAAAAATCTAAATTAAACCTTTTTTCTGTTTTCCACTCCCCTTTATAAACCAGATTACAAGATACAGCAACTGAAAAAGGTCTGCAAAAATTAGACCAGTACACTAAAGGAAATCAATCCTTTCTGAAAGCAGTCATGTGATATGACAGAAGCATCAAAGACTGCAAAAACAACTTGAGGCTGTATTCCCTCCCTCCAGTCTATAGAGTTAGGAACTGTTGAACTCTCCACATAATTTAGAGCAGCTCCTGTAGCTTTTAAACCTCTGACATCCAGTAACCACTGACCACAACTGCACCAGCAGGACCATTCACATTCTGCAATACCTTTGTCCATAGTGTGTTTCCAGCACATTTCCTCCCCTGACACATCTAGGAGGGATCAACGCAGTCATTCACCTTAGGTAATCACTGACTTCATGGCAGAAGGGAAATCCTCAGGTCTCTGTTTAGGGAATACAAGGAGTAATAAGGGCAGGACCAGATGTGGTTGAGACATAGCTTACATATAAATACTATCAGAATACAGAGAAATTACTTGGAGGTGTTAATATGCAGCAAAACACAATTCATCTCATCAAAAAAGGTGATATAAAATCAAGGATCTCATGGCTAAAACCTCAAATTACCTAGATCTTCCAGAAAGCCACTAGATCTTCTCAAAGTATTTTCTGCCTTTCAGATCAAACAATCGAGTTGAAGGTATTAAATTAGTTTGGATGGAGTTGATCTCTGGTAGTGTTTCATCACAACTCATTTTCAAGATAACTTTTTATTTTTCTCTTTTTTTTACAGGACAAAATGAGCAAGTGAAATTTTATCAATAATAATAGATGATATCAGAAACATTTCTCACTTCTCTTGGCCAGAGGTATGTAGCCAGAGCTATTCATTATATATATGTATCAGTTGCTCGTGATGTGTTGCCCAGACTTAAGCATGGTCCAGATGCAGCAAACAAAAAAATATTCTTTGCTGTCAAAACACCTCTTCATTTTTACCCTCAAACTTCCTTCATCACTCAGTTGTCAGTAAACATTTTTAAACACTTACGTGCACCATGATTATACTGTGGCTAAAAAGAATAGCATTTTCCCTACTAAATCTAGAAGTCTTTACTGGGATCTTAGGAAACTCTCTGTTTCTGTTGTCAACAGCAAAGGACAGACAGATTTACAGGATGATGCTTCAACCTTTCCAAGCTGTGGACGAGATGTTGTTGACTGGATATAAAACTATTCAGAAGACCTTGCACAGAGAGAGATTATCAGTCATTCTGTGTTACTATGGAAAGACTAAGAAGGACCTCAGGTCCTGCAAGTGTATGTGTCCTCATCAATCTCTTCATCTACAACCGCAATGGTGGAGCACGGGGTTTATTAGTTCACAGAGGATTATAACCTTTGAGTGTCAGGGTATGAACAGTAAACACCTTGGAGAACAGATTTCTTCATAACTTTAAAATATGAGATAGAAAAATATTAAAAAATCAACAGAGCCAGACATAAAATATTGCAGGTAGCTAGAAATAATCAACTAGACTTAGTGGAAAGAATTGTGAGATAAGACATCTTGTCTGTTTCTCTATACATTGTTGTCTGGAGGTGTCTATCTCCCCTTAATGGCTAAAAACTGCATATGTGTAGAGTGTTTAGGATATTAATATTTGCACTTTATGTATATAACATTAAAAGAGAAATAAGAAATAAGTCACTGTATATTCACTCTTTATTAATAAACTCTTCTAGTCACGCTCCTCATCATTTTTTTTTAAAAGGAGATATATTTTTTAAAGGAGATATATTTCAGTATTTTCCCTATTCTTTCACGAGCTAAATTAATTTCAGAATCTACACTTGAAACATAGGAATTATATTGGTATCTGATAGCTACAAAGTGCCCCAGACAAAACACCACAAATATAGAAGACATGGGATAATTGTTACAACCCATGCCAGGAAGAGGAAGGATCATATTGCACCTGAGAAAGAGAGTGTCTAAGTAAAACTACAAGGAACTTGAGCTCTTCTGGGAATATACAGTTCTGCACTGTCTGTGGCCGTACTAAATTTGAACATGAAATTAAAGTGAAAAAATTAAGCAAAAAGAGTGGTAAGTCATAACCAGTACATAAAATCACAAGATGATTTGCAAAAGTGATAAATTGTTCCTAAAGACAGATTAACAGAATAAAGGAAGAAAAAAGAAAAACTGCATCATAAGTTGTCTTTGCCCTTTCTCTCCACAGTGCTACGAAGGTATTTAGGTGTGTTTAGTCAAAGTCCTGTTTCCTGGACTTAAATCCTCCAACATGTGTCAAACAATCAGAGGGAGCTTCTCCATGCTGACTGGGTCCCTTCTGACAAACTCTCAAGTTAATCTAAAAGTGAAGATCTGGGAAAATGTCTTATTATGCAGCAGCAGTAAGCTTTTTGTCCAAGGAGGTTTTTCTCTGAATTGCCAAACATCTATTTTAATGGCTGGTAGTCACCAATTTCTGTCTTCTAAGTGACTTGTTAGCGCACCCTTTCTTCTAAATCAGAGTGAAGACTAATGACAAGTTAAATGCCAGGAATAGTCTGAGAGGCTAAATTAAGCTCACGCCTTCATCTAAACACAAGAAAAAATTTGTGATTTCAGATGAAACTCATGGGTTGCATACATAGAACTCCCCTGAAACATCAACAATTCCAGTTCATATCTGCTGCCAAATTTTGCACTGATTTACACCATCTGCCACCATATTAGAGTCACTCACTAAAATCTGTGGCAGATTTGGCTCATTACACAGAGATTCATTTATTTGGTATCATATACTGCAAAGGAACAGAAAAAAAACCTTCATGGTGATAAAACTTCTTATCCTTTCTCATAACAGCAAGGCTTAAATACTTGCTTTCATTTGTGCTGACAGAATTGTCATTACACAGGCAATCATTTAGAATGATTTGTTTCACCCATTTTTAACTTTTGAATTGAATGTTTACACTCACACTTTAAACATTTAAGAACTTCTTAGTTTCTATTTTATTTTTTTATTTTGAGTCACTATTGTCAGACAGATGTGGGTTATGCTTTATAAAAGATGTTAAAGACTTTGTCCTTATTTTTGATGTGAACACACTGCTGTGTTTTCATTGCTGGAAAACACTTTGGTAATACTATGATTCATAGTAGTAGACAAATCTTTGTAAAAATTTTTGTCCTTTTATGCCAACCAACTTGCAGTGATAATGGCAGATACCAGGTGCTGCAGTTGTGGTGGTTGTTACGAGATATGTGATTCAGTTTAACTGGGTACTCTATCCACTGGTATCCTACTCTTTTACTGCTCTACTATTCTCCTTCCACCAGAATCCTCCAAAACTGTTTTGTCAGCTGCAGAAATCAAACCATCCATTTCAATTGTCCCTAAGAAAGCAGGGCAACTTAGCAGCAATCTCTTTTCCTCCTGCGGTCTTTCTAGAAAACTCTGAATATGTAGCATATACTGTTAGTGCACTTAATCATTATCTTCTGTGTAATTCCACCATTATGTTGTCAGTTCATAGAATCATAGAATCATAGAATTGACTGGGTTGGAAGAGCCCTCTGAGATCATCAAGTCCAACCCTTGATCCAACCCCTCTGTGATTACTAGATCATGGCACTCAGTGTCACATCCAGCCTCATCTTAAAAACCTCCAGGGAGGGTGAATCCACCACCTCTCTGGGCAGGTCGTTCCAATGCCTGATCACTCTCTCTGTAAAGAACTTCTTTCTAATATCAAACCTAAACCTCCCCTGGCAGAGCTTGAGCCCGTGCCCTCTTGTCCTACTGCTGATTGCCTGGGAGAAGAGACCGACCCCCACCTGGCTACAACCTCCCTTCAGGTAGTTCGAGAGAGTGATGAGGTCACCCCTGAGCCTCCTCTTCTCCAGACTAAACAACCCCAGCTCCCTCAGCCTCTCCTCATAGGACTTGTGCTCAAGTCCCTTCACCAGCCTTGTTGCTCTTCTCTGGACCTGCTCCAGCACCTCAATGTCCTTCCTGAACTGAGGGGCCCAGAGCTGAACACAATACTCAAGGTGTGGCCTCACCAGTGCTGAGTACAGGGGAAGGATCACTTCCCTGCTCCTGCTGGCCACACTGTTCTTGATGCAGGCCAGGATGCCATTGGCCTTCTTGGCCACCTGGGCACACTGCTGGCTCATGTTCAGCCTCCTGTCAATCAGCACCCCCAAGATCCCTTTCTGCCTGGTTGCTCTCCAACCACTCTGTCCCCAGCCTGCAGCGCTGCAGAGGGTTGTTGTGGCCAAAGTGCAGGAATATTAATTCTGAATGTTAATGTTGACCCTGAGCCAAGATGAACAGTTTCAGATTTTTAAAAAGAACTTTTAACCTATGGTAAACTTCATCCTCTGTCTTTTTCTAGGTTCTGGTGGGATCTTATATCACCTTAAATAACATTCAGACTGCCTACAAAGGTCTCTACAATTAAAATTGTTATGAATTGTTCAGTACCTACTCTTCAGGAGCACCAGATTCTGACTTCACACAGAAACAAGAGACATGAAGGTAGATGCCATATCCAATTCTCCTATTACAAGCTTTGTTTGGTCTGTGCTTACCAATTCCCACTGAATACACAGTCAAGTCGTGTCAAAGAAGTGTAAAACACTGACAAGATGGTATGGATCACATAAGCTCTCAGACATACAGATTAGGATAGACCTAGTCCAAAGCTTCATGTAGAGGAGATCAGAACATGGAAAAAGTTGTGATTTGGTCTGATGGAGAATATATGACAGAGTCTGTACCAACAAAACACATGCTTGAATAGTAAAACATAGCAAAGGGAGCAGTCTTTTTCCCAATTTCACACATGCAGGGTCACGATCTGATCCTAGAGGAACTCAACCCAGTCCTCTGAAGCAATGTGTGACATTGTTTGATCCATGCAATCGGAATTGTTTATGCATACAAAAAACAAGTCAGAAGAGGCAGAGGTCAAGAATTATGCTTTCAGATAGGATGAAGAATGTTTAACAGCCATTTTGCCTAGACATTCCTAGACATACACTTTCACTGAACATGCCTAGAAACAGAGCAGACATTCAAAGAGAAAAGAAAAAAAAATTCTAACTCAAAAAAAACACAAGCCCTTAATTTTAGGTAAGTCCTCCTAAATGGTAAAGACCTACATTCTTCAAACAAGATACATTCCTTACAAAAGATGATTTAAGGCCAAGGCTTGTGAATACCTGCCAAACAGGTACTTCCATTTTGGAATACCCATCTTTAGCACATTTAGTTGTTTCAAAAACACTGCTAGTTCTTTCAAAAATAGTGATTTGGGTGACATAGCAGTATCAACCTTCCCTTGGAAATCAGTTGCATTTTGAACGCTAATGTTTTTGGCTTTACATTTTAATTTGGAAAGACTATGAGCCAAAGTACAAATAAGGCAGAAAATGAAAAATACAAATGAAAAATTTAATGAACTATAAAAAGGATACAAAACTCCATTTCTGTCATAGTTCAGAACCAGTCTCAGAGGGAAAACTGAAGGCTTTTACTTTCAATGGCTTTACTTAATCCAACAACAGTATTCACAAGAGAAACCAAGAAACATTGCAATGACAGGGAATGGTCATTCCAGCTAGTGCTGGGAAATGTGACTTCAAAAATAATTCAACAGATTTGTGGGTGTTTATGCTCCATAATGTCTTCCCATCCACTTAGTTCCATTTAAATCCTTCCAGTCTCCAACATTTCTGAAACTGTCAGCTATTAACCTGTGTGCTATAAAAGACCTTCATTTGTATCTTTGGGTTTGGCACTGTACAGTCTGCCTCTCCTTCCTCTGATGAACAGCTGCACTGACATTCTTTCTCAGCAAATAGATTTTGTTACAAACTATCCCATTATTGATTTTGTAGTAAGTTGAGTAAATCCTAAACCTCAAATACAGTATGGTCGTTATGTTTCACAGCTCTCAGTACCTTATTGGCATTCAAGTTGTGCTAGCCCCTACTAAAATCATTTCATTGTGGCATGAAGCACAAATACATTTTACCATTACAGTTGCTGTAGTGCTGCCAATTATTTTAATGCTGCCATATGAGAAATAAATGAATACTTAGATGTTTGTTTCAGCAGCTGATTTTTAAGCAAAATCATATTCTCCATTCTTTGCAAAATGTGCTTTGATCATGACAAATTCTGGATCACGCAATATAGCCAACTTCTTGTGAGAGAGGCAAGCCTGCCATTTATAGGTAGACACAACATAGATACCTCTTATTATTATTTTTGAGTAAATGAAGTATATTGTTGCATTTAATACATTAAAATTAGCAAACCATGCAACAGCAGATTGTAAAACAGATCTAATCACATTTTTACCACTGCTGTTTTCTTTGTCAGTATCAGCCTTTAGAACTAGGAATGGGTCTTTTTTAAAACTAAAAAATTAAACATCCTTGCTCTGCCCCTCCTTGCCTTCCACCAAATGATTTCTTTCTGGTCCCAAAGGGTGCTTGCACTTAAATGACAGACCATCATTTTGACACATGTCACTAATTCCTATATTCAGTAGTAATGAGGCCTGTCATGTTACAGTTTGCTGATAAAAGGCTAAACAGGATTGACAGGTAAATCTAAGGAAATTCGGAGGTCAAGAGGTTAGAAAACCTCCCTGTGCACCTATTGAATCTCAGAGATCAATCTAACATTTTTTAAGTCACCAAATATAGTGAAATACAGCTTAGCTTCTCTGAATATGGTTAGAAAGACACAGCTACCAGACAATCTAACACGCTTTTTTCCCTACATGTGGTGGAGTGTTGGAACTAGATCATCTTTAAGGTCCCTTTCAAAACAAACCATCCTGTGATCCTATGATTTAAGAGCACCCATTTCTCCCCATTCCTTTGAGGGAACCTGGGACCCAGAAAACATATTGAATCAACTTGTTGGTCCAGACATCCTCTGCTGATGTGTGCTACCACCCCAAGATTGATGCCTGTGTGATGAGCATGCTAACTGCTGCTGGATGCATTCTGTCACATGGAAAAGGACAATCATGGGTTACTTGGGAGCAAATATGACACTAACCCTTCAGCAGCTGAACTCCTGAATCTCTGACCACAAGTCCTGATTTTATGCACCTGGGATTTTAAGATTTGACTTACTTATGCACAGATAACTCAAAACCAAGGAGTTTTTTTCTGTTGAGGAGGCAGGTAGGTAGGCAGACAGAGGCAAAAGAAGCTTTGCAGATTCATATGTGTTCTCATCAAATTACTGCTCACAGAGCACAAGAGACAAAGGAGTGAAGACCTGTCTCTGATGGGTTTATTTCACAGACAACTTGTGAGGATGTTCACAGATGAGTTGTGCAGGTTACAGGACTGAAAAAACAGAGTCCCGGCACATAACTTGTCCCATTCCTTTTAGATATCTACACTGTCTATATCCCAAATATTAATTCTGATATATGGTCAGTGGAAGAAAGAAGACTTTCCTGGGGAGTGCTTCACCTGACAATGAGAGGACTCAGAACTTTCTGAGAAAAATCCCTTTGTCGATGGCATTTGATGACTGGCAAAGGAACCTCAGTGCAAGAAAAAGCTGTTTGGCATCAGACAAAATCACACCCTGATTTGTGTCTGTTTCTAAAGGGTAGAAACCACAATGGGTAGAAAGAAGCCATCCAGAAAGTTTTCTTTATCGTATATATTTCAACTGCTTCCTAGGGCAGTATTAATGAGAACTGCACTTGCTGACAGCCAGTGCTGTTCATTTTTGTGACACACATATGCTGTCTTCTTTAAACACTTTCTCTATAATATGGATTTTTGTCCAGGATTTAGATTGCATTTGTAGGTAGCTGGGGAAAGGGAGCGGAAGATTATTTACAGCCTGCAGAAGTGAAGAAAGGTTCTGTGCAAGAGTGAAATGAAGAAGCTACTTGGCACAAAATCATCCTGCCACAGTGTGTTGTGCTTGCCTGTTTGCCCCAGAGCTTGACTGTCAGTGTACACTGTGGGAATGAGTGTATGTACTTCAAAGAGCTACTTCAGTTTACTCCAGCTGAGAATTTGCCCCCCAGGCTACAAAGTAATTACCAGACACATGATATATGTCTTTACCCACTATTTGCTCATAGGTTATACATCCTTCTTTGTGATGAATCATTATTATTAAATGACACAATGAGAGTTTGAAGAAGAAAAACCTACTAGATTGTGATGTCCCACCCATGTAATCAGCAAAAAGCCTTTTTACTAGTTAAATTGGAGATAGAGAAACACTACAGTATTTCTAACTTGAATACTGTGCTTTGCATCTGGATTTAAAAAAAAAAAAAAAAAAAGACAGAGTGATAGGAGGTGCATTCAAAGGAAAAGGAGTGTACTTGTTGATATTTGTTCTTGCACAATGTATGCTCCATGTTGACATGTTTTTCCTCAATTGCACAAGATGATGCTTATAAAGCACATCACAACAAAAGCAACACAGCTCAAATCAATCATTACCACAGGACTACAAAGCTGTTCCAGTGCTGACCTAAAGGGTAGGTACGATTAGGTAGAGAGTCTAGTTTTCCTTGAAAAATTTCTTTTTTTTTTCCATGCTTATTTTTCCTTGAAAAGGTGATAAATAATTTCATGTAGAAATTATAATCAAAAGACAAATGATAGTTTTCAAAGGCGCTTAGCCCACAGCTTACTAGTTTAAGGTCTGTAGAAAATCCTTCTGGTGAGCAGCCAAGAGATGAACTATTTATCAAGGCAATGAAGTTTAGCTTTATGGTCACAGAAAGCATCACCTCGCAGTGGATGGTAAATACATGCATTTCCATCAAAATGACATTTACTGCTTAAAAATAGAGCCTTTTTGAGCAAAAGACTTAAACACAAACTGCTGAAAAAAAGCCCAAACAAAACTAAACAAAACAACCAAAACAGACTGTTACAAATGTAACTTTAAAGATATCTGATAAATATTTGGTGCTAAGCGGAAATGCAATGCTAAGCAGCTAAAAGAAGGGACTCTCCAAAGAGCTCTCTATGACCTAAGTCTCTAAACTGCAGCTTCAACACTACACAGCTTTGTTGGAAATCACAGTTTACCAGTTTCATCACCTCTCTTGTCTCTTCTCTCTACCACAGGACACTCTCCCTGTAGTTGTCCTGTAACAGCCATGCATGGGGTTGGTTAGTCAAATTGATATAGCTAAAAAACCAACATTGTTGTTGCTTACATAAACCATAAAAGTTTGCTGCTAAGGTCAGAGCACAGTCATGTGAGCAAGAAAGTGTGTCTTGACCAAGCTGTGGGATTGTGAAGTGGTAACAGCTGATGCAGTTTAATGTGATACCAATAAAGGTCTTTGTAGTTATGCTGGTTTTGACTGGGGTAGAGTTTGCTCTATACTAGCCGCTGTGAAGAAAGTAGTGGTTTGGATTTGTGCTGAGCACAGGGTTGATAATATGGAGGTGGTGGTGGTGTTGTTGATCAGCACTCACGCAGAGGCAAGGCCTGTTCTGTTTTTCATACTGCTATGGTGGCAGGGGGACTGGGATGTAAGGGATATTGGGAGAACACACAGCTGGGACAGGTGACCCAAACTGACCAAAGGGATATTCCACACTACATGACATTATGCTCAGTATATGAAGTGGTAAGAAGGAGGGGATGTTTGGAATGATGGCTTTTGTCTTCCAAAGTAATTGTTGCATGTGATGGGGCCCTGCTCTCCTGGAGGTGGCCAGATACCTGCCTGCTTATTGGAAGTAATGAATTAATTCCTTGTTTTGCTTTGCTTGTGTGCGTGGCTTTTGCTTTCCCTATTAAACTGTCTTTATTTCAACCCATGAGTTTTCTTCTTTTACCCCTCCAATTCTCTCCCTGATATTGCCAGTGAGAGAGTGTGGCTGTGTGGGGCTTCATTACTGCTGGGGTTAAACCACTACAATAGCACATAATCATATCCTAAAGCTAAACATCAGGGTGCCCATGAAGTCCTTTTAGATATGAGACCTTCACTCTGGCTTGTCAATATTGTCTACACATGTGTTTTTGGAAACGAATGTATCTGACCCAAAGTAGACACATTCAATGTAGACATTTACTCTCATTGCCCTAAGCGCTCTGTGTAGTCAGCAGAGAGACAGTTGCATTCAGAACAAGATTCATATGATTTTTTTTAGGGCTCGCTCAGGATTAGATGAATTGAACAGTAAAATGGACAATCTGTCTTCACTGCCTGCAAGGAGAGCCTGGGGTAATTAGTACAGACAAAGACTGGAGATACCTTTTGTATCACTTATGCTTTCCATACCTGCTGCTGCACCTGATTCAGTTCATAATCTGCTGACTGAATTGAGAAAGTCAAATCAGTAATTATATATATTTTACCTAGCAAGTCAGTAGAAAGAACAAAGAGAGTGTGTATGTGCATGTGTATGTGCATGTGTGTGTGTGTGTATGCACAAAAAGAGAAGAGAGAAAAATCTTGATGAATACTGGAAATCACATGGCAGCAGCTGGGAATTAAAGCTAACCCTGAAGAAACAGTTAATGACCCATAAACAAGACTCTTCAAACAGTCTCTGTCTAGGCTTGCCCATCCCAGCGCATTCAGACCCAAGATAGGACTTTGCTGTACTGACTCTACTTTTATCTAGTAAGCTTATGAATACCCAGAAGAATGATCAGATCTTAATTATGTAACATTGTAAATGACAAATGAAATGTAGGCACAGCGTAGGCATAGGACAAGAGTTACTGTTCAGCATCAGTTTGTCTTAACCACTTCAGGATGCACCAAATTGCAATTTGTAGAACTAGCCTGTCTCCATTAATGAGTGAGGTAGCACAGATTAATAGATTAGATTGGATGCTTAATTTTCAGACAAGAAAGTGATATTAAATGAAACTCACCACTAAATGAATCTCACAATTAATTTGCTGCAAGTTATTAGGAAACCTCCAGAAAGAAGTGGCAAGATGGACCTTTACTCTTCTACGATGCATCCAGACAAGTTGGAATCAAGAACTGTCATTTTTTAACCATTATCTTCTTTTAAAAATGTGATGGAACTTACCTAATAAGATATACACCTACACACTCACACCAAATAAGAAATCAAATTAATCAATTAGTACATTTCTACAGAAATAATCAGAGTCAGACACACAGCACTTTCTTGTTAGAAAAGCATTAACTAATTTCATAAGTGTTACATTAATGAAATGGAGGAAAATAAGAAACTCTGTTCATAACTTCTCTGTTCAACCAGCCATAAAAGGAACTAATCATTTTGCTGCTGGTTTTTTTGTTTGTTCTTTTTTTTTCTTTAATCTCAGGTGGTGTTTTTAACTGCAAGACAAAAATTGACTAGGATATTCTTGCTGTCAAAGAGAAGCAAAAAAACCTACTTTTATTTATAGAAAAAAAGAAAATGTTTCTGCCTCATATTTCAAAACCCTGTTTAACACAGACAGTTTTGTTTCTGATTGTTTCCACAAAAGAGAAGGATTAGGTGGGCTCCAACATACTTCAAGACTACTTCATAAAGCCATTCCAATTTAGCTCTGAGGCTGTCAGCTTTTTCTGAGAGAATAATCTTGCACTTTCTGAAAGACAAGTGAAAAGTAAACCTGTGCAACACTGTGTTTATTTGCACTCTAGTTTCTATTTACTATTTAAATAGAAGTTAAATAGTATTTAAAACTATTTATTTCTAATAGCACTTGTTACTAATTATATCACATTTTTAAGAAAAAGAACAAGACAATATTTTCAAAAATATTTTATAAAATGACCAGGGTATGTCTATCCTTCATTGTACATGTGCACACTGAAGGGAGATGCTGTGGAATAGAACTTAATCTTTACCTTAAGTTAGTTAATGCTATACCTGTGTATCCTTTTCCAGCTGGGATCAAGCTCCCAGGTAGCCTTCCACTCAGCCATTTCCACAAGTCTGCTGAACAAGGAAGATAAACTCAGTAAAACTCCTCATCTGTGTGAGATAGACTTGCTTTTACCTGCTTTTCTCAGTGGTAATGTAATCAGAATGGAAAGGTGTTGGAATTAAACTCATATAACAGCAGAAATCTAAAACCTATGCAGCTAGTCTAAATTAATCTTCTAATATCCCTGTATATTTCATGGTATGTGGCTAAAACAGCATTTTCCAGGCCTGGATAAAGATGTGTCTAATTATCATGACTATGCAAGTGAAACAGAGAGGAGCCTGAGAGTGTGACTGATCCAGTTAAAATAGAAATGAACAAACCTGTAGTCCATCAAGTAACTCACAAAGGTCTACGAAGGGAATATTTTAATGTGTCTAACTTATCAAGGCATTTCAGAATGTAGACATAGCATAAACTAAATACAGTATGCTTCTCTTCACTGGAACCTGAGCATGTTATACCTGGAACGTAAGTTAACTAAGAACTGAATGACAATTGTGCAACAGGAACATTAAAATTATTAGCTTATACACAAAAGGGGAATTTTAGCTCCAGATTCTTTGGACATGGGCTGGTGGCTGGCTGCATGCTTCTGGTTGCTAGATGGTGTCAACACCATCACGTTACACTTGTGACTTACAAGATGATCTGTGTAAGGAAACTTGTGCAAAAATCCAGCCCTGAGTTCCAGTTGAATGATGATGCATGGTGATAGAAAAGAGGCAGGCTCTGGACAATGTTGCTGCTGGCTAGCAAATTAATGGCCAGTCCTGGAGTGAAAGTAGGGGAATTTGGAGGATGAGAGAAGAAATCACCAAAAAGAAGAAAAATTCCAAAAATTACTAGGTGTCTGCAGAGGGTGACATTTTTTCCAGAGGGAGCCTGATCAGAAATTCAGCTACATGCTAAATTTTTACACAGTTGCAATTATGTGAGACTAATTCCATTCCAAATAAGTCTTCACAATAAGTTAATACAGGGAAATTTCCATCTGTTTTTGTAGAGAAAAGCAGTCTTCACATGTACACGTCATGCTTTTGGGAAACAATGGATGCAGAAGCAGGCAAGGCTTTTACAGCCAAAGTGTTGCATATTGGAAGAGTATTTGTTTCCAAAAAACCCCTTGTTACCACAATGCAAAAAATTAATCATTTTAAGGGCAATGAGATGCACTGTATACCAAGTTTCAACTCAAAATGAATATTTACAGCAACAGGTAGGAAATTGATACAGAAGCAGCCTTTTCTATAGCAGTATGAATGGTGCTGCCTTAATTTTGTTTAGAATTTTGGCTGGAGGCAGTGAGAGCACCAACTTTTTAATGAAAACTTAAAGCATCCATAGCGGTGTGAAAATTCTAACATTGTTGCATTTCCATATCACTTTTTAACAGCTTGAAGGGAGAAAAACTTTCATTTTAAATGATTCTTGCTTAATTTACAAAGAAATTAGTAGAAGAAAACTTCTAGAAAGTAATAGAATAGCATTACTTGTGCATGTCACACAACATCAAGCCTAGAAAAGTTGCCAGAAAGTACTTAATCTTATACCAGAATTATCCTGCTTGTTTCAAAGACACTTATCAGAGACTCATGAATTAGGATCTTGTTTCAGGTGGACCAATATCTTCAGGTGTTATAAGGTGGCATATCTTCTTCAACTTTGCTTACTGAGACTATGATCCATATATAAATTCCTAGAGGAAATGTGCCATATGAATTAATCACCTGCTTTAAACTGAAATACTTATTCAGTCATTCTAATCAGCAAGGGACCAATCTTCTGAACTCCTCAAAGCTAAAAAAAAGAGAGCAAGAATTGCATTATTGAACTGGTTGTAAATATTTTAGAAAGTGGGGAAGTTAATGGAGAGAAATAAACTTCCTCTACTCTAAGGAACAGGGTGCAGGAATTCCTAAGCTTGAACACTGTTGTGGTTTAACCCCCAACTGGCAGCCATGTGCTCACGTCCCTCCAGTGGGATGGGGAAGAGCACCAGAAAAGTGAGAAAATTCATGAGCTGTGACAAAGACATTTTAATTGATACAGTAAAAGCCATGCACACAAATGATGTAAAACAAAGAATACATTCACCACTTCCCATGGGCAGGCAGCTGTTCAGCTGTTGCCAGGACAACAGGACTCCATCACACCTAACAGTAACAGTAACTTCCTCCTTCTTCCTCCAGCTTTATACGCTGAGAATAACACCACGTTGTTTGGAATATTCCTTTGATCAATTGGGATCAGCTGTCATGTTTGTGTCCCCTCCTAAATTCTTGTGCACCTCCAACCTCCCTGTTGGGGGGTGGGGTGAGGAGCAGAAAAGGTCTTGACTGTGTAAGCACTGCTCAGCAATAACTAAAACATTCCTGTGACATCAGCAATCCAAAGCCCAATCCCTAAAGGTTTCCGGAAAAATCCGATTCTTTAAGGAAATTACATTATGCAATCACACTGTCTCTGTGCACAGTTCTCTATGTGCTCCAATTTTTCCACTGCATAACTGCAGAAAAAAAATTGCAGTCAGATTTGGCAGTAGATCTGAACTATCAAAAAGATAAGTTGTTTTTAATCAAAAATATAGGTTCTTAGTAACTTCAAGGAAGTGGTGTAAATTGGTGTCCAGGTGATCAAGAAAGAAAAAAAAAAATCAAACAGTTTTTTGGCTGCCAGAAAGGATGCACTGCAGAAGAGGTCATGGTTAGGTATCAGAGACTACCTATGAGACAGAAAACTTGAGACATAAGAGTAGGCTTCACTTCACTAGTCCCAGATCAGTCTGTTAAAACAAGGTGACAATTTTGACCTGCACTCAGAAATGCAGAAGTACATGAAGGAGTTTATTCTAGGCTGAGTTAAAACTGATTGGGAGTTTTTTGTGCACTGTTTTGACAGACTTAAAACCAAGAGAATTGATAAAGTCTTGTTGGACTTAGACCTAAACCAGTATGACAGAAGGCAAAAAAACTTACCTAATCATTTCTTCAATAAGAATAGATAAGTCAGGTCACAGAATAGTCTCAGGAGAGTAAGGAATGGTATACATATACATATATATATAAAAATTTATATATATAACATATGTAATATATATAAGTATATAAATGTTATCTATAACAATATATATAATATGTATAACTATATATAACATATATATAATTATGCATACAGACAGAGAGAGAAATCTAGATATATAGAGATATATATAGGTGTTTTCAGTGAATTCAGTGATTTTCAAGTCATAGATCAAACCATGGAAAGCCCATCTCCTACCTGTGTTAGGATGATTTTACACCATTGTTTAACTCAAACCTGTATACCCTTGCACTTGCCACTACATGGGAATATAGTAGTATAGTGAGGCTTAATTTTCAAAAGTATTTTTCTCAAGCTCATTCATACGTTTTTTTCCATAAGTGTATTTCCTCTCCTTCCCATTTTTGTCTACAAAAACAGGCACTCACTCCCCTTATCACATGTTAATGGGTTTGTATTAATTTGTTGAGGGTCAGAGCACAACACTTTATCTCTACATTGAAGGATCTAAAGAAGCATGTATCTTCAGAGGCACATTGTTCTGTGTGGCACAGAGCTGTTCTCTTAAAGATAAACCAGCACTACTTGAACACCATACCTCAAGTTCACCCCATTTACTGGAAAAGAAGGAGAAAAAAAATCACAGTTGTCCTCCCTCCACCTATTTCCTTCCTATTGTAGAGGTTTCTTATTCAATCATCTTCATGAAAGTGCCGAGCACTTCAGCAGTCCAGCCGCTCTTAAGACTTCCAGGGAGGATTGGAATGAGTCTCATGAGGAAGGTTAGACGCAGGCTAGAATGCTGAATTTTGGCAGTCTCATAAAGGAGAGGAAGAAATATGTACCTACTTGAGGGTAATTGGGAGTTAAGAATAATTTGGGACCTTTGTAAACAATAGCATCTTAAATTGGTTCCACAAAGCTCTTTCATTTTTCACTAAAACCTTTTCAAGTTCAGATCATTTCAGTACTAAATGTGCTACAATTTGCCCTGTCCTTTTTCTCTTTGTGACTTTTGTTCATCAGAAATTTTTTAGCTTTTATCAGCCTTCATGTTCTCTGATTTTGCTCCTTTTAGTCTAGATATGAGCAAGAGGTTCAAGAAATTATATGAAAAAAGATGTACTTTACTATTAAATCTCTCATCTGACTAGTTATTCAAAATAAAATGATGCTTCTCACACTTCATGTGCTTAACTAATCATTCTACAAATAACATTATGGCAGTGTTAATTTTCTGGATGTAAAACAGCCTTGAACACTGGAGAAGAGATACCCAAAAAAAGTTTCACTTATATTCAGATGCCAATTTTAACATTATCACAATTATGTTTAATATAGTAATGAGAAATTGATCTGTCATCAGAGATTGCTAGTCAGCATCCAGTAATGAGAGGCTGCCTTGTGCAGCCTATTAACCCAAGTTTCATAGCCAATGGCTTCAATAGCTGGAAAAGAAACCAGTGTCTTTTAGCCTTAGAAAACCAAGATCTTCGTATGAATTATTTTCTCTTGAGCAGTAGTGTTCACAGATCTAAGCACCTATTGCAGGAAATCTGTACACAACCTTGGACCCAGCTCCTCAAAGAAGCGTTGGAGACTCAAGTCCACACAACCCAGCAGAACACAGGGCTTCAAATAAATTTATAGATTTGTGGTTACACACCTGAATAAAAACCTGATTCAGAGAGTCTGCTGAGATCCCAGCCACTGCTATGGGATCTTTTAAGTTTTAATGCCTGCCTTTATGTGTACAAGATAACTTGGGGGAATGAAAAGCATAATTTGGTGCAAAATAGATAAGGGAGCAGAATTGCCTCAGTCTTTAACAGCAAGACCTGTTATCCTCAAGACAACTGGCCTCCTGAGCTGGTAGAAACAGGGAGCAGAATAGAAGCCCTGTAATCAAGAAGGAAGTGACCTGCTGAGCCACTCAGATGCTCACAAGTCTATGGAACCAGTCAGGATTCATCCCAGGGTGCTGAGGGAGCTAGGTGAAGAGCTCACCAAGCCACTCTGTGACATTTATCGCCATTCCTGTCTAACCGGGGAGATCCCAGAGGACTGGAGGATGGCCAATGTGATGCCCATCCACAAGAAGGGCTGGAAAGAGGATCTGAGGAACTACAGGCCTCTCATCCTGACCTTAGTGCCAAGCAAGGTTATGGAGTAGATCGTCTTGGGTGAGATTACATAGCACCTAGAGGATGGATAGGGGATCAGATCCAGCCAGCTTGGATTTAGGAGGGGCAGGTCCTACCTTACCAACCTGATCTCTTTTTATGACCAGGTGACCTGCCTGGTGGATGACAGGAAGGCTGTGGAAGCAAAGCCTTTGACACAGTCTCCCATACCATACTCCTGGAAAAGCTGGCACCCCATGGCTTGGACAGGTGCACTCTCGGCTTAAGAGAGCAGAGAACTGGGTTAAGAACTGGCTGAATGTCTGGGCCCGGAGAGTGCTTTGGCCACAATAACCCCATGCAGCATTACAGGCTGGAGAAAAAGTGGCTGGAACATGGCCCAGTGGAAAAGACCAGGGGATACTGGTCAACAGCTGGCTGAACATGAGCCAGCAGTGTGCCCAGGTGGCCAAGAAGGCCCATGGCATCCTGGCCTGTATTAGCAATAGTGTGGCCAGCAGCATCAGGGCAGTGGTTCTCCCATGGTACTTGGCACTGGTGAGGCCACTTGTCAAGTACTGTGTCCATTTCTGGGCTCCTCACTTCAGGAAGGACACTGGGGCGCTGCAGCAGGTCCAGAGAAGGACAACAAGGTTGGTTAAGGGACTGGAACACAAGTCCTGTGACAAGTGGCTGAGGGAACTGGGTTTTTTTAACCTGGAGAAAAAGAAGGCTCAGGTGTGACCTTTTTGCTCTCTACAACTACCTGAAAGGAGGTTGTAGCCAGGGGGAAATCAGCCTCTTCTCCCAGGCAACTAGCAATAGATGGGACACAGTCTTAAACTGCTCCAGGGGAGGTTTAGGTTTGACATTAGGAAGAATTTCTTAACAGAAAGGGTTATTTGATGCTTGAATGGGCTGGTCAGGGAGGTGGTTGAGTAACAGTCCCTGGAGGTATTTAAGGAAAGACTGGACATGACACTTAGGGTCATGGTCTAGTTTACATGGTGGTGGTAGGTCATGGGTTGGGCTTGATGATCTTGGAGGTCTTTTCCAACCTCACTGATTCTTTGACTCCATGATTCTATAAAGGTAAAGCAGTTTAAATTTGCTATGAGTTGTATAATCACTGTATGAAATAGCTGCTCACAAAGGTATTAACTGTCCTTGACCCCCTACAAAATGCAGTTCAGGCAGATCACAGCAGTAAATAACACACTTAATCTGCAATGAGAAAGGAGAGCAATTGACAGAGAACTGTGAACTATCAAGCAGGGAATGTGTGAAAGAGCCAGAGCAGTATGGGAGAAAGCTGACATTATTACACAGATTTCTCTTGAGCCAGGCTGGGAGCTGGATCATGATGCAAGTGTAAGAAGTTTGGTCATTTGAGCTAGCTGAATTTGTGAACTGCCATTTTCTCCCATGAGAGATACTTTCTCTTTCTTCCTTTTTTTCTTGTTTTTATTTTACAAGTACTAGATTTCCTCTCCTGTGTGTTTGAAATCAGCATCCTCTCACAGCTTTCAATCACGCTCATATGTGTGAATGTAAAGATGAGTTTTGCACAACAAAACTTGGAAATGCAAACATTTTCAAATGAAAAAAAAAAATGTAGCTGTTATATTCCTGTGTTCTTTACTGTTGACAATTATATTTATCTTACCTATGCCAACAGAGTTTCCACTGCAGTAAATTCATAATTGTACGTGCTTTGGGTTTGTGTGGCCAGGTTTTGGTAATGGAGGAGCTGCAGGGGTGGGTTCTGCAAGAATCTTCTAGAAGCTTCCCTCATGTCTGACAGAGCCAATGCCAGCCAGCTCCAAGACAGACCAGCTGCTGGCCAAGGCTGAGCCCTTCAGTGACAGTGGTAGCAACTCTAAGATAACAGTGTTCAGAAGGGGAAAAACCCTTATGTAGTTGAGCAAAGGAGTGAGAATGTGTGAGAGAAACAACCCTGTAGACTTTAAGGTCAGTGCAGAAGAAGGGTGAGGAGGTGCTTCAGGCACTAGAGCAGAGATTTCCCTGCAGCCCGTGATGAAGACCAAGGTAAGGCAGCTGTGCCCCTGCCCACTATGGAGGTCAATGGAGATTCAGAGATCCACCTGCAGCCTGTGGAGGATACCCATGCTGGAGCAGGTGCATGCCTGAAAGGAGGCTGTGAACCCATGGAAAACCTGTGCTGGAGCAGGGTCCTGACAGGGACCTGTGGAGTCAGGAGACCATGTTGGAGCAGGTTTCCTGGTAAGTCTTGTGACTCTGTGAGGGACACAACGGAGCAGCTCAGGGAGGATTGTCTCCCATGGAAGGGATGCCTGTAAAGGAAACTTTCCTGTCTGACCATTGAAGAGGCACTCTGGCAGTCACTCTCACCAGCAGACACTTTAACTGGTGGGACTGAAACCCCTTCTTAGTAGGCAGTTCCAGTGAGTTAATGGATGCCCCACTTGACTCGCTACACACCTCCAATGAGGAACCCCAAACAAAGGACACCCTGAGCTTTTATACCCTTGCAGTCTAAGTATGTGATAGAGTGGGGCCTTCCTGCTCTGGCAGGAAGGATGGCCAACATCGGATCCTGTTGTGTCTCTGAGTGGCATGGCCCCAAAGGTTCCCTGTGCAAAAGGTTGGCGCTAGCTCATGGCCTTTTGCCTGTGGCTCCTGCTATTTCCCTGCCTCCCAGAAGACAACCTGCACACCAAGGTGTGATGCCTGCACTAAATGCATTCCTCAACACCCCATACTGGAGCAGGGGAAGAGTGTAAGGAGTCATCCCTCCCTCATAAGGAGGAAGGAGCAGTGGAGGCAACATGTGACAAACTGACCATGTAATAAATGTAATAAATTAAACTAATTTCCCCAAATTGAGTCTGTTTTTTTCTGTCACAGTAATTGGTGAGTGATCTCTCCCTGTCCTTATCTCAACTTACAAGCCTTTTGTTATATTTTCTCTCCCTTGTCCAGCTGAGGAGGGGCATAATAGAGCAGCTTTTGTTGGCACCCAACATCTGGACAGGGCTAACCCACTACAGTGCATTATAGAAATACAGATTGTAGTGACAGAAGAGAGAAAAAATAGTTAGTTCCCTTTCTTGTGAGTATTTTGTCATCTCTAGCACCAAGTGACTCAAATGACAAGGCTTCAACTGCACCCCTTGGGACACAATTCCACAGTCCAATACATCTAACTGTCAGGGTATTTGCACAAAGATTCAGTGAAAAAAATAACTCTTGCAATTCCATCCCATTACTCCTAGTTACCACCCTGTCTACTGCACTACAAAATTTCTCTCACCTGCCTCATGTCAGTATTGTGGTATGTCACCTTGTCTCCTCTGCCAAGCCAAACTCATTTAGATACTTAGATCTTTCTTCCTAAGTCAATACCTTCTGACTACCTCCATCATTTTTGTTGCTCTTCTCAGAACTGCCTTCAATTTATCAGCCTTTTTTCAAAGCAGTGGTGCCTAGAAATGAACAAAATGAAAGACCAAAATCTCCTGCTCCACCCGTCCCGCTGACGTAAATAGTAATGTTACAATCTGCTGGACAGTTGAGACAGAAAAAACCCAAGTAAATTAGAGAAAAAACATGTATTAATATTGAGTTGGTTGAAAAGAAAATGTACTAACCTTTTATTTCACTGGTATATGATACTTCATTGCTTCTACATAGAGGAAGAGACTGCATTTTCCCAAATTTTTCGTATAGCTCAATTTGCTTTCTACCAGACCTCTAACAGCCTGTAACTAAGAATACCCTGAAAATCCATGGAAAATTTCAAATTTGTGGGTTTTATTTCTAACTGAAATTCAGAGTTGGAAATCCATATGAAAAACAGATGTCTTCATTCCTCGTGTCCCAAAACAGTAAGCTTATAAAATAAACACATGAAGGTAAAACTACAGTTTGGTCTTTATCCAACAAAGATGATAAATAACACTACTGCATTACAAGTTAGAAATATGCAAAGACTCTTCTGGATCTGTGTTTCTGAATGAACTTACGTTAAACCTGATCCATTTGAGAATTAGTCACCAACATGAAAGCTCTTTGTTCAATTTTTCGGTTGTAACAGCCAGCTCCTATTCTTTGCAACGTGTAGTATGTGGCAGCTTCCTAAAGTGGTGACTCCTAATTTTCTATCTGAATTGGGTGAGCAGAAATACAGAATAGCTACACAGAAAAGTGTAGACACCCCCATGCTGTAAGGAAAACCCACACCTGTATAACCTGCAGAAATTGTTGGAGTGCATTCATGTAACCATAGATTAAGAAGACACTTTATTTTTACTGAGATTCTAACAATCCATATGAGCTTTTACAGGAGAGAAAAGACTTTAGGAGGAAACCAGAGACATGCCAGGATGCTGGACACCACACATGTGACCAGAAAGCTGGAGAGAGAAACATAACTTTATGAACATTTTTATGAATAAAGATGAAAGCTAAGAGTTCTGTAAGACTGTTGTCCAGCAATAACATTTAAAGCAGGATTATTTTTCCCTGTCAAGTACAAATGGCAGTTTTCACTTCATCAGCCCATCACCATCACTATTTATGTTGCACCAAGCATAAAAACTTCTTTATCTGTACAGTAAATAGTACAATACAGCCTATATTGTGCACAGAAATTCCTGAGTAAAACTAGACATTATATTTGACTTTTTCAAAATACTTATATAAAATCCTAAAAATAAACACATCAAAAAGTGAAGAACCTGGAAAAAAAAATTACCTTTATTTAGAAAATGGTTTAAAACCACAAACAAACAAACAAAAATGCCTTCTTCTATCCAGGTTAGAAGTTTATAAGTCTGATTTAACTGTGTTTGTGCAGGAACCAATCTTTCCCTGGCAGCTGGCTGTAGATGAGGTGACACAGTAGGTTTCTTCCAGCTCTTATCTCTGATTCATTTATCTTTCAGGCATGTCATGAGCTTTTCA
This sequence comes from Myiozetetes cayanensis, assembly GCF_022539395.1. Taxonomy (NCBI): domain Eukaryota; kingdom Metazoa; phylum Chordata; class Aves; order Passeriformes; family Tyrannidae; genus Myiozetetes; species Myiozetetes cayanensis. The sequence continues at coordinate 37,891,051 of NW_026087742.1, read as the reverse complement.
TCATCATTTCTGAATTATCCAGTGATCAGCATTAGTTCCAAACAACCTCACATGGTCCCCAGCACTTTTCTGTACAGCCTGGGTTTCTGCTTCATGTCACTAACTGTCTTTATTGATTGAGGAAGACAGGTACAGCACCAGCGCTTGCCCCTCTCCCTTCAGAATCACCAGTGAAGCTCCACGAAGATCCTCTATAACTGGCAGACATGAAAGCATTTGTCCCCATCTCATGACAGGTACACTTCTGAGAAAAGGTGATGCTGCATATTCATTCACCAGAGGTCAGCATGAAAGACATAAACAGAATGCATTTATATGCATATTGCCTCGACTTTCTGAAGCATTATTTAATCTATTTCCTTCATGACTATGTGTTGTGTTGTGTTGAATATGCATGGGTCTGTATAAAGCATTTCTGGAGTTTTCTCCTCTAAGAGGTCAGGGCAATAACCTTGCGTATACATAAAACAGCAATAACACCTTATTAATGCGCTTCTAACTTAGAAAGAAATGGAAGAAAAAGCCAGGCTGCTGTGAAGGAGATGGGAGAGCTAAAATGAGAGTGCTGGACAGGATTACAGACCCAACGTTATGCTGGGCTTCTGGAGACAGGTGACATACTTGCAAATTTTCAAAAGCAGTCTCCAATTTTCAACTACTGGCAAGAGATAAAAACAGTCTAGTTCCTAGAGGTTTGTATAACTCCTTTTAAGTTGACTGATCCTCCATTCAGAACCCCTGAAAAGTGTCTAAAACATATATGAAATCTTGCACACAGGAAAAGAGATTTAAAAAACATCCAGATGAGCGCAGCTGAAAATCTGTGCATTCCTTTTTTTGCATGTTTCTTTTCCCACAGGTAAAATGAATGACTATTCTTTACAGAAGACATTCCATAAAGTCCACTAATGGTGGAAAACAGCCTTCTACAGTGAATGACTGTTCACAGAAGTGCAATCTAATTATAGTTTCCTACTTTCAAAAGGGCTTGTTGTCAGCACGCCCTTTTGGCTGTCAGCATTTCCCCACCAGCCAGACAATGTTGCCTCATGGAAGGTGAGGTCAACAGGAACCAATAAAGCAGCAGAATCTATCTCGATCACTCTCCTTCACAAGACCTGTCACTGGAGTATCAAAGTAAAGGAGACATGCCTCCTATGAGCAAGCGCTCATAACAGCAAGTAACATCTGAAAAACCCTTGTGTACGGAAGCAGCAGCATGATCCTTTCTAATTTGGTAGACTTTCTTTAAAGAGTTCTAACATAGTAACTGACTTTTCAGAAGAGGTGTGACAAAAGGTACAAGAGATGCTTGCTAGATACGTGGAAGTGTAAACTCTAGGCAAAAAGGAAAGCATAAAGGCAAGGTTGTGAGGGGAAAAAAAATTAATGTGGATCTGGACAGGATAACTAAAAGAAGAGAAGCAGATATTATTGTTCTAAAAGCATATTGAATTCAAGTCCAAAAGTCACTATTCCAGTTGTGACTCAGATGTCCTGGATGTCAGACACACACAAAAAACCCTGAATCACAGAGAGGGTTCAGTTAAAAAGACAGTAATGTATTACAAGTGTATTACGAGCTGAAAAAAATGAGGTTGCAGCTGTCATTTTGGTTGTTCAGTATGCCTTGTTGTGAAGCTTTATTGAGGGGTTTGGAACATTCACTCTTGTGTATTTTGTGACACTGTTGAAGATTTAAAATAGAAAGAATTCTGATTCTGGTTTAAACTGAATGAGATTTTCCCATTCCATCTTCATTTTTACTCTCTGTGACAAAAGGAGGTAGAAATCTTAAAAGGAATGTTTGTCCTTGTCTCATTTGGATCTAACAAAACTAAGAATATAAATAGTACTGCGGCAAAACTATTTCTCAAAACGTTTGAACTTGATGGGGTTTATTTGTTTTCAAGTTGCAGTTGCCTATGGAAGATACTGGCACCATTTTCCAAGAGGCTCAAGTCTTCTGTGACAGCAAAGAGACTGTCCATTAGCATTCTGAATGGACTTGAGGAGACTGACATTACAGTACTGGAGGTCACACCAATGGTCACTTCAAGCAATAATAAGAGACACTGGAGGTGATGGAGTTGCAAAAGCTGACAAAACAGAATGTAATCAAGAAAATCAATGAAATCAAGACTGCAGTAATGATCAAGGGTGTTAAAGCACCTGATAGGTCACAGGCCATGAAATTGGACTATGCTCTTTGATGTAGGCAGGAAGAAGTCATTAGAAATGTCAGCAATGTCACAGAAATGTCAGATATGTCACAGTTAGTTGTGTGAAGAGATTACACAATGGAAGTGAAAAAGAGAAAAATTCACATGACAGAAATAGGCAGTATATTCATGTTGTCTGGAGATGAGTGAAGAAAAAAACTGTCAACTGTTTGAGTCCAAAGCAAGGATCAGTGTTCCAAGGTGGATGAAAATTAAATGGGGCACAGCCATAGACATACTGAAGAGAAGACTCCTCTTAAAATATATCAAATGAAAGATTGTTGATAGAGCAAGTAACACAGAATAGCCCTTTAGATTGCAGGGGGGCAGATGTCTTGTCCTTCAGTATACTTTCTATAGGCTCAAGCATCTTGGTGCACAGAAAACAAAATAACCTATATAGCGTGCGACTTACATAGCACATTAGTACCTAGTGAACTCTAAAACTTACTTCAAATCACTGCAAACTTATAAGTTTGCATATGCAGCAGTGAAATCGGTTGCACCTATCCTAATCTTTTAGTTAACTCAAGTTGAAAATAAATAAATTAGTAACAATTGTCTTTCAGTCCAAACTCTAAATACTGGAAACATTTCCTCTAGTCATTGTTCACAGTTGCCATTTGGTCTGGTCAGGAGAATTACAGTGTACTAACAGAAAGAAGGCAATGTTGAGAGCAGAAGAGGAAGTAAATGAAGAATGCTTTGCCATTGGGAAAATGAGACACTGGTTAGAATCTCCTGGAGTCTGCTGTTGCACAAGTAGCCAAGTCTCCCTCAATTTCACTTAAGCAAAATAGTGTTAGCACAATGAGGATGAATCCAGAGTCTGGTATGTATCTCCTTTCCTGTCACAAGACTTTTTATGCCCCTTTCAGATGAAACTATAATCCATTAGAAAAAGTACACTTGGAAAGACATTATTTGAAAATTATTTTAGTGATAATTCTATATTGCAACACCACAAAATGCAGCATTTCTTTCATTCACAGTAAAAAAACCAGCAAATAAATAGCATATATATATGTACTCCTTGGTATATCACTACTTTGAATTGACTGTTCTTTAGCAGGAAAAGTTATTTTAGAGCTCATCTTGCTCAGAAAGAAATCTTGTTTTGACAGCATACAGAGTAGCTAGCACTGATTTAGAAAATCATACCGTAAAGGCAAAGAGCACTTTTAACCTGATTATAGCAGCGTGTGTTCTAGATTAGACTCATCTTTAACAACCGTTTATGTATAAATGTTTTTTGTCTTACAGCGAATTTATAGGATCCTACAACAGACATGGTTGCTACCCCAAAAATTATATAATCCATGTAAAAGGCAATAGAAAACTGATAGCTATAAATAGATAGGTAGAAATACATAGAAGTTGTGAGAATATGCAGTAAGCATGATGGAAAGAAACACTAACAAAAGAGCTTTAGCAGCTCAGGAAAGATGATTTGTGTGGAGGGGTATGATGCAGAGGAACAAAACGCTCTGTAGTTGTTTCCAGGTAGTTTCTCCCATATACAAAGGAGAGCATGAGAGCATAGGAAATAGTCACAAAATGTTGTTTAACTGTAATTGATGAATCAAAATTGTATGGGTCAGTGACAGTAGACATCAACCAGAGGCAGGAGTCAAAAAATTAATAAAAAAAAAAAAAGAAAAGACAGGCCATAAAAGTTCTTTAGGATAGAGGTGGCAAGAGTACTTCCAAGTGAGCAACCATCAGGGAAACAGAAAAAGAGTGATAGGGAATGCTTCAAGACACAGACTAAAGCAATAACTTTTATGGGAGCAGAATTCAACTTCGACATGGCGAGGTCATATCTCTCAGCCAGCTAAAGCATCCCACCGTAATTAATTTACGAGAGCCTGGAAGACAGTTTCAGTCACGTGCTTGAAGGCCATGGGGAAAAAAAAAATCTGAAAGATGTTACCATATCCCAGCTGGAAGAACTTAGACATTCAAGTTGAAGCTAATGCCCAAGTTACACACCAGAGTGATAGGTGGTATGATGATGTAGTCCTGAGATGCCAAAACAACAGATGGAACAGAAGAGATTTGGGACAAAATTAAAAGCTCTCTTTTGACCACACAAAACTTGCAGTTAGATATCCATAAGGAGCGTCAAAAAGATAGGTGGATCTGCTAACTCTGACATTCTACTTAGGGACAAGATAGGTGGACCAACCTGCACAGAGACCATTGCTGCTGCCAGATGCTCAGAACATAAAATGCACAAGAGCAAAAACTGGAATTGAGAGCAGGGTATTTGTTGAAGAAGATGGCAGAACAATATAACTGAAGTTAGATATGATTTAGATTTTTATCCTGAATTAAATTAATTTAATACTGAAGCATGCTTAAAAGTTCTCCTGTGGAGAGAGGTCAGAACTTTTTTTATGTTTCAGGATGGAGTTATTAGGTAAAATACTAAGGTTCAAAAGAAATATCAAATAAAATAGCAATAAAGTGACAAAGAAATATCTCCTTGGAAACAAACCTAAATCAAATTGTTACAGCCTATATAAATATAGCAAACAGTAAAGTTCTTAGCCATTGCAGGCTGCAAAGCACATTTTCTTGCTATCTGAATCTCGAACTATGATCAGGAGCTGACAGAGTAGAAGCTGACATTTAAGCTCCTAACTTTTTGTTAACCTCATACCTTTTTTTTTCATGGTTGTGAATTTTGTTTATATTCTAAAATGAAATTGTTACCTTCCTTAAACTGGCATTTTGTTTGAAGTTTTCTTTGAAAATAAAATTTGGCTGACTGAGAATTATATTGCAGATTGCTGTGCATTTTTGTTAACCTCCAGACCTGTTATTTTCATACTACTTTGGATGTTTCTGATTTTTTTACGTATCAGACTACATACATTTCAAATGTTTCTTTAAGGTATTTAGACACTTTTTTCATTATTGATGATGAGTTAAAATCATTTTTGGAGGGTACACTATATGGGTATATCTGTCTCATTTACCCTGAATCTCAGTTTGTTACATTCACAGTTTTTTAGGCAATAATGCAGCTGTGCTAGACGTTTGCCAATTGTTTCTATGTACTTTTTTTGTGCTTGCTTTTTGGGGTTTTTTTTGGTTGGTTTGTTTGGTTTTTTTTTTAACTGATGTGCCAGAGGCAGTGAGGATTTAACACTCTTACTACTCAGTGAAATGAGAGCACTATATTTAGGGAAGACCAGTTACCAGAATAATTTACAAAGCTGACATCATCAAGTCAATTTTGTTTCTTCTCTAATTATTTATCCTTATGTCATGATTTGGGAATTGTCCTACATTTTTTTCCTGTATACAATAACAATTAACCAAGCTGTTCTTTTACCTCTCCCCTTCTTCCCCCCAGAAATTTACTTAGGAAAAAAACCAAACTGTTACAAATATTAAATTTATGGTCAAAATAAGGAGGGAATGCAGAGAACTCTTGCTGACAGCAGGAACTTCAAAAAGGATTACCTACAGCTCAGATGAGTGCCTTAATCTCCAACCTATAAAGGCAGCTCTTCTCACATTCCCTGGCTGCAACGCTCTCGGTTTACATAAACAGTTCAGTAACTAACAGGACAGCAGGAAAAAATTAGGCAGTGCAGAAACACTCACCAGGGTCTAATCACTGAAGTTCATTTACTTCCTTTTTTTCTTACTATGTTTTAAGGGTTTCATTTCATTCTAGAAAGAATGTTTTTCACAAAATATCTTAAATTTTGACTGTTTGTGACTAACATCATTCTTCAAGCTTTTTAACTCCATCTACAGGCATAAATAAAGAAGTATGGACCATAATCAGAAGCATATTAAAATACTTAAACCCAAGTTGGACTTGTGTCACACTGAAGCCAAATGAACACAAAGGAACCTGTACACAAGTGTTTTTTCTAAATTATCATACAAGGGATGTTAAATCTGGAATGTTTCTGAGAACAAAAGAGAATAAACAGTACCTTGATACTCCTATTTATCCTTATTGAAGTCAAGGAAATTAGAGTTCCTAAATAACAGAGGCTGGAATTTCCATGGCTTTCATAGGAGGCAGCAGTAGGGCACAAAATCTTAAATGTCTCTTTCCACATTGGTACAGAAAAGCATTCATTCCTTTCCTGATAGTCACAATATGGTTATGGTAACATTTAAATAAAGCATGTACAATCCAAATCATTTGGGAATGCATGTTCACTTTCTTCACTGTCAGTGAAGAAAGACTATTTCCAGACAGTCATTAGGACCTAAAATATGAAGCCCACCTCCCCAGTGACTGCAGAGGAGTCTGAGGCTTCTTGGTTAACCTGAAGACTTTAATTCAGGCACCTTAAAGAAGTGCCAACATTCAGATAGGATAAGCCCTAAAACTAACAAACTAGCTGACTAAATAAATAATATTTCAACTACTAATTAGACAAATTAGAACCAGAAGTATATTTTCCCCAAAGATCATTCAAAAAATTAATTGAGAGACTACAGTGTTTTGGTTAAGACTTGGTTCTGTCCCTGAAGACCTAAACAGAAACATCTCCAAAATACTCCAGTAGATACAGGATTGTACCTCTACTGAGCCATAGCTAGACTAACAGGGCATACAAAGGCAATTAATAATACCTTATACCACTAGAAACTATAGAACTTGGGAGAAGCATTTTTTCCAGGAAGATTGTGTGATTGGACTCACTCTGGCAAATCAAGTTTTATCCAACTTTCCCTACAATCTGAATAAAGTTTATAGGTAAGACAACAGACTTCACATCTAGTGAAAATGCTTGTATTAAAACCCTATAATCCAGACTGAACTAATTGATTATCTTTACCAATGCAAAGCAAGAAGATGAAAAGCTGTAAGCCAAACAAAAGATGGGTCATCATGAATCGCTATTATTTGCATAATCAATTTTTCCAGTACTAGCAAGTTTCTCTAAATTTTGAGACAATAATAGTAGTCTTTCATATCTACATGACTCAGAGTTGCACCAGGGTGTTGTTTTCCCTTGTGTTGCTTTTCTTCTTTTTTTTCCTCTTATATTAAATGTGGGTAAGGAAACAAAAAACAGAAAGCTCATCATCTGAAATTTTGGGGTTATAAGCAGAAATCACTGATAAAGGCCAATTAAACCAAATACTGTAATTTCTATTTCTCAGCAAGATTAGACATGCTCTCTCATTGACACATACTCCCAATAAAGACTGCAATGCAGCTGTCCTTCTGTAATTGTAATTGGCTACATTATTTTGTACTTACCATCCAGTGGTTCACTAGCCAAAAGAGTCGTAATAAAAAAACCCCACCTGTTTCAAATGCAGAGCATCGTAATTCAGTTTGCTTGTATTGAGTAGCTTAATTTTCTCTCATTTAGTAGCTTTCCTTTTTGTTGACACCCAGAGGAATTTCAATAACTAAATTATCAGGAATTATTGTGAATAGGCATTGGAAAAGCATTTGGCTTACAATTTTTGTGACCAGACAAGGTCACTGAACAAAAACAGAATTCTTTTTTCAAGACGCATATTTTAATATTGAAGATTTGGATTCCATAACAAAAATTAATTTCTAGACACATCATTAAAGGGAACTACCTTATTGTTTTATTTTGTTCTGTTTTGTTTTTCTTTTGAATTGATTAATATTCCTGAGATCAGGGCCTCTGCAAAAGAGTGTGGGAGATCACGGCCAGCACCCCATTCCCTGAATCATGTCCTGAGCAATATATATTTCAGGTCTAAAAGTTCTATATCTAGTCCAACTTAGTCATTAAGGCTCCAGTCCCTATCAATGGAAAGAAGGAGGCATGTCTGAGAGGTGTCAAGGTCTGCTCTATACAACCATTTTAGGTGTTGGGAATTATCCCCTAGAGATGGTTGATACACACTATTTACTGTGGAAGAAGAACAGACATCTCAGATAAAATATTTTGGGGTTAGATACCTTAAGTTAGATAAAATGAATCCCACCATGAAATGTCAAGCTGCTAAGTTTTTATGAGGAAAACAAGCATTATGAGAAGAAATATGCTGATGATAGTGAGTCAGATACTACAATATGGAAGTATACAGACTATAACCATCCCAAAACTTTGGAAGCTGGTAAGAATCACACCCAAAGGGTAGAACTGACTTCTAGGTTAAGAACCTGTAGCAACTTTCATTTGAAGTAATTTCTTTAATTCATACTTCTTCATCGTTCACATTAGTCCTTCAGGTTTGCACAGGTTCCACCATGTAAAGCAGCAGCTGTACTGTAATGTCTGACCTAAAACCATGTTTACTTCATTAAAATTTGAGGCCATAGTAGTGTTGCATACCTGACTCCTAAAGCAAGTACATGTTCAAAACTTCATGAATATTATAATTCAATCTAATGACGCTACATTAAAAAAAAAAAAAAAAGTGTTACTGCCTCCATATTCTTTAGAAAGGTTTGTTTGTTTTTCAGGGTCCACAATTCATTAAACTGTATCCATATATTTCTTGGGGTTCAAAGGAAATGCATGAGCAAGCTTTAGGAAAATAAAGTTGATATCAGCTCTCACCATAAGCAAATAAAACTTGCATTAGCCTTTGGGACATAATTATCACATCAATAATTGTTTTAGATACAAAAGACTCTATAAAGGACTGGAAACAAGTTCTGTGGCATTTCCCAGTCATGAAACACTTTCAGAGACAGTAAATCGTTTCTCAGCCTTTAAATGTTAACTCCCATCAGTACCATGAGCTAAGCAGCAGGACTGACATACACAAACCTTCTTGCATTTCCTTTTGGGATGGAAAATAATTGTACCAGGAAAAAACAGGTCAGAAGAAAGGGAAAATATTCTGAACCGATCAATTTTTTGTAACCTTTCTTTCCCCCTGAAACAGAGGGGGAAAGTACAAACAGGTACTTTCTGCCATGTGGATGTTTTGATAAGAAAAGGCTGTTATTTGAAAGATAGCATTTATGAAACATAAAGGGGTTTCCAAGGAAACTATTTTTCAAATAGTTCTCTTGCCAGAGATTCATTGTTTTTATTGGCATCCATCTCTCTCACACACACCCTTCTCCTTTAACAGGATGATAAGATCCAAACATTTCCAGATTCTGGGCATTGGTTTTGGCTATCACACCATCTTTAACAACTGACTGCTCACAACAATGTACAGAAAATTCAATATCTGCTCCAAATCCTTTCTTAGTGAATATAACTAAACTGTCCTAATGCAAACATTTCAAATCTGAATATCAGTAACACATTAAGCACACAAGGAAAACCCGCCTCTATACTGGGCACCAAATAATTTGGAAACACAAAAAATATCTCAATTGGCATCCAGTTCTAGCCAGATTTCTTCTCGTTTCCTGCTGGTTAAAAAAAAAAAAAAAAGAAAAAAGAAGAAAGATTTATAACAGCAGTAATGGATATCTGTTTCTGGTTAGGTAATGGCCAATTAGCACACTAATGACCTGAGGTAAAGCAATGGCTTTTACTTTTTCAAATCAGGTATAATCTGACTTGCAAAGATCAGCAGTTAAAAAGCTGCTTGGAATGATTTCATGACTTAAAGTACTTCATGTCCATCCATGGAGAAAAAGCTCCAGAACTGAGCTCTGAAAGTCAGAAACGCTTGTCTTCAGCTAAGAAATTACTTCTATACAGAGGTTTTTGTCAAATACATTCCTGAATGTATTGTATTGTCAAGAAAAAGACCGTTGCAATCACATGAATAAGCCCGACTTCCAACTCAGCAGGCAACGACTCAGGCTTACATCCTGCAGGACCTGAGTGATGTAATTCCATTCCATAGTTGAAAAGACCCTGTAACCTTGCAAGTTAAACACTTAAGCACATGCTTGACCTCATGGTTTGACTTGTGAACAGCTTGCAGTGGTGTAACATTAGACTGAAATGAAGCAGATGGTTATGAGTTTTGTTGGATGGAGGCCTAGATGCTTAGAAAGATGCTGGTGAAGTGTTTCATGACACTCCTTAATTCATTTTTTTCTTAAATTTTAATATAGAAAATATTTTTTCTTTAACCAATTGTTTTCCTCTTCTGCACCTTCAGACTCCATCAGAATCCTTTCATTTTCATCACCAGAAGTGCACTGCTTTGCAACATTGCAGGGAAAAGTTAAAATTTTTTGACAGTAAAATTCTTAACATTATAAAATAATATGAAACTGAGCATAACCAAATTATTTCTATGCCACACTAGTATCAGTAGATTTGCACAGGAGAGTGATAGATTGTGCCTTCCTTCATGGCCATTATTTGTAATTTGAACACAATTTTATTTGTGAATTATAAATGAAAAATTACTTCATCTATTCATTGATGACAGGATGCCATGCTAACAAGAGGTGTCCACTGAAAAGTTGGGCATTTGCTGCTTAGAGATTAATGAGAGAGCTCTAATTACAGATGTTGTTTAATATATTATCATCACTACAATCTTTTCTTCTCAAATAGAAAGTCATATAGATTTGGGGAATAGATAAAGATACTAGCTACAAGTGGCATATGTTTGTGGTAGATTGGCCTTGGCTCACAGTCACGCACTCACCCAGCTACTCACACACTCCCCAGCCCATATCACCCCACCAGCATGCATGGAAGGAGGAAACAGAAACAGGAGTAAGAAGATTGATAGGTTGAGATAAGGATGGAAGGATAATTTAATAGTTGCTCTTGCAGCAAGATAGACTCAGCGTTGGTGAATTTAACTTAAGTTTTTGACAATTAATCTAAATAATTGGGTACTAATTTGGGTATTGCTAAACAGTAACAACTAAAAAGAAACATTTAGACACTTATAAAAAACCTTTCTTCCTTTCCCAGGCTCAGCTTTACTCCTGACTTCTGTCCATCCACCTTGCTGTTGCAAAAGCTTCAGTGATGTAATAGGTGGTGCAAGTGGTCAGGGCTGAAATATAGCATTTTGTCTCTGTTGCTCCTTTCTTCTCACACAGTTTCTATACACCAAGATGGATCATCTGTGGGCTATAGTGCAATTGAGGGAGAATTTGCAATTGAGGGAGTATCTGCTTCAGTGTGAGCTTATCTATGGGTGCCTTTGGGGAGTGGTCTTTGTTCTATCATTATGTGGGATGATAGATAAACTTAGAGGGAATTCAGAATTTTAAGGAAAAAAGCAGCTGCAACTTCCTGGATGGACTGAGACCAACATGCTCCCCAGTACAACAATAAACATCTGCTCACAGAAACAGAATGGAGTGTGGAACAAAGTGGAGACTATGTGGCCCCCCTCCATTCTAATCCCAACAGAATGGGAGAACATTGTGGCACTGAGACCATACAGTACCTGCTTGAGAAGAGAGAATCAAGATGTTCTGCTGCTGAAAGCAACAACCATGTCAAACCACCTTCTCAAGTGCCAAACCACAACCATCACCTCCCTTCCATTAAATACACCAATCAGAAATAAAAGGTATATATGACTAGAGCCACTCAAACTCCACCCATACATAATGAAAATAGAATAAAAAGTAAGTTGGAGATAGAGGGAAAGCAGGAGAAAACCTCCACCAAAGCTGCTGGGATCAGTCAGCAGGCTGAGTCCATCTTCTCCCCATTGCAGTCCATTGCAGAGCCAGCTGCAACTGTATGTGTCTGGCATGAGGCAGCCCCTGGCCTGCTCCCACAGAGGCCACCTCTGCCAAAGCCTTGCCACATGAACCCAATTAAACATAATTTCTAGGTTTCTCTGACAAAGCTAAAAAAAAAATCTCAATCCCAGAGAAGTCAATAGAGTTTATACACGAATATGTGTTTGTGTGTATCCCTCTGGCTCTGAGTGGTTCCAAAATCCCATCTCAGGGCCACGAAGGTTCAACCGTATGTTAAATTCCCATCAGGTAAGCCTCTGGCAGAAATAAGTTCCTATTATACTCCAGTTTCTGCGCAAACGAAATTCAGGTATAGTCCCCTAGCACCCTTCTTAAGATACCCAGCTTGGATGAATTCCAGCCATACATTTCACATAGGCACATTCCATGCACCCTGGGGACCAGGATCAGAGTTACTTTTTTTTTTCACCTTTTCCAAAATCTGTATCTGGGAATTCTTGCCATCTGATTGCTGTTGAGCTCTTTGTTATAAGAACTGTGGTCTGCTTAGTCTGGCAGCTCCTCAGTGCTCAAAGAACACAACTGAGAGACCACCCTGACAAGCCAAAGCTCTGAGTTCAATTGGAAAGGAAAATAAACGTTGCAGATTCTCAACGGCATGTAGGGGTGGGGGTGGGTGGTAGAACAGATTGTTGATTTTACTTTTCTATGAGAACTTTTACAAAGCCCCAGAAATTTTCCCACAGCTTCATCCAGGTGCTGAAGCCTATTAATACAATTAATCCACTTCCAGATCTGTGTGTCTGGTGGTGTAAGAATTTGCTTTCTTTAACAGCCCATCTCAATGGCACCCAAAGAGGAAAAAGCATATCTGGATCCAAAGTCTGGTATGTAAGGTGGAGGAAACACCGCACAAAGTTCCCACATTTTGGACTTCAGAGGAACAGAATGAAAGTCAGGTTCAATGTCATTATGGATAAACAGAGGATATTATGAAAGAAATCTGCTTTTTAATCAGTCTATTATAATGAGTTGAAAGTATTTTTAAATTACCCTATAATTTATATGTTATTTGCTTAATGAGGTATTTCCTTATGAGTTCCTAATGACTAGTGCCAGGAAGACATTTAAAATGCAGTCTCATCTTGATGTCACAGTATTTCTCTATATTCCTACCTAAAGAAAAGAGGCCGCTCACCTCTTGCATCTCTAATCCCTAAATGAACTATATATTTTGTAAAGTTCTTGTTGTTGTTGTTTTCTTTGAATTAATATTTGTAAAAAAAAAAAGTCAAGGATTTTTTTATTTTCTAAATTTTTGGTAGCATTTTGAAAAGGAACCTATAAAGACCAGACCTGTGCTCTTTTATCTTGTGCTGGCAATTACTACCAAAATACTTTTGCAAAAATTGACATTCAGGTAAGTCCTTCCTATTATCTGAGAACATTACTGAGACACAAGCACATGTGAAACAAAAGAACTGGTTACAGAATTACTCTGCCCTTTCTGTCTTTTAGAGTTCCTCTGATAATACCCATGTTGACTTTGGGCAACTGCTGTCACTGCTTGGGGATTTTTGTTCATTACTTATTTTTTAAAACAAAAACTTTTTTTCTCTCTTTCCCTTTTTTTTCCCTTTCTTTCCTTTTTTTTTTCTTTTTTTTTTTTTTTTTAATAAGTAGCTGTTTCTGCAGGTTCAACTTTCAGATCAGGAGGCTGAGCTGTAATAGGCTTTGTGTTGTACCAGGAAATACTAGCTGAGCTTTGAAATGAATTCTTCTTTTTGACTTTACCTTTTCTTTGGCCATATTCTTTTCCTGTTGATTTATTATCTTTGACAAGCTTTTTACTGCAAGTCACAGTTATTCACATACAAATCGTAACTGGAAAAGCTCCCCTCAAGTTTGGGAAAAAAGTATTTCCCTTGGCAGTTCACTTCTTGCTTCTCTGCTGAGAAGACATCAAACCAGGCTGTGCCTAAGATTACTGGCTGTGTGCTTGTGCAGTGTGTTTATCTTGGAGAACAGAAGTACTACAGAGGAGTAAACAGGAAAAATATGTGGGGATAAACTGTTTCCCTTTAAGAGGATGTATGTATTTTTTATTTGGGTTTTTTTTTACTTCTCTCTTAGTTTCTAAACAGCAGACAAGGCACAACAAAGCCCATCCAATGCCCCCAAAGATGTGGTGCATGCATCAGCTACTACTTATCCCTGGAACCAGTGCAGCCCCCTCCATGCTGTACAGCTACGTGGGGTTCACTGCTCCAGTTTCAGCAGCAGTCACATAACAACCATAACCCTCCCCAAAGGCTCGACTGGCTTGGTCATCTGACAGAGCACAGCTGACCTACTCCTGGACACCTACTCTGCATTCCCAAATTGCCTCCAAAAAAAAGTATAAGTGAGTGTAACCACACAACATCCCACTGAGGGATACCCATGTCATAGATTGCTGACACCAAGATAGTTAAACCAAAAAGTTATTCCTTTCTTTTTAAATGAGCCTTTCTTTTTGCCAAAGTTCGATTCCCTGTATGCGGTACAAAACTCACAGGTCACTCCTCTTCCAACAGTCAAAAGCTTCCTCTCCCTCTCAAACTGTTGCAGTTACATTTGAGGATTCAGGGGTTTATTGCAAGGTGTGTAACAGACAAAAATGGAACTGCTGTGTGTTACTTCTGAGGATGCCAGTCCCATTTCCAGTAATAAATGACAGTTAGCAGTAGCTAACTGCTACAGCAGTTAGCCATGGACCAAGTCTATGGAAATACATCCCCATGTAAGCGTTGGTGAAATTGAACATGTTGGTGAAATTCAGATTCTTCTGCATTGGGGGAAAAAAATTTTAAAAAGGAGAGAAAATAATTAAAAAACCCCAACCAAACAATACAAAAAAGCAACCACAAAAAAACCATAGAGAATATTATCAAAGCAACATAAAACTTTCATAAACAGGAGGATGTGATTCACCATTTCGAGTTTAGCAATGGCTGTGGTTTTGTTCTAACACATTGCATTGGGACTCAATGTAAATTACCTGTTTTCAGATACAAACATTTTGCAAGTCTTTAGGGCAACTGGCTTAAAATGTGGAACAGTTGTCTCTGTATTTCTTTCTTGCAATATAGCACATAATATTTTGTGGAATTAGTTTTGGTTACTTTATTTCTAACCTCACAAAAAAGCCAAAGAAACATGGAAAAGTTTCCACTTGAATCCAATGGTACTCCAACCAAATAAAAAAGGAGGATGTTTTATTGCATTATGGAGAAAAGGTTGGGGGAGGGTTGAGTTATGACTTCTCTGAAATGTCCATAAAAAATTCCTGTTCCCCGCAATATACACAGTCTCAAATAACGTGGATACAACAGACAGTGCAAGGACACAGGAGATAGCTACCATATATATAGGCATGCAGCAGCTGTCAAAAGGAGCTCACAGAGCAGTTGCACCTGACAATGGGCTGACACTGTATTTACAACATACAGAAAATTTGGGATGAACAAAGGGACTCAAACTTTAACAGAAAACTGACTTTTTCTGAAGTTTTGAAATTAGCAAGTCACTTAGAAAAAAGGAGGGATCGTGGATACTGATGCATTTCTTATTTATAGTTAGAACCAAAACACAAATGACGGACCATGAAAAGGCTGCTCTTACAATACAGTCACACAGATCTGAGACAGCCAGAGGAGAAAGTTGGAGAGAAAGTGTGTATATCTTTCTATCTCCCCCCATTACAGGGACAGCAAAGTGGAGATGGTTTAGTGAGGATACATACTGCTGCGTTGCAACCAGGGAACATAAACAGAAGAATGTCTCTAATGGGGATAAAAAATAGATAGCTATGGAAGAACAGGAATGAGAACAGGATAGCTATAGACTGATAATTTCCCAGAATCCTTTCCCAGCATAGAACAATTTATGCCTTGGGACTTCTCCAGCTTCTTTATGAGAGGGTATGCGGAAGGCTGCTTTCTGCAGTGCTGTGCAGAGGATGTGGTAGGCAGTGTCCTCACCTCCAGAGTACTCCTCTTTCTATGATAACCCACATTTTGTCTGCCCTCATGACCCAGCATTCTCCTGCACCCTTTCCTCTGACCTTGAATTCACTTCCACACACAGTGGAGAAAGTCCTGTGTCTCCTTAGTGCCCAAGAACTTGATAAGAATATATGCATTTATTTATTCTCAGAGTTTCTGTGGGGGAAGGTATAAATCAGACATAAGGTTGCAGACTTTGCCATATAGCTATCCAAGTATATTGACAGGAACTTGGAGCAGCAGATGCATATACAGACTGATCCACAAAAACGGTGAATGATGTACAGAGCTTTCACATCTAGTTATTTTGGGGCTTAGTTTAGTCAAAATATCTGTAGTAAGTCAACAAAGACCAGTCAGGACAGGGGCTGTGATCCACAGTACTATGGAGAGATCAGCTCAGCACTGAAGGCAGCTCTGAAATGCTAGGAATTGCAAGAAAAGGAACAGAGAACAAAAGAGAAAATATCATGCCAGATAACACCCAAACCTTGATACTTTTGGTTCCCATGGGTGAAAAATGAACATATAAACCACATGTCACAGCACTGTAAAAGTCTCAGGGGAAAGCACCAAGGAAATTCAAGGTACAGGATCACTTCCAAGGACAGTCTGAATCTTCAGCTGGCAAAGAAACATCCTGCAGGGAAATACAAAATCTAGAGAGTTTCTTGAAGGGTGGACGAGGATTGGACCTTCACTGTCTCCTCCAGTACAATAACTAGAGGCTATAAGATGAAGTTAGTCATACATATTAGTTACATAGATATGAAGTTAGTCTACGTATTAGAACTGATTGGTGGAATTCCTTGCCAAAGTATGTCACTAATGCGAAAAAGCTTGGAGGTGTACTTATCATTTGAATGCCACTAGATCAAACTCAATAGGCTCAGGGAATCCTGGAAGGTGAGAATACCTTGAGTCAGATGCTTGCATAGTTTTTGTTCTTCCCTGCACATGCTTAAAGACAGGTTACTAAGTTAAATGAAGCTTTATTCCAAAGAAGCAAGGCCTTGAAGAAGCATTCACCTTATTTTACGCTGTGACAATTTTGTTCTCCCACATCAGCCTATTGACAAGCAATATGAAAGAAGAAAGGAGCAAGAAAAATGGGCAGGAAAAAAATCTTCCCTTCCCAGGAAAGGGCGCCAGCACACAGGGAAGGCTGTCTCTTAACTGCCAACAGAAGACAGTTGCATGGCTGCCCCAGGACAGCCTGGATGCCTTTCACCTTTACAGAAATGGAGCAAAAGTGTTGTATTCTATGGGCCAACACATTCTCAAAGATATGGTGCCAACAAGAGCCCCATTACTGATTTCTTTGTTCAAAATGTGATGGAAGCTCTTGTGAGCAACGCTGCTTAAGCAGCAGCTTTCATAATTTAGGAACAATTCTTAAAAGAAATGTTGCTGGAGTGTGCACCAGTTAGATAGCTATTCCACTATGTGATGGTGTCCTAAAACAAAATTAAAATGGGACACAAAACACAGTGTGTGTTCTACCCAGTGATAACAGTGTTCATAAAATCAGAAAGAAAAAAAATCCCAGTTAGAAAAGGGAGGAATTAGGGGATGGAAGCTGCACAAGATTACAGCTGCATCACATGGTAAGGAACTGTACAACTGGCAGTGTTAGAGAGGGGAGTACAGTACAGTACCTGCCCCCAGTGATCCACTGGGATCATCTAAACAAAGGTTGTTGATCCTTTCTCAGGAGAATTTTCCAGCAGAAAGGACAGTTTAAAATCAGGATAAAAATCCCACTAGGCTTTCAAAAAATATATAACTATACATATAATGGGAGGCATTGTTCCTCTGCTTGACATAAAGAGTGTCTTCAGTAAGGCTTTTCACTGATGTCACAGAAAGCACTGGCATTATTTAAAAAGCCTGTTGTGTGTCGCAGGATCTCAGTATGAAAGTGTCTGAAGCAGAATGAGACCCTGTGTCATCACATAGCAAGAAGGAGATCTTATCAGCAAATCTGAGCAGTGCAACTCAATCAAGAGCAGAGTAAAATGAGAGTGGATTCTCAATCATGTTTTTAACCAGCAAGTACAATACTAAATATATAAGAGGGTTATTATTTTTCATAAAGAACCATCCTCTGAAAAAATATTTTCCTTATCTGCCCACTTGCAAGATATGAAATTACTTCCTAGCTATAATAGTTATTGCATAATGACATATTATCCTAACTACTTACCTATCCACTGACTGCCTGTTTAAAAAAAAGTTTCAGAATGTAGCCAGCAAAGAGAAGAAAAATATGTTTGAGTTCCTTAATGTTCCTGTGTAATGTATAAAAGCAACTGAAATAAGACTTGAAGTAATCTTCGTTTCGGTGGGGTTTTCCCTGGAAACCAGTCAGATATTGGCCACTCTTTGGGGTTGAGGTTTTTCTGCTGTCAGTGGCTACTTCCATGACTTTTTTTTCAATTTATGTCTTATTTCTGTACATACTTCCAAGAATAAGTACAAGATAATTTTCTTATCCACAATTAAAAAGATAGGACTGATGAACATTTGACAAAGAAAGCTTTTCTACCAACTGTTCCAGTCAAACAGATGTTAATCCCCTACATACTTTTTTTATGTCTGGTTTTCAATCATTCCAACAGCCTTAAAAAAAAAGTAAGTATGAATTTCAAATGCATTTCTAACACAGAAAATCAAGCAGAAAGAATTTGAAATATAATGTTTAGTCATCCTCATTCATCACAAAGAAAAGGGATAAAAAAGTCTTTATTCTTTTCTGACTTTTCTTTGTCAACACAGAAGAACACTCTTTTTGTCCAGTTATGAAGTCTGCTAGGATCTGCAGTGCAACCGTAGATCCTACTAAGGAGACAGACACAAAAAAAATAAAAGTCTAAGGAAACTCTAAGACAACTTGATGATTTCTCTATTCCAGTGTTCCCCAAAATGGTCCAGCTGCTGAAACATTCAGCTTCAGAGAGCTTCAGACTCTCCCATCCTTTTGACATCCTCCGTGCCAAGCCTGCACTCTTAGGACTGGTTAAGTCTGCACTATATTGCTTTTTGTTCCTCTGGTAATGTGCTCTTTTCAAAGAGTCTCCCCCTAAGCTATGGGGTTTAGTATAGAGTACCTCTGATATGAATGCAATGTCACTGCAGAGCCAAAGTAATTAACTGATACCCCAAAAATGTAAAGAAAAATAAAAATCCCCAGTTCTTATGTATTTAAAAGCACTGACTGATGAATGCACAGCCTGGTATATATTACTTGTACCTGCTACATGAGTCAGTCAGAGAAAGCTACATTTACTGTCTGTCATAAAACATTAAGGAAATTGCAAAGCTGGTTCATAAAACTTTTCTCCTCCAGAAAAGAATTGCATGTTTTTCTGCTTCATCTGGAAGCTCTGAGTATCTGAAGATTTATTCAGAAAAGTGGAAATAGTCTTAAGCCAGGTCAAATTTTTAGAAATTATTCAACTATTAATTTAACTGTTGGCAAAGTTGAAGTGGTTGCTCAAAGTTACAAAACAGATGGCTTCAAAATGGAAATAGCTATATAGAGGAGAAAAACACCACATAAAATATGCATCTTTATTTGTATTTTCCAATTTTCTCTGATGCCTAACCCATTTCACTCTCATTTGTCTACCAGCTTCATCCCCAATATAAGTTTAAAATGAACACTATGAAATACTGAAATCTTAGTTGCAGTCACTGAAAATGACTTAGCTATAGGCGAAAATAGCTTTTCTCTTTCACTACTGTGGAGAACCAACAACCACATATTTTTAAAAAGAGAAGTTATCAGCAGCAATTTGCGCACTTACACATCCTTCCTTATGCATATGTGTACACACATTTGTTGATACAAATTTCAGAAAGCTTGGTTTTCTTTGAAAACAACTGGAATTTGGTCAAAGAGAAAGAAACTGAGGCTCCAGAGCAGTGATATATGACTAAAATAGTGGAAACTTTTCTGCCCATCTGTTTAAAAGATTCTTAGTTTATTCAACCAGAAGCACACTAGAGAAGGAATGAGATTTTTTTTTCAGTGAAGACTTTGATCTCCCACTTAGGAGAGAGGAATATAAAGAACTGTGATAACAACTCCAAAGAGTCATTCAGAAGCTCACAAGGCCAAGATTGTCCTTTCTCATATTCCTAAGGTGAAACATCATTAGGGCGGTCTTCATACATTAAAAAGTGGAGGAAGGAGTGAACAGAAATTCAAGTGAAATGCAGATTTGTATTGTAATGCAGACTACTACCAGACTTTGAGGATTATCCCAGCTGTCCCTATTTAAAATGTGAATACTGGTGTGCCTGCATTTATTTATGCTGATTAAACAGCTATTTGCCACTTAGAACTTACAGGTTTTTTGCCCCCAGAGATTCTAGACAAGGATATCTAAGTTTGGTAGTAAGAATGACAGTGTTTCTGGTTACTCCTTAGACATGTTCAAGAAAGCAAACCATCACTTAAGGTTTGATGAATACAGGACAAGATTGCCAGGCAGACTGCCAAATGTTGTGCACTATATGTTTAAGCCAAGACAGACCAACCTCTTCTGGGAATACATTAGGTAGTCCTTTCCTGAAGGAAGGGATGGACTTCTAGCCACTAAAATGAAGCTATGCTCATGATGCAAGGTCATCTGCAGAGGACAGATGTTTACCAAATGTATGGCTCAAGGCTATAGAAATCCCATACAGCAGGAAATGCTCCCAAGGAAAAGCAGGTCCCTTTGGCAACTGCATATCTGGCTCCAAAATCCCAGCAGTGCACTGTTTCCATAAACACCGCTTTGCCAAGCGCAGCATGATCTGCAAGAAGGCATGTCTGTCTATGAAAAATATCTCTTTTATTTCCCTCGTTCAGCACAAAGTGTGTAAGCCAGCTATTGTGTGTTTTACTAGGTCACTTTTCTTAGCAGCTTTAACTCCAGTAAACTGATGGTTAAGTCAAGGCAACAGACACAATGAACAAGGCAGGAACCTGGAACAAATCTCCTGTGACATTTCCCTTGGCACTTCAGGAGCAATGTCTGAGCCTTGAAAGACAAACATCTAAAAGTATGATTTACTCCCAGGCGACTGTTATGGTTACAGAAGCCGGGGTGGAGCTTTAGTGATTGATATTCATACCATCACAGTATCATGGCGATGTGGTTTGACAGGAAAAAACTACATACATGATCATAAGGGGTAAAAGCAGTAATAGATATACAGATGGATGTATATAGCTTTAGTTGTATTAATCTGTCTTAATTTTTTCCCCCAATGGTATGGACATTGTCATCTTCAGAGACTGAATCCTCCTGAGAACCACAAATAGCAAAGAGTGCTGGCAAAAGAAATTTGCCCACACTGGAAGTCTTGATGGCCTCTGCTTTCAGTACAGAAATAAGCAGCACTGTCTTCAACAGACTTAGTATGTAAAATGATATAACAAAATAGATACAGCAAAACAGCACACAAAATCTCTACTACAGCTTCTCTCACTTTGCAATAATAATAATAAAAAAGATTATATTTGTAGATATCACTTGCTTATTTGTATACCTACATGGGTTTTATACTTATTTTCATAATTTAATTGTGCAAGAATAATGAATTAGAGTTAGTTAGGATTAACTAGTAGAGCTTCATAGTTAAGGTCTGAAAGGAAATTCTGTGATTTACTGAGGAAGGAAAAGGGATACTTAGGAATATCATTTCCTCAGTATCACCTTGTGTACTGCACAGGACCACATGTCCAGCAATGCTTCCTGCCTTGCTTTCCCTTACTGCTTATGAGTTACTGAGGGCCTTGCTCTAAATTAGATAGCAAACTATGTATATTAGTATTATATCAATAAACCCTGCCCTTCACAGACCACCTCTGACTGCTCCGATATGTATGGAGACAGGTGAGAGGGTAACAGATTTTTTTTTTGTATGATTATCACATCGACTCATCCTACAGGTGTTTCTATGTTGTGACAAATGACATTTGAAATTAGCCAGTTCCTCTCTTCCAAAAGACCCTGACTAATTGTCACCCTTTGCCCCTGCCCCTGCCCTTTCTTTAGAGGTCCTACGCTCAGGGAGACTGTTGAGATTCCATTGCTTCAGGCAGCAGTAAAGGGCTTTCTCCCAGGAAAAGTGAGGTCAAAGATAAGGTTAGGCGCACATAAGGCTGCCAAAGGTAGGGCAGCTCCCAGTACCAGTCAAATGCCAGAATGTAATAAAGACAACACCTCTCAGACTGTCCATTTTTCTTTTGCCCAAATGACCAGGGACAGCTCAATCGACTGTAAAGGGCCCAAGTCCACACAAGCCTAAAGTAAAACTTGAACTAAACTCTGCCACTGCACCCCCAAAACACACAAAAGAGTATTAACCCTCATGCACAACAAACCAGAATATGTTTTGTTCCACTATGCTATAGTGTTCTGATAGATGATTTTACCATCATGATTCTAAGCAGTCCTGTACTCCTGTGACACTCTACTGGAGCCACTAGTGCTTGCATCCACTCCAATACCATCACACTAATAATACCTCTTCCTCCACTTGTTTTTCGCCTTTGAGATATAGAAAGTCTGAAGAGGTCTTTCTCCATGTCCTGCAGGGAAGAATTCTCCCATGCCACACAATTTACAATGAAAACCCCTCACTAATTTCCTAGCCTAAACTCTCCATACTTGTTTGGTTTGTTTTTTTTTTCCTTTACAGTTCTTTTCTGTCTTTTGTAGATTCCTGTAACACTGTCATTTTTCAATCTTTTCTTGGTCCAGGCAAATATAAAATCCCATGCACAAATTCCTCTTCTAGAAGTTGAGCAAGGAGGAGGTTTAGTTGCCATTTATGCCCCCTGATACAAGGAGTGTCATTTCTAGAAACAGTCACAAATTTCAGAGGTCTCTCCAGAGACTGTATTTTCCCTTTTCCTTGGGAGAATCAGAAGGCTACACCAACCTATGGGTCCTGTAGGTCCATTTCATGGCCTATTACCATTTAAAACAGAGAGGTGTTAGCAAAAAACTGTGAACAGAAAAAAAAAAAAAAACCTCAGCACAGAAAATGATAAATGAAAAATGACCTCCATAAAACAGTTGATACTTCCAAAGTTTCCAAAATTCAGCTGTCCTAATTCTGGAATAAGTTAGAGCCATATAACTATAGCTCTAAGAAGGTATCATGGTCCCCAGGAAAAACACCTTTGACAGACTGGTTGAGAGAAATTAGTTCCTCTCACTCTTGTTTTTGTCACTGGCTGCAAAGGAGAAAATTAAAAAGAATAATCTGTCTCCAAACATTGTTTCCAGGTTCAATCTGAGTCAAAATTCAGATGAAATGTTCTTCTCCTAATGAAGCCACTCTGGTAGTTGCATACTTAATACTACTTTCCCTTCTGAGAGGCACTGGGCACTGGATTTTTTATCCTTCTCTCTTTATTTTGTGTATGATTAATTGAGAAACCCTCTTCCCTGGATGGCATCAATTCACCATAATCTCTTCTGCCTATTAAACAATTTCAGTCCAGCATCTCATTTTTTATTTTTGAGGCATGAATGTAATCAGTCCAGCCCAGAACCTGGATACTTGCAAGAAACAGCTGTCAAAGGCAGTAGCCATTTTTCTTCTCAGTTGATGAGTTACCAACGGTGGCAGTACATAAAGACTTCTATCTTCTTCTATTCCTAAGCACCTGTCAAATGCACAGCGTATCTAAGGACAGAGCAGAGAGGCTTTGTAGTCATCAGGGTTTTGTTTCTTTTTTTCTAACACACTGATCCTATTAGATCTTTGCTAGTGTTGCTATACTTGACTAAACCTTTGTCAGCCTGGCTTCTACGAAGTATCTCCTGGGAATGGTTATAGTTTTTATTCATCCCAGGACTGAGATAATTAAACAATCTATCAACTGTGAGGCTCGCTGGGTTGTGATGTTTTCTTGTTGTGCTGACCTTAATGTTTTGGATGCTCTAAGCTATGACAGATACACCAACCATAACCATTCCCTCAAGGTTATGGGCAGTTTTGTGCTCCCAAGACAAGAACAACAGAAACATTTACACTCTTCAAATTACCTAGTCCTCTACCATATATCTGCAGTTTATCCACAGAACCCCACTTTATACTGTTATTTGACCTGCTGTGTTAAGTACAAATGCAGTAAGAGAAGAAATGTCTGTCTCAAAGTCTTTTTCTTTAGTTCCTTAGGTTCATTTTACCCATTTCTCAAACAGGCTAGATTATCAAAAGAAATACAGGATCTCTAATTGTCAATGATGTTTCCTTGTTGTGAAACCCTCTGACACCTATACCTTTCTGTCATAATAAAACCCTTTTAACTCCTCAGTGTATGATCATGAAAGACAATGGATTTCAACATGGAAATCAACTTCAGAAAGGATTTAGAGCTACAAGTGAAGGAGCCAGGAGCTTTTCTGCAGTAGTGCATCTCCTGCAGTAATAGCCATCTCAGTGCAGCTCGTAACCCAGGTTTTCATGGGAACAGACTTTCTTTCCCACCTTTCACAGTGGAATAGCAGAGATTGTTTATACAGTAGGAAGACTGGTGTCACACTTTAGCATTAATGGTTTGTGGGTGATTGGTGTATCAATATTTTCTCTACCCTAATGACAGTGAATAAGCTGTAAGATGAAGCCTGCACAAGGAAAATCATTCCAGAACGTTCTGAAACTACAATGACCACGTTTGCAGCCAGCCCTGGGGAACATGCTGAATTACGAGAAATAACTTTTAGCAGACCAATAGATCCCATGGAAGTTAATATCAAATACAAGTGCTCAGTTGTGTGGATAGGTTTGGGTAATCAGAGCCCAAGAGCACAATTCCGAAGTCTGGATTTTGCAACAGATCAACAGCACAAGTTCAGTTTAAAACAGAGTATTTTCTCCTTCAAACTGAGAGAAGACTCAACTAGCAAAAGCAGTTGGATTCATCCCTGCTTCTCTCCATGTCAGTACAATCTCATCAACAGCCCTAGGAGGACATGTTTTATTACTGGTGGAAACCAGATACATAAAAATGTACCAAAATAAGAAAGTGATATAAAAGCTGCTTTAAACATGTTTAACAAGTTATTCCATCATATTTCTTCTCTGAATTTAAACCTCCCTCTTATTTAAACTCATCAGTTTGAACATTCTGATTGTGGAGTTTGCTCAAGACAGTCTGGTTTTCCACATGCCCTTGCATTTCTGGGAAACTTACAATAGCTTTGTGAATTACTGCAGTCATATAAGATATATTGTATATTTTATGAATTGCTTAGTACAGTCTGAGCATACTTAATATGGGCAATAAAAGTATACGCTGTCTTTTTTGTGTAACTTATCAAATAATTCATAAATAAATAAATCATAGAAAAGCAAATACAATTTTTCAAACTATCATTAAATGCTCTATATTTAAAACAAATGCTGGGAAAAAATATTAAAAGCTTAGCTCTAGAAATTGAAGAGGCACCATGAAAATGAAAATCTCATTTCTCTCTGAAAATCTAGTGCCTGTTATAGTTACAAGCAACTTCTAAAATTACTATAGGTGAAAGAAGAATGTTCTCTATTTCCTGCAGTTTGTTACATTGTGCATTTGACAGCACATTGTGTGTAGTCGTTTATTAAATCAGTTTCTGCTCTGCTGAGAATATTCTTATCAATGCCAAGAAAAGAACAAAACAAAACAAAAAAAGTATATGTTTTTAGAAAAGAAGTTTTTACATAATTTCCAAGACTTGCTAGCTACTGTTAATCAACAGAAATCAATGGATGTAGATGGATTGTTCTCTCAGAGTCTGGTCTACCTGATAATAAATGGTGTTATTAAAATCTTTTTATATCAGAAGCTGTATTTTCAATTTAATGTTTCCTTGCTATTTGGCAAGCTAAGAAGTACATAAGAATAAAAACCAAGAGAAGATGCAGAAGGGAAATACTGGGATATCTGTTGCATTTCCCATTAGCCACTGTCCCTGGTCTGGGAAAGGTCCTTTGAAGATAGCAATGGCAGGGACGGGGAAGACAATGGGACAATGAAGAACCCACTGGTTATAGAAGATGATCAGATCTGAGACCATCTGAGGAAACTGAAGCTGCACAAGTCCATGGGGCCTGATGATATGCATCTACAGGTCCTGAGGGAACTGGAGGGGGAAGTGGACAAACCATTTACACATTGTTTTTCAGAAGTCATGGCAGTCCATTAAAGTTTTCACTGACTGGAAAAGGGGTAAAATAACCCCCATTTTTAAAAAGGGAAATAAGGAACACCCAGGGAACTACAGGACAGTCAGTCTCACCTTTGTGCCTGGAAAGATCATGGAATAGATCTTTCTGGAATATATGCTAAGGCACAGGGAAAATAAGGAAGCAGTTTTCAAAAGCCAGCATAGCTTCACCAGAAACAAATTGGGCCTGACAAATTTGGTGACCTTCTAGGATGGGGTTACTGAACTGGTGGAAAAGGGAAGAACAATTGATGCCATCTACCTGGGCCTGTGCAGAGCATCTGATACTGTCCTGCCCAATATCCTTGTCTCTGTACTGGAGAGATATGAATTTGATACGTGGATAAGGAATTGGCTGGATGATTATGCTCAAGAAGGCAGTGTGTCCCACGGGACTCATGTCTTCTCCACCAGCCCCACAGAGATGTCTCAGAAACACTGCAGAAACATATTCAAGTCTCAGGTGCCTCCATCTGGAGCAAAGTTTCAATTCTTGTCATATGCTCAAAGTGAGATACTCTGTAAAGGAGCCACTGGTGGTTAGCTCAGCACCCACAATAGGACATCAGAGTCCTACCCTTTTCCACAGAGAGGAAAATGAATTTATATTTCCTCTCCTATTTTGTCTTCTTCCTTTTAAAATGTCCTAAAACTTCTGTCTTGCACCTTGCATATGTTCTCATATATCAGTGCTTCCAACTGCTAAGCTGTGATATGAAAGATGTGTTATCAGCCCTAAGGACTCATCTTACATGGGGCCCCTCAGTAAGTTCAGCTGCATCCATGATATTGCAGGGGACAATCACTGTTCTAATTCTGACTTGGAAAAAAAAAAACCCACACCACTCAATAGTGAGCAAATAAACCTTATCAGGAGGACACTATTTCAATGTGACACCATAGTGGCAGGAACATATTTCCCAGCCAACTATTGAAATTCTATAATCTGAATAGGAGAGGTACAAATGAGTGGGAAGGAAAAATGAATCTTTTCAATTGCACTTCATTTTTCACTTCAAAAGTATAATGGTTGACTGTGATCTGGAAGAGATGGATCATTACCCCAAACTGCAATATATCTTTGGCTCTCAAGTCAAAGTACTTACAGTGTAGAAGTTCATATTGTGATTTAACCCCAGACAGCAACTCAACACCACACAGCCACTTGCTCAATCCCTGTCCCCAGGGGGGATATGGGGAACAAAATTGTAAGGGTTAAAGTAAGTAAACTCATAGGTTGACAGAAGAATAGTTTATTAACTGAGATAAATAACCCCCAAACAGTGGTCCCTGACCAGCCCACCCTCCTGCTTTATTTCTGAGCATGATGCCATATGGTATGGACTATCCCTTGATTCAGTTGGGATCAGCTGTGCAAGCTGTGTCTCCTCCCAACTCCTTGTGCACCTCCAGCCCCCACACTGGGATAAATATTGGCTAGAGGCTATTTCTTACAAATATTCTGAGTGTGTGAGGCTTTTTCTTTATTATGAAGGACCATAAGCATCAATATCACTATAACTGGACTAAGAATGTTTGCTAAATTTTGATTATTCAGTTATGATATTTATTCAACTCACAGTAATTTTTTTCCATATTTAGAGAATATATTCACTATAGATCCTAAGCCAAATTCTCTTTAGACAGCAGGAACAGAAACAAAGTTGAGATGGACCAGAGAAACATCATATATTGACTGGACAGCTGCCTGGACCCAAATGCAGTCACTGAGGCTGACTGGTTGGATCACCCCAGTAACCAAAGCTCAGCAGCATTTACTGTGCTGAGGAACTGCATGTGTTGGAAATTATATAACTTTCCTAAATTTTTAAACAGTGATAACATGTGGCTAGATTTCTTTTAACAGACTCTTGTCCTTTTGATCGTTAAATACCAAAGCTTTGAGTTTTTCTGGACTAGCTCTGGTAAGTTTTAATAAACAAAGCTGGAGGGAGTTGAAGACTGGATGTCTGTGATCTTAAATTTATGTCCCTTCAAAGACATTTTGGAGAAGATACAGAGGAGATTACCAGCCTGAAAGCTGGAGTCTAGGGAAGAATGATAAGAGAACCAAAGAATGGGGACCAAATTAGCCAATAAAGAATAGAATAGTAAATTAAGAGAATTGTGTAACTTAGAACCAATGAGCATTAATTTCTTTGTTTGCTAAAATGGATAAATATGTGAAAAGTCTTGAAAGGGACATATGTAGTTGGAATGATTCACTGCATGTCTCCAGCCAGAATAAAGTAATACCTGGCTCACTAACACTTAAAAGGTAGTGTTGGAGGCTTTCATTTCTTCCTGACAATTTTCAGTGATAGTTGCAGGTCCAGTGCTTCAAGAAAGAGGTGTGGAGAGATCCATCCTGCCAGGGATGCTTTCAGGAAGGCAGGGGCTGCCAGGGTTTCTCCAGCATTGGGCCAGAAAGGAAGGACAGAACAGAAGTAACATAGGGAATAGGCAGGTCACAAATTTTCTTTGCAGTGCCCTGTAAAAGTGGCAGAGAGTGGAAAAGCCCTGAGAAATGCTTTCTGGACATGAAACTTTCCATCATCCCTGTGCAAAGCCACTCCATTCCCTGGAGAAGCCTCTAACATAAATGCTTTGGTTGACATTCTGCAAGAATTCTTCCTCCTCCTTTTTCATCAGTATTTCCTTTAATAAAGTTTCAGTTGCCACTGTATAAATCAAACACATAGGGAATATTAGTCCCATCTTTATAAAGAACAATTTACTGTGATCTGTTTTTCTAATACTTCAGTGCATGATGGTTTGTTGCCTGTTCCTGTGCAGATGATACAGTAAATCACCTGACCAAGCAGTGATTTCTCAGCACTGTCTTTATATTTTACCTATACCGGAGAAGGAATTTTTCACTAGTAATATTGTTTTCAGTCCTGTGTAGTGAGTCTGCAGAATAAGCATCTGAGCCTGCTAGACTCCTCTCTATGCTGCTTCTCCAATGGAAAGGACAGTTGACTCCTCTGTGCAAGGACATAAGAGCCCACCATATGAACAGAGACTTTTTAAACACTTACCAATTGTTCAGTAAAAACCTTCACAGGCTTATCCCGCGGCCATCTGCCTCTCACTTTGCAACACAAAGCCATCGTTCTTTCTACTCGCATTGGCAGGATGCTCCTCCGGCAACTTTGGAAATAAAAAAAAAAAGCCTAAAGGACCCCTGCAGCACACTTAGTGCCCTCAGCTGGGTGCTCCTCCAGGGGCATCACAAAATAAACAAGATCTCTGGGGTCCTGAGTCCAGGAAACATTTGTTTGCTTTAGGCTTGTACAGCTGATGCAGTGAAGAAGGTGAATGACTACAATAATGTAATTTGGTTTTGGTGAGAGACAGTGAGATTCATTACTATTTTATTCATTAATAAACTGGCAAATAACTTTAAAATACAGCTGAACAATATTTTAAGGGTCTATAACAGGGGTGGTTACACTTTTACTCCTACAACACTGGTAGCATAAACAGCATTGTGAGAAAGACATCCATCTACAAAAATGTAGTTGACTGGTCTATTGGCTTAAAACAACACATAAGTTACACTGTGCTAAACTACCCATAGTCTTCAGTAACTAGCCTATATTATCCTAGAGAAAAACATAATGTTTCCCTCCTTTATTTTTATTTTGAACCTCTATTCCTTCTGGAAAGTGCATTCTGTATTTCACTGTAACCTCGACTCTCCTCACCCCTGCATTGTGTGATTCTGTAATGAAACAAAAAATGTTTCTTTTTCCATTTTATTATATAACTCACTCCATACTATGTTTTAGCTTTCTTGTATGAAGTTATTTTAAGGCTTCATGAAAAGCCTATGCATGGAAAAACTACATGATTAAGGCTTTGCACTGTGGATGTTATAAAACTTTTAATTGCCTACTCAAGTCTAAGGACAAAATATAATGGTAGAGGAAGGGACAGTATAAGAAATGTTATCTAGATTTATTCAGTATGTCCATCTCACAGTTTCTGTTTAGTTCATCACACGCTAGAAATTACTGGAAACACATCTTTTCAATATAGGTGCTTCCAAGATACTGGCCTATGGTTTAAATAGTACTAACAAACATTATGATATCCTCCCTTGCCTTTATTTCTGATACAATATCACACTGAGCACTGAGAAGGAGAAAAATTGCAGAACAAAAGCATCTATAAGAATAAGCAAGAACAAGACACCCAGGTAAAGGCACCACAGTGTCCTCAAATGTCCATCACTAGAACCTCTTATCTGACAAAAAAAATAAAGAAATAAAACATTTAACAAGAGGTGGGGGATGTAGTAGGCAGGACCAAAACCTGTGGTGAAAATGGAGAGAAATAATTCAATAAATTCGATAAATAAATTACAAGAAATCAAAAAGGTGTAGAAATCAGAAACTAGAAAGACTTACCCATCTTTTTGGAAGATAAAGGGTTATGTCTGATCCTTTTAGGAGATACTAACAGCCTCAGTCAGTATCCAAGTTTTGCTATTTCCTTACTAACATACCCATTTAATAGCCAGAGTAGCTGAAAATTGCTCTAAATAACATTGTCAGTCAACTAAATCAGTGTCACAAATCATTTTGCTTAGTGATCTTCCACTGCCAACAGATATTTCATGTCTGTAATGTGTCAGTGCTCCACAACCTAACAGTATTGTGAGGAGCAGCTGGCTAGTCAAAGTAAGGTGACTGTCCTGTTTTACTCCGTGCTGGTGCAGCCTCACCTCGAGTCCTGCAGGTAGTTTTGGGTGCTAAAACACAAGAAAAATATAAAGCAGTTAAAAAGCATCCAAAAGCGGTTCATGAAAATGATGAAGGGCCTTGAGGTGAAGACATACAAGGAGCAGCTGAGGTCACTTGGTCAGTTCAGCTTAGAGAACACTGAGAGGAGACCTCATCAGGGTCACCTGCTTCTTCATGAGGGGAAGAGAAGGACTAGACACTGGTCTCTTCTCTCTGATGACCAGTGATAGGACCAAAGGGAATGCCATGAAGTTGTGTCAGAGGAGGTTAAGGGTGGATATTAACAAAAGGTTCTTCACCCAGAGGGAGGTTGGGCACTGAAATAGGCTCCCCAGGGAAGTGGTCACAGCACCAAGCCTGACAGAGTTCAAAAAACATTTGAACAATGCTCTCAGGTACATGGTCTGATGTTTGGGGTGGTCCTGTGCAAAGCCTGAACTGCACTTGATGATTCTTGTAGGTCCCATCCAATTCACTACATCCTATGATTCAGTGATTCTATGACTCTAAAAGAGCAAACCACATCCTGCTCATGTCACTGGATTGCAAAATTCAACACTGCCTTTTCAGGAAATCTTAAGCAAACTAAGTGTGTATGTTAAATTAGCAGCTATTTTCTATTAAGTCTTCAACACTGAGTCCCTTTTGAACTCCTTCAGCTTCAAAACTATTTCTTTAGAATTGTTTGTCACAAGCTGGACTTAGTTTACAATTATTTTTTGTCAAAATATCCTTCTCAGGATCATGACATCCAGATTCATTCACAGAGGGCCATATTCAACTCCAAAGTGAGAAAGAGCTTTCACTTAATCATTTCAAAACAAGAACTGCATAACACCTTGTGAGAAGAAGGCAGTGTCATCAATGAGAGAAAACAATCAGATGATCACTGATCCTACCACCTCCCCTATTTGTTTTGGCCTTTTACACTGCCACAACTTGCTCCTGGATTGATCCATGACAGCATGCTGCCAGTCTTGGGCTCCAACATGTTAACCCAGGCTACAACTCTGATACACAAATGCATCAACTATTGCTTGGCTTGGTAAGTCTTGCTGAGAAACTATGAAGATATTTAGATAATAAATACCAAGCTGAGTTCAGTGAGACTTGGAGACCTGAATAATTGCATGGAATCAGACCTTAGTTCTTTGTCCTGTTCAGGTTTATGTATTTTATTAGGCTTTCTTTCAGCTCTTGACCTGCCCATATACATATCATTTTAGTTCCCTCTTAGCTCCAACATTTGCTCTCAGTCCTTCAGATTTACACCCATACAACTTGCAGCCAGGCAAAGTCTCCCCTGGTTAGCTGAAACATCTGACTCCTTTAACATCTTACTAAAATCTCTTCAGTTCTCTAATAATTTTTGATTTTCACCTAAAACCAAAGCCAAATTCATCAGGATCTATCTGGCAGTTATGTGTTCCAGACTGAGCACAGTGTACTGGCTGAGGTTATATTACAGTGACAGAAAGAAGAAATATAACTGCACTGCTCTGAAACGCATCACCTCTGAACATGAAACTCTGAATAACTCCTGCCTTTTTTACCTGGCTTACTATATTGTGAAATTACCTGCAAGCACCTTCCAGCATGATCAGTGTCTTCTGTTCCATCTTGCCAGTGAGGCAAACTGTTTCAGATTATTTTTCCTCCAATTTAGTCTTGTAAATTTTCAAATTGTGATTACTAATCTGATTTTTTTGATCCTGCAGATGTGTAAAGAACCTCAGAATATATATATACTCTCATAAATCTATTGGCTTAAGCGACGCTATGACAGTTTAAACTGGCTGAGAGTCTATTCTAAAATATAGCAGTGTATGCTACTGATGTCAATCAAGATAAAGATTGTCATGGGAATAAATAATTCTTCGTGTGCTTTGCTGAAAAGAAAACTTTACTCCAGAAGCAGAAGTTCCCATATGATATTTCTCCTCAGTCATTATCTCTTTCTCTGAGATAAAAACAAAGTGTCTTTATGTATTTATATATACATTTATCTCTCTATATATTTTATAGTACTCATGCCATTCTCCAACAAATTAAATTCAAAGATCTGAGAGTCATGTCAGATCTCCACCCTGCTCTTTACAAGTACTCATTGCTTATCAGAACACGTCCATGAACAGGTCATTAGGTATCAGTGATTATGTCTAATCTTTGATATTAATATAATCATATTCCCAGAAAAACAAAACAAGTATAAAACTAATTGTGTTATGCTTTAACCTATATCCAGCTCACATGTTCTCCCTTGTGCAAGCATTTCTTCTACTGTGTACTATTTTTATCAATTTGCTTTTCTGACTATAGGAGTAAACATTACACAAATCAAAAGTAAATAAGCACAGAGTTTTAATCTCCTCACCTTTTCAGATTTGAAATTCCCAACTGCATAATCCTTCAAAAGTGCTTGGATTTTCAGCTAAATTGTTCTGAATTATCATAGCCCTGTTCTGGGCCTATGCCATGGCTTCCTTCAGCAATATTTCTGATAAAGGTTAATGTTGAAAGCAAGCCTGTAAACTCCTCTCTGATACTTCTGGAACCACAGAGACCTCTTTGCCTGCTTTTCCTGCTCAAAATGGAATTTTGAAACAGAATTAGATATGATTACATGTATGTTTCCTCTAGTCAGCCTTTGGCAGCTTCAGTTTTTCCCATGCCTGAGGCTTTGTTAGGCACTTGCAGTAATAACATTTATAATCAGAACAACATGCATTCAGGAAAACTGAAAGAAAGATACACCCAAGATGATAAACACAACTAGTAGAACAGTAACCAAAAACAAAAAAAAAAAAAAAGAAAACATTGAAAAATGCTTGGTTTCTCAAATACCTCAATACTCTCAATACTGGTATGGAAATACCCTTAAATGCTAAGATCTAGGTGTGGGTTACACAACACTTCAACAGAGAGAGCTCAACTTTTGCTGAAAAAAACAGTATGAGTTAAGAAACAGCACCCTAGACTCCTTTGTAGCCATTTGTCATATTCTTCAGCACCTGACTTGAGCTAAAGAAAAAAATCAATTTTCTGTATCCCAATTTCCTTTCTGTAAAAACAGAGGCAATTGTCCACAAACTATATCCAAGAAGCACAGTTTTAGCACTACAGTTCTTAATGTCACACTTTGCATTGATCTAACAGTACTGTGGGGTTCTAAGATGCTGTAAATGTAGCCTTAAACTTCTGTCAAACCACCTGAATAAGAGCGATAGACAAGCCAGGATTCTCTTGCTAGAGGTCATTAAGTGTCCCCGAGGGTAGGGCAAGAAAGGAGTGGAGTTGTACAGTCATTGAAGTCTAATTGCTATAAAGGTACTCTTTCTTTAAAGTTAGCAAATCAAAAGCAGCCCTCTTCTTCCTTTCTTTGTTTAATGTGAGTAGTAAAACCTCACACTTCCACCCTAAGTGCAATAATTTCAGTCCAAACAAAAGTCAAAATCTATTAATGACAATTAATTAACATTCTGTACAGTCCATAGAATATTGCCTCTTGCAATATTTCTTACAGCACCTTAAGAAAAAATATAGAAAATAAGATCAGCATCTGGGAAATGTCACTGAGTGATTTTAAGAAACTCTCAGCTTTATTCAATGATAACTCGTGTAGGAACATATCTAGCTAATTTTTATTGTGTGATTCACTTTACTGACTCCTAGAAGTACCTTAATCCTATAGACAGACCAGCTGAGTTCCGTGAGATGTTAATTAGTTTGTATAAATGTGCTACAATCCAAGCCCCACTCTGATGTCATTGGGTTTCACTTTAGTGTATGGTTTTTTGTTCATTTCAGAATCCTGATCCATTATGAAATCAATTCCATTTCCCCGGTGTTTGGCATATTACATTTGGGAAAAAATAATGTACAAATATTGTTAAAAGAATTCTAATTCAAGAAGTTAAATTCTGAACAGTTTTTAACTTAAAAGAACAACCCATAAACTCAAATTTCCAAAGCAGTCAGGGTAAAGAGTAATGAAATATTAAAAGTACGTAAAACATCTTGCATTTTGAAGCTATGACCATTTGATTCTAAGACAAGTATCCCACAATCAATACAACCTTCATGAATATATTAAACAGCTGTTCCAGTCCAATTTAATAAGCTCCCAAAACATTTTACTCCAGATACTAAAGTCATTTCAGCAATAACTCCACAAGCATTTATCACATTTAGTGGATATTCATTCAAAGTTTAGAAGGTAGATTTAAAATATCTAGACAATTCATGTTCTTATAAAAGCAAACTACTGCAAATATAACATAACCTTCATTCTTCATTGCTCAGAGACTGACTAGGGCTCTGAGCAACTTGATCTCGTTGAATATGTCCCTGCTCACTGCAGGGGGCTTGGACTAGATGATCTTTAAGGCCCCTTCCAACACAGACTATCCTACAATTCTATGATTCTGATTTTCAAAACCAGCTTATATTCCATGTTGCATACAGCCCTCTGCTTATTCAAGAGCATCTCAGCTATCCTCTGCACCATGAAGGTGGTGCAGAAGATCCCTGCAGGACAATCCCACACCCTGGGCTTCAGTAAGGAGATAATTTCTGTGATCAGCCTGGCCACATTCCTCTAGCAGACAGCTGCAAATATCCTTCAAGGCAGAGGCAGGAAAAAGTGTTAATCATCATCATCTCACCACTGTGTTCTGCTCCTCCCAGTCCTCTTTCTTTGGTTCTCTGTCAGGTGGCAGCGACCTTCTTAACTTTCAGATACGTGGCACTTCTTATGGCCCAAGAAGATCCCATTACCTTTTCTAGGTGAATGGATGAGATGGTATATTGCAATTACATATAGGTACATTTATGGATTTATATTCCATCTGTCAATTGTCTCAGACCACATGAGCAAAATTTAAGACTACTGGGACAGGGAGAGATATCACCTCCCATGGTCATACTTACTCTGATATTGGAGAGTGTAGATCGTGTCCCACAGTTAATTTCTGCCCTTAGACCTAATCTAATGCAATCAATAAGAGCTCTTTTTTATTCCATTTCCAGCAGAGAGTCTTTCTATTCCTTCCATCTACCCTCAGTCTGGCAGCAGAATGCATCCAGCAAGATCAATAATCTGGAAAACTCCTAGACATCCAGGGATCTTTACAAACCTGAGAGAAGAGCAGTCAAGAAACTTTCTCTCCCTTTGAGATCTTGCCATGCTTATTGTTACCATAAACTGTTCCTGGAAATCTACTTAATATGGTTTATCTGATGCTTCCCCCATGCTTAGTAATAATATAAAGAATGTTATTGCCTATAGCTGTCTACCTATTTTTCTTTTTACCTATGTTATTTGGCTCAAAGGGTAAAAGTATCACAGTGAATTTGTTTATCCCCTAAGAGATTAATGTCTGATTACACTAAAGTATCAGAATTTTCCAGACTGAATTTTCTGACCACAAAAGATCAAATAAAAACTTTAATGTTGGATGAAAATGTAGTTCTAATAAACCTGAAAACTTCTTCCATCACTGCACAGATCAGTGATGACACTTTGATCAAAACATGCTAATAATTTTTTAGAAGAAATAATTATTTAGTAGTCTTTAACAGAACAAAAACATCAATTACCTTATAAGCCTAATCTTTGCTTGATGGTTTTAAAATATGTGTATCTTTTATTGTTATATGACTTTTAAGTATAGGGTTACAAATTACCTATCAAGCAATTCTATCATGTACAGATTTATGTAACTCATTTTTATGATATATATTAAACATTTACTTGTATGTTGTATGGTGTTTTGTTTTATATTTAATAAAAATACAGATCTTGAATTACTTTTAGTGAATTTCTATCACACAGAAATATAGGAGTCCAAGGTTTGTGTTGATCAAGCTTTTCACTCTACATGCATTTCTTTGCTGGATTTTTAAAGTTATTATTATTTTCAGGGCTCGACTTTTTTACTAAAATCAGGCACCAAATTGCTACTCCAGTCTTTCAGCCACAGAGCTAAAGCTTTCCTTCCTGTAAAAACATACCTGGGGACATGTATCCAGAGGACCTGACGCTTTAACTTTTGGAACAGTATTTTTTCTGACATCAGTTACATTTAGCATTCTGCAGAAAGAGATCTATAGTGAAAGCACCAAACGTGCCTGGCAGTCAGAATCATAATAAGGAGAGAAGAGACATTTGTAATCCCACTGCGGAGGGGCATGACATGCCGCCTGTACCACCAATCCAACAGCAAGGGAAGGACTGAGAGCCACAGATCCAGTTCTCATGTTTCCTGCCCCATTTTGTTTTCATTTTCCTTGGAGAACCTGAGATTCTGCCAAGGAACCATCTAAGAATATACGCTTTTAATCCAGGTTTGCTCTTACTCAAGAGCTGAGAGGCAACTCCAAACTTTTGTTCTCTTGCACTGTGCAAGTCAGTCAGAGCTTAGCCCAAAAGGGATGTCTTCTCCAGCAAAACATTGCAAAGCTAGCACAGAGAAGCTTTAAATAAGCTATCTCAGGCACCAGCAGCAGACTTTTTCTAAACAGAGTGCCTCACAGTGTGAATTAACCTGTGCTTTGGACTGCTGCCAACTCCTACATGTCTAATTTAAAGCAAATCTGAATGTTTCTCTACTGCATAGTAATTTCTTCCACAGCTCTGAGATGAAAATACATTAAGCAATAGATATACCAAGGATCAAGAGCTTCCACACCCTAAATGACAGTGCATGCACTAAGTCATCTCTCACCAAGAGATTTTATATGTCATTAGAACAGCAGAGGCCATCATTCTAACCTGTGTCAGTGTACAGACGAAAACTAGCAAAGATTCAGCAAACAATATTTTTACTGTCTTAATTTGATACTTTCAAACCCACTGGTTTAAATTGCTGCTGGATAGAAAAAGTTCCACGTACATATCCATCATTATCGTGGGCTTATTGAGAACCACCATGACTGTAACCTTAACGTAACACAGGGAGAACAACTCTTCTCCATACTGAATTTTCCTTTTTCTCACACTCCTATTCCAAATGAGAGCTTTCTGCACCATCATTTTGCAAGCTCTTGCACAGTTTCTCAGGCAGTAACCCTAGGGGAGAGGGTGAAAACACGGTACACAGAACTGAAAGGATCATCAGGTCCATCTTTTTGCAATCACAGGCAGCCATGATATGCAAATGCCTCACATGACAGGCTCCTTCTGCAATGTGCAGGCAATGTGTCCTGGTTAATGGAAGGATAAAGGCTTCAGATGACCTTTGGTAGCCAAGGTGCTGTGTATTTGAGATGTACAAAATAAGTACAGGGAATGAGGAAGGGTGTAGGTAATAAATTCATATGCTTACTTGAGTTAGACACAGCTGATGATAATGGTGAGCAGGAAGTCACAACAGCAATTGGATTGTCGGTTCAAATTTGAATTAAGATCATCTCTTCCTCTATAAACAACTATAAATAATTTTAATAAGATAAGTATCCACTATACATGTAAGACTACATATTCTGGGAATGGTGGTTAGAAATATCTCAGATCTCAGGTTCTGACCAGGTTTGGGACATTAAGCCTCTCTTCAAAGTTTATGTCATTGATCATGGCAAGGTTCGTCAACAGCATTGCTCTCCTTGCAACTCCACATATTTCTGCTATCCAACTGAAAAACTAAGAGGTTAACACCAAGAAGGCTGAGCTGAACTCTGATGTTTACATTTCACAGTTTTATTATTCCTACGTAGAATAACTCCTGATGAACTCCTCCCTGCACAATTCTACTGAAAATAAATAGTAAGTTACCTTTTTTGGTCTTGCATGGTCCTGGGAGCACTCTGATGCCTCCAAGGCTTGTTACAACATTTATGGTTCTCTTGTCAAGAGTCCTGGCTGAAATTCATTGTTTTTATCCACCCTATCTGTCCATGTGATAGATAAGTCTAATATATCCAGATCCAGGAAAGATTGTGGGACATCCTTTCTGTCTGATATCAATGTTATGCCATGGAGTATGGAAAATGATGTAGACAAGCATCAACCATCTCCATGATACCTATAGCCTTCAATTTTTTTCCTAGGAATATAGACCACTGATCTGCCCTTGTCAGCTTCAAAGGCCCTCTGGTAGACAGGGCAGTCTGTTTGCTATTGCTGTCCAATCGATTGGATGTCACTGAGAAGTTCCTGCTCAGGAGAGGTTGGTAGACTATCACAAGTTCAAGGAGCCCCATAAGCCAAGCTCCTCTGGCAGACATTGACTATTGGAGTGAATTGCCTAACTATTTCAAAGTTCAGTGACTGTGAGCAGCCATCTGCTCCAGGCAGTTCCTGAAGTAGCTCTAAAGATGGACAAAAGTCACCTACTGGATGCTCTGAAAATGGAGCTCTAATGATGGACAGAAGTAACCTATTGGATACTTGCCCGAATCCCCAAAAGGCTTTGAGCAATCTCTGTTTAGCTGATGCATGCTTGGCACAGTTACCTGAGCTTCTTCCATTAAACCCTTTCACAGGTTGGAGAATCTCTGCTATATCAGCACAAAATCTTATCTCAGTCACTAAAAACACAGGCTGGTTCCTGAGGCAAATGCCTTTGAGACCAAATCTGCCTGCCCCCTATTGAACCCCCATGGGCACTTAGGTCTTTTCTTAGGTGTGATGTTCAGGGTTGTTTATAGTGCTCTAGGTGCAGTGTAACAATGTTATCCACAATAATGCTATCTTTTCTGATTTATATTGCTCTCCTGGTAATGCTGTTTGCCTTCTCCAATACAGAAGCACAGTGAATTGAAGGCCATGGGGAGTATCTCCATAATAACACCCCAAATTTACTACAAACTCCTAGTACCATGCTGCAGTGACATTCTGTTTGTTGCCTCACTGGATTCTTTGCTATTTTACATCTTCTCTGAGAAAAGGGCCTTTAAATGATTTAAACCCTCTGTGTTGAGCTTCATTGTTTTTCATTATTTGCTGTATTTCCTGCATTAGTATCATACCCACACCTGAAAATTCAACTCTAACTAGTATTAGGTAAGCCATTAAAAACAGTAGAAAGCTGAAGAGGGTACATTGATCCAAGTGATCCTTTGTGCTTTCTATTTGCAGTAAATCTGCCCCATCCTTTCTTACAGAGGACTTTTATTTTGTTTAGCAAATGTTCTTCTTCCAAGGCTTAGGCATTACAAGAATTTCTTCTGTTCTTGCTTGTAGCTGTACTTTTTTTCTCCATGGCAGAGTTTTTTTCTCTACAGCAAGACAGAGGCAAAGGTATAAGCAGCGTTCATCAAAATGTGTATTTGGAACACACAATAACCACTCAGTGACACTGGAACAGTGGGGGTTTTAATCCATCTATATAAAAAACTATTTGACTTATTATAGTGGCAGACTATTTCGCATAACACCATGATTTATTTCAAAAAAACTTATCCCTATAAATTGCTGTAGAATGTAGTATGAACAAGATTTCAAAAAATAAACCTCAAACTTAAAAGAAAAATGTAATAAAAATTTCACAAGCAAGCTAGTGAAGCAGGGATGTGTTTGGGGGCAAAGTGATTCTTATATAGGGTGGTTTTCCCAGAAAATGGGAACCACTTGACATGATCAATAGGCTAGAAAACTTAGGAGGGGTAAGCTGAAAGGAAGGTAAGAGATGTTGCAATGGAAAACCAACTTTTTAGAAAGCTAAAATACTTTTTCAATTTATCTTAACAGAAATATGAGCCAATAAATTGTCCATCAAGATTTCAACTTTTATAAATGTTACTGAAATTGGATCTGGTCTCCCCTAGTAGAGCAGTAAAAAATGCTCTTGTTAACATATCCTTTTCTGTAGTCTATTCTTTCCTGCATTAATGTATTTGTGGAAGTTAGATAGTAATTCAGTATATTAGGGACCATTTGAAGAGGATTTCATTTGTGGATGTGGCTGTCCATCCTGTTTCTGGGCAGTAACAAATCAGGTTCCTCTCCAGGACAGGCTACTCCTCATTTGCTTCCAATGTCAAAGACATTTGCCTTTATCTTCAAAACAACTAAAAATCAAGCCAAATTACGTTAAAGATGAAAATAATATCTTAGAATCACTACAATATTTGCACTCTGCAGAAAATGATACAGAGTTAAGTACCCAAGATGAATAATGTAAGTGCTATCCAGATCAGCTACATGATAAGCTTTCAGTGGAAAAAAAAATAAACCTCATGTGCTTTGCTTTAGTAGTTGTTACACAACATGACCCTTCAGGAAAGGCATTTTCACAAACATAACTTCTAGCAGAAAAATTCCAATGCTCTCTTCCCCTTCCACAACTAAAAAGGAGATTGACTAAATCTAAACCAAAAATTGATTCCAAGTAGGTTTTCTATTGAGAAAAGGCGTAATGGGCTTTCACACAACATTAGTGTTATATTATCCTTAAAAATAGCTGAGACAAGTAGAGACTATATTACCAGTCCAAATTTTTAACATGGTAGGGATTTAAACTTGCCTACTAGAGGCCAATACCAAAGGCCTAACTACAAGGCAAATTTTCTTCTGTTATTCAACTAATTTCAATTTATTCCCTCTACGTATGTAACTGGATCATTTCATTACTCAAGGAAATGCATAAAAATGTTACCTTTCCCACAAGACCCTTCTATTAACATGTCATTTCCAATGAATGCAACATAGAATGATCAAAAAGATTTGCCTCCTTAACTCCGAATTTCACAAAAAACATATTCTTGTTCCACACATTAAATATTCACAGCTGTAGTCAAAAATGGTCTTAATCCTGAATCAAGTTCTATTAACACTCATGGATTGAAATACTTAACAATTTATTATTTAGGTACGAGGTATTTTATCTGAGTCAGGTTCAGACAGGTAGTGACAGTGAAATTTTAATTCATATTGGAGTATATACAAAAATTAAACATAAAGTGAAAGTCAAACACTGAGAAAAACAAGAGTTTGAAAAGGAGAAGCCATGGCATATCAGCCCTAAACAAGCAGGACGTAAAGGAAAGCTGCCAGATTGTGGCAATATGTAATTTACCTCAAATATGGAAAACCATATTTCTTCTCAAAAAAGAAAAAAAAAAGAAAAAGAAAAACAAAGTGGAAAGTTTATCAAAAGATAACACCTATCTTTTATTTTAAGGGTTGACACATCCAATTAACCTCAACTCTTCTAACACAAACGCCCCCCCAGTGTGAGAGCAGCTGTTTTGGTGTGGTCACCTTGGAGATTGCTAGATTTCTCGAAGCATCTCTAGGAGCAGAGATCCCTGTGACTTTGAATGAAGGCATGAACTGACTTTTGTGTACTTCTACTGCAAATCTGTAGGATTGCAAATTATCATGGGAAAATATTTGGAACTTGTCCTTTCCCTACTTTTAAAGTGTCAGGCTTTACAGACAGTTGTATTGTTTGCTCTGAATTCACATCTGAACAGAGAAAATTCTGAAGCCGAGGTTTCAACTTCAATAGCTAAAGATTTAAAATAATCAGGAATCAAAGTCAGGATTATCTCTAGCAAGGTCAAGGTACTGTTTTCTGGTTTACTGCAATGTTGCAATGCACCACTGTGATATTCAGGGCTTGATTTCATTCAGCCTAAATTACACTGAAGCTGCAGCTCTGTACTCTCCCATCATCTGGCTTCAGAACTGCCACACATCCTAGTCAGTAAAGGATTACAGAATAAAGTCCCTCAGGTGATATTTAGGCCTGATCAGTTTATTCTGAGGGCCTGATAGAATGATCACCTCAGTACCTCTGCTACTGTAAGTTTTGCTGCTTGGGAAATATTACTGGGGAAAAAAAAACACTATCTGCTGTTTCACATCTGCTATTCCTTTTTCTCTTTTGTGGAACTTGCTCTTTCAGTCTGTTGTGGAAAATGAATGTCATTAAGAAAGAAGGGGAGACAGGTAGTACTATCAGTGACAAGGCAAATACTATATACAATGTATAGATAGGAAAAGCCAACATAGAGAGTTGTCATTTATAAACAGTAGGGAAATGATTCAGCATAGGAATAAAATGGGTGAAAAAATATATCCTGCCAAACTGACAAGAAAAGTAAGTTACAGTATGATATTAGTTTGCAGAAGTACAGGATTGAAAGTGCAGCTTTCTGATTTTTCTCTTATAAAAGCATCTTTCTTTTCATATTTATTCACATGCATGCAGAGAGACCTATGTTCACATGGGCTGATTTTGAAAGAATTTGATAACACCTATATAACCCACAAGAGTTTACCTTGTCAGTACCAATTTGATCCAGAGTTGAGACTTTAAGCCCACAGTGACAGAAGGTCACTAGGAGGTCCCTGTTGGGATTAATACAAAACTGCATTTCACAACCTGAATGGACCATAGGAAGCAGCCAGCAAACTGCCTTCACTTTCTTGACAGGTAGGTCTGCCTCCTTTGAAGACCAACCTAAATGGAAAACAAGAGACTCTAAGGCAGTACAGGACAAGGGAGTCTGAGGAGAGATCACATCCTCCATCTCTGAGAACTGGCCAGGCATCTGAATTTCAGTTTGGCAACAAACCAAAACAAAATGGATTGTTGTTTTCTTTCTTTTCCTTCTCTAATCTTTTCAAAATACAAGAATACCAATATTTTCTTTCAAAACATTGAAAAATGTCTTTGCTTAAAATACTGAGTGGATTGACTTCCTTGTGAGAGGAAGAGGAGGGGCAGACCTTTTGTCTGTGGTGACCAGTGATAGGACCCAAGGGAATGGCCTGAAGTTTTGTCAGGGCAGGTTTAGGTTGGATATTAGGAAAGGTTCTTCACCTAAAAGGTTGTTGGGCACTGGAACAGGCTAACCCAGGGACGTGGTCACAGCACCAAGCCTATCAGAGTTCAAGAAGTTTTTGGATGATACTCTGATGTACATGGTGTGACTCTTGGCCAGGGCCAGGAGTTGGACTCAATGATCCTTGTGGGTCCCATCCAACTTCTGTGATTTTGTGACTTTAGTAAATAAGTGATACTGGAACCAAGTCCCATTGGTCATAATTTCGTATTTCTACCACGTATTCTCCCAGATTCATGTCACACTACCAACACAGAAGCCTTGGCCAAAGCTGCCATCTAAGTAATAAACAGGCTGTCCTGGAACCACACTTTCAATGGCTGCTGCAAACTTCCAGGGTACCTGGAAATCTAAATTTGGCTTTGCCTTCATTTCAAATATTTCAACCTGTGTGATCCACATGTGGACACCCTAAGTGA
This sequence comes from Myiozetetes cayanensis, assembly GCF_022539395.1. Taxonomy (NCBI): domain Eukaryota; kingdom Metazoa; phylum Chordata; class Aves; order Passeriformes; family Tyrannidae; genus Myiozetetes; species Myiozetetes cayanensis. The sequence goes on along the minus strand of NW_026087742.1, from coordinate 37,847,027 downwards.
CACATAGAGACAATGAGAAGTCAGTACCTCTGAAGAGCTCAAGAAGAAAATCCAATCTATCCAAGTTAAGTATCTATCTTCCTTCAATGACTTTGAAGAAACAAGAATTTTCAAGGCAGCAAATGTCTTTTCAGTATTCAGGTGTTTTAACCTTTTGAAAATGAACTCTTAGCAATGCAGGACCACCTATTTACAAAAATTATGGTGGCAGCAACTCTTTGGTTTTGAAAAAGGAAAAAAACCTAATAGTCTGAGTACATGAAAAGAGGGAAAACCATCAGACTCTAGGTTGACCTTGGAGAATTTGAACACCTCTCTGCAGTGAGTGCTTCAAAGCATGTACCATTAGGAATTCTCTTCCACATTTGATGAAACTAATCTATCATGCAGCCAAGACAAGTATTGATATCAGGAAAAAGCAAGAAAACAAAATCTGATAAACTTCTCATGTGGCAAGTGGTAGAAAGGAACAAAACTGGCCTCTTGGACCTGAGATGCACATAGAGTTCACATGAGACCTGGGTTTTGCTGTCATGCTAGCAGCATCCTGGGCTGCATTAGACAGAGCATCTCCAACAGGTTAAGGGAGGTAATCCTCTGCCTCTGCTTATCCCTGGTAAGATGTTTCTGGAGTGCTGTGCTCAGTGCTGGGCTGCCTTCAGTGTGAAAGACACAAATATGCTGGAGCAAGTCCAGCAAAGGACCCCAAAGGTAATTAAGGGACCAGAATATCTTTCATGCAAGGAGGGGATGAGAGAACTAGGACTGTTCAGCATGGAGAAGAGAAGGCTTAGGGGGATTTAATCAATATATGTAAATATCTGATTAGGGGGAGGATAGAGCCAGGCCTTTCTCAGTCATGCCCAGTGACAGGAATAATGAACATGTTCATAAGATGAAATACAAGAAATTTCCACTTAAACATAAGAAAAAACTTTCATGGTGAGGGTAGTCAGGCAAGGGAATAAGTTCCCCAGAAGGGCTGTACTGTCCCCATCCATGGAGATATTCAAAATCTCACTGGACATGGCCCTGAGCAACCTGTTCTAGGTGACCCTGCTTTGAGTAGAGGGTTGGACTAGATGATTCCTGGAGGTGCCTTCCCAATTCAATCAGGCTGTGATTCTGTGAAAATTAAAGGCAGTCATGGAAGTAGGGACCAAAACCCGGGCTTTGGTGGGCGATGGTTAAAGGTAAATAACTTCCAAATCAAGGAATTCAGCAGCAAGAGGGGTAACAGGTTGTGGGAACTAAGTGGGTTGGTTTGCTGTCCAAAAACAAAAGTAGGTTCTATTGCAATTAGTGGTTGTAAAGCTAAGAAAACTCTTCAGAAATATTTTCCCATTGACTGTACTAGTAGTCACAGCCCCACAATGCTCCTGAAACTTTCAGCAGGCTGTGAGCACCCTTCCACGCACCCTGCATAAGATCCAGATAAAATATGACCTTGATATGTTTCCATAATACATATTTAAGTGCTGCCACCGTTATTTTGCCTAAATTGTGTGAAGATTTCAGTCCTTGGCTCTTTATACAAATTTTATTCTGCAGGGCAAGAATAGCCAGCCGTGTCTTTCTGACTGATACAGCAACTACGATAACAGGTGCAATCTTTGGCATTAAAGCAGCGGGGGTACAGTGAAGAGAGATTATTACTATGACACATAGAATTAATGAGACCTTTTCTGGAAACCTTTGCTGAGCCTTATACTTTGTAAAGAGAGGCAGAAAAACTTGAAAGATTTTAAGGTAAAAAAAACCAAACCAAACAAACAAAAAAACCCCACAAATCAGAAGACGGGACTGAGCCACAAAAAAGAAACCCCCATTAAAAAAAAAGCAAAGTCACTTAATTTATTTAATTTCTCAAAACACAGATTTCATCATCGCTTGATCACAGCCTGCACATAATGCACAAGAAAAGATTTCAAAGAGCAGGGGAATACTGTTAACAGATAAAGGTATACAATAATCTATTACCAGACAGCTGAACCTAGACAAATTGGGGGTAAGAAATAAGGTGTCAATCTTCAAATGACATCAAGTGCCCAGTGAAACAATTTAATGACTGACACAATGGATTTTCTATCACCTGAATTTAGTACATCAGTACTGGATGACAATAGCGTTACCAAATATATCCAACAAAAGTTATTGCTGAAAGAAGGATGTGAGTTGACAGACTTCATTGATACCTGCTTTAAACACTTGATGGATACGTTTAATTCTGCATCAAAGAGGCTGATTTTTTGAGTGGTGATGATTATCTTAACGTTAATTAAAGTGCTATTAGTAAGACTCTAAGGATTGGTTTATACCCAAGATGTTTAGCATAAGCATTAGCTGTTCTGTAAATAAATAAATAAATCTCCTTCTATGTTAATGTGCATAATAATGAAGAGTCTTTCATTTTCCCAACCCCTTTTTGTTGTTTTTTCCCCATCCTCTTGATATCACATTATGATTAAGGAAAAGAGACAAAGTTGATATTTAAGTTTTAAATGACCCACAATAGCAATCACTAAGCCCAAATACTAATAAGACAGGTACAAGATGACCTTGTACTGCCTAAATAATGCATTCAAGCTAATAAAGAGTGAGAGAAGAATGCATCGATGTCAGCTGCCTGTGAGCTGTCAAATACACTTGGAATGTGTGGGATGAAGGCTAGGAAAGAGCAAGCAGGTGCATGCAAGTGAACTGTACTGTTCAAACCATCCCAACAAATCTAGAAGTCTCATGGTCAATCTTATTTCTATCCCAGCTTTCAGAAAACAATACCTGCTTGGTAATTTGCCATCTTTAAAAGGCTATGGAGACGAGAGGCTGTCTCTGACACATGGGGAAAGGAAAATCTTTGCATCCATTTTCAAAAAAAGGCCAAGAGGAATATTCAGGGAATTAAATATTGAATAGTGTCACTTCAGGCTCTGAGAAAATCGTGGAGTAAATCCTCTTGGAGCACATTTCTGCACACATGAAGGAGAATAGTGTGGTTGGGAATACTCAGCATGTGTTTACAAAGGGTAAATCAATGCTGAGCAATTTAATTGCTTTCTAAGATAAAAGGACTAGATGTCTAAATGAAGGAAGAGTAGTGCATGTGATTAATCTCATTTTCAGAAAAGCTTTCAATGTCTTTCCTGCAACATACAGGTTCTTGTATCCAGGTTGGGATGTCATGGTGTGGGTAGATGGATCAAATCAAGGCATAACACTTCAGTTATATGATCATACTCAGAAGGCAGGGGCTAGTGGGTTGTTCTCTATCTCAAAGTTGGTTAAAAGTAGAATACCATGAGAGTCAGTCCTGCAAGATGCTTAGCATCTTCACCGGTGGTCTGGAGTAGTGCTCTTGCCAATACTTTGCAAGAGTGTACTCTTGCCAAATCTGCAGATGACACCAAACTAGGAGACAGTGGACATAAATAAAAACAGAAGTTGAGACTGGACATAAGAAGAAACCTTTTCACTATGAGGACAGTCAGGCAGTGGCATAGGTTGCCCAGAGAGGATATTAAGTCTTCATTTTTGGAGTTTTTCAAGACTTAGCTGTATAAATACTGCAGCAAGCTTGTCAGACCTCACAGCTGACCCTGAGGTTCATTCCAACCTGGTTCTAAGGGTAAGTTCACATCCAGTAGTTTAACATAATTCATTGCCCACAGAATGCCAGAGAAAGTTTAGAGCACAAGATAAGGTGCTCTTGAGCAGCTGGAGAATAAAATTATACTGGGAATAATTTAGGCTCATTAGAAGGTATTGCTCATGATTAATCAGATAGGATTTGCTTATATCAGGCATGAGGGAATTAAAGAGAATTGTGTTATTAGTAAAATCTTGGGAAATTAGGCATCCTGTATGGGTGGCATGGTAAAAGGGTAGTTTTGTGTGAATCAGAGGAAATGAATAAAGCAGCATGAGATCAGTTCACTATATTAAACACATTTGATAACTGATTCTTTCCCAGTATTCAACAGAATCACTGCAAAACCATCAAGATAGCTATAAACATTTCCATTCCCTCTCTCCATTTCATATGTTCAGATAAGTGTTGCTTTCGGTGGTTTTCCTGGAAAGTTTTGTGAAGGCTGCATGGTCAGATGGAGGTGGGAGAAGGTGAAATAGTAATAACACGCTAAGCACAGGTGGCCCTATATGAAGCCAAAGGCAAGATTGCTCAGTCTTGAAAGTGAGACTGAGACACGCACAAACAAGCGCTAAATGACATAGTTTAAGTTGAAAAGCAGAGCTGTTCAGCTTGGCACACTACTAAACAAATACCTCCACAAAGCTTCTTGATCCAAATCAGCATCTCCAGATGCCATGGAGTTGTGCTCTGGTAGCTCAGGGTTTCAGTTAATGCTACATTCCACAGCATAGGAAAGGCTTTCTTTCCACCCTCTCCTCTCTTTTAAAACAAATGTCTGTGGGGAAGACATTTGCATTGCCCCAATACCTCATGTGAAAGCATTTACCAGGAAATGGTTGATTTTAACTGTGGAGTTAAAGCACATTTTTCAAAGTTTCTGCATCTCTACACTAAAGGCATTAGTGATTGTTCCCCAGAGAATAATTTCAGCAAAAGTGGATGTGGTATCTTGACACGCTGAAACGGTCCCTGGCAGTACAATGTAATTTCCCAATTCACACTCAACTACACATCCTCCCTACTCTACTCGCATGCTAGTTGGCCCCAGAAGCTCAGACCATACACTGACCTCTGTGGTTAGCACACCCAAGTCCTCCCTTCCAGTTATCCAGATCAGGAAGTGGTAGAAATGTGTTCAAACTCCTTTCTACCCACACACCCTATTTTGCTTCCGAAGCAAAAAAAAAACACTGAGGGGAGAAATGGCTTTTGCTCAAATCCCATCTTGGCACAGGGGCTGAATATGGCAGATGGAGAATATGTACAGCTGCACCTGGAAGCTGGCAAATCTCCCAATGTCTTGTAGTGCAGCACATGCAGGGCAACTTTGTACAGTCAGCTCGGCATGGAGCTCGCACACAGTTAAAAGGCAAATGCCAATTCTTGCTTGTTCTAGTGAGGATAAAGACAAACGCAGAACTGTGATATTTTTGAAACAAGACTATAAAAAGAAAATTGTTAAAGTGCATTAACCCACAACTGTAAATCCTTGACTTGCTGGCTCTTGAAATTTCTTTTCAAGTTCTCCCTCAGTCATACAAATGGAGGAATAATTCCCACCTATTATAACACACCCATTAATACCTAATTTCTGGAACTGAGCAGTGGGATCTAGCTCAAAATGTGGTTGTGGTCTCAATCAACAAAACATAATCCTCATGTTCAGGGGCTGCCTTACTAAGCATCCCAGCTGTCACTCTCTCATTGCAGTTTGGGATAGCAGTGGGTTGTGGTATGGAAACAAATCTTTGCTGTATTTTTCTGCCTGACCAGTCAACATCCCAACATACTCCTGAGTGGGCACCAGTTAACAGAATAATTAAGAAAGCAAATAGAAATACTGCAGTTAAATTTCCAAATATTCTTTGACCTACAATAAAGGCTTTTACAAAATATATTTTCTGGAGTTACTCAGAGCAAAAACTCTCAGAAGTGGCAGAGACCGATTAAGGAAATGATGGACTGGCTAAAAACAGCCCAAGTTTTGCCTCGTATATGAAAGAAGGGGAAAGGCAATCACAAAATCATGGGGAGTGAAAGCAGCAAAAAAAGAGATCAGCAGCAGAGATGGAAGGCCAGTTTCTGTGGATTATACCACAAAAACTAGATGCTAAATGTTGTTCTCATGCAGCATTTTTCTAGGGGGGTTGATTGACCTTTCACTAGTCCCACAGGCAAAATGAAATATTGGCCAGCTCTGTCTCCGCCAAAATGAAACAAACACACGTCAGGTTTAGACTTAGACTTATTTACGGTCTTCCATCATCAGTCTACAGCAAAAAGAAACTTTATAATCGCTCAGCTAACTTAAATAAGAACAGAACAACAACTTAAGAACAATTTATGGTCAACAATTTTTGTGTTCCCATAGGGGTGGCAATCATATTTTGCTTCTTTTGCTTGACTGCCATAAGCACTTCAGTTTGACAGCTCCCACAGATCTCAGAGAGTCGGTGGAGTTACACCACAGTAAAACTGGAGAGGCACAAAGGAGACTCCAGCTCTTTTTTACTGCCTGCTGTGGAAGCTTAAAATAACTAGTATCAAAAAAATCCTTCTCTTCCTGTTGCAAGTATGAACTGTTGTCAGGATGAAAGTATAGGAAACTCTGGTTTTAAATTCAGGTTTTTCTGTGAAGTCTACAAGTGATTCAACAAGACAGAAATTCAAATTACACTAGTCCAGCATGTTCTTATGCAAATCCCCATCCTGTGGACTTCCCATTACTATGCTAGCGCCTTTACTATCCCCAGTAAAATCAATGGCAAAATTTCCATTCATGGAAAAGACCAAAGCCACTTGTCAGAGAGGTCTTTCTCTTTCTCTGTCCTAACTTCTACACCCTTTCTCTGGCAAACTCATGGGCTTTGAGGGACTGCGATGGGTCCAGCAGTTCCCATTCCAAAAAACCCTCAATGAAGTAAAACCATAAAGTTTTCCAGATTCCTTCTGCTGTGCCAAAACATACCTCTTGCATCTTTTTCTGGATGTGCTTATGACAGCAACATACAGGCTGAAAACACCACACAAGAGTGAGTGCTTCATATAGATGAACACAAAACATTCTCAAGTTCTCTGTCCCTGAGCTGATGTCTGCAGTGCAGCAGTCTGATGTACCTTCAGTGAGTGGGTGAGAGGTTTGCTGGGAATGATCTGGCTTAACCATCTGTCTTGTAAAAGAGAGGAATTTAAAATCTAAGAACTGATAGGCAAATGGCATGAGAAATCCAGTCAAACCAAAACTCTAAGTTGATCCAAAAAATGGATACAAAAATTATCAACTCAGTGAAATGGTAGTGCTATGGATCCAAACACAGACGGTGAGGATTTCTATAGATAACCCATATTTTGTCACATTGAGGATGTTAATTTTGTTCCAATTCCACAACTCCTAGCTATGTAAGGAACCTAACAATCTGAGGAAGAAACTTTTATACTGCTACCAGATTCCTTATGTTTATTAGGGTATAAGGATCTAAATCTTTACTTTTCATGATGGAGTCGTATGTCATGAAAAAAGTCATGCAAAATCTCAGCAACAAAGCAGAAGTTGCTTGTCATAAAACAAACAAACTAACAAACAAAACCCCAGTTATTGCCAATAAGACTGAAAGATCATAGAATGGTTTGGGTTGTAAGGGATCTTCAAGATCATCTAGTTCCAACTCCTCTACCATTGGCAGGGACACTTTTCACTGGACCAGGTCATTCAAAGTCCTGTGCAGCCTGGTCTTGAACACTTCCAGGGATGGGGCTAAGGTGGGTTTATTGTCTGTTTTGAGACTTGTGGCATATAGACCTTGATATTAAATCAGACCTGTAACGGTTTACAGCTAATGTTCATACAGAGATATGCATGTCAAATGCTGTTCCAGGGAGTCTTACACGGCTGATTCTAGTATCTCCATGAGTACATTGATTTGTGTTACCCTTTTAGACCAAACACAAAACTTCAGTCACTTTCTCACATTTTTTGTTTTAGTTTGATAATATTCTTTTATTTGTAATAAAGATTTCAGAGTAAAATTTGATTCTTTTTTAATAAAGAAGCAAATACTCACTCTATATAAGAAAGACATATTCTCTGTAATTCTTTATGTTGTTCTCAGTTTTTATTAGTACAGAGAAATATAATAATTTGCTAGTGATTCCGTAAGTTTGAATTACCCATTAGTGTTGGTTTCACCAGCTATAGAAAATATTTGCCTTAGGAGAACTCTGTGGGAATTGGAATTAGATTTTTGCTCTGATACAGAAGGAAAAAGTGGGTTTGGGTTTGGGATTGTTTGGGCATTTTTTGGTAGAAAGGGTCACATGGGATCTTTCTGTCTCAGTACTAAACAGGTTCCTTCAATATTTGTCCTTGTAATGGCAAAAATAAATCTACAAAACAGTTTGTAGTGTTCTTGTAAATAAGCCCCAGCCTTCTGAAATGATCAACTCTCTGTTACTTATTGCGTCTCTGAAAAATGGTCCTATAGTACTGCCTTTGAAGTCCATGTTATAAACTCATGTGATAAAGATAATGATTAATAGAAAAAGGATGGAGTTCATTTTATCCCATTTCAGTGATCTCAAAGTGCAAAGTCATTATCTAGAGTTGTGCTAGGGGTTTCCATGGCCACTAGAATTGATAGCAAAAGGCACTTGAGGGGGTGAATCTCACCATCTTCAAGAGCTTCTTTATGAAAGGCCACATCACCCTGCAGACCTGCTTGCCTCTCTGTAACAGTCAAAGCAAGGAATGTGTTTAGCCATGACAAGGTGACTCTTAAAATTAATGAATAGATCATTTCACAGCTCTGATGCACAAAACTACAGAAAACCATGCTATGAACAGATGTTTGTATTGATCTTTTTTCCTTGTTGACCCAATTTACTCCTTTCTTTCCCTTTTGGAAAATTAGTAGGAATTAAACGCTAGAAAAAAAAAATAGAGGAAAAGAATAACAAAACACAAGAGGCTTTTTGGTGGCTGTACCACCTGCACCAAAACTTTCCAGGCCACTGAGAAGTCCTCCCCATGCTGCTGAGATGACCATTGCATACAGCTGTATGAAATATACTTGGTGTAAAAAACAACAACAGCAAAAACAGAGAGAAATTAGTTACATGTCCCCAGGTTCTCCTACAGAATCACGTATCCTGATTGCCCACCCAGAACTGGAGGTAGACTTATTGCATGGCTCTAAACAAAGTGACAAACAGAAGTCCTGTTAAATCCACGGTGCCATTCCAAGGCCATGAATTTACTGAACCTTTTTGCATCCATTGTTTCCTCTTGGGTCAGTGCATGATATGTAACACCTCATGCAAGGAGCTGGGATAAGACCTTGTCATTCTGTTGTCTTGGTCTCTTCCAAAGAATCTCATTATGAACCTGAAGAGCTCAGCTAATGGAGTTTAAAGTGACAGAGTCTTTTATAGCACAATAAAGGCTTTTAGGATGTACTTCAGGGGCTTCTAATTCTCTCAGCAACACAGTAAATATAATGAATGCAAGAATTATCCTTGCAGATGTTGTGGTGTCAGTAACAATAACAAAATCTCAGCACGGCACAGGACCAAAATAGCATCTGGGATTTTGATTCACTCAATTTTATCACACAGTGTTTGAGCATTTATGGTTTTACAGTTTTTGTTTATTGATTTACAGTATTTTAATGAGATTACTGTGAAAACATATATGCTGAACTGGTACTTATATGGGACATGTACAGTGCCCATCACTTCCCTCACTGCTTTCCATAGTGTGTTAATTTGCAGCCCTCTGCAGCCCACAGGAAGATTTAACATTAAACAGTCTGCTGCCTAGTATGAGGGGAAGAAGACTAATAACTGCTTCCCAAGCCCATCAAAAGATCATGAAACCTTCCAAGTCTTTGCAATAAGGGAAAATAAAAAACACAGAATGAAGCTGTTTATATTTCTACTGATTTAAAACCAAATGGGGAAGTATTAGCAAAGCAACACACTGATCTAGCAGTCACTGCTCAGGCAATTTCCAAAGCATTCTGAGTATAAGAGTCATTTGTTGCTTTGAGGCCTACACAAAAGTGTCAGTAGTTTCAAATTTGCGAGCAAGGGGCCACAGGGAAGCAAATCTTTCCCACATCCATACACTGGAGCACCTACACACACGCAGTGAGGGATTTGTTATATGTAAGCTTTGCCATCTAAAAGTTAGGTGCCTCACTTAGGCAGCTGCTTGTGATGGGGAGCAGTTCACACATCAATGACTTCCATGTCAGGTGGATATTCACACTGCCAACTGTAGGAACAGAACATTTTCAGAAGAATTTGTAGTGGAAAGTTAGAATTTGTTTCACTAGGAAGGTTTTCTGCATAGGTGGTGGTTCTTTCTTAAAGGCAGTTTCAATGCTTTCCCCCCACCAACTCCCACACAGCAAGAGAAGATCTCAGCCTTGCTCATTGGCGTGCAGAGAGAGAACATTTGCAGACATGCACAAGGCCTCTTGGACCAGAGAGAGTGGGGGAGCAGAGAGAGAAGATACAAAAAGACTTGGAGGAAGAGGGCATTACCTTTTGCCCCTGAAAGGTCCAATGTGTTGCATTGTAAAAAGGTGGACCTTGCATCTGAAAATAAATATTTTTTTAATCCTTCCACCCTCTTGGCATTCTTGGGAAGAATATCTGCATGTGTTTACCTAACACTACTAACATGTCACCAAAACCTCACATAAAGGTACTCCCATCTCTCTTTTTTTGTCTCACTCCCCTGCTCCGGCAGGAGCCCAGCCACTGCCTGAGGCTATTCTTCGCTTCTGGATGAGTGAAAAAGTTGGGGGAAATTAATCCCAGCTTTGGGCAGTAAAGAGTTTAGAAGTTGAGTGGATATGAAGAATGAAATACTCTATAGATTTTAATGCAAATGTACTTCCTCCACTTAGTTATCAGGTACCTGGGCTAAGTGGTACAGGTACCCATTTTCTGCAAGCGAATATAAGGTCTGGTCTCAGGAGATGTCAGGCCTCCACTTCTCCTGAAATCCATCTTTAGTGACCCAGGACTTCCCACAGGATTCTATAAAATAAGTACTCCAGGTTGACTGTGGCCTCCACCTAGAGCAGGACACCACTGCCAGGGCTGTGGTCACCACTGTTGTTCCCAATCTCTGTCAAAAACAACTCTTGTGAATGATTGCATCAAAGACAAGAGGAAAAAAGGCTGCTGGGAAGATTATTTCACTTCTAAGTACACGCAAAAGACTGTTTGTCAACTTCGTCCATGGGAAGATATTTTACCTGGAGGGTCAGATATGTCTCATCGTAAAATGGACACTTTGAAAGGCAATGTTTTCCAGAAGACTTGCCAGTCTTTGCCCTGTGATATCCCAGAACATAGCAACTCCTGTCCTCTCAGCAGCTCCCATCACATGAGCCATGAACCCCTCCTCAAGCTGATGGTAAGGCTGATCCCCAGTGATGTCAGTCCATGTAACTCCCTGGGAAGTACAGCAATTGCCACCAGCTGGACAACCGGTCAGACTCACACTGTGCTTGGGAAAGACAAGGAACACATGGGAGCAAAGAAAGACTTTGGCATTAATTTTTGAGCAAGAGGTATTTTTAGTTAGAGTGAATGGCTATTCCTTACATTGCCAGAAATACTTGCTTTCTCTCTCCCAGCATGCTTGGCCAGACAGCAGCTCTGAGTCAGACTTTTCCTTACATACCGTTGTCCTTTACATCTTTCAGGTGACCCAGAATGTATTACCATGTCAAGCTGAAATCTCTCTGCCTCTGCTTGATCTGGTACTCCTTCAGTTGTTCAGGGGCTTGAGTCACAACCTCTCTCCTTTTCGTAATTTTAATGCACACTTTGTGCTCTGGCCTAAGAGTTTGCTACGTGTAGTTGGAGATATTAGACTGAATCAAGCTTCCTCTCTCTGCAATGAATATGTATTCGAAGCAGTATTGCTTTTCTTGTACCAGTTCAGAATAGTCAGCAGGAGTAAAGTGCTTTTTACTCCTTCCCAGATTAAATCTGTAGGCTTTCTTTAGTTCCACTTTCTAAGGAAGGTTTGCTAGCAGCATTAGCTGATCCAGTTTGGCATTGCTCAATGAATCAAGAACATTACTGTTCATATTCCAACTGCCAGAGAAGCAGAATATAACTTTGTATGCCATTCTCTGGGGTTTTACTCCATTCAGATGGCAAGTCTTTAGCTGATAATTCAGTAGCATCAGACTTTTCACTTTAAAGTGATTCATTCTCACATTTTATTTCTTTCTACCATATAACAAATAACAGTTCATTTGTATGCTGCTCTGTGTAGGTAACATAACTGAACAACCACTTTGATAAGAAGAGAAAGCAGGCGTGTCAAGGAATACAAGAAATTTGAGATTATTTAGATTTTTCATCGTTCTTTCTTTTTGTTTACAGATGTCAATGCCTTTACTTTAAAAAGGGAAACAAAAGGAAATGTCAGCTCTTACTACAAACAAAGTATAATTTCCTTCAACCATGAGTTTCACCATTATTTCTTAGTTAGAACATCACATGAACAATAAATTTTGCTATCTACTGACATTGGTAATAAAGGCCACCCCAGGCAGAGCATTTATTTTAGTTAAGTATTATGTATTCTTATGCTGCCAAACACGAGATCTGTCAGAAAGAGCAGCTGGGACACTAATGACAGCTACATACTGATATATCACAATAGGCATCTCAAGAAAAAATTTTAATATATTTCAAAATAATTGAAATTGTTATTATATTGAGTCTACCTTGCATTTTCCTAGAGCAGTTCTATATTGAAAGGTCTTACAATTCAGCAAAGGAAATGGGTTAGCAGATGCAAACAGCTGGGTCTTTTTTTATTAAAAACCTCCAATACTCCTGAGGAGTTTAATCCCTGAAAGAAAATAGTAAGAAAACACTGTTGATTTTCTTTTTTTTTTTTTTTTTTTTTTTTTTTTTTTTTTTTTTTGTTGGCTTTACATGTACAAATATTTAGCCTCCTGAATACCATTTCTAAATAAATACTTGCTTTGATGTCTGAGTGCTGGGACATAAATTCTTTGCTGATTCATAGCCTGTCAAATCAATGCAGCAATTGCACATAGATTGTTACATTTCAAAGGCTTGTCTGTCCTAGTCTTGTAAACTTTGCTCTGTGTTAATGTAGGAAAATTATATTGTACCTTGGTTAGTCTCTTACTTATTCTAAACTATCACACCCATGATCACCATAATTGGGAGACATATTCCCACTGTTATGTTCTTTGGGGTGGAATTCTGATCTGGAGAACACTTCTAAGAGCACATTGCCATAATTTGGGGGGGGGGGGTTTGTCGTTTTTGTTTTGTTTCATTTTGTTTAATTTTCATCTTTTTTTGACTTTTAGGGGAAATTGCTGATGAGTCCTTTGGGATTTGAATCCAGAAATCTTTTAAAAATGTAATTTGATGGTTAAGTATCATGCAGTAACAGCTCCAGTGAGTCATTCCTGATCAATGCACCATTCTCAACATCTCCATGAAGGAGCCTGCAAAACACCAGCCTCCAGAGGGCTGTGCAAAGACAGGGTCTGGGGGCTGTGACCAGTAACAGCTCAGCACTGGGTGACCTGTGCAATATGAAAGGACATCTGTGGAAGGAAGAAGCAATAGCAAATTCAGGAGAGCAGTCTCAGCAAGAAGTACTAGATATGACTTTTTAAACCTTCTTGGTGAAAACACACAATTGTTACAGTTTGATAGGAGAATCCCTACTTATTTTGTTTTCATTGGGGTATAATTGTCATCACTTTCTGATATTTCCTTAAAAATCCATTTTCAACACCCAGGACAGAACTAAGAGGTTTTATATAATACCTGTAGTTCATCAAGTTACAACAGAAGATGCAGTAAAAATGCTGATTCTTCATAAGCAGCATTTCACAAAGGAATACATAAGGCTCTGCTTAAATTTCACTGGGGGAGGTTTCTTAACTCCAGGAGAACACTCTTTCCCTCTGTTAGAGCTGTTCCAGTTGTATGTATAATTAAATATTCATCTCCTGAGAGAGACAGAAATACAGCAATTGATAGATAGGGAAAGAGGCTAAAAGCCCTCCCAAAGAGGCTAAAGCCTGCCCCCCCCCCCAAAGCCCAATGGCTAAAGCAGTTATCTCAGATGTTGAAAAACTTAATTCCAGAGGCAACTCCAGTTCTGTCAGAAAGCTTAATGCAGACATCAGAAGTAAGGGAAAATTGTGTATTGCATACAGTAAAGTGTTCTACAGAAGATTTTATTTCCTCCCTTAAGACGTCACTCAGACATTCCATCTTATCCTAAATCCAGCACAAAGTTACCCATCTCTTTTAATGGTGTGTGGTACTTTGGGAGCAGTTAGCTTAAAAATCAATAAAAATTACTTTTGTTGCACTTTTTTAAAGGAAATATACCATCTACAGATATTTTTAGGTAAATGCTGACATTTGGTTCGCCTATTTAGTCATGATATGGATGGATTTTAGAATCTTAAAATATTCATGTGGAAAACAGAGGTGACCACTTTGGAATACATTTCATTTACTGTCTGAAAACCACTCACATATTCTTAGGGGTTCCATGTTATTGACAAATTTATAAATAGCTGTCATTTTAATATGCCAAGTTAAAAAAATGGTCTTGCTAATATTACACACATTTATAATGTTTCTGGGGATCATAAATGGCCCACCAGGATAAACATGGCTCTCATGTTTCCTTCTTCCTGGTTGCCTGCAGTAACTGGTGGGTTGTTTTCTTGTCTTCTCGGTTTATTTCAGAAAACAATGAAACAGGTAAACATCATTGCTTGACTCAAGTGGGAAGCAGAAATTAACCATTACCAGTGACCAAAGGATGAGGGCAGGGAGAAGGACTAGCCTCCTTCCAGCAGCAGAATAAAAGGTACCATTCCTTTCTCTTCTCATGCAAATTCAGGTCTATCCAGAATTATTCCTGTGTACGTATACTGGAAAGAAAATGGGCAGATGTGATGAAAGCAGGTGGAGAAGCCACCACTGAGTCTGGCAAAGCCCCTGGGCTGAACTCCGGTGTACTGATAGCAGTGTCGAGCCCTGCGAGAGTCAGGGTGCTATTAAATGGTTACAATTCTTTAGTCATTGCTTAAAGAGTTGGTTCACTCTAATCAGTTGCATTTTTTTATATATCAAAGATGACTACTCACACATATACACCCACCCCTACTCAAATGCATGTATATGCAAATGTATGGAGATAAACAGATAGATAGATAGATCCATGTTTAAATATATACACAAGCAAAATAAATTCACACTTATATATAGACTCTTGATATTGGCTGAAAGAGGGAAAAATATGAGACCTAAAACTCACTGGCCCTGTATTTTGTCTCTGAAATCTCTGGCACCAGGTGTTTCCGCAGAAAGGCATATGCTTTCTGATGTAGCCAAACATGAGATCATATGAGTCCTTTATTCAGTAGATAAAAGCTAATATCTGCTTTTTAAGCACATGGTTAAATTTCCACACTCAGTAAAATAACCTTTAACTTGTTTTACTGTCCTTACTATACATATTCTTAACATGACTATAAATGAGGATTCCCTTTTTTAAACTGAAAATGTGAAACCAGAAAAAAACCCGTAAAATACCATGGATTATTGTTCTTCACTATCTTGAAATAAAAAAAGTACCAAAAACTGAAGCAAAAGGAGAATAATCCCATTGCATATACATGTATTCATTATAGAAGTGTAAATTGTGTCTTGAATGCCAAAAGGCTCCGTACGGCTTACACAACACACCCTGTAGTCTGTGTTCCTCAGAGGAATTTATGTGGTATTCCATTTCCATGAAACAGAATAGGGAGTTGTAGACAAGATTATTATTCAATAGAGACTTTTTCTTTGGGGTACATTAAAAAACCCAATGATGAGCAATATGATTTTACTCTTCCGAAAATGGTATTAAACAGACCAGACTATACAATGTAATAGACAGGAAAAAAAAATTTAAAACCTGCTCTTCTAAAGCACCTAGAGTTCATATAAACAAGGCCAACATGAGCAGTGAAGCAGAAAGTTATATCACTTAACAAAACCTGCTTTATATTCTTTCACCCATAGGTCCTCACCTAACCATCACTACAAGTATTTCTTGCAACAGACCACAGACTACTCCACATAAATCTATGTACAACTTTGGGCTGTCTGGAACCAAGGAAGAGTGCAAATAGTACAATTTTGGGAGGACCTAAATTAACTCACAGAAAGATAGAGCCTCCTTTGTCATATGCATTTATATGTACTACTCATATATTTGCAGAACAATAAATGTACTTACAAAAGAAAATCCCTAGTAACATTTTCCATACTCTTTTGCTTATTAATAACTTTGAAAAGAGCACCTGATATCCATAAAAAGATAATTTAAATGCATGTTGCACATTAGCACATCCTGAGTATACTCAGGATATTCCAGGCTGTCAATTTTTGTGTAATGGTTTCACATTTTTGAAGAGAAATTAATCAATAAAGAAAGGTGAACAGATAAAATAGTTTCAAGGAGAGATCCACATTTCAAACCCCTTTCCTAGTAGAAAATCATGAATGGAATTGAAAATTGTATGAAAATTCAAAGGTCCTGGAAGCTAGACCTGTCTCGAATTTCATACAGTCAAGCTGTAAAGAAGCAGAATTCCTGCCCTATTTTGAACACATTTTAACTCTCCAGTGGTTATCAGCAAGTAATAGTAGAGAAGGTATCCTACCAAGGAAAAGTAAACCCATATCTATTATCTGTTATCTATGATCTATGGTCTATGCTCTATGATCTATTATCTTTTTCCCTTATTATGTACTACAACTGTGTTGTGAAAGATACCAAAAGTGCTACATATATTCTTATATATTATTACAGGAGAGGAAGTGAGGAAGAATCCCTTGTGAGTTAGAAATTTTTTTCTTTCTTTTACCTTCTAGTCTAAATTCTGTGGGTTTATTCTGGACTAAAATACTTCTAGCTCGTTTGTTCTAATAAAAACAGCTCAGGTCTTGGCAGTACTGGAGAACAGTGGGACAGTGGGAGATTTTAAACTCAGAGACTAGCAGATAATCCAGAGAGACTAAAAATGCTACTGGGAATTTGTGGAATGTCATTTAAAAAAAAAAAAAAAAAAAAAAAAGAAAAAAAGAGGGTTTTATTTTTCCCTCAGACAGACTGTAATAGATTTGGTGTCAGTGGGAAGCATGTGCCATCTCTCCAACTGTCTAAGTCATTATACAGAGCTATTAAGATACTAAATATTTCAGCATTTGGAGAAAAGAAGATGGGTTGTTTATTTTCAGTGTGAAAAGTCATTGAAAAGAAAGGAATGTGAGGTATCACTTACTATCTTGGCCAAGATGGCTAACAGATTGCTCAGTGTAGGAGATGTGAAAAATACAATGAATTACTTGCTCAAGCTGAAGAAGGAAGCTTTAATTAGAGCAAGACACTGACTTTGCTATGTCATGATCTCATCCACCATTTACACTGCTTCATAAAAAAATTTGCATCTTCTATGGTGATCAAAGTGAACGAGTTTACTCCCCAAATTTTGCATTCCTTCTATAGATTTCTTACTGCACCAGAGGTCTAGGTATGGTGGTTTAACCTTGAGGGAAATGGTGAGTATACTATTACTGCATAATGAGTTGACACAAAATAATTCCAGTGCCAGATATTTACCTTTTGCCTGGATGAAGACACGGAAAGGAAAACAGATGTTGGGACTCTGGTGCTAGACTACCATCCACGAGACACACGTTGAAATGTCAGATATTTCTTCTTTTCGTGGTTCTAGCAAGTCAGGTAATTCCTCTGTACCTTAGTCATTCATTTACTAAATGGAAATCTGTTTAAGTGTCCTTGTGTGAAGATGCAGACCATTCCACATTCAGATACCCTAAATTTCATCCACATCCATTCACCCATCTGTCCTGTGTTCCCTGTTGGCGACTCATGCCAAACCCATGGGATACAACAGACTAGGGGTGGAGGTAAGGCTGTATGTAGTAAGTAGCATGTCTTACACAGTGGACCTATAAGTACATCTTAAGCTGCTACCCATCTATTTTTCTACATGCACAAAACAGAATTTCAGTTTTGCACATGTATATATATATTTGGACTCAAACGAAATGTTAAATCTGTCCAGAAAGCAGTCTTTTTCTACTCACAGCAGTCCTCTATGTAGGGAAAAAAAGAACCACAACAGAATATATTGTTTTGCATCAAACATGGTACCTTTCCAAAAACTTAAGATCCCAGTTGTATTTTCTTTAGCTGCCCTCTGTTTCCTCAGTTTCCTTTATATAACAATGATCCCAAATTTTCTGTCAGTATAATAACCTATTTAGTCATAAATAAGAAAATTTTTAATAAAATTGCAATAAACTACTTAATGGTCAGCACTTTTCAGTTCTTCTGCAACCTGCAGTTTGTCAAAATGCAGAGAACTTCATATTTAGGTGGCAGAAGAAGCCAAGTCTAAACATTTCATGTACATTTCAATGTGTATTCAAGCAGAGGCATGGAAATCAGTAAGGCAGCTACTAATGATCTGGTTCCATTAACAAATGTTCATTTGGATGGTAAGTGACCGTAGACAGAGAGGAAATGCAATTTTGGTGCCAATACAATAAAAAATAGCTGCTATTAGTGCCATATAGGGGTTATAATCAATTATACCTTTTATTTGCTCAATTCAGCCATACCGTAGCCAATTAAATCTCAGTTTTGAATAAAGAAAGGAGTATAGTGGGTTTTACATAACTGCCTCATGAACAGTTCATTTAGCTTATGCTATTAATATCACCTTGGTTACTGGAGTGATCGAGCTTATTCCTGACATGATGTTTTTAGCTTTTGCCTTATTAGTCTAAAGTTTTCCAAAACACTTTTACCAGAAGAGGAAGTATCTCTCTTCTGGACATTAAATTAAACTCAATTCACATCACATTACATAATCACTTTAGCCAGTGACTAGACCATAACCTGATTCTGCCATCTGACTTTACACTGAGCAGGAACTTATCCCTTAGATAGCAATCTACGGCTGCATATATATGCTCACAAGTATGTATTATGAAATTTATTATGGGGGTTTTTTAGTAAAACCTATTAGCCAAAATGTTTAAGCCTATTATGCCATACACTGCAGAAATTTGTAGAAAACTATCCATTTCCCCAAATTGTTCTGAGTCTTAACAAAGAGTGATCATAGAGAAGGTTAGTATCTCTACCACAGCAGTACCACTTTGTCTTATAGCAGTCTTAGAAAGGACGGATCCTGCCCACTGGACAATTGTCTTGAAATCAGCTGAAATCACTATGTCAAGATAACAAAGTATACTTGCTTCCAAGTTTAAACAAGAAAAAGTTTGCAAATAACATGTAATCCCCAGCCCTAATCTGTTCTTCAAATCTCACTGATAGACTTAAAAGCTGAGTCTAATTTTAAGCAAAAACTGAATTCTCTATTTCTAGATGGTTTTGGAACTATGTCAGTACTGATCCCTGTGGTTTTCAATCAAATACAAAGAGATGGTCGGTTTATAATGTCTTTTTCAGTAGCAAGACTTTTTATACCTGTAGCCCAAAAGGAATAAAGGGAGATGTTGTCTGTAATTAGGAAATAATTCATAATGACTAGGGGATGGACAACTGAGGAGCAGGCAGTTCAAGCTGGAGTGGAGCATGTTGGGAGGATCAAGGAGGATGGCTGAAAACAGAGGCATTCAGAAGCAGGAAAGTGGGGTTGGAGATGGGAGAACAGTGATAACAGGAAAACCAATACAGAGGTTTAATCACAGAAAGACATATAGTTGAGGTTGAGTGAACTTGCAACCAAATCAGAGAACTCTTCCCTTCCACAGCCCTCTCTACCTAAACATTTGAAGGAATGATTAGTTTAGAGGCATGGATGAGTGCAGTGCAGTGAGAGCACGAGAAGGCTGCGGGACTAAGACCAGGTCCCCTTGAAGGTCTTCTAGGTCAATCCAGCTTGATGAGAGTGCTAAAAATGATGCAGCTCTCTGCTCTTCGGTGATTTGATGTCATGGCAAGATCTCCCAGGTTACACTGAATGTGCAGTCTTCAAATGGTAAAGCTTTTAATTAGTGCCTCAACATAGGCTGTTAAGGAGCACCAAGAAGAAGCAACAGTTCTGCATCACCTGCACACATCCAGCAGATTCAGTAGGCTTTGGACCAAACCTTTGGGAGGAGCTACTCTTTATCTTTCCTGTCATCAGCTAACCAACAAGTCACTGTTTTTTCACCTCTCCCTTTTTAGTTAGTAAAGGCACTTCCATATTAAATATTTTATTAAAAACCAATTCCTGGAAGGACCCCAGACTCCAGCACTTGAGGAGGTTGACATCTGAATGGTTCACTACAGTCCCAGTTTGAAGAATGCTTAGTCATAATCAAAAGGTTGTTCATTCATAGTTACCCCCGCTCCGGGATAAATTTCCATCTAAAGTATTATTCACACACACTTTTGTCAGGGTTTCCATGTACTGGGAGTCAGTCCCTCAGAACTAAAATTATCTTTTAAAAATATTTTCCTACCCTGTAACTCCTTCTGGCTAAGTAAGCACAAGCTAAATGAGTCAAGCTACATTTTCATCCTGAGTTCAATTTGATTTTCCATACTCACCCCTAATGAAAATGATTTATTGGAACATACCAGCTATATTTAAGCAGCAGCCAAAACAATTACATTTAATTAAAATTAAGGTCAAAGAAACACAACAAACTAATGTGACACTTCAGACATCAGCCTGGAATAGATGTTATGTTGGTTGATTATCAATAAGGTACAGTAAACACAAATGTGTTCAGCAGGTAATTCTTAGTGAAACCAGTTCAGGCAAGCAAGCAAACACTGTCCTTGAAAATTTTCTCACTTTCTCTGGATTCAAAATCATCCTGCACACTGTGCTGTTCTTTCTATCCTTAATCTACTTCAGTGATTTATTCTTTTTCTTTCAGGAAAAAGTATTCTGCCAGAAGCTCTCACTTGAGAGCCAAAGATATGGGGGAAGGGTTTAGTTTATATAGTGTTTTTCCGTCTCTTCACCTTGAAAATACAAAAAGTCTTTTCGTCACAAGCCTTAGGCTAATCAGGCTATGCTGGGTATTTGAGCATCTTCTACATGGCTGCATATCAGCAAGCTTGGAAAAAGGATTTACTATGACATGGTTAGTTGTTTAGTCCTTCGACAAGCAAAGATTGCACAACTGTGATTTTCTCTGTGTTTTCAGCATAAGCCATTGCTTATAAATGTATCTTTTAAAACTGGGGACATTCACTCCATATCTTCATTTAATAAGATAAATATAGTAAGGCTTGATGGCAGTTTTCTCCTAAACTCCTTGAGGATCAGAAGGAAAGGGTACTGTATGAATAAATACTTCTCTGATTGTCCCCTGACAATGGGGATTCAGTCATGTTCAAAATTTTTTTCAAGTCCCTCATATCTGAGGCCAAGATAGTGATCTGGCAGTGCTGTAAATGGATGCAGGATCTGGTCTTCAGTTTCCCTGGATGCTTTGTTTCCCATGGTTCAAAACAAAGCAACAAACAGAAGCCCTGCCAAATATGTCTTTTCTTTCCTGCTTGTAAAAATAACTCTGGGAATGATACAGAAATAGGTTCCCCTGCAGCCTCTGCCCATCAGGCAGAGCCAGTAAGCATGTCCACATCACCCAGCAGAGCACACTGCAGAGACCCTCAAGCTCACAGTACTTTGTCTGGGTGCATTCACACAGAACAGTATGCATGCTGTGTAGAAATAGTAGCTTATATGACAAGACCATTGCTCCTACTCAGTTGAAACCTGGCCCCAAGCTCAACAATTTCCACTGCAACTTCTAGCCCAGATGCAACAGTACTCATCCAGTACAAGTGCGAGTGATGCTCTTCTGGGGATCTCTATGCAGCCATCAGTCATGCACACAGTCCCAGCACAGCTGGTTTCTGATCTCTGTTGGGGCCTCCCGGTGATGCCGCGGTCTAAATAGCAATGTGGAAATTTCTCTCTGAAGCCTCAGACTTTTAGGAACGCTGCATGAGGCTTACAGACAAACACGAACAGAAAACCAAAGCTTAGTGGAAGAGTGCAGGGGAAAGGATGAGTTTTCCTTTAATACATTCACGGGAACAACACATTCTTTGGGGACATGCCAGACCCAATCTGAATACAAATCAGAAAGCATTAGCAAAGTATCTGGGGCTACAGTAAGCCAAGTGCAACTGGGTCACTGCTGAGGCTGTAGTGACTGTGTGGAGGGAAGTCACCAGTAAAATAGGAAAAGGAAAAGCACAGAGAAAATCACCCTAACTGGGAAGGAACTGGGGCAATATTTCTGTACTGGTGACTTTTTAGCTCTTCCTGTAAGAAAAAGATACTAAAGGACCTAAATGAGTTTCACAAAAGCAGTAGCCCTTCCTTACCAATGGTGAAATTATCAGAAAGACATTTGCTTGTATACCTTCTTGATATAGTCCTTTCTTATCCTGATCAAGGCAAAACATCATGATGAAATAAACCCTAATCTAATGATAAAATTACTCCAACCTTCAGGTAGGATAAGTTTATGTTCTTCTGAAGATGGCAGAAAGACGATCATGTCTGCAGGCAGATTCAAGCTGGACTTTGGTCCTTCAGGCTACTTTAGGGGCTGCCATATAGCTCTCAAAAGTGTCAAAAGAAGGCAGTGACTAAGAGATGATACAAGTGTAGGTTATGCTGAATCTGGTGATGTTTGGACTAGGTATCTCTCCTTTCAGCAGACCTGCCTTATTCACTCCTCCAAACCATCATTCACAATGTTGTAAAAACAACTTGTGGTGCTCAAACGTCCAAGAAAAAAAGATGAGAGATCAGAGAGTCTGGAAGGGATCTTCAGAGATTATCTGACACAACCCTGCTCTAATCCAGTTTCAGAGATACACTGGGTTTTTCAGGTATGTTTCTACCTGTGTCTTAACCACATCTGAGGATGGAGGTTTCTCTCCATGCCTCTCTGGGCACCATTTCTGACCTCCCTCACCGTTAAATGTTTTCTCTGTGTACAGTTATGTTTCCTGTGTTGCAGTTGTGTTTATTGCCTCTTATTACCCAACACCTCTCATTAAACTTCTGCAGAAAGCTGTTAGATTTCCCCAAAGCTAACCCTGCTCCAGGCTGACCAAGCTCAGATCCCCCAGACTCTCCTTACAGGGTAAACAGATCCAAACTCTCCAAACAGGTCCCCCATCTTGGGGACCTCCCCTGAACTCTCTCCAGTTCATCAATATCTTTCCTTCACTGCAGACCCAAAACTGGGCACAGCTGTGATCTCAGAAGTGCCAAAAGGGGGAAGGAATCATGTACCTTGACTTCGTAATGCTAGGACTTGGCAGCTTGAGGAGGAGGAGGAGGGCCATGACTGAGTTTCAAACTCTCAAAGACACTGGGAAAGTTGAAAGCAGAACAGTTGTTTATTAAATCCTGCAATGCAAGAAGCATTCGCTGAAACTAGCTTTAAAAACATCAGTTTTGACTGTTAAAAACAGTCAAAAGAAAGCATTTCTACACACAGCGGGAGGTGAATTTCTAAATTTTAAATGCCACAGGAGTCTGAGGAGACAGCATCAGCAGGATCACAAAGGAAGCAGATAAATCCATGAACAGAAGATGCTAAAAGTGCTGGGCAGGCATGTACATACTGCTGTTATTCCAGCTGCAATACTTGTAGATGCTGGGAAACACAGGGAGACCAGGGATGACAGTGGGTCTTTCATGCTGTCCCTGAACGCCCTCTCTTCTGGTCACTGTTGGAGGTAGATGGGCCTCTGGTCACTTCTTGTTCTCTTGTTCATCTGAGCCCTGTGGGAGGCTACTGAGTTGACGCTAATTAAATAAGAGACACAGGGACAGTAAGTGAGTTCTCTTACATGAGAGATTGATCTTGCCATGCTGAGAATCATCAGAAGTTAAAAAAACCATGTCAGAAATTGCTCACCCATAGAAGTTGGACCAGAAAACCATAAGGTCCAGTTCAAGAGAGGATTGACTGCTAATCATTTCTGTGGGCTGCAAGAGTCTGACAGCCCTGCAGGATGTGGTCCTAGAGGCAGGAATGGTAAATCAAACATATCTAATTGTCTATCATCTCCAAAATAGAAATCACTAGCATAAGAATTGAAAACTAACTGAATAAATTATTAAGCCATGAGAAGCACAGTTAAATGTACAGACCTAAAGGGCTTTAACACAGAAAGTTTTGATAACATATTTCTTACTTAGGTACACTTTCCTTTTTTTTCTTGTTGACAAACAACTCAAAAAACCTTTTTTAATCAAAACCATTAAAATGGGGGTCATGGTATTTACAAATTGCAATCCTATGTGTGGTTTAAAAAGTTAAAATTAAAAATTACCATTAAAAATAAAATACAACAAAAATGTTCATTAAACAAAACAAACTTTTTTTTCCCATTTATTTGCTGCTGTTAAGTTAAGTGCTTGTTCTTTGAGTAGGTAGTCATGTGTGTTTAACCTTCATTTGCAAACTTCAGACATTTTAGGATTTAGGCTAGATATATATAAAAGCAGAGGGAATTGAAATACTAAAAAAGTTCATCTGGATAGAAGGATATGAAAGTTTCCTCTTCAATAATTATTCCTACTGAAATAGACACAAAGAACTTCTTTCTTATGCAGGTTTAAACAAATTGTTTTCAGTAAGTAAAATCTAAGAATGCTCTGGAAGAGCAAACCTTACTCTAATAGCAATGCACAGCTCCACTTCTATGATGTATAGCTCAGCTGAGGAGCTTTTTATAAAGGAGAATGTCAAAATATGTCAAGAAGAAGAAAAACAAACCTTCAACACAGCACCAAGGTGAAAGAAAGTAAGTTGAAGTCTTCCTCTGAGAAAGACACGCTATAAGGAATTACAGAAGTACAATTTTTCTGAATCCCCTTTTCCATTGAGATAATGAATACAATTTAGCGGGGTTATAAAATAACTCATGGAAGCAAACCCACAATATGTGTGAGTCTGGTGTAACCCAGAAGTTTGCCAGTTACAACACTGGAAGAATCTTCTGGTGTAAGAGCTCCTAGTGGAATTGTGCTTTCTGGTATAGTTTAAACCAGTGTCTAAATGTGAGCAGAACCATGCTTTTTAGATAGGTCAGATATAACTGGGTGTAAAGTTAGATATGCAGGTACTGCCCAGAAATGCCAAGACAGTGGAAAGAAATAAAAAAAAAGAAGCTTATTTAGAAGGCCAGAAAACCAAAAACTTACAGAAACCTGACAGTGCTACAAGAAACACTGGGCCCCAGGGAGGA
This sequence comes from Myiozetetes cayanensis, assembly GCF_022539395.1. Taxonomy (NCBI): domain Eukaryota; kingdom Metazoa; phylum Chordata; class Aves; order Passeriformes; family Tyrannidae; genus Myiozetetes; species Myiozetetes cayanensis. The sequence continues at coordinate 37,821,999 of NW_026087742.1, read as the reverse complement.
AAGGCAAGGACCTGTCATCTCCAGGGCTTTTTGTCTTCTCTTCCCTGTCCTTTCCACATTCTCTCAGCTGCTGGGGCACTGTACATACTTGTGGGGGTTATTTCTCTCTGGCATAGCAGAGATAACGCATCTCTCTCTCTCTCTGCAACTACCTCTGACTTTAGAAGGGAAAAAAAATCTAATGCCTTTTTGAGAAGGCATTTTTGCAGTCTCGTAAGCAAAATAAGTTCTAGCTTTCCATTACAAATTCTTTGGAAATCTCAACTATCCCTACACTGGGAATTTTTTTTTGCCTTTGTTAAAAAAAGAAGAAAACTCAAAAAGAACCGGCAAATCAAAAATACCTTTTGTTCTCATTAAATAATGACAAAACCAACAAGAAGAAACAAATAAAGAAACAGAAGAATCAACAACTCAAAAATTCTAGGTCCTAAATAAGGTTGCTATGCTCGGAAGAATATTTAATACAGTTGTATCTAGGTTTCATTCATCCCTTTCCAAGCACTACGATGAAAGTAGAGTTCATCACAGCAATTATGTTAAAAAGTGTTAAGAAATTAGTGCTTTATGCTGTAGGAAGTGACCACTGTTCTGCATTTCAGCTCACCCTGACAGCAAAAAGGTTCATTTAACCTGCCTCTTATAATTTGTGGTGATGACTGCAGAAGTGGTTTAAAGTTCCTCACTCAGCCAAAGCCAGCTGAGAGCGGGCACCTAAGCAGTTACAATGAATCAACTTGAGAAATACTACACGAGATGCTAGCTGGGAAAACATAAATAAAGAATTAGACTGAGAATTAGACTGAGAATCAAAAAAAGGTGGAATTACAACGCATAAGAAAGAAATGAGAAAGCACCACAGACTCGCAGTTCTCTAGGGCAGACAGGGTAGCCTGTCAAAGTTTTAAGTCTGACAGTGCTTTGAAACCATCAATTACATGCTGTTGTGCCAAGCTCTTAGTAGTGTCCTATCTATTGAATAAACACCCTTCTCCAAAAAAAATAATGAGCCATCAGTTTGAGAAATTTCCCTGGTTGTAGCTGTGTCAGCCTGCTTAAGCTGACCTTTAGAGGATTCGCGTGAGAATAAAGGACATCTTATTTATTCCGCGTGCATTTTTGTGAACCGGGAGCTGCCGATCTTAGACAAAAACACAATTTTTCCTCCTAAGAGACTCTCTGAGGATTTTCAATGAATCATATTCTTGGCTAGTTTATAATCTGACATCAGAAAACAGTTCAGGGGAAATTAATCCCTGAGGTAGATTCATTTTTGTACAACCAGGTAAAATTTGGCCCGTTTGAGTATGTTTCTGCCAGACAATGTAGAGCATGAATGCAAGGGTGAAGAAAGTAATTTAGTAAAAGGAAGGAAAGATTCTGAGGTTTGAGTTTGGGGTTTTTTTGTTTGTTGGGGTTTTTTATGTAGAGAGTGAATTTGTTGTGTACATAGGCCAAAGAGTCTTAAAATATGGGTTGTTATAACAATGTCTGTGATATCAAAACAATGTTAGTATGGCTTTTATTCTGGAATTTCAAAGTAATTTTCAAAGCTTAATGTGCCAAGTTATAATAGCTGGCTGCACAGGGAAAATTAATACTATGTATTCCCACTTTGCATCAAAGCAGTTCATGTACATGCTCTAGGCTGTTGAAAGAAGAATTTGGGCTTCCAGGTTCCGACCAGAATGCTTGAATAGAGCATGGTAGGAGGTAAAAGGGAAAAAAAAGGAGATGAACATATCAAGTAGAAATTTTTACACACAGTGGCCTGCACCAGAAAAGTTAAAAAAACTAGTTCTTCATGCAGAGTGGCCTCCTGAAAAACTGTCTCACTGAAGGTATTAAGAATCCCCTGGCCCATGCAATTTGGTTTACCTATCTGTAGAAAAAAAAATCTTTTTGGACTGATTTTGACTAATGCAAGTGAGCCACATGAATCTTGGAATAATGACAAGAGTGGAATAAGAAGTGATCAAGGAACATTCAAGCATTGCATCCTGAATAAGCATCAGCTTGGTTTAGATTTCATAGTTAAGGGAAGGTAAATGGGAAGGAGGAGAAGAAAATAGGGAAGATAAGGTTTTCCATGGGCTATGTATCCAGCCCTGATTTCCTCTGACACTTATTAAACAAAAATAAGATTTTGGTTTTTTATGTTACCTGTGATTTTCAGAACCTTACGTTGAAAGGGTGTTAACTGATACTTAACACTGTTAATTTTCTAATTGTGCCCAAACTAGGCAAGGAGGAAATAAAAGGGGGTAATTCTGTAGAACAGGAAGAGCAAAACAAGGTAATTATAGCATTATTTCAGTATCTATACTTGAGGCATGTACAGTACAAACCATTTTCAATGGGCAGAAAAACTCACTATACATTACTATTGTAATGAGTAGTAATGGATAATGATAATACTATGACAGTCTTCTCTCTGTACAGTGCCATTACAGGTATGAGTGCATAAACAGATTTTGACTGAGATAGTCCCTAGTAAATCAGGACTGAATTTTTTTCTATGCCATTCGAAATAGCTTCTAAGTCTATTTTTATCTGCACCCTATCGTTTTGCAGTTTCTTATCTTCCATGCTTCCCACAGGGTCACAGCATCCACCTGCTCTTGTCATGGAGTCCTTCAGGGACTGCAGGCAGACCTCTGTTCCCCCATGGACCTCCATAGCGGGAAGGGGCACAGCTGCCTCACCATGGTGTGCACCAGGGGCTGAAGGGAAATCTCTGCTCTGGCACCTGGAGCACCTCCCCTCCCTCATTCTGCACTGACCTGGGGGCCTGAAGGGCTGTTTGTCTTATGTATTCCCATTCCTCTCTTTGACTGCATTTGTATAGGCTTGGCCTTGGCCAGCAGCAGGTCCGTCTTCCAGAGCATTGTCTCTGTCAGACATGGGGGAAGTTTCCAGAAGCTTCTCAGAGAAATCACCCATATGGCACCATCACTACCAAAATCTTACCACTTAAACCTAGTACAGCATCAGAAACTGTTTCAAGGACTGTCAAATATACCAGTAGAAGATGGAAAGGAATGAGAAGAATTTGATCTGACTTCATGTTTCAGTTTCACTAGTGGCCTATTTGCTAATAGGAAAACATTCGCCATTACTAAAGAAGACAATGTTCTGGAAAACTTTATGTCATTGAAAGCCCCACACAGAAAATGCAGCTTGCTCTCAGTTGCAGATTTGAGGTAACTAACATTCAATTCTTTGGGAAGAGGTGTATCTGGATAGAGTTTGGGTCACAGGACAAAAATCAAAGTGAACATGAGAGGTTGGTTGCAGACATAGAGTGAAAAACTCGAACGAAAGCAGAAAAACCTCTTTGCTTCCTGGAAATGTAAGATGTGAGATAAATGCTTGGCCATGTGATATGTTGGCCACCTTGTCCAGAGGTATCCTCATGTGTAGACATCCATGAAACATAGAAAGTAGACTCATAATTTTCAGCTAGTGGGAGGCTCTTTCCTCATTATATGCTATCTTAAAGAAACAGATTGAGGATTCATCTGCAGAGAAAAAAAGTGGGATAAACTGGACCCCACAAAGCACAAGAATCCTGAGGTGGAACTGCTTCCAGAGCCTGAATCAAAGCTGTCCATACGTGCAGTGTACAGTACAGATGCGCCCTTACATGAGAACTCCTGCCTGCCTTGCTATTAGGGTAAGGCAGTAATGTTCTTCTCTTCATATGAGTCAGGAATAACACAAAACACAGTACAGAGAGCCAGAGATGTGCTAGGCTTGGCCGACTTTCAGTATATGTAACTGAGGAAAAACAGAGTGAGGACTTGAGAATAAGGAAAAGTCTAAAAAAGACCCCTAAACTCAGAAAACTTATCAATGCACTGATGCTATTCAAGCACAGTTCAGCACAAAGTCTTCCAGCTTTAGGTCTGCTTTGAATGAGGAAGTTTGAGGCTGTGATAGTTTCTACTTCTAATGATACATTCACTGAAATACAAAGGTTTCATCAGCAGAATCACATCTCTGAACGTGATGAGTCAGCTGAAAGTTGCAATTCAACCTCTACTGCTATTTCAGATATAATTCAAACACAGTCTGATGATTCTTAAAAGAAGAAAGAGACATTGATGAGCTGGTTATTAGATTTCTTGGGATATCTGTACATTCCAAAGAAGTAGACTTTCTGAAAAATTTAGGGCACAATTCATCTAACCATGTGTAGAAGTCAGTAATGAATTTAGATCTAACTCAGTCATCTAGACTTCCTTTATAGTCAGAAAAGAGAAATAAGCTCCTTTAAGTCACTTCAACTGATACAGATATTTAAAGCAGATGGCCAAACAATGACAATTTCTTATGACTCCATTGTTAGTGACTAAAATTAGGCAGCACCAGTCTTGCTCCTTCTCACCAAATACCTAAAAGAGGTGAATGGAAATTGAGCTTTCGAGGTTTTCTGGTCACTGAAGCTGAGGATCACCAGCCACTGTTCTCTGAAAAAGTGTCCCTTGCCTACATTGTTCCTGTCCATAGCTGGTCTCTCCTGAACATTTCTCAGGTTCAGAGGGACTATTTTCACGGTGGGACAGTAAAATATGTTGATCCTACAAAATGCACCATCTTGAGCACCATCTACAGGTACACCATTTACTAATTAATGATTTGTTTGAACACCAGCCCAGATAAATAACCTAACAATATATTGGGGACTGTGTTGTCGTGCTAAGAAGATTTAGTTTTCCTAGAAAGCTTTTCTCAAAGCCCACCATAATGTATTGCTCCCTGGGGCAACTCTGGGATGGGAGTGAGAGAAAGATTGGAGCCTTTATAAATAAAGAGAGATATAGAGACAAGGTATTAAAAAAATGAGGAGTTTGTCCATTTCCACCCTGAGTTAAAAATACCCATTAATATCAGTGGGGATTGCAATACCATATACAAACACTGTGCAGAATGGAGAGGGGGAGCTACCAATCGTTATTCATTCTGATCAGAGACCTGGCAAACCTTGCTTATCAGGCACAGTATAATCTGACAAGCACAAATGGGACTTATTCTTTTGATTTAACTTCATCAAAATATAAGGAAACCTTTCCTTTTTCCTCTCATTTCCCTATCATCTCTTGATCTTCCTATCACCTTAACCACATCACCTTAAAGCCATTAAGTTTTATCTAAAGCAGTATAGCATCTAGATGGAATGGAACTGACTTGGTAAACAATATATTTTTCAAAATGTCATTTCCTTTTTTTCAGTGGTGAGGAGAAGGCAAGTAATGGTGTCTTTCTTGTGTCTTTTACTCTCTAGATAAGTATATCCATTCTTTGTATAGCATCTGCTTACATTATTTCTACATGTTTTTGTATATAATATTCTAACAGAAGTCCTTCATTTCCTTGATTAAAATTAATGAGGATGGACACATTCCTTGAAAACTTGTGGAATAATTGTAAAAGGATTGTGTGGAACAGTGCTTAACATCCAACACTCCCTCATATCGCCATGCAAAAGTCAACTGATTATTTCTGAGTGATGTATACTATGCTGTTAGTCTAATTGCCAGCAGTGGCACTGCTCAGCCATAAAGAAGTTCACTGCATCAACAAAATTTAATTGGGGCATGTCAATATACCAGCATTTTCTTGCAGAGCTAGTTAAAATGAATACAGAAACTGCTAGGCCCAAGGATAAAAGTGTATATTCTTCACTTGAATCAGAGGAATTCACAGAAAAACTCATTTTGCAACAACACGCTGTGATTCTGCCTCCTGTTCTTTACTCCAGCAACCATTAGCTGAACATACACACACAAAAAAGGGCTCATTTACTTTATCAGCTGACACTTTGGGATTATTTAACTGACCAGGCCACGGACTTAATGCTCATGCAAATATTTTAGACAAGAAAAGAGAGGAACAACAAATAGAAGGGGGGGGAAAGAGTGTAGCCATTTGGTACGGTTTGATTTCATTATGTACCAGAACTAATCAGTGTGGTATTGTTGATGACATCTGTATTAACATTCTGTTAGTTTCCTAATGTGTAGAAGTACTTAAAAAAATTTTTAAAAATAATAATTTGATATTAAAGCCTAAAACCCCAGTAACAAAAAGCACTAAACGTGTTCTATTTTTATTACTGACATCATTCCTAGAAGATAGATTCATTAAGATAAGGGAGGAGTCTAAAATATCTGTTGATGTTAAAGTGACCTACAGGAAAAAATGTAAACAGTGATGTTAAAGAACGGAGAAAATTTAATTCCTTCTCTGTGAGTCTTTGGGAGCAAATGAGTTCACCACAGCTTAAATGAGTAGTAGAGCATGTTTCAGAAGTGACGTATGAAGGAATTTGTTGTAATGTTGAACTTTACCTTCTCTCATTATGTTGATTCATTGAATAGCTAACAAGGGAATAACTGGCAAGTGCTGACTGCTGTGCAAGCCTCCACACTGTACACTCCATCATCCAAAGCTTTGAAGCAAACATGCCCACCTAGCCTTGCCTTTCAGAGTTCATCACTCTTTCCTCCCACCATCATGACATTTTTTTTTTTTTTTAATTTGCCATTGTGGTTTACTAAAGCCACCACCTCCTACCAAAATTATTTCCAGTAGAGAGTTTTTTTAAATAAAGTGAGAGAAACCATAGAATCATGGAAATATCTGAGTTAGAATGAACCTTTAAAAGATCAGCTAGTCCAGTGTCCCTGCAAGGAACAGGCACACTTTCCTCTAGATCAAGTAGCTCAAAGCACCGTCCAGCCTAGCCTTCAATGCAGTGATGGGCATTCATAACTTCTCCTGGCAACTTGTTCCAATGTCTCACTACCTTCATCATAAAAAAATGTCTTCTTTATATGAAACCAAAATCTACCCTCTTTTGGATGAAAAACATTACTACTCGTGTTGTTGCTGTATGACATGGTAAAAAGTCTCAATCCGTCTTTCTTATAGGCCATCTTAGGGTCGTTCTCCAGGTTGTACAACACCAATTCCCCAACCTTGTCATCATAGGAGAGGTATTCCAGACCTCTAAGCATCTTTGTGGCCCTCCTCTGGACCTACTCAAACAGGTCTTTGTCATGCTGGGACCCAGAGTTGGTGAGGTCTCACAAGATTGGAGTAGAAGGGCAGAATCACTTTCCTCAGCCTGATGGCCACACTTCTTTTGATGCAGCACAGAATAGGATTGGTTTTCTGGACTGTGAGTGCACATTGCTGGCTCATGTCCAATTTTTCATCCATGAGTATCCCCAATCCCTTCTTTCCAGGTTGTTTTCAATGTGTTCATTACCCAGTCTTTACTAATATCTATGATTGTGCTGAACCATGTGCAAAGTCCTGCGTCTGAGTCAACAAAATTACCTGTATCAGTACAGACTGAGTGATGAACGGATTGAGAGCAGATCCTGGAAGAGATAGACCCACATATCATCATATACAATGGAAATACTCTCCTGGACTTCTAGACTCTCAAGCATTTAAAAAGAGCATCCTCATCTAGAAACTATCAAAAATGGAGTGCAAATCAGGCCCTAAATCTGCTTAGTATAATTATTTCTAAGATGGACTTATTTCAGAAAAGGATTCATATCACTGATTAATCAAAAATAGAGGTGATGTCTTTTTGCTTGAGTGGGATGCATTGAGGGTCAGGGGACTATCGATTGTTCTGATTAATACACTGCACTGCCATGGCTGGGAAAAGGCAACTCAAATTAGAAGGCTCCTGTTCTATCCTGCTTTCATGGTCACAATTCCCCTCTGAAATCAGGGTCTCAGAGAAAAAAGAGGATCAATGGTCCCAGGCATTAGTGAAAGTCAGAGTGCAAGGCATAGAGGGCAAGTCACTGGCCATTGTAAATCATGGTCAGTCTCTTAACTCAGTGGATCTATTGCATTTTAGTCAGGAATTTGACCCTGAAAGCAGTCTGTATTTTTCCTTCATATCTATTGTTTCCTTATATGATTTTTATTGTTATTTGGTTTTACAATCACTACTATTCAAAATGGATTACAGTCAGTGCTCTATTAATTTCTAAGATTGGCAAATATTTTGAGAACAAGTTTGATATTTTCTATGCCTTTAAATTAATCTTTTTATGATTTCTTGGTATATATTCCCTACTTTTCACTGCTCAAAAAATATTGCTGGTCTAGAAAGATCCCAGGAGTCTAAAGGAAGGTGGGAGTACTATAATGTCATATTGAAATGTGGAGGATATTCAGCATCCTGAAGATATGAACTTTATTTGTTTATTCCTATTGGAGAGGGGTTTTATTTCTTTTTTTTCATTTATTTCCCTTTTTTTTTAAAAAAAAAAAAGTCAAAACCATACAATTTATGTTCTAAGAAATGTAATATTCACCTTAATTCTGCTATCCAAAAGTCAGCAAATTCTCTACAAAGAGTCATACTTTTTTCTCTTTGTGTCCTGATTTAATCCCAGACAGTAACTAAGGGCCACAGCTGCTCTCTCTCTCTCTTCAGTGGGATGGGGAAAAGAATTGGAAGAAGGTAAAACCCATGGTTTGAGATAAGAACAGTTTAATAATTGAATAATAATGCTAATAAGAACAACTATACAAAAAAGAGAAGGAGTGCTGAAACCCAAGAAACATAAGTGATGTACAATGCAATTGTTCACCACTCTCTGACCTACACCCAGCCCATCCCCTAAGCAGTGATCAGCTCCTTCCAGTCAACTCCCCCCAGTTTAGAGACTGAGCATGACACACTATGGTATGGAATACCCCCCTATACCCCCCTAGCCAATTCAGGTCAGCTGTCCCAGCCATGCCCCCTTCCAGCATCTTGTGCACCTCCTCGCTGGCAGAGCACGAGATACGGAAAAGTCTGTGACTTAAGGTAAGCACTGCTCATCAACACCATCAGTGTATTATCAATATTCTCATACTAAGTTTAAAACTTTGCACTATGCCAGCTACTAGGGAAGAAAATTAACTCTATTCCAGCTAAAACCCAGACAAGTTGACATCTCAGATGAAAAGTATTCTTTAATACATTCCCAAGGAGAAAAAAAAACTCTCCAAGAAGGAAAATTTTGCTTCTAAATATATATACAGCTTGAACTCACAGTTTAAACATAAGGTAAAAAAAAAAATTGTTTGAAATGTTAATCCTAAATTTGCACCATCAGAAAACTGATATAGTTCAGAAAAAACTTAATCACCAATTGAGCTGACTTTTGATAATTAGAGATTCACTTCTGGAGTAAAATAACTTTTTAAGTGATTCCAGTGCTGTCTTTTAACATGAAGATTAGAGGAAGCTTCCGTTAGATATTTATCAGAAACAAATCCAAATTCTGCCAGTGCAATTTTCAAAGGGTTCTGAAAATCCCAGTTACTCATCTCCCACAAAAAGACAGCCTAGTCACAAGTAATGCTGCCTTTGGAAATCCCAACAAAAACTCCCCTAGCTTCATTATCCATTACCCCGTATAAGCAATAGGATAGAGAACAAAATACAAAAAGATGTATACAAATAAATGTGGATGGATGAGAGTCTAATTTAATAAGTACTTAATATAACTGCCCACTGTCTGATGCATTGCTGCATAATGTGCTATTGATTTGAGGAAAAAAGATTATATGATAGCTGGCAGAAAGTGCCTGGCACTCTTCCTCCCAGGATTTATTGGTTTTGATAATGAATAAATACATTTTATGTATTAAAAGCTAGCAAGACTTTTTCTAACCTTCTTAATTTTGTCAACTCCATGGAGAAGACCCCTCATAGCTTCATGGACACTGCATATGCAAATAAAAACTCTGCATGTCCTCTGTCAGCTTATGAAATCTCCCATGAAATGCAAGTAGCTCCAGGAGATAGAAGAGGCTGACAGAGGATCCCTTGATATATTAATTTTCTCATGGTACAAATTCTCTGATTTTCAATAGGCAGCATAGATGTTTTTGATCTTCCCTTTGTGTCATTATTAAATTTCCTGTTAAACAAGACATTAATTATCTGGCTAGGCCAGGTAGCAGGTACTTCTGAGCTAAGTATTCTTCAAAGGAAAATGTGCTCTGTCTCAGGACTTGTAGCTGATGGTTATGACTGATACTTTTCATCAGTTCTCCTTTCTAAGGGCTATAAGGACCAAAAAATCTCATTTGTGGAAGTGAGGGATAACTCATATTTAGAGAGATATTAGGTCTGCCAAAAGCCTTCATCTATACCTTTGCCTTCATTGTCTACACTGAATCCTGCAATAAGCTGGCTGGTGAAAGAGCTTCTAATTCACTGTTTTCCCTAAGACAGTTTCCCCTGGGGATAGGCTCATCTGATAGAAGACTTTACCATTCCTTATTACCTTACCCTTAAATTGCTCCTACCTCTTAGCTGATCTTCATTTCATCTGAGTAACACAGGTTTAGCTCCTTGGATTTGAAAGACAGTGAGCTAATGATTTTTTCTGCCACAGCATTTGAATTGAAACATTTAGAAGTATATGTCACTGCATTAGCAGATTTCCATTACATGCACTAACTGGATTAGGACAGGTGTAAAGTGGAAAAAGACATGAGATTTACCCTCCATCCCCATGACATTCCAGACACCCATATGGAGCAATACAACTATATCCTGAAAGGCACAGGTCATAACAGTTGTGTTAAAATATACCTACAATACTTAAGGAAGTGTGCCCACTGCTGGGAAAATAAAAAGATGCTTCAACCCTTATGCAATGCTTTTCTCTGTAACACATCTTATCTTTTATATACTTCTATATCTATGCAGATAGAGATATAAATCTAGACATAGATACAGATAGACATAGATGTAGATAAATATAGGTATGTATGTTTAAGAATGAGAACAGGCTGAGCCCCAGATTTCGTAAAGCTCAATATATTTATAAAATATCTTCACTAGTAACTCACTGAAACTGGAAAGACTGTTGAAATAATTAAGAGGGTACTTAAAGGCTGAGTAAAGCAATCTGACAGCCACTAGCAACTATTCTAGAAAGGTCATGGAGAACAAATGAAATGCAAAAGAAAAAGGGAAAAAGAAGCTCTTTAAAAAGGGAAAAGATGTGAGAAGAGCTCAATAGCTTAACTTGAATTCCTAGAAAAACGTGGAAAAAGTAAAAAATGTGTAAGCATCAACAAGATAATTAAACAAAAAGAAGAAAAGCAAAACAATACCTGTGGGGTTTTGTTCCTACATACAAGATTCTTACCCTGTCCCCTGCTCCCTCCCTGCTCTCCGGTGTCTTTAAAAAGCAAAACATACATTACTGGTACTTCTTTAAACTCAACCCAAACACTGAATAAAACACAGTTTTCCCACTATTTGTACTGCTTTTTGAGAGACAACATGAAGTCAATTAGTTGCTGCCAAACACTTTAATAAAACACTGATTATTTCAGATCTTGTGTCAAGTCTAATTCCATGTGCCAAATGATTCAGTTATTTTTGATGTTTAAAATATGTGCATTTTCAACCTCTCTTCAAGTCAATAGCACCCTCATGAAACCCTCCAGGAATTACTCAATGTAATTTCTACGAGGCACCAAATTAAGAGGTCTAAGAATCATTATTACCCTGTGTGTAGCAATCATTTTATAAGGATGGTGTTTTCCAGATGATGCATACTCTGACAGTTCTAACTGCTTAATAGTTTTAGCAAACTGAGAGAGATTTCTAATTTTGTATGAATGAAAACCAGTATATATTCTGAAGGATTTGATGTGTAAAATGGTATTAATTCTCATAGTGTTTTGTCAGCTATTGCTCTGGGTCAGTCTGAATAAACTCCTAATGTAAAATCAGCACTGGAATGGTCCCTGCAGGAACACCTTATACAGCCGGGAAAAAAAAAAAACCAAAGAAAAAAAAAATACTTTCTTTTAAAGACTAGACAGGCTCCGAGTCTCAGAATCCCACTATCACCTTGGAGCTGTTATCTGCATTTCTCTGTATCTCATACAAAGTCATCTTAAGTATTCTGCCTCACCTGTGTAACATCTGGGTTGCTGGAACAAGTCTTTGTTTTCATCAACCATGTACCTCATTTAAAACACCTTATTTCTTCCCTGGTTCAACACAGTACACGACACATTTTATATATCCACTTCATCAGTTCTTGAAGTTTTTCACTCTAACTGCTTCTGAGACTGATGGGGACGTGCTAAGCACATTTGTATAGGTCTAGCAACACAGACAAAACAACTAATTATACATCTCAATAATTTTTAGTTATGTATTTGCATCCTTTTTTCAAAAAAAAACACCAAAAATGTCTGCATTTGCTTGTTTACACAGCAGAGAAGTGGTTATCATTTTCATGTGGTAAAAAAGCATTGTATTATGCCAAACTACTTGCAACAACAAATCAAACACTGATAACAAATCCTTACTCCTTGAAATTACCTTCTGTGTGATTATTTTGCAAATAACTTACCAAATCTGGTGATGCCGCTGTAAAGACTAGGTCAGGTTAACTGCACTGCTGTCCTCATTGTCCAAAGATTAATTCTTTAGTTCCCCATATTGGGAAACAGATTTCAAAAGCCCTGGAGACAGACTTAGAATGATTTTGCTGAAATGTCTTTCACCTTAGTCTAAAAAAGAAGGAGAAACTGAAGGGAGTAGATTTAGTATTTCTTTAAGAGAAGAGTGTTATTTTTCAGAGGGGAAACCACGTGAAATATATTTGAGGGTCAAACTATTTAATAGACCTAGAGGGAATGTTGAAAAGTGAAATCCTTGTCATCCTTAACAGATAACAGACTACGAAAATCACATTATATGCCCACTTCTTATCCTTAATTGAGAATCTGTTTTACCAAAGATGGTGTAGAGCAGAAGCAGAACTCAACAATATGATGACTAGCTAATCCCTCAGCTGATACAATTAAATATTTTGGAAAACAAAAATACCATGAGTAAACAGGAAACTCTTGACTTTAAGGAATGATTTATGTTGTATCTTGAGTCTGTATGACTTTGTGTGGAGAAAATATTTTCCTCATGACCCAGAATGCCTTGACTATTTGAATGTTCTTTTTTCTGTCACTTCAGACATGAACTGAGAAGTGCAGCCGTGCTGGTTCCTAGTTCTCTGTGAAGTCTTCCCTTGCTTACTTGCACATTTCATTTTTTATGTATGAGGAAAAACCAGAACATAAATACTGCACTGACAGTTGTAAGTTATGTCAACATTTTTATATATTTTTCTATGATACCATGAATATGCATTTGTTTATGTAAATACATATAGTATCTCTCCAAAGCTTTAGGAGATATACAACAACTGCAAGTCAGAATATAAATACATACAAAAAAAAAAAAAAGCACTAGAAAATAACTACTCTTGTGAGTCGTACATTCATAGTAACACTCAGAGAGGATCATAAAATAACTCTTCTCAATACTTTTAGGGTAAAACTAGACCCCTAAATTTAAATAGAAACAAGAGATTCCAAATATTTCTTTCAGAATGCCTATTATAGTACAAATGTAATCAAATGTCACAGTTCTAACCTGAAAAATCGTTCTAGAAGCGCTCAGAAGGATTTTCAGGGTCATAGCAACCTACTCAGATTTTTTGAAATCTCATAAGTGGGTCCCTAGTTAGGAATGATTCCAGCAGATTAGGATTTCTACAGCTTTAAAAAGAGCAAGAAACAACCCAGAAGCAGACACTGGAGACTGAATATAAGTACATTTCTTCTCTCCACATCACTGCCCAAGTAGGATTCTTGTTTTCCTTCTCTCCCCTTCTTGGCTCCTCTCCATGGAATTACAAAATTGCCCTTTGGCATGTGATCAGACACACCAGGATGAAGTTTATCTTCATGTTCTGATATAGACATAGCTTTTAGAAATGTGCTCAGTGGCTGTGTCACCACTAGAAACTGTGTTTGGTTCCAAGGTTGCAACGTGCTATGCAAGGAAGATTGTAAAATTACCTTATGTTGCTAAAGTATCCTCTCTTTTAAAAAATAACACTTGAAAATGTTAGTGTACCCCATATTCTAATCCATGACAATTAACCTAGACACGGTGTGTATTTCCACTTTTATGTTAATGTAGCATTCCTTCAAAGAGATGTCAAAAACAATCATAGGCTAATGAGATTGTATGAGAACCACCTGCTGGTTGCTTTCAATTAGATAAAATGCCCTGGCTGGAAATGAGGAAACCCTTTTCATTATTTGCAAAAGAGTAACAACAGAAAGTAATAACAGGAAAAGAAATGAGGAACAAACAGAACAGCCTGAGCTTCCCAGCTCTAGTTCCCTACCCCCCATTCCTTTCTGGAGTGGTAAAAATAATTAAAAAGTCCACCAAAGGAACAAAAAAATAATAGCAATACTGAGCATCCAAAGACACCGAGGAAAAACATAGAGTAAACTGCATTATTAAGTGACATGTAATTTCACTGGCATTCCTAGACAAATTTTAAAACAAATTGCTTTGAGTCAGATGAAGCATTTTGTTCAATTCAAGAGTAAATGTTTTCTTTTGCATTTCAGTTGTCATTTTTAAACGAAAAATAGAAATATATTCTTAAAAAAGCAAAAGGTTTTTTAAAATAATGTAGTTATTGTGTTTAAAACTTTTTAATTAACTCAGATTTCAGAATATCTCTTGGAGAGAAGAATGTGATTGAGAAGAACAGTTTGACAAAACCAGAAATAATAGCCAGAAATACTTTTTATACATATGTTTATTCAAGAAACCTCAGGCCAAAACATACTCCCCTGTCCCATTATTATCTGGGCTTTCTAGTATGAAATTAGAAATAACTGTGCACACTTCTAAGTTTTAGAGGAAGAATGACATAAATCAGAAAGCAAAACATCCAGTACAGATTACCTCCCTCTTCCCCCTCTACTGGAGGAAGTGCACAGGGCAGAAGCATGATGTATTCTTTCTCTTTCATGCTTATTTTATAGGCCTTTCATACTTGCAAGTTCCAGAAAAAAAAACATGAAATAGCACAAAACTAAGGGACTTACCCTCATTACATTTCCGTCTACCTCATATCAAGGTGTAATAGACATGGACAGCAGAACCCGTGAGACTTAAGTACTTATATGGATGTAAGATTTTTCAGATTGGAAAGAAACCTTCAGATTAGACTTTTTTTTTTCTCACGTAAAGGTTTCGTTTGTAGTGTTACACCACTGAACGTTTTGAAGCATTGTGAGGGATTTAAGGACCAGTGTATAGCACAATGGAAAACACCCCCTGCAAACTGCTTTGGAAGCCTATACTGTGGAAAAACTTTCTATGGAGTATGAGTATTTATATAGTTCTGTAACCTCTTTTAACAAAATAATTTTTTAGATAATGTGTCTCTTAGAAAGCTTTCTACACATTTCTCCTGACATCTAAATTCTGATCTTTATTTAGTTCACCATCTTTTAATGGTTGAAAAAAGATATATAAAATAATATTTCCCATTATTCTTGTTCTACATGAATAAATGTTCCTTTCATAAATTAAAAAAAAAAAATCAATGGATGATTAGAAGAGGTAGACTCCTTTCAGAAGAAAATAGAAAATAGATATTAAACACTTTCCACACTGGCTGACATTTGGAATAGGAAAGGGAAAAGCAAGAGATGAGAAAAGAACAAATCCCATAACAATGAAAGACCTACCTTTCAAGAAATAAATTAAAAATAATAATAATAAAAAAAACTGGAGCACCTTTGCCTTCCTAGGTGTTTGTGATGAATTACCTTACCTGAAGGAAGGAAGGTTTTAAGGGTCTCTCCCACCAAAAGCCAAAGAATCTTACAGAGGGAAGAAGCCTTATCTCTCTGAGAAGTGGAAAAGTGCTTACGAAAGGATTCTTACTTCAGTCAACTGAAAAAAGGTCAGATCCATTGGTGATTGATAGAAGCTGAATGCACTGTCACACTTCTTGAAGTTTCAACAGCTGTATACCCTGAAGATATTATTCAAAAAGATACATTTGGAACCTGAGTCACAGGCAGAATACAATTTAAGAATCTGCTGTGGCATTATAAAAAAAAAAAAAAGCTCACACTTTGAAAGGTTCGTCATCCAGAACTATGGCTTTAATATAGACTGCTGTGGCAACCAGTCCTTGTCTGCAGAGTCTGACAGGGACAAGAGAGAGAGAAATAATGTATCATTTAGAGGTTGAAACTGTGCATTGATTGATTTCCAAGTTAATTCAAATAAGCCAAGGAGATCACAAAAAAAATAAAAATAAAATGTTTATGCAAAAGCAGGCTGAAAAGAAGAAGGTGAGTAATCTTGCTTTTTCATAATGTGTCATATACAAAATAATTTAAAAATTAAGGAAATGAAGCTGTGAGTTTTGTTTTTCAATATTTAAAATCAAGAAACTATTGGCTTTAAATATAAGGCACTAAGAGGTCTTATTTATCACAATTTGTGGGTCATTAGTCAGAAAAGGTCAGATTACGTTCCAAAGGCAGAAATTTACTCATGGTCACACTAGTCTCAGATCAATCCATGGAGAAGACTGGGTGCATTAAAGCTCACTTCCCCCTGCTTTTTAGGATGATCATTTTCATCTGACTCAGCTCAGCAGCTTATAACTGACCTCTCCTTCCATCTCCCTCAGCCTCCCAGCCTGGCAAGAAGGCTGTGTCATCTGTGCTCATTTGGTGACAACTCCCCCTTACTGGTGAGTCTCTCCTACAGCTGCAACTTTTGAAATATAGTATATAGGAAATAAAAATAAAGGTACCTCCTTCTGAACAAGTGGTCTGGTTTGGGCATACACAGTTATTCCAAAACAACCCTGTATGTCCACATTAAACATAGGTTATTTGTAAAATAGAGTTTCTTCTGGGAAGGAAGAAAACTAGAAGTTTTCTCCCTTGCTTATTTTGCTCACTCACATCTACAGTAAAAATTCAGAAAGTCAAATCAAATTTTATTCCCATTTACACTATTGCAGAGATGCTTAATCCAAGCTACAATCTAGCTTTTAAGGAAATAAGAACAGCATTTTATTTGTGACAAGGCTGGCCAACGTGTGTAGCTTTTTAAATCTCATATTTAAGCTATTTCTACATCAAGTTTTCCTAATGAATTATATTATGGGTGTGTTATCTTCCAGCACTGCCTGCTAAGACACCAGCAGGTAGTGGATCCAGAGCCACTACAGTTGACTGAATGAGAATCATTAGTGAGACAAAAGGGCAGAGGACAGACATTAATGTGAAGGAAGGTAAAATTAACTCTTGCCAGGCCCAGGAAGAGTTATATTTGAGTTGTTTCTAAACCACTTGCAGAAGGGAATCCTACTGACACCACTACACTGACTGCCAGGAGGACTGGAACACCATTTTGCATTGTAACTCCCACCATCAAGGTAGTGCTTGTTACTTTGCCTCTGGAAGACCATAGTTTGTTATGACTGGTCCCCTGGGCCATGACAACCCCTACAAAGAGTCAACCATTACCTTCTACTGTTCATTCTTGGCTACATGGACTATCAGTGGATGAAGAACAGCTTGGTGGGGGTCACCTTACTCCATAGGGTCTACATAGATCATTACTATAATATGGCAGTAAAAATGCTATCTCTTTCCTATTTCATACTACAGACAAATTAATTGCATAATGACAATTATATCACAATTATTCCACCTGAAAATATATTGTATTGCATAATACAGACAGTGTAAAGCAGAAAACGTGGATGGTCTTCTCTATTTGAACAGAAGGCTACCATGGTTGCCAAGCAAAGGTCACTCATTCATCTTGAAAACATTTTCCAAGCGGTCAATCAAGCAAAAGTGGCAAAAGGTTCAGTGATAAGTAAAAGAGTGAGCAAACTCACAGGTTTACATGATGCAAACTTCCTGTTTGTCCTTCAGCTGCAGCAATGAGAAGCAGTATCCTGAAATATAATTTCCGACTTGGATCCAAGGAAGGCAATTGTTTTATACAACAAGTACATTACTGTATCAGTTAATATTATAAACCATAACTCTGCATACCCAAATCATGTACCTGAAGGGCAAAAGCTATGAAAATATATGCTTCTGGTTCATGTTACTGGAAACCATTTCATTTGTATTCAGCACAGTACAGCTCTGAGTGAGCTCACCGAACTCTTACACTCTAGCTCTGATTACAAGAGTCCATGTATGTTAGACTCATATTGTCAGGATCATTTCTCGTGTCACTGAAATGCAGATGCAGCTGAAGAAAATTAAATACATAACAAAGAGCCCCTGGTGGTCTAGGGGTAAAGGCACCACGCTATCACCGCGGAGACCCGGGTTCGATTCCCGGTCAGGGCCACTCCCGGGCAGGTGGGGCTCGTTAGCCCTTAAAGGCAACCCACCTACGTCCTAAGGACCTCGCTGCCACTGTCCAAGCTCGCTTGGCCCCGGCAGATGAACCTTAGGATTAAAGGGTGGGCTCAGTTCCGCGCACACTGGGTCTCACCTAAAAAATCCAATGCACAGGCTGGAAGGTGTAAAGACCTTCCCCGGATCTTCGCTCGCGAAGACTGGCCATTAAACAGGCAAGTATGGGACTCCAGTGAGACAAAAGCAAAAGGTGAGACTATGACCCTGAAGCTGAAGCTGGATTCACAGTAAGTGGATTCACAGTAAATTGCCTTGTTTTCCAATTTTTTCCATGGCACGAATGCAGAAAGTTGCAGTATTTTCCACAGTTCAGTTCCCCCATTTGAATGTACAGACAGACAGCTCACACACCCAGGCCAGAGTCAGCATCCCTTATCCATCCATGCTTCAGGGAAAACCACAATTAAACACCAGAGCAGACACTTACCAAAGTAAGTAATTCAGTTCAAGGCGGACAGTTCTGGAAAAAAAAAAAAAATGACTAATCCTCCCTCTAGTTTCCTGTAAGATGGCACCTCAACTGAACCTTTTGTGAGTACTGAATCCTCTGGAAGCAAGCAGCCACCCTTTGCTCAACAGTGCATCATCCTGTCCACTAAGCCTACAAAGAGCAATGATCCATAGTGTCAACCCACCACCATCCAGAAGCATTAGTGTCATTTTCAGTATATTTAGATTATGTTATTCTTTTTCATAAAACAATGTCTCTCTTCTAACCTACTGTAGATGAGATTTCAAAGACCTATATATGTGACAACAATACACTAAAGAAAACAAAACTAATATGAAGAGCCATACTTAGATTTTAATTCTTTCAAATACTCTCTTAAATCTGTAATTTCAGTAACGGGAAAAAAATCTGACCTCAAAGGTAATCATTTCTTCAATTAGCTGTCTTATTTACCAGGCTGCTAGATGTGTAATTTTTACATCTGCGTAAAGATTGCTTTAATTTTTCATTTATATATAAGACAATAAAAGATACAAAATTGACATCAGTACAAATGGAAGGCCTCCTATTTATCAAGAAAGGCAAACTGCTATTACCATAGGCAAGAAGGATGGGTAGCTCCTCCTTTACACTTCTTATGTACCTCAGCTTTAGAAACAGGTGCTCCAGATGAGTACACATGAAATAATAAAATTGAAACACAAGAAGACTTGAAATTGTAAGTTTTACATGTGTCTTTATGAATTTTTAAGTAGATCTTTTTTGAAATCAACTGTTACTAAGATAGCCAAATTACTCTAAGAAAACCTAGTTAATTTACTGGTGAAACAGGGCTGGAACCGGGTATGAAAAAAAATAATACTGCTTTTGAGAAAAGCTATTTTACAGAAAAGGATTTGGAGTCCTCATCTTTGCCTGTTTCTGAACACAATCATGTTCTGCAAACAAACAGTTCATATGAACAGCATGGACATAGATGGACAAAATGGAGCAGACACTGGAAGCAAGGCAAACCAACAATGCATGTCAGATGTGAGAATGAACCTGATGGGAATTTACACTTTAAACAAGCAAGCTATTAAGAAATTTATAGAAAAGTCAAAATAGTTAGACTCTGAACTTCTTGGTTGCAGCTTTCAAATCCCACCAGAACTTACACAGTATTTCATTCTGACTAGCCAGACCAAATAAAGTCACCTGTCACAAGAAATGGCTGATCAAAAGTACCAGTCAGTAACATAGGTAGTCTGTGTGAAATATGCTCCTCAATTCCCTTTGGTAGCTCCTGGGACTCCTAGTCATTGGCACAGAGAAAGAAAAATCTATGCTTTCAAATCCGATTCATTTATTTTCAGACTAGGGAGTACTATTTTCATGCATGTATTCCTTCTCCAGTTCCTTAATCTTTCCTGCATATTTTTAATTGATTTTGAGTAACCTTTCAGATTTAAAATAGGGCTAAAGAAGCAATTTTTTTCTGAACCTTGACTCTTTCCAATATACAAAATTCTCCAGCATAGTGGTAAGTAGGACTTCAAAGAGTCACAAAAATGTACAGAAATGTCTTTTCAGTGTGGCAGTGCAAATGGTAACAGTAAATGCATCTTCATGACATCACATTATCTAGGAATGAATTAAGGGGGAATCATCTGTAAAACAAAAGAACAGTGAAAAGAACCAAAAGTCTAATTATAAAAAGCAGGTGCAAACTGTGAGAGGTGATGGTAAATAGATAAAAACTAATAGCCAGCAGTAGGTGGATGCAAGGAGAGGCAGTTTACAGCTACCAGCTTAAATCTATCTCCAGAGGCTCTTTGAAACAGAAACAGCAGAGACAGAAACAGCAGAGACATAACTGCTTTCCCCTTTCTTTCCTCTGCAAGGCAAAGGTGAACTTGATGACTTTTGAAATTTGTGATATTGAGACAAGTCCTTAGGCCATCAGCTGAGTGGGCAAGGGACACAGCATGTAGCAACATGTTTGGGAAGCTTTAGACAAAAACATCCACTCTGCTGTGAGTACAAATTACGAGAGACAGCAGTACACTTGCAGACTAATGTTGGCTTGTTGCCAAGAAGGAGGTTTTTATGCTGTTATTTGCTGCTGTATTTTAACCAAGAAGATATTGTAATACAGGGTTGATGATTATTGTAAGTGCTAATGTCCTAGTGTGTCTTTCATACCAAAGCCTCAGCAGAGATTTCACAAACAGAATCATGAAGCTGGATTCCTAATTTTGCAGTTAGGAAAGGTGTGCAAAAACCTAATTTCCAAAATGCAGGTAACTCAATTGTCCCAGAAATGTTTGCAAGCATTAAGTAAGCAGAGTCATCCTATTTCCTCCCTTTCAGGTGTTAAGCACCTTTTGATTTATTTTGTTTTTCCTCAGCAGGTCAGGTCACCAATTTTTTCCCTTTGTTGCCTTCAACTGTGAGTGATTTTTGACAAGGCTGCATTTGACCATAAGATCTGTTACAAGAGCCCTCACGAATTAGCACAGCAGTTATGAAGCTAGACCAAAAGTCCATCAGGATAACCTAAGAGCTCTTAAAGTGGTGAATATGAATCACTGTCCAATGAGAATCAAATAAGAGTCATTTCAAAGCCAAGACACAAAGGATTTCTGTAATTTTACTTTGCATAAGGTCTTGGAGGAAGTCAGCGTCAACGACAGAGTGAATACCTCTTTCCAGTCACTGAAGAACAAAATTCTATCAGGTTCCTCATACAGTCCCCATTCTCATGAGATAATGTAATGAATCCTACCCAAGTGAACAGGGGAAAAAAATAATCCCAAGGAGCTTCTTTCTTTATAATGGGATAAATCAGAACAGCAAGGTACCCAGGTTTGTGTCCAGAAGGCAAACACAGTTTTTGTAATTGGATCCCTTTTCTGGGGGCAAGTGTCTCATCCAGCTGGGCTCACCATTCTGCAGCAATCACAAAGGAATACTCTGCTTTCATTCAATATGACATTTCCTCTGTGTATGACTTATTAGTGTGAAGCTGCAGCCTAGAGCAAAAAATAGCTTAGTCTCTACTAAGTACTCTCCTCCAGCTAAATAGGATAAATAGTTTACAGCTATAAGTAGATCTGATTTTGACTAAAGAATGAGCGTACAAGACTATCAAATCTAACTGCTGTAGACGGGGTGATATTACTTGAGTTCTTTTTTTCCCAGTACATTTCAGTAACATACAAAGCATTTGCAGAATCCTATCAAAATTAAAACAAATCAGTTGTGAAAGGAGGAGTTGGCTTCTACAAAAAAAAAAAAAAAAGAAAAATAACCAGAAGTTTTGATTGGTATTTCAATTGTGTTTAAAGCTTCTTCCTAAGTGTTTCAAAGACATTGGTATAGCTAAAACAAATAGCATAAAACATAATCAAATAACTTCAGGAACAAAAAAACCAGATTGTTCATATTTCAAAAAATAAAGGACAAAATAATGCATTCAAAAATATCAGTTTCAGCGAAATGTAAAATAAACCATATGAAAAGAACAACATAAAAAAATAGTTAATAAAATTGTTGTGATATATTGACTTATAAGGGGGGAGATTTTTATCATTTTCTGAGAGACTATTGATAAATTGTACAAAAAGACAGTGAAAGAACTGTTGTGACAGCAAAAACTACAGCAAAAAGGAACAGGGTATTAGAGAGACAAACATTTCACTGATTCGTAAAAGTTAAAACAACAGAACTAACTACATTGATGTTTGTGCCCTCCAAACAAGTCAAATTAGGTGGAGATGTAAAGGAGGCTAACAGCTGGCCATTTTAGTGGTCATATGCTATAAGCAGCTGGTGTTTCTCACCATATAAAATAAAGCCCACAGACCTGCTGGGTACAGGTTACATGCTGCAGAGCTGTAGTAGTGTCATCCCAGGACACACCGAACTCATTGTCCAGACACAGAACTTCTCTGCCAAGACTTACAAGAGGATGGCAGGGGCAGCTAGGAGCTTGAGCCAGCTCAACAGGTCCCACCAGTTTCTTACTGAAATGCGCTCGTGTTATTCTGTGCTATTTTTGTACCAGTCCACCAAGTCACCAAATTCAAACATATCTTCGCTGTGCCCTTCCATGTCACATCTTGGTAAGAGGGGTTAAACCATGGGGATAATCCTAGCTTTGTCCACTGCAATCCCTTGTGCCAAAATGTCACCCCACCACGCTCCTTTTTTTTTTTTTAAGAAGTTTGAAGAATGCTCTGTTTCTAAACAGAGACTATTCTTTTTTGTCTCTGTAAGAGATCTTTTGAGATCTTTATATCTGTGTCTTTCCCTCATAAAATTTGCCTTTATTCATAATATAGTACCATGAGAAATAGTTCCAAGCCTTTTTGTTTGTTTTCAGTTTTGCAAAAATTGCCTCACTTTTGTGATCTTTCAATCAATGACAAAATTTTTCCATGGCTTGCAAGCAACTTTTTAACTCACAGTCTGTTTTCTTGGCACATGGTACAGTTCAAATTTCACTATGTTACATATTGTCATCTTTATTTTTACACTGATATTGCCAAATATCCCAATTTTACAGAATCTGAAGAACATTGCTCTACTTTTAACTCTATGAGCTGTTAACCCTGACAAGAGATTCTCATCTCTATTACAGAAATTATGGCTTCTAAATTATATATTTTTCTCTTGTTTCAAGTCCATATTTGCAGTTTGCATCTGTAGTTTTATAATTTTGAACTCCTTCTCACTTGCAGTGAGAATAACCATTAGGTGCAGTGAACCCCTCATCCTCCTCTGTCTTCTTCTTCAGGTCTTTTCAGCATATACATAACTTCACTAGCAAAATCTGGGAAATGCATTCTATATGATATATCCCTTGTCTGCTACACGTAACCAGGTTATTCACTATCGAGTTCCACCTCTAATTTGAAAAACAAAAATGCAAGGTTAATTTCCTCTTTTTACCTTCCTCTAGTAATCAAGCTTGAGTATTTGCTGCTGATGTAAAGATGATACTCCAGCTATTAATTTACATTTTAGCAAGAACATAATTCATTGTATATTCTCAGACACAGGCTCTGTGCTTTTCAAAATCAATAGTTTGCAAAATTGATGAAATAAGCTTCTATTAGCCTTTGATAGTCCAATCATTTTGCCATAATTTCCTTTAGTATGAATTAAATGAAACCACACCCATCCACGTGACCTTTCTGACCTACTTGTTTGATCACTATTGATATTACTATTGAAACTGCCTCATCTGATATTCAACAGAAAGGAATGGACCCTGAGGTCCTCACTTTGCCTAGTATCGCTCTTTGTTGGAAATGACGCATCTACCTTTGAAGGTTTTTAGGCAGAATTTTCCAAAGGATAATACAAGGAGATCAGACATCACAGTGTGTGCTCTTCACCTCCAGTACTTCAGTGGGGACATTATGTCCTTCTCTTTACTTTCAGTTACCTGAAGTTATCTAAATAATCTAAGCTTACATTCCTAACAATTTTATTATTACCTTCAGTTTTGATTCAGCTCCCAGAAGTGGGCATTGCGGTAATTCACCTTTTCTATTAAGACTTTGTATCCCTAATTTCAATGTGATTTACACAAGATGTATTTCCTCTATAACTTGCACTTTGTATACACCATTGCTTCTACTTAATTCCTTAAATTCTGAGAAAAGGGCTACCTTCCCTTGTAGCTGGTCTGTATCCAACTGAGACAAAAGACATTGCAGAGAAGTAGGATGACTGAAGAGAAAACAATACAAGGGAGATTTCCCCTATTTTTTTTTTTTAGTAATGGTTTGTCTTAAACAGTTTTCTTTAAACCCAGAATGTCTCCATCTCCTTGAAGAAGATATCCTTCAATTTTAGTGGCATTACAGCATTCATCTTTTTGAACTTTAGTTTGTGGTTTCTAGAAGCTTGGATCATCACATGAAGTTTGACAGGTTTTAGGAAATTCTAGTTACAATAGACAGGAGAATTGAAACAGTTTCATCTCAGTTAAAAATGAGGAAGTTTAAATCATAGGCTTTAAAAGTACCACATGGGGAAATCTCCAGATATACTTGATTTGACATCTCAATAGAAGAGAACAAGGCATTGCAATGTAAAATGAAGCACATGAAAGAAGGTCAGCACTGCTACCTTTCAATTAAACTTGTGCTTCAGAAAGGTTGAGGTGCAGGACCTCAAGGCCTCTTCTATCAACTTTTGATGCTGAACTGAGTGTCCATATTGAAGTTTGATCTTAGAAAAGAAATAACTGGACGTTGTCCTGTAACACATGACTGATACCACAGATTAAAAAAATAATAAAGAGTCTGATTCACTATTGATTTTTTGCCTTTTTAGCTATATTCTGAGCTGGTGCAAATCAGCTTAGCCTATTAATGTCAGTGGAGCTATGCCATCTTTGACCTACTGAGAGGCCCACACTGAGCAATGACTTACATTTATGAAAAAGAAAAATTAATAGAAACTAAAGCAAATGAAATGAAAGCACAGCACCTCTTATTCCACCAAAACTAGAGAAAAACAGTCCTTTGGTGAGAGAAAAGGCTCTCTGCCCTCTCTGATGGGGGGAGGCAAGGATTGCCATTTCTGCTTCAGACTAAATTAGCAATGAATCAAAGACTCATTTAAAGACACTTTCCACAGCTATTTTGATTCTGAAGATTTTCCATGGGAGGATGTAAGGGCTGTAATAGCTTTTTTAAGCAGAGCTCAGTGCAGCAAATACTCTGTAACAGAAGGTGTTGAACTACCAGTGTTTTCCCTTCATTTCCCATGAATATCACAGCTTGACCCATCCCTGTCTGTGACTACAGCACAAGGAAATTGGTTCAAAATCTGAGTTCCTATTTCTTCATACACCAGA
Organism: Myiozetetes cayanensis; assembly: GCF_022539395.1. Taxonomy (NCBI): domain Eukaryota; kingdom Metazoa; phylum Chordata; class Aves; order Passeriformes; family Tyrannidae; genus Myiozetetes; species Myiozetetes cayanensis. The sequence continues at coordinate 37,796,338 of NW_026087742.1, read as the reverse complement.
AATCTGCACATACAATTCCAGAGACTAGTTTGTAATTAATTCCCTGAAAAAAATAAGGCAGGGAAAATGCATATGTAAATATGCAATGCATAGGTATAAATAGATATTTTCAAGATTTGCTTACATTTATTTGATATCTGACTTTCAGAGCATGCCAGTTGGCTTTCATTCACACATGCACACACATTCATGCACAGATGCTCACCCCACATACACAAACATAAATCCCAGATTTGATTTTTGTCATTTATAAATTTTTTACTGCAATTTTTTTTTAGCTAATATACTGAAAATCAGAAGAGGGAACATCTACTCTTGAAACAAAAAGTTGCGCAGGAACGAGGTAAAAAATTGGTGAATTGTAGGCAAGAAATAAATATTTTTCACATCTTATGAGAATATGTAAGAGAAATAACAAATATCAGATTGATGGTATGTCACTACTTGAGAGGTACACATGCCTATAGAAAGCAAGATTGTGGAGCACTATTATAAAGAAACTCACCTTTTTAGTAAAAGAAGGTTATTCCATTTATAGGTGCTGGTGTTTACATTCTTTTCTATTGAATAATATTTTAATGAAAAATTGTGTATTCAATAAAGTGTCTTCACATACTGTTACGTAATGTCATAGTTTGAATATGCAATATCATATATTTATACACCATAATATGAGTTTCTTTAGATTATATGGGTTTTCTTATGAAAGACTGAAAACACCAAGCTAAAAATTAAAGACAAAAAGCTGGTATACTTTTGAGTGTAGCTCAAAAAACTTTTATAGCAGTTTTAAAAGCAAAAGTTTAGTTCCAGTGTTTCAACAAGAAATGTTGTCATTTTCTGCTGACAAGAGGTTTCTTTTCTCAGCACTGTTTTCCACGGGGAAAGTCAGATCTAGGAAAAGACAGATCTGAGACTGGCATTTCATATCCTAGTTCACCACAGGTAATCACGAGCATTCGTTGTAATCAGAGATATCACCATCATGACATGACACATCATGACCTACAATGTAATACATTATAACAGGATGTAGAAGAAGCTTGATTTGATAGACATTTTTCATCTGTTAATGATGAATTAGGGGCACTTCTGAATTATTCATCTGCAATCCCTGCATATGTTTAAGTCAAATTGATTTTGATGCCATGCAAGTTTCAAACTTGCTACAAGGGAGCTTTTTGCTTTTGTCTTGTAACTAACGTCAGAGAAATGAAGTAGTAAAAGTCTACGGAAATCAAGAAATGTTTGAATGGCATGACTGTTTACAATGCTGGCTAAGCAGTAAGAGTACCAGATTCAGAGTAGACAATGACTTACCAGACTTCATTAAAGAAATTTTAAAACGAAACCAACCAACCAACCAACCAAGCAAAACAAACAAACAAACAAAAAAACTCCACAAAAACAAACAAACAAACAAAACCACAACAAAAAGAACAAACAAAGCAGCAAAGCAACATTTCACCGTTGATTGTTTACTCTGCTAACTTGCATGCAATTAAATTATGTATGGATGCACCAATGAAAATATATGCCTTCCAATGAAGTTGTACAGGTTGCTATTTACTGTATTCATTCACGCTGATATATGCAGAAAATAGAATGGATTTAAGGGAAGACAAATGCCTGTTTAATAAAACCAACTGATTACAACAGGAGTCAATATATTTTTATATTGATGAGTTCATTAGCACTGGAACATTCTATTTAAAAACCGATCAACATACCTTCATACTGGATTAAAAATCAGCTTTGTAAGAGCAGCTCAACGGTAGGAATCAATACAGCCTCTGGTTCTGTAAATCTTCCAGGACAGTCAGACCTTTCCTCCTCTCAAGAATATCTGAATGGTGCAGTCATCTGCACCAATTCTGCTGAAAGGGGTTTCTGAGTGCTCTGAGCCATTACCCTCTGTAAGGATGGGATTCATCTCAACCTAGCCAAAAAATTTATCTGATGAAAATCTATATCCAGGCTAATGAAATCTATGCTAACGCTGTTAACAATGGAGAAGGAGAGAATTCTCCAGAGGGTGCTGTGTTCCTACTATAGTGGACACAGCTTAGCAAAGTCTAAATTGCCATCTTGGAGCTTCCAACTTTCTCCACTACTATGGACCTGTCCTAGATATCTGGCATCTGCTTTTTCGGGGGGTTACTGGACATAGTCTTTCCTGTTTGTTATGCTGGTTACAGTATTGCAGAGACAACTTTTGGGAACATAAGTTGAAAAGAGTTCAGAGTGGATATAAGTACAGTCAAAAAGTGAAGAGGTTGCCTAGAGATGTTATGTAGTTTCCAACCTTAGGTATTTTCAAGGTCTAGCCTGACCTAATAGCTGACACTGTTGCGGCAGGAGGTTGATCTAGAGACTTCTTGAGGTCCCTTCCAACAGGAATTATCCTTTGATTCTATAGTATTTATCCATTATTATCTTTGTACCAAACCAACTCCCTTGGTGGCACTTTAGGTAGTTCAGAGGGAAAATGAAGTTCAGTCAACTCATTTGGAGTTTTGTCTTTAATTTCTGTTCGGAAGTGTCAAAAATTTCATTCCAGTGTCTACTGAGCACCTGTTGAGGAGGGTGTGGTGACCTTTAGGGGACTTTGAGCTTATTATAAGAGATAAAACACAAAAGTTGGATTTAAATCATTTTCTTGTTCAATCCATATTTGAGAACTATTTTCAGAAGTCTACAGATGTTCTATGTTGAGTCTTAAAAGAAAATATAGAACTGTGAAATCAAATTATAGTTTCTCCAAACGATTATCGGGTTTTTGAGAATTCTTTACTTTGTTTATTTTATCCTAAATGCTATATTCTGCTTGACTGCCAACCATTAGGAGAGAGGAGAAAACCCATTTAATACCACTTCTCCTTCAGTCCAGTGGTCAGAGGCAACTGCAGCCCCTATGTTGCCCTAATGGATGTTAAGTTTTGGACACCTGGAAGGGAGGTGGTAGAATGGATGCAGTGGTAAGATAAAGCAGCAGGTGTCTAGGTATGAGAACAGTGCTGTACCCTCTCCAGGAGTTTCAAATTCAGTACCACCAACAGTGATGGCTCTGGGGAGGGGAACTGTGCTGGCTTGTGGCAGGGCACAGCAGCTCTTGGGGCAGTGGGATGTCTGAGCCAGTGTCTGCTGCAGGCTCTGGGAGTACAGTCAGCAAATCTGCATGCTTGAAAAGGCAGAACAACTTGAAAGAAGATATGGGGGTTTAGGAAAATCAGTTTAGCAAGATTAAAAAGCGGTAAGGTATTTATATGAATAAGAACACACCTTATAATTACGCTAACTAGGCTAAAAATTATAGGGCAAACAGCCTTTATTTCAGACATAAGATGATCATCAGCTGGGAACAGACAGAAATTGCATCTCATGGTATAATATTACACAATCAGGTACACTATGTGGATATTTTGCCTTCCTGTGAAACATCTGGCATAAGCCACATCAGAGACAGGATGTCAGACTAGCTGGACCATTTATCTATTCTGGTGCATAATTCCTGTGCTACTTTAGCTTGCAGGCTTAACTGACTGCTTGAGAACATCTATGAATTAGAGGGCAGGGAAGAGAGATGTTATTTCTAATTGAAGAACTTGTTATCTCTCACCACCTGTTGTTTGTACATAAGATGATAGCATTCAAATCACAAGATTAATGCCCAATTTAGACTGGAAAAATATCAGCAAATCTGTCTGATTCTCTTATTTAAACCCTTTCATGATCTTCAGAAATATTTTACACTGCCAAGAACAATTTCAAAAATAAACCATAGGACTTAAAAAAAACCCTTCAAAAAGCTGCATCTGTCATTTGCATATGCAAAACTTTCCTTGCAGATTCAATAATAACTTCAGTTATGTAATTGCTGTAAAATTTATGGGGGTTCTGATTAAATGATTTTTTACTTTTACTTTATATGACATTTGCAACTGACATGCTGAATAAAAGTCCAGAGGTAAAAATCTGAGTCCAACCCAAACCTCCTCCAACATATTATTTTGTTCTATCTTAATTGCTGCAAAGTTTTTTTTCCTTAACTAATTCCCACTCAGAATGCCCACCAGAGGAATATTTACTTTCTTTTATAAAAAAATAACGTAAGAACTCTAATAATAGAGTTAAAAGAATTCCACAGCTATTATCTCTTCTCCCATAAAAATGAATACAGTTTAAAACCAATTTTTCCATTAAAAAAATTCCTATCAAATTTCCACTGCCTTGATGAATACTTGCTCTGTCAGTATTTGACATCCATATGCAATGCACTTCCTGGATCAGAAATAAACTCCAGGTTCTCATTCATTTAACTCCTCTAAGTTTGTTAAGAAGCTTCTCTGCTTTCAAATTCTGGACAGGTTTTGGGTTTTACTGAGAGATCACACTTCTGTGAAATCGTTTTTCTCTCCAACCAGCTTCCTGAATGCTATGACAGATAAACAGAGAGAACTTTATTAAGCATTCCTATAGCCAACTTTAACCACTTGTGTTTCTTCATAATCAGTGGGACAAGACAGGCACTTTGAGAGCCAAAATCATCACATTTTGGTGGGAACTTCTAAAATATTATGGTACATCCAAGAAGGATACACCTTTTTCTCTACCTTTTCCCAATTCAGAAACCTGGGGAATTAGTTTAGCCTGAACAGCTTGTGCTTAATTCAGCTGATGGCAATCAGGCTTCTAAGAAACAAGTGGGTATAAGGACTGATCAGAAGCCAGCAGTCTATCTAACCTGTTACTTTGTCTTCAGCAGAAGGAAGAGAAGAGATGGTTTGGACAGAACCAGTGATGCTCCTAGATGTTCAGGGCAGAACAACTCCACGTCTGAAATAACACCAAATAATTGCACACAGGAAACTAAGACAAGACCCTTTTTTTCAATTATTTTTTAGATAGTTAACATTATACAGGATGAATTCCAGTCTGTAATATTAAAATTTCATTACCTTATTTCTGTAGTCATGACTGATTATTCCTGTTAGAATAAGCATTTGTATGCCTGAACCGGTCTTCCCAAGATTTTGCAGCAGTGCCTGAAGCTAAAGACATTGTTTTTTCCTGTTTTTTGTAGCATAAAAACAATACTGAATTTGTAAATTAATTTCATATTTTGTTGACATCTTACATATTGAATACCTAATGGAAAACATATTGTAGGAGAATGACAGTGCAATATTTTATTAGACTTTATCTTCTGTAGAAATTTGACAAGACAGCAACTTTCCAAGTATAAAAATTATCCCATTTTTACTACATTTTTATTTAATTAATTGAAAATCTTTTTTTTACCACTTTTTCTCTACTTTAAGGATGGTTTTAGCCTTAGGAGAGCATTCTTTTTTCTCCAAATGAAAAAACTAAAATGAAGAGAAGTTCAGTGCAAGCTTTATATTTTCTCTAACCAACACATAACCTGAGAAAAAAGGAATTTTGATCTTTGACTCTGAAGAAGAAAAAAGACTGCTCTTCCCAAGTATTTACTAGTTTAACAGGTAACTCTTGAGGGAAAATCAAAAGAACTTTGAAGACTGAACCAAGAAAATAGTGAGCCACAGGTAAGTTTCTAAACTTCCCTCAAAAAACAATTCATGCAATGCAGTTTAAATAAATAAATTAATTAATAAATAAATGCCTATAATCATACTCCATCCTCATATGTTAATAACACTTTCAGACTGCCACTTTTGGGAAGACAATCCTCTCTTTCTAGTTTACAAACACTCACTCAAACGTTGGGGTTTTATTAAGCTAAATTAAAATCTGCTTCTAGTTCATAAAATAGTAATTTAAAATCTATTATTTACGGTTTATGTGTGAATTTTTTCATGATGACCTTTTCTCTTCTTCATTCAGTTTTCTGAGCAGATTAAAAGCTATACTAATGAATTCTTCAAGAGGTCTCTAAATCAACCTTTGAGGAAAACTTAATAAGACACTCAGTGGAAGAGTCTATCATTTTGGAGAGGTATGAGAAATATTTCATATCTCATTGAAAAATAATTTCTGGTCGAGAAATTTTGGTAAAATTTCTTGGTGAAGAATTCAGGAACACATATTTTTATATTAAAAGTCATATTCTTTCATTTGATGTCTCAACAAGTCAAATAAATGCTCTTGGGTTTTGGCTACTGTTGGAAGAATGCACAGCATAATGGTGAAAACCTCAAGTTTAACAATCAGAAGGGAAAAATCTATTACCAAACTGTAAAAACTTGTAAAAATGCTTACAGAAACATACTCTGAAATGTCATAAAATATTGAAGTCAAAAGACCTGCTGATTTCCATTAACAGATCACAGAACTGAAGACAAATGTGTTACTCCAAAGGTAACAAAATCCTTTTAACCTATAAAAATGCATGGATTCAAGTATACTGAAAATATTACCTTTATTCATGCCCATTCATGTATAAATGCATATATGTATGCATTCAAAAATAAAAAATAGGATTTTTGTTGACATTCCTGCATTATTTATATGTTGGACATATTTTTCCTAGCTTTTCTTTCCTGACTTTTATTTATGATGTTTGCAGAGATCACTCTTCAGCACAAGATAAGCTGTAAAACTGTAGAAAGCCATCAATAATGAAAAAAACAAAATAGGACAATGTTCTTTAAAAGCATATATATTTAAATTCCTATTTATTTACCATTTAGCTAGAGAGTCCATCAAAACCACATTTATAGCCCTTGCTATTCCTAAGAAAGATGAATATCTTTTGTTTTCTGTAATCACATTATACATTCTGAAGCTGAAAGCTCTTTACATTTAGCATCAGCAAGTTTATCCAAGTGCTTAACTCAAGAGTTCAGATTTTGCCTGTTACATAATGATTTGAAGGTGCCCTGCTTTCTGCTGAGATCCTGGAATTGCAACCTGTGCAAATGAGGCAGACCTAAGGGCTATTGCATTTGGTACGTTAGAATATAGCCTAGGTATATTCTGCATTATGCTTTTTGTTTACAGAATGGTTGAGGTTGGAAGGGACCTCTGGAAGTCACCTGGTCCATGCTGCTTTTCTATCCTGCTGACAGCCCAGTACCTGCCTACACAAAAGTCCAGCTTCTCTCAGTTTGGAGAAAAATTTCGTGAGTCAAAGCTCACAGCCACCCAAGTTCCCTATCATCCTGACAGACTGCTGGATGGCCTGGGGTTATTTTCTGTCTGATGGCATGCCAGGCTGGGAGGGTTAGCACACAGGGAATCCCACATGTGCTGCTGCAGGACTAATTAGGTCAAGTTTCCCCTCAGTATTGGCCCAATAACTTTGCTGCCTTCACAATAAACTCCCAACAAACCACCATTACGCAAGGAGGTTTGTCTCTTCAGCCCAAACAGGGCAGAAAACAGCTGAAACTGTCATCTAATTTAAGGGTAAATAATGAACAGACATCAAAGAGCAGTGACATTCTGCCATTAATAACTTTGATTTTAACAAATGAACTAATACAAAGAGGATCTATTTCTCGTTGTCGGACATCTAGGCTTAAGCAATCACTCCTTTAAGGTTCTTTTTGGAATAACAGTCCTAATTTGGATCTCAGGCAAGTGCACATGAGCAACGACTCTGCTGAAGCCCACAGACATGCTGCTGCAGAACCAGAATGGAAATGAGAGCGAGCTGTCACTATTTGCCAGCCTGAGCAGCCATCAACCGGACAATACAAATGCATGAACAACTGGTAGCTTGTATGCTTCTAGAGGTTTAACTTGTAGTTGTTAAACAGTGCTTGCAATGCTGTGTGCCTTCAGAGGCAGCTGATGTGCCAGGAGAATTCATGTCAGCTCGGGCAACAGCATACTCACGACACAATCAGGAGGGCAAAATAGTTCACTGACGGGGGGAGCTGCTCAAATACGTGTGCTTTCCACTGTGTTTGACTTACAGGAATATTGACTAATAAATATACTTCATTTTCTTCCCTGGAAAGGCAGAGATTAGCTGCAGTATAGGTGATTGTTACCTGCATTAAAAAAGCTTCCAAATCTTTCAGTCCTCTGAAGAAGCAATTCACTTGTTTCATTGCTTTTCCCATCATTAATTGATGATAGCAGACACTGTACTCTCTCTTGCAACACAACAACATGGAACCTGTCACACAGTTTAAATGACATTGAAGAAAGTCTAAGTAGGAAAAAAAAAAGTGTTTTTGCCTCAGAAAGCAGGCAAGCAAGTATGATAATTTTTTTGTTGAACAATTCTACTAACTGAGCATAGCTGGAGTGATCTGCTTATTACAGTAAATTAAAAAAAAAAAATTATGGCTTTTTGTTCCTCTTATCCTGCTGCTCCAATGCAGTTAAGAGAGACAACGTTGAATCCTGCTCCATTTTGTGCAACATAAAGAGAATTTATGCTGCAATTACAAAGTCAGATTCTGCCTCCAGTTATTCCTTGTAACTCCCATGAAGGAAGCAAGTTGAGTACAGCTGAACCCAGAGTGTGGCCTCTGGAATCTTTAGTGACAACTGCAAAACAAGACCCAGGGAGAATCCAGCTTGACTTCCGGGCACAAGGTTGAGTTTATCTTGGTAGCACTGTTAGACCCCAGTCATGGATGCTTTCTTGTGAAAAACAAGGACAGGTGTGTCAGCAGGGATGACGATGCATACAGTTTTGTAGGGTAGGAACTTACTGCAGGAGAGAAGGGTTCAAACTCTCTAAAGAGAGTTTTCCAAGAAGAATATATATGTTTCCCACTGATAACTGGAGCCTTACAGACACTTCTGTTCTCCGTTCTGAAAATATAATGTTTATTTCCAACTATTTTTGTTTACCTCTGACTATGGGAAATAGTCCAGAATGTACAGAATAGTACAGAATAAAGTGTTCTATAATATTTGTGAACTTGAAGAGGGTTTTTCGTTCTCTGACTACAATTGGACCAAGATCCAGTTTCTTCTCCTTTCCAGCAATTCACTTTCAAAATGATTACAACAGTCCTAAAGGAGATCAAAACTTTCATTTATTACTAGATATCTCCTTATTATATGTCCTTAAATCAGATGTCAAAAGAAAAGAAAAGAGAAAAGAAGAAAAGAAAAGAGAAAAGAAGAAAAGAAAAGAAAAGGGAAAGGAGAAAGGGGAAAGGGGAAAGGGGAGGGAGACGAGGGGAGGGGAAAGGAGGGGAGGGGAGAGAGGAGAGGGAGGGAAGAGGAGAGAGGAGAGGAAAGGGAGAGGAGAGGGAGGGGAGAGGACAGGGAGGGGAGAGGGAGAGGAGAGGGAGAGGAGAAGTGGATCATTCTGGGTGACAGCCAGACTTCGATCAGCTTAAGGTAGTAGTGAAAATGCTTTCAGAAGCTCTGGAAGAGAGCCAGGCCAAAAAGCCCAGATTTTGAGAACACTCAATATGTCATTTTAAATTCTTCCTAGCTCCTTTAAATATAAAGCCTTTCACTTCAATAACTTTTTTTCTTTTTTTTTTGCTGATGAAAAAAGCTCTGGGAATAAGACATTGTTCAGAAGGCAGGACAGGAACTCTAAAAGCTTGAGATAGCTCCAACCCAGAAAGCTCTACTCTAGTGGACCATCCAAGAAGTAAAAAGCAACAGAAGAAATAGGTTAAAAAATATAAGAACTGATGAGCAAACAGCTTTGTTTCTCTAATACCTGTGGGGTTTTTGCTGCCTTAACTCCATCACATAACTGCCAGGCTGTGTAACCCACAGTGCCATCTCCTCCCCACTGTGCTACACAGTACAAAAGGATTGCACTGATTCTGTGTATCAGAAAATGACTCAATGAAAGATAAAACGACGAACAACCTGAGCATTCTTACTGAAGTCTACACCTCCAAAAGAGCCACCATGTCCACCAATGTGGTGTTTAGGCAGTTGCATGTACGTGCAAGTCACTGTGGAAGCAAATAGAGGTGTGGGATCAAAATTCCTGCTAATGGGATCCATGCACATCCAACAAAAGTAGCTGATTCAGAAACCAGCACTTCTATAAAAGACCAGCAAGCCTGAATGGGCCCACAGTTCATCCCAGTCTGCATCATTGTTCACACAAGGTGACACTGGCAAAGCCAGAGTTCCTCTATGTGACTCCTTCACCTGTTGGGCTGGATCCCTGGGGTTTTCTTGTTCATCTTTCTGAAGCATTTCTAGAACTTTTTGAATCATAATAAGAGACAATTAAATGTATAGTTGATATATGGATTATTATTAAAGGGGTTTAAACAAATTAAGCAGAAAATAAAGTTTTTCATTGGTCTTTTGTGTGTGTGTGTGTGTGTGTGTGTGTGTGGTTTTTGGGAGGGTTGGGTTTTTTGTAATTTTTTTATCTGCCTTCTTGAGGACCTCTGAATTGATTTGTTACTATGTTCATTCTGGACTGACCTGGCGATGGCTAGATATTTCACAGAACAGGATGGGGGGTGGTTTGCAGAGGCTCTCCTAACTTGGAAAACATTAGGTGATTTTTTTTTTAGGAACACAGAAATCTTTATGAAAGAGTTTGTCCAAATGGAATTGTCTGTGATACCTCCCAGACCATTACAGTTTGAACTATTATAGACTCTCTCCAAAGGGATTTTGGAAAAGTCTTAGATTTCAGTATTTTTCTGTAGTCAAATTTCAAGACTTCCATCACTTTTCGCACTAACTTCTTCTCTTGTTCTCTTTCCTCCCACCCTTCTCCTACATCTTTAATTCTCTTTTTTTCCCCCAGTCTTTCTCAGTTGTCCGGTTTCAATGGCACTTTTTTCTATTCAGACTGCTGGCATATCCCTATTTACCCTTGATTCCACTTCACAGACCCAGGATCTGTTCATCCCTAAAGCACAAAACATAAATTGCCTCTAACTCTTTCATCTCACACTTTCCAGGCTAAATGTCCTCTAGTCAAGGCCTTTGTCATTCCCCTCTCAGTCTTCCACCTTCCCATAGCTCCTCTAGTTTTCTTCTTTCCTCTATTTCTCACTTATTTCTACATTGTTACAATTACTATGGAATCCACGCTGCTGCCTGTGTCCATCACAAAAGCAAGGGGTATGTCAAGGAGGTCAGACATCTGCAGCTCATTACTGTCCATTTCCCCTTTCCCTGCACAAAGATATGCTCAATGGCATCTGTTAGTCCTCTGCATTTTTAATATCTCTTTCCCATCCTCAGGTTTTATCCCATAAGTTCACTGGGATAAAACATGTGTTCATGAGGTGCCACTTAAAAAACCGCCTCAAGCATGATGTTTGCTCTTTGGGGGAAGCTCTCTCTGTGTAACAGATCTGGTGTCAATGCTGCAACCCAAGCAGTGCTGACAGTTTTCATACCTGTGAATTAACACACAGGTCTGCCAAGGAAAAGCATCCATGTAATTGGTGAGGTCCTGCAGTTTGACTATTAGGTACTGTCAAGGCATTTGGAGCACCTCTTGTATTTATCACTGCTTCCTGCGGGCAGCACAGAAACATCACTTTAAATTGACAGAACATGACAGTGAACATAAAATCAATGCCAGATATGTCCAGACATTAGTGAACTCCTTACACTACTTTATAAGACTAGGGAATAATTTTTTTCTTCTTTTCCTTTAGTTTTATTCTTTTAAAACTACGTGCCTTTATCAGTAACTCAAGGTGAAATTGTTTAGGTTAGCCTTAGTGCATGCGAAAGAACACTCCAATTTTCACAGTTCCTGATCTGAAACCTATTATATCTCTTCCACTTTTTAGTTGCATTAGTTACATTATGGGCCCATTGTATTAAAATAATCATCAGAAAAGCCTTACAATACTCTAAAGTGGACAAGAAATAATTATGTTCCCCTCTAGAAAAAAACATGGAGATCTAATTTACAACAGAGAGTTACCTGCAGTGACAAAAGGAACTCAGTAGCAAAAGCCAATTTTTAGATGCCAATCTGGGCATTCCCTCAAGGAGTCTGCTTTTCAGAAAAACTCTTCATTCAGTCTATAGCAAAACAACTTCTGTAAGGAGTCTTCACTTAGTCAGCAAAACTGGAATCACCAGGTTCTAGTGAAAATTACCTCTGTGCTCCCATATTCCTCTAAATAAAACAGGGATGTTCTTCCAAGAAATAAAACTCACACCCATTACTTTTTTTTCTGGAGGGAAAGCAATTTACCCTGTATTTCTAAACACATTTTACAGTGGCTTCCAAACACTTTCTATCATACTGAACACAGGAAGACTATTTCTGAAATAGCTTTTTGCACATATACTCTGATTGTATTCTGCTTTCTTTGATCATTTTGTTGCTATGCTATTGATTTTTGCATTAAAACAGAGACACAATTCCTGACAACATACATGTTTAAAATTATAGAAATCTTTCCCCTTTTGTAATTAGTTCCCCCTTTTCTGGCTCCATTTAATGAAATCTCAAGGGCCAATTGTTACAGTTCTTATTCAGGTAAAACTCCAATTAATCCATATATGTTACCATAATAATCTGTTATGAAAATAGCAGTCGTATCAGGTTATAGTTTTCTAACATTACTACATGGCAGAGGAAGGAGAAGGGGATAGGTTGTACAGAAAATAAGCTTTTATCGTAAACCAAAACCATCCATAATAACTAGCAATTTCTGGGAAACTTTCCTGATTACCAAAAGTAAATTGATTAATTTAATTAATGCCTCTGTTTTACTATGGCATCATTCAGACCACAGAATGGACATTTTTCTATTTATTTTCTTTCATGGGACTGTCTCTGTCCTCCTCACTCCCATTCCCAACAATTCCAATTGTTTTACTTGTCAGCTCGATCAAAGTATGGCCTTCAGTGATTTCACATCACAAGTTCATTCATCAGAGTGTCTAATAAAACTGTTGAACTCTTTTATTGATAGACAGTGGCACAAAATATGGAGCCTGGGAAAGATCAACCACCTCTGACTTTCCCTCCTCAGCTGTCTTAAGAAGGTATTGCTCACCCAGTAACAGAGGGCCTTGGTTTGTGCCCTCAATAAAATGAATCCTGCTGGCAATTAAACCAAAGATGTGTATTCTTCTTCTGAAAAGTGTTGTCCATCACAGCCTTCCAGAAATCCTCAAAGGCCAGTTCAGATTTCAGCTATGGGTTGTCAGTTGTTTTATATGTCAGAATGAAGACTATCGAATACACAATCAGTGGGATGTCACAGGCCATTATAATTTATAGTACTGCAAATACATCTCAGGCTAGGTCTGTATCTTCTACTCCAGACTGAAGAGCTGTCTTGACTCTGGGGAAGAACAGGCAGCCTCAGCAAATCCAGCACAGATACATAACTCAGTAGAGGGAGGGCCAGAACATGAGCAGCAAGCACCAGGGTTAGAGGTGGTCAACACTTTCAAGACAATCCTATTGTTGATTAGAAAATTCTGGGTTGGATTAAAAAGCATCTCTCTCTTGTTTTCCCAAGAGTACACTTTCTGTTGCACATAATGTATTGATTTCCAAATTTTTTTATAATTGCAAGCATACTCTATTATTCACATGATTGTGAACTGGAACTACTTAAATAGGGAGCCCAGGGTCTATCACAAAAGATTAAGTCAGGGACATCAATTTACCACAGAGATTGAAAGCACAAGGTAACACAGTAGTATTTTATCCTAAAAATATTTTAGTAGAACTATTTTTTCAGTATTCAGACATTTACCAAGGAAATGAAACTTAGGGGGAAAAAATCCCAAAACCTCAAATTTTTATTAAAATGCAAGTGATGTGTATTTATTTCACAACATATTGAGCATCAACCGTTCATGTGAGCATCCCATGTAGTATTTCCATTAACCAGTTCACTAGCAATCCTTCAGCCTATTCACTGCTGCAACCATAATACTTTAAAATACTTTAAAAACCTCTATGAAAGTGGGACAAGTTACACAACTGGAACACTGAATCACACGATTGGAGGCTACAAACATTTCAGAAGGGATAGGCTGGAAAAGAGGGGCAGGTTGTTGTGCTCTATGTTAAGGAATGGATAGACTGTGAAAAGCTGCTTCTGAAAACCAGACACAAACAAGTTGAAAGCCTGTGGGTAAAAATCAAGGACAGGACCAACAAAGGAGACCTATAGTGGGGGTCTGCTACAGTCTGCCTGACCAGGGAGAGCCTGTTGGCAAGGCCTTCTTGCTTCAGCTTGCCATCTCTCATCCTGATAGGGGATTTCAACCACCCGGACATGCTGCTTGGGAAAGCAGCAGAGCTGGTTGTAAGCAATTCAGGAGACTCCTGAAGAGTGTAGAGGACAACTCTTTGGTCCAGGTATTAGACAAATCAATCAGGGGAGAAGTGTTGTTGGACATACTGCTCACCAGGGTGAGGGGTCAGTGTTGGAGGCAGACTGGGCTGTAGCAACCATGCCCTAGTTGAGTTCATGATCTCAAAGAGCATGGGTCTGGTGAGGAGCAAAGTCAGGACCTTGAACTTTGGAAGAATGAAATTCCAGATATTTAAGGAGTTGATGAATGGCATCGCCTGGGAAACTGTCCTTAGGAACAAAGAGCACACCAGAGCTGGAAACTCTTGAAGGTCACTTTTCTTAGAGCTCAAGAGCTCTCCATCCCCATGAAAAAAAAAAAAATCAAGTAAGGCAGAACAGAAAACCGCATGTCTGCTTCACAAACTGAGAAATAAAAAGGAAATGCACACCCAGTGGAAGCAAGGACAGGTGACCTGTACAGGAACACGGTTTGAATGTGCAGGGACAGGGTCAGGAAAGCCAAGGCACAGATAGAACAGGACCTGGCAAGAGATGTGAACAGTAACAAGAAGGGATTTTATAAGCACATAGGTCAGAAAAGAAAGGCCAAGGAGAGTGTACTCCCACTCAGATAAATAAGGGAAAACTGGTGAGAACAGATATGGAGAAGGCTGAGGTATTCAAAGAGTTCTTCCCCTCAGTCTTCACATAGTCGGGCTTCACACATCCCACAAGTCCCTGAATCTCTAGGTGGGGTCTGGGAAAGAAAAGTCCCTGCCACTGTAAGCAAAGAGCAGTTTTACAACCACTTAATGAAGCTGAATAGCTTCAAGTCTATGGGGCCTGATGAGATGCATGCCAGAGTCTTGAGGGAACTGACTGATGTGGTTGCCAAGGCTCTGTCCACCATATTTGATAAATTGTGACAGTCGGGTAAAGTTCCTGTGAATGGAAAAAAGGATATATTGTTCCTATTTGAAAAAAGAGGAAAAAAGAAGACTCAGTGAACTAGCCTAGTGAGTCTCACCTCTGTGCCTTGGAAGCTCATGGGACAGATCCTTATGGAAGCAATGTTAGGGCACATACAATACAAGGAGGTGATCTGAGACAGTCAGCATAGCTTTACTAAGGGCAGATCACGCCTGATCAATCTGATGGTTTTCTATGACAGAGTGACTGCAAGAATGGACAAGGGTAGACCAGTGTCATCCGCCTAGACTTCTGTAAGGCCTTCAATATGGTCTTGTATGACATCCTTATCTCCAAACTGGAGAAACATGGGATTGAAGTTTGGACTTTTCAGTGGATAAGGAATTGGCAGAATGGATGCAGCCTGAGAGTTGTGGTCATTGGCTCTGGCATCCAGGTGGAGATCAGTGACAAGTGGTGTCCTTCAGGGCTCTGTCTCAGGTTGGTATTCTTTAATATCTTTATCAATGACTTGGTGAAAGCGAGAAATTCAGGAATTTTGCAGAAGACATGAAGCTGACCGTTACAGTTGACACAACAGAAAGACAGGGCCATCCAGAGGGACATAGACAAGCTTGAGAAGTGGGCCCATGAAAACCTCGTGAGATTCAACAAGTCCAAGTAAAAGGTGCTGCATCTGGGTCTGGCAATCCCAAACATAAGTACAGACTGGAGAAGAAGTCTTTGAGAGCAGTCCTGAGGAGAAGGACTTGGAGGTTCTCATGGATGAAAAACTAGACATGATTCAACAGTGTGCACTCACAGCCCAGAAGGCCAACAGTGTCCTGGACTTCATCAAAACAGGAGTGGCCAGCCGGCCGAGGGAAGTGATTCTACCCCTTTACTCTGCTTTTGTGAGACCCCACCTGGAATACTGCATCCAGGTCTGGGGTCTTCAGCACAAGAAAGATGTGGACCTGTTGGAGTGAATCCAAAAGAGTGCCGCAAAGATGATCAAAGGGCTGGAGGCTCTCTCAGATAGTCTGAGAGAGCTGTGACTGTTTGGTTTGGAGAAGAGAAGACACCAGTGTGACCTCATTGTGGCCTTCCTTCTGGTACTTATATAGGAGGCTTACAGAAAAAGAGGGAGGTCAACTTTTTACATGGGCATATACTGATAGTACAAGGAGGAACGGTTTTAAACAGAAAGAGTAGATATTTAGATTAGATTTTAGGAAGAAATTCTTTACTCAGATGGCAGTGAGACACTGGAACATGTTGCCCAGAGAAGCTGTGGATGTCCCATCCCTAGAAGTGTTCAAGGCCAGGTTGGATGGGGCTCTGAGCAACTTGGTCTAGTGGAAGGTGTCCCTGCCCAGGTGAGAGGGGTTGGAATAGATGATCTTTAAGGTCCCTTCCAACCCAACCCATTCTATTACTCTATGGCTCTGTGATCAATTTAAGAAACAAAATTGTAGCTGAAGTATTGCTTTCTATCCAGACAACAGTTCTAAATCTTGCAAGAGTTTTAAAGTACAATCATTTTCATTTATCTCTGGAAAAAAAATGGTGAAAAGGCAGAATCATTATACTAGAGCGAAGAGAGAAAAAGTGTTATAGCTGCATAAACTATACCAGGGGACTTCTAATGATTTGGAAATCTAATTGAAATCACAACACTAATAAAAAAAAAGACATCAAAAAGAGCAATATAGACCCTCTTGTCTTCAGTCTTCCCCAAAAATGATTTGGTATGAGCAGACATTTAACTAAACTGCTTTAAAAGAGGTGACAGTAGTATAAGACAATGGAAGAACAGGTTAAGGAACATGAAGATAAATTAGGTGTATCTGAGTCAGCAGAAATTTCTGAAATTCACTGTAGACTACTTAAGAATATAACCAATGTAATCTCTTTTTCATTAATAATTATATCTGAAAATGAAAGAAAAGTGAGAGTGGTCTCAGAGGACTGTAAATTATCTATCAGTATAAACAAGAAACGAGGGAAAAGATATAGGGAATTAAGATCCAGTTAACCTAATACAGATTCTCAGAAAAATATTGCAATAACATTATTAACATTAACCATCAATTTATAAACACTTGCACATAGAAAGCAGATAAGGTGTGCTGTGAAGAAAAAGTCAGGAACAACCAAATTAACTTCATTTGCTGGCCCAGTGGAAGTGGCGGGATGGGAGCTGTGAGACATCTCAACTTCAGTAAACTTTGAGCCTTGTACAATAAAATTATCTTAAGAGCAAAGTAAGGAAACAATCTCTGAATAAAGGTGTACACATGTAATTGAAAAATATTCAGTGAGACAGTAGTTCACTACCAAATTGGAGAGTGAGGATTCTTGGTAAGTCCTCAGGCAGATGGGTCCAGTTGTATAATTACTGGTGCTCTTGGAATTTTCACTAGCAACTTGGATGAATGTGTTTGCTAGTACTATAGATCTATAGATCTATAGAGAGCTCTGACCAATAGGAAAGATGAGATTAGTCTTGAAAAGTATCTTGTCAAATAAAGGCTGCCCAGAAAACATCAAGACTCAAATACATTTTAAAAAAAAGCAAAATTACTCAAAGAAAAGTAAGTAAATATGCAAATTGAATAAATAAATAATATTAAATAAATAATATCTGTCCATGCAGGAAAAACTGCATAGAAAAGTATCAGAATAGTGGACTAATATTAAATGAGACAAAACAATGTTTATGCAAAAGAGGATAAACATAATTGTCGGCATTATTAGGAGGGATTTCAAAAGTAAAAAGACAGGGCACATTTACTGGTTCTGAGTGAGGTGCAAGATGAACTGCTGTATTCAGCTGGAGACTTACTCTCAAAGAAATGAAAGGAAAAATTGAAAAGAATGAAAAGACATCATTAAGAATAATGCGGATTAAAACCCAGTATCAGCAATGAAAGGTAGAAGGACCTGAGTTGCAATCCAGAAATAAGAAAAGTGACAGCAGCCTTCAGATATAGAAGAGCCCATTACAGGGATGATCACAATCAATAATTAAACCTACTGTAGGATTAAGCATAATCAGATTAGTTTCTAGGCAGCAGATTGAGGTTAGATTTGAGGAGAGAGCTAAATAGATGTGTAGGGAAATAAACAGAATTAAGAAGTTAGAAAAGCTTGGAAAAACAAGCAAGATAGAACATGTCCTAAAGAAGATTCTTTTTCTGGCCCCATTGTGAAGAGGGAAAATTTAAGTAAATAACTTTAAACCTTAGTTAACACGGTTTGCAAGCAATTTCTATTCTTTTACAGGTCTATTATTTAAACACCAAAGGTAAGGCACATATCCTCAACGCTCTTCTTCCCCCTCCACTGAGCTGTACAGAAAGTGTGCTTGGAAAATTCTTCGTTGAGCAGTGCTTTCTGTGCAGCAAAGCAAAGGGTAGCACTTGCAGTTCTGCCTCCTGCCTTTCACTCATAGCTCTGAGACTTTCACCTGAGCTACTGTGGCAGGGTTTTTCCAAGGGCAGGGGTTTTGCCTTGTTCTCATGCTATTTTCACAGTCCTGCACCTGCAAAACTCAGTATTCTTATTATAGCAGATTTTTCATGGGAGGCAATGCAGGAAGCTCACCTATTCTTTCTCTCCATATTCTTACTCCCTTCCTTTGCAGGTTCTGTTTTATATTACAGGATTACTCCAAATGGAAGTCTGAGTCAAAGTATAAAGTGTTAGAGAAAAAGCACAGCAAAAATTCACCATCTCATCTTTACTGTCATCACCTATTGCACTGTAACTTTCACTGTTGCAGTTATGTCAGCCTTCAGCCATGGACACCCTGGTAAAGTTTTGTGCATGTAAGCCTGTGTCAGCATCCTTTGTCCAAAATTTTAGATTACAGAAAAATAGAAGTTTCTTGAGGGTAAGCAGAAAGTGTCGGCTGAGATGCTGAGATTGTTATTAGTAAAACCCAGGCCTGTTTTCCTGTAGATGAAACAAGGGAAAAAAACAATAATAATGGCAAATGGATAATGAAAAAGCCAGAAGTTCTGCTCCTAGTAATGATCCCTACCCATAACTGCTAGAGAAAAAAACAGCTACAGCAAATTTTTTATCATCCCTACTGAAAACCAGCAAACATCTGTGAGCTTTGGCTGTTTCAGACATTTCAGTTTACAGCATTTACATCTGCCATATTCATGGCTGTGCCAAAACCTGTTTAAAAATACATAAAGAGGGAGAGAGAGTTAGTAAGACAGAGAAAAGCTATTTTGAGGAGACTCAACCAAAGAATTAACGCTCTCAGTTTCAATCTGGTGAAGAATATTGTAATGGGCACCCTTGCTCTCCTTCACTGTGATCAGGATGATGAACAATTGGTACGAGTACTGTGACCTGATGTCTCTGAAGACAAGTAGATTAACAGTCACAAAATCACAAGCATTGCAGCTAATGTTAGCTAATAGATTCTTAGTTGATGTATTCTCAGTTAATTTATTACTTTACAATACTCTAGAAAATGTCACAAATGTTTTTCCTCTGATACAATGATATATCATGTAAACCTTTTCTACAGATATCGTTGGTTTTTCCTAAATCAATATCTGTAAACTAAGTAATTCAGCAAACAGTGATTGTCATGTTTCTCTTTACTTAATTTGGCAAAGTGTTTAAGTACGTCATTTGAGTACTTCAGCAAGAATAATGGGAGGAACTGGAGAAGACTGTAAGCAAACAGGAATTACCCCATGGTAGGGAAAGCAAGAAGCACTTTGTGAGGATGATCTTCCAGTTCACAACGTGGAGAAAACTGGCCTCTGCAGCAAAAAAAATTTAATAAATTTATCATCAAAGTCACAGTGGACCATAAGCTCAATCAGCCGACAATGAGCTACCATTGCAAAAAAGTTTCTTGAACCCATCAGTACCTTGAAGAAATGTGGTTATCCCACCAAGTGGGATTAGACTCTGTTCTCTTGTGGGCCTCACACCAGGAAATGTGCTGACAATATGGAGACAGTCAGGAGCTTTGGTAAACATACCTACTGTGAGAGGGAAAATGGTAAAAATTTAGGAAATATGAGCTATAAGAAAAGGCTGAAGAAATCAGCCTTAGTTTTGCCAGCAAACACAAAATGTATCTGAAGCATGGTAACAGATTTCTTGCTATGTAAAAAAACTGTGATGAGGAAGGCAGTGATAATTTTTTCTCTATGTCTAGTGGAGGTTTGACAAGAACTAAACCTCTCTATTTTCATAGGGTGTTTCAGGTCAGAAAACAGGACAAGCTGTCTGCTGGCTCCTCATCACCCAAGGCTTTAATGAACGTGTTACACAGTCCCTCGTCAGCCTTTGGGAAGGGGTACTGAGTTCTATCTGAGCAGAAATAAATTAGGAGACTTCTCAAGTTCTCTTCCTACACCTATACAACTTCCATTATATAAGTTGAGCATAGCAATGGAGATTAATAAACAGAATCTTTCCCTTTCACTCATGTTTTGCTCTTGTTCTTCTACTTGCTCTAGCTTTATACCTCTCTCCTGTATAGGATTTTAAATTTTAAAAAAAATATATAAATTTATATCAAAGTGTTTGAAGGATTCAGGAGAGCCCAGGGGAGCCTGAAGAATCTCTTTCATATCTCCAGTGTAAGAGTATACTGTACGGTCTTTAACAGAATGATTGATAGTTTAACACATTCATGACATATCTGTGATTTACAGAAAAATAATAACTATGTTCTTCTTTTATATTAAAGAACTCTGAATCCACTGTGAGTTGCTGAGGCAGGGTGACCAGCTTACAGCTAAGTGAAATCCAAATCTTATTCTGTGAAGTCAACAGTAAGTTTTTTGACAGTAATATGACAGGTTGCCTCGTTTAATGTCATTTTTTTGTGTTCTGCTAAAAGATTTGGACATGTACTGGTAGCATTTTTTAGATATTAGGTCATGAAGTGATGTGACTTTATGTCTTCAGAAAACTTTTATTGTAAGTGATTTTCAAGTATTTCTCTACTACAACTACTTCATATCTTGTAGTTGTTTGTAGAGTATGTAAAAGTATTTTAAGTCAGGAACTAAAGAATTTATTGCCCTATTTATCTCCTTCAAAGCACCATTAGCTTTGTATTAGGGCTGTTAAACCAGAGAAACACTCTGCTGTCGGAATCAATGCTTGTGTTGACAGCCTGAGGTTATACTCACCACCCTCATTGGTGATGCTGGCTCATTGCCAAATTAAATTTATATAGACTTCTGTCACTTATTTGGTGTTTTCCAGATGCCATTTGTAGCTACCAGTACTTCATGTGGTACTTTAGGTAATTGTTACTCACTAATCTAATCAGAAAGACACTCACTGTGTACAGTTTCCCTGTAACATCAATTCTTGATTGCACAAGTGAAATACATCTACAGCAGCTTCAAGCCTTGTGTTTCAGTCCTTTGCCTGGATGTTTTAGAGGATGAGTCTGAACTGCAGTGTCATTCACTTAAACGAAGTTGTGAGTGGTAGAAGGTAGACTAAATGTATTTGTAGGAGGAACTCCACCTGTGAGGTTGAACAGACATAGAGCTTGACATACTGGTAGTAATAGTAATGGATAGAGTTATGGTTTGTGATGTTTGAGAGCTTTCTGACAGGCAGCAATATGTGGAGACAAGTTAAAGAACTTCTGTCTCTAATTTCTCTAGCTTTTGTAGATTTGGTCAGTGCAAGGCTTTGATGGCATTAATCGAAGCTAAATTCCACTCTATACAAATAGGTCAGCTAAATCTGGATTAAGTGACTGACAGGAAGAACCATGTTAGTGACTTATGCTGAGCACTAAGTGGGCATATAGTGCTTAGAGGATGAATAAAAGCTGAACCATTTGATCGTTTTTATCCCAAAATAAAGAATATCTTACCATTCATGGTCTTCTCAAGAGACTTTTTTTACCTATGGAGAAATTGTTACAAAACTGTAATTTATAGCTTTCCTTTTAATACTGAATTCTTGAAAAGCTCTGAAAAAAATGTCTCAAGTACTGCAGCCTTGCAGTACTGAATTCAGTCCTTTGCTCATCTTTTGTATTAGATGAGTCCTGAAAATAAGGAAGACATCTGACAGCTTGACTTGTTTTGATGAGCAATTTGTAGACTTTTCTTCAACAGGATTTATTTATCAGCATGTTTGTGTTCTTGGCAAGCTGTATGGCTATCACATTTCATTTTCATCTACCACGCTGCTGGCATCTTGGTTCAGAGCACCCACAAGCAAGGAAGTAATTAGAAGCTTCATTTTTTTACAATTAACATTTTCTGTGGTGTCTTACTGTTTTATTCTGGCCACACTTGCATATTTTAGGAATATGATTGCTGTGCATTGGTTCCACTTCTATTCCAGTGTCTTTAGAGTGCTTCACTTTTGGTTACTCAGGAGAAAGTTCGATGCTTTTTTAAACATTCCTTTAAAGCCCTAGGAATAGGCAGTTTCTACTGATGTCTCCAAAACCTTACAAAGCCCACTTCAGTTAATCAGATCCTAAGAAATTTTGTGATGTTTTCATAAGTATCACAGTCTACTCACTACAGATTCAAGCAAGGCTTAAGCACTGATGCCCTGGCCCGATAATATATGTAAGGATATACAGATATTACTTCCCAGTGTGTGTGGGGGGTGTTAAGCTATTTTATCATGCAATATAATATGAAGATCAGACATTTAGCGTGCTTATCAGAAATTTCTTTTTCTTTCTTTGTTCTTGCATGTAGACTAGTCATCAGGCATCCGAATTTGTATTTGAGAACAGTTCTCTCATATGATTAATATCAGCCTCATAAGTGCTGCAACCACACTTGAGGTAGCAGTGGAGGAGGGGAGTGAGTGAGAGAGATACTCAGAAGTCTGTTAGTGAGGTTCATTAAGAAGTAAGGCTTTTGGATAGTTTTCTAAGACAAAATAACTAAGGACATAGTAGTAGAAGGGGAGTAGGACACAATACAACAGAGTTTTATCAAAGTTACACTATCCTGTTCTCTTACACTTCTTTGATAAAATAACTACCTACCAAGAGAAAGAAGCTATATAAATCCCATCTAACTGAAGCTGAGTAAAGCAACTCCTATCATGATACACAGAAATTGAACTAGGTGTTAGTACAAAACACTGCAAATAACATTAGAGAAGAGCTGGAAAAGTAATAATCATGTTTTGGCTTGGAGTGAGTCACTGGTAAAGTTCCTCAAGGATTACTCTAGGAAAACTATTATTGAATTACTTTGCTTATTTATAATAAAGAGTAGCCACTAAAACCCCACTTGTACAAAGTATTAAATAAAGTTTTCAATAATTAATTTGGTAGAGGTGTTGTCACAAAACTTGATGATGGTGAAGTTGGAAGTCACTGTCAATAGAAAATTATGCTACTCATGAAGTAGCACTGTGTGACCTTGCAAACTGGAATAATAATAATAATAATAATGATTGCAAGGTCATTCCCTTATGGATTTTCTGTTGAACTTTAGCTATATAATGGGTTCTCTTCAGCTGTAAATGGCAGAGCAAGACCTTGGTATACCTGTTCATCACAGGATGTCCACATACCAACGATTTGCTGACCTGGAAAATATACCTGTGTTAGTTGCATAACTCAGGTGAAACATTTCTAACAGCTGGTAGTCCTTTATGCAGGCCCTTAGAGTACCATAAGGATATAATTTCCTCTCCATAGCAGTAATATATCCCCAGGGTTAGGTGAGTGATGAGTTAATAAGGAAGTCTCATCTGGAAGAGTATGCAAAATGTTCCATAAAAGTAGATTCAAATAGGACCAGGCTTAGACAGGACTTATCAGGGAATAGAGAGACCATCTCTTTAGTGAATACTAGATATGCTTCACATGTTTAGTCTAATGGAACAAGACTGAATAGAGAAATGAGTACTCTTCATAAATATATCAGGGACATAAATACTAAAAAAGAACTGTTTAAGTGAATGTGCAATGTTAGCATCAAACAAAATGGTATTAATCGGTTCTGGAAGACTCAAACCAGGAAAAAAATGAGACTCTAGAATATCCCTCAAGGAAGAATAGTGGGTGGAAAGAGCCTGCCTTAATCAGTTTATAAAAAAACACAATGCAATGTTTATTTGAAATAGCAGGGGACTGTGCTTAGCAGGTCCCCTTCAATTCTATGGTCTGATGTAGTTTTGTACTTTTGTACAGTAATTCTTTCCCTAATAAACAAGGATCAGAAAAACTGATACAGAGATCAAAAGTTCTTTTCAAAACTGAGAGATAAAATGGTGCTATTACCCAGTGACAGTACATTTTCTTCAATAGAATTAATCCTTTCATTACCACTGGTTATCATTAACAATAATTATTGACACCAAACTATCAGCAAGATGCCCTGGACAAACTCAAGGCCCAACTATTCTCAGGGCCCATGAAAAAAAAATAGCAAAAGACAGTCTGGTGTGGTTTTTTTTTTTTTAAACTGAAGCCTAACTTCCCAGCTAGTTTCTTAGGCCATCCATGTGTGTGTGTGATAGCTACTTCCCACTAAGGGGCCTATTTAATATAACAGTGCTACTTACCAGTGCAAGTTCATTCTACTCCAACCTGTGTTTAAACGCATATGAAGCTGCAAGGATGTCCCTGTGTGCTGTGCTGAATAGGGACCAATACTGAAATCAAAACCATAAGTAGTACACCTTAGAGGTGACCAAAATATGAATTTGTCTCCAGGCTTATCAAGCAGCTCTTTATTTTAAGTGCTTTGCCATGTAGGGATATTGAACCTAGTGAAACTTTAGTACTGATCCAGGTATGCAGGATTGCCTTCATGTGTTGCTAGGATGTGGAAATCGAAAAGGAAATAAAGTTTAATGAATGTCTATAAAAAGTCTCAAATAAGTACTGCTGCACTGTCAAAACAATGTTGTTTCCTTTGGACTGTGGCTAGGAATTTCATCTTTGTTGGCACAACAACGAAGGGTGTCATTCTCAGTCTTTTCCATCCAGATACACACACGTACCTGGGCTCATGTATACACATATTACATCTCCAATATAACTAAAAATTTCTCTGACTGCCCCATAGTTATACTCATGTGTAATAGGGAGTAGATCTCACTCTCTCAAACTCATTAAAATGACAAGATGGTTCAGTAAGAGAAAGGGAAAACTGGGCAAAAGAAAAGGAAAATAGGTAAGAAGCAGCACAAAAAACTGAACAACTGCTTTTTCTATTGACAACTTCCTAGCAAGCATCTTTCCAGCAGTATTAGATTCGGGTTGCCACATCTGAACAAAACAGTAGCCATTTTTTCTTGCAGTGAAATTTCCTTTTTTATACTTTGTGAACATTAGTGCCCAGAAAGATAGACAGAACAGCCATGGCAGCCTGCAAATATTTTATGGGAATGTCTGACAACATATTTCTTCTAGCCCAAATAAATTTCAGGTGTGCCTGCCCTGCAGAAACAAGGGGACAATCATGCAGAAATTGTACCCTCTGCATTTATTTCTTTAACAAAAGCAATGATATGGAAGCAGTATTTGGAAAACTAACACAATTCAGACTGTCTGCAAATGCTGATTAATGCCCTTCTATAAAAATAAAACTCCAACACTGATTAGCTACATCGCAGTGCATTTCACACGTGTATTAAGACAAGGTCAGGAGACCCTGTTATGGATGGGATAAACTTTTAGAAGTTGCTGCTGATTGCAGTCACATTCAGTTTAACAATGCAGCTCCTCATAAATATCTTAATGAGTCTCAGGATAGTCCTCTTGGCCTGTGAGATTAGTAATATCCAGAAAGAGCAAGATCCATGCTCAGTGGGGAAATTGGTTCAAGCCTCCATACAGTTTAATGGGCTGCTTAAAAAGCAGCTCCTGGAACGCTCCCTTGCTCCTGTTCTAAACCCAAAACTGAACTGGCTCATGAGATAAATAGGAGCTTGCAGGGAAGGATGCTGTGTGTGGCAGAGAAGACTGGAGTCTCTTAAAAATTAATGCTGAAAACTAAATTGCATTTTAGACTTGTTTTGCTCTTCAATAAAGGGCATACGTAAGTAAGTTTTATAAAAACAAATCCACTGAAATTTAAGAAAAATAATGCATTTGGTAGAAAGAAACTGACTTAAAAACCTTGCTGTATCTGTTAATTTTTTTTTTTGGCCAAGAGGTCCAATTTATTCAGGGAAAGATAATTTTGAAGACCAGTGAAATACTATATATCTGCCCTGAACAGTCTAGGCTGAATAGAAACACAAGCACTTTGAGAAACCTCTCCAGCTTCCTTGCTCCATTTTACAGATAAGATTCTCAGAAATCACCAGAAAAATCCTAAGGGATGACATTTTACTGACATTTTCTTAGCCCTATACTTTATGAATCTTTCTCCCAGGCTATTCTGGTGCTTTCTTATAAAGAATTTTTAAATATGAACACTTGAATTACAGAATGATTGGGGTCAGAATCGACCACTGGAGATCTTCTAGTCTTACCATCTCTGCTAAAGCAGGTTCACCTACAGTTGGTTGCACAGGATCCTGTCCAGGCAGGTTTTGAATATCTCCGGAGAAGGAGACTCCACAAACTCTTTGGGCAACCTGTTCCAATGCTCTTTCACCATAACAGTAAAAAAGTTTTTCCTCATATCCAGATGAAACTTCTTGTGTTTCAGTTTCTACCCACTGCCCCTTGTTCTGCAGCTGGACAGCACTGAAAAGAGTCTGGCCAATTAATTCAATGGCAGCATCATGAATAGTGCTCCATGTTTTTTAAAGTTCTGACTATAAATCTGTGATAATTTAAACACAAACCTTAGGAACCCTTCAGAAACAAAGAGAACACATTGTTAACTATGGCTACAGCAAGACTGCTGCAACTAAAGCTTATGCCTCTTTAAACCAAGAGTGCAGCTAGAATCATGATGTATTATGAAAGGAGAGCAGAATATAGAATATATTCTTGGACTGTTCTATTTGTCCAACCAAAGTGTGGGAGGTGGAAAATTACTCTCTGAATAGTAAAAATAAATGGAGATCTCCTCAAACAAGAGTTTCTGCTGGACAGTATTTGAAATTTATTACTAAGAGACAGAAAGCTTATTTAATCATAGTTAATAAATTACATGCAGATATCAGATACAATGATAAAATTAGGATCTTAAAACATAAGTGCTGGGGAGGCTATATAAGAACCTCCAGGAGAACTACTCGGCCATTTTGCTGCTCAGGCTTGACTCTTCCTCAGAACCAATTAAGGTGAGTGAGGGGTGGGTCAGGCTCGTTAGCAAGTGCTGGGGGAGGCTATATAAGAACCTCCAGGAGAACTACTTCGGCCATTTTGCTGCTCAGGCTTGACTCTTCCTCAGAACCAATTAAGGTGAGTGAGGGGTGGGTCAGGCTCGTTAGCAAGTGCTGGGGGAGGCTATATAAGAACCTCCAGGAGAACTACTCGGCCATTTTGCTGCTCAGGCTTGACTCTTCCTCAGAACCAATTAAGGTGAGTGAGGGGTGGGTCAGGCTCGTTAGCAAGTGCTGGGGGAGGCTATATAAGAACCTCCAGGAGCGTGAGCGAAGATCGCTCACGCACCCCCACA
This sequence comes from Myiozetetes cayanensis, assembly GCF_022539395.1. Taxonomy (NCBI): domain Eukaryota; kingdom Metazoa; phylum Chordata; class Aves; order Passeriformes; family Tyrannidae; genus Myiozetetes; species Myiozetetes cayanensis. Next base: position 37,768,674 of record NW_026087742.1, on the reverse strand, counting down.
GGAGTAGACTAACAGGGTGTGGCACAACAATTTCAAGGCATTTCAAGCCTGCAGGGCACAACCAGCTCCCTTTTCTTGTAGGTGAGTGTGCTTTTTAAAGCTAACAATGGTTTCCAGAAAAACAAAAACCGTTACTGCTGTTAATACTAGGAGTGTGTTTGCTCAGACACTCCCCTCGAAGAAGGATGCAGCCACCCAGATCTCTGGGTGTGCTGAGTGTCTGAGCCTGACGTTGGTACCGGAGGATGGTGTAGGAGGTAGCTGTGTATGATGCGAGCAGGTGAGTGATTTGCTGTGCCTTGTAGCAGAACTTAAGGAAGAGGTAGAGAGATTAAGGTGCATTAGGAGAGTGAAAAAGAAATTGACTGGTGGAGTCAAACCCTTTTAAACCCTAAGGAAGTCCAACAGGAGACGGCGAAGCCCTGCCTCTCCTGCCATAAGACAGATGGAGCAGACCAAAATGATGGGGGAATGGAAACAGGTCCCTAATAGGAGAGGTAAAGAATTCTTTCTAGACCCCCATCACCCCTCAGGGTGCCCTTGAAGAACAGATACGAGACTCTGGACCCAGACAGTCAGGTAGAGGACAGCCAAGATGATCCCTCTAGAGAGCCTCCTTGTTCGGCCCTGTCCAAAAGACGGATTACAACCACAGGTATAAAAAAAAAGAAGGGTAGTTGTAGTCGGTGACTCCTTTTGAGGGGAACTGAGGGCCCTATATGTCGCCCAGACCCATCCCAGAGAGAAGTATGCTGCCTTCCTGGGGCCAGGGTGAGGGATATTAGTAGGAGACTTCCTGAGTTAATTCAGCCCTCAGACTATTATCCTCTGGTGGTAGTCCAGGCTGGCAGTGAGGACATTATTCAAAGAAGTGCCAAGATAATTAAAAAAGACTTTAAAGCACTGGGTCAGTCAGTTCAGGGGACAGGAGCACAGGTGATATTTGCCTCAGTTCCTGTACTATCTGGGATGGATGAGGAGTTAAATAAAGAGAGGAGTAAAAAGCCCAACTCCTCAACAGATGGCTAAAGAATTGGTGCCACCATCAAAATTTTGGTTTCTTTGACCATGGGGCAAACTCCATGGTACCTAGTTTCTTAAAATCAGATGGGATTCATCTTTCTAGGAAGAATAAGAGGACTGTAGCCCATAAGTTAGCGAGGCTGATTAGGAGGGCTTTAAACTAGGTTTGAAGGGGAAGGGGTTGAAACCGGGCTCTCAGTGATCAGCCTAAGGATGGAAAGCCTGAGTTAAGAATTAAATCAACAGCCCACCTGAAGTGCATGTACACTAATGCACGCAGTATGGGCAACAAACAAGAGGAGCTGGAGGCAATTGTGCAGCAGGAAGGCTATGATGTAGTCGCCATCACAGAAACATGGTGGGATGACTCGCATGTCTGGAGTGCTGCTATGGAAGGCTATAAGCTCTTCAGGAAGAACAGGCAGGGGAGGAGAGGTGGAGGGGTGGCTTTATATGTTAGAGACTCTCTGGACCCTGTTGAACTTGAGATCAGCAACAATAAGGTTGAGTGCCTGTGGATCAAAATCAGGGGGAAGACCAACAAGACTGACATCATCATGGGTGTCTGTTACAGACCGCCCTACCAGGATGATGAAGGGGATGAATTATTCTACAAGCAGCTGGCGGATGTCTCAAAATTGTCAGCCCTTGTCCTTGTAGGTGACTTTAACCTGCCGGATATCTGCTGGGAGCTCAATACTGCAGAGAAGAGGCAGTCTAGGAATTTCCTGGAGTGTATAGAGGACAATTTCCTTCATCAACTGGTAAATGAACCTACCAGGGGTAAGGCCCCGCTAGACCTGCTGTTTACAAACAGAGAGGAGCTGGTGGGAGATATAGTGGTTGAAGGCCGCCTAGGAAATAGTGATCATGAAATAATAGAATTTTCAATACTCAGAGATTCAAGGAGAAACAACAATAAAACCTCTACGCTGGACTTCCGGAGAGCAGATTTTGACCTATTCAGAAGTCTAGTCCAGAGCATACCCTGGGAAACAACCCTTGAAAACAAGGGAGTCCAGGAGGGATGGATGTGCTTCAAACAGGAAGTTTTGAGTGCACAGGAACAGGCCATACCGGTGTGCCGAAAGGCAAGCCGGCGGGGAAGACAACCAGCCTGGTTAAACAGGGAGATTCTGAAGGAAATCAGGGATAAAAGAGAGTTTATCGACTATGGAAGAGAGGGCTGGCTACTACGAAGAATTCAGGAAGACAGCTAGATCATGCAGAAAGAAAATCAGGGATACAAAAGCGCAATTTGAAGTTAAATTGGCCACTTCTGTTAGGGATAACAAAAAGTCCTTCTATAAATACATTAATAACAAAAGGAGGGGCAAAGAAACCTCCATTCTTTGATGGACTCGGAGGAAACATAGTTAATAGAGATGAGGAGAAGGCTGAGGTACTTAACACCTACTTTGCCTCAGTTTTTACCAGTAAGACAGGTAGCCCTCAAGGCAACTGGCCTCTGGAGCTGGTAGACAGAGAGGAAACCAAATAGCCCCCCTGTATTCCAGGAGGAAATAGTTAGTGACTTACTGAGCCATCTGGATCCTCACAAGTCTATGGGACCAGATGGGATCCATCCTAGGGTAATGAGGAGCTGGCAGAAGAGCTTGCCAAGCCGCTCTCCATTATCTTCCAACAGTCCTGGCTCACTGGGAGGTCCACATGATTGGAAGTTGGCAAATATCACCCCAATCCATAAAAAAGGCTGCAAGGCTGACCCTGGTAACTACAGGCCTGTCAGCCTGACCTCGGTGCCTGGCAGAGTTATGGAGCAGATCATCCTGTGTGCAATCACACAGCACCTACAAGATGGACAAGGAATCAGACCCAGCCAGCACGGGTTTAGGAGAGGCAGATCCTGTTTGACCAACCTGATCTCCTTTTACGATCAGGTGACTCACCTGGTGGACGAGGGGAAGGCTGTGGATGTGGTCTATCTGGACTTCAGCAAAGCCTTTGACACTGTCTCCCATAATATACTCCTGGAAAAGCTGGCAGCCCATGGCTTGGACAGGGGCACTCTGTGCTGGGTTAGGAACTGGTTGGAGGGCCGGGCCCAAAGAGTGCTGGTGAACGGGGCTGCCTCCAGCTGGCGGCCGGTCACCAGTGGTGTCCCCCAGGGATCAGTGCTGGGCCCAGTCCTGTTTAACATCTTTATCGATGACCTAGATGAGGGGATTGAGTCCATCATCAGCAAATTTGCTGATGACACCAAGTTGGGAGGGAGTGTCAACCTACCAGAAGGCAGGAGGGCTCTGCAGAGGGACCTGGATAGACTGGAGAGATGGGCTGACTCCAATGGGATGAAGTTCAACAAGGCCAAGTGCCGGGTCATGCACTTTGGCCACAACAACCCCTGCAGCGCTACAGGCTGGGGACAGAGTGGCTGGAGAGCAGCCAGGTGGAAAGGGACCTGGGAGTCTGGATTGACAGGAGGCTGAACATGAGCCAGCAGTGTGCCCAGGTGGCCAAGAAGGCCAATGGCATCCTGGCCTGCATCAAGAACAGTGTGGCCAGCAGGAGCAGGGAAGTGATCCTTCCCCTGTACTCTGCGTTGGTGAGGCCGCACCTTGAGTATTGTGTTCAGCTCTGGACCCCTCAGTTCAGGAAGGATATTGAGGTGCTGGAGCGGGTCCAGAGAAGAGCAACCAGGCTGGTGAAGGGACTTGAGCACAAGTCCTATGAGGAGAGGCTGAGGGAGCTGGGATTGTTTAGTCTAGAGAAGAGAAGGCTTAGAGGTGACCTCATCACTCTCTTCAACTACCTGAAGGGAAGTTATAGCCAGGTGGGGGTTGGTCTCTTCTCCCAGGCAACCAACAACAGGACAAGGGGACATGGGCTCAAGCTCTGCCAGGGGAAGTTTAGGTTAGATGTTAGGAAGAAATTCTTTACAGAGAGGGTGATCAGGTATTGGAATGGCCTGCCCAGAGAGGTGGTGGATTCACCATCCCTGGAAGTTTTTAAAAAGAGATTGGACATGGCCCTTAGTGCCATGATATAGTAATTAGAGTTGGATCAGGGGTTGGACTTGATGATCTTGGAGGTCTTTTCCAACCCAATCTATTCTATGATTCTATGATTCTATATTTGGGTTTGTAATGCCTACAAAAGTGGGGTAGCAAACGGTATTTTAAAGTCTAAATATTATTGTAAATCTTCAACAGATGGTGCTATTTTCTAAGTTAATATCTCAGGTGATTATGCAAATGAGCACAAGACAAATGTGTTTATCTGTGAGAAGAGCTGACCATCTTTATGACGTCCTTGTTTATGGTACATGCTTGTGGGAGGACTTCCATTTGCTTTCCACTCCAGTGTAATGATCATAAACATAGGCAGGTATTCTGGTTACACAGCAGACAGATTTCAGGCATTTTCATTAAAAGTAGAGCTATTTGAAACAGATTCATTGTCTGCTGACAGTGGCTTATCTCTTATCATTTCTCCTCCATAATTTGAAATAGTTGATATCTGCAGCTAATTTTAAATGTGAAATTTCTTCTCCCAGCATGGTAGAACATTGCAGGCTGCTTCTTCATAGCTCACTGTTATGAAGGCAAGATGCAACAGCCATGACTTCATTTTTTAGAAAGCAGCTATGGGTTTCTTCTGCCTACAGACTAGACACAGCAATCACACAAACCCTCCGAAGGCAAATTTTCTAGTAGTTCTGTAATTTCTGCTTTTGGGTACAGCATCCCATCATTTTAGCTCTTCCAAAGACCTCCAGGAAAGTAACCAAGAAAAGCAATGTGATTTGAACCTAGATTTATTTTCTAGGATTTAAGTCTCTCAAATGGAATCATCTACTTCTACCATTTCAGTTCCAGGACTTGGAAACTTGCAAACCATAAAGAAATAACAGGGTCATTCAGAAAGCAAAGCATCCACAAATAAGGTACCATCAGTTTCCCCATTAAACCATAGTAAATATTTGCTCATTCACTAATGGTTGAAATGTTCTTTCCTTTAATGACAATTCTAGAGTATAAATTACATTAAACCATTAGCTAATTCCCCATTTTATATCCTATTTCAATCACATTTACTACTCTTTGATCGCCCGTTCTATGTTATCTGAAATATTATATATATATTGATTTGTGGACTTTAATATAAGATAAAAAGCACACTGAAAATGTAGCTGAAGAAACCACAAAGGAATAATTAGACTATTAAGACTTCCTAATTGTCCTTCATCTCCTGTGAGTATTTAAGGGAAAACAAATTTTAAATATATTATCAATAAGTCACTGAATTTTAGGAAATAATTAAGTGAAGCAAGTGACTGTAATTGTTAATCAATGTATGATAAAATGTAAACATGGC